>NC_135659.1:31687931-34087931 GCF_964188315.1 Podarcis muralis
ACCCACAGCACCACCCACGTCCCTAGAATAAGCCTAGTTCAAAGTTATTTGTAATGGCCAATAGCCAGGGTTCAGAGGAGTTGGACTCCGATCACATCTAGATAACCTCAAGATCCCCATCCTGGTTATTCAATATGTTCATTGTTGGCATCTGGCTACTTTAGGCATACCCTCCACAACATCCTGCTGATCATAATGGGGATGCTCGGTTTTGGTTCTTGAGCTCCTGTGGGAGCAAGCTGACTCACGCGAGAACACAGTACCAAGAAAAAGAGCATATTTTGGTCCAGTGCACTGGTGTGCCCCAGCTAATTCGCACAAGAGAGTGAGACTGAAAAAGCAACGTCTTTTGGTCCAGCGCTCTGGCGTGAGCCAACTGACTCACACCAGAGCACTGGAACAAAAAACAGGACATTTGGTGACCCAATCAGAAGCCAGGATGGGCTCTGTAATTCTGGGGTGTCCCACTCAAATCGGGACAGTTGAGTGGCATGCTTTAGGGTACCTGATTTTAGGCCTGTAGCTTGTCACCTACCCTAAGTATTTGTGTGGAGGTTATCCTGACATGTTATCAGTACACCTTGCCTCCTAAGTCCTCTCTTACTGGCTCAGAAAGCCTTAGAATTGCTTGTTTGCTTTCCTGTTATAAATGCCTCTTACCTGTTCATGCTTATTTCAGACAACCAGGATGTATTTCATTTTACAAGAAACTCTCCAGTAATGAAGCATTCCGCTCCCTCGTCCCTTTGAATCCTTTTATGCAACCAACTGTTTAGTTGTTTAACTTGGCAAAGAGTGCGTGAAAACTCAGCTCTTTCATAACTTCGTTTTAAATATATAACACGCACCAACAATAAAAGAGAGGCTGAAATTATATACTTTCTGAGAAAAATGCTATGTTTTTAGGCCTCTCTAATAACCTGATCCTGAGTGCAGGAGCTAGCACATCAGCTGTGACATTTACAATTTCCACAATAGGCAAAGCAAAAAGGGTTGCTGACCCAGGACAGAATGTCTCTTCTGAGAAGATGCTCCTGTGGTACGCATGTGTATAATCCTAAAGCAAAAATGGAAAGTATACTTCTGGCTTCAGAAATATTCACATCCAGATTGAACTCATGAATTGCTGTTTTATTGTTTGCAGCCAATATTATCTACAATGAAGAGTTTTTAATTATACTTTGTGATTTTAAGACTGCTTCTGATGTATTTTTATTTTATTTTTTGTGATTTTCAGTTATATACATTTCAATAGTCTTACAGTCATTTTGACATTTCAAAACTTGACTTCCTTCCTCCTCTTTCTGCGGTTCCTTAAATTTATATTTATCACTTGCTGCATATTCTAGTTTAACTTAACTTATTCTTTTATTCATCTACTTTATTTTTTTCATTCTTATAAAACTGCAGGTTATTACAATAATCCTGCCAATGTCCTTATCTGTTTACAATTTATTTGTACATATTCAATAAACCATTTCCATTCTTTACATATATATATATAAAGTTTGTTGTCTTGATTTCTTATTTTTCTGGTAAGCTTCACCATTTCTGCATAATCCATGAGTTTTTATATCCAGTCTTCTTTCGCCGGCACTTCTTGTTGTTTCCGTTTGGGGGCAAATAACATTCTTGCCGCTGTAGTCGCATACATGAATAAACTTCTATACTGTTTAGGTAGTTCTACCCCTGCAATTCCCAGAAGGAAAGCTTCTGGGGTTTTTTACACATGTGATTTTAAACATCTTTTCCGATTCATTATATATTGTTTCCCAATAAGCTTTAACCTTACTGCGAGACCACCACATATGATATAAAGTACCTTCTTTCTCTTTGCATTTCAAACACTTATTCAATTGTGATTTATACATAAATAAATAAAATGTATAAAAATGTATATTTTTTAAAAAAAAATGTATCTCTGATGTATTTTTAAATACTGACATGCCAAGATTGCTCAGTCGGTAGAGCAGGAGACTCTTAATTTCTTGGTTGTGTGTTTGAGCCCCACACTGGGCAAACGATTCATGTGTTGCAAGGACTTAGACTAGATATCCCTTGTGGTCCCTTCCAACGTGGCGATTCTATTATTCACCACTTTGATGTGTGATATTTATAAGTTTATAACTTAAATAAATAAATATACATAAATGTATCTGTTTATCAAGTAAATCTTACAGGACTAATTATTTTGAATTTTCATTAATTGGGTTGTGGTCCTATTGAAGAGGTTTCTACTTTTGAAATAATAAGTTAACCGCTGGCAGCCAGTATAATAGGATAAACATGGCAGGCTTGGGGCTGCATTTTAGGGACTTCGGTCTGACCTACCCCACACCTACCCCACACATTATTCCAGCTACATGTAATCCCGTGTGTTGATATGTGTAAATGGAGCCATCTATTATACTGTGCTAAGGGATTTTGTAGAGATGGAAGAGATGATGAAGCCTCTGGCACCGATTGGTTGAGCTGATTTGACGTCTTGGAATACTCATGAAATTTCAATGCCTCGGAAAATGCAACTGACTAGATAGAATGCTCTGTAATCTACCAGGAAAAAAATCTCACACAGGCTCCAAGGATAGGAGAAGTTGGGGCAGACTGAGAACTAGAAAACTGAGTTAGCAAAGTGTGTGAAACTGAGTCACTTGGGGCCCTGAGAAGTAGTGGAGCTAAGTAGCAGGAAACTCAGAGACAAAATGATTGAACAAAGAGAATCAGCCCAAGGTGTACATGAGTAGGCTTTGTACAGACCTTCGTCTGACTGTGTGAAGGCCAAAAACAGCACCATCACGATCCCACTCCTTCTTCCTCCACACATTCATTATACCTGATGGATTGTTTTAACAGGCCTAGAAAAACAAGGAAACGAGACAAATAGGATGTTGCTGGAAAATCTATGATTCATACCTGCTACTTATAGCAGGGAGATTTGTTTTTGGAGTCTGCAGGGCAATCAGAGGTCAAGTCGAGAGCTTTGGTCTATGATTTCCTAGTCCACAGATTGGTCTTTTTTCTAAGACTAGCTGAGCACTATGCTCGCTTCCAGGATTCCTGCACAGATATGCATGCGTTGTCATATGCATCCCTAACTGAAGCAAGCTGTTGGTTTCATGAAGTTAGTGAGATTACATGTCATGGTTACATGTAAAGGTAAAGGTACCCCTGCCCATACGGGCCAGTCTTGACAGACTCTATGGTTGTGCGCTCATCTCACTCTAGAGGCCGGGAGCCAGCACTGTCCACAGACACTTCCGGGTCACGTGGCCAGCGTGACGAAGCCACTTCTGGCGAGCCAGCGCAGCACACGGAAACGCCGTTTACCTTCCCGCTGGTAAGTGGTCCCTATTTATCTACTTGCACCCAGGGGTGCTTTTGAACTGCTAGGTTGGCAGGCACTGGGACTGAGCAACGGGAGCGCACCCCGCCGCGGGGATTCGAACCACCGACCATGCGATCAGCAAGTCCTAGGCGCTGAGGTTTTACCCACAGCACCACCCGCGTCCCATGGTTACATGTAGCTGAATCAAAACCTAGATTATCAAATTACTACTTGACAGAAATGTGCCAAATAATTCCATGGCCGTCATTGGTGTGATTGCGCTGGTAGTTTATTGCAGTTTTACTGTCAGCCAGGATAGCTCAGTTGGTTAGACCGTGGTGCTGATAATGCCAAGATTGCAAGTTCGATCTCTGCATGGGACAGCTGCATATTTCTGCATTGCAAGGGGTTGGGCTAGATGTTCCTTGGGTTCCCTTCCAACACTACTGGCCAATGGCTAGTACAATAAAGTTATTTGGATTGGATTGAGCTCTATAATTCTTCGATTCCAAATTTGCCCCATTATCTGGCGAGCAAAATCAAATTGTAGTAATTTGGCATTTCATGATTACTTCCTCCCATCTAATTTAGAATGGCTTGAGACACAAAAATAAATTCCCAAGTCTCTTTACTTACTTACTAATTGATTTGATTTGATTTCTATCCAGTTCTTCTTTCCCCTAGAGCCTAGGTTGGCTCATATGGGAAAGCTAGGGCCCTCCTGATGTTATTGGACTAGAAATTCCATCATCCCTGACAGTTGTCCATGCTGGGAGTTGTAGACCAACATCTGTAGGACCACAGGTTGTGCCATTCCTAACCTAGACAGTCTACCCAGTTTCAGACCTTCAGTGCAATCTTAGATATGCCATCACAGGAATAGGCTGCGTTGACTTTAATGGGACTTACTGCCAGGTAAGCGTAAGCTAAGAGTTTGTGGCCCAGCAGATGCTTTGCATTCAAATGGCCCCAGGTTCAATGGTCCCTGGCATCTCCAGGGAGGGAAAGACTCTTAGAGTCTTTGGAGAGCAGTTTCCAATCAGCAAAGATAATGTTGAGTTGGACTGTTAACCTGACTAGGTCTAAGACAGCATCTTCCGTGTTTAGGGCTGCAGCCTCCGTTACAAAAATCCTAAGCAGTCCTTAATGTGGGGGCTTAAACTGAGAGAGCAATAATTTGAACATCTTGCTGAAATCACGAGAAACATTTTATAAAATCTCAGCATGTAGGGCTTGACATCTTTACTGTGTTTTCTGCATAGATGCAGTAACTCATATGCTGTTGCTGAGAAATCATTGTAATACGTAGGGAAAGGAGCAGCATGAAACCTGATACAATTTCAGCCTTAGCTTCTCTCTGTGGTGGATTTAAATAGGGCCTCTGCAAGAAGTTTAATGTACCCTTTGTGTAGATTACTCTGATCTCTCGTCATAAAGTTCACCCGCCCAGATAAGTATATTCAAAATAGGCTTTCATTAGTCCAAAATAACATACAGCAAAGCAGGTCAAGGGGGATTAAAGCGTATCCTAGCCCAAGATTTGTCTTTAAGACAATGAAAAGGAAAATGTGAAAAGATAATGCTGCGATTCCGTCTGTCTCAGGGAATAAAAGTTCCTCTTAAAATGTACGGGTGGCTTAAGCAAGCACATCAGAGCAGACGAGAGCACACTTGCAGTCCATGAGGAGCACATTACTCTGCAAGAAAGCCCCTGTTGAACTCCCATGGTAAGGAGGTACTTAGCATGAATAAAGGAGGCCGATTCGGGCTCAGAGTGAACACAGAGCTATTCTGCGAAGCACCTTATCAGCACTTAAATGTGGCTGATGAATATTTAGATTTTCATTGTCGACAGGCAGTCCTGAAAGGGATGTTATTTCCCAGCTAAAGTACTGTCTCGTTTCATCGAAATCACAGAGCGTCGGAGATTTTAGGCTGAAGTTGTCCAGCCTGTGTCCACTCTAGGTATGGGCCACCATCCCTTAGCCAGAATTCTTGCACAGCCAATAGCAGAGCAGCCTAGGTGGACGAGAGTTGTTGAAATGTTTCAGTCTTCTTAGCCAGGCGTGGGCTGAGAATCATGGAAATTCTCTCCCCCCCCCCCCGCCCCATTATTAATGCATTATTTTGTTCTATAGGTACCACTTCACTCACTCCTTTTCTGTGTATGTTTGTTTGATTGTTGTTATTTTTATTATTTATACAGTTTACACACTGCCCTTTATCAGAAGATCCCAAGGCACCATACAACATTAAAAATACATTACAGAACATCAGTGATAAAAACACAATAAGCAGCATACTGGTAAAGGTACCCCTGACCGTAAGGTCCAGTCGCGGACGACTCTGGGGTTGCGGCGCTCATCTCACTTTATTGGCCGAGGGAACCGACGTACAGCTTCCGGGTCATGCGGCCAGCATGACTAAGCCGCTTCTGGCGAACCAGAACAGTGCATGGAAACGCTGTTTACCTTCCTGCCGGAGTGGTACTTATTTATCTACTTGCACTTTGATGTGCTTTCGAGTTGCTAGGTTGGCAGGAGCAGGGAGTGAGCAATGGGAGCTCACCCCGTCACGGGGATTTGAACCACTGACTTTCTGATCAGCAAGTCCTAGGCTCTGTGGTTTAGACCACAGCGCCACCCTAGAAGCATACTGACAGACAGCCTAATAATAAAATAGTCATCCTATTTTATTCCCCCACACTTTCACAGGCCATTGATTATTTATTAGTCAAAGAGGAATGTTTTTGCCCAGTAATGATGGCACCAGGCAAGCCTCTCTAGGGAAAGCATTCCACAATCCACAATATGTCACTCTATGATCTGCATGGCATGGGCTCACCTGTCGGGGGGGGGGGGCTGTTACGTGTTCAGAGAGCTCATGTGCCATTATGGCTAGATGGAGTCTCTTCCATTCATTTCATTCCATGAATCTCCGAAGCAGTTTCTTCTCCTGTTGAGCAGCCGCCATATTTAATCCTAGACCATATAAACCTTACTGTACAGAACACCTCTTTCCCCCCTCGCATTGTGGATTTCTACAATCAGTTAAGGGAAGCCTACCATACATGCCACATCCAGAGCACATAGAGATGCAACCTCACTGTTTATTCCACAACTCTGGAAATTCCTTACACTTGAATTTCACCAGCGCATAAGGCTAGGTTTCTTCCACATGCAATATTTTACTCCGGGTCAACATTTGGTATTCTTATATAAGTTTTTTTTTTTTTTAAGTTTAGCAACATATTTTTTTAACTTGTGTTTTTCAGTAGCAAGTGTATTCTGGTGGCTATGAACTGGCCTCCCCATTAACAGGCTGGGTCAGACTGATCAAATTTTAGATTTTTATTTTTTTTAGCTTATATTTTTATATTGGTTTATATTTTTATATTGGCAGAGGGCCCTCTCGGCAGTAAATAAACAACTGTCTGACTTTTAGAAGACATCTGAAGGCAGCCCTGTATTGGGAAATCTTTCATGTTTGATGCTTTATTGTATTTTTAATATTTTGTTGGGAGCCGCCCAGATCGGCAGGGTATAAATTATTATTATTATTATTATTATTATTATTAATCAATCATCATCATCATCATCTAACAGTTTATTAATCGGAGTACACATGATCAGGCCAGAGCCCAAACCTAAATAAATAAAATAATGCAAATAATACTATGAATTCTAATAATACTATGAAAACAGCAATCTGATTTCGGTTAGCCTGCTCTGAGTATGACGCCGTCGGATTTAATTTGCACCTACTCAGGTACATAGCTACAGGTTGCCTTTACCATGGATGCATGGCAGAGCCATGTGGCCTCTATCATGTTGACGAATTGCATTGCAATGTGTAGTTCAGTTACAGGATCTCCAGTGCAGTCCAGTGCACTTGCAAGAAGGAACTCTCGGCCACCGTCATCATGATGGAAGGGCTAAATCCCTGCTATGTTCCTTGTATGCCTTTGCCCTTTGAGGTCTAGAGCCACCCCTCTTCTCCAGCATGGCAGTCCCACTACGGACTGGAGGGTGCAGTCACCGGTCCACCTTTCACTCGCTGATAATGTCTCTGTGCAAGAATTGTTTTCTTTTGGTGCCTGGGTTTCTGTCCCTTTTCATGCATTCCTTTCGCGAGAGGCGCGCGGAACTTGCCAAGCCCCAATACGGGAGATTTCCATTTTGTAAATAAAGTTGAAAAATAACATCGCTTCTCCAACAAGAGTTGGCAAAAATTAATAGTAATGAGTTAATTACCATTGCCAGCTGCCTGCAAAAAAGGAGGAGAGAGATGATGGGGGAGAACGAGGTCCTGTAGGCAAGAGCCTTCTGCCTTTCTGCCTGCTGGAAAAAAAATTAAAATCTACATTCTAGAAAACATAAAACAAAACTTTTGTGGCTGTGCATTTTGTTTAGACATATATTACATAGCACCTTTCAATGGCCCACAGCAAAGCTTTTAAATTCTCCATATCCAGCCAAATCTCTCTCTCCTTTCATATTTATAACACATTTTACTAGCTCTAAAAAGGTGAAAAACAATCACCCGGAGGAATCGGCGGTTGTCGAGTTGTACCACCCTCGCCGTGGAAAAAGGACCATCTGCAACTTTTAAATAATGTCTGAATCCTATTTAGAATTTCCAGCCCTTTGGATATCAAGTCTGTGTATGCCTGCCTGATTGATTCACTTTTTAATGAACTGGGAAAGCTTGAACAGTCAAAACCTGAAATCTGTACCTCCCCACCTCCCTCTTCATATCCCCCTGCAGTAGCTGACTGATTATATTTCAAGTCATTACAGGATTAATACATCTGGCCTAAAATATCTTTTCCCCAAACTTCATCAATAAAAAAAAAAGTTGTATACCAGTCTTGCTCCTGCTATCTCAATTTCACACCGGATCTGCTCGCTTTTACCTGTAAAGCGTCGGTATCGTATCAGTTCTTCAGAACTGCCAACTCTGCTGATGTCTAAAACCTACTAATGTCAAGGCCTTGCATAAGCTTAGAGTATTTAAGAGCACATCTTGAGCTTCTGCTATGAACCACATCAGCATACTGAACTGGCAGCCTAGGCATGGCTTTATTGAAAGTAATGAAATAAGATAATCCACAAAAGCCACTTAAATGGAATGAAGCTGGGATGCCTTTCCTCTGAATTCACAGCGCAAGGGGTGTGTGTGTGTGTGTGTGTGTGTGTGTGTGTGTGTGTGCTATTAAACCATTAGCAGCCTGATCTTAGGCATGTTTACTTAGAAGCAAGTTCTCCCAAGTAAGAGGCTGTGTGATCGCAGCTTAGGACGTTAGGATGAGAGGGGAAGAGAGAGAGAGAGAGAGATCCATTCATTCAGTTCACACTCCTTATCGTTCTAAAAGGATCCTTTAAAAAAAACAACATTAGAAATTATTTACCCCCCGTGAAAGCTTACAATTGTTTACAAAAAATCATCTCCACACAAGCTACAAACTGCCACCTTCACTACGTTGTGCAGGAAAGTTATGTGTTTGTTTATAACCGAGCATCAATTCTTCAATATATTTCGCTCTGGAACAAGATACATATAAAAATTCTTACTGAGCTTAATGTTGCAGCAAATAATGCAGATATAGTAAGCATGCAGGATTTATCGGTTGCCATAATGTCGTATCACATATTCTAAATATATATGCGCTGAGTGATATATACACATTCACGTGCAAACCAAATGAAAATATATTTAGTCGAAGAAGTGATGGATTGCGCTTGCTTTAATTATTCTACTCGGCAAGGAGGAGAATCTGAGATCAAGCACAGCCTGGATCGAGAGGTGCTTGATGGAAATAGGGCCAAAGGAACAATACACACCTCTAAACTGTGTGTGCTACCTTTTGCTTTCCTTTCTGTTCCTACAATTGGCTTTAAACACACACACACACACACACACACACACACACACACCAATCTGTGTGTTTCTCCTGCCCACTCATCAAGGTGACCATGTGCCCTTTTGGACAGAGGACACTACTCTATTTGAAGAGCTGTCCAGTCATAAAATCATAGGATTGTAGACTTGGAAGGGACCCTGAGGATCATCTAGTCCAATCCGCTGCAAAGCAGGAATATGCAGTTGTCCCATACGGGGATTGAACCTGCAACCTAGGCATCATCAGCACCTCGCTCTAACCAGCTGAGCTATCCAGCCAATTCAAAGAGAACAAACCTTAAGGAAGGAAAGCAAGAAGGGCCTTGAAGTTGCCCATCCATAAATAGTATCTAGACAGCAGACTCAGCATGCATGTAGGACACCTGCTGCACTACAGTGAAAGGTAGTGTATTCCCGTTTACATTATACTATTTTAAAGCTATCTCCAAATTAGCATCGGTGCGTATAAATTAGCATATGCAAATCTATACCCTCTTTTGTTATCTTGGTGAGACATTTCCTCTTTTTTACATGGCCAGCCTAATATTCTTCCACTCGAGCATTCCCTAGGCTGAGGCACTCAAAGATATCGGGTGCCATCAGACAGACCAGTGCTCCTCGAGGTCCACTGGGCCAATAGATGCTCCAAGCAGTACCAAATTTAGTACATGTTGCACAGCAAGAAGCTCTCATCTACTCTACAGCACTGATCTTTCCTGCCAGCATCCTGATGCCCCTACTTTTATTCTGGGTACCCCTGAAACGGTTCCATCAAGTCCAACCATTACTGGCCAGAGGTTCAGTGGTTGACCACTGGTGGTTGACTTTGGATCCCATTGAAATCAATGACGGAACTTCATTGTGATTTAAGTTTCCATTGAAATCAACAGGAATGCAACTAACATAGTTTGGATTAAGGCATAATGCTTCTGACAAGTTGGCCTACCAGGTTCATGTTGTTAGAATTGTGGGAGGAATTCAATGCTCTGCCATTTCAACTTGCCCAACAGATATGACTTGATTGCAATCTGGCTTTAGGCTCAGATTTGGCACCAAAATGGCCTTGGTCACCCTGACTGATTACTGCTATTTGGAGATGGGCATGGGGAGTGTAACACTATATTGGTTCTCCTTGATTTCTCAAGATCTTTCAGTACCATTGACCATGCATTGGTTTTTTTATGGTTTGGGAGTTAGAGGCACTGTATTACAATAGTTCTGCAAACAACTGATCCCAGAGACTAGCAGATGGAGACTCCTGCTTTACCTGATGGCACTTATGCTGTTGGGTTCTACAAGATACTGTCTTGTCCCCGATGCTCTTTAACCTCCATATGAAGCTATTGGAAGCCATCACCTAGACATATAGAGTATGATGCCATTAGTATGCAGATAGCATGCGACTCCATTCCCATTCCATCTGAATCAGGAGAAGCCATTTAGGTGCTGGATAGATGCCTGCAAGCAGCAATGAACTGCATTAGGGCCAATAAACTGAAGGTGAATCCTGATAAGATCAAAGTACAGTTTGTGGAGCCAGGAGTTTGGTAGGCAGCCTGTTCTGGGTGGCGTTGCACTCCCCCCGAAGAAGCAGGCTCATAGCTTTGGGGGATGCTACTGGAGACGTCATTATCTCTAGAAGCCTGGTGGCAGAGGTGGTATTAGGGTGGAACAGCTGGTACAGCAGAACTGGGCACCATGCTGCAGGGCCCCCCACAAGAATGCTACAAGAGGCAGATTTTGAGAGCCCAACGTCCACCACTGCTAATGGCTTCAGGAGCACCAACTCTGGTTGGTTTGCCAGGTATGGCCGTTTCTGGACCAAGAAAAGCTTAGCTAGCGACCCCTCAATCTTTAGTCACCTCTCAGATGACTGCAATGCTCTCTATGCAGGGTTACCTTTGAATATGCTCCAGAAGTTGCAGCTGTGCAGAATGACTGGCACCGCAAGAAAAATTGGACCAGCAGTGCAGTCTTCCAAGCCAGATTGTCATGGAGAGTTTCCTTCTGCTAGCCTTATAGAAGGCACACTCATTGTTTCTGAGAATTCAGTGCTGGGTGTAGTGGACAGAAAATTACTAGAAGCCAGGCACTAACCCACCCACCCACCCACCCCACACACACTCACACTCCAAAGTGCTGTTCTCAAAAGAGCCCATCTCATTCCCTTCTCCTCTTGTCATTCTACTCTTCTACTCCCTGCACAGAGAGCTGCCAAGAATCCCAAGAGATGCAGCCTGGTGCACAACCTAAATAACATTTTAATAGAGAGAAAAGGTGATATCTGAAGGAGTAACATTCTGGCCTCCTATTAAAGCCACCACCAAGTAGGTTTCAGTAACTCCGCTACCAATTTTCAACACCTTTTTGAGCCATAGCAATTAAACTGAAAATTGGGGGGCAGAGTCAGCTCGGCTTTGATGTAATTAAAGGTATTATCTATTTCATTTAAACACCCCTGCGAACGCTCTCCTTAAAGCAACAAATATGAACAGGAGTCCATCTGCAAGGATTTTCTTCTTCTTCCCAAGTCTTCAAAAGAGCCTTTTAGGGATGAAGCCAGAATTATAATTCTGAAGGGTGTCATGTACACTTCCACAAATGCCTCATTACCTATGCCTCATTCAGAAAGGCTGTAGTTGGTAGATCAGAAAGTGATATTACACACACACACACACACACACACACACACACACACACACACATATATGAGTCAAGCAACTCAGAGGGAGCCGTGTTACAATAACCCAAAGTCTTTAGGTATTCTGTAATAAAGCACCACACTTGTTTATATAATCACAGAATTGGACAGTTCCATATTCAAGTATGATCGATGGCCCAGTACCTGCTTGGAGTATTTGCTGCTGTGCAGGTTTTGCGTTCTTACTACATTTGCAGCAAGAAAGCTCCCCTCCCTTAATTCCTTGGGTGAAATCCAGACTTTATGCATAGAACGATATTGGCCACAATGCAGCAATTGAATACCAAAAGCTCAGACATGGCTTTTCCCAGTTGTCAGCTACGGAACAGCTTGCTCTTTGCATTCCATCGACGACAATGGGAACCAGCTGTGCACGTGGTTCTTTGGATCCCAGCCATTGCCAGCACTGGGCTTGCATTTTCTACCTTGATTCAGAGACGGCGTGGCTTGTTGCCTCTCTGTCACACGAACGCACATACCCCCACATCACAAGGTCAATGTGCAGGAGGGAGCATGAGTGAATGGCAAATGACCCAGTTTCCCTGCAGGTGCTAAGTGCAGGTGCTAAGCTGCCTGAAGGCCACTTTTGAAACATATTAGCTGGGTGCCCAAATAGCTATTCTGTTCATTGGGGGACTCCAGTCCAGCAGAGGCTCCCACTGGCGAAAGGGAAGGAACACACCATCCAAGTGTCCCTATTTTCGAGGGATGTCCCTGATTTAGAGAAGCTATCCTGGTTTCTGATTTGATCCCAGAATGTCCCACTTTTCATTAGGATGTCCCTATATTCATTGGAGAAATGTTGGAGGGTATGGAATTATGCGACACCTGAACCAAGGAGATAAGTAACTATACAGCCTTTAGAAGACATCTGAAGGCAACCCTGCATAGGGAAGGTTTTTTATGTTTAATGTTTCATTATGTTTTTATATATGTTGGAAGCTGCCCAGAGTTGGGGCAACCTAATAAGATGTGTGGGTTATAAATAGTAAAATTATCATTATGGAATAGGACGTCCCTATTTTCATCAGAGAAATGTTGGAGTGTATGAAGAGAGGAAATTTCCACTGATTCCCCCAACACCACCTCCCATGTTATTCTCCAATCTTTCAGAACAGATTTACTGGGAGCATTGAGAAACCACAAGGGTGGAGGGGAAGGGAGCTTGGCCTCTCCACGCCACTACCAGTGAAAGTATTCCATTGATGGAGTTCTTCTGGTGCAAACTTGGGATTCAAGCCTATAAAGATGCTCTGAACCTACCTATTATTATATAATAATAGCGGCACATTGCCAGTGTTAGCAACTCCTGTCTGCAGTAGTTACAAGGCGAAGCCCAGCTTAGAAAGAAGATAATACTAATCTATGTTCCATCACTCCACTCGGAACAAAAGCTAAGAAGTTCATGCAAGCACACAGTACCACACCCTGTCCGTACCTAGTTTAGGGTGGCAGCTTAAATATTGCCTATTTGCTTCTCACATTCTAAGCAACTCATAGCAGCATACATTTGCCACTAAAATGCACGTTTAACCTCATATCAAAACTATGAGGTAGATTAGCTTGAGAAAAAGTTAGTGTATGGAACAGCAAGACACATGTCCAAGGAGAGGAAATATGGGGCTATGCAGATGTTAAGATTCGAAGTCTCATCAGCTCCAGCTAGAATGGCCAATAAGCAGAGATGACGGGAGTTTATCAGCATCTGAACAGCCACAGATTTCTACACCCATATTCTAGTTTCTATCAGGGGCTTCGAGTTTCCCCCGCTGTACATTCATTAAGTTAACAGAGGCGCGCATTTAATAATTCCCTATGTTCAATCAGCCCAATTAAACCACTGTGGTAAAGACATAATATTTTTGCTCCTTTGATGCTTCTATTTATTCTATAAATATTTGGTCACCCTTCTGCGACTCTTTTTACTAAGCCGGTGCCCTGAAATTCATTAAAATTTTGCACAGCAAAATGATAACCTTAATTATAAAGACAACCTGCATGACCCAAATTACTCGATGCATTAAAGCAATCCTAGATGCCATCGGAGGTTGTTCACATATCTTTGCCCTCAAAGCTTGAGAGAAAGAGAGTGTGTCCATGCATGCACGAAAGGGAATAAAGAGTCTGAGGAAACATACCTCTTTCTCGACAGGTCCACAAATTCATGTTATGTCTTGCACTAACTAGAAGGAATGGAGTGGGGGTTTTTTGTTTTGCGGGGGACGGGATTCTTTGTGCATTTTCTGTGTTGCTGCATCTGCCCATTCAGCTGTGGGCAGAAGGGTACCACACAGACAATTGTGGCCCATTAACAGGTAAAATCCAGTCCAAACTGCATTCATTCCCAGACCAATCATATGTGCGGTGATGAGGCAAGCTAGTGAGACAAGCACAAATCGTTCATTTCTTGGGAAGAATTTGAGGGCAGAGTTTTAGCTGCAGAAAGTTTGAGAGGGCAGAAAGCCGAGAGGGCAGCATCACACACCATACAGAGACAGAACCAAGTGATGCTCACTCTCAGTCTACCTCACAGGGTTGTTAAGAGGATAAAACAGAGACAGAGAAACTCAGGCACACTACGCGGCCTTGAGAAATGTGGGATGTAAACATACAAACAAATAAAATAATTGCTTCACTGTTCAAAGCATATTTTGGGTTTGTTCCGGGAATTTTCATTCATACTGTTTCACAGTCAAGTAAGGTTTCATCAGGAGATATGGGGTGGCGGTACTCTTAAGCTGGCTGAGGTAAATGGGCTTCGGAACAATGATGTCTGTGCTGGATTTGGCCAACGTTTTCACTAAAAGTAAAAATACCAAAGTGAAGTGGAAGGAAGTGGCAGAGTGGAAGGCCAATCCTCACTGCCTCCTTTCCACACACCCCAAAAGAGTTAAGCAAATTCACACCCTCGTTCTATATGGTGGTGCAATCTTAACTGCCTATTTCGAAGCATTTCGCGTCGATGGAACTTACATCTCTCACCAGTGTGTGCTTAGTATCAAGGAGTGTGCAAGATTTTTGTTTTTTTTTAATAGATCAGGCCGAAGCATGCAAAAAAAGAAGAAAAGATTAAGAGGTTCTTAAATTTTAAGGAAAGCTTTGCAATTTTTCATTACGTATAAGTGGCCATCTCGGAAACAATGCCTTCAGATCAGTTCTGTTCTAGCCTTTCGTTTAATTGCAGTTAAAAGGAGAAAAAGACGCCCGCCTTTAAAACTCTAACAAGTCAGAACCCGCTTCACATTACTGGCATCAGAGTCCACAGCGTGCAGTCCGTTTTAACAGTCAGTCTGAAGTCAAAAGCACGCTCTCTCGGATGCATCCCCATCCCTGCGAAATTTCAGCAAAGCAATGCCATCTCCCCCCCCCCTTTCCCACAAACCCCCACCTCCATCACCCAAACATGGCAATAACTTTATACACTGCAGGTTGAACGTGCAGAAATCAGCCCTGACTTGTCTTTGCTCTTAGTATGCTTGCGATGAGATCATTGGGCTCCCACCGAGAGCTCAAATTCTTCAACTTGACAAAAGACATAGGTGAACGTGTCACAGTTTTACTGTTATGCGGAGAGCTCCGATCTGGTAAAGATAACAAGAGCCCGTTCAGCGCTTGCCTATGCTCCGAGTGTGTGTTAATCTAAAATGGCTGCCCGGTAATACTTTAATTGCAGTTTCATGGCAACAAATTGCCACTTAACCGTAATAAATTTTATTGCGGCTTAGCAAGGCTAACAAAGCAGGCATGCACCTGAAAGAAGAGGAGGACAATGGAAATCCAGAACTTTATGTTCTGCACAGTATGTCACGGCGGAGGAGAGCAAGCCACAATGCCAAGGTAGCTCCACACCAAAAGCATTTAGCATAAAAGGAGCTATACATGCCACAATCTCACTTCTCATCACTGAAATGCCTTTCCAAGACTGCACATTCAGTACCAGCATGCTGCAAACTTTTGAGATTTTCAATTAACCTAGATGACCAATAAATACAATCTCATTTAGTAGCAGGTTCCCCCCCACACACATTTTTTAAAGAAAAACCTGAATACTAAGTAACATAGGTTGGTGGCACATCCATAGTGTCATTTAACGTGGATAGTAAACTTCTGTAGCTCCATTAGTTTTCTGTTGTCCTCTGAATCACTGCCTTCCCACACTTTCTCCTGGGTTTTCTCATACTCTCTCCTTTTTGGGAGTATCCTGGCAGGAGAAAATGCAGATTGAGGGAGGGGGAAATGTGGGAATGCGGTGTGTGTTCTAAATAGTGTGATGTTTATAGGTTGTGTGTGTGTGGCTTCTGATACTACATAACCAAGCCAAATAAAACCACAAAGGACCAGAAAGACAGTATATTTTATGGCAAACAGAATTTGGTTTGGAAGCTGTCCCCATGTGCCTGCTAGGATGGGTAGATTTCATAACTAGAATTTCTGGCGAATGACAAAGTAGACCTACATCTTTACAGATACATATACGGTACATAGCATGGATTCTAGAAATCGACTGTAACAAGTGCAGGGAGAGAAGGGCAAGTATGATCAAGTATGGTTAATCTCCATTGGATTTTAAGGGGGAGGAGACACTCAAAACATTTGCTCACGTAAGAGCAAATATCCCAACACACAAACTCACACACAGCCTTCCACCATTAGAACCTGTTTTTATTGTTTGATATGCCTCCAGTTTCGAGAGTGCTTTACCCCAGGCAAGAATACTAGTTAAATATGTTCCATTGTATATTCATAGCTCCATCAGTCCTTCTCCAATTTAGCACATCAAAGCAAAGGCTTCATCACTTGCATGTGGATTATGCTAACATGAGTGACATTTGTAATCTTATAGGTCTCCAACTTAAGAAATGCTTTTAAGCCTGCTATTAAATAGGTAGCTGTGCTTTAAGAACCAGTCATATAATAGTTTATTTAAAGCCTTAATGAACTTCAGCCTCTTCGTTGCTAAATGCCACACTATATTACTTACAGAAAATTATTAGCCATCATCTTAGTACTTCTAGGTTATATTAAACAACTGTAAACCTGGCATGTACAGCTTTCACAGCAGCAGAATGAGCGCTTATAGGCAGAAAGAATGAATTTTAAAAGGATATCTACAACAGCACTAATACGGAAGCTTTATACTCCTATGTCTCAGAAGATCTTCTCAAAAGAATTCAGACAGCATAATTCAAAGGACCCATTGGCTCAAACATTGTTAGGGTTCACCTCTGCGGCATAATCTAAAATGGCTTTGTATTTCATTGCTTGGTCCTCAGGTTTTCAGGAAGTGACACAGAAATTTTTGTTTAGTAAAATGGAGAGACAGACAGACAAGTCCTTCCTATGCATATTAAGACAGCAAACTGCTTATTTGTTTGTTTGAGACCTGGTTGTTTGATGGAACACAAAGGAGTCACAGGATCACAATCCCCCCCGCCGCCCCACAATGTCCCAATTTCCAACCGAGAGGCAGATTGTAACATCCGAATGCAGCAAAACAGGGTTGGAAGGTTGTGGATCTATGCAACTACATTTCGTCAGAGAAGACCACTGAAATTGATATGTCTAAGTTAGGCCTGCCCTTTAATGTCAAGGGGTCTACTTTGAGGAGGACTAAAGTTAGAGACAACTCACGTTTTCCCAGTGTATATATATATAATGACACGTTGAGGTTTGCTACAAAACTAGAAGTCAGCAAAAGCACAAAGGGTGGAAGGCAATCAAATTTCATTCATGAACAAACAAATGGTTTGATATTACAACTGAACCAGACCAAAGCATTGACGGGCACTCCAGCAAATGAAACCATTACTTTAAAATGTGTACTTTAATTTTGATATAATCTTCTCTGCCTTTGTATTTTTGCCCAAGATCTGAAGAATACATACACACCAGTTTCCCAGCTAGCAGTAGAATGGATGGGCATTTCTCGCTTCAAAGACTATCGATAGTGTGTTTAGGACATCCACATTAATTTCAGTGGTGTTCCTCAGCTTGCATGGATCAGGTTCACACAAAGCTCCCTTAAGCACACTAAGATAAGGCACAGCACCATCGTTCAAACTACTAGACTGCAACTCACAGAAGTTAGCTTCCCACAGGGAAATCCTGCTTATTCCTGCAGGTTGGAGGATGCATGTGTCAGTGGCATTTAGTCAAGATCCAGAACTGTGCATGTTGCATCTTCCATTCGGACTTCCTACTAAGGCTCCAAAACTATCCATTATTTCCATAATGAAAGAGATCCTCCATATATGCTTAACTCTGTCATAGCGCAGAAATTCCCATGTGGAAGAATTGTCCAATGTTCCAGGAAATCAGCTGCTGTATTATCGAACTGAATACTGTTCTGAGACTCCCATCTTTTTATGAACAATTCATTATATAACTTAGTCTCACTGGGTGGGTATACTCACCAAGCCAATCCTGAGTAAGTCCTTGCCTGCTAGAGGTGACTTTCCTGACCCCAGGTAAGCCAAACTAGTGACTTCTAGGGGAGACATTTAAAAGGCTGCAACAGGGACAACTTGAGGAAGGGACCGAACTATACTATACTATAACCTGGCATAACTTTGAACTTCCTTAGTTGTACATAATGCCATTACTTAAAATATTTTCTATCTTCACGGCAATCTTATGGTGTTAACTATTTCCAATTTTTATGCCGTATGATATTATTAATTATATTATAATCATCCAATTTAAAAGCCTTATTGTCCAAAAGGGTTGTTTGTTCGTTTACATGCATAATCTCAATTACATGAGGTTTGTGTATTCCTTGCCATGAATATTGTATACCAGCCTGTGCTCTTGGATAGCATCCCATGCCTGCAAACGTTGTGTAACGTGTCAGGTTAACTGGATACAATGCAAGGGCTCTGCGTACCTCACCTTCCAGGGCAGACCATTTAATAAAATTTATCAGAAGAGTTGTGCAGCACTTCGCAACAGTACAATCAAAAGGCCTATAGCCGGAACAAAACTGATTGGCCACTCCCAAACACCAGTCATAATAATACAGAAAGGTTTAAAGTGAAGTGAAAATTCTGCCTGAACATGTGCTGTGTCATTACCAAAGTTTTAAAAGAGTCTTCAAAACACTGGAGAGTTTTTAGCTTGACAAACCACATGACTGCACTGTATACAGAGCGATGCAATAGTGTTAGGAAATATACACTTCCTGTTGTTTACAAAGCCTAGACGACTTAGCTGATGAGAGCAAAAAATGAATCACAATACAGGTTTAATGTTGCTGTTATCTGCATATCTGAAACACTCAGCAATACTTTTGAGTTCTGTACCATTGCCAAAAGTCACCTATTCTGTAGAGTTAAATGCATTCCTTATTTTCATAAACCCATTAGAAAGCAGAAAAAACAGATTCTAAAGTTAAAAGCTGCATAAGAATTCATTTCTGAATGGAAGTCTGCTATATTATTATTATTATAGTGCACTGAAGTCACACTCAATTACAAGTATTTTCATTTTATGTTTTTATTATTTAAATACACCATACTAGAGCAAATGTCTCTGAAAGTATCACAAATAAAAGTTTTCTTCTTCTTCATTCAGCAAATTAGGAGTAGGTGAAAATTTCTACACAGTAGCTGCTATGAGCTTGATTTTTTTTCTTTTTTGTGTCATGGGAAGTAGCAACATTAGGACAAAAAAAAAACACTTACATGCATACATACATTGTATTTTACAGAGATACAATAAAAGTGTTTGTGATAGAATATCACAAGAGCCCCATCTTTCCTTTATCTCATGTTTTGAGTTTTGAAACACATTTCCTTACAACACTTAAATATACAAAGAGCAAAGAGAATGTTGTTAAGGTAAAACACAGGGTACAAATTCTGACCAGTGCCCTGCTAATTGTTAATGAGGGTAGAAAGCAGACTCAAAAGCTTATCTTAATTAGCTTCATTAGTCATTTTCCCCACTCCCTCCCCACCCAAAGTTGTTCTCTTCTGGTGGACATTTTTCTCCATTTCCTCTACAGTCTCCCAATAGCCCAGATTCATGGAGTCCTTAATGTTCATTTTCAGTCATTTTAATACACCAATAAATGTGGGAAGGGCAACCAAGAGTAAAGAAGGTGCAATGGCATGGAGCTGGCATTGATGCTAGCTACAAAGGTGACTTGTCTACTGGAGACATGGGATCCATCTGTGATGAACAAAGTTTGAGATGAAGGCACGCATTCTGCAGTACTCTGACCTTTTAGCAGACCTGCAAGGAAATAAAAATGGGCATCTTAGCTAAAATGCTTGATTTGAGTCAAGTGTGACTGGTTTCGCATTCTCCTTATTTGCTTATCTTATTAAATTACTTTCCAACTGCAACTCAATTAAAGGTTTTCTGCAATACTTATCCAAGTCCCTGAAGAGTTCAAACAGGGGAAAAACAAAACAGACCACACTTAAAATGTAATAATAATAATATAATAATAAGAATAATAATAATATCCTTTAAGTTTTGACAGCAGCAAGATACATTTATCACAAAGGAAGGATAGAAGCTTCTGATGGGAAATCCTACAGTTACTTTTTTTCTTTTATAAAAGATGCATTTCCCTTGGACAGGGATGAAATGACACGCCTTGCCTTTGAAGCACACAAAGTAAAGTGATCTTCTAAATTAGGAAAAATTCTGTCTAAAGCAAATAAGATACCCTCCCCTAGGCAACGCTAGTTAGCATGCTGCATAGCACAAAAGCTAAATATAGACATTTTGGAATATTTTCCTCCCATTTAAGATTCCTCATCTGCTATGTTAGTTAACGTTACATAAACTCTGTAATATACGAAGTCAAACATGTGCCTCCACAGTGATGTGTTAATGAATTGTGATAATTAAAAATGCCTAGCTCGACAGAAATCTAACTTCCATGGATAAAGTAGAAACGATCGACAGTCTTCAAATGCAATCTGTTTGCAATTACCAAAATGAAATAATATATTAGATTTTTATGGTTTTTAAATGACATTTTGAGCTTCCTAGGAAGTTTTTTGTTTTTTTTTACCCTTTCCCCAAGTTACTAAAAGCCTGAGGTCTATTAGTAACTGCAACCCCCCACTTTCAAGCTAATTAAAGTGGTGGAAGCTTGGAGGTTTAATTCCCCAGAGCTGATGCTCAGTGTGAGAAAGGTAATTTGTCTGTCCAGAACAAAGATTAGGGAGCAGCCAGCAAGCATATTTAATAAATGAGCATCAAGTGTCCTCTACTATGGACAGAGACAATACCAATTATGTAAGTACAAGGGAATTGTTGAGCGATATGTAAACTAGAAGATTCTCTGCAACAGACAGAATAGCAAAACGTAACCTAACTCATGCTTTATTTAAAAGTATAGGAGCTAGAGCCAAGCAAATGCTCTGATCATCGCCAATGAAAGGAAAACTTATACCTTGTGAAAAGGGTTTTAAGGGTAGGGAGTAGGAAAGAAACTCGATGAGCTTTTAGACAACATTCCTCAGCTACAAAGTGACAAAATCTGCACAGGACATCATAAACTTCCATCAAGCACCCAGCTTTTTTGGGGGGGGGGTATTTTACTGTCCATAGTTGGGGGTGGTAGTACAATATTTTGTTTATGATAGTAAGGATATGGTTTAAGAAGTGGTTCATGCTGGAGGCTACAGGCTTCCCATCCCTGCTGGATGGAGTTGATGTCTTCTGAAATAAAGAAGGACTCTGGAACCAGCTTATTAGGGCAACATCAACTCCTGGCCATCATGCAGAAATGATACTAACCCGGGCCAGAGCAAACAAATCACAATGCAATCAATGTAATTCCAGAGTTTGCTTGGCCGCCTTCAGGTTGTCCATCACCAATAAAATGCCAATGAGCAAAGCAGAGTATGGGCTACTATTTCATTAGGTGGAATATATAGGGTGCTACAGCAGGACTGCATTTGGGCTCCCCTTAACGTTTACTAAAGCAACAAGGCTGTGCTGGGTACTGTAAACAGCAGAGATCAGAAGCACTCATTGTCCAACGAGTTACAATTCAAATGATAGGGAAGCCAAAGGAAGAGGCTAAAAATGGAGTGTGGAAGAGGGGTTGGAGCAAGTAACACAGGACAAGCACACACAACAGCTTCATTTGTGAAGGGCTTTCTGTGGTGCTAGCAGAACAAGCTTACTGGACTGAGAATTCTAACTTTTCCCTCCGAGTAATGCATAGATTAGTAACCCAAAAATATGCAGTGCTAAAAAAGCGCACAATCCGCTTTCTTCCCGGACTCTAGAATCCTATTAAACTTCAGCCATGAAAATTGGGCTTAACTTATAGTACACCACCCTCACACAACCCCACTTGTGGCACTGATAAGCCACTCACTAGGCCATATTAGTGTCACCCGCTGAGAACATCACTTTGTCGTCCATCCCTCCCTGCATCTTTCTCAGCACCTCTTTGCCTCCCTCTTTAACATACTGTAGCTATGCAGTTAATAGCCACAGAATCCAGGCACTGTTCTTATTGAAGTCTTCCTGCACAAAGAGTTACATGTAGGATGAATACAGCTTTGCAGCCCCTGAATCCCTGTTTCTATTCCACACTTATCTTTCCTCTGTAACTGCCAACATTAGTATTACTTTTGCTGAAGCACAGCAAGAACAAAGGCACCATAAAGCATATTAAACTTTTACTGCATGCACAAAGCAAACGGATACACAAAAAAGCTGAACTAGATGCAAGAAGTATTCCCTATATTTTAAACAGTTATTCAGAAACAGGGACTTGAGGATAGCACCTGGCCTATAGGGGATTCCAAAACAATATTTAAAGAAGGCAGTCCTCCTAAACTCACTCACACAGGAATAAGCCCTACTGAACTCAGTAGGACTTTTATTGGGAGTATAGAACGCATGAGAGTCCTTAACTACATCTAACATACAACACACTTGGTCACTATTAAATTTAGGGCAGCTTTCTAGAATACACGTACTTATAGCAATGCACCCCTATTAAGGGGCAAGTTCATGTTCTTCTGAACATATTAAGCCTCTAAAGATTCCCTGATGCTGCAGACTTCATAAGTTGCCCAAAGGTTGCTTCGTTCGTTTCTTTTTTCTTTCTTTCTTTTTATAAAAAAGACTTTATCTTCAAAATTCCTACTAACAGATAAATGTTATTTTTGCTATCCTTGGAACAGACATTAATGAAGTCCCTATTGTAAATCCATAAAGAATTACCAAGTGAAGTGTGCACTTTGTTTCAATGCAATAACTCAGTGCTGTGTGATTGCCTGGGTTAATGATGAAAAAGTCAAATATACTATCAGAGCTGATGGAAAAATCCATCACCAATCTGAAATTAAAATTCATCTGTGGTCAATAAGATTTAATATCCATGCAAGTGGCGCTGTAAAGAGTAAATGAATCAATGTCATCAATACATAATCAGTATGAAATATGATGTGAATAAAATTATGTGCAAGACTTGTGCATTCAGTGTTTTCTGGACCAGTGTGGAATGAACAGTCCCTTAACTGAAGGTTGACAGTAATTATTATAAATTAGGCATAGCAGTTATCAAAATGCACTCACTTGCATAGCTATGGGACTTATTAGGGAGATTAAAATAGATCTAAAAACTGTCCAGTTACAGCAGAGGTACAGGACAACTGTTGATTAAAACTGTTCCCTACTTTGCTAGTGAGTAAGCCATATTACACTTTAACACCAAAAACTAGAGACATAACGGACATGAACAAATGGTGCTAACAGAAAGTAAAGCATTTTTCTTGAAAATCAAGCCAACTCTAACTGAACCAAGTAATGTAACTATTTTTCTAATGCTACTGCAATGATTCTACAAACCACTACTGTGCCATTAGCTTATCTGACTCTAGAATGCTACAGTTAAGTACATGCACTTGTTAAGACAGATCCAGATTGTATCCCACAAGTCTTCTTGACGGCCAGAATTGTTTTGGCAAATGCAAACACACACACACACACACACACACACACACACACAGAGGCTTGACCCAAATTAAACTGGAGTCACTTCACAATTCAAGCACCTCAATGTTTGGAACTTTACCCCCTTCACTACATTCCATCGTGTAAAGCCATTTGAAAGATATTCAGTAGTAGGCTGAAAAATGTATTAATCTTGTTTTAACTCTAATAAGGTCCATTAGCAATTGTTCAATATTCACCTTCTGGTCTGGCAGTAGTGGATTGCTCTGAAGTGAATTCAAATGACCATTGATGAGGGCTGTAGGTCTATCATGTTCGCAGAATAAACTGCCATTGATGTAGTGAAACCTGTCTCCAGGGACCAGGCGATTCCGGCAGGTAGAGCACGTAAAACACTGAAATGGGTGAACAAAAGGCAAAGTTAAAACTGGAGGGAGGGCATTAAAAACGCCAAAAAAATATTATAATCTGAATTACAGCAAAGTTAAGGGATATATGGGACTTTGGCCAAATACAGGAAGCTGCACCTGTTGGAACCCAATAGTGTGTTCAGACCTGCAGCACAACTAATCACTAGGACAACATACGCAACTTCAAAAGCCTTTCCATTTATGACTAAGCCCGTTTTACGAATTTAGAGGAGACGCTGCGCTGCTTTTATTCCAATATAGATCTGTGCACAGGTGCTGCAATATTTGGGGGTAGAGGGCGGGGACAGTGTCAGAAAGACAATTTTTTCCTACCTTAAGATGATAGACATTCCCTTGTGCTCTCATAACCAGCTCACTAGCAGGAATTGACTGCCCACAAGCACTGCAAGCGCCGCTATTTCCAAATAACCTGAAAACAAAAAGGTGATGCTTATTATTTTCTCCCCCCACCTGAGTCACTTGTGAATCAAGAAGCCAGTTCTGAAAGAGCCATTTCAACTTGTCAAAATCCACCCCTGAAGCTTGTTTACATACTTTGGGGCGTGATAATTTAAGAGACTGCAACACAAGCCAAATTGCCACAGGAGCACCCTAGACCTCTCAAGACTTGGAAGCACAGGATCTAATAAAATATTAACTTGCATTCAGCAACACAAACCAATTCTGTACAACACTTTTTATCAGATTACTGGGTTTGTCATAAAAAAAGGGACAGAATTCATGACTGGAGTTTAAATGCATTGTGTCCTTGAAATTATATGAAGAACTTTTTTGTACTTTAATCATATCTTGAGAGATGAGTCATCAAAAGGGTTAAGAGGATTTGATTGTATATCTAAGACGACATCATGCTCAGTGTATTGAAACTCCAGTAAACCTCCAGCAGGGCAGAGTTTCCATTAGAAACTCTCGGCTATCCAGGTTGATATATAATGTGTATGGGTTAACCTTTTCAATCATGGTGTCAACACTTTAGATTTGCCTCTGCTCATCTCTTTCATCCTAACCTTCTCTCTCTCTCTTGATAATGAAATGCTTGCTCCAACTTCCCTCTATCTGCTCCTGAGTCCACAATTTAGATTACTTCATCTCTGCTAGCAACAAACTGAATGAAATTTCGATTTGAGCAGAAAGTAATTTACCGGGATCTGGACCCATTTGTCATCATATCTCTCTGGGTGTTTGCTGTATCACTGCAGTTTTCCTATGCAATCAAATGAGACCACAACATCTGCCATGGGGGTGGGGGGGGGGGGGAGAGAAGAGGGAACGCAGAGGAAGGAGGGGGGGGGAAGGACTGAAGGAAAATATACACAATTCTTCTAATGCATTTAAAGGCACAACATACTGATTTGAGCTACAATACTTTAATGAATATTGATCTCCCACTTTTACAGAATATGTATGCTAGAATTTTAAAAATGGCTTTTTTCTCTCTTGTTTGCTTTTCTGCAGTTTCTCACTGCACCCACAGCTATTACAATGATGGACCATCTCATAGCGAAGGAAGAATGTGAACTAGCTGGCAGGCTCCCCCTCCCATGGCTTAAGATTTGGGTGCTTTGGGGGGGGGGGAGAGTGCAATAGCAACTATAAAATAAATGTACTGGTGTCATAATATTAATTATTTCCATTGCCTTTTTTGCCCAATAGTAAAGTCATACATTCGTGCTTGTGTATCAGTCTGGAGGACGCGTTACTACTGAAAATGCTGTGATCTGAATGTTTGCTGCGTGCCTCCGTATCAAGGAGGGGGGACGAAAATAATTGCTTTGAGTTTTCCAGAATCAGTGCTTGCAGAGGGAGGCTTGTCATGTTCAAACTACTAATTTGCTGTCGCCACTTTATTGAAAATAGCCTGTAAGTTGGTATTAAATGTATCGACTGAACGACAGGGAGAGTAGTAAAACTGCCCCTTAAGATGGCTTTTAATAGGAAGCCTGAGAAACAAATTTTGCAGCAGCATCGATTTGAAGAGTTCAATCAAAACTCCATTTCAAAACTAATTAGTCTGAGATCCGCAACACACTGACACTTTCTTGCGAGTCAGAATGGGTACAAAGGGAAAGCTGAACTAATATACTGCCAAGACCTCCAGCCTAAAAAGGGCTGAACCATCCAGAAAAAAAAGTAGATGGATGCTATTCTAGTATCTGCTGGATCAGGAGGACCACTTCAAACTATTTACAAGGACAACCGATTTCACTGAGAGCTTCACTATGTGTATTCTTTCCACCACTCCCCATTATCAGTCGCAACATTCTAGAAGGAAGTCATTTAAAGAGGCAGCGAGAAAGGCATATTTAGGTCCATCTGCAGAACTGTGACTAAAGTGGCAGCAAAAATTACAACGGAAGCTTTTCTAGAATGGCAAAAGGAAGATCTCATAGCTGAATATTCTCCTCCCAGAAGTACACACAGGCACACACCCCTCTTTTAAAGGAGGCAAGACAGAAAAAAAGCCATCTTTCACAGCCTCCTGTGGAAGAGGCGAGGATTTCAAACGCACCACACAATTTAAAAATCATTTTTAGTCATGCTGCTTTAACTGTGACACATTCTCTTCATAAAGTATGTGTGTATCATACAAACTTTCCTGAGCAATGGTGGTTGCGCATCTAAATTAAATTTTAATAATTGCAAGTCAAAAATGTAATCCCAAAAGCTACTTGTACATCATTTTAAACACACACACACACACACACACACACACACAGCCAGCCTCGTTCTAAAAGAATTTGAATTTTTGGAAGTCACAGCCAAAACTAACTTAAGGCAGTCTACGTAATCTGCAGGGTTAGGCTACTACTGAAGCAAATGTCCAGGACTTTGCCCGTTACTTTTTTTAGATGCTTTTCTTTTCTTTCCTACTAATGAGAATACTCTTATTTTGCGGCACTTTATCAGAAGCTTCAGATAATTTTTGTTTCACCATGGAGGAAGACAATCATTGTTAACTACCCTCATCCTGAAAAGTTGTTTTTATATGGGTTCTGTGAGAGAGGAGAGTTAATTAGCTAATCAGGGAGACTGTCCAGGACAGTATTTAATTTAAAAGGCTGGAGGCTTTAGGTGCTCAATTAAGTAACTATCGGTCTCAGACTGGACTTTAATGGGCTCTTTTCTCTTTAACTCCAGCAATGGGGGAGAGATACCCCAGGTCAGGCTAATTAAAGCCAGGGGACTCTTTAATTGCGATGACAGAAGTGGTTTCAGTTTCCTCTCTTTGGGTCTTGGAGTCCAAAGAGGTTGTTAATATTTCAACATTTGGGCAACACAATCAATCACCAACACTGAGATGTTCCATATATGGATGAAAGGTCCTACATTTTGCAGCATTATGTAATGCCACCTTAAATTAATCCCAACTCTCTTCCTCATTCAAAACCTTTAGAAGCGGACAGAGGTGATGAGATGGGAACAAGAGGATGTGGGGTGGGGGGCTAGCTGAAAATTTCTATTTATTCAACTGGAACACTTTTAAAATAAATTACAGAAAAGTAAGGTGCAGTGTGGGGATTTTTACCATGCTGTGGAAAGCAAACAGCTCTGCACCACAAAGAGTTTTGCATTGCCAGTCCCGCAGTTCAATTTTCCCCTTGCACCTGAAAGGGGTGGGGAGAGGAGAGAGAGGAGGAGAAGGGAGGGGGGCGCGACATATCTGTACCCAGAAGCATCCAAACTTCCTAGCTGAAAGAAAAGCACATCCAAAGCTACTGATCCAGAAGCAATTGGTTTTCCATCAGATTTCCTATACCGGATCCAAATTCTGTGCCAGCTGTATCAGATGTAACAAAGGCTACGCAAAAAAATTATGCCTACAGCCAAGTCCATTAAAGGTACTTCAGCATAACTACAGCCCAAGCACCTTAAAAGCACCAGAAGCTATTGATACTTAAGGGGGAGGAAGGCGGCTGTGCAAGTGCTGCATTAGAGGGAGAGGGAGAGAGAAGGGGGGAAGAGAGAGGAAAAAATATCAGCCAAATTACGCTTGGTTAATTCAGAGTAACAGATCTGCCCCCAAGTGAATTGGAGGCCTTGAATTAATTCTGTTATGACAAATCAAGATAAACGTTCCCCCTAAATTGCATGCGATTTAATTAATTTTTGAGATCCTGGATTTTTTTTCCAAGCTAATAGTTCACATGCTCCTGTGCTGTCATTGTGCTTGAGTGGGCAGACTTCAAAGTGATATTAAATAACCAACTATTAGATTTACCTAGCACGTCCTATTGGAAAAATGCCATTTAATTACCTAGCCTGTTCAATTAAAGGGACAGCATTCCCTGAATATAGCAGCTTGCTGTTGATTACCAGAAAAATGAACTCGTTGCCTGGCTGCTCCCTCCCTTTCCTCCCCTCCTCAAATGGCTCATACTGTGGACAGACAGCCCACGTGAATGGCAATGAGCAGCAAGGAGAACAGAGAACATCTTTTGCCTGTTGGAATGGGAATCAGGTGCTTGCCGCCCGGCATGTCAAGCACAGTGCCACGAACACTTTTTTTTTTGGGGGGGTGACCATGCTCTCATGATCTAGCCAAGGCTATATGCTCCTCACCTGGCCCCCCCCCCAAAAATATATTTCCACTGCCACCTCAGTAGCAAACACCAGGTGGGATATAAGAGATTATAATCATATTAAATAGACATTTGTACAGAAAGAGTTCTCGAGCAGCACTAGCCCTTTAAGAAAAGCCTAGTTTGTTTCTCCCTCCCCACCACCTCTTTCAACCACCCCCCCAGCCTATTCTCTCTTGCTCTCTCCAAGGCCAATTTTGTTAATTAAATGTTTTGTTTGCGACACAGCTCTCATTCATTTTGGACACGTCATTCCAGGCAGATCTAAGCCAGGGACGAGATCTCATTAGATAAAACCTATCAGAACTAAGAGAAAATGGAGGAGACACTAATTAAAGCTCTTAATTGTGCAGATTCACTGCCACGCTGCTGCTTTATCTAGAATCTCATAGCTGGGAGGGCTGCCCATCACCCTTCTCCCTTCCAAATAAATTCTTCTTTTGCTTAGGGTACTATGGTTGTGAGTTAAGGGGTCAGAGAAGAGTCAATGTATTGCCATCCTTTTACTTACATGAACACCCCACAGCCCTCTCCTGCCAATAAAATCTGTGGCAATCCTTAGATAAGGTAAGGCTGGTTTGGTAAAGCCACTACCCAGATTTAGTTGTAGAGGCCCATAGTGGTGGTTTAAAAAAACAAAACCAGTTGTCTTGTCCTATGAAGAGACTTCAATCAGTCAGTCCCTATCACCTCAGAGGCTGAATGATCAATTTGTCTCTAAGCTTTACGACAAACATCTCATTGAAAGTCCCATTAAGATCAACTTAATTTCTGCAAGTAGTCAAAAGAACAAAATCACGACTTATTTCTATATATTTTCCTACATGATCCTCAATAAAAACCACACACACTGAAGAGCACTTGTAAAATGGTAGCATCTTGTTTGTTAGTAGATTAGGACATGTAGCTACTTATGTCTGAGTCATCAGGGTCACAGATGAAAATGCTGGAACTTTATGTACTTGGGTCAGTAGACCTTTGTCCTATGGAACAAATAAGCTTCCAGAAGTGCACACTCAAGTATCCATATTTTATTGGACAAGCTATTCAGTTCTAGTGAAGAGTCAGACTGATGGAATAAAATCAGTTCAAATTTACCATCTGATAAAGCACCCTATTTATAATAGCCTATATTAAAACTGTAATAAGTTTTGGCCACACAAAAACCTGAGGCAGAGATTCCAATAAGCTGGCCTGAACTTGCCTTAGGGGTACAGTAGACAACTTCTCTTTTTAATTAGTAGTGATCAGAAGAGGTTTGTTTGATGGTTTTAGTAGAGAGAGACGAAATCTGTACTGTTCATTGAATCTGAACAGTAGTGTCAATTTTTCCACTTCAAACAAACCTCTTTTTCTAACCGTTCTGCTCTATTTAATTAGAATTCTGTCTCGCTTATGCAGTTGCTTCGGACAGGGATCAAGAACGCATCGCTGTAAGCCTGCACACACTGATTTTCAAGCATTTACTTTAAAAATCCACACACTTAGCAAAATGAATGCTGCAATCCCTTAAAACCTTTCTATTGCCATTTTGTTTTCTGTATTCTATTTAGCTGATTGAAGGTGCTAGCATAAAGAAGAGCCATTATCAGAACAAGAAAGGGTCTCCTTATTGGTGTCACCGATTCAAAATGCTGTTGCCTCCAGAATCAGAACAAAGTAATATTTAGTATGCAACTTAGAGTTGTCACATAGTTAAATGTACAAATTCCAGAAGAAATCGGCTCAAAATATTTATAACTAAGTATTTGAAAATAGGCACAAAGAGATTATTTTAACCACTAAAGCTTGCTCACTCCTTCCAAGAACTGGGATACTTTTTCAAATCTATTCTAAGTATGAAAATCAAGACTATCTAGAAAAAAACTCCATATGCCTTTACCTCACATTCTTTATATGCCAAAGAAGGTGGGAGGGGGCTGTTTAATTACTGGTTGCTGAACTAGAACACCTCCTTAAAGCATTCATGTGCATCAGTCTATCAAGTCATTTACTCAAATTAAATGTGTAATCCTTCAAAATGCCTTCTTTCAAAATGAGTTTAAAGGAGCTTGAGTTCACCTGAAAAGATTGAATGGGCACCTGGACCTCTTAAATTCTTTCTATTAATTGCTCTAAAACTAGTGGGGGTGGGGAGAAGAAACAAACACATTTTTGTTATGCAAAGTGGAGGAGATGCAGAATACTGGATGCAATAAGAAATATTTTAAACATTGATCAAACCATGCACATGTTCACTTTTATACTGAAAGATATGCTCCACAGCAATAGGAAAGCATGTATTACCACTGTGTTGGGTGTACAGAGTTTGGCACAGGAGACGGTCACAGTCCCTCCAACAATTAATCAACTCTTTCACAATGAATACAGAGAATGAGTCATTCCATTTTCATTTAAAGGTGCTTATGCAAATAATAATATAATAAATCAGATACTGAAAGAGTAGCTCTCTCACTGTTTTAGCCTCTTCCCACCACTGTTCTAGCAAACTCTATGCTTGCTCTCACCCCATTAGGTTCCAAACAAGCGTCCTTCTGCCCCACTACCATAGTAGCTTTGGGCAGATAACTGTTTTAAACCAGGACTTTTCTCTTAAAAGTTTAGGGTCACTTTAGGAGTTTTATTCTACCACACCTCTCCTTGAGCCATCTACCAAAGTTTTCTACTGTAATCCAGGAAAAGGATTGTTTCATTAAATCAGGCTTCTAGTTTTGAACTACCCCTTGCAACCAGAGGTATTTCTGGCCTGCAGTTCCTTCTGCTTCATAGGAAAAGTATGGAGTCGTGTATTCAAGAAACCAGCAAACCAGCCTAACTTCCCCTGTGTCTCTCTCACCTGATGTAGTCGTTTCTGCACAGGATCATGCCGCTCTTAGTGTAGCAGGACGTACCAATTTCTCCCAGCTGGGCTTGGCAGCAGGAGCACTTCAGGCACCGGCTGTGCCAATAGCTATCCATGGCATAGAGCAAGAAGCGATCAGCAATCTTCCCCCCGCAGCCTGCACATCTTTTCCATGAGAGGGAGCCACTGGTGACCGGGGGAGGCTGCGAGCTGCTGCCTGGGTTCACCATGGTCTGGATAAGGGAATAAGAAATAAAGAAAAATGAGATGAAGGGGTTGATTCTCAGACTAAGAGCTCTTGCAACCTGCCCCTCCCAGCCCAAGAAAGATGGGGAATAGCAGCAACTTGTTTACTTTTCAGAGCCTTTGTTCTGGGTTAATTAGCTGCCTCCCCTTCCAAGTTGGCTGGTGGTGCTCAATGACAGTTTTAGCTTGCAATACTGCTGTCAAACTTAGAGTGACCCCCGCTTTGTTTGCTGCCAGGAAAGTACACACACCTGGAGTCTCACAGTCTACATGGCCCTCCCAGATATAAATTGCTGGGCCCCACAGTCCTAAAATGATAATGGCATAAAAAAACAGCCAGAGTGAGGCCACAATCCCTGACAACTCTTGGGGAGCGCAGCTGTAGCTCACCAGCTGCAAATGATTCTGGGGATTGTTTGGTTCTATTTTACAGGAGAGGCAAGTATAAGCTCCAGAGAAAACTGTGAGAAAGTTGTGAAACTAGTTTTTCAAGGTCTCCCTTTTCATGCTATTGTTATCTGCAAGGGCTCAGCCGGGATCGTCCCTATTTATTTATTTATTTATTTATTCAAAAGATCAAATGAAAGTGGGGTCCTCCTCCCAAAGGACGCTTTACTGGATAATAATAGATCACTTAACTTTCAGAAGCCTGTTAACTTCCTATACAAACACATCTACTTTTGTCTCACTAATCTGCCCTTGATCAGCAATTTAAATGCTAAGCGCTTTGTTGCCCTTAAAAAAAAAAGTTTTGCGTAAAAGCAGAGAGGCAGAACAATCAAGCATGCCCCACTCAGGAAACAGCTAGCATGGCTGGCTGTAAAAGTGCTGCTTGGGGAGGGGTGGAGGTGGAAATAGACACACATGCAAACCCACAAGTGTGTTTCTCACTTTCTAATAAATGCTTTGTACAAGCAGGGCAACAGGGAGATTAATAATGGAACCAATTCATAAAGCTTACTCCAAACTGATTAATTTGCTCTGCCTCAAATCCAGTAGTCGAACAGGCTACTGTTCAGTCATTTGCACTATAAAAAGATCAAGTTATTTACTGCCAATTAAGCAGTGTGTTTTCCCTTTGTCCTTTGTAAGCTGTCCATGCTCAAGCTAAAGCATCTGGCTGTTTGCTAAGACATATACCTCTGAAGCGAAAGAGTGAAGAGGAGAGGGCAAACTTTTCCTGCCACTTAGTTGCCCAACTAAGTTACAACAGAAGCTTCAGGGTCCTTAAAATAGGCCACTTTAAAAAAAATTAAAAGGACCAAACAAAACAGGATTTCCTTCAAAATAACTCCTGATCATATGTTCAGTTGACCACACAATAAACCAGACTGCGAACTGCACCAATTAAGACTGTAACTAAAAACCCCGAGACTTGGGAAAGAGAACCACTCTAAAAGCCATTAGCATTGCATTTCTCTGAATGCATCATATACCTTTATGTAAATTGATTTCTGATGCATTTAACTCATGGAATGGCCTTTTGTTACCATTTCCAGCAATATGAATCTGCATTTCTTACTTCTGATTAAAAGCAAAAAGGATTCCTAAAGTATGTTAAACCTACTTCCCATCTTTCCAAGACCAAAAGCACCCCACACAAACCCCACTGCCTTGCTCCCACCCACCCTGCCTTTGTTGAAAGGTAAATATTATATATAAAAGGAAACGCTACACTGACAGAAGCATCCAGTAACCCCATTAAGCTAAAGCTCTTAAGGACAAGCAATACCTTAATGCTGATTAAATCTAAAAGAGATGAATCAAGAGGACTGACCAGAAAGTGACTCCCTTGATAACTAAGGACGGGCCCTCATCAAGTTTCATTTGGAGTTGGGGGGGTGGGGGAAGAGAAAGAGAAGGAAAGCTTTTAACTTAAATAGGCTTACTCTGGTAATTACACAGCCAAGCAATTTAGGTCCTGGAACAGAGGCAATGAAACAGAAAGGAGAGCTGGCAGCTAGAGGCAAAACACACACCCCCTCCCTCCTTTTAACAACGTCTCTGGTGATTTTAATGGAGACCAAGGGAGGGACAGGCGTAGAGCTTGCAATTTGTAGTACCAAAAAAAAAAAAATGGATGCTTAATTCACGGCTTGGTTTTAATTAGGTTGATTCATCAGATTTCCCCTGAACAAAAAGGAGGAGAAAAGGAGAGGGGGGAGAGAGAGAAAGAGAAAGGAGAGTGAGAGAAGAGAGCAAATGCCTCACTTAAGATTATTCTTTCTCCCTTTCCTCCTCCTCCTCCAAACCTGCCACTGTTTCAAAATAAGTGGGTTTTTTTACTACAAAGAAAGTGGGCGACCGTTCCTCCCACCTCCTCCGCGACTCCCAGGCAGAACCGGGCGCGGGGGGGGGGGGGGTAGGAGAGAGAGAGAAGCAGCGCGGGGCAAAGCAGGCAGCCTTTTGTACCGCTACGCCGGGCTGCGGGCGGCCCCGCCGCCGCTTGGCTCCCGGGAGGTGCAGCCAGCTTTCTCTCCCCCCCCCCCCCATCCAGGCGATGGCGGGGGTGGCCGTGTTTACTTCCCACTCCGGACCGCAACGAAGTGGAGAGGGAGAGGGTAGAGAGAGGAAAGGAGAAACAGCTACAATCATCCAAAAGAGGGGGGAAACCAACGCACCACCAAGCAGCGCTCTCTTTCTCCACTCCCGCGCCCACGATCTTACCTGTTTCCCCTCTATGGTGCAAGAGGCCGTGGACAACGTGGCTGTAGCTTCGGGAGAGCTCTCGCAGGGGGAGACCGGCGGGTTGGTGCTGGTGGGCTGGCCCGGCTCGATCCCGATTGACGGCGGACCAATTCGGAGCAAACCCAGCGCGCTCGCCGGGCTACGCGGAGCAGCAACCCTCCGTCCGGGTCAGGGAACTGCAAGCAGCCCCGGGCTGGGAGGGAGGAGGAGGTGGTGGTGGTGGTGGTGTTGGAAATGTCCGGGAAGCGTTTGCTCCAGCCCTCCTTTCCTTCCTTCCTTGCTGCTGCTGCTTCGTCCTACTCTCGCTGCTTCCCCTCGAGGGGAGATGCAGAGCTGGGTGGTTGCTGCTGCTGCAAAAGGCGAGCACGGGCGGCGGCGCCGACGCCGCTCTCGCTGCTGCTGCCGCCGCTGCTGCAATAGCTGGGTTAAGTTTTGGCAGATGTGGCCGCACTTCCGAGCTGGCTCGCGCTTCCCCCCACCCCTTTCCCGCCGCCACCTCCCTGTCGCGGGGCTCGGGCGGCTTCCAAAGCCTCTCGCCGCCAACGGCCAGCGCAGGGGGAAAGTCCCGAGAGTGGGGCAGCGAAGGAGCCGGAGCGCGCGGCTGTTGCTGTTAAGACGACGGCGACGACTGAGGAGGCGGCGGCTTCTTCTGCTTCTTCCTTCCTCCTCTCACGACCCTCCGCGGCTCCCCGGGCGGCGCTGCCTCGTCTCCGGACGCGCGCAAAGGAGGCCTCCGTCTCCCCGCTGGCGCCTTCCTCGCTGCCTCTCTCCGCCGCTCTTGCCCATGTGTTACTGACAGAGCAGAACCCCAACTACTCCGCGGCTCGGCCCCTCGCGTCACAGCCGCGCCGGCCAATCCGCCCGCGGCTTGTTGAGGCGGAATAATAAAACCTGCCAATCGCGAGCGGGAGGACAAAGGAACGGGGCTGGGGGGAGGGAGGAGGAGGGAACCGAGTCAGGTGGGGAGCCGAGCGGGGCGGCAGAAGCTCGAGCGAGCGAGGAGGGGGTAGGACGTCGTTGTCGTCCGCTTCACTCAGCTCCGCGTCCGGCAGACCATCTCCTCCTTGGCCGCCGTGCTTACCAGTCCTTCCTGTCATTAAAGGCCCCAGTCCTTCTGCGCGCCCTTCTTCGGGACCAGAAGAAGCACTTATTAACACGCGCTTAAAACTCGAACGCAACCCCCCCCCCAAGCACAAACTATGCGTAGGGTCGCAGGCCGCGAGCTCCGAAACTTAAAATCACCTGAGGGAGCCGAGCCAGGAGGGTGGGGGGAAGACGTGATAGGATGAGGTTAGGTTGTGCTGTCGCCTCCTGCGCGCGCCTTTGGGAGCGGAGTCCGTTAAATTCCGTTGGGAGTTTAAACTTCGGGGCAGAACGCGCAGGGGCGTCAAGGCAACGGGGGGTAGCGAGAACAAAATTTTCTCTTTTTCTCGCCCAAAAGTAACAGGCGAAATCCCCTCATGAGGGCTTCTCCTTTGCTGGGAACAACCCCCGACGAAACTTTGAAATATTAAGAGTGGCGATATGCTCACTTTTTATCAGGGCGCTCGCTTGTCAAGTGTCCACCACCTTCATGCAGAGTGTTGCTTTGCAGGTTTCAAAAAGCTCACCCTGCGAGTAGATCATCTTTATTCTGGCAAAATACAGAACATTTTGTGATTTTATATTCTGATTTTGTTCCGTGGACCGCCCTGAGACCTCCGGGTATAGGGCGGTATATAAATTCAATCAGTCAGGATGGGGTGGTTGGTGGACGATATTCTTTAATAATTAAAAAAAATCTGGTCCTGAAGTGACTTCCAAGCAATTCATTACAATCTGTTGCAGCCTAACAGGATGGCCCTAACTTGGCAGAGAGAGAAAAATACCTGAAATACAGAACAAAACCCTTATCAAAAAGATCCACAAATAATACTGTACTGAAAAGCATTGAAAGTACTGTACTCAATTAATTGAGGTTCTGCACTCCTCAACCCCCAGCAGATGCCTTTCCCCAGCGAAAGCTTGCTGCTTTTTAATGTCGTCTTTTGGGGGGCTGTGGTATATTTTTACCCATGATTTTTTTAAAAAAGCTCAAGAACTTTGGTGGGTGATCTTCAGAATAAAAGCTCTGTCTCCCCCTAACAAAAATCTCAGCTTCGCCCATGATACAGGATGTAGCTTTTTACATGGAAATACAGGACAATCCTGTATTATACAGGACAGGTGGCAACCCTGCCGTATTTACTCAGGTCTAATGAGCCATTGAATCTAATGTGCACTTCAGTTTTCAGAACCCTGAAACCCAAAAAAGTATTTGCTGGCAAATGTAAATGTGACATCAAATCTAATGTGCACCTTAATTTTCTCGGCGTAATTTGGCCAGAAAAGGTGAGCATTAGATTCAAGTAAATACGGTGTTTGCATTTATTTGACCACAGCTTCCCTGGAGCAGAGCAAACCGGTGAACCCCAGTCCAAATTCAGTGGGCTGCTCTATGCTGGCTCCTTTGGTCTGAATAGTTCAGCAACTGCTGCTCCCCTTCACTTACTGGAGATGTTACTGGGTCTAAACAAATGTGTGCTGTGCTGCACTGCACTAGATAGATGGGTAGCATTGAGTAAAACTGAGGACGACTAGAATGCCTCCAAAGCATCACTTTTACCACCTTTTGCCCTGCTGGCCTTCCCCAATCTTTCCTCTTTGTGGCACCACATAGGAGGTTTCAAATGGAGGGGTTTGGAGCAGGGACGTTGGCTCAACAGGTTTTGCAAGTTGGACAGGACTGTGACTTTCCCCAGTGCTAAGCTCTAAGGCAGATCCAAAGAGGATTAGTGCCGATAGCCAACATTAAACGCCGCTGTAACTATTTTCCATAACTCCTTTTCCGATACTACTCCTTCCACCTTCCTGCTGAGTGCTGAAGCAGAGAACTTGACTCTGCAGTGGGAAGTTCAGTTTTGAAAAGGGCTTTTACTTTCCTTTAAGTCCTCTAGATGTTTACTTAGAAGTGAGTTTGAGGAGATTTGCTGCTCCCAAGCAAGTGGGCATCGGTTCACAGCCCTGGTATCTGTGCTTGTACGAGAGCTGTATAAACGAAACTCTTCTCTTGCCCTACAAAAAAGAGAGAGGAAAAATAGACTCTCCTTTTCAGTGTCTCTTTTCCTGCATTTAGCTTGCAGGCAAGCCTCTCTCCTTTCATGTTTATCTTCCTAAACTGGACTGTAGTCATTCTGATAAAATTATAGTGCCACCTATGTATTCTTTACAGTGCCTGTGATAGCGTTGGTTTTAAACAGCTCTTAAAACAGATTTTATATACATTCTACTTTATGAGGGCCATATCAGCACCTCCTACAATTCTGAAAATCACAGCCAGTTTAGGGTTCTTCACATGTGCCTTTTTGTGAGACATGCTATGCTTCTCAGCATGGGCATGTAGAAAGCGCTACCTACCGAAGGGAAAATTGACTGTCTTAATTCTTGGGCAGAAACATTTCCTAGTCTTTCAGATAAACCTAGAAAAATGACTGCCCACATACTTCATGATAGCTATTTATCACATAAGAGAAACAACTTTTGAAATGCTTTCATGTCTGCTTACCTAGATGCAGTTCTTATCATAGGCAGTCAGGTAAATGGATATTTGCCAGTTTTCCTTGACTGAGAAGCCAAGAGCCTTGTGCATGCAAAGATTTAGCTCCATCACCAAACTACCAAACTTATATTAACTCTGAATGTCCATCTCTCTCCACCCCCGTTGTTGGAGTTTGGTTAATTTGTATTTAGAGCGGCTTCTCTAAGCCACTTTATTGATAATGAACAAGTATAACTCTTCCTGTTGAAGGAGAGAGTGAAGAGGGTACAGATCATCAAGGCAGCAATCCTCAAACCACTTACTCCAGGGCACACTGGCTGGGGTCAATGGAATGGGACTCCTCCAAAGTGCAGCTGGAGGTATTAGCACTGATTATGTTGATATTGAAGGAATATAGGGTCAGGCCTCCTAGGCTGTTTTTTCTCTCAGAAATTTCAGAGAGCACTTTAGACTCAGTCCTATGCTCACACACTTAACACTTTGCCAGCTCTTCATGTGGTATACTACTTAGGACAAAATTTGATCCTTTGATTGGAAAAGTAAAAAAGAAAAAGTTAGCCGTGTCCCTCTCATCAAAGCAGTGGCCATTGATTCTTAAGTACTCCTTGTTGAAATCAATGGGGAGTTCAAGCTTAAAAATTAATGCTACTGTAACTCAGTGTTATTAATACCCCATAAAATTTTAAAAGAGGAATATGTTTTACGTCTGGCTGGCAGTTAACAGCGCATTGTGCCATTTAAAAAGGCAATACCATCGTTCTTTAAAACAAACAACTGAGCCGACTTGAAGAGAGCGAGGACCCAGTTAAAGGAATTAAATATCCAGTTGCGTAAAATTCTAATAGAAAAATGAAATATTAATTCCATGCAAAGGACAGTTGTAGAAGCCCATACTTAACCAAAGCCAGAAGCAAACAGCCCCTGAAGAAGAAATATTGGTAAGGGGGATGTAGGTATATTCAGTGTGATGTTTCTATATCACAGGCAACAGGATCCTATAGCTAATGATCTGCTCAGAGTGACATATAATAAATGCAATAAAATGCATAAACCTGGGAGAGCAATTTGAGAAGTTTCTTAGACGGTTCAGCTCATAGCCTGTGGGCCAAATTACAGGGAATGGTGATAGATCATAGGGAGCTGCCTTAGAAAGAGTCAAACTATTGGTTCATCTAGATCAGTGTAGTCTACTCTGACTGGTAGCAGCTCTACAGGGTTTCAGACCTACTTGGAAATGCTGGGGACTGAAGCTGGGACTTTGTGAATGCAAGAGAGATGCCCAACCACTTAGCTACTATCCTTTCCAAAGGATCTTCCTATGCTTTAAATACTAATCTACCTCACCCGTGTGCAAAGCAGAGATGGAGGAGAAATTGAGGGCATAACATGAGGTGTTTAACCTGTCTCTCCTGCACACATACCCCATGCTTAGGGTTGCCAAATTTTTAATTGGTTCCTTGCCCCTTTAACATCAGTTTTAGCTATAGCACTTAGCAGATGCCATGAAAAACATCACCCAGCTTATTTCAGTGTATCAAACCTCTATTAAAAGGACAGGACAGGCTGGTTTTGTGTCTTATCTTTCCTTGGTTAGTTGGCAACCCTGTCCCAACACTTACTTACCTGTTGTATTGGAGCTAGGGTGACCAGATGCAAAAGTTGATGAGGCTCTGGCACCTTTAATATTTGTGTAGAATACAGAATTTGCAGGTACAGCTAATGAAATTCTATGGCACAACCCCTCAAGGTATAGGAGCCCTTTCCTCTTTTGCATCTGGCCACCTTGAGGAGCCCAGCTAGGAGAAAATTTACCTTGGAGGAGCTAGTTTGCAGGACAGACAGGCAGGATGAGGGCTGGTGCCCAAATACCCTTTAAATCCCACCCCACTTTGGACACAGTTGGGGCAGACCAGCATTTAAAAACCTGGGGCTGCTGCCATCACATACATCACATACATTTATAAAGTTTTACATTTTGTACTGTGTTTGCATTTTATATTGTTTTTTTATATTCCGTTTTGATTGTAAGCTACTTTGGGTGGGCATTTGTTCAGAAAATCAGCCTTAAATTATTTTCAGTAAAGTAAATGTTTTCCCTTTACATAAACACACTGGGAATATTTATGCGAGGACAGTATACAAATATTATTATTATACAATGCTTCCAGTTCCAGATCACTGCTGAAGAGAGATAAAGTTTTAAAAAGTAGCTTCGCAGGCTGAAGGACAAGATGGCAACTTCCCATTCCATGTACTAACTGGTAGGGCAGCATTCTCCCTCATACCAAAGGGAATTAGCATAGCTTGGGGAGGCGTACAGGAATGGCTTTGTGGCACACACACCTTCAGTGTCACTCCCTTCCTCCTGCCCACTCCATTGTTTGCCACCTGAGGAAGCTGCCACACTCTGCCTAATGGTAGGTATTTATTTATTTTAGGAAGGGTTTGGTGCTCCCACATTAAATTATTTAGTAAGGTAATCTACATATCACTTCACACTTCAAAGAAGCCTCTAAGTCATTTTGAACACTGTAAAACTATCACCAACCAAACAGTAGAAGACGGGGGTGATGGCACCTACCTGACCTCCTGACAGGTGAGTCTATGCTTCTTATTGGGGAGGGAGGGGAGATAGCACTTTGCACCATCCCTTCCTCCTCACGACTTCCAAGATATCAGGTAAGCACCTCTGCCTCCTCTAAAGTTCCCCACTCACCCCTCCTTATTAAAAAAATGTTTTTTCTTGAACTTTTTCCACACAGCGTTTCCAAATGTTAACATAGGCTTAATAAGCCAACCTTGGGTTGTCCTATTGCTATAGCAAAGGGATGCGGGTGGTGCTGTGGTCTAAACCACTGAGCCTCTTGGGCTTGCCAATCGGGAGGTCGGCAGTTCGAATCCACATTGCTCTGTCCCAGCTTCTGCCCACCTAGCAGTTCGAAACCACACCAGCGCAATTAGATAAATAGGTACCGCTGTAGCAGGAAGGTAAATGTGCACTCTGGTTTCCACCATGGTGTCCCATTGCACCAGAAGTGGTTTAGTCATGCTGGCCGCATGACCTGGAAACACTGGCTCCCTCGGCCTGAAACAAAATGAGCGCCGCAACCCCATAGTCGCCTTTGACTGGACTTAGCTGTCCAGGGGTCCTTTACCTTTACCTTTACCTTTAGTACATGTATAAAATATATCCAGCTCCACTAAAGTCTCTGTAGAGCCAAGTGATGACCTGACATGCAGAACTGCAGCTCCCACTTCTAGTTTAGCTCTCAGTGTTCGAACGAGGATGGGGAGTGTCCAAGATCCTTTTTGCCTGTGGTCTTAACTTGGCCAGGAAAAAACACCTGAGGGAGGTACCTTGTAAGCTGCATCTGTGGAATGAGGGGCTGTGCTGAGGGTCCAATGGGAAGCTCCCGTGGCTCTTAACTGAGCCCCTGGCCTATCCTTAATATAGAAAAAACAAGGTCTTGCTTTTGACAGGCAAGAAGTACTTTCACATGCCAATAAATCAAAGCAACACGGTGCTGCTTTTCTCTGAGCCACTTTTGTGACAATTGAAAACAGTTGGCCCTTTGCTCGCTCAAGACAGGGAAATTGCATTATCAGCATGCAAGTGATCACAGGAGAATTTTAGTTTGGTTTCTATGGTTGGGGGAGGGGTTGGAGCAATGCACACGGCCAAGCCCGCAATTGCCCTGGCATGATCAAAGAACAACTGTTTTCCCATGTCCTACAATTGACCAAAACAGCCCCACTGACAAGAGTAAAGGGACACGTGAAAGTAATCAGTGATCACAGCGCATTGGCAAGTACCTAAGGCAGTAAAGTACCCTGAAACTTGCAAAGTTAATGTGTTAACATATGTTAGCAGGAAGATTTTAGCCAGAGATACCTCTTTACAGATGATGTTGGTGATGATGCAAAGACTAACATTATCCCTTTTGAAAATGCGAGAAAATGAATGATTATAATTCAATCTAATAAATATATATAGATACAGTATATAGGTGGACTTGAACCACAGCGCCACCTTTGGGTGTCCTTTATTTCTGCAATTGTGGCCTCAGCAGGACCAAAAGAGTAGCTCAATGCAATATAAAAAAAAATTCTTCAGAAGTGTGCATGCACACGAAAGCTCATACCTAGAACTAACTTAGTTGGTCTTTAAGGTGCTACTGGAAGGAATTTTTTTTGTTTTGACTATGGCAGACCAACACGGCTACCCATCTGTAACTGGATCAATGCAATATAATATTTTGGGGGATATATGATAAAAAAGTATGTGTCTGAAAAAACATAAGGAAAAGCAAAATTACTTTTCCATGTTTTTGACAGCACCACTAAAATGTTGCGTTAAACAAGTGTGCTTCAGGTTAATACTTTTTTCTATTTATGCATATTGCGTCTTTTTATATAGATTCATGGGAGTGCCTTTAAGAGGCTCTTCGTAGGCAGATGGTCAAGAGATGGAGCTTTCTCCATCACTCTGCATCTTTGTAAGACCATCTGTCCTTTGGGCAGGGGGCAGGTGGAGGTGATAGACACTTCAGTAGCGTTGCTACTGTTTATCCCCCCCCCCCCGTTATTACTGACCCTTTTCTTATGCTTTTAACTGGAAACCAGAAATGCAGAAAATATGCAGGCTATCCTTTCCCATCACTTTCTATCCATACCAAGGAACATAGGATGCATCCCTAAACTGAGCCAGATCCATTGCTCCACCTATCTCAGTGTCACTACACTGACCGACAACAGTTCTCCAGGGTTTCAGAAGGGGACATTCCCAGACCTACCTAAAGAGGCTGGTTTCTTCCAGGGACCCTCTGCATGTAAGGCAAATGCCCTACCACTGAGCTAGGGCCCTTCCCTACCAGCTTCAGCAGCAATGGTAAAAGGTAAAGGTAAAGGTACCCCTGCCCATACGGGCCAGTCTTGCCAGACTCTGGGGTTGTGCGCCCATCTCACTCTATAGGCCGGGGGCCAGCGCTGTCCGCAGACACTTCCGGGTCACGTGGCCAGCGTGACAAGCTGCATCTGGTGAGCCAGCGCAGCACATGGAACGCCGTTTACCTTCCCGCTAGTAAGCGGTCCCTATTTATCTACTTGCACCCGGGGGTGCTTTTGAACTGCTAGGTTGGCAGGCGCTGGGACCGAACAACGGGAGCGCACCCCGCCGCGGGGATTCGAACCGCCGACCTTTCGATCGGCAAGTCCTAGGCGCTGAGACTTTAACCCACAGCGCCACCCGCGTCCCAGCAGCAATGGTGCAAATAGTCAAATATGTTGCATCCTGCACCAAAATGTCAGCATGACCTGCTCTTCTCATAGTAGCTTCCTCTGCAGAGTTCACTAGGTGAAGCTTTCCTGGCATAAAAACATACCCTGCTGACTTGCAAAATAAAGGCGTGGAAGAATGAGGACTGTGTCAGGACCTGTAAATAGCTGCCCTGTGTGATAAGCCAATGAAGCAGAGGGGACAGCTCCTCAGTAAAGGAGTTTCAAGCACTGGACTGATTCCTTTCATTCAGGATGACCATTGGTTCCTTCTGGACAGAAGGGTTTTCTTTTCCATCTGAACCTTGTTTGAACAATACATTTTTCCTGGCAACTGATGCATCCTTGGTTGCTTCTAATTTTGATTGATATTGAAAGTTGTCAACTAACCACAGTTCCCTAAATACAGAAAACTGGATTGTTTTAACTATAATTAGTTAACAAATTAGAATATCAAACCATGGTTTGATCCTGGTTTGTTTGAATCAACCAGAATTAGGGAGGGGGGAGACACAGTATCCTGCGTTTTGATGTCAGATGGAACTGTGGTTAGCTTAAAGGCAAAAGCACAAACTTCATCTTTAATCATATGTGAGGGAATTCAGGAACAGCACATGAGTCCAAGGCTTGCATACACCAATTCTCCTAATGACAAGCCATGGTTTTCCATTATGCTTGAACCAAGAGAGTGAGTCTGTGTCTATTAGCTGTGTGAGAAGCAAACACCAGTACAGATACATCACTTTTCAAAACTTTCTCCTTGCCAAGGAAAGTGTTCTTATGTCTTTTTAAATGTGGAGCTGAATTATGAGTCAAGTGGGAGAGGGGGTGATTTGGGGCACATAAATGTCATGTGGGTAAGAGATGTTGAACCCTCCTACCGGCTACTGCTCTCCCTATAATTCCCTCTTCTGCCCCACCGCTTTTCTTTCATCCAGTTTCACTCCTGATACTGGAGTCAGGCTTTCGGTGGAAATTACCTGAAGGAAAAGTGGGAGGTGATGGGGATTTCAATACCCCTTTACCCATATATCTATAAATTGCAATTCCACCTACAGCTATATATGGGATTGGGGGGAAGCAATCATTAAAAGCAGGGCTGGCCCAAGACATTTTGCTGCCCGAGGCAAAGGACAAGATGGCACCTCCCTCATTGCAACTGGACTGGCAGCTAAAACTCACTCCAACACTGGCATTAGCAGTGTCCTCAGTTATTCTTGGGGGCAGCAGGTTAATTTGGAGGCCAAAAGGCAGGCCACACAGCACACATAGCTGTGTCCACCAATACCTTGTTGCCACTTGTCCCTCAATATCTACCACCTGAAGTCTCCACCTCACTATGCCTAACAGTGGGGGCGGCACTCTTTCAAAGACAGATGTACAGTGGTACCTCGGGTTAAGAACTTAATTCATTCCAGAGGTCCGTTCTTAACCTGAAACTGTTCTGAACCTTAGGTAACACTTTAGCTAATGGGGCCTCCCGCCACTACCGCGCTGCCACCACGCCACCACCGCACAATTTCTGTTCTCATCCTGAAGCAAAGTTCTTGACCTCAGGTACTTACTACTTCTGGGTTAGCGGAGTCTGTAACCTGAAGCGTCTGTAACCCGAGGTACCACTGTATGCTACTTTTTGCAAGTGGTTTGGCCACAGGAAGAAAAGTGACAAACCTATTACTATTTTAGAAGTTCAGTGCTGCTTACAACCTACAATGTTGAATAGCTATCTTTAATTATATTCTAATAGAAAGACCTCTCAGGTAAGCTTAGGTTATCTGTGTTATTAAAAATTGCTGCTGGCGTTGTACATCATTTATATGATTATTCAGAAATCTGTTATCTATAGATAGGAAAGTAGCCTTAGGATATATTTACACTTTTTAAAACAACAACAATCTCCCTTCCAAAATATTTTGAGAACTACAAACTTCTCTATGTCCAGACAGGGACACTGACTTAAGCATCTCTCCCCTCCCCCCACCCCCCATCTATAGAAAAATCTAGAAAAGGAGCATTATCCAGTCCAAGTTAGGAGTCTTAAGTTCTTATTGGGAGAGATTTGGAGTATGCTCAGCTCTCTCACTAAAATCAATGAGACTTAACAGTGCTGAATGCTGGCTGGCTTATCTTGGCCAAATGGCTAATTTCTGATATACAGCATGATACTGTGCATATCTACTCAGAAGTAAGCCCTATTAAATTCATTGGGACTTACTCTTATGTCAGCTTGCACAGAGTTGCAGACTCTGATTTCTTTCACCACTTAGTTCAATATAGTGCAGTTCAGGTTTAAACTGCAAGCATAATTACACAGGAGTAAGCCCAAGAGAGGGATGCAGGTGGCACTGTGGTCTAAACCACAGAGCCTAGGACTTGCCGATCAGAAGGTCGGCAGGTTCGAATCCCCACAATGGGGTGAGCTCCCATTGCTCGGTCCCTGCTCCTGCCAACCTAGCAGTTCAAAAGCACCTCAAAGTGCAAGTAGATAAATAGGTACCACTGCGGCGGGAAGGTAAACGGCGTTTCCGTGCGCTGCTCTGGTTCACCAGAAGCGGCTTAGTCATGCTGGCCACATGACCCGGAAGCTGTACGCCGGCTCCCTCGGCCAATAAAGCGAGAACAAAAAACAAAATTTCACATAATATTTTCAGTGAGTAAGTTAAGCGGACAAATAAAACATGGACTTTAAAATGAATAAGTAAATTTGGCTAATTCAGTTGATCCAACTGTTTTTTGGTTTAGTGAATGCAAGATACATGTCACAGTGGCATGAGTCATCCTTTTTGGCACCATAGCTAAACTGTTTTGGATCAGTCACTACTGTTTCTTTAAGCCTGGCCTTACCTCAGAATATTCCAGCAGTAAAATCTAATATGTTAGTCATTTCATTGTAAAGAACAGGAAATACCGTAATTGTTTTGAATGTTTTCAGAATGCAAAGTGACATGGATTTCACTAGTTAATTTTAAGATAGTATTAGCTTGGGGGGGGGGGAGACCCTTGCCCCCAGGTTTTATATTTTTACTCACTCTTTCGCTGCAGTCTGGAATGAGCTCTGAAAATATGCTTAGAGAGTAGCTAATAAAGAACAATATCCAGGAATAATTTGTTCCACAGGAAGAATAAAAAGTTAAGCAACTTTAGCTTTCTTTTCTAAATGTTTCTGCCAAGCAAATTTTAAAAATTCAGAGAGGATATTAGCATTGTACCCAAATGACTGCATACCCATTGACTGGTTCATTTTGATTTGACATGGTTTCATTTCCTTTCTGACCAGATAAATCAGGCTTCCTCAACTTCGGCCCTCCAGATGTTTTTGGCCTACAACTCCCATGATCCCTAGCTAGCAGGACCAGTGGTCAGGGATGCTGGGAATTGTAGTCTCAAAGCATCTGGGGGGGGCGAGGTTGAGGAAGCCTGAGATAAATATTTAGGGCAGCATTAAAATACTTTCCTACAACTAGTGTCTCATAGTTAGTAAGTTATCACATATTTCCCTGTTATCAGCCCAGAAAGGGAATGAATTATTTACTACCACATTGCCAGTGACTATATATTGTGAAGTTTTAGCAATTTCAAAAGAGTATAAACAGTATTTACGATTGATGTCTCATTTTTTCCTGCTAGGAAGCAAGAAAGGCAGCAAGCTTAATGGTAAAGTGGTACCAGGATCATCCCCAAGGATCTTCAGGTAGGGCTGGGAATGAAACCCTGGACAATACTGTGTGGAGAATACGGAACTAACTAGATGAACCAACTGTCTGCCTTTGTTTAACACAGCTTCATTTGTTACTAAAGAGGGGCCATTGCGGTAGTTGAGCACCTGCCCTATTGGTCCTCATGCCTCTCTACTTTTCCTGGGTGTCTCCCAGCTGCTTCCCACTTCCTTCCAGAACATTGCGTGGAGACCTCATTTGAGACAGGCAACTGTTCTCAGGTGTGTGGTTTACATGCCAAAAAATGCACTCCACTTTCAACCCTTTTCAGGGTCTTTTGAAGATGGCCATAGATGGTTCGGTCGCTGGCTTCTCAAGTCAACAGAATCTTCTATGGATCAGAAAGACACCTGGAATCCTCTTTTGCATGTCCTCTGCAGACGAATTCATCCTGAATTCTGGGGAAGGATTGTAGCAACTGGTTTGCATGAAGAAGGTCCAAGGTTGAGGCCCTGGCTTTTCCAGGTAGGTCTGGGAAGGTCCCCTGCCTGAAACACTTGCAAAGCCAAAGCCAGTTAGTACTGAGCTAGAGTGACCTAGGGCCTGACTCCATATAAGTGTCATGGATTTGTTGGATGCAACAGAATGGTGGGAGGAATCAGCTGGGGAAACTCCAAGTGATGAAGGCTCAGAGTCCAGGGATTGGTGGTGGGACAACGGTGAGTGGACAGAGGGAGAAGAGGGAGAAGATTAGGAGGAGGAGGTGTCAGAAGCTGAAGAGGTTACAGGGCTTAGTGAGCGAAGGGAGTATATGGCAGAGAGAGTCCAGAATCAGAGGCAGAAGCTGATGTTGGCATGCAGAGGGTCACAAGGCCAGCTGGCTAGCCCCAGCTGGGTCGTCTCCTTCCAGCCGTCCCGCTGTGAAGACCCATCACTGTCTGCTCTGATGTAAATCAGTGACCCAGGCTTCAAAGCCAGGGCACACTATGTCAGCAGAGCAAACTGCACACACAGAATAGGCGTGAGGCTTGTGGAAGCATACTACAACTACGGATTTATTAATCATAAATCAGGACAAAGAAACATGTCGTCCCTCTCTTTGTCTTCTCAGAGAGACAGGGAAAAGCAAAAGCCATACACACAACGGAATTTCCCAGCATACTGTGCTGGAATGTAAACAGACATGTGACACGTAACAATCCCATGTCTGCTCCTTAAAATGGAATAGAAATTCTCAACAGCTGAAGCAGGAAAGGAGGGAGGCCAAGAGACAAAGATGAGTCTGGCTGGTGAAGAGGTGCTGGAGTCTCTCCCTCCTGCTGTGACAAGCTCCCCTCCCCTCGGGTCTCCAAGAACCAGGAGAGGCATGAAAAGAGGAGGGGAAAAGTTAGCTGCACACTGGCACAGTTCCAGATTGCTTAGGGAAAACCCTGGAGAGGAGGGGATTTAGTCAGCTGTGGGGAGGCAGGGACCTTCAATCTCTGCTTCATGGAGGCAAAACCAGTTGGAGAGGAGTTGCTGCCTCCATAGACCTGACACTCCTGTGCGGATCCTGTTTTTGCTAATAGTTAAGTCCAACTTGCTCTGTGAGATTTACTGCTGGCTTTCTCCTGTCAATAAGGCAACTCCCTATGTTGCATATTGGCTTCCTGCTTGAGCTACACAAAGACTTACGGGTGGCACACACTGTTTCAACAACATTTTAATATGAATCAGCTCCACAAGATGTGTCACTTCTAAAACTATTTTTTCATTTTTGCATGTTATGTTCCTCCCCCCACCCCACCTCCATTTCATTAGAGGAGTCTCTAATTGGAATCTGAAAATACGTCATAACCTAAGTGACCCTCCTTAAATCAAGCAGAAAGATGGTTGCGTAATCTGAGGTGTTGAGGCATGCTGATTTTTTCCTTAATCAATGCTCTGCAAACTAGACTTTTAAAGTTGAGAACTTATCTAAAAATTAAAAAAGAAAAACCCAGAGTTTTCTAACACCATCTGATCTCTTTGAAGCAGCTAGAATGCCGGAATAAATTATCTCAAAGAATTCCAGTATTTATACTGAGATCAGTCTGGGGAAATGGATCCAAACAATTATGAGAGGGACAAATCCAGGGCAGATGATGGTGCTTTCAAATTAGGGGGGGAACTATTCTAAAGGAAACCAGAGTTTTCATGGCATCTAAAAGTGAAAGGGAAGCAGTATTGTGAAACTAGCAAAAAGCATAAGAAGTTTCTTCTGTAGAAATAGACCTTTATACCAGCTCTACAATTCTATGATTCCAGAGCTGTGCTCTCGCTCCAGCTCTCTTTGACATATTATTCTATATTCTTCTCTCTGTTGCTTCCACATGCCTTCAACTCAACTGACAATGGGGTGTTCAAGGAGTGACGGGAGTCCATTCAACCTGCCATGTCTCCATGCCAAGACAAAAGTGTGGTGGGTTATTATCTGAGAGTGACTGCAGACAGTCAGGTTGTGTATCTACAGCAGTGACTGGAGGAGGAATGACCACTGGGAGGAAAACACCATGGTGCATCTTCAGCAGCACAACCAGATGCCTTCATCTGTTCCAGCTGCAAGAAAACAAGTCTCTCCCATATCAGTCTCTACAGCCACAGCAGGCGCTGTAAGTCTCCAATGGTTTGACTTCACCTCCAAAGGCACAAACTCTTCCACTGTGTCCCAAGATGCCAACCAACCAGTGATCCTAGATGCCCTGGCCAGCATGCAAATCATAGACTGAAAGTACATTTGCACATTTCCCCTCAAAGAATCCTGGGGGACTTTAGTTTGCATCTCACAAAGTTACAATCATCAGCACCCCTAAACTACAGTTCCCAGAATTATGTGCTTTTAATTAATGGCATGTGTGCAGTCTTGCCCGATATCCAAATATTGTTTGGTTCAAAACGAAGGCAGACCCAAGTTACCTTGGAATCAAGAAGCAGGATGATTACCCCATTGAAAGGAAGTTCCAGCTTGAATCGCTCTCAAAGAAGAAGAAGAAGAAGAAGAAGAAGAAGAGGAGGAGGAGGAGGAGGAGGAGGAGGAGGAGGAGGAGTAGTTTGGATTTGATATCCCGCTTTATCACTACCCAAAGGAGTCTCAAAGCGGCTAACATTCTCCTTTCCCTTCCTCCCCCATAACAAACACTCTGTGAGGTGAGTGGGGCTGAGAGACTTCAAAGAAGTGTGACTAGCCCAAGGTCACCCAGCAGCTGCATGTGGAGGAGCGGAGACGCGAACCCGGTTTCCTAGATTATGAGACTACCGCTCTTAACCACTCCACCACACTGGCTCTCAAGAAACTCCTACTTGAATCTCCCATGTCTATTCTCTGGTTTTGAAAACATTTGGTTACAGTCGTCAGGAAGAGCCATGTAGCCAAAGAGAGAAAGGACAGACCAACCAGCTAATCACAGACAACGAGGCAAATGAGGTTTTCCAATCCCATTCAAATGCAGGGAGAATGACTTCATATTTTCTCCATGGCCGTGAACCCACATTCTACCCACGACCCTTGTGTAAGATAGGCTTCCTACACAGGAAACTGAACTTACTCATATAACATCTGGAGGTTTGCTATCAGTGGTAGGGGGAAGGGTTGAGGCTTAAGGAAAGATGGAGCTGGTCTAATTAAGCTGGCCAAATTTAAGCAATCCAGCCAATTTCCATTAAAGGCATCTTAAATTATGTCATCACCAATTTAGAGCTTCTAAAATTAAGATAAGTTAATGCATGTGACAATAGGTCACCAGTGATTCAATAACTCTTCTGCTGCCTGCCTGGGACTGCGAAAAGAGGCACACCAGTCAAATTGTTGTGCAAGCCTATCCAATAGGCCAATCCAATGGAAGTTGTACCATGCAACGACCCAGGAAGGGAATAATGCCTGAATGAGAGCTAACTGCAGAAGACTGCACACACTTGCCACTTTGCGATTGCAAAATCTTGTGACAAGCTGGCAATTAAAAGCTACTCTTAATGGAAAAGAACGCCGTCGGATAATGGCTTCCTGCCGTTAAATAGATATCGTGGCAAAGTTGTGGTATTAATAGAAAGTCAACATGAAGACAAAGCCAGGAGATTTATTTTCAGAGTCAGTATCCTGGATCCTGAGATTCTCTTGCAATTGCTTTGCATATTTCTATTTTACTACATGACTGATGAAAATGGAATTATTTTTGCCTTGATGTATGTTGGTGCAGCAAAGTGACAGTTGCTCATCTTACCGTTACTGAATAGCTGCACTCTGCTTGGCTGAAGGAAAGAGATTTATGTTGTGGTTCATCCAATCAGAAAGCAGCTAATCCATTTAAGCATGGCCTGTATATTTTATTCACCATAATAGTATTGCTGTTAAGAAAGGAAGGCCTGATGTTTCTGGTTTCTAGGTAGCCTCCGATAAGAAGTTTATAAACTCGTAAGTAAAAGAGGAGAAACTCTATATCCACCATACTTGCCACATTCCAGTTGGACATCTCCAGAAACAACTTAACGTTGTGTTTTCGACTGATAAAACCCTGAGGATGGAATCCTATGTTTGATTATTGCGGGGGGGGGGGGGTCGTTGAAAAAGACTGGGTTGCATCCAGAGTGCAGGGACAAGTATGCAAAGGGAATTTCTTCATCCCTTCCTCTCCAGTGCAGAGTGCTGTACCCCAAAAAAACTTCCTGGGAGTCAGGGGGGCTTCTCCTGGGCAGTGGGAGTGCTGGCGGCAGTGGGGAGAGGAGAAGCAGGGCAAACTGGGCAGAGACAGGTTAAGACGCCAAGAAAAGATTTCTGAAGATCAACCCAGCACTAGAGACTCAAGAGGAAAGCTGGCTGGTGAGGAATCAAAGGACCAGGCTTCCAAAGGGTTAGGCCCAAAGTACATACCTAAGACACACTGAAGAGTGCACTTTTAATGGCATGTACGAAATGCCATTTTCAGTGGCTAGCCCACAATTACGGAACTTAGCAATCAAAATGGGCTGATGCTGTCATGTGGAGGTAGCTTAGGATAGTGTCAGGCTGCTGCAAAGTATAGCACCCGGTCATCATGCGATCTGTCATCTGGCTTAGAAAGTTTCCACAAAAGGCCATCTGCTACCAGGAACAGATTTATCTCTTTTAGCTTGGGGATGAGTATATATTAATCTCCCATTTATGTTCCTAGGCCAAGTCCCACCATAACGGAGGCAGGTTGCAGGACTCAAACCTGGTTCGCGTGACGCCCTGGTTCAGAGCCAAGCAGCCTAGAAATCAGTGGATCGTTACATGATAAAAATGCACACTGGATCTGCTATGAGACCGTTGCAGATAAAGAGTCCCCGGTTGAAGGATTCTGTGCTTTCTCTTATCACTCCTCCCAATAGTGAACACATCTTGTGAGTACCAATAGGGAAGCAGCCCAAACAGGCAACTGAGACGCAAGAGGCAAGTAACAGCATGATCAAGGGAGCCCCAAGTTCTGCAGAAGTAGAGGGGATTTGGGGGAAGGAGAAATCTTAGGGAGCATCTTAGGGAATCTTACACTCAGTAAGAACTGAGTGTGCTCCGTGGGGACAGAATGTTTGTTGTGAGGAAATGGAAATCTAAGGGGAGGAGGGGATGGAATTGAGTTATCTAGGAAAGGGCATTAAAGGGCATCATCATCATCAATTAAATTTCTATACCGTTCTTCCTCCAAGCATCGCAGGGCAGCTTAAAATATAAAGGCACAAAAATGCATAGCATAGTAACAAACAAAAACAACTCTCTCTCCCCTCCCTCAAGTTTAAAAGGCCCTAGATCATGACCTTAGTTTATTCCACGTTTGTCAGATGGACCTTAATTAATGAGAGTAAAAGTAGCTTGCTGTACCGTTGTTAAGAAGCTGCATGTGATTGCTTTAAAAAGGCTTGTGCCATGTGCCTCAGCTAATCATAAAGCAGCTTACTTTAGAAATGTGTTCTTTTAAAATAAAAAATAAGAAAGAGTTCTGAGCTTTTGAAAGCAAACTAGCTTTGGATTGGTTCGAGTTCTGCTTTAACTTTAATCAGTAATTAAGGGTCAGCCATCCAGTAAACTCATTAGTTTACACCAATTACATTGGGTATAGTAACTAATGATTCCGAGGATCATGCCACTTATTTCCAAGCTTTCAAAGTATAATTATGGTGTAAATCAGATAGAGCGTAAATCTTTTCCATACGTTTTGGTTGGTAATTGAGGGATAAAATGGTTTCCAAATGTATTCTCTCTCCCCCCCCCCCCCCCACACACACCCAACTTTTCGTTTTTTTGTTCTGCAATAGATTTCTCCTGGGACTCTTTAAAGGATACGGAAAAGGTGATGTCAACAGCACTATATGCTGGGCAAATGGAGACAGGACTAATTAATAGAGATACAAAAGAAAATATTTCCCCTTTCAAATTTTTGGTTCAGACATTAAACGCAGGCGTTGCACCGCAGTCCTGAGATGAAGGAAAGCAGGTCAGCGAACACCTAAGTTTCATCCCTCCCTCCCACCAAAAAACAGATAGGTAGGTGAATTTTAAAATCTGTTATGTGTAATGCATAACTGCTAATGCCACTGCTCCTGCTTTTAAAATGATTTAGTCTCTGGAGCATTTCCCTTTGAAGTTTAATATGTAGTTTCATGTCTGCACAACATTTTCAATGCATTAAACAAATTAGTCTCTGGTTACAAAAGTTTTTCGACGTTTTCAAGTTGCCACTTAACTAAATCCATTATGTGTCAACAAAGCTGATCATTTAAAAGAGCGAACTTTTCGGAATGATTAATAAATAAAACAGCTTCTCTCAACCTAAGTGTTTACTTGAAAGCAATCCACTTTAGAAAGACATTAATATCCCTCGAATTATTATTAGAATAATTGCTTTTACTCGTCTTAGAACAACACACTTTCCCCTCCTCATTTCCCTTCAGCTCAGACAGCTTTTCACTCAGATGGAAACTTCCTATTATTTGTCCCCAACCCACCCCCGCCCAGCAAAATGAAGAATAGGAATTATACACTTTTCACTAAGGAATAATTAATATGTCTCAAGTATTAGAAGAGAGAATTGCAGTGTGACTTTGAATGGTAGCCTCTGAGGAGTAGCATTGTTTGTTCTCTCCGGTCTTTAATGAGCTTTAGTAAATGGCCAGGAAAAATTACCTTCTTTCTGTAATATGAGAGAAGTGAAGAATGAAGGGAAGCTATAGAATCCCTAAGAGAAAAGCAGGCAGAGCTTGGCAAACATACATGCCCGATTTTACGGCTGTGCTTCTCTCTCTATACCGTGGGTTTTTCTTTTTGGGCTGTGGTCCCCAGATAAATTTCCCACTCCTACTGCAATTAAAACACAAAGAATTATTTTTTTAACGTTCGTACATCACCAAATGAAACAGAATCCCACCCACCCCACTACCCCATGGCTTTCCTCAATATGCTGGCAGGATCTGGCTTGTGTTGGGGGACAATTACATTTGGCTGAGTGCTTGGGAGTCTTTTTTCCTTGTAAAAGTCTGTAAAAGTTTCTGTTTCCTTGCTTATTTTCATATTCGGAACCTGTAAGCTGCCACATTTTTGGAATCAAATAGGCTGGTCTCCTTAGCCTCGCAGTTGCCCCACTCCCACCCCCACTGTAAATTGATTTGGACGTTTCACAAGTGGAACTTGAAATAAAATGTCCCATGCAGAGCAGGGAAGTCAGAGAATTTCAACAGAAACAGAAGTGGAAATGGCTTATTTATCCCATGTCCAGCATGGAAATAAATCCAGAAATAATAATAATAATAATAATAATAATAATAATAATAATAATAATAATGTTGTTAAAGGTTATTTGTTGCTTTTTCTGCCACAGAAACTCAAATGTAATAACTATGTAATTTGCGTAATTCATTAAGTAAATTGCATGTTATGTAATTTGCCACAGTGGACAGGCACTAATAAAATTCAAATCCTTAAGCAGTTTACACTGAAAAAAATACAATGCAAATGTGAACAACATTTGATAAAATCGCCTTTAACAAGTTCATTAAGGTGAAGCAGCCATAGGAGCCAACTCCTAGGGCCTGGGGGGCGTCTTTGTTCCTCAATAAAATATTTGAGGGGTCTGCCCACCTTAAAAAGTTGATGGGCATTGCCATTCAAATGGTGTGTTTGCACTGCCTCAGGGGATCAACTATGCGAGGCGGTGCTTACCTCCCCCGACCCAATATTTTGTTCAAGTTGGCACCCCTGGAATCAGCCACTCAGGTTGCTTCTCTGTGCATGTTGAAGCATCATGAAACACATGATCAGAAGAACATGCAGAGATACATAGGAAAAGGCAATCTCTTATGAGTTTGAGGTCCAAGTCCCTGATCCCATAAGAGTTCCCTTATACTGAGCCAGACCACTGGTCCCCTCTTGCTCTGTATTGTCACTGATGGGCAGTTGATCTCCAAGGTTCTCTCCCAGGTTTATCTGGAGATGCCAGGATTTCAACCGGGACCTTCCGCATGCAAGGCACATGCTGGGCCACTGAGCTACAGCCCTTTGCTAACACAAGAGCCAAGTCAATCGCACAGCTCCATCTCTTTGGTGGGAATGTGGGTGGGACTTCTCCAAAGCAGCCAATCGGCACGATAGCCAGTTGTATTACAGCTCCACACATGCAAATGACCACACTCCTTGGCGCATGCTTTTCCTCTTCCCAGTGCATGGCATCCATATGGGTAAATGATCTTCAGGGCAAATACATCCAGCAGGAACTATGATTAGGACAAAGAAACACAAAGTTCCTGTACCTCTTATGATAGGAGGGAGTCTTGGCCAAAGCGGAAGTGAGCAAAGCTGAACCTTTCAGTGATACAGGTGTGGTGCCCTTTGCATTCAGCCGCTCAACCTATAACACCGGGGGGGGGGGGTTTGAGCAGGAACTGGGAGGAACCAAATTCCCTTACCCTTTTAAAATTAATTATTATTATTTTTCCCTCTGGGGCAGCTGGAACAGCTATACAGTGGTACCTCAGGTTAAGTACTTAATTCGTTCCAGAGGTCCGTTCTTAACCTGAAACTGTTCTTAACCTGAAGCACCACTTTAGCTAATGGGGCCTCCTGCAGCTGCTGCGCCACCGGAGCCCGATTTCTGTTCTTATCCTGAAGCAAAGTTCTTAACCTGAAGCACTATTTCTGGCTTAGTGGAGTGCGTAACCTGAAGCATATGTAACCTGAAGCGTATTTAACCCGAGGTACCACTGTACCTCGGGACGCGGGTGGTGCTGTGGGTAAAAGCCTCAGCGCCTAGGGCTTGCCGATCGAAAGGTTGGCGGTTCGAATCCCCGTGGCGGGGTGCGCTCCCGCTGCTCGGTCCCAGCGCCTGCCAACCTAGCAGTTCGAAAGCACCCCCGGGTGCAAGTAGATAAATAGGGACCACTTACTGGCGGGAAGGTAAACGGCGTTTCCGTGTGCTGCGCTGGCTCGCCAGATGCAGCTTGTCACGCTTGCCACGTGACCCGGAAGTGTCTTCAGACAGCGCTGGCCCCCGGCCTCTTGAGTGAGATGGGCGCACAACCCTAGAGTCTGTCAAGACTGGCCCGTACGGGCAGGGGTACCTTTACCTTTACCTTTTACCACTGTATACCCAATGCCGGACCCAAATCTCCACCTATATCTGTAATCAATAAAGTTGTGGCCATTTCTAACCCAGAACATTGCCTGCTTGAGTTTATTAATCTCATTTTACATTGAGCCACTGCCTGGGGAGGAGGTGGTAACGCTGCGACTGGGCCTGCAATAAAAGAAACAAATTTTGTGGTGAGTTCCCCCACCTTTCTTCACTTATTGAAATATGGCAACCCCATACAGTGGTACCTCAGGTTACAGACACTTCAGATTACAGATGCTTCAGGTTACAGACTCTGCTAATCCAGAAATAATACCTCAGGTTGAGAACTTTGCTTCAGGTTGAGAACAGAAATCGTGAGGCGGTAGCGGAAGGCCCCATTAGCTAAAGTGGTACCTCAGGTTAAGAACAGTCTCAGGTTAAGAACGGACCTCCAGAACCAATTAAGTTCTTAACCCGAGGTACCACTGTATAACACTCATGCAAAAGCACCGAATACTGCTCTAGCTCACCGGTTAAAAATAATTAGTCATACCATACTTCAAAAGCTAACGCCATAAAAGAAAGACTTGCTAACTATCTAGAGATGGAGTCCAGTGGCTCTGGAGCAGCACTTTCCAAGGTCTTGGCATCGCCACCAAGAAAGCTCTATCTCTTGTAGCTTCCTACCTCATTTAATGGCTGGACAGAACAGAGAGCAGGGCCTACAAGGCCATTCACAGAGGCCGGGCTGGTTCATATGGAAAGATGCCGTCTCCGAGATAAAGGAAAGGTGTGTGGGCTGCGCTCAACAAATGAGTTGCAAATGTACCATTCTGGGTGCCAGAAACTAATTAGTCAGAAAGATCCTCAGATGCAACACAGCTTCGCTTTCCAGAAAACTGCAAAATAACAAGCATGTTTCAGACCAGAAGACACACACACAGGAACTCTTTCTTCCTCCTGTGACTTTCCAAGTTATATCTCCCCGGTTGCCTGTGAACATCCACAGTGTTATTATTTGAGACTGTTATACTATCAGCTTTAAAATTTTATAAGCCATACAATAGCACAGGTGTCGGCCTGAAAACTTAAAGAGGGTTAATAAAGAAATCCTAGATAAAGTGTGAGGCAACATGGGGCAGGAGGGTGGGCATTGTTGAGGCTTTTTAAAAATAGAAATAGACACAGACACATACAGATAAAAACCGGAAGCCTACCTCAAAGCTGCTGAAAGGATTATGTTACGGTTCCTACGAATCTTCCCAGATCTTTGCGTTTGTGCTCTGAACTAGACACCCTGACTTGTGAATTTATTAATTGAAAATTATACCACTTTATATTTTTAAAAACTCTCTAAATGGGTTGCATAATAATAATAATAATAATAATAATAATAATAATAATAATAATAATTTATTTATACTCCACCCATCTGGCTGAGTTTCCCCAGTCACTCTGGGCGGCTTCCAACAAAAGATTAACAATACATTAAAACATCAGTCATTAAAAAAATTCCCTAAACAGTTCTGCCTTCAGATGTCATCTAAACGTCAGATAGTTGTAGCTTAAAACGATACATGTGCAACATTCAATGGCATTTCCTAAAAAACTGATACAAAGAAAACACGAATAAAGCAAAGCAACAAACAAAATGAAAAAGTAAAAGTCGGAGTCCAGGAAATCTTGGGTGAGCCTATACAGACTTTCTCAAACTTGGGTCGCCAAATGTTGTTGGACTACAGCTCCCATCATCCCTAGCTATGAACACCAGCGGTCGCTTTTAGTCTTTATGTGTTTCAATGCACATTTTTCAGGTGCTGTAGGCTTGGCTGCTTAAATAGGCTAGTTTTCGCCTTTTAGTTTATGTAATCCAGGGTGCTTTAAGGTAGACAGGGTTCTCAATGGCAAATCCCCCTTTTTTTTCTCCTTAAAACAATGATCGCACAAACAATCTTGTAAAAGGTAAAAAACACACACTCCAAAACCATTTACTTGCTCAAAGTTGCAAAATAACAGTTACAGCAGCTTTGTTCAGACAGGCTTAAAATGGTAATTCAATTACAAAGACATGCTTAAGATAAGAGCCTGAGCTGTAACTCAGACTTAGTTGTTCTCACATTTCTGGCTTGGTGATGAGACGAAGACGTAAGAGGTAAGAGAGGCAAAAGAGGATGCGCCCATGCAGGTAAGGGGAATATATATGACTATGTAGGAGTGGCTCTCAGAGTCCTCTCTAGCAAACTTACAGGAAAACTCTGTGAGCTACAGCTCCTATCATGTGCCTATCTAGCAAACATGCATTGCAAATATCCCACACCGCCAACTCAAAATGTCTGTCTTCCCAAGATACTGGTCCTTATCCACCCCACCGCTGTGCCTGGACAATAGTCCAGATCATGCCTCTCCCAACTCTGGAGTTACAGAGAAGTAGAACTGCATGTCATCAGCATATGGCTGACACTTTTTTCCTTTGGCTATCTATATGATTGCAATGACAAACCTAGACAGCATCTTAAAAAGCAAAGACATCACCTTGCCAACAAAGGTCCGTATAGTTAAAGCTATGGTTTTCCCAGTAGTGATGTATGGAAGTGAGAGCTGGACCATAAAGAAGGCTGATCACCGAAGAATTGATGCTTTTGAATTATGGTGCTGGAGGAGACTCTTGAGAGTCCCATGGACTGCAAGAAGATCAAACCTATCCATTCTTAAGGAAATCAGCCCTGAATGCTCACTGGAAGGACAGATCCTGAAGCTGAGGCTCCAATACTTTGGCCACCTCATGAGAAGAGAAGACCCGGATGTTGGGAAAGATGGAGGGCATTAGGAGAAGGGGATGACAGAGGACGAGATGGTTGGACAGTGTTCTCGAAGCTACCAGCATGAGTTTGACCAAACTGCGGGAGGCAGTGGAAGACAGGAGTGCCTGGCGTGCTCTGGTCCATGGGGTCACGAAGAGTCGGACACGACTAATCAACAACATCTATATGATTCAGAGAAATCAGGAATCACAATTCAGAAACAGCAATGGGAAAGTTTTGGGGATCTTTGGGGTTTTTTTATTTTAAAAAATGGAACTGCAAATGGCAGATCGCTGTGATCTGAGGATGACACAAGAAAGGAGTTTCCAGAAATGTCAGTAGACTAAGACTTCATGACTGATGGAGAAAGCCAAGGCAGTATGCTGAAGTATGTTGCCTGTCCACCTTAAACATAGAGGATTATGATTTACGTGGCACTTAACCCCCACTATGCAGAGCAGAGAATTAATTTGCTAAGAGGAGGCCATCAGTGGGCTGTGCCCCCACACAGCTCTTTTATGTCTCTCTTTTATCAAACACTCTGCAACTACTTTTAAAAGTTTAATGCATAGTGTGGCTTGATTTTAATCTCCTGAAATGAAGATGTGTTCCCACTAAGAGCCTCCTGAAACATCCCTGCGTAGCACAGAAAAGCAAGGTTTTTAGAGTCATGCCATGCATTTTCCCCAACCCTAATCTTGTCCTTATAAGACACCCTCATGCTTGAGCAGGCAGCCTTCCTCTCTCCTCCTGCCTTCTGTGTCTCCCCATTTTTCCATTCAGCTTGCATCCTTGCATTCCAGGGATCAAGCCATAAGCTAAATTGAGAGACTCACACAGTCTGCCAGATCACAACTTCCTTTTCGACAGGAAAATTAACTGTGAACCCCAACATTTGGGATCCCTCTCCAAACTGGTGCCAAAGTCTTGCAGGTGTGTGTTTTTTATTTTTGTTTGTTTTGCAGTGTTTTGCACCAATTCCGAGATGGAAATCAGAGTTACCCCATAGAATTTTAGCACTGCTGTGATGGTGCAGCATTGCGCATTACTCCAAAAAAAAAGGGAGAAGCAAAGACTCCCAGCTCCTCTCTTTGGTATCCCATGTTATCATGGAACCACAAGATGAGTTACTCTCCTTATCTCTCTGCCTTCAATCCTGGAACCTAGTAGATCCTTCTTGGGTCATCTTGGGTATTATTATTTTTTTAAAAAAACTTTTTAAAACTTACAGTGGTACCTCGGGTTAAGTACTTAATTCGTTCTGGAGGTCTGTACTTAACCTGAAACTGTTCTTAACCTGAAGCACCACTTTAGCTAATGGGGCCTCCTGCTGCTGCTGCGCCGCCACTGCGCAATTTCTGTTCTCATCCTGAAGCAAAGTTCTTAACCCGAGTTACTATTTCTGGGTTAGCGGAGTCTGTAACCCGAAGCGTCTGTAACCTGAAGCGTCTGTAACCTGAAGTGTACCTGTAACCCAAGGTACCACTGTACAGCAATATAAACTTCTGCATACCAAGAGAATCCCCAACAAATAAAAAAACCATCCCTTTAATTTAGGGTGGCCCCATTTGACTTCCTTTACTCCCACCCCCGGTGAAGTTTTATTAACACTTTTCACATTTCAATAAAAGACAAACTAATTACAGAAAAGAGAATAGAAGAACAGAGAAAAGATAGAATCCTGCCCCACAGATATATTTTTAACTTTTGTCCCATACAGAAAAGCAGCTCAGACCCTCTCTTTTCCCAGCCTCTCACCCTGAGAGATTTCCCCTTCCTGTCTCTCACGCAGGGTCCTTCATCTATAGCCCCACTTGACTTCCAAGCAGGTAGGCATTTGACCACCTGTCTTCACTAATGGAATTGCCTTCTTTCAGGTGAGACTGTTTGCCCATCTAGTCCAGAACAGTCTCTCTGACTAGCAGTGGCAGAGCAGGGTCCTAGATCCTAGGGTCCTTCACATCCCCTGCTGCCTGTTCCTTTTAATGCTAAGGACTGGACCTTCTGCCTTCAAAGCATGTCCTTTACCACTGAGCCTTGATCTCGCCCTCATTCAACTATGATCGCTTGAGTCTTGCCGAGGGAAGGGACCAGTAGTACCCCAAGGAAACACTGCGTCATTCAATCCTCTCCATTCAAGAAAGTCGGCAAAGTATCACCTTTGAAATGCCAAAGCGGCCATGCCAGAGATAAGAAGATACAGAGAGATCACTCAGCAAACATACCGAGCCATTCCCCTGGAGGCCGCAGGTTAATATCCAGCCAGGTAAATTGTAATTAAACACAGCCATTTTATAGTAACGTATGGGAAACACACTGTTCGTCTCTGTTCACTTCCAAATTGGCAGATATCTGCTTCATTACTCTGAGGCTGCCAGCACAGCTTACAAAGCATCAGCCTGGCTTGGACAATGACCTTTGTCTGTCAACCTTAGAAAGGGTCTCTCCAAATTAGGGATGATTAACACTCTGGGGAAGTTTGTTCTGTAAAGGCGCTGTAGAATCTCTGCAGGCTTGGGAGCCACAGTTTCCATCTGGCAAGTTAGCCACACATTAAAGCACTATTGATTTTTTTTTTCTTCCTTTGGAAAAAAGAATACAAAAGTTCTGGGGGTGGAGAGGGGGGAACGACCATCAGGAATGGCCTGTTTCTGTTCTGTTTGTTTTTCAGACGGGCTACTTACCTAATTACTGAACCTTAAAAAGAACACTGAACAGCAATGCACATTGGGCCTATCAGGCACACACTGCGGGCATGCCATAAAAGTTGAAAGAGTGGAAGGAGGCGCATGGCAGAAAATCAAAAGTGAAAAAGTTAGCATTTGCTAGAAGCTGGGTATTTATAACTTAACAACTGTGGGTTTGGAAGAAGACTGGGGCGTAGGGACCGAATGTAATGGTTCCTACCCCAACGCAGAGTTAAAGGTGCTTAAGGCTTTTGAAATCAACATCTTTGCTGTGGCAAAAAACATGTTTTCTTGATGTAAACATGACTAACATAGGACCGTCTGTAGCCAGAATACAATATTTTTAACCCACTTCCCCCTTTAATTCCTGAACCTTAAAAAAACAAAATAACCTTGTGTAATTGCAAACAATGTATTGTACTTCACCAACACAGTGGGACAGGGGTAGCCAGCATGGGGAGTTGAGGGCCTACCATAGTTCCCACCATCCATGACTATTGTCATGGACTGGTTGGAAACAAAGGAATGGTGGGAGGAACCAGCAAGGGAAGAAGGTTCAGAGCCCAGGGAGTGGTGGTGGGATGACTATGAGTGGTCAGAGGGAGAAGACTGGCAGGAGGTGTCGTCACAAGCTGGAGAGGCAACAGAGTTTAGTGAGCCGGGAGAGTCTGTGGCAGAGAGAATTCCAGAAGCTGAAGCGAGAGAGGGGGGAGACCAAGAGGCAGAGGTGGGTCAGGCTTGTGAAGAGGCATGGGTGTTGCTCTCTTCTACTGCATCCAGCTCCCCTCTCCCAGAATCAGGAGGGGCATGAAACAGGAGGAGCAAAGGCAGGCGCAGTCTCTGATTGCTTGGGGGGAAACATGGAGAAGAGGAGACATAGGAGGTTGCAGGAAGCAGTCTTGGCAACTGCTTCACGGGCGCAAGGCCTGATGGAGATGAGTTGCTCTGCTCGTTGGGCTCTGTAGATCCTGTTTTGCTAATAAAGAGTTAACTCCAACTCACTCAGTGTGATTTACTGCAGCTCACTCCTGTCATCTATTGACTGCTCTGGCAGAGGCTGGCTGGGAGCTGGAGTCCAACAACGCATAGAGGGCATACTGTTAGCTATCCTTGCTAGCAAGTGAAGTAGCCAGCAGGAGCCAAGGAGGGAACCATAGCTCAAGGACTCGAAGTCAGATCCCAGCATCTCCAGTTAAATGTTTGTATTTATGTACTGGAGCAGATAGCACAGTGTTCCAGCCTCATCACCAGTAGCCTGCCCTGCAAAACATCAACGGTCTTGCTGCTGGAAGGGCAGTGGAAATGAATGTCCCTCCTGGCTGCTCCTGTTTATATGACACATTTTAACACTGGGTGAGATTCAGCCAATCCCATTGCTCATCAACTTGTGGAGGCCGTCTGTCCAAAGCGCGGAGCTTCCTGTACCCCTGGAGACTCCTGTTCATAAGTTCCCCACTTCAGATGGGCAGCCTCCAGGAGTTTAGGCTTAACTTCTAAGCCAAATTCCTGAAAAGGGCTTTGGAGCTGTTCTTCCACAAGTGTCTTTTTGCTCGTGAGAACGAGCACAGCTTGGCATGAAAGGATTTAAAATGGGAGAATCTGGACCGCTTGGTTCCCTCAATCATCTGAAATGTTTACAAATTACATTCTGTACACATAGGAACCCGCATAATGCACAAGCAATATTGCTAATAAAGCAGCAATAAAAATCCAATAACTACCGCAATTGCAGGGCGATAACAAAAATGACGGCTGCAGAAACTCTGTTGCATGATTCACACAATATTCCCCAGTTATTTATGTAGATGTAGTCAACATAGGTATGACACTTGAGACCCCAGCCTGGCTCCAAGTGTTTTGGGTTTTTGGTGGGGGCTGGGGGGGGGAGGAACTATGTGCCTTAGTCGCCTTGTGTACTTCTTTGCAGGCCTAAATTCTCCATCATCACCATTTTAGTGATGCTAGGTCTACCACTGATGCTGATGTTTCAGAGGTCAGATTGCCTCATTAAGACAGTGGTGCTGCCTAATCTGGTTATATGGCCTTGAGCTCTGTTTAGCACTTCTGCTGGGCACCAACATGCACATGATTCATGCCATAGCTGAGCCAACGTGCCTTTTTAAAAGCTATTTTTTGGAACATCTCTCCACCCCCTAAAAAATAATTTGGAGGCTTTTTCTCTTTTTTTCCTTTTTCCTTTTTGATTTTTAAACATTTTTTTAAAAAAATTGCCCTACTTGCCATACGTTCAGGTTTTCCCGGACATTTTGCCATTTCAGCAACAATCTGCCCGGATGCCATTTTGCAGCCCTAATCTAACCCAATATTGTCTTTTCCAGGTGACCATGGCTCCCTAGGATCTCAGGCAGCAGTCCTTCACACCACCTGCTACCTGGCCCGTAAAAAAACCAAAACCTGGAGAAGCCAAGGGGTGAACCTAACCCCTTTTGCATGACGACATGTGCTCTTCCACTAAGCTGTGGTCCCAAACCCCTCCTTTAGTTTGCTGCCACAGAACCATGATGATTTATTAGATTTATAGTCCACCCTTCATCAAAATATCTCAGGGTGGTTCACAAGATAAAAGCACAAATCAACAACAAAACAACAACCCCCCTCCTATCTCCCTGAAAGGTGTTGACTGGCCCTAACCAGTGGGCTTCATGGCTGAGCCCTGGTCTCACAGGTCTAGCACTCTAATCCCTTGCATGCTGGTTAGATTTCTGCTAGACATTTCCTTTCTAGCATAGACAGCCACTAGCAGAGCTTTTTCAAAAGAGTAGTCTATGTCAGGAGCTGAGCCTACACTCAAGTAGGACCCTGGCAGAGACACATGCCTGACTGGCATGTTCCCTCCCTCCTGGTCGATCGTCAGGGAGCTTCAAAAGCTTTCTTCAGCCAGAACATCACAGCAACCTATGCCAACAGACATTGGCACGCTTAGGGATCTGCAGAGTCTTCACAGTTGCGTAATAGACCTCAGCATTTTGGCTAATCTACTTTATTTACATATAAACACACACGGAGCACTGCAACATGGCTCCCTCTCTCTCTAGCATCAGACAGCAAAGAGAAAAAGACAAAGGACAATAGTCCCTTCACAGAACACAGTACACAAACATCCTGTCTCCATCACTTCCCACTCTGTGGAGTCAAAACATACACCGTCATGTGATAGACAAAAATCCCATGACTGCAATCACGGAGCAGGAATTCTAACAGACCATAGGACCATGTAGGAGCACCATAAACTGCCTTAGACTCCTAGGACCATAGCATTGTAAAGCTGGAAGGGATCCAATGAGTTGTCTAGTTCAGACCGCTACAATTCAGGAATCACAGTCTTATCCCAAGTCAAAACATCCGTCCCTCTAAGTCAGCATTGTCTACATGGCTTGGCGGCAGCTCTCTGACATTGTAGACAGGTCTCTCCTAGCCTTACCTGGAGGTGCCAGGGATTGAACTTGGCACCTTTTGCATGCAGACCACTCTGAGCTGTGTGGCCTGTATGTGTCCCGAGAACTGAGAGCATCTCCTGTTCTAGCCACACACATGCAGCCTCGAGAACTTGTTTTTGAGCTCTGCAAACGGTTGGCGGATTTGAAGAGGGAATGCAGTCACTTCAAAGAATTCAAGGTGCAGCAATGGGGTTTTAATCCATTGCGTTCCAACTAACAGCACAATCCAAACCCAAGAGACACTGGTGGGGGGAAAGTTCGGATTCTGTAGATCTTGGGCCTTCCCAGCTCAGCCGGTGAAACTTACACCAGTATAATTTGCCCCCGAAAGGGTCGTTCCAGCAGTGTGATGGGGACTGGACAAGGGTGAGATGGTGTAAGGAGAGCCTTGCACCTATTCCAAACCCCTTTGGGGGTCAGTCACTTGACCTAGCAACCTGACGGAACTTAACCGGGAAAAGGGTGGTGTAAGTAAAACTCCTCCTCAGTGGTGTAACTGGAGCTGAAATAATTGATGCCGATGTAGGTAGGTAAAGGTAAAGGAGCCCTGGACAGTTAAGTCCAGTCAAAGGCAACTATGGGGTGCGGCATTCATCTCACTTTCAGGCCAAGGGAGCTGGCGTTTGTCATAGATAGCTTTCCGGGTCATGTGGCCAGCATGACTAATCCGCTTCTGGGACAACAGAACACCGTGACGGAAACCAGAGCGCAAGGAAACGTTTACCTTCCTGCCACAGCAGTACCTATTTATCTATTTGCACTGGTGTGCTTTTGAACTGCTAGGTTGGCATAAACTGGAACAGAGCAACAGAAACTCACCCCTTCGCGCAGATTCGAACTACCGCCTTCTGATCGGCAAGCCCAAGAGGCTCAGTGGTTTAGACCACAGCGCCACCCACGTCCCGCTGATGCCAATATAATTTACGCCAGCTTTCTGTAGTTAAGATTGCTCTGCAAGTCAACAAGGCTAGTTTAAAGCCCAGGATTGGTCCATTTATTGATTAGCATAATAGTTGTCTCAATCCTCATATATCTTCTCACTATGTGCTGCCCTGGATGAATGTTCATGCCAGAGTATATTACACCTGCTCTCTAGCAACTTTGCTTAGGACTACAGGCTAAACAAGGCTGCATCGCTTGTCGAGCAACTTGAGGCAGCAAAAGGATGGGAAGTAAGTGCCAGAGATGAAGTGCCTCCATTATTAGCATAATTGATAAATGTGACAATTAACGTCAGAAATTGTGACAAATCCTCCCTCGCTCGCTGAGACTTCCTGACAGCTGGGGTAACTGAATGTCCTCGCATTGCCAACCTCCTAAAAAACATGAGTCATTCCAACCTTCTCCCCTCTGCCTCAAAATAACAAAAAGTAGATCTGAATTTATGAGATTCTTAAAACAGAATGGATTTTACATTGTTTCCTAATGGCATCAGATTATACTGTGGGAAGCCCATCAATGCTCTTGCTATTCGGCCACAAAGAAAAAGAGGGGGCCTATGTGGGAATGGAGTTTGATGTAAATCAGATGGGCCCCTATCACACATCTGGTCTCTGCACATCTGGACCTGTGCAGATCCTTTCCTGGTTTCTGCATGCACATTCGACAGGTGGGACAAGAACGCCAGGCAGTTGCATCCGCAAGCATCACTTGCATGGCACCTGCTGAAATTCTCTCTATTAAAAGTGCAAGAAGGAGTCTTGTCCTCTTTCCCAACTGACCGGACTAACATTCCTCTAGGAAGTTTAACTCCAAACTTATTGCAACGAAAGAACAACACAGGCCAAAGTTCTCAGGAAGATAAGCTCTATCACATACTGAAAGCCTCCCAGTATCACCTCTTAGGGAAAATTCCTCACAAGAGCGTGGACTCGTAATCTGGTGAACTGGGTTCGATTCCCTGCTCCTCCACATGCAGCTGCTGGGTGACCTTAGCCTAGTCACACTTCTCTGAAGTTTCCAAATGTATTCTTCTTCTCTGAAGTCTCTCAGCCCCACTTACCTCACAGAGTGTTTGTTGTGGGGGAGGAAGGGAAAGGAGATTGTGAGCCGCTTTGAGACTCCTTAGGGTAGTGATAAAGCGGGATATCAAATCCAAACTCTTCTTCTTCTTCTCCTTTTCTTTTTCATTCTTTTTTTGGTGGCGTGGAAGGCCTACTCTCTTTAAAAAGCTCGACATATTCAGTCGGCCCTCACACATGTTCACTTCACCAAATCTGGCCCTCTTTGAAAAAAGTTTGGACATCCCTGACTAAGACAGACAAACAAGCTCCATACCATCTGAAAATGGCCATCTCCAGCTTCAAATTCCTGCACAACACTTCAAATTTAAATAGATAAGGGGTAATTAATCTTAAGACATTGAGACTCATATTGGCCATGACCCAACCAAAGTTGTATCATTTCAGACCTTGAACATTTCAGCCACAGTGCACCTTAAATTGTATGTAAATTCAAAGTATTATTTATGAATTTGAAGTTTGGAATGTGTTTTTTCAGAATCAGGGCTTTTTTCTCAGCCAGAAAATCAGTTCCGGCACCTCTCGGATGGGCGCCATTGCCATTATAAGAGGACAAGGGAGGCATTCGTGGTGAGTTCCGGCACCTCTTTCTCTAGAAAAATGGCACTGCTTCAAATCATTTCCCTACCTTTCTTCAGGAGAAAAATGCTGCAAAAGGTTGAGGTTAAGCACATTTTTGAGCCAGATTGACTAGTATAAGATAAGAGGCTGGAAGACCAGTGTGGTCTATTTATTCTCTAAAGTAGGAGTGTCACCTTCCATTCAGATTATGGAGATATAGGATTGGAAGGTGAAATATACTGGGAGTCGAGTGTGAATTTCATGCTCTTTATTCAGCTTGTAGTAGCAATGAATGAAACTTTCCCCAAAACGTCTAGATATATATACATTATTTACACAATGGGCCTCGCGTGATTGGCTAATTCCGGGCTGCTCCTGTAGGCCAATCAGATTGCGGATCCACTTCCTCCAGAAGCCTGATTGGCTGCTCCTGCAGGCCAATCAGGTCACTGATTCACTTCCACCTGGAGCTGCATTGGGTGGCTCCTGCGGACCAATCAGACTGCTGCATTCTGGATCCTATTGTTCTAGGATTCAGCTCAGTACATAACAGAAGGGATGACCTGCAACAAGTGTTTCGGCCAAGGGACCACAAGACAAACGGGGTGAGCAACAAGCTGCTTACACCTCAGTCGGTAGAGCATGAGACAATTGTGGGTTCGATCCCTACATTGGGCAAAAGATTCCTGCGTTGCATGGATTGGACTTAGATATCCCTCCCAATTCTATGATTCTACCAAAGTAGAAAGTCCATTTAGAAATGGAAATTAAAAAGAAGGGCTCAGTTCCTGGCAGGTCGGGAATACTCAGAGAAGAGAGATTCTGAAGCCTGACTTACACCAAACTTCTCAGAGCTGAAGGAGAAATGGCTTGCATTCTTAGGTACTCAACACTGATTTGCTTCTGAAAAACAGGGGGAAACAAACTGTCAAATGAAGACTGCTTGGGCAACAGGCTCTTTCAAAGTCCTCCAGTCTTAACTTTCTTTATAAAAACCCAATAATCATAAGTCCTGTCCTCCCGTTTCCTCTTTCAAAATGTGACGAAAAGTATCCCGGTGGGCGGATTAAAAAAGAGTGGTTGCTGCAATAAATATTTCTTTCCAGGACGTACTTGCCGTGGCGGATTCCGCTGTCTCCTAATGAAACACAGGTGCCTTCTCCATGCTGTGACCTTCCTTCCCTCAGTCCTACGCCCTTGTGAATGGGATCTCATCAGCTGGGAGGCAAACTGGGCCCTCTTAGGCGCCTCCTAATTGTTTTAGGCTTAGGACTGCGCCTACGACAAGAGAAAGCATTCCTCAGCTGGACCTGAGTAATACTTAATGAGTCCTTGTATCTTGTGATAAATTTCATAATTATTCAGCCCCTACTACTAACGCCGAAATTCATCAGTCAAAGCAAATTAGCCGAGATTCATTAGAATAAGACATCGAGGAGCCACATGTACTTTATTAGCCTCTTACACCAATAGTTTTAATTGGGTACATATTTCACAGCTTTGGAGCTACTCAACTGAAGGGCTCCTTTTATCTCTTTTATTTACAGTAACAAGCTATCAGACAAACAGCGCCATAATTAAACTTGCATGCCGCAAAAAAATAAAAAAATAGTGTGTGTTTTTCTCCATTAACATCAAGACTATTGAAATCTTGAGGATTTTGTAAACCTTATTCATCCAACGCACAAAGAACAGGAAGCAATTGTGCACACCTTGAGCAAATGACTTTTTGCAGTCTCTCCCCCCCCCCCCTGCTTAGTAGTTTCCCTCTATTTCACCTTCAAGTTGTGGGGTGCGGGGAAGGTGGGTGGATAGATCTCTCCATTAGATATTTTAGTGATGAGAAAAGTGATTAAAATCCTGAAGATTTTTAATTATTAATACGGAATGTAAATGATGTTATAAAAAGGGAAATGCGGGAGAAATTTTACACATTCATGGGATTTTTTCGCTCATGCATAATAATAAGTTGAAAACACTTTGGTTATAATACTTTCTAAATTAAAAGGGAGAAAATAGCTGTTTCACCAGTGTCAATAAATGATAAATGGCGCCATCTGCTGGCTAACGTGCGAAACGCGGTGCTCCCGTTAAATCGATGCTTAAAAACTTGCTCTTTGTCCGCCAGGACATTTTGTATATCTCCAGAGACGCATATGCCAAGAACTGAACTATGGCCCCGAATCCTCATTCTAAGCAGTTCTCTAATGAAGATAATGAAAGGGCAAGTTATCTGAGATCCTAAGACGCAGCCGTAGTGCAAATGGCTGAAAGGGCAGCACAAGTGGAAGGCTGTGTATCGGGTATCATGTTTAATTACACGTCTTCCCTGTCTCCTCGGTTGCAGGGGGCGCGGTGCCAGCATCCCTCTCCGAGCGTGGGCCTGTGGAGGAGGGAGAGTTAATGAGCTCTTGTCTCTGCTCCTCTGGCACACGAACCGTGGCACTCGCGAGGCATCTCCTGCGATAATCCCATTGCTTTAACACATCGCTATGCAACCCCCCATGTCCAAACACGGAGGGGTTCCAGCACATTCCTCCGAACGAAGGTCACTGGAGTCTGAGGGTGCGTCTGTGTGGAAAGGCAGAGCGGGAGGTGGCAGGTTCAGAGCAAGACCCAAAAGTTTCACAGATCCTCCAAGTTTCCTTGTTTTCCGGGGATGTCCCTGATTTGGAGAAGCCCTCCCAGTTTCCAATGTGATCCGGAAGGTCCCACTTTTCCTCAGGACGTTCTATTTTCACTGGAGAAATGTTGGAGGGCATGGAGTTATCCGACTCCCTGAGCCATCTGAAGGCAATCCTGTACAGCCGTACCTTGATTCTCGAACGGAATCCGTTCCGGAAGTCCATTCGACTTCTGAAAATGTTCAAAAACCAAGGCGCAGCTTCTGATTGACTGCAGGAGCTTCCTGCACTCAGTCGGAAGCCGCCGAAGCAGTGCCAGACATTTGGGTTCCAAACAATATTCACAAACCAGGACACTCACTTCCGGTGAGCCAAAACATTCGAGTCACAAGGCATTCAAGGTACGACCGTATTGGGACATTGTTTTTTAATGTTTTTTAATGTTTTTATATATGTTGGAAGCTGCCCAGAGTGGCTGGGGCAACCCAGTCAGATGTGTGGGGTATAAATAGTAAATAGGAATGGGATGGCCTTATTTTCATCAGAGAAATGTTGGAGGGCATGGAACCAGTGGAGCTCACTATTGTCTGCTCCGACCAGCAAGCAGTTCTGCAGGAGTCCAGGCAGAAGTCTTTCTCAGCCCTACCTAGAGATGCCAGGAATTGAACCAGGAACTATTTTCATCAGAGAAACGTTGGAGGGTATGGTTTCAGGCCCAAGAACCTGAACCTACAGGCCTCACTATCTGCTTCTTCAGACTCTTGGAAGGCCACACATCCATCTCAGGACACTCCTTCTCTCCACACTGCTCTCCTCGCCGACTCTGTTCCATACGTCCTTGAGCGTTGTGGCCTAGCTGATAGCTCTCTTTCAGCCTTAATCATGTTCTTTTGCTTGGATGGATGGAGGATGAAGAGAGCTGGGCACTGGGTAGGGATGTAAAAGCCTTGGGCAGGACTGGGATGTAGCCTACTATACAAAGATAGGACTCGCATCCGTTGCTTGGCCAACCTTTGCCTCTGGCTCGGACTGCCGGTGGACCTACATTTTGAAAATGCTGTTTTTCTAGAGAAAGAGGTGCCAGACCTCACCAGAGATCCAGTGTGGTGTAGTGGTTAGGAGCGGTAGTCACGTAATCTGGGGAACCGGGTTCGCGTCTCCGCTCCTCCACATGCAGCTGCTGGGTGATCTTGGGCTAGTCACACTTCTTTGAAGTCTCTCAGCTCCACTCACCTCACAGAGTGTTTGTTGTGGGGGAGGAAGGGAAAGGAGATTGTTAGCCGCTTTGAGACTCCTGAAGGGGAGTGAAAGGCGGGATATCAAATCCAAACTCTTCTTCTTCTTCATGAACACCCCCAGTCATTCTCTTAGAATGGCAACAGCACCCACCTGAGAGGTGCCCAAACTGAGTTCCAGCAAGTTCTGGCTGGAAAAAAAGCTCTGCATTTCAGGGACCCTGAAACTTGAACTGCCATGGGGGCCCCTTTGCAACAAGGTCTGGTTAAAGGCAAAGGTAAAGGGACCCCTGACCATTAGGTCCAGTCGTGACTGACTCTGGGGTTGCGGCGCTCATCTCGCTTTATTGGCCGAGGGAGCCAGCGTACAGCTTCTGGGTCATGTGGCCAGCATGACTAAGCCACTTCTGGCTAACCAGAGCAGTGCATGGAAATGCCGTTTACCTTCCCGCCGGAGCGGTACCTATTTATCTACTTGCACTTTGATGTGCTTTCGAACTGCTACGTTGACAGGAGCTGGGACTGAGCAACGGGAGCTCACCCCGTTGCGGGGATTCGAACCACCGACCTTCTGATCGGCAAGTTCTAGGCTCTGTGTTTTAAGCCACAGCGCCACCTGCGTCCCTTGGTGAGGTCTGGTTAACCCCTGCTGATTTTTTTTCATGGAGTTGTTTCATGACCGATCGCCAAACCTTTGCCACATCTGTCACACCTTGGAATCATGGAAATAAAGACAACGAAAAATGAATCCATTTGGCTCAATTCCATGCAACTCCAATTGGGTCTACTAGACCCCCCCCCCCCAAAAAAATTAAGCAAGGTGGACTCAGGTTGCTTCTGGCACTCCTCTGAGACCAGGGCACCTGAAGCTTCAGCTTCATGAGTTTCAAAGTAGATCACCCACTGTCATGTGACCCTTGGACGTTTGCTGGCAACTGTCTGTCTCGGGAGACAGTGGAGGAGTGCGCCTATTCGGGGAGAAGTCAAACTGCTGGAAGGTTGCAGCACAGAGCTACAGTTGCTGTGGCCATAGAGACCGATACAGGAGAGACATGTTTTGTTGCAGCTGGGGCAGATGAAGGCGTCCGGTTGTGTTGCTGCAGATGCTCCACTGTGTTCCTTCTCTCTGTGCTCCTCCCTGTGGTCATTCCTCCTCTGATCACTGCTGTGGATACATGTCTTGGCTGTCTGTCTCCAGGAGCTGTGGTCTTCCGCAAGGGATTGCCACACGGCGGGGTTAATGTTGCCAGCCTCCATGTCACATTTGCAGGCCTCTTTACAGACCTGGGGGACATGGGTGGCGCTGTGGGTTAAACCACAGAGCCTAGGACTTGCCGATCAGAAGGTCGGTGGTTCGAATCCCCGCGACGGGGTGAGCTCCTGTTGCTCGGTCCCTGCTCCTGCCAACCTAGCAGTTCGAAAGCATGTCAAAGTGCAAGTAGATAAATAGGTACCACTCCAGTGGGAAGGTAAACGGCGTTTCCGTGTGCTGCTCTGGTTCACCAGAAGCGGCTTAGTCCTGCTGGCCACATGACCCAGAAGCTGTACGCCGGCTCCCTCGGCCAATAAAGTGAGATGAGCACCGCAACCCCAGAGTCGGTCACAACTGGACCTAATGGTCAGGGGTCCCTTTACCTTTACCTTACAGACCTACAATTCCCAACATATTTAACAAACCACAGTTACCAGTATTCGGAACTGTATGGTGTGTGTGCAGCCAGAGAGAATTGCCAAAACCAACTTGTGCTCCTGCGCATTTGAAAAATAAATATAAATATAAATTGGTGTGCACTGTTGCCATCTTACATTTGGGAGACAAAAGCCCCAAATGTTTTCCCCCCTCTTTCCTTTATTCCCGTACCCTTTGCCAAACCACCTGCCTCTGTTTCAACCTCACCCTGCACTTCAGATGCTAATTGAATAATTTTTTAGGAAAACGGTATTCCGAACAGCAATTATGCAATTATAGCACCTTCTTGTTGAATAGCTTTGCTCCAGGTGTGTGTTCTGGAATAGGCCTATTAGTTTTTGTTGCTGGGGGGAAATTACAGGATTTTCTTCCAGACTTGCAAACCTCATATAAATGTGTAGCAAACACTTGGGGTTCTTTCTTGGTTTCTGAATCACAGGCAACAATCTCAGGAACCTTTGGTAAGGACAAAATGAGAGAAAGGCTGGCATTGTAAAATGAAGTCGGAATCCTATCATTACCTTCCTCTTTTTCTTACTGGAAGACAGCTACATATCAGCTACAAGATGGTTTCAAGAGTATAATAACATCCTCCTATCATTACCTATGGCCACTCAGTTGACATTTCAGATGGCACAACACCTCTCCACAGGAAAAATTGTTCCCCACCTCTGTTCCAGCCAGTCTGAAGTCCAACAATCTAGAGGACACGACAGTGGCTCACCCTGTAGTAGACTCTTTCCATTCACAAGTGATGCCCACTTAATTTGTCATCCCTGGTGTTTAAAAATCATCAAGCGTAATACAGTCACCCTCAAGGGGGAAGAACACAGAACCAATTGTGTTGTGGTGACGTTCTCAGGATTGCTGTTTTCCGATTCTCATACTCTTTCAGAAAGTGCAAATTTGATAAGATTTGACCGTGAATGTGAGCTGAATAAAATTTATCCTCTACCCCTGACACTTTTGTCAAGGAAAAATCAGACCCTCCAAGTGTCCCTATTTTCCAGGGACAGTCCCGGATTCACAGAAGCCGCCCCGGTTGCTGAATTGATCCCAGACTGTCCCACTTTCCCTTCAGAAGTCCCTATTTTCATCAGAGAAATGTTGGAGGGCATGAAAAATTTCTCTACCCCTTTAGTACGCCAGTGCAGCAAACCACTCCTTTCTGAGGGACAGGTGAGTAATGAGAGATGGCAGAAGGAAGCAAAGGAGCCAACTCCTAGGGGCCAAGGGGTCTTTACCCCCCCAAAATAAAAAGGTGATGGGCATTGCCATTCAAATGGTGTGTGTGAACCACGTCATGTGTTCGATTATGCAAAATCTGACCTATCTGGGCCCCCAATATTTTATTCAAGTTGGCACTCCTGTAAGCAAGCAAAACAGGATCCCAAGCATAAAATGTTTTTGGTGATGATGATGATGATGATGAGCCACAGAGCTGAAGTTGGTATATATCGTATTGGCCCAAATATAAGCCGCACCCGAATATAAGCTGTACCTTTAAAATTGGGGGGGGGGGGGAGAGAGAGAAAGAAAAAATATTGTATTTTTCGCTCCATAAGATGCACTTTTTCCCTCCTAAAAAGTAAGGGGAAATGTGTGTGAGTCTTATAGAGCAGGGGGGAAGCAGGCAAGAAAAGCCCCCAAGAGCCACACACAAGCTCCGCGCGGTTCTTGCAGGCTTTTCCCCACGAGGGAGAAGGGACTGACGCGGCCAGTCAGTCCCTTCTCCCTCCTCGTAGAAAAGCCCGCAGGAGCCGCACGCTCCTTAAAGGATGCATGGCTCGTATGGGTTTTGCAGGAGGTGGGGGTACTGCCATAGCCGTGCGCAACCCCTCCAGCCGGGAGAGACTGCGCATGGCTATGGCTTCTTTAGCCATGCGCATCCTCTCCCAGCTGGAGAGGTTGCGCACTGCTAAAGAGGAAGCCAAGACAATGAGCGGGATCCATCCCGCTTGCTGTCTTGGCTTCTTTGCTCTTTGGGGCTGGGGGGGGGCTTCCCCCCGGCAGCCCCAGAAACTCTGGGAGAAGCAGACAGGCTGGGAGAAGCGGACAATCTAGATTTTTTTTCTTGATTTCCCCCTCTAAAAACTAGGTGCACCTTATGGTCCGGTGCACCTTATGGAGCGAAAAATACGGTACCCGAATATTAGCCGCTCCATTCCGCACTGCTCCTGGCTGTATAATAGTGGGGGCACGATGTGTTGCCAGCAGCCTTTCCCCTTCCTTCCTTCCTTCCTTCCTTCCTTCCTTCCTTCCTTCCTTCCTTCCTTCCTTCCTTTCTCTCTCCCATCCCAGCCTGGGGAAGAAGGTGGGGAACTGGAACTACTTGTGGGGCGGGCGCCGCTTTGCAGCGCTCCTGGCACTGTTTGCCCCGCGCTCCTGGCTGCATACCGTAAGGTCATGAATATAAGCCACACTTTAACTTTTCACAGTCGGAATTTGGGGGTAAAGTGAGGCTTATATTCAGGCCAATACGGTATGGACGTGAGTTCCAACCACCCTGTGAAGTAGGCAGGAGAGGCCAACTAGCACAAGGTTACCCAGCGAGTGTCATGGATGAGTAGGGATTTGAAGCCTGAGCTCTCTGGCCAAAGTCCAATACTCCGGTCCCTATACTACACCGAAGGATCGTGCTTCATCCTCCGTGGTACATGACACTACTTGAACCACTGTCAGTGAAGCTGCTCCGCAGGATCCAGTTACCAGGCCTCCTAAAGTCAGCGTTAAATGTTTCAGCTTGATTGGTTTCCGGGCTAGAGGGAGTTATACTTACAAAATTGTCTTTCCATTCATTTCCTGAGATCTGTCATTTGGCTGATGGGGCGTAACACTAAACTTTGTTGATCTGCACGGGCCTGACCCAGAATGGCCGTTTCTTGCGTTCCTTAGGTACAGAAGTACCTTTAGACCAAAAAGAAAAGGAAAAGGAAAGGAGTGGAGCTACTGTATACTCATAACCTATGTCTCAGAGCACCCTTAAACTACAATTCCCAGAATTCTCTTGGTGAAGTCATTTGCTTTAAATGTATGGTGTGTACACAGCCATATTCTGTTTTTTTCCTCGAAGGAGCACAAGTCAATGTACATGGTTCACTACCATTATACAGTGGTACCTCGGGTTACAGACGCTTCAGGTTACAGACGCTTCAGGTTACAGACACTTCAGGTTACAGACACTTCAGGTTACAGACTCCGTTAACTCAGAAATAGTACCTCGGGTTGAGAACTTTGCTTCAGGATGAGAACAGAAATCGTGCTCTGGCGGCGCGGTGGCAGCAGGAGGCCCCATTAGCTAAAGTGGTACCTCAGGTTAAGAACAGTTTCAGGTTAAGAACGGACCTCCGGAACAAATTAAGTTCTTAACCAGAGGTAACACTGTATTCTCCCAACAACCCTGAGAGGTAGATTAGGCTGACAAAGCGACTGATTGGGGAATTTGAACCCCACTCTTTCCAGTTTCAGCCTGACAGTTTACCCACTATACTGGGGTATATTGTTGGCTCTTGCTGCATGGGCTCAACAGATCAATCAATTGAAACTCATGCAATTAATTTATTAAATGTCTTCAATTGGGTGACAGCCCCATTTTTATTTTTATTTTAATCCATTATCTTACAAGAGCAATCAAAATGATCACGGGTCTGGAAGCCAAGCCTTATGAGGAGCAGTTGAAGGAGCCGGGTATGTTTAGCTTGGAAAAGAGGAGGCTGAGAGGAGATATGATTGCCATCTTCAAATATCTCAAGGGCTCTCACATGGAAGAGGGAACAGGCTTGTTTTCTTCTGCTCTGGAAGGTAGGACTCGAACCAATGGCTTCAGGTTACAAGAAAGGAGATTCCGTCTAAGCATCAGAAAGAACATCCTGACAGTATGAGCTGTTCGACAGTGGAACAGACTTCCTCGGGAGGTTGCGAGCTCTCCTTCCTTGGAGGTTTTTAAGCAGAGCTTGGATGGCCATCTGTCATGGATGCTTTAGCTGAGATTCCTCCATTGCAGGGGGCTGGATTAGATGACCCTCGGGGTCCCTTCCAGGTCTGCAGTTCTACGATTCGATGATTCTAATAAATCCATTTTTAAGGCAGCATTTGGGCACACACAACACGGGTAGGAAGTTTGTCCCAGGGTCATCTTTCCCCCACGTAGCAGGAAGGAAACTCAGTTCCTGGCAATTTTCCTATTTTGTTCACCTTCCCCCCTTCCACCGGCTGGTCTGGCAAAATAAATAAAGCGCTCAGGAGATTTCCCAGGCTTTATTGTGCAGTCATTGCAGAGTCACCCAGAGCAAGTGCTTATATTTCTATTGTGCATTTCGCTGAACCGAACAAGGTGTTCAACAGAACATTTTAATTATAATCCCATTTCTAACAGTGTGTGCAAAGGTGTTGAAGAAGCACAATCAAGCATGAAACAGAACGGTAAACATGCCATTTCAATTACGCTATTATGCTTATGTACATCACTGCAAAACATAACCTTCATATCTTCCCTGAATTGACGGGGGGGCAGGGTGGGGGAGAAAATGTTCCAGCAGAAGAAATACCTTTTGCCTGACATGACGCATCACCTCACCTAAGGGAAGGAACAGGGCAGAAATTTGGTTTGGTTCACCAGTTCAGTGCAATCCTACCTGGTTCACACTTCCCAACACGATACATGACTGAAAAGAACACAGCGATCCTTCGCAATTCACGCTTCTCCAAATTTTGCAGTGCTCTTCTCCAGCCAAAATAAACCCATGTTAGTAATTAAAATGGAAAGAAGCAGAAGTCCCAGCAAAGGAAAAATGGATACAAAAGCCTATGGAATATGCAGAAGTGGCTAAACTTACTGGAAGAACAGGAAATCAAGATAACAAACATTTTTTAATAAAAGAACAGAAATGGTTTATTGAATATTTACAGATAAATTGCAAACAGATCAAAACATTGGCAGGATTATTGTAATAACCTGAAGTTTCATAAGGGTATATATTTAAAGTGGATAACTAAACGAGTAAACTAAATGAATTTGGGGAAATTACGAGTAAATTAAATGAGGGGGAAGGAAGTCAAACTTTGAAATGTTAAAATGATTGTAAAAGTAATGAAATGTATAAACTTGAAAAATATACATAATTTTTTAATGGGAATGTGTAGATGAAAATTAAAAAATATTAGTAAAAGAAAATGTGCAGTATTAGGGGGAATTGCTTGCAAAAATAGGTATAATGCATATGAAAATTGTGTACACTGGGAGAACTGATGGAATGCTGATGAACCTTTGTGGGTTAAAAATGCTGATATGGAAACATGGTGAACGGAAATTAAGGTTGGGCTAAATGTGTAAATGGGAGGAACCAAAGTACTCCATCCCTACCAGAAAGTTTGTCTTGGAGTCTGGATAACATCTTGCTGAATGTTTCTGAGGTTGTCGTCTTCAAATACATTTGAGTAAGGAACTGGCAAGCACGTAAAGAGATTTGTGAACGGCTAAAAAACATTGCCCTAGATAAATGGTCAGCAACTACCGGCCTCCTAGGCTAAATCTGTCTTGCTAATAGATGCTGTCTGCTCTGCCAGCCCAGCAAAGCACATCTCTGTCATCTGTTGCCTCACAGCCATGAAGCCTCCTCAGACGCCAGCTATTCAGGACGGATACCTGGGCTGAGGCCTGGGGAGCCCACGCTTAAGCTGAAGTACTAGCTTAACTCCAGATTTGTACTAGTTCCCAAGAATTGAATGTAAATGAAGAAGAGTTTGGATTGGATATCCCACTTTATCACTCCCCTAGGGAGTCTCAAAGCGGCTAACATTCTCCTTTCCCTTCCTCCCCCACAACAAACACTCTGTGAGGTGAGTGGGGCTGAGAGACTTCAGAGAAGTGTGACTAGCTAGCCCAAGGTCACCCAGCAGCTGCATGTGGAGGAGCAGGGAAGCGAACCCAGTTCACCAGATTACGAGTCTATCGCTCTTAACCACTGCACCACACTGGCTCTTCATGATGAAGGACGGGGAGAGAATATAGCTTAGCAGCAGAGCCCAAGAAGGTCTCTGGTTCAATCTCTGGCACCCCCAGTTAGAAGGATCAGGTTGGAGGCGATGGCACTAATGGCCTAGATGGGAAAACAGCACAACCTGTTTCTAAGGCAGCTTCACTCCTACAAGGTGAATGATGGGATCTTTTTATTTTTTGTTTAATGTGCAAATGAGGACCATGTGATTCTCTATTCCTCATTCGCCAAACTGGCGCTTCCAAATATCTAACAATGGTTTGCCTTTTTTTGGAGTAGCTTTATCAATGGATGGTATGAATAGTGTCCGGCCCCAGAAACACAATACAAAATGGTTTTGTTCTGGACCATTTGTTTACTGCTTTTCATAATACATATCCCAGGGCTATATGATTATAAAACGCAGCATTCCAATAATTGCCTTCTATGTTGCCATGTGAAAATCCTCTCATTGGGTGGCATCTGACTAACTTTGTACTCAGAGTAGACCCACTGAAATCAATGGACTTAAATGAGGCTGCAGTCCCAACCCCCTTTACCTGACAGTAAGCCCCATGCAATCGAATGGGGCGCACTACAGAGTAGACATGATTAGGATTGCAGCCTTAACTTACTTAGTTCTGATTATTTCACTGCGTTGACTCTGAGCATGACTTAGTCAGACGCCACCTAATGATCAGGGCTTCCTTTGAGATGGGACTTAATTTCTTTATTTATGTCAGGGCCCAGCTTTATAAGGTGTGACATGATAAAGAACAGAGTCTCACTGAGCAGGAATTTGCACACCAGTGAAGAAGCACAGCCCATCTTGGTCTAGAGAGCAGGATTGCTAAACCAAAGAAGATTGCGGCTTCCAGGTAATCTTGAACCATAACACCTTATTTTTCAGATATATATATTTAATTAACAGGTGTGTTGACTGATCTCGTTCTGAGACTACTTCTGAGGCCCTTCTCTATTCCCCCATCCCAGAGAGGTTTGGAGGGGGGCGACAAGAGAACAGGCTTTTTCTGTGGTGGCTCCCCAATTGTGGAATGCTCTCCCCAGAGAGGCTCACCTGGCACCATCACTGCATGTCATTAGGCTCCAGGCAAAAACATTCCTCTTTACCCAGGCCTATGGCTATTAAACCATCTATGGCCTGTGAAAGTGTGGGGAAGAGGACTGCTATTAATCTAACTATTTTATTATTAGGCCGTCTGTCAGTACGCTTTTTTAATTATGTTTTTATCATTGATGTTCTGTAATGTGTTTTTAATATTGTACACTGCCCTGGGATCTTTTGATAAAGGGCAGTATATAAATTGAATTAATGGTAATAATAATAGTAATAAATAATAACAATAATAATACTTTTCAAAAAACAAATAGCAGGAAGCTGCTTTAGTTCATTGTGATCTCCACCTGCAAACAAATATACGCAACTTTTTTTGCCTTCTAATTTGCGTTTGACGGCGTTATCTCAACAACTTGCATAACAGTCTTTTTTAATATGTTTGTGGGTGTTTGCCTTGCAAATGGAGAAATGTGTGCCCGTGGTCTGCAGAGCTGCAAACCTTGTCATATATGTCCACTCAGCTTACAGTCTTTCACACTGTTTTGACTATATTAAATACGCTAATATCCCCTGGCGATTTAAGCCAGATCCATCTTCAGCTCCATGGCCCTTAATGGAATGGTTCAGGTGCTCTTTTCCTCAGATAGCGGTTACTGCTTTAGGGGGGCATTAGTGCCCTTTTGTCACGAAAGATTTCGGTGCACTGATCATCGCATATCTGACAGATCCTTTGTCATCGTCAAGTGCCTTTTGTGGCTAATCCCAGTAAAGCTAAAAAACAAAAGGTCTCCTAGATATTAGATCTATGGTGACATTACTGAATACACTTGAAGGCAGTAATTTTTTGTCAGGCTTGTGATAAGAAAAATGGACCCAAACAAAAAGATGATGCAAGATTGCCTTCTTAGCTATTTTATATATCAACTGCTATGATTGACATGTGGCCAAGCACATCCTTGCATCTGAGGATGCTGACAGCATTAAGCGGCTCAGAAAATACCAACCAGGAAAACACAGATGGAAGAGAAAGGGAGGTGTTTATTTATTCTGCTTTTAAGGTCTTCAGCTTCAAACAAAAAGTAACACGGGGCAAACATAGCTTTTCTCCACAACACCGTCCATAAATTAATTTGAACTTGCTTGGTTTTTTGGGGTTCTTTTCTTCCTTCTGTCCTTCATTCCATCGTTCCTTCTGTCCATCCACCCACCACGGCTTTGTACTGACTGGCCAGCCATCCGTCATAACAGCAGCATCTGACGCTAGTGAAGACTGACAAGGAAAATAAAGTCACCCATCCCTAACTGCAACAAAAGGTCCACGTTTTAAACAGTTGTCAAGGCTGTATTTTGCAAGGTCCATCCCCGACGGAAACATTTGCGCGACAACCATCTCCACATCAAATAGCAGGGCCAGCAGGTCAGTTTGGTACTTTGGTGTGTCATGTGCACAGTATCTAGTTCCCATCCGTGTGGGGAAAGTGCACTAGGAAAGGCCGGTGACCACACTTCCTGCTCTGCTGCAGTTACGCAACTCTAGGAATTAAGAAAGAGGCTATTACAGTCCTGGGACTCAGCTACATTAGTAAAGAAAAAGTGTTTTATATGCGTTATAACACTGTGGCACCAGATGGCGCTGTGGAGTCCCATCTTTCGCCAACATGATTTCCCATTACAGTGGTACCTCAGTTTAAGAACAGCCCTGTTTATGAACGATTCGATTTACGAACTCCACAAAACCGGAAGTACAGTCATACCTCGGGTTACAGATGGTTCAGGTTGCGTTTTTTCGGGTTACGGACCCGCCAAAACCCAGAAGTACCGGAACAGATTACTTCCGGGTTTCGGGGGTCACACATGCACAGAAGCACTAAATCACGCTTTGCGCATGCGCAGAAGCGCCGAATCGCAACTTGCATGTGCGTAGACGCACCGCTGCGGGTTGCGAACGTGCATCCCGCATGGATCACGTTCGCAACCCGAGAATCCACTGTAGTTTGTGAACTTTACCTTGGTATATGAACAGAATCCGAACGGTAGAAGGGCACTGATGGCGGGAGGCCTCATTAGGGAAAGCGCACCTCGGTTTAAGAATGGTTTCAGTTTAGGAACGGACTTCTGGAACGGATTAAGTTCGTAAACTGAGGGACCACTGTATAAAGTTCACAGCGCGTTTTCCTGAGGCGCTATTCTGATGTGTCTAGATCCAGCCCAGGTTGCGTTTGAGAACAACGAGAGAACAACCCACAGGTCCTATGCTTAACGTACTGCTGGGTTGCGGAGACCCAATGATACTGATGAATTAGTTGCAAGTCCACACTTCTAACAACACTTCAGTAACACTGTCCCAAATGAACCAGTAACAAGTGAGGCTACATTTGAACCTCTCTTTAGAAACGGCAGTGGAGCTTACTCCTGTTAAATTCAATGCCTGTTATATATTCCCATGTTAACTTAATCCGTAATTTCATTGCTGGGGGAGGGGGAGGGAACCAACCTCCCTGAATATATACAGTTCACAACTTCTGTTTCAGAGGTGCTGAACCCTTTTTGTTTCCCGGAAGAGGGGATCTCTTCCAGATCCTTCTCTCCTCCCACCCACCCTGGGGGCTAATTTAACAGGTGCACCCAGCTGCCAATCATTTGACAACTCTAGGATCCTAGAGTGTCAGGTAGGCTTGCCATACGGCAGGAAAATTCATGACATGTCCTGGTTTTCGGGTATAAAAATGGCGTTGGAGGGGGATTTTGCTGAATCATCTGGTAATCAAAAACCCAGATGTATGTCAACGCGACGGAAAAAGCAGCAAAAACAGCCCCAAAAGCTTAAAATATTAAGAATATAAAAAATGGGCGCCCCCACAAAGCCCCCCAAAAAGGTCAACAATTTTGGCGGTGTCAGAAATTTGCAGGTGTCAGGAATTCCACTTGTCGAAATACGGCTACCCTAGTGTCAGGGAGTGTGCTGGCAATCAGCACCCAGCAGGATTTAACCCCCTGTTTGTCAGCTGACGAGCAGGGACATCAATCCTGCTTTCTGCCAGGGTCTAAGCAGGATTTAACACAGAGAGGTATGCACATCAGCAGAAGAGCAGGGGTTAAATTCTGCTGCTTTAACTGCGCACACTAGTTCCCTGTGGGGAGATGGGTGGGCACAGTGAGGGCATGATTAAACCCCACCACCCTGCCCATTGGGGTGATGTTGGCTAACTAACAACTGGGGGTGGTTTTTAAGAAATGGCCACACAGGCCAAATTGGATATTGTATCACAGATAAGATAATATTCCATCTGCCGCTCCCCCAAATGCCACTTACAATTCAGGGAAGTTTTTAATGTGTGATATTTTAAGGTATTTTTAATCTTTGTCGGAAGCCGCCCAGAGTGGCTGGGGAAACCCAGCCAGATGGGTGGGGTACAAATAAATTATTATTATTATTATTATTATTATTATTATTATTATTATTATTACAATTCAGGGTGCAAGGAACTGGGTAACTCACTGCATGCTCTGTATAGGCCAACTTTGGCATGATGATTAGGCTCTGTATCATGTAGTAAAACTCACTTTTGAAACTGAGGGGACTTTCTTAAGTAATATGTGATGTGGGGATGATATTGGATTTATGTGTTTGTGTGTGTCCAATTCAAAGAAACAGAGAGATGCTACCATGCAGGACCAAACTTTTTAAAAACACACACATACACACACACACACACACACACACACACACACACACATATGATTTTCATTGATTTTCAAAAATAAAATAAAAGAATTAAAGAAAAAGAACAGAGAAAATAAAGTTACATCATAATATCATAAACATCCCACATGTCGAGATTACTGTGAATCTCTTGACTTCCCCTCCATCCCATCCATAGGTCCTATTCTATTTTCAATTGCATATCAATACTTTTCTAATTTTTCATATTTCCAGATGATCTGTTACAACAGAAGTGTAACTAAAATCCTGCTAACGTTTTGACCTGTTTACAGTGATCTTGTATACACATAATAAACATTCCTCATTCTTTTTTGAATTTCTTTTTTGATTCCTGAGCTTCCCAGTTAGTTTTGCCGTTTCGGCATAGTCCATCAGTTTGATTTGCCATTCTTCTTTAGTCGGGGTTATCTCTTCCTTCCACCTCTGGGCTACCAACATCCGAGCAGCTGTTGTAGAGTACATGAACAATTTCTTCTGGGATCTCGGTACCTATAATTCCTAGTAAAAAGTCTTCTGGTTTTTTGACAAAGGTTGTTTTAAACATAGGACCAAGCTTTTGGGCGTGCCTACTGTATCTCCTTGGAACACAGCCACAGTGTTTATGGAACATCTGGTTTTACCCAGTTTGCAAGAGAGTCAGAAGTATTTCAGGTCACTCAGTTCCATGTTTTCTGGGCCACAATTTTAAAGCGGATGCCTTTTATTTTTTTTAGTGTTTTACCTGATTTGTTTTTTTCTAGTTCCTCGCATAACTTCAGGGAAGCTGGTGCTTTAATTCATCGAACTTGCTGGAGCTAAAAATGCCCCCTTTTTTTTTTAATAAGTTCCCTTTCAATATTAAACACTGTCGAACAGTCGCTTCTTGCAGCGCACACTTAACTCCCATTAGCATTAATAACAGTTATGCTCACATACTGAGCGCAGAATCTATCTTTCTTTGTCTCTTTGTACTGCACTGCAAGGAAAACTTTGAAGAAATTGAGAAAGGCAGGAAGAAGCAGTATATTAATTTGAAGCAGATGAAAGCAGAACATGACATTCCTAAATTTCATGGAACATACACCGCCAGTAACAAAGATGAGTAGAAATTTTCTGAATAATTTTGAACAACATTAAAATCAGTCTTCCCCGATTTTCTGTTTTCTTATTCATTTCAAAGCACATACATTAAACTCATTTTATGCTTATAATGTACATAATGATTCTGGACAACATGAGAAGGATGCTATGATTTTCTCCTCCCCCCCCAACCGTCTGCCCCATCCCTCCCTATTTCAATGTATAAACCAGTGAGCCAATTTATGCAGCTTAATCCATGGCTAAAGAAGATGCATCCAAAATTGTCTGTGATCATTACAAATAATAGCATAAAATGTTTGAGCAGAAGCGGTTTTCTTATCATATTTTCATTAAAACATCTTTTCACCTGCTCTGCTTTCCCCCCATGTCTGTTCCGTAACCTGCATCGTAATCAGTCTTATTAACTGAGAACATAAATATGATTTATTATGGTCTGATAATGGAAGCTGCGTGGTCCAAGAGAAGGGATATATTGTCCTTTGATAAAATGGCTCTTTTCTCTCCAATAGAGCTCTATCATGAGAGCTTGCAGGATGTTGTGAGTGATTATTTCCTAAGGGTGAGTGATGGCAAAACCCTACAGAAAATTCTTCTTGTTGGCCACGACATCCTCCGAGTGTCCCCAAATCTCACTGAGTTTGACAACCTGCAGACACTTTTGATGAACTGTATTCTTCAGTCAGAGACAGCCTGTCTGGGTGGAGAAAAGGGAACCTTTATCGTCTGATCTGCTGTTATTGTCTTGATCTTTTTATAAGCAATCTCTAATGCACACGAATATAATATCCTTTCGCACAAGTGCCAAGCATAATAGAAATGTAGTTAAAGGACCCCTTTTCTCCCCGTTATGTAAATGTCCTAATGCCATAATTAGAAAAGATGGGCTGTGAATGATAGGAGCAAGAAAGGGTAATCAAAATGTTATAACATTATCTTTCTTTTTTTTAAAAAAAATACCCCAATCCGTGCATTTACAGCAAGATACGGAGACCCAGCTGAGTATTGAAGCCTTTGCCTAAAAGAAAATAGCTTTCAGTAGGGCACTGGCGTTGTATTTTCATAAAGCAAGCAAATGGCAGCTGGCCTTAAGCCAAAAATGATTACTTCACTGATAGAACTTGGAAGAAAATGAGTATCCCGCTCAAAAATCCCTGTATGACTGTTAACGGCGAGAACAAAGGGCTATTAATAAAGTACAGCACTTGGACAAATGACTCCTCAAACCCAAATAAAGTTCTCCAATAAATCTCTCTTTTATCTACTCCCCAAAGAGCAAACATAACAAAGCCCTTTTTCAATTAAAAGATGCATCCCCAAGCATAACACCCACATTTCTCAGCCAGCTTATTTGTCTGACAACGGTGAAAGATACAGTATACAAGCAGCTCCCAGGTTGTCCCGTAAAACAAGTCACCCCACCTCTCCTAAGTATCTGGAAGTGGCATGTTCCAACATTAAAGGAATTTCTGTTTTGGACTAAGTCAAAACAGCACCAAGGTAGAACCTCGTTGCCTTTCTCCTGTAGCAACTGCTTAGGGTGCAGAAGGTTGCAAGCTCCATTGGCCAAGCCTCCTATTTGAAAACCTGGACAGCCAATCCTGAACTAAGCAGGTTAAAGGCAGCTTGTGGTTCGAGGACCCGATCCCCGCGTAGTGGAATGAAAACACGAGGACACGTGATATAAGGTTAATGGGCAAGAAAAGGCCACAACTTTATTGATTACAGCAAGTGAAAAGGTATTGGCTTAGGCATTGGATTACGTCAGCTGACTCCACCCCCTCAGAGAGGGGTGAGTCTAAAACAGGGGGGTTTATTCACCAGTAGGTGGAGCCTGTTGATGCTAATCCAACTATAGGCTCTCCCCTGATGTCACCGAGGGTCGTGCCATGGCCTCCCGCCAAGCAGGCATCGGACAGAATACACGACCGCCAGATTCCTTTAACGGAATACCCCAAAATTGAAGGCATAGGCGATGGCCACACCTAGCCCTTCGACATACCACAACACATTATTCCAATGCCTAACCTACCCACCAATACCACGAAAGTTGTGATGATTGCTACGAGGTAGGTGAAAAAACCAAAAAGCCTAATGCCAAATGGAAAAATTCCTACCAGCCCCCCCGGACAACCAGGGTGACCAACCTAAGGTCCATAGCAAGGCCAAAAGAAAACGGAGACCCTGAGCTCTAAGGGAGTGGAGGGTGGGTGACTCGCGACGGGATGATGAAAAGTGAGGCCGGAAGGCTGGTGCTGCAGCAATTTGGGCTGCTAAACACGCCCCTTTGCAGGCACCTGGTTGGGTGCCTGCCCGTGGGCGTAGGCCAGCCAGGTGAGTGGGAGGCAGGGGGCTAACGCCCCCTGCTTGAGGCAGAGTCCGGCTCCCGACCACAACCACTCCCCTCTCTTGCAGGAGGAGAGTCTTTCCTATATCCCAAGTCATGTTTGGATGACAGTGTGGTTTAGACCTTTTCAAAATAAAAAGAGAAAAACCCTGGAACCACTCAGCTGATTTGCATCTAACAAGGTGTCATTGAAAGGTCTGTGGCTTGTCTCCAAGACCTGAAGGCCGCAATTGAATTAAGTGTGCTCAAGCCAGTTGAGATCTACTGCAAGCTTTATCAAGCATAACTCTTTGTTGGATCTGGGCCACAGCATTTAATTTACCACAAGCGGCTGGTGATTTCAAACGTCTTCATAATACGACGCAGCGCCGTCCAACCCTGCGTTGCCGAGATCCTCTGTGAAACCGGAGCAACTGAGCCAATGGCAATCAGAGGGTTCTACATCGCCTCTGCCTCCAGAGCAGCGTCGAAGTGTCAGGTTCTTATTGCTGGCATCAGTCACAGACATAATCAAGCTGGTGCCATTTCTGGGAAGTGGATCTTGCATCTTCTCTTGAGGCAAAGCTGAAAACGACTTGCAATCAGGCAACTTCGGTCTTTAATATTAATGTGAAATGGTTACCGTTCAAGGTAAATCAGGACAAATGCAATGTTAGTCCTGAAAGCGCAAGGAAGGAAGGAAGCCCACTCCCTGAATTTACACAGGTGACACTCAGTTTCGCTGAGGTTACAGTCCAGAGATAGCACATGAAGCCAAAATTGCACATAGTCAAAACACATTGGGTTCAGTGGCAAGTGGAATTGCCAAAGTCTCTCTCTCCCCCCCCCCCCTTTTATTTTTTTTACTTTTTTGGCCAAGCTCATAAAACGAATGTGCACAAGCTGCAAGTTACCTGTATTCTGTAGAATGAGTAACACCGGTATGACTCATCAGGGGCAATCCTAATACCCGGGGGGGGGGGGGAGAGATCTGTCTGAGGGGTCACAGGGTTTGGTGGATCTCTTTCCATAAGCAAAAAAGGAAATCCATAGAAAGCTAGGCATTTGTCCTTCAGTGGCAGCACGAAAAGGAGGCATTCAATCGGAGCTCCCTTTAGATTCCAACTTCCACAATGAAATGTGTGTTTGTCAAATGTGGTGTTTTATCCTTTTAAAATTGGGACGCGGGTGGCGCTGTGGGTTAAATCACAGAGCCTAGGGCTTGCCAATCAGAAGGTCGGTGGTTCAAATCCCCGTGACGGGGTGAGCTCCCATTGCTCGGTCCCTGCTCCTGCCAACCTAGCAGTTCGAAAGCACGTCAAATTGCAAGTAGATAAATAGGTACCTCTCCGGCGGGAAGGTAAACGGCGTTTCCGTGCGCTGCTCTGGTTCGCCAGAAGCAGCTTAGTCATGCTGGCCACATGAACTGGAAGCTGTACGCCCGCTTCCTTGGCCAGTAAAGCGAGCGCCGCAACCCCAGAGTCGGTCACGACTGGACCTCATGGTCAGGGGCCCCTTTACCTTTATCCTTTTAAAGTAAGTACCACCTTTAGTTGATGTTTGGGGTTTCCATATGGCTGGCAATGATCAAGGCACCCAAAAGCAAAACTGCTGACTTCTCCTAAATATGTAAGTCATTGCTCTTCCAAAATAAAATTGCATTGCGTCAGACATAGAGCATACATAATTAATCCAGACGTCTTAAGCGCCACAAATCAAAAGTGTATCAATCAAGTCACAAAAAAACCCTTCTAAAATATAATTTTAAATTAAGCTGCAAAATTGTACGAAAGATAGCGATCAACAAATGAGATGGAGAAGAGCAAAACAATCACTGTACAGATGAGGAAAGTTCACTGTTGAGTTCGGAGAAGTAGGGATTGTAAAATTTTTGAGGCTAGGCAAGTTCTAGCTTGTTTGGCAGAGCAGTTTTCTTTATTGCTATGTGTCTTCATCATTCTCGTTCATTTTTTTTCTTTTTCTGAAGGATCTGAGGCCCGAAGCGTTCATTTTGCAATTAGATCCACATATGTCAACAACCTTTTTAAATGCAAAGTACTCTCGGGCGTATTTCACACATAGGCACCATACCATACGAATGAGGTACGCAGAATCGCTTCTATGTTTGTGCTGGTTTCCAGAAAAACTGAGGCAGCAGCTTTCCACGGTGACCCTATATGGAGAGTGTTTCTAGCATTCACCCATTTCCTTGCCACAACTGCAATTATGGATCCAGCACTGTTGAATGCTGATAGAAGCCAGGACCATGTGAAGCGGCAAATCTACCCATGGCATTCATGGCAAAGAATCATAAAACCATAGAATTGTAGAGTTGGCAGCGACCCCAAAGGTCATCTTTACCTGCCTGTGCAATGTGTTGCCAAAGTGATATATGATCTGGTTATCTCCAGATTGGACTACTGCAATGCGCTCTACATGGGGCTACCTTTGAAGGTGACTCAGGAACCATAACTAATCCAGAATGTAGCAGCTAGACTGGTGACTGGGAATGGCCACTGGGAGCATATAACACCGGACCTAAAGGCACCCAGTACGTTTCCAAGCACAATTCAAAGTGTTGGTGCTGACCTTTAAAGCCCTAAACGGCCTTGGTCCAGTATACCTGAAGGAGCATCTCCACCCCCATTGTTCAGCCAAGACACTGAGGTCCTGCTCTGAGGGCCTTCTGGCAGTTCCCTCATTGCGAGAGGCCAAGTTACAGGGAACCAGGCAGAGGGCCTTCTCGGTAGTGGCACCCTCCCTGTGGAATGTCCTCCTATCAGATGTCATGGAGATAAACAATGATATGACTTTTAGAAGACATCTGAAGGCAGCCCTGTATAGGAAGTTTTTAATGTTTGATGTTTTACTGTATTTTTATAATTTATTGGAAGCCACCCAGAGTGACTAGGGCAACCCAGTCAGCTGGCCAGGGCACAAATAATAAAATTATTATCATTATCTAGTCCAACCCTGAGCAATGCAGCACTCTCAACACATGGTTCCCCATCCCATTTGAAACCACACTGGACCCTGCTTAGCTTTGCAAACAAGCTAGCAGTTTTATTACTGCAGTATATATAGATTCTTGTTTCACCAGCCGTCCTGCCCATTGCCATATGCTAAACTGTGGATTTGCATCACAATCGGAACTTACCGTCCAATCCTGTAAACTGTTGTGTTCAAATCATTGGTTTACCCCACTGGAATATCATCTTGCTTATAAAGTGGCAGTACAATGTATGTACATCCTTACCTGATCTGGGCAATACATTAAAGAACATCATAAACAATGGTAGGACGGAAGGAAACTTTGTCAGCATAAAAAACGGCAACCTGTAGTATCTAAAGCCGAAGCTATTGTCCATTAATTGCTAGAGAAATACTGGAATTGCAGTAGGCCTTTTTAATTGCTATTTAGGGATTTCATAAGAGAAGAGCTGGTTGGGGTTTTCTTTCTAAAAGAAAGGAAGAAGAACAGTCGGCCTGTAATCAGTCTTACATGCCAATATGGGCTATCATATAAATGACTCGGACACTTTTGCAAATGCATTATTTACTCAATACCGTGTAATGGGTTCAATGCTCCTTTTACATGCTATTATGGAAGTTCATAATTGCATACTTTTCAAACGGGTTATTTCTTTTAGGCAATAGCCTATAATGGTTCTTTCAAAGCTCTTGGGCTTTTATCACATGAAATCCTAAGTAGAAAATGTTTAGTTCGCTGCTCATTGACTAATATAGGGCAACAGTACTTCAAAGCTGTTATTGTCTACCAGTTCAGCACAGACAGCTTGCAAGACTTCTTCATTTTCGAGAGCAAAAAACCTTCGGTAAGATGAGCTGGCTGCCCTGCTCATTTTGGATACATCATGCCTCATCACTGTATGCAAGATGCAATTTCATTTTTTAAAAAAATAAAAAAATAAAAAGGACAAAATAACATTTCCGTAAGCAAATCATCCTAATTTGCCCATGGGTTGAAAAGCAGGTGGTGGTGGTTTTGAATTGGAAAATGGATGGAAGGAAATCTCCCTGCAGACTTTCACTCTGAACATGAAGATTGAGGAAGGAGAAGCAGAAATGACGAAGATGAGGCTGACATACACAAATGCACGGGGATGTTGAGAGCAAAGCTAGCAGTCTTGACTGCGGTCTCCTCCCCTCCACTTCTCTTAATCGCAGCTAGCCGTCTCTGCATCCTCTGTAATTCAAACACTAGAGAGGACAATCACTGCTCTGGAACAGTAGCACTGTGTTGCTATTTTTCTAGAAAAAGATGTGCTGGAACTCACCATGAACGCCTCCCTTGTTCTCTTATAAGGGCAATGGCACCCACCTGAGAGGTGCCGGAACTGAGTTCCAGTGAGTTCCTGCTGGGGGGGAAACCCTGCATTTACAACAGTGTATATACGCACAATTCTTAGGGCAAATCTACTCCAGACTTGAAATGGTACTCAAGCCATCTTTCCATGAAATCCCAGAAAATGTATTTTGACTGGGTAGGGTGGGGTGTTAGAATCCTCAGTGCCTTGATGGGTAGTCTGATGGAAAACCAATCCAAGTTTACAACACGGATGTGTCCATCATGTGCTCTGTACTTGGGGCTGAACAAAACCCAATGTTGATTGGTCCTTATGTACTTGTCTTTTCTTTACTAAACTAGCAGTAGCTACATGGGCCCAAATCAGATTGGAAAGATGGAGTGAAGCAATGTAACCCTTTGGCCTCCATCCAAACTGGCCAATCCAAAGATCTTTCCTGTTGGGGCAAAGAGATCTGAATCATTACCATGACAGGGCAAAGAGTTTAATGTCCCCCTCTTCCAACAACATGGTGTTGCAGGGGTCAGCAAACTTTTTCAGCAGGGGGCCGGTCCACTGTCCCTCAGACCTTGTGGGGGGCCGGACTGTATTTTGAAAAAAAAAAAAAACAACAAAACGAATTCCTATGCCCCACAAATAACCCAGAGATGCATTTTAAATAAAAGCACACATTCTACTTGTTATGTACTGAAGTTCTCACCCTGGGCCAAAAGGGGGATACTGTAGATAGTTTTCACTCAGGTCCACATATGCAAATAAGGGATTGAAAGTGACGTTCAGTGATTGAATAGTTACAGAAAATGGTTACTGTTGCGTTCTAGTGGAGCTCTATATAAGCAGGCTGGCTGAACCCTTCAGTTCAGTTCTGTTCTGGCCTGTGAATAAACAAGAGCTGTTTGAAGAATTGCTGTGTCGTCTGATATGTTCACCCACAACTTAACACTACTCATGTAAAAACACCAGGCAGGCCCCACAAATAACCCAGAGATGCATTTTAAATAAAAGGACACATTCTACTCATGTAAAAACACACTGATTCCCGAACCGTCCACGGGCCGGATTTAGAAGGTGATTGGGCCGGATCCGGCCCCCGGGCTTTAGTTTGCCTACCCATGGTATTGATCCTGATCATTTCCCATGGCTGCTTCTGAGTAGCAAAGAAACAAACCTGCAAGGACCAGATATGTGCTTAAGGTTACATCTAGTTTGGCAATGTTGCATTCGCCAAAATGAGTAAATGATGACTAGCACACACCCAAAAAAAAATTTAAAAAAATGGGGGGAAGGAAATTTATGCCCATGACGTTTATAAAATGCAACTTTAACCAAGCTTGGCCAATTTTCGTGCCTTTGGGTTTCCCCCCTCTAATTCGGCAAGGTTGTGATATGGCTGTGCTGCTAGATAAAACCGGAATGGCTTATGCACGTAGCATTTAACTTTAAGGATTCTTCATGGAAACTTACATGGCAGATCATTTGCATATTCAATACCAGTGACAATTTACTTCTCCCATCTGAGCAGGGCTTTCAACTGTGCCACTTGAACTAAATTAATAAACAGTAATTACAGAATGTTGTGTGAGCTAGCTGTTGATGTTGAGCAGATTCTAATCAACACCTTCTTTTAAGGGCCAATTAAAGCTGAATGTATGCAATATAAACATCTTCTTGTATTTAGACATGAACTACAGAACAAGTTAGGGAGGGGGGATTTAAAAAATGCAATTACAGCAAGTTGATGATCGAATGGAAAGAAGCAGAGTCTTGCCCTCACACTCCATGAGCGAATTAAACTGAATTCATATCTTGCTGCTATGTCCCCCACTTACTTTTTGCAATTCATTGCCACAAGATGTGAATATTCAATAACGCTGAAGCTAGATCAGAGTCACTCTCCGTAAGAGATGGGAAAGTCTCTACCTCGGACTTAAGATGGTTTAATAGCTGCCGCATCTCAGGGATCACTGGGAAATGTAGTTCTGGGCACATGAAGAGCAGAAGATAGAGACTACAATTTAGAGGACTCTTTCAGGGGAGCCATGACAGTGAAAGTGGTATACAATATAAATCTGTAGCGTAGATATGCTCTAAAAAGCGGAGAAGAATTTTATGGACTATCTCCAAAGCACAAAAGTTAATACAATTCTCCTCTCGAGGAAAATATTTGGATTCATAGCATGGTGCCAAATATTTTTCCTGCATCCCCCACCCCTCAACTACTTCCCATCCATTAATAAGAAAAGAAATTGCACTCAAGAACTATCAAACAGAAGAGAACAAATCAGTGAGATTCTTATGGATGAGATGCAAGGGTGTTTTTTTGTCATGCTTACCTTATTTTTTGTGGATTCTTTTTTCATTCTAGAATCATCTTACCACTGGTCTGCACTCTGCAGCCTTCCTGGGTGCCCATGCTTCAATTGTGCCCAGGGGAACTATACAGCCTTTTCAGGTGCCCATGTTTATATTAAGGCCCACGAGCAGAAATTGTCCCATGGGGCTTTTTCAGATCAGGAGGTCCAGGCAGCCAGGGAGGCTGCAAAGTGCTAGATAAATGTTCACTGGGGGGGAGGGGAATCACCCTCAATCACCTCACAACAATAAGGTAAGCTCAAAACACTGTACCCACCAAAATTCTAAAATATTCTGAGAATGAGCTACAAAAATGGAAGCCTCCTTCACAGGGGAAGACTTTCAGGAAACCAGAGCACTAGAGCAAGCAGTACAGATGGCAGCGAATCCTGTACAACATCAACAAAAGCACTTAAAATGGCTATCCTTTTATCCACGCAAACACAGCCATAAGCATCACATCCAGAATTTGAGAAGCTCTTATATCAAGACAGCTAGTAAGTTTTGCCTCCCTCATCTAATGGCAGAGCCGGCCATTAGGCAAAGTGAGGTAGCCACCTCAGGCAGATGATTTTGGGGTGTCATGAAGGGGCAAGATATTGTCCATTTAATATATGTTTATGGTACTTTCACAGCCTGGGAGAGATGCTAGTGGGATTTTTCTGACTCTGGTACCAAAACAACTTGAGGGACAAGACATGAATGTGGAAATGGAAAGCCTCTGCTGAAAACCCCAAGAAACCCCTGCATATGTGAATGGCTTAACTCATGTCCCCAAGGCTTTCGAATATGTGCCTCTGCTGCTGAGCTGCTGTTTCTTTCCCAGGCCCAAGCGGGATGTTTGCTTAATTACGTGGCATCCAGCTATGTATCTTGCTTTCTCTCCAGCCATTTCAGGCACAAGGGAGACCAGTTCTTACAGGGAACACAGCAAGCGGGGAGGAGAGGCTTATCTCTCCATTCCTCTGCCACAAGCAGAATGGAAAACAGCTGCCCCTCTGGGCACAGCCAGGAGCCTGGGGAGGGGGACTTTCCAATGGGATGCCATGCAGAGGGCCTGGTCTCCATGCTGGTCATATGGGGGGAAAGAGATTAGTCTTCAGTCCCTGAGGACTGACTTCCCGGCAAGAATCAGGCTCTCCAGTGCCTGTAATTATTGAAAGAAAAGAAGCTATGCAGTTGCATAACTGCAGGAGCACACCCTGGAGAACAGCCACCAGTCAGTGTGGATGAAAGTGAGGTGGAATCTAGACACATATTAAAAATGCTTTTTTAAAAGAAATATTAAAAATATATACTGTATTGAATTTGCCATTAAGCTCACGATCGTCATCTAGGGTCACTTTTGTATAATGCACTTAAAACGTTATATTCACAGCTGTATAGCTGAGTCCTGAGCTGGATAGACCAGGGGTTCGATTCTGCATACATGAGTTTCCTGTGTTCCTTTGTCCAGAAGAGCGAAAGGAAGCTCATCTGTCACTTTAAACTGAGGCAGAGGAGAAGGCCATACCAGCGTACGAGAGCCAGTGTGGTGTAGTGGTTAAGAGTGGTGGACTCGTAATCTGGGGAACCGGGTTCGTGTCTCCGCTCCTCCACATGCAGCTGCTGGGTGACCTTGGGCCAGTCACACTTCTCTGAAGTCTCTCAGCCCCACTCACCTCACAGAGTGTTTGTTGTGGGGGAGGAAGGGAAAGGAGAATGTTAGCCGCTTTGAGACTCCTTCGGGGAGTGATAAAGCGGGATATCAAATCCAAACTCCTCCCCTTCTTCTTCTTCTACTTCTTCTTCTTCTTCTTCTTCTTCTTCCAACTTTTCCCCATGCAAAACTGGGATGTGTGTCTTCCGGGATGCACTCCCAGTCAAGTCGCGTGACCCACGCCTTGCTCTCTCCCCCCCAAAAAGGTGCTGTTTGGGGGGCAACATCTCACGTGGTGCCAAAATATGTGTGTGAGTGCCACACAAGATGGCAGTCCCGAGAAAAGTGCTGTTTCAGGGCGAGAGCAAGGCGTGAGATCGCAGCACCCAAAATGGCCGCTGAGATCTCACGTTGGAAAAAAAGGGATGAGGGGGGGAAAGGGTGCCATTTCAGCCCTGGTTGCTTATGTGAGCAGGTAAAAGTATGCAAGCAGTGGCTGGCTTGTTCCCCAACATGTGATGGGGGGTGGCAAGACAGAAAACCACCATCTTCATCCTCTGCCTCATGAATGCACCTTGCCTGGGGGAGGAGAGTGTTGGGCAGAGCTGCCATAGGTCTGGATTTTCCCAGACATTACGTCTGGGGGGGGGGATTTCCAAAATGTGGCACTGGTTTTTACTTTTTGAAATATGCCAACCTCCCATGAAGAATGCAACCCTTCAGAATTAAGGAAAGGGGGAGAAAAGGGAAAAGCTTGTCTTTTCTAGTGTTTGGTGTTGGATGAGCTCAGCTACATGCCCCAACAAAAACCAACAAGGCATAGCCATTCTGGGAAGTTGGGTAGGCCCTACCCTTGGTATCCTAGCAACCTGATGCTTCCTCTTGCAACATAGTGGTGCTATGCTGCATGTTATGACTGCCTCCCACTGGCACAATAGGAAAACGCTGCGTCCCCACCCTCCAAGTCCAGTCTAGCTACAGTTAGTGATACACTCTGCTCTCTACCGCCTACTCGTCTTCCCTCTTGCTCACGGAATTATTTTTGAATTCTGATCTGTGGAGAGGGTGCAGTATTTTGCCTCGTCATGTAGCGGTGAACTTGATTGCTGTAGTCTAGCCGATGGTGGAAGGGAGATTGCTAACGTGTTTAGGTGACTGTAATGGCAGAGTCAGGAGATATACACGACAAAGTAATAAGTCTAGCAATACAATTGTCCGAGGGTGTTCAAAAAGCCCCTGTCCATGTATCAGATCTTGAAACGAGTAGGAACAGGGCATGGGAAGGAGAAAATCTTTTTTCAACCCAGGAGTCCACAGCCATCCCTGGGTGGGCTTGAACCACCAACCTTCTGGTTAATCCACTGGCTTCTTTGCAGTGACAATAAATGTTGAGATCCATCCTTCCTTCCTTCCTTCCTTCCTTCCTTCCTTCCTTCCTTCCTTCCTTCCTTCCTTCTTTAATGTTTCTAGAACTCCAACTCATAAAAAATCAAGACACTGTATAATATAATCATTAAAACTTCATAAAGCCATAAAATTATAAAAGCATGAATTACAGATGCTGACCACATTGCTATACCTAAGCATTATTTGTCTGCCTGCCCATCTACTTGTTCAACTAGTCTGGTCTAATCTAACATAATCTGTTTTGTTTTCTCACATTCAGCTCTGCTCCTTTTGTTAATAAATTAAATCCAGTCTCTTGGGCACTTTCAAACCTAGAATATTGGTTTTCAGTTTTGGACAAGTGTCTTATGTGTATGTATATATATATATACACAAAAACTCAAGACTGGTTAGTTTTACCATCTCTGACATCACAAAGCAAGCCTGGGTCTCAACACTTTTCTGTGTACGCCCCAAATTCCATGCATAACTCTAACGGGTGATTAGTCCAATTAAATGGACAGCAATTTCAATGGCTTATGCAAGAGTAGATGGCACACAATATGCAATTTCAACTCTCTCTCCCCCCTCTCTCTCTATAGTCAGGGTTTTCAATCCTGCCACAAACTAAATCATTTTATCAGTTCCTTCTTCCGTCTTTTTAAACTTGTCCCATTAAACTACAGACCTGGAACATATTCATGAATAAGTTTCTTTCGGCTTTAACTCTAGTAGTTCCTGACATAACAAAAAAAACTGGTAATTAACTGGCTCGAAGACTTTTACAATAGCCTCTTTAAATAAGTTCCAGTATGTGGCATTTGCAGTATGGACTCTGCACTGCTGATACTGCTGCAATGCACCCTCTATTAAACAAGCTGTATTGCTCTGAATCATCTATATCTAATAGCTGGGGGGGGGGGTGTTTTGTTTTGGTTTGGGTTTTTTGTTCTGCAGCTTTATCTTCATCTGAGAAATACTGAGAAGTCCTCTCTGCTTTTCAGATTGTTCCAGACCTTTTGCGAGAGGTTGGAGGATATAATGTTCATGTGTTTGTGCTAGCCAGGTGATCCAACGTTCTTTTCCGCCCCCATGGGCTGGAAGAAGACAGGGGCAAGCCTTGCTTGCTGGGGATAGATATATTGGGTGCACAAAGTTACATGGCCATAGCCACACACTCCTACAAGCCCATAACTTCCAAGAGGAGAGCAAGTCATCACTATTTCTTTAAAAATAAAATAAAATAGGAAGGTGGAAATCCCATTGTCAGTGCTCCCTTCCAGTACGATTACTAAGATACCCAAATCACTTACTTCATTCCCTTGCAGCCTAACAATGCAAAATTGGAAGCAAATCCTATCATGTCCTTTGAGTGGAATCATAGCATCATAGAGTTGGAAGGGACCACAAGGGTCATCTAGTCCAACCCCCTGCGATGCAGGACTCTTTTGCCCAACGTGGGGCTCAAACCCCCGTCTGTTGACATAAGTGCTATATGGATGGCACAGATTCAAAGGCTTAGATGTATTTAAAATTATATTGTAAAGAAACAAAAGCAGTGTCTTGTAACAGCACTGTGTGTGTATGGGATGAGGGAAAGGGCTGTTATTTATTATTACTGGAAAGCTGTCAATTGCATTCAATAGAAATTAATATCCAGATTAACCCTAGGGAAGAACCAAGACACAACATGCAGCAGACCTCTGTTCAAATAAATGGTTCGTGAGTAATTGAGCGGGTACTTCCTTCATAGATTTCCTCTGTCTGATTGTTATTTTTGTTTTTGTTTTTTAAAAAAGAGCTGTAAGAAATCCACTCCAGTTTGTTTTTTTGGGTTTTTTGTATATAATTTTTATTAATTTTCCAATAAAAACAAATTTATAACACATTTAAGCATTAGGAATTCATCACACGTCTTTTTTCTTTTAGACTTCCATCAACATGTCTGATAATTTTCCGTAGTTATTACATAAAATCCACTCCAGTTTGAGCTTCTTGCAACTGTGATATGATTTGCGAAACAATCATATTTTACAGACCAAAGCTGCACCTGTATTGTTTCCTTATTCTTCAGCATTGTCTCCTTCATCTGAAATGTCATAATAAAAAAAGTGTTTTATACTACAAACCTCATACCTGTGATGTAACTTTTTCTAAACAGTATACAGTGCAGCCAACTCAAAAAGGAACTCTAAAATAATCTCAGACGTAGTAATTGTGGGTTCCAACTTGCTGAAGGTATCAGCAGACGGAATTGCACTATTGTTCATGGAATATGTATGTGCTTAAACAGCTGTTAGAATGAATAGTTTTAACATATTAATAGTGAACTGTTTTTTCCAAGCACCAAGCCAAACCCACACAACAAAGGGAGGTGTCCTCTTCTGGTCTGGTGAAGAAGTCCATTGGGCAAGGTAGGTCCGGTGTTGCCACCCCATGGAGAGTCCCAAGTACAACTTCCTCCAAGAAAGATTAGAGGTCAACGGTCACCTTTTGAGTCTCCACCTCCAGCCCCCCTCGCCTAGGCTCCATCCTGTTTGTAAGAATGGCGGTCCCTTAAAGGGCCAACCTAAGATTGGAAAACAACAAAAACCACCACCGAGTAACTCAGAGAAAATGAACTTGCCAGATTTGCCCATTCTCTCAGCTTTGGTGAGCCATTTCTAACAATTCCATTTCTCCACATTATGTCTGACTATGGATGGTATACAGTGGGTGATACGTAGAACGATGTGACAGAGAGCCAGTGTGGTGTAGTGGTTAAGAGCGGTAGTCTTGTAATTTGGGGAACCGGGTTCGCGTCTCCGCTCCTCCACATGCAGCTGCTGGGTGACCTTGGGCTAGTCCCACTTCTCTGAAGTCTCTCAGCCCCACTCACCTCACAGAGTGTTTGTTGTGGGGGAGGAAGGGAAAGGAGAATGTTAGCCGCTTTGAGACTCCTTCGGGTAGTGATAAAGCGGGATATCAAATCCAAACTCTTCTTCTTCATCACTATGCGAAAAAAGCTCTGTATTCAAGAGGGAAGTAGGAAGAAGCCCTAAGTCATACTGACCTCCATATAAAGTATGGATCTTCTCAGTTCTCTTTTCCCAAGCCTTCAACCAGATACTAGTCACTTGACGGGCTAGAACGCTGAACATACAGTTTCTTGGTGTCATCTTTATTGCTTGCATAGTGAGCCCACAAAGCTGCAAATTGGACTATTGTGACTCCCAGCTACCCCTTATTATTTAAATTCTGATATGGGCTTTCAGACATTCCTATGAAGATATACTCTGGCTCCAGATCTTTACATAAGCAGACCTTTACATGAGGATGCTTAAGTATTTTTAGAAATCTAATGAATGTGTGTGCGCACTTGAATACACAGAGATAGATAGCAGATCACCTGGCAACCAGGAAGCCCAAGCCACCAAATTCTAGCTAATTCTGCTAATAAAAGGAAAGAATTTGTAGGGGAGGGACTAGGGAGAAACAGCATCTACCTCCAGTGAAAATAGGGACATCCTATTCCATACCCTCCAACAATTCTCTGATGAAACTAGGGACGTCCAGTGCTGTTTTTCTAGAAAAAGTGGTGCCGGAACTCACAACGAATGCTTCCTTTGTTGGCTTATAATGGAAATGGTGCCCACCTGAGAGGTGCCAAAACTGAGTTCCAGCAAGTTCCGGTAGGGTGAGGGGGAAAGCCCTGGCGATGTCCTATTCCATACCCTCCAACATTACTCTGATGAAGATAGGGACGTCCTACCGTATCTTCCAACGTTTCTCCATTGAAAATAGTGACGTCCTAAGGAAAAGCGGGACATTCCAGGATCAAATCAGAAACCAGGACGGCTTCTGTAAATCTGGGGCTGTCCCCGGAAAATAGGGACACTTGGAGCGTCTGCATGCGTGTTCCTAATGCAGAGGGCCCACCACAAAGGGTCCCCGTTTCAGTTTAGTAACTAATACTGCAGCTGTATCTGTAGCAGCTGCTGAGATCCCCTTCTTAAACACACAAAGTGGTCGGTTGTGAGTCATGGCATGGTATTTTTATCTCAGTTCCTCCGGCTCCCTTTCAATCTCTTGCTCATCTTGTACATTCAGGATCTGCCTTTTAAATATTTTCAGAAGGGTTTGGGGGTTGTTGTTTTTTTGTTTTTTGGCTGAGGCTTTTCCCTCCTTCAGATTATATTTCCTCTCTTCCTGTGCAGGTTCATTGGAAACCTTTGTTAGCTGCTAGATGAGATCTGTTTAGCTTGTTTGGGCTTGGTATCAAAGGAAGCTTGACTCCGAGAAGGGAATGATTACATCAAGGCCTATAAAAGACCCCAAAGCTATTGCTACCCCAGTTTTTATTCCTATGCACATGGGGACTCATTAGTTTCTACAGGTAATTCTGTCGGTGCTGAAAGATCCCATATCACTAAATCTAGCATTCATGTATGGGATCCTTTGCATGGCTTCTCCTTCTCATTTCATCCCTCGGCAGAAAGGCACGTTTGAGCCATCAAGAATGATGAATTCAGTCTAGGGCTGTTTCTTCTCCCTCACAGCAGTTATTTCCTCTTGATTATTTTAAATCTATTGTATTTTAACTTATTTTCAGTCTGAAGCCCAAGGAAAGCCTTGAAGTAGCTAGCACAGTGTGATAAAAGTCTGCAAAATGTTTTTTTGCAAATTTTATTCATTCTAACAGGTAGCAAAATTTCAAAGCACTCCACTGGGACACTAAAATGGAGAGGGCTTACATTGGCAAGGAGGAATAGAGCTTGGCTCCGCTGCTAAGAATGTCTTCCGTTTCTTTAATTTTTAGTACTTTCAGAAAGGTATGGTGTGCTTTTGCCCCTTCAGTGTTCTATGTGCGAAAAATCGATTTCTTATTGGGTTAAGTGTGCATATTTCGCTACCAAGAATTCCATTAACAATTTCTGGGCCTTAAAAAAACACACAAAAAACCCCCAACCCACCTGTTTTATCCGAGGACCTGCTTTCTTCCTAAATCTGGCCACTGTGAAATTAACAAAAGCAGATTCACAACGTAATGTCAAAGGCTTCTCCTATTTCTCAGAGTTAAACTGGACTACAGGCCGATGCAGGTAATTTTGACATTTTTCTCAATGAAAAGCAGAAGGCTGGGCAAGGGAGGTGGCTTAACCTTTCAGCACGGGCAATTTTCCATTCAAAAATCACACATACCCACCTGCTCCCCCCCCCCCCACCCCTGGGAATAAAAAAGAGTTTGAATATTTGAGTTGAGAAAGGCCAGTAGAGAAAGACCTAAGCGCTCTCTCTCTCTCTCTCTCTCTCTCTGCCACTCCTCCAGTAAAAAATGAAGGCAGAAAAGACTGATTGAAGTGAGTGGTTTTTGAGTATGTCGAGGGATAAAGATTTAACACCACACACCCATCCCTTGCTTTGCTAACTTTGTTCTCCTTCCTAGGGTGAGGGAGCCCTGGCAAACAGGGCTGAGCGTGGGTTGCATTCCGCTTTTGCACCTGTAAGTGGCAGGCAGAGAAAAATATATGAAAGAAAAGGCTGATGAGCCCTGTTGGATCGGAGCAAAGGTTCATTTAGTGCAGCGTCCTATTTCCCAATCGGCTAGCCAGATGCTTCTGGGATATCTACAAGCAGGAATTGTCCTCTTGCACCAGGAGCTGATATGCTGAGGCTTTCAGAGTACAGTCATACCTCATGTTATGTCTGCTTCATGTTACATTCTTACAGGTTACGTCCTGCGGCGACCCGGAAGTACCGGAAAGGGTTACTTCTGTGTTTCGCTGCTCGCGCATCTGCAGAAGCGCAAAATGACATCATGTGCATGCGCAGAAGCGGTGAATCGCAACCCGCTCGTGCGCAGACACGCCACTGCGGGTTGTGCTCTTTTCATGTTGCAAACGGGCCTCCGGAACGGATCCCTTTTGCAACCAGAGGTACCACTGTACAGTGGAACCTTGGTTCTCAAAATGCCTTGGCAGTCAAACATTTTGGCTCTTGAACGCCGAAAACCCAGAAATAAGTGCTCCAGTTTTCGGAACCCGAACATCCGGTGCTGTTGTCGGCTATTGTTTCCGGGGCGCCTGCGCCAATCAGAAGCCGCACCTTGGTTTCCAAACATTTCGGAAGTCGAATGGACTTTTGCAGCAGATTACATTTGAGAACCAAGGTTCCACTGTACAGTGGTACCTCGGGTTAAGTACTTAATTTGTTCTGGAGGTCCGTACTTAACCTGAAACTGTTCTTAACCTGAAGCACCACTTTAGCTAATGGGGCCTCCTGCTACCACCGCACGATTTCTGTTCTCACCCTGAAGCAAAGTTCTTAACCTGAAGCACTACCTCTCAGGGTTGTTGGGAGAATACAGTGGTACCTCTGGTTAAGAACTTAATTTGTTCCGGAGGTCCATTCTTAACCTGAAACTGTTCTTAACCTGAGGTACCACTTTAGCTAATGGGGCCTCCTGCTACCACTGCATGATTTCTGTTATCATCCTGAAGGAAAGTTCTTAACCTGAGGTACTATTTTTGTAACCTGAAGCGTATGTAACCCGAGGTACCACTGTATTTTGTTTTGTCTGCCCTGCATCTACTTCCAATCAATTTCATTGGGTGACTCTAAATTCTAGAGTTATGGAGGAAAGGGAGAAGGAACATTCCCCCTGTCCTCTTTATTTGCACCAGGGATGGGGAATCTGTTGCCCTCCTTGGAGGCTACATCCACCCCCTCCTTGGCAGCCCCCCACCCAAATACCACCTCCATAGCAGCTTCTTGGCAAATAGAAGGCACTGCTGGTCTCCTCTCACGCTTGTTCCCAATATAGATCTTGATTCCCCACCTTGTAGATCTTCACTCGCCCCTCCTTCCCATTTTGTGGTTCACCTCAGTTGACTAAATGTCTCGGGCCAGCCCTGCTTCTTCGGTTTACGGTTGTAGCCTAAATGTAATGAAAAAAGAAAAAAGCAGAACATAAAGCATCTTTTGGGAAACTCTTCTGCTGATTCCTGGTCAAAGAATGCTAGCAAAGCAGGGAAGGAAGTGGTGTATTGGTTAAGAGCGGTGGACTCGTAATCTGGTGAACCGGGTTCGCTTCCCCGCTCCTCCACATGCAGCTGCTGGGTGACCTTGGGCTAGTCACACTTCTCTGAAGTCTCTCAGGCCCACTCACCTCACAGAGTGTTTGTTGTGGGGGAGGAAGGGAAAGGAGAATGTTAGCCGCTTTGAGACTCCTCAGGGTACTGATAAAGCGGGATATCAAATCCAAACTCTTCTTCCTCCTCTTCTTCTAGAAGATAACAGAGAGGTTCTTCTGAGGAAAGACACTGGTGGGAATAAGTTACCAGGAAAACACTGGGATTTTTAAACACCCTGCAACAAGGAGAGGAAGAAGTTTGACTAGGGGAAAATGGATGAGGGCCAGGGCTTTTTTCCCAGCAGGAACTCTGTTCTGGCACCTCTCAGGTGGGTGCTGTTGCCATTCTAAGAGAACAAGGGAGGTGTTCATGGTGAGTTCCGGCACATCTTTCTCTAGAACAAGAGCACTGCTCTTGTCCGTAAGGCCTCTCCTCTTCCCGGAGGGGAGGGGTTGTGAGTGGGAGCGGCTTCCCGCAGCAGCAGGGAGGCGTATTCGGCTCCCTTCTTCTGATTTGCCCCGCTGCCACAATCAAGCTGTTCAGCCGGCCAATAGGGCTGGCTGGTGGGTGGGGTTAGCTGCATTTAAGCAGCTGCGGCAGTGCTGTCCCCAGTCTGTTCCGGCAGTCGTGGATCCTGTCCGATGCCCTGCTGGTGGCTAGAGCCATGGCATGCCCCCCGCTGGCATCAATGGGGAAGCTTCCAGTTGTATTTGCATCAACAAGCTCCTCCCACTGGTTGTTAACCCTGAAATGACTGCCTGCTGAGCAGGGTGGAGTCATGTATTGCTGTTTTATCCAATGCCTAAGCCAATACTACTCACATGCTGTAACCAATAAAGTTGTGGCCTTATTTTGCCCATTAACCAAAAATAATGTGTCTTTGTGTCTTATTATAATCCTATGCGGGTGGCGGGTTCTCGAGCCACAACACTGGACAACTGAAAAAAGACAAGGTAACTTCACGCGCCAGCCTAGGCTAGCAGTGTGAGTGCTCTCTCGCCCTCCAATTACGAGACGACGCTAGCTGCAGAGTTGTTAAAGCAAAGCATCAAACAGCCTTTGGATAAAGAATGACTACTACGTTCAGCATTAAAGGCGAAAATGAAGTGCAAATTTATAGGAAGGCGTACTAAGTTTTCTTTAATTGTGTTTCATCCTTCCTAATAATTTTTCATATTGTGCCGTTTTAATTCTCAAAGTGCGCCGAGCCACGGATTTCAGGATACCATTAGCAGCAGTTTGGAAATGTTTCCAATAGGAGTCCACACAGAAATGTTTCTTGCTAAGTAGTTCCAGGATACTTGCGCCTGATAGGTTTCCCACCTATGGGATGACACCCAACTCTATCTGTTGATGGATGGCCATCCTGATTCGGCCCCAGACACACTGACCAGATGTCTGGAAGCTGTGGCTGGATGGTTACGTGGGAGCCGGTTGAAGTTAAATCCTTCGAAGACAGAGGTCCTGTGGCTGGGACGGGGTGATATGGGATTGAGGGGGCAACTCCCATCTCTTGCGGGGGTGCAATTAGTGCCAGCACCGTCCGTTAAGAGTTTGGGTGTAATCTTCGATATCTCCCTCTCTATTGAGGTGCAGATTACAGCTATAACAAAGGCGGCATTTTTTCAAGCTAAGCAGTTGGCTCCTTACCTCTCTTGCCCTGACCTAGCCACTGTGATCCACACGACGGTCACCTCCAGACTGGATTATTGTAACTCGCTCTACATGGGGCTGCCCTTGAGACTGACCCAGAAACTCCAGCGGGTGCAGAATGCCGCGGCGAGACTCCTTATGGGGTCTTCGCTGCGAGATCACATTCATCCGGTACTATACCAGCTGCACTGGCTCCCGGTGGAGTACAGGATCATGTTTAATGTGCTGGTTTTAACCTTTAAAGCCCTATACGGCCTAGGACCCTCGTACCTACGGGACCGCCTCTCCTGGTATGCCCCACAGAGGAACCTATGGTCTGCAAATAAAAACATCCTGAAGGTCCCAGGCCACAGAGAGGTTAGACTGGCCTCAACTAGACCCAGGGCTTTCTCGGCTGCGGCTCCAATCTGGTGGAACGCTCTGTCACAAGAGACTAGGGCCCTGCAGGACCTGACATCTTTCCGCAGGGCCTGCAAGACAGAGTTGTTCCACCAGTCCTTTGGCTAGGGCGCAGCCTGACTCCCTCCTCTGGCAACCTGCACAGAATTTTGCTTAACGGTTGCCATCAATTTGATTTTAATTAATTTTTATAATTGAAATGTTTTTAGAATGTTGGATTATTTGATTGTTTGATTATTTGATTGTTGTTAGCCGCCCTAAGACCGGCTTCGGCTGGGGAGGGAGGGATATAAATAAAATTTATTATTATTATTATTCCCCATCTTCTCTGTTTTGTCTTTGATATAATTTTCAACGCCTCTTATTTCTCTTGATCCCTTTGGCTAGCATGAACTTTGTGGGACCTTTGTAGTTTACAGCATCACAGTACTTCCCAAGATTTTCTCCCTCATAGACATTAATTAATTGCCCTGCTCTGCCAAAAAAAAAGGGTGTAAATATAATCAGTTGAAGTTGTGTTTTACAGATAGGGAAGTAGAGTGGGGGGGGGGCAGAATCTGCCGAAGGCCACAAAGTCTGTCTCTCTTCCTACCTCTCTCTCCCCCCACCCTCTCTCCCTCTCCCAAAATAACTCACATTTCTGATTTTTAAAAAAAATTCTATACTAGGACCACTAGAGGATTCTATTTTCGTTTCCCCCCTCCCGCCCTCTTTAGAATTCTCTTTTAAAGAAACAGGAAACAAATAATCTGTTAATGGCAGCAAATGCTCTCATCTCATTTTCTACATCAATTAGAAGGCTGCACACTTTTATTGCTGACTTTAGATCTTCAGTTTATGTGTCCCTGTACCTCCGGGAGAAACTCCCCTGTTAGCATCTTGAGGAGATCTAAATATGGGCTTTTTAGGGGACTGTGATGGCCCACAGAGCTGAAAACAAGGTGAGCCATTTGCCTTTAGGATGTGATTTTCAGATCCCGCCTCAAGTGCCACCAGCACAATGTCCATTCGTTACTTTGCGAAGGTGAGGCTTAGAGAGAGAGATGGCTTTTGGGGGGCAATTCTGTATGTCATGAAACTGCCAAACCTTTCAGGTCTCCTCCTACACTAGCGCAAACCTTGCAAGGCGGAGTTTTTCCGGGTTATCATAGCTGACTCCATGATCTGCAGTACAGCAAGATTGTCCCAAGAAGTGCTATCGCTTCTTGAAGAAGAGTTTGGACTTGATATCCCGCCTTTCACTCCCCTTAAAGAGACTTAAAGCGGCTAACAATCTTCTTTTCCCTTCCTCCCCCACAACAAACACTCTGTGAGGTGAGTGAGGCTGAGAGACTTCAAAGAAGTGTGACTGGCCCAAGGTCACCAAGCAGTTGCATGTGGAAGAGCGGGGAATCGAACCCGTTTCACCAGATTACAAGTCCACTGCTCTTAACCACTACACCACACTGGCTCTCTTGAAGAGTTCAGTCATGTTAATTCCTCTAATTTTCAGGAGCCCGTCAAGTGAGTCTAGCCTAAAAAGCCAACCAATGTTTCCATTTAGCCAACTAAGAACCTCTTCTCCAAGCATAGGCAAACTCGGCCCTCCAGATGTTTTGGAACTACAACTCCCATCATCCCTAGCTAACAGGACCAGTGGTCAGGGATGATGGGAATTGTAGTCCCAAAACATCTGGAGGGCCGAGTTTGCCTGTGCCTGCTCTTCCCCTTGTTGCAGCCTTCCAAGTGTCCCTATTTTCCAGGGATGTTCCTGATTTAGAGAAGCCGTCCCGGTGTCTGATTTGATCCCGGAATGTCCCGCTTTTCCTTTCCAAGCTGTGTGTCGCGACACGCTAGCATGTCGGCTACAGTGTGTAGTTGTGTCCTGGGAATTGTAGTTTTACCCCCCCACACACACACAGAACTATAGTTCCCAGCACCCTTAACAAACTACCAGGATTCTTGGGTAGTGTGTGTGTGCTTCAAATGTGTGGGGTATAGACAGCCTTAGACTCTTTGTTATCATTCAAGCAGCAAACATGGTGGAATCTACACGCATATAAAAAATGCTGTGAAAATACTTTTTAAAAAATATGTTTTGAAAAATACATTGAATTTCTCATAGCTCACTTTCGCCATCTGGTGTCGCATTTGTATATTGCACTTTACAACACATTTAAAACATTTCATTTGCAGCTGTATAGCTGAGTCCATAGGATGGTGAGACTTACAGAAAATTCAATGTATTTTTTAAAACGCTTTTTAAAAAAAATCACTTTCAAAACATTTTTTATATGAGTATAGATTCCACCCTTCTCAGCTTGTCAAACAGCTTCTCAGAGCTGTTGTGTCCAAGCCTGAATATAGCTCTTCAAATGAAAACTTAGCAATGCTGATTGAAGAGGTACTTTCCAAATCATGGTTTATTTTTTGCTATATACTTATATATATATATATCATCATATACTTGTGCTTTTGGTGTGTCGTTCATCTGTGTGAGATGTTACATTTGACTTTACAGAGTTTCCTATTGCTGCATGCTTGCTTCTGCTATTTGCTCAGCTCTCCAGTTTACTAAGTTCATGTTTAATTTTAGTCTGTTGTCTCAAGCATCCTTCCCCAACCTGATGCTGTGTCCAGATATTTTGGACCACAGCTTCCATCATCCCTGACTATCAGCTATGCTATAGAAGTTGTCATTCAACATATCTGAACAGAAGCAGGTTGGGGAAGGCTAGATCTTAGCACTCCTCTCCTGTTTAGAGAGTTATCTAATGCTAGGGTTGCCATATACCCAAAAGTTAAAAGTTGAGCTTTGGTCAAAGTTGAGCTTTGGGGGGAGGGAGCATTTCCCCAAAATTTAACCGTTTACAAAACAACCTCCTCGCCATATGTCCAGGTTTTCCCAGGAAGACCCGGATGTATGGCAGCCCAATCTAACACTGTCTCTTCTTCAGTGTTCATGGAAATGCAGCCATTCCAGTCAAGTCACTCTCACAGAAAACAAAATGGAGAATATAATAAGATACCTCCCATGTGACCAGCATGAACCAATCACACAAGAGTTGCTGGGGAACATTCCAGAATTAAACACACAGTAATGCATTTAAGCACCCCACCCCACCCATTTCAGTAAATTAAATCACTAGGACACAGGTGGTGCTGTGGGTTAAACCACAGAGCCTAGGACTTGCCGATCAGAAGGTTGGTGGTTCGAATCCCCGTGATGGGGAGCTCCCGTTGCTCGGTCCCTGCTCCTGCCAATCTAGCAGTTCAAAAGCACGTCAAAGTGCAAGTAGATAAATAGGTACCCCTCTGGCGGGAAGGTAAACGGTGTTTCTGTGCACTGCTCTGGTTCACCAGAAGTGGCTTAGTCATGCTGGCCACATGACCCAGAAGCTGTACACCGGCTCCCTCGGCCAATAAAGCGAGATGAGCCCAGAGTCGGCCGCGACTGGACCTAATGGTCAGGAGTCCCTTTATCTTTACTTTACCATACCCTCCAACATTTCTCCAATGAAAATAGGGACGTCCTAAGAAAAAGCAGGACATTCCAGGATCAAATCAGAAACCGGGGAGGCGTCTGTAAATCCGGGACTGTCCGTGGAAAACGGGGACACTTGGAGGGTCTGGTTTTTCTGCTTGGGTAGATGAGGTTTCTCCTAAAAATGTTGCGCTTCCTTGGAAGACGACATTCAGAACATTACAAAAGCAAGAGATCCCGAGACTTCAGAGTCTTTGCAAAGCAGCCACTTCAGATATGTATAATAAGGCTTCTTTTCCTGAGCTCTCAAAAGATATCTGCGGGCTTCTGCGGGAAGCTCTTTTCTATTCGCCGAGATAAGGGGAGAGAGACTTGTAAAGTTTAGAATCATCCAAATGGCCCTGTTATCTGTCTAAAACCATAGCCAAATGACTCCTCCTTGGCGCTCACCCGTTCTATACCTTTTTACACAAATGACCTAAACCGGTCAGGTTCACATGTCCCCTGAGATGATCACATTTCAGTGCTTCAAAAGAGCTTTGGTCTGCACAGCCCTGTAGCAGCAAATTTACACTTCAAAAAGCAGACAGCTTTCCCCCACATCTTATTCACTTAATGGGTGAGAATGTAAAATTAGTTCCGTTGCTGATGAGGACCTTGAGCCAAATGAAAAGTGTTCATTTGTCAGCACAGACGTACCGCCTGCATCATGATTATATAGCTAATCCAATAATGGCTCTTGATGCCGAACATTTATTTATACACAGCACATATTGTTATCTGTTGATCATCAGGAGTCTACAATTTTAGCCTTATTTTCCGAGTGTGTCGTTAGGTACAGCAACATCTCTCCAATATTATATGTGCTTAACGGGACCACAAATGCTCGCGAACAAAACCTCAGGAAGAGATTGCTGTATTTTGCTCTGCTTTTGAAAGAATCAATGTTGAATTTTAGCTTATGGAGTTTGAAATATTAACGACGAATCAAGCATTTTAAGATGAGAGCCTCTGCATATTATTTAACGCGGCACCAGATTAATTTTTTACACCCAAATGTTGCTGTTTCAGTATATGTTTTTATGAACTGATTTTGATTCTTCTTCTTTTTTTACTCCCCTTGAGTGTTAATGTTTAATGATCTCTGCCATATATATACTTTAAGAGAGAGAAACCTTCTTGACTTCAGATCGTCTTATAAAATTTGGCTAACTGCACCACTAATTCTCAGGATTTTCTCTAAGAGTGTTAACATGTAACATACATACAAATTGTGCATTGTACACAGGATTGTATCTGGCGGATTGAAAGAAAACGTTGTAGGTGAAAAATACTTTGCAAGTGAGTGATATGAATAATATTTAGAATACGAATAATCAACAGCTTTGCAATGCTGCCTTGGTTTTGAAGAACTGTACACATCTTTGAAGTTTAGGAACAAGTAACATGGCAGGTATATATAAATATGTAAGGGCAACATCCAGGGATAGCTCAGGTAGGAGAGCATTAGATTCTTTATCTCATGGTTGTGGGTTCGAGCCCAACATTGGGCAAAAGATTTCTGCATTGCAGGGTTTGGACTAGATGACCCTTGTGGTCCCTTCCAACTCGGCAATTCTATGATGCTATCCATTGATGTTTGCCTGCTTGTCCAATGGAAATCTGCATGTACAGCAGGATTTCTGGTTTCTCTTCTCCCCCTCCAGGCCCCCTCTGACCACCACCACCCATGTCCCCCAAACCCTCCAGAGTAGATTTGGGAAGCTACGGGGGAGAAGAAGAAAGAGAAATCTCTTTGCAAGAGTGAATGCCTCTTGTATTCTATGATATCTCACCCACACCAATCCTGAAAGGCCTACATTGGCTCCCAGTACGTTTCCAAGCACAATTCAAAGTGTTGGTGGTGACCTCTAAAGCCCTAAACGGCCTCGGCCCAGCATATCTGAAGGAGCGTCTCCACCCCCATCATTCAGCCCAGACACGGAGGTCCAGCACTGAGGGCCTTCTGGCGGTTTCCTCCCTGAGAGAAGTGAGGTTACAGGGAACCAGGCAGAAAGCCTTCTCGGTAGCAGCACCCGCCCTGTGGAATGCCCTCCCATCAGATGTCAAGGAAATAAGTAACTGTCTGACTTTTAGAAGGCATCTGAAGGCAGCCCTGTTTAGGGAGGTTTTTAATGTTTGATATTTTATTGTGCTTTTAACCCAGCCAGATGGGTGGGGTATAAATATATTATTATTATTGATGATGATAATAATAATACAAACATAAATCCCACCACCATTTTTTCATTAAGTTTAAATTATTAATGCTACCGTATCACACATTGTGCTGAATCATGTTCCAGATACAATACAGCATATGTAAAATAAATTTGCTGTGGTATTTAAATGATAATTTCAGATATGCAACATACTGAGAAAACTCCTGATGTTCTTTTTTTATTAAAAAAGGAAAAGCATTTGGGGTTCGTTTCCAAAAGACTCTACACACTTATTTGAGGAGATTATTAACTTTCTTTGAAATGCTCCCAGGAGAACTAGATCAGAAAAGATATAACAAAAACGTCAAAGACATACAAAAGAGTACCCTGTCCACAGAAGCATGCAGGACTTCTGATCCCAAACAGCATCTTACAAACTGAAGTGTTGTTGTTGGGGGTTTTCTCCCAATAAAATAAAATAAAATAAAATAAAATAAAATAAAATAAATGATGCAACTTTGGAGGTTGCGGGTTAGAATTTAAAAGTGTGTGAATGCATGTAAGAATAGGCCAGCACAGTGGTACCTAACTTAATTCGTTCCGGATGTCCGTTCTTAACCTGAAACCATTCTTAACCTGAAGCACCACTTTAGCTAATGGGGCCTCCCGCTGCCGCCGTGCCGCCGCCATGCGATTTCTGTTCTCATCCTGAGGTAAAGTTCTTAACCCGAGGTACTACTTCCGGGTTAGCGGAGTTTATAACCTGAAGTGTTTGTAACCCGAGGTACCGCTGTATAAACAATCTGCATTCAAAAGAAGAGACCTCAATATGAAACCGCAACTTCCAAGGTAGCAGCACAATCAAGGGGGTCAGTACCTGATCCTGGTGCTCACCCCTGACTCCAACCCTTGATTCACAAGATCATCTATTGAATACTATTACAATCCCAGACTAGGTACCTAGACCATGGAATAGAAACCTGGGACTCCCAGGGAGCTGTTGCATTCCATTTGGCATCAGGCCCATGCATGGTAAGTGATATGGGAGCCGTAGTCCAATAATGGAGTAAATGGGGTCTTAGGGGAGGGGATAGTACCTCCAGTGGGGGGCACATCATGCTCCTTCTGGGGTAGTTGGTCCACTTTTGGTCCCCACCCTGCACTCAGATCTCACCCATGTCTCCTAGAAGCTGTCAGCGTGCGACAACAGCCGCATCCCGGGAAACGGCTTTGACTGGCCAACTAGACCAGGTGAGGGTAGCCGATGGGTCTCAGATCCTTGGTGTGTTGAGGGTTTCCCCTGCATGCGAAGACAAGCTCCGGTGGATTGAGTGGACGAGATCAATAGTAGGTCCAGCAGTCCTGTGCAAGTGGGTATAGGATTGCAGCCCCAAACATTCCCACTGGTATCTAAAACAGCTTATCTTTTGTTGCATTGATGCTTTTTTTTGTTTTTTGTTTCATAAGCTTGTTTGGGAAGGAACTGTGGATTGATAGATGTCAGCGTGACTTTATTGGCTAGGTCTAGTCTCATCCCAATGCTGGCACTTGTTTCTCCTGTGCACCACGCTCCAGAGAGCTGCTCCAGTCTCTTCGTCTGAAACACGCCCCGACAGAAATACTCATGACGTTTTTATTAGGTTTGCTTTACCTCCCTAAAAACAACATTCTAGTCCCGGCCAAGCCTGTGGTTTTGCCTACAATTCATTTGCACATGGAAATGCATTGGGAATGATGCAAAGCAAGATTAAGAAAGCAGATTAAGAAACAGCTGCCTTATGTACACTTTACAACCCATAGTGCGGTTGTGTTCCGGCAAATACATTTTTCGTGGCTGCTGGTTGGCTTCTCTCTCGCCCTTCTATGTGTTCCTTTTAAGTTAGGCAACTCAGTAGGTATTCACACGGGTCCAGGATAAATGAAGACAACAAACGCTGCATTGCCACTCTGGCTGCTGAAACAGATCTTCCTTGTAGCAACCAGTGTAATCTCCAGAGTTTTCCTTCTCGAAAGCACCTCAAGGGGAGACAAATGCACCTTGGGAAGATTTACACTTTATAACTCTAATGATTCTACAAACATAGCCACGATGTGATGAAAGGCAAAGCAGACCCGATCTGATTGAGAGCTAATAAAAATCAGTACTGAAAACTGAAAATAGCGCCCTTATCATCTTTCTTTCATTTAGACCTGATTACTAGGGGATTATAATGCAATCACAGCTATGTGTGAGAGGTAGCTATGGGAACCAGTTTTAACTGTTTATCTAGCCAAAGATCTTAATTTAAGTTTGAACACTCAGATTCATTTATATGTAAGACACCAAGGAGACAAAATGCAGAAGAAACAGATGCCTTCTTGTTCTTCCCCATTTCGCTTCGTAAGCTACCAGCCAATTTGTCTTTCAGGGGCAAAATTAATTTCCGATGACAATGTGAGCAAGTCATAAAGTAGAAGTTCCTGTCCTGGGAAACTGGGTAGAGTTGAGCAAATGTTCTGGGGTTATTTAGGAATGGGGTGGGGAGAGGCAGGGAACAAACCCCCTCCCCCCCACACACAATTTGCTCATAGCTGGAACAAGGACATCTGCAACAGACACCTCTTTGTCTTCGCGCTGTTGCTCATTTTCAGCGGAAGGGAGGTTGTGACACATTTTTCCAGAAGAAAAAGAAGAAAATTCAGAAGGAAGCATATTGCCCGTCATGTTTTCCTTTCCCCCCTGTGGATGGTTTCCCAAGGTCTTTGTTCTCCTTTTGATCTGATTCCTAAATCAAGCCAACTCCCGCCTGCCTGCTTTCTCCCTTTCGTTTAAGAATGCCTCCCACACCCTGGTGCCCTGCAGATGTTCTGGCTGACAACTCCCATCCGTCCAAGTCAACAGGGCCAAAAGTCAGAGGGATGATGGGAGTTGTGGTCCAGCAACAACCTAGAAGGCATCAGGCCCATTTAGAAAGATGCTGGTTAACTTTAATAAGAGACACAGAAAGAGAGAGAACCCCAAAAGCAAATGCAGTACATGTGCCAGCTGTTGTCACTCAAGGTTTTTAACATGAATGTACAGTCATACCTAACGGGATGTGGGTGGCGCTGTGGGTTAAACCACAGAGCCTAGGCCTTGCCGATCAGAAGGTTGGCGGTTCGAATCCCCGCGACAGGGTGAGCTCCCGTTGCTCGGTCCCTGCTCCTGCCAACCTAGCAGTTCAAAAGCACGTCAAAGTGCAAGTAGATAAATAGGCACCACTCTGGCAGGAAGGTAAACGGCATTTCCATGCGCTGCTCTGGTTCACCAGAAGCGGCTTAGTCATGCTGGCCACATGACCCGGAAGCTGGCTCCCTCGGCCAATAAAGCGAGATGAGCGCCGCAACTCCAGAGTCGGTCACAACTGGACCTAATGGTCAGGGGCCCCTTTACCTTTTTTACAGTCATACCTCATGTTACATGTGCTTCACATTGCGGCTTTTCAGGTTACGAACGCGGCAAACCCGGAAGTGTTTACTTTCAGGTTCGCCCCTTGTGCACACGCAGAAGTGATCTGTGTTCTTCGCACATGCGCAGTAGTGGCGCTCTACTTATTGACTTTTCGGGTTGTGAACGGCACCCCGAATCGGATCGCATTTGTAAGTAGAGGTACCACTGTACCATGAATAGCTTTCATGGCCTGCACATCATCCTTTGTCCCCTCTGGGGTAGTGATGAACTTCTGCCTTGGTTTGGGGGTTTCCAGGGCACACTGGACTATCTGCACAGGCAGGGAACCTGAAGGGAATTACCTGAGAGGAGTAGCAGTGCTTGAAGTCTGTTTCTTTAAGGCCTTCCAAAACTCCTTGAGGATGGGGTGACACCTAGAAGTATAAATGCCTTCCATCCAATAACAGATTGGGGCTGGATCTACACTGATCTCTTTAATGTTATTTTCCCCTATTGGAACAATATTAGATACGTCAGTCTACAACATCACAGGGCATCTTTGTTAATTAAGACTTTTTTTACCTTAGGTTTTGTTTTGTTTTTAATGGTCAAATGTTAGTAAAACCCGGGCATACCATTTTCCAAAACAGATGTTTCTTTCCCTGCTGGTGGTCACTGCGTTCTGGTGTCCTATTTTAAATCTTCCTCCCTCCCTTCCTGAACACCGCCCTTTGAATATCATTGGAGGGGGCGGATCAGAGTTTGAATGCAGTAAAAGAAGAAAGATGGTAAAACGCTACATAGGGACATATGAGCAGTGTTTCACCGACATAGCAGCATAAAGCGATTAAAAAATAAATGATAAAAAAGACAAGGTATGCATTAGGAACATAAAAAGTAGGACGTCATGTGTCCATCTACGTTATCAAAACCCTTCTTCATCCTTTCCTGAACCTTAAAAACCATAAATGTAGATCCACCCTCAGTTGGAGGAAGTTGCTCACTTGGAGAACACCAGTGTTTACTTAACCCATCATGCCATGTGAGCTACTTGTCAAGGTTAGGAGAGATAGGCCCTGACCCAGATGATCTCTGTTGCACCTCAAGATCTAAAACAAAACAATATAGATAAGAGAGAGAGAGAAACGCAACACAGGTTACATACTGAAAATGTGGTCTCTGAAGACAAATAGACACCGGAACATATAGCATGCCACATGCAGGGCAACATATAGCATGCCACATGCAGGGCCGGCCCACCTATGAGGTGACCGCCTTGGGTGGCAGGATCCACAGGGGCAGCAGACCCAGTGTAGATATTTATTCCCTTCTTGTTCTTGATGTAGATCTTCACTTACCCCTTCTTCCCTGTTCAGGAGGGCACCACTACTTTTGTGGTTCGCTTCAGGTGACAAAATATCTTGGGCCAGCCCAGGCTACATGGAATCTTTGTACACCTTTGGTTTGGGGATGGAGCATAAGGAGCCATCAAAGTAAGTGAGTTAACCATGATAATCCAATATCATCAAGTGGAACCAGAGAGAGAGTGGATCAAGTAATATGAGAAAGAGAGTTTTTTCATTATTGCACCCACAAATAAGAAGAGGCAAACTGAGGATATTTCTGTGCACTGGTTATTTAACTGATACATTTACAGTCTTTTTTATTTTATTTTTATTTTAACCCTAGCAGGCATCATCTCTCCTTTTTACTGTGTAGTCCTTGAATACAATACTTCACTCTTGTAATCCTTTAATACATCTTGGCTTGACTATACACACTCAAAAGCTCTGTATCTCCTCCTTCCCACCCCAACCCTCCACCTTGCTCTCTCTGTTTCCCCCTCCCTTATGTAACTTCATACAATATAATATCTATCCATTAGTGTTTCTAAAAACCTCTGCTATCTGCTGTGCTTAGCGTTCTTTTATAGTGGGATTTTTTTATATATATATAAAAAATCTTCCTATTAATGTTTCTTTTTTCATCCCTCCTTTTGAAGAAAGTTTAAAGTGAAGTTTCAAAGTGTTTTAATTTTTATTTATACAGGGGAAATGAATTTAGGAGAGGGAGAGGGAGCCCACGAAGAGCCTGGAGGTTTAGCGCTTTCAAATTTTCAACACAATCCAAAACACTTTTCTTGGAACACATCTATCGCGGGAAGCTATACAGCACCTGCATTTAAGCAGCAAAGTGTTCCCTTTCTCCTTCATAATGTCTTACGCTAATAGTGCCTTTAATCTAGAAAAATCCCAAAGCACTTTCCATATAGATACGGTAATCTCTCCCATTTGCTGCCGAAATGCAGCTGTCTCTGGAGTGGAACTTGGCAACGGCTAAACAGTGCAACAGTTTACCAAAAGAAATTATTAAAACATTATCCAACAGAAACAGTAGGATCAGGAAATCAGGGACACTTTCACACCAATTCATCTGGGGGCTATATATTGTGGGCAAGATTCCTCATGTGCATCCCTCATTGAATAGAGATTCACAGGTGCAAATGAATGCTTATATAGACACAGTTCCTCAAACCATTGCAGTATCCATGGATTTATTCATGCAGCATGTCGATTAATAAATACATAATGATCTCGACTCCTCTCCTTCCAAAGAGAATTCAAACTTCATTTACTACTTTTACATGAGCTCTGCATGGAAATTGCTTTTCTGTAGAATGAAAGTCCTCTGTAAAGTGTGGACATCAGATTTATTTTACTGCACCTAGGCCTGGTCTACAAAGTGATCCCCCAAATCATGAACATGCACACAGAAATCCATGCAAACAAATTAAGGCTGGGGAGAGCAGTCTATTTCTGGTCCACGTCACTTTTGGTCCATGTCACCCATAAGCCTGTTCCATTACCTTTGAATTATCAAATTAAGCTTTCTAAAAATATGCATTTCTACATAAATTTTCCCTCAAAATATTCCCAAATATATTTTGACCTGCTTTTTTCAAGCCAAGAACCACGTCAGACCATTTGGGAAGTGGAAAAATTGCTAGATAATGCGAGTTATGATCCACACGTGTGTCCTGGATGTCAATTCCTCGACAGCTGAGGGTTTGGGCTTCTTCTAGTCTGTCTCACAGTTGCAGGAGTTGAGGTGTCATGTCAACCTGCCCTCCTACCTGGTGAAGCTGCTGGTGAACATCAGAGCAGTCCACAATAAGGCCAATTTCATCCATGTTTTGGTTGTGGGTGAGGTGGCTGACCTGGTGTGCTGTGCTGAGACCTGAGAGGATGAACTGGACAGGCCTGACCTGCCCCAGTTGTGTTCCCCCAGGTACTCAGTTCACCGCCAGCATCGGTTGGAGGTAAAGGAGCAGGAATGGTGAATGAGAGTTTCATTCTCCCCCATATCTCCAATTCTTTCTTAACCTCTTTCCACAATTTAATATAATTATTTTCAAATAGGTTAGGATTTCTTACTGTTAGCCAAATTCCCTGACATTTTTACTTATTTTCGAACCAGACATCCTTGCTAAAAAAAAAATTCAACTACGCATCCATGTTTTTAACCAACATTTTGGTTTTATCTGAATTTACTTTAAAAACCGCCACTCTGCCAAACCTTTTTATTTCTTCTAATGCTTTGGGAATGCTTTCCAAAGGTTGTTCTAGTGTGAACACCACCTCATCAGCAAATGCCCCTAATTTATAAATGCTACGTCCCACCTCAATACATTTAATTTCCCTATTTCTCCTTATATTCTGAAGCAATATTTCTAATGTCATAATAAACAACAGTGGAGACAGGGGGAACCTTGTCTCATTCCTTTTTCTATTTGGCGTTTGTCTGAAAGAATATTATTTATTAATATATTTGTGGATTTATCAGTATAGATTGCTGCTAGGAAAGAGTTACCTATTTCCATTTTCTCTAAAACCTTGATCATGAATGACCATGAAATGTTATCGAAGGCTTTCTCCGCATCTAGAAAGATTAACGCAACCTGCTTTTCATTTCTTGCTTCCAAATACTCTATTAAATTAATTACGTTTCTTATATTGTCTTTCATTTGTTGGCTAGCATCTCAATAGAAACATTAAATTCAAAAACAAAAAGCAAAAACCACAACCACAACATCAACACCAAGGAAAACAAGTATATCAAGCACCTACACAGGGTGTTGTTACAAACCAGTAACCATATGTAGCTCAAATGGAACTTCCAGGAGTGACAGCAAAATGCTAATATTTTTCTAATAAAGACTGGAGTAAATGGAGGTCTTATTTCTCCTGCACAGTCACTCAATAACTTTCCTGAGCGTTAAACTGACATAAAAATAATTGATAGGAAAGAAAATGCATTCTACTTGCAGCTCTGATGTTCCTCCATTATTTAAGATGAATCTGATCTGCTGCTTCCTGCTGTGGAGATTACATCTTGAATACTTAATACCAATTTGGTTACTTTTTAGGGGAAAGAAAAACAAACTTAAATACCACACACACAATTTATCTAATTGCATAGCACTAATGCAAAGCATGATTGTAAATGCAAGCAAGGAAGTGGAGGACGAGAGAGAACATCCAGTAGGAACCTCCCAATGTCACGCCGAGCTGCTAATAATTCCCAGGACAGCTGCTTTTTTAAAAATAAAGTTTGATCAGCAAGAGGGGGGGGAACTATATTAAAAGTTAAACCTATCATTAAAAAATAATTACAGTAGAATTATTCACTCTGGCATTTCATTTCAAAATCTGGTCTCAATCAACATGCTTTAATGAGATAAACGTTGGCTTTCAGAGCTTTTATTCTTCCTATGCTGAATATATAAAACAGCTCCGAATGTGCTCAGCAGTGGAGCATGAGGGGAAAAGACAAGCAGCTGGTGCCATATCTCAAATAAGCTCCTTTCTCTTCTGCTAGGTCTTCACCATAACTTGGCAGTGCCCCACTCGGGCTTAATGGTCTGTGGCAAATTCAAGTGCTAAAGAAAATTGCCCCTGCATGGTAGCAATCAGAGATCAAGGAGGTAAGGGCATCTGAGGTGTAGTATCAGGGGATTCTGGGCTCTTCCCTGGATCTATCCAGCCCACCATGAACACAGACCCTCCAAGTGTCCCTGTTTTCCTGGGACAGTCCCGGATTTACAGAAGCCGTCCCGGTTTCAGATTTGATCCCAGAATGTTCCACTTTTCCTTAGGATGTCCTCAGTGGGTGTCCCCCCCCCAAAAAAATGGTATGGGGTACTCTCATTTTGACTCAAGAGAAGCACCATTTTATAGTTCAAATCGGGGGAAATAAATACAGTAAATGGACAAAAGTACAAAGATTCACAAAATGTTTAGGGGTATGTGTACCCCTGCGTACCCCCATAAAAAAGCACGGGGTGTCCCTATTTTCAAGGAGAAATGTTGGAAGGTATGGTAAGACGTCCCTACTTTCATTGGAGCAATGCTGGAGGGTGTGGAGTTATGCGACCCACGAGCCAAGGAGATAAGTAACTATGCAACCTGAAGGCAGCCCTGTATAGGGAATGTTTTTTATATATACATTTAATGTTTTATTGCATTTTTATATATGCTGAAAGCTGCCCACAGTGGCTGGGGCAACCCAGTCAGGTGGGTGGGGTATTATTATTATTATTATTATTATTATTATTATTATTGAATAGGACATCCCTATTGAGCATGAGCCTCTCAATCTCAGGGTTGTGGGTTATAGCACCATGTTGGGCAAAAAGATTCCCTTCCAGTTGTACAATTCTATTATTGTATTTTCATCAGAGAAATGTTGGAGGATATGTGAACAATACTTTGGCCACCTCATGAGAGGAGAAGACTCCCTGGAAAAGACCCTGATGTTGGGAAAGATTGAGGGCACAAGGAGAAGGGGGCGACAGAGGATGAGATGGTTGGACAGTATTCTGAGGCTCCAATACATTGTCCACCTCATGACAAGAGAAGACTCCCTGGAAAAGACCCTGATGTTGAGAAAGATTGAGGGCACAAGGAGAAGGGGACGACAGAGGACGAGATGGTTGGACAGTGTTCTTGAAGCTACCAGCATGAGTTTGACCAAACTGCGGGAGGCAGTGGAAGACAGGAGTGCCTGGCGTGCTCTGGTCCATGGGGTCACGAAGAGTCGGACACGACTAAACGTCTAAACAACATGTGAACGTAGGTAGCTTTTCAACTGATACTAAACACAAATGTCGTTTGTGAGGGACGCTGTGGTAGCAAATGCGGTTCCCTCCAGATCTTGCTGAGCTGCAATTCCTATCAGCCCCAGGGCAGCATGGTCAATGGTCAGGAATGGTGGCAGTTATTGTCCAACAACTCCATTGACTACCTTTGTTATAAACCATCTCAGTATCTCCATATGTTCTCAAACATCAAAGCAGATGCCACAATGCCATGCTTTTCTTTCTTCTTAGCAGTCCTGTGTGGCTGTAAGGATTTCACAATCCAACAGAAAAAGTATCAGGGTGGGGAATGGTTATGAAAAAGAAAGCAATCTGTTAAATAGTGAGATACTCATCTGGAGAGAATTCTCCCTTCTCTCATAAAATAAAGAGGAATTAAGAAGGCCAAGCTTACGAGAGATTAGAAATGGTCAGCTATCTGAAAACAAAAGTCATATGTCACTCTAAGGTAAGAGTAGAGCATGAAAAATGGTGGCTCTGTCAATAGCCCAGTAACCCATGAAGAAAAAAGAAAAAAATTACAACTTAGCAGCTGGATAGAAAGATAATCATGTGGATAGGAGTAGGGACCTCCCTGCTTAGAAGAGATAACAGAATTAAAAGAAAGGGGGAAAGTCAAGAAAGTATTTGTTTTTTCTTAGGTCATTGTGGTCTATGCAGTTTGTTATCATGCTAAAACTGAACTTTAGTGGGGATGTGGATTTAAAATATATATATATTGATAAAATCAACACAGAGATGTCTCTGACTTCCACTGTCTTGTCCCCTGATCTGATATACCTTGTGGCCTGGGGTTTTTGCCTAAATAGAGCAATTGCAACAGACAGAATAACTGACGGAGGAGAAAATGGAGACTGGGTTGGTTGGTTGGTTGGTTTTTAAGAGAGTGAAAATAGTCTGAGTGAGATTCACTTCCCGTGGAGAACTTGTAGCCCTTCAGAAATTAGACTCCAATTCCCATCAACCCCAGCTAGCATGGCCAATGGTCAGGGCTGATCAGGGCCATCTTAAGCTTGGGTGGCAAGTTGCATGCCCGCCAGCCATATGGTTGACAGGGCACAGCTGGCGGGCGTACAGGGAAAGGGGAGGCCGCCGGCAAAGCTGTGCAGCTCCCCCACTCGCTGGGGCGCCCCTGAGAGGATAACGCCCTGGCGCAACGCACCAGTGAGCCCAATAGGAAAGATGGCCCTGGGGCTGATGGGAATCATAGTCCATGGATCTCTGGAGGGCCACAAATTCCCCACTCCTGGCTTTCAGGTGCATTTCATGTGTTGCAATGTAGCCTGCGATTAAACAGGTGTAGCAGGTGTTTTGAAAGAATTCAGAAACCAGCAACACCTGATTACCGGAGGCAAAAATGAGGAGTGAACACAACGTGAATATCTGAGATCTTGGCGGAGGCATTAAGTGTCCCAAAGGCTTCAAGAGACAATAGCAGAAGCCCAGTGAGGAATGTCAGACATGTAACTTAACAGCCGCCTGCTTCAGTAGCACGTCAGGAGATTCAGCTGTGGGGTGGCATTTGACAGAACACCCCCAAAACTATTTTACTTAAGGGCTCTTATAAATCCAGATGCTTCCAACTCTTACATAGCAAAATCAGATCTATTGGTATTGACTTGGAACTCTTGTATAATTCAAGTGAGCAATATATTTATCGCAATATTCAAATCAGATTGAGGGACGCTGCAAAACAAAACGTCGAGTCAGCTGCAAACAAAACTTGCTCCCCCAAGTTTTATGGTTTAAATACAACAAATAGCAGGGTCACTTATATTTAAAAATTAATAATTCCAGTCCTGCGCATGTTAGCCCAGCTGAACATTTCCCCCTCAGCTTTTGTCAAGGGCAGATATTTAAGAAACGATAGACATTGTGGAGGTCTTTTGAATGTGCTGGACACAGAATAACATCTTCTTTTCTACTGTGCATTGCACAACCAGCTAGTCAAACGCGTACTATCCCCTTTTCTAGGCAGTCTAACATCACGGCACAATGAAAACACCAGAGTCTATCTGTCTGACATTAACCCAAAAGTAACAGCTGAGTTTTTTTATCAATAGTATCTCTTAGAGTGGTGAATGGCACTATTTAGTGGGAAGGAACTCCAATTAAAATCTTCGTTTTACATGGCTGTTTATTTGTATATGTTTTAAAATTTTATATATGGATGTTTTATGATAGCCTATATTTGAAATGCCTAATAAAGGTTTGGCGACGTAAGAATTTTCAATATATTGTTAGCTGCCCCGAGAATGTCAGTTAGTAGAGATTGTGTTCAACATAGCGCTAAGCAGAGCTTTTTTTCAGCTGGAACTCTCCGGAACTCAGTTCCGGCACCTCTCAGGCAGGTGCCGTTGCCATTATAAGAGAACACGGGAGGCGTTAATGGTGAGTTCTTTTTCTAGAAAAACAGCACTGTGTTCAATGTAGTGCTAAGTAAATAGTTCTGTCGGCAAAGGGTTTTGGTTTGTATAGCTGACCTTTCCCCCTTCCACACACACCCTATGTTTGTTCTAGCAGTTTCCCCAACCCCTCAGAGCAGATTGGAGAGAGGTACAGAAATTAGGTGGGGGGGGGGGGAGTCCCATTGCACGTGGTAACCCTTGCTCGGACGGGATGGTTCAGTCGAATGCCACCCACGGTTGGGTATAAATACTTCAAGTATACAACAAACATGTTTGAACTGCCTTCAAACATATGCTTGCACAATATTCTATATGTACTAAGTTTTGGGAGAAAGTGCTGGATTTTGTAATTATGACTGCACAGAAAAAGTTGAAACTTTCAGCAGAGAATGTTATTTTGAATTATATGCCTACTGTATGGAAGTTAACAGCGGGGTGACAGAAATGGATTTGATGTGAGCCAATGGTGGCCAAGAGATTGATACAGATGACTTGGAAGAATAAAGATACGACCCCCCCTTTATTCAATGGATTGACAGTATGGCAACACTCACAACTTATGAACGGAATGCTTATAGACGTAGACTTTGCTTGTATAAAAGGGACAACATTTGGAACGAGTTTATACAGAATGCAATAGGCTATTAAAGAAAAAAAAAGGAGGAGGGAGGGAGGTTGAGAACTTGGAAATGAGAACAATTAAGCGGCATATTAAATAAAGCATTAAATACTTTTCTTTTCTTTAAGAAACCAGTATTCTTCTTTGGACATTGATGGTATTACTTTTTTATTTCCCTTGTATTCCTGCCTCCGTAACGTTTGTGGTCATTCAGAATATTTTTGACATTGATCAGCATCAATCTTTTTTCACTTTAGCATCTTGAAGAGTTCCTCTCTCTGCTGAAGAGCGAAAGGCTCCCTCATTAAAAGGCCTCAACTGTCCTCCAGCAAGCTCTTAAGAATTTCACCCCATTATAGTTCTACTTTTTCCTTGCAGAGGTCAATAAATGGGCAGCATCCACCTCATCATCCTTATAAATGCATCATTTGAAGCATTTCAATTAAAGTTTCAGATCAGACCACTGTACTGAGACCGCTTTAACGAGGGAAAGTAATGACCTTGCATTGCAGGTTGTTTCTGGCTCGCCATCAGTTTTAATTCTTCTTGATCTTAACTGTAACCCTTTGATACCTTTGGATCAAGAGTTGTCTCAAAATGCTCCAAGCGCATTGTTGGACTTCCAGGGACTGTTGTGGGGTGGTTTCGTCACTTCTTGTCTTAGCAAAACCAGTCTGTCACCTATGAATCCTCCTTGTACATTCAAATTACCCAAGATTAAAAGATTGCTTGGGGGAGGGGGGAAAAAACCTTTCCTTTTTTTTAAAAGGTGTACAACAGTGGATACCTTCTTATTCCCCCGCAGCAAATAAACCTAAGGAAAATTCCACAGTAAGATGAAGGTAACTTCTTTGATCTTTGGTACCGAACTGGAATGATATCATGATTAAAAGGGGCAAGGGGAAGAAAAGAACATAGGAGAATCATATCTAATATGACAGTTGGAAAGAGAAACCTGAACTTCACAACTAGTCTGGATGGTACGTTGATACCAGACTGAAGCCCGTCATCTGGGCAAAAGCTGTAGCAGTATTTTGGGTCTTGGAATAATCACCGGTCATGATCAATGTCGACCAAAACTCTCCACATCTTTGCAGCCACTTTTTAAGCTTTAAGCCTGACTGAGCGCTTCCAGATACTAGAAGACACAAAGTCATGAAGCTCTGCCTGTTTACTTAAAAGTAAGCCCCAATAAGTTCCATGGGACCCACTCCCCATGCAATTTTGTTTTGTTGTTATACCAACCACGTTCGACAGTGGAACAGTCTCTCTCGGGAGGTTGTGGGCTCTCCTTCCTTGGAGGTGTTTAAGCAGAGGTTGGATCCCTGTCCGGGATGCTTTAGCTGAGATTTCTGCATTGCAGGGGGTTGGACTATATGCTATGATTCTATGTGAAAGAGGCTTCACAGAACAACAACAACAACAGGTCCCTGCCCTGAGGAGCTCACGATCTAAAGTTCTATACAAGGAGACGGAGGCAATAAACAAAGAAATAAATGCATACAGACATAGGTTCAGCTGGAATGTCAGAAAGGACAACAGGGTTTTATTAGTGGTATGTGGAACCCGGAAAGTTACTCTGTACTTAGCCAGACCATTGGTCTGTCAAGCCTGGCATTGCCTACACCAGATGTAGCCTGGCTGTTCTTGGACTCCAATTCCTATCAGTCCTAGTTAACATGGCCACGGGTCAAGGAAGAGGGGAGTTGTAGTGCAACAACAGCTGGAGGGCACCATATTGAATAATTCTTGTGTGCACTGACCGATTGTCAATAGTACACAAGGGTCTCAAACGGGGTCTTTCTTATTGCTATCTGGAGATGCTGGAGTCTAAACCTACAACCTTCTGTTAAAATACCGTATTTTTCGCTCTATAACACGCACCTGACCATAACACGCACATTGTTTTTAGAGGAGGAAAACAAGGGGAAAAACATTCTGAATGAAACAGTGGATGTATCATTTTTGTGCTTCATGCTGTGGCCACAGACATGTGATCTGATGGTGAATTTGGGGTGACCCAATGCAAAAATCCTGAGAATTCCTGTGGATCCATGCTTTGTAACCACGTTTTTGCACCATTGTGGCCCCAGGCAACAGTGGGTGCGTGATTTTTTGGGTGCAGGCTGTAGCCATGGACATGATATGTGATCTGATGGTGAATTTGGGGTGACCCAATGCAAAGATCCTGAGGATCCATGTGGATCCATGCTTTTTAACCACGTTTTTGCACCATTGCAGCCCCAGGCAACAGTGGGTGCGTGATTTTTTTGGTGCAGGCTGTAGCCATGGACATGCTATGTGATCTGATGGTGAATTTGGGGTGACCCAATGCAAAGATCCTGAGGATCCATGTGGATCCATGCTTTTTAACCATGTTTTTGCACCATTGCAGCCCCAGGCAACAGTGGGTGCGTGATTTTTTTGGTGCGGGCTGTAGCCATGGACATGCTATGTGATCTGATGGTGAATTTGGGGTGACCCAATGCAAAGATCCTGAGGATCCATGTTGATCTATGCTTTGTAACCACATTTTAAGTGGGGAGCGAAGGAAAAACAAAGAAGGGACATGAGAGGGGTGTGCAGAGAAGCAGCTGGCTAAGAATGCTGGAGAGGGATTTAACGGGTGGGAGGAAAGAAAGGCAAAAGTTCCCCCCCAAGCCAGCCATCTCTCTCTCTCTCTCTCTCTCTCTCTCTCTCTCTCTCTCTCTCCCTCTCTCCCTCCCTCCCTCCCTCCCCCCTCTCTCTCCCTCCCCCCCTCTCTCTCCCTCCCCCTCCCCCCCTCCTTCTCCCTCCCCCACTCTCTCTCCCTCTCCCCCAGCAGCACCGGAGCACAGAGAGGAATTAGAAAGAACGACACTCTGCTTGCCTGGAGGGGCGGGGCTTTCCCTGCTCTTTGTTCCGTTTGAGCAAACACAGCAACGAAACAGAGGAGGGTGGGCAGTAAGACCCTGAGGCAGAATGCAGGAAAGCAACCACTTCCTCTTTTCAGGTTTCCCTTCTCCGTGACTCGCGATTTGACTTTTGCTTGATTTTTTGGCTCCAGGGACCACACATTCGCTCTATAACACGCACAGACATTTCCCCTTCCTTTTTAGGAGAAAAAATCTGTGTGTTATAGAGGGGGAAATACGGTAGCATGCAAAGCGTACGGAGCTCTAGCCAAGAGAACCCTTTCAAACAGGTGGAGCTGCAATAGGACTCTAGGGTTAAACATACCTTCTGATGCCCACATTGATATGCCAGCACCATGTAGACATACAGGTCTGAACTGCAAGTCCTGGATGGAGCATGCCATTTCGTTCCAGTGACCCTGGCCCTCTTCTTACCTTCAAACCTTGCCCAGTGTGGCCAAACACACAAGATGGAGCAGCATTGCTCCTTCCCATGTTACTCAGTAACACCTGAATATCTAACTATGTAGCTGTTTTCCGCAGCTCCTTCCCCATCAACATGGCGCCAGTTTATGGGAGGTACAAAAACTGGGAGGTGAAGCACCTTCGATGTAATCTCATGATACTGCTGAGCAGCAAAAGTGGTCCTTGGGCCATCAAAGGTAGCATTTGGAAGCAAAAACCCATGTCCTTTAAGCAACAATAGGATGCATTGGGGCGAAGAGATGATTTCTCTCTCATTCTTGGAATTCCCACACAAAAACTTTCCTCATTCATTGTGAAGGCATCTGATGTTGAGACCAAACATGGTGGGTAATTGCTCAGATTGTCCAGCTTGGATTCAGATGTGGAGGAAAAGCACCAATGCAGAATCTCCCCCCCCCCCCCATGTGCAGATTTCCCTCTCTAAACCTGTGTGTGGCTAAGGCATTGAGACATAATAATTTCTGGCATCATTTATTCTTCAAGCTCCTCATTGCAATCCAAGGAGGGCTTATCTGGAAGGGTATCTGAAGACGGCACTAGAAGAGAATTGAAAAAGCCTCCGTAGTTGCTATCAGTCATTTGACATATGCAGGCAGCGGGCTGCAGTGATATGACTGCCATTGCATTCTGAAATGGTTTGTCTTTCATTCTGCCCTTTAGAGGAGGGCATTATTGCGCACTCTGCTCATAACAGGCATAGTTTTGTTTATGGACAGTTGGCGATGGTGGACAAAAACCAATTTCCCAAATGAAATATAGTCCAGCACGGAACATGAAAACGTGCTCCTAGCTGACAAGGAGGATTGGTTAGAGACATTTCTGTAACGCTGTTATGTGGCAGGGGTTTCTTAACGTGAGTAGTACAGTGGTACCTTGGTTCCCGAACGGCTTAGTTGTCAAACAAATCGGCTCCCAAACACCGCAAACCTGGAAGTAAGTGTTCCGGTTTGCGAATGTTTTTTGGAAGCCGAACGTCCGACGTGGCTTCCGATTGAGTGCAGGAAGCTCCTGCAGCCTTGGTTTTCGAACGGTTTCGGGAGTTGAATGGACTCCTGGAACAGATTAAGTTTGAGAACCAAGGTACCACTGTAATGGGATGGCTCAGTTAAAAGGAAACTTGACCAGCTCCCCCATATGTATTTAGAGCTTTCTCTGCAGATTTTTGTTAGCACGCAAATTGGGAGCACAGGAAGAACCCACTGGCAAAATAAGATACTTTGGCATGGAGCACCTTGCCCTGCATGAGGGGTTCAGAGTCTTTGCTTCTCCAACATTGTTGGACTTCCAGGTCCCATGATCCCCAGAGAGCATAGCTAATAGGCAGGGTTGGTGAGAGTCGCAGCCCAGCAACATCTCTGCCCTTTGTTTGTTCGGTTGTTTGAGTCTTTATAAGCCAGCAACTCATACAGCATTAATGTGCACCAAAAGTGTACCTGAAAAGCATTAGAAGATAATAAAACCATAAAAATATATAACCCACTGACAAACAACGGACAGAATTGCTTCTCTGAAAATGCACGACGATGTGAAAATGTTTGCAACAGATGGCAAAACATCACAATGGTAGGTGCTCCTCCGATTCCAATAGGAAGAGCGTTCCAAAGTACTGGTGCCATTACCCTGAAAATCTTGGTTTGAGTGGAAACTAAATGGTGTAGCACCTATGGGACAGGAAGGCTTCTCCAGATGATCGCAGTGATCTATCTGGCTGCTGTATAAGGGACAGGGCAATTGTTCAGGTAACCTGGTCCAAGGGCTTTTAGTGCTAATAGCAATTCCTTGAAACTAGTTCAGTAATATACTGGCAGCCAGTGCAGAGCTTTCAGCACTGGTTTAATACGCTGTACTTGCCCAAAGCTGGGCTTCAGCATTTTGCACTAGCTGAAATTCCCAAACCAACCTCTAAGGTAGCCTCACATAGGGCGTATCACAGTTGTCTGGTTACCAAGGCATGTATCACTGTGGCCAGGCTATCCTCGTCCAATAACAGACGTAGCTGGTCTATCAGTTGAAGCTAGAAGAAAACACTGACCACAAAGGACACTTGTGCCTCTCATGGATCTCCATAGCTGCTCCTTTGGGGAGACTGCAATCCCACCAAGAACAAACAACTGGTTTCTCAAGTTTAGGAACCGTTTACCCACAGGGCTTCCATCTGGCAAAGTTTTAGCTCCATTTATCAGCCCTCATCCAATCCATCATTGACGCCAGACCCTGATTCGGGACATGCATAGCCTCACTTGATTGGCATAGGTGATACCTTGCTCCAAAGAAAAACAGGCAAGCCTTCTAGATCGGGCCAGTGGCCCATCTAGTCCTGCAATCTGTTCTCACAGTGGCAACCAGACACCTGTGGGAAGCTGTTGGCTCACCTCTCAAAATTTAGGCACACAGTCCCATGAGCATCTGCCATAATTCATTGTCCTGTCACCAACCCATGATATCAACAATGTCAAAGGGCATTCAGATAGTGTGTTATTTGCCATCCTGAGAGTATTTTATACTAAAGGTGACAAATATACTGTAAATACCATAAACAAACAAATATATTTCTATTATTTACTACAATTTAATATGGAATCGAAGTCACGGCAGGTTACTTGTACTGTACAGCTTAATGTACATTCGTATCGGCTGCAAAATGACTCACGGGTCAAGCTATTCATAATACTGAAACTAGGATAAAGAATGCAAACATTAGAAATGCTTGTACAATAGAGCAGTTTTGCCCACTAAAATCCACCATTTAGTTTACCATTTTCAGGCAGAGTTATAGGACTATATACTTCATTTTGGGGGGGTAGCCGGTTCCTGAAAGACATAATTCAACCATTTTCTCCATAAATACAGAGAAGTGAATCAAGAATGAAGTTTAACTGTGGTCCGTCTTCCAATATCATTTCAAGTGCTCTTCAAAGATAAGGGATGGAAGATGGAAGCAAAAAGTTACAATAGATTGAAAACGTGAACGTATCGCTCTTGCATGTAAAAGCGGGGAAGATTTGTAGCCTTTGCAGCTAACAAGAAGAACAAGGCAGTCAAAAGAGAGATGCCTTGCAGAAGAGCAAGAAGCATTTTCTCTCTTGAATTTTGGAGACTAAAATTTGACAGCTTAATTCACAGCAGATAAACTTTGTATTTGTGTCAGCAATGTTTGTTTATAATTATTTGCACTGATTCCAGTGTGTAAATCACCATCATTTCCTTTTTCTCATACCCCAACCTTCCTCTCGCAAAAGCCCAAGGAAACTTATGTATAGGCTTGTTGAGGGGGAAATAGTTTGTAGAATTTGTGCTTCTAAATGGGAGCACGACCATGGTCCTTACTTTGTCCTAATAGCTTCAATGAGTTCATCTTACACTTTAACAACTGCAATTTGGAGATTTAACACCATGCCCTCTCTCTCATGTTTCTAGTGTAGGTGTTGGTTATCCACCTTTAAAAATGGCAGTCATGACTAAGGAGAGAAAAATATGCTAATAATCTCAGTACCTATGAGGCAAATTTTAAATTTCTAAAATGACTTTAAATGAGTATTGCAACAATAAGTTACAAACCCTTGCTTTGTCTTTTGATGAGCCCATTGTTTGGCCACTCTTAAAGCTTAAAATGTAAACACGCCGTTGTGTTGCCAATATATTAAGGGGAAATTCTTCAAGTGGAAAGTTCTATCATTTATTTCAGCAAAGTCAACCTTAATAGTATTAACTAAAGTACAAATTATTCCGGGACACATTTAATTAAAAAAACTGGCTTCAGCTATCGTAGCCAGGTCCGTGATATGGTATACTTGCTGAATATTTTTAATCTAGGTAGTATTTTTCTGTATCGCTGTCATCTTCAGATGATTCTAATCAGAAGCTTTAATTGGGTCATGAACGTCCATTTTAATTGGTTAGAGACAATATTCCTCCATCCGGCTGCCCACTCCCTTTATGTGTCAGAGAAGTCCCAGCACATCCACCCAAAATGTGCTGGATTCTGTTGTGAATTTCTCAGTTCATGGATTCCCAAGTGTGTCTGTAGGCAAACTCCTTGGAGGAGTCCTGTGCTTGAAGAGATCATGGAGATGGCTGCACTTAGTACATAATTGCTGCTATAACTCATACAGATTCCAGCAAAATTTTCATATCTTAGAATCATAGAATCATAGAGTTGGAAGAGACCACAAGGGCCATCGAGTCCAACCCCCTGCCAAGCAGGAAACACCATCAGAGCACTCCTGACATAGCAGGAAACACCATCAGAGCACTCCTGTCAAGCCTCTGCTTAAAGACCTCCAAAGACGGAGACTCCACCACACTCCTTGGCAGCAAATTCCACTGTCGAACAGCTCTTACTGTCAGGAAGTTCTTCCTAATGTTTAGGTGGAATCTTCTTTCTTGTAGTTTGGATCCATTGCTCCGTGTCCGCTTCTCTGGAGCAGCAGAAAACAACCTTTCTCCCTCCTCTATGTGACATCCTTTTATATATTTGAACATGGCTATCATATCACCCCTTAACCTCCTCTTCTCCCTTAGCTGTTCCTCATAAGGCATCGTTTCCAGGCCTTTGACCATTTTGGTTGCCCTCCTCTGGACACGTTCCAGTTTGTCAGTGTCCTTCTTGAACTGTGGTGCCCAGAACTGGACACAGTACTCCAGGTGAGATCTTAATAGGCCATTAGGTGGGAAGGCCACGCAGTGGAATCTTGTGCTTAGACTACTAAAAAAAAGAATTTACTTAGACACAGCCTAGATCCTTTTGCATGATTTACAGCGAAACCACTGATCCGCTAGGGGGGAAACAGTTCTGTAATGTGCCTCATTGTTTTGTGCCCGATACCATATTTGTGCATGCCTGTTTGTTCTGTGGTTGCTGCCGCTGTTAATGTTGGCAATTTCCCCGAAGACCAACCATTGAGGTTTATGCCTGGGTGGGAATAAGAACCTGGATCTCCCCGCACTTAAGCCCAGCACTGTAGCAACTGCTCAGTATTCCTAGACGGTCTCCTGTCCAAGAACTGAGAGCATAGTAGATGAAGCAGACCCTCCAAGTGTTCAAGGTCAGTCCCAGATTTACAGAAGCTTTCCTGGTTTCTGATTTTATCCCGCAATGTCCTGCTTTCCCTCAGGACATCCCTATTTTCATGTTGGAGGGTATGGAGTTATGCAAACCCCCCCCAAAAAAAAGAAAAACCAAGAAGTAACTATACAACCTTCAGAAGACATCTTAAGGCAGCCCTATATAGGGAAGTTTTTTAATGTCTAATGTTTTATTAGGTTTTTATATGTGTTGGAAGCTGCCTAGATTGGCAGGGGCAACCCAGTCAGATGGGCAGGGTATAAATAATAAAATTGTTGTTGTTGTTGTTGTTGTTGTTGTTGTTGTTGTTGAACAGGGCATCCCTATTTTCATCGAAGAGAGGGTATGGATGAAGTACTAGAGAAGTTCCCGCCTAACTTTCCTCCACACAGGCCACCCACTGTAGAGAAATGTTCTTCACAAAGGGTGGGGGACATGATCTCCCCGGCGTTCCAGCTCCCATAAGCCCTCAAGCTGCATCAGAAGGAATTGTGGGTAACACGTCACCCACACAAGCAGCTGGGAGAGCGCGGGTGTAGCCCTGAATTCACCCATGGAAACCAGGAGAGAAAAAAACCAGGAGTGCTGAAAAGTCCGTTAAGTTTTGTGCTTATACGTAGAGCTGGAGTCAAGAAGAGAAACTTCCCAATGCTCATAATGTCTTTATTTCCAATTGGCCTATTTATCCCCTCCATTAAGCCATCTTTAAGCCCGTGTAATGCCATTGATTTAGAACCTCATTACAGAGTGGATAATGAGGCCCAGTCCTGAAACATTGTGCTTTTCTATTTCCACTCATTTAGCAGGGTTCTCTCCCCCCACACCAAAATTAGATCTTTTTAAAAATCAATCAGAACCATAAATTGCATTCTCCAAAGCAATATCTCTCTCTGTGTGTAAGGTGAGATGCAAACACAGAATATTTTATAATGAATACTGATGTTAATATTTCTTCTTCTTCTTCTTTTGCTAATGAAGCAAACTATGAATGCAGAAAGAGTTGCTATTCCTGCAAAGTTCAGTTCAGAGACACACAAAGTGCAATTCATGAAACCTGGCTTTAATGGTGTGTGTGTGTGTGTGTGTGTGTGTGTGTGTGTGTGTGTATATATATATATATATATATATATATATATATATGCGCATATATATAATTAATGCGGCATTGAAAAACATGTTTAAAATGTTTTATTTCTTGATCAGCTAATTGGACCGTTGAAACAAAGATGCCTTTCTTCTTCCCGTTTGCCATGAGTTAAATTACTGTAGTAAAGGTTCCCCCCTCTAGTTCTTTGGCCTTCATTCATGTATTCACTACTGCCAATTAGCTTCGAAAGTCACTGGTTTTACAAAATGCTACTCTTCCCTTCCACCTCCCTGCCCGTCCTCCTCTTTTCCATGTGCACACAAAGAGAGAGAGAGAGAGATCACAGAACTGGCGTTCAGACACGGGTTCTTAGACTGTCTTTCCTCTTCTTTTTTTACGTTGACGTGTTTCAGCTTGGGAAGAAGGGAGGGGGGGGAAACCCTTTCCAACTTGGAAACTTGAGACGCGGCTGTCTCTGTTGCAGTGTTTTCTCCACATCCTGTTGAGTATTAAGTAGTTATTTAAAAACGGAGCTGTTATACTCAGTGACTGACTTAAAGAGCTCGATATAGTTTACAAGACGATTAATTAAATGAGAGCACTGCATGGTTTGCCCATGTGTTTCCATAATCATTCACGTTGGCCTATGGTTGCCCTTTAATTTTCATACTAATTAAAGTAACACACATTGAGTTGCAAATTGTTGATGGCTGCATTTCTCAGTAGATGTTAACACTGATGTAAGCTGAATGGTGATTTCTTTTTCTAAAAGAAGGAGAAGCATTAAACATAGCTGGATTCTTCTTCTTTCTTTAGTCCAATCTCCTTGCACCAGGCCTGCAAAATTGTGACCCACAAGTGTCATATGCCAGCAGTATACTGTTGCCTGTATCTGCTCACCTGTCCCCATACCTTGTAGTCTCTGGCAGACCTGAAAAATAACAGGTTCATGAAATCACTGTGGGGAGAGCCCTGATATCATTGAAGATATGTATTAGCTCAGTGGGGGTCAGGAGCTGGAGTCAGGAGCAGGTCCATAATAACATACCCAGTGTCAGCGAGGTTAACTCTTTACTCAAAGAAAACAGCGCAGGCCTAGTGATCATGGCAACTCTTCCCAGGTCTTGCCCCAATGAGGCAGTTGCAAGGACTGAAGGTCCCCACCTTCCCACCAAGGTTCTGTCGTCTTGTCTCTCATTGCTCCACCCTCTTCATTACTCTGTGTGTTCTTGGAGATCAGTGGGGAGGGCAGCTGGTCGCAGCAAAAGGGGAAGACTCCCTGGATTCTTCAGCAGCCTGACTCATCGCTGCCTCTTCGCACCCCTCCTCATCAGCTTCCTCTCCTGCCTCTGGTTCTGCACTGCTTTCTGCCACATCCTCTTCCTGCTCACTAAACCCTCTTGCCTCTTCAGCTTCCGACACCTCCTCCTTCCAGTCTTCTCCCTCTGATCATGTATCGCTGTCCCACCACAGTCCCCTGGCTCTAAACCATTTTTCCCCTGGGGGTTACCAGCTAGTGCCCTTCCACCACTCCTCTGCATCCAGCCAGTCCATGACATTGGGTCACCATTTTTGCAGGCCTGCCCTACTGGTCACCTTCAGAGCAATCCTTCATTGGTTGAAATTAAGTGGGGAACTGTGGACCCTGGTTGTTATAGGTGGTTACCTTCCTGTAACTACACCCTTGGGTCAGGATCGTTTTGTTGATGAGCTGGCCTTTCGTTTTACTTTCCTAAAACGATTTTCAGCCATTGTTTTTCTTCTCTTCTCCTCCCCTCCCCCAACTGCAATTTCTTTGTGCCAGAGCACCAGCCCACCAGAGAAACCAAACAACACAGGGATGCTTTGTGCATTTTTGCACAATTGGAGACGGTGGTGAGGAGGACTGCGGTGGAGGGAACTGAAATGGAGAGATTCAGCAGAAGACAGGAGAACTGGGAAGAAGAGGGTTCACACTTAACCTGTCACAACTACATTTGCGCTTAATTTCTTTCCCTGTTGTGTCTCACTGTTTGCTTTTCCATTTTAAAACAATTCAGCACTTTAGCAACATTTTCTAAATAGCCCTGGGAGTGGGATTTGACATCCCATAGGTAGAAGAAACCTGTCCTTAGATGGGGAGTTGTTCATTCCTGTATCACCATGGACCATTCATCTCCCTGTTCCAACGTACAGCATTTGTGGCTCAAGCTACATTATGGAGTGCTTTTGCCACAACTTAGGAAAGAGAATAAACAGATACAGACAATTATCCTGCGGCTCCTCCTGCTGCTATTGGCATCTGCACTTGGCAGAGATCCTGACAGGAACCACTCCATCTCTTTCAAATGGTCTACATGGATGTAATGAGCATATGGTACTGGCTACTCAGTGAGAAATATAACCTTGACCTTGAGCGTATGGTACCCCTCCTCCTCCTCCTCCTCTGCCCTCGAAAAGCAAAGTTTGTTGGAAGCAACAGCAATATCGAAAATTAAAATGTCCCACTTCTCGGTCAAAAGAAAGCATGTGATTTATTTATTTTTTGAGGGGGGGTGAACCAAACATTTCTCCTCTCCAAGCTGAATAATAATAATAATAATAATAATAATAATAATAATAATAATAATTTGGTTTTTGTACCCCACCCATCTGACTGGGTTGCCTCAGCCACTGTGGGTGGCTTCCAACAGAACATACAAAAACACAACAGAACGTCACACATTAAAAGGTTTCCAATACAGGGCTGCCTTCAGTTGTCTAAGTTAGGTCATAGAATCATTTATCTCTTTGAAATCTGATGCTGGGGGGGGGGGGGCATTCCACATGGTAGGTGCCAATTCTGAGAAGGCCCTCTGCCTGCTTCCCTGTAACCTCACTTCTTGCAATGAGGGAACCACCAGAAGGCTCTCGGAGCTGGACCTCATTGCCCTCAGGCTCCCAATATCCCTGGATATAATTAGTGTTGATAGATTGCCCTGAGGAACCTTGGGTGTTAAGATGGGGTCGTTGTTCTCCTAACAATTCTCCTACCAGTTATATGAGCCATGCCATATAAATGTAAAAAAATAATAAATCCCTTGGAATCTCATCAAGGAGATCTCTAGCAGCAAGGCTTTCGACTCCACAGATGGAGAAGGAGGCCCACAACATAACAATGACCTCTCAGCTGCTTAGGATCACTCCCTAAAATAAAGTAAAGTGGATGCAGTTTCAACAAGCTTGGAGGAAGGGCTGCGTCTGTGAATGGGGTGAGCAGCATCGATACATGGTGTTTGGAGATAAACGTGGCTTTTGTAAGAAAACCAGCGACAGACTCAACTATGGGAGAAGAGCTCCTGCTGAGCCTCCCCATCCATAATAGATTAATTAACATAATGGCCCTAAATGAGATTTTTCTCCAGAATTTAATTAATTACAATCGCAACGCTTCTAAAGGTTACGCAATATATTTGCCAGCAGTTAACTGATTAACCAAATATCTAATAATAATAAAAAGTGCTCTATATACAGACACACCCCAGATCACTCAGGAAGAACCAATATTTTTTTCTGTGTGCGAATTAAGTGCAAACATGAAAGGCTACACACACAGCACACACACAAAAAGAGACCAGGAAGATTCGGCGTGAGGTATTTGCTTCAGGCTGGTAACCGAATAGCTTAGTTGTGGGTTTACCCTCAGCATTAGCCTAATTAATCGCGGGCTGCTTTATTAAAAACCAGTTATAAAGAAAACATTCCTGGACGAGAAAGCCCTCCGGGGCTTCAAACTCCTTGTACGACAGATGAACCTAATGCCTCACAAAGTCCAGTCACTTTCAAGTTTCCACATGAAAACGTCTCTTCCCGCTCTTCTCTTCACTGTTTGCACTCCCCGTTTCCAGCCTATGGACGAAACCTGAAGGGCTGGCTAAACCGAATCGTTCTTAAACAGGACTGTTCTTAAACCAAGGTACCACTGTATTACTTTTTCAGCTGCATGGGTGCTTCTGATGCTCCCTGGTTTGGTTTGGCTCAACATCAAGAGCCTCCAGGCGGAAGGTTCTAGTGTGGAACTGTAGGTGGTTCCAGCTTACCCCAGGAAGCAACCTGGAAACAAAGCGTGTCTCAGTCTCATGACCTAAAACTCACCCTTTTGAGGATGGATGGGCCCACACACCATACCTTGGGCTGTAGCATCCATGCCCAGCATCCCAGTGCTGGGATGATGCTGATGTCCCTGTGTACCATGCTTCAGTCCACTGCTCCAGTCCATCAGCTACTCCATTCCATTCCCCTTCCCACCTGGAGGAGGAGGAGGAGGAGGAAGGAAGGAATTATACAAAAATCCGTCCTTAAACAGCGAAAGCCGGTGACGTTAACAAACCGTGAGCACTGTGAAATTCCCCGGCATTTCATCAGGTGGCAAGAAGTTCATGTTACACTTGATTGCCGGATAAGTTGCCTATAAAAACTTTGCAGATATTGTTTCCTTATTTAAAGCCAACCACTAGAGTTTTCTGTTGGTCCTGTTTCCATTCCCTCCATAACCACAGCAACAAGCTGCTGCTAGAGGGGGATTATTAGTATATCTCTTCTCTAAAAAGCTGCAGAAGGATTATGCTCGGAGAGTGTACCTGACAGCTTTGTGCCTCAGACTCAGCCAAAAGAGCAAAACGAACTCCCCTAAGATCCCAAATTACTTTGTGCAGTTTTTATGCCGGGATCTTGCAGAGAGGTAAATATCACCAAGTTGCTCTTTAATGCTTGTGTGTGTGTGTGTGTGTGTGTGTGGTGTCTCTACAGCTTGGATCACCATCGCCTATAATAGTTCCAAGGCTCTGGGTTTCTTTCCCAGAAAACACACTCTCACCATGCAAAACCCAAAGCACACTGGAGAGTTATCTTAAAGCCGATTTTAAATAATTGAAATTTTAACGTTCTCAAACCGCTCACCGTTCCGAAATTTATTCCTTTAATAACGGCTTTCTCTGAACGGCTTCACGTTGAAACGAGGCCTTCATTTCTTCCCAATGTTAAGGGACTGTCCCGCTTTGCAGGGTTATTTGTTAAATATTCAGGAGGAATTTTTGGGTGCTTGCGAAAGACTGCGGCGTTAGAAATTCATGGCGCAGGATGCAGCTGCGAGAAAGTTCCGGAAGACCGTGCCAGTGGCATCCTTGAGGACAATCCGCGGTTGGTTGGGTTAGCCTAATCCCTCCATTTGGCCCTTTTAGGGGTACAATTCTGGTCTCTTAAGTATTTCCTAGATGAAGACTGTCAACAGGCCTCAATCAGTGCCAGATAATCAGCGGGGGTTTAATGCTTCTGAGAGACACTTCCGCTTGAGACTGCAAAGGAATAATAGACTCCCCACCCCACAGACAAAATGGACTCCAGCTATACTGCAGAGGTTAAAGGTTGCCGCTGCATTAGTTGAACCAGGCAGCCCGGCTGATAATGTGCTATATTAAATCTGGTGCGCAGAGCTGTTCAACTAACAGGTGTTACATTGTCAAGCAATGGCTCCGTGCTAGTTACTATTCACGCGAACCATTTTTACAAACAAGCGAGCTTCTTATACGAGTCTTCATCACCTCCAGGCATTCCGATTCTTTCTTAAGTACAGAAACATTAATTAGATTTTGACCACAGACCCCGGATTTGACTTGCTCTTGACAGGGTTTCCATTAGCGTAATCTGTAGGGGAATTCACTGTTTTAACATCTGTGCGCCTCGGGCCTGTCTCACATTTACTGCCATAGCCTGAAAAGCCTCCCTTGTACGGCTGTATGTTTCTTCATGCTCCCAATTTCACAGAAGTCATTTCAGCACCAAACGGCAATTAGCAAAGGGATGGGCCCCAGCTGACATGAATGCAATTTATTGTTTTCCGAAAAGGCCCTGAACCAGGCAAACAAAGAACGCAGTCTTGCTGTCTGGCATTTTATTAACTTGTATTATTATTATTATTATTATTATTATTATTATTATTATTATTAGTGCACCTCACTGAAGGGAGATCTTCCAGCAAAGGCGGTCGCTAGTATGCAGTCGCATGCATGCTTCTGAAGAATATTAATTTCAGTTCAATTAGGCACATTTTGTGGGCCCTCAGCCTCTAATATAGGGTAGGCGCTTTCATAATTATCTCTGGTATTAACTTTATCATCGCCAGGCTTTTGCATAAATGCAACCTTTCATCTTTAAAATGCCAACGCTTCTTCAATTTTTGGCAACCATGCAGCATTACTAATTATTTGCTCATTATGTGTGGTTAACTGATGAATCATTAATAAATGAATAGATGGATAATATATTTTTATGGTAATTGGAGATATAACTGATTGCAGATTTCCAGAGCTTTTTCAAGCTGTGCTGAAGGAGGCAGGAGCTGCATAATTGTTTACAGGGAAGATGTGGGGCTCTGACAAGTTTTTTTCCCCTTTTTCTTTCCCCTTACAGTTGTGGTTTATCACTAGGGAAAAAATTACCCTATCAGGATGTCTTCTACTCCAATAAAGCACTAATGGCATATGAATGACAACTCTTGTTTCACCACACATTTATTTCCAGAATTCGTGCCTTGAAGCAAAAAAAGCGACGCCACCTTTTGGCGTCTTATTCCCGTTTATGTAAGCACATTCAACGTACATATGATGCTCTACAGCAGAAGCAAAAAGAAAAAGAAAACAAAAAAAGTCCCTAATTAAAAGTGTAGATCAGTTAACACTTATTTGTAGGTGCAGAATTCGGCTTGTAGTTTTAAGACAGAAAAATACTGAAATTGTTAATAAGCATGGGCAGGTTCCCTTTAATTCATTTCGTTTATACAGTGGTACCTCAAGTTAAGTACTTAATTCGTTCCGGAGGTCCGTACTTAACCTGAAACTGTTCTTAACCTGAAGCACCACTTAAGCTAATGGGGCCTCCCACTGCCGCCGCACCGCTGGAGCATGATTTCTGTTCTCATCCTGAAGCAAAGTTCTTAACCTGAAGCACTATTTCTGGGTTAGCGGAGTCTGTAACCTGAAGCGTATGTAACCTGAGGTACCACTGTACTCCACCTTTCCTCCAAGAAGTTCAAGGCGGCGTGCATGCTCATCCTGCCCCCCAGTCCATGGTTATCCCTGCTCTCATCATGTGTCAGCTAATCACGTTCCATAAGTGCATCAAGGAGCCATGGCAATGAGCTACACACGCCCCTGTTGACACCTTCCACGAGCTGAAGGATGATCTTCCAAAGTGGGCAACTTCCTGTAGTGGTGGAGCTTAGTCGGTAGAGCTTGAGACTCTTAATCCCAGGGTTGTGGGTTCGAGCCCGACGTTAAGCACAAGATTTCTGCATTTCAGGGAGTTGGATGAGATGACACTCGAGCATACCCTCTGACTTTTCTCCGATGAAAATAGGGACGTCCTATTCCATAATGATAATTTTACTATTTACATCCTCCACATCTTATTGGGTTGCCCCAGCCACTCTGGGCAGCTTCCAACATATATAAAAACATAACAAAACATTAAACATTTTTTTAAAAAACCAACACTTCCCTATACAGTGGTACCTCGGGTTACATACGCTTCAGGTTACAGACTCCACTAACCCAGAAATAGTGCTTCAGGTTAAGAACTTTGCTTCAGGATGAGAACAGAAATTATGCTCCGGTGGCACGGCGGCAGCAGGAGGCCCCATTAGCTAAAGTGGTGCTTCAGGTTAAGAACAGTTTCAGATTAAGAACGGACTTCCAGAACAAATTAAGTACTTAACCCGAGGTACCACTGTGCAGGATTGCCTTCAGACAGCTTGGGGGTCAGATAACTCCATACCCTCCAACAAGACATCACTTTGCCAACAAAGGTCCATATAGTTAAAGCTATGGTTTTCCCAGTAGTGATGTATGGAAGTGAGAGCTGGACCATAAAGGCTGATCACTGAAGAATTGATGCTTTTGAATTATGGTGCTGGAGGAGACTCTTGAGAGTCCCATGGACTGCAAGAAGATCAAACCTTTCTATTCTTAAGGAAATCAGCCCTGAGTGCTCACTGGAAGGACAGATCGTGAAACTGAGGCTCCAATACTTTGGCCACCTCGTGAGAAGAGAAGATTCCCTGGAAAAGACCCTGATGTTGGGAAAGATGGAGGGCACAAGGAGAAGGGGATGACAGAGGGCGAGATGGTTGGACAGTGTTCTCAAAGCTACCAACATGAGTTTGACCAAACTACGGGAGGCAGTGGAAGACAGGAGTGCCTGGCGTGCTCTGGTCCATGGGGTCACGCAGAGTCGGACATGACTAAACGACTAAACAACAACAAGGAAAAGTGGGACATTCTGAGATCAAATCAGAAACCAGGATGGCTTCTCTAAATCAGGGGTGTCCCTGGAAAATAGGGACACTTGGTGTCATCTGGTATCTGTGAGCAGTTGCATGCTAAGGCTAAAGCCTAAAGGGAACAGAAAGAGTGATGCAAGAGCTTCTCTGGTTTTCTTCATCTTCCAGCGCTTGCATCCAGGAGTCTCCAGATCAGAATAGATGCTTGTAAACTAGCCAATGTCACCAAATCTTCCTGCAAACAAAGCAGGATGGGTATTCAACAAATAGCCAATACCATCTAATCTCCCTCCATAGAAATCAGAATGAGTGCTCAATGAACAGGATGTCTGGAAGCACCCAAAGTCGTATCCAGTGTAGACCCATGGAAATCAAAGTCCTTTTTTCCAATAGGTGACTGGAGGGAGGGGGGAGGGACAAAGGTGCCGACTTATAGATCACCAGCACAGATATTGCTTCAAAAACAAGGCATGGAAAAATCCACCTTAAACAACAACAACAGAAATGGGGGCAGGCACACATAGCTGAGAAACATGACTTTCCTAGTGTGATGCTCAGGAAACTCAACGCTGGAAAAACCAGTGACAAATGAAAGAGAGATTTCCAAATCTGAACTGTAATTATTTAACCAGGTGGGCCGTCTTTTCCTAATGATCCTTTCCATGAAAGCCGAATAACTAATGAGGGTCCTAAAGAAACCTTTGTCTTTCCATGTACTAATGATCACATTTATAAATATGCAGAGAGGGGGGCCCCCATGCATGTTGCTAATGATAAGTAATTAAGCACTAGGCATGAAAAGCTACAGAGAAAGGGTCATGTTAATGCAGGGAGAAATTAAGAATGCAATAAAATAAGTTGTCTTGCAAAGATTAAACTTTTGGCCTCTGCCATTTTTGGTATGAAAAAACATCTTTCTTTGCAGTTTAAAAAAATATCTGGGTCTGGCACTCTGGTAAACAGAGTGCTCATTTTCTTTTCAGTTAATTTTATGTGCTTCTTTGCTCAGTTAAAACAAAAAAAAGAAGCAATACACCATCCACAGAAACCAACGATCATCTCCCAGCCAAATTGCAGTGTCTTTAGAAAGAGAGTGAGAGAGTGAGGGAGCCAAATTTGCCATTAGTTATAATCTTCCCTCTCCAGAAGTGGTTTCTAACTTTTCTTGGCAGTGGAAAACAGGGACGTACTCAGATTAGAATCTTAAAATGTATCCCCAGTGATGATGGTACACACAGGAGCCTTGCCCCGAGAAGGTTTTCTCAGTCTGAGGAACCACCTCCAGAGTAAAACGTTTAATATAGCTTCTCTTATTGGACTCCAAAGGATCTGTGACCTTCACAGGACAATCCTAGGTATGTGATTGCAAAAGTAAATTCCAGCAAGTTAAATGTAGGGTGAGCAACAGGCCCTCTTTTCCAGAGGACAGACTTCTGCTTAAAGGGCTGTCTGTCCAGGTTAAAAAGAAAAAGAAAACCTTTAAAGATATTAGGAGCCTTGAAGCTGCTGACCAGTAGTTTGCAGCTTGAGAGCAGGGGGTGGGAGGCCCACTGTGGTGAGATGCATTGTGTTTCAATTACAGTATATCATGAGCGGCACTCCAAGCAAAATGGAGCTGACTTCCCCAGAGCACAGGGTTGCCGTATTTCAAATCCAGACAGAAAAGTTGTTGAGCTCTTTTTTTGAGCAAGATCACAATTAAAAAATATATATGCAGTTTTTGAGCTATTTGAATGGGAAAGCAGCAACTGCCGATGTGGGCTGCATTACGTCCAGATTTTCCCATACATTTTCACGCCGGGATACTGCTGCCGACTGCTGTATTCCAGATATGTCCGGACATATGGCAACCCTACCAAAGCAGGGAGCCTGCGACCCTTCAGTTCTTGTTGGACTGCAGCATGGCCAACAGTGAGGCATCATGGGAGTTGTAGTCCAACAACATCTAGAGAGCCACACTTTAATTACTCTACTACAGTGGTACCTCGGATTAAGTACTTAATTCGTTCCGGAGGCCTGTTCTTAACCTGAAACTGTTCTTAACCTGAAGCACCCCTTTAGCTAATGGGGCCTCCTGCTGCTGCCGCACCACTGGAGCACGATTTCTGTTCTCATCCTGAAACAAAGTTCTTAACCTGAAGCACTATTTCTGGGTTAGCGGAGTCTGTAACCTGAAGCGTCTGTAACCTGAAGCGTATGTATCCTGAGGTACCACTGTACTGTGTTTCTGAATCGCAGCCTAAAACATCTCAAAACATTTTAGAACAGCTGCATATCCTCACAGAGCTAATGATTTCAAGGTTGCCAGGAACAATATCACACCCTCCAACATTTAAGAATAGGGATGTCCTAAATAAAATGATGGTGATGGTGATGATGATGATGATAATGTCCCAGCCACTCTGGGCGGCTTCCAACATATATAAAAACATAATAAAACACTGAACATTTTTTTTAAAAAAATATCTATACAGGGCTGCCTTTAGATATTTTCTAAAGGTATAGTTACCTATCTGCTTGGCTCAGGGGGTCACATAACTCCATGCCCTCCAACATTTCTCCAATGAAAATAGAGATTGTTAAGAGTTTGCCCAAAAACCCAAAAAACTCAACAACTTATTTGTCCAGATTTTCACTTTTTGAAATATGGCAACCCTACTTTAAATGCTGGCATCAAGCTATTTCTGTATTGGGAGTAGAAAACCTGGCGTCTCCAGATGTTGCTGGGCTCAATAACATCAGTCAGCATGGCCAGTGCACAGGGATGGGGGTGGTAATGTCTCAGGGGCCACAGATTCCCTTCACCATACAAAAAGTTGTTTCTTTACTCAAATGCAAACAGGCGGGTTTTGATTGATTTGCAAAAATTCACCTAGCGCCTAACTGTGACAAACCTATGTGCCTTCAGATCCACTGGGTGTGCTCAGACCAGGAGCTACTGCTGAATATAACTCTGCTTCATGTGCATTAAATACGAAAATACGCAGTGATGGGCTGGTGCTATCCCTGGACCCGGTGGTTAAATGGGGACAAAACCAAGGAGGTCTTCAATGGGATAAGAACGTTGAGGCTCATAAGCAAATGCGCAAGATTGACACAAAGGACTGTCATGGCAATTACAACACAGAAGTTATTTCTGTCTGGTCTGCGTAGGAATTTTGTCATGTGCAAAGTGCTCCTCAGAGTCCAGGAAAGCTTTTAGGAAGAGTCAAGCACAAAGAAGGGACTTTGTGGGTGTTTTCAACCCTACGTGTTGTTTGTAATTCCCAGCAAAGTACACTCAGACTATTAGGTCCGTTCCAAACTGCATTTTTCCTGATATTAAAAGCAAGACAGCCGCTGTATATGAAGAGCCAGAACAAACATTTCTAATTTTTTTATATATGAAGGGAAAGCAGTTACTTTTTTAAAAAAAAAAATTAAGGTGAAACCCATAAACCCCGGCCTTTGAAGATTTCCTTTAACACATTCCTATTAAATTTCCAAACTGACCTTTAATTACTTTGCAGACTGTTTCTGACACCCCCCTCCGGATTGCTTCCCTGACTCCAGAATGAAGCCCCATAAATAGAAAAGCTGTGTGTCCTTCCACAGGCAAGTGGAATACGCACATACGACAACCAGCCAAGTTGGTTTTAACTTTTATGGGCTGTGCTGCTCGGTCTCCCTGCTAAAGCTGTTTCATTTTGACTGAAGGGGTGGGGGTGGGGGAATCAAATAACCTGAAATAAACCCCTGCCAAAAAGGTCTGACCTGCAGCATGCAAGCCAAGGCAGTTGGGCTTGGGGAAGATCAATGGCTGTCATTGAGACAAGCATCTCTCCCATCTTCCCACCCTTAGCGAGGCTGACAGATGTTCTTTCTTTTAATGCAGCATTAAGTCTAGTGGATCAGAAGAGCCAGGCAAAGTTTCCCCCTTTCCTGTGATTGGCAGACTCCCCTTCGTCAAATAGCCGCAACTGAAATGAAGTGATTGCTTGGGGAAGGTCTGTGCGAAAGAACTACAAAACTGCTTCGAAAAGGCCCTAGTAGCGTGGAATGAGACGTGACAAGGGCAGGCCTGTGTCTTCCAATGCAGGTAATAATAATAATAATAATAATAATAATAATAATAATAGTTAAAGGTAAAGGGGCCCCTGACCATTAGGTGCAGTCGTGGCCGACTCTGGGGTTGCAGAGCTCATCTTGCTTTATTGGCCAAGGGAGCCGGTGTACAGCTTCTGGATCATGTGGCCAGCATGACTAAGCCACTTCTGGCGAACCAGAGCAGCACACGGAAATGCTGTTTACCTTCCCGCTGGAGCTGTACCTATTTATCTACTTGCACTTTGACGTGCTTTCGAACTGCTAGGTTGGCAGGAGCTGGGACTGAGCAACGGGAGCTCACCCCATCGCGGGGATTCGAATCATCGACCTTCTGATCGGCAAGTCCTAGGCTCTGTGGTTTAATCCACAGCGCCACCCGTGTCCCAATAATAATAATAATAATAATAATAATAATAATAATACCCACCCATCTAAATGGGTTGCCCCAGCCACTCTGGGCCGCTTCCAGCACATATAAAAACATTTTAAAAAGTTAAACATTGAAAAGGATCAGGGGAGCGACTGAGTGGAAAGAAAGGTGCAGGAAGAGACTGCAGAATCCCTCCTTCTTCTCCAATTTAGGCTTGGAAATTAGCCCAGATATGGAAGGAAAGCATCCTGGATAGGGAGAGAAGAGGCTGCAGGGTGTTTAAAACGGCTTTGAAATGGAAAACAGAAATAAATATCTGGTCACAACAGAATCAACACAAACTTCAAAAAAACAGACACAGAATTGAAAGCGATATTCTGAAAAGGACGGCGGCAATCGAAAAGCACTCAACGAACCAAAAATGCCGTCGGTGTCACAGAACCATATAATTGTGGAGTTGGGAGACCACCTAATCCAACCCTCCGCAGTACAGGAATAATCAATACGTGAGCAGTGATGGGTCCAGGTTTGATGCCAGCGATGGTCACAGAAGCGTCTCTCTCCATATGAACTGAACCAGACTCTGCGATCATCATCTGAAGCCCTCCTTTGTTTTCCCCCTCCACAAGAGGCCTAGAGGGCGGCAACAGAAGAACGAGCCTTTTCTGCAGTGGCTCCCCATTTTATGGGATGCTCTCCCCAGGGAGACTCGCCTGGCACCTTCGCTACATTCCTTTAGGCTCTCCCCCCAGCCTTTGGCGAATTAAGCAATTTGTTGTCTTTTAAATGTGTTTGCAGGAGAGGGGCTATTGGCTCCTTTTTCTTTTCTTTTTATTATTCATTTATTTTGTATTTTTATCTTGTGAACCGTCCTGCAGCCTTCGGATGAAGGGCAGTATGCAAATTTTTATAATAATTTTGCAAATTCCATGCAAAGAAATGTTAAGTGCAGAGAACATATAGCCGTAGGCAGGGATGACCTAATACTGTATGTTGGTTCTGTTTTTCCCCTCAGTTAGTCGTTTTCCAACCGTCAGTTGCAAGTTGGCCCCATCTCTGCCTGTGAAAAAGAAGCCTGCATAGAAATCCATACACATTTCTCTTCTAACATACAAATTTTGTGTGCTTATTTGCATTTCCCCCTATTAGAAAACATTCTTGTGCATTAAGTCCACTAATGCAGTCGTACCTTGGATCTCAAACGCCTTGGCTCCTGAACAAATCAGCTCCCGAATGATCGAAGCCCAGAAGTGAGTGTTCCGGTTTTCAAACTATTTTTGGAAGCCGAACGTCCAGCGCGGCTTTCACAGCTTTCGATTGACTGCAGAAGCTTCCTGCAGCCAATCAGATGCCGCGCTTTGGTTTCCGAACATTCTGGAAGTCGAACAGACTTCCGGAAAGGATTCCATTCGACTTCCAAGGTATGACTATAAACATTATATATATTTTTTTGCACCAATCACTAGCAGGTGCATTTTTGTACACGTTCTTTTGTCAGAGAGCTACATCGCAAAGTTTGGAGAAGTGGCAATCCTGAAAGAGAGCGAGGTTTCATTTTCAGGTTACCTTGGTGAGGATCTGCGAGCTGTCTGTGAAAACCCCTAGCTGCAGGCAAAGCCATCCCTACCATGTGGCAACAGGAGGTTGTGTGCCGAAGGGTGTGACAGCAACAAGGAAAAATGACACTTGCCCAGAGACACTGCCCATGCTACTAAAATAATGGCACCTGCATCTTTTTGCCCCAAACAGGCAAATCCAAAGTTGGAAATCTGTAGAAGACACATTCCGCTCTCCTTCTAGAAGTCTGTTAGCTGATATCCAACGGATAGGACTGCCACATCTGGTGCGTGGGCTTTGCATTGCCACTCTGGGTCTATAAATAATTGCTGGGAAATTGACTGAGTTTGGGGAGGAGGGGAAATGTTGTTTCTCATTCCCCTTTCCTTACGCAGAGGAAAGTTCACAGAAGCTCTACAGGGTAATTTTTCTTCAGAGCAAAGTGCTAGAGACTTTGGCTGCGAGCCAAAACACAATTGCGAGGGAGCAAGTCCTACTGAACGCAATGCGACTTCCTTCTGAATAAACACAATTCTGTCAGCATCATTAGATTATCATAGCAAAGAATTTTTTATTATTTAAAAAAGTACCTGTATAGGCCGAGCAACCATATATGGTTTTCTTATGCTGCTGTTCCTTGCTCTGGGTACTTTTAGCAGAAGATCATGGTATAAATAAATGATCTAAGCATTTATTTATTTTTATTGATATCCCTGCCTTCCTTCCAAAGGGGGAACACAGCAGCTTGCGATAAAACAACCAATAACTGTCTTTAAATCCATAAAACGAGCTTGCAATAATACTTTAAGATTGCTCTTTGTCCAGGCCTTCGAGATGTAGATGTTGGTTTTTGCTGCTGATTAAATTAATTTGTCAAAGTATTTCGTTTTTAAGTTGTGCCTAAACACACACACACACAATATCTCACTGGGGAGAGAGTTCCCTAGATGGGGGGGGCACCACTGAAAAGGCTCTGTCCTGTGTCCCCCACCCCACAAGCAATGCTTTATGTATTTATTACTATTATTATCTAAAGCATGCTCTTGAAGAAGCAGGTGGCTTCTCTGGAAAAGGTGCTTGTGAAAAGTGGTCTGCCATATCGAAACTTCCGCTCAACAGCTGGATTTGATCCTGTGGGGTGCTGCTTCGGCAGGGGGGCAGAATTTTGGGCAGGATGGAGAGGTCAAGGGCAAAGCCTCTCACGAAGAAGACCACCCCACCCCACCTTCTCCCAGGAAGATGCAGGCAATTTGGGAGGTCGCTCTACTCTCCATCTAAGCCTTTCTGTAGCTTCTCCTACTTCCCTTCCTGCTGCTTCCAAACCCTACTCTCTCATAGCCCCAGATCACTCTGGGTGGAACCATCCCACAGTGGGCCAGGCCTGACTCCACCCGACTTGGGCAAAGCCAGGATCTCCCCAAATCAACCTGAATTAGTTCGGGTTTTGGTCTTTGGTCAAATCTGGTGCACAGCCCTACTGATATTCATATTTTCGCAAACCAGCTTTCCCAAGGACGTAATGCATTTCATGTGCTATTTTCACTAATATGCACACCCTGACTCATGCATTTTTGCATACAGTGTTACCTCGGGTTACATGCGCTTCAGGTTACAGACACTTCCGGTTACAGACTCCGCTAACCCAGAAATAGTACCTCGGGTTAAGAACTTTGCTTCAGGATGAGAACAGAAATCGGGCTCTGGCGGTGCAGCAGCAGCGTGAGGCCCCATTAGTTAAAGTGGTGCTTCAGGTTAAGAACAGGTTCAGGTTAAGAACGGACCTGCGGAATGAATTAAGTACGTAACCAGAGGTACCACTGTATGTTCCTTGGGCGGAGAACTTAATCGCAAAATTCAGAGGAGTGTGACTTTCCAAAGATGGCTGCGTTTCCGTTCGCACATTTCAGAAAGTGCAAATTAGGCACTTTAAATGTGAACTGAATCAAACTTTCCCCCCATCCCTAGGAGGCTCACACAAGCAGTTTGATACCTTTCGCCTACAAAAACTCGTGCCACCATAAATTTCCTAGTGTCACCGGGTTCTGTTCCTATTTCTCAGATATAGGATGGGCAAGGCCCCAGTATTTCAAGTGCATACATGGAAGATGTCACTGGATCCAAAGTCTGAATATTTCACTGAGGACTCCAGCCCACAGATGTTTGTGGCTTGTGGAGTGGGGGGGGGGTGTGGAGAGGCAAATGCAACAAATACAGCTTGGGTCAAAACTTGACCTCCGGCGAGTTTATTGTGGTTACGTTTTATGGAATGTCAGCACTGAGCCCCATGCAAAGCGAGTGCAGCTCTGCCCGGCAATTTTTATAGCTGCGTTTCTGAGTCCGTGTTTGCTCTAAGCAGATGGCGGAGAGAACGCCAAAAAAAAGGGAGGGGGGGAACCCAGGGACCATTATTTGGAGAGAAACAATGTCTTCCATTGCAGCTGGTATTTAAAAGGACAGAAGCATAATTTCATTGCACGGCTGTTTGCGTTGCAGCGTCTAAATTAAGTGTGGGAGGGAGGTCAGGGGAACGCAAAGTTTTGAATTACAGTTAGCTCCAATTAAGAAATGTTTTTGTCCTTGCGAATGCAGATCTGTTACAGACAGGCTCCCCCCCCCCCCAAAAAAAAAAAACGCCACTCCAACCTTGTCAGTAAAAACCGAATGTTAAGCGGAAAATATTTGCCAAGATTTAAAATTAGACCCGCACATTACTTACAGATGTTTTCAACAAGGGGGAAGGAGGGGGAACCAAAAAAACAAAAACAAAAAAACCTTTGCAATCCAACCACACTAAATAATAAAGCCAACATTGATGTGTGCTTTCTTTACCCCCCCCCCACTTTAATACTCCAAGTTAATTTTTATTATACAAGTAGCCATATGAAGAAGCCGTTGCGTACTGCTTAAATTAAATGTGGAGGAATGAAATCAGCAGTATCCTTTTACAGCATATGGTCCCGCAAATCAAATTACAAAGCTTTCCACATCTCATTAACTGCAATGAGTACGGTGAGTTTTATAAGTCACTTCCCTCCACCCCAGCCCCTCTCCCACGTGAGCTGGGAACGCCGACTTGTCATAGCCGTATTCTCACAGGATGACCCTTGCGCTGGGATTAAGAACTAATCTAAAAAGGGAAGGGGTCATTTGGTCAAATCTGAGCATAACATTTCCGCCTTATTGTTTCCCTTGGCATCGCAACCTATGCTTTTTCCTGCAGACCTGGCTGGGATAGACTGGGGAGGGGAGGTTCAGGGGAAAGCCCTCCAGTCGTCTCACCAACTGCAAGGAACCTGCCTGTTGCCATTTAATGAGCTTGGGCAGGCATAGCTAACAATCAAGAAGAAAACCAAAATGTTTGTAGAGGAGGAGGGGGGTTTCCCTTCCGCAGCCAACTTTCGCAAGGCTAATTTATTATTTCCATCGACTAATGGGATATTGCGACGAATGAGAAGAAGAAATCTGAAATCCCAAATGTACCGTTATCCTGGCTGCGCAAGAACTGTGGCACGCCGCACTAATTTGGCCCGGGTTGATCATAGGGGCGCCATTATTTCTACAAAGATTTCTTCAGAAACCGACCCCAAAGGAGCCCACTCTTCCATGGCTGGCTCTTAGACCTAGTGGCGCCCTGGCAAGGAATATCATCTCTGGGGCACCCCTTCAGTTGTTCAGCTTTTGAATACTTTTTTTAAAAAAATTGCATTCGTAGGCTGTTGCATAATTTCTATGACATTTCCAAATGTAATCTCTCCCTGCCCTGTAAGATGCTACATCTACACACATTAATCTGATTGCCGCTTTCCATATTAACTTACCCGGACCCTCAGATCATCTTCTGAGGCCCTTCTTCATGTTCCTCTTCCATGAGAGGTCTGGAAGGTGGCAACACAAGAATGGGCCTTTTCTGCAGTGGCTCCCCATTTGTGGAACGCTCTCCTCAAGGAGGCCCATCGGATGCCTTTATTGTACTTCAGGCAAAAACCTTCTTCTTCAACCACGCCTTGTACTGATGAACATTCTATATCCTTGTTAATGTGGGAAGGAAGGGTGTTATTGTTTTGTTTTGTTTTGTTCTTGTTTTTATTATGTATATTGTGTTTTTATGTTGCAACCGCCCTGAGACCTGCAGGTATAGGGTGGAAGAAGAAGAAGAAGAAAGAAGAAAGAAGAAGAAGAAGAAGAAGAAGAAGAAGAAGAAGAAGAAGAAGAAGAAGAAGAAGAATAGCAGCCCAGAGTGGCTGGGGCAACAGAGTCAGATGGGCAGGGTACAAATAATAGAATTATTATTATTATTGTTATTATAATTGCCATGACACACAGGGCACCATTTGTCAGAAGGAGCCGTGATGTAGATTTCCCCATGGGAAAATCTGCGGGTACAGGGTGGTATATAAATTCAGTAAAATAATAACAACAACAACAACAACAACATGCTGGCCGTGCACATCAGAGCCAACAACTTGACAGGCAGAGAAGTGCTGTAGCTCCATGGTTCAATCCCTGGCACCCCCAAGTAGACATGGGAAAGACTCTGGAGTGTTGCTGCTATTTGGCACAGGCAAAACATGAAGAACCTCTTGCCCTCCAAATGTTGTGGGTCTCCATCTACCATCAGACCCAGCCAACATGGCCAACAGTCAGGGGTGATGGGAGTCATGGTCCAACATCATCTGGAGTGTCACAGGTTCCACGCCCCATCCCATAATTCCTGACCATTGGCCATGCAGGCCGGGGCAATATCTGGATGGCCAACAGGGTTGGTTTGCCTTCCCTGGTCTGGCCTGAATGGTAGCAGCTCTTGCAGTTTCAGACAGGGATCTTCCCCAAGACAACTTGGAGATGTCTGTCAGAGACGATGCTGAGCTAAATGAATCAATGGTCCGACTCTGTATTATGTATCTATTTGCTTGTGTAGAACATTTGCAGAGCACCCAGTCAACTCAGAGCTGATCTGCACCATGCTTTTAACATGCATAACTTCCACAAATCCTGAGAACTGCAGTTTTCCCCTCACAGAGCTTGAATTCTCAGCACCCTTAGCAAACTACAGTACAGTCGTACCTTGGATCCCGAACACCTTGGGACTTGGACATTTTGGGTCCCGCACACCACAAACCCGGAAGTGAGTGTTCCGGTTTGCAAACATTCTTTGGAATCCAAATGTTGGACTTCCGCGGCTTCTGGTTGGCTGCATGAGCTTCCTGCAGCGAATCAGAAGCCGTGCTTTGGTTTCCAAACATTTTGGAAGTCGAACGGACTCCATTTGACTTCCAAGGTATGGCTGTACACTTCCCAAAATTATTTGGGGGAAAGCCATGTGCTTCAGCTGTGCATTGAATGCGCTTCAAATGTTTTGTGTGGATCCTCCCTTTACATTCCTCTAGTCAGTTCCTATATTCTAGCTCTAATCTGGGAGCTTGGGTGGCGCTGTGGGTTAAACCACAGTTTGAAGAAGAAGAAGAGTTTGGATTTGATATCCCGCCTTTCACTCCCCTTCAGGAGTCTCAAAGCGGCTAACAACCTCCTTTCCCTTCCTCCCCCACAACAAACACTCTGTGAGGTGAGTGGGGCTGAGAGACTTCAAAGAAGTGTGACTGGCCCAAGGTCACCCAGCAGCTGCATGTGGAGGAGTGGAGACGCGAACCCGGTTGCCCAGATTACGTGACTACCGCTCTTAACCACTACACCACACTGGCTCTCTAGGACTTGTCAATCAGAAGGTCAGCAGTTCAAATCCCCGCAACGGGGTGAGCTCCCGTTGCTCGGTCCCTGCTCCTGCCCACCTAGCAGTTCAAAAGCACATCAAAGTGCAAATAGATAAATAGGTACTGCTCCGGCAGGAAGGTAAACGGCGTTTCCGTGTGCTGCTCTGGTTCACCAGAAGTGGCTTAGTCATGCTGGCCACATGACCTGGAAGCTGTACGCCAGCTCCCTTGGCCAGTAAAGCGAGATGAGCACCGCAACCCCAGAGTCGGCCACGACTGGATCTAATGGTCAGGGGTCCCTTTACCTTTACTAAAAAAGGAATAAAATTTTCACCAAGTGTGGCTCCTTCCTACTTCTCCTGCAAAGGGAATGGGGGGTGGGAATGAGATGATCTCCAGTTGGGAATCACGTGGCCTTCATTTTAAATGTATTCCTAATTTTGCATCAGAATTAGTGGCTTCCTGCTCCTATTCTCAGTCATTAAAAGGAATACAATTCCTCTCTTTCGCCCACAGACTTAAAACTGTCTCTTGTTGGACATGTTGGTCATAACTAACAAACCTGATAAAACATTAGGATTTCAAGATAGGGGATTTTATTTTACACACACACACACACACACACACACACACACACACACACACACACAGAGTGGGGAGATGCAGCCACACAGCCTGGCCAGCTTTAAAAAGCATGGGAGGAAAGAAAAGTCAACCAACTGTTTTCAGACAATTACGATGTTGTTGGCCGATCTGATGTAGCCAGGCAGGAAATTCCGCAGCTTTTGGAAACCATTTGAGAAAGGAAGAAAAAACAGGGTCTGGCAATTGCTGTCCTCCAATTTATACTTCAAGAAGAGTTAATGTGCTGTAGCTTAACTGGGAAGGCCAAGACGAACAGAGGGAGGGCAGAGGCGGACCGAGAAGGCAGCGGCGGGAAAAAGGCTTGCGATAAAGAAAAATGCACTGTAAGAAAAAGTCACAGCAGCTTCCCCTTCCTGCAAGATTACAGCCGGAGAACAATAGCAGATTATTAAGAAGGAGCTCTGGGTGGCTTGTGAATAAGCTTAAGGCCAGCAAAAGAAGGACCACAATACACACACTGTGTCTCTTCACATGTAAAACATGGCACCCGATGGAGAGCCCAGTCTGACAGAGTGTCAAACTAGGACCTGGGAGACCAGGGTTCAAGTCCCTGCTCGGTTGTGAAGCTCACTCAGTGACCTTGGGACAGTCAGGGATTAAATGAGGACCATGTGTTTCACCATGAGCTCCCTGAAGGGAAAGTGGAACACCCTCCCATCAGATGTCAAAGAAATAAACAACTATATGACATTTAGAAGACATCTGAAGGCAGCCCTGTTTAGGGAAGCTTTTAATGACTGGTGTTTTAATGTGTTTTTAACCTTCTGTTGGAAGCCCAAATGGGCGGGGTAGAAATAAATTATTATTAGTAGTAGTATAATTATTATTATTATTATTATTATTATTATTATTATTATTATTATTAATACAACACATAAACCATTCTGTTTGGGTGAGTCCCTAAGCTATTAGCCTGCCATTGAATCCCTCCGTACCTTCAGGCCTGGCCCTCAACTAGCCTTTTCAAAGCACCACTTTGAGAAAGAGATGGGGGGTTAGTGGGACAAAGTAGCCCACGGGCAAGACCCTCAGATTCATTTCCTTTTAATTTCTGGGTTACCAGCTTCACGAAGCAAGACTGGGCCAAGGGATCTCGGCCAATGCTCAACATTAACCAACCTCTGTTGCCTGCTCTGAGAAGGAGTCAGGCAACCCTTGTATAACTGGGGGGTGGGAGACTTAATAGAAGAATGCTTCCTTGGGTGACAGGAAACATTAAAGAAAGAAGGGAGCGAGAGCCAGTGTGGTGTTGTGGTTAAGAGCGGTAGACTTGTAATCTGGTGAACCGGGTTTGCATCCCCGCTCCTCCACATGCAGCTGTTGGGTGACCTTGGGCCAGTCACACTTCTTGGAAGTCTCTCAGCCCCACTCACCTCACAGAGTATTTGTTGTGGGGGAGGGAGGAAAAGGAGATTGTTAGCCACTTTGAGACTCCTTTGGGTAGTGCTAAAGCGGGATATCAAATCCAAACTCTTCTTTAAAAAAAATGAAGAAAGGGAAAGTACATTTTTCTCGACTACAGTCATACCTCGGGTTGAATGTGCTTCATGTTGAGTGTTTTCGATTTATGCTCCACGACAGCCTGGAAGTAATGGAGCGCATTACTTCTTGGTTTCGCCACTCGCGTATGCGCAGACGCTCAAAATGACGTCACGCGCATGTGCGGAAGCAGCAAAACACGACCCACGCACGCGCAGATGCGTCTTACGTTCTATTCAGGATGTGAATGGGGCTCCAGAACGGATCCTTTTCACATCCCAAGGTACCACTGTATACTTCACCTCTTTTGAATCCATTGATGTTGCAATCCAAAATCTGTTTCAAGGTTCACACCCCTTGTCCAGGAAACACTAGTAGATGGACAACTTCTGCATGTGAAAAGAGCAACACATGGCCCCAGCCTGATAGCCTATTTCTTCCAAAGTTTCATTTTTTAAAAAAAGAAAAATTATTTGTCCCTCTCTAGCTAAGTATCTCTGATCAACTTGATTAAGGAAAATTGTAGGGCATGTGCCTTAATAGCCTAGAGCTCAAGAGTCGTGATTTTTAGGCTCATCAGCCACATTAATGAGCAAGGGGGGGAGACGTCTCTTCTTTCCAGCACTCGCCTTGCAAATGTTTCTGTAAAAGGGATCCCACCCTCTCACAACCTTCCAAACAAGAAAAAGCAACCTATCTAAAATAATCATGCATTCTGAATGTGCCTGTGTGCATTACAAAGTATAATGAGAACATGAAATCCAGACATGGACCACAAACTATCAGCGGCGTGCTGTTCCTTAAGGAAAAACTGTGCCCAAGTCGGCCTGGTGACTCAATAATGCACCACAAACCACATGTATCTATTCCCCCATTAGCTGCCGTTGAGTCACCTTTTGACTTAGTTCCTGGTTGGCTCGTGATATTTCTCCAGATGAAGATTAGTCAGTTGGTTCCTGTTATCCTCAGCCATACAAGACGTGCTCTCTGTTTTCCCCTCTCTCTCCTTGGAAAATATGTAGGCTCATGATTCCTTTGAAAGAGATCAACCTCAAGCCAGAGAAAGTTAGTTGCAATGGTGCTTCAGTTAATCAAAACTAGTGTTTAACATTGATTTCGGTGGGAATTGTGGGGATGTAACATGACTGTTGCAGTCAAATACACCATTTCCTGTTTGCCCAGAGTGGACACACAGGGGAATGTTGCTCCAGCCAGGAGGACTTCCTGTCATACCTGGTCTGGAGCTTGCTCCCCCTGCGTGTGACCAGGTAGATGGGCATGATCCTGGCAGACCCTTTCCAGCACGCAGGGCCAGTCACGCAGCCATCTTCTTCTTTTGCTACTGCTCTTTTGCTGTCTGCTGGCTCTCAGCCAGCAGCACATGGGCTCATCCCTCACAGAGGATGAACCCACACTTTTCTCTGTAACTGTAACTACAAGCTAAATCCTGCCTTCAGGACCATACTGTGAACTGAATATAAGTAAACATGATCATTACTTTTAAAAGCAGACTGTTCATGGGACGCAAGTGGCACTGTGAGTTAAACTACAGAGTCTAGGACTTGCCGATCAGAAGGTTGGCGGTTCGAATCCCCACGACGGGATGAGCTCCCATTGCTTGGTCCCTGCTCCTGCCAACCTAGCAGTTCAAAAGCACGTCAAAGTGCAAATAGATAAATAGGTACCGCTCCAGCAGGAAGATAAACGGCGTTTCCGTGCGCTGCTCTGGTTTGCCAGAAGCGGCTTAGTCATGCTGGCCACATGAATCGGAAGCTGTACGCCGGCTCCCTCGGCCAGTAAAGCGAGATGAGCACCGCAACCCCAGAGTCAGTCACAACTGGACCTAATGGTCAGGGGTCCCTTTACCTTTACCTAAAGGGGATTTACCAGGAACAATCCAATCTGGACAAGCCAGACTGGATTGCTTAACTCAAATGGTTCTAACGAATCCATCAACTAGCTTCCTGCAATGTACAAGGGAATGTGCTCTGCTACTAGCTCACTAGCGTGAGTGAGGAAGGATAATATTTAATCAATACATCCTCTCCTAATATCCTCAACATTCCCACAGGAATGAGCAGAACCAACGGAACCTGGTCTTCACATAAGTTCAATACTCAGGTGAGTATGAATAGCAGGAGCACAGAACCTATGATCCTTAAGATTTTTGGCTGGGCTACAGTTCCCAGTATCCCTGACCATTGGCCATAATGGCAGGGGTTGATGGGAGCTGGAGTCCAACAACATCTGGAGGTAATGGGTGTTGGAGTCCAGCAACAATCTCCCTAGCAAAAGGTATACTTGCCAAATTTGGACCATTAGGGTTTCCCTTTACAGCTTTTTCTGGCCCTATTCACCCTATCCTGTCCATGTGCCTACTCTTACAACTATGTTGCCCTGGCTGCTTTGGTACAAAGTCAGTTAATCAAACTTATCCAAGTATTTCAAGGCTATGGGTTATCTGGGCTCTCCAGTACAGCGGCTGACTGCTCAATGGCCCAACATGAGACTTACAAAACAGCGAGAAATCTCACTGCCAGAATCAAACTATAGCCTAACATTCTGACTCATTTTGACTAAGCATAGTTAGAGCAAACCATAGGAACTGTGGTTGATTCCAAGGTGGAAGCTTTGGGTCTCCTTATGCAGGAGGAGGAGAGAGGAAGCGGAAAGCCCTAAGGCCTTGCAGACTTATCCCCATCATGCTAAACCATGACTTAGCTTTATGTCTGAACTGGGTATAGCTCCAGGGGATATTTCTCTGCTTTTCCTGTAAGTAACCTTTGCTTCAGCCCTGCATTGCAACTTGTATTTTGAAAGTTTCCTCTGCCGAGAGATACGGATGCACGGGTGGCAGCGCCCGTGAGTATGATTCAGTATTGTCTGCTCAACTTTTGCATAACAATTCGGCAAACGTGCCTTTTAAGCATTCAATTCTACTTCTGCAGCTTCTTAAAATTCCCTGCAATATAATTATCCTGATGGGAATGCAGGGAGATAATTGCTTTTAGAGGAAAGTTCTCTTTTGTTTCATGTTCATCTGGCTCCCACAAATGGAACAAGAGACCTTGAGCAGCATAAATACGTCTCTAGTTATTTATTTACAAAGATAGACCTTGACAAATGTAATTTGTTCAGTACAATTAAGAGGACGCACGATAATTCATTTAGACAAAAAAGGCTTAAAAAGGAATGTCGGAGCCGGCAGCTCGCACTGCATCACGGTACACAATCAGCTGACTTTGAAGCGGCAGCAGGTGTTCCCGCTTATGGAATGCAGGCCTGAAATAATATTTGAAGGGGGCGGGAAGGAGGGAGTTAAGAACCGGAGCCATTCTTTATGCAGGCAATAATTATACAAATTAGATCTGTGAAAGCCGGGGGATGGCTATACCTTGAACCCTGTCTTGCACACAATGGGACAATGGGAAAAATAATAATTAAATCTATTACCTCCATTTGCGGCTCCCACTCCAAAGATACCCGGCTAGTTCAAAGGCTTTGGCACTTGCGCTTCCATCAATGCTTTCATGCACTTTCTGCGCTACGGATGCACGCATTGTCTTCTAAATGGAACGGCTTGTTTTTTTGTTGCCTTTATATTCTGAATTAGCAAGGTCATCCCTTAACGCCGCCCACGTGGAACGTTTGCCAACTTCACCTTCACCCGAAACAGTGAAACAAAGCTCCCACCCCGAAGCTCAGGTGGACTAATCAAGGGGATCGGCAGACCCTCCAAGTGTCCCTATTTTCCAGGGACAGTCCCAGATTTATAGAAGCCGTCCTGGTTTCGGAATGTCCTTAGGACGTCCCTATTTCCGTTGGAGAAACGTTGGAAGGTATGGAGTTATTGTGACCCTCGAGCCAAGGAGATAAGTATAACCTTTAGAAGACACCTGAAGACCTATATAGGGGGCGGGGATTAATGTTGAGTGTTTTATTATATTTTTATATATGTTGGGTGGAATCTAGACAGCATCTTAAAAAGCAGAGACATCACATTACCGACAAAGGTCCGTACAGTTAAAGCTATGGTTTTCCCAGTTGTGATGTATGGAAGTGAGAACTGGCCCATAAAGAAAGCTGATCGCCGAAGAATTGATGCTTTTGAATTATGGTGCTGGAGGAGATTCTTGAGAGTTCCATGGACTGCAAGAAGATCAAACCTATCCATTCTTCAGGAAACCAGCCCTGAGTGCTCACTGGAAGGACAGATTGTGAAGCTGAGGCTCCAATACTTTGGCCACCTCATGAGAAGAGAAGACCTGGAAAAGACCCTGATGTTGGGAAAGATTGAGGGCACAAGGAGAAGGGGCCAACAGAGGACGAGATGGTTGGACAGTGTTCTCGAAGCTACCAGTATGAGTTTGACCAAACTGCGGGAGGCAGTGGAAGACAGGAGTGCCTGGCGTGCTCTGGTCCATGGGGACATGAAGAATCGGACACGACTAAACAACTAAACAACAACAAAAATATATGTTGGAAACCACTCAGAGTAGCTGGGGCAACCCAGTCAGATTGGCAGGGTATAAATGTTACTGTGATGATGATGATTGAATAGGAGGTCCCTATTGTCATCGGAGAAATCTTGGAGGAGATGGTTCCACCCTCGCTTTCTCTCCCCTCCCTGCTCCTACAAAAACTGACACGGTTGGAGGTGAGGGAACAGAACAGCCACTTCCCCCTGCCAAAAGAACATAAAAAAACCCTTTTGTTCAGGTTGAAAGAGTAAGAAAAGCTCTTGGGAACTTCACAATGTTGCCTGAAGGCCCATGCAGGCTTGATAACTCTTCTCTCTCTTTTATTCGCTGTGTCTTCTTGAGCCACAGGAAAGGAAAAGCTGTTCGCTTCCAACAAAGTCATCTTTGTCTTGGGTTGGCTTGAATGGTTGTTCTTGGAGAGATTTGCAGTCTCCACATTAAAAATGATAACAATATTGATATACAGTTAAATGGCAAAAGGCTGGTGATTTTGGATGATGACATTTTAGCACTGTACACTTTTCTTTGCTTCTCCTCAATGACTCTCTCTCTCCTATTCTTTTAAACAAGATGACACATTCGGAAAGGATGGACATTGCCAGTTGTGTGTCTGGGAAGGGACCGATCCACCTTCACTGTTCTCTCTTCCACTGAAAAGATGGGCCATCTGCTGGGCACAGATGTGTCCAGGCAATATGGGCATTGAATTTGCTCTACAGTCCTCTATTGGAAAAGCTCATCAGGGGAGACCAATAGTTCAGATAGCAGAAGTTGCTATTAAGGATGGAGGAGAAACTCTATTCCGTTCACATTTAAATGAGAATCCACCTAATTTGCACTTTCTGGAACATTATGCAGACCAGAGCACAGCCATCCTTCAAAATGCACATTTCTTCTAATTTCGCAGTGCCGATCTCCAGCCAAGTAATATGTACAGAAACGCATATACCAGGGCAAAGCGTGCATAAAATTGCATATATTCATATATTCATGAAAATAACATATAAAAAGTTTTTCTATTGTGGAAAAAATGTTTTACAACTATGTGCCTATTTGAAGCCTAAGAAGAATATCAGGCCAAAGGCCCATTTATTGAAGCACCCTGTTCTCATAGGGGCCAAGTATATTTGTCATAATCGCATAAAAGAATGTGTATATTAGGAAAAAGTCACATTAAAATGCTAATACGGACTTTCTTAAAAAAACAAAAACTGTGACATGGAGAAGTTAAGACTGGAAAAAATGAGAACTGAGAAAAACTGATTCACCCATCCCTAGTTGCAATAGAACAGCACTGTGTCCTTTGCCCTCTCATTTTTCTCTTCTACAGAAGGACAATATTTTCAGCCGGAACTTGGTTCTGGCACCTCTCAGGTGGGCACCATTCCTATTATAAGAGACCAAGGGAGGCGTTCAATGGTGAGTTCCGGCACCTCTGTTTCTACAAAAATAGCACTGTGTGTATCAATGTGGGTGGAACCAAGAAAGAGAGATTAAGAAAGCAGGCAGGAAGAATAACTCGGTGACACAGAGGAAAGGCTACTCAACTGAGAGAACCACTACCAGGAGGGAGCTCACTGAGTCACAGAGAGGAATAAGTAGGCACAACTGATGACCCACACAAAAATAGTCATCTTATACCTGAGTGGTTTTCCTTAGCAACAGATCTTGGAAGCCATGTGGAAAAATGCACCCCATGTGCCATGAACAAGCCACAAGGAGAAGCTGTAATAAGAGCAATTGACCCTCATAATATCCCTGTGCCTAGGGTTTACCTAAAGAAGATTTGAAACCGTTCTGTGAGGTGCAGAAACAGGAAACACAAAAGAAATTCCATGCCCACTTAAACAGCAACAGGGATACTCCGAGTCTTCTTGAATCAGATTCAACTTCTCTCCATCAGCTGCAAAGTGTATTACATTTGGCACCGGGGCATTCCTTTCCCTGGCGCCTCCGCTGAATAGAGATGTTATTCCGTCGTGCTTATTTAAGCAGAAAGGGCATTATAATTCCTCCGTACTGTAGCAGCGGCTCGCCCAAGGTGTAATAGGGTTTCAAGCGATATGCCAGAAAGGGTTGGGGAAATAAGTAATGAGCGGGTTGCCCTGCTAAATACCATCATGACAAATTTGCTAAGTGTTCGGCGAGATAAAACACAGCACTTTAAATGCCCAGCAAATCAATACTAAGCACCTACTGGGCTATTCATTTTAGAAAGGAGGGCAAACCTTTGAAGGCTTACTCTTCTGGCATGGAGTCCGTGCCTGAGTCCTTTCAGAATCTGAGCAGTTATAGATATATGTATGTACACAAGGTTAATGTGAATAGCGGAGCCCTTTGCAATCTTTCTAACAAGTTCCATGTAGCCATTGCTTTGTTCCTTACATCAGCTGGACAGCTCATAGAAAACTTGTTTTAAGACAATATTCAATGCTGTTATGAATAGGACACCAACAGTAGGTTCCCAGCACTCCTCTCGGGGTGACCCAGGATCCATCTTTGTCACTATAAGAATAAGAATAAGAATAAGAATTTATTATTTGTACCCTGCCCATCTGGCTGGGTTTCCCCAGCCACTCTGGGTGGCTTCCACAAAGGCCAAAAATACACTAAGATGTCACACATTAAAAACTTCCCTGAACAGTGTTGCTTTAAGATGTCTTCTGAATGTCAGGTAGTTGCTTATCTCTTTGACATCTGATGGGAGGGCGTTCCACAGGGCGGGCACCACTACCGAGAAGGCCCTCTGTCTGGTTCCCTGTAGCTTTGCTTCTCGCAATCAGGGAACCGCCAGAAGGCCCTCGGCACTGGACCTCAGCGTCCGGGCAGAACAATGGGGGTGGAGACGCTCCTTCAGGTATACTGGGCTGAGGCCGTTTAGGGCCTTAAAGGTCAACACCAACACTTTGAATTGTGCTCGGAAACGTACTGGGATCCAATGTAGGTCTTTCAAGACCGGTGTTATGTGGTCTAGGCGGCCGCCCCCAATCACCAGTTTAGCCGCCGCATTCTGGATTAGTTGTAGTTTCCGGGTCACCTTCAAAGGTAGCCCCACGTAGAGCGCATTGCCCTCAGTGGCTAGGAGGCCTTTTACCAGCTTCAGCTGGCAAGACAACTATGGCTGCTTCTAGACTGCAACAGCCTGAACACTATCACCTATGCACTGGTAACCTCTGGGGTGGGTTGCTGCAATGTACTCTCTGTGGGTCCACCCTTGAGGATGGCTCAAGAATGGCAGGTGGCGCAAAACGCAGCAGTTGAAATGCTGACTGGGGCAGGATATTGCCAGTGTATTATCCCGCAGTTGACAGATTTGCACCAGCTGCCCATTAGCTACCATTAGCTAAGTTGAAGGTATTGGTTTTGGCGTCAAAAGCCCTATACAGAGCTTGGCACCAGGATAGCTGAAAGTTTGTTTGCTTATTAAATTTCTAGACTGCCCTTCATCCAAAGACCACAGGGTGGTTTACAATATAAAAACAGGAAAAAAATATAGTCTCGCTCCTTTCATATCCAACTGATCACTGTGCTTCGCAGGTAGGGCTGGCAAATGGCATCCAGGCAGAATTTGCTGAATCGGCAAAATGTCCTGGAAAACCCAGAGGTATGGCAATTAGAGGTATGGCGATGTTTTTAAAGAAAAAAAATGTTTTAAAAATCCCACCAAAATGTTGGAGATGTTCCCCTCAACAACTTTGACCAAAAAAGAAAAGAAAAGCACAACAACTTTGTCCGGATTTTCATTTTTGGGACTATGGCAACCCTATCCGCAGGTCTCTGGCAGATGCTATCTTATCAGGATGTCCATTCCACACAATATAGGAATCAGGCTTTTAGTGTTGTGGTAGCTACTCTTTGGAATGCTCTCCCCTTAATAATTAGCCAGGTGCTCTCTCTGTTCATCTTTTCAGCACCTGCTGAAGACCTTCCTATTCAAGCCTTTTCAGTTGAGATCTTTCCTAGTCTGACATACGCCCAGACATTACCGGGATTTGAAAGGTGGAATTGATGTCCGGGGGGGGGGGGGTCCGTAAGGTGGCACTTTGTCCTGGATCTTGGACAAATCAACCGAACAAATCATGGGTTTTTGGCATTTTTGTTGGCTCAACAATTTTGGGGTGTTTCTAAAGAAAAAAGTTCAATGACTTTTGGGGTGTCCTGGATTTTACTTTTTGAAATATGGGCAACCCTAGATTTTGTCACAACTGGAGAAGAGGCTTGTTTCTTCACAAGCCTCACCCTTCTCTGTGTCCTGGCCCCATTCCCCTCCAGCCTCCGCTTCTGCCTTGACGTCTAGACTGCTCTCTGCCACAGACTCTCTCTGCTCACTAAGCCCTGTTACCTCTTCTGTTTCTGGCACCTCCTCCTCCCAGTCTCCTCCCTCTGACCACTTATCACCATCCCACCACCAATCCTCAAGCTCTGAGCCTTCATCCCTTTGGGATTCCCCAGCTGGTTACTTCCACCCTTCCTCTGTGTCTGCAACAAGTCCGTGACAACATACATTAAACCCCAAGGCAGCCTATCTCCCAGAAAGAGCTGTGACAGACACTTTCACCTTTGGACTAGCATTCCACTAGCAGGATGAGTTCTAATTGTACTTTGGGCTAGTTGTGTGTGTGTGTGTGTGTATATGTGTGTGTGTGCGCGCCATTGTTACCTGCCATGAGTCACTGGGAAGGCGTGGGAGAGAAATGGAAACAAATATGTCCAAATATTAAAGGTTTTGGAACCTCATATGCATATTAATTGTTATATGCTTGTGCAGGTGTTAGTCAGCTTGTCAGATCTGGCAGCCGAGCAAAGGAGCTGTCAATCTGCAAGCCTAATTTGGAGATACGCATCAGCATATGAGGCACAGGTCTGGGGCAGGCCCAGGACCAATAGACACAATATGCCAGAGCTGGAAAGCACTGATGCTATGCAAATGTGAAATGTGTAAGGGCTGGATCCACGCAAAAGTGAGTCACATTGAATTCCCATGGAACTCCAGTCAGTGACAACCTGTTTGTGGGGCAGATCCAGTCGCATACTGGAAATGCAGGTGCGTGCGATTGAAGCGGGCTGACACACTTTCAAAGCTGCTCTTTCAAAATGGACTTGCTGCAGTTAGGGAAGTGACAAAGAAGTGTCAGATAACGACTGACCGGGAGATGGCTAACTTCCCCAAACAACAAAGCAGCCCATAGTCATGACTTAACTTTTAACTTTGATTTGTGGGGCAGCAGGACCAGATTGGTCACCTTTCAAGCAGAGTTGCCTCCTCTGCCACAGAAAGGGGCCTTACACTATAGGTAAGGTAAAGGGACCCCTGACCATTAGGTGCAGTTGTGGCCAACTCTGGGGTTGCGGCGCTCATCTCGCTTTATTGGCCGAGGGAGCCAGCGTACAGCTTCCGGGTCATGTGGCCAGCATGACTAAGCCGCTTCTGGCAAACCAGAGCAGTGCACAGAAATGCCGTTTACCTTCCTGCCGGAGCGGTACCCATTTATCTACTTGCACTATTGATGTGCTTTCGAACTGCTAGGTTGGCAGGAGCAGGGACCAAGCAATGGGAGTTCACCCCGCTGCGGGGATTCAAACCGGCGACCTTCTGATCGGCAAGTCCTAGGCTCTGTGGTTTAACCCACAGCGCCACCCGCATCCCACTATACACTATAAGCCTGCCTAAAATGAACGCAAGCCCTTTTAAATCAGTTTGCTGGGTTCCTGTGAACTTGATTTGGGATTAAACTCGAGCAGCGAGGGTCTTCTTTGCCCTCTGCAGAAAGGAAGACAGTTGACAGTGAAACCAAGCGTATCTCCACTGAAGCTGCAAAATGGGGAGCTGAATGAGGCCATCTGAAGGGCTTCTACATACTTTTCGCGGCATACGGTGCGAATTCCTCTTGCACCACCTAGTGGCGAAAATGCAAAACTGAGTTTTTAATTCGTGGTCCGGATGAATTTTGTCCTCTCTTTCTCCTCCGCCACCAGCCTCCCCCCACAAAGCAGGAAATGTATCAATCTCGCGTTTTCTCTAACCATGAAAACAGCCACCACTGCCAGATGCACGAAGCCTTTTCAGCAGCTGCACAGACATATTAAAACAACGGAGAGGGGAAGGAATATTGCTGTGTGTGTGTGTGTTTTAAAAGAAGAATGCCTTAAAAAATAAAATCAAAGTTCTACGGGAAGGTGAGGCAGAGAAGAAACAGCGAGAGCTGTATGTTTGTCGCTACTTATCTTTCATGGTCACTGGGCTTGCAGTTAGATAATTGCCTCTTGATAATTGCTCAACGCTAGATAAGAGCTGAAGTAAGGCAGTTGGTTTTATCGGCCTTAACATAAGATCCGTCAAGCAGAAGATTAAAGGGGAGGCCCATTGGCAATGGAACCCATGGTAAAGTACACAAATTGCCTATTGCTAATTAGTCCCCACTTTGCATCATGGCTGCAGCTCTACTTGAATCAGAAAGGGCGGGGGGGGGGGCAGGATGCCACAAAACTGCAGATCTGTTTGCACAAATCAGCAGAATCTAGCTGCAACGCTTTCCCTAGACTGTTCTCCCAATTGGTTTTTTTTTTGGGGGGGGAGATTTGTTGGAAATACTTCTCATTATGCATGCTCATACCTGCACGTAGGAAAAGTAGCTCATCAGGGACATCTAGGCTGACCCGTGGTCTGCTTTGGTAAGAGCAGGGAGTTCATTAGCTAAGGAAGCAGTCAAAAATATTTCCCAAAGTGGCCCGCTTCTGGAAACGCTTTGCCTCCTGTTGCGAGTATAAAAGTTGGCCCTGTGTGTCACAGACACAGGTTGGATGCAGAGGAGTGGGGGGGGCACCAGCTGGGGAACCCCCAGGGGAAGAAGGCTCAGAGCCAGGGGACTGGTGGTGGGATGACAATGCGTGGTCAGAGGGAGAAGAGAGAGCAGACCGGGAACACGAGGGGTCGGAAACAGAAGAGGCAACAGGGTTTGGACTGCTCTCTGCTGTGGCAGAGAGCAGTCCAGACATCAAGGCAGAAGCAGAGGCTGGAGGGGAGTGGGGCCAGGAGACAGAGGCAGGTTGCTGAAGAAGCCAAGGAGTCTCCCTTTCGTGCTGCAACCAGCTTCCTGCCCACCGGTCTCCTAAGAACAGACAGAGAGATGAAAAGGACAGCGCAGAGGAGGACTGCACATAGATACGCTTTGTGACTGCTTGGGAAAGACTCTGGAGAGGAGGGAAGGCAGTGACCTTCATTCGCCACAACTGCCTTGTTGGAGCAAGACCTACTGAAGAGCTGCTGGGACCGCTAGTTTTGGTTTCTTGAATAAAGAGTTAACTTCACCGACACCATGCTTTGCTTTGATTCCTGGTCTATGCTTGACTCCAGCTCCTGACACTGTGGCTCCACTCAAAGGCCAAGCGCATGGCTTCTTGCCATGCTGCCATTTCAGTCTTAGCTCTGCACATTCCACAGCTGAAGTGGAACACAGGAATGTAAGAAATGGCCAGACCCCTGGGCATCTAAGTTCAGGGATGTCTACTCTAGGTGGTCTAGTCATGACTCACCATGGTCTCAACACAGAGGGTGTTGCTATTCTCAGCTGGGATTCCATCGCATGCCTGCTTATTATAGTCAGTTGGGAAGCTTCATGCAACAGACCCGCTTTCTCAAAAGAGCAGACTTCTTGCTGTAAGGGAAGTGATGGGGAAAACGCACTGGGAAGTGTGCAGGGATTCTTGCTTTGATGCAGCAGCATCTAACCTCCCTGCAATGGATCAGAATGAATGCTCATTAAATAGCCAACATCAACTAATCTCCCTGCAAGTGGATCAGGGTGGATGCTCAATCAATAGCCAATGACAACTAAATCTCGCTGCAAACAAATCAGGGTCTGCTCAGTAAGCAGATCATCCTGAAGGGCCCAGAGAGTGAATACCTTCCCCAGCTCTAACTACAGAGGCTGAAGGTAGACCTGTTGCACGCAAGGCACTTGGCTCCCTGCACTGAGTTATAGCCCTTCCCTTAAAAGCCGATGAGCATAGAAATTCACGTGAACTATCTTTGTTTCTATTTAGTGACCTTAGCTTTACATCTGTGCCCGAATCAGGAAGCTCCCTTCTTTGTGGATTCAAGGAGAGAGCAAGTCCGACAGCTAAAATTAAAAATTACAGTAAAACTCCATGACCAGATTCCTTAGCCCTCAAATAGCAGGATGAACAAGCAGAAATACAGTAGGGTGTTAAGTCTCATTGAACTAGTAGGGCTTGCTTCTGAGAAACATGCACAAGATCACTTATGCTACAGGGCTGTTGTGCAGTTTCCAGATTCAGTTTTCAAATCTACCTATGGATAGCCTGTTGGGTCACTCAGAACAGATCTGCTATGTATGTACGTGTAATCGTTGGATTAGCTTTCAGCTTTAGCAATATGGTTGTGGTCCTCACTTTTGAGTTAAAGTGGGCTGCATTTGCCTCTTATGTATTCTCTTCAGGCCTGGCAGTTAAAAATAATAATAGCATGACAGGTTATAAAAGTTCTGTTTACCTATTGTAGAAAAGGTATAGTATCCATAAAGGATTTTAAAAGGAAACATTTGGTTTATTCCCTTGCACTTGAGTCATTTATGATACGTAGCCAAAGAGACTCAAGTTTATTGACCTAGTTCATTAAGTACTCAGACAGAAATAATAATAAACTCAAAACTCCAGCACAAACTAGACAAGGCATGCTTGGGACATGTTTCAGATGAGGCCTGGAGAACAATAGTCATAAGCCAAACGATGTACCACTTTCTCAAAAAAGGTACCACTTCACTGGGTTAGCGTGGACCTTTTGACAGGGAGATTAAACAGATAGCTAAAAATAAGAGAGACGGTTTCTGTAAAACTGAAGAGACAAGACAAAAGGGCAAGGGGAACCCGCAGACAGTTGCTATCCATACAAGCAGGGGAACACTTGTGTGACAGTTGGCCCAAGTGCATCAGATGGAAGACACCAAGCCCAGGAAGGTCACTGTACTCCGTACATAAAGCGGGGCTGAGAGAAAATCCTTCTTAAAGGGGGTGGAGGGAGAAAAAGAAGGGAGACACCAGGGTTCAAACAAAGTTTTATGAGGACAGCTAAAGTGCACACAGCTTGTAAAAGGCCTAAAAATGACAACAAGCTGTAGCTTGATACGGAGTCATCTCCTAAAAGTATACTATAAGGATACACTGTAGAGTTTATGAGATGGTTAACATTGCCAACAGGTGACTGAATAGCTTTTCCTCGGGCCATCAGAGGAGAATACTTTCTCTACAAAGCAGAGGGGAGAGAAGTACAGCGCTTAGACTTCTTCCTGTCTTCCGGCAAACACCACCCTCTGGTAGAACGTCCCATGGCAGGGTTAAGGGCCACCATGTCAAAGAAGACCTTTAAAACCTTCCATTTGAACAACTTGTTCCACCCACATGGACAAATCACATGGAGGATTTGCAAGAGGGTCAGCTTGCAGGAGCAAGTTCTGCCCTGGCTGAACTTTGCGATCTGCTGTTGCATCATGTCCAATCTCAGTTATCAACCATGTTTCCAGGTGTGTGTTTGGGCCCCCAGTGGTGGTGCAGTTTACCTGTTGCACGCATCTCCCCAGTTTTGCTGCATTTTAATATGTGCCCGTTTGTAAAACCAAACCCTCTATCTATCAGGATAATCTTAAAGAGTGCAAAGCAGCACTGACTGCTACGCCAGAGTCCTGAAATGGTTTATTTGCATCAGAATGCTTTACGCTAAACCAAACCCCAACATGTTTGCCACAAATACAGAGGGGGCAGAAGAAGTTGCACTGTGGTATAATGAGACAGCATGAAGCAAAGACTGATGCTGTCGCAGAGAAACAAAATGAAGAGATCTGGGAAGAGAAGAGAGATGTTCTGTTCCCACGGTTGGAGGCAACGTGTATCTTCACGTTGGCATCTGCTTGGACACTATGAGAATAGGATGCTGAATGAGATGGGCCTTTGTTTTGATGCAGGAAGAAGAAGAGGAGGAGGAGGAGGAGAAGGAGTTTGGATTTGATATCCCGCTTTATCACTTCCCGAAGGAGTCTCAAAGCGGCTAACATTCTCCTTTCCCTTCCTCCCCCCACAAGTGAGTGGGGCTGAGAAACTTCAAAGAAGTGTGACTAGCCCAAGGTCACCCAGCAGCTGCATGTGGAGGAGCGGAGACACGAACCCAGTTCCCTAGATAACGAGTCTACCGCTCTTAACCACTACACCACACTGGCTCTCTTATGTTCTAACGACAAGCCAGGAAATTAATGACCTGAATGTAATCCTGAATTTTAATCTGCTAAACAAGAGCAGCAGATAGAAACCGAATTTACTTTTGTTTAGAGCAGCCAACAGTTGGATGACTATTTGAGAAGGCAGTATTTTTATTCCCCCATATCCTAGTGGCCATTGGCAAGTGGTGTAAACTAGCCACAAAAGAATTCATGACTAGTATGAGATAGGAGTCAAGGTTTTGCCAGCTCGTTCTCTAAAAAACAAAAAAAGAAGTGCTGCACCCATCTCTCAAATACCTGCCCACAATGTTAAGTTTCTTTTTTCAGGAATGCCCCATAGATTTGGGTTTATTGTTTTCTAGAATGGCAAGACCTGCTTTTGTTGTTTTTAGAGATTTTTGTGGATGATTCAATTGCTTTCAGAAATAGGGTTTTGTGTTTTATCCTATTTTTTATTTTGTATACAACTTTGATGGTCTCTAGCTGCAAAGCAGTTTATAAATCTGTCAAATGTAATAACTTAAAAGATATTCAGGGCAGAAGCACAGGAGTCCTAGGCCTGTGATTCTGACATCCCCTTACTGCGTATGAAACTGCGTTACACACCAGTGTTTAGAATCTGAACCCGAGTAAAAACGAAACACCCCAGAAACTTAGGAACAGAGCAGTTGTGTCCATGCGAGTAAACACAAGCCATAACCTTTGCAATACTTTATTCTGAAGTGGAAGAAAACAGGCTGGGGAAACCACTGCACAAAACAGCATTCACCGGATTTTGAAGTGTGCACATCTGCTCTGAGCCCTGTCCGTAGGGTCAAATGTGCTAGCTCTTTCTTTTTCTTCTTTTTTTGCTGCTCATGGCATTTTCCATTCCTAGACTAATTGGAGGGTTTTATATCTCTCTCTCTCTATATATATATATATATAATTAAGCCCCAAAACTCAAAGGAGTACTATTCTAGCCAGCTTGGTTTCTACCACGCTATAAAAACCTACTGAAAGCTAGGGGATTATTCCTCAGCAAACACAGCTCTTTACAAAAACCTTCTTCACACTGTTAGGGCCCTCCAGATAAGCTTGCAAAGGGCTTTATGGAGGTCTCTTTATAGTTTTATAGGCTGGGTAGTACACAGTTAGGGAACTGCTAAACTAAGTCACACCATTGGTCCACCCGGTTCAGTATCACTGACACTGGATGGCAGCAGCTCTCCAGGTAGTTTCAGACAAGGTTCTCTCCCTGCCCTACCTGCAGATGCTGGGGACTGAGCCCAGGACTCTTTGCAGGGTATCTTCAGGAGAAGAAAAGGCTAAGGAGTAAATCCTACACAGATCTGGAGTCCCTGGAGCCTTGTATGCCTCCTTCTTGCAGCGCCTGCAGCCCAGCTGGTGTGAAACGTCTTGCTCTGCTTTCCCTTAGACCACATCAGCGAGGTCGAGAGGGGGGTCCTGTTGTCTGGGCAGCCCAGGACCTCCATCTACACTGCCCAGGCTTGCGCCCCAGGAAGGTTGCTTTGGTGCTGCTAACTTTAGAGGGTAGTTGTAAAAAGTAGTTTTAACAGTTAAAAGCACACCATGCAAGCAGCAATATCGCCACCTAAAAGGTAGCCTTTCATGGGGCCTGCAAGGGAAACTCCTTACGCTGCTATCATTTCTTAAGTCTTACCTTTATTTGCACCAGGGGAAATCGTAGCCATCCATTCATTTTGTATTCTGGCAGGTTTATCTGGAATGCCAGAAAGACAGTTTATTATTATCTCATCCGTATCCGGCACTATGAAAAAAATGCCACTGAGTCCAGCCATCAAGACTGCTATTATTGCTTTGCATAAGACTAGGGCAAGATCGGAAACAGACTAAACAGTATTGCTTTGTATCCAGAGGAAACCCTTCCATAACCAACAAGCATCTTCTCAGTGCAATAGTACTAATTTGTATTCAGACATCCTCTTAAGAATGTGGTACCTGGCCTTATGCTTGTCCCCCTCAAAGTTCTGCCCATTTCCCAGGTCTGTCTACTGCCTTCTCCAAATAGGTTTTCCTGTTTGCCTGAGTGAAGTCCTGTAGAGTGTAGATAACATAAAACATCCACATTGTACCAGGAAGTGCTGTTTGAACATCTTTGCAATGTCTTCTCAAAGCCGTCGAGCTTCCGGTGGGTCATGCATACTTGGAGCAGTACAACTTGTGTGCCATATCCCTGTTTCAGTAGAAAACCCAAATTGCACTCGCTTTGAGGATCCAATTAAAAGTATGTGAATTATCTTGCAATCACATTCATTTTAAGCAGCTTAATGCTCAAAGCAGGAAGACAACTTGAAAGGGCACCATCTAAAACAAGTGTGTTTATGAAGAAAAAAAACTGGCAAACTCTTGCCTGGCCCCTTTAATTTTGATGGGGTTACCCTGGGTTATTATCAGAAGTTGAAAGGTCCCGAAGCTTTTGTTTTGAACCCACAGGTGTTCTTTGTAGGGCCTATTTTTTAATAAAGAGTCTTATTTGTTTTTTTAAATTAGCTCATATTGTGAGTTACCACATCTGTGCTATGTGGTAATGAAACCCAGGGGGAGGTCACAGCAGGAGGGGGGCTTTAGCAGGCAGAAAACATCTGGATATCGCTTTCGAGATTCACTTGCAGCTTCTTGCATTTTATTAAGCAAAGAAACTTACACTGTGCTCAACTGTGGCACCCAGGAAAAATAAGATTTCTATAAAAAAATACACAAGCCTAGCTCTAAAGCAGCATTCTCTCTGCTCAGCAAGTTTGGGGCTACCTAGCAGACCATCGGCAAGGCAGTCTCCACCTTTAAAGATCTTTGCACAACTTATACGACATCATTAAAAAATGTGCATGTTTTATTTCACAGCATGCTGGCCTTGAAAACTGTGATGTTGTCATGCTCCTTGGTAACCGAATGGCTCCATGTTGAAAGTTGCGGGGAAGTGACCTAGTTTTACAGGCCATGCAACTGCCCATTCCTAGAGGATAAAAACTGTATCGGACTGCACCTGTAGCAAAGTTGTACATAGGGCAGGTTCGACATTCAAGTTTAGAAATACTACAGACCTCTCTCTTTTCATCTGCTTCCCAAGCTAAATCTCAAGTAGATTTAACCTTCAGGAGTCTCCTTGGCTGGAAGTGCAGGTCATCCTAAAAAGGGCTGAAACTCCAGACAACAGTTGCTTCGGCAGGCAAAATGCTGATGACTAAATATTTAGGAACTATCCCATTAAGAGATCAAAGCAAGCACTTAAAAGCGGAGTCAGCTGACCGTCCCTCAGCTAAAAGGACAGCTGCGGCAGAGAACTGCTAAGAGCTCAGAATTTCCATAAAGGTTGCATTGATGCATTACAGCTTTGGGGTAACAAATGGGCAGCCTCAATCGCATGCCGAAACGTCCCTCTCCGGAGATAGCTCACTTTTACAGAAAGCAGAATGTTTCAAGAGGGTAGTTTAACATGCTTGTGTGCATGTGTATGTCTAAGTCTCCAAACAAAAGCTTCCCTGTTTTTCAAAACCAGGGGAGCTTTCTGAATCCCAGTGGCATGGCAGCAACTGCCACCACCTGGAAGTCATCTTCAAGCCTGTGCTGGTAATTGGAGCTGCACTGCCATTTCCTCGGGGAGGAAAGTCAGGCTTGGATAGGCCAAGGTTATATGTACTGCTGGTTGGGGTGGTGGCTGGCTCAGGCTTCAGCTATCCTCCTTCCAAATTAGTTGCTTTCCGGAGCCCTAACCCCAACGCTGTGCGTCTGTGCCTTTGCTCCTCCTATTCACAATTTCCTTAAGGCCTAGGGGCGATGCCCAAGAGTTTGGTTTCAAAGGCAGATGCTCTTACTGCGTTGCCTACCTGAGCAAAACAGGAATCTGCTCCAATTGGAACCTCTTAAAAATATGGACACTCAATCCTTAGCTAGGCCTTGCCACCATTTAATCGATCACCCACTGAATCTCATAATTTCATAACACAAGGTTTCTAGAGTCCTACCTCTGTGTACATGACTACAGTGGTACCTCGGGTTACATACGCTTCAGGTTACATATGCTTCAGGTTACAGACTCCGCTAACCCAGAAATAGTGCTTCAGGTTAAGAACTTTGCTTCAGGATGAGAACAGAAATCGTGCTCCGGTGGCGCGGCAACAGCAGGAGGCCCCATTAGCTAAAGTGGTGCTTCAGGTTAAGAGCAGTTTCAGGTTAAGTACAGACCTCCGGAACGAATTAAGTACTTAACCCGAGGTACCACTGTATTTGAGGCTGGTTTGACTGCAGAAATGGGACGACGATAAAGAGAAACCATCCCTGTGATATTTATACTTTTAAACCCAAATGTGTGCATTTTCGTACTGACTACCCCCCCCCCTCGTCCCGGCAATTTGAATATCTGAGATTTTCTTTTCTGGAAGAAGAAGAAAAAAAGACACTAGACTCTCCTCCCCCTTTCCCATTGGGCATTTTATTTTATATATCATTTGCATTAGGTAATCAACTGAAACACTTCAACAACAGAAAGCTCTCAGCAAGGTACGGGGGGGGGGGGGAGGAATGAAGCAATTATCTCAAACAGATGTGACAAAACGGTTTTAGATTTGGGAGTATTGCACAACTGAAATCAGCACGTGAAGAGGAAGGAAAACGAGAGAGAGGGGCGAGCGTCTTCTAACATGGATTGTGAGGGGGGAAAGGCACCATTTAGCTGTGTGTATTAAAAAAATAATGAGGCACAATCCAAGTTCTCAATATTACATTCGACACTGCTTCTGAAATGCTCGAACTAACACAGAAGCTACGGCTTCCATTTTCTAAAATTTCGGTACGAGGGGAAAAACAAGCATCTAAACAGATTTTTGAAAGCAAACCTGCTATTTAAAAAAAAAAAATCTTTACAAGGGATTCAGTTTATAAATAGGTGCCACAAAAGTTTACATAGCTACATGGTCTTAAAATAGGATATATTCTGGCAGCTGATCGTAGATTACACGCCTTTCCCCCTCAAAATCTCTTTCTGGTCTGATCTCTAGGACTCACAAAATGATCCACCTTTTAAGAGCTAAATTGGCAGTGCGTGAGACAGGCTTTTCAGCATGCTTTCTCTGCAGCATAGTTTAGGCACCATATTTTCTTTATACAAAACACTTCTAATGCCACATGATGTATTCCGCCCCACCCCCCTCCGCTTAAAAAGCCACAACTTGATCTGCTGTTCTGGCTGCAATCCTATGCATACTTACTTGGAAGCAAATCTCACGGAAATCAGTAAGGCTTTGTTGCCAAGGGCATGGATGCAGGACCAGAAGGTTTTAAACACAGGCAAATGTTTAGGATGGGAATGACGTGGCAGCTGCCTGTATTCAGAAATGTAAAGTGTCTCGGAAGCAATACAGATTCGGAAATAGACCGCTTTTTCAGAAACCATTGCTCAAGTCTCTAAGAATATACAGTGTCTGAACAAGTCCGTGAATGAACACATTTGTATATTTTGAAGCACTTGCTCGCAAAAATATTCTATGTATAAAGCTTTGCTTCAGACCACATGGCTCTGCACGTTAAGGGTTTCAAAAAGGTACCAATAATTAGAATCTGCTACAAATACTGTTCAGCTCTTTGCATGCTTTCGTAAGTGAATTTGCAGGTTGCAGATTCTAGAAGAACGAAATTCAGTGAATTCAGGAGGGAGGGGAGAGCATCTCTCATTTGTAAGGAAGAAATGTAGGCTATTTGTCAGATTTCTAATCCACCTTCCAGAGCCTAGCTGTTCATAGATTTTATACAAAACAAAAACTAAGGGCCCCAAACAATCCTCTAATGAGCAGTAACAAATAAAATTAATGAACCGGCGCATCAAGCACACATGGATTGAAATAAAGTCTTAGAAGTTATTTCAAAAGCCAGTATCAATGTGGCCATGCATATTTCCCTGGAGAGGGCATTCTGAAGTCACCACTAACAAGGCCCTGTCTCTGGTACCTGCAATTTAATAATTGTAATGGTGAGCCAGACAGCAGAGCCTCCGAAGCTGATCTAAACACCTTGGTAGCCTCATATGGGTGCAAGCGGTCATTCAGATATACTACTGGGGTCCAGTTTAAGGGCTGCAAAGGTTAAAAGCAGCACATTAAACTGGACCCAGAAATGAAAAGGATATACTTAGGGTGCCTGACCTGCCAAACCATGACTAAAACAGTTTCACTTGCAGAGTAGACAAACACTCATAGACCAATGCCTCAATGCAACGTCTCCATACTTGCGTCCCAATTCCACAGAGTGCTTGGATGTATAGATCTCCCATTTAAATTCAACACAGCAAGGCAAGCACACAATTATCCGAGTCTCCCATCCACATGAATAGTACTGCCCTTTCCTGTATGGATGTGCACTCTCATACAATAATTTGTAATGATCCAATAGCTCAAGGAAATACTATCATAATCAGGAATGTTACAGCAGATATAGAAACCCACCTAGAATTCCAGGTTTCACCAAACATGTATAAAAAAGCAAAGAGAAACACAGTCCCTCGCTAACTAGCAATTTGTAAATGAATTCCGTAAAACTTATTCCAATGTTTCTAACTGTACTTTTCAATGCACACATCAAAATATTTCAGTGAATTTAGATCTACAGGCAACTGTCACCAGGGATTGTGGGCTACAATTTGAAAGAATATATTTTATTCAATAGTCAATATAAGGTTATTTGACAATTAAACTGGGAAAATAAGTTCCCCATGGGGGGGGGTGTTTTGGGGGGCGGGGATTAGCCACAATAGTCCTGGCATATACTATTGGGCTTGGAACCTCTGGCATACATTTTTCTGGTCAAAACACTCCTCTCCACCCCTTTCCAACATTTTACGTTCAGATCCAAACATTTTTAACAGCTTTCCCCCCCATAGTGGTATATTCATGGCTCTGTGTCGAGAAAACAATGGGCAAGATCCATCACATGTTAATATGCTGTGCAAATTTTTCTATGACAGCTTTATAGGATGCTACTCTGGAGGGCTCCTGACCTTGAGAAACGCTTTTTCGGGGGGCTGCCTCTTAAAGAGCAGGGGAACTCAAAACAGAAATGATTCCTGATCTCCAATCAAACCATGGTTTACAATAAAGGCAAACCATGGTTTACAATCAGCCATCAAAATCAGGAGCTGAAAACACGGTTTCAAACTGGTTTGCAAACCTTGCCTGCAGAACAATGTTCCAACAAGCCATCATGGCTTGTCAGCAAAACAAAATCACTGTCTGGTTTGGGATGAGGTTTCACACTCTAAACCATGGTTTGGGAGGTTATCCAGGGATTTGCAGGGAAAAGAGGGGAAGAGAAACCATGGCTTGCCTTTATGTCTGAAGGACCTGCCATGTGTGAGCAGGGCAGCCACTCATACTTGATTACGTTCCAGCCAATTTTCTAAGCACTGCAAATGAGAACGCAATCCATATAACCATGCTAGTCATAATGGTTAGCTTTGAAACCTTGAGAAACAAGGTTTCAAAGTATTTGGAACTGTCTGAAAAATGGGGTAGGAAGAAACGATTTAAGGAACAGCAGAAAAGTAAACCGTGATAGCTAAGTCTAGAGTATTTTAGTCCTGAGTGAACAAGACCCAGAGACCTAAGCTCTGAACTTCTTCCCTCTTTCCCCTGAAATTCAGATAATGAACCACCAAAGGTTCTCCTTGCAGCTGTTGAACCAGAAACTGGATTTTAGTTTTTGCACTTGCAAAGCAGATCTTTTACATGCAAAACATAAAAACAGCCATAGGTAAACCATTCCTTTCTAAACTTTTAAATACTGTCCATATGAGCAGATGATATGAGTCACATTTTCAGTGTCTCTTTGCAAAGGCAGTTTTAAGCATTTAGATGCCTGCATTTCACTTTTTAAGCACCTTTATTCGGTGCTCTCCTTAAAAGTAGTTTGCCGCCGCTTCATGAATAAAGTATATATTATGGAAGAGAGCGCAGGGAGGATGCCCATTATAAATTTCTGCCAATATTTTCAAAATTGCCTACCTCTCAGTTCTGCAACATCTTATACAACTAGGGAGAAGAACCAAAACGTCATGAGAAATTTTATCATCCCCAACTAGAGTGGGGCATGGCAACGTCGTCTCCCGAAGCCAAACGCAACTCAAGAAATTTCATTTTTTACTTAGGATAACTTAAGCTAAGCTGTTCACAATCGCTCAAGCTTAAGATGAGCACATGGGAAACCAACACTTTCTACTTTTATTATCTACCCGTCAACTATTTTTCGCTTACTACGCTGCCAGTGTGGTCTTAGACATGGTTATTCAGAAGCCCTGCTGGGTTCATTAGCGTTTTACCCTCAGATTACTGTACACTGGACAGCCGGAATATCAAAAATAAACCTTAACTACCAAAGCCATTTCTACAGGCTGCCTAAATCTCTTAACACCTAATTAATATACATGCACCTCTTGTTTTGAGGACATGTCAACACAGTGGATATAGTATCAGGAATTGTAACCAGCCTACCTTGTGAAGTCTGTACCGCGGCTCTGAGTTAAAGGGTCCAAATGGCAGCTTTGCTAATTGTTTGCACAATCATACTTTCAGTCAACTTGGTGACACTATGCTACACCACCCTTGGTTTTTGAGGCACTCACTCTCTTCCTAACACGTGAGAATGGAATCAACAGGCCCACTAACAGATCAATCAGCCTGGACAATCGTGATTCTAGTTGTGCTCTGAGCATCAGCACCTGACGTTGAACACGCTGCTGCAAGTAGCAAATTGGTCTAATGATAGTTTGTTTTGTTTTTGTTTTTTCTGCGTCTCGTTCCGTTGAACCAACATGGCTATGAAAACACTCTGGGTCATGGTCATATATTGGAAAAAAATTAACAAATAACACTACAAATGACTGCTGACTGAAAAGAAGAAACTGCCTAGGGAGGCGGTGCTATTTTTATATCTTTAAGAGCAAGACAAAAGGAAGATGAAGAAGAGCAAATTAAAAGCTTTCCTTAATATACTCATCAACCTTTTGTAACAGGATCCCGTTTTTGGCATCAAAACATTCAGTTTACAGACAGCTAACAACTTTGTGTTCGTATAGCGGACAATTTTGGTAACGTTCTTCTATCAATGCATCTATGCTGCACTTTGACATCCTATAGAATATGACGCTCAAAGTCTGGATTTAAATGAGCTAATAAAAAAAATCTGCAAACTTTAATATATATATATATTAAAAAAACAAAAACAAAACATAAACCTTCCAGTAAAAACATATGCAGCTAGGGAATTTGAAGAACTGCAATTTTTCAAGAATTTTGTTAAAATGTAGCTTCCCAGTATACAACCAACTGCTAAACAACCTCGTGTATAGAAGTTACTATAAGGTGCTAATCATGGCAAATGCACATTTATTGAAGTAACATAAAGCAGTGCCCTGAACACATTGACGTCAATTTCTGTGTATCTCTTTTGGCCAGGCCACAGGCATCCGTTTCCCTTTTCCTTTTAAGCATGATAAAAGGATGCAGATTAAGGAGGGTGTTTCTTTCTCTTTTTTTGCAAAGGGGGCTCCTGGACAGACACACTGTGTATTTAAAGTTGTTGAGGTCATTGAAGTGCATTTCAGCGATGTCCAAGAGTTAACTCAAAACTGGAATTTGAACGGCAGGTGGGATGCTTCTACTTCACATACGACAAAACTGGTGCAAAAATGTGTTAAACTAGTTGTCCGTAACCTTTTGGTCCAAATACATAAAATATGCATTATTTACAGCATTTTATTCCTTTTTTTTTCCAAATGCAATGCTTTAAAACACATTATAAAGCACCTTAGTAAAAATATTCTACAGGTAAAAGTATCTAAATAGGAAACCCCTAACCATACCACAGCTCACTAGTTGAGTCATAATATGGATTCACCAGTAGTTCTTTAAAGTACAAAGAATCTATGGAACAAGGATACAGAATTCACTATTTGTTTTATATTGAAGTGCCGGCAAAAGCCAGCTTCTGAAGAGGTGTTTTCCCAACATTAGTTGGAAGTGCAGAGGATATTAAAGAAACACTGCCTTGGTTTTAGGCATTCTGACAAGATCACTATGGAATTTGAATTTTCAAACACACTGATGATCAATTTAGCTCTTTAAAATGAAAACCCCACACTGATAAAATATGGGCAAGTCCAGCTGCAGCATTTCTCAGCAGAACATGATTGAACATGATTCATGTGATATGAATTCACAAGAACAAAGCACAGATGTCAGCCGGTTATTAACATTATTCATAAACGTATACAACCCAAATTTCCATGTTGAAGCTAGGGATACCAACAGCTTCCTCTTCCCAGGAGGTTAACTAAAATAAGCTGTTCTATGAATCAAAAAGAGCGGAAAGAGAGGCCTTTCATCTTTATCGTTTCAGCAACATAATTGGTAAGTGGTTAGTTTCTGTAAATGTGTATGCAGGCTTCTGCAGGAGTTGAAGAGCAGCCTTCTTTGAGATTAAACTGAAGTTTATACTTTTGGATTACCAACGTATCTGGTCAGCAGCCATCTTCTTTGAGGAACCCACAATTCATTTTACTGAGCTCAAGGACTGAGGTGCCTCAGTTGGTGCATCAGCAATCTACAAGTTGGGGCTGAAAATAAGAATGTGGCCCAAAGGTTTAGTCCCTAGCCTAAAAAGATGCATCGTTCTTAGTTCGATTTAGGGTAAATCTTTTCATAGAAAAAGTTTTGTGCCAGAATGTACAACTCTCCATCTTTTTCCCGGACGGCGTGTGCTCTGACAAACTGAAACTGCTCCAGTGCAAATTCGTAGAACTCATTCTCCATTTTCCATATTTCAGACTGCTGCAGCTTTGCAATGGTTTCTTTTGTGGGGAGTTTCTTTTCTGTTGTCTTCCTAAGATGAGACTTCTTGCCTAAAAGCAAAACGTAGAAAGTCATAACTTCACTTTGACTCATAGCTTGAATGCTCCCAGAGGAGCAGAAACATAGACCGGGAAAAGTTTGTGTGTCTCTGCGCAGGGTATTCTTTCATCAGCAGGTTGCTAAATGGGTACATCAAGTGACAGAACTTGGGCCAAGATTTATTAAGCCTCCGGGACTGAGAAACTGGAAGCTCTGACATTAAACATGAATGCATTTGCATTAGTGTGCTCTCTCAGCGCACATTCCTCCCGCTGTTTAAAGAGCTTAATTATTAAAACCATAAAGAGGAAGTGTTTGCATTGGGAACTGCATTTCCTCACATCACATCCATTTAAGATATCTGTTTCAATCATGATTAATGCTTCTTTGGAAATTCAGTACGATCGACGATAAAGTTAGTAAAAAAAAAAACTTCACAACAACCGGGCAGACAATTTGTTTCGCCAAATTCACAGCAACCTCTCACATGATGCCATCAACAATTTTCATTTAAAGGCAAGGTGGTAAATGAGTCATCCTGAATATTTGTTGCGGGAATGTGCTATTTGCATTCTATGCTGCAATGTGTTATATGAATTATATGCTTACAGTACTAATATACCTCTTATTGCCATCAAAGCCAGTTCTCAAGGTTCCGACAAACAGGGACAGTCAATGTATGTGGTGGGACTACATGTTTCACCACCCCTGACTACGCTGTCTGGGGACGATGGAACTGTACCCCGATAACACCTGCACATGGGCTACCCTTGAACTACAGCATAACCAAGAAACAGAATCCAGAAATAGAGGATCAGGCCTCGTTCTCAATGTCACTTAATCCTTGGGGGGGATAGAAAACAGTTCCATTCCTATTCTTCCTTTGCATTAGACGGCGGCCCCAAGAGTCTGCATACCTATACCAAGTCAAGCTTCAAACCACAATGAGCTTACCGAAGCAGGGTGGTCAGCAGGTTATGCGACATGAACAAGAGTAGAGTCTTATCGCTAATCATTCAAATTTTACTTGAATCAATCCGGTCTGATCCCACGTTCTTTGTGGACTTTGCCTACACTGCTCAGCTTCCTTATGTCAGCCTGGCAGCCCTCTTCCTTCTTTCCAACAACTCGCACAACTATTCTCGCACTGAATAACTACAGAACCTCCTGACAGCAAGAGCTGTTTGACTGGAAGGTGGTGGGCCCACCTTCCTTGGAGGTTCTGAAACAGAAGTTAGATAGTCATCCGTCAGGGATTCTTTTGTTGTAAATGCTGCACTGCAGGCGGTTGGGCTAGCCAGATGAGCCTTGTGGTCCCTTCCAATTGTACTATTTATGATTCTATGACCCTGTGACATTGGCTGGTATTTAAAGCCCCATAAGGACCTGGGAGTGCAGTTCATACTGCATATAGCGTCTCACCCACAGGTAGAGAGGAGCCTAGTGGGCAATACAGCCGTGTACTTGATGCAGAGTATCCAAAAGAGGAAACTGGAAACGACACTGGGATTGCACATGTACCAACATGGGTAAGTCAGTCTCTTGAGGTGGGTAGGGGAATGGACTGCTGTTTCAGGAAAATTGCTCATTCATGCCCTAAAGCAGGGGTCCTCAAACTACGGTCCGCAGGCCACATCCAACCTGCCAGGGTTCTGAACCCGGCCCGCCCGGCAACTGCAGAACCCGCAGCGCTCCTCCTTCCCATTGCCCAGATGGCCACAGCCAACATGACCTTCCTTCCCTCCGAACCGCTACTACTCCAAGTGGCTGGGTCCAATCCATTCCGGCTTCTCCTCAGACCACACCCTCCAGCCCCTTCCCACTTGGCCGCCCATCAATCCCATTGCGATCCCAGGTTGCGAGGCAAAGCGGGTCTGAATGGGGAGGGACCAGCCCCTGGACCAGCTGGGCCTGGAGCTGAGCCCAGGGGAGCCGCTGCCACTGAGGAAGGCCTGTGGAAATGCAGGCGTAGCGCAAAGGCGCAGTGGCTATCACCAGCACCGCAGCCGGGCCTGGGGCAGTGGGTCTCCTGCCAGAGGACACTGAGGGAGGAGCAGCCAGATGCTGCCACCACCATTGCCCAGAGCCTGAGGCGGCGCCTCTTTCCTTTCCTCCCTCTTACTCAGTCACCCTCCTCTCTCTCTCTCTCTCTCTCTCTCTCTCTCTCTCTCTCTCTCTCTCTCTCTCGTATCCCCCCCCATTGAAATACTTATAAGTTTATGTTGATTAAAACCGTTCTTCATTTTAAACATTGTATTGTTTTTCCTGTTTTTTGTGCACTGCAAATAAAATATGTGCTGTGTGCATAGGAATTCGTTCATATTATATTTCAAACTATAGTCTGGCCCCCAACAGTGTCTGAGGGACAGTGAACTGGCCCCCTGTTTGAAAAGTTTGAGGACCCCTGTCCTAAAGGGTATGTGAAAGAGAAACTTTGGGGGGAAAGGAGGAAGATGAAAATGGCCTAGCGGGTGGCTATTTAAATACCTGTGCGATATAGTTCTGTAGCACCCCTGAAGAAGCGGGGCAAAGCTGCCTCCAGCAACATAATAAAGTCTTCAAGCTCTTCAGTAACTCCCACTAGGAAATATTCATTAATCAAGTTGTATTTGGCTTGTTCCAAAGCCCATCTGCTTCCCACATTCCTAAAACGATAAAAAGTAATTACAGGAAGGTTTTGATGTCTGCCAAGAATTTTGGTTCCCTTCATTTAGATATTCTCACACCAGGCTAAAAGAATGGCTTAGCTGTTATCTTTGCACAGGCAAGAAAACAAAGTTTCAGCCACACACATTTTTAATTTCCTTTGCTTCCCCCCCCCCCCCGCTCCCCATTTTTTTTTGCTCTCTTCATGGCCTAGGTTAGATGTCAAAAGATTTATGGCTCTGATTTCTAACTTTTTGATAACACTAATGCCTTTTTCAAGTATGTTGCATGGTGTTCAGTATGGAAAATTTTGCTGTTATATCAAAGAGTTCAAAAGTATCAATTTTGATGTGGCATAGAAGCAGAAACTGAAAGGCATGTTGGAACTTTGCACCAGTCTTCCACAACCGATTGCAGTTTATCTGCATTTTAGCAAGATTGCTCTATAAGAGGATAAACAAAGAGAGGTTTGCAGAATGGTTGAGAATTCGTGTATCTGATACTTTGAAAGCACTTGCTGAAGCCTTGGTCCAAATAATCTGAAGCGACCATATATGCATTTCTCTCCTACATAGAAATACAGTGTAGGAGATTTGTCATACATATGCCTTCTGACACATCATATTAAGGATATTATCTCAATTAAAAGTAAATAAATTAGAGCTGCTATTTTTTCTCCTACTATTAAGCAAACCGTGTAACAAGGCTTCGCCCTAGTTATTGTAATATGACAAATCAACTTCTAAACTTCATTTCACGAACACCTTCAGACATTCAAAATGGAATTGAGCACTCAAATTAATCCATGTTTACATTATAGCAGCCACAAAGTTTATTTCTGCCAGCTAAGAACAATTGGATTTGAGACCTAAAGGTTGAACATTTATACCAGGTTAGAAACTGATCTTGCTGCTACTAGTGAGCACATCTCCCTAAGCTGAACTTTGCTCAGATGATGTGTCATTTAAAGGGAGAGGGAAGAGACTTAGGAGACCATCCACAACAGCGGAGGAATGACAGAGTGAGGAGCAAATCATTGCCACTTCTGCCAGTGGGATCGAAAGCTTTCTGTGGATGAAAGAAGCCTTCTATCCACAGAAGGCTAAGTTTAGATCCAAGCCATGACATTTTAAACCGGGGGGGGGGGGGAGGGATCCCATAGTTACATGGTTTTTAATCAACATACCCAAACACTGACACTGGTGTTTAGAAAGGGGATACATAGTTCAGTTTGAAAACGGTTGGTTAGTTTTCTGTAGCGTTCAAGGAAATTCAATCAATAATAATGGGGGTATTGTTTCTGTTTGTTACTGTGTTATGTATCTTTGTGTTTTTATTTTGTAAACCACTCTATGATCCTGGTATAGATAGTGGTATAGAAATTTAATAAATAATAATTCAACCATTTTTCAGTTTGATACTTCGGAAGATAACCACAAAGTACACTTGTTAATCAAATGTGTTCTTTCTCAAAATCTTAACCTCTGCTGCACATTCTGATTTAATAAAATACACTTCACATGGATAATTTATTTAATCTGCAATTTAAAGCAATTCCATCGTCTTACCAGCACTCAGAGCTGTGGCCACAGAAGAACGGAATTTGAAGCCAGAGTTTCTCAGGGGCACAATCTGAGCCTCCAGCTGCTACACATTCATCAAACGTCTGGAACAAAGACAAAAACTCAAGAGTGAGCTATCAATTTCCATCTTAAATATCAAACTTCTTAGTGTAGTTATTTTTCTACATGAACTTGGGCTGCGTTACCTCACAATGGCTTACTAAGAGGCCTGTCACTTTGTGCATCAGTACATGCTGACTCCCAGCTGTGGGCACCGCACAATGAGATAGTGAGGGGTGGCTGACACACATAGAATTCACTGCAGTGTGGCTTTTGGTATGCAGCTGCTAGTGCCCCAAAAGGGACAACTGCACTGGTGTGCAGAGCCACAAGCCATTTTGTGGGTGCTGTCAAGATTCGTAATTGCTTCAACACACGGTAACCACAGCAAGGACTGAACGGTGACTCAAAATAGCCCATGTTGTGCCATGGATGTGTCTGACTTCAGAAGTTCTTGGATTCCGTTTTATCAACAGCAACCAATTTAAATTCTACTTATATTTGCTCTGCAAAAGCCAGTGTGTCAGAAAACAAGTCATATTGCTGCTACCAAGGGAAATCAAATGCTAGTGTTGAAAAGTCATTCTGAAGACTTATAGACAAATGCTGGCCCAGGGAACAACACTGGGTGGAGAAACGTATCTAACAAGGAGTGACACCACCCTGTGCTCTGTGCCTTCTTATTTGCTCTTTAAAAATAGAAGGCCGGAAAGCTGCGCATGCTCCATTGGTCTAAGACAGTGATGGCCAAACTTGGCCCTCCAGCTGTTTTGGGACTACAACTCCCATCATCCCTAGCTAACAGGACCAGCGGTCAAGGTTGATGGGAACTGTAGTCCCAAAACAGCTGGAGGGCCAGGTTTGGCCATCACTGGTCTAAGACAATGTGGAGCTCCTCGTACAACATTAAACCATATTTCCATAGCTCTCTTTGTCCACAGTAAATGCACAATTCATTGCAATCCTATCTTTACATAATTAATATTGAGTCAACGCAAATCTCTCATGAGTGGCACTTCACTCATGGAATAAGTGCTTCTGGGACCTTCTAACAGGTATGAAGATGGAGACGGTCTTTGATGAGCCCTCCTAAGACCCCTAATAATCTGCTCCAGAGAGTTGAGAGACCATCAAGAATGGTGTGGAAGGTGGTGCAGGAAGGATTAGATTAAAAAATACTAATAATCACACACACAAGCAGATGCCTCCATTGGACCAAAGGTTCTTGCATTCATGGAAGACTCCTGTGAGTGGGAACTGTATTTTAGGATTGAGCCTATTGTTCTGGATTAAATTTGCTTTTCAAAATTGCTACGTTTTGAGTTCAGTTATTATCTCCATAATTAAAGCCATGAACAAAGCTGCCAAAATGTACTTTTACTTTTTTATCCCCTTGCTTTCGTCTTCGGAGTCCAGGCCTGTAATCATCGCCAAAGCGCAGGAAGTAATAATAGGAAACCAGCCGCTCTATAGGATCTCTTATGACATTGATGTATATTGGTTTCTTTTTAACACCAAATCTGAAACAGAAGAGATAAATCCGATTGACAAATCAAAGAGTTTCCTGCATGATGTAAAAGTGGATTTGGGGTCAAAGTTTGTTCCAGACCATTCTATTTTGCCATATTAAGGCAAGTTAGGAGGAGTGCTGAGAAACTGACAATACTACTTTTTCCTGTTTCAAAGGTATTAAAGGGTATAAATGCTTTAGAAAACCTTCCAAGAAATCTTATCCCAACAGCATTCCATTGAGGTAAATTTTAAACATACACATTTAATATTTACATATATTCATTCAGTTTATTGTGTCTAACAAGTATTATCAGCAAAAGTCCTATCTGGTACTTCTCCCTCCAACAGATGCGGCCTCTGAAAACTATGCTTTGTAACAAAGAAGATAATGCAGCTGGTGTGACCACAATGACCAGATGGGGGAAATGTAGGAGGACAAGAGAGATACTCAGAAATTGCCCTTGGTTTTCTAAAGTGCTGCTGCACAAAAATGATCATGCTTCGTATGGAATAGTAGATGAAAAAGCAGTTAAATTTTAGCTCAGTGCAACAGATCTGAAATATTCTAGCACTGGCTAGAACTTAGCACGTTGGCAGTTAGCATGCTTGCCATATTTAAGACATATTTTGCATGGCTATTTTATGAAAACTCAAACATTAATTATGCCAATGACATCATAATCACCTGTATTATTATTATTATTATTATTATTATTATTATTCATAATAATAATAATAATAATAACAATATGCACCCGACACAGTTTTAGAAGGGATGCGGGTGGTGCTGTGGTCTAAACCAGTGTTTCCCAACCTTGGGCCTCCAGCTGTTTTTGGACTACAACTCCCATCATCCCTAGCTAGCAAGACCAGTGGTCAGGGATGATGGGAATTGTAGTTCAAAAACAGCTGGAGGCCCAAGGTTGGGAAACACTGGTCTAAACTACTAAGCCTCTTGGGCTTGCCAATCGCAAGGTCGGCGGTTCAAATTCCAGCAACAGGGTGAGCTCCCATTGCTCTGTCCCAGCTTCTGCCAACCTAGCAGTTTGAAAGCACACCAGTGTGAGTAGATAAATAGGTACCACTGCAGTGGGAAGGTAAACGGCATTTCTGCGCGCTCTGGCTTCTGTCACGGTGTTCCACTGAACCAGAAGCAGTTTAGTCATGCTGGCCACATGACCCAGAAAAGCTGTCTGTGGTCAAATGCTGGCTCCCTTTGCCTGAAGAATGGTAAGCGCCACACCCCATAGTCACCTTTGACTGGACTTAACCATCCAGGGCTCCTTTACCTTTAGAAGGAACCCAAAGAGAATGTGTTCTATTTATCTGCTGCTCACATTGTGCTTTGACACAGAGCATGTCTCCATGCTAGGCAGGGCAACCTTCGTACACTAATTAGCACTGTGTGGCTTGCAGGCAAAATAAGCATGGTCTGTCGGTTGAACGTACTCTGCACTTCGTACTGAATATTGCTGATTTAGCAGAATGCAGTTAATCTACTGTATGGTAAGAACTACAAAGATGCTTTTAAACAGCTTTGATGTATACTAGACCAACTGCCTTCCAACGTGCAAAAATAAATCTGTTTAAAGAAATATGAAAATCAATTACATGCCAGGAACAACCATCAAAGCTAGCCTATAAACCTGGACATTCAAAAATAGGGCTGTAAATACAGTTTCGGTGCTTTATTGCTTTAAGGACCAAAAAAGGTGCTTTTAAACTCTTCCCTGTGCATTACCAGAGTTACAACAATGTTAGCAAGGCAACGGACAGAACAAAGGTATCAACTGCAGCTGCTTGGATCTGCCAGCCTTGCTTGTTTTGAGGATGCCGAACCCTTCCCAAACCGGCTCATTAAGGCCAGCCAAGTCTACTGACCAAATAGTAAAATTGTCACATTGGGAAGGGAGGTTCTGTCTTTTGTTGGAGCAGTCTCCACCTATGCCTGAAAAGGCAGTCTTGTGATGACAAGATTTAGAATGGCAACCCAGTCAGATAGGTGGGGAATAAAAAATAGAAGAGGATAGATCTTTCCTTTTTAGAAAAGGTCACTGAGCACACGATGGCACAGCAACTGCAGGCATGGCCAGATGGAACATCTTTCCTCACTCCACTTGTAAGCGGGTTTCCAACCAGGTTATGGCCCTGCGTTACTGCCGTTCTTGATTCTGTATGCTGACTGCCATTACTTTTACCACTATTGTCTTTTTACTGGAATCCGACTCAAGACTTAGAGAGGATGAGACACCATGTCTTTAGTTTTTCCATTACAAAAGCGAAAAGGGAGATGAGGCCAGGCCTCCGCTGAGCCCACTCCTGTTCTTTCCTTGCAGAGGCAAGAGTGATGCATCTGGAAAGGCAGAGCTGCTGTCACCATGATGAGAGGAGGCAAAGCTTACTGCCACCATCATCAGTCATGTCACTTATGATTTAGGCCTGGTGAGAATTTAAGGTCCCCATCCCTAATTTGCGGGTTGCCATCTGATTAGATTTCACTTTGATTCTGATTTGATTTTAGGATGTATTTTAACTGATTGCTTAATTTTATGATAATATGTTATATATTTGATGTTAGAGACTCCGAGGCCAGTTTTGACCGGGGAGGGCAGGGCATAAATAAAAATTATTATTATTATTATTATTATTATTATTATTATTATTATTATTATTCCACCATGGCAGAAGTAAATCAACATATGCCTCACTGCTCATCCATAATGGATTTAGATAGCTAGTTGCCTTCACAAAACTTAAATGGAGTTAAAGCAAGTTGTTCCTTCAGATTTTTTTACTCAAACATTTAGCATAAAGGAGGGACCCCAAATCCGGTCAGGGCCCCTTGGCATTTCGAGATAAACACTTGGAATCCCTGTATGAATTCATCCGCTCATTTGACAGATGATGGTTCCAAGTACCCAGAGCAATGAATAAATGAATTAAAAGGAATGAAGAATGAGGCAGAATCAATGGTTTTTTTTAAAAAAAAAATGGTGCATGAGTTTTTGTCCTCTACCACTTAAGTGAAATTTCTAGACAGCTCCACCACCACTGTCATAAAAGTTTTGAAATTCAGTGTAATTTTATGAGCGCATATACTGAATCAAAGCATTATGCCAGAGTTTTTTTTAAGGAGGATGAATCTTTGCAGAAATGTTTTACACTTTTCTAACGCAATAACGCAACATCACAAGTTACTCTCGCCTATTGCCGAGAGCAAGCACAGCACTCAATTTGTTATTTTAATAATCGAAACCACAAATAGAAGAAAGCAAGCTGTTGCAGGGGGGGAAATAAATCATTTAGGTGAAAGGGTAACAAACAAAAAAAAGCCACAAGGATAATGCAACCCTGGAGGAAAATATGCATATGAATGAAATTTGTGAAATTGCTTAGCTGCCTTTCTTGAGGCAAAATGTTTTTTAGACTGAAGTTACAGTACCTACAAAATGTTTTAAGTTTTATTCTATGAATAATGTAGAGGATAGAGTAACACTTACCTAGCTGTTCACAAGGTTATTATTTCATTAGGTATTCAATGCAAGAGGTTTATTAATATAGCATATTGCACTTTCGAATTTGGAGGAAGCAATGCAATTTTATGCTCGGGGATTCTTTTTTGAGACTGAAGTTTGGCAACCATTTCTTTACATGTACATTTCAGCTGCTGTTGTAAGCTTCAGCACTCTCTGTCTGATATTACGTTGCATGCACAAAATATACGGAACATAAAACTTATGATGCCCCCCTCCCATCGTTTTCCACATTTGTCACAGCAAATAAATTAAGATGGATTCCAGATAAAATGAACAGCTGAAGTCCATCTCGCAGACCTTTCCCTTCATCTTGGTTAAGCAATAGTGCAGCCTTCACTAGCCTGGTGCATATAACTCCATATAGCTTGGGCTCCAACTCCCATCAGCCCTAAGCCAGCTTTGCCCATGGTCAGGGAGGATGAGAGCTGCAACCACAGACATCAGTAGGGTACCAGCCTGGAAAAGGCCATAACAGAGAATTGGCCAGTAAAAAGGGTGGGAATGGAAGCGGGGGAATAGTATCATTTTTGACCTCTGCTTGTGATGTTCTCGTAACGAGTTCCCATGATAAGAGCACATCCGGTTTCACAACCTAGATAATGTGCAAGAGACGCAGGCAGATTCGTTGCAGAGGTCAAACAGATGGGCAGAACAGAGTGCAGACAATGAAATCTACAGCTGGGTGGTAGCAATCGTGATGAGCAGCTGCCATGCAGTTCGGTGGTCCCACTTCTGGGCTCGAGAAGGGACTTCTGGTGCTAGTTTAGGACTGTGTGTCAAACTGGGCATCGAGGAAGCTCCTGTTCCAGTATGGTTTAAGTGGGGGTGAAAGAAATGCCCTTCTTTCAGAGAAAGCCTAATCTCTCCCCACCTGACCACACTGCTCAATACGATTCCTGCCACCTCATGTAAGTTGGCATTTATGGAGCCATTTTCTACTAGTCAGATTGGCTACAGCAGGCAATACGAGGCCATAAAACATGATGTTTCTCAAGAGGCAGCAAGTCCAATAGCACTGAATCCAAACTACTACAGCCTGTTGTTAGGGTTGCCGTATTCCCAAAAATGAAAATCCAAAAATGATTTTTTGGGGGATTTTTAAATATATATATATTTAAAGAATCACCCTAGTTGCCATACGTATCTGGGTTTTCCAAGGACGTTTTGCCGATTCGGCAAAAATCCACCCTGACGTCATTTTTGCAGCCCGATCCTCCAGCGTTTCCAGGGAAAACCCAGACGTACGGCAGCCCTACTGTTATGAAGTAGGCCTGAAGAGATACTGACTGAAACCTAAACAGAGGGTTTCTTTCCATGTGTTCTGGCACTACCGTCAAGTACTCTGCTACTGAAACACTGCACACCGCTGAAGACAGTAAGCTGATTTGTTATTCTAAAGGAAGGCTGAAAGCACTGAGCGGAGTCATTAATGACTCAATCAAATATTAAAAATAAATAATTGCTTCCTTCATTTGCATGGCTGACAAAATTGTTGTTGAGCGCATATATCCATTTTTGGCTAGTGTTTCAAATTTGTTGTGGGGGTTCTCTTGTATGATAAGGTAGAGTCAGCCCAGGGAACAGCAGGCTTTTTAAAAAAAATAAATAATGCAAAGCAACTTCTAATATGAAAGGCTCTACAGGAAAGCAGGTGGTCACTAGTAAGTATTGGGAAAGAGGTGGCACCAACAGATTAGTAGCAATTAGAAGACAAAAGAAAATGAGGAGAATCTTAACTACTTAAAGGACTAAAATCACCAAGCGGGAACTGGTTAATTCCTTGATTTGCTGCTCAGCAAGCCTGTTCTGAGGTTTATCCCCACACCGTTCTCTACTCCAGTTATATATTTGTGCTTTCAGATAGCACACAGATTTTTTAAAAATTAAGAAAGTATGTTTTCCAAGAGCTTAGTCACCAAAACACATCAATAGGAAAGGATGGTGCATGTCCAGGAGAAAAAGACTGAAATCAATCTGAATGAGAAGTCAGTGGGGAAGAGAAAAGCTTTACTGAAAATAATACAGGGGGAGAAAAGAGCATGTTCAGAATATCACGGTGCAATTTCTGTTCATGACCATTAGAGGGCAGTAAACTCTTAAGTGAATGAGTGCAGTGCTTGAACAATAAAAAAATAAGCTGACAAGGAGTCAAAATGCTGCAAACAGAATTGTATGTTATGTGGCTTACTTTGCAAAATCCAGGAAGGATATATGTCCATGATAAAACCCTGGCTTCATTTCTTTCCAGGAAGTTACATTCTTCACAAATCGTACCTGGGAGGGAAGAAGAAAAGTTTCTTTAATGCTTAGAAGAAAAAATTGAGATCAATGAAATAGGCTAGTATTAAGAGATGCAACTCAGCTAATAGCAAGTGATAACAGTAAATGCTCCACTCGAAAGCGTTCTTAACATAGCCATAATGATACTTCATATTGATACGGCATTTTCCAAAAGGGCTCAAAGTGCCTCTCATAGATCCTCTTAGCAATCCTTAAAAGCTGCCATTTTTCTGGGCAGCATGATCTTCCTTCTATTACAGGTGAGAGGCTGAGAAAGCAGTGTCTTGTCCTAGGCTACCAAAAACCTCATAGGCGAGCTGGGTTTTGAATTAGGGGCTTCCTAGCAAAAAGCACACACTATTAAGATTAAAGTGCAATAATTAATGCAACAGCTCAAGGGGACCCACATATAAAATTCTGCAAATCTGTTTGCTTTCTCTTGAGTGATTCGTTTTAAAAACAAGAGTGCTGAAATCCTCCTCTCCTAATGTCCGTATTTCAGGGCAACTGCACCATAACCTGAGCTTAGTTTATGGGCCTGTTAACTGCAAACCCCAAAATGGTTCAGCTTGCCAAGTAGCGTCTGAAATTTGCAAACATATCAATAGGTGTGAGCCGAGGGAGAGTTATCTATTGGCTGATTTCACATAGGAACTATTGATTCTGCACCCTGAGATTGCTACTGTAAAAGATATCCAGCAATGCATTTCTGGTACTTCCAGCAAATAGGTTACTTGCTTCCCAAGTAGGTCTACCACCTTCCCTTCCTTTCAGCTTTTGAACATATCCCACGATCCCTTTCACTCATGCCAGTGCCATAATTTGTGTGAAGGCAGACAGATGCACACATGTGAAGCCACATAACTGCCAAAACAGTGACATGATCTCTTTTTGTAAATACCTTTTGGGGGTTGGGGGGGGAGACGGTTATTGGGACAATAAGATGGCTCTCTGCTACAATGCTTGTTGTAAATCACCCTGTGATGTTTGGATAGAGGGTGATATGCAAATTCTAATTCTAATAATAATAATATTTCTCTGCCATCCTGATCAAGCCATTCCATTTTATATACCTTGCCCAGGATTTCCCCCGCTTGGTTTCTCAGCTTTATGGGGCTGTTTTGGAGTGCCCACTTGGGGTTTTTTTTCCCCTGCATACTTAACCTTGGGGTTAAGTCATGTCTGTTGGTAATTCTCTCTTCTGTGTAGGTGGATGTGGTTTTGGCTACATAAACATGAGCCCAGGAAGATTTGAACTGGTGTTAAAAGAAGGAATCATGACATTCAGAAGGTAGCAAAGTGACTCAAACGGTCCAAACCAGATGCCATTTTTGAGTAGTTTAACCAAGTGGAGCAGCCAGAGGTTGTTCGTTGGGCTTTAGAAAAAGAGTTGATTAATCTGAATACCACCATCTGTTCAGTTCTTAATACTGCAATTTTAGAAACTGATATACTAAGGCACACACAAAATGAACACACCAGGAAGTATCTCTGTACCGTAACAGATAAAGGCATATGGTCTTAACAATTAAAGCAGAGACGTCCGACTGTACTGATCTCATAACTGATCAAGGAGTCCTATATTCATGGTAACATATAATGGTGCTTTCACATTATAATGAATGCATGGGGTATGTGTAGATACATAAATATATACATAGAGAGATCATAAATGACAAACACAGAGAAATATATGTCTGTAATGTTTTCTATCTAACTGCTGAATGTAATCTGAAGTTAAGCTATGATGTGCTGCTGTTTCTTCTAGCACTCAACCAGATAGCTTTAGCCACTTGTGCAAAAAGAGAGAAAGAAAAAGACTGAGTACTCCACATAAGCTGAATTTTGCTTTCCCTGGCATTGTCTGTATTGATGTTGACTTGAGGCAGCAAGACGGTTTAAAATGGAGAGTACTTCCAACTGCAGGATGCTGATATCTCTCCCTCAAATAGCAAACGCAAGCGATGACAGCCAGCAGCCACGTGGTCGAAACGAGGAGCAGCTATCAGTCTACTAAGGTGGAACTTGAGGTTTACATAAGTCCAAATACACGCATACACATAAACCTAAGAGAGAGTGAAAAGCCCTGCAGAAGTAGGCAGGCTCACTAACCACTATCAGAAGAGAAATGGCATAGGAAGGAGATGGAAGGGGAGATTTAGGTGACTAAATGCTGCAACATTTTTATAGCATGTCTCATATGTGGTTTTCTGAAGAGGCCAACATTTGCTAGTTATTAAAGCATATTGGCTTTTGTTAGAATAATGTTCAGTTCTCTGTGCTATGCTGTGGGATGGGAACATGGGATATAGTAAACCATTAATGTATTTCCTTTAATTGTCAAATACAATGATCTAACACTAAGAAAGAGGCTCCAGAGGGACAGCTGCAACAAAACAGAGCCCAATCCCGCTCTTAGTTCCCTTTTAATTCAAATAAACTTCATAGATAGATGAAAATAAAATAAGCATTTTATGGTTTATTAAATTTGTATACTGCCCTTCATCCAAGGACCACAGGGCAGTTTAAAACATACAAACACAAAAATATATACCATAGAAACAAACAAAAACAATATTCCCCCACCCAGTTTAAAAGGCAATAGATTATTTAATTAGCCAAAGCAAAGGCCTGGAAGAAGAGGAACGATTTCACTTGGTGCCTATTTACTATATGTACTGAAGGTTCCACAGGGCCAAAGAGCACTGCACCCTCTTGAAATGACCGTGAAAATAGGACTGGAAACACCGCAAAGTAATGCCATATGCACTCCCAAGCTCAGGCAGCTGCTCTAAAAGGATGCCATGGTTGATGGTTATCAAAAGCTGTTGAAAGATCAAGGAGAATTAACAGGGACAGATTTCCTCTTTCTTTCTCCCAGCAGAGGTCATCATACAGGGTGAGCAAAGCAATTTCTGTGCCTAAACTGGGCCTAAACCCTGATCAAAATGGATCTAGAAAATCAGTTTCCCCCAATAGTGCCCTTGTCTGTCATAAGTAGGGTCACCGCAGTGCACCAGGGGCTCATCCTCAATAGCTGCTCAACACCAACAGACTCTCAAATTGATCTGCAGATCTTAATACTTAGCAGAGTTACGAGGAATCAAATGGTGCCCTAATTCTGAATGAAATAAAAAGGACTGAGTCTTACTGGATAGAAGTTGGTGAAAAATTGCCCTAGCTACTGCCGAAACATGGTATAATGAAGCAAATATTAGGATGACCCAGAAGCACTCTACGATAATAGCCTAGTTGGCTAGGAAATATGAAACCTCTGAAATCAAGTCCCCAGGTTCCATCGGTCACAGATCCTGCCAATTCTGTTGGTATTATCTGGATTGACATATGACCAATCGCCAACTGCAGTAAGAGTGGCTACTGCAAATAGGGTGGGTTGTCTTAATCTCCAATCTCCACCCAATTCTGCTCTCCCAGAATCTTCATAAATGCTGGACAAGGGGTTCCAGTGAGGTGAACTGGAGTGCAGAAGACATAATTGTCCACTGCCAAATTCTTGACTATCCTACAATCTATTCTAGGGGAAACCGTGTTTTCACATTTTCTGTGGCCATCAGAATGGCAGATTAGTCCAAAATATTTTAGTTGTGGGAACCATCTGCTTGCTCTCTTTGATACCAATATTTTGTCTGTCATCTCACATCCAGAATTATGAATTAACACTTAATTTGTGTTGATAATGCTGCATTTGGTGGCCAAAGCTTTTCATGGAACAGGTCGGGAGTAAGCTAACGGAATACCCACTAGTAACCAATATATTAAAACTATTCAGGGTCAAATATAGTCTTGTGGATATTTTTGCCATTATTTAGGAATATCCACTTTACATGTAGTATAGAAAATTGGGGCAATTACTTAGTATTTTGAATTCAAGATAATCCTTGGAATTTAACTAACAAAAGACCAAAATATGTGAGCAACTTTCTACAGATGTATTTTTCCCCTAGCACTTTTAGAAAAATAACTGAAAAGCTATTTTTGAACTTCTGGTATGTTTAAGCTGTTTATGTTTTAAGCTCAGATGAGCTTCCCGGAATTGAAAGAGAGATCAAATGTACTCTGATGGAGAACAAGAAATCCTGCAAGGAAAAAAAGTAGAAAATGAATGGTATAAAGATTTCAGTTTTCTTGGCAGATGGGAACGTCAACAATTCTCTAAAGATCAAAGAAAACAAGCCAGACAAGCCACTATGGGATCAGCAAAACCTGGGAGAGATGCATGCTTTATAGCTACAGAATAAAATGGCTTATCAATTAGCGAGTGCTCTGCAGATATGGTACAGGGCACAGTATAGGGTTTGTATTTAATAAAGCTTTGTTTTGTTAAATCTCTAGGCCTTTGACCACTAAAGGTTTGCCAGCTAACTATCCTCTGGATAACTGGTGGACACTAACTTGGATGCCCTGGAAACTCTTGGGAGTTGAAGGGTGCTGGATATCAGTTTATTAAATAAAATTAATGAATGATGTTGTCCAGATACACAGTGCCAGAGAGGTGTCCCCTCTTGACCAGCAGTGGTTCTGCTGTACCGCGAAATAAGCTTCTTTACTACTAAAGTGTGCCAGGCACTGTACAAAGTATGCCCTCTGTAGAAACACACATTTAAATGAGTCTGAAAAAACAAAAGGGGCGGGGAGGGAAGCAGAGACACGGCTTATGAAAACTTCAAGTGATTAATTTTGACAGCTGGAAATAAGTGGAAGGGCTGAAGGATGGCAACAGAAGGCCAGAGAGTGGAAAGTTGGCCGTTCTCAAGGCGGGAGACGGCTTGAGCATCAACGAGGAAATTGCCAAGATATTTTCACAATGCTGATGAAGGAAAGAACATGATTTTGTGATAGGCTGAGTATAAAGGGCAAAAGAGAGGCAGGGGTTAGAGAAAACCAGTGCTTTACTTCCTATCAACAGCAGGGAGATAGGTATTATCAATTCACATAAAAATTAACTAAGGAGAGAGGGGCTTTGGAGGAAAACACTGGAAATTTTGCCTTAATGTGTTAAGAAATCACTCAAGCTTACCATGTGACAATATCTATATTATATTATTATTAATTAATTGAGTTCAATTAAAATACACATTTAATAGTAAGTATGGTATCAACATCTCCTGTTCTGCCAGGTTCTAAGTCAGGGGTAGTTAACAAGGTGCCGTCCAGATGTTGTTTTTATGTATTTTACCTTTTATTTAGAAACATTTTAAAATCGTTTACTCAACAAAAGACCTCTAAGTGATTTATCATGCACCTAAGTGATTAGAAAAAACTATTTGTTGGACTCCCATAGGCCCCAGTCATTACATTCAATGGTGAGAGATGACGGGAACTGTAATCCAAAACAACTAAATTGCTTATTTTTGCTCTAAAGTAACAATTTTACTAAAACCTGTATGTTGTTGCTCTCTACTGGGTGTTACTGTCAAATGTTTCTTCATACTTGATACTTTACTTCTGGTGTACCAAAATACCCGACGTAAAAATAAAACAATTAAGGAAATGAAAGCTTATATCTTAACCAATGCAACCTACTTGATCTTGCAGAGACATCACAGGATTGTTCTTGGTTGTGTTGATATGCAGAACATGGTACTTGTTCCGTGCACAAAGATCGTATGCAATGTTTGTGAAGGACGTGCTTGCAGTTTTAGGTACTCGATTATAAATGATCACCACATCATCATCTTCATCCAGAACAACATCTGACCGAAAGCCATCTATTGTGTGACGCTGCTCAATTTCTCGGACTTCGTGTTTTGCAATAGCCCTCTCTGTAAAAAAACAACAACAGAGAGCACAAACCATTTTATGAGCAAATTTTCATTCATTCATTTGACCAAATTTCAATTTAAACTTTTTAAAAATGTGGTGTTAAGATACAATGCCTGGGAACTTTAATAATGAAACCTCCATTAAGGGTTAACAAGAGTAAGGGAAGAAATATCTACGAGAAGACTTTTTCCACAGTAATTCCCCCCCCCCACCAGCCAATCTAAAAATAATTGCTACAAAACATCTAGCATTTTGCAATGATAGATGAAATGATACTGCACATAATATGAATTTTACAGAACATTAGCTACTGACCATTCAGGGTTTAGTCAATTAATTGCAAAGAGGAACTGAAATTTAGATAAAACGGATGTTGTGCTTATTTTAATTAAGCCCACTCCCCTGTGTATGATATAACAATGAATGGCTTTGCAAAATCCAATTAGATATATTAATTGCAAGTCTGATAAGAATAGAAGTGGAAGCAGCTTACGACACGATCATCATTTTTTTTAAAAAAAGGTGCAGAATGCCAATCTTGAATACAAAAACGTAGCAAAACAGAAGTGAACAAAGCAGGAGAGGCAACTGCAATCCTTGAACTGAACAGCAGATAAAACTGGGACAGCACACACTTCAGCGCAAGTCCACAACATCTTTCCATGTAATTGTTAACTGACCTTACCCCACAGCATAGCCAGTAGTTGAATTAGGTGCCCTTTCTAAATGTATGCTGTGCTGGTTGCTGCTGTCTGGCTTGAAAGCAGACTGCCTTGCCTTAGTACTACTAATACAGTGGAACCTTGGGTTACAGACGCTTCAGGTTACAGATGCCGCTAACCCAGAAATAGTACCTTGGGTTAAGAACTTTGCTTCAGGATGAGAACAGAAATTGCGCCGCAGTGGCGCAGCCGCAGCAGGAGGCCCCATTAGCTAAAGTGGTAACTCAGGTTAAGAGCAGTTTCAGGTTAAGAACGGACCTCCGGAAAGAATTAAGTTCATAACCCGAGGTACCACTGTACTTGTTGCTGTCCAGCCATGCAACTCAAACTCAACATAGCCAAACCGATTAATGCTCTCTCTCTCAGTTGCCTTCATTTCACGGCCACCATGCTTATAATAATAATCCCTCCAACTATTTCACATTCATTTACCAAGCAAGGTGTATACAACAACTCTACTTTTCTATGTACGAGTGCTTTGTTTGAAGCTTAGCAGCAGAACCACAGTGAAATGGAATGCTTGAGGTATTAGGGACATGCCCATGGCTAGTTTGTAAGTAGGAAAAAGAGGAAGCATTGCCTTTCTGTATTCATTTCCTCTTTAGGTACCCTGTCACATGTTCAATTATGTATTTTTACTATGTGCACACAACCCTGGCCTCTCATGAAAGGGCTGAATGAAAACCTGAGGAGCTAACAAACAAAGCATATAGGTTTTGCAAACTAAAAGGTAGGACTAGGCAACAGAGGCCTTTCTTGAAAATGAGGGGGGCGTGCAACAGTCACAACTAAACATATGCAGCTAAATGCTCGATTACCTGATATGTTCAACATTCAAAATGTTGGAAGACACAAAGTAAACCAACACACAAAAATGTCCATCATCATAATCCAGCAGGGTCCACAATATAAAATTAAATTCCAAAGGTTGAATTCTGGCCATTTTTTATGACCACCAGATGCTCAGACGACCAGCTGTCTTTCTTTGTCCTGCCCTTCCTGCCAGGTTTGCTCAACTCTTCCTGCAGCATTATATGCAAATTATTTAATTAGCTAACTGGCATAGTTGTCAAGAATATGCATAGGTTCATTCTTGATGTTAATTCAGCGCTACTGAATGATGTCAGACTCTCAAATCCTTGCATCTAAAAGCCTATAAAGAAACACTCAGAAGAGCCAGAGCAGACTCCAACCACACTGTCTCAATATTCAGCTTGGCTCTATTCCATTTACAGGCTCCAAGCATATGAGATTAAAATATTCCTTTACCCAAATTAAGGAGAAAAGGGCTAGACCAGACAATAAGAACTTGAGATATCCTAATTAATAGTTACCTGTACAACTTCATATCTGTTCCCTTAGGGTATATGAATTATGATAGGGTCTAATTACATGTGGGCCTTTTCTCTCTGTTACAGGATTTATCAGCATTTCAAACTAGGATATTCAGATTAACAGAAAAGGCTTGTCACTTAAACTAAAAAGATGTAATTGATACAAGCATGGGGAAGTAAAACACACTCTCTATAGGTCAGAAACCCTGGTACTTGGTTGTTGTCTTTAGCCTCATCTTTTGTCTTCCTGTCCTGTGCACACATGTAAGCACACTGTTCATCTCCCTCCTTGGTTTCATACCTGTATGTTTATCCAAGATTTTACAGGTGAGTTAGGGCTGTCAGGACCTCAACATCTCCTAGATTTGTGTTAATAAATTCCACTTTGGCTTGTGCCAAAACTTCTCACCTCATGATTCCAGCCCTTTCCAACATCACAACATCTAATATTCAAAATCATACACTGTTTAGTGGAATGCAAAAATCACAAGACCATGCAATCACACACAACTTGGTCCATTCATCTAAACAAGGATTTGTTGGATCAATCAGGGAGGCGGGTCTAGTGCCATCTAGTCTAACATGCGGTCTCCAACAGCCATCATTCATATTCCGCTGGAAACTCATAAGCAAGATATTAACTTATACGATTATGGTGATTTCCCATATTCAGCATCTCGCCATCAGAGCAGAATATATAGGCTCTATACCCACTGAAAGACTTAAATCTTTGTAAATCTGTCCATTCTTTAAGCCAGCTATATTTATGGCTGTCACACATGACATTTCTCAATGAAATTCCAGGTTTTCAAAAATGCTGAGCAAAAAAAGCACATTCCCTCCTGGGTATGAATGTATTTTATTGAAGACAACCACACAACTATGCATAGATCTTGTGCTATTGAATGGGATTACAGCAAACAGAGAAGGGGAGGGGAGAAAAGAGGAGGCTGGTGTTACTGAATATGGCTGGCAAGTAGGCACAGCTTGAAAATTTCCCTATGGCAAGCCAGATGGACATGAAATTGCTTTTAGAACTATTGGTGTTTTTTCTCAGTTTGACTATAGAAGCTCTGGTCGTACATTTAACCAAACTGGTATATCTGGACATTTGGTGTTGGAAGGCTGAGGTTCAGGGTGAAAAACAGCCACACACCTGTGGTAGCTGCCCTCAAGCAACTAGGCAAGGTTCAATTCTCTTACATGGCTCAACAGAGCTGCGTGCTCTTTAAGATCAGGTTGCAAAAGATGTCCTGCAATATTTAGGTGGGTACACACTCTTCCCTTCCCTGTCTCCTGGAAGGTGGAAAGACAGCTTCCCATTTTAAAGAGGGGAGACAGGTTCCAAAAGAAGTATGTAAAACCCTTCCTACCGCCTTTTTATGGGGACGGGGAGAGAGAACAGCTTTACACACTACCCTCAATATACAACAGTGTATTAAAAATCAGCCCTGTGTTCTGAAAACCGTTGAAGGAAAAATACGCTATCTTCTCTCCCTACCCTCCAAGTTCTAAAGAGGAGGAAACAGCTTTGGCACTCCCTTCCAAAAACTGCTAATGAGACCCGCTCCAGCTGTAGACCAAAGAGCAGGAAGGAATAAAGGACACCCTACAGCTGTCAGAAAGCTCCTCTATTTCAGGGACAGCTTCACCGGGGAGTCAGTATGCAAGGTAAATTGCATTTGTTATCATTATTTGTATTCCACCTATCAGGATGCAAACCCTTCCAAGGTGGATTGCAAATAAAATCAAAACATATTAATAAAATCACAAGAAGACAGTATTAAAATGTAACAAGCCCTTAAAATCTATCCCATGGAGCTGTTGGTATCAGTCCGCCCAGGTGCTGTGGGGTGACAGTCCAGCTGCAGCAGGTCCTGAGGTGTTGGGCAAAGCTTTATAGCAATAACAGTAGCTAATAGGGCTGAGCTAGGTCTGATTTTTAACATTGTGATATATCACCAGCTACACATCACGATATACCAATATATCATGATGTCTGAAATGAGGCAAAAGGGGTTACGTCCTGGCAATGGCTACTACTTAGGGGTCTAAAACTGATACGTTTTTACTAACATATTGTTACAGCTGTTATTTTATAGTACAGAGCAACAGGGACAGCAGGAATCATGAGAGAAGTGATGACCTGCTTTGCGGTTTTCCCCATATCACATTTTTTTACATAGCACATGTACATATACATTGTGATTCACAATATATCACCATGCCAAATATTATAAAACCATTATCACGATGTGGACTTCAAATCAATTTTGGGCTATATATTGATACATCGCCGGCCCTAGCAGCTAACCCCAACTGCTCTCTCCTTGTCTGTGGCGGGCATTGCTTAAGCAAGTGAGGCAAGGGATGGCTAATGATTAAAAGAAACAAAACATTTTAATGGTATTTCAAGCAAACAAACAAAAAGGAAGAAAATTCTGTTGCTTCTGTAACAACAATATTTCCTTCAGAAAGTGGAATGACTTTTAATTCACAGACAAATACTTTGCAGAACCATGCTGAGTTTTGGATGAAAAAATGCTGGACTGGCTGAGAGGTAATGAGAAGAAACCCTTGGCATTATCAGCTTCTCTAGTGATGATGTTGGTTTCTACTTCATTCTGCCTATGGATTCAAATTATTACACACAGCAATCACAGCTGGGTTAACTTTCAAACAATCCCTGCCAAAGGATCACAATTTAAGATATTGTCTACAAAGAACAAGAGGGGAGGAGCAGGATAACAGTTCTAAATCTAAAGATGATAGGGAAAAAAATCCTGAGAGCCATGCATTTCAAATAATATGTATGTGAAGGAGATATTTATTCCTAAATCATAAAAACCATGTGCCAGATACAAGTGGGCAGTAGATCCTAGAAGAATTCCATCAAACACTAGGCAATGATATATGAAAATATGTGAATGAACTACCAAAGGTAGATGTAAATCACCTCTATTTGGTTATTCATTTGTTTTCTAAAGGAAAAAGGGAAAAAGACAGCAGAAGATGAACAGGAAGAGAATGCATGAAAAGGAGGAAGCTAAGAAAAATTGGAGGACATAATATGTAGTTCAAACAATGTGAAATAGATGGTGTGAAACAAAGATCACAAAACTTAAGAGTATAGAGGCACAAAGCAGCTCAAAATGAAGGGACTGAAATGTTAATAGCTCAAGCTGAATGAGAGAAGATAATTTACCGTAAACAACCAAAGGACAGAACTGTGAAGAATAATGTAGTTGAGACAATAAGCGAAAAAGCACACACAGACACACATAGTTAATTGTAGGAAGTGAAAAGGGGGAAATAGATGCGGTGAGAAACAAGTGGTTTAATTGTTCTCAATGTTGCTGTAAACTTTGAAGGAGGGGGGACTTCATATAGTCTCTTAAAGAAAAAGGACTAAATGGTCAACTCAAAGTCATAGCCAAAGATTGTGAACAGGAACAATCAACACTGCAGTAGCAGTCTCTAAAATAATGCTGGCAAAGGAGCAGTGTTCAAAACTCCCATTGTTCAAGGCACATTTTGCAACAGGGAATTTCAACAGCACGACAGGGAATTTCAACAGCGTGAAGCATTTCTGAGCTCTGGGCCCAGTACTGCACCTAAGATTTCAGGAGGACCTTTTTCTGCCTCCCCACTTTCAGCTACTCTCCAAAGACTGGAGAAGGGACACCATAAGAATATTAGGGGAGGGGAAGGACTAGACCCTGTGAAAATGAACATAAGATTTTAGCTGCAGTTCATTCATTTTCAGCACTGTATTCTTGATATTAAAAAGTGTGCCTGGAAATTCTGTTGTTGCGTCCATACCCTCTGTTTAAGGTGCCATTTAGCTCCTAGTTTTCATATATCAGTTTCTAACACTGCAAAGAAGTAGAAAATAAGATGAGTACCAAATGTCTTGAAGTGACAGCAAAACTTTGGACCGTTATCCCCATGAAATAGGTGATACGGGTGAGCAAAGTCCAGCTTATGTCAAAGTAGTCAAGGTTTGTGTATAAGAACAATGAACATTCCCGAATGCCCCATTCCCGATAGTGTAACTCGTTACAAGAAAGCTACCCAGACTTCACACTTCTTGGCAGCCTAGGTAGCCCTCTCAGGAGAAGATTTTCAGGAAAGCTACTCAGCTTGCAGGACAGAACAGCTGACACAGCAGCTTTCAGATTCAGCAACCTCCTTTTCTCAGCTAGAGCGATGTACACAGTGTACAAGCTGCAAGTGTTGATTTTCCTACATAGGAAAATAATCTGTTCAGTGTGTGCAGGTGCTCCCTGAGTTTGAGACATTTCTAACTATGTCACAGTTTCCCTAATGTAAAGCTATTCTTCTGCAGCCTGTGAGATGTCCCACTAACTAAGCTATCTTCAAGACGACGGAGCAGGGTTTAAAATTCCCAGGCGCATTTTGCACCTAAGATTCTCGATCTGCGAGCACCTCCAAGAGTCTGCCATTTTTTGTGCCTGGCTGACACTCAAGGATTACTGAAACATACATGCTTTGAAGCCTCAAAGTATATGTTAAGGATAGACAATATGTTAAGGAGTTTAACAATAAAGAGTAGAGTGTTTTGAAAACTGAAGCATGGTACCAATATTTTTCTTGTAAACACCAAATTAAACATGCATTAACAATTTCTGCTAAAAATGTGATATTAACAATGTGTCACTTACATGAATTGCGTATTAGTTCATGCTTATCAAAATAATAAATAAAAAGTGTTGCCGACCCACCCTCCCCGGTGGCAATTAGGCATTCTGTTTTGGCACCCACAACCCAGGTCCCAGGACGGGGTGAGCTCCCGTTGCTTGGTCCCTGCTCCTGCCAACCTAGCGTTTCCGGAGCTGCTCTGGTTCGCCAGAAGTGGCTTACTCATGCTGGCCACATGACCCGGAAGCTGTACGCCGGTTCACTCGGCCAATAAAGCGAGATGTGTGCCGCAATCCCAGAGTCAGCCACAACTGGACCTAATGGTCAGGGGTCCCTTTACCTTTTTACCTTTTCTACCCCAGTTTCTAACACTGCTACGGAGTACTTTTTTGCACCACAAAGCGGAAAAGGGTTGGATTATCAAGTGCAAAAATGCAGATTTATATTATCAGCTTTCATTGTGCATTTCAGTTAACTCCCTACCCCCCACCCCAGTTGCAGGCCACATTCCCACTGAAGTGATACGATGAAGGCCACCTAATGATGGGGTCAAAGCCAGTTGTGACTGGGGTCAGACCAAATTACCAAAGGGACACCCCTTTGGTATGTTTTTCCCCTTCCTTTCTTGGGCATCCCCTTTAACCTCATTTCCCCTTCTTGGCACCTGTATAAAATTTTGTTGAGTACCCTAGGTAGCCCTGGGGCCAGAGGTTGCCTAACATTATGTGAACTATTAGTTATTTAAAGAGAGCATAACCTTTTGAAGTTGCATGGTGAAATTTCCCAGATGTTGAAGATGCTGAGTACTAAATTACTAATATTTTGCTCACTACTTCTGATGAGATGCGTTAAGTTGGTAAATAAAATTTAAAATATTCCAGAATACATTGGAATATTTTACTTGTATTATTCAGAAACATCCATCAAATTGGAAGTTATTTAGCAGGTCAGGGTTCTTTTGCAATTGTCACGATGAAAATTTTCAACTCAAGGATATGTTTTTAAAGTGAGATGCAACTAGAGAGGAAACACACATTCAAAGGGCACACGGTAATCCCTGGAATCAATCATTAGGCTTTCAGTCAGCCCAAGTGACTCCTAAAACTGTTGAAAGAGCCATATTAAATAAAAAGATTGCAAAAACCCAGCACTGTTAATACATCTGGCCTGTGACGCTAGTGCTATAAAAGTATAGTTTTGTCTGCAGAGCACGTAACAAACTTAAGCGCTTATATCTTTCTACATGAATTAGAAACGATTCTGTTAGGACCAAAAATCCAGCCAATCAGAGTGCAACGGACATTTGGTAGGATGAAAAAAGCCCTTGTTTCAAATTCTCCAGACTTCATCTGGGTGTGTTAGTATGTGGCATAACTCAAATAAAAGCAGTATTTTGCATCACTTAAAAAAGCACTGCTCCTTTCAAAGACCTATTTACAAAAAAAATCTTATAAGGATATAATCTGCAGCTCAGAGTAGAGATGGATTTATGATAAAGATGATGAGATTACAGCTATTTCCAGGTCTATGAGCTGGATGCAATTTAGACTAAAGGATCACATTTGCTACACCACAACCCTCAAAATAAAACATTTTTTTTAAAAAAAACTTGAAATTGGAACAAAAAAACCTCAGAAAGCCATTCAGATGTAATCCAAGTTCCAATGCAAAAAAAAAATGATTATGTGGCATGTTTTTCCCCCCTCCTTTTGCAGTCATTAGGATTCAGTTTTTAATTTCTATTCCACTGCATGATTTCCATACATTGGCCTCATTCAGCTCTGTGCTAGCTTAATTTGAATCTGAAAAACAGTGGATTGCATAAGAGACGTGTACAGACCTCTCTCATTCTTTACAATGGCCTCTTGGGTGTTGCATCTACCTTGGTGGCAGAAGGAAGGGTTGAGTGTATAAAACACCGTATTAAGATAAATGGGACCGACTTTGCACATAGGCACTATGCTCATCCCAGACAGGACTAAAGCAATGCCATTTAAAATTGTATCTGCTCTTCCGCACTGTGTGTGTCTAAAATGCACTTAGATTCGTGCACATTTTGGCAGTAATTTAGTATTTTTGAGTCTATTTTGTCCACAAAGGGACCATTTTGTAGTTTGTAGTAATGTCCTAGAAATGTGAAGTGCTTGTTTCTGGTGCTGCTATGAGATTTCAGTTAGAGTTCAATTTCTTGGGATACAAAAGCTGCAATGTATAGACTAGAAAGAAGATTAGAACACACAACCACATAGGATCAAATTCACATAGATTATAATGTGGACCTTCCCTAAAAGTCCTAGTGGCCATAACTGGATTATTAACAAAACTAGCTCTAGCTCACCTTAATTGTTTTGTATTCTTTATAGCTAGGACATACCCAGAATACCGCAGATGATAGCAGTGTCTAAGCAGAAATCGTCTAAGTGTCTGGGAAAATCCAGACGTATGGCAACTTCCCCTAAAAACAGCTCGAAAACGTCCATGTTTGAAATATGGCAACCCTAGGGGAGGTATGAGAAGCACATGCAACAGTAATACTGGCAGTTTAAAAACAGTACAATGCCATGGCAGACGTATAAGCTGCTGCAAGTCCACTGCTGGCGACAGCCACGATGGGATGGAAAATGGTTGGCAAGGCTGACTTCTCCGAAGAGTTATTTGCATGAATGCCGTAAATAATTGGTTGGAAAGTGCCCTCTGCTCATGGAAAAGCTATTTTATATTGTGAACTGGAGTACTGTGCAAGAAAGGTGAAGCTAAATCCAAGTGTGTTCATCCACTTGCAGAAAAGAATGGGCAGATTCTTCTACAGAGCCTCTTAGCATTGAGCCAACTTTTACGCTACCACTTGTACAAGTGTCTGTGAGCAGCTATTTCCCTTCTGTTCATGATTCGTTGGATACAACCCCATGTAATTAAGCACTATCAAGAAACAAAACTGCCCTGGATCACATTAACAGCCAAACCCACTAGCAGCTAGTCTTCTACACTTAATTCTAGTATGCCCCTCCACCGAAGACATTAATGACTATTGTAGCCACTTTGCTATAAATAGCATTAGACTAATGAACCAGTATTTACTAACAATGTCCAAAGTGTTTATTTTCTCCAACAGCGAGTAAAAACATCTTTAGACGAGAGAGCAAATAGCATTGCTGATGATAGCCTATGCACAACAGAATTATTTCCACACTCCAGCAATCACACCTGGTGCTCTGTTCGACTGGTAAGCAAAGTCAGCTAAGACAACTCCAGCTGGGCCTCGATATCATTAAATACAATCTAATGCAGCAGCTGTCTGAAAATTAGAGCTACTGATGCTGAAAACCTGCTAGGGTTTCATTAGCATCACATAATCCTTTTCAGGAATTCTACAATTTCTAAGATTGTATGAGCATACTGCACCCTACGGAATACACACACTGTACACTGGAAACCTCAAAAGGTTTAGCTTGCCATACTAAAATAAGACCGTTATGCAATGCTGAAGTCTGCTACTCTTAGTGATGTACGGCACCTTAATTTGAGCATCCTGTCCTGCAAGACGCATGGAGTTCCAGATTACATGGGGGTGAGCGAAGGGGGTTGCAGATTCCTGTGAAGCAGTGTTCACCAAACTTGGGTCTCCAGCTGTTTTGGGACCAAAACTCCCATCACCCTTAGCTAGCAGGACCAGTGGTCAGAGATGATGGGAATTGTAGTCCAAAACCAAGTTTGGGAAGCACACTGCTGTAAAGGTTCATTCAGTGGTCATCCATACATACACAATCCCATGTGTGTGAATGCGCAGAGGCATGGAACCTTCTTCGGTTCTAGGCTTGGGTGGGGAGCCCAAATATAGGCCTACTAGGGTATACTATAAAAAAGGTAAAAGACCCCTGGACGGTTAAGTCCAGTCAAGGGCGACAATGGGGTGCGGCGCTCATCTCGCTTCAGGGCAAGGGAGCCCACGTTTATCTGCAGACCGCTTTTCCAGGTCATGTGGTCAGCATGACTAAACTACATCTGGCGCAACCATAATGGAAGCCAGAGTGCACAGAAACGACATCCACCTTCCTGTCACAGTGGTACCTATTTATCTACTTGCACTGGTGTGCTTTCGAACTGCTAGGTTGGCAGAAGCTGGGCAGAGCAAGGGGAGCTCACTCCGTCACGCAGATTCAAACCGCCAACCTTCCGATCGGCAAGCCCAAGGGGTTCAGGGGTTTAGGCCACAATGCCACCCACATCCCTTTATAGGCCTGCTATACTCCCATCATCCCCAATGGCTGACCATGCCAGCTGGGCTGATGCAGGTAGAGTCCAGCAATATCTAGAAGGCCACAAATCCTCCACCCTTACTCTAAGAGGAAGGTATATCCACCCTCCCCTTCAGGTCTTCTTGCTCAGTTATTTTCCTTGCTGCTGTGCAATCAGAAAGACAACGCTGTGATATTACAGAAACAGCAACTAATTCCGTATTTGACAGTTTCATTTACATAGACTATATAGTCCCTACCGCCATGCAATCTAATACATAACTCCCAAACTACTTATTTACTGAGGGCTTCTGACAAGGACATTAACATTTAACAACATATAACGTCTGTGGTGAGGGTTTTATGCCATGTGGGAGTGTGTATGTTAATGATTGGGGGAAGCTGCTTTCCATTCTTGCTGATGTATATGTCTCACAGCAGGAAGGTTGACTCTTGGGAAGGGCAACTGAAAGCACTAAGCATGGTCACTGGATGAAAGACTGCAATGCTACACCAAGAGCGGCTACCTAGTGAACCTTTCCTGACAATTGTGCAATGAATGTGCGGAAGCAATGTCCCTCTCAGCAGCACACTGCATTGAAGCCATGCTAGAAATTGCAAGTGGGGCTTTGGAGTTAGTAGGTCTTCAGCCCAAACAGCATATGAGCCAGCTGCATGCAGAGGATTCATTGCATAGAGAAAACTTGGCTGGGAGAGCATTACTCACCACAGGCAACCAGGCCAGCTGCTAAATCAGAAGCCAGGATTTGTAACATTTTACATTCGGAAGGGAGGTGTTGTGTGTGTGAATTGTTCTTAGCAATGATTATCTAATGTTAACCATATGCAAACAGGTTATCCTACTTCCCAATTTCAGAAATAAAAAGCAAGCTATAAAGGTTTTTTTCTTTTCATTTTAAATATTTTTATTGATATGTTAACAAGCACAAACACAAGAATAAAAAATGCTACAAAGATTTCTAAAATATTCACTGTTTCCTTATTAGCAAATGATGCTTTTTGATCTGCAAGACACATTTTTGCTCAACTTAGGAAATGCAGTTTATCTGAAAGCTCTTTTTAGGCACGTATTTCTTACTGGAAAATTCTATAGACATGAAACTGTACCATTCTTTCCCTATGGCTTTTTAGAAGCATAGTAACAGCCTATCACAAACTCATTTATACACTTCTTGTTCTTTTCTTCTCCTCCTGTCATTACTGCTTCTTTATTTTTTTCTGTTCAAAGTGACTGCAATGGCTGTTTGCTATAAAGCTGCTGGATTCTCTCAGCTCAGCCAGAATCAAGCCAATACTATATTTTCTAACAGAAATGCCATCATACCCAGAATCTCAGATGAACCTGATCAAAAGAATAATTAGCAGTGAGGAAGGAGCTCTCCAAAACGTTACTGTATCTCACACTGACAAGATGTAAAGTCTCACAGGACGAGAGATTGTTTTTTGACAAACGGACAGTGCCTGGAGAGGGAAAGGATTTAAAGAGCAATACTCTAGGTATGCAGATGAAATGCATTTGCAAAGGAATGTACTCCAGCTGGTAAAAGTGAGTGGATGCTCATAAGAGCTTCTGGGAGTTAATCCAGTTCAGTGCCAGATTAAGCTTCTAATTAAAACAGTCTTCCCTGTCTGCATAAGATAATACTTTTGGCTGAAAACCAGTTCCCTTCTCTCTCTCTCTCTCTCTCTCTCTCTCTCTCTCTCTCTCTCACACACACACACACACACACACACACACACACACACTTACTTGAATACAGCTTGATCAACCAAAGTATCAACATTAAATGCTTCAGCTGTATTTTGGCAGGGGTTGACAGTATGCTCTATGTCCATGTATGCAGAATTAAACAGACTGAATACCAGCAGAAAGAAAAGTCCTACTGTAAAGACAACCAAACACTGCTAGAGTGCATATTCATGTCTGAATGTGAGGACCTACTTTACTGCTTCCGTCACAACCTCAAGCTATGGGTCAGTGGAGTTCTTCAGGATGGTCTGTAGGCTGCTGATGCCTATATCAGCAGATGGAGTCTAGGACACCTCAGAGACCCTATCTGAGGACAATTTTTTGCCACTGTAGTGAGAGCTAGATGCTATGGCTGATGAAGCTCTGAGTGAGTTTTCCAATTCTCCTCTGAAGTCACCATGCAGATTCTGTGTCCTGTCTCTGGCCACAACCAGTTTGAGTGTTATAGTCCTGATAGACAAGGTGTTCCCAAACTTCATTCAGGTGGTGCTCAGCATGTCCCCATCAAATAGTCATATGGATTTTAATTATCTTTTTATTCCTTCTTTTCTTATATTTTATTTCGCTGTGTTACATTACAATTACAATTACAATTTGCTACAACGTGCAGAAAAATCAGTAAGTGGTCCACCAAAACACTCAGCAGTTTTCAAGTCGTTGGGGGGGAGGGGGAGTCAGGAAACAACTGTGTTAAGAGCATTGGCATGACCAAGCAAGCCAATCTTCATGTGCTTCTAAGTGTTCGGTTCATTTAAGATTAGACACAATGAATGTCAACTGAATCCACCAAATCAAGAGGTAGCCTTACATACTGCTAAATGAAGGATTATGCACAGCAGAAAGAGTGACAGTAAATATGCAAATTTAAACAGTGAGACTATGTCAAGATGCCATTCCTATGATATTCTCATACTATGATCTTCTTCAATATAAGGGAAAGGAGCATAACCTAGGTGCCTCATCACTGCATAAATATCTGCTCCTATTTAGACTTTCTAAATTTAAGGTTTTATTTTATGCAACCGAATTAATCTCTTTCCCACAGCAGGCAAGACAATGAACTCTCACATTAACCCATTTCTAATACAGTTGAGAATCCCCTGCTTTCTACAAGGAAATAATATGTATGCTACTTATATAAACAAGTGGTTCAGATCAGTAATATTGAGTCATTTAGAAATACTGTCCATAATTTGATTTCACTTCATGGATATGCTGTGGAGAAATGGAAGTGGCAGAATGGGAACAGAACCAAGGTTCATCAAGGGTCATACTCTGAAGGTTAAATTAGGGTGAGGGTGGGGATAAGCTATTTCACATCTCACAATTATAGCAATGTTTTCAGCACAGGCACTTTTTTCGAAGCAGAGCTTGCTTCTCAGCAAAAGGCTTGCCGACCAACATTATTATGACAATTTTGTCGTGATTACACTTCAATCAATACACAATCTCAAATCACAGTCAAACAGAGAAAACCAAAATTTCAGAAGCTTGTTGTGATGACACCTCAACTGCAAGCTGACATGCTGTCATATCAACTGCAGGCAGAGCAACACTGAAAGAAAAGCACAGGGATGGGATGAACTCTGCAGAACACATTCAGGAAAGGTGCCACAAATGACCACTAAAATCTGCCATGACATGACCTGCTACGAACAGGACCACAAAAATGGGCCCCTTTATTATCATGCAAATACTATCTTCCCAAATCCAGCTCTTCCAGATAAAATACCATATTTTTCGCCCTATAGGACGCACCGGCCCATAGGATGCACCTAGATTTGGGGGGGGGGGAGATAAAGGGAAAAAAATTATTCCCCCCCCCAGGCTTCGGCATCGCTCTGGTAGCTTGAGGGGCTGGGGGAGGGGGAAAGCCCTCCGCCAGCCTCCAAACCACGTTGGGAGACAGCAGGATGGCGCGCTGCGCCTCTCCCGCTGTCCCCCGAGTTTGCGGGGCTGGCGACGGGGAGGAGCAGGCTTCTCTCCCCCCCCCCCCGCCAGCCTTCTAACAAAGTCGGGGGACAGCGGGATGGCGGCGTTCCGCCTCGCCGCTGTCCCCCGAGTTTGTGGGGCTAGCGGTGGGGCTCTCCATAGGACGCACACACATTTCCCCTTCATTTTTGGAGGGGGGAAAGTGTGTCCTATAGGGCGAAAAATACAGTATGCCCCCTCCATTCTCTCTCCCCTTCTCTGAAGCATTGCCTGCAGTCTTCACTAGGTAGCAAAAGTGTGTTGCCCCCCAGCACTGGTTGATATCACAACACGCATTGAAATTTTGTCTTGGTGAGAGATGATAGAAAATGCTACAGTAAAGGTGACCTTGGGTACAATCTGAAAGTGCAAAGATTTTGAGGAGGTGAGAATGACAACTCCTTTCCTCCCTTTCCAGCTGTGTGTCCTAGAAGCATGCAAATGATTCTGCAGCGCTAGAACAAGAGACACTAAAGTGTTGGATGTATTTCCTAGAAAGGCAAAGAGGTTACCCCAAAGAGTACACATCCTGCACAGCTAGGAATGTATAAGACCAGTCATTTCAGTGGGTATTCTGGCTGTGTGAACAGTAGCATATTACGTAACTGAAAGAATTTGAAAAGCATTTCAGATTTCAAAAGAAAATGACAAACAAGCATTTGTCACTTTTCCACCTCAAAAGACTAGAACAGACCTTTAGTTTCAATCTAAGGATCTAAAAAAAATATATAATGTCTGCAGTGAACCTTGCAAACTAATGATTTAGTTAACTGCCAAAATTTTGACAAGCAATCTACATATACATCTGGTCCAAGTTACAAACATTATTCCAACTGAAAAACACACAGAGAACCTTCTGTGTTTATTAAGCATTCTATTTATTTATTTTATTTCTATACTGTCCGTCATCCGAGGATCACAGGGTGGTTTGCGATATACAAACACAAAAATACATTAGCATAGTAACAAAAACAAAACACAATAACCCCACATATTTATTTATTTATTAAATAAATAGATTTTATTCCACAAATGCAACATGAAGAAATCATCAGTATCTATTTTTCCCATTGATTGAACAGGATGCTGGAGCTCAGAACACACACCAATTAGACCACCAAAATCTACCTATCAGCTTGCTAAATGAAATTCTAAATATTGTTGTAATATTGAATTCGAATATTGAATTCGTTCCAGAGATCCGTTCTTAACCTGAAACTGTTCTTAACCTGAAGCACCACTTTAGCTAATGGGGCCTCCCGCTGCTGCCGCGCCACTGGAACATTATTTCTGTTCTTATCCTGAAGCAAAGTTATTAACCTGAAGCACTATTTCTGGGTTAGCCGAGTGTGTAACCTGAAGCGTATGTAACCTGAAGCGTATGTAACCCGAGGTACCACTGTATTTGCTAGGGTGGAGTAAACTAGGAATCAATTTCAGAGAAAAAAATGCATCTCCTTCCTTAAAAGAAAATATGTACTACAAATCGGTGCTTTATTATCATTATTATGTATTAACTTTTGATACTTCATCTGAGGATCACGGGCGCTTCACAATATAAAAACACAGAATATGGTCATGAGGAATACATGGTAAGGAAGGAGACAATCAAAAGAAATGTAATGGCACTGTCTAGCCCTAACAGAGCTCATGAACTCAGACTAGCCATCTTTCAAAATCTGTCAGAGGCAAGCATTTGACAATCTTTATTTCCCATCTAGATTCTAGAGACTAATTTGTTAGATATCTTTGTAGTAGAAATGTATGAAGCTAGCCGATAATCTGCACTCAGTTCTATTTTTTAAGCCTGCTTTTTTTTAATTCAGAACTGATAGTCTTTGACCCTTGAATAAAGTACCAGATCTAGAAACAAGAAAGGATTATTAGATATAAATCGTATGGGAGGTATTTGCATATAATTATTGTAACCAGATCACCACTAGAGGGAGTGTAAGATCGTGCTTCCCTGTGATACTTTTGAGGTCCAACCAGGCAAAAATAGTTTTAGTTTTTAATCATTGTTGAACAGAATTGCTCTATGGACTGATACTTCAGAACATCATTTTCAAAATATTTTCCACCTCAAAAAAAGGCACCAATGTTAACTTCGGTACAGAGTAACCCTTTCTACAAGACAAATTAAGAGGGGTTTTTTTGTTTTGTTTTTTGCTGTCAGGAGAATAAGGGGGTCTGCAGGGTAGCCCAGCAACAAAAGACAATACCCTACAAAACACCTGGTTGACCTGGCAACATGACAGCAAAAAAGAGTATTTTTTGGAGGATAGATGCTGGGCGAATTAGGGGTCTGCAGAGTAGCATGGCAGCAAAAGAAAAGGTTCAATGCCCGTATGGGACAGCTGCATATTCCTGCACTGCTGTGGGTGGGACCAGATGATCCCCAGGGTCTCTTCCAACTCTACAGTTCTATAATTGCAGTCTAAAACTAGCTGTGGTTCCTGGGAAGTGGAAACTCTGTGCAAAATGAAAAAAATAGACTCCATATTCTGTGTGGCTGACCTATGCCTCTTAAAGAGGCTGGGGAGGTAGGAGGAGCTGGAAGGTAGGAGTGCCGCAATCTGAATGACAGTCGCTAGGAACAGAAGGCAAGACTTGAGAAATGGAAGTCTTAGCGGACATCTGTCTTGGCTTGGATGTGCTCTTTGGTAATGCCATAGTAGAACACTGCGGAGTAAGATATGGAAAAGTGGGAGCTTTGCTGAGGAAACATGGTAGAATGAGCCCAACAGAGCAAAGGACAATTTACAGGAGCTGTGGGTGAGTGCTGTTTTGTAGTAACTCATGTTGGAAGAAAACAAGTAATTGTCTAGAGATTGACATGGCCCAAAATTGCCTTTCTTCCACATCCCGCGAATTGCTCCACCCTCCTGGATAACTATGAGGTTGCTCCCCATTTCTTTTCCTCCCGCCACCCTTGGCTCTGAAAACCACAGCCTCTCCTGTTTCCGAGAGATTTCCTCACCCTTCAAACTGACTATCACCTTCCCTGTCAGCAGCCACACCGCTTTCCCAGTATCAGATATTAACGCACACTGTGCAGATTTCAATATCCCATGACTGAATCTGAACCGACACAATAATTTCCAGATATCTGCACTATCAGTGACAGGACTCAAGTTGAGGGTGTGGGGTGGCACTGGCAGATGCAGGAGTTTTCGCCCATTATGACATATGATCGTCAAAAGCAGAGAGCCATCTGACATGATGATTACAATACTTTTGTGACTCAATAGCTTGCACCAAAAAGAAAGGAAACTGTTGTTCAATATAGCTGAATTCTCTTGGAAAGGATGGAGAAAATGGAACACTTATAGCTCTATGTAAAAACAGAGAGCCAGGGAAAGGTTTTTAGAGTTGAATAAGCTCAGTAAGACGGCAGAGACCTGAAAATGCCATCTCTTGCCCATCGGCGTTATGCAATCACTTGTCTCCGCCTTTTTCCTGTAGCTATTGTCACAGAACAAGCACAAATGCTTTCACTGAGAAGCCTAGGGAATTTTGGAGGAATGGCCAGGCTTTACATGTACAACGAATTAGACTAGAAAAATCTTTCAGTCTGGGGTACTTCAGGGTAACGACATTAGTGTTTCCTTAATGGATTGTATTTTAATCATTACCAATCCGTGCATCCAGAGAAACGGCATGCAATCTGAAAGTCTGGAAGTAATAAGGCAGCATTTCAGCACTAAGTACTGCTCCAAATCCTAACCTCCAGATTTTGGGGAGGTGATGCTCACTGTGGGCATTTTAAGATGCTGCAAAAGGCAGAAGAAGAATGTAGGAATTTTCACTGATCTTCCTTGGGCAGCCAGTCATAAGAGCTAGTAGATGAGAAGTTTAAAGTTAGGAGTATCTAACACAACTCAAAGCCCACAAAGTTGTAACAAACTATATGAGAGGGGGTGCTGCTCAGTTAACATCATCTCGCACAAGATGCATCACAAAAAATATTCAACCCATCAAGTAAGGCAGGCAACCTTTGTCCTGCCAGGCCGTTTTGGGGGACCCACGCAAATCCACCCTATACCTGATGTTAGGAGTGGGGTGGTCAGGGATGCGGGTTCAAAGGAACAAGAAGGAGCTTCAAGTGCACTCCTGGTTGTCCTTTCACAGGAGCAAGCTGCAGTCCCACACATCTATCAGCTGGTGGCAGTAGGAATGCACCTTGTTTAAGGAAGGGGAAATGGCTCCTACTTAAAGCACCCCACAGATGTCAACACACTGCTAAAAAGGAAGGAACAACCGTCTTTCACACAATTTTTGGTTCACATTAACTAAGTTTGGTTGACACAAGCTGGCCACGTTCACAATTTGAAGCCTACTGGCTTCAAACACACCTTTAACCAGCTTGTTGGCTTTTAACGTTGCAACCTAGCTCATTTGGTTAGTGTGGTGCTGATGATGCCAAGATTGCAGGTTTGATCCCCATGTGGGACAGCTGTCTATTCCTGCATTGCAGGGGGTTGGACTAGATGATCCTTGGGGTCCCTTCCCACTCTACAACTCAATGACTCTATGATTCTAACCTGTAATTAATCACAAACGGATGTGACAGCTGTCTAGCTCCTCTTGGCCTTGTCAGAAGGAAGGAGTGCTCAAGACTTGCTGGGGTTCATTTGCATGTCAAAAGAACATGTTTTGTCCTGGTGTCCAAGCCGGATTAGTGTCAAAAGTGAATAGATACATCTACTTTGAAAAAAAGGTTCCAATACTGGAAAAAAGAGGGCAGGACAGCTAATGGAATGTGAAACAATGTGATGTGTGATAGTTAAACATTAGTGCTACTGCTCTGTGGGTTCAGCCCATACCATTAATGTTGCATTTTAAGAGTCCCACTCTTTGGACAAACAACATAAAATATTTGCATCAATCTGGTAAGCTCCAGGCTTGTGTGCGTATACAGTATTTGCATTTTAGACTGCATTAACTATCTTCAGTAGCACATTAGGGGACTGCCCTTAGTCAGCAGGAGAGCTTGAGGCAAGCAAAGAAGGCAGAACTGAGACGAAAAAACAGGAACAGGAGTACAGTTAGCTGAAGAAAATTGTTTTAAAAGGTATTGTTAACAGAAGCCAACCTTCAAATTAAATTATCTATTTGCTCTGAAAGTGAAAGCCAGTAAGCAAGACTATAGAAAAACTCGAGAACAGACTAGAAGTTCCATTCTGGACATGATGCGTCTGAAGAGTTGGCAAGTAATGGATGAAGTCATAGATAAGAAAAGAGGAGGAAAGGGTCAGGGTAGAATAGCAGGGCTATGTCAGCCTACCACACATGAATTTACGAGGATGAATCATTAGGATGTTAATAGCTCCTCAGTCCTGCTACACAGAACTGATCTGTAATAGAGCATTCTTCTGGTTAAGATCACGGTCATTAATTTCACATAGTTTAAATATAGCATGACTAGTCAGTTTGTTTCTTCAGAGGACAAGCTACACTCTGTAGACAAAATCTTCTTGTGTTCCTCAGGAATACAGGAAACTTGCGAAACCCAGAAATATTATAGTTATTGACTTCTACAGTGAGGGTTGTGTTGCACCAAAGGTGAAATGTTCAGAACACAGATCAAGTGTTGTTGATTTTTAATCCAGAAAAACACTCTTGGAATCAATCTTGAAGATCCTAATGTCACTGGCCTATAAGTGAGGAGCATAGGGCTCCTTCAAGGTCTGTCAATATAAATAGTTTAGTAGCCTGATCTAAATGCAAGTACCTAAAGCATGTTTTAAATTTTAAAAAATATCTAAATGAATTTGTTTAATTGATACATTTCCTGCACAAGCTTATGTACTAATTGGTTGCTATAACAATTGCTCTTGTTGCTGTAACATAAACGTTTTAAACTAATAGTCTATATATAACATAAAAGCATAATTCAAACCTTTACACACCACATATGCTTGAAGCCATATGTTTCACTCTCTGCTCTTTCCTGCTGTAGCCACGTGTGCCCCTTAGCCTGCTTCTGAAGGTCAAGGGAGCTTCTAGAAAAGTGGAATATAGTGCTTATACACCTCTCTTGCAGACAGTGGAACTACCCATCACTTTGTACCCATGCAGTGGTCCACAAACCTTTTGCACTATCCAACGGCACTATTAGCTCGTGTTAATATTTTGAATTGTACACCATCCTAGGCCTTGACAGCAGTGTTAGAAACTGAGATACGGAAGCTAGGAGATAAATGGCACCTTAAACAGAGGTTATGGGCGCAACAACAGAATGTCTAGGTGCACTTTTTTATAACAAGAATACAGTGCAGAAAATGAACTGTGGCAAAAAAAAATATGTTCATTTTCCACACGATCTAGTCTTTCCCCTGCCTGCCCACCCCCTAATATTCTTCAGAGGGTCTCTTCTCCAGTCTTCAGAGAGTGGCTGGAAGTGGGGAGGCAAAAAAAGGTCCTCCTTTCCTTCCACACTGAAGTTTTAATGGGAAACCTTAGGCATGGTTCTGCACCCAGAGCTCAAAAACAGCTCTCACGAATGAAATTCTTTGTCGCAGAATGCGCCTAGAACAATGGGAGTTTCGAAAACTGCTTGACAGAGAGGTGGTATATCACTATATTCAATAAATAATAAATCTATAGACTAGGTGAGATTAAAAACCCTGCCTGGCTCACTGTACACGTCACCAAGCAACATCACCCAAGGACTAAACACCAATAACGTTCCAGAAACAGTTGCTTGTAATTAATAGGCAGGACTCCATGGAAGGGAAAGGGCACAACCCATCTCAGCTCCCATTGATTATATGGACATGGAGGCCTAACACTCTGCCTTTGAAATATATGAGACTTAAATTGTTTAGTTTGTTGTCATGAAGTACCTACGCTATCTGGCCAACTGCCATATTCGTAATGACCAATTGTGTCATGTTGCTTGAACTCAGAAGTCAGGGTGGTCTCGTGTTTCTTTTATATAGCTGGCTTCAGCTCACTTTATTTGCTAGAACAGGTGCTGAAAAGCATTTCTGAGCCAGTGAGAACATTGGGAATTTTGAGGAAGTGTCAGTCACAAAATCGCTGTGAAGCGTAACGAAGTGGCTACCTGAAGAACCGAGCAGGTTCTTATCAGCTAAGAAACAAACAAAATTAAATATGAAAAGTTTACTAATTTGAAGCAATGTTTTGTAGTTTGTTAATTATTGCTAAAGATGGTCAACTGTAGCAAATAGCAAATTGGTGTGTAAGTTATTGTTCATTTATTGTTATTGTCAAATCTTGAATAAAATTAATAATAATAATACAGAGCAGGAAGGACAAATAGCCTCGTATTGTGAATTTTTGAGGAGTTATTTGCCGAGGCCTTTTGTGGACACCACATGGAGCACTAATGGGGGCGACTCCTAGTATTAAAAACTGAATCATGACCTTCTAAAGGATACCAAGTAGACAAATTACTTTGGTTTAAAATGTTTGTTCCTAGCAAAGTCAGCTTGTATTTTTAAAGATAGCATTGATTAAAAGTGAATCCTTTTTTTCTTTAATCTGAATAAAAATAGGATATATAGTCTACCTTAAGAAAATATTGAAAAATGAATATTGGTAAATGTTGTAAGATTCAGGGCAGGGGCATGGGAGGGAAGAATAAGTTCCACTGCACAAGCCGAAGTCCTTGCACAGGCTTCTGTGGATGGGACTCACTCACTGAATCCTGACCATGATGTTCTGGTCTTCAGCATCCCTTTTTATCTGCCTATCCCCCTTTAAGAAGGCTTCCTCAACTTTACCTGCTATTACTCATATTCATTTTAAGCAATAGCGATGAACTACATCTTACAAGTTAGAAAATAATTCTCTATACCCTTTCCCAATTGCTAGGAACAAGAGCTTGATTAATTTTATGTAAATACATTCCCATTTTGATCATGACCAAGCAGAAAATGTTAATTAAGATGCAAGCGAAGCATTCCAACTTCTCTGCAAGTTATTTATGAGGACTTGAATATAACATGACTATGGCAGTAGTAAGCAGTACAAAAGTTTTAAAGTGACCTCTAAACACACTGCAACGTAAAAGGTTGCTAGCTAGCACTGCCATGCTGTGAAGTTTTCTTAAACAGGCTAATACTCCAGACTTTTTCTAGGTTACAAGAAACATGAGGCTAAGAGGGAAGTATCGCATTACGAAACTGTTAACAAGTGGGTACTGCTATGAAATAGTTCAGTACAGAATACTCCAGCTCAGGGCTCCAGTCTGGCATGCCCTTTTCCATAATATTCTGGACATCATAGAGCTGTGGACCTCGAAGAAGCATGAGTGTCATCTAGTCTAACCCCCAGCAATGCACCCTGCTGTCTAATACTCAGCATTCCTTGGACATAAAAAATGCTCAGTTCTCATTGTACTAGTTTGGGGTGCATCCTCCCTAGGCCTTCCTCTAAGCCTAAAACCTCCCCTCTTGTTGTAAATGGTGTTGTTTTAGCTACATAATGATTGACATTTGGAGAATTAATTCACTATTTATATATAGCATGCTAGTAAATTAGGGAGGTTAGTTATGCAATCAACTTGACATAACAAGCTCAACTTAAAATTAGCATTTATGAAAAGTGTCATCATGGTAAACGGGTAAGCAGTATTTCTGCTTGTGTATACTGTATATATTTTCCACAGAAGATAAAGGAAATTTCCAGCCCACTCACCTCTTAATTCAATTGCAGACACTCTCTGTAAGCCACACCTGCTAACCCCTAGGCCACACCCACACCTGTTCAATTTCACAACATGGCCAAGGAGGAATTCTACATCTTAGTGACAAAAATCCAAGGAAAGCTCTCTCAGAAAGGACCTTCCAAAGTTGCATACAAATGTTCACTCAATGATACAAATAGGGAGCTCATTTACTGAAAATATTGCAACTAATACCGAAATAGATAATTGTGATTATATTTAAAGGGTTCAGGGTTTATTTTAGATGGATTCAAATAATTAGCCTATGTCTGCATCAAAATATAAAGACAGCTTTGTTGAAATAGCAGAATACATGTACTCACTCACAGCAAGTTCATGAGATTTTCCAGTTATCAGAGAATTGATGTGACTGCCTGAAATGGCAATAGCGAGTCATATTGTGAACAATTGTGAGCGGTTGTTTTTTGTGACAGACAAATTAAAGCAACAACAGAAACCAAGTTCAGAAGCAAAGGCCTTTCCAGGTGACATGAGGATCCCAGAATGTTGTAACTATGAATGAACTAGCCAGAATTTCCCAAGCCTCCTACTCCTCAAATCACTAATTCCTTTTTACAAAATGTTTTACAAGTATCCCAAGGCACTGGTAAACAGTAACAGTTGAACCCATTATTCATGTCTCTTCTGGTGGAGAAGTGGTTGCACTAATCTGATGTCCCCAGCCTTTTGGGAGCCCAGTGATCTCAGTAGGAATGTTAAAGTGATGTTGGGTGTAGCCAAGGGGGGCAGCTGCCCCCCTGAGATCAAGCAAATCAACAAAAATATTTAACTAACTGAGGTTGTGTACCCCCCAACACAAAGGCTGCTCCCCCAACATAAATCCTGGCTACGCCCATGCACCCTCCCTGCAAAACAAAACACCAAAAAAAAAAAAACCAGCTTTCAGGAACACACACGCACACACACGCACACACACACACACACACACACACACGTGGAGATCTCTCTCAGACACCCTTCCTTTTCTCCTCCTCCCAATGCCAGTTTGTCCCTGCTCCCTCAATCACCCTGCTTGTCCAGTTTAAATTTTCAGCAGATCCTCAGTCTCGAACAAAAGCTACACGGCTTCATGGCAGTGCAGAGGTGCTAGTAAATGCAAATTAGCAATTGCTTTTGCACAGCAAGCACCCAGAGAAATTATCTGCAAGTTGGATCTAGTCAAGCCACAATACCAGAGCAAGTGGATAAGGTCCAGTTTGTCCAGTTTAAATTTTCAGCAGATCCTCAGTCTCGAACAAAAGCTACACGGCTTCATGGCAGTGCAGAGGTGCTAGTAAATGCAAATTAGCAATTGCTTTTGCACAGCAAGCACCCAGAGAAATTATCTGCAAGTTGGATCTAGTCAAGCCACAATACCAGAGCAAGTGGATAAGGTAATGCCCTACAGTAGACCCTGTTCTTCAATAGGACTACAAACAGCATAAAGATTAGTTGTGTTAGTAGACACTACTTCAGTATGCCCTATGCAGCTACCACATATCTTGCTGATCAATCATTCTACTCATCTTCTCTTAAAGAGTCTTGGCTGCTTCCTTCTCTTATTCAAGCTAAGCACCACATTTATTCCTTATGAAATCATGCAGAAATATGATATCCCCATTATGCAATCTAAATAGGTTTTTTTGGGGAAGGGGGAATTGTTTAATCAATATAGAAGTGATACAAGAATTTACCTTCCCAAGATAGCAAGGAGGCCTCTTTTACCATAAATCTTAATTCAATCCTAGAAATATTATGACAGGCTTTTTAGTGTATCAATAGAGCTGCTGCAATATGCTTGCTATTTTCCTTGGAAGAGATTCCATTACCTTAAAGCATACTGTGAACTAGTCACAATAACTTTCTCCCCTGGGAGCCACAGCGAATTAAAGGCTGTGTTTTAGCATTGATGTTACCAGCTCAGCTGAATTCTGCTGCCAAAATATTCAAGTAAGAGTTGCAGCAATGTTTAGAGGCATTATCAGTTGCTTGCTAGCTTGCTATTCTACACTGCAAACACAGACATGCAGGGAATCCTTAGTAAAAGGCATTATAGTAAATAATGCAGGCAAAGCATTTAATAGTCAGCAGGGGCTGATTTTCATAGACTTAGATGGGCTGTCACCTGATTGATGATATCCATTACCCAAGGTTGTAGTTTTTAAGACAACAAATCAGTAATTACGTGCATAGTCAAATGATTAATAGGTTTTCGTTGGTTTGAAGAGTTAGGTATAGATGGAAATTCTCAATGGGGTGAATTTTAGTTCTTGATCTCATTGATCAGTCCACTTTAAGACTATTGATTACTACCTGGAAATGTATGCTGTCAGTGTTGTAAGGAAAATAGGTTTTTTTTTTCCTGGCAAAGAAAAGGAAAGCTAATAAATTCTGTTGCACCTTTAACTTGATCCAAAACCTTTTGAACATTAGAATTACACTTTGAAATATAAAAAAAATGTTTTTAATTGATGAGGAAAAGATACATTTCTCCCATTTTTAAAGAAATAAATGGAAACTGAATAAAACTGAAATAGCTGCATTATTCATTTTATTTTCCGTTCTAAACTTAACTCTACTACTTTAAGAATATGAAATGTATAACTTAATACATAAAGTTCTTGTTTCCCATCTGGTCTACTCCAACATGTTCACTCCCTCTGCAGAAGATCTGTATTGTTTGATAGATTTAGTAACTTTATTAACACCTTCCTTTAATTCAAACAATAATTTCCAATTTTACCCAGTGTTAGAAATGAAGCAGCAAAAGCCTATATTTTAAAGTATTAAAAATAAACTTACTTTTTTTTTGCCAATTGGTAAAATGGGCAAGGGGGGGTATTTAACAGTGCACAGAATTATAGCACTGTAGAATTGGAGGGGACCCTGAGGGTCAGTTTGTCGAACTCTCTGCCATGCAGGACTCTGGCCCACAGCTGTCCCTGGGTTGGCGCAAAAGATCAAGCTTTTGGTTGCAATCCTATGTTTACTCAGAAATAAACCTCCCTAAGTTCAAAGGGACTTTCTCCCAGATAAGTGAGTGCAGAACTGCTCTAACAGTAAAGCCAGCTATTATGTAGTAACTAAAATGAAATATGTTATTATCTGGGCTTAGAAATGGCTTCCAGTTAATACTATAAGGAATCTGAAGAAGAAATACAAAAAATACAAAAAAACCCACATTGTAACTCCTGAAGGATTTCTCTTTCAAACTGTTTCCAATTCTCTTAGAAAGGAATCACTAGCCTTTCAGAACTGGGACTTAAGTTGTACAACTGTACAATAAACAGCAAGTGTATTTATTAAACATTGTAGGTTCTGTTATCAAAAATCATTTTGAGGAAGTGCAGAAACACAAATAGTACCCCACCACCCTCAATATTTCTGGGTTTTCTGCCAGGCCTTAACACTGTTAAATACATTTTCAAATTACATGTGAAACTCGTCTATTTTAATTTTAAGACTTACAACCCTAACTTCACAAGGTAAGTAACATTAGAAGCTTTTAAGGCAAGGATAAGGAACTTGTGGCTCCCCAGAGCCTGTAGACTATAATTCCCATCATCACCCGTTGGCCAGGGATTATGAGAGTTGTAGTCCAGCAACATTTGGAGGGCAACAGGTTCCTCACCCCGTTCTAAGGAATGAAAAATCATTCTCCTCTGTAGCTAAGTTTCTCTAGAGACCAAGGATCCAAGGGGGAAAACCCCTATCTAGCTGCAATCCTGTTTTCCTATCTGTTAAAGAGTTTCAATATTTTTCTATCCAATTTTTCTGTGCAAGCTTTATTCTGACAAGATCAATGAATGCATTGACTTGAATGTTCAATTTTCATAATCCTGGCTTACCCTTACATTCAAAACAGGGATTCTGGTTCAAAACAAATTCTGGGAAGTTTCATAACAAGCCAACTTCAAGCCCATTGTTTGAAGTTGGCTTGTTGTGAAGCTTACCAGAATTTGTTTTGAACCAGAATCCCTGTTTAAACCACAATTAGGGTTTTTTCTGCTTTTGTTTTTTTAAAAGTGAAATAAATACTGCTAACGTTTCTCTCCCAGCTATGCATGAGGTAGATAAAAGGGGGAGCACAAGACTGCAACATTTTGCTTGTTCTGGCTTACATGCATAGCCCAAGATTGACTCCGTGGTCTGGAGACTGGAACCAAGTCTGGAGGTGACATATTCTACCCATGCCATACAGGAACCCATGTATTAGTAATTCAGAACAACTGCCTCCCTATGAAGTCAGCCTCCAGGTGAATTTACCACACTTCTGTTTGTTTCAACTAGTTTTATACTGCAGTACAAAGCGTAAGGCAGCTCATAAATCTTTAAAATGAAATGTATTACCATTTATACAGCAGATGCCATGGTATATTTCATTCTATAAGAAATGTAGACACTGAAGAAGCTGGTATGTTTCTCCCCAGCATTAGCGGATAGGAATGAAGTGGAAAAGAGCTTCACATTCCTGGTAAACCCTTTAACTACGGTTTACAATTACTTTTGAAGTGCTCAGAGTCTCTCAGCATTGACTGATACTTCGTCTATCTACAAAGGCAGCAGCACTGGGCTTTAAGGCCACAATCCTGCTACATTCATATCACAGTACAAATGAGGTCACAGTAAACCAAGGCATGACTGTATGAGCACAGAATCCATTTCTGCACTAACTCCTACAAATTAAAAAAAAACTGCATAATACAATATTCTGCTCCGAGAAATGATCTTCTACCAATACTAGGAGAAATGAAAGCCATCACAGTTGCTTTAAAACTATCTGTTTGTTTGTTTTTTGAAAGAGACACTTTTTACAAATCCAAGTTTTTAAAAGGCTGAAGGAAAGAAGTGGAAGAGGGCTGGGACAATAAGTTTTTTGAGCAAAGTTCTCACACATGTTCAAGCGGGAAGTTCTAGCCAATCTAAATTTCTAGGCTTATTGCTCTTATTAGGAGTTTTGGCACTGGTGTTATTTTGAAAGCCAAAGACCGTCAAAATGTGATCTACTCATTCATTCCATGTATACATCAGGGATACCTATCCAAACTCATAGCACTGGTGTAATAAACTTCAGGTGCTTAGTTCACCATGGCCCTCATACTGCATTTCTTTCTCCTTGCCTTACATTCTCGATTTTCAGCAGGGAAAGAGTCTGAAAGAGCTAACAAAGGACTCAGATTGGGTCGTGACAAGTCTCTGAGACAGACAGTTCCATACTCTTCCTTTCCGTCAAAGACTAATGCTACCTATATCTACCTTTTCTGTAATAACTCTGGTCTCTTTGCTTTCCTCCCTGACACTGGCCACATTTTTGTTCTGACACCATTTGAGGACTTTGGCATTTTTCAAAATGTATTCTACCGTTTCTGTGTTATTAGGCTTTATTTGATTCACATTTTAACTGGCTTTTAAGATTTTATTTGTTTTATATTTTATACTGGAAACCACCTTGAAAATCTTCATTGAAAGACAGCCTATAAGCATCACAAATAAAATAAAGCTGTAGTGAAGGGCAAACAACACGGTCCTTACGACCCACATCCTTCTTAAGGTGCCCAGTTAATTGTGTATCTTGCGGCAGTTCCTCGATACAACAGCTCTCATGATCAAATTAGGGGGAAGCTAGTATGGCAGCATTATGTCTTAAATGGATAAACTACACTTTTAAATACAGCTATCCCCTTGGACTGACTAGTTCTAAGGCATGATAATATTTTAAACATAGCCACAAACAGCTGTTACTGAAGCCAACAAAATTCGTAAGGTAAATAATATAACCTTTGCCTGTTCTTATTCTGTTTGCACATCCAAAAGCAAAGTATTCTGAGGTCAGAGCCAAGTATAACAATAAAGCAAAGCAAGAGTCTCAACAAAAGTGCCAATACCATTTGCAGCTGGTTTTTAAAAACATACTTCATTGCCTTTAAGCTAGACCTTGAGGTTCAGTTCTTTGCTAGTTGTTCAATTTGTTTGCATTTGGAATAATATAATAATTCTAAGTGCTGAAGAAAACCAGAGTTCTTTCAAAGCAGTATGTGCATTAGAACATCCTCAGGATCACTACTACGATTAACAAATGACCCAATATATTAGCTATCCAAGAACATGCAGCACTCAGCAACACACTTTTACAGGTCAATGGGTTTTGTATAGAGCGATTGCCGAGAACTACACTGAAAGTACCTTCTCAAGTACGCCTGTCTAAGTCAATATGTTCATTGTAAAAATATGCTGCTGGGCATTAAAATAAAGCAGACTATTAGGCAGGCTATTTATTTTCCCGGGCATCGTACAGTTTAGTTCCTTTTGTGCAATTTCAAAATGAAGAAAACACTATAGCTAAGGTCATTTCGGTTAAAGTTAAGTAATGAAACATACCAACCATGCATTTCCCCCCCTGCGCAAATGAACTTTGTCTAAATGGCATCACAACATTTGTCAGGGCAATAATAATAATAATAATAATAATAATAAACCTCTGCCAAACAAAATTACAGCTTTCTAAGGTTTTACATGGAAGCTGTAATAAAGTGGACAACTGCAATGTGTTTTCTGCCTTTTGTTGTATCCCCTCAGCATAGGAATAAGGTTGTGACACAGTACCAAACTGTCCAAGGACCTTGAATACCAGACACAGAAAGAAGTCGGGTATCCACCCAGTCTCTTCCCCACATCCACCAATAATAAGATGGTTCCACCCCCTGGTAATAGTCCAATGGGGTCCTGGCCAATCTCCCAATCAGGTGGGGCATATTAACATAAGAGCCTTGCTGGATCTGACCAAAGGTCCATCTAGTCCACCATTCTGTTTCCACAATGGAAATCTTGAAGTCTATGGGAAATGAAACAAGCAGGACATGAGCAGAAAGCATCCTCCCACTCACAGACTAAGTTCTGGTTAGTAGCCACCAAATTTGTAGACCCATGCAAATGTCCATGACTATCGTTCAATTTGAACTACTGTATTTTTTTGCTGTATAAGACTCACTTTTTCCCTCCTAAAAAGTAAGGGGAAATGTGTGTGCATCTTATGGAGCGAATGCAGGCTGCGCAGCTATCCCAGAAGCCAGAACAGCAAGAGGGATTGCTGCTTTCACTGCGCAGCGATCCCTCTTGCTGTTCTGGAGTCTGAGATTCAGAATATTTTTTTTCTTGTTTTCCTCCTCCAAAAACTAGGTGCATCTTGTGGTCTCGTGCGTCTTATAGAACGAAAAATATGGTAGTTAGAACAGCTTGGTAAAACATGGCTTTGTGCATGGGCACAAACCTTGCGCAGTCGTCCTCCCTTCCCTCACACAGCCAAGGAGGACAATTTCAAGCAGCATTTCATTTTTGCTTTCCGTTAAAAGCCAGCTTGTTGCAGTGGTTGAGGTTTATAACAAATTCTGTTTAGTTTAACAAGTCAGCTTCGGAAACCATGGTTTGAAGTTTATTCATTCAAATAAAGTGCAGTGTGGGGAATCTGCCAGAGTCATCCTTCCAAGAGGAGGAGAGAGGGAGTACAAGCCCCAAACATTTCCTTCCTGCTCATGCATGTCTTGCTAAACATCTTAGCATGACAAACAAATTTGAGGTTATTGTTAATTGAGAGCAATTTCAGAAAATCCATGCACTGTTATGATCAAAACATGCAAGACATTTAAAGGGTTGATATTTTATTATTGTGTAGTCAATTGGGTGCCAACTACAAAGTTTTGTGGCTAGCAACCACAATCCAGCCACAACTCTTCAGATTCTACTTCTACTCAGAAAACCTTGTTGCATTTTACAAACATTCCACACAACCAGGAAAACCATCAAGACACTGTGATATAGAAGTATAAGCTAAATTTTCTGTCACTCAGTTATTTATTTGAAGGATTTTTACCCCACTCCTCAGAAGAAAAAGCCAATGCTCCCAGAATGGTTTAAAAGGTAAAGGACCCCTGATAGTTAAGTCCAGTCGCGAACGACTCTGGGGTTGCGGGGCTCATCTCACTTTACTGGCCAAGGGAGCCGATGTTTGTCCACAGACAGTTTTTCCAGGTCATGTGGCCAGCATGACTAAGCCGCTTCTGGCGAAACTAGAGCAGCGAACGGAAACACCATTTACCTTCCTGCCGGAGCAGTACCTATTTATCTACTTGCACATTGACGTGCTTTCGAACTGCTAGGTTGGCAGGAGTTGGGACCAAGCAAAAGGAGCTTACCCCGTCGCAGGGATTCGAACCGCCAACCTTCTGATCAGCAAGCCCTAGGCTCAGTGGTTTAGACCACAGCGCCACCCCCGTCCCTCCCAGAATGGTTTACTAAAGATCAATAAGAACTGACAATCCTTGCTCTTGAGAGTACAATCTACAAAGATAGGAAACAAAAGGAATAGCAGTTGGAAGAAAGAAAAAGTAAACTAGTTTACAATCCTAACCTCACTTGAGAGGGAGTAAGCCCCATTGAATTCAATAGGGCATACTTCCATATAAACATTTTGCGCTGGCAGGCAGTAGTTAAGAGAAAGATCACCTCTACTGGCCAATAACTGTGTTACATATGAGAAAGCTGAGGAGCAACCCCTGTAAGAAGTTGTAAGGAGACAATATATATAGCCATTGTAAATCCCCACATAATACATGGTCTAATCATACATTTCAACCATCACATGCCATGGTGGCAGAGTCTATCAAACACTGACATTCTCCCAACACATGCATCCAAAATAACTTATGGAAACACATTTAAATGTGCTGGAATAAACACTCTTTAATATTTGGGAATTGTTAAATTACAGAAAGTAGCTGCAGAAACTTTCACTCAATAAGTGGCACCGGAATAAAAATGGAACGGGGGGGGGGGGGGGAGTGTCGGTGAGAGTATTCAGGAAAAGATCAACCATTTGTAATCTTGGGTTGTACCCCAATTTAAATTTATCAGCTTAATTTATAACTTTTGTAGCATAACAACCGCATTTATCTCCTTGTTTCACATTAGTAGAGCAAATACAGGTGTTAGCTTCCAAAAACTCTTATCTTCTTTCTAATCATTCTGATATCCTGACTATTACACAAGAACTTTTAAAATCTATGCTTTTGTTCTTACCACAACAGACCTGCAACAAAGCCAACTATTCCAGTAAATTTACATTGAAAATGCTGAATAATGGAATTGCAGTAGTGGAGATGCTTTATGCAAAGAAAATCAATCCCACGTTATTTCCAGTTTCAAAGTGTTTTCCGGTTGTCCCACTTTTAAGCTATGACAAATGAAGACTTCTTCTCAACAAAATAGCTATTAAGCCAAAATGTATGAGGCACACACTTAATTCTCATTCTTCAAAAATTTCCGAAAACTGTATACATTAAGTGAAGAACATTTACACATACTCCATTTACTAAATTACATCTAGAGAAAATATAATCACACTGAATTGATTATAAATTATGAAATGATTATGTTGCATTTTGCCTCAGTATAATTTTGTAAATGTAACTTTATGTAAATATAAAGCAATGTTCCACAGGTAATGTAATTTACACTTAATTTTCTCTGCCTTTAGAAGAAAGCACACAAAGAAACAGTACGCCTTTAATGTTGTAATGCAAAACGCATATAATTTATAAGTTTTAAGACATCGTCAAAGGCAAAGTTCTTCAAAACTGATGTTCCCACCTTGAAATTACCTGACTGCTCTGAAGTGAAACATGGACTATTGCTAAAACAGTGTGCTAAAATAGGCTTGCCATACGTCGGAAATTTCCTGGACGTATCTGGAATACTGCAGCCGCAAGCAGTGTCTGGACAGAAATCGGCAAAATGTTTGGGGAAATCTGGACATATGGCAGCCCATGGCAGCAGTGTCGATTTTCCTCAGAAATAGCTCAGAAATGACACCCCCCCCCTCTTTTTTTGCGATTTTGCAAAAACAGCTCAACAACTTTTCTGTCCGGATTTTCACTTTTTGAAATATGGCAACCCTAAAATGAAAGACAGACAATGCTACACACTGAAAGCAGTACAACACATATTACATAGAGTCTGAAGTTGTGCTTTGCTAACCCTCTTGAAGAAAAAGCTGAGGTTTTTTAAATGTTCATCTGGCAGCATTCAATCTCATCCTTAGCAATGCTTGTCAATCATAAAAGTAGGGATGGAAGAGGAATCTGTTTTAAAACAAATTTATACAAGGAATTTGGAGGTTTCAACTCTGTCAAGTTTTGCTCACACCAGACTGCCTTTTGTGTTCAGCACCCACTTATGTCAGAGACACCCATGCATTACAGAGCTAAGTATGCAAGTCTACAATCAGAAGGTATGTATAGAAGAATCACACCCATTACAGTAGCATATTTCTGCAGCATAATTTTAAAATACATATATAAATGATGGTTACTCTAGGAAACCGGGAGTGTATCAGCATGGGATACATACAATGATACGTGTAAGATTTTTTTTTTAGCAGAACTGTGGGAGGATGAAACACTTGCTTCCTTTGTGAAGTTAAGCAGGATCCTGTTTCCAATTGGTTGGGGAGGTGGCACGTGTTGAGATTTCATTGTGGGCGTTGGACTAGATGATCCTCGGGGTCCCTTCCAACTCTACAATTCTATGATTCTATGAAGACTAAGATGGGAATATGAGGGTGGAGAGAATCTGAGTAAATAAGCTCAATATCAAGATTTTAAAAAAATTAAAATCCCAAGCAGGGAGACGAATCACTTAGAACCACAGCACAATTGCCAGAGCTAGAAGATCCACGGTAATTAATCATATGATAAAGCAGCGTATTTTACATGACAAATCTACATCAATTTGTCATAGGGAAATGTGGCCATCTATCCATATATTAATGAAGCACACTGGCCTCCTCACAATCTGATTGCACATTCGTCACTGGAAGCAAAAGTAACATATTCACTGTCCCAAAGTTCTTCAAGATACCTTCATATTCTGTAGAGTAAATAACATTTACGTTTAATATGGAAATATCTAATCTAGTGATCAGTATCAAGATTCATGAACCACCTTCAACACAATGCAGCTGGCCAGCATTGTTTAGTGTTAGATTCTAAAATACTTTAAAACAAGGTATCCAACGCATTTGTTGCTAGGCAACTCTGATTAGCAAAAGTCAGCAGAGTCGATAGTTAGTAGTGTTAGAAATTCTGATGTATATGCTAGGCACCAAATAGCTCCTTAAACCAGGGTTACAGACGGCAAAACAGAATGCCTAGTTGCCATTTTTGAGCCAGGCAGCTCGTCATATTTTTCAATATGACTTTTTGGTTCCTGAAATTCATTCTGATTGTGCAGATAAAATATAATGGAGGGAATCCTGAAGGATGTGTTGCTAGTGTGTGCAAACAGTCAAGATCCAGGGATCCCCAGGAATGCACTTCCTGGCTCCTGGGCATCTTCACTTGGTCACAAATGGTCAATAGCCAGGTGCAAAATGCGCCTGGCATCTGGCAAATTTCAAACCCTGATAGTTTGGAATGGTGGAAGTTGGTGCCTCCTAGATGTTGCTAGACTATTTGTTGACTACTAGACTACATGTTTTAAAGGCTAAATTTGTCAATTTGTTTAATTTCTACTTTCCTATGAGCGAGAGAAACTTTGGTGAAAAGTTTGCCTAGTAGGATTTAAATATTTTCCTCTTTTGTAAGAGTTTCAGGATTATATAGAAATCTGATGTCTTGGACTTTGTTTCAACTTTGTAACTAGCACTGAGTTATCCTAACACCTCTACATGGTTTGTGTGGATTTCTTTGTCCTTTCTTTTTCTGCAGATACAATTTCAAATCCTGTTCAATACATTGGATACCAATATCCAATTAATTTATCAACAAAAATTAGCTGTCTTTATTCTGGAATGAGGCATCAAATGGTTGGCTAAGCAGACCTAGTTAGTAGGGTAAAGCTAACAACATGCACACTATAGACACTATAGTGCCATCAAATGCATTGCTGCTTACCACTCAGCTAAATTAGCCTATGGAAATAGATTGTCTCTTTCCAGATTAGAAGTTTAATTGCATCTACTCTGCTTCCAAATACTGAACAACTTTCCTCAGACAGATTACAACAAAAGTCAGACAGAAGACAATATCCTTACCATCAGTGTTGCAAGCTTCTACTCTCAGTAAAAGACCTATAATTCATTCTAGTTTCAGATAACTACATCTGATATTGTTAAGCTCTGGGGTTTTTCAGTACCAGTCTTTCAGCTAAGTTTAACCAGTGACTGTGCAAAGTGCACAGTGTTTGCAAGCACAACAGGGAAAGCAAATCTACGCTTATTAAAAAGAGATAAAGCTGCCCTCATGGATTGAGAGCAGCAAGAGCTCAAGATGTTGGACAATGCACCTAATCTATTTGCCATCTCTTTGCTCTTTCACAGAAACACATGAAAGTATGTATTTTTTCTGAGATTTCTTAAGCCTTTGTGCAATCTTCACTTGAAGCAACCAATTTCCTCTATATAATTCTCATTTTGCAATTCAAACTGCACACCTATTTTATTCTCTGATGCCATGCTGGAATTTCCAATAAACATTTTTTAAAAACTTGAACTGGGACTCAGCAATTGCTGCTGATTCCCCCAGCAATGAGTATAATAAGGTTTTCACACATCACCCCAAAACTACCACTTTTCATGGTGACAATTGCTTACATACAGGTTATATAGTATGTTACCATACCTGGATTTGTCCCTGATCACAATACCCAACTAGTGGTTCTATACATGGTGCAAGCACTAAAATGTCACAGGAGAGACATGGATGCTATCAGAAGTTAATTTTAATACAAAACATCAACACCACACTGTTCCCTATCCAACCACAGCATATTTATTTCTTCTCAACTGCCTGCACAGCTAGTACTATTCTCCCTTTCATCTCCCAACCACTACCAGCATGCAAGACACTATCCACTTCACCATGTACTTCTGCTGAGAAATAGAATATGACAGGCTTTATGCAGAGACTTATTTCTAACATACTGTGAATTCCCAAAACAGTGTTACAAATTCTGCATAACTAAACACCCACAGTTGATCTTTAATATGTGATAGCTATCTGAGAAACTACTAACTTTCAATTTGTTACTGAATATGTGGATTGTTTCCGTATCTGAGTCATAACTACTCCCTTGTACTGTATTACTACAGTCTGCTCTCTATGAAAAGGAGACAAATCAAATGTTCTTGAAAGTCCCGATTGTGAGAAGTCTGGTTTTCATAGTTTGTGCTACTGCACAGAGGTGTCCGAAACCCCCACTGTTCTAGGCTCATTTTGCGACAGGGAATTTCATCAGCGCGAGCAGTTTCCGAGCTCTGGGTGCAGTACTGTGCCTAAGATTTCAGCTTAAAACTGCAGCGTGGAAGGAAAGGGGACCTTTTTTCTGCCTCCCTACATCCAACCACTCTCTGAAGATTGTAGAAGAGACCCTCTTAAGAATATTGGGGGGGTGGGAAAGACCAGACCATGTGAAAAATGAACATAGTATTTTAGCCACAGTTCATTCATTTTCAGCACTGTATTCTTGCTATAAAAAAGTGTGCCTAGACATCCGTTCTTGCGTCCATAATCTCAGTTTAAGGTACCATTTAACTCCTAGATTTCGTATCTCAGTTTCTAACACTGCTGAATGGTGAACACTGTCCCCAGGCCTTCAAGCCCTTGCACATTTCCAACACTGTCCACTATTAAATTAGTCTCCAGGAAAGGTCTTACCTGACTGTAAAATTTGTTCTTTCTGGTAAGTGCAAGGTTGCAAGTTTGATCCCCATATGAGACAGCTGCATAGTCCTGCATTGCAGGAGGTTGGACTAGATGATCCTTAGGGTCCCTTTCCAACTCTATGATTCTATGATAAAGTCCTCATCTCCAGCCCCAAAGGACAACTGGCAAAGGCAGGGATCCTTTCTTTTCTTCAAAGGACCTGAGCAGTGGCAAGGAATCCGTTTGAGAAGGTACCTGCCCAAGCCAAGCCTCAGGAAGCAAACTTCTATAAGGCAACTAGACTGGCAAGTGTGGCCATTGATTCTTGTTTGCATGACTGGCAGATGACAGAGACAAACCATTAATCTGGTTAGTCAACAAGGAGAACACTTGCTTGCTATGAGACAGCATGACAACACTCACTTCATTTCAACTCCTAATTTTCCCGTTATGTTACATGGGGAAGTCATTACTGGACTGTCACCCATGAAGTTAATGTCTTAAAAGCCATGCATTTTCTTCTTTAACTACAGAATCCATTCCTGTTGAAAAATTACACTTGCTTACTTATCTGCAGAACCAGTCTTGGCAAGAGATTAATCTCATGCCTAGAGAGACAGCCATCTGGTTCTGTAGAAGGGTTACATATTGTAGTTGTTACAAACTACTTTGTTTTTTCTGCCTCACTCATCTAGATTAATGGATATTACTTTTTATTTTACTTCAGAACTGTTTTCAAGGCCATGGAAATTAATCAGTTGTCCATTGAATAATCATCAACTATAATTGTCCCCACTGGGACTGTACAAAGTGACAAAACAAAATGTACAGTCTTAACCAACCTGTTGCCTTCCAGATGCTTAGAACTGTAATTCTCATCATTACTGACCATTGCCCATGCTAAATGGAATTGATGGGAATTCTAGTCCAGAGTGTCTGGAGGGAACCAGGTTGGGGAAGACTGTCACAGAATAAGAGAAGTGAAGAACAGTATTGAATATAGAGTCTGATCATGGTTGGAAAATAGCAGAGTGCCAGGCACATTTTGCACCTAAAGATTCTCCATTTGCAAGCACCTCCAAAAGTCTGTGGGCTTTGAAGCCTCAAAGTATATGTTAAGAATAGACAATCTGTTTAGCTCTCCTACTCCCTCCCTTCTTCTGCTCAGAGTAGTCATGTTCAGGGGTCCCCCCCTTTTTTTTAAGCACTCTTAATTAAATCTACAGGAAGTTCAGAGAAGTAGGGATGGGAAGTGTTTGAACTTAGATGACATTAAGTATTCTCCTGAGTGAAAGCTTCCCAAATTCAAATGTTCATGCTGCTCATGACTGAGAATAGATGTCCAGTAGACTGCCTCATTGGGAGATGATAAAGTGACAAAGACAGTGAGCTCTTTTACCCTAGTAACAACATTTAAAATTCAAGACAGATCACCTTTTCCTATTTAAATATAAATGCAGAGCAAAGCAGCTGCTTCAGTGATTGACACACACCCAATCTGAAACTATTACCACGAGGATTTGCAACTTAGAATGTGACTCAGTCACTTACGACAGAGAAATCAACTTCAGAAGCATTACTAAAGATGTGTTTTGCTTAGAAATGATCAAGTCAAAATTCTTGCGTAGAAAATTAAGTTTCCTAAGAGTGTCAAGAACTAAATTGTCCTGACCCTCACTGATGGATGTAGTACTCAGACTCCGAACAGTTTTTGCAAAAGGCTTTAATGTCAGTAGGATACATAAGTCAGCCCACAAAACATTCAGTTTACAAGTGTCTCAGTGGTCTAAGTTCACAATTAGGCATAAGCTAAGACATTGTCCCAACACCAGTGTTAGAAACTGGGATAAAAAAGCAAGGAGCCAAATGGCATCTGGAACCTGGCTTGTGGATGCCAAAACAGAATGTCTAGTCTGCCCAACACTTGACACATCCCTGAAGTTCCCCTTTTGAAGAGTGCAGAAGGCACAGTCATTCATGCAACTGACAACCTGAGCCACAGGACCGGGCAAGCAAGCAAACAAACAAACAAGCACTCCTCCAAGTAGATGGAGTTATCCAAGTCTACTTGCACTAGGACTGTCATGACCACATTCCTGACAATGAACGCGGAACCAACAGTCACATCAATCTGCTGTGAGCTGTTGCTTGGTGTGTCCAGTGGAACTGATACAGGTTTCTCTTTACTCAGTTCACTCAGCCCCTCCCCAGGGTCCAGTGCCGCAAACTACTGGGCCCCTCCACAGGATACAGTTCATTCAGTTCCCTGTACCTATCCCACACTTACTCACTCTCTGACCAGTCACACCAATATGTATTCACACAATTCACTACACAAATAACCAGGCGATGATCTATAACACAGTTAGTTAATGTAGTTCACAACACACATACCACCTTACAACATGGGTAGGCAAACTAAGGCCTAGGGGCCGGATCCAGCCCAATCGCCTTCTAAATCCAGCCAGCGGACGGTCCGGGAATCAGCATGTTTATACATGAGTAGAATGTGTCCTTTTATTTAAAATGCATCTCTGGGTTATTTGTGGGGCATAGGAATTTATTCAATTTCCCCCCCAAAACATAGTCCAGCCCCCTCCCCAAGGTCTGAGGGACAATGGACCGGCCCCCTGCTGAAAAAGTCTGCTGACCCCTGCCTTACAAGGTAAAGTGCTATCTAATTCTGACTGTTATTTCAAACCTCTATATCAAGGAAAATGGTTTATCCAGTCAGCTCTCACTCAAAGACCCAAGTGTGAATCAGAGCTATCTTGGATCAACTCATAAGACAGTGTAACATTCACATTCATCCTAAAACAGTATTCTGCTTAAAATCTGGTAATTCCCTATCCCCATTTGTATCTCATAGTAGTATCTCCTCCTCCCCATTTTCTTCCCAGAACAATCCTGTAATGTAGGTTAAGCTAAGATTGAGAAAGACTGGTCCAAGGTCACTAGCTTCCTAGTTGAGTGGGGATTTGAACCCTGCTCTCTCAGGTCCTAGTCCAGCACTCTTAACCACTACACTACCCTGAGCTGAGGACTCCTAACACATGCAAAGCAGCATTAAAAATAACCAAAGAACCACAGAGGCCATTTAAGAATCCTCCACAAAGCCAGTAGGAAAAACGCATTTGCAAAAGAGGAACTAACATAAACATCTTATTTTCCAATTAACACACTTATATCTTGCCCCTATAAAGGAGTTAAAATGAGCAGTCATGCCTGCTACTTTGATCTGCATAATCACTCTGTTAATGAAACTTGGGCAGAAAGGCAATGTGGTCTGAAGCAATCCAGCAGCAAGCTTCACTGAGCAAGAATTTGAATCTCCATTGCTCTTGCTACTAGATTAGGATTGAAATAATTTTGCTTTGCATTTTAAAAGGATATATATCAGCAAGACAAAATCAAAGATGCACTCTGGCCAAGCTTTCACCATCTTCAAAGTTGAAAGCTTTCTGTGAGTTCATTCTCACCATGCATAGCATTATACAGATGTTGTCCATCTCTCCCTCTTCCTGTCCTATATGCAGTGGTAATCATGAAAATACAACTCATCACTGAGATAGTAATGCCTTTATTTTGCTAAACTGTCTGCTACTGCAACATATCAGGATGGTGTTCCACGTCAGGTATACAGATTTTTGAAATGGTATTTCTCAAGAAACTTATAGGAACCAATTCATGTCTGCTATCATTTCTTGCTAGGCAGGAAAGTGATTTTCTTGCCATAAAGTAAATTTCTATCAATATGAAGTAATGAGCCACATGAGACACTGAGAGGCAAATGCAGCAGCATGCTGCATCACAACCTAGAGTAACCTATGATTTGATGGTGCTTCAAATTACCAGCCTATGTAGAAATATGCCCATAAGATTCAAGCTGGTCCCAGCCATTCTCTTTACAAACCTAGTAAATACAAATAATTTTCAGACAGTAGTGAATTCATCTCTTTCCCTTTATGTTCCGTCATCCCTAATTAGTGTATATACTTCTAAATGCCAGCTGGAGAGAGAGAAGGCATTTGGCATGCTAAGTGTATTTGCATAGCAAATTGGAGTTCAATCCTTGAATGCAGTTGCAATTTACACTGAAAATTACATGCTTGTATATTCACCACCTATTCAAATTCCATCATAGCTCCAAGTCTGCATCTAATAAGAAATGCCTGAACAGAACCTAGCATAGACCTCATTATATATGCACTTAACACATTAGAAGCAATTTTTAACTGCTTCCACTGATGCAAAATTATCGTTAGATTGATTCAAGTACATCACTGAATTGCCCTCTAAGGTCTCATATTGCATAACATATACCATTGTTCTAACTGGTCCATCACTGGTATATTATAGTAAAGTAAGCACACCAGTGGTAGCTGTTAAAATTACTATAATGCCAGTAATAATTACAATCAGACCAGAAGTTTACATGCATGTTGTCCTGCCTTGATTTATTTATTCATTTGGAATGTGTTTTGACAGAAGAGGCCTTCATGATTGATGGGGTTGAAGTGTCACATAGCTGATAGGGTGAGGCAGGGTGCTGCAAAGCAGTGATTCTAGAAAGCAGCACAGAAGGAAAAGGGATGTGATCTCTCTGGTGAAGGGTCAGATTCTTGCAGAACTCCAATTGACTCCATTATTCTGGCAACCTCAACTATAACAAAATTGGAGAAACTGCTTATTCATTTGACATGTAAACATGGAGTAGCTCATTTACAACCACATCAGGAAAAAGCCCATGGTATTGACCAGATTTTCCAAATGGGAGAGAACACACTATAAAGCACTTTTCCTGTTAAGAGGGGTTATAGGCAGTCATCATTACAAGAGGAAAGATTCTGAAATGTGACCATTTTCAGCTCTGTGGTTTCAGATCAATAACGTGTCTTCGAGGAAGGAATGTGACTATTTGAAAGCCAATGCATCAACTCTGTAGACAGGAAAAACTGAATCAATAATGGAGGGTGCTTTTTCTAGAATGTTTTGTAATCTTAATATTTTACAAGGGATTCTACATGCCTTTCCTTTCACCAGCAGCTGGTGGTGTAAAATTCTGTCACTCAGGACCTGTGCAGCATTTGCCAAAATGAATTAATTTGTGTTCAGACTGCTTAAAATGAAGCAGTCAGGCAGTGTCACTGCAGGCTGACCTCTTGAGAGTCAGTGTTATCTTTCCAGAAAAGTTAATTTAAGCTGCTTCTGAAAAACCAGTTCTGGATAAAATATACCACCAATAGATATGAACCTTAAAAAATATTTGGCAATATTAAATGGCAGAAATTATATTTAAATACGTTATCACCATCACTCACACATACAAGGAAGTTAGGTAATTTGAAGGTTTATAAGCATGTTTTCTCCTGTATAACTACGTTCCACAGAATTAACTCAACCCTGTAATTTACCATTCCCCAATATGCATTCTCTTCCCCACCCCCATAAGTCAAATTAGCAGTTCTACATTTAGTTCTCACCAGTCTCCAACAGGCTAGCAGACCTTAAGGGAGAAAGCAATGTAATGGTGCACAAACTAGCTGATCAGGAAATGGGCAACTGTCCTTAATTATTTCCAGGAATGAGACATTTTAGACACTATTTTATGAAGTCCTCCTTCATAAAGTGCGGCACACCGTCCAAATAAAAACATAGATCTAGAGTCAATATAGGGTTTGATTTACAAAGTCTGAGGTCTGGATTCACATGAACTTAAATCCTTCAAAGAAGTTCAAATCCTACATCGGATTCTAACACTGCCACTCCCTAAGGTTTAATACTACACATACTATAATTAAGGTCCAGCATATTGTGAAACCCAGTGTTACCTTCTATTACCTGGATCTGCACAACTACTTCTTCCCAATGGATTCTATGTTTATGCAAGTTAATATATGCCTATGTACAAACATTCTGCAAGCTGGGAGAAACATGTATTGAAAGCAAAGGCTGTTTTCAATACTGCTCTGTGTAAAGAATTCACAGATCGAGCAAGGTTCTGGGGTGAAACAGGGGGGGGGGGGGTTAGACAGATGAAAACATATACAGGATAATACTACAAAACAAAAACCTAAAAGTTGTCCGGAGGACCCATGATCAATTTTAAATTCATCATAGGAAATAATGGTTACTTTATTAATTGTTAAATGCACAGACCATAACCTTCAGAAATACCATCAAACAGATATTCTAGTAACCCAATAACTTAAAATCCACTTCGCACTTCACCATGTTAATCTTTACGAAGCTGGCTCAGATTTCTCCCTCTAGACAGCTAGACACATTCCTCATCTAGCGAAACTGGACACTTCAGGCTTGCTACAAGAAATCCCTTGCTCAGACAAGTAGAAGCAAAAAAAAGGGGGGGCGACTGTTTAAAACAAATATTCAAGTAAGAAGCAGAGACAAAGCAGTCTTTTGGCAACAGAGAAAAATAAAGACTGTATATTTGTAATGGTTCTACTATCTCTTAAATATGTACAAGTCAGAAAGGTCCACTAGAAGATCAGAACATTCCCATTCAAATGCATTCATCCCACTTTCCAGGAATTTTTCATAGAAATTGATTATTTAATTTCTTACAGCTTAATATATTTAAAATATCTGTAAGTGTTGCATGAAAAACTGAAGCAACAACAGAAAACTTAAACAAAATGTTACAAAAATAAACAGTTACATATAAAAATGTTACATTAATGCCACTAATATATAAAAATCATTATCCTTTCATTTTCTTTCTAACACATCCTCCCCTCTAGACCTCTGGGTTCTCACCCAGGGACCAAACAAACTCTCAGCTCACCCAAAAAGTCTCACAACAGTAAGAGTCCTAGGAAATAATGGAAATCACCCTAGTCTCTCACTCTAGACTTGCTGAAGAGTTACGATTTTTGGATATCGCCTGTTAAGTATGTGTAAAGTAAAGGTAAGGGACCCCTGACAGTTAAGTCCAGTCCTGAGCGTTGCGCTCATCTCGCTTTACTGGCCGAGGGAGCCGGCATTTGTCCGCAGACAGCTTCCGCGTCATGTGGCTAGCATGACTAAGCCGCTTCTGGTGAACCAGAGCAGGGCCAGAAAATGCCGTTTTCTGCTGCTGTCTCCAGGAAGTTCAACCTCCTTTAAACTTGAAAAAGGCAATCACACCTTTTCCCAATACAAATAGCTGGGGGGTGGGAGAAGCCTGAGTGTGTGCATAACCATTGCTCAGGTTTCCAAATTTAACTATGGGCACACAAAAACTGAAGGCAACCTTTCCAAAACTTGGGTCCCCTAATATCACTGGGTTACATCAGCCCCAGTCAGCGGTCAGGGAGGATGGGAGTTGTAATCCAATTTAGGACCCAAGGTTGAAAAAAACTGGTCTAAACAATACATATTGGCTGAGCTCTGATGATCTTTCCTGGTTTCATGTGTCAGGCTTGCAAACTCTTCTTTTGACCCCTTCCACTCACATGGCAGCCTTGGAGCTTTATTCTGCTTTGCAGTAAACCAGAATTTGTTACATCTGAAACAGGGAATTTTATTTAGTCCACCCAGGAATGAAGCAGCGAAACAAGATTGTTCCAATGTAGCCACATTTAAGAATGAATCATAGTGAAAGGGTCAATGTGCAACATTTGCCATAAATATGTTTATGTCTACTTTAATGGGGAAAGTCTGTCCTATCCCCTGAAGTCCAGAAAATACCTATATATTTCAGTTTCAAACTGGAAGGAGAGAAGCAGTATGTTAAGCTGATTAACTAGTAACTAATAATAGTTTTCTTATTTCTATAGCTTGCTGTGATTAATATGGAAATGGCACAAGGTTTAGGTTAAAATAGAACTCTGACTAAATGGAGAGTATCATGCTGGCTGCAAAATGAAGCACATTCACAAGGAAGTCATTGTCCTTGAACGTAAAAGAGAGTAAGGTGTGTTTTATTATTAGACTGGTCTTTCTTCCTATAAAATCCATAGGAGAGTTCAAGCCAAGTTTAAATGCAAGACAGAAGTTTGTTGACTGGCATGTCTGATATTCCAAATCAAATGTTTCATTTAGTACCTGAAACCTTTGCCAGTATCATTTATTCATTTAAAATATTTATATTCTATAGTTCCATAATAGTATTCAGTACTATTGACATATTGTTTGAGGTTTGGCTAAAGCAGAAAGATGTACATTTGCAGAGTTCTCAAAACGGGAGCAGTATAAGTAATGTCTTCTATTTTTATGTCTCTGAAGCTCTGAGTACATAATACCCATCTCAAACCATTTGTATACCCCATCAATCTGATTCAACTAACTAGTCTTGCTAGCAGAAGCCTCAGCAATGACTTCCCTAGCCCAATGGGCTCTCCCCCCCATTCCCCAAAATTGGCTGGAGGGGCCAGGAGAACCTCCAGAATCACAGAAGGGGAGATCATTTCACCAGGCAAGCAGAATGCTTGTGCTGATGGACCATCTCCTTCAGCTAGGTAAGATTTAAACAAAAAACCACCCTCCACAGTCCAACAAGCTGAAGCATTTTGGGGTTTATTTGTTACGTATTAAATTTTTCTTTCCTAAATCGGCAGTTCAACTGAGGAATGATGAGCTGTGATACACTATAAAAGGCCATGCTACCAATATATATATAAATAACCACCTCTTGCCCAGCATTTGGCTCTAAGTTGTAAAATGTTAACTATTTCAATATCAATAATATTGTAAAAATACACACAGAGACTATGGTTCTGTATTAAGCTATATCAATAGCATGGGCCCAAGTCTGCATCACATTAATCACCTCCACTCACTTTGGTAGCAAGTCTATCTGCCACTGTTTTGGTTTTTTTAAACTGTGTTGTTGGGAATGTGTGTGTGAGAGAGAGAGAGAGAGGGAGGGAGAGGGAGAGGGAGAGGGGGAGAGAGAGAGAGAGAGAGAGAGAGAGAGAGACATGGGGGGAGAGGGAGAAGAGACAGAGACAGAGCATGTGTTTTAATACCTGGTCACTTACAAGCTATTTTATTTGCCCTTTAATGTTTTGCAAGTTAAAAAACTGATCAAAAATATAAAACACATCACTTAGCAGCAATTATAAGAATGCACCAAAATCATCTCATAAAGCAGGAAACAACATTTGTTATGTATTTCAAGCATTTTACCCAATGACTTTACACTATCATAACACTCCATGTGTCATGGAGAAACATCCATTTTTTAAGCAAATATCGAGTGTGTACATGACGTGGGGAACTGTGATTAACACTGTGCAATCATCAAACAGGGCCAAACACACATTTCCACACATTGTATGGACACCATGTTCACACATGGTATACATGTTACAAAACCAATGTATGTAGGAGTTACATTCTGGAGACTGCGTCTAAAGCCAAAATTGTGCATAGTGAAAACCCACTGAGTTCAGTGGCAGGTGGGATTGCCAAAGTCACTTTTTCCTGGAACCCCACCCCTTTTCCATTTTAAATTTTTGCCATACACAAAAGGCTGAATGCACACACACACAAAGTTAAATGTGTGCAAGTTGAAGGCTTACTGTATGTGAGGATGGTAACCATGCTAAAAATCAAAGTCTCCATGAAGGACTTATTTTTTTGTTCCTTGTGGAACTTATATCCTACATTCCTGGTGTTAGGCAATCTGGAGGCCTGGAAAATATTTCAATATGAAATAAAACTTGCACAATTAGTCCACACGTCAACCTTTCCTCTTATATGATAGAAAATCTAATGAAGACTTTGAAACACACACAATTTTCATTGTGTGGGGGCCATAAGTTCCAAATTAAAACTCAAAATTGAGTCCTTTAGGCCGTCTATCTATGGGGAGTCCTAAGAGTTGAGTTTATTTTTATTGTCATTCTAATTCAATTTTCATTTTGAAAATTCTTTGTTGGCGGAATCACTTAAAGCCCTCTTCACCTGCCATGGCACATCCTAATCAATAACAAAAAACCAAGGTAAGACAATCAATGGCAAGTCATTCCAATGTGTTTTGAGAATTAAAGGCCAAACGAATCCTATTCATCACTTAGAACGTAGAAAGCATTGATTTTATATTTGTCAGAGTATTAACTACTGATGAAAGAGTTGGCCTGTAAGAGCCACAAGCTTAACAATTCTGTTTGCCAAAGACCCAGCTTCCACAAACAAGAAAATCTTGCTTCATCCGTTTCGTGCAACAGGTGGAAACTGCATTTTGAAATGGGGCTATCTAAAGCTGGCACAGTAATAAGGCATGGGCTATACTAATACAAATCTTATTTCTTATTCATAAAGCTGTATTACATTTTCTCAGCCAGTCCTAAGTGTAATGTTGCTTGGGCAAGACAGTGCAATGCACATTTAAAGCCGCATCAACTAAAGAAAATGTCATTTTCAAGCCAAGTACATTTTCTAATATTAAATGTGAAATCTATTGTACCTTAAAATGGTCAAATGAGTTGTTCCACTAGCAGAAGACAGTGTAACAGGTCCCACTGAAGCTAAGGGAATCCTCCCATCCACCCCACAATCTGCTCTGGAGGACTGGGAGAGTCCCAAGAACAGGGAACGGGGGAGAAGAGGGGAAATTGTTCCATCTGGCAAACGGAAATGCGTGTGTCGACAATCACCTTAGCACGACGTTGAACTCCATCTTATGAGTTCCAACACATTCATGATCACTCTGCCGAAATGATGTCACTACCCTTGCTGGATTAAAATACCTAATTTAGGATTTGGATTCAGACTGGCCATTTCAGAAACGACAGGGCTCTTTCCATTAATAGCAGGGACAGAAATCCAGAAGGGGCTCCTCACTGGAGGAATAGGGAAGCAATCTTTGCAAACTCATCCTTCCCCTATAACCTCCTGCATTGTATCTCACACTGCTCTACAGGCTTCCAAAATTTCCTCATGCACACCACTTGCAAAATGAATGTCCGGATTCAATCCACTGTGCATCTGTGGGGTCATCCCCAATTTGTGGCCTTATTTTTGTTTTAAGGGTTTTTCTGGCCCAACTTTCTCCTAACAGAAGGGATTAGCAGGAAAACATTTCCAGTGCATAAAGGTCAAGTTCTTTTTACTTGCTGCCTAGGCATGTGTGTAGAGACTCAAACTATGAATGCTCCATTAAGAAACATGTACTTCAGGCACACACTAACCAAATAAGACTTATGCCAATAGTTTTTAGTTTTTAAAACTCCCTTAAAGTATATAACATATGCCTACCATGTACTGGCATAACACTAATCAAGAACACACAGGGAAAAGCAAAAAAGAAACTTTACAAAGATTTTTTTATATACAGAATTAAATAGCAGCAATCCACATAAATACAAACTTTTATTCCTATTACTGTCAGATAAGATTCAACAAAATACAGTTCTCAATGATTTCTTGTGACATACATAACTGAAACCAAGAAGACCTGCATTTTAAATGAAAAAATGAAAAAGTATAAACCAAACATTTAATAGCAATTAAAAATCTTAGGACCATATGACAGCTATATATTATCTAACCATGTAAATGTCTCATGTGGTTCATTATACATTTCTCTATGTATAATATAAAAACTGTAGTTCTAAAAAGGTCTAGATCAATGAATTACTTAAATTATTCTACAATTTTATTTACAAGCTAGAGTTAGTCTTTAGTTCTGAATAGGTTGAGTAGCTGCAGAACTCTTCATGAGTAATAGAGAACACAATTTTAAAACTGTAAGAATGTGATTCTAAGCCCATTGTTTAGTATAGGGCCATAAAATTACCCAGTTAGGCTGTATATTACAACCTTTATTCTGGAGTAGTTTCCATAATGTCAGTAGCAAGAGTAACTGGTTTGCAGATTGCTGGAGGAACCCAAGAGATACCATGGGATTTTCAATAGGGCCATTCAAAAGTAAAGTGATTGGAGGACTGCAAAGAAAAGCCTGGTGTCTAAAGGAGTTTGCACTTCAGAGTCTAGATGGAGCCCACACTGCAACATAACTGTGAAAATAGCCTATTCTAAACACACAGTAAATAAAATTGTATTGGCCAAGAAGGTACCATTGTGGCACATAGCTGCCAAATCACCCATGCCTTTACAATAAAAATTGCAACCCTCACAGTAATATGTTCAGACTTATTTCCCAAGAGATAAATCATCTTCTACTCAACAGGGTATCCTGAATTCCTATCCCGAAGCATGGGAAACAAGGAATCCAGAATGGCTATATACAAACGCAACAGAGAAGAAAATGAGAAGCACATCCTATAGGACTTGACCTATATAAACACAGCAGTTTCTCAAATGTTGTCCTATTATATCACTCGCTGACAAAGCTTGAGGATGGCATTGACGACAAACTGCCAATGTCATAAGGCAACTGGGATAACACTTCCCGCTCCCCGCCCCCCCAAAAAATTTGAAGGCAGAGGCTGCCAGCTCCCTGTCTTATGTACTGGGGGGGGGGGCGGTCAAGATTCTCCTTAAGGTTTTCTACTCCTTAAAGTTTTCTACTTGGCATAATCAAGGTGATTCTTCCAAGGTTTAGTTTGTGAAAAAGAGACCACCCAAATATTTCAACACCAGTACAGTGGTACCTTGGGTTACATACGCTTCAGGTTACATACTCCACTAGCCCAGAAATAGTACCTTGGGTTAAGAACTTTGCTTCAGGATGAGAACAGAAATCGTGCTCCGGCGGCATGGCAGCAGCAGGAGGCCCCATTAGCTAAAGTGGTGCTTCAGGTTAAGAACAGTTTCAGGTTAAGAACAGACCTCCGGAATGAATTAAGTACTTAACCCGAGGTACCACTGTATCTGCAGGAAGGATTGATTGATTGAGTGTTCAGATGCCACACACCAAGAACAGTGTAAATCCTTAAGTGGACACAACCCAAAAATCTACATATAAAAACCACATCTAAGGGTGTGGTGTAGTGGTTAAGAGCGATAGACTCGCAACCTGGGGAACCGGGTTCGCGTCTCCGCTCCTCCACATGCAGCTGCTGGGTGACCTTGGGCCAGTCACACTTCTTTGAAGTCTCTCAGCCCCACTCACCTCACAGAATGTTTGTTGTGGGGGAGGAAGGGAAAGGAGAATGTTAGCCGCTTTGAGACTCCTTCGGGTAGGGATAAAGTGGGATATCAAATCCAAACTCACTTTTCTACATGTCCCAAAACTTCTGTGAGAAACCCAGTACTATGTGGAGAACTTAAAAGCTGTACTTTGTCTACTATTCTGAACTTGTTCTGTTTTCAGCGAATTAACACACCAATGACGTTGGTGCCAAAACCTAGTAACTAGTTTTCAAAACAAGAGAATATTAGCTTATTATGTTATAAATTATGGCTACTTGAAAATACACATCCAAAAGTGCAAGATAGTACACAACTATCTGCTAACACAAACACATGTAACCAACAAGGGAAAGACATTATAAACCAGACTGAACGGTGGGTGGATCACAGAGCAGGTACAGCTGCAACACAACTCTAGGGTTGTCATACTTCAAAATTGACCTCCCCCCCCACAACACGCCAGAAAATGTGAATTGACTTGCAAAAGATCCAGGACAAAGTGCCGCCTTTCAGAAATTTTCCCTGGACGTCACTTCCACCTTTGAAATCCTGGTAATGTCCAGGAGAATTTGAATGTATGGTAGTCCTACACAACTCAGTCTGAGGCACCCTCACTCCTGAGGATCAATAGCGATTTGTCGTGCTTCTCAACCAGTAAAAGCAGGAGTCAGCAAACTTTTTCAGCAGGGGGCCGGTCCACTGTCCCGCAGATCTTGTGGAGGGCCGGACTATATTTTGAAGAAAAATCTGGACGAATTCCTATGCCCCACAAATAACCCAGAGATGCATTTTAAATAAAAGCACACATTCTACTCATGTAAAAACATGCTGAATCCTGGACCGTCCGTGGGCCGAATTTAGAAGACGACCTGGCCCCCATGAGTAAAAGCATTTAGAAAAGGAAAACTACAGTGGTGCCTCGCAAGACGAAATTAATCCGTTCCGCGAGTCTCTTCGTCTTGCGGTTTTTTCGTCTTGCGAAGCACGGCTATTAGCGGCTTAGCGGCCATTAACAGCTTAGCGGCTATTAATGGCTTAGCGGCTATTAACGGCTTAGCGGCTTTAAGAAAAAGGAAACAAACTCGCAAGAACTTGCAAGACGTTTCGTCTTGCGAAGCAAGCCCATAGGGAAATTCGTCTTGCGGAACGACTCAAAAAACGGAAAACCCTTTCGTCTAGCGAATTTTTCGTCTTGCGAGGCATTCGTCTTGCGGAGCACCACTGTACACATGCCTGAGGTGCCCATTTAGAAGAGATGCCACTGGCACACAATGAGATACAGAAGGGTCCCTGTTCTGTTCACAAATTTATAAACACTTCTTTATCCCTCCTCATCCATGACAATAAGCCATGCTCTATTTCAGGGGTCAGCAACCTTTTTCAGCCATGGGCCGGTCCACCATCCCTCAGACCATGTGGTGGGCCAGACTATATTTGGGGGGGGGATGAAAATGGGCCGGAGTATATTTTGGAGGAAAAAAATGAACGAATTCCTATGTCCCACAAATAACCCAGAGATGCATTTTTAATAAAAGGACACATTCTACTCATGTAAAAACATGCTGGTTCCCAGACCGTCTGCTGCCCAGATTGAGAAGGTGATTGGGCCGCATCCTGCCCCGGGCCTTCGTTTGCCTAAGGTAAAGGTAAAGGTACCCCTGCCCATACGGGCCAGTCGTGTCCGACTCTAGGGTTGTGCGCCCATCTCACTTAAGAGGCCGGGGGCCAGCGCTGTCCAGAGACACTTCCAGGTCACGTGGCCAGCGTGATGAAGCTGCTCTGGTGAGCTAGCACCAGCGCAGCACACGGAAACACCGTTTACCTTCCCGCTATAAAGCGGTACCTATTTATCTACTTGCACTTTAGGGGTGCTTTCGAACTGCTAGGTGGGCAGGCGCTGGGACCGAGCAGCAGGAGCGCACCCCGCCGCGGGGATTCGAACCACCGACCATACGATTGGCAAGTCCTAGGCACTGAGGTTTTACCAACAGCGCCACCCGCATCCCTTAGTTTGCCTACCCCTGCTCTATTTCCTCGTTCATTTTCTCTTCCTGGAAAGAAACTATTCCCTAACTTCAGGAACTATGTCCTCAGCAATTATTAATTTCATTAAAAATTTAATCAGGCAGAAATGGCATGCCTGTGTTACCCTTTCATGCAGCCTTGAAAGTAAGCCCACAAAAGCAACCAACAAAAAATCTTGCTAGCTGGCAGAGGACTTACAGAGAAAGATAGAGAGCTGCACTTTTATCCCACACATGGAGAAGGCGACTTCCCCGCTCCAGCCATCTATGTGCTTTCTATGCAAGGTACTTGAGACCCAGTGTTCGACACTCCCATTGTACTAGTCGCATTTTGTGACAAGGAATTTTATTAGCGCAAGCAGTTTCTGAGCTCTGGGTGCAGTAGTGCACCAAGATTTCCCTTTAAAACTGCAGAGTGGAAGGAAAGGAGGACCTTGTTCTGCCTCCCCACTTCCAGTTATTCTCAGAAGACTGGAGAAGAGACCTTCTTAAGAAAATTAGGGGGATAGGCAGGGGAAGGACTAGACCATGTGGAAAATGAACGTGATATTTTAGCTGCAGTTCATTCATTTCCAGCTTTGCATTCTTGTGGTGTTTTTTTAAAAAAATGTCCCTGGACATCTCGTAACCTCTGTTTAAGGTTCCATTTAGCTCCTCGCTTTCACATCTCAGTTTCGAACATTGTTGAGAGCAATCCATCCACTTGCTTCACCAGCCTGCTCACTTGCCTACATGTAATTCCTGGTTACCTATGGCTAAACAGCCCAGTGCTTAAATACAAAACTAATTTATATGTGAACTTGGCATGGTAGTGGATTAAACCTGCTAAATAAGATTACCGAGAGTAGTACTTTCTTCTTACTCTATCAGTAGAAAGTACAGCCTATGATTTACACCTTCTCTCTGCCAAGCAGCAGCTGAGTATATAGTCCAAATTTATTCTAGAAGATTAACTCTTGTAATCAGACCTGAGCCAATGTTTGATAGATTTAATTTCAGAACCCAATTTGGTATTTCAAGGGGAGAGAAAGTCCTGTAAGTTTACCCCTCTACGTTTGTCAGTAATAAATAAATAAATAAATAAATAAATAAATAAATAAATCGCTTCATCTGAAGTCAGAAGATGCTTTTTAATGATTTTTTTATTAAAAAAAACCTAAGCAAATCCTCAAAAGTATAAAGACAGGATTATGTATATTATATATGCTGTGGAAATGAAGAAAAAAATACAAAACAATGCTGTAATTAGATTTTCAACACCAAGAATGTAAGAATATGACAGCACATTCAGGAACTTAAACAGTGCCCTTTCAGTAATTGGTGTTGGCAACTGAAACAATCTTCTTTGTACTGTTAAACTGTCATTGTAGCACATGCCAAATATTTCAAATCCCTATACAAATCAGCATCAGAATTTAGGACCCTGCATCAAACTTCACAATTTTTATATTTTTATTTTTAACAAAACGCTGACATTGGCACTGCCAAACCAACTATTCCCTCCTCTCTTCTGAAGCCCCTCGGACACCTCAAAATCTACTCCAGGGAGTTGAGCAGATTTTGGAGTAGGTTCTGGGGCCCAAAGGAGGCGGAAAAGAAGAGCAAGTCCCATTGCATAAGTGGCATTCTGCTTATGCAGCCTTGGATATGACCCTGAGTAGACTTACTGGCATTAAAATAGTAAACTATTCAAGAAATAAAAACCAGGGACTAACTTTCTATTCTCTCATGATGCATCAGAGAGCTATAAATACCGCTGATCAAGTTTGTTTTGCTGGGCTGCGCACAATTAAGATCCAACATGACATTTCAAATGTAATTTGTGTCAAGGTATTTATTCACAAGAAAGCAGGAAACAAACATGAATTAAGAATATGGAACAGATTGGTTTTGAACTAATTAATCAGGAATATATGGAAGATGAGACTGAGAATCAGAAGCATGCATAATTTTCTAAGGACCTGTCACACAAGATGTTCAACGCAGGCAGAACAAACCATGCCGCAGTTGCTCCAAAACCCAGTTGTACTGCCTTTTTCAATAATCAGCGACATCAAGAATTTGTGGTAAATAAATACCACCCGACTTCAAACATGTGCATTTCTTTAAATGGAAAATGCTTAAATCATTTTATTACAGAAATGTAAGGGGAGATTTACAGCAACCAAAAAATAGCATATTACAGGTTTTATCTACAGCTTAAACTAGATTTTAAAGCAAGACACTTAACTTAGAGGAGCCTTACTGCACTTTGCTTAAAAGCAATGATATATGTGGAGCACCTCACACAACTAAGTTTCTAAGAGACATGTATTTATATATTGGCTACACATTTAGAAGCTTTCCATAAACTCATTTAAGAGGAGGTAATTCTTCAGTGGGACCGGGTGGAAGCTAACAAAAGTAGTGCATTAATGTAGCTGAATTAAATATAAATGTATTAACATTCTCTCTGGCTAGATTTCAATAGTGGTAACAAGCTTCTTCAATACATCTGGGGGAAATGTGCCCTGTTATTTCTAGTTTAGAATGTTAATATAAAAGCTGAAATATCCTCTCAGAATGAAAAAGGAAAAGAAAAGAAACAACCTACCATACCTTTGAGAATTCTCACCTTGTTCTCAACTTTGAGGTTTGCATACATATTTACACCCTGGAAAGCAACAAGCCGCTATGACTTCTCAGTGCATACATACCACATCCATGAGTTTTCCCTTTACTCTTACACTGAAAATTACAATGAGAAATTTTCCACATTTGTAGGAGCCTTCAGTTTTCCTAAAATAATCTATTTGCTCAAGAAAAAAATAACTGTTTTCAACTTCGCTAATGCTACACCTAATTCAGGAGCTGGAAGAATGGTGTCTGCAGAGGCCTTTACTGGCATCTGCAGGGTCTTCCCCATACCTCTACCACCATCAAGCTTGAAAGAAGTACAGTGGTACCTCGGGTTAAAAACTTAATTCGTTCTGGAGGTCCGTTCTTAACATGAAACTGTTCTTAACCTGAAGCACCACTTTAGCTAATGGGGCCTCCTGCTGCCGCTGCACAATTTTTGTTCTCATGCTGAAGCAAAGTTCTTAACCCGAGGTAATATTTCTGGGTTAGCGGAGTCTGTAACCTGAAGCGTATGTAGCCTGAAGCGTATGTAACCTGAGGTACCATTGTATTCTGTTTAAGTCAATGGGCTAGGTAATGTTATATGTTTGGGGGAGGCGGTGGTACAAGAAGTCATACAGACTGCAAAAGCACTTTTCTGAGGACAAAGCCATATGCTTTTCAACTGACTGGTGGGCTCCATTGTCCCAAATAAAAACATCATCTTTAAAATGTAATTAAGTTATTAAGAGTAGCTTGTAAGGTATGATTTAGGACAGCCTTTCCCAGCCTGGTGCCCTCCATATGTTCCTGACAAAAACTTCCATTAGCCCTAGTTAGGAAATCAAGCTCCAGAATATTATGCAAACATCTGCTTATACTGCCAAAGAAGTTGAAAGATGGAGTACCTACAAGGCAAATGCAAGATAGGAGAAGCCCAGATCAATTTTCTTGAATGCTTGTATATCCTAAATTATTAAAGGAAAGGGTTCAGCAAGCAAATAAAACCGTATGTTGAACTCTACAATAAATGGGCATCTTTTACAAAGCAATAATTTTGCAATTATAACATCATTATTTCATTCAAGATATAAGAATATATTTATCTACTTTAATAGCTAAGTTGTATTTGTGTGATATACGTACATAATTCTGACATCTATGTATCTTGCAGAACACTAAAAAACTCAAATCAATTTCACCATTGTATTTCATCTATTTGCCAAATATTTTCTAGCTATGAAGTCAAGTCATTGTTCAGCAGCTAACAAATACTGTCAAGTTCTATTATGCCTCATAACTATTCAAGTTCTTAAAATTGCATTAGCATTTGCATATCCCAAAAATGAAAAACAATGTAATTTCATTGCAAATTCACTGTGAAACATTATAACCTTTCCCCTCCGTTTCCTATTAAGGAAACAACCATACGAGATTCCATTTTATTTTTTCCCCAGTCACCTTTTTCAACTGATCTTCATATTTAACCAATGGCTGTCAACAGTACAGCTTCTTGATGTATTTGAATCAGCAATTACAAAATATGTTGTTGCATCTCTTGGAACCTATTCTGAAGATACCATGAAGCTTGTATCATGAATTTAAATAATCTAATCCTTTCTCTAATTTACCCACAAATTAAGGCTGCAACCCTATGCACATTTAACTCTTAAATAATCTCCCATTCAGTTCAAGGGAACTTACTTCCGAGTAGACATGCAGAGGATTGCACTGCAAAGCAATCACTTTAAGCAAACAAAGATAGCTGAATGTGTGCTGGGGTAAGTGTCAAATGGAGATTGAAAAGTTCTGAAGGAAGATGAGCATTTATTGATAGTTTCAGTGGATTCATTTCTTCAGATAAATCATTAGTCTTTAACTTTGGGCTTGTTCACTTGCCCAAATCACCAGAATTGATATATGTTGCCTATATTTTTAAGATGTACATGTGAAACACTCTATGAGAACATCCAAAAAAACCTGTAACTGACATGTGACTAGTAAGAAGTGGAAGTGGTGGCAGCTCAACCAGCAAATGGAGCTGCTATTGGATAGCAGGAACATCTTTGCTGCTGCTGCTGCTGCTCATACTACATCAAGGTGAGGTAGGTTCATTGGTAAAACTAAAGTTCTGCAAATCTGGAGGATGCATACTTGAAAAATCCTGCACCGCTAAGCCACTGATGTGGCTCATAGTGGAATTATTGCTTTTAGGAATGGGGACAAAGCACATTGGTACAATCAAAAAAGTGTTTACCGGGTGTACTATTGCTCTAGGCAGGGACCAACATGTTGCTTCTAAGTATTAATGATGTGATCATGTATGTTGGGTAGAATAACTGCAACTCAGTAGTTCATGATCAGTTAATTACTAGGCTAAATTTAGGTTCTTATTCATTCCCATTTCACAACTCTAACACAATCACCCGTATTGCATAGAAATCGATGCAAAACTATGGTGCAGTTCATCTTCATCCTCAAACAGCATGTGAACTGCTACATATTAGCACCCACTATAACTATCATCTTCATAATATACACTAGTTACAGGTAGGTAGCCGTGTTGGTCTGCCGTAGTCGAAACAAAATAAAAAAAAAATCCTTCCAGTAGCACCTTAGAGACCAACTAAGTTTGTTATTGGTATGAGCTTTCGTGTGCATGCACACTTCTTCAGATACACTGAAACAGAAGTCACCAGACCCTTATATATAGTGAGAGGGTGGGGAGGGGGATTACTTAGAAGGGTGGTAGGAATGGGTGATTGGCTGATAGGTGTGGTAAACCTGTTGACAACTGTTAAGGACTGAAATTGGTCTTAAAGGAAAAAGCAAGGGATGAGTTGGCTAAAAATAGCTTTATCATGTATAATGAGATAAGAATTCAATGTCTCTATTCAGATATACATAATATACACTAACACTGATCTCTGTTCTCTGAGTGCCAACTTTTATGTACCAGCACTAGCCATGTCCAAGAGGGGGAAAATCCGCACACCCAGAGAAATCCCAAGGGTTGCATAAACAAGGAGGAAAGCAGTGTTAGAAACTGGGATAGAAAAGCTAAGAACCAGTGGCTCCTGGGGCCTGGGGGTTGTGGGCACCATAACAGAATGCCTAGTCACCACCAGGTGGGGGCGGGGTCAGCAACACTTTTTTATTTGTTATTTTGATAAGCATGAACTAATATGCAATTCACATAAGTGACACATTGTACATGTCACATTTTTAGCAGAAATTGTTAATACATGTTTAATTTGGTGTTTACAAGAAAAATATTGTACCGTACTTCAGTTTTCAAAACATTATTCTCTTTATTGTTAAACTCCTTAACTTACTGTTTATCCTTAACATATACTTCAAGGCTTCAAAGCATATACATTTGAGTAATCCTTGAGTGTCAGCCAGATGCAAAAAATGGCACCCAAACCTTCAGAGGTGCTCACAAATGGAGAATCTTTAGGCACAAAATGCACCTGGCGTCCTGCTAATACAAAACCCTGGAGGAAACCCCAAACATTTGAATGAAGACTGAGCATGTTCAGTGGATATAGAACGCTGACTGACTGGGGTAGAAGGAATGAAAACCCAGGTCAGGGGAAAGCAGTGATTGAAATTATGAAAAAGAGACACCTCACATTAACATTTTATTGGAAGCCCCACTTGTACTAATATTCAGCAAGGATACAAGGTACCTGAAAGTACATGCAACACATACTAAATAACAACAGAAGAAATACCATAAAGTGAAGATACCAGAGAGGATACAACTGAGAGAAACAAGGCACCCTCATGTTGTGAGCAACTGTGTAGGATCAGATACAGTATAGATTTTGTCCAAGTGCACAAAAAACAGAATGTAAACAGTTAAATACACATAGCAACTACATTCATGTATCACATTAAGACAGGATTTCCAGCTTACGATGAACAAGCAGGATGCTGGTGCACACAGTCTGTTTAGGCTGAATTTGCTTCTCCTATTAAAGGTAAAGGTACCCCTGCCCATACGGGCCAGTCTTGACAGACTCTGGGGTTGTGCGCCCATCTCACTCAAGAGGCCAGGGGCCAGTGCTGTCCGGAGACACTTCCGGGTCACGTGGCCAGCGTGATAAAGCTGCATCTGGCGAGCCAGCGCAACACACGGAATGCTGTTTACCTTCCCGCTGGTAAGCGGTCCCTATTTATCTACTAGCACCCGGGGGTGCTTTCAAACTGCTAGGTTGGCAGGCGCTGGGACCGAGCGACGGGAGCGCACCCCGCCGCGGGGATTCGAACCGCCAACCTTTCGATCGGCAAGCCCTAGGCGCTGAGGCTTTTACCCACAGCGCCACCCGCGTCCCGCTTCTCCTATTAGACAGTAGGTAAATCAAACCAGGTAGTCAAAACTAACCTTGGCTTCTTATGATGTGCAAATCTGGCAACCTAATTTGTTGCTTCCAGAACAAGCAGGGGTTGAAACTTGCTTACAAACCTTGCTTATTTCAGAGCAACAAACCAGGATGCTTGATTTGCACATCATAGGAAGTCTGGTTTAATTGTGCTTTCCTGGTTTCCTTTACCTGCTCACATGAAGAGGTGGAGCGAGTGAACAGGCTGTATGAACCAGCACACTGCTTATTCACAGTATGCCAAGAATCTTGACCACTCTTTCATATTGAACAAACAAGGCGTGCAGGCTCTAGTCATTTAACTGAATTTTCAAACACCTCCATTATCAAAATATGCACACAGCACATATTCTTGCATTGTTGTGCTTTTTAGCATAGGAATGCTCTCAACAGAATACTAACTAAATTCTAACACATACTAATTTGGGAATGTGGAGGAAGGTACCTTGTGAAAGCGATTTCCATTTATACCAACAGAGGAATTATGGATTCAAGATGAACTGCATTATAGATGTGTGAAACAGAATGTCGTCTCAGAGGAGGAGGAGGAATACAACATCTCATCATATAGCCAGTTATTTTGTGTTATTCATGTCAGAATGAGAAGCCCATTTTAAGTATAAACCACACTTGCCAGAGTAAGAGAATGCTGTTTCATCAGAAAGTATCTAGAAAAATTGTTCTACAAGCAGTTTTTTTTAAGCCTCCAAGATATATTTTCTGCTGTCATCGTTGAAGTCATACAGCTTTGTTTGTCACAGCAGAAATGAAGCAGACATTCAAATTTCAATTGAAGAGGCAAAAATAGCAGTCTGATTTATCATGCTAAATTTTACATATAATACCATGGACTTGTTCTTAGTTCTTTTAATGAAACAGCAGTTATTGTAGTCAAACTACAGACTTGTTCATATTAGCCTATAGAGACAACTTTCAAAGAACAAAAGCACTTTATAGAACTAGAATGATTCAATTGCTGAAAGGAATATAAGAGCATGAACACAACAGAATTTAACTTTTATTGGCTGCCAGTTCACAACTGATGTTATATGGACAATTTCTTCCTATTAACAGATACACAGACAGCACCAGATAACTTTTATTGTTAACTTTGCGGCGCTGCTTCTGTACAGATGTTAAAAGTAACTAATATTATTTACTCAACATTTTTCATTTTATTTTTGTTTATTATGTAACAAATTAGCATTTCTTTTCACAGGCTAAAGGCAGCAGCCAAAAGGAGGGTGGACAAAATTAATAGTGCTTTTATTGATAATTTTAAAAAATAATTTAGAATTTGACATTTTAGAATTTAACTATAATGACTGTACCTAAATATATTATGCTAAAAGCTGTAGCTCTCTTAAACTTAACTCATGGCTCTCAGCCACACATATTCACTTAAACATGTTTTTTCTATAAAAAATCATGAGGAAACATACTTGACATTTTCATCTCATACATTGTATCCTCATGTATTAATTTTTAAGGCTTACCTCCTAGAGGTTGAAAGTGGCAGTCACCTCATGCTAGAATCTAGGAGATGCTCTCTTCTATCTTAACAGGATCATCCATTGTACCCACCTGGGTGTACACGACCCTTCTAATTGTTCAAACTCTATGAACTACACATAGTTATTACTCTACCAAACACCATGAAGAGTCACCATTGCTCAGGGTCCATTTCATTCCAGTCCTTTTTTTTTGGAACATTCTGAAGGCTCAAGTCTTTAAGGAAATTAACTTGCTTAGAGTCCCTCCGTGTATAGAGACCACCAAATAAAAACTTATTAATTCCTCAATCCTACCCTATCCCCATAAATAATTCTGAACCACAACATATATGCAGGTTGCATGGTCTAAAAACTACAGTTTTTTTGCATACCAATATGCTTAATAGCATGTTTTTCCACAAAATGCAAATTACAAGTCAAATTATTTCCTTTTAATTGTGATTTAAATAATGATTTCATAGAATGACAGATCTGTAGATTTGTAAGGGACCAGGATAGTCATCTAGTGCAGTGTTTCCCAACCTTGGGCCTCCAGCTGTTTTTGGACTACAACTCCCATCATCCCTAGCTAGCAAGACCAGTGGTCAGGGATGATGGGAATTGTAGTTCAAAAACAGCTGGAGGCCCAAGGTTGGGAAACACTGATCTAGTGCACCTACCTACAATGCAGGACTCTTTCAACCAACATGAGGCTCGAACCTAAGAGTCTCATGGTCTAACAACTTAGCTATCCCAACTATATAAACCAGTCCATCCTGTTTTGAATATAGGTAAAGGGACCCCTGACCATTAGGTCCAGTCATGGCCGACTCTGGGGTTGCGGTGCTCATCTTGCTTTATTGGCCGAGGGAGCCGGCGTACAGCTTCCAGGTCATGTGGCCAGCATGACTAAGCTGCTTCTGGCGAACCAGAGCAGTGCACGGAAACGCCATTTACCTTCCCGTCAGAGCGGTACCTATTTAGCTACTTGCACTTTGACGTGCTTTCGAACTGCTAGGTTGGCAGGAGGTTTTGAATATAGACAACAATAAAAAGAGAAAATCACCTTTTACTCAAAAAACTTACTGTGTTAACTCCCTTATACTCAGGATTTACACTCTCCTAATAAAGACAATCTAAAACTGTTGGTGTCAACTTCTCAAGGGACAAATTGAAAAACTTTTTTCCCTGTTACCACTTGTAACAAATACCTCACAGAAAAATACCTTCGTCACACGCATATGACATGCCACACACTTAAGGACTAGATTCACCTAAGGAGTTCCATTAGCACAATGGGGTTTTCCCCACCTCCCCTATGCCCCCATTGCCTATAGGGGAGTTAGGATAATCCACAGAACAGTGCACAGGGGGAGGAGAGGAAAATCCTTCCCTCTGGCAGACTGAAATGCTTGCACTGATGGAATGAGCGCCAGAGCACTACAAAGAATTGCTCCTCCCTTTCAATCCAACAGATCAAGTTCAATGTCAGTTATTTCTGTAGGGGTAACTCAGGATAAGGTCTTCAACATGTCCTCACATATCAGATATAACAGTTATTTTGCCTGCTTTTTGTTAGTAAAGGAATGAAGAAGAAGAAGAAGAAGAAGAAGAAGAAGAAGAAGAAGTAGAAGAGGAGTTTAGATTTTATCCCGCTTCATCACTACCCTAAGGAGTCTCAAAGCGGCTAACATTCTCCTTTCCCTTCCTTCCCCACAACAAACACTTTGTGAGGTGAGTGGGGCTGAGACACTTCAGAGACTTCAGAGAAGTGTGACTAGCCCAAGGTCACCCAGCAGCTGCATGTGGAGGAGCAGAGACACAAACCCAGTTCACCAGATTACGAGTCTACCGCTCTTGAGCACTACCCCATACTGGCTCTCCCCGGAAGAGACCCTGTGGAAATGACCTTATTTTTCCTTGCTTTGTGTGGATACAGGCAGATAGACACAACCTGGGTAAAAAAGAAGGTTCCAACTGAACACATTCATAGAAAGGAATATAGGAGCCAATAACAGTCACTTTTAATATGAGTTTACATCCTCGTTTTTTCGTCTTACTCCTGACACAGTGAGAGTTCCACAAGAGTTGAGAAATAAGTAATTTTGTTAAACAAGTAACTTTTCATGAGCATGGCCCAAGAACTTGCACATCATAAAAACTAGATGAACAGCACTATAGAAAAATCTTCTGGACCTAACATCATATATCATAGCACACCTAACAGTGGGAAAAGACTATGCTTACGGAAACACATGGGCCTACATATATACTTACTTACACACACACACATGCGCACATACACAAATTATACATATCCAACCTTTATTAATTGTACAACTATTTCAGGGAGGAAGTGAGACTTGTTCTGTCACACCCTCTCTCTACAATCACTAACTTGCCTATCTAACGAGTCAACCCACTTCCACAAAGTTCAAACCTTAAACAAAATGTGGCCATTTCACAGGTTTCCAACAGCGGAATGATAAAACAATGAAATCTATAGACTGCCTCTAAACATCACCGCTATTTCTCAGCACCAGTGGAAACTAACTGTGGATTACACTGGTTTCCTTGAAGTCCTCTTCTTCCTGAGCAGCAACCCCCCAAAAGGTAAGTCCTTCGTGGAAATAAACTCCAATGTCTTTCAGCAATTTCATTACTGGTGGGGAGAGACGCACATACAGATTTGCTCCAAACCCAATGCATGCCGCCGCCGGTCCAGTTATCATAGAATCGTAGAGTTGGAAGGGACCCCAGGGTCATCTAGTCCAGCCCCTGCAATGCATGAACCTCAGCTAAAGCATCCATGACAGGTGGCCACCCAAGCTCTGTTTAAAACCCTCCAAGGAAGGAGAGCCCACCACCTCTAGTGGGAGTCTGTTCCACTGCCAAACAGCTCTTACTGCCAGAAAGATCCCCCCCCCCCATGTTTAGTCAGAATCTCCTTTCTTGCAACTTGAAGCCACTGGTTCGAATCCTACCCTCTGGAGCAGGAGAAAACAAGCAAGCTCCCTCCTCCATGTGACAGCCCTTCAGATATTTGAAGGCGGCAATCCTATCTCCTCTCAGTCTCAGCTAAACATACCCAGCTCCTTCCACCGCCTGTCATACGGCTTAAGTTTCCAGACCCTCGATCACCACGGTCGCCCTCCTCTGAACACGTCGGCAGCCCTCCTTCTTGCGGAGTTCTCCTCCCAAACCGATCCCCGTCGTTTGGAGACACGCGCGGGAACCGACGGCGATTTCTGACATTCTCCCCGCCGCCGCCCCCCCCCCCAAAAAACCCACCCTCGATGTCCCCATCTTTACCCCTCTCCTTCTAGTTCTGCAGTACAACGAGGGGGCGCCGCCGCCCTGAGGAGAAAGGTAACATCATTTCCACGCCACCGATTCATCCAGACCTGGTCGCCACCCCCACCCCGGCCAGCCACCTTCTCCAAGGCCGCCCCTCGCTCACCGAGCTTCCCTCGGGATTCCTCCAGCTTCTGGATCTGGTTCTCCAGGAAAAGGACGGAGACGCCGAACGCCAGCACGGCCAGCAGCTGCAACTTGGGCGGCAGCATAATCCGGAGCAGCCCCATCGGCAGCAGCAGCCGCAGCAGCCGCCCAGCAGCAGCCGCCGCCGCCGCCCGCCTGGTCGCACGTCCGCCGAGGGATCACGACATCACGCGAGGCCCGAGCAGGGAGGCCGGAGGGAGCTTCGGCTCGGTTGTGAGGGGGGGGCGGACACCACACACACACCGCGGGCAAGGGAGGCGGCGACGGCGGTGGCTCACATCCCTCAGGAGACGTCGCGGCGGCGCCTCAGCAACGGTCCCTTCGGCCACCGACACGTCCGAAGAAAACACCTCAGCGGCTCCGCCGGCGACTCCCGCTCGCAGGCACGAGCTCAGCCTGCGCGCGCTGCTCAGCAACCGAACGCCCGGGCGTCCTCACGCCCACCGACGTCGAACCAGCCAGGACGCGGGTTCCGCCCCGGCGCTCGCTCCTCATTGGTCGCCGTTCGCCGCCCTCCCACCGCCTATTGGCCGAGCGCGCCGCCGGGCCCGCCTTTCGCCGCTACGAAGCCTAGCCCCGCCCAGGGACGTTTGGAGCTCCGATTGGGCGGCATTTCGTCCCGAAAGCCCGGCCGCTTCCACCCCACCCCCCCGAAACGCGCCCCGAAGGGATTGGATGATGCGAAAGGGCCGTTCGTCGCGGTCTCATTGGCCGAGCTCCTTTGCTCCTTTTCCCGTGTTCCGTAGCGCAAGAGGCCCCCGCTCGGGTGTTTGCGGAACTGCCTGACAAGAAACCCCTCAGATTATAAAAGGTTTTGAAGCGGCCCACCACCAACACATAGACACCCCAAGTCTTCCCCTTCTTCCTTTTCTTAGAAGTCATCTTGATAGTTATGGGAGCGCCTCAGCGGCACTTTACTGTTTCCTTCCGATCAGGCGGGGCTTTAGACGCCTTGCCGGTTGGAGGGGGGCTATCAAGGCATTTCCGTTGATGCCGTCGTCAGTTGGGGCGCCAACATGGCGGTGGGAAAAGGAGCGATGGGGTTCGGGCGTTGCTGGGTGTGGCTGCTGGCGGCGTTGCAGGCGGTAAGGGGAGTCTTAAAACGGGGGGGTCGGGAGCGACGGGGCTTCGCGTGAGAGAGTGGACGGAACCGTGAGGAGACACGGAGTCACTTTGGCCCAAACCCAGACCAGGCCTGTCTGCCTGCTTGTCGTGGCACCTGGGACCATGGTCGTAGCCGGGATTTTTGTTAGTGGGGGGCAGGCCTTTTGTTAGGGGGAAAAGAACCTCAATTAGCTATGTATTTTTATTGATTTTCACGGGGGCAGCTGCCCCTCCTTGTCCCCCACCCACGCCCATGCGTGAGACATCTGTTTCTGAATAAACAGCTGCAGGTTCAAACTGCGGATTTGTTCCCCTTGGTTTTCTCACCTTCCACCGTGCGGGAGTTTTAGATTAAAGAAAACAATTGTGTGTGTACATATAGGCATGAGTGCAGCGGGGGGGGGCAGACCCTCAAAAATTATTGAACAAACTGTGGTTCTGCCCCCTCCCCCCATAAGGCAGAAGCCAAGAGGCGATTTGGGCGAACGCAACAATTTTTTTCAGCCTTCCTCCCCGCAAAAAACCTACGCCCATGTATATATAGATATCTCCCTAGTTTAACTAGCCGTCCTTTTCTCTCCCCCTTGAAATGTTAGCCTCGCTGCACATCGTGTATTAGAAAGCTTATGCCGTGACTGATATGCGAGTGTGTGAATCTGTGCGATAACCTAGAAACACGCCCCATGGAAGGAAACTGCTCAAGCCAGTAGGAGTTACTAATGTAACGCGTAATGGCTGAGATTCAAGTCTACGTGTTACCAGTGTTACAAACAGATATGAAAGCGAGGAGCTTAATGGCAACTTAAACCGAGGTTGTGGACGCAACAATAGAATGTCTGGGCGCGCTTTTTTATAATTAGAATACAAAGCTGGAAATGAATGAACTGCAACTAAAATACTATGTTCATTTTTCATGTGCTCTAGTCCTTCCCCTGTCCACCCCCCTAATATTCTTAAGGGAGCTCTTTGGACATTTTGTGTTTTTAAAATAGACCTTACTCTCCCCTCTCCACCCTCATCATCAGCTGTCATGATACTATAGACATCGTTGACACTTGTGAAGATTGTAAGGCATTGGTGCCTGTTTTTAAAATGAGAAAAAATTATGAACAAAGTATCAATTTAGTTTAGCAACTTGGAGTAGCTGGTAAACCAAAATGTCAACATTACCTGTCTTTCTTTTGCTGTCCTCTAGCTGTGTGAAGAGTTACCACAAATTTGTAATGTTAACTGTACAGTTTAATATTACGTTAATCCATAATAAGGGGGTTGTCAAAAGCCTGTTTTCTTGACTGTCTTCAACTTGTAACACCATGCACTCATTCCCCTATTTTAATAATTTACAGCACTTTAAATGCACTTTTTCTTGGAAGTGATTAACATTGTGTCCAGTGGGGCTAAATCAAACTTGTATTTAGCACTGTCACTGTAATACATTATATTTCTATTTGTGTTTATGGCTAGCATTTAGGTATGCACTTTGTGCAGTTTTGTTTTACAGTTTGTGATCTTACTTTGTATATATCTTCAGCTAAGTGCCATTGCATAGATTTTTCAGTGATGAAGTGAGCTCAACTCCTTAAAGAAAAAGCTGTGTTATGAAGTTATGGTTTGTTGGAATGGTATGGTTGTTGATTCTGATTTTAAAGTGAATTGTACAAATCTTAATTGCTTTTAGGCATCAGTATATGGAGCAGAATTATCATCAGAGGCCTGCAGAGAGCTGGGCTTCTCCAGTAACTTGCTGTGCAGTTCTTGTGACCTTCTTAGCCAGTTTGGCTTAAGTCAGCTAGATCCATTCTGCAGAAAGTGCTGCCAAGAAGAAGCCCAGTCTGAAACCAGAAAGGTAGGTTGAATAATTAGATTTGAAGACCTGGACTATTATTTAAAGTGTGTCAACATGAATGATTCCAGACCTAAAGCTAATTGTTTTATTGTATTTTTTTAGCAGCCATTTTAATATCGGTTGTTGACATGATTCTTCTGTTAATGTTATCTGTGATTAAGTCCCTTAATTCATGAATGTCACAACCCTCTCTTACCTTCTGTCTGCTCTCCATCTTGAAAAATTGAGGTATATTGCAGGCTTTAACAGAAGGGAAATGCACAATTAGTGAGGGAAAGCATGGGCAGTTTAACAAATGCAGAAATGTTAGTGTTATATTACTGACTTTTGGTAAAGGGGTTTGGTAAAAGGGCATCTTTTAGTATTATAATTACATATTTGTCAATTTATATACTGCTTTACTGCCAAGATGGGTGGGGGAACTTGGAAAAGCTCCAGCTCCCTCATCATTTTCCTTCCCACCCCTTGTGTGGTGTGTAGGCGTGTAGTTTGTTGTCTCTACAATATTCTTTCTGAGCTGTCGTGATCAGAACCGGACACAGTAAATCCAAATCTGCTCACACCATAAATTTATATAAAGGCACTGGGATACTGGCAGTTTTATGCCTTGCAGAAAATGTGAAGAGTTCTTGTTCTGTTTGTACTGTTTTGTTGATAACAACAACCACCCAAAACTCTGTGTGGGGCCAAGTGAGGCTCCATTTTCAATTCATAATGCTGTACTTTGAGTACCTATACTTATTGGTTCCAATGTAGATACATAATAGCATTCAGCAATACACAGACACCATGATAGAATAATTAGCATCCACTTTGCAATATAGATGGAAATTGACATTCCTATTCACATGATGTAGTTAAAGAAGGCTCCATCAGAAGCCCTGCATCCAAATATGCATTGCCATACAAGTGTGCAGATGTCTGTCCACATTGATCTGCACATGGGGTTCCAAATTGAGTAATGGAGTCTTTGCACAGAAGCGACCTTGCTGTACGTACATCCTGTGCTGGATTGACCAAGCAATATTTGCAATAGTTGTAGTGTCTGAAAGGGTTGTGTTGCTCGGGTTAATATCTGCAAAATAAACCTCCACAAAGTTAATGAGTACAATGGGTCTGATTTATACTTTGGGAAATCTATTCTTATTTTGAAATTTCCAAATGTTTATTGAACAGTTTTACAAAAAGTAATCAACTTTGAGAGCATCAGAAATACCTTGGATAAGCAATTTTTAAAAGTCTTGCTGTTATATGACAAGGAATAGAGGTTGAAACCATCAGGCTCTTAAGACTTAATGAAGCCACTGGTTCTAGAACACCAACTGACTGGATTTTTTTGTTACAGTACATGGTATTTTGTGCTTTTGAAGGAATTTTGGGAAATCTACATGTCTTATGAAAATTCTACTGCTTGCAGACTCTACAGGATGCTATCATGGAATTACAGAAATCTTGGGAATATATTTGTATTATTTGGCTAAAATTGGTACTGCACAAATATTAAAATTGCACACAGCATATAATCTAAGAAGAAAGACCTGCACATTTAAAAAGGGAAGATGATTCTAATCTTGCAGCTCAAACAATCTGTGGAGATGTTTTCCCCAAAAGGATTTGGGAAACTATAGGTAATTGTAAATAATTATTTCAAATATGGAATCCGAAATAGCTTCCTGTGCTAGAAAGTATATAGTATCTTCATTCATTCACACTTCTATGGAAGTAGCTGTTCAGAAAAGTAATTGAATCAAATACTAGAGATGCTCATTGGGTATGTTTTAAAAAACCCTTTTAAATCCTTGGTGTTAAACCCCAATACTATTAAATTAAAATATCCATATGCTAGAATTCATTTTGCAGAAAGTGAACAGGAAGCAAATGGGGAGAGGCAAAGGAGGGTTTGGGCCCAGAAAACACATGTCCTTTGATGCCAACTTCTGTCACCAACCCCAGGATCACTTCAACAGCAAACTGGGCCTGCCCCTTCAACAAACCAGAAGTGGCATGTGAATTGGACTTGCAAGATGCATTCCCTCTGACTCCAATTCTCCACCCTGCTATCAGTGACGACAAAGTACAGCTGCTCTTCTGCTAATATAGAAAAGATGACAGCATGCAAGTTGAGGGGGGAATGAGCTAATCTGAAGAATTTTTCCATTTTAAATTGCTGCAATAATTGCATTTCCCATGGATTTTCACGCGTGCTCTCTCCTCTTCTGCTTGTATACATCATCATTTACAGAGCAGTCATTTAGCTAGGGTGTATGTGTCCCAATTTATTCCCACTGAGAATCAACAACATCGCTTTGTACAAGACTAACCTGCTAATTTTAGTAGATGAGTTCTCCATATTCATTATACTGAGGGTGCTCTTTGGGTATTCCTGTTGATTCAGGGAAGGTCTTCAATCAAGTGCCCTTCAATTGTATGCTCAGTGTTTCAGAAATCCTCTGCTCCAGGGAGCAGCATTTGTCATGAAGAACTTATTTATAGAGACTTCAGAGCTGCATTACTTACAAATGGAAGCTTCTCTGAATATTTTATCTTGAAAAGAGGCATGAGACTAGACTATCTGCCATCTTCATTATTTTCAAGAATTGAATCCTGACAGTTTTTATCAAACAAATGTCCTGTGAGCAACAGAAGGAAACATTGGCCTTTGCAGATAATCTATTGTTGCTTTATATCCAAGTGCCTTCACTTAATTCAGATGTGGGGATCTTAGCTAGAATCACTGCATTGTTGGGTGCAACTTCAACTCATTCAGCTTCAGAATGAGTTGCTTTGATTAGAAAGAAGAATTAAGTTTGAGCAAACAGTTATCCATACTTATTCATCCCTTTTTACCATGGGCATACCAATTCATCTGCCATACTTGGCATGGCAAGCATCCCTCTCTCCTCTGTTGAGGACTCTGCGGAATCCAGTGCACAGAGCATCATTGCTTCCTGTTCCTCTTGTGGATTACTTCTGTTTCTTTTGGTCATTTTCTCTCTCCCCACCCACTTCCTGCATACCAACCCCTGAGGGCCACCAGTTTTTCATGCCAAAGGTCTGAACTGATGGCTTATAGAGGGATGTTTTTCTCCCCGCTGGCTGCTCCCACCTACATTTCTCATCTTTATTCTAAAACAAAATCAATGGATACAGAGACTGCTATGCATGCACACACCCCTCTGACCAACCAAATCTCCGCATAAGTGCTCCTATGTTGCACATTGGGGGCAATTTTGGGACTGGAAATTGCCACCAGATATTTTTGCTCTGACTATTTCCAGGAGCGCTTTAGGAAATTTTGAAAGAACAAGCATGCCATGGTTGCAGTAATAACAACAGTGAGACTTTGTTCCAGAGAACAGCATGCTTTACAAACGGCGAACAGTCAGGACTTTAAGGTTAATCAAAACGGATGACTGAGAGCATGCAAGTGCATTTCTTCTGACCTTTCACACTCCCTGACTCCCATGCCTTTCTGGGTTGGTCCTCCATTCCACTCTGTGAACTGTATTGTTTTAAGAAGGTTTTAAAACAAATCACGTTTGACTTGAAAGAGGCCTTGCTAAGTGCTAATTCAATAAAGTTGATGATATGAGGTCAGGCTGGTCAGAGCCAGCATCAAGAGAGTAACAAGCATAATTAACACTCTTACAAATTGAGTAAGAGAGGATATTTCTTACAAGAGTCCATTGTTTCATGACAGCTAGGGTTGCTGAAGTGGCTTCTTACATGGGCTTGCTGTAATTTATCAAATACTCAAGCAGAGCACCCTAATGTGCCTGACTGGATCCTTGTGGTCCCTTCCAGTTCTGTGATTCTATGACTTGGAGAAGAAAAATGCTTTGTTCTCATCATGAGAATCATCCTTCTCCCACTTCTGCTGCCTGAAGATTAACTGCAGCTCTAGTCACCGCCAAAAGAAGGATGAGTTCAGGTTACAGAAGCAAAATATGGCAAAGGAGCTGTTCTGATCATTTATGATCACTCTCAGAGAACTAGGAAGTGCTTTTTAGGGACACAGAAGATGAGTTCTTCAGGAACTACAGTGAGAGCAGCAGCAGAGACTGCTGGCTACTAGTTGAGGCTGCTGATCTGCTTGTTGGCAAACCAGTCCTCCGAAGCTGCATTGTATGATTTGTGTGATTCACACGACTGTCTGTGAGGAGCATGAGAAGGGAAGACAGACTTATCTCTCTTCCGGTATGAGACTGTAAAACTGTACTTTCACTTTTACACGGTGGGTTCTTCTGCTCTCGGAGCTGAGAGGGAGCACCATGATTGCTTGTCTGTATATTCTGTAAATAAATTAGTAGTTTAGAACTACAATGTTTCTAACTTCTTGCTGTGTTAAGCCAGAAGTACAGTAAGCCAGTTCTTACTGTACACCAGCTGGTGTAAGTCACTGGGAGCGCCCTGGAGAAGAAGGGAATGCCTTTTCCACAGCTATGTTCACCAGGCTGAATTAGTTCTGTGGATCATTGCCATAATCTCTTTTTTAAAAAAAATGTTATAAATTTATAAATAATAATTGCAAAACTATCGGGTAAATCTTACCTGTCCTAAATATGTTTACTTGAAAGTCATTTCTGCTGTGCTGAGTAGGACGTTCTTCCTTGTGAGTGTGCTTGGCTTGCCTTTTATGCTAAGGCTTAAATTGTCAGAGAGCTGTTCACCTAGGCCTAGTTCACATGGCCTTGGCTTACTGAGAACATGGAGTTCATAGTACTTTGGCCTTCTCATGACTTTTTTGCTGCCACACTAAGCCATAGTTTAGCTTAGCATGTCATCTGAACCAGGCTCTTGGTTAAGCGCTCTTCTTTGACTACAGCTTGTGGTAAGTCAAGAATTAACCACTAGTCCCAGTTTGGACAACACATGATGTGATAAACCTTGGCTTGACTCAGCACAGCAGCACAAAGCTCATGGAGGCTTTCAGCTGTAAATCTTTTTAATAAATGAAATCCTCCAGCACACTTTTGAGAAATAATTGACAATACTAATATTTGAAGGAATTATTCTTCCATGGAAAGAGATAATGGGTTGTGTTCAGCGTAGCACTAAGTAAATCCTTGTTCTAGCAGAGAGACTTCCACTTGCCCACTAGGACTTCTGCACTCTCCTTCTCCTTCTCTCAAATTTGTTCTGAGGGTTACTCGAGCCCTTTGGATTAAATCTGAGAATGCAGGGGGAGGGTACATATGATGGGGGAGGAGAGGGAGCGAAGCCCTGCTGTGTAAGCAGAAGTTGCATTTGCACAAGGATTTAATTGAATACAGTCCTAAGGTTTTAAAATGAAAAAGTGTTTGTTTCAAATACTTGTTTGACCACCCTTCATCACTAAGCAGTCCCAGAGTGCACCATATGGAAACTGTTAAAGACCAATAAAAGCAATTATACCACGGAGATAAGAGTTCCTCAAAAAGCAGATTTAAAGTAAACTATTACCGTCGTACCTTGGAAATCGAATGGAAACCGTTCCGGAAGTCTGGTCAACTTCAGAAATGTTCAGAAACCAAAGTGCAGCTTCTGATTGGCAGCAGGAAGCTCCTGCAGCCAATTGGAAGCCCCGTCAGATGTACGACTTCCAAAAATAGTTCACAAACCGGAAAAGTCACTTCGGGGTTTGTGGCGTTCGGGAGCCAAAATGTTCAAGAACTAAGCTGTTTGGAAACCAAGGTATTTGATTACATTTGTAAGGTTTTCAAGAAAATATAAGCCTTCCAAACAAAAAGTAAGGTGCAGTTAAATCCATACTTGCTACTATGAATTATTTGGATGACTGCAGGTTCAAGGCCTATCTGCCCTGTACTTCATTTCCACTCTGTTTTTGTATTTGTACCAAATATGCCCCATTCCAGTGATCTGTGCATATGAACAGGCTTCCTCACACGTGCTTTGTGAAGAAATGTGGGCATAAATCACATACATACTTGAGTGTCTCCATATTCTTGTACAACTAATTGCACTTAATGCCACATAGGACTGCAGCTGGATTGAGGTGTTGACCCTGTAAGTACTAGCAATTTTCCATTAATGTTAGTGAAGGCAAGGCTTTATCCTCTTATACTGAAATGCCCTTTGCTCCTTGCAAAGAAGAAAATATTGCAGTAGCAATAAACAGTTACAAAGTATTGTCCTAACACTGGCAAATTTGCTCCAAACAATGCACTGACGACTTTCAGCGTCCGGAAATCCTGTATCCAATTTCAGACTAATTCAGAAAGTTGCTTTAGCAGCATTACTTTAGACAGCTGCACGTTGTAAGCCTCGCTCTCACCAGTGCAGAATGATGCTGGTTTCTGAAACACGGAAAGATGAAATGGAGGCGAAGGTAACTGTGCATGAAATTGTAGTAGTAGAAGAAATTGCCAACATTTTGCAGTTGCTGAAAATAGCTGCACTTAGGAGTGTCTGTTACCCTATATCATCTGATTGAATCAAAGAAGCTTGTGTCCTTAATTGCAGGTAAATATGATTGTTAGGAGAAGCCAGGCGCTCTTATGTTTTGGTTATGAATTGTACTAAAGTTGCATATAAAAATGCATAGTGCTCCTAAATCTGTAGAACCCACTGAAGCAATTTTAGCAAAGCTATTACATACCATTGTCAGCAACATCTCTTATTTACTAAATTATCACTTTGTGTTTTTGTAAAAACGGGAAGATTTCCACCCAAAAAACAGCAATCTAAAGATATTCCAAGTCAACTTTTACAAATAGTGTTTTTTCTTAAAACCGAGTGATGTCTTTGTGCAGGTGGCTGCTGTCATCTCCACTTTCATGGATGGCAAACAAGAACCTAAGGGCCTTGCTTGAGTTTTTGGGGACAAGCCCTAGCAGAGCTATATGAGAAAGGGTTGTAGCTCAGCTAATGGTCATTGGCTGCATTTGGACATCACAACAAATCACTTTTGTGGTGTTTGGTTCCCATTCTGGCTCCCATGGTTTCCTCCTCCCCCATCTCCCCCAGCACAGCCGCTTTGGTTGAAATATGCCTAGTTCAAACCATGGTTTATGAAGCAGACTCATTTCAACAAACCAAGCATATATAAAAACATAACAAAACCGTAAACCTTAAAAAGTTTCCCTGTACATGCCTTCAGATGTCTCCTAAATGTTATATAATTACTCATCTCCTTGACATCTGAAGGGAGGGCATTCCACAGGGTGGGCGCCACTACCTAGAAGGCCCTCTTCCTGGTTCCCTGTAGCTTTACTTCTTGCAATGTGGAACCGCCAAAAGGCCCTTGGTGTGTCTGGGCTGAACAATTGGGGGGGGGGGGAGATAACTCCTTCAGAAATACTGGGCCGAGGCTTAGGGCTTAAAAGGTCAGCACCAACACTTTGAATTGTGCTCAGAAACGTACTGGGAGCCAATATAGGTCTTTCAAGACCAGTGTTATGTGGTCTTGGCAGCCATTCCCAGTCACTAGTTTAGCTGCTGCATTCTGGATTCATTGTAGTTTCTGAGTCACCTTCAAAGATAGCCCCACTTGAAGCGCATTGCAGTAGTCCAAACGGGAGATAACCAGATAAATATGGTTATGTCCCTGGCTAATTGGGAACCAGAAGCAAATACTTATTGACTCTGTCACAGCTGCACTGGTGGTCAAGGCAGGAACATGGAACAGCAGAGAGAGGCTACTCTTGCTCCCATCATGATAAATCATTGTTTATTGTGATGTCTGAATTACGTACTGAGAGCAATCAAATGGTGTTGATGCATATGTGAGCTGAGTCTTTGAGCAACCTGGAGTTGATCTAGGTGATCCAAATGCTTTTCATAAGGGCCCAGTCTTGGGTATGACTTAACACTTGATGAACTAGTTCACAGTAGCTGTCATTTTTCTGTTGCAAGTTTTTATCCAGGTGGTGGTGTACATTATCAGGCTTCTGAATTGAGCAATTTATCAGGCTTCTGAATTGAATGGGGACCCTTAAACTCGTAAAGGGGATAGCAGCGCTCGTGGAGTGGTGGCAGAACTTAGCATGAGCTTGTCCCCACAAATGTGTAGGTCTTACACATAAGTAGCATGCCTGAGCTGGGCTGTGTACGCCACAGAAACTTAATAGAAGATATGTGCGCCTCTTTCCTTTTTGGCACAGCATTCATCTCCTTAAGAACGATCTCTTAAGTAGCATCCCACCAAGCAATAAATAATAAGGTTTTTTTGGCAAGCGCAAATGCTCTGAATAACCCATGGCAAAACAAGTAATCTTAAAGGGAAGTCTAATTTTGGAAAACGGAACATAAATTAACCGGGGGGGGGGGGGGTGGACTACAAAACCAACAGTCCTGACTTAAATGGCTGTTGGTTAAGTTAGAGGAAGTTTCTTAATACGAGGGTTCTTTTTAGGAAATTGCCATTCTGCAACCTTTTATAGAGGGAAACACTATTTTATAAGGTGCAAGATATTGACATTTATTGGGAGGATAATGCTCATTGCTGTTGTTTTAACTTTTGATAAGTGTGTTTAGGGGGTTGCCTGTACTACAGTAGAGCCAGAAAAATATGAAACAAAGCTAACAGAAGATGGTCGGGCCTGGTGGACTGAACCCCTAACTTTGGTATTATTTATTTAGTTACTGAATTTCCTTCCTTTCAAAGGAGACCAGGGTAGCAATTTTTCTATTCATATGGCTTCAGGTACTAGTGGCTCTTGAGCCAACAGGAATGTTACAGTCATTGGTCAGAATCCCAGTGGTTGTGGTCTGATCCTTCACATGGAGCTTTCGGTTACCTCTTCAGTTAGAAGCCTTCCTCCCCAAAGATTGGACAGCATTATGGGGTGGCACCCCATGAGGTGCAACAGCCTGCCGCCACAATGAAATATAATCACTGCTGGTATGTGGGGAGGACAGTTTGATCGCAGCTATACTGTCATGGGTCCTTTACCTTTTTATATATATAGAATATACAGTCGTACCTTTGCATACATATCCCTCTGGATATGTAATCTTCAGGTTACAGCCGCAGCAAACCCGGAAGTGTATACTTCCAGGTTTCACTGCGTGTGCATGCACAGATGCGCTCAATTGCGCAGAAGCGCACCTCTACGTAATTTTCGGGGTGCGAACAGACCCCCGGAATGAATTAATTTTGTATCCGGAGGGTCCACTGTATATAGAATACAGCCTATGCCCTGTGTCTGCAGCATCTGGATTTTAAGTTACCTTATACAGTGGTACCTCTGGTTAAGAACTTAATTCGTTTCAGAGGTCTGTTCTTAACCTGAAACTGTTCTTAACCTGAAGCACCACTTTAGCTAACGGGGGCCTCCTGCTGCCGCCCCACCGCCCGTTTTCTGTTCTCATCCTGAAGCAAAGTTCTTAGCCCAAGGTACTATTTCTGGGTTAGCGGAGTCTGTAACCTGAAGCGTCTGTAACCCGAGGTACCACTGTATTTTCCCTCCCTCCCCACCCCAGTCTTAATCATTCTCGATTTAGGAAGATGGTTCTGATGTTGATGTAACAGTTCTTTCACACGTTGGTGGTTTTAAAATATTTTTCCTTTTATGCATTAGTCAGCAGTCAGATTAGTGTGATGTCTTCCTTGAGCTTGCTTTCCAGGGAGATTTGTGCTGCAGGGTATGCCTGAAGCGAACTTGCTTGCTGCGCTTGGAACTGTGACATTTGGTCGGTTGTTCAGCTCTATGGACCAAGGCTCTCCAGATAATTGCAGAAGAGCTCAAGGAAACAAGAATGCCAGTAAAAATGAATCCCTCTTCCCTTTCTTAGATATATATTTTAGGCAACTTTCAATTTCTTGCCTTCATTTCACTGGAAATATAGCATATGAAGATGTAAAAGGTTCAGTATTAGGGTTGCCATACGTCCAGAATTTACCAGACATAGCCGGAATACCACTGTTTCTGGGTGGAAATCGCTTAAATGTCCAGGAAAATCCGGACGTATGGCAACCCATGTCGGCAGTGTCGTTTTTGGCAATTTCCCTTAAAAATAGCTCAAATTTTGCCAAAACTCTTGTGTCCGGATTTCTACTTTTTGAACTATGGGAACCCAACTCAGTATAGATATAACGTGGCCAAATCCCAAGAGAACAAGGACATGGTTCTTCCTCTTCCCTACACAGTTTCCTCTTACAGCTTTTGCTCTAAGAGTTCTGCAACCGAAGACAGCTGGCTTTTCAAGCTGAATGGCAGCCTCTTTCTTTGGTGGCAGAAACAGCAGCAGGGAATGGAAAGCAAAGTTCTGGCTCTGAGTGTGTTCTCTCATATGCACATGTACACTCCTTTAAACCTTACACATAATGCTGCTTGTCTCGAGCAGTTAACTGAGCTGTCAGACTTGTTCCCCTGTTGGACATGTTCACATCCTTGCAACTTTTTTTTATTTTTAAAGTGGGAGGGGTGTTGCCTGTTTGCTGGAACCCTATTCAGTTCTTTCATGTTCTCCTGTATGCACACACTTCTCAGAAATGGGCAGAGGGAGCCAGAATGGACGGTTGCCATTTGCATTCTGCTTTTTCCATAATGCAGTGCTAATGGCAACTGCCCTTTTGTCTATTCTCTGGCCTTAGAGCTACAGGAGTTAAACAGCCTGCAGAGGAAAAGAACACACTGGAGCCACTTTCAAAAGCAGTGCTAGGAAGACCCTTCTGTTTGCTCACCCAAAATATCTCTATTGAGAGCACCAGGGCAGCACCTGTGGGTGTTTCTCATAATGGTGGGAAGTTGGCAACTTTGGGGTGGGGGCACTGTGGAATGGGATCATGGCAGCAGAGTGCCAGAAAAGCATATGAAGGGGTGGGGTGGGGTGTGGAAAATGTGGGATTTAAGCAACGCATGTAAGCAGAAAAATTGCTCCCCATCCTACCAAGGCTAATATGCCAGTATATAAAAATCCTTTTTACAATAACTTGATAAATCCACTTTTCCAGTAACTATTCACTTTCAAAAACCTATTTTGTGTAGCAAAGAGATAAAAGAGGTAGAAATATTTGAACGGCGCGGATCTTTGAGAATAACTTTATCTGGGTTGCCATGCAGTTCAGAGGAATTGATAATGGAATGCATTTAGTGCTTTGGGCTGATTTTACTTTGAGTGACCTGATTTCACTTCATTTTAAAGTCTGTTTCATTCTGTTACACTAATTAAAATGCAGCTGTCAGCTTTAAGGATTTTGACTTTTATTTTTAGTTCTATGCAGCCTTTATGTCTCTGGGCTACTGCCAGAGGCTCTATCAAAGTAGTGGTAATTGTTCATTGGGCCAGATTCTCATCTTGCTCATGACAGTATCAATTGATAATGATCCTTCTCCCCCCCTCCCCCCCAGTTTTCCCCAGTTGTCATATCATTATTACAAATGAAACTTTGGAATTTTATTCAGTATTTGCCTGGCGTGACCATTGCAGCTGGGAGTAAAACATGGATTTTGGGTATTCATATAGCTTCATTTTATCTGGCTTATGGATAAAATGAAGAACACCTAAAAACATAGAAAAAATAATAAGTAAAAAACAATTATGTAACTCCTCCCATTTGTCTCTGTTTGCCTGCTCTTTCCCAGAAACCAAAATGGTAGCTCCTTTGGTAACGGCTTGTCTTTTATTTTACATACTAGCCATATATTTACCAGAATTTTAGTCAGGAGGTTTTCATGCTAACCAAAACCGATGAAAGTTGGAGTCCAGCAACATATGGAAGGCTAAAGTTCTTTAATTGATGGGTAAATTCTCAAATGTGTACATATATTTACCCGTACATTTATTTTGTGGATTAATTCAGATAAATGTATGTACTTTCAGTTTCTGAGTGGTAAATGTTGCTTTCCAGTGCTACCTGTTACTTGGCTTACATGCTACTTATTCCTCTGCTAGTATTTTCTGCTTTGCTATTTGGAATTTGAATACGAAATTTGAAATTTTTGCTAATTACGAGGAACGTGGGTGGCGCTGTGGGTTAAACCATAGAGCCTAGGGCTTGCCGATCAGGTCGGCGGTTCGAATCCCCGCGACGGGGTGAGCTCCCGTTGCTCAGTCCCTGCTCCTGCCAACCTAGCAGTCCGTGACTGGATCTAATGGTCAGGGGTCCCTTTACCTTTACCTTTACATGGATTCAAGTGGTTTAGAATTATTACTTGGCCTTGACTCTTTGCAAGTATCAATAAAAACTCAAGCTGTCATTTGACAGTGTGAAATACCATTGCAGTTGAAGTCTTGGTTTTTATAAAATAGCTGTCAAATATTTTGTTAATAGTCCAGCATACAGATATAACTTGGAGAATGTTTGACATGATAATTAGCAGAGAAGAATTTTCAGCAGCAAAATTGTTGCCAGTCATCCTGAGAAAAGCCAGATAGAAAATTCTCAGCACTAATATTTGTAGACGATACAAATACAAAGGGCATAGAAAGCATTTAGACTCACTCTGGGTCAAATTTGACAGTTTGCTTGTAAATCCAGATGGTGAAATATACCCAGAGAAAGGTTAATTGTTGCTTGTACACTAAGGAGTACTTAGAAATGTCAGAGTATGCGAAAAGCTGAAATAAACATAGAAACCTTAAGTATGACATTGCTTAATCACATGCACAGGAAGAATAAATTCAGCTTACTAAATTAATTCTAACTAGACTCTTGCAGCTGAAACAGCTTCAAATAAAACCTGGAGGTAGTTTTATGAAAATTTCTCAAATATATTTGTAGAACTGAAGAAACATAATTATTTTCTCTTGAAGTGGAAGTCCATGCTTACTGATGGTTCACAGAGTTTACTTATTCACAATGAACAGTCTTGTGAACTTAAGTATTTCTTCTTTATTCCACCCTTTTTCATTCCTCTTCTGGAAAGAAGAATTGACTAATGCAGGTCACACAACAAGCACTTCTTCATCCCAGTCGTTAGTCACAATCCACACAATTTTTATGTCAAAATGAAGGACAAAATTTCAGATCTGACTTGAAACTTGGTTTTAAGAAAGTTGGCAGTGCTTCAAGTTAGGTAAATACCAATGCATCAAATACGTAAATGAACAGGCTTACTGAGATTGCTTGCTTTCGCAGACAAACTCTTAACTATCAGAATGATCGTGCTGAAAAAAGAGTAGATGGCATGGGAATTCTGTCTTAATAATTATGAAAAGTATTGGATGGGGCAAACTTTGGTTAATGGCAATAACCATTGTTGCTATTGAAGTTGCTGCTGTGCAATGCCAGGCCAATGAGTTATAAGACCACTGCCATCCATGACTTGATTGTGGATAGAGGACTTGACCTGACATGTGTAACAGAGACTTGGTTGGATGAAGCAGATGGGCCTGTTCTTGCCGCTGCTTGTCCACCAGGTTTCTCTTACGCACAGCAACCCAGGCCTTGTGGGCTGGGAGGGGGGAGTTGCAGTGATTTTTAGGAAGTCATTAGTTTGCACCAGGCATCCTATTGGGAAGACCCAGTTTTCTGAGTGCATGTTCTGGAAGTTGGGCAATAGGGGCAGTACAGGATTCCTTTTGGTGTACCAACCTCCCAAGGATTCCCTGCCCGACCTTCTTCAGGTTGTTCTCCTGGAGACACCTAGCTTGGTTGTCCTGCGGGATTTTAACATCCACGCCGACACGACCTTACAAGGGCCACTCGGGACTTCGTGGAAAGCGTGGCCTCCATGGGGCTGTCCCTGAATAAGTCTGGCCCAGCTCATAGCCACAGACATGCCTTAGACCTGGTGTTCACCTCTATGGATGTTGGTGATCTGACACTAAGTAAAAGCGAATCACTGGGAGCTGGGGGCACTGTTATACAGTGGTACCTTGGGTTACATATGCTTCAGGTTACAGACTCCGCTAACCCAGAAATAGTACCTCGGGTTAAAAACTTTGCTTCAGGATAAGAACAGAAATAGTGCTCCAGCGGTGCGGTGGCAGCGGGAGGCCCCATTAGCTAAAGTGGTCTTCAGGTTAAGAACAGTTTCAGGTTAAGAACGGACCTCCGGAACGAATTAAGTACTTAACCTGAGGTACCACTGTACAGTGGTTCCGCTCCTTCCTCCTGGGCTGTGTTCAGAAAGTGGGGATGGGGGAGATGAGTGTTCAGACCCCTGGGCTCTCACTTGTGGGGTGCCTCAGGGTTCTGTCCTCTCCCCTATGCTTTTCAACATCTATATGCAACCACTGGGAGAGATCATCGGGGTTTTGGGCTGGGTGTTCATCAATATGTGGATGATACCCAGCTCTACCTCAGTGTTTCCCAACCGGTGTTCCGCGGCACACTACTGTGCCGCGAGACGTTGCCTGGTGTGCCGTGGGAGGGAGGCGGGCGAGTCGCACGGCGCCTCGGCGTCGGGCGGCAGCGAGCCCAGGAAGCGGCCCAGCCGGCCGGGGTCGCCCGCCTGCAGCAGCGCCTCGCACCCGCACGAGACCTGCTCCGCCGAGAAGCGGGCGAGCGCGGAGGATTGGGCGCGGCGGAGGCCAGCCCCGCGCTTGGAGAGGACGCAGCAGCCGTCGCCAAACCCGATCCTCCTCCTCCTGCTCCGCCGCCGTCCTCTGGCTCTCGGCCGGGAGGAGCCTGCGGCGACGGGGCGGGCGCAGAAGTTGGCGTGCCTCCTCGGCAGCGCCTTCGTCCTCCTCCTCCTGCCTCTGCTCTCCTCCGGCGGCGGGGGCGCGCCGCCCTCCCCGGCCGGGGGGCTCGGCGGGGCCCGCGGGGAAGGAAGCCATGTTCGTGGCGCGCGGGATCGCGGCCCCCCTCGCCCGCCTCCGGCCCGCTCCCCTCCCCCTGCGCGCTGCCCTAGCGCTGGGGGGGGGGCGAAAGTCTTTGCTCTCCCCTGCCTGCCTTCAAAAGCCCTCCCTTTGCTCCCCCCTGCCTGCCTTCAAAAGCGCTGCGTTTCTCCGCTCTCCCGGGAAGGCAGGCAGGGGGGAGCAAAGACTTTTGCCCCCCGCTGGCCTTCAGAAGAGGTCCAGGACCTCTTCTGAAGGCTGGCGGGGGGCGAAAGTCTTTGCTCCCCCCCTGCCTTCAAAAGCTGTCCGCCCAGGCTTCGCGGACCTCTCCGCAAGCAGCGGCAGCGCTGCCGCTGCTTGCGGAGAGGTACCGGCATGCCGAAGCCAGGGCGCGCTGAGATCAGCGCGCCCAGGCTTCGCGGCCCCGCCGCCCGGCATCGGGGTATGGTCCCGATGGCGGGCGGCGGGGGGAGGCGTTCCCGCCCCACCGCCCGGCATTGGGGCATGGTCCTGATGGCGGGCGGTGGGGGGAGGCGTTCCCGCCCCACCGCCCGGCATCGGGGCATGGTCCCGGTGGCGGGGGGAGGCGTTCCCGCCCGCCCCCGGCATCGGGGCATGGTCCCGATGGCGGGCGGCGGGGGGAGGCGTTCCCGCCCCACCGCCCAGCATTGGGGCATGGTCCCGATGGCGGGCGGCGAGGGGAGGCGTTCCCGCCCGCCCCCGGCATCGTGGCATGGTCCCGATGGCGGGCGGCGGGGGGAGGCGTTCCCGCCCTTCCGCCCGGCATCGGGGCATGGTCCCGATGGCGGGCGGCGGGGGGAGGCGTGTTGGGAAACTGCCAGGGAGATATTGTCCATCATGGCCCCAAGCCGGCTGCCAAACGTCCATCGATCTCCCGTAGCCAGACAGATCCAGCAGTTAGCGACACAAAGCCTCAGAAATAGATTGCCACATTCCAGGCTTGTGCACACTGTTCTTTATCAGCAGAAACCACAGCCAGAAAGCTTGCACCGCAGAAGAGAGCATAATTTACAGACTTTATTTAGCGTTGAACAGAACAAAGAGAAAACATGACCGTTCTGTGTCAGTGTCTCTGACCGACTGAAATCGAAAGGAAACAGCAAACATAAACATCCTCAACAGGAAATACGCAGACTCTGTGACTCACAAGCCTGCTCTCTCTTAAGGTGGAACGGAAATATCCTAACATCCTCCCCCTTTCCGTGTAACCTGTAGTACCTGTGGTTCACCCAATTGCAACCTCTGTGTGTAAACTTTAAGTTGTTCTTTGTTAACAACCTTAGACAACAGATCAGCAGGAATTTCATTTCCTGCCATGTAGGACACCCGAATCAGTCCCTTTTGAATACACTCTCTTGCACGATGTAGCTTAATCTGCAAGTACTTGGTTCTTTGCTTGCAACTCTCGGAGTTCAGCAAAGCCAAACACGATCTATTGTCTTGATACACTTGTATAGGACATTTCACAGAAACCCCGATGTCCTTAAACAGTTGCATCAACCATTCACAATCCATGAGTGAAAATGACAGAGCATTGAGTTCTGCTTCACAGGAACTTAGGCTCACTGTTGTTTGCTTCTTGCACAACCAGTCAAACAGGCAGTGGTTGTACATGTAGCATACTCCAGAAGTGCTCGTACCATCTGTGGTGTCACTTCCAAAACTTGCATCTGCAAAGATTTCAAGACCTCCAGTCTTCTGACTGGTGAACCTCAGCCTGTAGTGCATAGTCCCTTTCAAATAGCGGGCTATGCGCTTCAGAGCTTTCCAATCCTGAATCGTAGGATTGTTGGCATGTCTGCTAAGCAGATTACAGCTTACAGCTATGTCAGGTCTTGAACATCTGGCAATGAAATTCAGCTTGCCTAGAATGCATCTGTACAGCGTTGTGTCAGAAAACGCTTCAGCAGTACTATCTACCTGGTAACCTGTCACCATCGGTGTGTCTGCTGGGTTTGCATCAACCAAATTCAACCTGGTTAATACATCAGCAATTTTCTGTGTTTGGTGTACCAGAAAATTACCTGCTTGGTCCTTCTCCACCTGCAGAGAAAGATAGTTGGATACCTCACCAAGATCCTTCATGTCAAAGTGCTCCTTCAGCTGAGCTAGGGTGCTTTGATAGAAAGCCTGATTCTTCCAAAACATCAGAAGATCATCAACAAAACATAAACAATACAGTTTGTTTTGCCCCTCCTCCTTGACAAATACGCATGGATCAGCTTTGCCCTGGTGAAAACCTAGAGAAAGCAACGTTTCAGTGAGTTTTGTGTTCCAACACCTAGCACTCTGCTTGAGACCATATAAGGATTTCCGCAGTTTACAGACCATTCCCTTCTGTATCTGCATCCCATCAGGTGGAAGCATAAACAGCTCCTCGTTCAAAATCCCGTACAAAAAAGCTGTATTAATGTCATGATGAGAAACATGCAGTTTCTCCTCCGCAGCGATCTTGAGCATCAGCCGAATGCTCTCATATTTGACGGTGGGTGAGTAGGTCTCGTGGTAATCCTGTCCTGGTACCTGTGAAAAACCTCTGGCAACCAATCTGGCTTTGTGTCTGACAACCTTGCCATTCTGGTCTGTCTTGGCCTTGAAGACCCATTTGCTGCCAACCAGTCTCATACCTGGGACTACCGGTACCAGCTCCCAAGTTTGGTTCCTGTTCAAGGAATCAACTTCAGCCTTCATGGCATTAAGCCAAGGCTCAGCATCTTTAGAGGTTAACTCCTGAACCTCTTTGAAGCTTGAAGGTTCCCACACCTTCTCTGAGCTACTAAGAACAGCAGTTGCAGTCTTAGCAAACTCATCAGCAAATCTCTTAGGAGGTCTGCCTTTGGTCGCCCTTTCAGACCTACGTACTAGACGCAAGTCTTCTGGACTCATCTCCTCTTTCTTAGGAGAAAAATGACCAATGGTGAACAGTGGTTCTTCCAGTTCATTGTCAGACGCATCAGATGGTCTGACTGAGGCCTTTGCACTCTTGTAGTCTGCTGTGTCATCACTGTCACTGACACCAGCAGCCGCGCCGCCCACTGAACTGGAATCCGAACTCTGATCATCATCATCATCATCATCATCATCCTCATCCTCAATTTCCTCAGCTTTCTCAGCATGATCTGCTTTCTTCACATCACCTTCATCCTCCTCTGGGTAACTCTGGAAAATTCCCACATTTTCCCCCCACTTAGGATTGTACTCAACACTCCTTGTGAACTTAATGGATTTAGAGTCAGTCATCCATACCCTGTATGCACCTTTTTCGTACCCCATGAACAAACCATGTGCCCCACGCTTCCCAAGCTTGTTGGTTTGTGGGGTGCGTACCCACATGTCAGAACCAAATATTCTCATGTGTTTGGTGTTGGGTTTCTTGCCAAACATCTTCTCATAGGGGGTACAACCAATGGGTGATGACAATCTGCGATTAACGGAGTAAACCAGATTCCCTAAAGCCTCCCCCCAAAACTTATCAGGGAGATTGGCATCATGCAACAAGGTTTTCATTCCTTGCAGCAATGTTTGATTTGCTCTCTCCGCAAGCCCATTCATCCATGGCGATCTGGGGGTTGACATGTCATGCTGGATTCCCTTCTCAGTCAGGAAAGCTTCAAACTGCTGAGAAGTGAATTCCCCGCCCCGATCGGTAAAAAGACAGGAAATACGTTTACCGTGAGCATTCTCCAACCAAGCACAGAATGCCTTAAACTTCGGAAACGCTTGCGATTTCTGTTCGAGCAAAAACACATGAATGTACCTAGAAAAAGAATCAATTAGAACCATGAAGAACCTTGCTCCTCCTAAAGAGGGCGTAAGTGGCCCAACCAGGTCTGCGTGCACTAGCTGGTAGGGCTTGGAAGCCTGCCTGCTAGACTCTTTGCCTTTTGGAGCAACCTTCACCTTGTTCTCTGCACAAGATACACACTTCATGTGAAATTTACAGGGTTTGATGTTCAAACCCTCAACCACCTCTGGCATCTTGGCCAGTGCCTTCCAAGAGAGGTGACCAAACCTTCGATGCGCTTCATGAATGCAACCTGCATGAAGAACTTTGTTAGTTTGTGCAACACAACAAGAATCAGCATTAGATACAACAGCAGTGTCATCATAAGTTATATGGAACAAACCATCCACAAACTTTGCATGCAAATAGTCCTCTTTGCCTTTACTGATGACACAGACGCTCCTCTTGAAGGAAATCTGAAAACCACGTCCAGTAAGCTGCGGGACGCTCAACAAATTGCTTGCAGCTCCAGGAACATACAGTACATTACTGATGGTTGTATGCAAACTTGCAAGTTTCACAGTCCCTTCTCCTGCAATTTGCAACGTCCTTCCATCAGCCAGGTGGATCTCACCTTCCTGAGGCTTGAAGGAGATAAAGAGGTGCCGATCCTTCGAGATGTGGCGGGTACAGCCCGAATCAACAACAAAGCTGCCTTTGGCTGTTGGAGCAGTCTTCACAGCAAGCAAACCCTTGTTTTCCACTGGCTTGGGCTTTTGCAGCTTGCCCCCCTGCTGCTCCTGGCCAGCAGACGTGCCTTTAGCCTTTGGTGAAGCTGTGCCAGCAGACATAGCCTTGTCTTCCACTGGCGTGGGCTTTTGCAGCTTGCCCCCCTGCTTCTGGTCAGCAGACGTGCCTTTAGCCTTTGGTGAAGCAGTGCCAGCTAACAAAGCCTTGTTTTCCACTGGCGCGGGCTCTTCACCCCCCTTCTGCTTCGGGCCATCTGCAGACGCCTGTTTACCTTTGCCTTTCCGGCCTCTGCAAAGGCGATGACCTTGGTTCTCACGAGAAACAGAGCTCTCAGCTGCCGACTCCTTGGCTTCCTCTGGAGGCTGGAATGCTGCCTGGGATGACGTGACGGTCAGCTCCCCCTGCAGCTTGCAACCGGTGCCCTCAGCATCCCTGCATACACTCGCATTCTGGGAAACAGCTTGGACCTCCGATGCAGTCAAACTCTGGGCTGGGATGACTGGCTTGTGAGCTTTCATCAAAGCATACCACATTCCACGTGCAGTGGTGTTGCCAGCCAGCGTCTTAATTTCCTTAAGAGATACGGATAAGACTATTACGTCTATCGCCTTCGAATCATCGGCTTTCCATCTCTCTGTCAGAGGAACTGGGGGGGCCTCACTCACGGTATGCCACACCCTAAACTGACGCAGCAAACTCTCACACCATTTTGCCCAGGTTTCATAATTCTGCCCATGTAACTTAAGGCATTCAGCATTTGCCTCAGAAGCTTGGAAAAACTCCATTTCCAGCTTTCTGCTTTAGCCGTGAGTCGTTTTTAACTGCAGAGACTCCTTATCTTGGCAGCCATTAATCACGATGCCTTTTGGCTCGGCTCCCAGGCCAATTAAGCCTTGCCGGAGATCAAAGGCTCCTTGTTGAGGTAAACAGAAAAGCCTCCCTTCCTTTCGCTTTTCCCACGTACCTCTCAAACGCAGTCTGTTGCAGCTTTACTCTCCTGTAGGTGCTGTGAATCTGGGCCCGAAACCTTGTTGTTGGGAAACTGCCAGGGAGATATTGTCCATCATGGCCCCAAGCCGGCTGCCGAACGTCCATCGATCTCCCGTAGCCAGACAGATCCAGCAGTTAGCGACACAAAGCCTCAGAAATAGATTGCCACATTCCAGGCTTGTGCACACTGTTCTTTATCAGCAGAAACCACAGCCAGAAAGCTTGCACCGCAGAAGAGAGCATAATTTACAGACTTTATTTAGCGTTGAACAGAACAAAGAGAAAACATGACCGTTCTGTGTCAGTGTCTCTGACCGACTGAAATCGAAAGGAAACAGCAAACATAAACATCCTCAACAGGAAATACGCAGACTCTGTGACTCACAAGCCTGCTCTCTCTTAAGGTGGAACGGAAATATCCTAACAAGGCGTTCCCGCCCGCCGCCGGGCATCGGGACATGGTCCGGGGCTTTTAAATTGCCCCGGAACAGCGGAGAAGTCCCCCGCTGTCCCGGGGCTTTTTAAAATGCTGGCGGGCGACAGCGGAGGCTTCGCTCCCGCCCGCCAGCATTTTAAGATCGCCCCGGACAGCGGAGAAGTCCCCCGCTGTCCCGGGGCTTTTTAAAATGCTGGCGGGCGACAGCGGAGGCGCTCCCGCCCGCTGTCCCAGAGATTTCCCTATGGGCTTTCGTCTTGCGAAGCAAGCCCATAGGGAACTTCGTCTTGCGAAGCGCCTCCAAAACGGAAAACCCTTTCGTCTAGCGGGTTTTCCGTCTTGCGAGGCGTTCGTCTTGCGGGGTACCACTGTATTAACTTTCCTTTCCCCTCCCTTCGTCCTTCCTACTTTTACTCCTGGGCTCCTCCCCCCTTTGCGCACTCACAAATCAATCTCTCTCTCTTTTTTCCCCTCTCTCTCTTCTTTGCTCAGACGCAAAAAAGCGCCGCTTTTTGGAAATCCGGACTGCTGTCCCCGCTGAAACGATACTTTAAAAAAGGAAGAACCCACTGGCTCTTATTTCTGTTTAAAGCAGTAGATCCCGAACTCTTTTGGCCCACTGCCCCCTTGGTTCCACATCCCCCAGTGTCCCCTATGCTTACTCTATAGAAAGCATTACAGGGGTTAACGCGGCTCGCTAAGGAAGATATTAATAGAATTCTGCATTTGGGGGGAGACCCTAACAGTCATCTACCATTACCTTCTATGCTGTTACTATTTTTTTATTTTTTTTTACATAAGTAAAAAGTGACCTTTCCCCATCTGGCATGGTGGTGTGCCTCGAGATTTTTTTCATGACACAAGTGTGCCTTTGCCCAAAAAAGGTTGGGAAACACTGCTCTACCTCTCTTTCAAATAAGAACCAGTGAAGGCAGTGAAGGTCCTGTGTGAGTGTCTGGAGGCAGTTGGAGGATGGATGGTGGCTAACAGATTGAGGTTGACTCCTGACAAGACATAAGTACTGTTTTGGGGGGACAGGAGGCGGGCAGGTGTGGAATACTCTCTGGTCCTGAATGGGGTAACTGTGCCCCTGAAGGACCAGGTGCGCAGCCTGGGAGTCATTTTGGACTCACAGCTGTCCATGGAGGCGCAGGTCAATTCTGTGTCCAGGGCAGCTGTCTACCAGCTCCATCTGGTATGCAGGCTGAGACCCTATCTGCCTGCAGACTGTCTCGACAGAGTGGTGCATGCTCTGGTTATCTCTTGCTTGGACTACTGCAATGCGCTCTTTCTGGGGCTACCTTTGAAGGTCACGCGGAAACTACAACTAATCCAGAATGCAGCAGCTAGACTGGTGACTGGGAGCGGCCGCCAAGACCACATAACACCGGTCTTGAAAGACCTACATTGGCTCCCAGTACGTTTCCGAGCACAATTCAAAGTGTTGGTGCTGACCTTTAAAGCCCTAAACAGCCTCGGTCCTGTATACATGAAGGAGCGTCTCCACCCCCCATCGTTCTACCCGAACACTGAGGTCCAACGCCAAGGGCCTTCTGGTGGTTCCCTCACTGCAAGAAGCTAAGTTACAGGGAACCAGGCAGAGGGCCTTCTCGGTGGTGGCACCCACCCTGTGGAAACCCCTCCCACCAGATGTCAAAGAGAACAACAAGTACCAGAGCTTTAGAAGACATTTGAAGGCAGCCCTGTTTAGGGAAGCTTTTAATGTTTGATGGATTACTGTATTTTAATATTTAATATTTTGTTGGCAGCTGCCTAGAGTGGTTGGGGAAGCCCAAATGGGTGGGGTATAAATAATAAATTATTATTATTATTATTATTATTATATATTATTATTATATATCAACCCCAATCTAGAATAAGTTAAGTTGCTCTGCTGGCCCGGAGGTCCCCATTCCACCTCTCAAAAGTGTGGATAAACGATAGAATTGCTGCGCTTCGTGGAACCGTAGAGTTGTAGAGAATTGTAGAGACAGGGACCCCAAGGGTCTTCTATTCCAACCCCTTACAATGCAGGAATCACAACACGGGGAAGCCCTGTTGTGGTGAGGGCCTGAGCCACACTGGGATTCACTGGATTACAGCAGGCCTTATTGCTAAGCCTGCTCCAGGCTGGCATGGCTCACAGCAGACTTTTGCCTGCCCACACCTTCTGCTGTGAGCAGCGCCACCCCTGCCTGTCGCAGGTTTGGATTGCTCTGTCACTTGCCGGGGGGGGGGGGGATATTGGTTTCAACAGTATGTCAGTGCAACTGACTTTCACTGGATGCGCATCATCACATTTATGAAGATGTAGCTCTTCTTGCTCCATGAAGTTGCACATCCTCTGGTTCATCCAATCTTATAGGTGACTTTGCTTGGCCTGCAGAATGTATTTGTGGTCTGTGAAATGGAAAGTTAACACATAGGTGGTATTCTGGTGGTATTGTGGTCCTGCCCTTCAAACAATAACTGACTTAGCAACGCATTTGCTCCAGGAGCATTTAGGCTATCAATGCTGAGTCCTAGGTGAATTCATTTTTAGTGAATTATTATTCTGAACAGTGATGCCACGGAAGCCACCTTCTCAGTTTGGAAAATTGGCAATTCTTCTAAATTTACTTACTTCTCTTCCTAATTTCACTGAAGCCAATAGATGCTGTATTCAGAATAGATTAGACAGGTCATCATTCTTTCATTAGACTTTGAGTTTTGAATAGCAGAGCGATAATTTTGCAACCCAATAGGAATAAAGGGGTTTCTCAAGTGACACATTACAACCCTCTTATATATACATTAGTCGTGTCATTTGTATTTTCTTCCCTAAATATATTTTTTCTGTTTTTTTGCAGCTCTATGCAGGGGCAATTCTTGAAGTGTGTGGATGAAAATTGGGGAGGTTCCCTCAAGTTCAGGGTAAGTGAATTTGTAATTTGTCCTTTTAGTTACGTATTTAAGAATGATCACCTAAAGAAAGACCTCATTGCACCTGAATTTTTTGCATGGATCCTGAAGCAAAACCCTGTCCTATTCTGTATATACATAGATATGGCAACTTACTTTTATGTGAAACATATGAACTCCAAGTAATAGGAAAGAGCAGTGGAAAGCACATGTCAGATTTTTTTTCCCCTAGGTGAAGTAAAAATTGAGCTGCCAATTTTTTTAAAGTAGTTGTGTGAAGGTACTTTTCTCTGTTGTTTTCATTAGCCTTGTTTTTGAGCACTTGAGTACATTTTTAACAGACAAGTCATGTGAATGCAAAATGTCACATTCACTTCCTACATTTGGGACTTCATTAACCTTTTTGAACTGAATAAAGCCAGTCATTTTATGACTCTTCTGACTGGCAGACGTCTTTTTTCCCTGATGGAAGAAGTGGGTGAGATCTTGCTCATCATACTTGGAGGATAAAAACAGAAGCAGAGGAAGGATTGAGGGTGGCAGTACAAGGCAACCGGATTTCCCCCTTTGTCACAAGTTTATTCTGTGTGTGCATTATTCATAATGCTTTAAAATACCCACATGTGCATAGCCATGCTTGAAAAGAGAATCTTAATTGGAGCAGCTTTAAGTTCTATTCTGCCAACTGACCCATCATCTGTGATTGATAGGTAGTGGCTTTCCTTTTTTTATTTATCAAGTATTTATTTAAAGCAGTGTTTCCCAAACTTGGGTTTCCATGGTTGCTGTTTTTTTTGAGTACAGTTCCTATCACCCCTGACCACTGTTCCTGCTGGCTAGGGATGATGGGAGTTGTAGTCCAAAAAGTTTGGGAAACACTGATTTAAAGCATTTTCGTTCTGCTCTTTGCTGCTTAAAAAAATCAGTAGTAAAAGGCATAATGCACCAGGAAAAATAGGGGGAGGGGGGAAAGCAATCTTTTGTGCAACTTCTTAAAGTTACAGTTATAACTGCACTTCCTCTCTTCCCCCAGAGCTTTATTATTGAAGCCAGGGTGATGCTCCTGGAGGTTGCAGCCAGAGAGGGAGGAGTTCCTCAATGCACCCTCCAGGAAGGTCAGCCTTACCCCATAGCAGCTAGGCTTGAAAAGAGCCTAATTGCAGCTAGGGGTGGGGAGAGGCAGAGACAGCTGTGGTGGCACTGCCTTATCAGTTGTGTGTCCCCCCCCCCCCCAAAAAAGTGCCCCCTCTGAAAGCAGCCTCTTGGTGAAGAGGAGGTGCTGGTGTCTCCTCCACTCTTGTTCCTGATGTAGACCTTCTTTCCTGGTGGGTACGTGGGTTTGTGGCTCACCTAAGGTGCCAAAATGTCTGGGGCGAGCCCTGGGGCCACCCCACTATACAGTCTTGGGCATGCCTCATCCTTTGAACCCAAAAGGCCATGGACTGAACCTGGGACCTTCTGTGTGCAAAGAACGTGTTCTGCTGACCTATGGCCCTTCCCCAGATGGCTGTAGTAGGTCTGCACAAAATACAGGCGAGGCTCCTTTGCTCCTTAAACTAAGCCTCATTCGGCCCTTTCTTTGTATGAATTGGCTCGTAAGACCTGTCTTCTCCCTGAAGGGTTCTTTGACATTTTTTTGTGGAGCTAACCCCCCCGCTTTTCTTTCTGTGGGGATGCAGACCATGCCTGCATTCTGCACACCAAAACCAAAATCTTCTTGCATCTCAGCTCTTCCTGTTTGTATAATCTAAGCCACATTTGTAGCTTGTAGGGGGACCAGGCAGCTGCGTTTGCCCTATCTTTCCATAGCCAGGTTGCCAGGACTTTGAGATTACACAGTGGAAATGTTGCTTGTCAAGCTGTAGCTGCCCCTCTTTGCACATTGCAGTTGCTTTTAAACAGTGCTTTTTTTCTTTCTTTAAAAAAATGTTTAGGGGTACTCTCATTTTCCTACTAATATTGAAATACTGCCCCTCAGTGAAGCCAAACTCAGATTCTCAAAGTGTTTAGGGGTATGCGTACCCCCAGAAAAATGCACTCGTTTTAACTGATGGTGAAAGATGGATAATAATTATGTTGTTATTTATGGAATTTCTTATTTTAATGCTGATTCTTTTCTGGGGTGGTTTCCTTGCTCTTCTTTCATATGCACACACTCTCGGGGCTAACAAATAGAACTTTAGCGGATAGGTTTTCATCTTGCATCAGTTTTTTCTCTGAGCTTTTGAAGCTCACTCATCCTCGGAAAGCTTCCCATGTTGAGAATATCTCATCAGAAAATGAAACTGTAGCAGGTTGTCTGCAGGGTGTTTTTTTTAACCAGAAGATGTCTCAATTCATTTTTCACTAGATTTAGAAAGCTGCCAGTGCTACAATATGTCTGATAGTTTAAGTTGACATCAAACATAGCAAAGCTGGTGTTAGATTCCCCCCCCCCCCGCTACCCTCCTGCTTCATTTTGTTCTCCGTATAGTGTGATCTGTTCTGTCTAACATCATTGCACCACTGAAACAGAAATGTGTCAACAAAGAGGTGTGCACAACTGCTAGAAACACTAAATGCTTGTAGGCCATCATTTGACCAAGCAACTTGCAGCTCACCTGGACAAATTAACAGTGGGCCTCAGGCGAGCAGCTGAGGGATGTGTTCATCTGGCAGCTGCCATAGTGCAGAGCTTTGCAGCTACTGCATAGCTGTCAACTTTTCCCTTTTCTTGTGAGGAGTCCTGTTCGGAATAAGGGAATTTCCCTTAAAAATGGGGAAAGTTGGCCGCTATGATCTACTGTCATACAACAGACAAATAGGAAGAAAGAACAAACATGCAGTGTTCGAAACTCCCATTGTTCTGGGTGCATTTTGCAACAGGGAATTTCATTAGCACAAGCCGTTTCTGAGCTCTGGGCACAGTACTGCGCCTAAGATTTCTGATTAAAACTGCAGAGTGGAAGGAAAGGAGGACCTTTTTCTGCCTCCTCACTTCCAGCCCCTCTCTGAAGACTGGAGAAGAGGCCCTCTTAAGAATATTAAGGGGGTGGGCAGGGGAAGGACTAGACTATGTGAAAAATGAACATAAGATTTTAGCTGCAGTTCATTCATTTTCAGCTTTGTATTCTCGTTATAAAAAAGTGTGCCCAGACATTCCGTTGTTGTGTCCACAACCTCAGCTTAAGGTGCCATTTAGCTCCTAGATTTCATATCTCCATTTCTAACACTGCATACATGCAGGGACAGGAGATAGGGGAGGGCAAATTAAACAGGAATGTGGGACTCTGTTTTTCCATCACACCTTTTTTTTAAAAAAAAATATGAAAGCCTAACCATTAGTCCAGATTGTAGTACAGTGGTACCTCAGGTTAAGTACTTAATTCGTTCCGGAGGTCTGTACTTAACCTGAAACTGTTCTTAACCTGAAGCACCACTTTAGCTAATGGGGCCTCTTGTTGCTGCCGCGCCACCGGAGCATGATTTCTGTTCTCATCCTGAAGCAAAGTTCTTAACCTGAGGTAATATTTCTAGGTTAGCGGAGTCCGTAACCTGAAGCATATGTAACCACTGTACTACTGTTTCCAATCTTTCTCCCCGAGGTGGGTCACAACAGTTCAAAGCACAACATTAAAAACAGTTTTTATTTATTTGAAATGCTGGTTGTTTCTGCCTAATTGCATCTGACATGTCCCTTCTTCAGGTGAGTGAAATAACTGGTGGGGGCAAGGGGACACGGAACGGGAAGCAAAATGTCATGTGCACATTTAACAACATTTGCTCCCTAGAGCTTAGACCACTCGCTGCAGTTTAGCTTTGGTGATCTGTGTATATTAAAAGTCTACCAGCACATCTGGGGTGCCACAAAATAAACCCAGGAAAAGAGTTGTTCAATAAGTGTCTGGTTCTTGTTCCTGCAGATGCTGTCTATATGTGACACAAGTGTGTATTGCAAGTCTGGCCCTACCATAGGATACAAGAAGGCAGCTGCCTTGGGCAGCGGCTGCGAAGGGGCTGGGAGTTGTGCCAAAGTTGTGTCATTGTGTCCTTTGCCTCAAGCAGCAAAATGTCTTCAGCCAGCCCTCTGTATTGCCACGACTTGTTCCTGTCAGGCAAGAGCAGAGGGCATAACAGGCACTACAATTCCTTTCTGCAATATGGTAGATTTTAGACTACAATTAAACATATTTCTGTGTTTCATCTCGACTTTGAATCTTGTTTATAAGGCATGAGAAGAAAGGCTCATTCTGTTTAGAATAATGCTTTCTCTTTGCCTCCACATTCTAGCTTTCGTCAGGAGTGACAAGCCCAAACTGTTCAGGGGACTGCAGATCAAGGTTTGTACTAGTTTCTGTTTTTTTAATATTAATTTAAACCTATCAAATGTTACCTTAGTATTGGATAAAGATGTGAATTGTGCATCTGATGGGTGGAAATTTTCAGTGGAAGGGGACAGCTCAGTTGGCAGACGCTTAATCTCAGGGTTGTGGGTTCAAGTCACATGTCGGGCGAAAAGATTCCTGCATTGCAGGGGGTTGGACTAGAATGATCCTCGCAGTCCCTTCCAACGCTACAATTCTGTGATCTGCAAATAACTGATTTAGCTTAGTATGGGCAGCACAACAATACTGAGTTTGTACATCAGTCCTGAGTGCATTTTGTCTTTTAAAATAATAGCTATGCTGGTGGCAATTCATTCTGTCTGGAATCAAAGTCTTGCATATAGTAGTCATTGTTTCAGAAAATCACCCTACATAGCTATACATTCAGAATGTATATCCGACCACAGCATTTAATTCAACCTGGAACTTGTACTTGAACAATAGCATTAATTCTGAGTTACTTTTGGAAGCAAGAAAGTGAAGGTTGAGCTTGCCAGATGTGTTGAATCCAGGCAGACAGTAACTTTGGATTTCTTTCCTCTGCAGTACGTACGAGGTTCGGACCCCGTACTGAAGCTCTTGGATGACGGTGGGAACATTGCCGAAGAACTGAGTATTCTCAAATGGAATACAGACAGCGTAGAAGAATTCTTAAATGAAAAGCTAGAGCGCCTCTAAAACAAAACAAAAAATCTTGATTATTATGTTTTGGGTTTTTTTAAAGTTTTTATTTCTCACATCATTTTTCATCATGGTAATCTTCTCAGACAAAGTGTGATAAACCCCGGAAATCATTCCAGCTTCTGCATTAATTTCAGAGCCATCCCATACTGTGTGGTGCTCAACATCTTTTAATTAGGAGCTGAAAGCTTCAAGCACAGCACATTTGACAAATTGGCAGGCTGAACAAATGGCCTGTCCTGGTACATTTCAGCTCATCTTAGTGGATGGATATCATTAATGAAATGCTTTGAGACAAATGTAATGCAAATACTGAAATTTGTAATAATTGGGCCATTTATTTTTACTGGCAAAGCCTTATTTGTCAGCTCCCAATAATTGAGATGATTACTCTGCTTTTTTATTTTTTTAATACACTGCCACTCTTTGTACAGCCATGGGAAGCTGGAGCCAAATAATATGTTCTCTGCCTCCCAAAGAGGCAGCATCGGTTAGCATCTTTGCATTTTGTATTTCCCAGCTGTCCTTTTTATAGAACCGTTATTTGCAATACTCGTAATGAATGCCTGCTCTGGAAGAAGAAGAAAAAAATCATTTGTAGTCTTGTTCTGAGAGTGGAACTCGTGATCTGCAGTGACTGAAGAATGCTAGGGGAATGCACTTTAATGATGACTACATCTAAAACCTCTAACAGAAGGCATGTGTAGGTCTGAGGTCAGGTGCACTTTCTTGGCACAGTTTAACCTTCATTCAACAGACATGAGTTCCCTGGAGGAGAAAAAGTTGGAGAGGGCAATAAAATCTGTATCACAAAATCTGTATCGAATGTCTCATTCTTCAAAACATTTTGCCTGAATGCACTTAAAGGTAACTGTTTTGCTATCGGCCAGTTTATCCAATGATTTTTATCTTGCAGAACTGGGATATCTGTCAAAACGGAATGACAGCTTAAGTATAGAATCCGTTTTTAGCCAGTGATTGTACAGATTCAACATCTTGCTCTGATGATGGCACCGTGCAGTCGGGGTTGCTGGGCTGCAAGTGTTTTAAGTTCTACTGTTTCAAGTCTCTTATATATTGTACCCAGTGTTAGAAATGGAGATATGAAAGTGAGGAGCTAAATGGCACCTTAAACCGAGGTTGTGGGCACAACAACAGAATGTCCAGGCGCACTTTTTTTATAACAAAAATACAAGACTGAAAATGAATGAACAGTGACTAAAATATTATGTTCACTTTTCACAGGGTCTAGTCCTTCCCCTGCCCACCCCTCTAATATTCTTAAGAGGGTCTCTTCTCCAGTCTTCAGAGAGGGGCTGGAAGTGGGGAGGCAGAAAAAGGTCCTCCTTTCCTTCCACTCTGCAGTTTTAATCAGAAATCTTAGGTGCAGTACTGTGCCCAGAGCTCAGAAACGGCTCACGCTAATGAAATTCCCTGCCGCAAAATGCGCCCAGAACAATGGGAGTTTTGAACACTGGTTGTTCCTGAAAAAAGCAGGCAACAAACACGGACTCCACAGTACCCAAAAGAGACTCCGTTGCAAATTTGCTTCTCAAGCGTTGGTTTGAAGTGCTTTCAGTTGCTTGAATGGCTAAAATGTGCCAGCAGCTCTTTCATACATTTTCTTTAAGAGCGTAAGGTGGCTGTGTTGTTGTTTTTAAAAAACAAAAATACTTAAAAGGTGTGAATGCAAGAAACATACACCATGCATTTGGCAGCCAAGAGTGGCTAGATCTCTGTGCAGAACTGCTGCGTGCCTAAATAGGTGCAGGGAGAGAGCAGGAGTGAGTCCGCACTGAGTGGGGATCCTGCTTTTGTACCATAAATACATTGGAGGGGTGTTTAAACCAGGAGAATGGGATGGTCAGCACAAAAGATTTCCACTTGAACAATGGACACACAACCTCAACACACCCACATCCCTAGATCTGTCCTAGGTGTTCCCTCAACCCTCTAGAGAAGATTTTGGGGAGGAGGCGGAGCACAAACCCAAAAGAGGAGAGGGAAGTTCTAGTGTGCCATCTTTGCATTTATGGAACATATTAGTTGGATTCCACCCTTGGACTATAGAGTTATAGGAAGCTGAAGGCCTTGCCCAGGAGCAAGAGAGGATCCCTATAGGAAGTCCACAGTCAGAGCATGAAGGCAATAGTTGTTCCTCAGTGACTGGTTTTCAGGAGTGTGCTCTGTCCTGCTTTATCCCATGGGCTCGGAAGAGCTTTTATCCTATTTTCCAAAGGTTCTATCCTCAAGGGTCACACAATCTAAGGCTATTAGAATAGTTCAGAACAGCAAGACCCATGGGAGTGGGATTTCAGGGGAACAAGTTGTTTGAAACCCAAACAAGTATTTGCTGGCAAATGTGTCATCGAATCCAATGTGCACCTTGATTTTCACAACATTTGGCCAAAAAAGCTGAGCATTAGATTCAAGTAAATATGGTATGTGTCCATGGTTGCCCTCCACAGGTTGAGAACAGTCTAAAGCAGGCATGGCCAAACTTGGCCCTCCAGCTGTTTTTGAGACTACAATTCCCAGCATCCCTGACCACTGGTCCTGCTAGCTAGGCATGATGGGAGTTGTAGTCCCAAAACAGCTGGAGGGACAAGTTTGGCCATGCCTGGACTCTAAAGGATAACCTTTCAATGTCAAATAAAGCAATTCTGCCAGTAAGATATGTATGGGCCAAGGATAAATTAATAAATTCAGCATTTTGATTATCCATGAATTATTGTTCTGGTCTAGACTTCTTGCATATCCAATTAACTCGGTGTTAATTGGAGGTTTAGAAGTCTGCATCACGTTACCGAAGAGATGCTGCTAAAAGTCTATCCCGGTCCTTTCCCCCTCCCATTAATGAAAACTTTGCAAAACTAAATTTTCCTGGAAATGGCCAATGTCTGAACGAGTGTTTAATACTGCTAACCCCCCATTGGCACTTAATAGTGTACCACATTTGCATGGAAATATGTGAAGATAGCCAGTATTTTTCCATCAATCCCTGAATATATACTTTTCTAAATAACAAAGAGTTAAATACATGTATAGCGTTTTTTTTGTTTTATTATAAGAATAAACTTCTACCTTTCAATTCCAATTACATCATTTGCTCATGCATATCTTCAATTACTAGGCCTGCCAACTGCAATGCACACATTTCAAAGGAAGCCAACAAAAGAAAAATGTGAAATATTTAAGCATTAGGGAAAGGAACTGATATTAAAGTAAAACAAACAACAACAAACTACAGCATTAATTTGTGAAAACTGTACACAGTTTTGTTCAAAGCCTGAGTGGCACATTATTACCATCACATGCAATTTAAACCACACATTTCCCTTTGGATCAATGTGTCCTGCCCAACACATTTGTTAGTTCTAAGCAGCGTGTGAAAATTGTGGCTATTTAGCTGCAGAATTTAGCTGGTCATGGTTTCACTAACCCCGTCCGAATCACATCCAAGCAGTGCCAAACACCAGCAAAAGGCCCCCTGCAATGTTTGGTGACAGAAACCCCATGTTTCACTGCGGCCAAAAAAATGAGCCTTTGGGACCTGAAAAATTTCATCTTGGGATCTGAATGGGATCACCTTTTTAAAAAATACTTTAAAATGGGTCTTTTCATATACCTTTTGACTAAATAACTTTCTAAGGAAATGCCTGAAATAACTGATATTACAGTCTGAAGTCTTGTTTATTCTGTTATATTTTACTTCAAAAAGACCCATTTATCCTAAATACAACCCAATAAAGCAGACATGTATGTACAAAACATTTTTTTAAAAATGTGATCCCATTGAGATCTCATGATTAAATTTTGCAGGTAGCTCTTAGAAATATTAAATAAATACATTTTGGGGGATTTTTAAATCATATTAATTTTTAACCACTTTTTAAAATTTTCCATTTTGTAACTTAAAGTAAGTCCATCATGTGACATATCATAATAAAGCCCATGAACTTCTGAAGAGAGTGGTGGTTTTAGTTTTGGCATATCTCAATTCTGAGCTGAGCTCTTAAGGTTTATGTGTAGTCCAGCAAGGCCAAAATTGTCATTTAAAAAAATAATAATTCAAACCCTCATAACTCACAAACGGGGTGAGATTTTTAAAATTAACATTTCAGTTTTAAACTTAGTTTTGATCATTCAACAAGCGTACAAAATATTAAGAAAATTGGATGACATGAGGTAAAAAAGTTGAATTACTTGATTGGAATGACCCAATGGATGGGCACAAACTGGACGCAACTCTTAATAGACTGTGTCATGGCTATGTAAAAATGCATCTGTTTTGTCTGTAAGGTACCACATGGCTCTGTATTGCTTTGGACTGTTGTTTATAACCCAGAGCACAATGCAAAAAGCTACTTAGGCTCATGTCTCCAATTATCATGGTGTCAGTAATTGTTTTCATTCAGGAAATTTGCTCAATTCTTTCAGCAAAGAAGCGCCAAAGATTTGCTGTTTCGTTTTTGCTCCTAGCAGAACAGGGAAGTCGCCTTTGAGGCACTGGGTATGGGGATTTGCCTCCAAAGTTAAAAATCCTCGAGAGCATTAAAGAAAGCCACACACACAGAAATGTACGTCCGCCATTACTAACCAGGTGTCCAAGCCCCACACTCGAGTAACTGCACTTGCCCTGCCTCCCTGAGAGACGCTTTCGAACTTAACGCACAAAGTCTCGCTAATGCTCTCATTACACGAACTGCATTAGTCACAGAGCGTCAGGTTTTATGGCTCTTCATTCCCCAAAACCCATGGCCTCTGTTTGTGGGCTCACAGGTTGGTCCACCCGATACTCTCAACACGCTGCTAATGCTTTACCGTTTTTCATGAGGGGAATTACCTTAATGGCGTGCGAGGATCTCGGCTGCGCAGCTGCATCTGTCATAAATGCCAGGGAGCCCCCTTTGTTGTTACCGAAAAGCCCTTAAAGGATTTTAGGCTTTTCATCTCTGCTAGGAATTGCTCAGACATAGGTTCCCAGCAGTCAGAAAAACTTATTTGTGTATGCAACAACAGCCAATTTAGCCCAAAAATGGAAAGTGGGAGAGGTCCCTAGTATGGAAGATTGGCAATTTAAGATGATAGAATATAGGGTTGCCGTATTTTAAAGAGCAGAAAAGAAGACACTGTGATTTTAAATACCCCTACTATATGTAAGCTATAGAAACTGATATACAGTGGTACCTCAGCTTAAGAACTTAATTCGTTCTGGAGGTCCGTTCTTAACCTGAAACTGTTCTTAACCTGAAGCACCACTTTAGCTAATGGGGCCTCCCGCTGCCGCTGCCACCACGGCCGCGCAATTTCTGTTCTCATCCTGAAGCAAAGTTCTTAACCTGAGGTACTATTTCTGGATTAGCAGAGTCTATAACCTGAAGCGTCTGTATCCTGAGGTACCACTGTATTGTTGGGGGGGGGCAGGAGAAGAGAAGAGGAAAGCAAGACTTCAGCCGCCAGTTATGTCTGTGTCTCATCCAAAAAGTATAGCCAGAGACATTTTTGCAAATTTGAAAAATCCACCCGGGCAGAAAATTTACTCCTGAAAAAGAGGACGTGTCCTGGAAAAAGAGGACACATGGCAACGTGATTAAGAATATGCAGAATCAGCAGGTCTTACAAGTAGAGTAAAAGGGAAGGAGAACAGATACAGTCATAGCTTGGAAGTCAAATGGAATCCGTTCCAAATCATGGCTCCTGGATCGCTGCAGGAAGCTGTCAGACGTTCAGCTTCCAAAAATAGTTTACAAACAGTCACATCTGGGTTTTTGACGTTCAGGAGCCAAAACGTTCGGGAACTAAGCTGTTCAAAAACCAAGGTATTTTAAAAGGAATGGGATTTTTTTCATCGAGTGTATTGAAAATTGTGCAGAGTTAAAAACGCTGGCAGTATTAAAGTAATTCAACAGTATAACATATTGTGAACTGGTGTAAGATAGGAAAATTAAATGAGATGGATATATTAAAATATGCAGGAATGGTCAAATGAACCTTGGAAGGGGAGGGAGGGAAGTCAATGAATGTATGCTATAATAAAAAATGTTTAATTTGAAGTGTAAAATTTGAAAATTTAATAAAAATTATTATTAAAAATAAATAAAAGATTTTAGGCTTTAAGATTACGTCCCTCAGAAATCGCATTACAAGGCTGACTGGAGCCGCTAACAGGCCTGTTTTACTAGAGGGGACAGGAAAGTACTGCTCATCAGCCATCTTGATTTCAGTTGGGCTCCCATGTTCTGAGGTAAATTTGAAAGGGGGTTTGCTGTTGAGGTTGGTCACATTGTTGTGATGGAGCAGCAGGTCCACAGGCAAAGATCTAGCAGGATATTCACAACTGGGGAACCTGTTTTCGGGCTCCAACTCCCATCAGCCACAGCCAGCCATGGTCCGTGAGGGGTATGGGAACTGGAATTCAGCATAATCTTGGAAAGCCACAGGTCCTCCAGCCCTACTTTATTGCTAAATAAGAAATCTGGAATAGGCTGCAGCAAGCAAACTTCAGGATCCAAACAAATGCCAACTCTGAGGCACCCATAACATGTCTTCCCCTCCTTTAGTTAGCACAGTCCTTCAACTGAGGAGCGGGCAATATTTTGCAGGGCTGTCTCTGTATTTTGTGGGCAAGTGTCAAAATCCCAGGCGACTTCACTTCCACAAGCGCTATGGGTCAGGAGGAATTATTGCTTCCTTCGTAGCAGGAATGTCAACTCCAGATTGCTCTGGAGATGCTTCTGATGGTGTGTCGTTGCCATCGAGTCGTTCTGCGAGGAACGCCTTTTCTCAATCCATCAGCCTGAACCACGGCGGGCCTCCGGCCCCCCAGCAGACATAACAAGCGTAAAGCTATAGCTTTGGACACGGTGTGCTAGAATCTCAAAGAAACTGTAAATCAAGGCAGGACTTTTGTTTCTTAATCCTCCTTTCAGTGCAAAGTGGTGGGATTTCCTGTAGAGAAAAACAGCAGCTGCTAGCGGCATTTGAACAGGCGAGCCGGTGCCAAGGAGCAAAGCTGTTCTCCAGTTGCTGCGTGTTTCTCGGACAAAGGATGGATCCTGCCATCGGAGCCACAGTAAATGTTTCCATTAACTCCGGAATGTTAAGCTACCCGTTTCACTTGAAACCAAGTCAGGGCCCTCACAACTCCTATGTCAGTCACAATGCGTGTGTACATGATGGATGCTGTACAACAACAATATGGCTAGAGGCGAACCAGTTGTCAAGTGTCAAAATGGCTTGGACTCAGTTCTAAATCTTAGGGCTTGCCATATGTCCGGATTTTGCCGACACAACCAGGCCGGGATTTGGACAGCAGAAAGGCGTCCGGATATTTGCTGAATCGGCAAAACATCCGGGGAAAACCCAAATGTATGGCATGGGGAAGGGGAATTTTTTATTTTAAAAAATCCATTAAAAATGACAAAAAGAGCCCCCCAAACTTAATATTTTTTTGGAGTGAATAAATGTTTTGTTTGTTTGTTTGTTTGTTTGTTTGTTTTGCTCAACAACTGTGAGAAAAAAGAAGAAAAGCTCAACAACTTTTCCGTTTGGATTTTCACTGTTTTAAGCGGCAGTGGCTTCCCTGGGTTTCAGGCAGGGTTCTCTTCCAGCCTTGCCTGGAGATGCTATGGATGAAACCTGGGGCCTTCTGCATTAAACCAAGCTATTCTGCTTCTAGGGACACGGGTGGCACTGTGGGTTAAGCCACAGAGCCTAGGGCTTACCGATCAGAAGGTTGGGGTTCGAACCCCCGCGACGGGGTGAGCTCCCATTGCTCGGTCCCTGCTCCTGCCCACCTAGCAGTTCGAAAGCACATCAAAGTGCAAGTAGATAAATAGGTACCACTCCGGCGGGAAGGTAAACGGCGTTTCCGTGCACTGCTCTGGTTCGCTAGAAGCGGCTTAGTCATGCTGGCCACATGACCCGGAAGCTGTAGGCCAGCTCCCTTGGCCAATAAAGCGAGATGAGCGCTGCAACCCCAGAGTCGGTCACGACTGGACCCAATGGTCAGGGGTCTCTTTACCTTTTTATTCTGCTTCTACAATGAGAGCATCTTCTTCAGTACTGCTCCGCAGGAGAATTAGGGAGTCAGCCCAATATTTTTGGATGCTGTGGGAAGGGTATCAAAAGTGTGGCTCAGCACAATAGTCATCTCTTGAATATCACCACCTTACATGGCTAAGTCTGCAGGATCAGATTCTGGTTGGGTTGTGAAGTTGCTTTAGCGGGGAGGTTGCCTTGAGAATGAACAAATAAAGAGACTTCTTACAAGTTGTTTGCCAAGTCTCCTTAGCGGAGGGCCAGAACTCTTTAGAATTTGATCCTTCATATGCTGGATTTTTATTACCTCTCTTGTTACACTCAGTCCTTGGCCTGACCTTCTCTAAGTCTGCCACTGCCCAAACTTCCCCTTCCCACCATTTCTTCATTGCTATCGTATCCTTTTTACATTCCCCAAATACTTGAGGCACTTTTAAGGTCACCTCTGTGCAGCATTGCACTTCTTTCGGCTCGTGCTGTAGGACAGCCAGTTCCTGAAGTCCATGTTGCAAGCTGCATTGTTGCTTGCCTTTTCCAGGGACGCCTCTCTCATTTTCTCACTTCCAAGTATATGTAATACAGCATCCACATAGGCGGCACAGAGCCACCTTGAGCACCATTTGGTGGAAAGCAGTTTGGCCACTTATGCATTGCCATTAAGAAGAAATGCACCCCCTCCAAAAAAAAGAGGACAAAAGTCCAAGTTAAATGGGCATGCACTAATTTAAATGTGTAGATGCAAATCACAGAAGACTGTGACCAAGTGAGCCCTGTGTCTTGCTAACAGTTGGTGTGCAAATATATGCACAAAGGCACAAACAAGCTCTTAACTTGGCAAGGCATAATGCAAAAATGCTTAGTTTAAAAACAAACAAACATGAGTTCACTGATTGAACTAGTTTCAATCTATGATTGATTGATTCGTGATAGAGTCAATCAAGTTGCAAAAGGTAAAAAAAGGTAAAGGACCCCTGGATGGTTAAGTCCAGTCAAAGGTGACTATGGGGTGTGGCGCTCATCTCGCTTTTCAGGCCAAGGGAGCTGGCGTTTGTCCACAGAGAGCATTCCGGGTCGTGTGGCTAGCATGACTAAACCGCTTCTGGCACAACAGAACACCATAGTGGAAACCAGAGTGCACAGAAATGCCGTTTACCTTCCCGCTGCAGTGGTATCTATTTATCTACTTGCACTGGTGTGCTTTCGAACTGCTAGGTTGGCAGGAGCGGGGACTGAGCAACGGGAGCTCACCCCATCGCAGGAATTCGAACCGCCGACCTTCTGATTGGCAAGCCCAAGAGGCTCAGTGGTTTAGACCACATCGCCACCAAGTAGTGCTTGCAATTCATATGTTGCAAAACGGCACAGCCAGCCCATCAATGTCTAAGTGCGCCTATCAGTCCCCTCTAGCTTGCAGCCAGCGCAGCACACACCCTTAGCCACAATCCAACACAGCAATATTAGGAACAGTTGAACACTCTGCAAGCATACAGTAAAAAAAAAAAGTTTTGAGCATTGTGGTTCATGTAGAACATCCCTCCTGCATAGAACATATTTGGACCTTTTTCCTTCGCTCGTGACCTTTAGGAATGCAATGCACCCAAGCGACTCCTGTTTTCTTATGGGAATAAATAGTGCCATCTGCTGGCCAAATGATGCCATTTGGAGGAGAATACCGACATCGCTCATCTCAATGATCAGAGAGCCGCAAAATTATGGCAGATGGGTTATGTTTGCAGAGGAAGATTTGTATGTTGCAAGGTTCTCATGGGAGCGCGGAGTTCAGTGTGTCATTGCACCTCCTGAGCATTTGCCCAGGGCTGCACACAAAAGCAAGGCTGAAAGATACATCTGTCGAAGAGCAAGTAGTCTAGGAAAACATTTGCCATGCGCAGGCCAAGTGCCTGGCACCAGTTTGAAAGCTGTTTTCTGTTTTGTTTTTTGCAGAGAGAAAGAAGGAAAGATGACTAAACCCACTTACAGACTCTTGAAGCAAGAGCACTGAGTGGGAAGTGATCTTATTCCCAGACAGTTCTAAGCATGTGCATTGTGCCCTGCTTTACTAATCAGTTAAAATTGTAGTTATTTGCCAAAGATGCTCCTTCTCTATAAATGTGCAGAAAGCATGTGCCCACAAACACACTGGAGATTTTTTCCTTACTACTGCACAAGGATAAGACAGTTGTTGATCTGGTCCCCCGGAGGGGAACACTGAAAAAAATTGTCCCAATCCGGGTCAGAGTATCTGTCCATGTAGCTGAGCAGTGTCCCTCCAGAGTCTCATCTGCTTAGTGATCCTTTTTAACTGGAGGTGGCAGGGATCAAATCTGGGACCGTCTCCATTGCAAAGTTGGTGCTCTATTATGGAAATATAGTTCCTTCCCAAAAGGAAGGAGGTTGTGGGAGGTTGATGTAGTGGCAGCAGACAGAAGGCAAGGCTCTCTGTGGGTCTTCTAGCAAACATGGTTGCTAAGGCAGCCCATCTATTAGAGATGTGCTTGGGGTCAGGAACTCTGAGACCCGCCTCTCCAATGAGTCTAACCAGCTGAACATCATCCATCATCCGGCATAAGACAAAGCAAAGAATGTAATATTGGGGTCCCCATTGAATAGCTAAGTGGTATGATGAACCACAGGCTGTGCTTGCAGCTTAAATAGCATGCCTAGATGAAAGAAATATGTAGCCAGATTTCAAAAAGTAAAAAAACCAGGGTACCCCAAAAGTTGTTGACCTTTTTTAGGAAGACCCTAAGATCCAGGACAAGACACTAAACTGTACAGAGGATAAAGGGAGCCTCTTGAATAATATAGGATGGAGTGTGTGGGGCTGCTCTGGGAGAAGGGAATCATCCTAAACCTGCCTAGTTTAAGAGGGTTCCCCATTATTTAGGAGGGGGCCCTCATGTGGCTTCAGGGGATGTAAGTAAAATGAAATGCTCTTTCTGTCAACTTCCTTCACTTATTTTAGGATCCAAGCCGTCAGTGAATCCTACAATAGCTAGAGAACAGCAAGGCTAACTAAATGGCTGAGAAAAAGTTTAAATCAGGCCGTTCATTAGCTTTCAACATAGCTACATTTTCACAGGCAAGAAGAATGAGGAGTGCATTCTTTGTGGGGTGCATTCTACTGCGTTTTGGAAGTGCAACAGCAAAGATTGCTCATTTTGCAACATAAAGGTTCATTCCATTATCAGTCAGTCAGTCAACCAGCCAAGGAGATGGGTGGGTGCGTTGGTTAGCAACCAGGTAGAGTGGCATGATGTTTGCTGAGGTAGCACATGCTCTGATGGCTGTATAGTTTGGAGGGACTTTTTCTTCCGTATGTGTGGTTGAATGTCTCCCTGCTATGTACAAGGCCTGAAAGGGTGGGAGGAACCCTCTGTTCCAACTTCTTCTCAGACTATACACTGCTTTTGTCAGCTTCACTGAAGTGTTCTCAGATTAATTTTCTTTCTGGGCTCCTTCCACATAATGTAAGTGATGTCGATAACACAGTGCAGGTGCTCAATAGCTGCATCTGAGTGAAGGATAGGATGTAAATCCTAGGACAGCCTTTCTCAACCATGGGTCCCCAGCATCCCCCACTGGCCATGCTGGCCAGGAATGATGGGAGTTGTAGTCCAACAACATCCAGGGATCCAAGGTTGAGAAAGCCTGCCCTAGGACATAAAGATTCATTTGGCAGCTCTAAGAAATAAAGATACATATGGGAGGTGGCTTTTCTTTAAATATGAAAGAGCCAGAATTCATAAATCAATGGTGACCAGGGTGTTTGAGTGGCGTGTGTTGGGCAATGAAAGAGTGAAGAATCTAAAATTATAGAGGTGCATCTCTACCCACACCAGTGCATTGTACTATCATCTGGCAGATGGGAACTGAGGCAGGTTTGTAGCTTCCCCAACAGTGCTTGGAGCAGAAGAATAATTAGTAAGGAGAGGGACATTGATGGAGAACCTTAGCCTTCCAGATGTTGGATTCCAACTCTCATCAGCTCCAGCCAGCATGGCCAATGGTCAAGGATGATGGGAGCTCTAGTCTAGCAACATCTGGAGGGTCACAGGTTCCTCAACAGTGAACTACAGAAAGTGACGAGCTATATAAGCTAATGGGTATTTCTTTCCCCACGGTTCAAAATCTCTCTCCAGGGATCTACCCCACCCTGCATGCTTGCCAGACTAGAGCTTGATTTCTGAATTAGTCCCTTGAATAGTTGCATTCAGAGAACCTGCACTGAAAAGGGAGAAAAAACCACCCTTATTTCCAGAAACATAGTTTACATGCAGATTCTCCTTTAGTAGCAGCAATTTCCCAGCTAATTATTCCAATTCTGGTTGTTGTGCTTCTGCCCACAACTGTGTAAAGACATTTGAAAGCTTTAATTCCATTTTTGCAATTCTAACGAGATTCCCTTAATTGCTCATGTCAGACACCCATTTCACACTTCACACACACACACACACACACACACACACACACACATATATATGGGGCAATTCTGATCCGTAGGGGAGGGTGGAGGGGCTCCTTAGAATTTGCTTTATTAACTGGCTGCATGATCTGGGTACCGTTGCGTTTCCCAACAGTGAGTCTTCTCAGCAAACTATTTATAAAAATTTTAATATTCACAAAGTAATTCTGCAATTCCGTTTACCGGAGGTCTACCACCCATGCCAAAAAGTCGAGGGTAGCATCCATCCAACTGGCTCCATTGTTCAGGGCAGGTTTTTTCGCCTCTGACCAGCTGCCATCACCTCCACATCATTAAACAGCAGAAAGAGGCAATGATCAGAAACGGGTGATCAGAGAGGGTGAGGGTTGTGACATACCTGCACCATGAATCTGCGGAGCCCAGATGAAAGCCAGTCAGTGTATGTGGCAGCAGTGTGATTTCTTCCAAAAATGTTTGTTTTGGGGGCGGGCGGAGGAATTCCATGGCGAAAATGGGGAGAAACTTGTGCATGTGATCACCACACATTGTTTTTTGGTTTGGCCCAAAATATCCCAGCTGCAAAATAGCAATGACTGCAAAACAGTGGAGGAAGAAGGTACATGTACAGGCCAACTGTAAGCTTCCTGTTCTCTATGAACATAAAACCTTGTGCATAGTGCACAATCCTGCCATTTGCTGGGTTTAGTTACTGTTTACAACTGAAGTCAAAGAAACACCTTCAATGTAGTACTGACTAGCAAAATAAGAGGTTAACTGTTGACATCTCTCTTACCAGTTTGGCTTCACTGCTTGAAATGTGCTAGCAGTGGTGCAATCTGACGCTATCTCTTCCCTTGGCAATATGCAAGCATGCCACCCTCTCATTCTTGTGTGGTATGCCATGCAGAAAGCAGGACACAGCCTTGACAAAGTTCTCTAGGAACAATGGGCCGCCTATAATTGTTTCCTTTAGTCCCAATCAAGTCTGAACAAAAGCAGAAGCTATTAACACAGCCTAAGATGCTAAGCAAGAGTGGCAAGACTTTTATTGCACCCTATGGCGTGCAAAGTAGTTAGACCATGAGCAGTCATTTCAGAAGTTTCTTTTTAAATCCTTCTAAAAATACTTCTGGATTCATTAAGTACAAGAAAGCTAAATTATTCAAGGTCAGGTATGGGTATGGGACCAAAGAACTGCAGAGGCATTTCCATATAAACTTGGGCACAGAGTATTCCACAACACGCCTCCCCACTGAAAGATTGGGGAACTTCTCAACCAATATTCCATATAGTGCAAAACTACTGCCATGAATGGAAATGGGAAGTGTGGTGTTCATGCCACTGCATGCCAAGAGAACGCTTTCGATCCCAGCGATGTACTGTGTGGATACAGATCATAATTTTCCCTTCTCGTGCAACAGACCTGGAAAAGGTAGAACAGGTGGCAGGTGCTAGAATTCTTTTGGTAAGACCTCATATGTGACACAATATATTTGAGGTCCCCTCTTTAGGTACATCCCTTCCCCATTCTTCCTCTTTTTCAATTTCTTGTAAGTATAGGTCTTTCTTCATTTTGAATTCTTCTGAATGGCAAATTATGTATGAAGCTATTTTAGTATCTCTTCCTGAATGCAGAAGAGTACATTCAACTTTTCAAAAAAGGAACATTTACCTCTTTCCATGACTTAATATATTATGTCTAAAATCATCTGTTCGACATATGAAGTGTAAAGATATTAAGTGCATACAAGTGTGTGATCTTGGTCCCAGTAGTCCAGCCACTTGGTTAGATACAAGGGAGAATACGTCCTGCAGATGAGGCATACACAGAGTCTTCCTTTTATATACTTGTTCCAAAAGCTCCAATACTGGTTTCATAGCTCAGCTGGGTGTGGTACCACATATTCAAGATACATGTGTCATTGAGAGCCTCAGTTCACAATTCAGACAATTTATTTTAAGTAGCCAAGGAGAACACCAATATCCAGTTTGATATAAGCAGGTAATCATTCAGGGCTTACCAGCTTGCCCTTTCCAGTCCTTGTACAGCACACCTGGTTCACAAGTAGACAATCAAGAAAAGTATTTTTAACTTTTCCACAAGCGTTAGGTGAAAATTCATTAAAAGTTTTCTGCTGCCTTGAAGTGTGCTGTGAAGGTTGCCAAACAATCTGACAAATAGCTAGAGGAAAGCAAGGGCATCGCAGCCCCAAACAGTGTTCTCTCACTGACAGCAAAAGCCGCAAATGCAATCATGTCATAGACCCTGGAAAAAGATTTCACTGCATTTGCAATTGTACCCAATATTGTCCCTAATAAATTGGCAATATTTATTCCAAAAAGCAAATATAAACAAAGAACAGCTGGGAACACTGCCATTAGCTGCTGAGCTTTCAGTATACAGTAATCCTGCACCTTACATAGGGGTTTGGTTCTAAGGGTTCCATGTACACACAAAAATTGCAGATACTCAAAACCTTTTTAGCTGCTCCACGGCTAGTGGGTGAGGGAGTGTGTGTGCAGCCCCAGTACAGGTGCTACAAATTGGGATTCCCTTCTTGCTGTCCAAACTCTCTTCCAACACATTAGTCATAGGCTGTGTTTTTTCGCCTCACATAGGAAAGTTTGTGCGTTTTTACCAAAATGGCACAAAAAAATGGTATTCCAAGGACAGATTATGTACAGAGCTGTACTAGGTATTAAAAATATTATCAAAATTCTGCATTAAGAAGAGCTGGATTCTGAATAATCTATACAGGTTGCAGGTCAGGCAGTTTCATGTTTTAGTTTATTCTGCTTCTGCTAGTCATGGAGAAACGCAGACTACAGAATACTCTCCTTGAACTACTGAAAGGATAACTCAGCCAGCTTTCTGACCTCCGTTGTTCTTCATTTTCTGACTCCTGCATGCCTCCTGTCAAAATGCCCAGTAGTGTACAGTAGCATGTGCAAATTCAATTTCTGATATCCCTCAATGTACAGAACTTACTTGAATATTCAGAATCTTTTCTCAGGTTCTTACTTTTTTGAGGAAAAGTCTTTCACGCTTTGAACTACAGCTGAAATGTGCAACGGCTGCTCCTCTCCCTCTGCCCCAATTACTGGAATATACAGGCAGGTCTCTCCACTCTGGGATCAGTATTTAGTTCCTTCCATCACCGCTGGCAAATTCATACATGGAAGTAATTCATCAGTCAATAAGCCAAGCAGTTAGTTTCCCTCCCTATATACCAAGCTCAGGACTATCTCTCACACTCATCAGTCAGTGGATTGCTTTTCAGAAGGCTTAGCTAAGAAGCATATATCTTGCAGTCCCAGATAACACGGAACTCTCACCTCTAATCATACGAGGTTTCCATTCAACTCTTCTCAAAGTAGACCCATTGAAATTAATGCACCTAAGTCAGTTATGTCCATCAATTTCCATGGGCCTACTCTGAGTAGGACCAACACTGGATACAGCTGATGACATCACAGGATTTGATTACCAACTGTATTAGCCGATGTTCTTCAAATGTTGGAAGTCTTCTTTTCCAAATCATGGTATTTAATAAAACTTAATATTCACTGTTCCTCTCCAAACCACTCATGACAGCTGTATGCTGTTGCTCTTTAACACGACTGAACACAATACATTTTGTGAATAAATAAAATCAAGAACTATTTTCAAATCAAAGTTTTTCAAAATACATAAATAATGAAAGGTTATGTTGGTGAATGCACAATTTGTGGTCTTGATATTTTCATCTGTGATGGTAACAACAACAACACCTGTAAAGGAGTTGTGGTATTTACACCATTTGTGTTCTGATGGGGATCACCATAGTTCTATTAGCTATTATTTGGAATAATGCCACCTGGACAAATTTGGAGTTATCGATTTTTAAAGTATATTTTAAAATGGAACTAAGTTTTGAGCTACCTCCAAAATTGGGAGGCAAATTGTCTCTGAATTCCAGTTGCTGGTTAATCACAAACAGCTTTTGTGCTGCCCATAGACATCTGGTTGGCTACTGTGAGTACAGAAAACTCAATTTAACACGCCTTAATCTGATCCCTCTAGTAGGGCTCTTTTTATGCTGTGCATTTCCTTTCAGAATTCTATTTAATGTTTTCAGTAAAAGTGTAATCTTCAGCTGCATAACTATAATCATAGCCCTTTAAGACATTAAACATCAAATATTTGTTTAGCAAAAGAAATTACTGTTTAACAATTTTATTGTTGGTGAAGAAGCTTGCCATTATGAAAAGTTCTGTAGAAAATAATACCTCCCATTTTCAGTTTAGATTACTCAAAAGCAGAAGTTTGTTATTAGTGAAAATTCCAGTAGAAACAAAATTCTGTAGAAACAGTCTTGGCACATAAAGTAAAAGCTTTTAAACAACTTAGATCTGAAAAGAGTATCTACCATGCAAGAATATTGGCATAAAAGCCCATTTCTAATGGCTGGTATTCACATCCTTTAAGATGTTAACATGGAAGACACTTAAACCTGTTTTATATAAAGTTAATTGCATATAAATATGGTCTCACCATAACTGGCAGTCTTTATACAAGCCAGTTATTCAGTTTAACAGTTCTAAGTAAGTAATAGGCACTTTGCCCTTCTGATTTCCTCGTTCGCCCATCAACCAGTCTGAATCCATGCCAGGCATACTGTACACCGTTATTACCTAAAACAAAAACAAAAAGCAGTGTTTATTTCTTATGCCTGTGTCATGATAAATCTGTTTCTGAAAATTTTGTGAATTCTCCTACTTTGCAAGTAGGCACTAGCCTAGAAACCTGGGCTGCTGCCTAGTGTTCACTCTAAATATGTGTTAGTACTTTTATTTATTTAATAAAATTGATACACTACTTGATTGTTAAAAACCTCCATGAGGTTTACAAAGGGAATAAAACAAAAAAATCAGTAAAAAATTGTTAAAAACTATTATCTAAACATGAAAAAAAGCAATAAATTGAAACAAATTAAAACACACATCAACATTCACATATCTGGGTATATGAATGACATACTCACACACTGAAAAGAATGCAGTGGCACCTGCCTGCTGTCAATCGGCAGGGAGTTTCAAAGTTTAGATGCTGCCACACTGTTTCTTACAAATGCGGAACAGAAGTATTATGGGATGTTATTCCTGCTGCTGCTAGTTTTAGGTTGCATTTTTGCATGTCATGGTTTTATTTGTTTACTGATAAATTCCCGGAGAACTTTTGTTATTGGGTTGTATATAAATATTCAGAAGTAAAATAAAATAATGGGTGAAGTAGTGTGTACTTGGTGTCCTGGAGCATTGTATAGTGACAAGTAGAAAGAACACTTTATGTCAAAAAAATATCCAAGAACGCTAAGAGGCACCCCCCCCCCAAAAAAAAATCAGTGTAGTTTTGGAAGTTTCAGTCTGCCATCTGTAGCCAAACATAGATGAAAACCTGCTTCTTGATCTCAGGAACCATCATGCAAAACTTAGTTACAGTGGTGCCTCGCAAGACGAAATTAATTCGTTCTGCGAGTTTTGTTGTCTTGCGATTTTTTTCGTCTTGTGAAGCACGGTGTCGGGAAAGTTTTGGAAAAGCTTCAAAAACCTCAAAAAGCTTTAAAAACCTCAAAAAAGGCTACCACACCGCGTTCTATGAGTTGCTCCTCGAAGTCAAGTCGCAACTGTATTAACGGTGTTAAGAAAAAGGAAACAAATTTGCAAGACGTTTCCGTCTTGCGAAGCAAGCCCATAGGGAAAATCGTCTTGCGAAGCAGCTCAAAAAACAAAAAACCCTTTCGTCTAGCGAGTTTTTTGTCTTGCGAGGCATTCGTCTTGCGAGGTACCACTGTACGATATCCTAAGAGGGGTCCAAATGCATAGTGAAACAACTTTCCAAAATATATAGGCAAGTCAGGAGGCTGAAAGATTTTGCAATCCCAGCAGTATCTCCAAAAGAGGTGTACACGTAAAATAGCTTTACACAAAAATGAATATTTAACAAATTAATCTATTGCTAATGCATAGCTACATGCAAGATAATCAGGGACTGAAACATCCAAGTAATCCTATAGCAAACTCAACCCTCCAGATGTTTTGAGACTAGAATTCCCATAATCCCTGACCACTGGTCCTGTTAGCTAGGGATGATGGGAGTTGTAGTCCCAAAACATCTGGAGGGCCGAGTTTGCCTATGCCTGGTAATATCAGAAACTTTCCCTAAGAAGCCACTCTTTCCTCATTACTAATCCCTGGTACATTGCAAGGGTCAAATGGATACTTATGTATGTTTACTGCCTTGGATGATGTAACACCAGAGAATTGGCTTTTGCATTTAGCTAGCAAAACATTAAATTTGTTCATTTCTATTTAAAAGCAAGAATAGAAAAAGTGTACCTCATCTGCAAGAAGTGATAATTCACTGCTATTTGCAGCATCATAATCATAAAGAACTCTGGCTTTTCTGTTGCCGCTTGCGGACTTCACGTCACCCAAGCTGGATGTAGCTGCTGCATTGCTTATTGAGGACAATGAGGCTGTAACAGAGGCAGAGGAGGCAGCTGTAGTAGTAACGGAACTACTTGGAGCACAGCTTGACGAAGACTGGTGATTGTTGGCAAGGAACGTAGATGGAAAGCTGTGAAACACAAAATATAGTACTGAAAGGTACATACTAATGTTACCATGAGCATTTCATGACCCTGATCTATCACTTACTATTAGCAATTCATATACTTTCATTTTAGTTAAATGCCAGCTCTGGCTTCTCCTTATCTTCCAACAGAAACCTCTTATGACAAGGTGAGCAAAGCACAGTTGCAAACATGATCCACAACTCACAAAGGAAGCCTATAAATAATGCCTGGGGGTGGGGTGTGTGTGAAGGACATTGCAAGAGAGATGTACACTTAGATGCTTCTTTAGACGTTGTTGTTTAGTCGTTTCGTCGTGTCCGACTTTTCGTGACCCCATGGACCAGAGCACACCAGGCTTCCACTGCCTCCTGCAGTTTGGTCAAATTCATGCTGGTAGCTTCAAGAACACTGTCCAAACATTTCGTCCTCTGTCGTCCCCTTCTCCTTGTGCCCTCAATCTTTCCCAACATCAGGGTCTTTTCCAGGGAGTCTTCTCTTCTCTTCTCTTCTCTTCTCTTCTCTTCTCTTCTCTTCTCTTCTCTTCTCTTCTCATGAGGTGGCCAAAGTATTGGAGCCTCAGCCTCACGATCTGTCCTTCCAGTGAGCACTCAGGGCTGAATTCCTTAAGAACGGATAGGTCTTTAGACGTAGTCATCCCTAATTTGTTTCTCGATTCAGAAAAAAAGGGTGCCCCTGTATCCTACCTTTATTACAATTTACTGGACCTGTTCAGAACCTTTCCAGAAATCCATTCTCAAGAACCTGCCCTATCAACTTTAACAATGAAGAATACATCGTGGAAAATCCTAATATGGCTCCATTGTGTTACAAGAAACAGCATTCAAGGGGCATTCCTGGATCTATTTGCACTTTAGAGAAACATATACTGTGTAGATCAGGTTCTTTTAAGAAGTCCTGGGGCACAAAAACCAACAGGGGCTTTGTAGAGCTCAGCAGAGCAAAAAGTTGGGCAAAGGTAAAGTCCAACAAGATAGGGAAAAACCAACAAGAAGCCATTTTATTCCAGCTGTAAAACAAATTGTATTGAAACAATCATTTTTACAGGTTGTGGAAGAGAAATATTCCACACTAGTGGAACAGACAACAGGGAGCTGGGAGATTATAGAGTACTGGCATGTGCAAGGGAGGGAATTTCTATGCAGAAATGCTTTCACAGCCCCAAGACCACAAGCAGTTAGATCAAGTACCTCAGCAGGCTAGCCATGATGTGAAATTATACCAAACTAGAGGAATCAATAATGAACATCTTTTCTATTTACAATGATACAACTGGATACAAAGTAAAGTCCCTCTGAATCTTGCCTTGTCACCAACCTTCTTCAACTCAATTTTTCTAAATGGTAGTAAGGATTTGAAGGCACACATGCAACATGCCCACGACTGATTCTTTTGAATTATAAAAAGTCTACAAAGTTAGCTTTGAAAAATTTGAACTGTTTATGACTTAACAAAAGAGGACTCATATAAGCCATAAAGGCTTATCACGATACACAAGCACATGAACATCCAACACTGCTAAGCACTAAACATCTTTTCTTAATTACCATATTCCTTAAGACAACACATTCAAACTGCAGAAGACTGTCCACTTTCAAGAACAGGAAATTGTTGCTGGAATAACTACAGTTAATTCTAAAAGGCTTTTCTGGCAAAGAAATCATTAGCTACAGAGAAACACATTCCAAAAGAAGACCAAGCTTTAGGCTACTAAGGGAAAAGAGGATTAAGATACTTTGATCAGGCAAACTGATATATCTAAACACTGAATGACTTCATGCAGTTATTCTGAAAATGAAAGTGACTACAAGTTTACAGTTTACATATTCATCTGCTGCTTTAAACCTATGACTTTCTGCAGTAAGATTTTCTCTCTATTTTTTTACACACACCCCTCTCTATCTATATAGTAGCTTTGTGCACTTTGTAAGCTGCTGTTTTCTCTGGCAAGCTCCCAGAAATATTTTCGAACCAGGTCAAGGCCTTCTTTTAGTAGGCCAAGATGCAGCTGCCCATTAGCGACTGGCTTTTAGTGAATGTGACAACTGTTTGCTAACATGGAAGTAATTATCCAGCAGCACAGTTGCTGTGAATTGCAAGAAATGTTCTGAACTCCCTCTGCCTAGAAAGTAGGCAGCATTTTTTTATTTGCTGTAAAGCATTTTACCTCTTTTGCTGGGCTTGCTGCATCCATCCAAATACACCAGGACAAGCCTAGCTGTACTTCAGTGCAAGCCTGTGAGCAATTCAAGCCCACAGCACTTATTCATAGCTCTCTCTTCTGCCATCCATATGTTATACCTGCTGACCTGTTACTGTGATATGTCAGACCATTTCCTCAGATGTCTAAAAAGTCACCGAAGGAGGGTTATTAAAGAGACTATTACTTCCACTAATTTCTCTTCCTTATCTGATCACTGTAGCAACTTCTGGAGTTAAATTGGCCTGTCAGAACAATGAAGTGAAGCAGCATCAACTTAGCTGTCCTCCAAGTTACCCTTCAATTAGAGGTACTTCTAGCAACGCTGCACATGCAATTTAGGAAAGTAGCTATGAAGACTATAATTTCCTTACCTTCCAAGCTGTTTCTGAAGGTCCAACATATACTGGTAACACTGTGCATAATACGTCATCTGAGCTTCTACAAAATCATTCAAACAGCGAAGGTGATGTGCCTGGAATGCAGCGGAGTTCAAATATCAGTACAGAACTGTGCATACTGTGTTGCATTAACTAGCTTGCAACAATTAGAGAGTTCTAGTCAGATTGCAAGTTTGACATAAATTCATGGTGATTCCAGATAACTGTGTTTATATTAAAGGTTGCTTCCAATATGCCCCAACAAAAATGTCCAATTTCAGTAACTATCCCAAATAAAGTGCTTAGGAAGATAGCCAAAGACTGACATGCTGGACTTGAACTATCCTATCTGTGAACCTTTTTAAATATAAAAACGGGAGAGACTGACCTTAAAAACTGATAGGATAGTGTTCTTCAAAATATCTGATGGGCCATCCTGCAAACTTATTGCCTGCTACTCTAGACAGCAGAACTATTAGCAATGGTGAAAATAGCAGGGAAGCAGGTTTTGATCGAACATTAGTAGTAGTGTTCAATGATAGAACAGAAAATGGTGGTGTCTCCTTTGTCAGTGATATTTAGACAGAACTTGGATAGCCGTTTGTCATAGATGCAACCTGCATAGCAGACCCTGCACTGAGATTGGACATGGGGAGTTCCAACCCTATGATTCTAACTTCAGGGCATGATTTTTCATTGGTTATTGTTTATTTTGCCAGATGCCTTTAGTCAGGAGAGAGAAGCTTTTACCTCAACCTCCATAACTAAAATACCTTTATGAGTCTCCAGTGCTCTTTGGATAGAGGTAATTGAAATATTGTCATAGTGCTTGTACAATCACTTGATTTTCTCATCCTCAATAGTTCTTATACATGTATCACACCAACTTTTAGAAATTATTTCTAGTTGTATAAGATTACGTAGTCTTCTACAAACTATTATGAGATGCGTATTTTCTTCTACTTAGTACTTACATGTGTACTGCTGATGCCTTCCAACAGAAGTCTAGTAATTTCTGCTTGACGGTCAAACTCACTCTGGGCTATTCTGACTTCCTGTTCAGACTGTAAGATATATTTCACTTAGAATTTGATACATAAAATTAATTATGCTGCTACGGTGGAGAAAATAAGAGCAAATGCCACTAAAAATCAATGTAAGAGCTTTAACTGTGCACTTAGATTTGCTTGAAATTAATGTGGATTGCACCACAGTGCTTTGCCTACAAGTAATCCATTGTCACACCTAGTCCCATCATTCAATTTATATTTCAGTAAGTGGTAGGGGATAGTCAGTACATTCTACTATTTCACGGTATTGAACAGCCGTTCCAAAACACCTACAGCATTGCATTTCTCACTTGATGTCAAAACCTGTTAGGAAGCTTGTAAATTGACACTGAGAAAGTGATTTTAAAAACCCTCAAGCAAGCCACTTATCATGCTGAAAAGAATTAGCACAATGCATCTACCAGAGCTCACCATCTCTGCTCAAGGCAAAACACTGCTTACTAACATGAAGGGCTAGCCAACTATTCCAGCTTCAAAGATTATCCTGGAGAGCCTCCTTTAAGCAGAAGAAATACTGTTCAATCAATCTCGTCCTGCAGTACAGTGGTACCTCGGGTTACATACGCTTCAGGTTACATATACTTCAGGTTACACACTCCGCTAACCCAGAAATAGTGCTTCAGGTTAAGAACTTTGCTTCAGGATGAGAACAGAAATTGTGCTCCGGTGGCGCGGCGGCAGCAGGAGGCCCCATTAGCTAAAGTGGTGTTTCAGGTTAAGAACAGTTTCAGGTTAAGAATGGACCTCTGGAACGAATTAAGTACTTAACCTGAGGTACTACTGTATTTGTATGGAATAAACCCACAACATCTAACATCCATTGTTCATGATCCTATGGCATATTCTGCCAGGCGTCTAGATTTCCTTGCATTATTTGTGTTGGTTTTCCATTTTTGTACAGAGTACTTTTTACTAAGCCTACTTTTAACTTGACTGTAATAGCAGCATTTTCATTTCATTATACAGGGAAATACAGCAATGCATGATAAGAAAAGGCCCGTACATAATTTTAATTGTATGTTAATAGCTGAAATGAAGGCTACTTGTTTCTTCCATGTATGCTGTTTATTCTGACTGCAGAATATAAAACTAGGCAATATTCTGTGTAATTATGGTTTCAAAGCTCTTTAGAGAATGGGAAAACATAAGGTAAATAGTAAATACTGAGTAGTAATGCAGCTATTGAGTTAAATAATAAGTATTCATGTGAACATTAAGTAGTCTTAGGCAGCGACATTTCAGACTTGGTCCTAAAATGCACCTTTCTAAACAACAACAAAAAATAGGGCAATGCAAGTTAAGTAAGAAAACAAGTTATGAAAAAGATTCATAGGATTTGGTTGCATACATGGTGGGATGTTTAATATTTTAGAGTTTCATATGTTTCTATAAACAGAATGGGAACATTGATTGCTCTGATGAGAAATTGTGTTGAGCTACTAGTTTCAGGCATGTCAGATGGGTAGTAGCCTCGATTGAGGATCAGAAAATTACCATGTGTTATTAAAGTTCTTGTCATATTCAGAAGGGAGGAAAAACATGTTTTAACATCTTCATAAACACTCACCCCTCTTTTCTGGTAGATTTATTTCCCACATGTTATGTGGATCATTTTGCCATTGCCACTTCAAATTGCATATAATCAATACCAACCCTTTGATATCAGGGACAAGATCCATGCTGAATCAGATCTCAACATTATGGTATTTCATAACCAACAGCTTCAGTTAGATTACTTACTTTTGTTACTTCCTCTGCCCAAACCTTGTATGCATAAAGTGGAGAAACAACAGTATGAAGAATTTGTCTGGTGAACTTGCACTCAGTGTTCTTTCACATATTTCCTGTATTGATTTCCTTATTCACTTTACCTACAGTGTTTGTAACGTGCTTGATAACAAACAGAGCTGCATCTTTGCTTGTATACTAGTTAAGGTTCTAACTAGTGAATTTTATTATGGCTCACACAGGTATTACCAATGTAATACTGTATTTTAGGTGTGCATACCTATTTTCCAAATTTATTATCTAATTCCATTATATTTAACGACAAGAATAGTGCATTAGAGAAGACTTTAGCAGCAGAGGAAACTGGCTGGTGAGCTGAAGACTTTTTGTAACATTTTTATTCCTAGCTATTCTCAGAAGAAGCTGGCTATAACCAGAATGGGGTATGAAGCATATTCTACCCTCCACAGTCTTCAGCTGAAAGCAGCTGCCTGCTAGATACAAAGTTTCTTACTACAGTACCCTTAAAGTGTCTAACATGCAGAGTACCCCTTCTATGGATGGAATGGGTCATTCTGTCTGCAGAAAGGCGGTTCCTGTTCATGGAAAGGAACTCACCCAACCCTGATTCTCCCTTTTTCCTGCAGCTCCTCCTCCTATTTTTCCTGCTTGGCAGGGGGTTGGACTCGATGGCCCTTGTGGTCTATTCCAACTCTATGATTCTATGATTCTATTGCTCCTCTAGAGCACATGGGTAGGGTAGATCTAGGCTAAGAACACTACCTCTCCACACTTCATTCTGTGAGCAGAACTCTGCCCACAAGATCCAACCCATTGTGTGAAATAAGTAGAATAGTTTTAAAAGAAACCAGCTAAAACATATTACTTTCAAAGCAAACGAAGACCACAGTCTAAGGTACAATTTGACTGAATTATGAACGAATGCATGGATGATCTTTATGAAAAGGTGCCCTACACAAGCAAAGTCTATCACAACGGCTAATACAATGATAGAGGAAACACCAGTGATTTCTCTTGCCATCCAAGCTTGTCTTTATCAGATCAAATCAATAATTTAGACCTTTAGGTCATTTGAATGGTTATAGAACAATTCTATCCCATTTTTCCACTAATATAGTCTTCACTCTAGACAGCCTTTGGCTGAGCACTCGTGATACATTTAAAACACTGCTAACCCCAAAGAATCCTGGGAACTGTAGATTACTGCTCACAGAGCTGCAATTTCCAGCATCCTTAAATTACAGTTCCCAGTGTTCCATATGAGGCTGAATTGGAGGAAAGTTCCAAATGCAACTCAGAAGTTCTTACTCCATATTGCATTTACGCTGGATTATCTGTTCGTTGACGAAATTTCAGTACAATGAGCAACTTCTCTTTTTTCAGATATTACAGGAAAAGTTGCAGTTAATGAAGAGGGGGATTCTGAGGAAGGAAGTTGGCATTCAAATAGTAAACAAGGAACATATTTCCTTGTGAACCGTTTGAGGCAATAATAGAGTCCAGTACAACTTGAGTCCATACAAAAGTCTTTTACTTAGAGTTTCCATTAGGCTTAGAAATGTCCTTAGTGTTTCTAGACAAATATGCAAAAATCCCTCTGATTTTAAGACTGACATGCTTCAGACATATTAAGACAAAAAGCATACCCTGCAGAAAGAATTGTACTGGATAACCCACACAACAAGCTGAGCTTTTGGATCTTATGCTTGGAAATAAGCACCACATAACTGGACAATTTGCTAAAGCCTCATATCATTGAAAGAAAAACATACTCAAGTAATAAAATAATTTAGTCTGCTGTTTTAGTCAACATTTAGTTTGACATATTATTTTATTTCCCAAAGACTGTACACAGAAGTGTTGAAGTCAATATAAACCTGTTGATCTGATGTAAATATGTTGATCTGGTGTAATCGCTCATTCAAGGAATTTGGATGGGCAGTACATATCAACAGAAAGCAAGAGGAAACACTTGAAGAAATGTTATGAAGACAAGAGGCCAACAAACCTGTAGCCATTTTACATGCACCAAGTTGAGCATGTATGAGACATTTACCATAATGTTATTTTCTTCAGGTGGAGACAGGTTTAGTTGCTTAAAGTGCATAAAAACAAAATTATGTTATTTTATGAAAGAAGATAAATTGTTGATCATTAAGTGCTACTGCAATGTCAGAGACGCAAGACACAAAAAAGCAAACAATAAACAGCAAAACCATTATGCTTCATGTATTCTTTTCCAGTATCATTTCCACATGTTGAACCAAGTACTATTTGAAATAAGTTTAAAAGCCTTAAGATGCTTCATATACTCACTATTGCTCACCAAATCAATTAGGCCAGAGAACGAGAATAGAAGATGCGGCCTCCATTATATTACCAAACACATTAATGTCTGAAAAAATTGAAAACACAAGGTCTAACCTAACATACTATATTAAATGCCTGGAGCATAGCCTTCTAAAGTAGTCAATGGAAACTTGTAGAATACTAGTCCTACTTTCTGGGTTCAATACCTATCGCTGCTTTCCTATTGTCCCTTATCTGGCTTCCTATGTCAATAAAACGAGCTTCAAGGTGACCAGGTAGATACTTTTACAAACTCTGGATTTTTCTTCATTCAGGTGGCCAATGAGCTACAAATTATGAACACAGGCACACAACTTTGAGACTTCCTTTCCAAAGCTAATGTATACATATCTATTTAAGTATATCATATGTAGCATAGCTATAGTATCCGTGATCAGTTGAAATGTATGTTTGGTATACCATTGTTGTAGTCAGGTGTCTTCCCCACTGATAAGCACCTTGGAGTTGCAGTCAATAGAGAGTTAGTATCCTTCCCTAATCTTACTTGAAGATGTGCCTGGGAACTGAATTTATGAGATCTTTCCTAAAGCAATCCAAGTTCCTAGGTATTGAAATACCCTTTGTGAAACCATTTAGATTTCAACCCAGCGTTATTTGCTTCCAAGCTGCTTGGTGCGGGAAAGATTGGGGACGTAGAGTGGCAAGGCTTCCCTTTACAAAATCTCACTGCAGACCAAACACAGATCTGCTCCTAGTCTGTTCACAGCCAGAGAAAGAGAGACAAAGAATTTCTGGTTAACCCTATTTATATATCTATATTTATTGACACTTGGTTAATTCAAGATTTAAGGGCCACATGTTGAACCATGAACACCACATAACAAGTCAACAATATTCTGAACATTTATGGAGATAAATTTTACTTACTGCAGCTCGAGCTTCTGCTAATTTAGCCTTTTTCAGTCTTGTTTTGGCAGCATCCAAGTCTAGTCTTTTATTTTGTAATAATTTGCGTTCCCTCTGCGAAAGTTGAAGAAAATTGCATGTGAGTACATGGAACACTTTAGAGAAAATAGAGAAGAATAAGCCACTTGGCCCTTCCTATTCTCTCTCTCTTATATAATGGTTAAAGTCCTCTAGGTCACTTTTTTGTAGTAGGAATCCCTCAAGAATAATGCTTAATAACACAAAATCAAGCTGATACTTCTTTATGCATTTGGAACTACTTCTTTAAAGTTAAGGAACCGTATTCACAACTTACAGTAATTGTTTTATAATCTCCTTCTATAAAATTTCGCAGAGGTGTGAGGAAGTTTATTGCCGATGTCTGAATTAGTTCTCTGTCTGCTGCTCCAATTCGTCTTTGTGTTTCTCCACATTTAATGAGAGCATTTCCTGCAACAGAAAAGTCGTTCCAGTATGAGTTAACATAGCCACCCGTCTACGATTACAGAAACGTAAAGCACGAAATGTTGACATAGTGACTTTTCACGATGTCACTAAGGGTGTTTTGTATTTGCATTGTTTTATAGCATGCTCTAAGTTTTACTTTTGATGTTGCATTTTGCTCTTCAAGTCAGTTTCAACTTCTCAAACCTGGTCCACGTACAGCTTCAGAATAAGGTTACAAACCATCTTTACAGAAGCACCACTCACCCCTGGTTTCTAATTAATTCAAGACTGCCATCCTGTACATATTCCTAATTAAATGCCACTGCAATCCTGTATACACTGACTCCTCAGTGCAATTAGCACAAGTTGCTACCACACCAACAATTCTTAGTCCAAGATGCTCAAGTGATATGAAATAGTTGTTACTTACCATATGCTGTTCCAGGACCAAACTCATTCCCAGCATCAATCATGTGCTGGCCCAGTATTTCTGGGTTATTCATACGACTTGGAGCTTTGCGGTCTAGTTTTTCATAGACAAACTCTTCCATTCTAGCATCTAACAAAAGATAACACAACCAATTGTAAGTTACTGGCCAATGTAAAAAACAGTTATTTGAAATCTCAAATAATGCTGCTAAGTGCTAATGCTTGATGACAGCTTTTTTGAAGAATAAAAAATACCCAAGATCCTTTTTATGTATGACTTGCAAATGTGAAAAATGATTTTTAAAAAACCCTATCATGGTTAACAGCACCTAAACTCACACTGCTCCAGTCATTTTTGCCTATTTTTGCACATATTTTTCTTCACTTACTACCCAGCCACAACTCGTGGTCACCACTGACCCTTCAAAATGCTGTGTGCACACCAGAAGACGGGGGACAGAGGCAGCATAAACTGCATAGGGAACTGAAACAGCAGAAGCTATGTTAGTCTCTGCTTCTGTCTGTTACAAGGTTTAGTGCAGCATTTTTAAAAATCCTCCTCTCTGACATGGAATATGGGAACTTATATCACAACAAATAGAAGCCTTCATGCCAAGGAGGTTTGCGGATCCCTGTCTATACAGCAAAAACGTCAGTTTTAAAAGATTTCATCGTCACTCAAGATTTAAATGAGGTAATCTATTTAAGTATACAAATACTCAAGAGACATATTACAGCCTCCCATTTCCAAACAGATGGGCTGCCTGACTAAGCTCAGAAGTGTGAAGCTCCTTTTTAAGAAAATCAGCAGCTTTATATAGTTCTGAGAGATAGCCAAATACACTGAAGACCAAATATCCTTTTCTGCCCTATCAGCATTTCAGAATTATGTTAATTAACAAAGTTGCTGCTTAAAAAAAATACCTCACCCCTATACATTGTCAGGTTTGGAACTTAACAGGTTAAGAAGTTCCCATGATGCCTCAATTCTGACGTCAGCTGTAGAAGCTGGGAGGAGCCTGGGAGGAGTTTCTGTTCTGTTCCCCTCTGGTCTTTGAGGGGGAAAGACGTAGCCTGTAATGGCGGAAAGGAGCCCAGGAGATCCCTGGGGGAATGTCGGAATAAAGAGCTGAAATGGACAAACCTGGACTCTGTGTGTGTTTGTCTGGAAGCTAAGTGAAGGACGTGACAGTTTATCACCGCTGTGTTTATCTCTGCTAAGGTGTGACTGGAGCTACCGGACGACGGAGCTGAGTGGCGCAGCTGAGGGAAGCGCGCCGGACCGGGCTGCCATAAAAGCTAATTGAGGACCAATAAATCAATTAGCTGGGGTCCCAATATATCTATTGCCACAGGTTATGGGTACTAATCACCGCTTGTAAAACTGTCACAAGAGGCTGCCGGAATGCGTTTGAAGTTGGCGATCGGAGCAACGGAGCGGCAGGAGATGGCGTTTTGCCTGGTGTTAAGAGGCAAGGAGTAGCTGCGGAGCTAAAAGCGGCTGACTGAAAGACACAAAGTGGTTGCCTGTGTTGCAGAGAGCTGAAGAGCAGCTGGAAAATCGTTTCTCCACGGAAGGGAGTGCCAGGGAAGCTTGTGAGTACAGCTTGGGGCCCCTTGGGAGAACGGAAGAAGATGGCAGGCTGCCAGGTCTTGGAGGACATTCCATGCTCACTTTAAGAAGTTGGGCAACCTGGCTGCTGATCTGAAGTCTACTGTTCTGGGTGCCAGGAAGCCAGAGGCCGTTTGCCTAGTGCTCCAGGGAGTTTGTGAGGCTGGAGGCGGACAGCAAGGGCCGGGAGATGGCTGCTTCAGAACAGGAAGGCAAGATGGCGCTGACCACCTTCGTGAGAGCCGGTGCACAGCTGGGAAGGGCTGTGGGCCCCAGAGGGGGGGGCGAAGGTTTCCAAAGGCAAGTTTAAGAAGCCTGCTGGAATGAAGTGGAGGTTCAGAGGGGGCAGAGCTGGCAAGGAGTGCTTTTCCGGAAGAAGGAGAAGGAGGCCAGCGGGAGGAGCCCAAGGCAGTGATTTTCCACTGGAGTTCAACATCTGCGTGAGGAGCTTGGAGAGAGGCAAGCTGCTGGGAGCCCTTTACCTACCACTGGGGGTGCAGGAAAGAGTCCTGGGAGCCCTGGGAGCAGTGGGGGGGGGGCGGTGAGCAGTAAAAGCACAGGAAAGCCTCTTTTTCCAAAGGCTGCCAAGAGATGTTTGCGTCGAAAGTCGAAGCCTGGGAAACAGGACACAGCTACAGGCTTCAAGGCCAGCCATCTGCTGCAGAGGGAGATACGTGCTGCAGAGTTGTCTGGGAACTCTGAGATAAGTCCAGTCTTCAGAGCAACGCAGGATGTTGCGGTTTCGGACGCTGCCAAGGACAGAGGCAGCAGGACGTTTGTTGCTTCTATGGCAACTGTGAAGAACAACTCCAGCCAGGACACGGTGACACGCTGGGTGTTTTGGACTCTACTATCAGGCAGCACCTGATAGGCAAACTGCGGAACTGCAGGGCTGTTTCGACAGGAACAATTGTAATGTTCGCAGACGGAGCACAAAAAATCCGTCTGTGGTGTGGCTAACGTGTTTTTCTCTCCTTTACAGGAGGAGCAAGAGGTCTACGTTGTGCCGGGACTGAATAGTTGTCGGTTATCTGTATCTGCTCTAATGACGCAGGGGTTCAAAAATGTGCTTTGAAAATGACACCTGTTCCATTTTCAGAGGGGGGCGACAACTGATCAGCATGTCGAAGAGCAAGAATAATTTCTTTGTTCTGGAGACACCTCTGGAGGGTGGTGGGAATGCTGAAAAAAGCACAGGTGCAGTGTGCTAAGGTTCCCAAAGATGTGCAGGGCATGCAAAGGTGCAAAGGTACTTGGTTTTCCCGGGTTTGGGAGGGTAGCTAAAGAAGCTTTTGAGCTTGTTCTCACACAGATCTGTCAGGACCCATGAGGTGTGAGAGTCTGGGTGGGGCAAGGTATGTGCCATCGCTGACAGATGACCACAGCCAGGTTGGCTGGTGTCTCTCTCTCATATCACAGGGGGAGGCGGCGCAACTGATCAAGGATTGGGTTGCGGAGGTGGAACTAAGGTTTTCCACCAGGGTGCAAGGGTTCAAGAGCGACCGAGGGTCACAGTTTACTGGGTCTGCTCTGGAGGAATTTTTCAAGGAAAAGGGAATACGTCACCAGGTGACGGGTGCAAAGTCTTCTCAAGGGAGAAGGGAGGCTGTGGCTGAACCCGGTGAATGGGGATCAGGTCCAGAATCAGGGTTCAAAACCCGGTGATGGGGACCAAGTCCAGGGTCAGGGTTCAGGGCAGGTCTGGGCATCTCCAAGGGTTGTTAAAGGAGTGTCCAGGTGTGAGGCTTCATCTCCGGTAATGGAGAAAGCTCACGGACGGGTTGTCGAGTCAGAGGGGGAAGAGTCTGACGGAGAAGACACAACTGCTGGCCTTAATGGGTCAGTAGGGTATCAGGTCACAGGTGCGTGGAAAAGTGTCGCACAGTGTGATTCTGGGAGTGGTGAAGGGGTTCAACAGGTGCCTGGGAAAGATGCCGGGAAGTGGCACAAGGCAAAGGGGAAGGTGTTGAACTCAGAAGGTCTCGTCAGAATGGTTTCGGCATAGAGGGGGTGTCAGGTTTGGAACTTAACAGGTTAAGAAGTTCCCATGATGCCTCAATTCTGACGTCAGCTGTAGAAGCTGGGAGGAGCCTGGGAGGAGTTTCTGTTCTGTTCCCCTCTGGTCTTTGAGGGGGAAAGACGTAGCCTGTAATGGCGGAAAGGAGCCCAGGAGATCCCTGGGGGAATGTCGGAATAAAGAGCTGAAATGGACAAACCTGGACTCTGTGTGTGTTTGTCTGGAAGCTAAGTGAAGGACGTGACAGTTTATCACCGCTGTGTTTATCTCTGCTAAGGTGTGACTGGAGCTACCGGACGACGGAGCTGAGTGGCGCAGCTGAGGGAAGCGCGCCGGACCGGGCTGCCATAAAAGCTAATTGAGGACCAATAAATCAATTAGCTGGGGTCCCAATATATCTATTGCCACATACATTTCCAGAAAAGATATTCCCCAACAGCCTGAGGGAATACAAAACATAGACCAGCAGTAGTGAACTGTAAGATTGCTGAATTTTCTTAATGTGGATCTACTCCACTAACAAACATATGCCCTCAACAGTCAGACTATAAATAGTCAGACTATAAATTTAATAAACAATAATAATAACAACAACAATACCAACAAAAAAATTAGTGAGCAACAAGTGAACACCCTCTCACCCCTCTTCTTCCAGGAACTGTCTTCTAGTATTTGAAGACTGAAACTTCAACGCACACATATACTCAAGGAAAAGATTCAATATACAATAAGGCTACCTAGCCTATGACTGCATATCAGCCTTATATAATTAAGTTTCTAACCCACTCTTTCAATGTTGTAGGCCTAGAAAGTAATTTCTCAACCTTAAACATGAACAACAGAGAAGGTAGTAGGCATTTTTTGTTATTACGGCTGGAAAAAAGATATCCGATGCTAGGTTGTTGTTTATTAAGCATTCCACAGAGTTTCCAGCATGCAATCATTTACTGAGCATATTAGGATGAGCTTCAAAAGACCAAAGTTCAAAAGCAAAGCTTGAAAACAAAACAAATGCCAATGAGAATATTGAAGTCAGGATAAGATAGTATGACAAGTTATGGGTCTCTGCAGCCACAGTGGGTGCTGTGATACTCCAGTGGTTTAACTTCACCCTGGAGGCACACTCCATTGTCTTTTGAAACAGATGGATGCCAACAACGATTGATGGTATTTGATTCTAGGATATTTTCCTTTCATATGTTATTGTATCTTAATGGACTATTGTTTCTATTTTTTTTACAAAAAATTACTATTCAATTTTATACCCATTTTTTTCTTAAAAAGCCAGGGATTTATATTCTTTCAATATACTGTTCAAATCTTTGTAAAGAACACATGGAGAATTAGCTCCAGACTGGAAACTGGTTTTATTCTACTAAACTAGTTACCGCTTCATCAGGGTTCAAATTTCTCCCTCTGCACACATATATGTCCCAACACTAGCTAGGGTGAAGTAAAAGCTGGAGTGATGTTCAAATAGGTACCCCATCATCATCATTATTTTACTTTTCAGTTCGCAATAAATTGTATTTTGTTTTCAGATTGAAATGGGAAGTCAGAGCTGAACAAAGCCACTTGCTTACTTAACGTATTTTTCGTCCCATAGGACGCACCTAGTTCTTTGGGGGGGAAGCAAAGGGGGGGGAAATTCCTTTATTTCCCCCCCCCCCAAACCAGGTCGGGGAACAGCGGTATGGCGGCGCTCCGCCTCCCCGCTGTCCCCCGAGCTTGTGGGGCTGGCGCTGGGGAGAAGCGCGCTTCTCCCAAGCGCCAGCCTCCAAACCAGGTCGAGGAACAGCGGGGTGGCGGCGCTGCGCCTCCCCGCTGTCCCCCGAGCTTGTGGGGCTGGCCGATGTCTGCCCGGCGCGCTCTGCTTCAGGGCGCCCGCGCGCCGGACGGCAGGCTGCTATCCACAGGGAGCCCTGCAGGAACTCCTGCAGGGCTCCCCAGGCTGCGGATGTGTGCCCGGCGCGCTCTGCTTCAGGGCGCCCCGCGTGCCAGGCAGCAGGCTGCTATCCGCAGCCTAGGGAGCCCTGCGGGAACTCCCACGGGCTCCCCAGGCTTGCTGATAGCTTCCTGAAGCCTGGAGAGCGAGAGGGGTCGGTGCGCACCGACCCCTCTCGCTCTCCAAGCTTCAGCGAAAGCCTGTATTCGCCCCATAGGACGCACACAGATTTCCCCTTCATTTTTGGAGGGGAAAAAGTGCGTCCTATAGGGCGAAAAATACGGTAAGTTATAAAGCTACTGATCATTTTGCAGTTACTGAAGCAGCAGCAAGACTCTGAACCAATACTTTCCATGAAGCCAGGCTTCATAGCTCACCACAAAAGATAAGGTTTACAAATACAAGCCTCTCCATAATCAACAACAGAAAAGTTCTAGGTGTGCTCCACTTAGCAGATTGTGCTATGTCAGTCTTGTAAATAGGCCCCAAAAGTAACCAACTTACCAAATATATATATATATATATATATATATATATATATATATATACACACACACACACACACACACACACACACACACACTAGTCTATTAAGAGGCTTGCAGTAACACCTTAGCAAGTTGGAAAAGCTGTTTTCTGCCAAGCAAACTGGCTGAGAGACATTACTCCAGCCCACTGCATGCTTTTGCTACCTATAGTAGAAGGGTCTTGTCTTCTTCCACAACTAGCACAGGAACCAAACCAGAATGAATTCCGGTTGGCTAAATACAAGGCTGTCCTATGTAGCATGCACAAAGTGTTACCTGGTAAACATCAAGAGCAAAATTAAAACATGCTTTTCTTACTTGGATTGGGTTGCAACAACACCTCTGTCTGCTTCATAACCTTTTCTGTCCATTGCTTAGTACATTCTGCTTTGCACAGAAGATTTTCTAAGTGAGCATCCAATTCAGTCTTCTCTGCTTGCCCAAGTTTTTCTTCTGTAAACTACATTGGTTAAACAAACAAATAAATCACTTTTCATGTTACAGTCTAGAAATACAACTTTTGTTAGTATCAATACACAAAAAAGTCGTAATAGAAATATTATCCAAGAAAGAGAAATTTCCATATTTTATTCCTTCAAACTGCTATGAAAATGAAGCTACCAACGGGCTTGATGTCTAACTAGTACTTCAAAAAGGAGGAATGCAACACTTATTTTGTCTTATTTCAAGACAAAGAATATTATTTTCAGTCAAATCTTAAACACAAAATTTTACATAGAGGTCAAGTGTATAAATGTGGTCTTATTAAAAGAATACAGAATTAAAAGGGTTACAAATACAAATGCAGAAGTGTCAATAGAATTTACACTTTGGTCACTAACTGGGGCAAGCAGCAACTGCCCCAGGCCACACCCCTTCCATGTCAACACTTCCTCCAGATTTCTGCACTTCCATATCCCAGGCAGAGGAAACCTAGAATAGTGCTATGATGCTTTTATCTACAAGGCTGCATTGTATCATCTACCATATGGCATATTAAATAACTTCATCTGTTTTTATTTTAAAAGGAGTATATTGATGAAGGGCCACACAAAAGCCTTCCAACTTTCTTCTAAATCTATTATTGAATAGCTAATACTAGAAGAGATTCTGGTTAGCTGTGCTTCATACTGCATTGGTCCCAGCTTCAGTGGAAATACTGAATTATTACTTAGCATCAGTAATGGACTGGATGAGGGTCATACAGAAACTCGATCCTGACAAGACAGATGTAAGGTAGCTCATCTCTCCAGAGAGGTAGCATTCAAGTTGCTGTGAATAGGATTGCTCTCCCCCTAAAAACAAGTTTTACAGTTTGGGGTTGCTTATAGACCTTTGGAAACAAAGCTGGATCAGAACAGCATAGAACATCTTCCACCAGCCGAGACACCTGCACAGAGATCCCTCTTGCATAGAAGGAGCTTAGTCATGGTTATCCATGTTCTGGTTACTCCAAGAATATACTACTGAAGTGTGTTGTATATGAAGTTTGCTCTTAAACATCAGGAACTCAACAGACACTAGGCATTAACTCGGGTTACTGGAACCACCAATATATGAACTCCATAGGCTTCCACGATTCTCAGCACAATTCACAGAGCAGTTGGCTATTTAATGCTGTCTTCAACAACAGTTATATCGTTTGTTGTTGATGACATTAACTACCCTGATTTGCTTTTATCTAGTGGCAGATGAACTTTCATGACATTATGGTGCAATTGTAGCAGGAGCGTTGAGCTAGGATTTGGGAAATCTAGGTTCAAATCACCACTCAGTCATGAAGTTCTCTAGGTGACTTTGGGTCACTCACTTTCTCTCAAGACAAAATTACCTTAGGGCTACTTTCTCCCATCATCCCAACACCCCTAAGGTAGTTTTGTCTTGAGAGAAAGCTTGAGCTCCTTGAAGAAAAGATGGAAGATTATCTTATAAACAGCACTGACAAAAGAAACTGAGCATGTGTAGCCACTGTCAAAAATGCATGACCAATGTTCTTAGGAGCTATTATGCAACTGACTCCTCTCAAAAATTATGGAGTAATGTACAAGAGACAGGAAGCTGACAGGAAAGTGTATAACAGTGGTTAAAAATATTGCTATGACAACCCATTTCTCTAACCCACTTAAGGGTCTGAGTTGTTAAAAACCCAGTGAAACAGATTAACTCAGACCAATATATTTATTTGAAATCAAGCCAATCTGAGAAAAAACATTAAAAACAACCTTTTCACAGAAACGTTAATCACATTAAACATCACAAGACAGGCATCATAAGATCTCTAAATAAGAAGATAGTTTGTCTTGTCATCTCTTCAGTGCTTGTGAAGGCTACAGATGCAGAAACTTCACATGGAAAAGAGGAACAGCACAAAATCTATGAAAAACAGCACTATGAAACAATCGTTGCTTAAATAATAATTCCTAATTAAAGTGTTAACTTTTTAGAAGAACCCTAGAAAGCAAAGATTTGAAAAATAGTGCAGTATTTGCACGATCTATACCTCAGCCCAACTTTTTTAGTCACAAGATCTTCCGCCATATCACAGCATGCTTTTGAAGGTTCAAAAGTAGGTGGCCATTCAGCATGGGGCCTTTCTAGCTTAAGAGACTCTGCACCAGAGTTAGCACAAGGATGCAAAGGAGGTCTACAAGGTTCACTCCTGCCTACACTGCAGCCTAGGAGAGAAAAGGTGGTAGGCACAGGATAGCTGGTTGCCAGGTACTGGTGGGCAGTAGCTGTCCTTCATACCTTTATTCACCCTTTAATTTGGAAAAAAGAGGAGTGAAGAGAGCTGGAAAGAGGCAAATGAAAAACTGATACATCTTTGATGCAAAGGAAATTAGTGGGTAAGCAAAGGGAAGATTCATTTGCAGAGTTTCATTGTTTGCAACACACACCCAGCACTTTGTCTTCCGATCAATCTGTGGTTGGTCTTGGGCAAACACCTGTCTTCATCTAGCCCAATTGAAATGTGCCTCTGAAGCTCACAAGGACAACAGCACCACTTCCACATGCACAGTTTGTCCTCAGCATCGGGTAACTATATGCTTCCTTAGAACATGGCACTTCCAGTCAGCTTGCATGTTTGATAGGCGCTTCCAAGGGCAAGAGAAGACAGGTGGTGTGGAAAGGTTTTGGCAAGACTAGCTCAATGAACTTAACAGATCAACGAAATGGCACTCTTTGCAGCACAGAGAGAGGGGGAGATTAATGTACTTCCACTTTCTGGAAGTAGTTACTGTGTAATTTCTAATTAAATCCTGTCAGATATGAAACACTACCCTGGAATTAAGTTGTGAATTCTTAATACGTAGCGGGAGGTCTACCGCACTGATGTTCTGTAGAAATGCTTGCGTAAGACAGGAAGCCCGATTCAAGGCTAAGCTGGAAGCAACACCCCATTTTAAAAGCCCCAATTCCCCGCCACACCACTCAGAAATGTGGGTAAAGGTGTGGAGATTAAGGCCACAAGACACAATCCTCCTCCGCTCCCCATATGTCTGCCTCCACGGATAGCACATGAGAGGGCCTAGAGCAGGGTTTCCCCAAACTTGGGTCTCCAGCTGGGTCTTTTGCACTACAATTCCCATCATTCCTGACCACAGTTCCTGCTAGCTAGGGAGGATGGGAGTTGTAGTCCAAAAAACATTATTATAATGTTTATATTATAATTATATTACAGTATTATAATATTAACACCCCTCCCTAATAAATAAAAATATTAATAGCACCTCACCCATCAATAATAATAATAATAATACCCCCGCCCATCTGTCTGGGTTTCCCCAGCCACTCTGGGCGGCTTCCAACACATACAGAAACGTAATAAAACGCCAAACACTAAAAACTAGGCCGCTGCGAGTCTTCGCCTACAGGCAACACTGGCCATGCCCAAAATTTCGAGCAGGCCCCGTTTCCCCGTTGGCTTAGCACAGCCGGCCAGGGGAAGGGAGTGGGCGGCGGCGGTGGGGAAGAGAAAGAGAGACCGAGAGAGACCCACACCCAGGAGAGGGGGAGGTCTTGCGTAAGCCCCTGAGGCCGGTAGCAGGCGGTCAGGCCCGTCCCACCCACCGCCGCGGGCGCCGATAGGACAGCCGGCCTGAGGCCTCTCAAAGGCCGGCCAAGGAGGGAGGGAGGGAGGGCGACTCTCGGCTTCCAGCCCCGCAGAAAGGCGACAGCGGATGGGCGGCGGCTTAGACGTGCGCGGGGGTGTGGAAAGATAGAGAGGACGAGGCGCCACCAGGCTGCCAAGCCGTCACAAGGCCCGGCCAGGCCCCACTTAGCGGAGGGGTGTGTGTGGCCCCCCTCCAGCTCTGCCTTTGAATAAACAAATAAGGGCGGCGCGCGCAACCAACGGTTTCAACGGCGCCCGGGGAGGAAGAGGAGGGGGGCCAGGTCGGAAGAGCCGCCGCCCTCCTCGTCCTCCTCCCCGCTGAGGCGAAGCCAGGCCAGCTCTAGTCGCCCTTCGCCTCTCCGTTACCTGCACGGCGCGGCTGAGGAACGTGCCGGCGTCAGCCGCCAGCTTCTTTACATTGAAGTCCATTATGTTCATCTTCGTGGGAGGGGTGACGGTGCCCCCGGCGACGGTCCGTCCCGTCCGTCACGGCGCGCCCGCCTCAGAAGCTGCCGGCCAAGGCAGCGGCGGCGGCGTAAGGGCGCTGCCGGGCCCGGCCGGGCACTGCTGCGGATCCGGCATCTGATTGGGCGGGAGGAGCGCGGGGTGGGCGGGATCGAGGGGAAAGGAGGCGCGAGACGGGGGTTAAGCGCCGCCCCCAAGTCCGCCCCTTAAAAGGGAGGCTTCGCGAGGAGAAGGCAAAGGAGCGGTGGTTGCTCCCTAAGGAAGGAAGCGGTTTTTTTCGTCGCTGGCACGGGAGCGTTCATTTCTCTCGTTCTCCGTTTCGGGTGAGTTGAGTCTGAAGGGGAAACGACAAGGAACTTATTTTCCTCTCAGTGTTAGAAACTGAAATATGAAATGGCAGCTTAAACAGGCGCCAGAACGGAATGTCTAGGCGCGCTTTTTTAATAGCAAGAATACAAAGCTGAATAAGATTTGAAATATTTGTGTATTGTGTTGGTGTTGCTGTATTTGAAATGAAAACTTAATAAAAAGCATTTAAAAAAAAGACTACAAAGCTGAAAATGAACGAATTGCAGCTAAAATATTATGTTCATTTTCCACAGTGTCTAGTCCTTCCCCTGCCCACCCCGCTACTCACAGAGTAGCTGGAAGTAGGGAGACAGAAAATGTCCCCCTTTCCTTCCACTCTGCAGACAAGCCCTGGATTATCCCTACACCGCCTTTCCTTCATAAAAAAATATCATTTTTGGCACCACAGTTAACACATATTAAAGAACTATACAGCTGGTGGCAGTTTCCAGTTTGCAAACCTAAGACTTAAGGGTCCTTCAGTGATCCCAGTTTATTTAGATTTTAAGCATCCCTGTGAGAGTCTGAGGTAGAGAACACTTTAATATGCACTACTTAAACCATCATAACTCACTGACTAGTATATTTCAGATTAAAAGCACACTATACATTAAAAGGGGTCGCGGGTGGTGCTGTGGGTTAAAGCCTCAGCGCCTAGGACTTGCTGATCAAAAGGTCGGCGGTTCGAATCCCCGCGGCGGGGTGCGCTCCCGTCGCTCGGTCCCAGCGTCTGCCAACCTAACAGTTCGAAAGCACCTCCGGGTGCAAGTAGATAAATAGGGACCGCTTACTAGTGGGAAGGTAAACGGCGTTCCGTGTGCTGCGCTGGCTCGCCAGATGCAGCTTGTCATGCTGGCCATGTGACCCGGAAGTGTCTGCGGACAGCGCTGGCTCCCGGCCTCTAGAGTGAGATGAGCGCACAACCCTAGAGTCTGTCAAGACTGGCCTGTACGGGCAGGGGTACCTTTACCTTTATACATTAAAAGTACATCAAACAAGGTAACTAAAACCTAAACAAAACATGTTGGGTTGAAAAGCAAAAAGAAAGTTTTTCAGGTCCCCAATCCATGCATATTTTACTTGGGGGGAAGCCCCATTGAACTTGGATGGAATTTATTTCTGAGTAACAGTGGCCATTTTAATCTGAAATCTTTGGTGCAGTACGGGGCCCAGAGCTCAGAAACGGCTCGTGAAACACGACCAGAACCATTGGAGTTTCAAACGCTGTGTGTGATTGAGTTGAATTAGAGGCACATTAAGGTGTGTGCTTTGAGAAGGTATGAGTTAATATTTAATTATCCCTTTTTTGTCCTTTCAGGCTGTGACGCTTGGTGGTTTAAATGTTTGACAGTTTTCTTTAGTTCTTTTCAATGCCTGCACATAGTGCATGTGACATCACACACACTATGTGCAGGTATGTGCGTGTAACATCACACATCTGCGTGGCAGCGGTGGGCACCCACAATCCTGAGGGTGAGATGGCACCCCTGAAATACAGTATATAAATGCAATAAAATAGATGGATAATTGCTGGAAGATTTTGCTGCACATTATTCAGCCATTTACCCATCTTGGTCCATTAAATAAAGCATGGCTTTAGAAGCTGATCTTAGGCTGCAATTCTAAATGAATTTACAAAGAAGTACCGTAAGCCTTACTCAACACAGAGGAACTTCTGATAAAGCATACATAGGATCACACCACACAGTATTTCTGTGTGCTTTGTGAGTCCACTAGATGTCAGTATAATAAAACCTATTTACTTAACACTTTCGTTGGGGTGGGCAAGTTGCATTTACACAATGTTCCAGCACTATGTGTCAGTTTCACCTGAAATAAAGAGATTATCTAGATTGCAGCATCACAGTGGTCGAAACTTTTCCCCAAAGATAGTAGTGAACATCCAGATTTTCTAGTTTGGTGATCTAAGTATGAGATATGATGTCAACAGATCCATTAAGTAAATTTGGTGCCCCCCACCTTGACTTCTGCTCAATTTACTATGTCAGTGGTTTTCAACCAGTGTGCCGTGGCACCCTGGAGTGCCTTGAATGATAGTTAGGGGTGCTGCGGGCAACTCTGGCCTCTTCCCTCCCTCCTCTGATGCCCTCTTGCATGTCTGCGTACCGAAGACTTGCACAGCTGTTTGTTGCAGCAGCCCTGGCTACAAGTTCTCCAGGCGAATGGTGCCTCTGGGGCTGACCAGGGGGTGCTTCCCAGGCCCCTTTGGGGCATTGTGAGGAGGTACCTCTCTTTGGAGCAGGGGGGCAGCTCAGAGACCATTGGCTGCCCAGAGGATTCCCAAGGAGAGGGGAGGGAAGTTATACTTGGAAAGTTCTGCAGTGCCCTCTTGTGTTGGCGCCCAGGGCAGCGGAACGAATTCCATTGCAAAAATCTGTCGCTGATGGAATGAAAGGCACTCACCTAGATGAGGAAAGTTGAACAAATAAAAGTTGGGCAAGGGGTATAGAACACCTCACATCTGCACATTTACTTTGCTCTAGAAATGAGGGCCTCCCTTGGGACACGCCAAGGGTTAAAGCATGTCTGCCACTGTATAGCAATCCAGTTTAGCAATATGTGAATGGAAACATGGCAGTTGTGGTATGTAGAGCCGTAAGAGTGATGATGTGCACTTGTGCATGCATGCACAAACACACAAAAAACAACCCACCTTTTTTACTTTATAATTCTAAAGGCTTTATGGCAGGAGTTGCTAACCTGTGGCCCTCCAGATGTCATTGGACTCCAACTCCCATTGACACTGCTATCTAGGCCTGATGGGAGCTGAAGTCCAACAACAGTTCTAGTTCCAGGTAGGTAGCCGTGTTGGTCTGCTGTAGTCTAAACAAAATTAAAAAATTGATGCAACCTGTGTCTTCAGACCATCGTCTGGTTATGATTATTTAGATGTCACAGTGTCCAAATATAATTTTCTAGGATTCCACTACATTCCAGTTAAGGATATTTGGTTCAGTTCAGTGCCTTTATATGAAAATGAACATGGTCAGACTGGGGAGAGAATAACAACTGTTGAACACAAACAAAATTATATCTGAGTAAATATGAATAGGATTGTACTATAGAATAGGTATCATTTTTTCCAGATCTGAACATTGCATCAATTGTAGGTGTGGGAGCTTAGATAAGGTGATACTGAAACTTTAGAGGAGAACGCTACAATTCTAAGATCCTTAACTGGCAGTTTTGGTAACCAGGTGGTTGATTTCTTTTTTGAAACTTAACAGGGAGAGAGGGCAGCCCACCAATAAGATCCGGCCCTGGTGGAGTTCTTCGTGTCAGCTGTGTAGCATGAGCCCCTCCGTTAGCACCTCTTCAAATCAACCTACCCAGTTGAAGTTAAGATATTATTTCTCATGTCTTTCTGCTACAGGACTTGTGTATGTGAGATGGCTGCTTAGGACATGACATGGGAGGGGGAGTCCGTGGCACGGTATCCTAATCATGCGGACCACTTTTCTTTCCTTTAATCAGAAAACATAAATAAAATTGTTCCAGTCTTCTCCATGGAATCTTCTTCTTTAATAATTTTTCACCATTCTCCCCATATCAGTTTGTGCACTGCTGTCAAAAAGTAAGAAGGCAATACAACTTTTGTAGTGCATTTTTATAGGTGAATCAGGGATTCTAATCTATTTTAAGATGTAATCACTAACCTGGGAGTAAGTCTTATTGAACACAGATGTGTTTATTTTCATCTATGAATTGTTACAGGATATGGACATACAATAATAATATAATTTAGCTTTCATTGTTTACAATAGATAATATTAGTCTATGATTCAAGCTGTGTATGTATACATTACCATTTAGATTTTTTGGAAACCATGAAATAGACCATAATCAGATACAGAAGGAATTCCATTTAAAATCATGTAACTAATTATATAATTGCACAATGGAGAAAGAGGAATATACTCTCTTTCTCCATTGTATAATTTAGGATATCTGACTCCTAAAAGTTAATATCTAATTATTACATTCCAGTCTCAGAAGTTCTAGGGCTTCGGTGTCTTCACTTAAATAAAGCATACTGTTAGATTTGCAAATGCACAAATAATAACTGCAGAAGTACATACTATTATCACAAGTGTTAGGAATAGAATTACACATTAGAAGGAGTGGTATAAATGTTGTTTGGACTAGGAGTAGCTCCAAGTAATGGAGAAACAATCATAACTGCCCTTGCTATATTAGATGCTTCTCCAACATTGTAGTTGTATTACATTCCAGTCTGGGGACTTCTGTTTCTTCGCTTATGTACAATGCAGATGGTTATACTTACAATAACACAAATAATGATCACAGAAGCACATACAATGATCACAATTTTGGTTGTGTCATTTATCACACTGATCTCAGGATCATTAGCACCAGTGGGTTTCACATTAGAGGAAGTTGTGTGAGCAGTGGTAGTATTGCTTGGACTAATGGCAGTACTTGGCAATGTGGAAGTGCCAGTTGAAGTGGGAGTAGCTGGCAATGTGGAAAAAACCACAACTGCTCTTGCCGTATTAGATGGTTTTCCTTTGTTGTTGCTGCCATCAATGGCACGAATGGCAAAGTAGATGGAGGAGCCATTTTCTTTTGTTAAGTTTTCTGACTTGTACTGAAAAGATTGTTTGACCCCAGCGACTTCCACTGTCAGTCCAGTAGTGTTCACAGAAGTGGCACTATCAAAACTTGCATCTCTTAATTCCAAGGGATTTTCACTCATTTTTATTTCATATCGTTCAGCTGCAAAATAAAGGACCCACAACAGACATGCGTTAGATGTACATCTTCAAACATGGATCAAGGAAACAGTGACAAGCCTATCAGTGCATAACTTCCTGTCCTCCAGGAACCCTAAGCATATTGCATACCAGCCATTGCATCGTTGTGTGTTGCAGAAGACTTTGGAAAATATTCCAGGGCACACGCTGGTTCACATGGCCACCATGTCAAAGTTGTTAAGATCAGCTGTCATTCCATGCTAATTTAAAAGCATGGTATTTGTCAGAGGTGTCCAGAACCATTTTTGGTCCAGGGGGACATTTAGAAATCTAAGCACTGTTACAGGCATCGAAAACAACTCGTTCCACAGAAGAAAAACTAATGTGGCTCTACCTGCCTGCCCCCACAACACAGGAAAAACAGCTACACCTCCAAACAAATAAAGCATATTCTATACCTAGGAATCCTTCTGGACTAAAACAAAGCAATGTCTGTGTTCAAACCATACAGTCAAACACTTGACTTGGCCCAAAAAATCTTGGGAACAGTCGTTTGTTAAGGATGCTAGAACTGCAGTCTTCCCAGAGCAACGGTGTCATGCTATTCTAGCATATTAAAGGGAGATTAATTCTGGTATAAACCCCTTCTTTGCCATATTTAAATATATATCTAAGCAAGGGAGTCATAGTGATTGATTAAAACAGGATTCCACACTTACCTTGTCCTAGATCATAGTCATTCCCAGGAGCTGTCCACGACAAAAGGAATTCATCATCATCGGCAGCTAGCTCCACCTCAAGGTCAGTGATTTGACAGGGTGGAAAGACATCTGAGGGATTACTAGGAACTCCTGATACCACAAAAGAACCACCAGATGCAACTCTGCTGAAACTTCCTAGGTTTGCTTGGATTTCATCCTCAGTAGCTTCAGGTCTTGGTGAGTTCATTTTTATTTCACCTTCCAAAGAAAGAAAGAAAAATTGTGTCATAAGATGTAACTAGAATCTCTGCAAACGTTCTCAGTATTCTGAAAGTCTGTCTGATTTATTTCCCTGTGTCCAAACACAAAACGAAGACAAGGCATGTATAGGTGGTGATAGGATAGCCATCTTCAAATATCTGAAGGGCTATCTCATGGAAGATAGAGCAAGCTTGTTTTCTGCTGCTCCAGAGGGTAGGGCCCAAAACAAAGGATTCAAACTACAAGAAAGGAGATTCCAACTGAGCATCAGGAAGAACATTCTGGTGGTGAGAGCTGTTCAACAGTGGAGTGGAACACATGTGGTAGACTCTATGCTCCTCCACGCTTCTGTTTGATCCAAGGTTCATTCTGTTTGTCCTGTGCCTTCTCGGCACAAGTCCAAGAGGATTTTATTTTGTCCAGCCATGTTCCCTGTGAAAAAACATGGTTTACTGCTGAATTGAAATGAACGTCAATTTTCTGCAGATTGGGACAAACTGAAGAAATACCAGGGTGAACCCTCTCTGCATTAGAGGTTTTTAAGCAGAGGTGGATGGCCATTTGTCAGAGATTCTTTGGCTGTGATTCCTGGATGATCTTTCAGGTCCTTTCCAACTCTACAATTTTATGATTTGTTATTAATCTGCAGTAGATACCTATTTTTCGTTATATAGCCAGCCTTAGCTTCTCTTGTCCCCTCATTTGGTTTACAGTATTTCTATGCAGAGGATACCCAGCTCTGCACTACCAGACACAATTTCAGTTCTTGACAAGCTTAACAGGTATCTCTTCATAGCTGTCAATAAATCACTAAAATTCAGTATGCAGAAAACTATAGTACTTGTGTTTCTTCTAAAACATTTTCACTATCTCAACTTGATGCTCTGTAATTCAGTCTACTGAGCAATTCTGCTGTAGTTCCCTCAAATCTGTACTCTTATTAACTTGCCAGTCTTTCTCCACAACAGTTTTATGTTCCACCAACTCTTAACTGCCAGTTTTGCAAAACTGCTTCTTGTTTCTAAAATTCTGACAATATTCTTCTACTTGGTTTTCCTACTTCTTTTCAATTTTTTGCATGTCTTAAACTCTTCTGTGACAGTTGGGGTATGTGTGGGGTTTTTTGTGTGAGTGTAGATGAATTGCAGGTATTTTCCAAAAGAAGGACGCCAGAATAATATTTTAAAGCCTAAAAACTTAGGGAATTTTTCCATTGATTCCCAACATATTCAGCGAGGAGTGGCCCAGCTTGCTTCACCACCTGAGGGGCATTCTGCAAGTTCATCTTCTCTGCCCCAGGGTGGGGAAGATGAGTGGCAACACTGTGTGCAAGAACGCCCCCTTCTTGCCAAACTCTGAGAATCAGGATGTTCTACTAACGCGGCCACTGCAGGGGCAGGGAAGATGAGCAACAATGCCACTTGCCAGAATACTTCCCTCTTGCTGGCAGGGGGACATTCCAATGGTGGCAGAACCAGTGGCATGGGTGGGGCACTGCCTCTTGTGTTTCTACTACCTGTGGCAGGTGCTTCACCCTGCCTCATTGTTGAGCCGGCTCTGCATTCAATCAACAAGTAGAATAGACTGTGTCACAGTTGTAAAAGGTAATGGACCCCTGGATGGTTAGGTCCCGTCAAGGCTACTATGGGGTGTGGTGCTCATCTCGCTTCAGGCTGAGGGAGCCAGTGTTTGTCCACAGACAGCTTTCCGGGTCATGTGGCCAGCATGACTAAACCACTTCTGGTGCAATGGAACACTGTGACGGAAACCAGAGCACAAGGAAATGCTGTTTACCTTCCCACCACAGCGGTACCTATTTATCTACTTGCACTGGTATGCCTTCGAACTGCTAGGTTGGCAGAAGCTGGGACAGAGCAATGAGAGCTCACCACTGTTGCGCTAGTGTCAGAGATGTGTACTCAATATCTGTATTAAATCTAAAATCTGCATAAGGTTGACAGTGGGGAGGGGAATGGCAGGGAAAGGTTTTCATTTCTCTTGAGATACCCATACTTTGAGAACTCTAGAGCTACATATTACTAGTAAATGCGTTTTCATAATGAATCCTTACCATTTTCCACAAAACCTGGTATATAGAGTGCTTGACTCTGTCTACGGACCAATCTGACAGTCTTGTCTTTCCCTTGGACACGCACTTTTAAGTTGTATCTACCATTCTGTGTGAATGATGTGAAATACCTTGAGTAGATTCCATCATACATGAGTATATCAGCACCTGAGAACATAAATATTAATACTTAACATCCAAAGCAAACCTATCACTTGTGGTCATTATAAACCCTACATAACACATGCAAGAGACGTTTATTTCATAGTAACTGCTCCTGTTTTCATGAAATAGAAAATGCCTGACTTAATGTGATAGTATGGAATCATAAGGGACTGGTTAATAATATCTGTACAACACAAGCCAACACAACTCATGACCTACCAAACCAAACATAATACAATAACATGTATTAGAACTTGCTGCATACTTCATTTTCTGCAGTCACAGTCAGCAAAATCAGGAGATTTATCAAGCTTGTGGTGGGTGCCACTAAGAGTCCCACCTTTCCCCCTATGAACCTGTCCACACCCTGGAATCATCACCTGAAGCCTTTCTCTGTGTGCTGTCTCTGAGGGCTGGGTATGAGAGAGCAGGCCTTTGCAGTAGACTCCAAATGGGGATATTGGCTCAGTGCATCTGAGGGAGCACACCTGGCTGGTTTTGAAAATATCTTTGTAAGAGGCCTTGGAGGCCACTATGTCAAATTAGACAAGACTGGTTGTCAGTGGAAAAAAATAACAAAATGCATGCTGCAATAATTACTTACCTGAACCATAGTCATAAAGCTCAAGCTCTTCAGTTTTTCCTTTCTCATCTTCAACTATGGCTGTGACATTTGCACCAATAACAGGTAAGAAACCTTGACTGATTTCTGCATATATGACCATTGCATTGGGATATTTATTGGTATCTTGATTCATATAGGGCTTCACAAGAACTGGAGGCACAGATACAGATGCTGGTCGACTGGTTACCGTTATTGATATGATTTGCTCTGTTGAATGTGTATTCTGAAATGAATACTCCCAGTCTCCCACCTGCAGATCAAGTGTTGAAATACAGAAGAATATTCCATATCCATTATCTAAGTAATTTGGAGAAATACATTTGCTTTTCCTTTGGTTATTGTGTTTTCATAAAGATGGTACAGTATGTCTTTTATGAAAAATGTACCAAGAAAAATGGGTACTGGCAGCAGTGTCATCCTGTGCACAGGATGAACTAGGAAATGAAAATACTGAGACAATTCAAACCAGGATTTTGGCAGACGCCCATTGGCAATATGGATTTTATGCGAAAGGGTTTTGTTCCCCGGAACATGTGACTATGAAAACAGTTTCTGCTCAATGCCAAGGCAGAGAGGGCAGTATGGGATGGAGAAGCCAATGGTGGAAAAGACCAAGTGGACCTGATAAGACCAATTCCAAGAAGGCCAATTGGAAGAAACCAACTGGGAATGGATTACAATGCCGAGAAGACTTAAACAGCAGAAATCCAAAGAGGCAACACATGTCCGCAAGCCTCACCCTTTTCCCTTTTTGTTACAGGATCTTTACCTGAGGACCTTGATATGCATGTGTGTGAGTATACTCCATTTGCTGTGTGTTTGAATTTAGCACTCTAAAAATAAGCCCTTGAAGGGGTAGAAGAGGGAAGTGGGCCTTGAAGTTTTATTTAGAAAAAATACACCTTAGCTACCAAAACATTGGCAAATGATATTCTAGATATCTCATGTGGGCAGGAGCAGGAAAGTGTCCTCAGTTCCCAAATGAGCATTAGGATCAGGGAGCCAAGAAGGAAGCTTGTGCAACTTCCCAGTGAGATTCAGTTTCAGCAAAGCTGGCACAGATTCGAGTGGCAGCAGTGAAGGGGCCTTAACACACTTCATGAACCATTTTAGAGCTTTGGACTTTGCAGACACAACCCTCTTAATCATATTTTGTGGGTGGGGAAAATGCTAATTTGGAATATTGAAGGTCTTTAAGACCATTACAAAATCCTACATAGAAGATGGTTCTTCCACACTTGCATAATCTATCATGCTACTTTACCTGTAATGGCACAACCCTTCAATAGCACAGCTGTAGTTCCATAAAGCTCTACAAGACAGACATTTCCATATTTTCTATGTGGAGAAGGCACACTAGTAATTGCAGGGTTAGATGCACAGAGAGCTGGGATTTTACCTCTGCAGTTCCACTAATACTGAGTCGAGCTGTTCGGACATTTGTATCATCAATGACAAAGTTGTTGGCGCTGTACTTCTTTCCTTTGGGATCTATCAGAATAATTCCTGGTGGATATATGCTTGTGCTCCATGTAACGACGAAGAAAGTGTCATTTCCCACTGTTTTATCAATTGTTACAACACCATCAAACCACCTTCCGGAACCGACGCTATGACTTTTACTTTCAAGCTGTTGGTATTAAAACAAACAAACAAAACATTAAGCATTATGGTTAAAGGTAAAAAGGTAAAGGAGCCCTGGATGATTAAGTCCATTCAAAGGCAACTATGGGGTGCGACACTCATCTTGCTTTTCAGGCCAAGGAATAATAATAAAAAGAATTAATAATTAATAGTAATTTATTATTTCTACCCTGCTCATCTGGCTGGGTTTCCCCAGCCACTCTGGGCGGCTTCCAACAAGAGATTAAAAATACATTAAAACATCAGTCATTAAAAACTTCCCTAAACAGGGTTGCCTTCAGATGTCTTCTAAACGTCAGATACTTGTTTATTTCTTTGACATCTGATGGGAGGGCATTCCACAGGGCAGGCGCCACTACTGAGAAGGCCCTCTCCCTGGTTCCCTGTAACTTAGCTTCTCGGAACCAAGGCTCTCAGCGCTGGACCTCAGTGTCTGGACGGACTGATGGGGGTGAAGACACTCCTTCAGGGAGCTGGCATTTGTCCACAGACAGCTTTCCCAGTCATGTGGCCAGCATGACTAAATTGCTTTTGGCGCAACGGAGCTTACCCTGTTACATGGATTTGAACTGCTTACCTTCCGATCGGCTTGCCTAAGAGGCACGGTGGTTTAGACCACAGCGCCACCCGCGTCCCGCCGTTACCTTTAATCATTATACCATAGCAGGAAAATAGTATGAACTTAATATGCCAGCCAGTCTTTGAAACTGGCACTTTTGTGCTTTACCTTCAAGCTGGTGTGTATTAGGTAAGCTGATATACCTGGCAAGTTTTATAAACTGAATACATACAGTTAATTTTAAATAGGGTGGGCTGCTCACAGCCCCCAAGCCTCAGCCTCTGATTGGCTGAGCGAGCACTGCCCACCCTTACCTAAGGGTCCAGCGCAGCCAGAGGTGAGCAGTGCCAGCTATCCCATCCCCCAGCCGCACCAGAAGATGGCAGCCCCCTGCACCCACCATGCAGCAATAGCTGCCCACCTGGACTCCCAGGTAAGCAGATGTTTTATTTCAAAAACAGTAAAGAAGTCAGGGTCAGTACATTGCCTAGAAGGTGAATTCATAGTGGATAGTCGTGCTGAACAAAAAGTACATAATAAAGAGGCATTAATAAAAATGCTGGTACAGCCACAAGGAGATTTCCCATGTCCCATGCAGTTCATGGTTTGTGCAGCAGGGATAAAACTGATATCCTGCAGTGTTTCATTTTTAAAAACATGGAGGAAACGTAGATAAGAAGCTACAGCTAAACGGGTAGGAACCATTGTAACTCCAGCTCAGCAACCCTTTCCATAAATAAGCTATGGCATGCTTAAGCTACTCCATGCAGATACCGTAATTGTTTTTTCTCTACCAAATATATTTATTGCAATTCTTTATGGATTTTTATTGGTTGTTTGCTGCCTTGGAAGTTTTCCACTGATAGACAGATACAAAAATCCAGTGCAAAAGCAACAACCACCCTGTGCTCTTTGGATGAAGGGTGGTATATAAATTTAAATAATAACATTTTGATGGTGTCTTTGAATTCAAGACAAAGCTATGTTATTAGCAGGATACCTGAAAACAGTAATGAGTAAAAAAACAACAAACTAGGACAAATCCGATCAGTGATCAGAAACAAGAGGTTGAAACTGGAAGACACAAATCTAATTCCATAGACCAGGGGTAGGGAAAGTTTGCTCCCAGATGTTGATGAACTGCACTTCCGATCAACCCCAACAAGCATGGCTCAAGGCATGATGGGAGTTGTATTTCAGTAGCATCTGGAGGACCAAAGGATCACCACACCTGCCACAGAGGAAGAGAAGTAAACAAGAATTCACCTGGACAGGAGATACCACCAGCTTTGTCTCCATGCATGGACCTAGCAAGCAAAACAGTTGTAGAAGCAACTCCATGGGAGTTTGCACTCCATACTCAGGCTTGAGGATGGCCTGGCTAGGGTATTACTAATTTGTGGGCTCCTACTGGTTGGGGGTATGGCCAAATTTGCCCCAACTTGCATATGGGTTTGAATTAGGGATTTCCTACCTTCACCCCCTGGGGAAGCAGGGTCAGTGGCCTCCCTACTCGCCCTCTAGGTGTAGCCCATGGAAAGGGGGATAGGAGACTCAGCTGTGCCCTATTTCACAAAGGTGGGAGAATGGTTGGTCTTTGTACCGGACCTGTACATTTTGAAATGTTTCAGTTCTGCCAAAATCTGCCTCTGCAATTAGCCTTTCTCTGCAAATTCTACCTTGGTCTCGCTCTGTACAATAAGAGCAAATCACAGGCTGTAGAGTTGATGTCACACTCTGTTGTTTTCAATTTTTGTACAGTGCCTAGTAATTTTAAGATGATAAGAATCATTACGATAGGCTACTGCTTGCACCCAAATCTTTGTAATCCAGACCTGAATTGATTGTTGACTGATATCTCCACTTCCTGAAGAAATTCCACTGAAAGCATCTATGAGGCCATTGGAATTCAAACTGTCCGTGGCAGAAAATGGCAAACCTCCTGAAATACAATTGAAATAATAATTAGAGTAATCTATCAGATGGAATAAAATGTATTACATTACTGTGCTGTGTCTTGTAGCATATCCAGTATGGCTGCATAAACACTGTTCTGAACGGTAGCTGCAGCTTTTTAATGTTAGGAACTGATAAGGATGGTGACAGGACTTCCAGGGCCCAGTGTGCTCCCCTACCTCTCGAGAGTCCCAGGTGGCAGGAGTGGTCAGCATTCCTTATGCTGATTGCTTAGCAACAGTGATTAAGCATCCTTAGCAACAGAAGCTTCCCTGTTTTGGCCTAATATTTGCCTCCATGTTTTGCTTTCTAACTTTATGGATTTCCAATTGACTTTTTTTTTTTTTTTTAATGAAAGCCAGCAGTTCAGGCACCCTTCTGACTTGGGCATGTATCATACCTGCACCCCATGTTGGTGTCCCTGGGAACTGTACACACCCAACAGCCCATTGCGGCACATATCTACAGATGGAACAGGATCTATGACTTTTGTGAGAACATAATTAGTTTCTCTTATACTGTGGTATGTATTAAAAAGAATCAGAAACCACTTTGTTCTCAGTTCCTGTAAATCAGATATTCACAACTGGCTAGCTGTTGAAAGATTACAATGAACTATAAAATTTGCAATCTTAGGTATGGATTATGATGAGTAGGTATTTAATCCATTTGGGGCAGAGGCCCATAGCTACAAATTTACATAAATTTGCAAATGTTGATTTATATGTATAGAAGCAAATTTAGACTTCAAATGTCACAAAAGCAGGTCAACCAATCCAAATAATCTCATTCAGGTTCTTAAGTTACTTTGCACCCAACCCCAGATCACTCCAAATCAGTTAATTTTCAAAAAGATCCTGCTCCAAATCAGTGCAGTTCTCATTCATTGCCCTGCACATCATTATCTAAATAAAGCCATCTTAAATAAATTCATTTCTGCAAATTAATAACCTATACCAACACCAGTCTCCTGACTCAATGTCCTTTAAATTCATCCATCAACTAACACACATATTACTTGGCTCCCTGAGTAAATTGTGTTTAAATTAAAGGGGGTTTTTTTGCTGCTGGATTGACCTTGTGATAAACTCCTTTTTGGAGACACCAACTGGCACCAAGTAGCACCAAAGAGTTAATGTAAGGCATTCTGGTTAATCACTTACCTGTCATATCTGCCAACATTTCTAGTTCTTTTGCAGCGTTTGGTCCCAAAGCAATTGTGTGAATTATGGACCCACTATTTCGAACTTCAGTAAAGCAGGAGCTTACAGTGCTATCTTCTCCATCTGTCAAGAGCACGATTTCACAGCCTTTGGTATTTGGATACTTTTCTAAAAACACCTGTATGAAAAAGAGGATTTAAAATTTTAGCAGGCACTAGTAATGTAGAAGCAATGGGACACTTTGTGCTTAAGGTATAAGAGAAACTTGCTGCAAACCTCTTCAAGTGTTGCATTGCAGATGAGTGACAAAAGTGTGGACTAATTTTCTACCTGTGACAGAAGTAGACTTTGGTGAGATGGGTGTGATATTTTTTCCAGTTGAAGTAGCATTTGCTACTTCACTAATTTTAAAAGATAGTGAATATGGGCAAAATCAAAATGGGTTCTTCCACCCTCTCCCTAGGTGCTCTTCAACTATGACTGCAATAGCATTCCTTGGAAACACATGTCTGCACTCTGGGCTGGCCAAATACATTTTGCTTCCTGAGGCAAATCTGAAAATTGTGCTTCCCCCAACCTAGTATTCAGAGGTAGCATATTTGATGCATATTTGATGCATTTCTTGCTCACATGCTGATTCTGGATGGCTTTGCTGGACCCAAATCCTTCCCACTGCACCACCATAAGAATCTGGACAAACTTCTTTACCTGAAATGCTGTTCGCACTCCACCACATATGATAGTTCCTCCACCAGCTGTGGTAGGAAGTAAGTCTGTAAGTGTTTGGCGCACACTGTCATTGCTGATCAGTTGCAAATGGGACTTAATTTGTGCTACATTGTTGAATGTGACAATTCCAACCCAGGATCCCGCTTCAATAATCTGTAGGAGGAATATTTCTGCTGCTTGCTTCAGTCGGTTGATGCGATCGCTCTGCATATGAATTAAAATACAACATCCATAGAGTTGTCAGTGCTTTGCAGGGAGCAAATAAAAAATTGGTAGTTATAATTATAAAGAAATACCAAAATACAAAATTCTAGTAGAGGTAAAAACACTTTGGTTTTCACTGTTGGAAGCTATTGCGGTAAAGAAAAAGAATATGATAGAAGGGTGGACAACTTATTTATTAAAATGAGGGAGGAGACTATCAAAATAATTCAAGGAATTATCAGGAAAATTAACAACATGGATACAATATAATTTAAACAAAGTATTTAGGAAAGATAGGACAGGAGGGTTTGGGGAACATATATCACAACTGGAGAGAGACCTGTTGGAATGTACCATGTTTTTCCGTGTATAGGATGCCCCCTATTTTTTGGGACTCCAAATTAAGAAAATGGGGGGAAATTGCCCTGACCTGTTGAAATTTGGGATGGAGGGGCGGATTTCCCAGAGGCTAACAGCCACAGGTGTCTAACATGCCGCTGACCAGCTGTTCCCTCGCTGGCAATAACAGAGCTTTTTTTTGGGGGGGGGAGTGGTGAAGCTTTTTTTTTCCAATTACTTTTAGCACTTTTCACCTTTAGGCAGTCCGTTTTTGCCGTGCGGAGTCTTTGCATGGCTTCATTTGTGTGTGGGCAGCGCAACATTACACAGGAGGAGCATGGCGATTGAAGTACAGTGGTACCTCGGGTTAAGTACTTAATTCGTTCCGGAGGTCCGTTCTTAACCTGAAACTGTTCTTAACCTGAAGCACCACTTTAGCTAAGGGGCCTCCTGCTGCCGCCGTGCCACCGTAGCGCAATTTCTGTTCTTATCCTGAAGCAAAGTTCTTAACCTGAAGCACTATTTCTGGGTTAGCGGAGTCTGTAACCTGAAGCATATGTAACCCCTGCGCCTTCCACATCAGCGAAACATCGCGCCTTGTGCTCCTGTGTAATGTTGCACTACCCGCGCACAAATGCAGCTGCGTGAAGATGCTGCGCAGAAAAAACAGATCGTACACAGCCTCTTCCACAGCTGTGGGCGGGCAGAGTAGGAGGAGGCAAGCAGACTAAGAATGCCCAGCGGGAAAGGTGCTGCCGCTCCAGTTGGCCGTGGTGATCAAAGATATCTCTCCCCTCCGCACCTTTCTCGAGTGGCCTTGTGCTCATGCGTATCGTTCATTTTAATGAGGCTTGTACCATGCATTGTTCTCTTGGGCAATAATTATCCTATAATTTTTTTCTGACTGTTTTACAAATATCTAAATGCTGTTATCTCCTAGGCATAATAAACTCAGTTTCAGAATGGCACATGTCAACTTGTCATTAATAGCTATACAGTGGTACCTCGGGTTACAGATGCTTCAGGTTACAAACACTTCAGGTTACAGACTCCGCTAACCCAGAAATAGTACCCCGGGTTAAGAACTTTGCTTCAGGATGAGAACAGAAATCGTGTGGCGGCAGCGAGAGGCCCTATTAGTTAAAGTGGTACCTCAGGATAAGAACAGTTTCAGGTTAAGAACAGACCTCCAGAACGAATTAAGTTCTTAACCCGAGGTACCACTGTATCCCAAACCTCTTTGTACCATTCTTCAATTTTATATTCTAATTGCCCCTTCCATTTCCTAGCTATAATGATTTGTGCAGCTGTCAATAAATGTGTGAGCAAGTCCATAGCCTGTGAACCTTCCACCACATCATAAACTGATAGCAGTGCTACCTCTGGACTTTAATCCTGTGATTTCTATTATCCCCCTAAACACCGTTTGCCTTTTTTTTTTTACATATTTACACCCCCACCACATGTGAACATAATCCCCTGTTTCCTAGCATCCCCTCCAACATAACGTTGAATATCCCTTGTTTATTTGGTTTAAACTAACTGGTGTTAAGTACCATCTCAAAACTAATTTATAATGATTTTCTTTTATTCTCATAGACAACATTTTCAGTGTTTGATGGATGTATTAATGGAATATTGAATGGTTTAGTTTTTATAAAATATGCAGGAATCTATGATATGCAGAATGAAAAGAGAAGAAAGGAAATCACTGATACTTCAAGGTTGTTAAAATGAGTATTTTAAATTATATAACAGAAAAGTTAATATTTTTAAAATAGAAATAAATCAATCAAATAAAATGGAAATATTTCCTATGGATATGGAAAACACAGACTCACCAAAGTCATACTTCCAGAAACATCAAGTACTAGACACAAAACTCTGTCAGGTGCTTGCAGCAAGGAGATAGTGGGATCAGGTGGGGGAACTGTTATTGGAGATGAGCTGGCAAAGTCGGGAGAGGCCATAATTACTTCCCAGGTGCTCCTGTAGTTGCACAGTTTATTCTGCAAATTTGTTGCTTTCATATTATGGTTGCTTTCATTACAGAACTGAGTAACCTAAATAAAAGAGAAGAATTGGTCAAAATCCCACACTTCTTAGCAATTTCCTTATGAAGTCGTGCTGTGAAGGTGGACATTCTTTGTCATAAAAAAAATGGCTGCAGGGTGCTATGTGGTTTTTCTTTGTAGGCATTTGTTGCCTTTTATCTCACAAAAAAATGTAGTGGCAAGCGTCTCCAAAGAGCCTGTTTCTGTTCACCCGCTGATCCCATGGCCCACAGAGTTAATAAGTTTGCAGCGGAGAGTGTCAGTGCTTGTGTGTGGCACCCAGGGTCAGTGGCAGACTTTGGGCTCTCAAATTTCAGCAGTCCTCTGTGTGATGCTAAAATCTGCCCTCCCTGCCTCTCGTGCTCTGTTCTACAACATTTGGCACCCCTGCAGCGTGGCACCCTGTGCAATTGCACCAGTTGCAGCACCCTAAAACCGCCTCTGCCCAGAATCCCATCTCTTTACAAGGCAATTGAGCAGCAATAAGGGGGATTCCTCTGCTTTCCCTGTAGCTACAAGGTTATCTCATTAATTTGTACTCTTTCAGAGGAAAGGGTGAGGGAGAAATAGCTGGGCAGCTGTTGAAGCTTGGCTAAACGAGGAGGAGGTAGCCTGTATTGGGTGTAGCTAAGTGCTATCCCTTGTTTTCCAGCATCCCAGAACAGGGAAGAAGCGGTTCCCTTTGGGGATAGAGGCAGCAGGCCCCTTCTTCCACAGGCAGCCTAATCGCTATTACTCAATTCTGACCAAACTAAACCTCTTTAGACAAGGGTGCCAACCTGAATAAAACATTGGGGTGGTGGTGGAAGGAACAGGTAAGCCCCGTCCTGCATAATCAATCACAAGATGTGGCACACACACCATTTGAATGGCAATGCCCATCAACTTGTGGGGGGGGGCAGCCCACTCAAATATTTTATTGGGGAGCCCAAAGGGACCTTGGCCCCTAGGAGTTGGCTGCTATACTCCTAGAGCAAAATATATATCAGGAGGCTTAGTTTGGTCAGAATTGAATATACACTTCCAGAATTAATGCTAAATGAGCCACCATAGCTGCTAGAGGGTCATGAAAATTTCTGCCTTGGGCTTTTTGGACTTGTCTACCCATGTTCTATCTGAAACCAAAGGGGCGCAATGCTTGCCAGATATGATATTTTTTTTCTAGCTCTCCTACCCAACTACTAGGTCAATATCATGATTTTTTGGAAACACAGTGTCTCCCAACCTTAGTGAAACAGCCAGCAGAATCTTGAAGTTGTTTTATATCAGTGGCAGGATTTAAACTATAATCTTAGGAAATAATATTTAATTTCACCAAAGTTGCGTATGGACAACATCTTGCATTTTTCAAGACAGACACTAAATAAGGAAGCCTATAGCTTCCAATTGACATTACACATACTTACTGAAGAGAGACTTTGCATATACATTATAGATGCTTGAGCAGTCTGCGTTTTGTCTGGAATGAACTGGCATCCAGCTTCATACAGCTGAGTTCGGCTTTCAACTTTGCATTTTCTCGTTTTCCCTGGGCTAATTGGGAATATATATTGACCAGTGACATTTGCAGAGCATCTAATCAGTATAATAGAAGCAAATATAGTTAGTTAAAAAGTCAATATATGGATTACATAGAGATTGTAGTCATTTTTTTTTAATTGCAAGGGTTTCTTGGAGAAATCTAACAAATAATCGTGCAATGCTTAGACATTTATATATAAAAAATGGGAACCAGGACAAAATATTTAAAAAGGTTATGGAAGAATATTAGACATTATGTATGAAGTTGATCATTCTGCTCCCCACCTTCTGCCAGTGTGACCATGGTGGGGTCCCCACTGTGGAGGCCCCACAGGCAGGAGAGGGGAGTTTGGGTTGCACTCTGAGTGAATGAGCTGATTGATAATTATGCAGGGGAGGCAGAGAGAGAGGGTGGGTATTAACTGTGGGGCTGGCAGGTGAGAAGAGCATTGCCCCACTTTCCCCTAAGGAGCAAACTCTTCTGTATCCTGTCAGAACCAGAACAGCAAGATGGTTTAGTTTAAGTTGTCTTGAAAAGAAACTGCTAATTGGTTAGTGTCCCTGAAAGGATGCTTTATGACTGTGTTAAACTAACATAACAAAGGGATGGGTTTGATGATTTTACAATGCTGTATCTTTGCCTGTATTGAAACGTGCTAGGAGGAAGGCAAGCTTGACAAATCCACACCGTGATCAACTCCCACCCAGAAACCAATGTTCCCACTGTGGAAGGACGTGTGGATCCAGAATTGTCCTCCACAGTCACTTACGGACTCATTGTTAAAACCGTGTTTATGGAAGACAATCTTACGAATGATCGCCAAAGAAAAGAAGATTGCAAAGATGTATTGAGATCTCTGTAGTGACTTCTGCATCTGGGATTACTACCTTGTACTTACAAATATATTTTTAATGATTTCATCAACTTGTTTATTTTTGACCCCCAGTCGGGAATCTAACTGTATTCCCTACAATACTATCAAATTACATGTTAATCTTCTGGACAATTACTCATACCACAACCAAACTAACAAGTCCAAGGCAAACATCAGCCATAAAGGATTGGTTATATAGTTTGAGGTATGCATTTTGGACAGTACCTTGTTGCTTCAGCTTGCTTTATCCCAGTAGTATAGAAAGGTGCATCGTTGTTATATTCATCAAAGACTCCCCATCTGAGGTGAGCCCATTCATGGACAAACACTCTGCCTGTGGAAGACCATTAACAAAGCTAATTGTGACACTATTCAGGTGTCCTGGGTACTAAATACTATGGATCCCTCACCCAGAACCAAATTATTTACTCAACTTCTTGATGGGATACTACTGGGCTTCCCCTGTGAACCTCAAGCTATTACAGAAAAGGGCATTCCTCTGCTATGTACATTTTATGCCAATTGATGACAAGCTTTTAAGAGCCGATATGGAAATACAGTAAGCTTCCTGAAGTGAAACAGGAACAAGTTCAGCTGGCTTCAGAAAGCAAGCTTTTATGGTCTGAAAATGTTCAGATGAACCTAACATGAAAATATTGCTAATTCCTTATATAAACTTAGGAGATATTAAGCAAATAAAACAAACCATTCATGGTTTCTCAGTTCTTGCTCTGTTTATTGTCATTTGAAACATTTACTATTTAAGACTGTAGTAATAAATACAAATAATTTAAGATGAATTAACAGGTACTACCTCATGATCCGCGGGACGCCTAGGACTTGCCGATCAGAAGGTCGGCGGTTCGAATCCCCGCAACGGGGTGAGCTCCCGTTGCTTGGTCCCTGCTCCTGCCAACCTAGCAGTTCGATAGCACATCAAAGTGCAAGTAGATAAATAGGTACCGCTCCGGCAGGAAGGTAAACGGCGTTTCCGTGCGCTGCTCTGGTTCGCCAGAAGCGGCTTAGTCATGCTGGCCACATGACCCAGAAGCTGTACGCCGGCTCCCTTGGCCAATAAAGCGAGATGAGCGCTGCAACCCCAGAGTCGGCCATGACTGGACCTAATGGTCAAGGGTCCCTTTACCTTTACCTTACCTCGTGATCCATAAACAGCATGCAAACTGTCATTTGTCAGGAAATTAGGAGTGAAATGAATGTATCTTCCTTGTTCCCCACATCCGCCATACTGCAAGGTGTAGGGATCATCTCCATATTTCAGGTAAGGCTTTGCCACTATGACATCAGCCTAAAGTAAAATAGAACTTGGTTGAAAGATCACCAAAATACCTTTGATATTAATGCTATATTAATGATATTAATGCCTCAGCAAACCACCCTCAGATTTTTGTTCTGCATAGAAAGGCACAATTCTGGACCGTAGGGTTGAACGGAAATTTTTGCCTGAAACAAAAATCTCTTAAAACCGTTGGGATTCCATATTTCTTTTGAGTAAACTCTTGTGTGTTTCATGGGACATGCAGCCCCATGCTATGCAGGTCGATTCAGAAAGAAGACATGATGTGTTCAGTTGAGCTTAGGCCCAATATATAGGACTGCAGTGTAATTTTCAATAAAGATGTGTACAGTCACATGTTACAACATAAGAGCCCTCAGGATCACATCAAGCATAGTGCACCAAGCGAAGTGTTTAGATAGCCAGGCTAGGAGACCAGGTTTTGAACCCCCACTAAGTCATGAAGTGGCCGACGTTGGGTGACGTTGGGCCATTCACCGCTTCTCAGCCTAACCTACCTCACAGTTGTGCAGGTTAAATGAGGAGGGATAAACTGTGTACGCCACTTTAAGCCCCATGGAGGGAAAGGTGGAATATGAATGCAATAAATAACAAGTCCAGCATCCTGACCCTAACAGCAATTACCTAGAAGCTGACAGACAGAAAAGCAACAGCTAGTATTGAGAGACTCCTTCCTTTTCAATGGGAAGTTACATTGAGGTATTATCACTAACAGTCATGACTAGAGATATTTTCCATGAATTTGTCTCAGCCCCTATTAAAGCTACCAAAATGTAAGCCCCAGAATATTTGAAGAATTCTCCCCACCACCCCAAGCAAATATTAGATTAGTCTTATTTTGCAATTTCTGCCCCAATGTTTATTATTGTTATTGTTATTTGCCACAATATTCTTTTAAAACCCTCAAGTACATTTAAATTTTAATGCATATGCCTCACTTACCTTGTCATAGGATTCTATAGTCACTCTGTCATATTCAGGTTTTGCTGCCCATGTCAAAGGAATTACAACTTTTACAGACTTGAAATAAAATCTTTGTTCTGTAGCACTGAAGAGGTAAGCAGATGCTTCTTTAATCATATCCTACAAGGAAAATAATGAGTGTTCAGTGGCTAGCATTCTCATTCACACTTGCAGAATGTGTCTTTTCTGCCCTCCCTCCTGAACCTGGAGGTATTTCATTTGAAAAGATTGGGGGATAGGCAGCCTTCCCTAACCTCCAATCTTTAAGTAGAATAGATGCCCTTCAATATGCTCCTATTCTCTAATGGTTTGAACAGCAACTTGACATAAAGAAATTCAATAAGCAAAACCATTCTTAGTTTGGTGGAAAGCAGTGAGAAAAGTTGCGTCTCTTAACTTTCTGGGTGTGTAACCATATTTCTTATTCAAGTTTGCACTGCATAGAGTATACAACCATCCCTGTTTAGTGAAAAAGGCATTACTAAGATGAAGATGAAGAAGAAGAAGAGTTTGGATTTGATATCCCGCTTTATCACTACCCGAAGGAGTCTCAAAGCGGCTAACATTCTCCTTTCCCTTCCTCCCCCACAACAAACACTCTGTGAGGTGAGTGGGGCTGAGAGACTTCAGAGAAGTGTGACTGGCCCAAGGTCACCCAGCAGCTGCATGTGGAGGAGCGGAGACACGAACCCGGTTCACCAGATTACAAGTCTATCGCTCTTACCCACTACACCACACTGGCTCTCTAAGGCATTACTAAGCCTAAGAGATGATTAACAGAAAATTCCCAAGTAGGATATTCGTATATTTTGGGAATTGTCTCCCCAAGAAAGCTTGTCTAGCACCTACCCTAGGAATGGGGTGTGTGTGTTAATGTTTATTTTATTTGCATTTTAATGAGAAGCTAACTAATTTGCATTTCCCAGACCAATGCATGAACCCCAAACACTCCAGCCTTCAGAATTTGCACTTTGCCGAATTGTTCAGTGTAGTTCCCTAAAAATGCATCTATTGGGGGAAAACAGCTACAGAAATTTAGGTATAAGAAAAAAACAATTCTCTGCATATATACACACTAGTAAAAACTGCATATGATAATTTGTTTAGTAGGACAAATTCACCCTAAAATATCTCCATCTTCATTTACAAATAAAGCAATACAATATAGAAAAAAATACAAAGGTTTGAATCCACGCTAAGGCTGTAACCCAATCCCCTCTTATGCCAGGCTGGGAGAAATGGATTGAATGGCGGCATCTCTGTGCCCACTTCCACTGGTTCAGTTGGTCTCCCACTGGTGCCAGAGTGACAGTTGTGCCGCTTCACCAGGGCGGACTCCCCCTTCTGCCTACTGAACGCCTGCGCAGGTGGAAAGTCTGCCCAAAGGTAACAAAACAGATCATTGTGAGGCCAAGGTGGTGCTGAGCAGGCCCGGGATCTGCTCACCAGCTTGGATCTGGCACAGGAATTGCAGACCATTCAGTGTCTCTATTTTCCAGGCATGTCCTTGATTTAGGGAAGCCATCCCAGTTTCTGATTTGATCCTGGCATGTCCTGTTTTTCCTTAGGCTGTCCCTATTTTCATAAGAGAAATGTTGGAGGGTATGCAGTGGCAAGCTTAGACTGCCTTGTAAGTTAGGCTTCAATTTTTGCTCACTTATCTGGGTGTACAGCCCATTGAACTCAAACTTCTGAACAGACATGCATAGGAACGTTTGTTGCACTGTTTGTTGCACTTAGTTCTTATTGAAACTAATGGGACATAAGCCATGACCAACTAACTGCACTGATTTTAATGGGACCAAAGTTCAGCTACCTTCCCATGATCTAGTTCATTGTAAAGCAAACAGTATCAAAATACTGATAAAAATACTGATAAAAAATACTGATAAAAAACAGCACAGTTAAACCTGAAAGTTAGAGGGCTGTGGAAAATAAAATGCCTTTGTATGGCACTAAAAATGGTGTAGGCAAGAGCTGCATGAATATTTTGATTTTGGTTTTTCTCAATTTATCCTTTTTCCATTCTTAAATTTAGTTCCCCACAGCTCTTTTCGATTGTTTGAGTTTATTTTTTAAAAAACCTCAAGACGATTCTCCAGCATTTTAGTGTGAATTTCTCCTGCTAATATTTTTAACTGAAGAGTGGCCTATAAATTCTCAAAAGAAAATTTTAAAAACTATACACATGTATACAAATGTGGCCTTAGTTACCTTGATTAGACATTTCAAAAGGTTGTGTGTTTATATGTTGCCCCTTAGTTTATTTCCATATCGCGTACAGTGGTACCTCCAGTTACGAACTTACTGTATTTCTTGCTCTATAAGACACACTTTTCCCCTCCCAAAAAGGAAAGGGAAATGTGTGTGTGTCTTATGGAGCGAATGCAGGCGGGAGGCTCTGCTCAGCGCTCCCTTTAAAGAGCCGAGCTTTTCCTTCGTTGGGGAAAAGCTCCCAAGAGCCGCACACACATTTTGCATGCTCTTTAAAGGGAGCACGGCTCTTGGGGGAGCCTTAGCCGCGCACAGCCTCTCCCGGGCAGGGGATGAAGGCTCCCCTTGCCCGGGAGAGGCTGTGTGTGGCTATTCCTTAAGCCAGGACAGCCAATGGGATCACTGCGCTGCAATCCCACTGGCTGTCCTGGCTTCTGGGATTCAGAATATATTTTTTCTTGTTTTCCTCTTCTAAAAACTAGGTGCGTCTTATGGCCTGGTGCGTCTTATAGAGTGAAAAATACGGTAATTCGTTCTGAAGGTCCGTTCTGAACCCGAAACCGTTCTTAACCTGAGGCACGCTTTCACTAATGGGGCCTCTCACTGCTACCACGCCACCACCGCGCAACTTCCACTCGCATCCTGGGGCAAAGTTTGCTAGCAGGAGCACCTACTTCCAGGTTAACGGAGCTCGTTACCCAAAGCGTTCACAAGGAGGACGGTACGTAACCCGAGGTTCCACTGCACTATCCTGATAATTGGTGCCCACACAGCTCTAATTGGTTAATGGGGCATTTCCACATCTAATGGTCAAAACCAGCACATTTCCCCCAGAGTATTTACCTCCGACACAGAACTAACAAAACCATACTTAGCTCAGCATGTTGGGCTTCAGGAATTCCATTGCTTTTCATCACCATCCTGCCCTCTTTTCGCAATTTTCAGGCTGCCAGTGCCATTAATTATAGAGCTAAAACAGCGCCACTATTTCACAAGAGGGACTTATAAGAAGGCTTGGAGTCACCACAAGTTTTGCAAAAATGAAAAAAAATATTCAGGAAAAGAAAAACCCCTTGAGGTTTGGGACACACCTGAAAAACAGCCTAATGAAAATTAAATGATGGACTGTGGCGGAGACCAGGAGAAGGAAGATTGGATTATCCTGGAGGAAGACATAGCTGAATAGAACAGGGAAGAGGAGCACCCCACACTTTGACCTTTTCTTGTGGGTCCCACCTATAGGCTTGGGTGTAGGGGTGTCCAGTACCACCCTGGAACCTATGCTTACAAGATGAACGCTGCATTTTCCCAGCATATCACAGGTCCCTGAGGGGACAGTGATTCAATATATTCAGAAACATCTAACCACCTTACCTTTATGTTGTCGACAATTTTGTTGTCTTCAGCTACTGCAGGATTGATTGCAATGACAATGTCTTCAAACCCACCATTGTTGAGTTTTACCATGGTACCCGTCGCTCCATGTAGGAATTGTAACACCAACAGAAGAAGCCACCGACTGAACACCATATTTGCTTCTGCCACTTAGCCCTGTCCCACAGAAAGGACTAATAGAACGGGAGGGCTATTTATGCAAGTGCATAACTGCTTGGTTTATGACAGGACTTTGTTCTGTCAAGGAAATTCTGCTATTTTTCTATTTCCTGATAGTGCCATCTTCAGGTAACAAACTGGTGAATCTTTAAGGAATGTTGTAAATAAATCCAGCCCTGCACTTCCTTGTTCTGCTCACCATTAATACATTGCAAACTTTTACTGAAAGTGTTGATACGAAGTTAGTCATAGCAACCGTTCAGATTTCCTTATAAGCGAGGCACCTCTGGACAGAAAAATCTGTCAAGGAGGTGGCAAATCTGGCTTCCAAGGTGTGTGCCACAGCCATTGCTGCGCTTGGTGACTGAATCTGCTGCCCCATGGCTCCTGCCACCTGAGGCGGTCGCCTGATCTTGCGTCATGGTGGCCCGGACTTGGCACTAATTTTTTATGAAGCTTAATACAGTTGAACCTCAGTTTTAAAACGTAATCCGTTCCAGAAGACCGTTCGACTTCTGAGATGTTTGAAAACCAAGGAGCAATGGGTGGTCAGCAAAATCCATTGAGAAAAAAATAATAACACGCAGAGGAAGCTGTTTGACTTCTGAGGCACTTTTGGCGTTCAGCTTCTGAAACGTTTGGCTTCTGAGATGCTCGAAAACCGAGGTACCACTGTATATTAAAAATATTTCTAAGCAATGTACAAAAAACTGAAGCAAAAATAGACAACTTAAAACAAAATATTACGAAAATCAGGGCTTTTTTTCAGCCGCAACTTTCCAGAACTGAGTTCTAGCATCTCTCAGGTGGACGCCATCGCCATTATAAGAGAACAGGGGAAGTGTTCACGGTGAGTTTTGGCACCTCTTTTTCTAGGGGGGAAAAAGCACTGACAGAAATACACAGTTACATATAAAAAAGTTACATTAATACAAAGTTGCTAATATATATACAGTATTTTTCTGTGTATAACCTGCCCCCTGTGTATAACCTGTATAAGATGCCCCCTATAAGACGCAGCTGCAACCAATCACCTGGCCCTACAATGCACTACCTGTGTATAAAACAAGCCCCATTTTTAAACATTTTTGAGTAAAAAAACCCATGTCTTATACACAGAAAAGTATGGTAAGTCAAAATCAGGGTGTGTTTTTCCCCAGCTGGAGCTTCCTGGAACCCAGTTTCTGCACCTGCCAGGTGGATGCCATTTTTATTGTAAGAGAACAAGGGAAGTGTTCGTGGTGAGTTCCGGCATCTCTTTTTCTAGAAAAATAGCACTGATCAAAATAAATTCTCACCCAGGGTCCAAACAGACTCTCAGCTCTTCTACAAAAGTATCACAACAAGAAGAGTTTCTGGAAACAATGGACATCACCCTAGTCTCTCACTCTAGACTTACTTTCTTATGGGAAGACACAAGGTGGATGGTTCTTCCTCAGGCTGCCTATCGCTAGGGCCCATTCAGCTGTACTCCCCACACCCAGTTCCAGGTTTGCTGAGTTTCTTCACCCTCTTCTCTCTCTTCCTCCTCCAGTTGCTGGGCACTGAGAGGGGCCGAGAGTCTCTATCAGCTCTATTTTATTTGGTTACCTATCCAATCTGTAGCGACATAAGGAAAAGTGTTGTTGTTTTTCAATACTAATGAAGTTGACTTTCATTTTACCGTTGTTTTGTCTACTACAGAAACTTGGGCATCTCTCTTAATCCTCCATCCAAGCGAGAAAGAGGCACAACATGTAGCAGCCAGGCAAAAGCTCTTGATCAGGGTACAAAACCGGGCTGGTAAAAGGTGTGGCCTAGGGAGAGCCCACACCAGGTCCAGATAGATGTCTGCCCCCCAAAAAATTGGCTCAAGGGGGGTTCGGGGAACCCCACCAAACAGCACATGGGATGCGGGGAGATTGTTCTTTGTGGCAATGCTTGCACGGAACGAACTTAATAGGATAGCATTGAATTCCACCAAATATAATTTCGTACTTCTGTCGCCCTTGAAAGTTAGTTGCTGGGAGTCTGGGGAGGTGTTGGTTCATTTTTAAAAAAACAAAAACATTATTATTATTACAGTTGTACCTTGGTTTTTGAACAGCTTAGTTCTTGAACGTTTTGGCTCCCAAACGGTGACTGTTCCGGTTTGCAAACTTTTTTTGGAATCCGAACATCCAACAGGGCTTCTGTGGCTTCTAATTGGCTGCAGGAGCTTTCTGCAGCCAATCAGAAGCCATGCTTTGGTTTCCGAACATTTGGGAAGTTGAACGGATTTCCGGAATGGATTCCGTTTGACTTCCAAGTACGACTGTATTTATTGAATTTATATCCCACCCTGTACCCACAGGTCCCTTTAATATAACAGCATTTTTAAGGACTTTGATATATTGGAATTCAACAACCAGTTGTTAGATGACACAGTGGACTTTGGTTAGGGGGGAAGTATACACTTCAGGGGGCGCTAGTGAGCAAGAGACAAGGGATTATGTAATCCAAGCAGACTGAGATCTGTCCTCCATGTGTGGCGCTTTGCACATGATAAATCTCCTACACCAACTTCTTTTCTGTGGAAGAAACGAAAGGTTAAATGAGGACGAGCAAAAATAAAATCCTCAGGCGTCACCTGTGATGGGCTTTTGCATACATATGCATGTAATGTTTTCTACAAGCCTTTATATTTCTGTATTTCCACTGGAAAGGTGAAGCGCTATGCCTTTTGAAAGGCAGGGCGAGGTTGCTCTTCTAGAAAAATCTTTGACAGCAAAGGTCAGCTTGACAAGGAGGGCTGGGTCACTTATAGCATAGGCAAAGAAATTCCTGTTACTGGTTTATCGGATAATCACATAGGTATGCTTTTAATGCATGCCAGGAAATAGATTTCTCAACCCACAATGATACAGTTATTTATTTACCCTTTATCTTCTTGTCATGTGAGATGACACCAGACAGGATAACTGCTGTTTGTAGAACACATAAAAAAAATCTATCGCAAAGTATCATTTTCAATTTGGACACTGATCTCTGTATGAAGGGTTCCTTCTTGTTGTCTCCATATCAGGTATGGGGAACCTTTGGCCTTCCAATTATTGCTAGACTATAACTCAGATCAGTTCCAGTAAGCAGGCACCATACGCAGGGATGATGGCAGTTGTAGGGTGTGTGTGAAGGGACCTCGGCCCTAGGAATTGGCTCCTATGAACAGAACCAACTTTTTCCCACTGCTGCCACACACTGGGTCAGCACATTCATCAAGCTATCCACCATAATCCCAAGGTGGCTTTCCTGGTTACCTTGGTAGTCAAACAGCTTGGCTCCTGAACAAATCAGCTCCCTAACGCCACAAACCCGGAAGTGATTGTTCTGGTTTGCGAATGTTTTTCGGAAGCTGAACATCGGGCGTGGCTTCTGCGGCTTCTGATTGAGTGCAGGAAGCTCCTGCAGCCAATCGGAAGCCGTGCCTTGGTTTTCCAACCATTTCAGGAGTCGAACGGACTCCCGGAATGGATTAAACTCAAGAACAAAGGTACCACTGTATAGTAATTGTCACTTAGAAACATGAAAAGGCCTATACTGTAAATAGTAAATCTGGGTTCCCTGGTACAGTTTTACCAATGACCTATTGTCTTCTTTTTCTTTAAGGTCCATAGAGTTGTGCTTAGAATAAGGCAAAAGAAGCCATCAGCAACAGCAGCCCACATGACGTTCAAACTACTGTTCTGGTTCCCTGCTTGGCAGGAGCGAAGCGCGTACCCTTCCGAGAAAGAGTCAATGCCTGAGCTGTGTTGGAGAGGTCAGAGTACAGGAAAGATTTCTCAACTGTGCAAACACCCACATATATTAGTGCGAGGTTTGCCAAAGCTTTTGGTTTATTTGCAAATATTTCCTTGGAACCAGCCGGCTGAGGGGTCAGGCTGTAGGTATTCGTGGTTGCAGCATTTTCAAGTTTTCCCTCACTTTCAGGGGACTTTCACTTATTCCCAACGTACAGCTGGAAGAAGAAATGGGAGGGGGGAGAGATTTGTCCAGCATGTTTACCTGCAAATGAAACTATTGATCTGTTGCTCAAATTTTCCACACTTTGCTTGTCCTGCACCTGGAAAGCTATTTAAATAACGAAATAAGCCACTTGCGCAGAAATAAGGATGGAACACTTTCAGCCTAAGCCATTGATCACTTACAGGGAAGTGCTGCCAGGACTGTAGCATTGAAACTCACTCCTCAGCTGTCTCAGAAATAAATCCTATTACATCCAGTGGGTCTTATTCCCAGGTATATGGGGTTAGGATTGCATCCTTAGGACACAATTCTGACTGCCATCCCCTGCCTGCAGGGCTTTACAGAGGCAGGGTCCCATGGTTGCACTGACAGCTTTGCTGTTCAGAGTGGCTTGAGCAGAAGGGGAGGCGGATCTGTCTGTGATCACTATTCGTGATCGTTGTGCCTTCTCCAGCTTTAGATCTGGACCCAATAATCTCACTTGTAATACTGGCAAAGACTTGCCCCTTCCCTGCCCTCAGAAGGCTCTGCTTTGGTGCTTTCCAGGGCAAGGAACATGGACTGGACTCAGAGGCCTCGTTATCATCATTTTAATCACCTGTAATTAGTTCAGAACAGCCTCTGACATGCCAGTCGTTCAGGTACCGAGTGAGCAGAGTTTCACAGTCCAACTTCATACAGCACAGTGTTTCTTCAGTATGTACCTGGTCACAAGATGTGCAGTTGGAAAAATGGGGGACTAAACACATTAGGTGCGTGTGTGTGGTTTAAGCACTTACATGTCAGGCAACATCAGGGACATCAAATGATATAAAATTATATGAAGGACCAAGGGCTTATCCAGGCTTCCATTTTGTGCCAGGATTTCTAGGCACGGATCGGAGTGGTTTTTGGTTTGGTTTTATCTTGCTGCTTGGCCCAAGAAAATCCATTGTTTACCACTGAATCCGAACAAACATCAATTGAGTTTTCCACAAAATGGGCGTTTGTTCCGATCTAGTGGTAAACAGCAGGTTTCCTCAAGGAAAGCAGCAGCACAAACGAACAAAACACTTGGACCAGTGCCTGGAAATCACAGCACAAACAGAAGTGTGGATTATGAATGTGACATCTTCCAGACTGCCTTCTCCTTGTCTTCTTTAAAATGAATTCATCCTACTTGGCTAGCTCAGTCGGTAGAGCATGAGATATTGGGCGAAAGATTCTTGCATTGCAGGGGTTGGACTAGATGACTCTCATGTTCCCTTCCAATTCTACATTTCTATTATGTGTAGCCTTCCTTATAGCAAGATATACAGTAGCTACATGAATAGACCTAGATGGGCTGCATGCTGAGCCTCATGAGGACATCTATTAAGCTATCAAAAATTGAAAGAAATCCCCAGACCCCATGAAAGAGTCCAGGGAGATACTTTCAAAGTTTAATAAAACATTCACTTCATTGGGCTGCTGTACAGATCTAAAGATTGATGTAGATGTTCAGTTGGGCTCACACCAAATTATTGTGCAAAATGAAGTCACATACATTTGAGAAGTTTCAGTTTCACAGAATATACACACCCTAACACTTTGCAGCCGGTTCTTACGAGAAAATATTGCATGATGAGCACTTCAAACATACCAGAGCAATAAAGTCAGGAGCAACACATTTCCTTGTTCTCATAATGATCTCCGTGGTCCACACCTCTCCATATTATTGTACACTGAAAAGAGGCATTGACCTTCACACATATATGCACTCCATCTTCAGGATATTTGTTTGGAGGATCAGGAGGTTTGTTTGGAGGATCAGAAATACATGTGACACAATAAAACACAAGTGAGCAAACAGGTGGTGCCTGCAGGAGTGCCTAAATGATGTGGTTTTGTCCATGAATTACCATGGTAAAATTTGCAAAATCGGTATATGATGCATACATACTGGATTTTCACTTAAGCAATGCCATTGAGTCAAAGATCACATAGATAAGGGTGAGCAGGGCATAGATTAAAATCTCTGCCATGGCTGGTCTTGTGCTCACCACTTATATCTCAGCCTTTGTATTCCCCACCTGTAAAACATGACTATTCAAGTTACTTTTATTGAATGCCCATTAAAAGCAATTTTCCAGTATCTGGTTGAAAGTATGGGGCAATGGTTAAGTCCACTAGTCACTTACTTCTGATCAGTTTTAGCTGATTTACAAATAGATCCCAGAACTTGCAGTCAAAGAATAGTAATCTATTTTGATACAAATATTAACCATATTGGCCCAAATATAAGCCGCACATGCAAATAAGCCGCACCTTTAAAATTGGAGGGGGGGATACCCGAATATAAGCCACTCCATTAAAATTGGGTTACAGGCTGAAAATCGCTGCGATTGGTAGAATTGGAACTCTGAGCCAATTTAAGCCTTTGATCTTGCAAGCCCGCAACAGTCACTGTACAATCGCTAAAATATCAAATCGCTATTCATTTGCTACAATTCCTCAGACACTCACACCCATAAATGGCAAGCGAACAGTCTCAAGCTCGAAAATCGGCAATAAAACATTTTTTGGTTCGATTTTACCGGATGTCTGTTTCAGCAGCAATATCGCAAAAGCCAATTTTTGTAAGGCTGCAAATTTAAGCCACACTTGTAACTTTTCACGGTCGGAATTTGGAAAAAAAGTGAGGCTTATATTCAGGCCAATATGGTAATTACAAACAGCAACAACCAGGAATATGATTGACATTGCACTGATGGAATAAGTTAGTCGGGTTCTGTTATGACTCACTCTGGGGACTTTAAAGTTCACTAGTTAGTGAACTTTAAACGATAGGCTTGGGGTGTGTGTGTGTGTGTGTGTGTGTGTGTGTGTCAAATGGATCAGCCCAGGGTCTTTTTCTGCAAAGATGCCAGGATAAACAATCGGACCACAACCTGGGTTCTTCCTTTGCAAAGGAAGATAGATGAACAGATAACCAGAGCAAAAAGGAGAGTTCAAAGCTTTATTGCATAACAAAATGTTACACAGGTTAGGATGTCCTCTCTCCCTTGTGAAGAGAAACACTGGAAAGGGGGAATCGAAAGTGAAGGCATAATCCTACTAGTACCCTAAGCCTAGTGCACTCCCACCAAGGAGAGCAGAAACACACACAAAAGCAGAGGATCCAGGCCAGAGAGCTCTGTACAAAAAGGGAAAAATAAAGTGAGAGATGGAAGCATTGTGGTCATGTCTCGCCCTTGAAAATCCCTGCTGTGCAATACTATGTGAATTTGCAACCCCTTTTTGTGAATTGGTTCTTCTCCAAATTGCGATTGAGAGTGCGCTGATTTTATTGCCACATATTATGGAGAACAAAAGTTCTCTCCCATAGAATCTGTCTTGTCTTGTGAACACAGCACTCTTCTCTGCCATGATCCAGACTTTTGAATTGTCGTAATATTTTCCTCTCCATATGTATGGCAGCACCCCACGTTTCAAAGACCCACAGTTTCATCTCAATCTTTTTCTCCTGCCTTCCTGTAAGCAAAAACCACCTTAGCACATAACTCTGTCATTGTTCCATTGCTATGCTGTCACTAGAACTATTTCTTAGCAAAGCTGATGCATTCTGCTCACCAGATCTCACAAGCCAACTGCGTTAAAAAGAGTTTTCTTAACTTGAAAGAATAAAAGGCTAAAATGGAATAAAGAGGTTTAGTACAGGCTGTTAAAAGTGTCACATGTGAATATCTCACAAGCATAAGTGTCTCTAACAAACATTAACTTACTAGGTTGCCAAACACACAAGTTTGCCCTAGTGCACCTGCTTATTAGGGTTGCCAACTTACTAAATTCACATTTAAAGATAACGATGCATTTTAATTGTGACAATTCTGCCATGAAATATTTGAGTACAATTTTTTTAAGCCATTTCTATTATGGAAGCTGCTTAGCTGTAGACATGAAAATTACCCCCAAAAAAGAGCATACAAACAATGAGCCAATTAAAATTCAAAACAGAAACAGAATCTTCTGACTTCTGGTTTTTTGTTTATGCAAAACACAAGCTACAGACAAAAAGTATCATCTGGGGTGGTTGGCAATATGGGAACAAGCACAACTGCTCTGGCTATATTAGATGCTTCTCCAACATTGTTGCTACCATCAATGGCACGAATGGCAAAGTAGATGGAGGTGCCATTCGATTTTTTTAAGTTTTCTGCGTTATACTGGAAGGATTGCTTGACCCCAGCGACTTCCATTTTCAGACCAGCGGTATTCACAGAGGTGGCTGTTTGAAAAGCAGCATCTATTAACGCCGAGGGATCTTCACTCATTTTTATTTCGTACCTTTCAGCTGCAAAATAAAGAACAGCCAACAGGGCATGCATTAAGATGCACGTCTTCAGTTGTGCATCAAGGATAACAGCGACAGAAATCCTTTTCAATGCATTGCAAACTTCCTATCCGCAGGTAGCCCTCTGCCCTCAGCAACGGTGGACCAGATGGGATGAAATCCCTCTTCCCAGAGCAATAATATAATGCTACTGTAATATAATATTATAGGGAGATAAGGCTGCTGCAAATAAAAGTGGTGGTTGGCTCCCCACACACCTTTTTATGCACACACACACATGCACACACACACACACACACACACACACACGCGAACACTCTACAGTCTTACTGATTGATTGATTGATTGATTGATTGATTGATTAAAGCAGAATTTTGCACTTACCTTTTCCTTCATCATAGTCATTCCCAGGAGCTGTCCAGGACAAAAGGAACTGATAATCACCCAGTGGTTTTATCTCAAGGTCAGTGATTCTACAGGGTGGGAAAACATCTTTTTTACTACTACCAGGCGGAACTCCTGACATTACAAAAGAGCCACCTGATGCCACTCTACTGAAATTTCCTACGTCAACTTCGATGTCATCATCACGAACTTCCGGTTTTGGGGGATTCATATTTATTACACCTAGGAAGGAAGGGAGGAAGGAAAGAAAGAAGGAAGGAAGGAAGATAGATTATATGGTGAGACTACAAACCTCCAAACTTCCCCATTATTTCGAAAGTCCCGTTTATTTCCTTTTGTGCAAACCCAAAACAAAGACAGAATATACAGAAAATCATAATTATTTTCTTAAAGCAGAGCTTTCGGGGTGGCTCCCCCTGTTCTATGGAACAACATCCTGTTGAGATATGACATCCCGCCCACACTTTTTTTTATGCTGACAAGCTATCCCAGCTGGATGAAGAGTTCTCTACTGTAGGTATCCATTTTAAACGAATCTTCCGTTTTTTTTGGTCCTGTTTTGTAACCGTTTGCATTTTCTTTTCTACATTGCCTTGGCGTAACTGGAAGGTGAAACAACAACAACAACAACAACAAATCTGCTGTAGATCTATTCTCTCTCTCTAACCCACTGAGTTGAGAAGCACATGGCAGATTTGAATATTGCAGGAAAGAAGGATGTGCGTACACATATGTGTGAATGTGTCAGAGACATGTACCCAAGTGTCCAGATCTACATAAAGACAATGATGGGGAGGGAAATGGCAGGAAGAAGTTTGTTTCCTTCTGGAGATGCCCAGTGTCATTCACACTTTGAGAATCGCAGAGCTAGCATACCACCAGTATTGCTATTTCGTAACAAATCCTTACCATTATTTACAAACCCTGGTGCAAAGAAAGCTTGACTTTGCCTACGGATCCTTCTGCCAGTCTTGCCTTGCCCCTGGACCCTCACTTTTAGGTTGTGTCGACCATTTACTTTGAACGATGTGAAATATCTCGAGTAGATTCCGTCATCCTTTATAATGTCGGCACCTAGGTACATTGATATTAAAATTAAACATCCAAACCCAACACCTCACAGCTATTAGAAAAAAGGAAAACAAACCCTACATAACCTATGTAGGAGATGTTTGTTTCACAGTACAGTGGTACCTCAGGTTACATATGCTTCATATTACATACGCTTCAGGTTACAGACTCCGCTAACCCAGAAATATTACCTCGGGTTAAGAACTTTGCTTCAGGATGAGAACAGAAATAGTGCTACGGCGGTCCAGAGGCAGCGGGAGGCCCCATTAGCTAAAGTGGTGCTTCAGGTTAAGAACAGTTTCAGGTTAAGAACGGACCTCCGGAAGGAATTAAGTACTTAACCCGAGGTACCACTGTGTCTGCTCCTGTTCTAATGAAAACAGTAGAGTGCCTAAATCTGAATATGTAGTGATATGGAGTCATAAGTATGTTAATCCCTGTTCAATGCAGGCCAACACAACTTGTAACTCGCCAACCTGAAGACAGCAAACCAGCATACATTGTGGACTTCTGCATGCTTGACAAGTTCCGTTTTCTGCAGTCCCGGCAGTTGGAAAATTAAATTTATCAAGCTCTTGGTGGGCTGCCATTGCTAAATATAGCCACGCCTGCCTTTCCCCTCATGAACTTGCCTGGACTGTAAGAACATCATCTGAGCCCCTTCTTACATGGCAGTTTCTAGTTCAGCAAAATCAGGTGAGGCAAAGGTTATCCGCACCTGAGCCAGATGCTTCATTTGTCTTTGGAAGTAGGCCTTTAAGCGATGAGGGGCTGGGCTCCCTCCCCCCCAGCCATAAGTCAGCGGAACTCGTTTCTAGCCACTCTCAGGTGGAAGCCATTGCCGTTATAAGAGAACAAGGGAAGTGTTCAAGGTGAGTTCCAGCACCTCTTTTCCTAGGAAGATGGCATTGATGAGGGGGATAACTTCTGAAATGGGAAGCCGTTTCCACTTCAGCAGGCTCCCTGAACAATTTAGGGTTTCGAAATGTGTAGGGAGTAGAGCAGGCTCCCCACAGCAGACATTCGTCACCAACTGATGGAGGATGACAATGGGGGCAGCTGTTTCCTCCATTCTTCATGTGACTCTAATCACATGGAGGCTTAAAGCATCCAGATGGTGCTATTAGCTCCTTGTATATCAAGAAGCTGGACCATAAAGAAGGCTGGTCGTCGAAAAATTGATGCTTTTGAATTATGGTGCTGGAGGAGACTCTTGAGAGTCCCATGGACTGCAAGAAGATCAAACCTCTCCATCCTGAAGGAAATCAGCCCTGAGTGCTCACTAGAAGGACAGATTCTGAAGCTGAGGTTCCAATACTTTGGCCACCTCACGAGAAGAGAAGACTCCCTGGAAAAGACCCTGATGTTGGGAAAGATGGAGGGCACAAGGAGAAGGGGGCAGCAGAGGACAAGATGGTTGGATAGTGTTCTCGATGCTACCAACTTGAGTTTGATCAAACTGCAGGAGGCAGTGGAAGACAGGAGTGCCTGGCGTGCTCTGGTCCATGGGGTCACAAAGAGTCGGACACGACTAAACAACAACAACATATCAAGAAGCACACCTGGAAAACAGACCCACCAAATGTCTCTATTTTCCAGGGACGTCCCTGATTTGATCCCGAATGTCCGGCTTTTCCTAAGGATATCCCTATTTTCATTGGAGAAAAGTTGGAGGGTATGGAGTTCTTCGACCCCCAAGCCATCTGAATACAATCCTGTATAGGGTTGTGTTGTTGTTTTTAAGTGTTTAATGTTTTATTATACTTTTATATATGTTGGAAGCTGCCCAGAGTGGCTGGGGCAACCCAGTTAGATGTGTGGGGTATAAATAGTAAAATTATCATTATGGAATGGGATGTCCCTGTTTCCATTGGAGAAATGTTGGAGGTTATGGGAAAGCATGGCATCTCCTTGCTGTCTCTCACAGGTGAAAGACAGGAGGTGTTAGTATGTAGAAGGGTTTCGCAAAGACCCAGAATGGAGTCTTCCCTATCGGTCTCATCTCAGGGGTAGAGCATATGTTCTGCAGGCAGTTTATATCTCTGGCAACACAAGCTAAAAAGGACCTCAGGCTTTGGGGAGGACATAACTGTTTGCCAGTCAATTTTGAGTTTTATGCCTGTTTATGAGTCTACGTTTTAGAAGCCAATTATTTCATATTAAGTATTACGTTGAATGTTGTATTATACTATACTATTTTATTGCATTTAATTTTATTTCAACTATGTGTGTAGTCTGAACTGGGATTTTTTAGTGGTTTGCAAATATCATAAATAAACAAACTTTTTTTTTAATTAAAAAAATGGCTGGTTTTGAAAATACAATTGCCAGGCATTTTGACAAGTTAGATAATGCTAGACTAAATGAGTTAATGTTCTGATTCTGTGGGAAATGCATAGTGCCGCGAACGCTTCAAAACAAACTTACCTGCGCCATTGTCCAAAAGCTCTAGTTCCACAGCTGCTCCATTGTCTGCTTCAATTGTGGCTATGACTTTTGCACCAGTCACAGGTAAGAACCCTTGGCTGACTTCTGCATGAATAACCAACGGATCAGGAAACTTATGCGTTCTTTTTATAAGAGGCAACACATGAACTGGAGGCACAGTTGCTGATCTTGCTCGGCTCGTGACTGTTATTGTCATGGTTTGAGCTGTATTTTGATTCTGCAGGGAATACCTCCAGTCTCCTGCCTGGAAATCAAGTGATGAGAAATAGAAGGATATTAAATATCCCATATCTAACTGTATAAATACAGTTCCTATTTCCTTCGGTTATTATTATGCCTTGATAAGATGGGGTGTCTTTTTTTATTGAAAATATACCAAGAGCAGATACTGGCAGCAGCGTCATGCTAGGCATTTGATGAGCTAGGAAATGAAAAGAACGTCTCATGGCACCTTCCAGACCAGAGGTTCCCAAACTTATTTGGCCTACCGCACCCTTTTCGGGGGAAACAAAAATTACTCAGTGCTCTCCTGGGAAAGGAAACATGTACAAATGGCTTTTCGATTTTTTCTTGTCTTCTTTATTAATGCTTCCACCCCCCTTATTTTTATTTAACGCCTCCCATTTGCACCCGAGGTTCCGGGGGCCCCCAGGGGGTGGTATCTCCTGCCTCCGTCCCAGAGGCAAGCAAGCACTCCTGGGCTTGGGGAATGAGGCATGAGACTGTGCCAGGATCCTAGAGGCCTGCTGCCTTCTTCCCTGAGCATGTGCAGAGCGTTTCCCCCGCCCCTTATGCCCACTTGGTTGTCCTTCCTCCAGCCATTTCTAGGCTGTGAGTACTGGCACCTTCTCTTCTAGGGAAAAACAAAGCACTGTTAATATCATTGCAAAATCTTACACCGAGGACTTCGAGAAGTACAGTGGTGCCTCACAAGACGAAATTAATTCGTTCTGCGAGTTTTTTCGTCTTGTGAATTTTTCGTATTGCGAAGCACGGTTTCCCTGGGTATTAACGGTTTTAAGAAAAAGGAAACAAACTTGCAAGATGTTTTCGTCTTGCGAAGCAAGCCCATAGGGAAATTCGTCTTGCGAAGCAACTCAAAAAACGAAAAACTCTTTCGTCTTGCGCGTTTTTCGTCTTGCGAGGCATTTGTCTTGCGGGGCACCACTGTAAATGGCTCTTCCCCACTTGCATAATGTATCCTTATTTTCCAAAGGAAAAGGGACACAAGCAACAGAAGAGTTATCTGCATAGAGAGTGAATATTTTACCTCTGCGATTCCACTAATCTGGAGCCGGGCTGTCCGTAGGTTGGTTTTATCAGTTATGAAGTCCTTTGTACGGTACTTTTTCCCCTTGGGATCGTCCAGAAACATCTCTGGTGGAGTTGTGCTTGCGCTCCACGTAATGACAAAGAAAGTGTCTTTCCCCACCGTTTTATCAATGGATACTGTACCATACATCCATTTCTTGGCAGCTACTTGCTGCGCTTTACTTTCAAGCTGTTGGGGGTGGGGAGAGAAAATAAGTACGCTGATATATTTGAAAAGTTTTATAACCTGAATAGATCTGCAACGGGGATAAAATTGGTATCCTACAATATCCCCATGGTTAAAGACATGGAGGAAAACAAATGATGTAGCAACTCCAGCTCAACAGCCCTTCCCAGATATAAGATGCTGGATGCTTAATCCATTCCCTGCAGATGCCGTAATTTATTTTCCTGCACCAAATATATTTATTGTGGTCACATGTGGCCTTTTGCTGGGTGCTAGCCACCTTGTAAGTTTTAACCCAAAAGGTTTGCTACAAACGCCAAGTGTCAAAAACATGAAGTTTAAGGAGATTTTTCTGATGGCATGTTTGACTTCTTAAATGAAGCTCAAAAACGGGGACAACCTCTGATCAAATGCAAATCAATGATCTCAGAGGTTGACTCTGCGAGACACACAACTCTATTTCCACAGGCAAAGAGAAGTAAATTTGCAGCCGATACAATGGGAGATTTGGGGGGCAATTCTAGGTGAAGCAACAGATCTGACGCCACATTTCGGCAAAGAGTAGTCAATGAGACACAATCTGGAATGGGACCATGGTGCTTGTTTGACCACACATTCAACTGAATTAGGACCAGTAAAAATGGAAATGTTGTTTCAGCGCTGCCAAAATCCACCTCTGTAAGATCTGTGAATTCTGCTTGGTTCTCCTGCTGCACAATACTAGTAAAATATGGACTATAGAATTAATTTTACTTTGTGCTTTAAACTTTTTTTTTTACAGTGCCTAATAGTCGTAGTAGAACTGCTTATTTCACTCTAATTTTTGCAATGCATACCTGAATAGATTGTTGACTGAGATCTCCACTTCCTGAAGAAATTCCGCTGAAAGCATCAATGAGACCGTTGGAATTCAAGCTGTCAGTGGCAGCAAATTTCAGACCTCCTGGAATGCGATTGAAGGAACAGTTAGGATACTTGGTTAGATGGAATAAAAGGCAATACATTGTTGTAGTGTGGTCTTTTATACATCTGTGTGCAAAATACATCTGTGCGTCAGTAAATATAAAGTAGGTGTCTAGAGCACTGAAAAGCAGTGAAGTTTCTGTGGGCAAGTAGGAGGAACATGGTGTGGATGAAAGTAGCATGGCAGGGGGCTGGGCCCACTAGTAAACTCACTCTTAGCGAAACCCCAGTTGGCACCAATTGGACTGAGGGTGTGGCATTCTGTCTGCTCCCTTACCCGTCATGTCTGCCAGCATTTCTAGTTCTTTTGCAGCGCTTGGTCCCAAAGCAATGGTGTGGATTATAGACCCACTATTTCGAACTTCGGTAAAGCAGGAATTTACTTGGCCATCTTCTCCATCTGTCAAGAGCACAATTTCACAGCCTCTGGTATTTGGGTACTTCTTTAAAAACACCTGTATGGAGCAGAGCATTTAGAATCTTAGCAGCAACTAGGAATGTGGAAGCCACCGGGCACCATTTGTGCTTAAAATGAACGAGAAAATGCTACAAAGCTCCGCTAAGTGTGGTGTGTTGCTGCTGTTCTGTGTGAACTAATTCCCTACCTGTAACAGAAGCAGACTTTGGTGAGATGGGTGCCATATCTTCCATGGTTGTTAATAAGGAAGTATTAGCATTTGCTATTTCACACGAGAAAGCTGTGGTTAAAACCATGGACTAGGACCATGGTTTGAAACCATGGAAATGTTGGCCAAGACTATGGTTTGAAATCCCACACAGCCATGAAGCTCACTGGGCGACCTAGGGCAAACAGCCTGAGAGACCACCTTGACCTCCTCAGAGGAAAGGTGGGATAGAAGGACAATAATAAACAATCAAACTGAGAGGCTTCCAGTTCATAGATGGCAGAAGCCACACCTGGTGGAAGCCACTTTTGCCTCCAGTCACTTCAATGGATACAGAAGTACACTCAAGCTAGGAACCTGATCTTTCAGAGGATTGGGACTCCCTCCAGAACTGGTTGAACTTACCCAGGCAGAACTTATCCAGAACTTACCCAGGCAGTGGATCCACCTGCAAATAGCATCTCTATCTTCTCTGCACTGAGTTTCAGTTTCTTGGCTTATATGAGAGAGCATGCTGATGAAATACCCTCTTGTACACAACCCTTAGATACACAGCAGCCCTTTACACTTTTGCATCTGGCTACCCTACAAAGAAGAATAGGAATAAAAGGATCTGGAATTTTATTCTTTTTCACCTGAAATGCTGACCGCACTCCAGAACATATGTTAGTTCCTCCACCAGCTGAAGTAGGAAGAAACCCTGCCAGAGTTTTGCGCACGCTGTCGCTGCTGATCTGCCTCAGTTGAGTCTGGACTGTTGCCGCGCTATTGAACGTGACTACTCCAACCCAGGATCCCGCTTCAATAATCTGCAGGATGAATATTTCCGCAGCTTGCTTCAGCCGACCAATGCGATTGCTCTGCATAGGAATAACAATAATATTAATAAAAAACCAGCATTCACAGAACTGCCAGTGGATTCTGGGAAGCAAATAAATGACTGAAAATGCAACTGTCAATTATACTTTAAAAAACAAGGCTTGATAAACTTATGTGGTTGTAGGCAAATGCATAATGTCCATGAGTTTCCAAATAACCTCATCCTTGCTGCGATTTTGGGCACAATCCATCTGGATGTTTCCCTGCACAGGCTCCATTGAAATGGATGGGAGGTTCACAAGAGCACCATTCATTGCAATGGGGCTTGTCCCACAAATTCTGCTGTTGGAGAATGATTATCCTACAATGTTTTTGTGTCTGATATTCAAATTTCTATATGCTAGTATAGAAATATAAACTCTATTCCAGAATGTGCCCCCCCCCCAATTTGCTTAGCAGTTGTTTAGTTAGTTAGATGATGTAAACCCTGCCTTTCAATTAAAAGGTTCCATACATTTCTCCAATGAAAATAAGGACGTCCCATGTCTCTTAAATCCACTTCGAGGACTATTACCAGACAGGCCCATGCAGTGGGGGGGGGGGGGTTGAGGCAGCCAGGTACACTTCCCTGGGCCTCAGAGGGCTAAGCCAGCTGGGGGGCCCTGCCAGGGATTGGTAGTTTTGGGTTTGAGTTTATAATTTTAGTTTAACAAGACTCTTGCCCCAGGCCTCCGACAAGCTTTGCAGAAGCCTGTCTCCAGAACATAGAAAAGCCAGGGCAGCAGGAAAACACATTTACAACTACCCATCCCAGGAGCGATATGACTTCCTCCAACCCCCATCATGTGTCTACCATAAACTTCTGTAGTAGGGTATTTCTTCACTAGGGAAGCCTTGTGCAGCTGTCGACGTTTCCTGCACAATTGAGAAGCCTGAAAGACCTGATTGATCTGGCCAGATCAGGATTTCCCTTGCCTCCTTCCATTCACTTTCACCCCTGCAGTTTTCACCTCCCATGTTCCATCTCTTCCTCTAGGTTCCCTGCACCAACTGGGGATTTACGATGAGCAGACCTTGCATTCTACCTCAGCCAGGTTGCCCACCCTTGCCCTAGAACTCTTCTCCTGTATGATTTAATTGCTGTAGTTTCATATATATCCAAATTAACCAAATCTAATCTAAAACCAAAAACAGGCTCCCTGTCTATAAGGCTGAGGGCCTTCTGGCGGTTTCCTCACTGTGAGAAGCCAAGTTACAGGGAACCAGGCAGAGGGCCTTCTCGGTAGTGGCGCCTGTCCTGTGGAACGCCCTCCCATCAGATGTCAAAGAGAAAAACAACTACCAGACTTTTAGAAGACATCTGAAGGCAGCCTTGTTTAGGGAAGCTTTTAATGTTTAATAGACTATTATATTTTAATATTCTATTGGAAGCCACCCAGAGTGGCTGGGGAAACCCAGCCAGATGAGCAGGGTATAAATAATAAATTATTATTATTATTATTACATAAAACAGCATGGCATTTATGACAGAAATGTCAATGCTGTATTGACACTTGTTGTCACTATTGACATCAATTCCATCATTTTTGAACTGTCTCGAAATACTTCTTCTGAGCGCCGAAAACATAGACTCACCGAACCCATACTTCCAGAAACATCAAGTACTAGGCACAAAACTCTCTCCTGTTTTTGCAGCAAAGTGATAGTGGGGCTAGGCGGAGGAGCTCTTTGTGGAGTTGATTTGGCAAAGTCAGGAGAAGTCGTAATTACATCCCAGGTGCTCCTGTAGTTGCACATTTTATTCTGCATATTTGTTGCTTTAGTATTGTGGTTGCTTTTGTCACAGAACTGAGTAACCTAAATAAAAGGTAAGAAGAATAAATCAAGTTCACAACCTTATAAGCAATATCTACCTCATGGCAGCCATCCGTTGGAAAAAGGTGCTACAAAAGTGGTCATTCTTTTCCACACAAAAAGAACAGATGAACATATGCTTGTTTGTTCCCTCGTTCCTTCGCTTGCTCACCTACCTAGCGTTTTACTCTGAGCAGTTTCCTGCCGAAGAAGGGGACATACCCTCCAACATTTCCCTGGTGGAAATAGGGACGTCCTAAGGAAAAGCGGGACATTCCGGGGTCAAATCAGAAACCAGGATGGCTTCTGTAAATCCTGGACTGTCCCTGGAAAATAGGGACAGTTGGAAGGTCTGAGGGCGAACTTTCAAGGGTACCTCAACTCTATCACAAACCAGAAACATTTTGCAGAACCCTGCACAATTATCCAAATGTTAGTTGTTCTGTTGCAGAGAGCAACAGAACCCATCTCACTTTCCTTCAGTCTGACTATGTGCCTCAACTACCTCATTCGGGTTCCACTTTTTTTGGCAAAGTTTCCGACCGCCAATTGCCGGCTATGTCCAAACATATGGCAACCCTACTGTTGGGCCTAGTGGCTGCTCAGTCAGTCTGGGTCCCGTAGCTTGTGCTGTATGTAGCTTCTATAAATTGAGAGAAGGTTTCAAGAGGGAAGGACGGGAAAACTGCAGGCCCTTAAGAAAGAGTTTATTCTTGAATTGCTAGGTCAATATAACTAAATTTTGGTTGGAATACCTTCTCCCCAGCCCTAACACAATCTTATTGGTGAAACACACACACACACACACACACACACACACACACACACACACATTACCTGCAGGAATTGAAGCTAAAAATCTCCAAATATTATATTTAACTTAGCAAAAATCCTGCATTTTTGAGGCATTGGAGAAAAATAAATCCCAACTAAGACGTATCATACTTACCGATGGGATACTTTGCACATACATTATAGATGTTGGAGTATTTTGATTTTTTTCTGGAATAAATTGGCACCCAGATTCATACAGCTGAGTTTTTGGTTCAACTTTGCATGGTCTGGTAGTTCCATCAGCGAGCAAGACTACATAGCTACCCTTGAAAGTAGCTGGGCACCTAATCAATATAACAGCAACAGACATGGCAGTTTTAAAAGTCAAGAAATCATCACATGCTGGTATGATTGCATGCTATCTTGTTTTTTGTAATGCCACGACTGCTAAGACAAACTCCAGTGCCCACCAGCCTGACCTGAAGATCAGATTGTAGAACTCTTCATAATGGGCGGAGATGAAAGAGTTTGAATCAATTATATAGATGATTTCTAGACAGGTACTTTATTCAGCAAACATGTGGTTCAGATCTGATTTTTATGTGTGCTCAGTTGGTACATTAGCTCATGTCAAAATGCTCCCAGCAGCTCCCAGCTGGTTGTCCAGGAAAGTATAAAAACAAGGGAAAGTTTCTTACAGTCCCTTTTTATCTCAAACATTACAGAGAGAGGCCCTAGAACCCAGACTCTTGAATAATGGTGTTGTCCCGAGTGAATCTCCACCACCCCCCATTTCTCACACTTCCTCACTCATCACTTCTATGTGTGCTGCTAGGTGCCCTCTGTCTTTGAGCTCTTTGCTCTCCTACTTTTAAGGCTTGCCGGGTTCTGGGCGATGGAGGGTCTGGAAGGCTTTCTAGTAACTAACTCCTCCAAACCATGCCAAAATCCAGGCCCATCTTCAGCACACAGCAACTGGCGTCTTTTGTTTGGCATTGTGGGCCACTGGAAACAAAATTGCCAGGTTAGACTCAGGTGAGGAGCAAACAGAAGTAGGGACAATCCGCTGCAATGTCACCATGCCAAAAGAAATGCACTACTGGGCTAAATTGTGTGCAGGACTGTGGCTGAGAACAGTCTCCAGAGAGACCGAGTAAGCTGGCCGAAAATAAGGTCTTGAGCAGCGGGAAAGTGGGCACTTGCCCAAGGGCAGGACATTACCCCCACTTTGCCCTAATGCGAAATCTCTTCCATATATCATCAAAGCTCATCCTCAAGACAATGATTCACACCGCAACCAAATGAACGAGCCCAAGGCAAACATCACTTATAAAAGAAGAGATGCATCTGTTGGAGATTTGGGGTGGTACCTCGTTGCTTCAGGCATGCTGTTTCCCCCAGGAGAGTAGAAAGGTGCATCGTCGTTATATTCATCAAAGACACCCCATCGGAGATGAGCCCACTCATGGACAAGGACTCTGCCTGTGGAAGATCAAGGACAAAACCTAAGATACCTTTTTTAAAAAGTACAGTATACAGGTAGGTAGAAATTATTGCCATGAATAGTGAGCAAGTATCTCAGGGACGCGGGTGGCGCTGTGGGCTAAACCACAGAGCCTAGGACTTGCCAATCAGTAGGTCGGTGGTTCGAATCCCTGCGACGGGGGTGAGCTCCCGTTGCTCGGTCCCTGCTCCTGCCAACCTAGCAGTTCGAAAGCGCGTCAAAGTGCAAGTAGATAAATAGGTACCGCTCCGGCGGGAAGGTAAGCAGCATTTCCATGCACTGCTCTGGTTCGTCATGCTGGTCACATGACCTAGAAGCTGTACGCTGGCTCCCTCAGCCAATAAAGCGAGATGAGCGCCGCAACCCCAGAGTTGGTCACGACTGGACCTAATGGTCAGGGGTCCCTTTACCTTATGTCAGGGTACCTCAGGCAGGTGGTAAGAATTAGTCCCCAACTTGGGAGCATGTGATGGGGCTGGATGGTTTCCAGCATTCCCCAGCCCCTATAAGCCTTCGGTGGGGCAGGGTATGGGGAGAGAACACACCATGTTTTAGACTTGCTTTTTGATGTTCTGTAGCTGGTGCTCAAGAAGAAGCCAATCAAGCCTGGCAACCCATTCGGCGCCTGCGTGTGACTGATTACTAGCTTGGAAGGAGGACTCAGGAAAGCAAACCCCTCCTTGACAATTATAACACACCCACCCCACAAAAAAAACCCTAAAATAAAATCTGAAATGTTGTGCAGTCATACAAATGGTTAAGTATCTATTATTATTGGATTAGCCAACTTTTCAATTTGAGTTCTCCTGTATTTTTTTTTTGGGGGGGGTAGTGCTGCTTAGGAAATGGTGGAAGAGGCACCTCTATTTCTACCGTTCAACAAACAGATTAAAAATTCAATTTAGCTTTCCTTGTTACGACCCAGAGACTGCATACGGTGCAATGGAGGAGGACAAGACTCCAGCTTTCCACAGCCTCTTCCGGATCCTGCCAGCCAGAGGCACATCCTGCCCACCCTCCTTTGATTCAGAAGATGAATCTCCCACAGTACTCCTGCCTCCCCGACCACAAGGACTGCCCAATAAGGCTAGTGCTCTTTAAAGGCAGCCATCTTCTTTTGGAAGGTGGGGCTCGCTATGCACCCAGTCAAGATGTCTCAGTCTCTGGCCCAGTCTAAGTGCTTCTAGAGGCATCATCATGCATCACTTCCTCAGAAGGGCTGTGGATCCCTTGTATTTCTGAGGGCGTATTGACTTAGTCTCTTGATGAGACACTCCTGGGCTTCCCCTGTGAGCCTTGAGCTCTCACAGAACAGGACATTCCTTGGCTATGGTCATTTTAAGTCAATTCTTAATGGCTTCAGATATTAACCCACGAGAGAGTCTGAAAGTACTTGATACAGACCACATACACCTCCTAAATGTAAAGCACATGACTTCTCCCTTAAATAATCCTGAAAACAGTAGGAAGTCGTGTACTTTATGGTGTGCAAGCCACCACAGTAACGTTGCTGAAAGGAAACAGAGGCACGTTTTGTGGGTTGAAAAATGTGCTGATAAACTGGACACGGAGATATTGCCGGTTCCTTATGACGTTTTGGTTGCCTTTAGAGTGATAAAGTTTAAAGTGGTATGGGTTCCTCAGGACTTTTCTTACTCTGTTATTTTAGGGAAACTCGAATAGCATTTTAATAATAAAACAGGCAGTCTAATCTGAACGAACAGGTAGTAAGTAATACCTCGTGGTCCATAAGCGTCAAGCAATTTGTCATTTGTCAGGAAGTTAGGAGTTAAATGAATGTATCGCCCAGGTTCCCCACATCCGCCATACTGTAGGGTGTAGGGATCATCTCCATGTTTCAGGTAAGGAGCTGCCACTATGACTTCTGCCTGCAATAAAATAGAATTTGGTTGAAAGATCACCCAGAAAAGCAGCAGCAAAGTACCTTTGATATTAATGCTTTATCGTGATTTTTGCCTCAACAAAAATCCTCATTATTATTATTAATAATATAAGGGATACTTGGAGGGTCTGCGAATGTACACAGCCCAAATCTATGCCTGTTTACTCAGAAGTAAGTTGAGTTGTAAACAGAGTGAGTCTTTATTAGATCACAGCCTTGTACTTTCTCTCTCCATTTGCCCCAATCTTTTAAAAAATACCCTAAGTTCACCTACATTTCAATGCATTCTCTCCAGACTTACCTTATCGTACGACTCTCTAGTTACTCTTTGATAGTCAGCTTTTGTTTTCCACGTCGAAGGAATGATCACCTTTACAGTCTTGAAGTAAAATCTTTTCTGCGTTGCACCAAACAGGTAAGCTGATGCTTCTTGAACCATGCCCTAGCAAGGAAAGGAAATACGAGACCTCCATGTGTTTGGCAACTAGCATCTGCATTTGGGTTTGTAGAATGTGCACTTAGGGGTGGTGTAACAATTTTAAAGGCTTGCCTTCCCTCTGCCAGGCTTAGGCTGGCTCAACCAGCAGTAGCCCCAGTCTTGAACAGAGCTTGAATCGGATGTACTTAACTTGGCTTAACTTACGCTGGCTTCCTCTACACCAGCTAGTTGTATACTGCAACATTTTCTTGCAGTTCCCACCTATATATAGTATACCTGAAGGAGCGTCTTCACCCCCATCGTTCTACCCGGACACTGAGGTCCAGTGCCGAGGGCCTTCTGGCGGTTCCCTCGCTGTGAGAAGCCAAGTTACAGGGAACCAGGCAGAGGGCCTTCTTGGTAGTGGCACCCACCCTGTGGAATGCCCTCCCACCAGATGTCAAAGAGAAAAATAACTACCAAACTTTTAGAAGACACCTGAAGGCAGCCCTGTTTAGGGAAGCTTTTAATGTTTAATAGGTTATTGTATTTTAGTGTTTTGTTGGAAGCTGCCCAGAGTGGCTGGGGAAACCCAGCCAGATGGGTGGGGTATAAATAAATTATTATTATTATTATTATTATTATTATTATTATTATTATTATTAAAGGCAAAGGCACCCCTGACCATTAGGTCCAGTCATGACCGACTCTGGGTTTGCGGCACTCATCTCGCTTTATTGGTTGAGGGAGCCAGCATACAGCTTCCGGGTCATGTGGCCAGCATGACTAAGCCGCTTCTGGCGAACCAGAGCAGCACATGGAAACGCCGTTTACCTTCCCACTGGAGCGGTACCTATTTATCTACTTGCACTTTGACGCGCTTTCGAACTGCTAGGTTGGCAGGAGCAGGGACCGAGCAATGGGAGCTCACCCCGTCATGGGGATTCGAACCACCGACCTTCTGATCGGCAAGTCCTAGGCTCTGTGGTTTAACCCACAGCGCCACCCGCGTCCCTATTATTATTATTACTATATACTTATATCCCCACCTATGCTTGCACATTCAACACATTTAGAAACATTTAGCAGTCGCACCTTTATGTTGTCGACAATTTTGTTGTCTTCGGGTATCTGAGGGTTGATTGCAATGACAAGGTCTTCAAATCCACCATTGTTGAGTTTCACCGTGGCATCTGTCACCCCATGTAGCGCTTGTAACATCAATGGAAGAAGCCACCAACTGGACGCCATCTTTGCTCGTGCCTCCTACTCCAGCCTCATGGAGAAAAATGACAGCACAGAAGGGTTATTTGTGCAAGGAGAGAGGAGGAAGCTAAAACTCTGCTGCATGTTTTGTAACCGCACTGGAAACTCTGACTGGCCTAGATAACAAAGACAGAAAAGCTGATCACTGACCCAGCTGATGGGACTCTGCTGTTGAGAGAGCTATGGGTGCATGGAGGGTTAGGGGTGAGGTGTAAAAAGGGGTTGGAAGGGAACAGAGAGGTTTGGCAGGCGGTGTCCTGTGGGCAGGTATCCTTATATTATTTTAATCCACCTGGGATCTTATGGTGAAGGGAGGAAAGTCAAATAATAACAACAACAACAACAATGCAGTAATAATATCACAATAAAACGACACCGTTAGTAAAATACAATAAACGGATAAAACAAAAACTTAAAACCAGAGCATTACCTACACAGCACAGCAACACCTTGGTGGAATTGAAAAGCCTTTACAGTGGGAAACACCAATAAAAGAACCCTACAAGGCAATATCTTCTAGGACTCAGGTGTTACCACAGTATTGACTATTATCTAGGACTGCCGCGTGTCCTCATTTTCCAGGACACGTCCTCTTTTTCAGGGGTAAAATTTCTGTTCGGGTGGCTGTACTTTTTGGATGAGACATAGACATGGCTGAAGACTTGCTTTCCTCTTCTCTTCTTCTGCCCTGCTCAGCAATATATTACAGCTTCTATAACCTACGTATAGTAGGGGTATTTAAAAGGAGAGTCATCATAGCGTCCTCTTTTTTGCTCTTTAAAATATGACAGCACTACCATTATCCCAGCCATGCTTCCACCATAGTCAGGACACAGAGTAAACCTTCTCACCAGATATTAGGCACAAGGCCAGCTGATATGGGAGGAGGTGGGTCCTTCAGGTATCCTGGACCCAAGACATTTGTTGCTTTAAAATATAATCAGCAATACTGCTGATTAAGGTAATGTATGGGACTTTGAAATTCACACTTCAGTGTAACGTTAAGGGCTGAGCTAGATGTGGTGTCAGCAGAACACACTAAAGGGAATGACAGAGGATGGTCATCAAAGGACATTAAACCAAGAAGATTCCTATAGCTTCTTCCCCAAAGCATTTTACCCCACTTCCAGTATAAAAGCTTGGCTGAGTTGAAAAGCATCCTTTGGAAGAGATAAGCCACAGGGTTGGGGAGAGTTTAGTACTTTTAGATCTTCTCAGGTCTCTGTTTTTAAATAAAGGGCATACATGAAGACATGCAATTCACACAGCACATAATTTAGCCCTGAGCTTTAGGAATATATCCAGTGAGAGCCTGCTGTGTCGAAAGAGCTAAAATCACACGAAGAAAATTGAAGTTTCAACCCAGTACATACTTACCTGCGTGTAAATCCAGCAGGACTAATTTTTGAGATTGATTAGATTTGCATGAGGCTTGTCCTGCAGATTACTTCCTGCCTTTTAGGACTCTTGCTTGTTCCGAAAGGTTCAGGAGCCAGGAGATCAACGCAGCGAAGTGTGGGTTCGATTTTCCTTTATATAATATCAAAACCAATGGGTCCACCCAGTTTCCCCTAAAAGGGTTTCAAAACCAAAAGGTACACCCAATTTCCCTCTAAATGGTTTCTAAACCAAAGGGTCCACCCTGTTGCAAAATCACCGAGGACATTTTAAAGAAGTATAAAATTAGCCGAAACTGTTCTGCGGGCAGCTGAACTCTCTTTGCTTCTAACTGAATTCTTTTAAAAGCTATGTTTAGAATATGCTTCTAGTGCCCTTTGAGATTTCACCCTAACGATTTACTTGCTTGGCTGCTAGTCATTCTGGAGGCAGGATGAGGCCAAGCTACACAGTTTTCTAACTTTAATCAGTCAGTAGCTGTTTTTTTAGACTACAATTCCCATCATCCCTGCACCACTCTGTAGCATAATACCAGGGGACCGAAGAGCATTCACCCAGTGCTACTCTCTGGACATTGCAGGTTGGGAACAGAGCCACCAGAACAGACTGATAGCCACCCTGTAGAGTCAGCCCAGAAGTCAGCCCATGGTCTATTATATCAATAAAGGTAAAGGGACCCCTGACCATTAAGTCCAGCCACGGACGACTCTGGGGTTGTGGTGCTCATCTCGCTTTACTGCCCGAGGGAGCTGGCGTTTGACCACAGACAGTTTCTGGGTCATGTGGCCAGCATGACTAAGCCGCTTCTGGCTAACCAGAGCAGCACATGGAAATGCCATTTACCTTCCTGCCAGAGTGGTATCTATTTATCTACTTGCACTATTGACGTGCTTTCGAACTGCTAGGTGGGCAGGAGCTGGGACTGAGCAACGGGAGCTCACTCCGTCGTGGGGATTCGAACTGCCGACCTTCTGATCGACGAGCCCTAGGCTCTGTGGTTTAGACCACAGCGCCACCCGCATCCCTTCATTATACCAATAGCAGTGGAGAAATTGAGAAAAAATAGCAGGACTGTATTACCCAACCCTTCTCTTTACAAAAGTCATCTATGACCTGAAAACAGAGATAATGTATGTACTTTGGTAACCCAATACAATTCTTAATAATAGGGTTGTTTGGCTTTGGGGGGGGGGAGTTGATTTTTTTTTTTTTTGCCATACGTTCAAATTCATTTCAGCAAATTCCCTCCAGACACAGCTTCCGACTGCAGTATTTGGGCTATGTCCAGAAAATTCCAGATGTATGACAACCCTTCTTATTAAATAATAATAGCTTTTTTGGCTAAAATGTTTGTACAATCTACTGGGTCAAGGGCCCCCCTTTAAGGGAGTGAGGACCACCCCCCTGATGCAATGAAACATCCTACACATTTGAGACCCACCCAATCACCGCCACTGTGCTGTTTGCCCTCCTAGGTGTGTGACATCATACTGGGTTCATAAGGAAAGGGTTAACTAATTGTAAAATGACTAACCAATGGGAACCCAAGGGGAGTTAGTTAGGAGTTAGAGTTAAGAGTTGTTGAGAAGTCAGTCTGGAGTTAGAGAAGAGATAGAAAGGATAAGTCTGTGGGTTATGCCTGTCTGATGTGAGAGAGTGAGAGAATCTGTTAAGAGGAGTCAGTCAAACAGTCGATATAATTGAGCATTTACCAGGTCCATACCTGCCAGACCCTGTTCATGTGATCAAGTTGCATAAACTGAAATTGATGCTGCTAAGTTGGACAAGATGCAACTCCACCCCCCTTCAAGATGGTGGACCAGGTGATGGTAGAAGACCTCTGTTGCCTCCAGGTGCTCATTCAGACCAAGAGGCGAGGTCAAGTTCTGGACAATCTGGAAAATCTCTACTGGACGTCTACTCCACCAGTATATAACCATTATCTAGCCTTGCTTTCTTGCTTTGAACTCAGTAGAATTGTGGGCTCCACAGTGCCAGAGAAGGTCTCAGGAGTGATAAATGTAACAAGCCTTCTCATCTTGCCATTCCACAATGAGATGAGAGCCTTGACCAGATCACGGGCTCTTTCCATTGGGGAAGCCCCCAGAATGTTCAGATGGATCTATCAGATCCTCAAGTGTCTGAGGGTGCATGACCTTAATCGGTCAGTGGAATTGGGTAATTTGAAAAAGGAGAAGTCTCTGATTATATTAAAAAGAGGAAGCTTCTTTCTGGGTAACAACTGGAAAAGGTAGATAAGAAGCAATCCATATCCTCTGTGGATGGGTGGATGGGCTGGTGCAGATCCATGTAGTATTCAGCAAACTCATGTTTTATACCTTTAGAAGGAATGGTGTGTGTTTTTTTAAAAAAACAATTTTTAATTTAATTTTCCATTTCAACAATCCAATCAAATCACATTAAATATTCCAAATTATAAAAATGCATATCATACAGTCCAAATATTCTGCCAAATAAATAATTTTTTATTGGGACTTCCTATGCTTCAAGTTCGGGGGGGGGGGCTGCTCTGATCATCTCATATCTCTACTGCCTTGAGTTTCCAATAGTTCCTTTAAATCTTCCTGTTGTTAACCTTGCTTCTTTCATGGCCTCTGAGTTGTTTCCACGGGGGAGTTGAAGTAAGCAATAGAATGAATGGTTTTTACCCTGCTGCCATCAGAGTGAATAGAATCTGGCATTTAGCTTTCCCTCCTTTGAGAACATTCGCTAGTAACTTTTTATCATACTCATCCTTTTGCTTTATATAAACCATTTGATCAATTCTTTTTTTCCTCAATCTCTAAGCACTCCAACTATTATGTTTAGCTGCCAATTACCTGTATGTTTTTGAAGAGCTTTTAGTTCTGCTTTTAGTCTAGCAATCTCCTCTTGCAGAGCCACCAGGGCTGCTAGTTGTTGTGTGTTTTTTCCATTGTCGCTGACTCTCTGATAATAATCTTCCACACACCTGTCTACCTAGCTTCCCACATTAATGGGCGGAAGCGGCAAAGGGACCTCGGCCCCTAGGAGTTGGTTCCTAGGCGTGCAAGTGTGTGTCCACAAACATACAAAGCCTTCATTTGCCCCCCATCCCAAAGGCTGCAGTCCTATGTGTAACATCCCGTTGCACTCAGTCAGACTTTCTTCTGGCCTATCCTACTCCCAGATGTTTTCACACACACAAAGTCGCAAAGCAATACAAGTTTATCCTTCCCACTGTTGGTGTTTTATGCTCTTTCGTTTCCAGGAATGAATGACTGACTTGGGTGTAGCAACAAGTAATGTGAATACATTACAGTGGTGCCTCAGGTTAAGTACTTAATTCATTCCAGAGGTCCGTTCTTAACCTGAAACTGTTCTTAACCTGAAGCACCACTTTAGCTAATGGGGCCTCCTGCTGCTGCCGTGCCGCCAGAGCACAATTTCTGTTCTCATCTTGAAGCAAATTTCTTAACCTGAAGCATCATTTCTGGGTTAGCGGAGTCTGTAACCTGAAACGTATGTAACCTGAAGCGTATGTAACCCGCGGTACCACTGTACATCAGGGAGAAACATTCTGGTTATATTAGGCAAATTTGCACAAAAAATGGGTGTAGGGAGAGAAATTTGCGTTCAAATGCTAACGAACGATCCTGAGGACTTTTTGTTTTTAACAAAATGCAACCGTGGAAATGCGGAGACTCAAACCTGAGTTTGGACAAATGAGAAAGTGAGAAAAATCAAAACGAAGACATTCACACAGTCCTCTTGATTGGCTTACTGGGCAGCTTGGATGAAAGCTTTCCTGACTCAAGCCTCACTTTAGGATAGCACACACGATTTCTTGCTGAAAGGTGCCAAACACCAAAAGACAAGAAGTCAAGTTTGCTGCCGCCCATCCATTGACAGCATCCCTCTGTCCCTCCCAGTGCCTGAAATGCAAACACACCTGTAAAACTAGGTGGCTTTTTAATGCCCATTCCAACAGGTAAGGAGTAGTTTGAGTAGCTCTGAGGGGATATATAGCTGGGTACCACCCATATGGAAAGCAGCAGAAATTTATGAGGAGTCTGATGTTTTATTGTGCTTTTAATATTCTGTTGGGAGCTGCCCAGAGTGGCTGGGGAAACCCAGCCACATGGGTGGGGTTTAATAATAATAATAATAATAATAATAATAATAATAATAATAATAATGGTTCATTCCAGTTCATGATGGCTCTGGATCATGTTTGTGGAATGCTGTCCCTGGAGACGGGCATCTGCCTCCCTCATTATTGACTTTCAGGAGAAATTTAAAGGCATTCATGTTCACCCAGATATTGAATTTAGTAACTTTGAGAGTGTGTGGTTTCTTTTAAGTGTTTTAAGATGGTTTAACGTTCTTAGATTTAAATGTCTTAAAAAAATATATTTTTAGGTTCACTCCTTTGGGAGGAAGGACACCGTTTTAGTAAATAAATAAATGCATCTAATTCTTTTAATGTTGAATCATTATTCACCCAAAGGCACTGTTAAGCAACCATTCCGTAGAACTGGTTATGTAGAAAGCATGGCAGCAAAAGCCACACTGACGGTTGACTTTGGTGAAACAAAGGTCTTGACCAATAAAGAACATTAAGTGAGGGGGTTCCCTTTTCTTTACACAAGATATCTGTGGTTGAAATTCAACATTGCACTCTTCCCATTGTTCCATCTGCACAAGCGTTCCAATTTGCAAGACAGAATAATACCTGCATGTACTGCTCTGGTCAGAGTCAATTTCAGGGGGGACATTCAGGGGTGGAATCACAGAATCTTAGATCTTAATACAGAATTTATATTCCTTTAACATCTGCCAAATCAAACTCAATGCAAAAGGTCACCTCTCTTCCAACATCCCTAATACAAAAGGTGTTTTAAAGGGGGTGTATTCTTGCCCCTTTTCTTTTTAGTTTATTTTTATCAGATCTTCCAGAGCACATTCAAAAAATAGAATCACATGCCCCAAAAACCAAAGAATGTTTTAATGTTTAATGTTCTATTATGCTTTATATATGTTGGAAGCAGCCCAGAGTGACTGGGGCAACCCAGTCAAATGGGCAGGTTATAAATAGAATGATGCCGATGATGATGATGATGATTAAATAGGACACTCCTATTTTCATCAGAGAAATGTTGAAGGGTATGCAGATATGGTTAAAGCATATTGGTTACAGGCTACAGTGTGGGAAGAATGAAGATGGTTTAGTTAACTTTGCAATACAGTAGTACCTCGGGTTACATATGCTTCAGGTTACAGACTCCGCTAACCCAGAAATAGTGCTTCAGGTTAAGAACTTTGCTTCAGGATGAGAACAGAAATCGTGCTCCGGCGGCACAGCAGGAGGCCCCATTAGCTAAAGTGGTGCTTCAGGTTAAGAACAGTTTCAGATTAAGTACGGACCTCCAGAACTAATTAAGTACTTAGCCTGAGGTACCACTGTATATGAGATTTGTTAAAAGAAAAGACCTCTGCCCAGTGAAAGATATCTTTCGTATCTTGGATCATGACCAGCCCATAGCATTATAGGGTCAGAGCGCTGAGCTGAGCTGAACTCAGTTCCAGAGAAAAGGCTGGGGAACAAACCACTGAAAGGGCACTGAAAGTCGTTGGCAAGCTTTTTCTCTCTGACACATAGACAAAATCTTTGGGAGTGAAATAACTATTTTAGGAGAAAACCAAAGCCAAAAGTGCTAAAGGTCACGATCTCACTCTTTCTCTCTCTTTCTTCCTCTCTCACACACAGCATTTCAGGAACAAACCAACCTATCAGCCGAGTTAATGCAAACCCATGAGCGCAACTCTGCATAAATGGTATGTTATCGGCCAATTCTGAATTACCGTATTTTTCGCTCCATAAGACGCACCTGACCATAAGACGCACTTAGTTTTTAGAGGGGGGAATGCAAGAAAAAAATATTTTTAAAGGGAACGCTGGGCAGAGCCTGTATACATCCTAGGTTCTGCTCAGCGCTCCCTTTAAAAATATTTTTTTATTGCATTCCCCCCTCTAAAAGCCAGTCAGTCCCTTCTCCCTCCTCGGGGAAAATCCCGCAAGAGCTGCTTGGGGGCTTTTCCTGCCTACATTTGATCCATAAGACGCACACACATTTCCCCTTACTTTTTAGGAGGGAAAAAGTGCGTCTTATGGAGCAAAAAATACAGTAACTAAAAGTGCAAGGGCAAGGCAGCCTGTCATCCCGCCATCACCATTATGGTTTGTTTTTAGGATTAGAACCATTAGCTGTAAAAATAAGAGAAAACAAGCCGGTTGATCCAGGGGCTCCTGATGTGCGGTGTTGCTGCGGCCCGAAAAATTCTGCTCAGCAGCCCCTCTCTTTTGTTTTGGGAGGAGATTTCACCCACAGGGCTTTAGCCTTTAGCGCTTCTGGCTGCAGAGTTTCCTCCGTTTTTCCCCTGGCCTTTGGGAACAGCAATTTTGAGCGGTTATTTTAAAGAGCCTTGAATTGAGTTTTAGTGGGGGCGAAAGAGTTTAAGTTATAGTAATTACTTTGCTCTCCTTTTTGGCTTTTGAGAGTTCCCTCTCTGTAAGCTTGGTGAATTCTACACAGACACCCCTCCTAATTTGTTTAAGGCTGGTTGGGGAAATTCCTGGGGCCGGCAGCCATTTTCCCCAGCTTATTTGAAGGGAGCGCCATTTTGCACTGGTGATAGTGCCATTTCTGGCAGGAGCGCCATCTTGTTTTGGCGGGAGCGCCATCTTGTTTAGGAGGGATCGCCATTTTAACGGTTAAAGAGTTTATTTATTTTGTTCTTTGGGAGAGCTTATTGAGATGCCTGTTAAAAGGAACCCTAGTCCTGCTCTCCCTACAAAAAGGGTAATTAGAGGCCTGTCTCAGTCGCTGCATTCAGTGCAAGCCCCAGCAGTTCCTCAGCAAACGCTGGATCGTCTGGGTGCTATCATGGCCAATATTGGCTTGAACCTTGTGGCCTTGACAAGGTTTAATTCAGAGCTTGAATCATTGGCTCAGCAGTTTGGGAGGCAGCCTGGTCCCCAGCCTGGCCCTTCCTCCTCTTCTACTGTTTATGAAGCCCATGGTCCCTCTGATGCGAGTGAAGGGAGCGAGGCTTTTGAGTCCTCTGGGGTTTTGTGGTCCCAATTGTAGTTTTACAGGATTCCAGTCCCACCTAGTCCTAGGGGTCATCCCAGGAGTATGCATGCCACGGTTCAGCAGACCTTTTGGTCTGGACTACCATGTTCGCAGTCGGCACACTCAGGTTTTGGGAGCTCACAGCTTTCAGCAGCACAGATTATGGGGAGAGGAACTTCTTATCAGCCTAGCACCTCACATGTTTTTAGTTCTGTTCAGGAGCAGTCGGTTCATTTGAGGAAGGTGCTCTACATCCACTCTTCTGAGGAGGATCTTCTGGTGCCCAGGGTCCCGTCATCTGGTGGCAAGCAGCAGAAAAGTCATTGCTCCAAATGCAGGGCCCAAAGGCACAAAGATGGCGATTCCTCCTCTTCTATGGGTACGGGATAGGCTCTGGTTCAGGTGATAGGGATGGGAGAATGGTCTCGCCATCCCTATGTGAAGGGTATTCCGTTAAAGGAATCCAGAGACTCAATGGTTTGGTCAACCCCTGAGAGGGGGTTGTGCCTGTGCCGGAATCCAGGGGGACACTGGGTGGTGGACATAGCCTGTTCCCGGCTTTCCGCTTATTGAGATGTTCACCCTAGGCTGACCTATGCTGGTACCCTGAGTCAGCGCTGCCTGCAAGAGTGCAGGGAGCCAGTCAAACCAGAGCCTATGCAACCAGTCACTTTCTGTTTTGTTTTTTTAAATAATCTTTATTAATTTTCCAAAAAGGTTACATAAAGTAAAAAAAAGACAAAAAATCAAAACTCAAGAACCTAAAAACATACAACACACAGAGAAAAAGAAAAAAAAGAAAGAAATTCACCTCTTCACGCTTATTTTCAATAACTTCTTTTCACAACTTCCCCACATCTCCTCCTATTGTTTTCCAACTCCAATTTATTTATTCTAGCAAGTTTTTCCCCTAAACATCCTGTACCTTGTTTTATTAAAATTACTTAGCCCTAATTTAATTAGATTCATTTTAGTTATGAAGTTATACTTTAGTTCATTATTGTACTTTAACATTTTATTAGCGTATATACCTTAACCCTCTATATAAAAATGAAAAAACAAACAAAGATATAAACATAGATCTAAAAAAGAGATACCTTTCCTAAAATTGCCACTATTTCCCTCCCACGGATTCCCCATTCTTATAATACTAATCTTTATTCTATAGAAAATAAAAAGAAAAGAAGAAAATTCCAAGCCCCCTTCGGACTGTTAAATCCCACCCTTCTCCCCCCGGTTTCAATCCTTAATCAAAGTACATTTAGTCCATATTTTTAGCCTGGTGATCTCACGTCCGAGGCACGCAAATCTCTCACAACTCCTTTCAGCCGATTTCTTTGAAAGTTTCTCATACTTAGCTCCCAGGATCGAAGAATTATTTTCTCAATGCTGGCCGTGGTTCTTTCAGCTGGGCCTGCTTGCTTGTAACCAGTATTCCAACGCTGTTTCATAAGTCTATATGTCCCAAATAGTCCTGTTTTCACCTTGGTCAGTTTAGGTTTCTTCTTAGCAGGTCTCAGTCTCTCTTCTCTCTTATGTAGTGTCTCGGCCTTCACTTCCTTCAGCTCCTCTTGCTTGGCAGGTGTCTTTTCCTCCTCAATCTTAGGTTCTTTTCCTTGTCCAGCTGCCTGTGTTTTGAACAGCGAGTCCCTTTCCAAGTCAGTTAGTGTGTTTTCAGGTAGCTTCGGGTTTGATGGGCTCGTAGACAAAACAAGGCCTTTCTCATTCATCTGTAACAATTTTCCCACGAGGGAGGTCAGCTTCTCCAAGCCAGCACGTATTTCCTGTATTCCTTGTTTTAGTTCCATTCTTGCAATGTCCAAGAATCCCCTCTAGAGGGATTCTGGTTACTTAGTAATCTTTCCCTCTCCGATCCAAAAGTCAAATTTGTTTGTAACAATCTTTCCTTATTTGCAATATTTTGTAACGATTTAGTCGGTTAAAGTTTCAATTTTCAGTTCTTTCAGCTTTGACAGCTAGTTTGACAGCTGTCAAAAGTATCTATGTCTCAGCAGGCTCTTAACTCGGGTTGCTCCCGGGCTTGAGTAGGGTGGTACTTTATTCAAACAAAGTAATCTCTTGTCCTCCAGCACCTTAGCTTAGTTCTTTTAAATCCGTGAGGTTTATATCTTTTATCCAATCACACGAGTTTTTCCCGCAACTTTAGTTGACAGGTCCTTGCTTTGCACTGTTAACAATATGGAGGAGACGGACTTCCCTTTTTTTTCGGCTCCCCCGTTCGTACCAAATCCAAACCGAAAAATTTATAATCCAATTTTCAAATTACTCACGGGTTGTTGCTCTTGCTTTTAAGTCCAAATTTAGCAGGAAGAAGTCAGTGCTGACTGGAGAATGGCATGCGGCTTCGCTCGGCAGGGGGAGCGGAAGACTCACAGCACCACGCCGCTCCCTGGCACCCGATCCGTAGCCTTTAAAAAGGCTCTTTCACGAGTCGGGGGGCGCTTACGGTGCCCGCCGAGTCACCATGTCCACGGCCTCCGTGTCCGTGGTTTTTGAGGGTCCCCGTGTCGCCGGCACGGTAAGACCCGATCCCCTGCTGAGCCGATTCCCTCCGGAGCTCGGAGGGAATCCGCCATTAGCCAGTCGCGCCAACCCGGAAGTCTGCAACCAGTCACTTTCTGTAATCAATAAAGTTGTGGCCTAAATTCTGCCAAAAACCAAAACTAAAATTTGAGTCAGGTGTGAATTTATTTAGGGGGGAGGTTTCTGGGTCTGAACACACAAAATGACAAGGATATTTTAGCTTGATATAGAATCAATCAAGATAGAAATTCTCTAAGCATTAATATGAAAAACAATTAGAAATCCATATAAAAACAATTAGAAATCCATATAAAAACAATTAGAAATCCATATAAAAAAATTCCTCTGAATCTCCAGACTTCCCCCCACCCCCTCTATGGGTCCCAATGTTTACACCTGCATATCAGACTTTTATCAACATTTTTTTAATCCATCTGAATTGTCCATAGTCATAGTCACCATACAAGTAAGATTAAAACCCTGCTAATGTTTTCTTCTGCTTACAATGGTCTCCTAAGTTAATTATATTTTCCCCATTCTTTTTTAAAGTTCTTGTCCTCTTGAACTTTCCAGTTCAGTTTTGCCAGAGTCCATTATAAAAATAATTATGAACTGTTGCACAAACAGTCCGAAGATCTTATAAAACAGTGCAAAATACTAACGAATTTTAAGTATTTGTGGCCTCTTTTGATGAGGCAGAAACTGTTAGACTTGCCTTTTAATTCTATAAATATATTTGGGGGGCGGAGTATTGTGTTTGCTGTAAGTCATTTTTATGTGTAAAGAGGCTAATAAATACTACTACCAGTGTTTTCTTCTTCTTCTGGGGGTACTATTTGCTTCAGTGAATCTACAGAGCACTCTACTCTGAATACAACCCAGTATAATTTACAACTTATCCACTTCCCTTCATCTGAATTGTAATGATACGTCAATACGATATAACTATACTGTCCATTTATTTCCTTTGTGTTGGCAATATATGACGTATTGTGAAATGTTGTTGAAGAAGTGGCATATATATATATATATATAGCTCAAGGAGCAACAGTAGTACTGGTAGTCGTCGTCACATAATTTCCATATTTCCGCTTACGTAGAATGCAAACTGCTATACCTACAACAGCCAGAAAAATAATTACAGAAACGCATGCAATTATCACAATTATAATTGTGGATTTGTCAACTGGGCCAGGATGTTTGTCACCTGGACTAGACGGAATAATGGAATTGTCAGCTGGAGTAGGAGAAATGGTGATTGGACGAGTAGGAGAACTTGGCCATGCTGGAAGGAACACGACTGCTCTGGCTATATTAGATATTTCTCCGACGTTGTCGCTGCCATCAATGCAACGAATGGCAAAGTAGATGGAGGTGCCATTCTCTTTTGTGAAGTTTACCGGCTTGTAGTGAAAGGATTGCTTGACCCCAGCAACTTCTGTCATCAGGCCAGCAGTGTCCACGGGAGTCGCACTATCAAAAGTTGCATTGGTTAACTCCGAGGGTCTTTCACCCATCTTTATTTCATATCTTTCAGCTGCAAAATAAAGGGCCCACAACAGGCATGTGTTAGATGTACATCTTCAAACATGGATCAAGGAAACAGTGACAAGCCTATCTTTCAGTGCATAACTTCCTGTCCTCCAGGAACCCTAAGCATATTGCACACCAGCCATTGCATAGTTGTGTGTTGCAGAAGACTTTGGGAATTAAAGAACAGACAAGATCTATGTCTGCCGTTACGGATTAAGAATAACAATGCCCAAATTTGCTTTCTGTGCATTTCAAACTTCCTGCCTTTAGGGAACTCTTACCACATTGGCTTTGAATGCACACCCGCCACTACATCTTTGCCTGCTGCAAAGGACTCTGGAGAATGTTCCAGAACATACTGTTAGTTTACATGGGCTGCCACTTAGGCTTGTCGAAGTTCCCCGTAATTTCTTGCCAATGCAAAAACATGGCCCATGTCACAGAACCCAACAGGGTACCTATTTCAGACCCTCCAAGTGTCCCTATTTTTCAGAGACAGTCCCTGATTTGCAGACGCCATCCCAGTTTCTGATCTGATCCCTCCTGGAATGTCCCACTTTTCCTTAAAGGTAAAGGGACCCCTGACCATTAGGTCCAGTTGTGTTCGACTCTGGGGTTGTGGCGCTCATCTCACTTTATTGGCCGAGGGAGCCGGCGTACAGCTTCTGGGTCATGTAGCCAGCATGACTAAGCTGCTTCTGGCGAACCAGAGCAGTGCACGGAAATGCCGTTTACCTTCCTGCTGGAGCGGTACCTATTTATCTACTTGCACTTTGCCATGCTTTCAAACTGCTAGGTTGGCAGGAGCAGGGACCGAGCAATGGGATCTCACCCCATCGCGGGGATTCAAACCGCCAACCTTCTGATCAGCAAGTCCTGTGGTTTAACCCACAGTGCCACCCACATCCCCACCCCCCTTAGGATGTCCCTATTTTTACTGGAGAAACATATGGAGTTATCTGACCCACAAGTCATCAGAAGGCAGCCCTGTATAGGGAAGTTTTTAAATGTTTAATGTTTTATTATGTTTTTATATACAGTGGTACCTTGAGTTACAAGTGCCTCTGGTTACAAATGCTTCAGGTTACAAACTCTGCTAACCTGGAAGAGTTACCTCGAGTTGAGAACTTTGCCCCAGGATGAGAATGGAAATCGTGTGCCAGCGGCGCAGCAGCAGCAAGAGGCCCCATTAGTGAAAGCACACCTCTAGTTAAGAACAGTTTCAGGTTAAGAACGGACCTCCGGAATGAATTAAGTTTGTAACTAGAGCACCACTGTATGTTGGAAGCTGCACAGAGTGTCTGGGACAACCCAGTCAGATGTAAGTGGTACCTCAGGTTAAGTACTTACCGTATTTTTTGCACCAAAACACTCACTTTTTTCCTCCTAGAAAGTAAGGGGAAATGTCTCTGCGTGTTATGGAGGGAATGCCTATGGGTTTTCCTACGGATTTTCCTCCTCTAAAAACTACATGCGTGTTATGGTTGGGTGCGTGTTATAGAGCGAAAAATATGGTAATTCGTTCCGGAGGTCTGTACTTAACCTGAAACTGTTCTTAACCTGAAGCACCACTTTAGCTAATGGGGCCTGCTGCTGCCGCCGTGCCGCCGGAGCACGATTTCTGTTCTCATCCTGAAGCAAAGAGCTTAACCTGAAGCACTATTTCTGGGTTAACAGAATCTGTAACCTGAAGCATATGTAACCTGAAGCGTATGTAACCCGAGGTACCACTGTTAATAGTAAAATTATCATTATGGAATAGGATGTCCCTATTTTCAGTGGAGAAATGTTGGAGGGTACACTCTTCCACAGAATAAAACCTTACACTACTCATCTGCCTTGCCCGGGGGGGTGGGGAGGGACGATGGCAAAGCACATACATGACTTAAAATAAGAACAAAATACGGATTTAAATATTGAAGCAACAATGCCGGAAACAGGCAGCCCCCCTCCCACCGAACAACAACAGCAGAAGGCCAAAAACATCAATTAGAAAAAATAAAAATTGAGTGTGGCTGGGGACATTGAAGGGTTAATGGAGTGTCCAAGGGAGACCCTGATGTGCAGTATTACATGCCTATGAAGTTAGTGTAACTAAAACTGTTGTTTGGCTCCCCACCCCCCAACCAGGTTAGTACGAAATTTAAATATTTCTCAGAGAGTCCTTACTGAAAGATTAAAGCAGAACCCCACATTTACCTGTCCCCACATCATAGTCATCGCCAGGAGCTGTCCAGGTGAGAAGAAATCCGCCATCACCAGCTTGCTGTACCTCAAGGTCGGTGATTTTACAGGGTGGAAGAACATCATGAATACCTCCAGGAGACATTCCTGATACTATAAAAGTACCACCAGATACAATTCTGGTGACATTTCCCAGATCTCCTTCAGTTTCGCTCACATTAGCTTCAGGTTTGGTGGGGTTCATTGTTATATTACCTACAAAAGCAGGTAGAAAGATATGTCAGATGGGGTACATTACGGCTGATAGGCAGATTATATCCAGGTATACAGGTAACCCATGACTTATGCTAATTATTGCCAGCACACTGGGATGTCTCTGTTGGGATTCGCAGGATACTGGATAAGTCTGCAGGCTTCAACAGGATGATGCAATACTCTGCTGGGTCAGAGTGACTCAGCAGGAGTGTGATTAGTGTGATTGGCTATCACCTGTTTTAAAAGGAAAGCCTGTTTAACAGTGTGGTTGTGCTGTAGTGTGGTGGAGAGTATTCGTTTGTAAGTACTCTGTATGGACTGTTTCTTTTGTAAATGCCTGTATATAGCTCACATTAAAAAGACTGCACTGGAAAAACCTGGAACTCTTAGTGTCTCGCTGAAAGCGCCGCGTGGAATACGCGACAGGGTTATGGGCCCAGCACGCTTCCGCTGCGCAAGAGTACAGGTGGCAGTTATCTAGCCGTGGGTGCTGGAGGTGAGCTGCAGGGATGGAGCAGTCCAGAACTGGCGTGTTGCTGGAGAAGCTGACGGCCACGAACTACAGCACCTGGTCGGTCCGCATGCAACACTTCCTCAAGCGTGAGGGCCTGTGGAAGGTGGTGGAAGATCCACCGCAGTCCTCTGAGGAGGATGAAAGGGATGAGAAAGCTTTGGCTACGATCATCCTTGGAGTGGACGACAGCCAGCTAGTCTACGTAGCTGATAAGGTGACGGCAAGTGAGGCGTGGAATGCGCTCAAGGCTGTCCATGTGCGAGAGACAGCTGGCTCACTGATAACATTGACCAGGAGACTGTACCGGTGTCGGAAGAAACCGGGGGACTCCCTGGTAAATCACCTAAAATTCCTAACAGGCTGTTTCCAGGAGCTAGCCTTAAGAGGGAGGCCTGTGGGGGAAGAGGACAAAGTCTTTATAGTCCTGAGTTCCCTTGATGACAGCTATGATATGCTGGTCAACTCCCTCGAGTCTGTAGAGACTGATAAGCTGACTCTGGAATACGTTACCGGACGGTTGTATGCAGAGGAGGACAGGCGTGCAGAGCGAAAGATGACCTCAGCCCAGCTGTTGGAGCATCCCAGAGGGAACGACAGCCGGGAGGAGCAGAGGTGTCGGGAGCCGGAGAAACAGCCAGGAGGAGCTGCTGCAGACCAGCTGGTGGTCAACAAAGTAAAAAGGTGTTTTTGCTGCAAGTCCAGTGGACATCTGCTTCGGGACTGCCCGAGGAAACAACAAAAACAGCAGAAGCACAGGAGGCAGCAGAGAGAGTCTACCGCTTGGGTGTCTGCAGATGGTCAAGAAAATGAAGAGCTGTGGGTTCTGGACAGTGGAGCTTCTCAAACCTTTTGTAAAAGAAAAGGACTGCTAACTGATGCTAGGGCTTCAAACAAAAAACATGTAAGTCTTGCTACGGGCCAGAAAGCTAATGTGGTTTGTGAGGGGGAGGTTGTGTTCCCACAGCTGGGACACACATTCAGGAATGTGTTGTGTGTGCCTAGTTTGCAAAACAATCTCCTGAGCATTCCTGACTTGGCAAAAGCAGGCTTTGAAGTAAACTTTGTGGGAGATCAGTGCCAGATAAAGCAAAATGGGGCAGTGTTGGCAAATGCTAACCTTAGAACTAATATGTATGTACTGCAGTGTGAGTCTAAGGTTGCGAATGTGCAAAATGTCCCAACCCATGATATGTGTATTCATCTCCTGCACAGGCGTCTGGCTCATGCTAGCTATAAGGTGCTAAACAAAACATTGGAGTTGTGTGGGGGGAAGAAAAACATTAAAAGTTGTGATAATTACTTAGACTGCAATATCTGCAAGGAGGTTAAAAGCAGGGCTTGCCCAGTAGCAAGAGCAAGCCAGAGAGAAACCAAAAAACCACTGGAGTTGATTCATGCTGATGTAACTGGTCCTTTTCCACCAAGTGTCTCCCACAACAAGTACTGTTTGATCCTAGTGGATGACTATTCTAGATTTGGCTGGGTCTATCCATTAAAGCAAAAGTCTGACGTTGCCCAAACTTTGAAGTTCTGGGTAAGAAGGGTAGAAAGGCAACTTGGCGAAAAGGTGTGCTCTATTCAGACAGACAGGGGAGGAGAGTTTATGGCAAGCTCCCTAAGAAACTGGTTGCGTTCCCAAGGAATTAAACATAGGCTTACCAATGTGGCGACGCCTCAGGAGAACGGGGTAGCAGAGCGTAGGGGAGGTGTCTTGCAGACACAAATGAAAGCATTGTTAGCAGATGCAAATCTTCCAATTAAGTACTGGGCTGAGAGTATTAAGACCGCAAATTATATTGGGAATCGCTTGTGGTCAAGGGTACTAGATGACATACCCTATAAAATTCTCTATAACAAAAGTCCCAGTTTGCAACATTTCAGAATCTTTGGGACAAAGGCGTGGGTTGACATACCTGTAAAGAACCGAAGAAAAGGTGGGAAAAGGGCACAGCAGTTGCTATTTCTTGGGTATGAAAGTGGTACGAAAGCCTACAGGTTTGAAGATGATAAAAATCTTTTGAGTTATAGTCGATCAGCCAGCTTTAATGAGCAAAGAAATTGGCCCAAGATACATGCAAACCTACTGCCAGGAAAAGTTTTACTGCCGAGCGTACCTGATAAGGCAGCTGAAACAAAGCTAAGAAATGGCAGCTCTCCCAGAGAAACTGAAAGGGAGGAGGTAAAGGTTGAGCATTTTTCTCCAGCTGCTAGCATAAAGCAGGGGAGAGAAGAAAGTGCAACAGGGACAGGAGGAGGTAGATCTACAGAGTCAATCCACCCCATAAGCAGTCCTGAAGGTAGCCCAGGGGGTGAGATTAATGAACCAAGGAGGTCTGCAAGAAGTAATAAAGGTCAACCTCCAGACCGTTATGGGTTCCCAGCCACCATAAACCAGGTTTGTGTAACTGAGCCAGAAAACTTTGAAGAAGTGCAAGAGTTACCTACTCTAGAGAAAGAGGCGTGGTTAAAGGCAATGCAGGCAGAGTATAACTCTCTGCTAAACAACAATGTCTTTGTACCTACAGAATTGCCTGAAGGTAAAAAGCCCATAAGCTGTAAGTGGGTTTTTAAAGTGAAAAAGCTGGCTGATGGTAGTTGTCAGAGGAAAGCCAGATTGGTTGCAAGGGGCTTTACACAAAGGAAAATGATACATTATGATGAAGTGTTTGCCCCAACAGCAAAGGCTGAAACAGTAAAATCAGTTTTAGCAATGGCGAGTCTGAGAGGGTTAAAAGTCAATCATTTTGACGTTGCCTCAGCATATTTAAATGCTCCTATTGACGCCGAGGTGTATTTACAGCAAATACCAGGTTATGAGCTGGAAAAAGACAGCATGGTGTTAAAACTGCAAAGGGCACTATACGGGTTACACCAAAGTGCACGTCTATGGCATGAATGCATAGACACAACTTTGAAAAAGATGGGATTCAAACAAAGCCTGGCTGATTCCTGTTTATATTCAGCAATGGTGCAAGGAAGTGTTTGTTATTTACTTTTGTATGTTGACGATATCTGTCTAATAACAACTGCACAAAAGCAAGTGTCTTGGTTTATAAACAGCCTAGGTAACAAATACAAACTGAAGTATTTGGGAGAGATTCAAAATTACTTAGGAGTAGAGGTTCAGAGAAATGAAGAGGGCGTCTACTCTCTGAGTCAGAGGGAAAAAATCGAAAAGTTACTGAAGACATATGGAATGGAGAGGGCAAATGAGGTTGACACTCCCATAACTACCCAGTACAAAAATGAACCAGAAGGGCAAAAATGTGAGAATGCAACAGCGTTTCATTCTCTGTTGGGTTCTCTGTTATATTTAAGTTGTTGGACAAGACCCGACATAACATTGGCAGTGCACATGTTAAGCCAAAGAAGTGCAGACCCGGCTCAGAGAGATTGGGTAGCACTCAAAAGAATCCTAAGGTATCTGAAAGGCACAAAAGATTACAAACTGGTGCTGGATACAGGATATGATCAGCAAGTGTATGCATACGCTGATGCCAGCTGGGGGGACAGAGAAAATGGAAAGTCTACCACTGGCTATGCCATATATATTGGAAATGCCCTGGTTCAGTGGAAATCCCAGAAACAAACATTTGTTGCCAGAAGTACTTGTGAAGCAGAGTACTCAGCCATAAGCGAATGTGTATCACAAATAGAGTGGTTTGCTTGCCTAACAAAAGAGCTTGGAATACCTTCTGAAATGCCAATCACTGTGCTAAGTGACAACATGGCTGCACAACAGCTTGCCAACCAACAGAACTTTAAAAGCAAGAGTAAACATATTGCTATAAGATACGGAAATGTGAAAAATGCTTTGGAAAGAAATGTGTTAAAGGTACAGCACTGTAACACAAAATGTAATGTGGCAGATTTGTATACAAAATGTTTGGATGCTCCTAAATTTCGAGACTTAAGAGAATTATTAGGTCTCAAGCCTTTGACTTAAGGAGGAGTGTTGGGATTCGCAGGATACTGGATAAGTCTGCAGGCTTCAACAGGATGATGCAATACTCTGCTGGGTCAGAGTGACTCAGCAGGAGTGTGATTAGTGTGATTGGCTATCACCTGTTTTAAAAGGAAAGCCTGTTTAACAGTGTGGTTGTGCTGTAGTGTGGTGGAGAGTATTCGTTTGTAAGTACTCTGTATGGACTGTTTCTTTTGTAAATGCCTGTATATAGCTCACATTAAAAAGACTGCACTGGAAAAACCTGGAACTCTTAGTGTCTCGCTGAAAGCGCCGCGTGGAATACTGTCGCGTATTCTCCCTCTTCCCCCACTCCATGCCTGTTTCTCACCATACCCAAATCTGCTCCAGATGCAGACAGATTTAGGGGGAGAAGAGGGAGGAGGAGAAGAAGAAGAGTTTGGATTTGATATCCTGCTTTATCACTACCCTAAGGAGTCTCAAGGGGACGCGGGTGGCGCTGTGGGTAAAAGCCTCAGTGCCTAGGGCTTGCCAATCGCATGGTCGGCGGTTCGAATCCCCGCGACGGGGTGCGCTCCCGCTGCTCGGTCCCAGCGCCTGCCAACCTAGCAGTTCGAAAGCACCCCCGGGTGCAAGTAGATAAATAGGGACCGCTTACTGGTGGGAAGGTAAACGCCACGTGACCCGGAAGTGTCTCCGGACAGCGCTGGCCTCCGGCCTCTTGAGTGAGATGGGCGCACAACCCCAGAGTCTGTCAAGACTGGCCCATACGGGCAGGGGTACCTTTACCTTTTAAGGATTCTCAAAGCGGCTCACAATCTCCTTTCCCTTCCTCCCCCACAACAAACACTCTGTGAGGTGAGTGGGGCTAAGAGACTTCAAAGAAGTGTGACTGGCCCAAGGTCACCCAGCAGCTGCATGTGGAGGAGCGGAGAAGCGAACCCAGTTCACCAGATTACGAGTCTACCACACTTAACCACTATACCACACTGGCTGAACGTTGTCTTGCACAAGGAGAAATCTTTGTGAGGGGGAACATTTTGCTTAGCGCTTTGTCGATTACCACGCCACATGTTAGATTTTTGTTTGTTGCTGTACTCAGTAACAGGCTGAGAATAAACAACAAACAATAAAAATGGGCAAATACCTATTGTGTGTGTGTGTGTGTGTCCCCACCTCCAGATAAATTTAAGATGTTAAAATCACTTTATTATAACCACCTTCTCAATACAGGTCTACCTCCATTCCTACACTGAGCTGCTTCCCCTACTCTGAAGCTGCTGTATGCAGACAAGTTATGTGGGTAAACGGATCACGTGCCTCTTTCCCACCCACACGTAGCATCAATGCATTACATATGTGGATCCAGCTATACATCTGCAAATAAAGTATTTAAAATGTAAAGTGCAATATACAAATGTGACACTAGACAGCGACAGTAAGCTACACCAAATTTAATGCATTTTTCAAAACATTTTTCTTTTTTAAAGCATTTTCACGGCGGTTTTTTATATGTGTGTAGATTTCACCATGGTTGCCTAGAGTTGCTAGGGGGAAAATAAAGCCATTTGATCTAGACCAGGCATGTCCAACCATGCTCCTCCTCTCTCCAATGACAGTGGGTAGATCACTGCTAGGTTTTTTTATACTGGGAGTAGATTGCAGTCTCTTGGGAGTTGGACGTGCCTGATCTAGACTTTGGGCTGGCAAATAATTGAAACAGATGGGAATCTAAAATGCCGAAAGTGTTAGCCAAAAGAAGGATACCACAGTCATATTTTAAAGCCTTGTAAGAATTAGGGAGTTGTTTCATTGGTTCAATGATGACACATTCGATTAACACATCCAGAATATTATAGGATAGAAGAATATGTGCTCAAGTGCTCAGATCTACATAAAGAGCCTTATGAAGAGGGGAATAGCAAGAAGAAACTTGTGTTACTCCCAAGACTCCCAATTTCACATTTTGAGAATCACAAGGCTAACATACCACCAGTAAAGCTATTTTATAACCCAGGCTTACCATTTTCTGTGTAACCTGGTATATAGAGAGCTTGACTCTGCCTACGGGACCGTTTAAGAACCTTGTCTTTTCCTTCAACACGCACTTTTAGGTTGTGTCTGCCATTTCCTTTGAGTGATGTGAAATACCTGGAGTAGATTCCATCGTTCTTGATAAGATCAGCACCTGAATACACAGATATAAAAATGTAACATCCCAAAGCTCACCTCTCACTGCTGGTCATTAAAAAAACAAAGCCCTACATAACCTATGTGGGAGGTGTTTATTTCACAATGTGTGTGGCTGTTTTAATGGAAATAGCTGCATATTTGATTCTGATCTCTGTAATATAGGATCATAAGGGACTAGTGTTTTAATATTTGTGCCTCACGGGCCAACACAAGTTGTAACCAACACAACACACCAGCATTATTGTAGCTTGCCATATATCTGACAAGCTCCATTTTTGGCAGTGCCAAGCAGTTAACAAAATCAAGACACTTCTCAAAATTAAAGACTCCCTTTCCCCATATGAACTAACCCAGATCCAGAGATCATCATCTGGTTCCTTTCTCTGTGTGTGATTTCTGAGGAAAGTTGGGAGGCTGGCAAAGAGTGACTGGGCCTTCTCTGTAGTAGCTCACAGTTATGTAATGCTCTCCCAGGAAGGCCCACTAGGCACCAATCTTGCTATCATTTCAGCACCAGACAAAGATGTTTTTGTTTTCCCAAACATTAGTAGGTCTCCATACTATCCAACATTTGACAGATAGCTTTTGCATGGCTTGATGAAACTAGGGAGCACAGATCGAGATTTTGATATGTAACGGTTCCAGTTCACATATGCAGATAAGGCAAGTTACATGCTACAGGAAAAGCCAAATACATACACTGGTATTGGTTGCAATGTACTGTATGTACTCTATCGGAAAAGAATGAATGAATTTGCCACTGCAAAAGATGAACAGCCAAGATCAGCTTTTGAATCCACTATGTCAGCTTAGATGATGCTAGATTTGATGAGTTAATATTCTGCTTCAGGGGGAAAATAAATAAATCCAGAATGCATACTGCCAATAACGTTTCGAAATAAACGTACCTGAACCATTGTCAAAAAGCTCCACCTCTTCAGGTGTTCCAATCTCTGGTTCAACTGTGGCTATGACTTTTGCACCGATAACAGGTAAGAATCCTTGGCTGACTTCTGCATAAATAACCATCGGACTAGGAAACTTATTGGTATCGCTATTCATAAAGGACTTCACAATCACCGGGGGCACATTGACAGATGCTGCTCTAGTTGTGACTGTTATCGATATGACCTGAGCGTTTGAATATGTATTCTCAATTGAGTAAATCCAATCTCCTGTCTGAAATATAGAAGAATATTGCATATCTAAGTAACGTTTGTGAATACAGTTCCATTCCTTTGGTTATTGTTGTGCTTTGATAAAGATGGATGTCATTTTCTACAAAATATATATCTACAAGTGCAGAAGGTACTAGCAGCAGCGGCAAGCTGGACATATAATGCACGTTTACTCCTTCCACGGTGAGCGGCAGTTGCGGCCCACTGCAGTGCCTCCTCAGCCCCGCAGATTCTCGCCATCTTTCCACAGCCATTGACGCTCCCTCCTGGCCACCACAGAGCATCATGGGCAACTTCAGGCCCGCAGTTTGAAAAGGCCAATCCGCAGCAGCCTGGGCGGCAGGGCTTGGGAAGAGGACCTGAGGAACACAGTCTTCCCTCAGGTCCGCTCCCCAGGCATAAAAGTAGGTCTGGGCTGCCCTAAGTGGCGCAGTCAGACAGAACAACAAAGGCCTCAGACTTCGCATGGTATAATGGACTGCCTAATAGTATAGATATAACATAAGATTCCTGCATTGCAGGGGGCTGGACTAGTTTATGCTTGTGGTCCTTTCCAACTCTACAATTCTACAGTTTGATAATTCTATGATTATTCTGTGAGATTCTGCCCTATAAGGGATAAAGTAATAAACTGGTCAGTTGCACAGAAACTATAATTTCAGACAAGCAACTGAATGTTAAATGTCATATAAGTTAGTAGTGAATGGCTCTTAAATAATTTGCTGTAGTGACGCAACCCTTCACTAACACAGCTACAGTCATTTCTCCCTTTTCAAAAAGGAATAGGCACATTCCTAGTGATGGTTCGATGCATAGTGAAGTTTGAGAAGACCTCAGCTTTTACCTCTGCGGTTCCATCAATCTTGAGGCGAGCTGTTCGGACATTGGTGTTATCAATTGCAAAGTCTTTTTCGGTGTACTCTCTTCCTTTGGGATCTGTGAGCAGAATTTCCGGTGGGGATGTGCCCCACGTCACCACAAAGAAAGTGTCATTCCCCACTGTTTTATCAATGGTTACAATACCATTCAGCTGGTCTTGGGAACCGACGCTTTGCCCTCTACTTTCAAGCTGTTGGTGGGGGGAGAAATAAGTATACAGTATGTGAAAAGTTTTATAAATTGAATACATATGGTTTATTTCCTTTCATAAGATGTAAAGAAATGAGTGGCGGTACATTGTTTAGAAGGTGCCTTCACAATGGTTAGTTCTGCTGGACAAGTAATATGCAATACTCAGCCATTAATAAAAATGCTGGTACAGTCATGACATGATAGGTCTTGCCCCATACAGATATTGGTTTGTCCAGTGCTGATAAATTTAGTTTCTATCAATATTACAATGTTAAAGACATGGAGGAAGGCAGATAAGCAGCTACATTGAAACAGGTGGAAACAATCGCACCTCTACCTCAACAGCCTTGGAAATGGCCAGCCAATATTTGGACAATGCTAGATGGGGGAACTCAAATCTCCAGTTTCCACATTTGGCAAAGGGTTGCCAAGGAGATACAATCTTCTGGGCAGGAACCATGGTGCTGGGTTGGTGTTTTTTTTAAAGAAACACTTTTGTCATATACTATTTTCCTAATGAAACCTCTTCTCTAATTTGTTATTTGTTCAGGCAAATAAAAATGAATTATATCACACATTCATTTGAACTCAGAATGGTACATTGTGAAATGTTTCAGCTCTGCCAAAATCCATTTTGGCCGTTTGTCCTTCTTTTTTAATTCTTTTAATACCTGTTCCTCCCCCTGTTCAATAATAGAAAAACGTGGGCTGTAGAATTGATTTCACTCCGTGTTGACTTAATTCTTGTAGGGTGCCTAGTAATTTTAAGCAAATAATAATAGTGATAGTGATGATGATGATGATAGACTGCTGCATGAACTCAAATCTTTGCAGTTCAAACCTGAATAGATTGTTGACTGATATCTCCACTTCCTGAAGAAATTCCACTGAAAGCATCGATGAGGCCGTTGGAATCCAAACTGTCAGTGGCAGAAAATTTTGAACCTCCTGAAATGTGGTTGAAATAATAATAATTAGAAGAATTTTTCAGGTGGAATAAAATGCAATTAGCTTTTGTATGATACCTTGTAGTGGCCACTACACGGCGTGGTGAAAATTTCATTGAATGATCACTAATTCTTTCACTAGGGTTTTTTATTTCATAGAATGCCACCCCCAAGGTGTTTGTGTTTTGTGGTCATAGGCAGCAACTGGAATGGCTAAGGAAAATTTAGCCCACTTAACTCAGCGGAAGGAAGGAAACTCTAGATTTCTTAATTGCCCTTGTGTCTCACCACCGCAACTAACCCAGTACACAAAGACCCTTTCCAATGTTATCCTCACAACAAGTCTGCTGAAAGACAGGGCAAAGTGAGCTTTTGTGGCTGAACCTCGGTCTCCCCATTTTCAATATGGCGTTCTAGCCTCACAAATGCCGTAATGACAGAATACCACATTTAGTCAAATCTAATGCTCACTTTCTGGGGCCAAATCACGTTGCGAAAAATGAAGGTGCGCATTAGATTTGACGGCACATTTACATTCGCCAGCAAATACATTTTCTTGTTTGTTTCAAGGTTCTGAAAGTTGAGGTGTGTGTTAGATTTGATGACGTACATGTATGAGACTCGAGTAAATGCGGCAATAGGACTTCGGATTGTTAAGGATCATGGTTTAATTTCCTGAAATAGTCATATTTATTCATGTTAAATTACTGTGTGCTTTTAACATGGGTTTTTCCTTGGGCTGTAGCTCTCTCATGTGATTGGCTGACTGTGAGTCACATGTGAGAGGCGTTCCATTGTGTTGTGACTGTTATTCAAGTACAGTGGAACCTCAGATGCCAAACACCTTGGAACTCATACGTTTCGGCTCCCGAATGATCGAAAACAGGAAGTGAGTGTTCAGTTTTCAAACGATTTTTCGGAAGCTGAACGATCGGCGCAGCTTCTATGGCTTCCGATTGAGTTCAGGAAGCTCCTGCAGCCAATCGGATTCCCAGAACAGATTCCCGTATTTTTCGCTGTATAGGATGCACCCGACCATAGGACGCACCTTGTTTTAGAGGGGGAGAACAAGAAAAAAAATTTCACCCCCTCTCTGCTCAGTGCCCCTTCAGCAAAGCGACAGGAGTAACGGAGCCCCTTCAACTTCTCCTCCTGCTTCACTGAAGGGGCACTGCGCAGCTCTCCCTCTCTGCTGAAGCCAGGAGAGTCTTGCTCTCCCAGCTTCAGTAAAAGGAACCCAAAGCCTTCGGAGAGCAGCGCGAGTTCCCGCTGCCCTCCAAAGGCTTCAGGTGGCTATCCCTGAAGCCTGGAGAGTGAGAGGGGTCGGTGCGCACCAACCCCTCTCGCTCTCCAGGCTTCAGCGAAAGCAACGCATAGCCTCTGGAGCGCGGAGGGAGCACTCCCTCTGCACTTCGGAGGCTTCGCGTTGCTATCGCTGAAGCCAAGGAGCCTGCATTCGCTCCATAGGACGCACACACATTTCCCCTTAATTTTTGGAGGGGGAAAAGTGTCTCCTATAGAGCGAGAAATATGGTAAATTTGAGAACCAAAGTACGAGTGTAACTGTTGTTTTTAACTGCTTTTCTGTCTTCTCTCTCTCTGTGTGAGGGGAATGGCTGCTGAGAGAGGCTTCTCTGAATACTGCTGCGGACAGTGTGTGTCTGAAGTGAAACAAACTTTTTGCAAGACAGCAGCTGGCACAAAGTAGCACAGAAGACTCCTGTAAGACTCTGACATTTCATTCAATCACTTACCCGTCATGTCTGCCAATCTTTCTAGTTCTTCTGCAGCACTTGGTCCCAAAGCAATGGTGTGAATTATAGACCCACTATTTTGAACTTCTTCGAAACAAGAGGTTATAGCAGTATCTTCTCCATCTGTCAAGAGCACAATTTCACAGCCTTTTGTAGTTGAATACTTTTGTAAAAAGACCTGTATGGAAAAAAAGGATTGAAAAATTAACAGCAATTAGTAATTTAGAAGGGCACACACTTAAAGTGTATGACATAACTGCTACAAAGCTCTGCAAGTATGTTGTACGGTTGCTGCTCTGTGACATATGTGTGAATTAATTTCGTACCTCTATAGGAAGTGGACTGCGGTGAGGTAAGTGCCATATATGTTACTGTTAAGGGAGAAACAGCATTTGCTACTTCACTACTTCACTACTTTCAAAGGGTAGAAAATATGTGCAAATTGGGTTGCTCACTCCCCTCTCTAGCTGCTGTTCCACAACAACTGCCATAGCATTCCCCTAAAATCCATGCCTAGGAACAGAAGACCTCACAGTTTCTCGTTTTTATATTCTTAAATTTCAATCTCTGCAGTTATGCAGCAATTTCAGAATTTTATTTTTAAAAATCCTCATGAAAATTATTCAGCATTTTAGTGCGAATTTCCCCTAATAAACATGTTTTTTATATGCAGTTTTCACTCAAGTGCATATTTTTGCAAGCAGTTTCTCCCAATATAATGCATCTTGATTATAGATTTTTTCCCATGTGATTATGCATCTTGATTATAGGTTTTCCAATAATAGATTCCATTTCATGCAAACTTGTACATAATATGTTCATTTTTGTAAACATTGGTGAGCTGGAAAACTAAAGCAATTCATTTTGGATTGAAAACTAATAAATTGAAAACTACGGTAATTGAAAACTAATAAAAATTATTATCAAAAAAAAAGAGGAAAACTTAAAGCACCAAATTTGGAAAATTTTGAATTTCGAAGGGCAGTATGTTTGGGTTGTCAAATTGCTTAGGAAAGTGATAAACTCGACTTTAAATGCAAACTGAACAAATTCCCCCTCCCTATCCCCATGCTTGGAGAAACCAGCTTTAGCACTCTCTTTGGCCTCAATATGGAAAGGGAGAGAAAGCATATAGCTTCCGCTGCAGGGAATTCACAGTGATGCAGTATAGCTCCTTCACAGTTTAGGACAAGTTTATCAGGCTGCCCAGTCCCTAAGATCATTGCTAAATCAAGCAGGAAGAAGAAAAAGAAGAAGAGGAGAAGGAGTTTGGACTTGATATCCCACCTTTCACTCCCCTTAAGGAGTCTCAAAGCAGCTAACAATCTCCTTTCCCTTCCTCCCCCACAACAAACACTCTGTGAGGTGAGTGAGGCTGAGAGACTTCAGATAAGTGTGACTAGCCCAAGGTCACCCAGCAGCTGCATGTGGAGGAGCGGAGAAGCAAACCTGGTTCACCAGATTACTAGTCCACTGCTCTTAACCACTACACCACGCTGTCTCTTTTGGCTCCACCCAAGCTATAAACCTGAGCTTTCAGGTGAGTAAGAATCCAGAACTGGTTGAACACCACCTACCCAGGCAGCAAACCACCTACTAACAGCACCTCTATCTTGTCTGCGCTGAATTCCAGTTTTTTTGGCTTTTATGAGACCTGATATGCCCCCTAGAACACAACTATTATATGCAGCAACCCTGCCTTCTTTTAGATCTGGCTACTCAACTAAACAGAAGCATAGGAATAAAATCTAGATTTTTTTTCCTTCTCCTTCACCTGAAATCCAGACTGCACGCCGGAACATATGTTGGTTCCTCCACCAGCTGAGGTAGGAAGATAGTCTGCAAGTGTTTGCCGCATGCTGTTGCTGCTGATCTGTTTCAAGCCAGTCAGAACTGATGCTCTGTTGTTGAACGTGACTATCCCAACCCAGGATCCCCCTTCAATAATCTGCAGGATGAATATTTCTGCAGCTTGTTTCATCCGACCAATGCGATTGCTCTGCATGTGAAGAAGAAGAATAATTAAAAAACAAACAGCATTCACAGATTTGCCAGTGCATTCTGAGAAGCAAATAAAAAATTTCCCTGAAGCTTTATTTGTAAGTATAGTGATCGGCAAAACATTCGTGAATATAGACAAATCCATAATGTTTCAGAGTATCCAAATAACTTCATCCATGTTGTGATTCAGGGCGCAATCCATCTGGAAATTTTTCTAAAATGGATGGGAGGTGCACAACAGCAGCTTTCATTTAAATGGGGCTTGTCCCGTGAATTGTGCTCTGGAAGAATATTTCTCCTATAATATTTTTGTGGCTGCTAAACACATTTCCATATGTTATATATGGAAATACCAATTCAGTTAACAGAATCTCGTTTCTATTTGCTTAGCAGTTGTTTGGTTAGTTAGATGGTCTTTACCCTGACTTTCAGTCAAAAGATTCCCATGTCTCTTGAAACCACTTCAGGGATTATCACCAGAACATTGGTAGCTGCTGAAGCTTCCTGCCCTATTGAGAATCCAAAAAGACCTGATTGATCTCTTTAGATATCTCAACCGAATGCTTGCAGTTGGATTTCCTCCTTCCATGCTTCATCCATTCTGTCTCTCCCCTACCCAGTGTTTACCATCTCCCATAATCCATCACTTGCTCTGGGTTCCCTGCACCAACACAGAATGGGACTGAGGTTGCCCTCTGGCACACAACGGCCACATTGCCCTTCCCTGCAGCTCATCTCCTGTATGGATTTGTTACCACAGCTGGATAAATATCCAAATAAATTTATCTAATCATGTAGACCAAGTGTGATGAATGTTTGCTGAACTACAAATCCCATGGTCATTGGCCATGCTTGCTGGGACTGACAGGAGTTGTAGTTCAGCAATATGTAGAAGGCTGAAGGTTCCCTGCAACTGAGATACAACAAAATTGAGCCTCACCGTTCCTAATATAGAGTGTCATTTACTACAGAAATGTCAATGCTGTAATGACATTTATAATAATGATTTTATTTTTTATACCCTGCCCATCTGTGTGGGTTTCCACAGCAACTCTGGGCGGCTTACAGCACTTTAAAAAATGTAAAACATCAGACATTAACATTTCACAATACAGGGCTGCCTAAAGATGTCTACAAAAAGTCAGATAGTTGTTTATCTCCTTGACACCTGACAGGAGGGTGTTCCACAGGGAGGGCGCCACCACCGAAAAGGCCCTCTGCCTGGTCCCCTGTAACCTCACTTCTTGCAGTGAACTGCCAGAAGGCCCTTGGAGATAGACCTCAGTGTCCATTTGCTTTCGCTATAGACATGAATACCATAATTTTTGAACTGTCTCAAAATAGATCTTCTGAACATGGTAAGAAGACTTACCGCATCCATGCTCCCGGAAACATCAAGCACTAGACACAAAACTCTCTCCTGTTTTTTCAGCAAGGAGACAGTGGGATCAGGTGGGGGAACCGTTATTGGAGATGAACTGGCAAAGTCGGGAGAGTCCATAATTACTTCCCAGGTGCTCCTGTAGTTGCACATTTTATTCTGCAAATTTGTTGCTTTAATATTATGGTTGCTTTTGTCACAGAACTGAGTAACCTAAATAAAAGATAGGGAAGGACAGGTCAAGATCACAGCCTCATTAGCAATTCCTACTTCATGGCAGCTGTTCCTTACGAAGAGGTGCTGCAAAGATGGATATTCATTGGTACAGAGACAAAAAAAGGCTACAGGGTGTTCAGCAGATTTTTAGTTCTAGACGTCTGTTGCCCTTAACCTCACAAAAATGCAATGAAAAGAGTTTCCAAAGAGTCTGTTCAAGTTTACTTATTGACATAGCTGTCAACTTTTCCTGTTTTTTAAGCGAAATTCCCTTATTCTGAATAGGATTCCTCGCAAGAAAAGGGGAAAGTTGACAGCTATGCTTATTGACCTCCCAGGGCTTGAACAGACATTCACTTCCCATGTCACAAGTTAATGTCTGTGGCGATCACACAGGTTCCCCAGACATTTCACCTTCTATTTATCCCTGTGCCACCACTTTATTTCTCGCTGCCACCACCCAGGCCCTACCTGGTACAATACTGAGTCCAGTCAGGGTTAAATTGGAAGATAAACTTCTGTTTATTTATTGCAGTTTAACAAGTGTGTGGTTTCATAAATGGTTTCGGTCAATTACAATCATGGGGTGCCTATCCAGACCTATAACTTCCGCTACCTGCTCTCACTCACTAAACCACCTCTCAGATATTTACTTGTCTTCCTAGCTCCTAACTGTTCCTGACTCAGCTCATTTCAAAACCCAGAGCTGGTTTTATAGTCCCTCTGACTCCACCCCCCTGGGTCCTGATTGGGTAACCTGTTTAACTATTTCCTCTCCAGCACCCTCATATGTTAACGTCACAATGTCCATACATCACTACAAGGGGGAGTCTCAGTGCTCATGTGGCTGAAATAGCAACGGCACAACACAAGAGGGAGGTATAAGATAACACAAGAAATCCCTGGTGTATGCAGGAGTAGAAGAAATCCTGGGCAAACCTCAAAAGTTTAAAAAGTCAAAAGGGGTGTGTCTCTGTGTGCCTCGTTCTGCTGTGAAATGTTTTTTTCTGGGCTCCTGCAGGTGGAGGAAGAACGCAGTCCATTCCCCCCTTAAACACGGAGGTTGAGGTTGCCTACCTCCTTAGCAAAAAAAATATCTTGTGTTTTTGAAGGCAGACACGGGAGAAGAATAGATCCCGACTGAGATTTGTCGTACTTACGGAAAGGAAACTTTGCAAATACATTATAGAAGCTGCAGTATTTTGGTGCCTGCTTGGGAAAAATGCACATCCATGTTCAAACAGCTGAGTTTGGGGATCAATTTTGCAACGTCTGTGATGTTTGCCACCAAGTGGGAATACGTATTGACCGGTGAAATCCGTCGAGCACCTAATCAATATAATAGAAACAAATAATGGCCAGTCAGTTTAAAAGTTGAGAAATACGCAATTATGTGTTGGCATAGTTGCATGCTGTGTTATTGTTGTCCATGCCACAGTTGCTAAAACGCCCACCAGCACTCCCAGAAGATCGGACTGTAGAACAATGGGAAGAAGGCTTACTGGAGTAACAATGGGTCTCTCGACCAGTGGCGTAGCGTGGGGGGTGCAGGGGGGGCTGGCCGCACCGGGCGCAACATCTGGGGTTAGGGCAAATCCACAGGTTAGGGGGCGCAAATCCACGGGTTAGGGGGCGCAAATCCACGGGTTAGGGGGCACAAATTACTTGCCTTGCCCCGGGTGCTGACAACCCACGCTACGCCACTGCTCTCAACACCCTACCTAGGCCTTCTCATGGGATGCATGAGTGCTTGGAAGACTGCAGCTGATAAGGAGTTGGGCAAGGAAAAGTAGGTAGTGGGTAACATGACAGTGACCTACAGAGATGGCCGTGTGGCACATCTAGAGCAGGTGTACATTCGGAGGAGCAAAACCCGACTCCTCATCTTGCCCCATATGCTGAAAAATCCGCCAATGCTGAAAAGTACGGAGAATGAAAACCAGGGCTCTGGGGCTGGAAGGGGCAAAGCTGCTATCCTGAAAGCCAGAGGAAGAGGGTGTGGCATGGGGCTTGACAACATTTTCCAGAAGCGGCAGTAACTTCAGATGCAGCCTTTTCTCAATGAATTGAAAACTCTTGTTGTGGAATGTGGTGGTGATGGGCTTTTGAGTTATTCAATAAAAGTGTTTCTTGCAAAATGGGGGTGGGGAGAGAAAAGGGTACTCATTGGGTGTGCTGTCCGCCAAGACATTGCAGCATTTTCCCCTAATGAAAAGTCTCTTCTGTATATCATCAAATTACAGGCTAATGCAGTCTAGGCAATAACTGGATGGTATGGGATGGTACCTTGTGGCTTCAGGCAAATTGTCTCCCCCAGTAGCATAGAAAGGTGCATCATTGTTATATTCATCAAAGACACCCCATCGGAGATGAGCCCATTCATGGACAAAGACCCTACCTGTGGAAGACCAACGACAAAACTCATCGTGACACACTTTTTTGGGGCGGGGGGAAGGAACATATAATGTACAACACACATACACACACACACACACACCAGCAATTAAATAACTATGAAAGGGATAGGCAACTTTTTGATCTGATTCCCTCCTTCCCTCCTATCAAAATCTATAAGGCTTCAGTTCAGTCAAGGTGTAAGCCAGCAGGGGTTAAGAGCAGTGGACTCGTAATCTGGTGAACTGGGTTCGCGTCTCCGCTCCTCCACATGCAGCTGCTGGGTGACCTTGGCCTAGTCACACTTCTCTCAGCCTCGCTCACCTCACAGTGTTTGTTGTGGGGGAGGAAGGGAAAGGAGATTGTTAGCTGCTTTGAGACTCCTTAAGGGGAGTGAAAGGTGGGATATCAAATCCAAACTACTACTACTACTACTACTACTACTACTACTACTCTTCTTCTTCTTCTTCTTCTGACAACATTGTGTAGCACAGCCTCATGACCTTGTCATGGACTCTCACCTTGAGTTTCTGACTCAAACCATTGACTTGACCTCTTAATGGAATATTGCTGGGCTTCACCTGTGAGCCTCGAGCTCTCATAGCACAGGGTATTATCGGCTATGGTCGTTTTAAAGCCAATTTATTAATGGCTTCAGGTTGAGGGGATGAGGTGGTACGATGGAATGGGAGCATGTTCAACTAGCTTCAAGAAGGGAGATATTTTCTGATGAATCTGACATGGAAATATTGCTGATCTGTTGCAGAGAAATTAGGAGGCTTTCAAGTAATTAAGCAACTACATTTAAGGAGTTAATGGAATTCCCGAGAAAGTATTATCTTTTGAAACCTTGACTCACATTTTAATAATAATAATAATAATAATAATAATAATAATAATAATAATAATAACAGGTACTACCTCGAGGACCATAAGCATTATACAAATTGTCGTTGGTCAAGAAGTTAGGAGTAAAATGAATGTATCGCCCTGGTTCCCCACATCCGCCATATTGCAAGGTGTAGGGATCGTCTCCATATTTGGGGAAAGGTTCTGCCACTATGACATCAGCCTGAAATTTAAACAGAACACGGCTAAAAGATCACAGAGAAAAGAAACAACCAATACCATTGATATTAATCTTATACGGTGATTAATCTTATACGGTGATTTTGATTCTGAACAGAAATACAGTACAGTGGTGCCTCTGGTTACGAATTTAATTCATTCCAGAGGTCCATTCTTAACCTGAAACCATTCTTAACCTGAGGTACCACTTTAGCTAATGGGGCCTCCTGTTGCTGCTGTGCGATTTCTGTTCTCCTCCTGAGGTAAAGTTCTTAATCAGAGGTACTACTTCCGGCTTAGAGGGGTCTGTAACCTGAAGTGTTTGTAACCCGAGATTCCACTTTACACAGATTTGGGCCCTAGGGTTGCAATGCACATTTAAAATAAGTCATAGCCTAATAGTGTATTCTCCTAAAACAGCTGAGATCATCTTTTGAATAAGTACCTGTGCAATTTATGAGGTGTGCAGCCTAATACTACGCAGGTAGATATAGAAAGAAGTCTTGATATTCAGTTAGGCTTACACTCAGTAAAGAGCACATCGGACTGCAGGGTTACTGTCAGTGAATGTATACATAGTCACAATGATAGGCTGTCCAGATCTCCAGACTGTCTATATTTTGTGAAAGAGATTCAAATGCACACTTGTAAATTCTGATCTGTATAAGTGAAGTGGATTGAAGCGCTCTGTCACCCTAGCACAATAAATCAGTTTGTTTTGAAACGGCTTTTTGCAGTTAGGAAATGTGTTGAGAAACAAGGAGTGGACCAATGATCAACAGGAAGATGTATAACACCCTGCATAGAAATCAAGATGGGTAGGCAAACTAAGGCCCGGGGCCCGGATCTGGCCCAATTGCCTTCTAAATCCGGCCCACAGACGGTCCGGGAATCAGCGTGTTTTGACATGATTAGAATGTGTCCTTTTATTTAAAATGCATCTCTGGGGTTTTTGTGGGGCCTGCCTGGTGTTTTTACACGAGTAGAATGTGTGCTTTTATTTAAAATGCATCTCTGGGTTATTTATGGGGCATAGAAATTCGTTCATTTTTTCCCCCAAAATATAGTCTGGCCCCCCACGAGGTCTGAGGGACAGTGGACCAGCCCCCTGCTGAAAAAGTTTGCTGAGCCCTGGTATAACGTTTCAGAACAAAAATGCTCAATAAGCACTTAATGTTCTCTAACCTCTGAATAATGAGCCCTTATAACTTAAGAGCAAGCAGGATGATACCAAAAGCATAACTTTGGGAGCCAAAGAACTGTAGGCTAAAACAAAAGTATCTCAGAGAGGTAATGTATATATGTGTTTATATGCTAATGCTAGAAGTATCCCAGCCAAGATGGGCAAGCTGAAGAGCTTGTTCTTAGAGGATAGTGTGGATGGAGTGGGCATGACGGATGTCAGGTAGAATGGAGAGAGACAGTGGGACATGGTTATATCTGGATACTAACATTATAAGAAAGCCAGGCAAGAGCATCCTGGAGGTGGTGTTGCTCTGTACATCAAAGAAGACATGGAGTCCAACAAGCTAGGTTAAGAGTGGTTGAAGCCTTGTACTAATCTCCAAAATAGATGGACCTTTACAAGGATCCATCACTTGGGTTAAAGGAATCAACATTTGATGCCTACGATACAAGCATATTATGATCATATTATGCCTTGTAAATCTTCACAACAGCCATTGTGTTGGTTATGCCAAGAACTCGTGACTGATTGACGTTTGAAAGTGAGCATACGCACTGAGAAGTGAGTTTAAAGAATGAAAAATGCTCAGGATCACCAAAAGGCTTGTTACTTTGCTGACTTGTGAAATGGCAAATGCTCCAAGTACTTTTCATAGTCCATGACAGCATATGTGATAATAAATTTGTTAATAATAGAAATAAATTTTATTTATACCCCACCCTCCCCGACTGAGACCGGGCTCAGGATGGCTAACACTAAATATATAAAATACATTAAAAACACAAAATCAAACAATTAGTTTAAAATACAATTCAAATCACATTTAAAATCAAAATAAAATTAAGTGGGAAGCCATGAATCATAACTGTAGGGGTAAGGAATTAAAATTTCACCAGGCCTGGCCACTCATGCTAGTATTTAAGATTTCTCAAAATATATTTTCCAGTTCCTTTTTTCATGCATTCCTTTGAGAGTAAAGGGGGATCCTGTTTTGGGAGCGCACCAGGGTCCCCAACCCTTTTAATCTAGCCTTGACCATTATCACATCTGTAAGAACAATATATTTTATACAGCCCAATTCCCCTAGACTTACCTTATCATAGGTTTGTGCAGTTACTCTCTGATATCCATGTTCAATCAAAAGTAAACCCAGTTGCATTCAAAGGTGATGGCATAGTCTTATTCTGTATTTATTTTTCCCTCTGATCTTTCCATTTGCCCCCAATCTTTTCTTTTTTTAAAAAAATACTACAAGTACATTTGCAATTTAAAGTATTCCCCTAGACTTACCTTGTCATAGGTTTCTGTAGTTACTCTCTGATACTCTGCTTTGTCTTTCCATGTTGAGGGAATGACAAGTTTTACAGCCTTGAAGTAAAATCTTTGTTGTGTAGCACTGAAGAGATATGTTGACGCCTCTTTGACCATGTCCTAACAAGGAAAGGAAAGGAAAGACCTCTGTCTGTCAGTGACTAGTATCTGCATTTGGTTTTACGGAATGTGCCCTTTGGTCTTTTATGCCATCTTTCTTTCCCTAAATCCCTTTCTCCAAGGGTAGGCAAACTAAGGCCCGGGGGCTGGATCCGGCCCAATCGCCTTCTAAATCTGGACGGTCCAGGAATCAGCGTGTTTTTACATGAGAAGAATGTGTCCTTTTATTTAAAATGCATATCTGGGTTATTTATGACGCATAGGAATTCGTTCTTTTTCTTCTTCTTCAAAATATAGTCTGGCCCCCCACAAGGTCTGAGGGACAGTGGACCGGCCCCCTGCTGAAAAAGTTTGCTGACCCCTGGGCTAGTTGATGCATTGCACATGACTGCATCACGCACATTTTTGTGTGGATACTCCTGCGTCATTAACTGCAGCCTGACATATAGGGATTTTAGCATGCAAAACTACACCTGAGACTCAGCTACACAGCTGCAAACAAAACGTTTTAAGTGTGTTTCAAGTGCAATATACAATGTGACACTAGATGGCAAAGGTGAGCCTTATGGAAAATTCAATGTATATATATATATTTAAAGTTGGTTTGTGGCTTTTTCCAAAAGCATTTTCAGAATGGTTTTTATATGTGTGTAGATTCCACTCTGATATGAGGGGGAAAGAAGTTCTGCAAAAAGTTGTACCTGACAAACTTCTGGGTAAATTACCTCCTGTTAAAGACATTTTTGTTTTGTTTCTCCAAAGTGGTAGCCATTTTGTCAAGTGATGGTGGAGGGAAGGGCTGTTCTTGGTAGTGACATCCCACTTCTGGAATTATCTCCAGAAATTTGGTGCTTCACAGAGCTCTGATTAGTTTAAACCTATAATCCTAGATAATTTGAAGGATTTCCAACTGCTCGATCAATATGCCATGTGGTGTTTAAACCTTTTGGCAAAAACCAAAACTTTTGCGCCTTTTCATAACCAATTTTGTTTTTTTCTTGCACTACCAATCGATTAAAAGATTTCAAAAGTCTTTTCATGGGGTTTGAGACAATAAAATAGTATAAACAGCACACATACGTTCACGTGGGGCTTCCGTTCCCAGCCCCCGAGTGTGTCAGCGGAGTTACTTTTGTAAAAATCTACAAGCAACTTATTACTTATTTCTTATTAAATTGATGGGGTGTTTTACATCTGCAGAGTCACACCGCACATTTAAAGCCCACGACTTGACCCCAAAGATTTCTGCATGTTGTAGCTAATTAAAAGTGCTGGGAACAAGTAGCTCCGTGAATGGGAAAGGTAAAGCTGGGGGAATTCACTTTAAATGTGCGTTGGTTGTGCTTTAAATGCACGGTGTCAAAACTTGAACAACGGTCACCTCCAAGTACATGGCAGCGTTCTGGCACACAAACAAAACCACACAGAGGAAGGCATGTGGTCCTTCAGGAAGTCCGTTGCTGTTTCACAATCTATCTCTCCCTTTCTCCCTATTTTCAGCACTCAGGGAGTGAGCACCAATGCATGTATAGAGCAGGGGTGCCAATTTGAATAAAATAGAGGGGGCAGATAAGTCCTGCCCCACATAATCACAATATGCAGCACACAAACATCATTTCAATGGCAATGCCCATCAACGTGGGGGGGGTGTACCTGGCCCCCTCAAATATTTTACTAGGGGAGTTGAAGAGACCTCGTCCCCTAGGAGTTGGCTCCTACGTCACAGAGCCAAAATGGTGGCACCAGTTCACAAGAGGGAAGGATCAGAAGGTTTGGAGTCCCTGCAAGTTTTGCAGATTTTTAAAATATATATTTTTAATGCGCCTGTGGGGGAAGACAGCCTGTTTTCCTGCAGCTGCCATATATGTCTGAGCCTTGTTGCGGGGAAACCTACACTCGTAAAACGCACAGTGCATTTTCACAGTCTATCACAGTCGCTGAGGGGTAAGATGCTAATCAAACATGTTCACAACTATTTAGCTGTCTCACCTTTATGCGTTCAACAAGTTTGTCATCTTCAGGTATCCTAGGATTGATGGCAATGACCAGGTCTTCAAACCCACCGTTGTCGAGTTTTACCATGGTACCTGCCACCCAATGCAGTACTTGCAATGCCAGCAGAAGCCGACAATTCATCATCATCTCTGCTTGCGCCTCTTAGTCCAGCCTCACGGAGAGAAATATAAAAGGGTTATTTAGACAAGTGCTTTGAAAGAGAGAGGCAGAGAGAGGCAGAAAAGCCCTTTTTCGACAGGACAAAGAGTGCTGCAAATCAACCCAACCCCACGTTTCCTTGTGCTATTCATCACAAATACCGTTAAGTTCTCATTCAATAATATAAGGCACAGCTACTCACTTTAGAGGCTCAGAACACGAGGCTGTTGGCTAACACAACTGCACAGGGAAATGAAAGTAACCACAATACGAGAGAATGGGTGGAGTGCTCCAACGGGCAACGGGAAACTGATGTTTAACTCTGTCATTGCCATCTCCTTAGAATAAGGTCTGTTATTTGCTTATTGATGTAAAGCTCCAGAATGAATTTTGTAGAGTTAAGCTTTCACCTCTATCTGCAGCACATTGTATTTTATTGCTATGGCTAGTGGCTGATGCAAATAAAGATTATTCTGATTCTACCGTTGCCATCTCTGAGCAGGGAGAAACTCCAGGGGCCTCAAGTGCTCTTCCAGGTTTGGTTTCCTTCGACTGTAGGTCAGTGGAGAATGTGGCGACTTTAGGACATACTAGTTTTATTCACGCATGGATACAAGCTGAGCATAGGATGTAGGAGCTCACAGCATTAACACCCCAACAGACCTTTCTTCCCTTTTGGTTTTCAGGGGAGCCCTAAACTCCAGCACAGCGCAAAATGTATATTTGTGTCTCTAGCTTCCTGCCTGCTTCCAGCTCAGCCACCCACAACTCTGGCCAGTCTCCTTCCTATCAGCTAGGTCAGGGGTCAGCAAACTTTTTCAGGAGGGGGCCGGTCCACTGTCCCTTAGACCTTGTGGAGGGCTGGACCTACCCTCTCCCGAAAGCACCCCTCCTCCTGAAAGGAGCCCCCTCTGCCTCCATTCATGCCGCAGCCGCCAATGCTGCCTCGTCTTCGGCAGCAGCAGCGACGACCTCTGCCTTGGCCAGGGGTCCGCGGGGCACAGAGCTCATGCTGCTGGCCTGGGTGGTGGAGGCAGCCTCCCCACCACCACCACTTCCTCTCCCTCGACTCTTGGCCATACGTGGCTCCCTCAGCGGGAAGGAAGGGGTGTTGCCCAGAGGCGGTCTGCAGCTTCGGATTGGCTGCAGAAGCTTCCTGTCGGACTTGCGTTCGACCGAGCGACTCTTCCGGTCGAGTCCTCTGACGTGATTAACGACCTGAGCCTTTGATGAGGCACCGAGCACGTTCCCTCATTACGCAGTGTATCCAGCACGCAGGGAAGGACCCGAGATAGTATGAGCTACATTGCAAAGAGTGTTTTATTTCTAACTACTCAGACAGAAAAGAAATATACATGCTCTCTCTGTGAAAGCAGAGGACCAACTGGGAAACAAAGTAACAGGAAACCAGTAAACATCACATCCATCTCCCATCTTCCTGCAGCCAATCTGAAGCCATACCAGCGTCATGGAAGTCAGTCCCCATGCAGCGAGTCCTGCACGCTGTGCCCGTTTAGCTCAGGGACTGATCAAGCGGGCTGCAGGGTCCGCAAGGTTTGCGGGATGGATTAACAAGCCCAATGGGCCGTATCCGGCCCCCGGGCCTTAGTTTGCCGACCCCAGAGCTAGGTAAAGGGGTGGAAAAGGCCCATTCATTTGTTCTATGGCACAAAGCAAGTTCTTGGGCTATGCTAATTGTGGTGCTTAACTAGCTAGCCAAAGTCCTTGCGGGCTATGATACATTCTATCCCCACAGATACAGGAAAGGAATTAAGGGCATCACCCAGATTGATCCCCCCAGCTCACAACATTACATAGCTTCTGTCATATGCTGATAGGCACACTTCATTATGTATGGTTTGCATAATTTGTCTTAAGTAAATGTCAATTAAATACAAACTTTGAGGCTCTTTTTTTCTTAGCAAAATCACCGATTACATCTTCATACTTCATTTTACACAGATTACATCTTCAAATTTCAATTATTTTTTTTGCAAAAGCTCATTCTCAGTTGTGAATACTGAGTGAATACCTTTGTTTCCATCTCATGGTTGGCTTAAGATAGTTCTTTACATGTTTCAGTTTTGAGAAAGAGATCTCCCCTTCACAACTTGCTCCAAAAATGGTAAAATGCATTCTAAAATCAATGTTGACACTTGGAAAACTTGTCCGTTATTTGTGCGATGATAATTCTAGCCACAGATTTCCTGCTTGTGCATACATGAGAACAACAGAAATCCACCTGTGAGCTAGCCACAAGGAAACTAAACCTGCCTGAATATGCCACTGGCATATTCAAACCTGGCGTATGCCACTCGCTGTCTGGTAGAATAGTCTGCAGAATTTGTCACTGGCCCTCAAAGCTGAGTCAGCATTACCGATGTCAACATCATCAACAAAAGCAGGTGATTTGCATAGTAGAGTCCCCTTGCAGGAACATAGGGAGGTGCCTTATGCCAAGTCAGATCATCTAGCTCAGTATTTCTACTCTGACTGACAGTGGTGTTCCAAGGTTTCATACAGGGAAATTTCCAATGCAACCTGGAGATGCTGGAGATTGAACTGGAGGCCTTTCACATTGGAGGCCTTTCACATACAGTGGTACCTCGGGTTAAGTACTTAATTTGTTCCAGAGGTCCGTTCTTAACCTGAAACTGTTCTTAACCTGAAGCACCACTTTAGCTAATGGGGCCTCCCACTGCCGCTGCGCCACCGGAGCACGATTTCTGTTCTTATCCTGAAGCAAAGTTCTTAACCTGAAGCACTATTTCTGGGTTAGCGGAGGCTGTAACCTGAAGCGTATTTAACCTGAGGTACCACTGTACAAGGAATATGCTTTGCCACAAAGCACAAACAAAAATTATTCATTCATACTTTGCCACTGAGCTACGGACCCTTCTCATAGTTGGATGGTGGGAGTTCACTTGCCGTTATTTTGTTAACTCTTTTGTTTGCATTCCTTTACTATGCAAAAATATTCACAGTGTAGTGAGATGGACTCAGTTGTCAGAACCACTGCCCACAACGGCTGCTTAGATTTCGAAAGGGACATTTGGACCAGGAAAATGGTGGGATAAGGTATTCCTATTCCTGCATTGGGGCGGGGGTGGAACCTGGATTGAGATTTTGATTGCGGGGCAGGGGGAGAAGCCAGAGGCAGAACATGGGGAAGAGAAATACAAGTGGGGTACACTATGCTGAAGAAGTTGGGGGAAGTTAGGTGTCTTTTTAAGGGAGACACCTAGGCAATGTGAGGTTGCTTCCCTTCAAAGCAATCGAAATTGCCTTTTTACATTGCTGCACCCACCAGAGGAGACGCAGGTGGTGCTGTGGGTTAAACCACAGAGCCTAGGACTTGCCGATCAGAAGGTCGGTGGTTCGCATCCCTGCGACGGGATGAGTGTCCATTGCTCGGTCCCTGCTCCTGCCAACCTAGCAGTTTGATAGCACGTCAAAGTGCAAGTAGATAAATAGGTACCTCCAGCGGGAAGGTAAACGGTGTTTCCGTGCGCTGCTCTGGTTCGCCAGAAGCGGCTTAGTCATGTTGGCCACATGACCCGGAAGCTGCACGCCGGCTCCCTCGGCCAACAAAGCGAGATGAGCGCCGCAACCCCAGAGTCGGTCACGACTGGACCTAATGGTCAGGGGTCCCTTTACCTTTACCTTACCCACCAGAGAGGAGGCAGGGATGTCTTTACCCGATGCACATTACATGATCTGCTTCCCTGTGCTGCCAACCCCTCACCTCTCAAAACTTAAATAACTCTGTCATCTCTGCATGTGCAGCTGTTTCCTGTAGTGTTGACACCTCAGCTGAACTGTAGCTTACATTTACAAATCATATGCAAGCCGGTTCGAAGGAAACAACAGTATTTCTCAAGAAGCTACAGAACACATGTGGTTTGCAGCTCACACCAAGTGTGCTTGGCTTCAAACACCAGTGGCGGGTGTGCATGGGAGCCCTAAATAGAAATATGGAGGGAGGGAGGCTATAGCATGTAGCAGGGTGCTCCTGAGATCTACTATGCTGTTGCATTAATAGATCTTTCTGTAGATATCAAATCTGAAGAGGTCTGTTGGAGAGATTTAAAAGGCGTTCCTTGGCTGGAGGTATCCCTCCCAGAAACGACCCCCCCAAAAAAGGATACAGGCTCCAAGTGAAAAGATAGGCCCTTACTGAAATACAAATGTTCATAGGGACACCCTCAAAAATAAGGAGGAGGCTGTAAAGAACCACACCCCAAGCTATGTTTTTTTATACTCTTCCAGATTACATGGATGATTTCTTTTCACCAACCAAAGGATCACAGCAATCTTAACACCATTTGATAACATATAACCACTTTTCGGTGCCTTTCCTTATTAAGACTTTGACTAATTTTCCTATTCATTAAAGGTCTCCCAATATTCTCTTTCACCTGTCAACAAAACAATTCAAGATCAATCACAACCGCCATGCCTAGCCAAGTCTCTTTTCAAGCGTACAATGGTCACCATAGATTCCAACAGTTTATTCTTCCTCAGTGTCCTGGAACAGACATTTGCTACATACAAGACTAGTTCCATACTGTAAAAGGTAGGAAGGCAGTTTAGCTAGGCTATAGGCTCAAAAGAAGATGGAATCATCAACATGATACAGTTTAATGAAACTGTTATGTTCTCCACCAGGTCAATAAATTGGCTTGCTTGCATGGCTGCCGTTCAGGCAGGTGCTGTAATCAACTAAAGATTTCTCACCTCGTGAAGCAAGCCCACACACCACGAAAAAACAAAAATTCTTCAATAACTCACTGTTACCCTCATCTCATATTCATATGCAGACAGGTATGTCCGCAAAATATCTTAATTTTCTCTAGCATCTAGCTTATTCACACAGGGTTGAATGCTGCAGTTGGCAGTGGTGTCCAGGCAAAAATCTGGTAAATGTCTGGGGAAATCTGGACATATGACAGCCGGCAAAACTAAAAAATATATATCAACAACTTTTCTATCCAGATTTTCACTGTTTGAAATATGGCAACGCTAATATAGGTATGTGATTACGGTACCTATACAATGTAAATATTTACCTACCTTGAGGGCCTCAGAGTCTAAGAGTGCCTAGGACCTATGAAGAGTTTAATCTGACCCCGACTAGGCAGTAGGCAGGCTGGTATTGGAAGAGGTGGTGCTTTAGATATCCTGAACGCAAGACATTTGGGACTTTAAGGGTAAGCAACAACACTTTTAATTGTACCCAGAAACACATCGGCAACCAGTACAGGCATTGCATCCCAGCAACACCTTTTGCATTCTTCCCTCAAGGAAGGACCAGAATAAATGTTAAAACGGTCCTGTCTCCTCCAGGCAGCGCATTTCAGCGTCTAAGGCAACTCACACCTTTTCACTATTTGCTTAAAACAAATATTTAAACTGTGTTTGTTTGTTTGTGTTTGTTTGTTTTAAAAGAAATAAACTTTAATAAAATAGAATCAGTAAGAACTTTTATTTCATTAAAGTTGATTTCAAACAAATAGCTTAAATGAATAAGAACTTGGATATAATCAAATTATTAGATTACATGCATGTTAGAAGTCACAGTGAATATTTGTGCAGACAATGAGGGATTATATAATTAAAGCAGATTGAAGTCTACATTTTTCTAGCGTAGCACTTTGCACATGACGAATCTCCTAAGATATCATTTTCATGGAGGAAATGAAAGGTGAAATGAAAGATGAGCAAATAAGCTATAACTTCCACAACCCAAAATTATACGAGTTTGCATTTTCTGTTTCATTTATTTCGTCTGTCTCCCACTTTCATGTCCATTTGTCTCTCCATATATACCCCTTAGCCATCTGGATATTATTATTTACCTTTTAGTATCTTGTCATTTAAGATGGCACTAAACACACCAGAAATTTTCTCTGGAGAGACAGTGATTTCCTTATGAAATCTTCCTTCAAAGGCTTATTCTCCGTGGCTCTGCACCACCCTGCGCCATGCCAAGTTTAGGCATTTTTGCTACTTTATTATTACCGCTGCCAGAAATCCACTCAGAATGTTTTCAAAACCTCCTAGCAGATAAGTAAGCTTAGGTATGCGATGAATGCTAACACTAGGGACAGGACAAACGCTTCGCTAAGATGCTTGATCTATTAAAGAGCTGCTATGCACATAAGGGACGCGGGTGGCGCTGTGGGTAAAAGCCTCAGTGCCTAGGACTTGCTGATCGAAAGGCCGGCGGTTCGAATCCCTGCGGCAGGGTGCGCTCCCGTTGTTCGGTCCCAGCGCCTGCCAACCTAGCAGTTCGAAAGCACCCCCGGGTGCAAGTAGATAAATAGGGACCGCTTTCTAGCGGGAAGGTAAACGGCGTTCCGTGTGCTGTGCTGGCTCGCCAGATGCAGCTTGTCACGCTGGCCACGTGACCCGGAAGTGTCTCCGGACAGCGCTGGCCCCCGGCCTCTTAAGTGAGATGGGCGCACAACCCTAGAGTCGGACACGACTGGCCCATACGGGCAGGGGTACCTTTACCTTTACCTTATGCACATAAGGGAATACTGTTATTTACACTGGGGTCTTAAAGGTACTTGTTGAGAGGTTCTGAAGGCTCAAGAGACACTGTTGCTGACACTAGGTTCACAACACCACAACAGACTTGCAACATCATAGCAGAACAAGGCCTCAAACTTTGACATTTGCAGAGGTTACAGAGTGTGTGTGGTTTTCCCCCCATTCCAAACATAAAGTCATGCATTTTTCCACATGTAATCTGAAAAAGCAGACCTTTTGGAATGACATAGAGGAAACTGCTTTTCAAGCTTGTATAAGAAAGATTAGAGTTTGTTTCCTTCTTTAGAAACCTAAAATTACATCACTATTTTGGAGGGACGGTGTCTAAGTCCACAGGTTCCACCTTCTCCTTCTACATTCATGTCTCCTGGACCTACAGCAGTGGCAGCCCTACGTTAGGTGAGGTGAAGCCTGTCTACTTCAGGCGGTGGATGCGACCCCTGACCCCCTCCATGCCCCCGCCATTGCGCGGCTGACAGCTCTGCTGCAGCTTGACCCACACCACCAACACAGCCACACGGCTATCACCACTGCCCGTTGCCGCTGTCCTCTTGCCACTGCTGCTGCATCGTGGCAGCAGCCTGAGCGCAGTCCTGGGTACAGCTGTGGTGATGGGGCTGGCAGCAGCACAGGTGATATAGCAGGGGCATAGAGGGAGCATGGTGGGGACCCAGATCTGTAGGAGGTGGGCGTTGTTGTGGGGACAGGGGCGGTCTATTTTGCATACAGCAGCAAAACATCCCAGGCCAGCCCAGACCTACAGTTCTGCCTATACAAACTTTCAAAAGGTTGGTTCATCAGGACTCAGAAAAGGTTTGAGACATCAGCTGCATACCCATGGCACAATATGAATCAACATCTTCAGCATCTTGAGACATATCCTCTTTTCGTTTTGCAATCAGTAAGAAGGCAAAATGGAAACACCTACGTAATCTTTAAAAAATCCAAGGAGAGCAAATAGAATGTAGAATTGGGGGAGAAAAGAATGCAGCAGTTTTGAAATTTGAGGCTTCGGTGCTTATGACAGCAGGGGAAATGGGTGGGGTAATTTTAAATAAGGAACAGGAAGCTGGTTTTTGGCAACGCCTAGAAACAGTTTCTCGGAAAGTGATTTTTTAAAAAAAATATGTAACCAGCTACTTGACAAAGGGTACCCAAAGAGTAAGCTTGAGTAAGGCTTTGTATCAGGAGCTGATCTTTTAAGAAAACAAATCGGTTGAACTGTCGCTTAGTATTTAATCATGAGTCTAACATCTTACTGAGCAGCATAAAGAAATACTAGCATTTAAAACGGCACATATCTAGTTGTCAGGATAAGCCAGTGAACTAGAAACAGGAAGGGCATGCTGGTGAGAAGTGTGTTTAGAGAACTTTCACAGACACATTCCAATGCCTTACCAAGTTCTACCTAAAAGACACCATCCCTGTGCTGCAGCTACACCTGTGAAGAATAGGGGAAATATGCAGGACTCCCCACAAAGCAAAACCATTTTGTACCAGCATGCCACTTATCTGCACAAAGAAACAAAATAAACTGAGCACCCAAGTGCAGAAGAATTCAGGGGTGCTGACTCAAGAGTGTTTCTGGCTGCAATTCAGGAAAATTGCTTAACAACAATAACCCAAAAGTCAATGTCATGCAACAGAGAAGCAAGGTTGCAAATGCCCAGGCTGTAGCAAAAACAAAAACAACACACATACACACAGAGAGAGAAAGGGCACGTGCAAGAAAGCAAATCTCACAGATTTGCAAAAGATGTGCATTGCAACATGCCAGGGGAGATTTCTGTTCAGCCCTGGGGCAAATATGCAGGAATTTAAACAAAGCAAAACATTTTGTATCTGTATGCCATGTAACTGCACAAGGAAACACGGTGCACACATCTGCAGAACGTACAAGAAGAAGAATACAGTTGTGGCAATGCAACATTGTTTCCAGCTACTATTCAGGAAAAATGGAAAGGATGAAGCCTAGTTGACCATCCTGATACAGCCAAAGAGCATACCAAAAGCATTTAAAATTGACACACAAGCAGCAGGTGAATTGCCTTCCCACTAATTAACATCTAGCCCGCTGTGTTGCACAGATATCACCTGAAGCAGAGAATTTGATAGGCCGTAGAGGACATTTGTTAGCCAACCAGATTACTGATTATTTTATTTATTTTATTGCATAAATTCATGGTTTGGGTACTTAAAAGGACTTTTATACAATCACCACCACCACCCTTTCATTAAACCCAAGAGAAGGCAGACACTTTTTGCGCTCTTATATTTACTAACGCAACTCTTCTGTGCAGGGCATCACTCCCTATTCTAATAATCAAACACTCTATTGCAATAGCAAACATGTTTTTCCAACACAGCATGAGCCTTACTAAACAACTTGATCAGGACAGCTAACAGGTAAGATTCTTACTATGCCCAGAGTTGTGTGATACTGCAGTCTGATGAAGCGTCGTCCCCCATTCGAGAACGTGTGTCATAGACTAACATTAGGCTTTCTGAGGATTTTCCTTGTGATTCCTTGCCGTGGGTCTCATTTTATCTGTACACAGCAGCATGTTACATGTGATGCCTTTCTGCTATCACCAGGCCACACTCGTTTCTTGAACATTGCATTATCACTTACCTCCAGATACATAGCTTGTGGCTGTATGAATTAACCTACACTATTTCAGCCATTGCTCCACCTCTTCCTATGTCGACTTTCCTCATTTAAGTTGTGTTTCTGTCATGCATTACAGCTTTTTCTATTGCTGTTATTTTTTCATCAATGCATCGAGTTCTTTAGAGGCCCCTTCGTAGGGCATAATTGTGGGGTTTCTTCTTTTAAGGTTTCCCCCATTGCACAGGGCCAAACATCTACTCTGCGTAGTAGGAAAAACCTCTGATAAACACACAAAGAGAGATACCAACATTCAGAGTTTTCAGTGATGTGAAACCTGTATTAGGATGAAATGTTTTCAAATCCTTAAAATGATTTTTTTTAAAAATCCTAATGACAGTGGGATTGATAAAGTAGATTCCTCACGGGTTACAAAAATATTTCCAGATGTTATTAGAAGGCACCAGTTATCTACCAGACTACCTTTGAATTGGGCTATCTGAAGATGCCAAGGCAGTGATTCATGCACCACACAGACTAACCCACTAACAATGAAGAACAGTTAGGGTATAATTGAATAGATGAAGGAACTGTTGTTGTTGTTTAGTCGTTTAGTCATGTCTAACTCTTCGTGACCCCATGGACCAGAGCACGCCAGGCACTCCTGTCAAATCCAATCAATGGTTGCTGTAAAACATAATATAGTGGTACCTTGGCTCTCAGACTTAATCCGTTCCGGAAGTCTGTTCCAAAACCAAAGTGTTCCAAAACCAAGGCGTGCTTTCCCATAGAAAGTAATGCAAAATGGATTAATCTGTTCCAGACTTTTTTAAAAAAATCCCTAAAACAGCAATCTAACATGGATTTTACTATCTAACAGGATCATTGATCTATAAAATGAAAGCAATAATCAATGTACTGTACTATAAAATAAATAAGACAGTATTGTAGATGATAAAAAATAAAATTTATTTCCCCCCCTTCACTGTACTGATGATAGTCACTGTTTGGATAGGGGGCTTTTATCCATTTCCGCAGCCACACAATCAATCAATCAATCAATCAATCAGTAGCCAAACTGGGTTCCACACAGTCACAAAAACAAATTAACCAAAAAAGCCTCAAAAACAAAATTGCAAAATAAATAGCAAAAACAAAAGCGCCAGACTAAATCCATTCTGGAAGTCTGTTTGACTTCCAAACGTTCGAAAACCAAGGCACAGCTTCTGATTGGTGCAGGCACCCAGGAAACAATAGCCAACAACCATATTGGATGTTTGGCTTCTGAAAAATGTTCGAAAACTGGAACACTTACTTCCAGGTTTTCAGGGTTTGAGTACCAAAGCGTTTGAGAACCAAGGTACCACTGCAATCAGGAAATACATAGACATCCCCATAGGCTTGAATAAAGCCACCATAGCTTGCTCCAATAGGATGACATAGCTCACCGATTATCAGACTCCGGGATGCTTAGTGTTCTAGATGGCCAGCCAGGAAGTTGTTATAAATATCAGTCTTTTTCCATAAACTGGTTTGAGGTTTTATTACAATTAAGCTGGGTATAAGCTTTGTTAAATGAAAATAAAATAAAAGTTTGGACAAAGGCAGCAGTAAGCTCATCACATTCAACATCACACCTTTTGGAGGAAGATAGCTGTTGTTGGGTAAGTGCAAGCATTGTGGGATGAAATGGATTATCCTTTCCAGTCTGGGTTCAGGCCTGGCCATGGGACAGAGTTAGCCTTGGTCTCAGTCTTTGCACAGAGCAGGACAGGGGAAGTGGGACCTTGCTACTGCTTCTTCATCTCTCTTCAGCTCTTCATACTATTGACCATGGGATCCTTCTGGACTTGCTCTGTAGAATGGGAACTGGGGCACTTAGGTTTTATTACAACCAGTCCACAAATGTGAAATAAACAGTGTTTTCTGTCTCCCACTTGGGTTTATTTTTAATTGAACAGTCTAATTACATGCTTCATGAAGTTTCCTAAGCTTGTAACAGTTAAAACCTAGAGGGATATACATTTGAACAGTGTAAGTGTTGCAGTATCCCAGAAATGTATGGAAGTCATTACAGAAAAAATGAATGAAACAAATATATATATTTGTGGAAAGTCCTTTGGTTTGCAAGCATGGTTTGAAGGTGTATAATGGATATCAGAAGGTGGTCTAAACAAATTTGAATGTCCAGGTGGTTTTCATGGCTATTTTACATTTGAACAAATAAATTAACAATATTAAATTGATGGTCAAGTCAGGCAGTATGAACAATTAGGAACTATGCTCAATTATCATTATGATTGGTTTCCTAATTGCTGGGGGGTGTACTGACATAAATATATGTCATAGGTTTTAAGGTCACAGGTTAATGGAACGAGAAGGTGGATGTTTTGGTTGAAGTTAAGAAAACGGGAAGTACTTTTGATATGCTTGGATGACTGATTCATTTGGGGTTCTACAGTTTTAAAAACAGTATGCAAAACTTTGTCTGCCTTTGCAGCTAAGGCCAACTCAGTTAGGTGATGTAAAATGTCAAGGGATGGGAAACACCTTTGGAGTTTTCCACGAAATACTGTGACTCAGTCACGTTTGTTTTTAGTAAATGTCAGAACCTTGTTTTGCTCATAGTGTGGGAGGAAAGAATGATACAAATGTAGGGTCTGAGCAGGACGATGCTGCCCTTCTTTCCTCAGAAGAGGTCCTGTCACATCGTTCACAAGATAATAATGTTATGAGCAAAACATAACATATATAATATAATATAATTAATATAATATAATATAATATAATATAATAATATAATATAATATGATTACACAAGGGGAGAGAATTAGGAAGGAAAGTGTTTGTAACGTGCTCCAAACCCATCCCCACCCTCTCATTATACTAATGTGCAGTTATCTATACTTATTTTTCATTACCTTGTTGATTAATTGCTATACTGTATTCAAACAGGTGCATAATATAATAATAATAATAATAATAATAATAATAATAATAATAATAATAATAATAATAATAATATATTATTTATACCCCGCCCATCTGGCTGGGCCTCCCCAGCCACTCTGGGCGGCTTCCATAAAAACCAAAAATACAGTAAAATCACATGTTAAAAACTTCCCTGAACAGGGCTGCCTTAAGATGTCTTCTGAATGTCAGGTAGTTGTTTATCGCTTTGACATCTGCTGGAAGGGCGTTCCACAGGGCGGGCGCCACTACCGAGAAGGCCCTCTGCCTGGTTCCCTGTAGCTTTGCTTCTCGCAATGAGGGAACCGCCAGAAGGCCCTCGGCGCTGGACCTCAGCGTCCGGGCAGAATGATGGGGGTGGAGACGCTCCTTCAGGTATACTGGACCGAGGCCGTTTAGGGCTTTAAAGGTCAGCACCAACACTTTGAATTGTGCTCGGAAACGTACTGGGAGCCAATGCAGGTCTTTCAAGACCGGTGTTATATGGTCTCGGCGGCCGCCCCCAGTCACCAGTCTAGCTGCCGCATTCTGGATTAATTGTAGTTTCCGAGTCACCTTCAAAGGTAGCCCCACGTAGAGTGCATTGCAGTAGTCCAAGCGGGAGATAACCAGAGCATGCACCACTCTGGCGAGACAGTCCGCAGGCAGATAGGGTCTCAGCCTACGTACCAGATGGAGCTGGTAAACAGCTGCCCTGGACACAGATTTGACCTGTGCCTCCATGGACAGCTGTGAGTCCAAAATGACTCCCAGGCTGCGCACCTGGTCCTTCAGGGGCACAGTTACCCCATTCAGGACCAGGGAATCCTCCACACCTGCCCGCCTCCTGTCCCCCAAAAACAGTACTTCTGTCTTGTCAGGATTCAATCTCAATCTGTTAGCCGCCATCCATCCTCCAACCGCCTCCAGACACTCACGCAGGACCTTCACCGCCTTCACTGGTTCTGATTTAAAAGAGAGGTAGAGCTGGGTATCATCGGCATACTGATGAACACCCAGCCCAAACCTCCTGATGATCTCTCCCAGCGGCTTCATGTAAATGTTGAAAAGCATGGGGGAGAGGACAGAACCCTGAGGCACCCCACAAGTGAGAGCCCAGGGGTCTGAACACTCATCCCCCACCACCACTTTCTGAACACGGCCCAGGAGGAAGGAGCGGAACCACTGTATGACAGTGCCCCCAGCTCCCAGCCCCTCAAGACGGTACAGAAGGATGCTATGGTCGATGGTATCAAACGCCGCTGAGAGATCCAGCAGAACTAGGAAACAGCTCTCACCTTTGTCCCTAGCCCGCCGGAGATCATCAACCAGTGCGACCAAGGCAGTTTCAGTCCCATGATGAGGCCTGAATCCCGACTGGAAGGGATCCAAATGGTCCGCTTCTTCCAGGCGTGCCTGGAGTTGTTCGGCAACCGCTCGCTCAATCACCTTGCCCAGGAATGGAAGATTTGAGACTGGGCGATAATTGGCCATCGTGGCCGCATCTAAAGATGGTTTTTTAAGAAGCGGTTTAATAACCGCCTCTTTCAGCGGGTCTGGGAAGGCTCCCTCATGGAGGGAAGCATTCACCACCCCACGAAGCCCATCGCCCAGTCCTTCCCGGCTAGCTTTTATAAGCCAGGATGGGCAAGGATCCAGGAGACAGGTGGTTGGTTTCACTCGTCCAAGCAGCCTGTCCACATCCTCGGAGGTAACAGATTGGAATTGATTCCACTCAACTTGACTAGACAGAACTCTAGCACTCTCCCGCCCCGGCCCTGCTCCCACGGTGGAGTCTACTTCTTCCCGAATCTGAGCAATTTTATCTGCAAAAAACTTTGCAAAATCATTGCAGGAGAACATGTGGCCCGTACTGGGCCCCGATGTTGCAGGTGGTTCCGCTAAATTGTGAACCACCTGAAAAAGTCTCCTGCTGCTGTTTTCTGCAGATGCAATAGAGGCGGTGAAGAAATTCTTCTTCGCCGTCGCTATCGCCACTTGGTAGGCTCGACGTTGAGCTCTAACCTGTGTCCGGTCAGATTCGGAATGAGTTATCCGCCACCGGCGCTCTAGCCGTCTCAACGATTGTTTCATTGCCCTCAGATCCGTGGAAAACCACGGGGCTGTCCGGGCTCCATGCAATCGGAGAGGGCGCTTCGGAGCCAAACAGTCAATAGCCCTGGTTAACTCCACATTCCAGCGGGCCACCAGGGAATCGGCTGAAAGGCCATCAACATGGGATAAAGCATCCCCTACCACTCTCTGGAAACCATTTGGATCCATTAGGTGGCGGGGGCGGACCATCCGAATTGGTCCCACCTCCCTGCAGAGGGGATGGGTCGCAGAGAAGTCCAGTTGCACCAGGAAGTGATCTGACCATGGCACTTCTTTCGTTTCGCTTTTACTTAGTGTCAGATCACCAACATCCATAGAGGTAAACACCAGGTCCAAGGCATGTCCACGGCTATGGGTAGGGCCAGACTTATTCAGGGACAGCCCCATGGAGGCCATGCTTTCCACGAAGTCCCGAGCGGCCCCTTGTAAGGTCGTGTCGGCATGGATGTTAAAATCCCCTAGGACGACCAAGCTAGGTGTCTCCAGGAGAACATCCGCCACGACCTGAAGCAGCTCGGACAGGGAATCCTTGGTGCAGCGGGGAGGTCGGTACACCAAAAGGAATCCTGTACTGCCCCTATTGCCCAACTTCCAGAACATGCACTCAGAAAACTGGGTCTTCCCAATAGGACGCCTGGTGCAAACTAATGACTTCCTAAAAATCACTGCAACCCCCCCTCCCCGCCCACATGACCTGGGTTGCTGTGCGTAAGAGAAACCTGGTGGACAAGCAGCAGCAAGGACAGGCCCATCTGCTTCATCCAGCCAAGTCTCTGTCACACATGCCAGGTCAAGTCCTCCATCCATGATCACGTCATGGATGGCAGTGGTCTTATGAATCATTGACCTGGCATTGCACAGCAACACTTTCAGGTCATGTGGGTATCCCTTGCTGATTCTAGTATCCATCCGGTCAGGACCAGACCCGGAGGCAGGAATAGTCCTCAGACAACGACTAAACCTGCCCCCTCTGTAATGACATGGTCTAGTCTTAGCGTAACTCCTCCTCCTACCCGTGATCACTGAGATCAGTTGTCCCAGTGCATCCCCCCCTGTGGAACATGCCCCAGCCATTTTGTGGGCTGGGGCCCACTCCCCGGCAGCCCTGACCCCTCCCCCTAAGAACAAAATAACACCTTAAACAAACAAACAAAATCAATAAAACAATACAAACAAAAAAATGTAAAAATTACAAAAACATCAAAATAATAATAAAAAAATAATTCCCCAAACCCAACCACACATCCATCCCACCCCCACCCCCCACATACAAAAAATCCAAAGAAATTTTTTTTTAAAAAACATTTTAAAAACACTCTGTGCCCCTCCGGCAATAACTGTCCTAGTGAGGCCTGTCAGGCCCCGCCCTGGGCCAGATGGTAAGTGGCAGGAAGGAGCAACATTGCTTTCATTATCCGTGGATAATATATCACTCGTACTAGTGGCCTAAGGTTGCCTATCAGTGCACCCCCTCGCATTCCTTTCTTGGTGCTAGGTTGCTTATCAGTTATTGCATTCCATCCTAGGACTCTTTCGTTCTTAAAAACAACCTATTTCTTCTCTGTTAGAAGAGGTTAGGAAGAGTTCATACACATCGGCCGAGCAGTGATGCGAATATCAAATATGGAGTTTCAACAAAGCAAAATAGAGCTCCAACGGAGACAGATATAAGGGAATAGGAAATCCCCTTTCACGTTTATTTAGCAAAATGTAAAGAGCACTTGATTGTAAAAAATAAATAAAAAATCTCTGTTTACAAAAATATGGAAGCAAATATTAAAATGAATTGTAAAAAGATTAAAAAGCAACAACCAAGTATTTAAAAGTATTCCGATGACACTAAACAACCTGCAGACTCCTGGGAGATATTTTAATAAGAAAAACCCAGGCATTGCAACTTTTAAATGATTGAAGAATCAACCAGCCCACGTTTTTTATGGTTTTCCTGCAGCAACTCTATCACGAGACTCTCTTATTTAATAACATTTCGTATCTGTCTCCTCTTCACAGCGTTTTATGAGCCCGTTTACATCCCTTGAACAAATTTTACATATCATTGGGAGAAAAAGGTCACACCAGCACCATCTAGCTCTGAACTTATGAAATAGCATTTAAGAATAACCCACTAGCGTTCAGTAGCTAGTCAATCGTTTCTTTGAGTATCTCCTCAAGTGTGATCTGTTTTCTCCTCACCCAAATGTCAGTCACTCCAAGGACTTGGAGAAATCCTGTTGCTCATAAATTACAGCAATGGGCCCCATACAAGATTGCATATTTATTGCTGTCGTTTGAAGGGATTTAATGGCCGATCTATGGTGCATTCCTATTTCAAATGCCGCATCTGAAGTTTTAGCAATATGCGATGGGAGTGCCCTGTTGTCAAATTTGGCAGAGAGTTTTTCAAGAAATCTTTGCTACTGTACTCCAAATTATTACAGTGGACTCGGCCTTCGCTCTGTTACAGCCAGGAACTATACGGAACACAAGCAACAAGACGTTCATCCTTTTTTGTATTGGGAGCATTCCAATTAGAAATAGCGCATCACTAGAGATACCATACACTATTTACTTTCAAAGCCCGGTGGGTCAAAGTTTAGGGGTTGGCTGCTATGGAAAAGATAATGGAGGAAAAACCAGATGTTTGCAGGGAGTCAAAATGGAAAGTACATTTGAGAGTATACTACATGGTACTCTCTCATAGTTTATTACCAGGAGTCTTCCACCTGTCTCTCAAAAATCTATATACTTGATTGTATATGATCCCCATTTAATATTGGTTGCTGGCTTTAAAATATAGATGCTGAGACAAAAACAGCACATGAGGCTTATAAAGCACTGTTATTTTTTATTGTGAATATGTAAAATCATCTCCAGCACTCTCATTTTCGTCTTAGTGCCAAGAGTTTGTGGGCAGACACCCAGGTTATGTTTGTTTTGAGTAGTGTTTGTTCTTGTTTGTTTCAATATTTTGTTTATAAACATTAAAACAGTTAATAAAATATATTATCCTTTACAAAATAGTGAGGGCATTCTTATTAACAGCAGTAATATCCATGCAAGTGTCATAACTTCTGTATCTCTGCTTACGTAAAACACAAACTGTTATACTCACAATAGCACAAATTATAATTGCAGAAGCACATACGATGATCACAGTTTCCATAGTGGTATTTATTGTGTTGGTATCATTAGCACAGGTGGGTTTCACATTAGAGGGAGTTGTATGTTTGTCATCCGGGGTAGGCGAAACAGAGTATTTGTCAGCTGGAGTAGTGTGAGCAGTAGTGTGAGCAGTAGAAGTTGTGACTGGACTAGCAGGAGTAGGTGGCAACGCAGGAAGAAGCACAACTGCTCTTGCTATGTTAGATACTTCTCCAATGTTGCTGCTGCCATCAATGGCACGAATTGCAAAGTAGATGGAGGTGCCATTTTCTTTCGTGAAGTTGTGGGGCTTATACCGAAACATTTGTCTGACCCCAGAAATTTCCACTGCAAGTCCAGTAGTGTTCACAGAAGTGGCGTCATCAAAAGTTCCATGTCTTAATTCCAAGGGATTTTCACTCATTTTTATTTCATATCTTTCAGCTGTGAAATGAAAACAAACAACAGGCATCCATTAGGACCTACGTCTTCCGGAATAACAGAGACAAAAATCTGCTTCCGTGTATTTACAAACTCCTTAGGGAACTCTCTGCACGTTGGGTTGAATGCATAACTGCCATTGCATCTTTGCATGTCGCAAAGAGCCCTGGAGATGTTCTAAGGCCAAGTTCTCCGTTCACACAGGCTGCTTGTTGAGGTTAACTGTAATTTCATGCCAGTGTAAGAATATTGGCCTATGTCACGGATACCCACAACCTTTTTGGGGGGTCACACTTGTATGATGACCTCTGTTGGGAGAGAGACAGGGGAAATGTGTCCCTATTTGTTCTCCTCAACCTCTCAGCAGCTTTCGATACAATCATCCATGGTCTCCTTCTGGAGGGGCTGTCCGAGTTGAGGGTGGGAAGCATGGCTTTGCGGTGGTTCCAGTCCTACTTGGATGGTTGCTTCCAGAAGGTGATGCTTTGGGGGTGGTCTTCAGCCCCATGGAGCCTTCAAGGCGTGATTCCTCAGGGTTCAATTTAATCCCATATGCTGTTTAACACCTACATGCTGAGTGGGGCAATCTGGAGTTTTGGAGTATGTTGTCAGAAATATGCTGGTGACACACAGCTCTACTTCTGCAGGTGTGGCAGTGAATGTTGTAGACTGCTAGATGAGAGACAACTAACTGAAGCTCAATCCTGATAAGACTGAGACATTAGTAGTGGACGGTTCCTTGGACTGGATTTATGCAAGGTGACCTGCTCTAGGTGGAGTTACATTCCCTTCGAATGTTGCTTGAGGCTCAGGTGTCCTCAGTAGCACAGAGTGCCTTCCCTCAGCCCTGGCTGGTGGCACAGCTGTACTCCTATCTGAACAGGGATAGCCTAACATCTGTCATCTATGCTCTGGTAACCTCTAGGTTAGATTACTGCAATGTGTTATACATAGGGCTGCCTCGGAAGACAGTTCAGAAACTTCCCCAGGTTGCTAACTGGGGAAAGACGGCTTGAGCATGTCACATCGATCATGATGCCAGGTGAAAACATTTCTCTCCAACCAGGCATTTGGATGATTAACATTCTACAGCCATTTAAATTGTTTGTGGGAGGAGAGGGTGTTATAGGGTTTTTCTTGTTTTTGATTTATTATGTGTTTTGTGTTCTCACTTTGTTTTCATTTTTTTCTAATGTGAACCCCCCTGGGTTCTTCACATGAAGGGCAGTAGAGTGGTACCTCAGTTTAAGAACAGTCCTGTTTACGAACGATTTGGTTTATGAACTCCACAAAACCGGAAGTAGTGTCCCAGTTTGAGAACTTTACCTCGGTCTAAGAATGGAATCTGAATGATGGAAGGGCACCGGCAGTGGGACGCCTCATTAGGGAAAGCACACTTCGGTTTAAGAACGGTTTGAGTTTAAGAATGGACTTCCAGAACGGATTAAGTTCGGAAACCAAGGTACCACTGTATACATATTTAATAAACAGTGATGATTAAAAAATGTAAGAAACTGTCATGGGCACCATAGGGTACCCATTCCACAGAAGAAAAACAGCCACTCAACTCTCCCATTCCTGACATGGTATGTCAGGAATCTAGACTTTTGCTACTTTATTATGCAGGAACTTTGGGAGGATGTTGCCATGCAGGTGACAGTGTTGAGACAACCCTGGTTTTGGGCTATGCTGCTTTTGCAACCCAATGGTATTCTGGATCCTGTTAGAAGGAGATCTGTGTTCCATGCTTATATCAAGGCAGTTCTGTCTCAGTGCCAGTTGCGGAGAAGCCAAGGTGAGGGAGGCAGTTTGGGGTAGAATGTTACCTCCAGGATATTACAGGGAGAGGTGGCTGGTGTAAATTCTCCATCCACCCCATTATACTATAACAACAACAACAACAACAACAACAACAACAATAATAATATCTTTTCTGTAAGCAAAGCAGACTTGTGGGTTGATTAAAGCAGGCTTCCACACTTACCTTGTCCTGTATCATAGTCATTTCCAGGAGCCGTCCATGCCAAACAGAAATGATCATCATCCTCATCTAGTTTTACCTCAAGGTCAGAAATTTTAGAGGGTGGATAAACATCTGGGATGGTGTTTTCCAAAGGGACTCCTGATACTACAAAGGAACCACCTGAGGCAACTCTACTGACGCTTCCTAGATTGGTTTGGAGTTCATCATCTGTAGGTTCAGGTTTGGGGGGGTTCATTGTTATTTGACCTACAAAAGTGGGGGAAGAAGAGCCATAACTATAAACATCTAAACTTCCTTGGTGCTTTACAGATTTAACAGATTTTTATTTTCATTGTATTGAGTTCCTCGTGTACCACTTGAGAAATCAATGTAACTGAGAGGCATATAAATTATCTACATGCAAGACAAAACCAGGCAGCATTGCATATGATTGGCTAGAAATACTATGGCAAGAAAATGGCAACTTGCTCTAGACTTTGTGCTGGCAACTAGTGGAAACAGAAGAGAATCTGAAATGCTCGAAGTATAAGTATATGCAAACAATAAATCAATTAAGGCTGCACTCTTGTGCACTTAGGACCAAAAGAAGGATGGCAGAGTATTTATTTTAAACCCTAGTAAGAATTAGGTTGTTTCATCGGTTCAAATAACAAATTCCGTTTACCCACTAATTTGGGAAGCAAACAGTAGATTAGAATAATATAGGAGAGAAGGGTGTGGGTGCATCAGAGTTGTATACTCAATGGTCCAGATCTACATAATGTCAACGATAGGGAAGGAAGATGCTTGTGTTTCTACTGAGAGACCCAGGACTCAGCTGCATTAGTCAAAAAACAGTGTTTTGAATGTGTTATAAACATGCACACCAGATGGCGATGTAGAGCACAAACCTTTTCCTTGAGATCTTCCATAGCGTTTCCCCCCTTTTGTTTTTTTTTTCTTTTGATATCCTCCTAATCTTCTTCTTTTTTTTTATAAGATATCCGTTTTCCCCCCTTTTGTTACAGTATAACAATTTAATTTATGACTTACTCATAGCATTTCCCCCCTGTGTGTAGATCCATCCCCAATTTCATACTTGGAGAACCACAGAGCTAACATACCAGCAGTAGAGCTATTTCATAACACTTGCTTACCATCTTCTTCTACAAATCCTGTTAGATATAAAGCTTGACTCTGTCTACGGGACCGTCTGAGGGTCTGGTCTTTTCCTTGGACACGCACTTTGATATTGTGTCTACCGTTTCCTCTGAATGATGTGAAATACCTTGAGTAGATTCCGTCGTTCTTGAGAATATCGGCGCCTGAGTACATAAATATTGAAAAGTGACATCCGAAGCAACTGTCACACTTCTGGTCATTAAAAAAACAAACCCAACAACCTACAAAACCTATTTTCATTTCACAGTATGTGTTGCTGTATCCGTGGAAATAGATGATTCTGAAAGTGGTAGTATGGAATCATAATGTTAATAGCTGATGTCAATAAAACACAGGCCAACAAAACTTGGGACCAACCAAACACACCAGCATGTATTGTGGCCTGCTGAACTCCTGATGAGCTCAGTTTTTGGCAGTCCCAGACAGTCCCAGCAAAATCAGCACATTTATCAAACTTCTGGTGGATTACCGGGATAAATAGATCTAAAGGACCCCCTTTCCACATATGAACCCAGGTCCTGAGATCATCATCTGGGACGCTTCCCTGTGTGCAATCTCTGAGGGAGGTCTGGAGGCTGGCAATGACCTCCCTCATATAAATCCAATAAAGAAGATGGAGGAGGAGGAGGAGAGGAAGAGGAAGAGGAAGAGGAAGAGGAAGAGGAAGAGGAAGAGGAAGAAGAAGAAGAAGAAGAAGAAGAAGAAGAAGAAGAAGAAGAAGACAGGACTTAAGTGTAGTGGCCCATGGTTATGTAATGTTCTCCCAGATACACCAACCTGGCACCAATGTTGCCATTGTTTCAGGACCAGGCAAAGATGTTTTCTTTTTCCCAAACATTGGTAGGTCACCATGATCCCCAACATTTCACAGACACTATTTGCATGACTTGATGGAGCTTGGGACAGAGCCCAGAATGAGGTCATTATATGCAGTTCACAAAGGCAGGTATAGCAAGCCACATAGTACAAGCCAAGTCCAATACATATATTTGGATTTGCAATAATTATACATTTACTCCATTTCAAAAGAGTCCATGAAAATTGACTTTTGAAAAACTTGCTTTTGAAAAAAAAATTAATGCACACTTCCATAAATGCTTCAAAATAAGCTTACCCGAACCATCATCATAAAGCTCCAGTTCTACTGGTGTTCCAATCTCTGGTTCGACCGTCACTGTGACTTTTGCACCAATGACAGGCAAGAATCCTTGGCTGACTTCTGCATAAATAACCATCGGACTAGGAAACTTATTGGTATCGCTTTTCGTGTAGGGCTTCACAATCAAAGGAGGCACAGAGGCAGATGCTGCTCGAGTGGTTGCCGCTATTGATATGACTTGTGCTCCCGAATGTGTGTTCTGAATTGAATAAATCCAGTCTCCTGTCTGAAAATCAAGTGTTGAAATACAGAAGACTACTGAGTATCTAAGTTGTGTTTATAAACGCATTTCCATGCCCTATGGTTTCTGTTGTGCTTTGATAAAGGTAGGTGTCAGGGAACTGCCATCGGCTCAGGGGCGAGAGGGGGAAAGCCGGATGGATTACAGAGAGCCCCCAGAGATTGTGGGAAGCAGCACCTTCTCAGCGGAGGAGAGTAGCCACGCCTCTAGTGGAGAGGAGCTTCAGGGCTCGGAGGAGGCGAGGCGGTGCCAGGACACCTTGCCTGAGCAAAGCGGGGAGGAGAGAGGTCCTCCGTTACCCACGCCTTCCTTGCGCAGTAGGCTGCCACGCAGAGAGGGGAGGCGCAGACTGGGGGTCAAAAAACTACTCTGCTGGGGAAGGTTTAAGGACCGCCCACTCTCAGATTCTGCCAGTGAATGAGCAAGAATGAGGCGCTCTGCATTCCAAAGGTTTTTATCACCGATAAGAAAGCTTTAAAACAGACTTGTGAGGCATATTGCCTGATTGCTCTCGAGCAACCAACCTATACCTCTTACAGTAGGTGTCTTTTTATTAAAATGATTACAATTATGTATTGTTTGCAGACTAACACAACCAACAATGGTGAATACTGATTGCATTTGCTTGCCTGGTTTCTTTCCTTGAGCACAACACAGTAGCAATTTCTATTCCCTTGTCTGCTCACAGTGAAACTCTCTGCTATTCCATTCCTAATACACACACTTTTGTAAAACTTTTTTCTCTGTTGGCTTTAGCCTAGTAAGTGAGCAGTGATGCCATAGGGAAGCTGATCTCTCTCTCTTGCTACAGGAAGGAGCCAAATTAGCAAGGCTGTGGTGAAGGGGCTTGAATAACTCAGAGAAGCTATGAGCTATGCCATGCAGGGCCACCCAAGATGGACAGGTCATAGTGGAGAGTTTTGACCAAACGTGATCCACCTGGAGCAGGAACCGGCAAGCCACTCCAATATCCCTGCCAAGAAAACTCCATGGACAAATACAACCCTGATGTTGGGAAAGATTGAAGCCACAAGGAGAAGGGGACAACACAGGAGGGGGTGGTTGGACAGTGTTCTCGAAGCTACCAGCATGAGTTTGACCAAACTGCGGGAGGCAGTGGAAGACAGGAGTGCCTGGCGTGCTCTGGTCCATGGGGTCACGAAGAGTCGGACACAACTAAACGACTAAACAACAACAACTTGCGGAGAGACAGGTTTGCCATTTTTATCTCTCAGTTTGCCACCTCCCTCAAGGATCAGCCCCCCTTCAAAGTCCCATGCTCCTCTCCACCATCTCATCCTACCAAGACACATAAGATCTTGATATCACTCAAATAAGCAAAAGAGTACTTGACCACTGCAGAATGCTACATATGGGACTTCTGGAAGCAAATGGCTCTTCCCTGGTTGCATAATCTATATGCTACTTTAGCTGTATTGGCAGAACCCTTTGCTGGCACTTGTTCCAAAAAAATGCAATGAGACACGCATTGCCCCATTTGGTTAGACAAGCAGAAAAGTTTGAGAAGAGCTCAGTTTTTACCTCTGCGGTTCCATCAATCTTGAGGCGAGCTGTTCGGACGTTGGTATTATCAATTGCAAAGTCTTTTTTGGTGTACTCTCTTCCTTTGGGATCTGTGAGCAGAATTTCCGGTGGGGATGTGCCCCACGTCACCACAAAGAAAGTGTCATTCCCCACTGTTTTATCAATGGTTACAATACCATTCAGCTGGTCTTGGGAACCGACGCTTTGCCCTCTACTTTCAAGCTGTTGGTGGGAGGAGGAGGGAGAAATAAGTATACAGTATCTGAAAAGTTTTATAAATTGAATACATATGGTTTATTTCCTTTCATAAGGTGTAAAGAAATGAGTGGCGGTACATTGTTTAGAAGGTGCCTTCACAGTGGTTAGTTCTGCTGGACAAGTAATACGCAATACTCAGCCATTAATAAAAATGCTGGTACAGTCATGACATGATAGGTCTTGCCCCATACAGATATTGGTTTGTCCAGTGGTGATAAATTAAGTTTCTATCAATATTTCAAAGTTAAAGAGATGGAGGAAGGCAGATAAGCAGCTACGTTGAAACAGGTGGAAACAATCGCACCTCTACCTCAACAGCCTTGGAAATGGCCAGCCAATATTTGGACAATGCTAGATGAGGCAACTCAAATCTCCAGTTTCCACATTTTGGCAAAGGGTTGCCAAGGAGATACAATATTCTGGGCTGGAACCATGGTGCTGGGGTGGTTTTTAAGGAAACACTTTCCCCATATGCTATTTTCCTAATGAAACCTCTTCTCCAATTTGTTATTTGTCCAGACAGAGAAAAATAAAGTTGATTTGAACTCAGAATGGTACATTGTGAAATGTTTTAGTTCCGCCAAAATCTATCTTGGCCCTTTGCCCTTCTCTTTGAACTCTACCTGGGGTCTCCCTCATTATTACAATAGCAAAATATGAACTGTAGAATTGATTTCACTCTGTGTTGTCTTTAGTTTTTTTATGCTGCCTAGTAATTTTAAGCTAATAATAATAATAATAATAATAATAATAATAATAATGATGATGATGATGATGATGATGTTAGGGATAGCAATGATAGTGATAGTGATAGTGATGATATACTTGAATCTTTGCAGTTCAAACCTGAATAGATTGTTGACTGATATCTCCACTTCCTGAAGAAAGTCCACTGAAAGCATTGATGAGGCTGTTGGAATCCAAACTGTCAGTGATAGAAAATTTCAGACCCCCTGAAATATGATTGAAGGAATAATCAGAATAGTTATTTTGTCAGGTGGAATAAAATGCAATACAGTGCTACCTCGGGTTAAGAACTTAATTCCTTCTGGAGGTCCGTTCTTAACCTGAAACTGTTCTTAACCTGAGGTACCACTTTAGCTAATGGGGCCTCCTGCTGCTGCCGCTGCGCCGCTACTGCATGATTTCTGTTCTCATTCTGAAGCAAAGTTCTTAACCCGAGGTACTATTTCTGGGTTAGCGGAGTCTGTAACGTGAAGTGTCTGTAACCTGAAGCATCTGTAACCTGAGGTACCACTGTACGCATTGTGCCTTGTAGTGGCATGTGCAGGTGTGGTTGTGCAGGCACAGTTCATAATTACAGGTGCTGCTTTTTAATGTTAGGAACTGTGCACACCCAGCAGGCCTTTGCTGCACCTTTCTATAGTTGGGTCAGGATCTGTGGCCTCTGTGAAAATAGAAATAGTATTTCTTATACAGAGGTAGTAAAAAGAATCTGAATACCCCCTTTTTGTCAGTTCCTCTAAATCTAAATTATATCTGGCCAGACATTTGCAAGGAACTAACTTTGTGAGATTTGAAATCTTAAGTTTGGATTGTAAGGAGCATCATTTAAAACAACAACAACCCTACACATTTAAAAGGGAGGCCAGGGGTACTGCTGAGTAATTAACAGATTTTGGAAAGAAGCTGATAGATACAAATTTACATAAATTTTGCAAGCGTTTTTGCTAATTTCCCCTAGGTTTCTTTTTTTAATAAAATGCACGCATCAATACAGTGTGAAAACATTATATCAAAAAGCTGATTGCAGATCTCTTACATATTTTTACATGTGTCAATACATGTATACCTAATTCTTACACACATGTTCCTATCATGCCTGTGGACTATTTAGGTTATTTCAATTGACACAATTGCAGTGCCACTCTTGCTCACTAGGGGCAATGAGCAAGAAGTATGTGTGTTACTATGGTTAAAGATTTGTTCTCCAATAAAGATTTATTGGTTAAAGAATATGGAGAAGAGTCATCAAAATGCCAAGTTATAGCATAGTAAAAACAATGAGCTAAAAGCCAGACAAAACAGAGGCCACTCAATCCTTAACTATGACTGGAGAGTTGAGGGAAAGACAGAAGATGGAGAGTTGCCTTGTATGGAGTTTTGGGATGGGCTTCTCAGTAACAGTAACTAGCCTGCACCTCAGTTTTGCATCCTTGAGCAATGGGTTGTCTCAGTCAAAGCCCACATTCTATTTCCAGCAGTGGCAACCAAATGCCAGTTGAATACTTACAAGAAGAACCAAAATGGATTCCCTGCAGGTTCTGAATATGGCAATCTAATTTAGCTGTCATGGCTGAAATAAACATTTCTGTGGACGGAGCAAGTAGGAGGAATATTGTGTGGCTGGGAGTAGCTTGGCGAAGTGGCTGGGCCTTGGAGCGAACTCACTTTTTGGGGAGACACCAACTGGCTACCAGGTAGCATAGAAGAGTCTTGCAAGACATTATTCTTGCTCACTTACCCGTCTTGTCTGCCAATGTTTCTAGGTCTTTTGTAGCATTTGATCCCAAAGCAATGGTGTGAATTATAGACCCGCTTCTTTGAACTTCATCAAAGCAAGAGCTTATAGCTGTATCTTCTCCATCTGTCAAGAGAACGATTTCACAGCCTTTGGTACTTCCATACTTGTGTAGAAACACCTGTATGGAAAAGAGGATTAAATTTTTTAGCAGCGATATTGAAACAAACAACACAGAAGCCACAGGGCAGCCTTTTAGGCTTAAATTCCGCTTGTAACAATATGCACAGGCGTCCTGCCCTCTTTTGCATCTGGTCACTCTACTAAGTAGAAGCATAGGAATAAAAGAATCTGAGGAAAAAATTCTTCACCTGAAATCCTGACCGCAGTCCAGAACATATGTTGGTTCCTCTAGTAGTTCTGGTAGGCAGGTACTCTGTGAGTGTTTTGCGCATACTGTCGTTACTGATCTGCTTCAAATGAGTCTTAACTGCTGCTGTGCTACTGAATGCAACTATTCCAACCCAGGACCCCGCTTCAATAATCTGCAGGAGGAATATTTCTGCAGCTTGTTTCAGCCAAACAGTGCGGTTGTTCTGCAAATGAATTAAAAACAAAACAACAGCAGCAGTCACAGGTCTGCCAGTGCATTCCGGGAAGCAAATGATGAAGATGACTGAAAACACAGTTGTTAACTATACTCTATAAAAACAAGGCTTGATAAACATATAATATTATAGACAAGTCCATAACATTTATGAATATCCGAATAATCTCATCCGTGTTGTGATTTAGGACACAATTCACCTGGACATTTTCATGCACAGGCTCCATTGAAATAGATGGGAGGTGCACAAGAGCACCGTTTGTTTCAGTGGGGCTTGTCCCATCAATTGTGTCATTGAATAGTATTTATTCCATTATGTTTTCATTATGTAATAATGAACCACAGAACTGTAGAGTTAGAAAGGACCAGGAGTCACAGCTGTTTTTGTGGCTGCTATACAAATGCCTATGTTATTATCTCCTGGGCAAATATCAACTCAATTCTACAATCTTGTTTTTCTTTGCTTATCAGTTAGATTATTCAAACCCTGTGATTTAACCGAATTATTTTGGTGTCTCTTAAGCCCCCTTCCCCAAGAGCTGAGTGGCTCTTCTAGGCTTGTGAATTTCTGCAGAAGGGAGCTCTGAGTACAGTGGTACCTCTGGTTAAGAACTTAATTCGTTCTGGAGGTCCGTTCTTAACCTGAAACTGTTCTTAACCTGAAGCACCACTTTAGCTAATGGGGCCTCCCACTGTGGCTGCACTGCCGCCACACGATTTCTGTTCTCATCCTGAAGCAAAGTTCTTAACCCGAGGTACTATTTCTGGGTTAGTGGAATCTATAACCAGAAGCGTCTGTAACCCGAGGTACCACTCTATCTGTTGAAGCTTCCTGAAGTATCGAGAACCCTGAAAGACTAGACAACTAAACTGAATGCTTGCAGTGGGATTTCCTTGTCCTGCTTCTATTCGTCCATCTGTTTTGCCTCCCCACTCCCATGTTTTTCACCTCCCACAGTCCATCTCTCCCTCTGGGTTCCCTGCATCAATGTGACATTAGGCTGAGGGTTGCAGGCAGTGATTGCCTTGCACAACAGCCAAGTTGTCCTGCCCTAGAACCTCTGACCTCTACGAACAACTTGCTGTAGTTTGATAAATATCCAAATAAACTAATCAAATAGTCCAGGCGTGGAGAATGTGTGGCCCTCCAGAGGTTGCTGAACTGCAACTCCCATCATTGCTTTGCCATTTTCCATGCTTCTGGGGCTGATGGGAGTTGTAGTTTAGCAATATGTGGAAGGTCAAAGGTTCCCAACAACTGAGGTACAGCAAAATTTAGCCTCACAGTACATAAATGCCAGTGCTGTATTGACACTTGTTTTCGCTATGGACATTAATACCATAATTTCTGAACTGTCTCAAAATAGATCTTCTGAACATGGAAATCAGACTTACCGCATCCATACTTCTGGAAACATCAAGCACTAGACACAAAACTCTCTCCTGTTTTTGCAACAAGGAGACAGTGGGATCAGGTGGGGGAACCATTATTGGAGATGAACTGGCAAAGTCGGGAGAGGCCATAATTACTTCCCAGGTGCTCCTGTAGTTGCACATTTTATTCTGCAAATTTGTTGCTTTAATATTATGATTGCTTTTGTCACAGAACTGAGTAACCTAAATAAAAGATAGGGAAGGACAGGTCAAGATCACAACCTCATTAGCAATTCCTACTTCATAAGTGCCGTTCCTTACAAAGAGGTGCTGCAAAGATTGACATTCCTTGGCACACAGACAAAAAAAAAGGCTACAGGGTGTTTGATGGATTTTTAGTTCTAGACGTATGTTGCCCTAAACTTCACAAAAATGTAACAGAAATAATCTCCAAAGAGTCTGTTCTAGTTTAGCTACTGATCCAGGGATCACAGAGATATTCACTTTCCCTGTCATGGGTTAATATCTATACATAACTGCAAGGGAGAACATCAGCCTTTATGTTACTGGAATGGCAACAGCCATACACAAGAGGGAGGTATAAGACAACTTGGGTAATCCTTGAGGGGGGAAATATTGGGTGAACCCCCAAATAATTTTAAAAGCCACACACAAAAAACGCCCTACATAGAAACAGGCTGCACATGTCTGCATCACTCTGCTCTGGGGTTTTTTTGCCTGAACTCCTGCAGGTGAAGGAAGAATGAAAGTCATTTGTCTAAAGCACTGGGGATTAAGCTGCCTCGTCAAGCAAATCCCTGCTGCCTGCTTCCTCAGATGGAAAAGGTGTCTTCTGTGTTATAGAAATAAGAATAGGAGGAGATAGGGTTTAGCTACACCCAAGAGCATTGTCCTGGCATCTTAGCTAAGCTTCAGCAGTTCCCCAGTAAACTCTTTTCCCCTCACCTCCATCCCTCAGCAAAAGAGCACATGTTAATGAGATACCTTCACACCTGGAAGGGAAGCAGAGAAAGGCCCCTCACTGGTGTCAAAGGTCTGGGCATCCTGCAAAGGGGAAAGATCATCTGCTACATACCCAGCACCCTTGCAACTCAAGAAGAGAAGAGTTGGCCTAACTATGAGACCGGCAGCCAGAATGAAATAGCTAGTTCTAACCTGGACCAGCTGGAGGAGTACTTGGGCACTAGTCAGCCACCTGCTGGCTGTCCATTTACTCACTTGCCCTCTCTAGCTATCTGCCTGTTCACTGGCTCATTCACTCATTCACTCACTTGGTCACCTACCTAGTCTTTCACTCTGGGCAGTCTCTTGCCTAAGAAGGGGAAGCTTTGAAGGCTACCCCACCACACAAAAACAAGCAACGTTTCATTGCAGGGCCTCACTTGTTTATACGAATAGGAAACTCAGTTCTCTGAATGTTGGTCATTACGCTGCAGAAAGCGCCATTCTTGCATGAGGGAAAGGTATCAGGAGGGTTAGGGGCAAACCCAAAGTTTGCAGAAATACAGAGTCAGAAGGTGAAGGAAGTTGAGTAAGAGAAGAGATAAACAAGTAGCTCAACAGAAACAGTGCCAGATTAAACCCCCTGGAGGCCCCTAGGCAGTCAAAATCTCGTGGGATAACATTGAACTAAGAAAGCTGGGTTGTAATTTTATTTCAGGATTAAATTAATATTTTGATCCGTTGTTGTGGGAACCATAGGCTGGTGCCTACTCTGCCTATTTGATAATCCGGCACTGAACTGAAATAGTAAGGACAATTTCTCAAACATTTTATACATCTCCAAAGCTGCTTTTTGGGGGTAGGGTGGGTACATGATGTGAAATTCTTTTGCGGAGGAGGAGAATCTGAGTAGCCATTGTTTTGTTTTTCACACAAAAAGGGTCTCTTCTGAAGTGCATTTTGAGAATTTTGGAAAATTCTAAATCACTCCTTCCCTAGGAAATGGCTGCCTCCTTTGGCACTCACTGGAGGCCATTTTTATAGGGGACAAGACTATCTATAAGAAAACACACACTTTTACACAGGATGAGCTTCCTCTGGGAGCTCATTTTATTCAAGGCATACCTGATTGAATAATCCTTCAAATAAAAGCCAATACTTCAAGCAGGCTTGTTAGAAACATAAAGTCACGGTGTGCCTTTTTGAAGACAGACACTGGGGGAGTGTAAGTCCCATCTGAGATTCATCATACTTACTGAAGGGAGGCTTTGCAAGTACATTATAGAAGCTGCAGTATCTTGATGTCTTTTTGGAACAAACAGGCAACCATGTTCATACAGCTGAGTTCGGTGGTCAATTTTGCAATCTCTGTAACTTTTTCCACCAAGCGGGAATATGTATTGACCAGTGAAACCAGCTGAGCATCTAACGAATGTAAAAAGAAACAGATACAGTCAATTTAAAAGTCAATAAACAATCACTTGGTGGCATGATTGCTATGCTATGCAGTTTGCAACATGTTGCAACTGGATTGGTAGGAGGAGCTGATTAAAATTAGCCTATGGGAAACAACAGCAAGCATTATCTCTGTGCTAACTGCTATGTCTGGAAGGACTCCTGAATGTTAACAATGGAAAGAAGGCTTAATGAAGTAGCCATGGGTCTCTCAAAACCTTACCTAGGCTTTCTCAGGAGAGAAGAAATTGGTTGTGGGGCGGGGTGAGGAAAGGAATGTTGTTGCCCCTCACCTGCATTGGAGGCAGGAGTAATAATAATAATATTGTAATAATTTATTATTTATACCCCGCCCATCTTGCTGGGTTTCCTCAGCCACTCTGAGCAGCTCCCAACAGAATATTAAAAACACGATAAAACATCAAACATTAAAAACTTCCCTAAACAGGGCTGCCTTCAGATGTTTTCTAAAAGTCAGGTAGTTGTTTATTTCATTGACATCTATGGGAGGGCGTTCCACAGGGCGGGCGCCACCACTGAGAAGGCCCTCTGCCTGGTTCCCTGTAACCTCACTTCTTGCAGTAAGGAACTTCCAGAAGGCCCCCGGAGCAGAACCTCTGTGTCTGGGCTGAATGATGGGGGTGGAAACACTCCTTAGGGAAACAGGGCCGAGGCTGTGGGAGTGGGACCTAGCAGCACACAGGGATTGCTTATTGCTTTCATGAGTAAAGCTGATAAGCCATCATAATTAGAGTCTGAAAATGGTCTTCAGAGAGACTGAATCAGTGGCGTAGCAAGGTCAGGTGGTACCCGGCATGGAAAATTTCTTGTCACCCACTGAATAAGCTGGTTGATGTTAAGGGGTTGGGCAGAGCACAAGTGGCCACTAGCTGGGGTTACCAGCAGGCAGGACATTGCGCAACCTGGGTCCCATAAGAGATTTCCTTTGTATATCTTCCAATTACAGCTTAATCCTCTAGAGCAGCTTTTCTCAACATCCGCAGATGTTGTTGGACTACAGCTGCCATCATCCTTTGACCACTGGTCCTACAAACTAGGGGTGATGTAGTCCAACAACATCTGGGGACCCAAGGATGCTCTCTAGGCAATAATTTACAACACTAAAAAACTAGCAAGCCCAAGGCAAACATCACTTCTTAAAGAAGAGATGCATTTGTTGGAGGTATTTGTACCTTGTTGCTTCAGGCAAGTTGTCTCCCCCAGGAGTGTAGAAAGGTGCATCATTGTTGTATTCATCAAAGACACCCCATCTGAGATGAGCCCATTCATGGACAAAGACCCTGCCTGTAGAACACCAATAACAAAGCTAAAATTTGTGACACAGTTTTTTGTTTTTTTAAATGTACGACACACAGCTAGTAATTATAGCAAACATACATCCTGTTTAAAAAAAACACTAAAATAAAATTTGAAATACTGTGAAATCACATCAGCAATTGAATAAGTATAGAAGGGGCAGCCAACTTTTCAATCTGATTCAGAAGAGAAGTCCCTGTTTGTCTCCCTACATCACAGAAGCCAATGAGGTGATGACCCTTTAATCGACAGTTGCATCTGACAAGGTGGGTCTTACTACGCCCCCTGAATTCAAAGCACACAACTTCCTGGGAACTGTATGTAGGAAGTCGTGTACAGTGGTACCTCTGGTTAAGTACTTAATTCATTCCGGAGGTCCGTTCTTAACCTGAAACTGTTCTTAACCTGAAGCACCACTTTAGCTAATGGGGCCTCCTGCTGCTGCTGCCGCGCCGCCAGAGCACGATTTCTGTTCTCATCCTGAAGCAAAGTTCTTAACCCGAGGTACTATTTCTGGGTTAGCGGAGTCTGTAAGCTGAAGCGTATGTAACCTGAAGCATATGTAACCCAAGGTACCACTGTACTTTAAATGTATGGTGTACAAGCAGCTGTGGTAACATGGGAAACAGGAAGAGAGGCTCAGATAGCTTCAGCAAGATAGCTTTTCGGGGTTGAAAATGTATTGATGAACCTCATGTGAAACTATTGCAGATTTCTTATGCAAATTTAGGAGCCTTTAGAGCGATTAAGCAACTGTATTGAAAGTCTTAATGGTTTCTTAGGAATTCTATCTTTATTACCTTTTGAAAACTTGACTAGCAATTCTAATAATTAAAATGACCGCTCCCCGCTTAAAACGGGGGGGCGCCCTTTGCGTGGACGCGCGCAGCCCCTAGATGGATCTGGGGACTCCGCCTGTCCACGCAAAGAAAAACCCAGACAATTTAATCTAAATTAACAGGTGCTACCTCGTGGACCATAAGCATTTTGCAACTTGTCATTTGTCAGGAAGTTAGGAGTGAAATGAATGTAAAGCCCAGGTTCCCCGCATCCACCATACTGTAGGGTGTAGGGATCATCTCCATGTTTCAAGTAATGATCCGCCACTATGACATCTGCCTAAAATAAAATAGAACAAAGAAGATATAGAGGTGGACAGTCCAGAAATTCCTGTCATACTCTGAGCTTCCATTAAAAGAAAAAGAAAAAGAAAGCTTACTAGACAATGCTACTATACAAGGAATAGCTTCAGGTATTTATTAAGAATATAATTGTCTATAAGTGAGCCCACGAAATCAGGTGTGGTAAATTCATTTATCTTTAAAGAGATTTCGAGATGTATTTCTGGTACTCTTATGTCATGAATTCCTTTTGGGGAGAAGGGTGTGAGAACACACCAAGGCCCCCAACCACCTTAACCCAGCCTTAGATAGCATCACGTCTGTCAGAACATTAAGTGGTATACAGCCCAGATCTGCATGTTTACTCAAAAATAAATCCAGTTGCATCCAAAAGTGGGAAATATAGATATTATTGCTTGGCATCTGCAGTACTTATCTTTAGGCACCAGGCAAAAACTGGGGGGGGGGGGTGTTTTTGTTTGTTATTTTGGTATATATTTTTGTGTCATTGTATTGTAAAGAGTCCTGCGATCTTCAGATTAAGGGTGGTATAGAACTTTAATCATAAATAAATAAATAAATAAATAAATAAATAAATAAATAAATAAATAAATAAATAAATAAGAAAGATTTTTTATTAGATCATACAGTATCTTGTACCCCCCCCCCCACAATCTCTCCATTTGCCCCAATCTTTTTAAAAATACCACAAGTATATTTAAATCTTAATATATTCTTCAGCATTACCTTATCATAGGATTCTGTAGTTACTCTTTGATATTCATTTTTTGGCTTCCATGTGGAAGGAATTATAACTTTCACTGTCTTGAAATAAAATCTTTGCTGTGTAGAGCTGAAGAGATAAGTTGATGCCTCTTTCACCATGTCCTAACAGGGAAAGGAGAGACCTTTGTGTGTCAATGGCTAGTTATTGGCATTTGTGTTTACAGAATGTGCCCTTTGAACCCCTATCTTCAAAAAGCTGGTAGATGCAATTCACATACTTTTTGGGGTGGATCCTCCTGTGCCACTGAGTGTTGCTTGACATAGTATGCAAAGCTATTCCTGGTATGAAGGAGGAAATAGTGGGGGAAGCTGTACATGACAGGAGGGCAGCCATTTTTGTTTGTTTTTAAGTGGCCGCCATATTGTTTGTACAAGTCTACACTGCGCAACAACCTCGAGTGCACAATCAGCCCTGTTTAGTGACAAAGGTTCTTCTGTGTTGCTTATTAACAGAGCAATCTGAAGCAACTCCTACGAAGTGGGACATTTGTATATTTTTCCTTCAATGGAGCTGGCCATGGGGCCCCCAAACAGATTGAACTATTGCAATGCCAGGCAGGAAGCTGAAGCCTAGAGCAAAGAAAGCGTCTTCCTCCACTGGGGGCAGCTGCCATGTGAGCTAAGGCAAAGCCACTGAGAGGAAGGGAGAGCACTTCCCAGAAACAGCACCCCATTTCTGGAACAATTTCCTGAAAACTGGTGTCAAAGCGCTCCGGTTAGTTAAAGAAACCTATGAACAGGACATTTTAACCTCTAATGGTCAAAACCTGCACAACATTTACCTCAGAGTACATTTACCTCAGAGTACATGCACCCAGTTCTGGCACAGACCCTTCCCTCTGTTTCCAACACTCAGGCTGTAATTGCCATTGCTCGGGCAGCCAAAATGGAAAGCGCCCATTTACAAGAGTAATCTAGCGGGCTTGGGAGCACCCAAGGTATTGCAGAAATTAAAAACAAAAAAAGCAATGGTGAGAGACCTCAAAAAGGAAGGAGGACTAAATGTGCTCACTGGAAGGAGGTGCTAGGGGGAGATAGAACGAACTACCCCAGTTGTAGGGCATAGGGAAGAGGAATATTCCAGGCTATCAATATTTTTTTTTCTTGCAAGTGACCTAGGCTTGCACTATGGCAGGAACATTCCTGACATGACCTGGTTTTTGGGTGTAAAAATGGTGTCAGGGTGGAATTTTGCCGAACCAGCGGAAACCAGCTCTAAAAACTTAAAATCACTACTTTGGGTGGAGCTTTTGGGGTCTTGCTAAGAAGCTCAACAACTTTGTGGAATGTTCCTTTTAGAAAGGGATGAAAAAGTTGTGGGGTGTAGGGGCAGCCAGAAATACCCTGACACCCACGCTTGCAAAATGCAGAATTCAGAAACAATTTTGGTGGTTTCCTACAAAAAAGCTTAATAGCTCTGTGAGTGTCAGGAATTCTACTTTTTTAAATATGGCAACCCTATACAAGTCCCACCTGTACACTTGGGATAAGACTTGTGGTGTGGGGAGGTCAGAAGCACCTGGCACCCCACGCTTGCAAAATGCAACTTGCATTTTCCTAGAATATCACTGTCTGAAGTCGCTTATTCAATACATTCAGAAACATTTAACTATCTTACCTTGATGGCATCCACCATTTTGTTGTCTTCTGGGATCTGGGGATTGATTGCGATGACGACGTCTTCAAAACCGCCCATGTTGAGTTTTACCCTGGTACCTGTCACTTCGTGCAGCAGTTGCAGCAGCAGCAGCAGCAGCAGCAGCCAGTGGTTAAGCGCCATCTTTCCTTGTGGCACTTCTTTATTTCAGAAATAAATAACAGCAGAGAGGCTTGTTAATGCAAGAGCTTTGGCAGGGATAGAGAGACAGAAAAAAACCAAACAAACCTGTTTTGAAAGGACAAAGAATTCTGGAAATAATCCCCAACCTGGTGTTTCCTTGTTCAAATCCTTGTAAATACTTTTAACTTCCTATTTAACAAAAGGCATGGATGCTCACTTTGGAGGCTCAGAACTCAAGGGTGTTTGCTGATGTACAGGCAAACACAACTGCCTAGGAAAGCGAAAGCATCCACAAGAATAAACTAAGGTGTAGAATGGTCCAACTCATAACAAAAAAAATCCTCGAATACAATGTTTAACTCTATCGTTGCCGGTTACCACTAATACATTGCAAGCATTTCTAAAGAAATCGAAACTAGAGTCAAAAATAGCAGCAGTCTGGAACTTCTAGGTTTCTTTTATAGCTAGACACCCTGAAAAGAAAAACTTCACCTTAATCCAAGTGATATTTCCCTAGCTTTGTCTTATTTGGTGCCCAGGGGTGCCAAAAGGGTGGGGTATACCATATATTCAGCCTTCTTCTGCACCTGCCAAAGAAGACACAAATCTGCATAAAATTTGCGAACACTTTATGTCTCATTCAAATCTGTACCCTCTTTTGCAGACGGGGGTTGTGCACCAAAAATAAAGCAGGGGTCACAGAATTGTAGAGTTGGCTAAGGGACCACGAGAGCCATCGAATCAAACTGCCTCCAATGCAGGAATCTTTTTGTCCAACATGGGGCTTGAACCCATGACCTTGAGATTAAGAGTCTTGTGCTTTAGCGACCGAGCTATTCTTGATGGCGAGCCAAGAACTAGAAATATAGCAGGGGTCAAACCAGTGATGACCAGTGCCCAATGGGACTGGGAGGGCACAAAACAGGGACCCCAAATGCAGATGGAGCCAGAGCCTCTGTTGCCGCCTGAGGTCTACCTCCCCCTAGCCCTGCAGCTGGTGAGGCCAAGTTCTGGACAATGCTGGACAACTATGGGAAAATACAGATGATGAACCAACCACTAACAGTGCCTTAATCTGGACTGAGCTTCAGTTTATTGGCTCTCATCCAATCCATTACCAAGTCAATACATTGACAATCAACCCTTGCCTTCCTACTATTACCATGCCACACATTTTTCCTGCCACTGTCTCTTACCTCAAGATAGATAGTTAACTGCCCAACCTTGATATAAAGTTTTTTGCTATATCATTAGCCAACATTTTACTCCATATCACTCAGAATCCTCTTAACACAATTCACTTGATAGCCAACAGCTAATCCATTTTTTGTTGTTCTGGAGTAAGGTTCCACATGATTAGAAAGTATCCTGGCAACACGATGAGTTACAGAAATGGCTTTAGGCAGGATCAAAACAGTCGCGAGGGACTACCACACCCACAAGCTGCAAATCTGCAACTGAACTACTGCAACGCACCCATGGAATCATGATCCTTATGAGCAAAAGGCTGAAATCCAGGTACCTGCTGTGAACTCCATCCTGAAGCCAAGAGCAGGAGATCACCGCCAAGTAAAACAAAGCTGGAACAATGGAAAATTAAAACAGAAATCCCACTAGGATGAAAGAGCCAAAATACTATGGACCCAGAAATTCAAACATAATGGCACAAAGCCAAGATGGGAAATGGCCACCCTGGAATGGTTGCAGAGACTTTAGGATGGTCCAGGTTTTATGGTGTGTCAATAGAAAGTGGGTGGTCACTAAAGCAAACTTTTGCTGAAACAAGAGACGAGATAAAGGAAGACACTAAGATGAATGAAACCATGGCCAATTTGGACACCCCGGGAAGGCCAGTAGCTAGAGAGAGAAAGAGAATGGCACAAGAGCCACAGGCAGAAGGACTTTCATCACATGACTCTCCAGAGCCACCTGCAAGTATGAGTAATGCCCACTCAAAGTACGGAAGAAAGTTCAAACCCCAAGAGTAGGTGGACAGCATTATACAGTAGAAGCAATTATTGAGCCCTGTACCTGCCTTGCTGCTGACATAATCTGGGACAGTGTGGTCCAACAAGCTGCCCTCAATGCCTTTTGGGGCAGTACTTGTCATTTGATGTCCCCCCCACAGCCCTCACGCTGCCTTTCCAAACCCAGGTAAGTGAGGTGCTGGGTTTTGAGAAGGTGGCAAGAGGGCTCTGGCAAGGTCCCAGAGTCTTCTCCCACCTCCTTCCCAAAGCCTAGTTAGCTTCCCACATAAACTTGATGCTGAGCAGCAACTTGCGAGTGCACAGTATAGGGTCTTGCTTGGGAGGTATTTATTGGTGGGTATCTATTAATGAATTTTCATGTGGTACATTAGTCTCACGTTACATTGGTCACAGGACATTTGCCAGAAAACCCTTTCCCCCAGTTTCCAATAAACATTGCCGTAAATTTGACACTTGTCCATGAAACATTAGTTCTTTATGTATATTGCCATACATTTGGGAAAGGGTGGGAACGGGTCACAGATTTTAAAGCAGACTAACAAGGAAGCATTTCAACTATAGGTGACATACTTCTTGACTATTTCTGTAAGGAAGATCAAGGCAGTTAACATAGTTTAATGTTAATTAGAGTTCAATAATATTAGCCAAAACACAAAATATTATGTAAGGAAGCTTACAAATGGCACATTTCTCACTATGGAATTATGCATAAAATATCATTGATTGGGGGAGATGCACATAACGTCACAATGTTTGTGTGTCTTTCTGTCTTCCTCATTTGTCTTTCTGTCCTCTCAGATAGGTTGGTATCCAACTCTCTTGTCCTGTCAGCACAAGGATTTCCACTTGCACAACTGCCACACACACACACACATGCTTAAATCTGCAGTAGAGGATTGGAGGACCCCCAGAACAGATTTAGGGGGCAGAGGGGAACAAGAGAAGGGCAAGTCCCATTGTTAAAAATCCTTGCCCTGATGAGTGGTTTACTTAATCCTAAATTGGACACAAGCCACAATCCAAGCACCCCATCTAACCTTCAAAAGGCTTGTTTTGAATAAGACATTGTCTTTTCAGAGCGTGTTTATATGTGTATTACAAACAATAGTGGGAAAACATTTGGAAGACCTCATGGGTGTGTGTGAAAACTATTTCCTGTAAATCAAGTGGAAGAGAGGTTTGTCCCCTTTCATGTTTGTTTATTTGTTTTATTAATTAACAGGTCATGAGTTGTACTCAAGTTTAGTGCTACTCCGAGTTGACCCAAATCTCAATGGGTCTACTCTAAAGAAGACTTTGTTGAACCAGTGAAAGTAGATAAATAGGTACCGCTGTGGTGGGAAGCTAAATGGCATTTCCGTGGCTTCCATCACAGTATCTCGTTGTGACAGGAGCGGATTAGTCATGCTGGCCACATGACCCAGAAAGCTGTCTGCGGACAAACGCCAGCTCCCTCAGCTTGAAGCGAGATGAATGCTGCACCCCATAGTCTCCTTTGACTGGACTTAACCATCCAGGAGTCCTTTACCTTATGAGGAAAAGGGAGTAGAGCAAACATGCTTGAAGAAAAGCCTGGCAAAAGCATCCCATTCCCTTTGGGTCTCTCCCAGTTGCTGAGCAACTTCAACGCACCAGCCTAGCATTTAAGAGGAGGTCCTCAGTGAAGAGGCCTCTGGTTCTGTCAAAACGTTTTTGAGGAAGAAAATTCTCTACATTTGTGCAGCCTACATCGGCTCTCGATCCATTCCAGTCTGGCTTCCGCGCTGGTCATGGGACCGAGATGGCTCTGGTCGCCCTAACAGATTATCTCCGCAGGCAGCTGGATCAAGGCGGGTCGGGGCTGCTGATTCTTCTAGACCTGTCAGCAGCCTTGCCGACGTGGGGATCCAGGGCACAGTCCTTCAATGGCTGCGCTCGTTTCTCTCTGGTCGGGGACAGAGGGTGGCGCTTGGGGGGGAATTGTCATCGTGCCACTCCTTGGTGTGTGGAGTGCCTCAGGGTGCGATTCTCTCCCCGGTGCTTTTTAACATCTTTATGCACCCCCTTGCATAGCTTGTCCAGAGTTTTGGGCTGGGTTGCCATCAGTATGCTGATGACACCCAACTCTATCTGTTGATGGATGGCCATCCTGACTCAGCCCCAGACACACTGACCAGATGTCTGGAAGCTGTGGCTGGATGGTTACGTGGGAGCCGGTTGAAGTTAAATCCTTCGAAGACAGAGGTCCTCTGGCTGGGACGGGGCGATATGGGATTGAGGGGGCAACTCCCATCTCTTGCAGGGGTGCAGTTAGTGCCAGCATCGTCCGTTAAGAGTTTGGGTGTGATCTTCGATACCTCCCTCTCTATGGAGGCGCAGATTACAGCTATAACAAAGGCGGCATTTTTTCATCTCCGCCAAGCTAAGCAGTTGGCTCCTTATCTCTCTCGCCCTGACCTAGCCACTGTGATCCACACAATGGTCACCTCCAGACTGGATTATTGCAGTGTTTCCCAACCGGTGTTCCGCGGCACACTAGTGTGCTGCGAGACGTTGCCTGGTGTGCCGCGAGATGTTGCCTGGAGGGAGGCGGGCGAGTCAGGCGGCGAGAGGCGGGGCGGCGGCGGCGAGGAGAGGCCGCCCAGCGCGGGGCTCTCGCCGTCTGCCTGCCTGGCTGCCTGCGTGGCGCTGACGTCACGGGGCTGTAACGTGCCCCACATAGGCACACGCGGGGCGGCGAGCGAGCTCCCTCCCACATCCCATCGCCGCTCGCTTCGGCCGGCCTACTGGGCTGTCGCAGGCGGAAGGCCTGCGCATGCGCGAGGTTTTCGCGCCTTCGGGATTCCCTTCACGCCTTCCTCCTCCCGGGTCCTTGAGAGCGCGGGAAGCGGCAGCGCGAGACCGGCGTTGAGCCTGGTAGGTATTGCGCTTGCCAAGGCAGTCATTTGGGAAATGAAAACTTGCAAAGCAAGCAACCAGTTCAATCTGAAGTACGTGTATGCTTAATATCCTGTATCTGAAACCTGTTCTGCCCCCTCCCCCACACTTGGTGCCATTTTCATCTACACATGCAGCAGAGTAAGTTGACCCAGAATAGTACCAATTCAGATGGCAGATGGGAGAATGACAGTGCTGAATGCTTTCCCATGTAGAACAGTCCCTGCAAATAAAAACCTAGCATATTTGGAAGAGGGATGCTAGCCTAACCATTACCTTCTATGCTGTTACTATTTTTTTATTTTTTTTTACATAAGTAAAAAGTGACCTTTCCCCATCTGGCATGGTGGTGTGCCTCGAGATTTTTTTCATGAAACAAGTGTGCCTTTGCCCAAAAAAGGTTGGGAAACACTGGATTATTGTAACTCGCTCTACGTGGGGCTGCCCTTGAGACTGACCCAGAAACTCCAGCGGGTGCAGAATGCCGCGGCGAGACTCCTTATGGGGTCTTCGCTGCGAGATCATATTCATCCGGTACTATACCAGCTGCACTGGCTCCTGGTGGAGTACAGGATCAGGTTTAAGGTGCTGGTTTTAACCTTTAAAGCCCTATACGGCCTAGGACCCTCGTACCTACGGGACCGCCTCTCCTGGTATGTCCCACAAAGAAATTTACGGTCTGCAAATAAAAACATCCTGAAGATCCCAGGCCACAGAGAGGTTAGGCTGGCCTCAACTAGAGCCAGGGCTTTCTCGGCTGCGGCTCCAATCTGGTGGAACGCTCTGTCACAAGAGACTAGGGCCCTGCAGGACCTGACATCTTTCCGCAGGGCCTGCAAGACAGAGCTGTTCCACCAGGCCTTTGATCAGGGCGCAGCCTGACCCCCTCCTCTGGCAATCTGCACAGAATGTTGCTTAATGGTTGCCCTTAATTTGATTTTAATTAATTTTATAATGAATGTTTTTAGAATGTTGGATTATTTTGATTGTTGTTAGCCGCCCTGAGCCCAGCTTCGGCTGGGGAGGGCGGGATATAAATAAAATTTTATTATTTATTATTATTACTACTCAACGTTTTTGGATATCTCTCGTCCCTATGGGACTGTGCTTCAGTATTGACTTTGGACTGTATTCTGCTTGCTGGACTTCAGACTTGGCTACTTGGATTGGCCTTGGACTGCGTTTCCTGACCTTTGGACTTTGCTTGTGTGGCTTGAGCCCCGGACTTTGGACTTTGCACTTGCTATACTGATTTGCTGAGAGGTAGTCCAGGGGTTCAGGACACGGAGCAACTGTCAATCAGCAGAAAACCTGGTTGATGTTTGCTCCGATTCAGCAATAAAGACCTGGTTTCCCTGGAGAAATGGAAGTGTTGAATATGAGCCCTCTCTTACACACAGGGTTAAAACACAACTCCCATTCAATTCCTGGTAGAAGTGGGCTAAAACTCCTGTGCAGAACCACATCCCTTTTATGTGCTGATGCTGGCCATTTGGGGGAAAGCTACTGTTAATTGTGTAGAGTGGTACCTTGGTTCTCAAATGGCTTGGTACTCAAACAACTTGGAAGCCAAACACTGCAAACCCGGAAGTAAGTGTTCCAGTTTGCGAACTTTTTTCGGAAGCTGAATGTGCTCCATTTGGAGTGTTAAGCTTCCAATTTGAGTGCCACACTGCCGTTTTGAGTGTTACGCTGAGGTCTGTCTATTTATTTTGTGCTTTTGTTTTTGCAGCTTTTTTGTTTTGTTTTTGTGACTGTATGGAACCCAGTTCAGCTACTGACTGATTGATTGTGTGACTGCAGTACATTGCTTATCGCTTTCATGTTATGGAACAGTGGTCCCGTTAGATAGTAAAATTCATGTTAAATTGCTGTTTTAGGGGTTGTTTTTAAAAGTCTGGAACGGATTAATCCATTTTGCATTACTTTCTATGGGAAAGCACGCCTTGGTTTTGGAACACTTTGGTTTTGGAATGGATTAAGTTTAAGAAGCAAGGTACCACTGTACTTTTTCGACTTCTTTGATGGGTTCTGAGGTGCTGTACAGAAATAAAAGAACCAATATAACAAATGCATTGTGCAAGCCAGAGTATGCTTTCAGGAAGCCATAACGATGCTCTAGGCCTGGGCTAAAGGCCATAGAAGGTAAAAAGATGCTGGCCAAGCATTTTTCTTTACAGAGGGTCATTCTTCCTGCCATAGAACTTTGAGATAAGCACTGAGACAAGCCCTATATCCTTCCTGGTGATGAGGGCATCTAGATGGGGGAGAATGCTAACAATGGCATCAAATGGACCATTAGAAAAATTCTGGTTTCCTTCCTGTCCCCCTCCCCACCGCCTTCCATTTTTGCAAATAAACAAGATAAGTAGATAACTTTTCTCTTTGATCCATTTGAGCCTGTGCTGGGGAAACACAGGATCTTTGTTTAAATAGGAATGAAATATTAAACATTGGGATAGTTGAATTGACACATTCCTTTTCAGAGTTCTGTGGGATGTTCATCCCATAGAATGTCCTGTTAGGTTAAGAAACAAAGCAGATTTTTTTTTGTTTTTGTTTTTTGTCAATGCAGAATTAAAAAGTAACCAAGTATGGGACCAGATGAAATATTGGGTGTTTTAAGTTAAGATACAAAACATACATCTCAGTATATCTTGCTGTGGAAATTGAAAACTTTTTGTTTCAAAAGAAATGAAATTTATCCCATCCACAGCCCCATTAAAAGAGAGGGAAGTAGATGCCCAAATTCTTGGAAAGTTCCCCAGCTTGGTAGAATCCACAATATATTTGTTATATTAGGGGATTCCCCCCCACCCCATTTTAAGTAACTTCAATCAATCTCTGACTTTTGTCTTCTGGGTTTCTGGGGGTTTTCCTGTTGTTATTCTGTCTCTCACAGCTACAATAAATACCATTAAAATTATGGACTGGACATTTCTTCGTCAGAGGGCAAATGGGCAAATTTAGCAGGAGATCAAATACTTTGCCCCCTCACTGTAAAAGCATTTTGTTTTTTTATGATTGAAAGGTAAAACAAGTAAAAATAAAATAATACAACAAAAAAATAGGGAAATCCGTTCTGTGGTCTTGGATGATAACATTTAGAAGGCTGCATATGGTGAAGAATTTTCCAGCACTGGCTCATCTTTTCTAAGCGCCAGCCTTCCTTCTGCAAATACTGCTGCTATGCACTGGTGATAGAGGATGAGAAGTACTCCTCTGATGCTTAGGATTCTGCACTATGGGGCCACACTCAGCCCCAATGCTCCCCACCCCTCTGTGCCCTGAAATATCACTTGCATGATGCTGTGGTGCCACACTGAATTGCTAACTGCTGCTCCAACATCGCATCTCAGTTCCAGAGCAACGGGACCAGGTATAAGTTATATTATTCATGTGAATAACCAAAGTGAATAAGGGGGGGGGGGAATCAACATCCACTTGGATGGAGACAAGCAAAAAAACTTTTGTCCTACTGTGGGAGAAATTCAGTTCAGTTCATATTTAAATGTAATGTTACCTAATTTGCACTTTACGAAACAGTAAGTGAACCATAACTTGGCTATCCTGTTAAATTCACATTTTTCGGAATTTTGCAAGACAGTTCTCCAGCTAAGAAATATTTACAAAATGCATACATTCCCCACATTTACAAGTATGGGGTTCCCCTTTGTTACCTCAAAGAAATAGGGAAAGACTAATTGTTGTAATTGTAGGCTCCATTAATTGAGAAAATACACAATGACACACACACAAAATTGTATTATGAGCTCAGTAATGCTTTTAAAGCATTTTTATTAATCACAACAAATGCACTTTTTATTAATCACAACAAATGTTATTAATTGTTATTACCTGCCGTTCAACAGCAATTTAAATAACAGCTTAATAAATTTTGAAGGGGAAGGCATGTGGGACCTTGTTCCACCTTGATGCCCCAAATCCTCCCTTCAGCACCTGACAGCACCTTCAGACACCCATAGCAACCAAAGGGGGGATATTTGGTGAGAAACTCATGGACCTGGGCTGGATCTACACACAGGGGAGGAAACACTATAAATAAGTCATAAATTAGATCGTTATAACAAAAGAAAAAAACAATCCTATGTAAAATTGCACAAACACATTTTGTGCTCTACAGCCCCATCTGGCGCCGCATCTTTACAACGGAGTTACAACGATACAACTGACTGAGCGTAGCTGAGTCCCTGGATCAGAACTTCACACAGCTGCTTCCTTAAAAATAAAAATGGTCCAATTAAGCTCACTTTTGTAAAAGCATCTTTATCATGACATGCATGTTGGCCCTAAAATGTGAACATCACCAAAACAACAACAATATACAAAAAACACAGCTTTTGAGGCTCATTTGATGATAGACAGAAACTCGAACTGCTTTGCCTAAGTGTTTTTTGGATCTCATTATTCAACAGCTAGCAAGAGTAGAAGAGCTAAGAAATGAACTTGCTTACCCACCTGCTCAGAGGGTTGGAGAGATACAGCTGTGCAGTGGGGCAGCGAAGCAGGAAAATCTCTAAGAAACAAATCCTGGCAGGCCGATTATTCTCCAGAAAAAAAGTGTCAGAGCAGTGAAGGGGACAATGCAACAGATCTGTGCTCACATTCTTCCCCTTTGTAGGAAGGCAGGTATCTGTCTGCTCTGGGCAATCCTTCATGCATCTGCTGAAAGTCCAGGAATCTGTCTCCCACATAAAGGCTGCAATCCTCAGGACCCTACCCTTGTTCCCTTTATCTTGATGTGACAGCCACATGATTTATGGACATTTTTTCCTAGAGGACGTGAACTAACATGCTTGTCTCTGCTTCAAGCGCGCACACACCCATTCCGACCTTCCCTAAAATGAGCTGAGCTCCGGTTTGAAATTCAAGGGCACTTTGCCAGCCTTGACGGAGCAGAAATCTTGAGGAGAAATGAGCACTGCAGATCTCATGTCCCTCAAGACAGCACGATTGGAGGGGGAATCACTCGCTGCCAGAGCCGTCTTTCCTATTGGGCTTACTGGCGCGTTGTGCCAGGGCGGTCTGGGAAACAGGGGGCGCCGGAGGGATCTTTGCACCACGGTGTCGGATATGCTTAAGACGGCCCTGCACGCTGCAGCCATAGGAGTCCGTGGCTGCCGAGGGATGCAGTGTTGTTTTTCTTGGGACAACATCTTCTGGAGGAGAGTGGCCTGCGAGCTATTGGCTAGTCTTAGAAAGGGGGCCTCGTATTACCTGTTCTGTGACTCTAGCAATGTCTGCAGTGATAAACGTAGGCCAGGCGGGTTTGGGAGTTCAACTTCTTGTGGCTTCTGAAGTACCCTGCATTTGGCCTCTCCACACCCTGGGGAATGAGAGGGTAGCCCCTTCTCTAGTTGCTTTGGGGGCAAGCTTGCCAGAGGATGGTGCTGCTTTGTGGGCTGCAGTGAGGTTTTGATTTCACAAGAAACCCAGACCCTTTCTGTCAGGTGCTGGTGTGGTTCCTCAGGAGCAAACAGGCAAGACTCCAACCTGTCTTTTTCAGGCTTTATTATCTGTACAAACTATTTACAGTGCAGAGCGTCGCAAGGCCATGTCTGCTCAGTCGCTAGCAGAATCTGGGAGTGGGCGGGCCTTATACCTCCCCCAACATAACAGTCACTCACCCCGTTGCGGGGATTCGAACCGCCAACCTTCTGATCAGCAAGTCCTAGGCTCTGTGGTTTAACCCACAGCGCCACCCGCATCCCGTTCACATCTTAGATTTCTATAAATATCATATCAGCTATTTTATTTGCGTGCCCAGGCGGAGACCCCCCGGCCCCGAGAGACCACCAGAAGGAATAATGACTTGTGACAACGTGTTATGGAATTAAAAATTGGACACAACTTTATTAAATCTTTCAGATGTAGGAAAACATTGGCTTAGGCATTGGGCGTGTATCCCTCCCAGCCCCTCAGCCAGAGGAACTGGGGCTCCTCAGGGTGAATGGGAAATGGGAGGGTGTACAGCAAGATGCTTGTGTACGCAGACAGCCCACCCCATATCCCCGCAATGCAGAGGAATTCACTGACAACCTTTCAGTGTATGGCCAGTGACTCCCATTTTACAAACCCCTTTAAGAGGGGACCCTGAAGCTCTGGAGCCAACCGCATGGTTGCTGCCGGCTCCACCTCCTATTTAAGCAACTGGCTCCACCTCCCTGCGGAACTGATTGGCTAACTGAGGTTTGGCGGGAAACTTCAATGACTAACACAGGGAGGCAGGCCAGCCCAACCAGCTGGTGGATCCCACGTGGCCTGAAGTGCTGCATGCGGTCCCGCAAAGGGCGCCCACAAAGGCAGGCGTGAGCACTCATTTTGGTCCCTAATTATCACTAAACACAGATTTCTCCTTTCCCCCCACTACTGCCACACACTGGGTCAACGTTTTCATCGAGCGACCCACCATAATCCCAAGATCTCTTCCCTGGTTATGTTATATTTGTATAGTTAAAGCTATGGTTTTCCCAGGAGTGATGTATGGAAGTGAGAGCTGGACCATAAAGAAGGCTGATTGCCGAAGAATTGATGCTTTTGAATTATGGTGCTGGAGGAGACTCTTGAGAGAGCCATGGACTGCAAGAAGATCAAATATATAAAAGGATGTCACATAGAGGAGGGAGAAAGGTTGTTTTCTGCTGCTCCAGAGAAGCGGACACGGAGCAATGGATCCAAACTACAAGAAAGAAGATTCCACCTAAACATTAGGAAGAACTTCCTGACAGTAAGAGCTGTTCGACAGTGGAATTTGCTGCCAAGGAGTGTGGTGGAGTCTCCGTCTTTGGAGGTCTTTAAGCAGAGGCTTGACAACCATATGTCAGGAGTGCTCTGATGGTGTTTCCTGCTTGGCAGGGGGTTGGACTCGATGGCCCTTGTGGTCTCTTCCAACTCTATGATTCTATGATTCTATGATCAAACCTATCCATTTTGAAGGAAATCAGCCCTGAGTGCTCACTGGAAGAACAAATCCTGAAGCTGAGGCCACCTCGTGAGAACAGAAGATTCCTTGGAAAAGACCCTAATGTTGGGAAAGATGGAGGGCACTAGGAGAAGGGGACGACAGAGGACGAAATGGTTGGATAGTGTTCTCGAAGCTACGAATGTGAGTTTGACCAAACTGCGGGAGGCAGTGGAAGACAGGAGTGCCCGGCGTGCTCTGGTCCATGGGATCACGAAGAGTCGGACATGACTAAACAACAACTAAACTTCAAAAGAAGAAAACACCTAAACTGCCAATGCTGAATCTGAATGTGATAGTATGGCTTCATCAATTGCTACTTTCTTCTTTTTCTTCGAAGTCCATAGAACGGTGCTTACAATAAGGCAAGAAGCAACCAATAACAGCAGCCCACATGTTGTCAGAACGACTGCTAAGGCACCATACTTGGCAGGAGCAATGTGAGTAGCCTCCCCAGGAATAATAAGTGCTTGGGCTATGTTGGAGAGGTCAGAGTACAAGAGAGACTTATCCACTGTGCGGACGCCCATGTAAATTAGGGTGACGTTTGCCGAGGCTTCTGGTTTAAACACAAACATTTCCTTGGAACCTGCTGGCTGAGGTGCCAAGCTGGAGGTATTTATGGGTACAGCGTTTTCAAATTCTTCCCTCAGTTCCAGAGAACTTTGGCTTATTCTCACTTCGTATCTTGCAGCTGGAAAAAAAACCAAGATAACAAAAGGTTATAAAGTGTTGTTTTTTTCCTGCAGTTGTCTGGAAGTAACAGGATTCAACACTTTTCACCCCAAGCTATTGCCTATTTATAAGAAAGTGCCCACAGAATTGCAGCCTCGGCCAACCAAAATAAGCAGACAATACTACCGAACAGGATATAATTAGCAAAAAACAATGGTTTCAGTCTAAGGACACAATAGGGCACTAAGGGCATTTTTACCATTGTCAGCACTCAGAGGCAGATACAAATTTGCGTCTGAATTAACATGAGGGCAAGTGGGCCCTGCAACAAAACATTATACTGTGCAATGTGCTGCTACCCTCTTTCACTCTGGAGCCCCCACAAACTGTCGGCATACCCAGTCCTTAAAAGTTTATTTTGGGGTTTCCCCAAAAAATATTTTTTTAAAAAAATAATAATAATCTGCAAATATTGGGGTTTTCTCAAGCCTGTTGATATCTCCCTCCTTGTACATGGATAGAGCCATTCTGGCTACATCAGCAAGGCATTCCTATCTGGATAGCTCAGTTGGTTAGAGTATGGTGCTGATAATGTCAAGGTTGCAGGTTTGATCCCCGTATGGAATAGTTGCATATTCCTGCATTTTATATATGTATAAAAGCATGCAGAGCAACTGATCCACAAACTGAGACTACTGGGGCAAAACTACTGCAGTAAAGAGCAGGTTTAACTAAGAGAGGATCACCGCCAATACTTGCTATGATAATATTTAAGAAGGAACAAATAAGGAAGGAATTGTTTGGTTTCCAGTTTCCCTCTACATATAGGATTTCCAGAGTCCAAGTTACAGCAGAGATGTGCAGAGGGTCGTTTTGAATTGGAATTCTGTTTTACTTATATTTATGGGTCTCAAAAGTATATATATCCAAAGCTCGGTGCACATCCAATATGGATTTGCTTGCAGATTTTATCAACGTAGTTTAAAACAGGGTTTCCCAAACTTGGGTCTCCAGCTGTGTTCGGACTACAGTTCCCATCATCCCTGACCACTGGTCTTGCTAGCTATGGGTGATGGGAGTTGTAGTCCAAAAGCAACTGGAGACCCAAGTTTGGGAAACACTGGTGGTTGTTTTTTGGGGTTGTTGGTTTTTTTAAAACACCCTACTTTTAAACAGTTTTCATTAGCAAAGAAAATAAGAAGCACTGAACCTACCTTGTCCCTGGTCAAAGTCACCCCCTGGAGCTGTCCAGGTTAAAACAATTTTGTCCTCTTCTGTTCTGGCATCCAAATCAGTAATTTTGCATGGTGGGAACACATCCTTATAGGGGCCAGTGGGAACTCCAGATATGGTGAAAGCACTCCCAGCAGCTATTCTGCTGAAGCCCCCAGAGCTGATGTGCGAATCTTCACTATTCATCAATGGCCTCGGTGCATTCATCTGGATTGTACCTATGCCACACAAACATAAACAAATACACAAAAGAGAACTAAAGACCAGCTGAGCATGCTTCCAATGAACTAGCAACTAATGGACTTTGGGGCAAGTAGGCCAGAAAGGAAATAAACAACCTGACAGCAGTGGGTCCCTATCTCATTGGTAGAACCCGTGTTTTCCATGGAGAAACACCCAGGTTCCATCTAAGGTAACAGCTTTGGGGATGCCCAGTAACATGGTACATGGTGGGTTAGAGCACTGGTTTTGCTGCTGCAGGGCTGGAGTGAGGCTGAGACCTCGTGGCTGCAATAGAGGGGAGTGCTGGATTGGTTCAGAGGGCCACTGATGGTCCCTCTGATGTAACCACACAATCCTGACCTTGCTGCTACCCTGCCCCAGCCAGGTTAGCCATTGTGATGCCCGTGGCTCTATCCCTGGAAAGCCCTTGCTAGCCAGTAGCAGCAATAATCATCTCCATTCCTTCTAATACTGAGTTTGGTTCGTCCGATGCCTATCCCCTTAGAAGCAAAATGGGGCTACCCCAACACAGAAGGTATGGGCTTCTTCATATTATGGAGACTCACCAAGTACTGTATGTAACAATATAAAAGATAAAGGGGCCCCTGACCATTAGGTCCAGTCGTGACCGACTGAGGGGTTGCGGCGCTCATCTCACTTTATTGGCCGAGGGAGCCGGCGTACAGCTTCCGGGTCATATGGCCAGCATGACTAAGCCGCTTCTGGTGAACCAGAGCAGAGCACGGAAATGCCATTTACCTTCCCGCCGGAGCAGTACCTATTTATCTACTTGCACTTTGACGTGCTTTTGAATTGCTAGGTTGGCAGGAGCAGGGACCGAGCAATGGGAGCTCACCCCATCGCAGGGATTCGAACCACTAACCTTCTGATCAGCAAGTCCTAGGCTCTGTGGTTTAACCCACAGCGCCACCCGCGTCCCTTCATGTAACAATATATGTGCTTGCAATTTTAATTTTTATTTTAAAAGCTGCTAGAAACCAATGTCCTGAAAGAAGGACCTATGCCCAATGACCTCTACAGAATGATGGGGGCGATTTGGCCACAGAATGCTGAGGGTGCCAAATGGGGGGGGGGGGGAGAAGTGGAAGGAAAGAAAAATATCCTGTCTGAGACCTTAACAGGCTTCAGCATCCTTCAGAGAGGATAACTGGGTTGGGCAGAAAGGAGAGCTCAGCACAATAAAGCTACAAAACACACTACGGAGGCTGAATGTTTCTAGGATGTATGCATCTAGAAATATTTCATCCCAATGGACCATTCATGTAAACTGCTTGGATCTGCGTGTCGACGAGTTTTTTTAAAACTAGGTTTAGCTTTCCATGAAGTACAGCTAATACAGCCTGGTGAGAGTTTTCCACATGATTATGAAGAGAATTCAAAGAGCCAGCCTGTGGCCATGACATAGTTGTCTCCCTAAATATTCCCATAGCGGTGCTTGTGCAAAGTAGGGCTTCTTCTCGCTGAAGATGTAATACACTGAGAACACCTTCTGTTCAAGTCCATGGAGGTAAACAAGTGCTCAAGAGCACGGCTTGACGACTGACATCCCAAAGCCTTACCATTTGTTATGTAACCAGGAATATACATTGCAGGGCTCCAGAGTATTGCAGGGTATGGGCTAATTGTCTGGCTGTCCCTCTGGACGCGGACTTTCAAGCTATATCTTCCGTTTCTCGCGAAAGAAAAGAGGTATTTAGAATACACACCATCGTTTTTTATCGTATCTGCACCTGCAGCAGCGAGGGAATACAAACACAAAAAGTGTTTAATCTGCTTTGGAAAAATCCTCTTAGTCTGTGCTTGAATCAGCCAGTTTCTGCCACCCCACAAAAAAAATCCCTAAAATATAATATTGTTTAAGTAATGGTGAAAAGTACCACTAAGCCTGCAAATCTATACATATTTACTTGACGGTAAGCCTTATGGGACACACTTCTCACTTCATACGCCATTGTATTCCATTGCCATTCAACTCATATACAATTGATTTTCCCTTTATACCTTCTGGACAAATTGGATTATAACTGTCATTCATATTTTGCACTTCTCCAAATTTTCCCTTGCAATTCTCAGTCAAAAACCTTACCCAAATGTGTTTAAAATATGTGTTTTAGGATAAAGTACTTTTTTTGGCAATAAAATACACATTTTCCAACTTAAACACACATTTTACCTGTGGATTTTTTTAAAAAAAAATTGATGTGCAAACAGGACAGGAATCTGACTTGAAGCAGATTGATCCATTCATCAGCTATAACTAAAAAAATAAACTTATAAAAACATATGTTACCTGCACCATTGTCAAAAAGGTCCAAGATAATTGGATCTCCACTCTCTGGCTCAATAATGGCAGTCACATTTGCACCAAGAATGGGAGAGAAGCCTTGATTAACCTGTGCGTACACAATCATTGGACTTGGGTAGGCGTTTGTATCTTTATTCGTGTGGGTTCTCACGGTGATGGTAGACACGTCAGACTTTACGGCTCGCGAGGTCACGGTCATTGTGAGGACTTCGGGGAGCCCATGAGAGTTAGTGAGTAAGTATGTCCAATCCCCAGCCTGAAAAACAAATTTATATATGCTCAAAAGCGTTCAGCCTAAATAGATTTTTTATTTATTGGGTTTTATAAACAAGAGTAACGCTGTAGAAATAAGTACACCAAGTTTTCTCATGCCACTTGTATATCACAAAAATAGCATAATAAATGTGGGAAAATATCTAGAACAGGTGTTTTATTATTAGTGGTCAGTGTATAAGTTCTTGGTTCACGAATTGGTTTAAACAATTAGAAAGAAGAAGGGGGGAAAGGAAAAGGGGGAAAGGGAGGAGAAGGGGGTGTGGCAAGTCGGGTGGGGTGGGGTGGTTATGCTTCTATTATTCTACTTAGTGTGTGTGAGGGGTTGTGTTAGCGTTCCTTGTGTGGGTTTTCTTCCTATTCACTTGATGTATTTCCTTGGTGGTGAGAGAAGTTGGGTGTGGCTTAAGGTGTGGTTGGTTGTCTTTGGTTAGCTGTAGTGAGAATTGTTTTTGTTTGTGAGCGGGGTGTGAGTGTATATTTATGAATCAGGTTAGCCAGATTGATTCATATGCTTTTTCCATCCAAAGGCAAGTCCCCGATAGAAACAACTGAAGGACAATTCACTGTTACCTCAGCAATCCCCGGAATCTGCAGGCGAGCTGTGCGCAAAAGTGGGTCGACATCAAATTCCCCATTTGTAAAGTGTTTTCCTCTAGGGCCATGAAGAACGATCCTGGGTTCCTTTGTCAGCCATGTCACTACGAAAAATGTGTCGTTTCCTACTGTGCTGTCAATAATCGTTGACCTTTCAATCTGACCATTGCCCTTCACCCTTTCAGCCGTGCTTTCAATCTGTACAAAACCAGAATAATGATAACTTCCCATTTGCTTTGACACAGGCATGGCCAAACTTGGCCCTCCAGATGTTTTGGGACTACAATTCCCATCATCCCTGACCACTGGTCCTGTTAGCTAGGGATGGTGGGAGTTGTAGTCCCAAAACATCTGGAGGGCCAAGACTGTCCCTGCCTGCTTAACATATCCTCTTTTGTCATGTAGCAATTTAAAGCAGTTGAAATATTCCATTTGGCACACGTTGACATCGTAATGATCCTTTATCGCATTTAAAAACACTACAGGTGACAAGCAATTAAAACAAATTAACAAAGCCAGATAGGGGCACAGAAATCCCCCGAAACAAAATCCACACCTTTTCAGCCACAGCCATGTTCCAAAAATACTTTCTTTGCTCACTCTGGCAGATGAGTACTATGGCGATTGCAGAGCGAGTAAGCAGTTAAGTTCCTTCTGGATTCTCCCTCCCCAGCCCCCCACCCCACCCCCAAAAGAAGACAGTGCACATCACAAAACAGCACTTCAACCCTTAGGCTGCAATTCATGGATTTCAATGGAATGGAAGATTCATACTTGTGTTCAGGATTACAGCCTTGATTGTTATTCTTCCCTGTGCTTAAAGGTAAAGGGACCCCTGACCATTAGGTCCATTCATGACCGACTCTGGGGTTGCGACGCTCATCTCGCTTTATTGGCCGAGGGAGCCGGTGTACAGCTTCCAGCTCATGTGGCCAGCATGACTAAGCCGCTTCTGGCGAACCAGAGCAGTGCACGGAAACACCATTTACCTTCCTGCCAGAGTGGTACCTATTTATCTACTTGCACTTTGATGTACTTTCAAACTGCTAGGTTGGCAGGAGCAGGGACCAAGCAATGGGGGCTCACCCCATCACGGGGATTCGAACTGCCGACCTTCTGATCAGCAAGCCCTAGGCTCTTGGTTCCTTTTATAGGGATGTGGGTGGTGCTGTGGTCTAAACCACTGAGCCTCTTGGGCTTGCTGATCAGAAGGTTGGCGGTTCGAATCCACACAATGGGGTGAGCTCTTGTTGCTCTGTCCCAGCTCCTGCCAACCTAGCAGTTCAAAAGCACGTCAGTGTGAGTAGATAGGTAAATGGAGTTTCTGTGCACTCTGATTTCCGTCACAGTGTTCTGTTGCACCAGAAGCAGTTTAGCCATGCTGGCCCCGTGATCCAGAAAAGCTGTCTGTCATCTTGGCCTGAAGCGAGATGAGCGCCGCAACCCCATAGTCAAGTTTGACTGGGCTTCACTGCCCAGGGGTCCTTACCTTTTACCTTCTTTAGGTACCTATAGGCCCTTTTATAACTTGCCATGGGCTGCATCAACAAGCAGAGCAAGTATGTACATAATTAAGTTGATAACTAAGTAAATTGAGCTATTAAGGTAAGTTGAAAGATTTGCACATTCCGGACAGGAATGACAAAGGGCCAAATTAAACATGTCACCACAGTTTATTTGGTTTTTTAAAAAACACGAATATCTGGTTCTAGGAAAGGAGCTGGTCAGGACAGTGGGATGGGAAATTAGTGAACTGAGAGGAAAGGGAAGTGTAACCCTTTTACAGCAGTGGGTGTGACTCTGGAATGCTTTCATTGTGTTTTCTATGCTTAAAATAGTTTTTTATGCTTCAAGTAGAAGGCACCTTTGGATTGGTGGGCCTGGGAAAGATAGTTATCGCAAAGAAACTTCCTCCTCCCTCAATTTTCAAAAAAAGTTTGTGGTTTTTTTTTGTTCTGGGTGTTGTTACTTTATTTTTTTAATGTGGCGATGAATAGATAAATGGATAAATTGTGTGTATACTGCTTTAATTCATCCACACACACACCCCAAAAGATACATATCCCACCTGAAACATAGACAGAGGCAAAACTGAGAGCTGAACAAGCGATCAGTTGTTTGTAATGCCACAATGCCATTCAAACTTTACAGCCTGAGGAAATTAAGCTCACAGTGCAACTCACCGCATGCATACCTGAGGGACAGCTCCAACAGTAGAGCATGAGACTCTTAATCTCAGGGCCTTGCGTTCAAGTCCCACGTTGGGTGAAAGATTTGGACAGAATGATCTTTGTGGCCCCTTCCAAATCTATGGCTCTAAGACTCTCTCTTTTTTTATTACATCTGCCTTCTTCCCAATATGCCGTCACAATTGACTAATTGTTGTCCAAGCAGTCATATCAAATTCAAATAATACAAAATTTGAGATAAAATCTAGAGCTGCAGTATGAGATATAAGGGGCACCCATTCTATTTTATCAAACTAAAACAATGTTCTAAAATCATAGCTTATGAACGTGTGGGCTCCAGAACTGCTTTCTCCATGCCTCCTATTAAAATGTATTCGCCTTATAATGTAAAACAGCAAGATATACAGTATCCACATGAACAGACCTGGACAGGCTGGTGGCTGGTATCTCCATCACTTGCTACAATGGCACTGAAGACGTCTATTAGACCAGTTGAATCTTGTCTATCAGTGACAAAAAAACTCAGCCCCCCTGAAAAAGAGAATACAAGGAGAGTACAAGGAGATATCTTAAAATATGAATAAAAAATTAACTTCATTTGACTAAGTTGTTATTTCAGAGATTAATGGAGCTGTCCAGACTTTGGCTCACACTGAATTTTCCTTTGAAATATTCTTGTTTGTTTTATGAGCAACAACCGCAAAGGGTGTTTGCTATTGCTAAAACAGACAGTCTTACCTGTCATTTTGCCCAGTTGTTCCAGTTCTTGGGATGCAGACTGCCCCAGAGCGATGGTATGAATGATTAAGCCAGCGTCAATGACATCAGAGAAACACTTGCTAAGTGAACTGTCGCCTCCACTGGTCAATAAGATGATTCCAGAACCAGAAACACTTTCATCATGTTTTTTAATTACCTGGAAGCAAATAATTAACCATTAATATGAAGGACACTCGGTAAATTATCTTGGCAAAGAAAACGTCACAAGTTAAGAGACTCCTTAATATTTCACTATATTGCTGTGATTCATATCCACAGGACTAAAGTCATGCATTTCCAAAGATTTGTATACTGACAACGTTTGAGAAAAATAAGGCAATGAAAAGCATCCATTTCTTTGATGGTTTTAATTGTTAAATAGTAAGGGTTTTGTGTTGTTTGTGTTTTGAATTGTTGTGTTTTATAAATGTTGAGGACATCAGCAATGGGAGCAAGGGAGGAAGCAAATCTAAAAAATAACTATGAAATAATAATAATAATAATAATAATAATAATAATAATAATAATAATATCTGCCATGTCTAGCCTTATGCTCATCACTTATTTATCTCAGTCTTAGTATTCCTAAATAAGACTTATTTAACAACAGGACACAATTGACTCAAGCCACTGTTTTGCCCTGGCTCTGGGTGCCAGACCTCAAGTTTTTAGGGGAGGAAATCTTCGAGCCTAAAGTCCGCCTACTTCTGACACAGCAGATGCTGAGTGAGAGCCAATTTATTATTGTAGGTACAGAACTTCACCCTCATCAAACTATGTTGTTGTGTGTGTTTTTTGCGGGTAGTTTTATTGTGCTGTTATTGCTCAAGCCCTGCTTCTAAGCCTCCCACAGGCATCTGTGAGAAGAGAATGCAGGATTAAATGAGTCACTGGCCTGACCCAGCAAGATCTTCTATGTTCTTGTTTATTTTGTTGCAATTTTGCATGCTGTCAACTCCCTTCCTGTGTTTTTATGGAAGTGCATGTCAACCCAGAAATTAAGTCCTAGGAAGACCAGGTGCATCTTATTAAGTTCCACGCATAAAAGACTGCAACTTAAACAAGGATTATGAGTCTGAACACTTAATGTGGGACTCATTTCGGTTTATTTTTATTCCGTTTTAAGTTTTCTATTTTTCCCGATTTGCTGTCTCTTGTTAGCTAGATAGAGGACCTTTCCAAAGTCTTTTCTTTTCAATTGCATTTGGAAGTTCTGTTCAAAAACACTGGGTGACTGCACAATTGCCCCGCAAGAATAGTTCCAGTTCCTGCACCAAAAACCAAAAATGTTCCTATGAGCCGAAATGCGGCAAGAGAGGCAATAATAAATAGGACTCGCCTGCAGTGCCAGCTGTACACCCGTGCAAACATTTGCTCTGTCGCCGTATGAAGCAACTGGCAAGTCGGAAGCAAGCTGCTTCCGTATATCAGCACTCGTTACTTGCCGGATCTGAGATTTTACTTCTCCTCCTTCACTGAATGTGACAACCCCAACGTAGGAGTTCTCTTCCACAATTTGCAGTAGATACACTTCTACTGCCTGACGCATCCGAATGATTCGATTGTTCTGTAGGAGGTAAAATATCACCTGTTATTCATTCACCCACAAATAATAATGCAACATGTTTTCACGGACACAATATCAGGCAGGGTATACTGCCTGTTCAAGAATTCTCCTACAACCAGAAAATTTGCATGTGGTTCTCCCAGCAGAAGACTTACTTGGGAAAAAAGAAAGAGGTATCATTAAAAGTCTATTCTTCTTCTTGGTAAGGCGAGAGGTTAGGATAAAATGGAATAACAATAGCCCCATATATCTTCCCAACCGCAAGATGTCTGTGACAAAAGTATCTCTCACTAAACGTAAATGAACTGTGAAAAAAACCATGAATTGAAAGTAGAGACGATAGATGTGCCTTTCCCTGTTTGTGTTTGTTTTGTAATACAAAAAAACTTTAATAAAAACAAATTTTTTATTCTCCGACACTAACCTGACATCGGTAATCTTTAATAAACTCTGTAATCGATAGCACTTTTGAAAAGCAAAGCAAGGGAATTTCAGTTTCAGAGCAGGTGTTCATTTTTGCCTCAAAGAGTAAGACTTTACCTCATCCATGCTGCTGGAAAAATCCAAGACTAAACAGATCACTCTGTCTGTCGCTTGTAAAAGTGAGAAGGTTGGGGGCAAAGGACTGTTTTTGCTGGTCAGAGGAATATCGGATTTAAAGTCATCAGAGCTCATGATGACATCCCATGTGCTCTTGTAACTGCACATCCTGTTCTGGGCATTGAGAGCTTCAGCGTTATGGTTGCTTGAGTCACAGAATTCAAACACCTGAAAACAGAAAACAGCAAGACAGTTCTGGGCACCACAATTTAAGATGGATATTGACAAGCTGGAACGTGTACAGAGGAGGGCACCCAAGATGATCAAGGATCTGGAAACTGAGCCTTTAGCCTGGGTAAAGAGGAGACTGAGAGGAGATGTGATTGCCATCTTCAGATATCTCAAGGGCTGTCACATAGAAGATGGAGAAAGCTTGTTTTCTCCTGCTCTGGAGGGTAGGACTCAAAACAATGGCTTCAAGTTACAAGGAAGGAAATTCCAACCAAACATCAGGAATAACTTTCTGACAGTAAGAGCTGTTTGATGGGGGGACTGACTCCCTCGGGAGGTTGTTCTCTGAGAGTGCTGTTTAGACTCTCCTTCTTCGGAGGTTTTTAAGCAGAGGTTGGATGGCCATTGTTCGGGGATGCTTTAGTTGAGATTCCTGCATCACAGGGCGTTGGACTAGATGACCCTTGGGTCCCTTCCATCTCTACAATTCTATGATTGTGTCAAACACTTGCAGAAAACATCTCCATTAGTAACTACAGAAATCGCACACACACAAGGGCTTAGAGAGAAAGGCTCCCAGCTCTCCGAGTGCTGTTTCCATCCCATCTTCTTCTGGAAACAAACGATTGCGAATGACAAAAACAGATTGCCCAGAATACTCAGGAAGTTGTGACGATTTGCTATGAGGTAGGCGAAAACCAAGTGGCTGGTGCCAATTTGCCAAGTGGAAAAATTCCTACCAGGCCCCTCAACGGCGACCAACCAAGGTCCAAAGCAAGGTCAGAAAGAAAACCTTATAGGGTGGGAGGGCGGAAAAAAGCAGGAACAGCTAGCAGGCTACAAAGAGGGAGATCCCCGGCCGCATCCTGCCTTTATACGGCAGGCCCCACCCCCGAGCCAGCTGACTGGCCGGCTAGGGGGTGACGCAGCCGGGAATCCTCTCCAATCACGCGGGGCCGCTGCACGTGTGGAGAGGCCGTGAAGCCTGCAACCCCACCTCCATCTTAGTGCGGAAGTGGCTTTATGAGCAATACGTTCAAGATCATCACCTAAACACCTATGAAGATATACCATATTTTTTGCTCTATAAGACTTACTTTTTCCCTCCTAAAAAGTAAGGGGAAATGTGTGTGTGTCTTATGGAGCGAATGCAGGCTGCGCAGCTATCCCAGAAGCCAGAACAGCAAGAGGGATTGCTGCTTTCCCTGCGTAGCGATTCCTCTTGCTGTTCTGGCTTCTGAGATTCATAATTATTTTTTTTTCTTGTTTTCCTCCTCCAACAACTAGGTGCGTCTTGTGGTCTGGTGCGTCTTATAGAGCGAAAAATACGGTAAGCCCCCTTTTCTACATGCAACCTTCAGGCACTGATCCTTCAGATGCTGCTGGACTCCAACCACCCCCAGCCAGCATGCCCAGTGGTCAGAGATGTGGGAGATGCAGTTCAGCCACAGTTTCCCCATCCCTGAAGTACAGGAAACGTCATGTACAATCTCTCTTGAACTGTACTTACAGAAGATAAGCTTTGCATGTACATTATGGAAGATGATGCATTTTGCTCCTTGTCGTGTATAAAAGTGCACCCTTCTTTTAAGAGTCCTGTTGCCTGGTCAATGACACAGCTGCCTTCAGTGCAGGATTCTTTCTCGCAGACATAAATTCCCGTTAGGTCAGAAGAACACCTAGGAATAGGCACAAGGCAATCAGGACATGAACATGAAGGAGGAGGAGGAGGAGGAGGAGGAGAGTTTGGATTTGATATCCCGCCTTTCACTCCCTTTAAGGAGTCTCAAAGCGGCCAACATTCTCCTTTCCCTTCCTCCCCCACAACAAACCCTCTGTGAGGTGAGTGGGGCTGAGAGACTTCAGAGAAGTGTGACTAGCCCAAGGTCACCCAGCAGCTGCCTGTGGAGGAGCAGAGACGCGAACCCGGTTCCCCAGATTACGAGACTACCACTCTTAACCACTACACCACACTGGCTCTCAACAACATATTGTGCTCCCCAAGGGAGTGTGAGTGCAAAAGAAAACAAACATTTAAAACCTTTAAAGAAACACAAAGCAGGTAATTTTTATTCTGAAAAAAGCACACCTGTGGCTGCGGCTGCATCAGTCTTTACAAAAAAGAGCACAGTTAGAGGCGATTTATTTGGTGGAGCATTGAATTGCCATTATATGTAAGCGAGTTGTCTTACGTCCACAATTCTTGTCCTTGTTTATGGTTTGTATTGAATGAAGTTATTACAAGAACGTTATGTACAATTCAGAGTTCCTTTTTGGGCTGACCAGAAGAAGATTCACGAAAGAGAGATTGAAATCCAGGCATCTCGTTGTCAGGATCGCACCATCACAAGTATATACAGAGAGAATCGCTCTCATGAATTTAATTCAGGAATATTCGAACTGTTTGGCTGAGATACTGAATGGCACATGTCATTATTATTTTGGCATTGTAGATATTATTTAAGATTCCATGTAATAGAAGGTGTTGAAATGCCGCACATTATTGATAAGGTGTTTTTTGCAAACTATATACAGAGTTGTTTAGTTTGAACACACCTGCACATAGACAAAATTTACCTGGTGGCTTTCACCTGGTTTTGACTCGATATGTAGAAAGGCTTTTCACTGTCATATTCATCAAATACCCCCCACCGAAGGTGGGCCCACTCGTGGACGAAAAGCCTGCCTGTATATATAAAAGCACAAAAATTGCATTGTGACATTTGGTAGTAATCTAACACAGTCCCATAGCAGCAAACGCTACAGAGCAGGTAGTGTTGCAGGAAAGGGGATTATGTGCTTGACTTGTAAGACAGGAAGAGTTCAAGCTCCTGTACTGACACCCTAACTCAGCGGTTCTCAACCTGTGGGTCCCCAGATGGTGTTGGACTACAAATCCCATCATCCCTGAGCTCTGGCCTTGCTAGCTAAGGGTGATGGAAGTTGTAGTCCAACAGCATCTGAGGACCCACAGGTTGAGAAAGGCTGCCCTAACTGGTTGAGCCTCCCCCAAAAGTTGAATCTGCAAGCTTCCCAAACACAAATCTGGTCTTGAGACCCTTAAACAGTCACTCTTTAAATTGTAGGTCATTGCAGGGAACCCCAATGACATTTTTCCTGGCTATCGATTGCAGTGAAACCCCAAGCCCCAGCCCAGTTAGGATGCCTATTGCAGCTTATGAAATGCAGCTGTCCAAGTGTCTTAAGGCTGCCAATGGCACCAGTCTGTACCAATTTTCAGCAGCTGACACCTTCCCAACTTTGTCAGTGCCTTTATCGCAAGGGAATATTTTGGAGAATTTCAAATATTTTCCTAGCACCACAGCAATCGAGAGATTGTATTATCTCTCGATTGCTGTGGTGCTAGGAAAATATTTGAAATTTCCTCTAGCAAACAGAGCATGCCATTTAATAAATTTCCTTTTTAAAAAACCCACTAAGGTGCTTTTAATCAAGTATTTCCCCCCATTATCTGAAAAGTAATACAGTATGTAGGGCCACAATTCTATGTCCCAATTCAAATGGTTTCAAGATTCAACAACCAGTACTTTATTTCTGTTTTTAAAATGCTATGAGTTTTTTTTTTGGAAGGACCAGTTCCCTTGTGTTGATACTGAATGTTATCTATAGGTGGATTTATCATAATGGCATATGGTATGCAATATACACACACACACACACACACACACACACACACACAGTGTGATAAACGTTTATTAAAAACTAAAAAGAGGCATGTATGAAGACACCATTACTGTTAATTATTAAAGATATTCTTTGTTGGTTACGATGCAGGTGTGAGATTTTAAAATTGTACTTTTTTGAAACACAAAAGGTAACGGAAGAAGAAAGATAATAATTATTTGTTTAGGATTTACCGTGTGGTCCATAGATTCCAATCGAATCATTATTTACCAGGAAGCCAGAGGTGAAATGTATGTATTTTCCCTTTTCTCCACACCCTCCATATTGTAATGTGTATGGATCGTGTCCATGTTTCCAATAAGGAGGAGCAACAATGACATCTGCCTAAAATGAAAGTTTTGTTTAATGAGCAGGTTTGGAATAGGTACGCTTATTATTAATTACTGATAAAAGCAGGAGTTCAGTCCAACAATTACCTACATGTCATAGCCAGATTTCATAATACTCCCCCCCCCCCCCCGAATAGACATGCTGGAATATAGTAAACATGTTTTTGAACTGCAAAAGTACTAAACTGCACCCTTTTTAGTCATACTATGAAGATTGCACTTGACAGTGAAATCTTATGCATGCCTACTCAAAAATAAGACCCAGTCAGTTCAATGGGGTTTACTCCCAGAGAAACGTGAAGAGGAATGAAGTCTCAACATACGGTAAGTCCTATTGCTTGTTAATTACTGACAGGGGTGCCAACTATAGGGGGCTTTGGGTACCTGGGCACCCACAAACATGTTGTTGTGGGTGCTCAGCACCCACACCACAGGGGGGGGCCCCACAACCTCTGAGGTCTTGCAAGACCTCGGACAGCATTTCTGAGGCCTCAGAGGTGCCACCGGAAGTCAGGTTCTGAGGCCAGGGGGCGTGCATGACGTCATGACGTCACACACACTGGGCACCCATAACCCAAGTTGGCTCCCCTGATTAATGATAGCATCAACACAGCGCATTTAAAAGCCGGAATGTATGAAGAGGCACACAAATGCACTGTGGGTGTGGGCAGTAGATAACTACAGTGGTACCTTGGGTTAAGAACTTAATTCGTCCTGGAGCTCTGTTCTTAACCTGAAACTGTTCTTAACCTGAGGTACAACTTTAACTAATGGGGCCTCCTGCTGCTGCTGCTGCGCCGCCGCCGCACAATTTCTGTTCTCATCCTGAAGCAAAGTTCTTAACTCGAGGTACTATTTCTGGGTTAGCAGAGTCTGTAACCTGAAGCGTCTGTAACCTGAAGTGTCTGTAACCCGAGGTACCACTGTACTGTATTAGCTGTACTTACCATGTGATCAGAAATAACCTGCTCTTTGTGCTATTAGCAATGGAGCGTACAATATTTGTTCTGAGCAAATCTTGAAACGACTTTGCACATTATGTTCCCCCCATAAATGAGGGGGCTTTGAGATTCACTCACTATGCAAGCAAATAAACTCATAGGGCAGGATATGCTATTCATTCGATTAGTAAAATTTATACACCACTTGATTGTAGAACGCCTCAAAGCGGTTTACGGAGAAGAATAAACGCCCTCCCTTCAGATGTGAAGGTAATAAGCAGCTATCCTATCTTTAAAAGACATCTGAAGGCAGCCCTGTTTAGGGAAGTTTTTAATATTTAAAGCTGTATTGTTTTTAACATTCAATTATTATTATTATTATTATTATTATTATTATTATTATTATTATTACTATTATTATATAATGAGATAATCAGCAAAAACAGTAAAAATGCAACTATTTAGAACAAAGATAATTAAAATCAATGATAAGCTAAAAATAAGATTAAAGCACAGGTCAAGATTATATACATCTGGATATGCTTAGCCAAACAAAAAAATATATGTATTATATGCAAGCAGTTCGAAAGCACCTCCGGGTGCAAGTAGATAAATAGGGACCGCTTACTAGCGGGAAGGTAAACGGTGTTTCCGTGTGCGGCTGTGGCTCGCCAGATGCAGCTTTGTCACGCTGGCCACGTGACCCGGAAGTGTCTGCGGACAGCGCTGGCCCCCGGCCTCTTGAGTGAGATGGGCGCACAACCCTAGAGTCTGTCAAGACTGGCCCGTACGGGCAGGGGTACCTTTACCTTTTTATGGCAAACCAGCATCTATTAGGATCAGAACAATCTTGGGAATTTTAGATCCAACTAATGTTTACATTTTTAAAAAAAGCCCAAGTACTGAAACGAGATGAGCGCTGCACCCCATGGTCGCCTTTGACTGAACTTAACTGTCCAGGGGTCCTTTACCTTTACCTTTTACCTTTACGGTGTTCAGCAAATATTTTAATTGGAGGCAGATGGATGGAAGAAATGAGGAACAGCAGGCCCAGGTCACTGCCCTTAATACGTACCTTTGTGTACGCCTCTTGCATTGGCTTTGCGTAATTGTTTCTTTCCCATGTTGCAGGTATTAAAATTTTGACACTCCCAAAATGAACCCTTCCTTGTGTAGCATTGAACAAGTAGAAGGAAGCTTCAGTAATCATTTCCTAATAAGAGAACGAAATGATAGGAAAGTGGATTAGCGAGAATCATTAATTCATGCAAGGAGGAAAGTGTAAACTCATAGATTATTATGCAATCATCCAGTCAGACTGGAATGAAACTTCAGAGGGGGAAGGGAAAGGAACATTGATTTGAGAAATAGTGAAGATTATGTTAACCCAGAAATTTTTAATTAATAATTTGTCCTATTCAGTGCTATTTTTCTAGAAAAAGAGGTCCTGAAGTTAGGAATGGTTTAAAGACCCCAAATAGCATGAAGCTGGATTGCAAAACAACACATTAAATGGCGGCATTTTATAACAAAGTACAGGATACATAATGCACGTTGGATGATAAAAAATCCCAGCACTGGAAGTGCAAGGAGTGTACAGCGAACACAGACTAAAACAACCCATAATAAGCAGCTGCAGGGCTGAGGGAGACAGAAGAAATGCCAGAAAATGGCTTGGTAGTGATATGTGCATTCCTGAAATGCTTTGCTGCTTATGAAAACATTTTATGATAACTGAAAAGTGGCAAACCTTTCCTTCGATCCTCATAGCTAAAGGTGAAGCTGTTGTGCTTCAAACTGCATAGAAATTCTACCACAGAGAGCCAGGACACAAGGACTATTTTATCAATTTCACAACGCTTTCAAAGCAGTAGCTTTCGTGCAGTGTGCATGAAGCCAGATTCGAAACACACACTGCACACAGCTTGTCTGGGCAATTATAATTGCCTTCATAATTTCACAACTGTAAACATGGGCTGAAGCAGCAAAAACAACCGGCTTCTGTTGCGGCAGGTTCACTCGCATTAAAACTAGACCTTTCCAGGCAACTCCTTAAATCCACCATCTTAACAAAAGGGTTCAAGCACCACAGTGTCGATATGGCATGTCCATTCTACTAGGAAATCCAAAGGGATTTCCAAACCAAGCTTGCCATTATCATGAAACATTTGGATTCACCTCACACGCATTCTTGAGCCAAGGAAACACAAATCTGTTCTCCTCACAATAAATATGGCTAATTCTAGAAGCATTCTGTACAATGTGACCCTATGCATATGTTTACTCCAAAGGCGGACTTGATCCGATGGGGTTGACTTCTTAGTAAGTGTGTTCAGGACTGCATTCTTAACTACTCCTTCGTAGCCTTTCCTTGATACATTGTCTGGAGGCGGTTGGAGGATGGATGGAGGATAATGGATTGGGGATGAATCTCAACAATACAGAAGTACTGTTTGGGGGGGCAGGGGACAAGCAGTTGTGGGGGACTCCATGGTCCTTAATGGGGTAACTGTACCCCTGAAGGACCAGGTGCACAGCCTGGGAGTCATTTTGGACTCACAGCTGTCCATGGAGGTGCAGGTCAATTCTGTGTCTAGAGCAGCTGTCTACCAGCTCCATCTGGTACACAGGCTGAGACCCTACCTGCCCGCAGACTGTCTTGCCAGAGTAGTGCATACTCTGGTTATTTCCCGCTTGGACTACTGCAATGCGCTCTACATGGGGCTATCCTTGAAGGTGACTCTGAAACTACAACTAATCCAGAATGTGGCAGCTAGACTGGTGACTGTGAGCTGCCGCCGAGACCACATAACTCCGGTCTTGAAAGACCTTAATTGGCTCCCAGTATGTTTCTGAGCACAATTCAAAGTGTTGATGCTGACCTTTAAAGCCCTAAATGGCCTTGGCCCAGTATACCTGAAGGAGCGTCTCCACCCCCCATTGTTCTGTCCGGACACTGAGGTCCAGCTCTGAGAGCTTTCCGGTGGTTCCCTCACTGCAAAAATTGAAGCTAGAGGGAACCAAGGAGAGGGCTTTCTCGGCAGTGGAGCCCTCCTTGTGGAACACTCTCCCTTCAGATGTCAAGGAGATAAAGAACTACACAACTTTTAGAAGATATCTGAAGGGAGCCCTGTCTTGAAAAGTTTTTAATGTTTGATTGTGTGTTTTTTCTGGTAGCCGCCCAGAGTGGCCGGGGCAACCCAGCCATATGAGTGGAGTATAAATAATAAAATTATTATTTTATTTAATTTATATATTTATGTGGATTGCTATAGTTGCTAAACAGCAATGCTAGAAGAGATTGGCATAAAAGCACCATTTCTCCAGTTAGGAGGAGGCTATTCCCATGGGCACAGGGGATATGTGGGGGAACAACTTTGCATTTCTCATCTCACTGACAATAGATTTATCAGCTTCCAAGGATCATAGTCTATGACTTCCTGAAAATGTAAGTAGGGTTACAAGTCCCTGCCTGTCTGGAACCAGTTACATCGGGGGGGGGGGGGGGGAGGAGCCAGGAGAGAGGAGTGGAGCAGGAAGTTGTAGGAGCTGAGCGAACAAGCCATGAGAAGTAACACGTAATTTGCAGAGCCCTGGGCAGGTATATCCAATGACCTTTCTCACCCAGATCCAGAAGATCTGGTGAATTCTGAAAGAGGTGCAACTTCATAATTTTCAGGGTGTGCTGCAGTGAAGTCTGCCACAGAAACTCCCTTAATTCCTGACCGCTGGAAGCAGAGAGCAGATCCAGTCCAGATGTACAGCAAAAAAGAGGGGGAACACTTTCAGATTTTAAATCCATAACTATAGGGGATCAGGATCCCAAAAATTATTTTTTACTATTAAATATATATATATCTGGATTTAAGATTACCGTTCAGTTTTTGGCAGCTGTTTGACAGGCAGAAATGGTTCGTCGCCCTACGGGTAACTAGGGTTAGGATGGCAGCCAGATCTGCCTAGAGATAGAGCATGCCGGGGGAAGTCAGTAGTGCCCCCAGGGCCAGATTTAGGTTTGATGAGGCCCTAAGCTACTGAAGGTAAAGGTAAACGTACCCCTAACTATTAGGTCCAGTCGTGGCCAACTCTGGGGTTGCGGCGCTCATCTCGCTTTACTGGCCGAGGGAGCCGGCGTATGACTAAGCCACTTCTGGAGAACCAGAGCAGCGCACAGAAATGTCGTTTACCTTCCCGCCAGAGCGGTATCCATTTATCTACTTGCACTTTGATGTGCTTTCGAACTGCTAGGTTGGCAGGAGCAGGGACCGAGCAACGGGAGCTCACCCCGTCACGGGGATTCGAACCGCTGACCTTCTGATCGGCAAGTCCTAGGCTCTGTGGTTTAACCCACAGCGCCACCCGCATCCCTTACTGAAGGTAATGGGGCCTTTTATATGTCCAGCTGTCCTTTGTCAACAACAAATTATTACAGTTTTTTTGTGTTGAATATATGCTATATGGTAATTTACAGACCTAATTGGGCCCCCCCCCCTAACCTATAGCTTGTTTAGTTTATACGTAAATCCGGCACTGAGCCCCCCCCCCCCTCAAATGCTTGATCTTGAGCAGCAGCCGTCCTTTGGAGAGGCAGGCTGCCTTCTGTCTTAGGTTCCAACTGCATTTATTGAGACTAAAGTACCCGTTTACGAACTATGCGATTGCGCCCAAAGTCAGCATCAGCGGAAGCCAACAGGGCAGTTCTGTAGTGCCTGGTGTATATACTCGCTAAAGGAGCATTAGGCAGAATAAGAGAGGTTGACGGTGACACAACAGTGCATAGATGAAGGAAGATACTTCTCCCTCCAATACCAGCTGAATAAAAGGATGCAAACAAGCAGGCAGTGGACCTAACGACCTTTGTTCTTTCAACGTGCACCTTCAGATCACAGCGAGCATCCTTGGGATTCCGCACTTTTCTCCGTGAATGCTTTGGATCTGATCAATACGAGAGTAGCTGTAGCTCTTGCTGAGCATGGAAATGAGAAAAATACTTTGCAAAAGGTGCAGAGGAACAAATGTGTTCAGGAACACCGCATGTTTGTGGAAGATGCCTCGACGTGCAGCCACGGAACAGAATTTTAAAGAACAGATGCATCAGTACATTTTGCGTAAAGGCGCAAAGGGAGGTCTGTGCAACACCACGAGCACCGTGACCAACTCCTTAAGGGGGGGGGGACGTGCAACTGGTGGATTTCACATAGAAAAATCCCCCTGAACGCATTAAACCGTTGAGAGTCGCGAAATTGGCACAAACAACCTGCCACATTTTTATAGCATTAGAGCTGTGTTTTGCAAACAAAAAATATTTGCACCCTTGCAACTGAAGACTCGCGCGGAGTTCAGAAGAGCAGGGACACGATAGGAGCATCTTCAATGTGCTCAGTCGTGCCCGCTGGTAAACTAAGAGGGGCAGGGGCAGGAAAAATCTGAAGCACCAAGGCGCAAAGGCAATCCAGGTGGCGATACATAACCACAACGCGGAAGGTGTGCGCGATGCCAAAGTGGTAAAATGACAATCGTAGGCAGGCAGAGCCATCAGGACTTAGCTGCGATGCCTGCATTGCGGGGTTGGACTGGATGACCTTGCGGGGTCCCTTCCCCCTGGGGTCCGCTTCCCATCACCAGATGCGCGAAGGGTCCATTGGCAACAGCACTGGTTGCCTCCTCCCTTCATCTTTTACCTTAAGGCTGGAGACGATTTTCGCCTCTTGGGGGACGGAGGGGTGAATGGCGACCAGCAGCCCCTGGTAAGCGCTGCCCTTCAGCGTCGCTGCGGTGACCCCCCCTCCGAGGAGCTGCAGGAGGGCGAGACCCACGCTCAGCCCCACGGGGCCGGCCCCCGCGTCGCTTTTCCTGGCCATCCTTTTCTGGAGGAGCACGTCGGAAGTCCGCAGCGCTTCCTTCGCAAGACAACAACGCGCGGCAGGTTTCGTTGCAGTTGCGCGCAACGATCTGGAGATTGCAAAAACGAGGCGCGTCGTATGGAGACGGGATTTGTGTTTTGTGGTTTTGTTTTGTTTTTGTCTTCCCTCCCCCGCGGGCGCTTCGGATTTCTTCATCTTCTCTCACTTCAGCTGCTTCACGAGATCGGGGGAAATGGAGAGTTGTCCTCCCTTTCAGACGGGACGCAACTTCTTCTGAAATCGCAGCCCTCATCCCAAGTTGCGCTCGCCTCTCCCGGAGAAAAGTCGTGCATGGGCGCAAGGGAAGCTGATAGATCGGGTATGTGCCCTCTGACTGGACGGCCTTAAAGCAGATAGTCCCCTAGCGAGGGTGGAAGACAGAACGCGCATCTTCCTGGCACCTTGGCAGCTGTAATACCACGTCGAGCAGATTTACTTATATTTAAACAAGTTGAATCGGCCTTTTGGGCGGCTTGTCCCAGGTGGCTTTTACCATCAGAATGCATAAACATAGCATGAGTGGCAGTATAATACATATATATGTATAGATTGTGGACTTTCCTTCCTTGGAGGTTTTTCAGCAGAGGTTGGATGGCCATCTGTCGTGGATTTCTGCATTGCAGGGGGCTGGACTAGATGACTCTTGGGGTCCCTTCCAACTCTACCGTTCTATGATTCTATGTTAAAAATCTGAGCATAACCAAAGTAGCCAAATGCCCTTAAAGACCCTGAGATGCCACTTCAAAAGTCGTGGAGGAACATGCTATTCCTGAGTGTGGTATTGCAGAGCTTTGTGGGGGTCACTACAAAAAAAGGAGCTGTACGCTGACCCTTTGGTGTGGGTTCATACAGGTAGCAGTTTTAGCTCCTCCGGGAGTATTGTGTGCCATAGAGCAGGTTTGAAGAGCTGGCAGCCTTCCAGATGTTAAGACTAGGTAAAGGTAAAAGGACCCCTGACCGTTAGGTCCAGTCATGACCGACTCTGGAGTTGCGGCGCTCATCTTGCTTTACTGGCCGAGGGAGCCGGCGTGCAGCTTCCGGGTCATGTGGCCAGCATGACTAAGCCACTTCTGGCGAACCAGAGCAGCACACCGAAACACCGTTTACCTTCCCGCCGGAGCGGTACATATTTACCTACTTGCACTTTGTGCTTTCGAACTGCTAAGTTGGCAGGAGCAGGGACCGAGCAACGGGACTTCACCCGGTCACGGGGATTTGAACCACCGACCTTCTGGTTGGCAAGCCCTAGGCTCTGTGGTTTAACCCACAGCGCCACCCATGTCCCTTGTTGTTAAGACTACAACTCCCATAATTCCAGACCATTATGGCTGGGACTGATGGGAGCTGGTTTCTTCCAGAGGTTCCCCATCTTTCCCCTGGGGGAATGTTGCTACACATAGAAACCCAGGACCAAAAGTCTGTGCAAGGCTCTTTAGCCGTAACCTTGTTTTTGTGTGTATAGTTTTGTGTGTGTGTGTGTTTGGTAGCAGCCCCAGCTAAAACTGGGCCTGCTAACAGTAGCAACAGAAATTCCTGCCCCCAAGGAATTTGCAAGTTAATATTCAATTTGGGGTAGCGGTAAAGAGAAGCAGAGGAAGTTTAAGTTCAGTTAGATTCCAGTAAGGGTTGACGATTGAAGTGCTGTGGCAAAGGTTTTATTGGAAAGTTGGGTTTTCGAGGCAGATCTGAAGTAAGAGATGGAGGTGTTCCTGGAGAGAGGTTGTGTGTGTGAGAGAAAGAAAGGGTGCAGGAGAGCTTCAGCCATTGTGATGGGGTTAATTTACTGCAGCCCATTTACGAATTGCTTCATATGAAACACCTGAAAGCAATTTAAGAAACACTACAATAAAACAAGGGACGCGGGTGGCGCTGTGGGTTAAACCACAGAGCCTAGGACTTGCCAATCAGAAGGTCAGCGGTTCAAATCCCCACGATGGAGTGAGCTCCTGTTGCTTGGTCCCTGCTCCTGCCAACCTAGCAGTTCGAAAGCACGTCAAGTGCAAGTAGATAAATAGGTGCCACTCCAGCGGGAAGGTAAACGGCGTTTCCGTGCGCTGCTGTGGTTCGCCAGAAGCAGCTTAGTCATGCTGGCCACATGACCCGGAAGCTGTACGCCAGCTCCCTCGGCCAATAAAGCGAGATGAGCGCCGCAACCCCAGAGTCGGTCACGACTGGACCTAATGGTCAGGGGTCCCTTTACCTTACAATAAAACAACTATAAAATGATTTCCACATATTTAAAATAATTTCACATATGAAAACAATTCTAAAGATCAGACCTCCCAATGAGATTTATCGGCTGCAAAGAACATTGTGATCACCATGCTATGGTGCTGGTAGTGCTACAATTCTATGATTCTAAAGAACCAAGATTGGGGGGGGGGAGGTTTAGGTTGGAGGGCTGAAGATTACAGGCTGGGGGCAAGGCAATGAAGGGCTTTGAAAATAATAAACAAGGTGTTTGTGCTACAAATGACAGCAAGCAGGAAGTTATAATTAAATGAATGATTTCAGTGACAAGAAGGCTGCTGTAGCAGTCAAGGCAGGAGACTGGTGAAGAACAGGACACGGTGGCATTTCTTACTGTTTAGAAGATTTATTGCGTCCCCAAGTCACTTTTCTCAAAATTGTTGACAGCCTTCCTGATCTGGCCCTCCCACCTGGCCTTTCTTCTTTTGTTGCAGATGCCTCTTGAAAAGCTACAGGTGCAATCCTGTGTGCTCTTACCTGGGAGTAAGTCTCAGTGTGGGACTTAACTTTTGAGTAGCCATGCACAGAATCAGGCTGCGCATGGAGTGTCCGCCACAGCAGAGCTGCATTTTCTGAGAAAACCCAACACTACCAGGACCCGGCTATTAGGTAATACAATATAATTAAATGCACTTTTTTAAAAAAAAACCTAGTCTCTTTTTCAGATTTGCTCCAGTGACTGGTCTACTTTGCAGTGCTTCCACTGGTCCAGCAGTCAGGGAGATGGCAAGAATTTTATGGTCAAACACCTTCAGATTGGGTAAATGATTAGCATTGCTTGCTATTCCTTTGGGTCTTCAAACCTAGATTAGCTAGGGAAGTTTATGCTCTCTATACCTTGACAAAACACAAAGGCTACAATCCACACACCCATGTTGGGCTGTGGGAGGGTTGGGTTGAGCAGCAACGCCCAGCAGGTAAACGGAAACGTAAAGGTAAAGGACCCCTGACAGTTAAGTCCAGTCACAAACGACTCTGGGGTTGCGGCGTTCATCTCGCTTTACTGGACGAGGGAGCCGGTGTTTTGTCTGCAGGCAGTTTTTCTGGGTCAGGTGGCCAGCATGTCTAAGCCACTTCTAGCGAAACTGGAGCAGTGCACAAAAATGCCGTTTACCTTCCCTCCGGAGTGGTACCTATTTATCTATTTGCACTTTGATGTGCTTTTGAACTGCTAGGTTGGAAGGAGCTGGGACCGAGCAACGGGAGCTCACCCTGTTGCGAGGATTCGAACCGCCGACCTTCCAATCGGCAAGCCCTAGGCTCTGTGGTTTAGACCACAGCGCCACCCGTGTCCCTAATGCCCAGCAAATAGGTCATTCTGAAGGCAGGCCTGACCTGACCTAGGATCTGATAGTTCCTGAGTTACTATCACAGCTTGCATTGACCATTGCTGGACCTTCTCAGTAGTCTCCCTGCCACACCTGCTTGGTGCTGTGAGTGGCAAAAGTGCAGACGTGGTGGTTGCTCTCCAGAGACTCGGCAGTTGCAGGAATTCCGGGTTGCTCTGTGCTTGCGTTAACTCATCAGCATGGAACAAAACCTGAACTGTCAGCAAACCCAGGTAAACCCTGGCATCTGGCAAGTCTAGACTTGAACCAGACACTGAAGAGAGGATGAGCAATCTCTTTGCTACTTGCTGTAAAAGGAAACACTCTTCTAGCATTAATGTTTCTGAAAATATTTTAGAACTGCATTGCATATTCTATATTATTATTATCCTCCCTGTCATTGATTAAAAACACATACATCAAACAGTATTTTTATTTGTAAAACAATTATTCTGAGGGGCATTTTGCTGAGTGCTAGATCATTGCACCATTTTTCTCCCTAAGGTATGCAATGGGTTCATTGAGAGCAAGAAACGCCCATAAGCCCTTCCTGAATATGCAAATGAATAATGATTGGCCAACTGTTTATATTATACTACATGATTCTTTCAGTCAGTGATATACAGTGCGTTTATCTGTGTTGAGGGTGCCGTTGTTGCTTTTCAGTGTGCATTTGCAGCCTTAATTTTGGGCAGGGAGGAGATTAAAATATATAATTATTTTATGAAGCTTCACTGCAAACAACTTGTATAGTAAGAAAGAGATCAGATCAAATTAGGGAGGAACCAAATTGCTTAGCAGAAGCCGGCAAGAATTCCAGTGGCTGGCTATTTGCTTCTGGGAGTATGTGACATTGGGAGTTAAATTGGCAGGCACCCCGTCTTTATGCAACAGTTACGGAAACCGGTGCCTCTGGAATCAGAGCAGCCGGTGTTCAGCAAATTGCAGACTGTGCACGGATAATATATAAAAATTAAGTTTCTGCTAGGCACTGGAAGCAGAGAATCCTCTCGAGAGAACACGGCTGCCAAAATTAAAACAACAGACAAAGAGCTGCTTTGGAGTTTCCTGTTTCCTAAATCGTACCTGAATGAAGATTATTTTTACAGAGTTTGATAAGGATCTGAAGAATGCCGCGACACATTATAATGCAGAGTATTTAAAAGAATTTGTTTCTTAAAATACTTAAACAGGAGCTTTAGCAAACAAACTACCCCCCCCCCCAAAAAAAAAAACACACACACACAATTAGGTTGCAGAAATTAGGAAAGTTTGGCAAGAAACATGAGCAGGATTTGTTTGCAAGCTGAGAATTGCAGGTGGACAGTGTTAAAGAGGCAGGTTTTGGGGGGGTCAAAGCTGGTTTGGTCACACGGGTGTGAAGCCTTGGGGGTGCCACTGGGGGGCGCCACAGCTATGATTTAGAATGAAGTGCCAGAGAGGCAGAGGGGTGCTGAATTCTGCCGTTGCACAGGGCACTTCTGAAATTTGAGACTGCAAGATCCGCCACTAGCAGAATGCTGTTGTGCTGATGTTGAGCTTGCAGGCTTCCCACCGGCATCTGATTGGCCCTGGTGAGAACAGGATCCTGGACTAGATGGGCAGTATCCAGCAGGATTTTCTTCTGTTGTGTCAGCTCACATCTGAGAATACGGCATTCATCTGTGCTTAAATCTAAAAATCAACACATATAAATCTGTATTAGCCCTCCAGATCTCCAAATAGGTACACATGGAATTGGCATTTATATTAAAAAAAGATAGGTTCGAATTGTACCAAGGATGGTGAGTACTATTGGATAATGAACAAGGGTATCCAGGCTTGAAATAGAAATCTCTTGGCAACCCTAAAGAGCATCCACGTTAGTTGCCCTGCTGTTAATCTGCATCCTGTAGGAATAGTGTTTAAAAGATCACCAACACCTGCATATATGTATATAACATTTTGCCAGTACAAAAGTTATGCAGACGGCAACTTAAGACCAAAATGAATATATGCCTACATCATTTGCCTCAACGAGGCCTTATCAGCATTGCATTTTTGGGGCTCCTAAGCCCCAAAATTAACATAGCATTGCTAGGACATCAGCACACTGCTATATCTGCATTCTTGCTTGGAAATGCAATGCTGTTCGTGCCAATTCAAGAAAAAGGTCACACTGAGTTCATGGAGCCTAATCCCAAGTAAATGTGTATAGGATTTCAGACTTGCCAAATACAGATATTCTGGTTTGTTTGTGGACCATTCAATTCTCTTACCGTGTGATTCTTGAGGGAGTCCTTGCCAACTTAGTTTCCTACTCGGCAGACATTTGGCAACAGAGGCAAAATTTTGACTGATCCTTTGCCCAAATATTCTCTTGTCTGGAATCCGATCCTCTCTGTTTAGTTTCTTTCGTTTTTCCTTCCGTGTCCTGCTGCAACTCAATTTAGGTTTCAGAACGGAGACTGACAAGCAGCTTGCCTCTTGACAGAAACTTCCAAGAAACATCTGGCTCCTTGAAACTGGTTCCCTTGGATCATATGAAAGAGTGCCGCAGATCATGGTTGCCGGCAGAAATGGCTTTCAAAGGGATTAAAGAAGCTGTTGGAGGACCTCTGCCTTCAACCTCAAAATACCAGTCCCTGGGGAGCAACAGCAGGGGATGGGTACTGCCGTTGTGCCGTGCTTATGGGCTTCCCCTCTGGCTAGCCACTATGAGAAACAGGAGAGTCTTGGTCTGATCCAGCACAGCTTATGTTCTCACTTGGGTCTACTGCAGGTGTCCAGACCACACCTGGGGTACTACTGAGCTAACTGGTTTTTCATTATTTTACATGCAAACTTGCAGAGTGAGCTGAATCAACATCCAGCAATTATGTTGTTAATGCGTAAAGAGCAATACGGTGGTACCTCTGGTTGCGAACAGGATCCATTCCGGAGGTCCATTCGCAACATGAAAGGAATGCAACCCGCGTCTGCGCACGCGCGGGGTGCGATTCACTGCTCCTGCACATGCGCGTGATGTCATTTTGCGAGTCTGAGCAAGCACGAGCGGCGAAACCCGGAAGTAACCCTTTCCAGTACTTCCAGGTCGCCGCGGGACGTATCCTGAAAGAACGTAACATGAAACGGACGTAACATGAGGTATGACTGTACTGGAATAGCAGGTGCAGTTTAATAAGGTATGTTTAAAGGATCATGCACAGGAATAGTTAATAGCTTTGGAATATTTTGAGCTAGAGCTATAGATCTCAAGGACAAGTGTGTGTGCACACAGACATATGCACACATGTACATAGCCCTAGCTGCCATCCCCCTCATGTGCTCCTTTTCTTGTGCAAGCGCATGAAGGCGACACTGTGGGGATCCCTGCAAGGGTGAAGTGTGGGGAACCGGAAGGAGGACATCTTTTTCTCTTGATACCTTCCACCTGCCCAATTTTTCTCTCTTTGCAGCCTTGCCCCCAGGTGTGCCAATAAAATATTGGGGGACGACAGGTAAGCCCCACCCCGCATAATTAATTATATGATGCAGTGTGTACACACATGATTGAAAGTACTCAATTAACTGAGGGTCTGCCCCCTAGCCTCCGTAATGTCCTCTTTCTTGGGGGTATTTTTTACCTGTGAATTCCCAAAAGAAGCTCAACTTCAGGGTGTGATCTTCTACCTTCTCGAAATCCTGGTTATGCCCATGCACACAAATGCCCATACACGGGGGGCCTCAAATATTTTATGGGGGGCAAGTCTCCTCAGCCCCTAGGAGTTGCAGACCCTCCAAGTGTCCCTATTTTCCAGGGACATCGCTGATTTAGAGATGCCGTCCCGGTTTCTGATTTGATTCACTTTTCCTTATCCAATGTCCCTGTTTTCATTGGAGAAATGTCAGGAGGGTATGGAGTTATCCGAGCCCCCAAGCTGTCTGAAGGCAATCCTGTATAGGGAAGGTTTTTTAAAAAAATGTTTAACGTTTCATTATATTTTTATATATGCTGGAAGCTGCCCAGAGTGGCTGGGGCAACCCAATAAGATGTGTGGGTATAAATAGAAAAATTATCCATTACGGAATGGGATGTCTCAAAGCTCAACCATTTGGGTTTGCTCCCCAAAGCCGGACAATTTTGGCAGTTTCCTAAAAAAGGAATTTTACTTTTTGAAACATGGCAACCCTATACTTGGGATGAGACTTGTTTTTTTTTGGGGGGGGGGATCAGAAGCACCCTGGCACCTACACTAGCAAAAGGCAACCTGCATTTTCCTAGAATATCTCCCTGTGGAGATGGCAGTATTGAGTCAGTGGCCCATGTGCAGATTCTGGCTTGCGCTCTTTATGAAGATTTGAGGAGTAAGCAGGGCCGGATTTAGGTTTGATGAGGCCCTAAGCTACTGAAGGTAATGGGGCCCTTTATATGTCCAGCTGTCCTTTGTCAACAACAAATTGTCGCTGTTTTTTTGTGTTGATTATATGCTATATGGTAATTTATGAACCTAATCATAGCTGTCAACTTTCAGATTTGAAAGTAAGAGATCAGCAGCCTCGAAAATAAGGGATCAGCAGCCTCACCTGTCCCAGGGACAGTCTACGGGATATATAACAATCCGGGATAGCAGCGGGAAATGGTGCTGGAATAACGGAATTTCCCGCCAAAAAAGGGAAGGTTGACAGCTATGAACCTAATAGGTATCTCAAGCCATTTGCACATATTGCCATGCAACCAGTCCATGCAGAATGTAGGCACCCTATACAGTCATACCTTGAGTTACAGCCGCTTCAGGTTGCGTTTTTTCAGGTTGCGGACCACCGAAACCCGGAAGTACCAGAACGGGTTACTTCCGGGTTTCGGCGGTCGTGCATGCGCAGAAGTGCTAAATCATGCTTTGTGCATGCGCAGAAGCACCGAATTACAACCCGCGCATGCAGACGCAGGTTGTGAACGCTGCGGGTTGCGAACGTGCATCCCACACGGATCACGTTCACAACCGAGTGTCCACTGTATATAGAAATGAGCAAACCAGTGATATTTTAGGGAGCAGGCTAGCAGTCAGGTCCCATTACTCACATCATAGGAACCTACACAACATAAAACACTGCTGCTGTATGTAGGTTTTATTTTATTTGTTATCTTATATTTTGGAAATGCACATCCGGTTTTTTCCCTTTAATTTTTTTTGGGGGGGCCCCAAGAGAGTGGGGCCCTAAGCTCTAGCTTGCTTAGCTTATACGTCAATCCGGCACTGCCTGCCCTCAAGAGGCGCCCGGGTTCCCCTCTCCTCCTTCCCGCCTTTCGAGAGGCCAATCCTCGCGCCACAGCCGGCGCGCAGCGGAGCCCAGCCCCGAAGGCGGAGCGAGGGCTCCCCGGAGGAGCCGGTCGGAGTCGGCGCTGCTGCTGCTGCTGCTGTTGCCGCTCTGCTGTTCCGGCGGCGCCTCGCGGGGTTGCCTGGGGAGGGCGGGAAGCGCCGCTCCGTTGTCCCGCCCGAGAGCGCGGCGTCGGCGAGCTACAGAAGAAGGCAGGCGGCCATGGAAGGCAGCGGGGTAATGGCGGCGCTCGGGGGAAAGGGGTCGGGAGGCGGGAAACGCCGCTCTGCGAGGGGACGAGGCGGGTCGAGGCCCAGAGCCGCCTGTCATCGGTGACCTTGCAAGGCGTTGCCAACGCCTGCGGTCTCCGCCGGTGGCCGGCCTCTTCGTCCGGCGCCCGGAAAGCAGCGTGCCTCTGAGCGCGTGCAGAGCGCCCCCGCCAGCGCGCTTGCTGCGGGGCGGCCGCGCCTCCTCCCTCGGGGCGGGGAGCGGAGGGAAAGCGCTTCCACGGGTCTAAATTTTAGATTCTAATAGGTTTTTAGAAATGGACCCCCATCCCAATCCCCTGCGCTGGAGATATTCCCCTTGTTCAAGGTTTAATTCTTGCTCTCCAGTAGCAGAGGTGCCAGTCTTGGAGACTCAAATAGGTATATATAGCTGCAAATTTAACGTTGCACATTATATCAAAGAGACGCCAGATGGCGGTGGTGAGCCACGGTAAATTCAATACATTTTTCAAAACATTTTTTTTTTTAAGCATTTTTGCAACTTTTTTTTTACACATGTCTAGATTCCAGCTTGGGCGGCTGCAAGGCGAATGGTGCGCACATCTTCGAGCTTGCAGTTTCTTGCTCTGAACTTGCCTCGCCAGTTGTGGCTGTAGAGGTGCACACACACCTCTGAATCTAAGTCACCATGAGTTGATTTATGTATTTTTTAAATCCCATTGTCGCTTCGTAATCTCACTTAATGCTATCGTGTGCAAAAGCTGCACCAGCGTACTTCACATCAAATTTGCATCCTCATAACTCCATATCATCTCTGGCCAGAAAACATGTCACTGGATAGGTAAAAGTAAAGGGACCCCTGACCATTAGGTCCAGTCGTGACTGACTCTGGGGTTGCGGCGCTCATCTCGCTTTATTGGCTGAGGGAGCCGGCATACAACTTCCAGGTCATGTGGCCAGCATTACTAAGCCGCTTCTGGCGAACCAGAGCAGCACATGGAAACACCGTTTACCTTCCTGCCGGAGCGGTACCTATTTATCTACTTGCACTTTGACGTGCTTTGAACTGCTAGGTTGGCAGGAGCAGGGACCGAGCAACGGGCGCTCACCCCATCGCGGGGATTCGAACTGCCAACCTTCTGATCGGCAAGCCCTAGGCTCTGTGATTTAACCCACAGCACCATCCGCGTCCCCATGTCAGTGGATACTGGAACATAATCAAACTAAATTAGGAGAGGTTGTCTCTCCCCCCCCCCCCAACTGCCGCAAATGTAATATATTTTGTACAAGGGCCCACAATAAAGTGTGGTTGTCATGGCTTGGGGCAAGCCAGGATATATGTATGTATTAGACGACTGGGTGGGATTGCTTTTGGGTATTGTGTGTCATTGGTTTAACCTGAACCCAGGCTCAGTTGTCATTCTTCCCAGCTGGAGGCTTCAGAAGAAGTCTTGAGCCCCTCCATCTGGTTATAAGTTAACAATAAAATCTTTATCTGTGTGTTTTTCCTCAGATCCTCCACGCTACCCCATTTACTTGGAAGGATTGTCAGGTGCATAATAATCAGAAGAGTGGCAATTGCTCTGTGGAATTCTAATAAGAGGGGTGTGATCATTGCGTGGCACCCAGAAAACCACAGAGAATTTTAGAATGGGGGGGGGTGACCTCTGAGCCATTTAGTTCAGTCCCTTGCTCAGTGCAGGAACTTTTAGGATGTGCAATGTGTTTCTGCTTATGCGATGGGTAGCCTTGGCTTTTTCCCCAGTGACCAAATAGCATAAATAATAATAAAAAGCATAGTACAGTGGTACCCTGGTTTAAGAACAGCTTAGTTTGTGAACAACTTGGATTAAGAATGCTGCAAACCTGGTAGTAGGTGTTTTGGTTTGTGAACTTTGCCTTGGAAGCAGAACATTTTCCACTTCCTGTGTGTTCCATTTGTAAATTGAGTCCCCCGCTGCTATGGGAAAGCACACCTTAGTTTAAGAACGCTTTGGTTTAAGAACGGACTTCCGGAACGGATTAAATTCATAAACCAAGGTACCACTGTAATAGAAATAAACTCTACTTGGAATAATTGTGCGTTAGAATATTTTGCAAATGCCTCATTTGCAACATGGCTTTTGCATCTCTAAACTTGGAAGACCTTAAAGAATTCAGTTTTGAATAATATCCTGTAAGTGTGTGTGTATTTATTTTCAGCAGATTACAAATACGCTAGCTTTACCAAACAGTGCTTTTCACCATATTAGTAAACAAAATTGTAGCACTTAGCTCAAGTGGAAATGTATTACTTTGACATTAAGAACTCCGGGGATTACTTTGTCATCTCTAAGGCTGCCCACTTACCTGGGGCTAAGAGTTCAGTAGGACTTAACTTCAAAGTGGACATGGCTAGGATTGCTCTGTTAAACACTGACTTGAAACGGAGCGCCTTTGCTGCAACTGATACAAATTCAGGGAGCATTTAACTTGTGAACCCAGTAAAAATTCAGACACTCTCTATGCTCATACTTTATTTTTCAGAAAGAAAAGGAAGCACCACCATCCAGCCTGTATGAACCGAACAGTGATGGGTCTCATGACCATGTGCAGAGGGAACTTTCCTCTTCTAGCCGTTGCGAGGTAAGCTGTTAAAAGGAAGTTCATTACTGAAATATCTATGCCCCCCCCCCCATTCCAAAGTTTGTCTCTGCAAACGGGGACAATATATTCTTAAATATAAAAGAATAAGACTGTTGTTATATCACAAACTCATAAATGCACTCCTCCTGATTTTCCGTCTAAAGGAGGATGGGCGCAGTCTGAAGAGCAACTTTGGTTCGCACAAGTAAACCAGAGTCAAATTTGTGCCTTCCCCACCCCACATTGAATGCTTTGTCAACATTGCAAACAGTTTTTGAAACGCTTTTCCAGAAGGAATTCATTGTACCATATTGCTCTAAAAAAAACAAAATAGCAAACTCAGAAACTGATTTCACTGTTGTTTGGATGCTGTTCAGTATTCCTTAAAATTTGCTGATGTGATTAAACTCTGATACATTTCCTATGATGTCTATTTTCAGCAATTTATTGCATTAAAAAATTCTTTTTGATAATGTAAGTCAGGGATGGGGGTCCTGTGTTGGTCCTGTATACCTGAAGGAGCGTCTCCACCCCCATCGTTCAGCCCGGACACTGAGATCCAGCGCCGAGGGCCTTCTGGCGGTTCCCTCATTGCGAGAAGTGAGGCTACAGGGAACCAGACAGAGGGCCTTCTCGGTAGTGGCGCCCGTCCTGTGGAACGCCCTCCCATCAGATGTCAGAGAGATAAATAATTACCTGACATTCAGAAGACATCTTAAGGCAGCCCTGTTCAGGGAACTTTTTAATATGTAACGCTGTACTGTTTTTAACACTGATTGGGAGCCGCCCAGAGTGGCTGGGGAAACTCAGCCAGATGGGCGGGGTATAAATAATAATAAATAATAATAATAATAATAATTATTATTATTATTATTATTATTATTATTATTATTATCCCTGACTGTTGGCTTAGCTGTCTGGGGCTGATGGGATTTGGAGTCCAACAACACTTGGAAGGCCGCTGGTTCCCCATCCCTGATATAAGCAGCTGTGTTCTGTTTCTGAAGCTAACCTGCAGGCAGATGTCTTTGTCCAGCAACATGCATTTACTTAATGTAATATGGATGGTGTTTTTAGGAAACAAGACTTGTGCCATACCTAACTTCTGGGGAAGCAGAAAAACTTTGTTCAGTTATTCAGTCCTGTGATTTGAGTTTTAAGAAAGATCATCTTGAGACAGAAACATCCAGCCAACTTGGAAAGTATTTGAGCTCTCTAAGTGAAGAAGTGGACAGCTCAGATAATCATGTAAGATGTGCAGGAAATACAAATAGTATTAATACAAATCTTGATTTTTTTTTTAAGTGACTGGCTCGTTAGCAGAGCTAACGTTATTCAGCTAAATGTTAAATCAGCTAAACCTAAAAACCTATATACGTTCATGGAACTATAGTTAACGGTATCCAAACAAGTCACAATTTAGAAACCCGCTTTAAACCATAGTTCCATGTCCCACTTTGTTTGGAGACCATCAACCATAGCTTCCTCATTTGGATTTAATGTGCAACTGTGGTAAACCCAGTTTGTTTCCCCACTTTCCCCAGCACAAAAGTTGTGGGTGGTGCACAATTCTCATTTGTATCCCAGCTTATTAAGCTACTGTTCATGAGAAACAAGCCAGGATGTTAATCTGGGGAGGGTTGAAAACAAATACACAGTTATGTGAAGGCTGGGATGAGTGAAATTATAAGTAATAATCTCCCTAAAAACCATTTCCTGCAGAGACAGATTCCTCTATCCTCCACTCTTTCCATTCCCTTTCAGCTGGCAGAATGCTCAACCCAACTGTCATTCTCTGCTCCTTTCAGTTCCCCCTCCCACTTCACATTCCACCCCCACCCTCCGAAATTCCCCTCCCCCAAAAGAAAACCCACTGTGGCCTTCGGAGTTACTTGGGAACAACAAGATTAGTAACGGAGTAACGGAAGCCATACTTCCCTGGAAGATAGGTGGCCTTCAAAGCTAATCCCCCCCCCCCACGCGCAATGTAAAAGGGTGAGATAAGCACTTTGTGGGATGGATTCCTTTTGCAAACTGCCTCCGGGAATATAATTGCAAAGCAGTGTATAGCTGATTATAATATATAAAACAAAACCATGCTCAGTTCACAAAAGGCAACTGGCCAGGAGGTCTGACGTGTGTCCTGGCTAAAGTGCATGCACCCAGAAACATTTCTCAGCATCCTTTGCAGTGCATTGGTGTGGTTTTTTTAACCGGGAGATGCTCAGGGTCCCCTTTGTCAGATGGAGTGGTGTTGGAAGGTTCTTTTCAGATAAATGGTACTGGTGCCATTCAAGGAGTTGCTTCACCAGTAATAAACATGTTGCGTGGCAAGTCCCCTCCCCCCACGTGAAATGAAAACACAGGACACATTATTTAAGGTTAATGGGCGTAAAAGGCCACAACTTTATTGATTACAGGAATTAGAAGGTATTGGCCTTAGGCATTGGCTCCTATTGACTACCCAGCATGGAGACCGGGAAGGGTTATCCACCAGCCGTGGGAATCCTGTTGAAGTACGCCAGCTAGGATCCCACGGGTGTCACCGCTCGGGGGCGTGCCGGAGGCCCTCACCCCCCTAGGTTTCGGACAGGGCAACGCCCCCCGGAGTCCTTTACCGGACTACCCTTTTCCATTGGGGGAAGGTGATGGCGTTTCCTTCCCCCCTCATTTGCATAACAATTACCCCTGCCAATGCCTAACTGCCAATACCGAGGAAGTTGTGATGTTTGCTACGAGGTAGGCGAAAAAACCAAAACGCTGGAAGTGCGCCAAGTTGGAAAAATTCCTACCAGGCCCCTTGCGGCGACCAACCGGAGTCCATAGGAAGGTCAGAGCTAGCTAAGCCTAAAGGGTGGGTGGGATGGGAAAACCGGGCAGATGGAACGGGGCAAAGAGGGCGGTCCCCGGGCACGCCTGGCCTTAAATGGGCTAGGGCCAGGCCATGCCTCCCCAGCCCGCCGATTGGACTTGCATATAACACTAGGGCTTCTAAACTAGGATGCCTGTAATTTTTTAAGAAGCCAGCAGTTTAGATGTTTGAAATTAAACTACTGTACTAATAAAATTACTACTTGAAGGTATTCTTTTTAAAATAGATAAACAAAAATGAAACATTTATTCAAATAATTGAATAAATTGAAACTGTTACAATACAGTTACAATAAATTTTCAATCACTATATCCCCTCCATAGACACTTCTGTGATGATGGTGGCATTAAAATACCCTGTTCTTCTTCAATAAAAGAGAAAAAAGGGAGAGCAGATCATGTCAAAGGTATCTTTTTTTGGAGATGCCTTTGATTAGTCGCCGATGGTATGTGAGGCGTTATAATAGAGCAGCCCTCAAGATGCTCCAGATGTTATTAACCCAAGCCTCTATTGGTATTTAGAAGTTTCCTTCCATCATTGGGCAATAACTAGTCTAGCTGCTATGAACAGGAAGGAAATTAATTCTTTATATTTAATGGGTAGAATTTGGGGTCAGATCTAATGATAATAGGACAAGTGCCGAATTAGGAGGGATAGATTGGTTAGTGATTTTGGAGGTCAGATTAAAAAACTTCCCCCCCCAAAGCCATGGACCATGGTACACTCCCACCAAACATGAAAATAGGACCTGGTTCTCCACAGCTTTTCCCAACATAATGGTGAGCTTAAAGGATTTATCTTTGCAAGGTGTGTGGGGGTACAATGCCACCGAAATATAATTTTAAGTTAAACTTCCTGGAGGCGAGCCGAAATTGGTTTTCAAGATGGATTTTGTCATATTGATTCCCATGCTTTTTTACTTACTGAAATTCCTATGTCGGGCTTCCCATCTCATTCGAATATCTTTCGCGTTTCCTGCAAAGCTGTCTAATATCATACCATATGAGACTGCCCCTTTTGTGTCATGGCTAGGTCTGTTACTGATTCCAAAGGTGCCAAGAGTCTCAAATCCTCCCTGCTTTGTTCCAGATACTTTGCAAAAGTAAAGGTAAAGGGACCCCTGACCATTAAGTCCAGTCGTGGGCAACTGGGGTTGCGGCACTCATCTCTCTCTATAGGCCGAGGGAGCCAGCATTTGTCTGCAGACAGCTTCCGGGTCATGTGGCCAGCATGACTAAGCCACTTCTGGCAAACTAGAGCAGCACACAGAAATGCCATTTACCTTCCCGGCAGAGCGGTACCTATTGATCTACTTGCACTTTGACGTGCTTTCGAACTGCTAGGTTGGCAGGAACAGGGACCAAGCAACGGGAGCTGACCTCGTTGTGGGGATTCGAACCACCAACCTTCTGATCGGCAAGTCCTAGGCTCTGTGGTTTAGACCACAGCGCCACCCGCCTCCCATAGTTGATGTAGCCAGGACCATTTTATGCCTTTCGTCTTTGCCACCAGGTCCTCCTTTAAAATTGCTTTACCTTTTACAAACAGATCTCTTAATTCTATAAAAACTAATTGTTTCAAGATCTATGAGTTGATCATATTTGTCTTCATGCTTAAATGAGGGGTGATCTAGCAGAGGCATAAGTGCTGAAGGCCTTGCAGGTATTCTGAAATTTGCAGGCGTTATTACAAACAGGAATTGTGTGCAACCCTTGGATTTTGGTCTTCCACACACCCCTGCACACCCTGGCCAGTCTTGTTGTGCTGTATGACATTTTAAGAGGACAATACAGTGGATGTAACAAGCTGAAACATGAACTTGCTGTGTCTTATTGTGTCGATAGGAGGAGACGGAAATGTTAGAATCTCTGAAGTCCAAGTTTGCTATCCTGGATTGCATGCATTTTGATGCAGAGCTTTTTGATGCAGATGATTTGGTGGCTGTGTGTGTGTGTGTGTGTGTGTGTGTGAAAGAGAGAGAGAGAGAGAGAGAATAAGCAGTGAAGCCAAAACATTATTTTATAAGCTTCCAGAACAAGAATGCTTGAAGGAGAACTGGGGTTCATACGGCCGACTTGTGGATAAACACAGGACCAGGATGAAGGAAGCCTTGCCTTGCCTTGCAGGGGAATCTGAGGAGAGTTCCTTGGAAGAAACGCAGAGCGAAAGTGAAACAGAAAGGTATGCTTTTAAGTTGAGTGGTGCATGTTCTGCAGCTCAGATATTTTACCCTAGAACGTTTTCCTAAAGCTATTCATTTAGGGGAATGCCATGCAATGCCAATTACAGTGGTACCTCTGGTTAAGTACTTAATTCGTTCTGGAGGTCCGTTCTTAACCTGAAACTGTTCTTAACCTGAAGCACCACTTTAGCTAATGGGGCCTCCCGCTGCCGCCGCGCCGCCGGAGCACGATTTCTGTTCTCATCCTGAAGCAAAGTTCTTAGCCCAAGGTACTATTTCCGGGTTAGCAGAGTCTGTAACCTGAAGCATATGTAACCCGAGGTACCATTGTACTTCCAAACTAGAGCTTATGGGTTTAACGTGTGTGCTGTTCCTAAATTGTTTTTTTAAAAGCACACAAAAGTTTTATTTAATACTCACCAATTTCCCCCCCTTAAGGAACTAAAATTCTCTTTGAGTCTCAAAACTTATTATCATAAAACAAACCATAATTTGCATATATGTTTTGCAGTGTGCACACGTTCTGGCCAGCCCCTAACTTTCCATGGCTTCATATTGCTTAGATGCCCTATGGATGCCCATGATACATGTTTACACTAAGCAAAGTAAATGCCCTACGTGTGAAAAAGCATTAGGTGAAATAATGTACCAAGTCCTCGCGATTCACAAAAGGAAAGAACCACTGTGGAAGTCTCCAAAAGGATAATTAACTCTTACTTTTGATGGGACATTAGGCTTTGTGTTAGTAAGTGTGCCCAGCCACTGGCTGAATTGCAGTTAGCATTTAAACTAAGGTTATACAGAGTAACACGGGCACAGTTTTTCCCAATAAACATTAGTCTTTTGTTTATAGGTTGTGGGAAGACACCATTCAGGATGAAGTCGCTTTTCAGAAAAAGCTCCACGAAGCAGAGTTGGCAATTGGTTCAGCAGAAATGTTCCTGCCGTCTTTTAAAGAAACTCTAACTAGAATTTCAAAGGTAAGTTAGCATTGACAATTACTGAATGACACTTGGTTGCAGTACGGTCTAAGAACAACAGATTTCTGTTCTTGATACTGGATTTTCCTGAAGCGCACTGTGCTCGGTTCAGCAGAGAGCTGCTGCTGGGTTGGCAACTGGCAGAAAATATGTGCCCTTCCTTTGCATGAATGGAAGCATCTTTCTCTCATGCTATGACTTTGCTATATCCAAGCTTATGCTGTTTGCTGCTGAAACACAAAAACATTGACTTCCATTATGCATACAGTTTGAAGAAGGAATAACAACAAGCTTTGTAGTACTTTAAAGACTAACAAATATATTGTGGCACAAGCTTTCGTGGACTTCATCAGATGCTCCATAATGCTGATGGCACAAGTTTTTGTAGACGATACGCCATAACAAAATTTGTTAGTCTTTAAGGTGCTGCAAGACTCTTTGCTGCAAAAGACTAACGCAGCTACCCTTCTGGAAATTTTGAATTGGGTATGTTAAAATGATGTGTCTAGCTGCAATTCAACCTGTGGCTGTAGACCAAGGGCTAGGGAATATTTTTCAGCTGCATTCTTACCTATGCAACCTTCCTTGGGCCATGTGCTTAGTGGTGGATGAGGCCAGAGGGAAAAATCAGGCAAAGCAAGAAAATTAAATGTTACCTTTGTGGACTAATTCATATGAACGCTCACACACCCCCACAGATACCCTCTATCCTCCATTCAGACGACCGGGCATCATCTGAGTGCAAGGACACATTCCATTCAGACAAAACACTTGAGATGCAAGCATGGCCAGTGAGGGAGAGTTTTGGGGGCCAGATTGATAGGCCTGGAGAGCTGCATTTGGACCTCTGGCCTGAGGTGTCCCAGCCTTGCTATCATCTCTGCTCCAGAACCAGTAGTGCTGCTTTGGTTTGGAGAAAAGCTAGTTACAGTGGTACCTTGGGTTACAGATGCTTCAGGTTACAGACTCCGCTAACCCAGAAATAGTACCTTGGGTTAAGAACTTTGCTTCAGGATGAGAACATAAATCGTGCTCCGACAGCAGGAGGCCCCATTAGCTAAAGTGGTACCTCAGGTTAAGAACAGTTTCAGGTTAAGAACGGACCTCCAGAACGTATTAAGTTCTTAACCCAAGGTACCACTGTATTTGTGACAGGCATCACATTTCCTTTTGTTTTGTATTTGTGATCGTTCTGTGTGTTCAAATGATGTAAAAGGTTTGTTTTATCAAAACGGTTCGGTTTTAAGGTGGCTATCTGAACAGTGTCACACTGGTTTGGGCAAAAAGAGGGTTTTCTTTTTTTAAAAAATGACTTAACTGCGATTTAATATTTTTGTCAGGCTTGTTACGTTTCTGCAGCAGATATGATAAAGATTTCTATGCAAGAGGATTTACTGGTAATGGAGCTAGGGGCTCTCAAAAATATGAAGGGACTGTTACAGCAGCTACTTAGATCAAGCAAGGAAAAAGAAGTAAGAGAACGTGCGCAGAAACCACAACCAAGTATAGTATTTATCAACAACAAGTTTTAAGTATTTTTTTTCATTGTTTGAAGTAGAATTTTCAAAGAAGGAGGTGAATTCACAGAAAAATAAAATGAGATGATAATATATCAAGCAGTGTCCTGAGACAAGGAGGGGCAAGCCCTTGAGTTTGTTGGCCCATCCTGATAAGTTTCTGTGTTGCTCTTTGTTTGTGTCTAGCCCAGGAATTGCTTTTTTACGAACAAGGTTTCTAAGTCTCTTGCTTTGTGCAGCAGAGCTGTAGCTCTTTCTCCCAGACGGATTTGTCAGGTGGCCAAGAACCCATTCCCCTCGTGTACAGGGGCAAACTAGATCCATCCTGCTGCCACCAAAAGATTCCCTAGGTTGCAGCAGATCTGTTTACAGACCAGAGCTGCAGTTGCCTACATAACAGCATCAAGTTTGGGTTGGTCTTCCTTGCCAGTTGATCTGTGCCTGAGAAAAAGGGTTTCGGCTTACCACTTAACACAGCAGCCTGTAACCTCCTGGTTGGCAAGCAGTGTGCTCATGAAGAATGTCAATATGTTATCATTTTCTTCACATAACTGCATATTGTACTTAAAATACTTTGACTTATGCTAACACCTGAATCCTGCACGATGCCATGGGGACCCCATTATCAACTTGCCCTGGGCTGGAACACAACCTAGACAAACATTTTCTTATAAGAATTAAACCTTCAGTGCAGCAACGAAGTTGTTCCTGAACTGAAACAGGGCTGACTTGATACCCACCTGTCCATTCTCTTGGCAGGAAATTTACTATCTGATAACTTTTTAGAAAAAGATATCTGTTATTCCTATATGTGGAGGGCTGTAGGTTGGGCGAGAGCGGGCAGGTCTCACACGTAGACAAACAGAGGTCTTTTGAAGAAGAGAAACTCTAATAATTTTAATTTTTAAATTATTATGTATCATGGGATATTGCCCATTGAACTATTACTTTGATAAGAAAAAATAAGTAGAAAATCTCTTCTCTCTCTCTTTTTTAAGATCAATTAATATAATAGACTTTTTGAGCTTAAAAAAAATGACCTCTAAACACGTCAGATTTTAATTCACAAAGGAACTTTCTTATCTGCGCTTGTAGTTTTTATTTTTATTTTCTTAGTCCTTAACTGTAAATATGGTCACTTGGAATGTTGGGAGTTTTATGTCGCAGGAAGTACAGTATGTTAAACGTAATATGTTGTATTCAATATAAAGTGACACTGAATCAGTTATGTTTCATTTTTCTTATTTTTAGATTATCAGTACGCAGATTGAAGATTTGATTTGGAAGTTAACTGAAAGCGAAACTGAAGCTGTAGTAAGTTCCGTTCTTTGGCGTGTCATCATTTCGTTTCGTGAAGGTGGCACCACAGCATGTTTTAGTCATTTTCAGCAGTTGCACATAGGATGAGGGAGCCATGCTGCATGTTGTCTGTTGTATTATTATTATTATTATTATTATTATTATTATTATTATTATTTGCAGACACAGGATGGACACTGATGGACACTGCAGCAAGGAGATGGCTTATCCGCTCCCAAGGAAATGTTCACACATTATTTATAGACAAAGCAGCATATGCCAATTTGGGTGGCATTTCCCATCACTTCACCTAACTAGATGAGAGCATAGGTGGCAAATACTTAAATCTTATAGATAGTTCTCCTTTTCTGGGCCCAGAGCCCAACACTCCCAAGCCCCCAGATAATGATAACATCAAGGCAAACCAATTAGTTTCTTTCAAAGCAAGTGGATATAAACATATACGAGCCCACGGCTTTAACATCTACCAATTAATTGTAAGGTTATCTTGACTACCAAGATGGCATTCTCAGAGCTTCTGGGAAAAGTTCACACAGTGTTTGGACTATTTGTGGGCCTGCTGATAACTAAATGAGCCCTCTGGCATGAAAGCCAGTATACTTTCTATCCTTGTTCTCTCCCCCTCCCACCCTCCTCGAGTTACAAATCCTTGCTCTCTAGTATGCAAAAAATAATAATAATCTGGTTTTTTCCCCCTTTGAAGGAACTCAAGCATGAAGTGCTTCGAAAAGAAAGGGATATTTTAGAGCTTTCTACTCAGCTTCAGCATGAGAAAGTAAGTTAGCATTTCCCTTTGAACCAGCTGTTTTACTTCACCTGCCATAAGTTTATGTTTACCAAATTACACGATTTGACAACTTCATCAATCTCTTGTGGTTCCTGCCAGTTCTAAGCTAGATTTTGGTGTGTCCCAATATTTCAGTATGTGGACTTCAAGAATGAGAGTGTAGCTGTGCAGTCTCAGACCTGTCTGCTCAGAAGTACCTATATACTCAAGTATAAGACGACCCGAATATAAGCCAAGGCACCTAATTTTAGCACAAAAAATTGGGGAAACTTGTTGACTCTAGTATAAGCCGGTTCACCACACCACAAACTTGGTGGTGGCGGCAGCAGCGGAGGAAGAACAAGCAGCCCAAAAGGGCTGCTTTCGGGCTGCTCGTTCCGCCGCCGACATCGGCAAAGGTGGAGGAGGACAAAGGAGCAGCCCTTAAGGGTTCCTTTTAGGCTGCTCTTCCCTCCGCCGCTGCTACCCACCTCACTCGAGTATAAGCCGAGGTGGGCTTTTTCAGCATAAAAAATGTCCTGAAAAAGTCGGCTTATACTCGAGTATATACGGTAAGTCCCACTGAATTAAGTGGATCTTATTCCCAGGTATCGGGACGCGGGTGGCGCTGTGGGTTAAACCACAGAGCCTAGGACTTGCTGATCAGAAGGTCGGCGGTTCGAATCCCCGTGACAGGGTGAGCTCCCGCCGCTCGGTCCCTGCTCCTGCTAACCTAGCGGTTTGAAAGCACGTCAAAGTGCAAGTAGATAAATAGGTACCGCTCCGGCGGGAAGGTAAATGGCGTTTCCATGCACTGCTCTGGTTCGCCAGAAGCGGCTTAGTCATGCTGGCCACATGACCCAGAAGCTGTACACCGGCTCCCTTGGCCAATAAAGCGAGATGAGCGCCACAACCCCAGAGTCGGCCACGACTGGACGTAATGGTCAGGGGTCCCTTTACCTTTTATTCCCAGGTATGTAATGTGTTTAGGATTGCAGCCTTTTACTAAAATATGTGTTTTGTTATCCCCTTACCTGTTATTTGAAATGTATGTACAATAGGATTGTATTGATTTTGTGGAATGTATTAATTGAATTATTATTTCCTCTCCTTGGGTATTGAAATTCTATTGATAGGCAAATGTAGCATTTTATTATTATTTTTTAAAAAACATTATTGCTAGGTACTTGTTCATATCATCTGTTTGGTTTTTTTTTAATAGTGTTTTTAATTTCTTCTATTAAAGTTAGCTGCTTTTCTTTCGGAAGGGCGCAACAGCGGGATGTCTAGGCGCGCTTATTTATAACTAGAATACAAAGCCGGAAATGAATGAACGGCAGCTAAACTCTTATGTTCATTTTTCACATGGTATAGACCTCATCTGAAGACTTCAAAAAACAAGCCATGTTTCCTCTGCCCGCCCCCCTATATACAGAAGAGGGTCCCTTCTGCAGTCTTCAGAGAGTGGCTGGAAATGGGGGAGCAGAAAAAGGTCCTCCTTTCCTTCCGCTCTGCAGACAAGACCTGGATTCTCCCTATACCCCGTTTCCTTCATATAAATATATCTTTTTGGCACCACAAGTAACACATTAAAGGCCTATACAACTGATGGCACAGACACCCACATTGAGTGTCCAGTTCGCAACCCTAAGACTTAAGGGTCCTTCAATGATCCCACTCCAAAATTTGTTTAGATTTTAAGCATCACTGTGAGTGTCTGAAGTAGATAACGCTTTAACATGCGCTACTTAAACCATCATAACTAACTGGCTAGCATATTTCGAATTAAAAGCACACCATACATTAAAAGTACATTCAACAAGCAACTAAAACCTAAACAAAACATGTTGGGTTAAAAGAAAAGATTCCCAATCCATGCACGTTTTACTTGGGAGGAAGCCCCAATGCACTTGGTTGGGATTTACTTCCGAGTAACAGTGGCCATTTTAATCTGAAATCTTAGGCGCAGTACTGCACCCAGAGCTCAGAAACTGCTCACGTTTATGAAATTCCCTGTCACAAAATGCGCCTAGAACAATGGGAGTTTCGAACGCTGAGTAGATCAACCAAGGCTTCCCAAATGTATAACAACTGCAACAACAAAGTGACTTTCTCCATTTAAATTAGGCTGCCTGAATGAATAAAGTTAACCAGGAAGGTGACTGTTAAAGGACTCCATTCAGTTCTGGTGCTGAAAACGAATTCTTAGACTCGTAACGTGCTCAGAGGCAACTTGCTGTTTCAAATCTTGTCAGATGTCTTAGTACCAGTCTCCAATTGGTAGATCCCAGAGTTCTAAAACAAAGGAAAAATCGAAGTAGATCCAGCAAGTCTAAAGCCCCTTCCATAGAGTACGAAAGTTTATTATACGTGCAGCCATGTAGACGTCATAATTTATTATGGGCTTTGTTTTATTGTTTTAGGCTAATGTGTTAAAAGCATCTCGTCATTCCGAATCAACACAGTTGGTGCAGACACACTTGCAGTGCCAGATAGAGAGAAAGGAGGCTGAGAATAATCAACTGAGAACAAAATTTAAGGTTACTGGCTTTTGTTGGTTTTGCTTCTTTGATCGATTGATGAGAGGGTGTGTGTGTTTTTGGCAGTGTTGGGGAGGGTCGCTATGGATTGAAGTTGCCAGTCACACAGCAGCTATAAATATAAAAATAAATCTCAAGTTCACCCTCTGAATTTCACGAGAAAAGCCACAAATCTGTTATATCCATTTCAGCCACATTCTATCAAATAGTTCAGAAAGCTATATCTGCATTGACAAAATAATTGCTTATTTCAATAAAACCCCTCTACACCTCCAGTCTGGAACTATAAATAGTTCAGTTGACCTATGGCTATAAATCATTGCATTTATGAATATCCCACCCCGACTCCGGGTCCACATAAATAAAATGGGAATGCTTTGTTCATAGAAAGAGTTCATGTTCAATCTCTGTGGACCGGTATTCTGAACTGAAGAAGCCTCTAAAATGAGGACACCAGCTTCTAAGTGTCCTTTATCTCAGATTGATTTCCTTAAATCTCTACCCCAGCCAAATACTCCCACAAGCCAGTCCCGTCACTGGGGACAATCTGCCTTGCAGGGAGCGGCCTATATTTATACAATACCTGAGACTCCCCATACAGTACCTTCTTTTTTAAATGGCCCATTTTTACATAGTGAGAATTGGGGATAAACTGAATGGCTTTTTTTAAAAAAAAAACTTGAATAAAACTGCTGTTGGCAACCCTTTGCATTGGTAATTTCTTCTCGAATGTTTCTGTAAGCTTTGTATAAGGATGCTCCAACCGCAGTCGGCTTCCTTCTACCTTTAGCCTTGAAATACGTAGGCACAGGATTAATAGTGCAAAACTATATAAAATCTTAAGTGCAACCAGACTTTAATGTTTGCAGGCCTTTTGAAGAATGTAGAACCGTTTGCTGTACAAGCTATTTTTTCACGTATGTTTGCCTACCTTTTTGTGCGTGTGCGTGTGCGTGTGTGTGTGTGTGTGTGTGTGTGTGTGTTCTGGTCATGCAAGTTGTACTGCTGAAATGGTGACCTCTTGTGGGGACTTGATAAATAACACCAGTGTCCTCTCGCAAAAGGCCGCTTCCGTTTGCCAGCAAACTTAACCTTTCTAGGTCAGGCCTCCACGGCTTCTGGTGTTGCCCATGTGAACGCAGTCAGGGAATCCAGGAGATATATCGTCCCTTTGGACAATATTTGGCTGCATTCCAGGACGGTGCCTGTCCCAGGCAGATTTCACAGATACTAGTAGTATTCCTCGTCAGAGACAGCATCCGCTGGAACACAGACACGCAGCATCACAAAGGAGGGACCGAACATTCAGATATACACGCTTGCACAGGAACGCACGTGTAGAGCCACTCGCACAATTGGCATTTCCACCTATTCTGACTCCAGTGCTGGGCTGAGGGGAAATGCTGTTCTTTTTTTTTACTCTCAAAGAGCAATCAGGGGTTTTATCTCCAACCTAAACACTGTGGTACTTTGTGCTAAGGCTGAATATCCTCTCCAAAGGGTAGCCAGAGGGAACTTTCTCTCCCGACTGGGAGATACAGCTGCGAGTCTGATGGGCTGCTTAGTGTGTCTTGGTGGGTCAGAAATGACCTCCTGGCCCCAGATTAGCCAACCTGCCACTGCAGTTTAAGTCAGTCTACAGAGTTTGACTGGCACCAAGTTCTTCAGGGTTCATGTTTTCAACACTGAATAGAATCTTCAAAATACTTCAGCACGTGTTTCAATGTATTTTTTTTATTTAAAAAAGCCTTGTTAAACTATTAGAATTAACTTGTATATGTTACTTTAAATCTGTTGCCTTCAATGTTCCTATGAACCAAATCAAGCATCTCTGTTTTGTTTTGTTTTGTGTCTTCTGTACTCCAGTTTTATCCTTTATACATACATGCAAGCGCAAACACACACACTGCCCCCACCCGGCTAATGTCCACCTCAAACTTTTCACGTTTGGAGCATATAATAATCTTCATTAATTCTGATGCAGACAGTAGAAAAGAACATTACAGAATGGAAACAGCAAGTCGGAGAATATAAGCAGCAGATTTTGGCTGAAAAGGACAGAAGAAAGGAGAGGCGGAATGCTCTGAAAAGGGCGGCTAGTGTTCAGAAACAAAGAGCAGAACTTTTGAAAGCAGCTGTGGAGAGCTTAATTTCCAAAATTAGAGAGAAGGTGAGTGATTGGGGAGGGAGCTATGGTTTCAAATTAATGAATAAACTGTGATGTTAATCTCACAAAGCAGGAACAGGAGACCTGTGGTCCTCTAGTTGTTGTAGGATTTCCAACTCCCATCAACCCCAGCCATTTTTGCCAGTGGTCAGGGATGATGGGGTTTGGAGTCCAAAGAGGCCCGCAGGTTCCCTATCCCTGTCTGAAAGAATGCCAACAACGTCTTGATTTATAATAGCAGGAACTTTCAGGGGCATACTTTGCTTTCTGTGTCCATATTAATAAGTGTACACAATCAGATAATAGACTTGAGATGTGTGTATGTACATACTGGAAGTTTGGGTTTAAGAAAATATCTGAGAAGGTTATCTTCTTTGGTTTGGGGAATCCCGCCTATGTCTTCAGCTCAGCCAGCCTCTGGTTGGCTGGAGTTAGCAAGCCAAGGTACCGTCTCCAGTCGTTTGAGTACACAGGCCCTTCATCAGCCAGAGTAACCAGATGCCATCCTACTAAACTGCGTGTAAAAACCTGAAAACAATCCTTTGGTGCTGGAGATGTGAAAGAAGTGTGGGAGCGCCCTATGAGCTGCCCTGAGGTTTTTCATGGAAGAGTTGAATATAATTTGTACAGTGGTACCTTGGGTTACAGACGCTTCAGGTTACAGACTCCGCTAACCCAGAAATAGTACCTCGGGTTAAGAACTTTGCTTCAGGATGAGAACAGAAATCGCATGGTGGCAGTGGGAGGCCCCATTAGCTAAAGTGGTACCTCAGGTTAAGAACAGTTTCAGGTTAAGAATGGACCTCCAGAATGAATTGAGTTCTTAACCCGAGGTACCACTGTATAGGAAAGATGATGCCGCTGAAAACTCATTTCCTACATGAAGAAAACTTGTGAGGTGACTTATTCTGAAATAGGTGTCTAAACTGTTACACTAGGAAGTGCAGCTTTCTCCCTATTGAAGTGCAGAGTGTTTGATGACCAGGACATTCACAGAGAAATCAAAATTTCCTATTTTACTATCAATCTTACAGTACGCTTCATTCCATCAACGGTGTCTCCGAAAATTTTTACACATCACTTGGGAAGACAGGCGAACTAATGCCAGGGTACATGTCAGGGAACTGCCATCGGAAGGACAGGAGGTGGAAGGGCTCACTGAGGTTGAGAGAGACTTAGCAGCTGAAGAGGGAACCAGCAGGGGGAGAGAAGGAACTCTAAGGGAAAGTGAGTCGGAGGGATGGCTCAGAGACACTTCCAGCGAAAACAGTGGGGAGGTTTCAAGACCTCCTATAGGGACACCCACTCCTCGCCGGAAACTGTCGCGCCGAGAGTCCAGAAGACGTGTTTCCGTTAAGGAGCTTTTATGCTGGAAGAGATTCCGTAAGCGCCCACTTTCGGATTCTGCTAGCGACTGACGGAGCCATGCTTGAGGGGCTCCGTCGTAGGCAGAGGTTTGCGGATTTGATCAAACTCTGAGGGACTAGGATTTTACGCACAAGCAGCTCATCATCCCATCACATTACAGGAAGAAGCAAAGATCACCAGTGTCAAAGCAAGTGATTCTTCAACATCAACTTTGTTGGACTGGTAATGTGCGAATGCCTGATTATAGTCTTCCAAAGCAACTACTCTATTCCGAACTTAAAAATGGAAAGTGTTTAAAGCCTCTCTCAAGGCAAATCTTTAAAAATGTAGTATAAACACTGACAACTGGGAAACACTGGCCTGCGAGCGCTCCAACTAGAGAACGGCCTTTACCAAAGGTGTGATGGACTTTGAAGACGCTTGAACTCAGGGCAAAAGGGAGAAATGTGCTAAGAGGAAGGCACGCTTGGCAAACCCTCACCATGATCAACTCCCGGCCGGAAACCAATGTCCCCACTATGGAAGGACGTGTGGATCCAGAATTGACCTCCACAGTCACTTACGGACTCACTGTTAAGACCATGTTTATGGAAGACAATCTTGCTTGGCTATGAGTGATCATCAAAGAAGAATAAGACTAGGGGCAGGAAGCTTCAAGCTGGGGGTGAAATGCAGCCCTGCAGGCTTTCTTCACTCCCGCATCAGCTCTGAATTGTGCTAGTTTTATTTCATTACTAGTTTTATTCCAGATTTAGATGCAGCGGTCTGCCCACCCCTCTACAAGCCTGCTGATTTGGCTGCATGCAGTTCATCACTCCCCATGGCTACCAGCTGACTGCTTTTGTACAGACCTGCTCTGGTGGCAAGTGACCTGATTTAGAAATACTGCTTTAAAATTCCAATTGTAATACTGTGTTCCTTGCTGTCAGTGATGTCATGGGCACTAGCCAATCAGGTGCCTGTAGCAGTTGAAGCGGAAGAAAAGTATCCAAGCAACAGATTGTAATCCCTGTCTACAAATGGCATAGGAGATGTGATCTGGAGTATTTTCTATAACCAAAAAGCTTACAGGCATGGCCTCATATTTCACAGTTGGGAAATGTCTGTATAGAACTTTAAAATACCTCGTTTAGAGAAACTATCTTAGCAAGTTTAAAACTTCTGTTTTGCTGGAAAGTTAGTACAACCGCTTAGGTTCCAGCCGATTCTTGTGTTTCAGGATTTTATTGGTGTGTGTTTATGTCGAGATTTCGAGCTTTTCAAGTTTTTTACATTATTCCATACTACTGCAATACACCTGGAAACTGCTTTGAATGAAAATACCTCCTGTGTCTAGGGAATCGGGAAGAATTAAACAGAAAATGAGTTCTTATATTACATGGTCTGTGTTTTGTACATTCTCCAGGAAATCCAATTGTCTGAGGTACTTTCAGCTTGTAATGTCTGGAAAAATCATCACAAGGCAGTGGTAGATGAAAAAACCAGGTTAGAAGTTCAGGCTGAAACTCTGAAAAAGTAAGTTAATGCTTAATACCGCTTTGCAAATAATCAGTCTCTTTATTAAAAATGAGGAACCGGGCTAATATCATTGTTCTAGGATTTTGCATGTGCTTTTTTTAGTCTGCCCTCCCCAAGTGTGTTTACTTGACAACCTTTCACTGTGGGAATGGGATGGAGCAGTATTTTCATCATCTCCTAGCCTGCTGTGTTTTCAGTGCTAGACACGGAGGAAAGGAAACCAAGATCACATTTAACGGTTATGGTTTCTCCTCCCCACAACAAGAACCAAAAGAAGAAGAATGGGGAAACTGTTGCTAGTCAAAGAGCTGCAATTCCTAGCATCCTTAAACAACTACAGTTCCCATGATTCCTTAGAGGACTCTGTTGTGACGTTAACAGATGAGAGTGCTGGAGGTGAAATAGTGAAACAGTTAAATAGTTACCCAATCAGAACCCAGGGGGGTGGAGTCAGAGGGACTATAAAAACCAGCTCTGGGAAGGGTGAGTTCGTTGGGAGTTGGGTGGTTGGTTGGAGTGGGAGTGAATTGGGATAGAGTCTGTGGGTAGGTTGAGTTAGCGTAGCGAAATAAGCTGAGTCAGGAACAGTTAGGAGCTAGGAAGACAAGTAAATATCTGAGAGGTGGTTTAGTGAGTGAGAGAGTTATAGGTCTGGATATGCAGCCCATGATTGTAATTGACTGAGGCCGTTTATGAAACCACACGCTTGTTAAACTGCAATAAATAAACAGAAGTTTATGTTCCAATTTAACCCTGACTGGACTCAGTAATTTACCAGGTAGGGCCTGGGTGGTGGCAGCGAGAAATAAAGTGGTGGCACAGGGATCAATAGACGGTGAAACGTCCGGGGACCCTGTGTGATCGCCACATCCGTAACTATTAAAGTGGCATAAGAGCACTTTAAATGCATGGTGGATGTGACCCAAGCAGGATAGCGAAGGTACGGGTGTGGATTGCGTGAGGTTCTGGTGGCCAAACGCTTGCGATCGTAGTGCAGCTAAGGTCAATGTATAGGCAAGTATATTAGAAGAATTAAGGTAAGCAGGGAGGCGGGGAAAAGGTGAGTTTGGAATGTTAGTAGTGAATGATGATTGGATGAGAGTTTGAAAGGGAGTTTGAATGCTGGTGGTGAGATGTATGAGGGTTGAGCCAGATTTGAAGCAGAGTTGCCTATTTAGTGTGATGTAGACCATTGTAGCAGCCATTGTTGAAGAGGAACGTTTTAACCTGGTGCCTAAAATATATATAATGAAGGCGCCAGGCGAACCTCCCTAGGGAGAACATTCCACAAACGGGGGTGGGGGCACTGTAGAAAAGGCCCATTCTCTTTTTTGAATAGTTTTTATTGAGTTTTCCTTTTTTATCATGATAATAACAGTTGCCACCCTCCAGACCTCATGGAGGAGGTACACGAAGAAGTGTTTATACACGATCCACATGAAACACGTACATCTAAAATTGCTTCTAAGAAGCTGAAAGTAAAGTGGATGTAGTTAAAGCACAATTTAGTTACTATTTAACTAAATGACATTATGCAAAACAATTTCTACACAAGTTGTGTTTGAAATGTTAAAGGCAGATAGCTGACCGTCTGATGGAACTGAGAAGACTTCAAGATGTCGGAAGGAGGTCGACGAATGAGATCCTTGGGAAGCTCAACGCCATCACCTCTGAAAATGAGAAGATTTCACTTGAAAATACTAAATTAAAGGTAAGGTCATCTGCAAACCGCAACCGTAGTTATGCCAATTTTAGTTAGGAGTTCCACTTTGGGAGAGCACCTTAATCCTTAATTTTAGTTATACATTTCGATTCTTGCCCGTTGGGGTTAGTATCATAGCAATTTTACTGATGGTTAAATTGAAGCAGAAATATTTTCTCAGCAGCTTTCTGAACACATTCGGAATATTTATACCACTCTTATGTATGAATTACTCAGAAGTAGTTCCTTCAGTGGGTCTGAGGTACAGGCAGATCTGTTTAGGATCGCGATCCTGTCCTTGTTATCTGCATAGAAACATCTCGGTGATAATATATGTAGTTTAGTTTTACTTACTCTACACAGTTTTTGTTGTTGCGGCATTCATCATGTTTTGGCAGTACGGTATTTATTAAAGACGTCTCCTTTCTGTAGGCATCTTTTGCATCTTTGGAAGCGAGCATTGTCTCGGCCGAAGCTGAACTTGTGGACTTACGTGAGGAGGCACAGCAGCAAGAAAATATAATTGAACATTATAAAAATGAGGCAAGTTGATGTCTTGGGCATGCATAGAATCTCACTACCTCTTGCAGAGAACAGCACCATCACCAAAATTCATTCCGCTGGTATAAAACTAGGTCCAAACCAAAATATACTCCGTGTATGTTCAGCCCAGACACTGAAGTCTAGCTCCAAGGGCCTTCTGCCGATTCCCTCACTGCAAGAAATGAAGCTACAGGGAACCAGACAGAGGGCCTTCTCGGTAGTGGCACCTGTCCTGTGGTACGCCCTCCCACCAGATGTCAAGGAAATAAACAACTGTCTGACTTTTAGAAGACATCTGAAGGCAGCCCTGTTTAGGGAAGTTTTTAATGTTTGATGTTTTATTCTGTTTTTAGTGTTCTGTTGGAGGCCCCCAAGAGTGGCTGGGGAAACCCAGCCAGATAGGTGGGGTAATAATAATAATAATAGTAATAATAATAACAATAATATATTATCATCATAATTTTTGTGTATGTGCTTATAGTAAGATATTTGTGTATATAATTTATAATTCTTAAGGAAAAAAACATACATAATTTAAAAAAATACAATGTTCATATATATATAAAATATTGTTGTAGGTGGGGAAATTAGAAATGGAAGCTGAGGAACTGAAAGCCCGGTATGAGAAGGTCATACATGAGGGCAAAAAACTAATGGATGGCAAAGATTTAGAAATTGATGTGGTGAGTATAATAATAATAATAATTTTAGTAGTTGTACCCTGTAAATCTGGCTAGGTTTCCCCAGCCCCTCTGGGTGGCTTCCAGTGTGGTAATTATATGTGTGGAAGTTCTTTTTTCACTTTCCTAGAAAAGACTATGCAAGATTCTCTGATTACAGTTTAAACATAACACATTACTTTACTTAGCTTATTGAATCATATTTACATGAAAATAATTATAGAACTAGAAATAGGTTGAGAGGTAGATAATGATATATTGATACACACACACACACACACACACACACACACACACACGAGACTGGCAAATATGTACAGACTTATATTCTGAGTCACATAGCAGCTTAAAACAACACCTGCCGCTCTCACAGTAAAACTCCATATATGAGAGCTTTCCAAACTTTTCATGTTGGCAACACACTTTTTACACATGCATCTTTTCGTTACACAGTAATTCAGTTTTACTAGCAAACCGGAGGTTAAACTAACCCCGTTCCAGCCCCGGGAGGAGCAAGGGCGACACACTGCAGCCGACACTAATATGTCTTGACACACAGTTTAGAAAGCTCTGCTTTATATACTTTGACACAGCTTTGTTACAGCGTTCAGAAACTTTTACCTGAGAGTTATTGTTCTTCTACTTTTATTTTTACGCCACTGTTTGCATGTCACGTAAACAAAGATGTATCTCAATGCCACCGTTTTAAAAACAGTTTAAATGAATAAAAACTACCACCCTCACTCTACACGGTTGGTAACAGACCTAACTGAAAAAACTGCCTACTGTAGATTTTATCACAGGATTTTATGCTACATTAACCCTTTTGGGTACACCTCTCCCATATGCAGCCCGTATAAAAACATATGCCTCCTACAATATATTTTGTCTTTGTTTGAATATGTTTTATATTTAGTAGTTTGAATATGGGAGAGTGTGCAAAATTACTCTCTCTTTTCTTTCTTTTTTTACTTCTCCTCCCCCCCCCCCCATGACCCGACGCGGCTGCACAGGTGAGGGGCCAATCGGAGGCTCGCCTGAAGGAGTTAGAACATGCCCGTGATTTACAGAAAGCAGCCGAAGGGAAACTGCAGAAGTGTCAGGAAAGCCTGCTGGCCTGCCAAAAGAGCTGTGTAGATAAATCCAAAGCCATTAGGGAACTTCAGGCTCAGGTGCTTGGAGGAAAATACTCTTTTTTCCACAAAACATCTAAACGAGCGTGCAAGGAAGGCTGGGAAACTCAGCGGTTTGCTTCTCGGGATTCTTATTTCTGAGTAGTTCAGAAGGGAAACTTCTTGCCTGCTGAGGGCACTCCTGTCACCTCCCTGTTTCCCGCAGCTCAAATGTTCCATTTCTAAAGCAAGTTGGTGCTTCTCGTGAGATTGGTCTGCTCGATTAGTTTGGAAGGGAGGCCAGTGTTCTTTCTGGGCTCAATTTGAAGTGTTGGATCTGACCTTTTCAAGCTGAAAATCACCCAAGTCTATCGAGTATCGGGAACAGCCTCCTCTCTTGTGTGAACTTGTTCTCGTCTCTTTGACAACAGGTGGGCATGAGGGGAGAGGGCCTTTGCAGTTTGCGGCACCCCAATTTTAGAACAGTCTCCCAAGAGACTCTGTCAGACTTCCCTGTCTGCTTTCAAGCGAGTCTTTAAGATTGTTTCACTCTGGTGGGCTGCACCCACCTGACTAAATGGTCGTCAGGATGGAGGAGCTTGCAAGGGGTGCTTCAGAGAGCAATTTGCTCCAGTGATGGCTAATGCTTTAAGGGAGGCGGTTGCTTCAGAGAGCAGTTTTCTAGTCTCTTAAAGCACCTCCCACCCTCCTTTTTATTATATCCAGTTACAACTCCTGTCATTGCCCACCTCACTTCAGAAAGTTGCAGGACCGTAGAGGCTTATGCCCTGGGCACATCAGAATGCCCTGGGCGATAATATTCAGCTTTCCTATAAGGGAACTTTGTATGCATCCAAAACAAGTTTTTGTCATATATAGTACAGTGGTACATCAGGTTACATATGCTTCAGGTTACAGACTCCGCTAACCCAGAAATAGTAACCCAGAAATAATATAATACAGTGGTACCTCGGGTTAAGAACTTAATTCGTTCCGGAGGTCCGTTCTTAACCTGAAATTGTTCTTAACCTGAAGCACAACTTTAGCTAATGGGGCCTCCTGCTGCCGCTGCGCCGCCAGAGCATGATTTCTGTTCTCATCCTGAAGCAAAGTTCTTAACCCGAGGTACTATTTCTGGGTTAGCGGAGTCTGTAACCCGAAGCGTATGTAACCCGAGGTACCACTGTAATAATAATAATAATAATAATAACTTTTTATTTATACCCCGCCCTTCCCGGTTCAGAAAACCGGGCTCAGGGCGGTCAACAACAAATTTAAAACAGTTAATTGTGATACTGCAAAAAAACAGCATAAAATACAGTATAAAAGCATGAATAACAATAAATTCAAAGTTCAAAAATCAATTTAGGGGAAAATCCATCCTATAAACATTAGGTGATCACAAGGGCTAGCTGGCTAAATTTGTCCTATTTGGGCCAGCGAGGAGGCCAGGGGAGAATTAGCTGTGGGATCCCAAAGCGGGTAATCTTCATAAAAAGGGAAGGAAGGGGAATAAAAAATCAGGCTAAATTCAAATTGAAAGCCAGGTGGTATAGCTCTGTCTTACAGGCCCTGCGGAAGGAGGTTAAAGTCCTATTTCTTGGTTAACATTAATTCAGGGCTTTTGTCATGAATTAGTCCTGGTGATAAGTGATGTGAGGATTTGCAAAGAGCTAGCACCTCATTTTCAGCCTACAGTTCTGTGGGTTATGTTCGAATCCCTGCTTTTACAGGTAGTCGAGAACGACAGTTTCTTGAAACAGCTTGCTTTAGAAGAGGAGAATCGCAACATTCAGCTGAAATACGAAGACGTTAAAAGGTAAATGTGACATGTCTCCTGCCATTCAGAATTTCTTTCCTTTTCTTTCTTTCTGTCGTAACCTTACACTAACACTTGCACTTGACTTAAAAGAAAACTAGAAGAAACGGAACTAAAGAACAAAGAGCTTGAAAATCAGTTGGCAAGCCAAGAAGATTGCCTTCAGAAAACGGAACTGCAGTTCAAACAGAAACTTGCGAGCTATGATGCGTTAACCAGACAACTGGAAGCAGCTTTGGAAGATGGAAGGAAGAAGGTAGGCCTCATCTTGAGTATTTTGAGTATATGCATATATATATATATATTTATGTACCTGTTGTTCATGTACAGAAGCCCCCCCCCCCCAAAAAAAGAGGCAGTTGCTTCTCTTCTCAAAACTCCATGGAGCACACTGTTTCTGTGAGAGACTCTCTCCAGGACACTCAACCCCTTCCTATGCCACACCTTCCACTGACTCTGCACCTTCCTCAACTGCTTTTGCCTGGCTGGAATGTGTCATTGAAATGTGGTGATAGAGGATAGAGAGGTGTTAGCGTGCAGCATGTCAACCTCTGGCTTTTGCCTGGCTGGAGAGTAGCCTCCTGTAGAAAAGTAATCATATCTGTTGCCCCAACTTTTGCCCCACCTACCAATGGCATGCAGCCCCCTAGAAGGTGGGCTAAGAAATACAAAAACATTTTCAAAATGCCAAACATTAAAGAATATTTTACCGTATTTTTCAGTGTATAAGATGCCCCCATGTATCAGATGACCCCTATTATTATTTTTTAACCCAAAATTAAGAGAACAAAACCCTGAAATAGATTGGCAGCAGAAAGTTGTTGAGCTTTTGGGGGGCAATCGCTTGTTGCTGAAGGGGAACCAAGGGGTAGGACGCCAAGGCAGAGCCCATTTCATGCTATAGAGCAAACTGAGTTGAGGAAGGTGGGGAGCAGGGCAGGGGTGGTGTTTACGGGGAGAGAGAAAAGGAAAGAAGGGTGAAGAGAGGTAGCCAAGGCAGCTCTTGGCAGCGGCTGCTTTCACTCCAGTCGTTGAGCCGGCAGGGGCTGCAGGAGGCAATCCACTCACCAGCACATAGCTAGAAGGGGGAGGAGAAAGGGGGCACAGTGGCAGGAGAGACTGCTTCGGCCTGCCCAAGCCAAAATGCTGGACATTTTTTTTAATACGGGGGGGATGACCCAATGCCCATGTCCCATGTATAAGACGACCCCCAATTTGTTACTAAATTTTTAAAGCAGAAAAAAAACTTGTCCTATACATGAAAAAATACAGTAAAGTCAAAAAGTGCCCTTGATTTATTGGGCAGCTACGCGTGCATGCATGCAGGTCGTGAGCGGCACTGTGGTCTAAACCACTGAGCCTCTTGGGCTTGCCAATCAGAAGGTTGGCGGTTCAAATCCCTGCGATGGAGTGAGCTCCCGTTGCTCTGTTCCAGCTCCTGCCAACCTAGCAGTTTGAAAGCACGCCAGTGCAAGTAGATAAATAGGTAACACTGCAGCAGGAAAGTAAACAGCATTTCCATGTGCTCTGGCTTCCGTCACGGTGTCCTGTTCCACCAGAAGCGGTTTAGTCATGCTGGCCATATGACCCTGAAAAGCTGTCTACAGACAAACGCCAGCTCCCTCAGCCTGAAGCGAGATGAGCGCCGCAACCCCATAGTCACCTTTGACTGGACTTAACCGTCCAGGGGTCCTTTACCTTTACCTTTTTTTAAGGCATGCACAAGTATATGTGTGTGTGTGTATATACAACACATGCAAGTACTTGTTAAAAATGCAGGCGGCAAAACGCTTTTTCCAAGATGATGTCTGCTACAACACATGTGCAAATTGTCTAAAACGGATGGGCAACTTGTGATCCCACAGGTATTGTTGGACTCCCAGCTTCCATTGGTCCCAGCCAACTTGACCAGTAGTCAAAGCTAATGGGAGATGGAGCCCAAGAGCATCTGCATGGCCACCTGTTCCCCGTCTCAAAAGTCAAAGAAATTCTGTTTCCCACTTCAGAACTAGCCCTAAGCGTTAGGCAAATTTAATCGCTCAATTAATTGGCTAGCAGCATAATCTTGTATACATGTCTACTTGAAAATCAGTCCCATTGAGTCCAATGAGGCTTATTCCCCAGAAAGTAGATATAGGATTGCACCTTAAAACTCATAGGATGAATTAACTAATATTTCTCTAATAGGGCAACCACTCCCTAGAAGTCACACCTTTTATTTCCTCTGGACTTAGATTGGTGGATCTGTGGCTGGGTCAGATCCCAGAAAAGGATTAAAGGATATCCTTTTTGGATCACAGAGTATTGTGTGAGAATAGTGAATCTCCTAATCCAGAATAGTTCCTCCTTTTGTGCAAATGCTAATTCTCAAAAAGTGTTTTATGACTCCCTAGAAGTCATACTTCACAGCCTGAGTCCCCCCCCCCCATGGGACATTGTGGCACTGCAGTACAAGAAGTTTTTGGATATTTCTTGAATAATTTGAGGAACAGCACTAATGTATTTTCCCCTTCCACTCATTAATCTTTGGAATCTAGCCACTAATGACTCATTGGCGAGGGGGAAAGGTACTCTATACATGCCCCAAAGCATTCTTTTCGTATGACTGTTTACATATTCCAGGGTGAACACTGACATTGAAAATTGATTCCAGACCTTAGTTCTGGCTTAAATTATGCACCAGGAAAAAAGACCCACCTTGAACTAATCTCTAACTTAGGCTGGTTTCATACATTGATTAATGGCACTGCTGCCCCATGAAAATGAAAATGTGTGGGTGAAGCAGTCTCCCGTGGGGTTCAGGTAGTTTTTACAGTGGTGCAGTTAAAATTACCTGAACCACATGTGGACGAGATCTTTAGACAAATGCCTCTTATGTGAAGCAGAAGGTTCTCTTTGCAACTTGTTTTCGCCACCCCACCGTTGGTGTTTTCAAACACTAGCGAATGTATGCAGTTTTCAGTATGCATATTTTAATTGAAAATACGCATTTCGGTGCACCATTATTATTATTTTTAACCAAGAACTACATTGCAAATTCTGGAGAAATGTGAAAACCGAAGGATAACGATTCTGAATTCCGATAGGAATTCAGGAAGTGCAAATTAGGTCCTTTTCTTTAAAAATGCAAACCAAGCAAAACTGAGCATTCCTAATAAGGACATCACCTTTCCCCCATTATAAAGCTTTCTGGAGGTGTTTTTCTTTGCCAGTTTCTCTACTTACATTTGGAATAGGCATCTTTTGTAATGTGCCTAAGCATTTTGGGAAGTCAGGCATGCATTTGTCCAGGATATCAGCCCAGTCACTGTTGTTCAGAGACTTGGGACATTCTCATCTAAGCGGTCCCCATGTTAGAGGCACCAACTGCGGACAATTTTTTATTATAACAATAATATAATAATAATTTATTATTTATACCCCTCCCATCTGGCTGAGTTTCCCAAGCCACTCTGGGGAAGGGACTCAGATGAAGAGCTCACTGACCGAGAAGACTCCTATATAGCACACCAACCCCAGCCAGCGTGATAAATTATCAAGGAAGATGGGGAATTGTCGTTCAAAACATCTGGAAAACTCCAGATTGGGGGACGCTGGTCCAACAGGTACCAGAGTCCCATATACAAAGACCTTTAAAGGTCAACACCAACATTTTGAATTGAACCCCAAAATGGACTGGAAGCTATTGAAGGTTTCAGAGCTGGCCTGATGTGATCTTGCCACTCGGTCCGTGTTAAAAATCCAGTACAATATCTATATTCTGAAATGGTTGCAGTTTCTAGCCTGGCTTTAAGGGTAGCTGCACCACACAGTAATCCAACCTGAAAGTTACCAGGGCATAGATAATTTAGATTTGAATGAGGGAAAAGCATAAAGCCAGTCGCACAAATGTGGTATTCAATAAAGGTGAGATAATTTGGTAATGTTCATGTAATACATAAACTAGCAGTGTTCCTCTTGATTAAAAAATAAGATCATTATCCTGCGATTTTTATCTGTACTCTGTTGATTGGTAAATGGGATCTTTCCCTATCAGTCTTCCTTTTATCGTTTTCTCATGAAACACGTTTCATCTTAAATGAAAACCTCACTGCTGTTAACATTTGGTATTGCAACTTGAAAGGTAAGGGTTTTGATTATTACGTTTTGATGGACAGTATATAGGTTTGACTCTTTGTTGTCACAGTTAAAAGAGGAGGTGGAAAAAATCGCTTCTAAGGAGCAAGCCTTTCAGATGAAAATATTGGACCTAGAGAATCAATTAAGACGGAAAAAAGAAGAGCAGAGGCACTTGTCTAGAAGACTGGATGCTGTGAGTAGACTCCCATTCCCTCAAGAATTTTGTTCTGTGTGGAGCCAGGTCATCTAGCCTAGCTCTCTCTTTTTGCTTTAATGTTACTTTTGTTATTTTAAGATTATTGTACATTTGCCTGCTGTTCAGTTTTAAGTGGGTATAATGTGGCGTGTGGTTCTTTTATTACGTTTTATTGTTACTGCATTTTGTGAAAAACTGTGTACCAACTTGAAGGGGCAACTGCATCCTAAAATATGGCATCATATATCTGGTAAAGAAATGGTCTATTGTCCTTTGTACTTGGCGGGAGTATTGAATCAGATGTGTACCTCTGGCCAGCCTCTGCTGGTGGTGGCAGTTCCCCTTCTACTTGCCATACGGGCTGTGGCAAGGTGGGGCTAAAACAGCCCAGGTTCCAAGCTGGCCCAACTCTGTCACATGATGCACTGGCTCCAGGCTGCTCCTGCACCTTCTACCCTAGTTGGTATGCTCTGCAGGGCTGCAAATACGACTGTGGCTCTGCCACTGAGGCTGAGTTTCCACCTTCAATAGGTTTTGTTTTTGCCAGTTTTTTTAGTCAGTAGCAGAAGGCGCTGCTTGCAGATCTGCTGCTGGAGAAATCCTCTGTATGTATGAGTATGTGCAAACCCATGAGGAATTATCTGCTTGGGACAGCTCATTTAGAGCAGCGGAAAGAAAACTGCTTAACAATATTTGTACGTTTAGCTTGCCTTTTTTCTACTGCCGTGCATCTAGCCGATGGTTTGGGAGATTCCAGCGGGGAAGCCATATGAGACTGTTAACCACAAGCACAGACACAGGGCCTGTGGCACCCTAAATACCATCAGATTTGCTTTGTGGCACCAGCTTCAAGAAGCAAACAGAATCTTACGCTGCAGTAACATCTGTTAGCCTTTATGAACATAGGAAGCTGCCTTTGTACCAAGTCAAACTGTTAGTCCATGTACCTCAGTATTGTCTTCTGCATGCAAAGCCTGTTCTCTACCACTAAGGACACATGTGTGTGTGGTGTGGTGTGTGTTTGGAGTATATATAATTTCTTTCCCCCCAGCTATTGAAGAGATCAGTAGCTTCCCCCATCCGCGACCTTTAATTTTAGTTTTGTTAACTGCTTCCAAGCATCCCACAGGGACACATGGTACATAGGAATCGTAGGCTGCAGGATACTTCTTCCTCCAACAGAACTCCCTTTCTTTCCACATTCCAAGACTGGTATATTACGTTTTAAGCATTTTCCACTTCAAATTTTACTTAGGCTGACAGTTCAGAATAAATATGAAAGCAATAATATTCATGCATAAGTAGAGTGCCGTTGAGTTAACACAGAACATATTCTTAATTCATCTCACATCCATGCAGACACACAACGTGTACATATATATATTTATATTGGGAATACATTATGAAAAGGGAAATACAGAACAGATTGTTGCAGTAATTTGCTGGAAGTAGGGTTGAATTGTAAATAGTTACTAACAAGGCCCAGAACTGCTTAAACGTGTATGATTGTTAGAGGGTATCACAATAATATAAAATAAGGAACCCAAGTCCCAAGAAAGTAATTTGTTTGATCGCTTTTAACCAGAAGTGATTACTACACATAAAAATAATGTGCAGCCCTTACAAATTCTGGGACAGTTTTGACATTTATTCTAACCACATGTATTTTTAAAGATTATGTTCTAGTAAACATAAAAGCAAATCCTAAGAATCCCGTGTAGATTTTATGGGGCTGGTGAATTATGAATGGATCCAATAAAAGTACTATCAATCATTTTGTTTTAACAAGTACCTATGGTACCAAAAACATAATTTAAATTGGTTACAGGTGGAGTCTTTTTTGTTTTGTTTTTTGCTTAAAAGAAAAACGTGACTTCTGGGATTGTAGTGGATGATGATGCCACTGTTGCCTTTTCGTGAAAAGTTAGGTTGAACCTTTAGGATTAGCTCGTGATGGGGCTGTATAGCCATGTTTTCAGGTGGAAGGTTGGTTAGAGATCAAGGTTATTTGGGCTCCCTGGTGAAAATAGGTTGGTCTCTTGCTAGAGAGAAAATACGTTAAGATTTTTGGAACACCAGGTGCATTTTTCAAGTATCGGTTTTGAACTGATAAATAATAAACATAAAAATAATCGGTCTTAATAGGTGTCCATCATTCCTTCTCTTTCTGATACTCAGGGGCGAGTGCCAATGCCTATGTAAGTAAAATGGCGCCATTCAAGCACAAGGCAGAGATTTCAGAAGCCCCGGCGAAGCCCTGACGTTTGTAGTGAAAAAATATTTAAGGGAGTCCGAAAACAGTCCAATGAGAACTAAGCATGGAATACTAACTACGGGGAGGAGCACAGTGAGGCAGAAACCAGATGGGAAGGAGAAAGAATTGGAGACTTCTAGCAGAGAGGATGCCGATTCTCTGGGATAGTAGACAGGATGAGCGTTCCACCATTTTGTTGTAGGCCTCACTTGAGTTTACTGATACAGTTTCTTTGGTTTCCCCCCCTCAGAGAGAGAAACACCGTCAAATGTCCTTGAAGGAGTTGGAACACAGCCTTCAAAGATCAGAAAACCAGAACCAGAGTATCCAGAATTATGTGAAGTTTCTGAAAACATCCTACTTAACCATGTTCGGTTGAAGTTTCTCGTTTCAGCAAGTATCTCTGGGCGGGGGCGGGGGGGGGGGGGGCAAGCAAACTATGGTAAAGCAAGACTTGGGCATAGCACCAGACCATAGTTTTTGCAAAACAAAGCCACGATGGGTAAACCAGCAACAGGCATTCAAACAATCCATAGTAAATCATGGCTTAGTAAACGAAGCCAGTTTCAAAAAATCCTTTGGATTGTTTTGTTTTTTGGAAGAAAAAAAAACCTTTGCAAATCAGTTACAACTAAGAAAACAGGCAGCTAGTAGAAATGTGAATGTAGAGTATACTTGTTCATTACTTCTTCTTTTTTACCGAAATGGTTTTTAAAGGACTCAACTCCTGATAATTATATTGGGTTCACTAAGTTTTCTTGGTTTATTGACTATGAAAAGTCAGCACTGACTTTGGTTTTACATTTAATTTATAATAAAAATCTGAACATTTTCCTTGCTTTATTTTTCATACCTGCTATCCTTCACTCCCCCGCTCCCTTCCTTCTACTCTGACGCAGGGATGTGTCTCACATCACTCCTTCCCTAAACCAAAACAGCCTTGCACCCTGATGCTGATCGCTGTATATGACCTTTGTGGCTCAGCGCCCCTGCTCCATGTCTGCCCTCGCCTCCTCTTTGCCACTCACCCAGTCCTCTGCTCACCCCAGAGGAAGGTTGGGATTCCTGCACCCCAACACTTTGAAGACACGCACCAACTTAGTTCAACACAGCTGGACTGCCAAGGAGAGAAAGCACATGAAACACTATTCATAGTTGTGCTTTAGTGGCACCTGCAAATAGTGGCCATTTCGCTGTTCACCCCTGACTCCAGATCATTTATGGACACTTCACATCAAGATTTCCATGGGGCTTAATACAGATGCAAATATCACTTAACTCCTCTCACCCGGCTGTCGGACATCATCATCATCTTCTTCTTCTTCTTCTTCTTCTTATTATTATTATTATTACATACATACATACCCCGCCTATCTGGCTGGGTTTCCCCAGCCACTCTGCGTGGCTCCCAACAGAACCCCAAAAAAGAATAAAACATCAAACATTTAAGAACTTCCCTAAATAGGGCTGCCTTCAGATGTCTTCTAAAAGTCAGACAGTTGTTTATTTCCTTGACATCTGATGGGAGGGCGTTCCACAGGGAGGGCGCCACTACCGAGAAGGCCCTCTGCCTGGTTCCCTGTAACTTGGCTTCTCGCAGTGAGGGAATCTCCAGAAGGCCCTCAGCGCTGGACCTCAGTGTCTGGGCAGAACGATGGGGGTGGAGACGCTCCTTCAGGTATACTGGGCCGAAGCCGTTGAGGACTTTAAAGGTCAGCGCCAACACTTTGAATTGCACTCGGAAACATACTGGGAGCCAATGTAGGTTTTTCAGGACCGGTGTTATGTGGTCTCGGTGGCCACTCGCAGTCACTAGGCCTACTTTGTAGGTAACTGTATTTCTGCTGATACAGTTTCATACAGAAATCCGACATTACTTTTTATCCTCCCATGTTGCTCTTCACAAGGCCACAGAGTAGTCATAGAACTTCTTCAAAGGAAGCCAGACGCTATGACGATTATTGACCCTGTTGTCTTGTGTGAGCATCTTTCCGGTCGATGCCTTGACCAGGGCTTACTCATCACATTTACATGAGAAATTCACTTGGCCAGTTGAGACATTTCTTCACTTGTCATTTTGGTCAGCGGCTCATATTGTACCGCTGCCATCTCACTGGTATCACATAAGATTCTGTGTTGATGCAGTGCAAGATGCACTGAAAATGGTGCCAAGGTTTTAGGTTTACAGCCCTACAAATGTCAAAGAATGAAACAAATGCCACAAGCTGATTTTGCTAATTGTTTTTATTGCTCTTACCTAAGCTGCTCCAAGAACTACATGCTAGAAATGAATAAATAACAGAACAACAGGGGCCCTTGTAAATTGCTAGAAAATTGAGGCCAAGCTAGATAGGTTGTTAAATGTGTATTTGTGTTTATTTTGCATGTTTTTCTTCTTAAATGCAAACAGCTGCTGGGGAGGGAGCTGATAATTATTATGATTTTAGCAGGCAAGGGAGGGGAGTTCGATCCTTCCCTCTTCTGCTCTTCTGTCAAAAATCAAAAATTGCTCATTTCAAATTGCTGTTTGTATTGGAAGGAAAACTCCCCCTATACAGTTAACCAGCAGAGGGAGCTGTTGCGCTGCTCTCTGCTGCACTTCCACCTGCAGTGGTCAGGAAAGGGTACTGCAGTGTAATAATTCAGTGGATGTCAGGTGACACGACGGACCAATAGGTTTTCAGCTGTTCCCTCCATTTTTGGTCCTTAAAAGTTTTGTTTTGCAGATATGGGGCAACAACCCAAACTGAAATAAGCCAGGCAGAACAATGGTGTGGTGTAAATATGCAGGCTTCAGATACAGTAGCCACAAGGATTTCCTAAGTCTTACCACAAGGCTCAACGAAAGTTAATAAATCTCTGCCATTTTATCCTCCTTCCAGATTGAGTACCCCAGGAGCAGACAGGAAAACATCTCAAATGAGTCCCAAAGTAACAGCGGGTCAGCCAGACTCCTTTCACCTGTTCCCTTTTGCAGAACAAAAGGAAACAAAATACAGTTATAAGAACACTGAATGCAATGATCAGAAACAATTAAAATGCAGGGGGAACTTTTTCTTCTGGCCCAAGGGAGAATGAAACAAGTGCAATAAAAGCAGCAAGACCCTGGGGCTTGTTTAAAGCACTGGTTTAACAAACAAAATTATCTTTACGTGGTGCCAAAAAGACCACAAAGGAAGTGCCGCGAGGGAGGCTATTCAATCACCTGGGTATTCAATCACCAAGGAGGCGACCTGCCTGACAATTTATGCGAGAGTTTCTAAATATTTAAGGTCCAAGCCTGAACGTCTTCCAGAAATGGGAGACCTATGTGTTCAAACTGTCCTTTAGGACTTGGGGATTTAACTAGGAAAAGATAAGGAACTTCTAGTTAATTTTGATCAAATAAGAAGGGTATTTTACTGCGGGAGGAGGCTGCTTGCTTCTGTCACCTAATGTAAGACTTTTTTTAAAAAAAAAGCTAGGTTATTCAGCTCTGTGTTGTGTTCTTTTATCGCTTCCAAACGGTAAAAAGATTTTAATGCTAAGTCAAGACATGGAATTTACTTTATATCCTCTGCCTGCTCTGTTATCATATTGAAATGAAACACCTACTGCATGAACAAAGCAACAGAAGGAGAGTTTCTTTTCATTATTTTGTATTAACAGTGGCTGGCATGTTCTGTGCTTTGAAAAGTACCTTTTAGTTGGCCTTTTTACCGTCACCTTACAGAATTCAAATGGGCATCCCCTACCTGTATCCTTCATGAAAGATGCAATTATTGACTGATAGGTAAAGGTAAAGAACCCCTTCTTTTACCTTTTTGTTGACTCCCACAGCAACAGAAATCAGTTAGGAACATTCATAGTTTTTACAGCAGCGGATTGCAATCTTGATACAGTTGTGAGCGACGTAGAAGGAAAACAAAATTGAGACACTATTATCTTAGCACTTACCGTAAATGATTTCCATCGCTTCTTTTTTCCAACCAAAAAAAGTACAGCCATTTTCTCTCTCTGAGATCAAGTGGATCCTTCATGTTAGACCCACAGAACTCATTGTATTTTGTTCTTGTTTTTGTGAAAGATGGATCCTGTAGTTCTTTTAACACACCAAAGTACTTCTTAAACATCCAAAAGGCTCTTAAACCAACTGCTATAAGAGGGCATAATCTCTGGGGCGGAAAGACTGGCCTGAATAGATGGAAATTAGCATTTAGCCTAGCATTGGGTTCTATTAGGGTTGTTTAATGAAAATAGCTTATTAACGATTACATTTCCAAATTAAAATAATTTTAAGTTGTAACACTTGATGGAAAACAGGTGGTGATTCCCTTCCTGTTCCTGGAGATAGTTTGTTTAGTTTGTGTATATGAAATACAGTCAAACCTTGGTTGTTGAACGTAATCCGTTCCGGAACCCCATTCGGCTTCCGAAATGTTTGACAGCCAAGGCACGGCTTCTGATTGGTTGCAAGAGTTTCTTGCACTCAACGGAAGCTGCATTGGATGTTTGGCTTCTAAAAAACGTTCAAAAACTGGAGCATTTACTTATGGGTTTTCAGTGTTTGGGAGCAAAAACATTCCAAAACGAAGCCGTTCAGGAACCAAGGTTTGACTGTACTAATGCATGTATCCAGGAAACTTAGTTTTCCTCGAGGCTCTGTTGGACCTACGGAGGTGCCTGTGAGAAAGCTATTTCACATTGGAAGAGAAAATGGGGTGACTTATTTTCTGGTTCTCTTGCATCCAGTAAATATTTTTTTTCTGGTTCTCTTGCATCCAGTGAGGAGGGGTTCCTAAGGAGTGGGAATTTTGTTGTCGACTTCAATGGAATGCGCATTGTTGCTATCCCTCTTCTAATACGACCCATCTTCTCATGGTAGAGGACATACACATTGTTTCCATTGTTAGTTTTGTACGGCCGCCATAACATTGACTTCAACAAAATGGGCCTGCCCTCTTGATCTGAAATATTTTTAAACCATTTCTAAACTCGTCTATGCGGGCCTCAAGAGTACATGGTAAGTGTTGAACAAACATAACTTCTCAAGAAGAGTGTGAGAGAGGTGCTTATGAAACACTGGAAGAGCAGACGAGATAAGGAAAATGTGTCCTCTTCTGAGTAAATTATGTTTCATACTTCTAGAGCAGGGATGAGGGACCTGTGATCTCTCCAGTTGTTGCTGGACTTCTGCTCTCATCAACGCCAGCCAACATGGCCAATGGTATAAGCTGGCCCAGTATTTTGCCCATCTTGTTCTAACTGATGATTTCAGGGACCTTTTGTATATGTAACATGTTCTGCCATCCGACTATGGCAAACCCTTTAAGTGGTCCTATTTTCCAGGGACAGTCCCAGATTTACAAAGTCTCTCCCAGGTTCTGATTTGATCCCAGAATGTCCTGCTTTTTCTTAGGACGTCCCTACTTTCATTGGAGAAATGCTGGAGGGTATGGAGTTATGCGACCCTCGAGCCAAGTAGATAACTACAACCCTTAGAAGACATTTGAAGGGAGCCCTGCACAGTTTCATTATGTTTTTATGTATGTTGGAAGCTGCCCAGAATGACCGGGGCAACCCAGTCAGATGGGCGGGGTATAAATAATAATGACAATGTTGAACAGGACATCCCTATTTTCATAGGAGACATGTTGGAGTGTATTCTGTGGCCCCTCCACTAAATTTGTAACTGAAAGAATATATTTCAGTGTGTTTATCTGCCACCATGAGGGCTAGAACTTCTTTCAAAATATATACAGTGGACGCTCGGGTTGCAAACGTAATCCGTGCGGGAGGCACATTCACAACTCAAAGTGTTCGCAACCTGCAGCGCCGTGTCTGCGCACACACGGGTTGTGATTCAGCGCATGTGCAATTTAGCACTTCTGCGCATGCGTGACCGCCAAAACCCGAAGTAACCAGTTCCGGTACTTCTGGGTTTCGGCAGGTCCGTAACCCGAAAAAAACGCAACCTGAAGCGTTTGTAACCCGAGGTATGACTTTACTAAGATTGGGATTATGGGGTTGCTAACATTCTGCAAAGCAATGACAGTCCGTTGTCCACCAATTGGTTGCAAATACCATTTTACAAAAGGATTTGCTTAGATGCATAGTAATAGAGTTTCCAAAGGCAAGTTTCGGGTTTTCTATAAAATTGTGGAGTTCTGTCTCTATAGTCTAGCAAACCAAAATAAAAAATGAAAAGAAAGACAGTGATTGATTGAAATATTTTGATTAGAAGAAGAGACGTCAGCTCATTATCACATTGCTTCACCCTCTGCTTGGGAAGAAGGGAGCTTGAAGCTGAAGAATGCTCATATGATCATATGCTTTTGATTTGTTCAGTGTCTGGGAAAGCAGAATTTAAAGCAGAAGCCCAAGTCTCTTACGGCAACTGGGGGCCCCTATCCTCTTTAATCCTGCCTGCCAAATAGACTATTACTAGTGTTTCAGGATTGATACGGAACTTTTATCTCTATTTCCTATCCATGGCATGAAGCTGCTATAAATCTTATTGCAAGAGTGACTCCAGCCAGATAATAGAAACTTAATGGCTTCTCTCTGTAAATGTGCTGCCTCAAGGAATTTCTTACAAGGCATACTAATCCACACTTGAGTTCCTTGCATTGAGATCATCTTGCGTAGACAATTAGCTCAAGGCTGCCAGGTTTTCCTTGAATAATCCGCTAAAGATTCTGAACATTGTCTGGAACAAAGCTCTGGATATTCAGTCAGATTTAAAGAGGACCTGTCCTAGGAGTAATTCTGTTACAGACTACTGCAATGCATCATATGCGGGACTATGTGTGTATACGATCCCGAAATTTCAGTTGGTACAAAATGTGGTTTCTAGATTAGTAACTTGGGCAAGGCAATATGAACACATTGTAATAATCCTTTATCACCTCTGCAGCTTCTTGGTCTGTTTCCAGGAGTAATTCAAAGTTACGGTCCTATTCACTGCAGTTTTTCTAGAAAAAGAGGTGCCAGAACTCACCACAGACCCCTCCCTTGTTCTCTTATAATGGCAATGGTGCCCACCTGAGAGGTGCCAGAACTGAAAAAAGGCCTGGCTTTGACCTTTATAAAGTCTTTCACAGTTTGGGTCCTTAATATCCGAAGGTTTCCATTGCTCCATATTTTATTTGTTCGTTTGTTTTCTTGCATTTATATCCTTCCTTCCTTCTACCATGGATCCCAAGGGGTGTGTGCATCCAGACCCAGACCTGCTACGCTTCACCAAGGTAGTAACTTCGTGTACCTTCAGATCACACCAGAGACCATACTTACCTGAGAGAGATACGATAGGGGGCTATAATATGAAGTCTCAGTAGTTGCACTTTGGTTGTGGAATGACTTAACAAATCCCTGGAGCAGTTTTGTTTACCTTCCTGCCACTGCGGTACCTATTTATCTACTTGTACTGGTGTGCTTTCGAGTGTGTGTGTGTGTGTGTGTGTGTGTGTGTGTGTGTGTGTGTTTAATAAGGTGCAGAATAAATATTTGAATGAACGGGTGCTTTTTAAAAAGGAAAACAGCTTCTTGAAGTACAAGGGAAGAGAAGATAAACAAAGCATGCAGTTCATTGATACATACATGTCATTGTTTTTGAAACAGGAGGAAACAATTCGTCCCGTTGGAGAAAACTCTTGTTTTTAATTTTGCATCTAAATGTACCCTGCGTTGAAGCCACAACTTCATGAGGTTTTGGGTCATTTGTTTTCAGGGCACAATGATGCAGAAAAGAGATTGAACTATAGCAAAGGAGAATAGCTATTCTCTGTTATCTTAGTTGAAAACAAGAGCTCCTGGCCATCTCCCAAAGACATGTTTCTTAGCTTATTGGTGCCCTGTATTGTTTTATGTGTAGCTTTTCACTCCCAAACGATTACTGCTGCTTCCTGTTATCGGGCGAGTGTTTCTTCACTGATGTCCTGAGTGATTGGGGCTGTGAGGATACTCTCTAGGTAGGGAAGAGACATATGGTTAACAGAGCTAAAATTTTCACCAGGAGGCTGGAAAGTCGCTGAGTACAGATAACATAATAGCACCACTACTGAGTTCCACCTCATAAGCCATACTGACTTTTGGAAAATATCTGGCTGTGATTGATGCCTTTCTCCTACCTCAAGATTAATTTAGTGACGTTAACTTGACATCACTTGAAACTTATTTATTATGGGCTAGGAGATCAAAGCCCATTAATCTAAGTTTAAAACATCCCATTCTTGTCCTAGAAACCAGAGCCTCTTGTATGGTCTAGAGGCAAATCCACATATGAGCTTCTGGTTATCCCTGTGATCCCTGTGACGCGGGTGGCGCTGTGGTCTAAACCACTGAGCCTCTTGGGCTTGCTGATCAGAAGGTCAGCCGTTCGAATTCTCCCAACGGGGTGAGCTCCCGTTGCTCTGTCCCAGCTCCTGCCAGCGTAGCAGTTCGAAAGCACACCAGTACAAGTAGATAAATAGGTACCGCAGTGGCAGGAAGGTAAACGGTGTTTCTGTGCACTCTGGCACTCGTCATGGTGCCCTGTTGCACCAGAAGTGGTATAGTCATGCTGGCCACATGACCTTGAATGTGGACAAGAACTGGCTCCCTCAGCCTGAAAGCCTTTGACTGGACTTAACTGTCCAGGGGTCATTTACCTTTACTTTTTTTAAATCTCTGTGTATGTATGTTTGTATGTATGTATGTATGTATGTACCGTATGTGTGTATGCACCATGCTTTTCCCTGGTAGAGGTTGGCTGTAATGTATGGAAGGAACTAAGAGGGCTTCCCTTCCAGGTTCTAACTAGGCCCAAATATATTTTAGCTTCAGAAATGAAATTGCATCAGGTGTCATTTTCTGGACCCCAAACTGGAGGTAGCCAACAAACACTGCTGATCCTTTGATTCCAAGTCTGCCATATAGAACATCAAGGACGATGTGGGTTCTACATGGACTTTGAATTGTGGAGTTCAGTTATACTAAATCTGAACACTGAAATCCCATGAGAAGCTGTTGGGCGTACCTTTAGTGCAACATGTTGAGTACAAGCAACTGGTTCCATGTATTGATCTAGAAGGCCTTGAGGAACCTTCTGGTAAGAATAATATAATTCTATCTTCTCAAGGTGAAGGACAAAAGCAAGTCTCATTTTTAAAAAAAGGATGTGTGTATGTAATTTTAATAGCTCGGGGGGGGGGGACCTAGAAACTCATGTGGAACTACATTTAGTGCACACTCTTAGTTTTTAAGGAAATCTCTGGAATCCTTCATGGCTCATCCATACCATCTAATTTTTGAGTAGTTTTTAGACACCCAGCAGCCACCTGCATGACTTAAGGCCTTCTCCACCAAAACAGTCATGCCAATTCCCCTTTTTAATTATCACCGCGACCGCATGATTATTCTTGGTCAAGGCACTTCCTTACAGACTTGGAGTATGCTTATCTGTGGTAACCATCCACTCACCAATTTACCAACCCCACCCTGAAAAGCGGGGTGGGGGTGGGGAGGAAGCCATTGTGAATTATAAACTACAAAAAGTAAACATGTATTTTTAGCAGCTTTAATTTACAGTCCTGGTTTTAAAGGAGGGGAATGTGTGTGTTTTTCGACAGAAGCTAAATGCTAGGTTGGCAACTTTTAGGTTATTCTGAGAAGGCCGAATGTGGTTGAAGGATATTTTGTAAAGTTCCAAACACAAGGGTATGCTGGAAAATGGTGCGCTATTTCTTCCCTCTTGAAAATAGGTGTAAAATAAACTGTAGAAGTCAAGAGAAAAACTAGGCAGGGGTACCTGTGTGTGTGTGTGTGTGTATGAGAAAGAGAGGGAGAGAGATCAAAGTCGGTAATACTGTAATAATAATGCACTTTCTGCAGACTCTTATTTGCAGTGCACATAAGTAAAGGTAAAGGTACCCCTGCCCGTACGGGCCAGTCGTGTCCGACTCTAGGGTTGTGCGCTCATCTCACTCTATAGGCCGGGAGCCAGCGCTGTCCGCAGACACTTCTGGGTCACGTGGCCAGCGTGACAAGCTGCATCTGGCGAGCCAGCGCAGCACACGGAACGCCGTTTACCTTCCCGCTGATAAGCGGTCCCTATTTATCTACTTGCACCCAGGGGTGCTTTCGAACTGCTAGGTTGGCAGGCACTGGGACCGAACGACTGGAGCGCACCCCGCCGCGGGGATTCGAACCGCCGACCATGCGATCGGCAAGTCCTAGGCACTGAGGTTTTACCCACAGCGCCACCCGCGTCCCTAGAGTGCACATAAATTTAGGGTCAAAATTGGGTAAATATTAGGTATTCATGTAGAGGCATTTGACACCTGCGCAGTCCACTGCGCAGTTCTATTGATAAGAAGTACTGTTTACACCTGCCCTCTCTGTGGCGTAAAGAGGGTTTACTGTTTTCCATACCAGTGGAAATCTTTTCTAAGTAGGACACAGCCCTGAGACTTGGAAGAGCTATGTGCGTCATTACCTGTACTGATGGACATGAGTGATGGATGCAGGCACACCTTAATACAGGCCTGCTTTCCTGAAGAGAAACAGCAGGGATGCAAGAGCTTTAGCAGTGCAGTAGCTATTAAGTCATCTTTCCTCCCACTGCAATAGCTGAGCAAATAATTAGAGTAAGGAGAGAAACAGTAGGGTATAATATTTCATTTCATTTCACTTTTAATTTGTATACTGCCTTCCTATCTTACAAAACACAAGGCGGTTTACCACAACAACATGCACGCGCATTATAACAAAACAAAGTTGTAATAGAACATAACTTTAAAATGGAACGACTTAGATCAATTAAAGTAATGTTCAATCATCTAGTATATAATAAAATCTAGTACAGTGGTACCTCTGGTTACGTACTTAATTCGTTCCAGAGGTCAATTCTTAACCTGAAACTGTTCTTAACCTGAAGCACCACTTTAGCTAATGGGGCCTCCCACCGCGCCGCCACTGTGCGATTTCTGTTATCATCCTGAATCAAAGTTCTTAACCCAAGGTACTATTTCTAGGTTAGTGGAGTCTGTAACCTGAAGCATATGTAACCTGAAGCGTATGTAACCCAGGTACCACTGTACACAATAATTCAACAATCTAGAACACAATAAAATGAACTCTCAAACCATCAGCAAATAATAAACTGAAATTCACTCTTAAGAATTACAATAAATAATTACTAAACTATTGTCAATAAAAGTTAACTGCAAGTCACAATGCATAAAATACCACAATAGATACAAAACCATGTAAAAGGATCGAATTAATATGTAGCCTGTTGGACTATTTCTGTGAAAGCTTGTTGAACATAGGCTAGTCACACACCCTCAGCCACATGTCCCTCACAAGGTTGCTAGGAGGATAAAAGGGGGAAATTCCTCTGAAGTTCTTGAAAGCAGGGTGATATAAAAACCTAGTTGTGTACTTGAAAGACAGGGATTTTACCTGGTTACAGTCCAGGTCAGTAACTTCGTTTTTATTTTTGGAGCTGACTGAAGGCCGAAGGGCTAGTCCATTGACTCATCATCAGGAATCAATGCACAGGGAAAGGTCTTTTTTATTTTATTGTGCTCCTTCCCTGTGAATAAAAACAGAAGCATTGGGCAAGTTCTCCATTTACACACCTCCTGCCAACCTAGCAGTTCAAAAGCACGTCAAAGTGCAAGTAGATAAATAGGTACCGCTCCGGCAGGAAGGTAAACGGTGTTTCCGTGTGCTGCTCTGGTTCACCAGAAGCGGCTTAGTCATGCTGGCCACATGATCCGGAAGCTGTCTGCAGACAAATGCTGGCTCCCTCGGCCTATAGAGCGAGATGAGTGCCGCAACCCCAGTTGTCCACGACTGGACTTAATGGTCAGGGGTCCCTTTACCTTTACCTTTAGGGTTCATTCAGATGCACTTGTGTCTTGGCACATGGCCATGAGTGTCATGAACTGGCAGGTTGACAGGAAGAGGATCCCAGCAAGGGGTGTAGACAGGACTGGGACATACTGGGGCAAGTTGGGGATGGGGAAGGAAGTACTCACAGGGGGAAGGTGAGGGCATGGAGGTCAATGCACATGAACCACGGCAGCATGAACCAGAGCCAGAGGGGTCTCCACAAACATTGAGGCTCTGAGGCAGGCATAGGCAAACTCAGCCCTCCAGATGTTTTTGGGACTACAACTCCCATGATCCCTAGCTAACAGGACCAGTGGTCAGGGATTGTGGGAATTGTAGTCCCAAAACATCTGGAGAGCCAAGTTTGCCTATGCCTGCTCTGAGGCGTAAGGAGCAGCAGGAGTGGCGCTCTAGAAGGCTGAGGCAGGCAAGGGCCCCCAGCTCAGGCCAGGTGGGGCTCGCTAGCTCTGGGAGGAAGTGTGTGATTCTTCAGCTGGAGCAGGCTCAGCACAGGTGAGGGTCACTTGCCTCGTCAAGCCCAGATGCTGCAATCAGCAGGCAAAGTACAAAGGGGAAGCAGAGATGAGGTGCTGTGTCTGCTCAACTGGTCATGTTGATGAACTTTGGCTTGGATGTTTCTGGACCTCTATGGGACTGTGCTTTGGGTTTGACTCTGGACTGTGTTTCCTGACCTTTGGACTTACCCCGAACTGTGTTTCCTGTCAGTGGAACTTGGGACTGGACATACTGCCTTGCTGCCAGGTAGGCCCCAGGGGTTCTGGACATTGGGAGTAACCAAGAGGGTAATTTGGTTGTGATTTGAGGAGGAAGGGGTGGGGTTAATGGGAGGCATTGAGGCACAGAATGGATGGGCAGAGTGCCAACCCCCTGCCCTGACATCTACATGGCACTAGCTGCACCAGATACCCGAAGCCAGCCTAATCCTCTATTCTCAAAGCACTTTGCTGCTCTGTGCACTGTGCTATCTAGGACACCTCTTGAATTGATGCCCAGTCCAGTTCCCCCAAGCCAAAACCATGGAGAGGGAGGGAAATCCCTATGACTCCTCCACCCAAATCCACATTAAAGACTCCTAGCACAAAAGCCTCTTGTCCAGGGGCACCTCTCTCATGTCTTACTTACCGTAGTTGCCAACACTAAAGGATGTAAATTGATTCTTGTTTTACCAACCTCATTGCCCTTGTTGCAGAACCACCACGGCTATCATTCTGAAATTTGGCAGTGTTCATCGTCTGCAAATGTTAACCAGTTTTGCTCCAAATAAAATAAAAGTAATTGACATTTCCTGGGGGGGGGGGCGGGGGATCAAAATGTAAAACTGTCCAACACAACTCTCACTCGATGTTGTTGTCTGCAATTTGGCTGGCTTCAATCTGGAGGGGCCAGTATGCATGAGATTATATCAACTTCTGTCAAAAGTGGAGGGGGGAGTTAGTTTGCTTTGACTCCCCACTTTAATGGTTTCATTTTTCATGAAGTGAATTTGAATCCTGCCCTTGACTTGACTCAAACATATTACAGTGCGCTTCAAATTAAGGTGGGCAGCTTCCTAAATCTGGATTCAAACAATATTGTGGCTAGTATACAGCATGGTAGAGTTTTGCCAGCTTCCTGCTGCTGTGGTCGGCAGTTCAAATCCGCACAACGGGGCGAGCTCCCGTTGCTCTGCCCCAGCTTCTGCCAACCTAGCTGTTCAAAAGCACACTAGTGCAAGTCAATAAATAGGTATCGCTGCGGGAGGAAGGTAAACAGGGTTTCTGTGCACTCTGGTTTCCGTCACGGTGTCCCATTGCACCAGAAGCGTCATGCTGGCCACATGACCCGGAAAGCTGTCTGTGGACAAACGCCAGCTCCCTCGGCCTACAAAGTGAGATGAGCTCCACACCTCATAGTCGCCTTTGACTGGACTTAAACCGTCCAGGGGTCTTACCTTTTTTCTTTACCTGTGCACGTAAGCACAGGATTGTTTTATTCAGGCATAACACATTGTCGTTTTTCATCCCTTTTTGCGATAGCTGAATCTTCTTTAACTGTTGGGTAGGGATTCTACTCAGTCAGTAGAGTAGACTCTTTTATCTCGGGGTCATGGGTTCAAGCGCCACATTGGGCAAAACATTTCTGCTTTGCAGGAGGCCGGACCACATGCTCCTCGTGGTCCCTTCCAACTCCACAATTCGATGATTCTGTGGTTATGCAGCGAAAAGTATTGCTGGCAGAAAATTGTAATGTGGTCTGTGAGAGCATATAGATGGCAGAGATGCTTAAAATTAGACAAAAGGCAGCTTTAAAAAATATACAGGGCTCACATTCTTCATTTGCTAACTAGAATAAGTGGAACTGCAGTTAATACATTTAATGATGCTGTCAAGCTGTTGTCCAAATGGTAAGATTCCTTGCTGCGCAGTTGAGGCCTATGACATCTCATTGTGAGCAGTGAACCCTATTGTACTAGCATGAATTTCCTGAGTTTTCCCTGTACAGTATGTAGTTTGTTAGCCTTGCAGAAGTGCAAGGCTTTGGTTTTGGGATCCAGAAGTCTGGAATACATCATTTTTGTTTAGCATTTCTTGCACTGGAGCTGATTAATCATTCTTTGAACTAGATTGTTCCCATAGCCACACACTGCTTATAATTAATTTCCACATAACTGATCGAAATGCTGTTTAATGCAAACTTGTGCGATACTTAGCAAGCCTTTGGGTGGAATTTTGCTATACAAACCATTTCTCTTCTGGAACGCTTCAAACACTAGGAAATATTTATATATGTAAATGTTTTATTGCGAAGGGTGTCTGACATGGGAAGATGGATTCTAAAAAATTTCCTCTATATGTATAGATTTTTTTTAAAAAAAAATTGGTGAATATCCATGTACAGTTGTTGATTCTCTTGTAACTCTGCGAGGTTTTCTTTTAACCATTGTAGTGGTGGTTTTGTGGTCATTCCTCTGGCAAATATTTATGGTTGAGATAACTGGCAGTGCAATTTACCATGTGCCACACGCTGGTTGCTCCCATAAGTGCTCCACTTGTGTGCTATGAAACACTACTGCTTTGGGGACGATAACAGTATATCTTAATCAGAAATGTTCATATTCTAGAAGCAAACTCTAATTCTTTTAAATGCCACATGTTTAAAAAGCTTAATAAATAAATAGGGGCAACAAATCAGTGCTACAGCTGAGCTGATGATGCTTCTGGCAATTTAGTATTAAATTATCCCATCAGTGTTGAGAATTTTCTACGAACTTTAGGAGGGGATGTGGCTGCTGATGCATACTGGAGAAAACACAGTCCCTTGGACTTCACATCCATCAAAAGATATTGCACCAAGATGGTCATCCTAACAGGACTCATGTCATCAGAATCTCCAGTAACACATAGCACTTTTCAGCACTATTTAAAAGATTATTTGGTCAAAGCACATTGTGGCCATCTGGAAGAAGACCTCTTGTGGTTTCCCTCTTGCGCAAGGTGACCAGATAATGAACATACATAGTGGAAAGTCCAAAATTAGGTTTGAACTACACACCTGCCCTTGGCCCAACTACCAAGTATGGCCATACTTTTGAAATTAGGAACAACATATGTACGGTGTTAGGTGAATCCCTTTGAGAAGAACATATTGCTGGCAGCTGTGTTATTATTGAGGCACGGAAACGTTAAAAGCTACTATATTTGGATCTCTCCTTTTAAAAAAAAAGTATGCATGGTTTTTTTTTTAATCTTAAGGCAATTTTTAATCCATATGAGGTAAAATTGATATCTCCTCAGCATCTGTAGTTGGGTGTACAGTGGCCTTTTTTGTTCACACAATGGAGGTTGTGTGTGGCTTATTTTCCCCACAGAGGGGTTTGGATTTGATATCCCGCTTTATCACTACCCTAAGGAGTCTCAAAGCAGCTCACAATCTCCTTTCCCTTCCTCCCCCACAACAAACACTCTGTGAGGTGAGTGAGGCTGAGAAACTTCAGAGATGTGTGACTAGCCCAAAGTCACCCAGCAGCTGCAGGTGGAGGAGCAGAGACGCGAACCCAGTTCACCAGATTACAAGTCCACCGCTCTTAACTACTACACCACGCTCTCTCTCTTGGAGAGAGCTTGGAGACATGACCGTGTGAAGAAACTAGTGTGAGCTAGCTCCTTACAGGGACAGCAGCAGTCCTTTCCATGATAGCAAGTGCCCTTTTTAAAATTCTCCACAGAAATGGAAACTAAGCAGCAGGACAAAACTGATTATTGCATGGCTGGGCAGAGTGGCTGCAGTGAAGATGACTGAGTGAATATGGACTTGAGAAGAAAACTCTTCAGCGTCAGCAAAAAAACCACCCCAACCCTGGTGAATTGTTTTATCAAGTCTCAGTTGAGGAAATCAACCCTCTATAGCAGGTATGGCCAAACTCTGCCCTCCAGATGTTTTTGGCCTACAGCTCCCATGATCCCTAGCTAGCAGGACCAGTGGTCAGGGATGATGGGAACTGCAGTCTCAAAACACCTGGAGGGCCAAGTTTGAGGAAGAGTTCTGGTTTAGGAGTTCTGACTCTCTCATGCCAACTTAAACAGCTAATACCATCATAACCCAGATGTGGATTGGGTGTCCATTGAATTAGGTAAAGAGGGACAACCTTACAGAGCTCTTCCTTTTTCTAAAAGTAACACTGGGGGAGATAGGAAACACACTTACGCAGGCAGCCTTAAAAATTGGGAGGAAATGCGTGCACGTTTTGGCACCACAAAAGTTGCTGCTTTGACCCTTTCTGGACCACCTCCAATTTAAGGTATACTGACAAATATGCTCAGTGGAGAGACTGGGAGCCCAGGGGCTTACTTACACAGGGTTTTGGATTTATTTTAAAATGGTTGCTTGCTTGACAAGGAGCAAATGAAGGCGAGGTGTGAATTAACTGGCTACAGCTGCTGCAGATCCAGACATTTAGTCAGGCAAGGAAGAAGCCCTACATTGTCTAACGCTCTTTGAATGCCTTTCACAGGATAGGCCATCAAGGCTATCATGGCATAATAACATGATTCACTTGTCTTAATATAAAACAGATTCAACATTTCTTCCCTTAAAAAATACCCAAAGGGCTTCATTTTTCATAATTTGGAGCATCCCTGGAGCTAAAATGAGAGGAATTAAAGGAACATTTTGTATTTTATGCAATCAGCAATTATATATCTTAATGCATCAACCAACAGTCTGTGAGGCAATACTAAGAAGCACCGTGCTATTTTATTGATATAGATATAGTGTAATACTTTACGGAACACCATCTTATTGCTTATCTACACCTTTTTATTAGTGTTCGTAAGTAGAGATGATGCAGGAATTTGGTTGGATTCACATTTTAATATGAACCTCATCTGCACTTCCCAAAATACTGTAAGACCTGAAACTTGGCTATCCTCCTTTGGATTTTGCTGCACTTTGAATTTTGCAGTGCAGTCCAGCAACAGCAAAATGTGTGCAGAAAGGTGTATATTAGGGAGAAGTGTATATAAGAATGCATATGATAATGAATATAGCATACAAACATGCACTGTACCATTAAAAAATTTCACTAAAATTTTGACAAATTTTCATGAGGGCTAAGGGAAAAAAAATCACAAATTGATGCAGAAATGTGGAAAATTTAAGACTGGGGGAAGGGGGACTAGAAACTGAAATAAACCAAAACTGACAGATTTGTCTATCATTATTCCTAACCCTACACTTGCATTCTACATACATGAAAAGAATGACCTTTCCAAATGCAGGCAATTTCCAGGGAAAGAAAGTGAAAGGAGGGGCATTTTTATGTGGTCTCCATTCTGCAAATAAATAAACAAACACACAACATATTTCCATAGTGTGCTGCTTATTGCCTAGCTGCAATCTGCATGGTCTTCATTGGGACCAGATGCCTTTACAGAAATTCCTCGTTTGATTATTATCGACACCCAATTCCTCCAGACTTCAGGCAGCCATTATGCACAATTAGAGACACTGATTTGTGTCTGTCCTGAAACTCATTTATGTGCTTCCCAAACTTGAACAATGGTTGGGGTGACTGCCAGAAGGCAAGCCTAAAGTGATCCGTAATATCTAAACATACTCATCAGCACAGGATGAAATTGCAGACTCTCCCTATACATCTGTTTTTGAAAATAAGTGATCTCACACATGTTATTTTGGAGAGTCAAAAATGGGCTGACAATTTCACATTAGGATTTTTTTTTTTAAGTACAAAATAGAAGACCAGCTCCTAAGAATTAGATTCTGCCTCAACACACAAACAGCTATTTCTCCAACATGAGCAAAGTTTTCCCCCGCTATCAAGACTAGTCCCTCCCCTCCTTATCATGTGGGGGCCAGGGATACAGCTGCATCCATGGGTTTGTCCACACTTACACTGATCTGTGTCTAGAAAATACGGGGCCGAGCAGCAAACCCAATTGCTGTTTGTTCCAATTCAGCACTAAAGATCAGCTTTTATTGAAGAGTGTGCTCTCTCTGTGTGTAGATGAATGGACATACCTAGTCTTAGATGCTGAAACTTCATTCATGTAAATCTTCACGATGCCAGTTGAGCCATATTTTAAGGAAGCGCTTTCAGGACCCAGGTTTTGTAGCTCTCCAGGAACTACTGTACCCAATAATAGCAGCATTTTAATCTGGTGGCTAGTGCCAATTTCTGCCTTCTCTGAGCTTTCAACTTCTTCCAGTCAATAAAGCATAATGAAGAGGTTGTGATCTCATACTACTGGGAAGAACTCCAGATCAAAGAAAGCCTTTTCATGTTCCCTTCATTTTGTTATCCAAGCTTTTCATTCTATGTTCTGGGAGCCATAGACTGAAAAGCTTAAATTAACAGTTAAGTGAGTTACTTTGACAGCACCAAAATCCTTACGGTGCTTACTTCAAAGGGATGAGCTGTCCGATGGGCTGTGTTTAAAAATAAGCCTAGCATCCTCATCAACCTTTTAAGTGAGGTGCATTAAAATGTATATTATATACACAATGTGCTTTAGGAAGTTAGAGATATTCCTCTTGGAAATTACACTCTTGTTACAGAGAGTAGGGTTGGGAAAATAAAATCTCGCATCCTGCTCAAAGCTGCAGCCACCTGTATATTATTCATACTAATTTATGTTTACTGAATTGAAACTTACTGACTTTTTGTTAACCTTCTGCTGTAGCAGTAAATAAATGTCTACTGGAAATATACTTCCCTCTTCAAGGGCCTTTATTGACAAGCGGCAAGGCATAGGGCACACCCTGGGTTGATCTTTCCCGTGTAGAGGAGTCAGGCCAATGAGGAACTGATGCTATTAAAAACACTTGGCTTGCTTAGTTACAGATTGATAATCATTTACCACCTTCTGCTCTGTAGTATAATACTACTGGACCTCTCTTTCAGACCTTCCAAGTATCCCTATTTTCCAGGGACGGCCCTGATTTAGAGAAGTTGTCCTGGTTTCTGATTTGATCCTGGAATGTCCCTCTTTTCCTTAGGTTGTCCCTATTTTCATTGGTGAAATGTTGGAGGGTATGGAGTTATCCAACCCCCGAGCCATCTGAAGGCAATCCTGCATGCGGAAGTTTTAAAAAATGTTTAATGTTTTATTATGTTTTTATATCTGTTGGAAGCCGCGCAGAGAGGCTGGGACAACCTAGTAAGACATGTGGGGTATAAATAGTAAAATTATCATTATGGAATGGGACTGTCCCTATTTTCACGGGAGAAATTTTGGAGGGTATTCTCTTTTTTCTCTTGGATTTTGCACTTGTAACCATTTTGTTCCCTCCATTTCTGGTGGTCAGGATTAGGGTGCTGCTGCTAACATCACCCATTTTCAAAACGGAAGTATCATGAAGTTTGGGGGACGCCGAAAGGTTGCAGAACTGCAATTATTTAGAAGGAAAAGACAACCTTAAATGGAGAAGAACTGCAACAGCCCAATGAGAACTGTGCATGTTCAGAGGCCACAGCTACCTGACTCCGGTTGGTGGCAGGACAAAACCAGGAGAATGAGGGGGAAAGGAATGAAGTGGCTGGAATCCTAGGCAGGAAATCCCTCAGCACTGCAGCATTTTGTTTCAGATCCAGGTTGTATTGCCTCGTCTTTCCCAGGATCGTAGATGCATATTTTTGTGCATTAAGTTCACTCTTATTAGTGCACTTAACTCTGTTTCTATAGTGGGGTAGTTTTTTCTGAGCAAAGTTGTGCACTTGAAAAATGTTGCATCATTCTAAATTGAAACAATTTAGTTTTGAATTTCCATAGATCTTTAAATGAATTGTTCCAACTTTGGAAAGCAAGACTTGGAGGAAAGGAGAACTTGCAAAGCCCCTTATGAATATTTCCTCCCTTCACATTTAAGCTGAAAATCATGCTGGTAGATAAAGGGTACACACACACACACACACACACACACACACACACAGAAACCGACAATGCAGCAGCAGTATATGCAAGATATAAACATCAGTGTAGCTCCTGCAGCTGGAGATAATTTTCTCAGTTTGGCAAAGTACCCATTTTCAAACTAAAGCTCTTCATTCGTGATCTTCCTTTATTACTCAGTGGAAAGTCCCCAAGGATGGATGGAGCTATGAAGAACATCAGGTGAATTATAAAACACTGAGCATACTTGGTCACCCGAGCGAACAATATTTGGTTGTTGTGTGTCAACAACTAAAAACATCTGGAGAACCACCAAGGATGGGTAGTACAGGACTAGAGCAGGCCCTTACCTTAGGTAGAATGAGGCAACTGCCTCAGGCAGCAGATCCTGATGGGTAGTAAGCAGCAGTAAGGAACTGGAGAGCAGACTTGCGTGTGGCGTGTGGCTTGCCCTGTACCACCAACCAGCCTGCTTCCCTCAGGTGCAGCCCAGGATGCTGTCCTGTGGCCAGTACTGAAGAAATATTCTATCTTTTGCTGAAGCACAACCACCATGGCTTTTGTGAGTGTGAGCCCTGTCTCACTAACCTATGAAGGTTGTTTAAGGGTATGGTCATAGCTCAGTGGCTAGAGCACCTTTGGCATGTGGAAGGTCACAGGTTCAGTCCTTGGTATCTCCAGATAGCTTCCCTGCCGACTCACATGGGGGCTGAGAATGGAACTTGTTCTTCACTTCTGTGGTGTATTACTTCCTTATCTTCACTATTTTTACCTGGGGGGGGGGGGTCTCCTTGCTGTTCCTCAACAGTACATTCTAAAGGGAGTGGTACAAAAAGCAGAGCAAGCAATACATGACCCACTTGCCTCGGAGTAGTGGCTGCTGGCCTAAAATGGCTTTTGTGTGGTTCTGATTCTCTTCAGTTTCCACCTGTTTATTTTTTTTAAAAAAATTGTTTATGCCTTTTTACAACTGACACATACATCATGCAATATTCATCATTTATCCCTTATTCTCGGACTTCCCAGTCCATCTCTCCATGGCATTCTAGGTAGTCTTTTGAGGGCTGCATATTCTATTCTTCCACCCATTTTCGTCTCAAATCTTACTTTATTCAGTGTTATCTGTTGCTCATATGTTCATGCCTGTTTGTAGGTTAAATTGACTATTACACCCTCTAAGATACTCTCCAAAACACTTCCACTCATCTCTTTTCCATGACTGATCTTTATTTCTTAATTTTGCGGTCGTTGTTACTAATTCTGTGTATTCTATCAATTTCTACACAATATAGTTTCCACCTGATTTTATCACCCTAACAACAACCCTGTGAGATAAGTTAGGTTGTGACTGATCTAGTGTAATCCTTTCTGCTTACCTAGGTCCAAGGCTGAGGGAAAATATGGCCTCCGGTTTCCCCAGTCCTGAATATGAAAAACTAATTTTGAACGGAAGATGAACAATTTAGCTTTGTAAATATATGAGTTTAGGAGTTTCCTTCTCTTGGCCCTATCCCTTAAAATGATGTGTGCCTTCGTGAGTCTATAACTTTCCCCACACATAACAAGGTGGAATAATTATAGCCCGAAGACTGATGTATGGAATTGGAATTGGAACTGTTCCATATTTATTACGTTTGAGTGAATAAAGGAGGACGGCCATGTCTGAGGTTGCAATCCCATTTCCTATCAATCTCGGGAAAATACCTTTCCTTTTAGAAATAAATTTGGATGTCACAAGCAATGCCTCTGTTTGAAGAAATGTGCATAACATAAAATGTATTCTAACAACTTACTCGCCTTTCAAACCTGGAGTTGCATACTGCGTTATCCTTTCTACTCCCTGCCTCTTAGCTGGATAATTCCAAGCTATGGGTTCTCCAGTTATTAATCAAATCCCAGATGCAATAAAAGGGCATGTCTTACTGAAGGAGAAGGCAGGCCTGCTGCACTAGTGGATTGTTCCTGTGCAAAAGGTCTAATCACAGAAATTGTTTGGTCTGAAAATGGTACATCAGAGATCATATGGTATAAATTATACCGCAAGCCCGAAACCACTCTTACATTTTAAAATCTACTGGGGTCAGACCTTCACTTTAGAGATGCTCTGATGTTTCTGCCTTAGTCTGATGTCTCCACTAAACACATTACTTTACAACGAGAGGAGCTATGCCTTCAAAAAGGTTGCTGTAAGAAGTGGCATTTTTACTAGCTCGGTGGAGACAAGGTTGTGTTGCATAAATCATTGCACCTGTGACATGGATAAGATTCACTTGAAGCATTACAGATTTCTAATCACTTATCTGTTGGTGGTGGGGGGAAGGGATCACTGCATGGGCATTGTAACATGTGAAGACTGCATGCATATTAAGGTAAAGGGACCCCTGACCATTAGGTCAAATCGTGGCCAACTCTGGAATTGCGGCGCTCATCTCGCTTTATTGGCCGAGGGAGCAGGTGTACAGCTTTCGGGTCATGTGGCCAGCATGACTAAGCCGTTTCTGGCGAACCAGAGCAGCACACGGAAACACTGTTTACCTTCCCACTGGAGCGGTACCTATTTATCTACTTGCACTTTGACGTGCTTTCGAACTGCTAGGTTGGCAGGACCTGGGACCGAGCAACGGGAGCTCACCCCATCGCGGGGATTCGAACCGCCGACCTTCTGATCGGCAAGTCCTAGGCTCTGCTCTGTGGTTTAACCCACAGCGCCACCCGTGTCCCACATGCATATTAGGGGTGGGTGAAATGGTCAGTTTTGTTTTGTCTCAGTTTCTTACTTTTTCCACTCTTGAGTTCAGTCGTCTATATTTCCAAGGGCTTTCTAAGGCCTCATGATAATTTAGCACCATTTTGGTTCAAATTTTATCCTCATATATATTGTGCCCAATATACACATTTTTGCAAAGCCATTAGCCTTATAGGTTACATTTTGTATGCTGTTTTCACCAATATATGCTTTTTTATGCTAGTATATGCACTTTCGTACCCATTACCTGCCTGGAGAACTGCATTGCAACATATGGAGAAGTGTGGAAATATTGTGTTTTTGTTTGCATATTGTTTTGTAAAGTGTGATATGATATTGATGTATATGCATTAATGAAATCCTGTAATTTACTGAGGTGGAAATCCTGTGGCACTTAGAAGGGTAACAAATTTATAGTAGCATGAGCTTTCACATGCACGACTCCCATTGATTGGATTCATGCATCCCCAACTGATGTATGTGTGAACCTACATGGAAAATGCAACCTAATCAGATTTTACCTTACTGTAAACTTGTGGTCTAGGGACGTGGGTGGCCCTGTGGGTTAAACCACAGAGCCTAGGACTTGCCGATCAGAAGGTTGGGGTTTGAATCCCCGCGACGGGGTGAGCTCACGTTGCTTGGTCCCTGCTCCTGCCAACCTAGCAGTTCGAAACCACATCAAAGTGCAAGTAGATAAATAGGTACCGCTCCAGCAAGAAGGTAAATGGCGTTTCTGTGCGCTGCTCTGGTTTGCCAGAAACGGCTTAGTCATGCTGGCCATATGACCCGAAAGCTGTCGCCGGCTCCCTCGGCCAGTAAAGCGAGATGAGTGCCGCAACCCCAGAGTCGTCTGTGACTGGACCTAATGGTCAGGGGTCCCTTTACCTTTTAAACTTGTGGTCTAGAGTCTGAGCTGAAATATCTGTGAGTTCTGCTCTGTTTGCTTCACAAAGTATATTTTGTATTAGACAAAAAGCCTTTACAAATCAGGTTTCACAACCTGGATATTTTCATTAGGCTTCTGTAAACACAAAGTTGATATGTCCTATTGATCACTTCAGCAGGTGGTAAAATGGCACATTTGAATGCTTTCGCAACATAAAAACTCCATGCACGAGAAAGCGTCTCGAGGAGAAAGCTCAGCAATCCTCTTGTCTCTTAGTATTGTTCGCTGCAGTTTCACAGATCTACCTAGAAACAAACCATTCACCAGTTATAATCTGTACATCCCACTTTAAGAACCAGCGGTTTAGATAAATAGGTAGAATAACAGAAGCATCAAATATAAACCCAATTTCCCTAGTTTACATCTGTTCTACAGCCACAGCCTGAGGACCTACTTTTACAGAAATAATGGCATAAAATTATCAATTGAGAGAGAGTGTGTGTAAATATATACAACAGCTCATTAATTCAGCAAGATGAATGTGGTGCTCTGGATAAAGGGCTGTTACTAGCTGATCCGAAAGTATGTCCCTGGGTTCTCTCCTATTTTTTCCGCCACAGTAGCAGCAACAACAACAAAGGATTTAAGTAATTGCATCAATGTTCCCCAAGCAGAAGCAAAAAGAGAAAGCATCTGAAAAACCCAGGTCAAAACGAAATGTCATTTCCCCCCTATTCTGTTCAACAGCTTAAGTAAATCCACTTGTCCCTCACATCTGGTATATACAAATTCATAATATCTATATACACACACATACATCATATGGGACTTCCACATGTTACTTTGAAGATGTGAAAAGTGGGTGTTGGAGCATTTTCGGCTCTGCGACTGCCTTTTAATATTTACCATGTGTAAAGCACCGATCAAGTAGATAACCTGATGGAGGGCTCTGTTGTCTGGGAGTTGGTTGGGTCAGGTGACAGCAAATGTAATCTATTCCTTCCCCCAGCATTAGAAATCCACAGTGCTGAAGAAGAAGAAATGATATCTAGGGGTTGTTGTCCGTCCCCACCTCCAGAAGAAGCCCTAACGACAAGCAAAAGTACATCTAGTTCCCATGGTGAAATAGGGTAATGACTTCTGAATGTGTAAGAAAGGAATGGGAAAAGAGTTAAGGAACAGCTGCTGGTAAGTTACTGTTTTAGAGTTCAGACACTTTTAGCCAGATAACCACCAGCAAACGAAACTATGATAGTATTTCAGAAGGGGAAAGGGGCAATTAATCTACCAGTGACCGGAGTTCCCTTCACATCCGCATGGGCTCTGGAGCAGCAACCACAGTGACTTTTGACTCTTCGTCAGAACCTGAAACTCAGTTCTAACAGGGCCAAACTACATGTTGACATTCAACACAATCCTCAATTTATCTGGTCTGCTTTAGTGTGTTTTTTTTAAAAATAGTAGCTTGCTGCTTCCCTCCTGGAAAAATTAGCGGCTTTGCGGGGGGGGGGGGCAGTTTTAATTGGAACTGTAGCTTAGGAAAGGCTAAATCTTCCCTCCCCATTTGGCATTGTCCCAATTCTTACTCTACCCCCACCCCGCTGCAACTTTTGTTAACACACCCAAACAAATACCGTATTTTTCCATCTATAAGATGCCCCCATGTATAAGACGCCCCCTATTTTTGGGGACTCCGGTTTAAGAAAATGGGGGGGGGGGGGAAGGATCTATCCATGTATAAGATGCCCCCAAATTTTGGACATTATTTTTTAGGGTGGAAACCTAGCCTTATACACAGAAAAATACGGTACGTTACATGCAATCATACATTTAATGTTATGTAAAGTTTGACCCTTGGTCAGATATGTGATCCTTTGTCCAAGATGTAGATTTGTGGGGCCTAAATAAACTGCATCTCTTAAACGTCGGAATTAGAAGTTATATAATATACCACCATTAGTGAAAATTAGATCTTATGAACGCATGCCGATGAATATGTGGTTCTTTTAATTTATATCTAGATGGAGAACAGGCTAATGTCTCAGGTGATAATTACAGCTGAAGCTAATTTGGTGGGGAAATATTTGGTTGATTCGTACACGCATTCAAAAAAATCATCTGAATTTCCCTCTTGCCCTCAGTTATGGATGATGTTGGATTTAGGGCTTTTTGTGGGAAACAGCTACAGTTTTATTGTACTTGGCAGTAATCTATCAGGCCGGTAAACACCTTCATTAATACTATTCCTGGTGGCATCTTTTATCAGTTTATTATTTTTTTAAAAATGAGCATTTAATTGGTGTAAAGATGCCTTTTAAAAACCAAAACATTTGCAAAACAGTGCATAATAAAAGCAAATTAAATAGATTTCAAATGATTTTAAAATGGGATATGAAGATAAATTGGCAGTGTGTCAAGTTCGTGGTCCTGAATCACCAATGTTTTTCAGAAAGCGTGTAGCTACTCTGAAGCAGCAGAAGCTTCTGAGAATGCTTCTACTCTATTTACTGTGGAATAGCCACAGTTTGCTCACTCAGTTTTTACAGGGCATCTGCATGATGTCATAAGCAAACCATTCATCTTTCGTGTCAGTTTTGTTGCAGATTTGTCCTACTTGTAGGCCACAGTGGAATCCAATGGAATGAAGGACGGGGCTTTAGAAACACAATAAGTGATAATATTTTCTCTGTTCAGCTTCTTTTTCTCTTGCACACAACTTAAAAAAACCCCAACTTTTGGAATTCAGTGGAATAGCTGCATAATTCCTCCAGGTGCACATAAGTTTAAACCAGCCATGTCCTCCCACATAGGGTACAAGTCTATCTTCACCCTGAAACATAAATTTGGTGCTTTAATATGCAAACGCCCAGTGTGGGATTCTAACTCTTCAGATGACTGTCTGGGGACGGAGTTGGAAAAGTAAGTATATCTCAGTGTTCTTTCTCAAACGCTTCCTGTGCTACAAGGCTGCCATTGTGGATGGTGGGCTTTGGGAAACAGCTTTCCCGTTTTCAGAACAACAACAAAAATATCCACCATAAACTTTGCAGTAGAAAAAAAAAAAGGAGAAACATATGGAATTTTCAGAAATGCCATGAGTGCCGGTCACAAAATGGCTGCCATTAGAGCATGGCATAATGGCTGCCATATGAGAGGCAGGGAAATGGACTTGCGTCAGCCACTGCTGTGCTCACTTAGTGAGAGAAGCTCTTTGAACCTCCCCATTGTTCCCAACAGATGGGAGGGTGGGTGTCAAATCCTGGCACCCAGTGAAACGTGGGGAAATTTAAGGGGGTGTATTCAATAAACGAGAAGCTGAGGCAATCCAAGTGGGAACTGAGCAGGAAGTGCAAACAGCTGCTTGTGCATTGTGGATTTTTGAAGGGAATATTTACTGAGGTGGTTATTTTGCGGGCATCACTGGAGCCACCAATGGGGAAACAGCTGACCTCTGGGTTATTGCCTTCATGCCTTGCTCGTAAGTTGCCCTGGACTGTCTGGCTGGGCACTGACGGCCCTTTGCTTTTGATGCAACAAGGCTCTGCATAATTTGGCTTTAAGGTAAAACTAAGAGAACAGATCTCCTCTGAAGGTCAAAGATGCCCTTAGGGCAGATCCCTAAGTAAATAATCAGCAAGCGGTAGTCCTCTGTTAGCTTCAGAGGCCACTCATTTTTACCCAGACTAGGACATTCATTGTTGAGCTAAGGGGCAATAGATCACACCTAGCTATAGTATGCTCAGTTGTTCATGTGCTACATATTTCTCTGCTTTTGATTTTTATGTACCGGCACCTATGCCAACACACCACATTTGGACTCTTCACAAAATATCCAGAAATGATACATGGTGCTATCTATGTTAGCTAATGCTTGGACAGGGGCCAGGATAAAGATAAATGGGAGTATTGTTTTTCATAAATATGCCTTTAGCCTACTGAGGGAGCTAAAATGAACTGGGACAACCCCGCTCCATGACAGTCAGCAGCATTTTTTTATGATGGATGAATCCTATTCTGATTTACTGTTATGAGGTGCGTATGCCAGTAAAAGACACTGTAGGACATTCATATCAAATACGCTCAGATTAAGTGAAGTCCAATAAATCAACGCCACGCTACAACCCATGGGAGATTTATGCTCGGATTCTCCATTTCAGCCATGAATAGATTTCATTCACCGAAAAGATGATTAGATTGGGCTATTGGATATGTAGCCAAGGATGCCATAGACCTAGTGTATCAGATGCATTAAAATATTCATTTATGGGGATATTAGTTGGCTAATATTTACTTTCCTTGTCATTGACTGCTGCCAGTCATTCATAACCGCCCGTTCCTGAGCTCGCTCAGTCGCTAATAAAAATGCATTCTGCTTGCCAGTAGAGAATCTTCTTACATCTGCAGAAAGTTAGCTGCTGTGAAATGGAGAATTGTCATAAGTGAGTAAGTTGTTAAGAAAATTGTGGGACAGATAAATTGGCAAGGCTCACACATTTCATACGCATGAGGCATCGCAAATCTATTTTGAAGCTCTTCCGTTGTCAGCTTTTCAAGGCAAGGATACAATCCCCCCTCTGAATTCATATTCTGACTGTGTGGAGGAAGAGCAGGATTGTGCCCAGTTGCCCTGCCCCCAACTCCCACATGTTCAGCCAGATGGGAGAAGGGGCTCTACGCATCTCCAGCTGTACACAGGAGGGGCTCTAAGCACAGAGGAAGCACACAGTAGGGCATGCCCCAAACAGCCACCCAGCTCACCCACTCCGTTGACAAATGGCAGAGGGAACATGTCAATGGTTTGAGGTGGAGGTGAAGGAGGAGTATTGGAGCAAAACAGTATCTCATTTCAGGGTGTTAGAAGGAGGGAGGGGGCAATTAAGGCAGCTTTCTTAACATAGCATCTGCAGATCTTCTACTTATAATGACACCACTTTCAGAGTGGTGGTAGTAGCCAGAGCAGAACTTCGGCCTCTATTCCTCCCACCAGAGGTGGATTTAGGGGAGAGCAACTGGTTCAGTCCCACAGGGCGTGGAGCCTTGGGGGCCCTGTAACTATTATTTAGAGTGGAACATGAGAGGCAGGAGTGCCAAATTTTGAGACTTCAAGGTCCGCCGCTCCACAAGAACGCCTCAGTCCTCTGCAGAATGATGGTAGCATCGGCAAAATGAGATGGCCTGTTCCACTCCAGCCTCTGCCACTGAAAATTGCACCTGTTTTAGGCAAGACAGTGGTTTGGAGTGGACTTACCACAGCCCTAATACAGATCCTTTGTGTGTACAGTTGTATGCATATAGAGTTTGGGCTCACCTGCAGCTGAATGTGAATTGAGGGGGATAGCGAGCAGGTGCAATCTCCACTCATTATGTGCACACATGAAAATGACAGCGAGAAATAGACTTGGATCTGATCAATATTGAACTGTGCTTAATAAGAGCTGTATTTATGAATCCACCCCCGCTGAATAGGTTAGAATTGACTTTTATAACATGGAGACGTTGACGGTATTGCAATTTTATTAGAAAAGTTAATGATGTTTCCGACTTGCTGCTTACGGTGCAGTAGTTTTCACACTTTATTCCCAGGAAGGCCTGGGATTCAATTAAGAGATCAACCACAACAGTGGGGAAGCATCCCTGAAAGAGGACTTGCACACCACTATGGGGCTTCTCATACAACATGCATTGATGGGTAGTTGCTGGATGTGTTCTAGGCCAGGTGTGGGAAACCTTTGGCCCTGAACTACAACTCCCATCAGCTCCAGTGAGCATGGCCAGTAGTGATGGGATTTGTAGTTCAGCAGTATCTGGAGGTTTCCCGCTCCTGTTCTAGGCACAATTTCAGCTCAGCAGAATTTCAGACATTTGAAAACCTTTTGAAAAAAGAGCATCTAGTAGGACACAGAAGTAGCATGATTATCATACCTCTTTTGAATCCAAAGTACTGTCTTATTTCAGCCATGAAAAATAAAACAAAGGCTTGTTTATACGTTATAATCAACCAACCCCCAGACTCGGTAACATATTGTATTACCAAGGTCTGTTTATATATTATAATCAACCAACACAATACACAGCAAGATATTTTATTTCACGAGCCAATCTCCACAGTTTTGGCATACAAATTTGGCATGACCACCCACAACGAGGCAGGAAAGGAGCTTGATTGTTTTGAAAGAGAGACTGAAAAGTATATAGAATATACTCATACCTGCATGATGCTCTGCTTTATGTAAAGTCTTATGGTCACCTTCTTAGTGGCAGACCCGTACCCAGTAAACTAACTGTTCATGTTTTCAAGCTGTGATTCCACTTTCTGTTTATTGGAAATGTGTTCTACTTCAGTCACTGAGATCTACTTTGAAGTTTGCCTATCTATGGGTGTTCAAAGTGTGCCGTATCATTTTCATCAATAGCACACATAAGGCATTACTCTGCTGAAGTGAAAACACTGAAGGCTGCTTATTTGTGAGTATGTTATGTTGAACTCAGGGATGCGGGTGGCGCTGTGGGTAAAAGCCTCAGCGCCTAGGGCTTGCCGATCAAAAGGTCGGCGGTTCGAATCCCCGTGGCGGGGTGCGCTCCCGTTGCTCGGTCCCAGCGCCTGCCAACCTAGCGGTTCGAAAGCACCCTTAAGTGCAAGTAGATAAATAGGGTGGGAAGGTAAACGGCGTTTCCGTGTGCTGCGCTGGCTTGCCAGATGCAGCTTTGTCACGCTGGCCACGTGACCCAGACAGCGCTGGCCCCTGGCCTCTTAAGTGAGATGGGCACACAACCCTAGAGTCTGTCAAGACTGGCCCGTACGGGCAGGGGTACCTATGTTGAACTCAGTGAAACTCATGAATGTCAGAATGACTGCATTGTTCTGTGTTTGTGGGAGTGGTTTAAGAACATGCTGACGCTACTGATAATTTTTTAAAAATGCATATATAGTACTTGGCTAAATTGTGTGCATATTCCTCCCCCCCTCCCACCCAGGGTAAATGCTTTAGCTCAAGTTATTAATTAGTTTTATAGTATTTAACCCGATTCAATGCAAAAAATCTTCCACACTCTCATGGTCCCTTCCAACGCTACAGTTCCATGAATCTATGTTATATATTTTTTGTTTGTTTGTTTCTATATTGTAAACCGCCCTGTGATCCTCACATAAAGGGTGGTATAGAAATTTAATAAATAACCACCGCCGCCACCACCGCCAGAATCTAGCCTCTCCCAGCTGTCTTTCCTTCTTATTTTGGGCTCATTTCAGGACAAGACCTTCCGTTTGGCAGAGAGAGGTGACCACTAAAAACAACAGATGCTGGAGGGTGGGGAATAGTGTGGAGAAGAGAGCCTTGCACATTTTGCAGCTTGTCCTGCTAGCCTGCTGTTGTCAGGTATGGCAGACACCCTGTACATGGAATAGCAGGCGGGTGTTGCCATCCTGTCTACCTCAAGCAGCCAGGCCGGTCCACTCACGAGGCAAAGTGAAGCGCCTGCCTTGAGCAGCAGCATCCTTAGGGGCAGTGGGTCCAGCCACCAAGGAATGCATCACCCACAGCTACTGCAGCAGTGGCAGCTGCGCACTCCTCAGTGCCGCCTTTACTGTGGCCTCTTGGCAAATAGGAGGAGCTGCTGGTCTCCTTCCACCCCTAAGGCGGAAATTGCCAGGGGCTGCCCTATGGGGATTTCTGGGCTCTGCACCCACCCTGCATGATTCAGAGTGGGCCCATCCCCCTCCCCTCAATGGCCTTTGATTCTCACTTCAGCTCAACTGGTAAAATTGATTTCCCGCCTTTTTCCTGATGTAGATCTTCACACACTGCTTTTTCCCTGGGAAGGGGTGCGCGCCATTTTGTGGTTTGCTTCAGGTGCCCAAATGTCTTGGGTTGGCCCTGCAAACAGCAAAACACCAGGAAAGTCAGCTTACCATTATCCCCATTGCTGTGCTTTGAGGCAGCCGGACTACTAGATTTATTATGTAGTATGAGAAACAATCATAGTCTGCTACATTTACCTACAGCAGGGGTGGGAATCCTGTTTTCAAACCGAAATCCGCATTCTCATTTGGGCTGGTTTCTAGACACACTCCCGTGCCTTTCTCTGCCCAGGTGATTGAAAGACATTATCAGAATTATGGCCATATTCCAACCAGGCAAAAACAGTCAAGGAGGACATAAAAGTAAGTCTGGTGAAGGGTGTAGCCTGAGGAAGGTCCCAACAGCTGGATAGTGAGGCCTGCGGGATGTATTTGCCCCATGCTGAGCCTGAGGTTCCCCGCCAATGAGCTACATTCATGACTTTGCTCCTCTTTGAGGCAAAAGGCATGGATGCCACCTGTTGCTTCAGTTTGTTTGGCCTGGGAACTGACCAGTACCCTGGAGGGGGAACATATGGCATATCCCTCCTGAGCTGTTTCAGGTCAAAATGCAGGTTGAGGGGTCATCTGTATGTCCGAATGCTCACTCACATGTTTAAAAAATCAACCCTCTCTACACAGAAATCTTGATGTCAAAGCGATGCCAGAGAACCCTTCTCTTTGAGCTGCTAGCTTTCCCACAGTTTTTGACATGGAGATTTATCCCACCTTGTGGTCTTCAACCCATGTTCTATCATGGTGCGTTCCTGAGAAGCGTGTATGACATGCTTCTTCTTCCCACACCACTCCACGTGCCAAACGACAAAAACATGAGGGACGGAAGTCAAGGATTTCTGCATTTTGAAATGTACGTGAGAAAAGTTGGTCACCACTTTAACACTGAAGACTTTGTTGTAGTGTTCCAAAAGAATCAATTGGCCCAAATTATTTGTTTCATGGTGTGTGTGTGTGTGTGTGTGTGTGTGTGTGTGTGTGTGTGTAAATGTTCACCTTTTGGACGGTGGTAGAAAAATTCTTCCCCAAAGAGCTGCCTGGCAAGAGGCAGAGTTTACTTGGACAGCATTTTAAAAAATAATATGTGAGAGAAAAACAGAAGCTGCCTTGTTATTTCTTTTGTTTCAATGGATGAACCACAGCCTTTTCCATTTCCTCTTTTAAGCAAAAGCTGGAAAATACATCAGGAAGATAAATTCATTCGTTTTAGAAGTGTTGTTCAAGCGGGGAAATAAGATGGAAAAGTAATTTTGCCGAGTGTATGAAAGACGTTGTGCGGGCAGTTCTGCAGTTGAACATTCCAGTGGACTATTGTTTTGTGGAACTCCAGCAAGCATATATAGTTGGAAATGTTTTGTGGTGCGTTGGTAATTTGCTGTTACAAATAAAGTAGGTCAGTTTTGGGTTGAAGTTCCAGGTGTATATAAGTTTCATATGCAGGAGCCTCAAGGTCAGCCAGTTGAGTTCCTAAGCATTCGGGAAAGACATGGCATTTTAGACCTTGGTTATGCACATCATAATACATTAGGTACACTATGCCAGATATGTTTTTAGGTCGAATTACACATATGGAGAAGCAAAATGGGATGCTTCAAGTAAGTGAGCTATATTTGCAATTTATAAAACAGCCTACCCCATCTTTGGACTACAACTCCCATCTTCCCTGATCATTCGCCAAGTTGACCAAGGCACATGGGAGTTGGAGACAAATCCCCTCTCCCATGATGCTGCCAGCCAACCTAATTTGGAGAAAAGAAATCCCTTCACCTTAGCAAAATCAGTTGTGAAAGCATGATTTGTCCATTAAATACCAATAGAGAATATTCACAGCATGTAAGCAGACTAGCACATCCTTTCTGCTGTTTGTTTGTTCTCTCTCTCTCTCTCTCTCTGTGTGTGTGTGTGTGTGACAAATAATAAATAAAATATTTAATACAAATGTAGCATTTCAGTTTCAGCAAGGTTTTTCTGACACCATATTTAGTGATGTGTATTAAAAGTTTTAAAATCAGGTGCCTGGATAGGATTTCTGAAACAAACTTTTCCAAGCAGGCATGTAAAACAGTATTGTTTATGTGTATCACTAGTGCTTAGGAAGAAAACAGAAGCAGGTTTTATATGGCATCCATTATCCACATGGATTACAATACAAGCCACTGTAAAATGCATTAAGTAAGAATTACAATTTGGAAATGTAATCCCAACCCACTGAAAAAAGATTTGTGCATCGCTGTGAAGGAAACATTGCATTTTTTATTTTATTTTACTGATAGTGTCTGTCAAAATAATTGTTGGGAAAATGTTCTGAATACCTGTAAAGTTATGCACAAAATGCTATATCTGTATATTTTCTAACTATGTTATATTATCCATATATTTGAAATTAACTAGAATACCAAATAACATGTTTTAAAATTAATGAAGATATTTTCTTCTTGTGACTTTTCTAGAGAAGGGTATTCTAGTCTTTGATTTCAAACGCCTGATTTAACAACTATGCTTATTATTGGAGAGGAGGCCAACCCCTGCTTTCTTATCTCCACGTTTATACTTAACCCAAGAAACTCTCTTTTTATTGTAAGAGTCCTCACTTGTAAATCTATAAGGTCAACAACACCTTTAATGTAGGGCCAAGCAGGCATTTCTTAAGAGACCACCCCTCCATTTTGTTACTGTGTTTGAGATAGCGTGAATATGTGCATTTTGAATGTGTGTTCCAAATGAATTTTGGTAAATATTTGTGGCGGGACTGAATCAGACCTTGTACTAATAGTGTAATTCTATGTCAGACCCTCCAAGTGTCTCTATTTTCCAGGGACAGTCCTGGATTTACAGAATCCGCCCGGTTTCTGATTTGATCCCAGTGTTGGAGGGTATGTTATTCACATTTAATTTGAAGTAAATCTTGTACATATTATCAGCTTGCATGCAATTCCTTTAAAAGAAACAGCTATGACTCAGGAGGCCAGGCTTTGGAGAACCAAGTCAGAGGTGGGGCCTGGCTGGGGGAGTTAATTACGACTCTGAGCGGCCTCCCAGGTCTCATCAAGATCAAGAATAACATTTGATTTACCATTAACTCAGCTGCTTGTGAGTTCATGCATAAACGGCAGAAGACAATACAGTGGTACATAGGGTTAAGTACTTAATTCATTCCGGAGGTCCGTTCTTAACCTGAAACTGTTCTTAACCTGAAGCACCACTTTAGCTAATGGGGCCTCCCGCTGCTGCTGCTGCCGCACCGCCGGAGCATGATTTCTGTTCTCATCCTGAAGCAAAGTTCTTAACCCTAGGTACTATTTCTGGGTTAGTGGAGTCTGTAACCTGAAGCGTATGTAACCTGAAGCGTATGTAACCCGAGGTACCACTGTACGCGCCTCATTAATTTCATAGAGTTTACTCCCAAGTAAGTGTGTACGGGACTGCAGCATAAGGACATTGTAGAGTGCATCTCTGTTACTGCATCCTTTGTCGTTTAATTATGGTTCTCTCATACTCATATACAGTGGTGCCTCGAGTTACATACGCTTCAGGTTACATGCGCTTCAGGTTACAGACTCTGCTAACCCAGAAATAGTGCTTCAGGTTAAGAACTTTGCTTCAGGATAAGAAAAGAAATCATGCTGCTGCGGCGCGGTGGCAGCAGGAGGCCCCATTAGCTAAAGTGGTGCTTCAGGTTAAGAACAGACCTCGGGAACGAATTAAGTACTTAGCCTGAGGTACCACTGTAGTTTTATTTAACTGAATGTCTTGCTTGTACATAAAGGCCTGCTATATTTTGTCCTGGTTGTAAGTAAATTACTCAGTTATTTTCCATTCGCAAGGGCTTTCAAAAAGAAAAAGGATGCTCAGTTAAGAAAACCTAGCGCTAGAACCTGCTTTGAGTCCAGAAGAAGGTGTCAAAAACAACAAGGAAGTGTGTGCGTGCCAACAGACATATACTAATTTTTCTCACCTCCTGCATGAACAGAGCTCATAAGGCAGATTTGCTGCTCCTGTCAACTTTGAAACCAACGAGTAGGAAAACCATGTGCAAGTGTTATGCTTTCCCTAGGATTTTCATCACATAGGGCTCGGCCCAGCAATGAGTTAATGTCCTATTGAAATGCAGTTGAAGCTAATAAACTGAGAAATGTACAAGATGTGCACAACCCATCCTTTCCCCATTTACTCATCCCTCCTTTGTTTCCAGCGACTTAACGCAACAACCCCCAGGAGACATGTAGAGCAAAATTAGCCTTTTGAAAAGAAGGCTCTGAACTCTGTATTTGCATTCACCTTCTTCTTTTCAAGGAGGGGGAGAAAAACAGTTCCTTTCTAGAAGATCAGATGGTTTGGGGTGATGGCCAACAAAACATACTCAAAGTAGAGCCAATGAAATCAACATGCTAGTCAATGGGTCTACTCTGAGCACATGGAGACACACAAGTCAACGCACACATGTACCCAGAGCACTAGTTCAACTGTCTTAAGGGGGAAGCACATCCAGATGTTGGCTGAGAAGGTCTGGAACGTGATGCTCCTGAGGTCTCACTGGATGCTGAAGAGGAGCCAGCACTGCACCAAGGTCCAGAATCTGTGTGGCATCATGGTCCAGAAATGCATCAGCAGGCATCTCTCTAGGTGCTGAAGGTAAGCCTACAGAAGCTGGAGTGGGGAAGAGGGAGCAAACATAGCAATTTGGTTTCTTGGAGAAGCAAACTGGTTCCCGTCCTGTGCCAGTTATGGATCCATGCCAGAGGCAGGGGTCAATACATTTGCAGACAGGGGCCACACTGGAGACATCTCCAAGACATCACGGGGCAAGTTCTTGTTGTGAAATGACTGGCTGTAGTGAAAATGGCAGCCCAGGAAAACTTGCCACAAAAAGTGTATCTGATATTCTGCTGGCATAACAGCCTTCAGCCACATCCTAATGCTTAATGTTTTACATTTTATTATTTTTTATATTTTGCTAGATCTGCCCAGAGTGGCTGGGGAAACCCAGAAAGAAGATTCTTCTTCTTCTTCTTCTTCTTCTTCTTCTTCTTCTTCTTCTTCTTCTTCTTCTTCTTCTTCTTCTTCTCCTCCTCCTCCTCCTCCTCCTTCTCCTCCTCAGGAAGCAGATCTCAAATATAGGGCTACATACTTAATCATCTTATAATAAAGTGTCGTTTAAACTGTGTTTATATTGTTACCGTTGTGGGCTTTAAAAAAAAAACTTGTAGCAAACCTGGGAGGAAACATTATTTTTGATGGGTTGGATCATTTCAAATAAATAACTTGAGGGCTGCAGTAGGATAGAATCTGGACCCAGTAGGGCATAAGATGGGGTCACAGGGTTTTGGGGGTCAACTTCCTTTTCTGCCGTTTGGCTAGAAGTCTCCAGGCAATCTGGTGAAGGTCTGTGTGATTCCTCATTGGTTCTTTCTTTTGAAGGAGGAATCTGAAACCAAACTGTATGCAAAATCAGCTACTGATTTTGAATTATGCAAAAATATATCACAACGGAAAACAAGATTTCAGCAACCCATGAATCTTCAACAAAAAATTGTTATGGTGTGACCCATTCACTTCCCACTGTAGGAGTCCATTAGTTTAGTTTAGTTTAGTTTAGTTTAGTTTAGTTTAGTTTAGTTTAGGAACGCTGAGCAGTCCAGATGCAAACAGATATGACACGCCTGTGCAGAAAATCTTGAAACGTCAGTCTCTTTTAAAATATACATATAAATAAATGCCGTAGGCTTTGAAAGATCTTCTATGCATCAAAGCACAGGGCAGGTTATTGCAGGTTGAAATACCTGTGGAAAGTGGATGTGCTTATTCAGTTCACTTAGATTTAGCTTCAAGTATGATGGAAGAGTGAAAGGGAAGGAGAGTGAACTCCGAAAGCACTTTATAACGTCAAGGGGAAATTATTTCAAATTCGGTAATAATTTGGGCTATTACAATAATTCATTCTGCCTTTGTTTATTGCTGCAATATATTATTTCTCAATTATTCAGCCAGCTTAGCCGTTTGTTTATATAGACAGTAACTATATGTGTGTACCTTGCTAAGCAACTTTGATATCAGTACCTGGGTTCTGAATTTTCATCCTTTGTGACACAGTTCTAAAACATGGCCAAGCTCATTAACTCATGGTTTTGGATGATCTTCACCAGCTTTGTAAGCCATGGTTTATGAAGCCAGGACTGAGCAAGGGCTCCTTCCCTCACATGTCAACTTTGGGACTTCATTCCTGGCAAGTGTAAAACCAGTCCCCCATCATGTCTGAATTGGGCTACTTCAGCTTAATGTCACTTAACCATGTGTGAAGCCCTAAGCTTCGGCTCTCTCCTTCATCAAGCGCAGGTCAGCAGGGCTGGGAGAAACTCCTGCCTAAGAGCAGGAGAGGTGCGAAACTTAGTTCACTCTGGTTCAACACTTTTGGAACCAGATATACAAATCAATGGTCTAATATCATCCTGTGCATGTTGTGGACTTCTTTGGTCACGCTTATCCTTGGGAGGGCCACAGGTTCCCCAACCTTGCCTGATATTGACAACCTTCAGTCTATGCTTGTGCATTTCAAAGTATATCCCAGCGAGTTTAATGAGATTAAGTTCTATCTGAGCATGCTTGGCTTCACAGCCAGAGCGTGCCAAAGGGAACACTCTGAAAGAGCTTCCTGTTTGATGCAGAGACCAGCCATAGCTTAAGAGCAAAGTAAGATTGCCAACTGACAAGAAAAAAAATTAATAAATTGGCTTGGTCCTTTATTAGCACCTTGATCTACAGCCACCAACCGCTGGAGCTTTGTACAGCAGGGTGATGAAAAGGATTGCCCGATAATGACTCCAGATCAAGCTGCTGTTTTAAAGACGTAGGGGGGGGGGGAGCCAGCTAAAAAGTTGGCAGCCGTGGAGCCGAGACAGTTCCAAGTGTCAAGGAACATGGAATGGGTATAAGGTGCCTGAATGAATGTAGAAGAATTGCCTCTTAGCAACTGCTGCTTAGCTCAGCTGTTAAGACATTCAGTAGCAATGTCCTAATATGCTTCAAGAGCCGCTTGCTTACCAAAAGCTTCCAGATGAGTTCATAACGAAGAGATATACCACCCACAATTCACAAGTGGCCCCTTTGTTGTAGCTTCCTTTGATAGATCAGTCCAGCCACATCAGCATTCCGAACGCTTGCGCTGTACAAATGACCAAGTTGAAAAACATCAGTGGGAGCCAAGAAAATAACTTGAACAAAACGGCAAGGCAAGCAAAGGCCAAGAAAACTAAGACGGGCTCTGTGAAAAGAATATGGCACACCTAGGCAGGCATTGGTAGGGTTGCCTCTTCCAAAGCCTATGATCTATCTTGTACGCTCTACAGCATCTATTTGCAGAGGTACTTTTAATGGAACAAACTGAAGAGACATGGAAATGAGGACCTCTGCGACAAGGTTGTGGTTAAAATATCTGCCTGTGTTGTAAATGTGAAAGTGATCTTAAGAGACCAGCCCACATATGATGGGAAAGCGGGTAATTTAACAAGCAAACACCCCGTCTTCAGAATATTATGAACACTTAATAACAGAAGTACTGTAGGCAAGACTGTGGTATACAGTATTCTGTGCAGAAATCTGAAGACTGTGGTACTGGGGAAAACTTCAGCTTCATGAGAATCTTGATTTCCAGTTAGTTAGTTAGTTAGTTAGTTAGTTAGTTAGTTAGTTTTCAAAAGCCTGTTTCAAGTCTTTTGGTTGTAAAGAGGGGTTTTAAAATGTGCGCATGGCAGTGCCTAGCAAAACCTTAGAAACAAGAGATTCAGATTGCCAGTGTAGTGTCAGCATGGAACTGCTCTCCATAGTTTACCTGTATTATCTCTCCCCCGACGCTATGGAGCTACAGAAGCCAATGAGAGCAGAAACGTGAAAAACAAATGCTTGATTGGCATCGGACATTCACGTCTCAAAAACGAACATTTCAAGGGCAGCACTTGCACTATTTGGTGCAAAGTTTTGTGTAGCAAACACAGCCTTGGATTATAGAAAAAGTATATGAATGCCCAAGCAGGAGGCACTAGGCGTATGAAACTTTCAGATCACCTTGAGTCTTGGTGCTGAGCAAGAAACCAAGCAACTGATAGATAGATGTGGGTGGGGTTTTCCTGTTCCATACTGCGGCTCGTAAGAATATAATGGGGGGGGGGACAGCATCTCAACTCGATCCTTGTAATTTTCACCCAAGGCATTCCCCCTAAACACCAGCTATTTCCCATCTTTTGGCCAGAAGTTCTTGGTTTTTTTTATGCTGTGAATGATTACTTGAAGCCATATTTATCCATTCTTATGAACGCGCCATATGGAATTCATTTGAAGCCGTGGCTGTATTTTGCACTGGCGAATGAAAGCTCTTTTGCTTAAATTATGGCATTTTATCTGCAAAGTAAACGTTAGGAGTGAATGCTGTGCTATTTTGGGGCTCTTCCTTGATAACAGGTTCTCCGTCTTACAGCGATGGTGGTGAGCAGATGTGGCAACCCAAGGGCTCAGCAGCAGCCTGATCCTATACGTGTTTATTCCCAAGGAGTCCTGAGCACAATGGACAGAATCTCCCATGTAAGTGTGTATGGGACTGAATGCTAAATGTTTGGGAGTAGGACTATATTGTGTTGAGAACAAGTGCAATGAAAGTATTTGCATCTCTTGGTAACGATGCCTCTTACCTTCTTAAAGGTAAAGGGACCCCTGACCATTAGGTCCAGTCGTGACTGACTCTGCGGTTGCGGTGCTCATCTTGCTTTATTGGCTGAGGGAGCCGGCGTACAGCTTCCGGGTCATGTGGCCAGCATGACTAAGCCGCTTCTGGCGAACCATAGAAGTGCATGGAAACGCCGTTTACCTTCCCGCCAGAGCGGTACCTATTTATCTACTTGCACTTTGACGTGCTTTCGAACTGCTAGGTTGGCAGGAGCAGGGACCGAACAATGGGAGCTCACCCCGTTGCAGGAATTTGAACTGCCAACCTTCTGATCGGCAAGTCCTAGGCTCTGTGGTTTAACCCACAGCGCCACCCGCATCCCTTCCCTTCTTACCCCGTCCTATTTTGTAAATCAGCTAATAAAGGTCCAGACCATTACTCCACGTCAGCTACAAGCCCAGATGTCCCCTGATCTTAGATGCTGGAGTTACCATGGTGAGGGAGAAACTTTATCCCCCATCTCAGCTGTGTTCCTCAGGGTATCATCCTTTACTTTCTTCCATATAAGTGAATGGTTTCTATATTTCTAGAAAAAGAGGTGCTGGAAACCACCCCCCTCTTATAATGGAGGTGCCGGAACTGAGTTCTGGTGAGTTCCCGCTGGGGGGTAAAAAAGCCCTGGTTGCTTTCTGTTCTGAAAGGGAAAGTAATGGGGGGAAGGTGGGGAACTGCTACCGTAAGGACAAAATCTGCCTCCCCTCTCCTCAAACCAGATGTTCCTTTACTGATAGAAATCTCAGAGGCATACACTCAATGTGCCACTCTTCAAATGCCTGCCACAGATGAGAAGCCAATAAGTTTCTCTCTGCTCTTCCAGGGGGCAGGACTAGATCTAATGGGAATGATTGACAGGGCGCGAGACTTTGGTTGAGGATTAGGATAAATGCCTTGATGGTCAGAACAATTTGATGGCAGAACCAGTTGTCTAGAGGGGGTGGTTGTGGTCTTTTCTGTCTCTCACTGGAGATCTTCAAGCAGAGCCTGGGCAGCCGTCTCTTGGGAGGAATGCTCTAGCTTTGGATTTCCTGCATGAAGCTGAGGGGGCGGGGTCAGACTAGCTGGCCCATAAGGTCCTCCAACTCTATGGTTCTAGCTCTGGATTTCCTGCATGAAGCTGAGGGGGCGGGTCAGACTAGCTGGCCCATAAGGTCCTCCAGCTGTATGGTTCTAGCTCTGGATTTCCTGCATGAAGCTGAGGGGGCGGGTCAGACTAGCTGGCCCATAAGGTCCTCCAGCTCTATGGTTCTAGGATACCATCCATAACGTCTGAGGGACCTCACGTTATTTGGGCCTTCCTCTCACACACTTTCTGTCTATCACAATGAAAACGCAATGCTCTTGCTGGTGATGTTGGAAGCTACAGAAGGTTCTGCAGCTGTGCATCCTGATGCTGGTTTCTGGGTTTACTCTGCATGCCAGTTTGTGCTACATGACCTTGCCTTAAATGAGCAGTTATAATAACTTTGACTTTCGATAGCAATTTAAAAACAAAAACAAAAAACCAAGATGGTGCCAAAGGACCATTTTTCTGCGCAGCTGCTTCGTTCTTAGCATTTGTTTAAATCTCATGAATACAACCGGGGTTTTTAAAGATAGTGCAAGTTTAGAACTGAAGCACAAAAGCATTCTAACTAATAATATAAGAGAGGTAAAAATAGCAATCATCTGTTGGAGCTATCTGCAGTCTGCTGCCTTCAAATCTAATAGTGAGTTGCCTGGGTTGTCAGCTTTAAAACAACAACAACAAAGACTGCTTGTGCTCCTGTGTCCTTAACAGTAGCTCGACAAGAAGAAAGACAACAGCCTAATCTTTTCCCATCCCTTACATCTAGCTGTCAGGGACTTCTTCGACTACAGTATTAGATTTCTGTGTCACACAGCTATTTTTAAGGCCCGTAAAAGGGCAAGAAGTTATAATACATGCAGGATTGCTGGATCAGAAAGCCTGAAAACTATCCTGACCTCTTGCATATGCCCAGAACCACAATAGAGATGGTTGGGTCTATGTGGGCTTATCCGCATTCCTCTTATGCCTCTGCTTTCTCCCAGAGAAAACAGCTCTTTAGCACTCAGTTGGAACAAACAGCAATTTGGGTTTTCTCCAGATTGATGTTTTCTCTGATTAAGCACTAAAGAGTGGGTTTTCCCAGGGAAAGGAGCAGGGAAGGGGGAACCTACTTGGACCTCTGCTGAGAAAACAGGGGCAAGCGGAAAACTGCACAGACTCATGTTTTCTAGGCACAGGGAAAATGGAAGTGTGGCCCAATCCTCAGTTTCAGTTTCAGCTCACCCACACTTCCACAATCCCGCTCCTAGAAAACATGGGTCTGAGCAGTTTTCTGCTTGTCCCACCACTTCCTGATTTAAACGCTAAATTTGAGCAAGCATCAGTCTATGGAAAACCCAGTTGACATTTGGTTCAATTCAGCACGAAAGAGCCAGTTTTTCCAGAGGAAAGTGGCAGGACGTGTGGAAGTTTGGATGAGCCCTTTCTCCGTTTCTCATTTCCTAGTCTTCAGTTTTCCACATTTCCACATCAAGTTTGCAATTTTTATTTTTTTATTTCAAAAGTCGCATGAAAATTCATCAGTAGATTACTCATAGTAGGCATACATGTGTGCAATTTTGCCCAATACACACATTTTTGCAAATAGGTTCCTCCTACTATGATGCATTTTTAAATGCTATTTCACCTAACTACGTATTTTAATTGCACACTTTACCTTTGTATATGCATTTTTTGTACACGTTACTTGGCTGAAGCACTACGTTGCAAAATTCGGAAAAGTGCGAATTTTGAAAGGTGGCTGTGTTACAGATAACACACATTGTTTCAGAAAGCGTGAATTAAGTAGATATTCCTTTAAATGCAAACAGAATTGAATTTTATCCCCCATCCCAAGTGCATTTGTAAGTGATATGGGCTAATAGTGAGCATGTGGACTATATGATCCCAGAATCAGGGCCATTGTATGTCGCTAACTGCATATAGGAATGGATGGAGTTCATCTGCCTGTGAGTCCTCAAAATGTAGTCTTATATCTGGCCCATTTCCACCTGGCTTGGGGAAGCTGGAGTCCTGGCCGACCAAATTTTTGTTAGTTCGCTAATGTCAATATAACTACTATATTTACGAAGCATAGTATATTGCGTTTAGATGGCTTTTGGTCCAACTCAGTAGAGATCTTCTTACATTTTTGGTATTCACTGAAGATTACTTCCACGTAAACTTGAATATTTACTAGGGAGTAAATCCTACTGAAGACTATGGCATTTGCTTTGAAGGAAACACACATGGGATTGTGGTGTTGCACTGTGAGTCTTTTTGGAACAGAAATTGCTGCTTCTGCTAAATCTGAAGAATGGATTCTATTAGCAACATACTTCCAACAATTTGCAAGAATCCTGTTGGGAATGACATCAGCCAGTGACTGTAAACACCACAAGGACATGAGCCCTCTTCAGGCAGAGTGTCCGTATTAATTTAACTCACAAAGAGATTGCTGGGGGTGGGGGATGAACACACCAGCTCTGCTCCCTGTTGCTATTCTTGACTTTCTGGAATAGGCAGCCCCTGATACACATGAAGGCTGTCAATGTGTTTAGAATCCTGTTTTCCCTATGTTCTCAAATGCACAGGAGTCCTTTGTGAATGCAAGGTGCTCCCCATTTAAAGATTATTGTCTCACACCAAGCCACAAAGAGCCATGGGATGACAATGGCGGGCAGAGCTAGCATGCTCATTCCTGTGGTTCCTTTTACTTGTTGAGTTAATTTGAAGACTGAATGCCTGAAGAGATCTGTGGGGTGGGTGGGGGGGGAACCTGAGCCACAGCACACGTTTATTCTTCCACGTGGAAGAAAGCATGCTCCGCGGATAGTTTTGAATAGTAGGGAAGGGCCATATCTCGGTGGAAAAGGACAAGCTTGGCATGCAAATGGTTTGAGGAACAACCCCTGACATCTCCAAGTGGGTTTCAGGAGACTCCTGCCGGAAGCTATGGTGAGCTGCTAATGGCCAGGATAGATGATACTGAGCCAGATGGACTTCAGTACATGGTATCTTCCTACGTGCTGCAAGTGTTTGTTTTTGCTGTTAAGAGCACAGACTGGAAAAACCCAATGCTTGCAATGTCTTTGTAAGCTGCTCTAGTGCTGGAGGCATGATTTCTATAAATTATGGTGAACTTAGGAAGAAATCATATTACAAGACAGAAGATAAATTGACTAATGGATAGTAGTAGCATCTAGGAAAATTATGTGATGATTTACAGATTGTTATGATTAAACATTTTCCCCTCGGCATGCCTTACATTACATATTTACCTAAAGAGCACTGAAGTGCAAACTCTCTGCTTGCTTTTGGCTATAGGAGTGAGAAGCCCTCTCCTTATCTCCTTGGTATCTCAAAAGCTTCCTAGTTTTCTAAATATAAGGTTTAAAACATTTTCCTTTTGCTTCCTGGCAGCAACAAGCTTTGTAAAAGATGGAAAACTCATTACGCATTGCAATGTGTGGCTAGAGTTTCCTCTCCTTTGAGGTCAGTGAATGGGCAAATCCTCTATAGTAGTTTATGAATATACCTACCTGAAATGCATAATACAGAAACTTGTTTTCGGGATCCGTTCCACCAGCCTTAAAACTAAGAGGCTCTGCAATGCTTAGAATTGAAGATAATTGTTAAGTGGCTTTAAATACAGCCAATGTTAAAACCATGTTTAATTGGAAGTGCATGTCATTGGTGTTCTAAGCCACTTACTGCCAAGTAAACATGCTTAGAAATGCTGTGCCTTATCCCCATATTTGTTCTCTCTCTCTCTCTCTCTCTCTCTCTCTCTCTCTCTCTCTCAGCTGCTTCAGTTGGCTTTTCTGCAGAAAGAAGTGAGGCAGACCTAAGACCCATCTCCTCTGTTCTCTCAGTGGCCAACCGGATGCCAATGGGAAGAAGCACACAACCAGCACAGAAGTCCATTCCCTAACATCTGGTATCCAGAGGTATATTGCCTGTGATACAGCCATCATGACTAGTATCCACAGGTAGCCTTATGCTCTATGAAAGTGGTGCATTTAATGGCCTTATGTTCTCAACCAATGAATAAATTACCTTTGCTAAAAGCAAGACAAGCCATGTCCAAGTGTAGGGCTTCCCTCAGGAATTTCCAGAGTACAATCGTACTAAGTCTCCGTCGCATGGCCTTCTGAAAAGGTTTGTTCCTTTTCCTCTGCTCAGCACACTGACTCGCAAAGACAGAAATTCAGCAAATTGTCTGTGATAATGCAAACTCAACTCCATACAGTAAGCCAATGGAGTCATTTGTCTGCTGTAGACATCACACTGAACAGTTGTTTCAGGACAACTCCCAGATCCTCTTCACATGTCTGCAAGAAGTTCGGCTTCCCCTTCTGTTTTAGATTAACCACAGCTGGCTGTGTGATCTGAACCTGGGGGAACAGGGGTTAATCTCAGCTATGGTTTGTTGGGAAAAGCCAACTTCAAACCATAGTTTAAGAAGCTGAGTGGCTTTTAACAAAACCGAGTGAAGATTAACCACTATTTGTCCGTGCTTGGATGAAACAGCAGACTGAGGGTAATCTAAAACAGAAAGGAAAGCTTCGGAATACTTCCATGTGGCTGCACCGAAAGGGGGAGGGGGCGTGTGGGAGTCTAAAGCTCAGCTTGTCCGTGTAATGCTAAACCATGGTTTAGTGATAAGTGTAAACGGGATCATTGTGTAGCAACTGACTCTGAGCCCTAGTTTTCAATCTGCCAAATGGAAATAACAGAGGCAAACCCTGTGGAGCTGATATTTGAGCATGGCTAATCAACTGTAACAACTTTACAGCCTATATTGTTGTCCTGTTGTTTTGCAATTTTAAAAAGTTATGCAAAATTTAAATTTGCAAGTTCCTCAGGGCAAGGACACAAATTTATTTTAATTTTGCTTACTATCTGTCATACACTCTATAGGGTCATGGTGCTAAAGCAGAATGCTCTTAAAATTATAGTACTGGAGTTGGCCACCCATATTTTCATAGTATGATTTCATTCTTTGTGTGAGCCGGGAATTGTTTCTGGATTTCCTAGTATGGCTACCACGACAACACCCTGGCACAAAAAGTGAATGCCACGCAGTCGCAGCCAGGAAGAAATTCAGACCCACTAATAGAACATGCTTGTCTTGCCTAAATTTGGCATCACACCTATGCAAAGACTTGGTTTCAACAATGCCACACTTTGCTTGAACCTATAGTTTGTGACTATTAAAAGGTCACCTTTTTTGAAAAGGGGGGTTTTAAAATTTCAGTCCCTCAGTTTGTGTATGTGCTCCAAAGTTACTTAACACTTGCTTACTCCTATTTGCTTAGCATGAAAATGCTCATCAAAACTTTTTGAAGTGTACTTTTGGACAGAATCGGTATCACTGGTGCAGACGAGTAGGGCTTGCAGCAAAATGTTCCAGTGTATCCTACGCTAAAAGGAGTGTTTCTGTCCGCAGTTCCAGCCAACTATTCCACTGAAAATCCCCTTGTTTTCCCGATTTTTGTTTTCTTACTCACAGTCAACATTCCATGAATACTCAGCAAGCTCAGTTTGCCCCTTGGGTTTCTTAAAAAAAGTTCTATTATTATCATTATTCATGTAAACCTCAAAGTTACTATTGAACATGCCAATATGTCTATTTTGTTTCTTGGTGGCCCTGTTTTGATCCATTTCTGCTGCCACTCACCATCTGAGCTTGCTGTTAGGGGGTGTGATGCAAAAGCAGAATGTCAACATATTTGGCTTCCACCTTGAGGCTTCAAAGGCTGGTTAGAGCTTTTCCTTTGCAAAGTGAGGCTGGAATAGCATGATTTCCAACAAAGAGGGGGAAGGCCAATTTTCCTCTATAGCTCCCCACAGCTGGAGTTCCAGAACCATCCATCTGTTGCAAACATGGCCTGGGATATGAGCTAGGAACAACCCAGTTGACAGTTGTTGGGGGGGGGCAAGTGCCCTCCTCCCACTTACACCTTTTCAACTGGCAGTTGTGCCCCCCTCAGCCCCACTTTTTAAATGTCTGGACTGTCACTGAGGACACAGAGTGAAGTGGAAGTGGAATGTGTATTTCTGCCCTTAGAAATGTGTTGGCTTTTCAGACTTTTTATTAAAAGAGCTGCCTAGGAAGTCTAGGATTTGAGATGATTATTATTATTCACAAATTTCCAATTGTCTGTCTGGTATTATGCTTAAAAAAGGGGGGGGAGGGGAGGACCTTTGTCCCAGAAAAATCCCAAAAGCAATTAATTGATAATGGGAAACACATGGAAAGGGAACTTAAAAATAAAACATGACATCCATAAAAACAGAATGTTTGCTGTATTTACTCATTGCAGTTGTGATGTGGGTTATTATTATTATTATTATTTGCATTACTAGCAACTGTGATCAGGCTTAATTGTCCTGAATGGTGAGACTAAGGCACAGAGAAACACTGGATTAAAAAATTTCTTTTAAATTTTTTTTTAAAAAACATGTGCACCGCTTTAGTTCCTTAATTATCTTTTCATTGTACCCCTCTTCATAACTGGCTCCAATGTGGTAACCACGAGAGCCCCTCATAGTGAGCTGCCAGTTGAGCAACCAAATACGGTTACATGATGGATGCCTTCATTTGTGGTACCTAGCCTTGTCGTAAAAAGGGCTGTCACGTCAATTAGTTGTGGTTTCCAAGCTTGCCTCCATCCATGTATCTCCTCAGGAACCTTGCGAGGTATCTTGACAGAATCTTTGTGCTGTAGGCGATTTGTGAGGTCTGTTAGACTTTACCACTGTCCCCAGCACTCTTTGCTGGCTTCGTAAGAGAAGGAAGGGATATCGAACGCTGGTCAGGATGTCTTTCGGAGTAGCTGGCCTGCCATTGCTGATCTGATTGAGGAACCCTCAGCAGGTTTGCAAAGAATGGCCAGAGCTCCTAGGTGCATTCTGAAAACAACTTTAGACCACAATATTATATGTAAATGTAAAATTTAGCATGTTCTTGTGAGAGCAAAATGGGTGGACTGGGTTGAAATGAAGCACTCTATGGATGACTGGGTTTTCTGTAGATATCCTGGAACCCAGGGCATAGGCAGACTTAAGGGAGCATGACCGATTCACCCGCACCAAGCCAAAGGACACCACAACAAGGATGAACAACGGAAGGCGAGAGGCACTGAACTGTGGCATCACACTGAGCCCCGCTGATACTTGAAAGCCCAAAGTCCGCCACTGCCCCGGGGGCAACACTCATATATGTTCTTTGAATTTTTACCACATATGCTCTTTGAACAGAGTCTGCAAACTTGTTTCTTGACAGTAATATTTTTTTGGATGGAAAATCTACAGTGGCATATAATGGAGTCACAGTCATCTTAAGGATGAGTTGGCATTATAAATGAAAAACTGGGGAATAGCCTCTATGGCTTATAGCTGGGAAACAGTTTAGCAGACTAATTTGAAACTTGGCAGTGTATGTGAGGTAAGTTTGAGGCTAGTTCACACCAAACTGGGGGTAGAAAAGATAATAAATGACTTGTTTTGAATGAGTAAAATGTTTCATGAAAGACTTTGGTATATGGAAAGGCAGTGTCCCTTTCAACTCTCTGTGTGGATGAGCCCTAAGTCTAACATAACCACATAATGTTTGTTGTAAGAATAATAGGGAAAAACAATACCTTGGGTTCACTGAAGAGAAGGCAGGATATAAATCTAATAGGCTGATTATTCAGTTCCTTCTAGAAATCTATATTTGGGTGGTTGGTAGTGTTTTGCCAGCTGCATTCCCTCTCCATTAGATGTTAACTTGATATCATGCTGTTGCCTCTGAAAAATTCAATGGGACTGAAATGTGATTGGGACATGAATTGGCTAGATAAATCCTTGCTCCTCCTGCCTCATCAACATTCAACAGTTTATCATCTGGCAAATACCCTTGACCGACTTCTTTCTTCTTCTGCGTAACTTGTTGGGTGTTTGCCTAGGTTTCTCATGGTTCCTCGTAAGGCACATACTATGTCATCTCTCAAATGAGATCTGACAGGTTTCCCACTCAAGCGCAGAGCTGCTTCCATGGGATGGTTTGCATTAAGGGCGCCTCAGTCTTCCAGCAAAGATTTTGCTTGTAGCTTTGTCATGGACTTCTCCTCCTTCAGGAGCCGCTTTCTGAATGTGTTTTGAAGGCAGCACCTTCTGGCTTCCTGAAACACAGCGCTTCTTCTTTCTCAGCCTGAGAAGCCTTGTGGCAGAAAGCCTTCATTCCACCTCATGGTTTACTTACCCATCTCCCCCCTACGCTTTCCAATTTCGCTCCCTGTCTACATTCCTTCGTTTTTTGTAGCTGCTCATCTTACAACATTTCAAGACTGCATAGTTATTTGTGGCTTGGCCTTTTTCTTGCGAGCTATACGCTACCTCAAGTTCAGGCCTATAGACGACTTCTATATTTGGGTTTTCAAGATGTTCTACTGCCCAGGCGGGTTGGCCGTGCAAGTTATCGGGCAACTAGGTGATTGGTTGAATGGTTGGAGCTCAATTGAGGCAACAGCTTTTTGCCTTACTGCAACCACTTACGGTATGTTCCCCCAGGTGCTGGCTGCTCTCCAAATTGAAGCCAAGGCTCACTTGATCTCTAAATTAGAGCCACACCCACATGCCACTTGATCCCTAAATAATAACCATACACACAGAGACCAGCAAAGGCAGATCAGAGGGAGAAGTTGTTGGAAGTCTTGAGATGCAGCTGTAGGCTGCTATAGCTGCAAGGGAAGCATAGCTAGTGAGGAACCACCAACCGTCCTAGATGCTGCTTCTTTTGCCAAGCTATTGGTCTTCTTTCAGTATTAGACTGATAACTTTCAAGTTATCTGACCTCATTTCCTACTTCCTTCATCTTACCTGGGGAAAACTGACATCTTTGTGTGTGCCTCCTGCTGAGATGAAAGATGGCTCTTTGTATCTTCTCCTTAGTTATATAGAACTAGGATATTTCCTATGAAGGATGTGCTGCTGTAATAAACATAGTTTTCTTATTTCCCTAAATTCAAGAGCCACAGTGCAATTATATAGAGAGCAAAGTGGACTTCTTCCACTGGGATCTGGTATTCTGTTCGGCTTCTGTAAGCATGTTAACAAGTCAACACCAACAGAAGTAGCTATGGCTGTCAATGCATTAAGTGTTAAAATATCTACTGATGGTTTTTCATCTGAACTGATAATGGTGCAAAAGTCTGCTTAAAAAACGGTAAGGCAGAAAGCTAAGAAGGCTGATAAAATCAGTGATCACTTGCAGCATTAAACCTAGCACCCCAGAAAGGAGTTAGGAGTGCAAAAAATAGGATAAAATATGAGACCAATTTGTACATGTTAGCTGATCTTTAAAGATGGGAATCTAGAAATAACCACTATACATTAAATAGAAATACAGTATGTCTGCACCATTGTTGGGAAGACTGTGACTGCTCAGTCTGCTCTATAGATGGTCACTGTTGCTAGGCAACACCACATCCTCTGCTCTCCTCTTCTGATGGTTCTCCATCTTATTGGACTTGGACCAGACAGCCTTTTAAATAAAACAGCTATTTCAAACTGAGAACTGTCCTTTGTAAAGTAGGATATGCAGTCACCCTAACTTGCAACCTTTCTGGATTTAGGAATAATAGGAAATGCAACTGTTTGAAAGCACTGCCTTTCCCTTCATTCTATGAAATACTAATATGAGCTAATGTAATCCATCAGAGCTGGTCTAACCCATTTGGACTGATACAGTGCAGTCATGTTAGGGCTGCGCTACAGCAGAATCAAATGATGGATTCTGTGGCTCTTGCAAAACATCCATCCTGCAGTTCATAACTAGCAAACCAGAGAGAATTGGTCTAGCTCAAGCACTCTCCCTGATGTATTCGTTTCCTGTGTTTTGTTTATGCACCCCAGAGGAAGTCTCAACCGTGGCAGTGTAAGGAACACTGGAACAGCTGCCATGGCAGGATGAAGTGGAAGTTCTGCGAAGTTTGGGTTGGGTGGGGGGAGAGATAAATGCATAGCTGTGCGACGTATATGAAAATTTAGCTGAAAGAGGCCAAAGGCAAGTTGATAGGGTTGTTGTTTTTTAATGCCGATAGGCCTTTGCAGCTGTTTAATTAGCCAGTCACTTTTAAAATTCTATTTTTATTGGGGAGGGTTTGTACACTGCCCTTATATTTTACGATATGGTAGTATAGAAATACTTTCATAAATAAATGAATAAAATAAATCTGTCCCAATGGCACTTCCTTGACTGTAGGGAGAACATTATCTTCCTCCAGCTAAGGTTTTGCTAATCATTTCCTTTTGCAGTTGGCTCAATTCAACCCCCAATATAAAGGTTTTGGGTTTTTTTTTTGTAAAAGTGAAAACATTCAGATCCATTAAACAGCAGTCTGACATGGTACAGTCCCACTAAAGGTGTCCGGCCAGATTATTCTGAATGTGCAGACCACTTTGTTGCAGTTTTCTTATTTCCACAAAGCAGTAAATACGGGAAATATTTTAGGCACCCATATAAGCTTAGCGAGTTGTCATAAAAGACATGGTGTAAAGCTTTCCATTTCTTGGATTTCCTCAATCCATATTTGATAGACTGGTAATATTTTCTTTAACCAAAGCAATCAAATATAATTTCTGGCTTTCCCTTACATAACTTAAAATAAATATTGTGCTGCGTTACATTCCATAAATCTTGGTATATTGCCTAGCCCTGTATATTGTGGTATTCAGAGGAAATACTTTTTTTGAAGTAGCCTCAGTTTCCTTAGGATTCTTCTGCCAGACACAGGAACTACAGCAAAAAACCCCGCCATACATGTCTATATAGAAGTCAAATATTTATTACATGCTTCTTGGACTGATGGGCTCTACCATTCCATTCCCAAAGGCGCATTATATTTTTGCCTTATTTTAGGAACTTGCCATGATTCTGACTATAATTTCCTACTGTAGTTTCTCATCTCAGTGATAATATTTTTCCACGAACCATCGCACCTTAAAAATCTAATTACAATGCTGCTTGTTTCTTCATTTGAAGAGACTATTGGTTCTGCCTTGGCTGCTTTGCAATCCCAGGTAGATAGCTCGTGTTTCCACAACTCTTCAAAAATATATGATATATGTATATCCAAATTCAGCATTCTTTCTTTTCCATTGAAAGAAAAAATTGCAATCCCAAGAAAAGGGATCATTTCTCATAAAGAAGAAGTATTAAGAATGGCACAGTGGCACTGGAGGCGGAAAGGAAATCAACCAAACAAATGAAACTAAAATATACGAGACACAGGATGCTCGTAGAGGCATATCTTAAACTCTGGTATGTGGAAATGGGCAATAATAGTCCCTTATTGAATTTCTGACTTGGTTGTTGCTCTTTTCTATGGAAACATCCACCGCAAATTTTGCCAGGGCAAGCCACAATGGAACTTCTGGGTGCTACCATGCTTTCAGTGGCAGCTAGCAAGGTAAGTGGTAGTGCCCGGAACTGTTGAATGGCTGCCCTAGTTGTGGGGCCCCTAGATCCTTACTAGTAGTCAGTACTTTTTTTTCTGGTGGGATGCAGGGGTATGTATGCCCCTAAACATTTTGTGAATCTAACGGGATCTAGCATGGTGAACCGTCAGTTCTGTTGCTACCCCCAATGGCAGCCTCATTTCCTTTCCTGGTGTTTCCTGAGTCTCAGACGGAAGCAAGCGTTTAATGCGTGAAGTAGGAGTTGAAATCTAGCACGGTGATTGGTCAGTTTTGTTGTTACCACCCCTGATGGCGGCTTAATTTCTTTTCCCGGTGTTTCCTGAGTCTCAGGCGGAAGCGAGCATTTAATATGTGAAGCAATGTGGAATGTGGATGTGTGGAGTTTTACTGATGAAAGTTTGGCCTCATTGAGGGGCAGTATTTCAGTATGAGTAGGAAAATTACTAAAGCGTGTTCTCACTAAGGGAGAGCACGTGTTGCGGCTGGGGCCAGGCAAAGCACCCTTTAGTTGCCAGGCAGAATCGTGGGAAGGAATCTGGCCAGGATTGGTGTTAGTGTTGCTGGGGCAAATTGTATGTTGCCAATTTGGGGGTGGAGATCAGAGGATACTTAAGCAAGGCCCACAGAGAGTTGCTTTCTCTTTTGCTGTGGGCATCGGATCACCCGCCCGCCCTCCCTTGTTTGGGCTTCGCTTTGACCTTGCTATTGCCTGTCATGGGGTCGTTCGCATTGATGCGGGGGCCTGGTAGGAATTTTGCCATATGGCTGATTAGTGTGTGCCATTTGGTTTTTGCCTACCGCGTAGCAAATCGTCACAACTTGTAAGGTTGGCGGTTAGGCATTGGTTTAAATTGGTTGGTGGAGGGGTATGGATTGGCTGTGCCTGCCCCTCAGGTGATGCTGCTGCACGGGAATTCCGTTAAAGGAATTCAGGGGCTTACCATCCTTTTGTCCAAACCCCTGGAATCGGGTTTGGGCCGCGTAAGCCCCTAGGAGCATGTGGGGAGAAGCTGAGGGTCTGTGTCGCAGCTCCAGTTATCCCGGAACTTGTTCCTCCACACTGGCTTCCGCTGGAATCCGGAAGTCAGTTCTGTCCCCAAGGCGGGGGGACAGATAGTCTTAACCAATGCCTAAGCAACCACTCACAATTTATGTATGATAATAAAGTTGTGGCCAAAATTATGCCAAAAACCTTAAACAAAAATTATGTGTGAAGTGTGAGTTATTGGGAAAGGGGTGTTTTGGGGGACCTCAGCACGCAACTGTTTTTCGTCATCACAGCCAGCAAAGAAGTGTACAGTTAATGATGACTCTTTAAAAACAAAAGATGGGACAACGGTGTTGTGCATGTTCTTTGTACTTTTGTCCATTTACTGTGTTTATTTCCCTCTGATCTGAACTATAAAATGGTGATTTTCTTGAGTCAAAATGAGAGTACTCCTAAAGGTTTTTGTTTTTGTTTTAGAAAAAAAGCACTGCTGATAGTCACTGCAAATCAGGGTGTGCTTGGAACTAGTACAGTGCAGATGCACACCCAAACTAAATCCTGTAAGTACTTGTGTTTTTACAGCATGCTGACTCAGTAATGTCCACCAGCAAGGGCTTCATGGGGCTTCCTCAGCTGCTTTTTTACATCCCCATTGTTTCACTGCTGTTGTTGCATTTAATTAGGGTGTGTAGAGGAGGTCTTCCTAGTAGGTAAAGGTAAAGGGACCCCTGACCATTAGGTCCAGTCGTGGCTGACTCTGGGGTTGCAGCGCTCATCTCACTTTATCGGCCGAGGGAGCCGGCGTACAGCTTCCGGGTCATGTGGCCAGCATGACTAAGCTGCTTCTGGTGAACCAGAGCAGCGCACTGAAACGCTGTTTACCTTCCCACCAGAGCGGGTACCTATTTATCTACTTGCACTTTGATGTGCTTTTGAACTGCTAGGTGGGCAGGAGCAGGGACTGAGCAACGGGAGCTCACCCCGTCACAGGGATTCGAACCGCCGACCTTCTGATCAGCAAGTGGGTTTAACCCACAGCGCCACCTTGCCCTAAACCATGACCTGCCATGTTAAGTACTTTTAAACCATACTGATTTCAAGGAGATGTACAGCTCAATCCTATGCCCATTCAGCAGGAAGCATGTCAAACCAGGAAGTGTATTTATGATTGCAACCTTCAGGATGTATTTAATTCTCTCCCATAAAAACTAGTGGGGATTAAACTTGGGTGCACCAAATCCATTTCCCCCCCTTTTCCTTCCTGTGTTTCAACGGCTTTGAGAAATAGCTGTTCTCATAACTCCTGTAACGTTATTAGTATCGGAGGTTCTGTTTACATAGATAAAGAATTTAGTATGTATGTGGTAGAAATATTTCGCAGTGGGAAAAATAACTGCGTTGCATGCAGAGGACATTTTTTAATGTTCACCATGCACATAAAATCCCTCATGCAGGAAAATATGCTGAAGTCAGTGGGAGTATTGCATTAATAAGGGTTTGTTATGAATATAATGTCTGTGGATTTGGCAATCTTTTTGTCACTACTCCTTTTATAATGTACACAGGGCCCTCGCTTGTATTGTTTAACTTTTTCCTGTGCATGTTTCAGGGGACAGCTTGGATGAAGCCTCTGAGACAGAATTATACAGAGCTTCACAGTAAAGATAGAAGCACTGGAAAAATCAATTGAAGTTAAAGCAGCAGAAAGGGAGAGAAGAGTATTGTGTTTCTTTTGGCACAGTGTTACTCCCAAATTACATCTGTTCTTCGAACATTTTCCAGAAGGAAGGTTCTTAGATCGTACCCTAATTGTATTCAGTAAAAAACCTCCATTCCATCATCTTTTAAATTCTTCTCTACATTTTAGCGCCAAGCTTTGCTGGCATACCCCAGAAAGAATAGAAGCTGCCAGTCCTTTGGAATCACACTAAATAAAGAAGCCCACATTTTTAGGCCTCTTGTCTCTGTTTCTTGGCTGAGTGCAGCATCGCTGATCGAGATCAGCAACTTACAAACAGAACGTTCTATTTATGGAGAGCGGAAAATGCTGCTGGTGCTGGTACACTGAAAACTGAAAAAAGGAATAAGGGTAAAATAACAAATATTAAAACACTGATTTAAAATGCAGAAAGGTGAAACCTGCATAGCTGTCAAGTGTCCCTTATTTGAAGGGACAGTCCCTTATTCCAGCACCATGTCCCGCTGGTGTCCCTTATTGATGGATGTCCCTTAAATGTTCCTTAAATTTCAAAGGAAGCAGCTCCTCTCCCTCCCTCCCTGCTGGCCAACTGTGTTGCTTGGCTGTGTTGCTCACCCAATAAGAAGTCTAAGAACAACTGGGGGTGGAGCTTGCATGCCTTGTGTGTGGCTAGTTAATGCAAGCTGAGGAGGTTTTTGAATGCTGGACGCCATTTTGTTGCACGTGCTGCTGCAAACTTTGCAGTGCAAAGCCAGGCTGGGGAGCCATCTTAAGTTGAGGCTGCATAGGCCTTGTGGTGCATGTGATTCAGATTCTATTCAGTTGAACCTCTGGTTACAAAGTTGGTTGGACAGTGTTCTCGAAGCTACCAGCATGAGGTTGACCAGACTGCAGGAGGACAGGAAGACTGGAGTGCCTGGAACAGGCGAGGCTGCAGGTCCCTTATTTTGGCTGCTGGTCCCTTATTTTCAAGGCTGCTAGCCCCTTATTTTCAAGGCTGCCGGTCCCTTATTTTCAAATCTGTAAGTTGACAGCTATGAACCTGCAATAAATAAATAAATTTTGGGCCAATCCTGGGAAGTGAGCACATAGAGATACTAAGTGACCGTAGAGCAGGGATGGATAACTTGCGGCCTTCAAGACTCCAATTCCTATCAACCCCTGCCCATATGGCCAAAGGTTAGGGATAACGTAGTTATAGCCTGACAACATCCGAAAGGCCACAGGTTCCCTGCTCCGGCTATAGAGATTTTAAGTACCTATTTTGCTCCTTCCAGTTCCCTTGGGATCTCAAATTTCAGCAACACCCTGTGCAAGGCCAAAAGTTGGTCGTCCCCATCCCCCGCCTTTTGTCTTCCATTCTACATCATAGTTGCGTCACCCCTGAGACTCCGCACCCAGTGCGAACGAACTGGTTGCGCTCCCCTAAATCTGCCTCAGCAGTTCCTTGGAGGAAAAGGGCTCCCTTTCAGTTTTGCAAAACTTGGGAGCAAGAGCAGTGTTATTACTTGCCCTTTAATGCTGGCAGTATCAGGGTATGTTCGAACCCATGTGAATATGGTAAGGGGCTGGCAGATGTTTGGGAATAGATGAGGTGTATGTTTCTCTTTGAATTTCTGTGGTAAAGCGTTCTGACAGCACTCACGCCTTGGTCATTATCTTCATGAATGTCTGAAAGTGTTGCGAATGCAAGCAAGGTGGAAGGAACTTGTCATGTTTAGCTTTGGGGGAAAGATGGACCTGTGTGGACATTGACAACCCAGACTTTCCCCAAGGCGTGACCTAGCTACATTGATGTATGATCTACTGATCTGTGATGCATTTTGTACTTGTTTTATGAGTGTAAACTTGTTGTTGAACTTACACTGCTCACTGCTGTGGTATTTTGTTTTCTTCATGTTGGTGGGACAATACGTTTTGCACATAAACTGTTTTCGAAAATCTAAAAACTATCAGAGGCTGAGCCAAGTACCAATGGGTCACAACAAAACATAGGTTGGATATACATTTTCTAATTTTAGCAAAAGCTGAACTGTATAGTAGGAGCCTGTCCATATGCTTCTTTTAGTGTGTTACATGAGCAAGTTGAAGAGGCCTTGGTTGCCACTTTGCTTGAAGTGAGGTAGTCATGATTGTAATTTGTTGGTCTGAATGCCAGTTAAAAACTTCTGAAAGTATCTTGAATGATGCTATGTTGACATGTGATATAGTTTTATGGCGAATTGCTCAAACCAAAATTACCCCTGCAATAATGTCAGTCCACTTCTTGGCATACCAGAAAATTGGCTCCGAATTATGTCGAGAGCGACTGAATCTCCTGTTCTGCAGCTTTTAAAGAGGCAACAAAATGATTACCTGTCAAAAAAAGGGGTTTAAATCTGGGAAACCTTCGCAGAGACCATCAAGCTTCACCCCAAAGTGCCAATTCTGTGAAGTTCGCTTCTGTGACTATTTTTCAACTCTAGTTTTATTTTTGGACTTCTGAGAATATTTTAATAGGCAAAAAAGAAGAGAAGAGAAGAGAAGAGAAGAGAAGAGAAGAGAAGAGAAGAGAAAAGAAAAGAAAAGAAAAGAAAAGAAAAGAAAAGAAAAGAAAGAGCAATAAACTACTTTCAGGAACTTTTTGCCCCTCTAAAAACCTTTCTGGTACAGTGGTGCCTCGCAAGACGAAATTAATTCGTTCTGCGAATTTTTTCGTCTAGCGAATTTTTCGTCTTGCGAATCACGGTTTCCCATAGGAATGCATTGAAAATCAATTAATGCATTCCTATGGTCAAAAAAAGTCCAAACAAAGCCAAATTTGGTACAACAAGAGTTTATTAAGTGCTCTTTAAAGTCACACATACTGTAAAGAGCATTTCAAAAATTGAAGGAACAATAAATTAAGTTTCTAAACATGACAGAAAAACATTTAAAAATCAACAAAGTGTACAGTACATTTTCTAAGACTCTGGGGGACAACTCGAAGAAGGTTCCTCTTCCACTCTTTGCTTCTTGCTGAAGAACCTGTCCATGGTCTGCTGCTTCATCCGCCTTTTCAGCACCTCCCTGAAAGGCGACATGACCCTCGTATCAAAAGTGTTCACAAGGTCATGTGCCACGTGCTTGTCAGGGTGGTGCCGCTGTGCAAAAGCCTGCACATCCTTCCACTTCAGGCAAATGTCCCTCAGTTCTTTGGAGGACAACCGTTCCTCAGTTGCTTCCTCCTCTTCCAGCGAGGCCTGTTCCTGCGCAGCCTCTGCCTGCAGTTCGACCAGCTCCTGGGTGGTCAGCTCGTGGTCGTGCTCCTCCACCAGCTCGCTGATGTCCTCCTCTGTGACCTCCAGGCCCATGGTCCTCCCCAAGGCAACAATGTCCTGCACCACGGTTGACTCTGGTGCATCAGAGTCACTTGGTGCCACACAGTCCGGCCACAGGCTGCACCAAGCGCAATTCAAATTTCTCTGGCTGATCCCGTTCGAGGCCGTGGTGATCATCTTCAAGCAGGTGACGATGTCGAAGTGGTCCTTCCAGAATTCCCGCAGGGTGATGGTGGTGCAATCAGTCACCTCGAAGCATCGCCTGAAAAGCTCCCCCAGCCCCTCCCCAACTGTTGCAAACCCCTCCCCAACTGTTCCCCCAGCCACCCACCACACAGAAATTCAAACCCAGATTTTTTTTTAAAAAAAAACAGCAGAGTGCCCCAATGGTTACAAAAAATCATAAAAATGCAGAAAAAAAAACACACAAGCTTCCAGATTCTTGCAAACCCCTCCCCAACACCAAGTCCTTGAATTCCAAACACCCCAACCCAAAATCCAAAACCCCCCAAAAAAGTTTTAAAAGCATAACTTACCAAATGGCTGCAAAAGAAGTTTTGGAAAAGCTTCAAAAATCACCAAAGTCTTTAAAAACCTCAAAAAAGGCTACTATGTACACTGCGTTCTATGAGTTGCTCCTCGAAGTCAAGTCGCAACTGTATTAATGGTGTTAAGAAAAGGGAAACAAACTTGCAAGGCGTTTTCATCTTGCGAAGCAAGCCCATAGGGAAATTCGTCTTGCGAAGCAGCTCAAAAACGGAAAACCCTTTCGTCTAGTGAGTTTTCCGTCTTGCGAGGCATTCGTCTTGTGGGGGCACCACTGTAATTCTATACAAATGGGCAACACTAGACAGGGGGGGAAATGCTCCGCGAGTTTCAAAAAATTAACTATTTGCTTTTAACAACTCTATAAACAGGTAAAGGTAAAATACCCCCTGACAGTTAAGTCCAGTTGCGAATGACTCTAGGGTTGCGGCGCTCATCTTGCTTTACTGGCTGAGGGAGCCAACATTTGTCCGCAGACAGTTTTTCCGGGTCGTGTGGCCAACATGACTAAGCTGCTTCTGCCAAAACCAGAGCAGCACATAGAAACGCCGTTTACCTTCCCGCCGAAACGGTACCCTATTCATCTACTTGCACTGGTGTGTTTTCGAACTGCTAGGTTGACAGGAGCTGGGACCGAGCAACGGGAGCTCACCCTGTCATGGGAATTGGAACTGCCAACCTTCCAATCAGCAAACCCAAGGCTCAGTGGTTTAGACCACAGCACCACCCCCGTCCCTAACAACTCTATATGTGGGTCCAAATAAGAATTAAGCAATATGACCTTCAGACTTCTTTTTTTACAACACTGAAAAAAGGCCTAGTTTGCATATTGTACAAGTTATGCTTGTAAATTAACCAGAACATAAAGTTGGTTCCCTAGGCTTACAACAGCATGTCCTGGCCACTGATGAGGGCCAGAGGACCTTGAGAGTGTATTAGGCTGCTTTTTACCTAAAGCCGCTACTAGGCTACTAGGGTGCTGAAATGGGATTGTAATGCCCAGACTGGACAGAATGTGCAAACCGCTTCTTGTATGGGAGCCATTTTTGGATTTGGCCAAACATTATCATTAGTCCCAGAACATCATCAGCATCATCAATCCCTATGTGCTTGCTTATCCATCTCTGCAATGCTTGCTCAAACTTCTAGATTTGCAAGTAAAAAGGTTGGTACAGAGCTATCATTAATTTCTAGCACTGTCTTCTTCAAAAGGAGATTGCATTTGTAAAGGCTGCCTTGAATTTCTCAGGAGTGGTAGAAAGCAGGGATATTTCATTAGCTCTGTGGGAATACCTCTTCTATGTGGTTCCTTCTATCCCTAAATGACTTCAGTTCAAGATGGTTATTATAAGAACTGTATAACTTTAAAACCAATGCCTCAGTTTACATGTTGTCCTCTATCTCGCTCTTCCCTCTTTCCTTTTGTGCCCTGCTTTTAGATCATAGATCTGAAGGCAAGCACTGTAAGTAAACCACTCTGGGGGGCTTTTCAGCTTCAGAGTGGGGTAAAAACAATGGAAACAAAAATGTTGAACCTTATTGCGAGCTCCTTCACAATATTTCGTTTATTCATTGCAGATGACGCAGAAATCCAAGAAGTTTCTTCTACAACATTTAATGATAAATTTTACAACCCAGTATATAGCTCATATTTTTAACCATCCCACTTTTGCGTGAATCGGAACGTTTCAGAGGTGTTGCTGTGAGTGCACTGAACCGTTTAAAATCTCTGACTCAAAACACATCAAGAAGAACCATCTTCTCATCTCCCTCTCTGCTGGAGATCCAACAGCTGCAATGCAAATTCTTGTTAGATTTGCTGACACCTTTATAGTATTGTGGCATTTTGCAAACACCACACTCTAAGGTAGAAGTACCCCTTGTATACATTGAAAGTGAATACAGTACAGTATACCGTAATTTTTGTCTTTGTCTTTTAGAGATGAAAAATCTTAACATGCTGAGTCTGACTTGAAATATGGATGGTTTATGTGCATATTTACCTCAACCACCCAAGCTGGAGGGGGGGGGGAACGCTGTGTTGACACACAGTGCTGTGAGGAGAGCCCTCAAATGGACATTTTTCCTTAAAAAGGGTGGCCTTTAAAGTCTTTTTCAGTAAAAAACAAACAAACAAACAAACGTGAGGTACAAAATGTAAGGTGGAAGGGAGGCAATTGCACCCAGGCAATAAAAGTGCAACCATGGTCATACATATTCAGGGCTGTATTTAGGTTTGATGAGGCCCTAAGCTACTGAAGCTAATGGGGCTTTTTATGTGTCCAGCTGTCCTTTGTCAACAACAAATTGTCACTGTTCTTTGTGTTGAATATATGCTATATGGTGATTTATGGACCTAATGGGTATCTAAAGCCATTTGCACATGTTTCTGTATGTAGATTTTATTTTATTTGTTTTTCATCTTATATTTTGGAAATGTACATCCACGGTTTTTTCCCTTTATTTTTTTGGGGGGCCCCCCAAAAGAGTGGGGCCCTAAGCTACAGCTTGTTTAGCTTATAGGAAAATCAGGCACTGGATTCCTTAGCAGTTAAGACCCACTGACTGAACTCGGTGAAAAAGCGCTTTGGGGGATTGCAGCCTTAATAAGGGGGCGCGAGCCATATCAAGGCGGCAGCAGCAGCAGCAAGCCTGGGCTGCTTCGCTTGCAAAAGCGCTTTCCCTCCAAAGCGGGACACAAAACCGCCGCCGTGAGAGCGCGCGCGTCCAACCCTCTTCGGGCGCTGCAATGGGGGAGCCCAAAGTAAGCAGCAGCAGCAGCAGCAGCTCCCGGGCTCCCCTCAGCGGCGGCGGCGTCGGGCCGCCCACCCAAGCCATCCCGAGTCCGGCTCTTGTCTCTCGCTCTGCCTCCTCTGCTTGGCGGCTGCCGGGAGGCCGGGGGAAGAAAAGAGAGATGCGTTTGATGATGTAATCGCCAGTCAGTGAGCGGTGAAATTTAACACCGAGCGGCGGTGGGGAGGATTCGCTTTGCTTTGGGGTTGGCTGCTCGCTCTGCTCTGCTCCGCAGCCAGAGGCAGAGTCTCCTTTTCAGCTCCGGATGCCTGCGCTGTTGCCACTAGAAGCTGCAGAGAGAGCAATTTAAAAAGTTTGGTGGGGGGTTTTTTTGCCTGCGCGTTGCAGAGCTCCCCCCCCCCTTTTTTTTTTCTTTGCCAGTCTGGACCTTTGCTGCAGCTGTTCCCCCCCTTCCGTGCAAAAACCCACCCCGCCGAAGCCCCTCACGCCAACCACCACGCGACACCCAAACAACAGCGCCCGGGCGGCCGCCGGCGAGGCACGCGCGAGGCGCCCCCTCTCGCGCCTTTGCCGAGCTGGCGCTTCCCCGCCATGCGGAGCGAGACCCGCTAGGGCGACCTTCGCGCAAGCAGCAGCAGCAGCAGCTCCTCTCTGGGCGGAGCGGAGCCGAGGAGCGGCGTCGGAGTTTCATGGACAGTACCTGAAGCCCCTGGCTGTGAGGAAGCGCTTGAGGAGGAGGAGAGGGGGCGCCCCGAGGAGAAGGAGAAGACAGCCGCCTTCTGTTTTCGGTTAGAACTTCGCTGCCCGGACAAATGCATACAAATGCCTTTAGGAGCTCAAAGGACAAGGAGTGGAAGCATCTCTCCCACCGCGAAAACGTGAGTTTCAGGCGGGGGGGGGGCGGCCGGGGAGGCGAGAGCGCGGGATGGAGGAGCCGCGGGGCGCGCCGCGCTCTCGCCGCTTGTCAACGCGGTGGCCGAGCGGCGGGTCCCGGCTGTTGCAGCGGCGAGGGGGTGGGGGGTGCCTGCTTATGATGGGGGGGACACAGAGGAACCAAGTTCCCCAATGAAATATTTTGAGGACCCTCCCCAAAAAAGTTGATGGCCATTCACACGGTGTGCGTGCGCCCTGACTTGCGATGATTGCGTGGGGCGGGGCTTTATTTTATTCAAGTTGGCACCAATGAGTTGACAATGGTCAACAGCAAAGATGCTCGTTTGTTGGAAGATCTCCCTTCTCCTTGCCCGGCGAGGCTGTTTCTGGACCTGATGTTTTAAAGCCCTCGTGGGGGAAAGTTGTTGGCGCGTTTCCCATTCCTGGGAGGAACAGGATGCCGGGACTCCCAGGTTTCCCCCAGCTGTCCCTGGGAGTTACCAGGTCCGCTCATCTGCAAGGAGACTCTAGCTTTCTCGGTTGACCTTTCCCCTCGTTAAACCAGAAGGAAACATGGGTCCTTTTTTTTGCATTTTATTTTTTAAAAAATATTAATTCTGTTTTATTTCCAGCACCAGATGACAAGTTTGAGTGGGCTGGCCTGAGTTGGGAAGCAGTTGATTGATTAATGATGAACTGGCAAGTTTGTTTGGGTTTGCTGAGAGCAGACTTAGGGAGGAAGCATCTCTCTTAACCAGAGATGTCTATGGTTGCCCTAACCACAGCATTCTTCTCCACAGTTTGCCAGCTCTCCTGGATAGTCTGCAAGGACATGCCAGCTCTGCAGAGGAGCAGCTCCCAGAATTAATATTATTCCTATTGGAACTGGGGACGGACTTCTGTGTGTGGATTCCAGCTCCACATCGAAAAGCCACCTCTCCCCCCCTCCCACTCAACATCTACCACTCTGGCAAGAACTTGCTTACATTGATCCTGTGAACCATTAGATTAGCAGATCTGTCCCAGTCACTACAATGAGCATAATCATTCTCCCCTGATTTCTGAACATTGATGCTCCCTAGAGCCAACACATGGTTTTTTTTTTTAAATAAAAAAATATTTTTATCTTTGGACTTCCTACCTACCTAGGAGCAAAAAAATTGCCCTTTCTTGCCCAGTCTGATGAGGAAGGGCCTATCAGGGTATAAGGACAACATGCAACCCATGTGGGGAGGCCTCACATCCCTGTGCATGTGTGAGATGTTCATGGTATGAGACATAATGAGGGTGAAGTTGTGCCTTTCCGTCCATCCTCCCTGGAAGGGCACAGTTCATGTGTGTTATTTTTAGAGAAGGAACCATTTGGGTTCCAAGCAGATTTGGCTGCATTCTAGAGGAGGGAGCTGCTGCAAAGACTTAGCTGCCTGCAGACACCCGTCTTTCTTTCTTTTAAGAAAGAAACAAAACCCTTGTTTTAAACCAATCATTATTTTTATTTTTTTACTGGTGATCTGGGGCTATTTAAAGTTCCTGCGTTCATGAAGCATGACAGAAAAGCACTTGCTTTCCCATCTGTGCAGCCCGGTTTTGGGAAGGAAGCAAAAGGGCACCCAAGATGACTGTTATTGGGAGAGGAAGGAGAGGTTTGGAGAAGGGTTGCTTGTTTGTACATGTGTGTGAGAGAGAGGGGAAGAGAGGAGGGGGCAGGGAGGCAGCTGACTGGAAAACCTCTCTCCCACCCTCTTTTGCTCAATTCACAGGCAAGTGCTGCATTGAGAGGTCAGGTTGCCAAAACTTAGCTTCATTCCGCTTCCCTCTAGTTCATCTTTAGTAATAATCTTTCTCTTTCCCTGAAGGCAACCAGGAGCAAAGAGGCATTTGTTGTTACTTGTGATGGATAGGACTACTTAGTTAGGTTTGACTTACAGGCATGAGAAATCAAGGTGATCTTCCTGGATGCAGTTTGATTTGCCCTGGGCTTTTGCTCATTTTCTGCTTAGAAAATCAACAGGCTCTGCCAAGCAGCCAATTCTTTTAATTTAATACAGCAGAGTCTCTTGGGGCAGCTCTCTGTAAACAAATCCCTTGGCGTGCGAGGTAGTCTTTCCACGGAAGAGCTGGAGAGCAATTTGCTTTGTTGAGATTTGCAAGGCTGACTCCTTTTGTTTTATGCTTCGCTGGTCTGAATTTATTCTTCGTCAGATGTGTCTGCTCTTTAAGGCCCAGTTCTCATTGAGGTAGTTAAACATGGATCTGGAGAGGAGCACTTCAAATGATTGAATGTCCTTTCAACCAGAAAAATAAAAAATTATGGGAGCAATAATTTTAGCGGAGAGCTCTGGCAATCATTCCATAAGCATTTCAGCCCAAATAAGTACCTGCCCCTTAGGGACGCGGGTGGCGCTGTGGGTTAAACCATAGAGCCTAGGACTTGCCGATCAGAAGGTTGGCGGTTCGAATCCCCGCAACGGGGTGAGCTCCCGTTGCTCGGTCCCTGCTCCTGCCAACCTAGCAGTTTGAAAGCACGTCAAAGTGCAAGTAGATAAATAGGTACCGCTCTGGCAGGAAGGTAAACTGCGTTTCCGTGCGCTGCTCTGGTTCGCCAGAAGCGGCTTAGTCATGCTGGCCACATGACCCAGAAGCTGTCTGCGGACAAATGCTGGCTCCTTTGGCCAATAAAGCAAGATGAGCGCCGCAACCCCAGAGTCGGTCACGACTGGACCTAATGGTCAAGTGTCCCTTTACCTTTACCTTTAGACTTACGTGGGGCTTAGTCATGCGGCCACATGACCTGGAAGCTGTACGCTGACTCCCTTGGCCAATAAAGCTAGATGAGCGCCGCAACCCCAGGGTTGGTCACGACTGGACCTAATGGTCAGGGGTCCCTTTACCTTTACCTGAGTACCAGTCCCTTAGGAGCTAGATGTCTAATTTTCTATGAGCCAGTCTTCCAAAATGAACTTTAGATTGAATACTTGACTAGCCTAACCCGGTGTTAGGCTAAGAGATGGTGACTGGCCCATGGTCACCCAATGAGCTTCATGGCTGAGTGCAGAATCAAATCTTGGTCTCCCAAGTCATAGTCCCACACTCTAACCATTATGCCACACTGGCTCATTGCCTGCAGATAGTGCATGGGCCCAGCAGATGATGGTTATGATAGGATTTGGATGCAGTGTTATCCCACAAAGGCTAGTGACAGCAGGGCAGGGATTTCAGATGATGAGTAAATGCGAGGGGATTGTGTTAGCCCCAGCTGATGCACGTGCAGGGCGCAGGTTCAGCTGCCATGAGAGGGAGCCATACATGTGTATGCATGTATGTATGTATGTATGTATGCATGCACGTAGGGCTCCTCTGTCTGAGAGAGGGGTTCCCTGGTCGGTCAGTATCCTGTATGCATGGGGCAACATCAGTATGCACTTAGATCTTGTTCTCATGGCCATGTGGGCGTCTGTCTGAACCCTCCCAAGGTTTTGGGAGAAAACCTTGGACCCAGCTATACAGCTGCAAATATAATGTTTTAAGTGCATTATACAAATGGGACACCAGATGGCGCTGATGAGCTAACGACAAATTCCACAGGTTTTTAAGAATGGTTTTTTAAAAAAACATTTGCACAGTGTTTTTTATATGTGTGTTGTTTCAGCCCTTGTGAATTTCACCAATGATGGTAAAATTTACCCCCACTTAAAAAACCCTGTATGTATCCACACAATACAGGAGGGATAGCTAAAATGGTGCCCTCCAGATGTTTCGGTCTACAACTGCCATTATCCCTGACCTTTGACCTTGCTGCCTGAGGCTGATGGGAATTGTAGACCAAAACACCTAGAGGGCACAACGTCGGCTAACCCTGTATAAGTGCTTGTCAGGGCCGGCCTTACCGTTAGGGAGTTGGACAGCCATCCGGGGCAGCAACAGTCCTTGGCAGATCCTTCTGCACCTCCAGCTGTTCTGCTACATGGCTTTGTCTGGGCTCCCTAAGCTGGTCTGCTGCTCCAGATGTGGTGGTGGAGCTGTCCTGTCACTAGTGTTGAAGTAAGATTCAGCTGCTAATTTATTTGGCTTCTGCATGTGGAACTAGGAGGAGTTGCTATCTTGTCCCTTGCCTCAGGTCACAAAATGTGTCTGTCCTGATGGTTGTGATTAATGGATGCTTCCAGATAGGTCTTTATTATGGGATGGGAGCTCATCATGCTTACCCTTTTTCTATAACATCAACATAACATCATTGGCGTCAAAATGCCAACCCCTACTTTGCCTTTAAGGGACGCGGGTGGCGCTGTGGGTTAAACCACAGAGCCTAGGACTTGCCGATCAGAAGGTCGGCGGTTCGAATCCCCGCAACAGGGTGAGCTCCCGTTGTTCGGTCCCAGCTCCTGCCAACCTAGCAGTTCGAAAGCACGTCAAAGAGCAAGTAGATAAATAGGTACCGCTCCAGCGGGAAGGTAAATGGCGTTTCTGTGCGCTGCTCTGGTTCGCCAGAAGCGGCTTCGTCATGCTGGCCACATGACCTGGAAGCTGTACACCGGCTCCCTTGGCCAATAAAGCTAGATGAGCGCCGCAACCCCAGAGTCAGCCCCGACTGGACCTAATGGTCAGGGGTCCCCTTTACCCTTTACCCTTTACTTTACATCCCCAGAGTTGGTCAAGACTGGACCTAATGGTCAGGGGCCCCTTTACCTTTACCTCACTTTGCCCTTATTTAATCTGGATTTAACATTTCTGGGGGAAAGCTGATTGGTTAACAAAAAAGCTTTTGCCATTGACCTGCTTGTGATATCTGTCCAGCTTTTTGCAGTATTAAGCTTCCATCTGGAAACACCCCCAAATCTATGGGGCAGGGTGTATTGTCAGCAGATACCAAGAAAATCTGTTTCTCACGCTTTCTGCAGCATATATTGCCAGCCCTGAGAATTACTGAAGGATTTGGTCATGTAAATGACTGTTTATGTTTTTGGCAGTGGCTAAAAATATTGGCACTGTTATAAAAATAGTAAAATACTGTTTATGTTATAACTTTCTATATGCAGGATGTTGTTTAGACAGTAACAGTCCTAAAACCTAGGAGCCATTGTGGACCGAAGACTGAATATATGAATCCAATGGCTGCAGCCAAAAAAAATGGCAATGCAGTAAGCCCCTGCAATCTGCATGCATTTAACTTGTGCACATTCAGCTTTAGGCACTTGGCCCCCCAAAATGGGGGGGGGGGGGAATTAAAAGGCGGCAAGGTATTAGGGAAAATGAATGTGGCAATCCATGCCCCCCCCCAAGAACCCAGTGAGTTTTGACTATACAGTGGTACCTCAGGTTACAGACTCGGCTAACCCAGAAATAGTATCTCGGGTTAAGAACTTTGCTTCAGGATGAGAACAGAAATTGCGAGGCGGTGGCAGCGGGAGGTCCCATTAGCTAAAGTGGTACCTCAGGTTAAGAACAGTTTCAGGTTAAGAACGGACCTCCAGAACAAATTAAGTTCTTAACCCAAGGTACCACAGTACATGCTTTTGGCTTTAGGTGCAATCCCTGGAACGTAACCCCAACATAAGTTGCTGGCCTACTGTACTGTTTTGGGTTACATTAACAAATGCATTATTTAAAAACAAAACAAGAGCTAACAGAAACTTGGGTAATTGGTGGCTTGGGAGCTCTCAAAGTTTTCCATCACACTGCCAATACTGGACCCACCCCACCCCACTGCAGTGCAAGCTGAGAGCTTTACAACAAAACAAAAGAAGCAATCTCCTTGCCTTGTGAATAACATAGCCCTATGTGAGGAGTGAGGGTGTTAAAAAATCATTGACTTACTGCTTAGCTTGTGCAGGAGTGAGTCAATGAGTAAAACCATCTTAGCAAGCACTAGCTCAGTTTCTACTTTTTGTTCCCATGTCATCCTCTTAGGACGTGGGTGGCGCTGTGGGTTAAACCACAGAGCCTAGGACTTGCCGATCAGAAGGACGGCGGTTTGAAACCCTGCGACGGGGTGAGTTCCTGTTGCTCCGTCCCAGCTCCTGCCCACCTAGCAGTTCGAAAGCACGTCCAAGTGCAAGTAGATAAATAGGTACCACTCCGGCGGGAAGGTAAACAGTGTTTCTGTGAGCTGCTCTGATTCATCAGAAGTGGCTTAGTCATGCTGGTCACATGACCTGGAAGCTGTACGCCGGCTCCCTCAGCCAATAAAGCGAGATGAGCGCCGCAACCCCAGAGTCAGCCCCGACTGGACCTAATGGTCAGGGGTCCCCTTTACTTTACATCCTCTTAGTAAGGTGCACATATGATAAGCCCCTGGCTTAGGGTCATAATAGGGAGCATGCAGTCACAACCTGCAGCCATTAAAGGCATCAGGGTCTGGACAGCCTGCTTCAGACACCTGCTTATCCTGTCCCATGTCCTATGTAGGGTTTCCACATGCAACACATGCTGCTAGTCTTCTGCTAAATGCTCACTGCAGAAGCTCTTCATTGCTCCTTCTGACTTGCTACCTGTCCTCTGAGCACCCTGTTCCTGCCAGAATGAGCATTGTTTCATGATGGCAGGAGATCACAGAGGTGTAGCAATGGAAGGTGGATAATTTTTATTTATTTTTTACTAGGCGCATGGAGAAAGCAGGAGTTGGCAAGTGCTGAAGCAGGCTCTCTTGTCTGCAATATTTATTAGGGGGAGGGGCCCTCCTCCCTTATAGAGTCACAAAGAGGCAAAATACTACGCAGTTCTCATCCAGGGGATTTTTCATATGTACATCTAAGTTGACACCATGCAGTTCAGTATCTCATAACTTGCAGCTGAAATGTGCACACTACCTCCATTATTAAAAAAAAGAGGTGGCTTTTTGAAATTTGCTATCTCTCTATGGTCTTTGATCCATGATTATTGTTTCGTACATACAGCTTGTGATTTGATGTTGCAGTGATGACTGTGCATACACTTCTCAGAACGAGTATGCTCATCCAGTGGCATAGCCTGGGAGTGCCCACAGGTTGGCCCGGGCGCAAAATTTGTTAGGGGCGCAAAATTTCAAACACCCGGTGCTGCCTCCATACAGCTACACACTTCCATCGCTGGGCTCTGTTGAAAACAGCTTCTCCATTCAAACCAGGAAGTGACCTCTCCAAACAACGGAACAACTCTTCTTAGCTCTGCGGCTGCGATCTCCTGGGTGACATCTATGCCGTAGGCAGTTGAATGTGCGTACGTACTCTGTCTGTTTCCCTCCCCCCTCTTTCCACGGCCCCGGACACTGGCAAACCACGCTACGCCCCTGTCCATCTGAGGGTTAAATAAACACTACCCGTCACCTCAGAGTCATATCGTAAGTCCAAACAAAGAGTGAAAGCATATAAAGCTTGGTTCGATAACGTTTCCGTATAGCTTCATGAACATGGCATATGACCAGCTACCGTTTGTGGCAGTGTTGCTTTTAAGCTTTTCATTGAGAAATAATGTGGCTAGATGCACAAGAGGACAGGGCTTCTAAACTCCTAGCAGCTGAATTCCGTTTTTCTGCATGACTATTAATGGCGCAGGAGCCTTACCTACTTTCACAAAGAGAAAGCATTTGGAAATCACAGTGAATTGGCAGCACAGTACTAGAAAAGTTTGGATTTGATATCCCGCTTTATCACTACCCTAAGGAGTCTCAAAGCGGTTAACAATGTCCTTTCCCTTCCTCCCCCACAACAAACACTCTGTGAGGTGAATGAGGCTGAGAGACTTCAGAGATGTGTGACTAGCCCAAAGTCACCCAGCAGCTGCACGTGGAGGAGCGGGGATGCGAACCCGGTTCCCCAGATTACGAGTCTACCGCTCTTAACCACTACACCACATTACTAGGCATGTTTGCTCTTAAGCAAGTTGTGCTGTATTCATTCGGGCTTGTTTCCAAATGCCATTGCAGCCATACTGTGCCAGCTTGTTCATGCTTACTCAGAAATAGGTTCCATCCAGTGTGTTCACTGGAGCTTTCTCTCAAGTAACTGAGAACATAGGAAGAGCCCTGCTGAATCAGAGCATCCCGTTATCACAGTGGCCAACCAAGTACCTAAAGGAAGCCAAAAAGCAGGACACGAGTGCAACATCACTCCTCCTACTTCTGCTTCCTAGTGACTGGGTTGTAGCCTTGTTTTACCTGCGTTCTTGTTTTCTAGTTTTAGCATTTAGGCTAAAGCATTTTAAAGTGCATATCTGCAGCAATAACCAATTAAAGCCAAAACCCAGACTCTTAGGTTGCTAGCAAAAAACTATGCGCTGCACAGGAGGGTTTCTAGAGCTGCATACTACCCACCTGTGTTTTGCACACGAATGTTGACAGCTAACCATGGGGGGGGGGGGGGAATAAGAGCCTGTATGGAATATTAGGGAAATGCTCTCTACAACTTTTCCAGCCAATTCCGGGGGGAAATATTAAGAGTTTATCACTTTAAGCAAAAACGCAAAGAGGCTAAACTGCAAATGCATATGAAGTGAAAGATGAAGTGAGTATCCTTTCCTATACAATCTTGCTTCAAATTGCATTCCCCTCCCCCTGTGCTTTAGAGCCCGATGGAAAAAAAATGTTCTGTAGGTACTGGGGTTTGAGCAACTGTTCACTACTTGAGTAGCTGTGATGGGATTTGCTCGTCATTTGTCTTTCTGCGTACATCTTTCTCCAGAGACCCTCTGATAGTTTCCTGGCTGGTTTTGGGGCCTTGCAAATTGGGTCCAGATGAGGGAAAAGATTTTGAAGTTGGTGAGCAAAAGGATGTGTGCGTGTGTGTGTGTGTTTGTGTGTGTGTGGTGCTGGTGGTGGGGAGAGGAATAATCACAAGCGTGTTTATCGGAACTGTGAAAGAAATGGCCAGGATGAAGTTTGGCTTTCGGGTAAGCGGGTGAGGTGGGCTTCTGAGAGGCTGCAAACAATTTGCAGATTCCAGGCAGGGAAACCATGAAGCCGAGTTTCTGAAAGGTTAATCTGGACCACCCTAAGCATATTACCCCATTGTTGATGTGTGGTCGTCATCCCCTGCTTCCCAGTTTTTTTCTGGGCTCAGTTCAAAGTGCTTGTCTTGACCTTGAAGATTTAAAGATCCTGAGACCTTAGTGTCTAAGTCTGATCTAAACTAGGACCACTTTCCACACATGGATATGGCCATCAGCTGAAATTATCTCTGAAATTACCCTCTGAGATCAGGTGGCAGACCATCAGACAAATCTGCACAGATACAAGACTATAGAAAATGAAGGAACTGTTTTGCAATGTGTCACAGCAATTGCGTTCAAGTTTCATTCAAGCTATCAACATGAAAGGGACTTGGACTTATTTTTTCCTTCTCTTCATTCCCAACTTACAACTGTGGAAAAAGAAATAATACATGTATTCATGGGAAGAGATCAGTTTTCTAAATTGATTCACCTTCTGTAGCTTAAGGAATGGATTGCCAATCTTTAGAAATCCCTGAACTGGCTACCTTTTGTTTGTGGTTTCTTGTAAGTTCTACCTCTGTTCTTTATATTAGGCAGAAAGAACTGCAGACCTTGAACAGCCATTTCCCTATCTTCCTTTAGGCTAGAGTTGAATAACTCATGGCCAAGTGAATTTTCAAAAACCTTACGAGGGATAGATAGATAGATATAGATATAGAAAATCATTTTTTTCTGAAAAAGATAACCCTGACAACAGGAAACAGATCAATATATCAGTTACAATAGGCCATTAGGATTTTGTGGGGTTTTGTTTATCAGATCTCTTTGATTGGTTTATTTTGTAATGCAAAATATAGCATTACTAATATTCAATCATTCTTAAATCTGGCATGGGCTTTTGGGATTGTTTGATTTAGACTGCCAAGCAAAGTATGAGTTATTAACCAGGACTGAATCTTAATTATAGGGTAATCAGTATTATGCTTGTTTGTTTTTAAGAGACACATTTTAGCGGGTGCCGTTGCCAATTTTGAAGTACTGTACCAGATTTCATAATTTCCTTACTGTAGTCTTGTTCTTTAGAAGTTCTGATGTTACGGTCTATACAAGGATAATAAATTTTTCCTTCCCTGCCATATCTTGATAACTTATTTTTTAATAGCTGCTTCTTCACCGGCCCACCTTCTTTATTTCCGGAAAAATACGCTGATTACAGTAGCTTCCGACCCTGGGCTTTATTCTAAATCACATGCCATATATTAATATTTCACCTAGTAAGGACAAGCAAAGTTCATATAACAGTTTGCAAGAAAGAAGCAAAGGATTCTGGGAGTTGAGTCAAGCATCCTGTCAGGCTAATTCATCCTTCTCTAGCCAGGGCCCCACAGATTGGCCAACAGACACCAGTTGCCATTTGAGAAGGAAGAAAAGAGTGAGGGAGGCAGGCAAAAACAACATCAGTCTGCTCCCGTCAGACTGGTTTTCAGGTATAAAACATTCTCATTATATTCAGTTTTGGAAGGCTCAGAAATATATCTATCCAGTGCCATTTTTAGCATAAAATGAACAGTTCCTTTTCTTCCTGTTTTCTGAATTGAGAATTGGCTGCTGAGCATAAAATATCATTATCAGTGTTGCTTTCTCTCCTGGATTTTAGTAGGACGACTTTTGCAGCCAAAAGAGGAGCTACACACTTGGTGCTGCACAGTTTCTTTGTTTTCTTTTTTTAAAAAAACCTTTTAATGTTGACTAGAGACAAAACAACGTCGAAGGAAACATTATTCAGAGCCTATGCCTTGGTAATTTGTAAAAAGTTCCCTCTGAAGTATAACATCTGCAGCAGGTGTGTTTTCTCATATCAGATGTCGAAGGGAAACCAGACAGAATGAAGTCAGCTGGAGCAGCCTCTCAGGAAGAACTTGTATAGTAAAAGTGAATTATTTACAGTACAAGAATGATTTTTTTATATTTCAGGTTGCCAACAGTTTTTCGGAAAGTTTTTTTTAAAGCTGTGTGAGGAATAGAAAGGTGAACTTGCATTAACAGGGATAACTAGCAGAGCCCTCAACGCCCCTGCTTGAAAAATTTGCTAATACTTCTTGTATTTAGACAGAGGTGGTGGTGGTGAATATTGTGTAGAAGCAAACTGCAAAACTTTTTCTGTAGAAGCCTCAAATTGTTATTTGTTTGGGGTAAACACTTTTACAATTATGTTGGCAAAAGATTAGAAGGTGAATCTTGCCTTGGCATGGAAAGACCCTGTTTGAATGGAATGCTAAACTATGGCTTATTGCAGAGTGGCTAACCTGTGGCCCTCCAGGTTGCTGCCGGAGTCCCAACTGCAATCAGCTCAAGCTGTGAACAGGAATGATGGGAGTTGTAGTCCAGCAACATCTGTGGGGCCACAGCTTAGCCACTTGTCATTCAGAATTACGTGCACAAGTCAGCAGGAGCTTCACTCATAGACTGCTCCTCTTTTCAAGATTGGGCACTTTTGTTTCTGCTTGTTATTACTTTAAAATGTGATTTCTTCAAGCCAGCCGCTAACAAGTTGTTGTTTATGATCTCGACTTGTTCTCAAACTGAAGTTTCAAGTAACCAGAGTTTCCCAGGTTTGGCTGTAACGAGGAACTGTTGTTAGCTTCACAGTGGAAGCGGATACTTCCTGTCTCCCCACCTTCTTGGGAGTGGGGAGGGAAAGCTATCATGCAAGCCCATGCCTCGTGCATTTAATGCATTTGAACCGAACCATCTGCATTCTTGCTGCTGTTAAAGATGTAGGGGCAGAGCCAGTTTAAAAGTTGTTTTTATTCAGAATGGAAGCAAAGATAAATACAAAACGCAATATACGTGCAGCCTGATTTCATGCAGAGTTAGGTAGGTAAGTCTATAGTTTTCAGTCAACTATTTTTCTCTTCACTCAGGGCTGATTCATGTATTACATTTCACCTTCCTTGACTATTAACACTAGTATAAGATGTGGAATAGCCTCTCTCTTGTGAACAGCTGGATGCATTTTTGTTTGATGTCAATTTCACTCCCCCTCACAGGTGTTCATTTTTGGAGAGTGCGTTTCTTTCACTCGATCTGAAAGACAAATAATACGAAACTAATAGTGACTTGGCCATGCAAAAATAACGTAGATACATATCTTAGGACAAGGGGATTAGAATCCGCACTGATTGAAAAATAACAGGATAGATAAATTCAGAGCCTGTTCACTATTCAGGTAACCATCTGCGCAGGCAATAGCTACAGGAATTTTTTTTACTCTGTAGAGCTTTTGTTCATGGATTTTTATGGGACATAAACCCTCGTCTGAAATGCCCCCCCCTCCCCACTGCCTGCTTCACTCCCAACATTATAATCCTTGCTGGCTCCACCCCTTGACTTCTATATGATTGGTGTGAGGTGTGAACAAGGAGCTTATTTACATTATACCTGAAGGTCCTGTATACCTGAAGGATTATTTGGTTCAGGTCCTGTATACCTGAAGGAGTGTTCTCCACCCCCATCATCCAGCCCAGACACTGAGGTCCAGCGCCGAGGGCCTTCTGGCGGTTCCCTCACTGCGAGAAGTGAGGTTACTGGGAACCAGGTAGAGGGCCTTCTTGGTAGTGGCGCCTGCCCTGTGGAACGCCCTCCCAGCAGATGTCAAGGCAATAAACAACTATTTTACTTTTAAAAGACAACTGAAGGCGGCCCTGTTTAGGGACGTTTTTAATTTCTGATGCTGTATTGTTTTTAATAGTCAGTTGGAAGCCGCCCATCTGGCTGGGGAATAAATAATAAATTATTATTATTATTATAATTATTATACAGCTGTTGTTATTTATTAATTTGATTTATATACTGCCTTTCATCCAAAGATCCTAGGGCGGTGTACAACATTAAGAACACGTTTTACAGAGCATCAAGAATAAAAACCTAATAAAAAAGCATAACAGACAATGTAAATAACAAATTAATCATAACAGTACCCCCCCCCATTTTTATTTGTCTTCTGCAAGATGCAGAACAAACAGGGAGGGGGCTGGATTCTGCCTTGGAGCAGCCTACTTGGGCTGTGGGCACATTGCTGTCTTAAAAACGCAGGTCGTTGTTCTTTTTCTCCATTTGGATCAAAATCAGTTTGACGGGGGGCGGGTGGTGGTGGTGGAGACAGTTGAAAAGGCAGCATTCACAGGGATAGCGCCAGACTGTGGTTGGCACCCAGTGGGTGCAGAGTAAAGGGGCTCTTGGGAAGGGTCCACAACAACATGGAGCAAATGGGTCAGTGCATCTGGCTGTTAACTGGAAGGTTGGTGCTTCAAGCCCACCCATGGATGGCTGTAGGCAAAAGATTCCTGCATTGCAGGGGGTTGGACTAGTTCAGTGTTTCTCAACCTGTGGTTCCCCAGATGTATGTTGGACTACAACTCCCATCATGCCTAGTCAGCATGACCAGTGGTCAGGGATGATGGGAGTTGTAGTCCAACAACATCTGGGGACCCACAGGTTGAGAACCGAACCTTGGGTACCTTCCAACTCTGCAATCTTATGATTCTATGAAATGCTTTGTTCAAATTCTTTCCCACAGATCTCCATGCTGTGTGTGTAGCAGACCATGTGTGTTCCTTATAGTTTGCTTTACACTTTCCATGGTATCAGTTGCCTTGGGTGATGTTAATCGACCAGGCTGGAAAATGCTCAGGGTATTTTGCCTTGCTGATGCTCATCTACACGGAACATAGCACAAGCAAGTGCTGGTCTCTTTCTTCTCCTTTTTGGCTCATTATATGAAAGTGTTTGCACATCTAGCTGCCACCATTTCCTTCTTCCTTATAGGCACATTAAAAGAATAGTAATCCTATGGAAGGACAGGGTAAATTAAGGTTTTGAAATGAAATAATAATAATAATAATAATAATAATAATAATAATAATAATAATAATAATTTGTTGACTGAAAGGCTGTCACACAGAAGAGGGCAAAGACTTGTTCCCTGCAGCTACAGGGGTCAGGGATAAACCTGATGGCATCAAGTGACTGGAGGATAGATTTCAGTTGAACATTAGAGGAAACCTGTTTCCAATCCAGTGGAACCAATTAACGTCAATGGGTAGTGGTCTCTCCCTCCCTGGAGGCCTTCAGTCAGAGGCCAGACACCCATCTGTTGGGGATACTCTAATATTGGATTTCTAGAAGGTGGAATAATGGCCTTTTCGACCCCTTCTACCTCTGACTCTTTGGCTAAACGTTAACATTTTGTGTAACACAAACATTAATGCATATCACAGCTGGGGTCCCCAATGTGCTCTGCCTCAGACAAACACCTTCTTTGGCATCTACTAAGGCCTCTGTCCCTGACAATTTTATACTGTATATCTCTTTAAAGAGATTGAACGTTTGGGGGCTTATTTGTTTGTGGTGCGTACTACTTTATCATTATGGTTCGTCTTGCGGCGCCACCTAGGTCTTTTGCCTGTTATCTGAGTGGACTACTGAGCTTCGCCCATGTTTCTTCTATGAAATGGGCATTGTGTGACACTCAGAACTGTTTCTTAGATTTCCAAATGTGTCCCGGGCCCAGAAAGATTGGGGGCCCTTGTATTGAACGGTATGATGGCTGCAGGATTGAAAAAAGCCCTGACACAGTGTGTAACTATATGTATATATATAGCACACAACCTCACAATTCTACTGTTCACTGTGCTTGTGCCAAATAAGGAATTCCAAAGAGAAGAAATATAAGAATAAGAGATGCAGGTGGTGACGGATAAAATGACACCTGTGAGAGTGGGGACAGCCAGGAATGGTGGTGGAGACTTAACATGTTTACCCATCACTAAACCAACATGTGGTCTTCTGGCAAAACTGGATACTGACCTGGAAAAGCCTAATAGAATATGAGAATTGGGTGGTGAATAAATTATTTCATACCTAAGGATTGTGCATCACTTATTAGGGATAAAACATATATTTTTCTGTGTATTTAGCTTGATATTATTTTCTTTTTTCTTTTAGGAAAACCCTCCTCCTTTTTTTTGCAACATGTATAGCTGTGGGTGCTACACAAATACAAGAAGAAGGTGAGACATGTTCCTAATTTTATTACAGAATATTTGAATGATCTTTCTTTAAAAAAGAGAGAGAGAAATTATATGAAGGATTCTGGTAGTAATGACGTGAAATTCAGTTTTTCAAAGGCCTCTAATGCCAGATAGTTACAATAGGAGCAAAAGTTTAAAGAAACCAGTTTAGAAAGGCTGACCTTTTCAAAATTACTCAGATTTTCTGTCTGTGAAATTGCTTACATATTTAGGCAGACTCCTTGCAAAAAGGAAGTTTTGTACATTGTAAAGGCTTTGATTGTGACTTCATTGCACGTGGGTGTTTTTGGGGGTGGCAAACCGAAGCCGGATTACCTTTGCACTTCTTGGGACTCTCCAAAACAAACTAGTTCACATAATAAGTACTTAGTCTGAACTTGCATTTTTAAGGCCAAAAAAGTAAACTTGCTTTTTTGGCTTATTCCCTCCACCCACAAATTTTCAGACGCAGCTGTTGGCTAAAAAGCAACTGATTGTGCTTTTGTTGTTGTTTGTGTTTATTCAGAGGACAGATGGCTGGGCACTTGTTCTGGGATGCTAACATCTGAAGTTAGCATCTGTATCTATTTTAGCAGCAGTTAAAACCTGTGCTGGGGTTGTCATCTTTGAAACAAATGAGCTGGTTTGCATGGAACACCAAGCCAAGGATGGGGAACCTGTGACCATCCAGATGTTCATGAATTCCAAATTGCATCAGCCCTAGTCAGCAGGGACAATGGGTTGAAATTATGGGACTTGTAATCTAGCAACCTCTGGAGGACCACAGGTTCCCCAAATCTATACTAAGCCAAGCTGTAATTTCGTTTGAATGTTTGAGTGTGAGACTTCTAGGAATGAGGATTGTGGCTGCTGCATTCCTCCTCTAGTCTAGCTGCAGCTGCAGCTGCCCTGCCATGGTTTGTCTTATCATGTTGTCTGAACCCAGACTCGTGGTTTGTCTCATTCCAGATAAACCACAAGAAGTAATTCATGTTTATCTGGAGGAAACAAACCATAAGCCCAGATTCTGACACCATAAAGCCAAACCATGGCTTCATTCAACCCAGAGGAGGAGAAAAGTGGCTGCAATCTCCTCTCTCTCAGAGCTTACAAATTTGCAATATCCTAGTTTGACTTAGTGTTTCATCCAAACCAGCTCACTATGAGACTTCTGCTATTTTGTGGTATCTACTCAGGTTATAGTTGCATGAAGAAATATGAAGAATTTTAGAGGTGATTGAGAAAGACTACAGTTCACATGATATAACTGTTTCTGGCCTTTACCACATTGGTCTTCTAGTACAGTGGTACCTTGGGTTAAGAACTTAATTCATTCTGGAGGTCCGTTCTTAACCTGAAACTGTTCTTAACCTGAAGCACCACTTTAGCTAATGGGGCCTCCTGCTGCTGCCGCATCACTGTTGCGCGATTTCTGTTCTCATCCTGAAGCAAAGTTCTTAACCCGAGGTACTATTTCTGGGTTAGCGGAGTCTGTAACCTGAAGCATCTGTAACCTGAAGCATCTGTAACCCGAGGTACCACTGTAGTTTTGTTGTATGGAGGACAAACATCCTGCTCACTGAAAAGTTTCATGTCAGGGAGACACAACAACTAAGCTAGAACCTTTCTCCCTGACGGTTAGCTTTCTACGTTTAGGAAGTTCCTTTCCCCCAACCATCCTTACTAATCTCATTTCCTTTTGTGTCATAGCTTCTAGATTTTAAACTTGAGGACAGGGACTGTCTTGTTGATACCTTGAAGCTGCTCTGGGAGACCATTCAACTGCAAATTTTGTCATCACTTTTTGCAGCTTGGCAGCTCCAGGTTTTTTAAGTCAGGGCACCTAAGAAAGGCAGTTGTTTTGGATATTCACACTCCAGCAAGCATTGCAAATCAAAAGCTAGCAGATTTAAAAGTTTTAAGTATTGGGAAGTGTGTGCACGTTCGTGTTTATATCTATGTCTATAGCTCAGAGTGACAGAGAATTGGCTCAAGGTACCATCTTAGGGCGATGATGTCACCACCTTCCCATCTCCTGCTTCTTCACAAGACTTACAAAAAGTTTGTGAAACTTTCTGCTCCTGGGAATCTGACCCCTATCAAGATTGATCATTCATTGGCAATATTAGCCAATGATATCCTGAGCTAGTTTACAGTCATCTGACACACACTGCAAGTAGAGTTTACTGACATAACCCGTGCCTCTTGTATTTCATTTTTCCGATGTTTTCATGGGAAACACTTAAGTTCTTTGTTTTTGTCATATGACAAAGATATTATGTCATATCTTTTCATCATGCCCTTCCTCCAATTCCCCCTTCCATTTTATCCTCACAATAACCCTGTTGAGGTAGACCAACCTGAGAAATTGTGAGTGGTTCAGGCTCACCTGGTGGGCTTCATGACCTAATAGGTATTTCAACTCACTGACTCTTAAGTTACGTTCTTCTGAAGATTTTACCCATCATATCTGCTGGCAATGGCTGTAGTTCTTATTTGGCCAAGATGCAAAAGGCTGGTTTAGGAACACCAAGGATTTGGGATTATGCAATTTGTTGTTTTTCTAAAATTGAGCAGTAGACTTCTTTGTGTTTCAAAAGTGACTTCCATTGTGGGTGATGGTAGGGATGCCATTTAAGAAGCCTAAAGAAACAGCGAAGTAGCTTCATAGTTCTTTGTATTCCTTCTGCTGCTCTTGAATTTATCACACGCACCTGTGTTGTTCAAAGCATTATTCCTTACCTCAAGCCCTTTAGATGTGATGGGCTGAAAACCTGTTCTGTCATTTGGCATCTGGATTTCTTAGGTTATTTGGAATAGAAAACTTTCAAAATACAGGAAAAACTGGAGACATGTGGCACATATAGGGAGAAAAAGAGTTTGATGGCTTCCCTGACTGTGCTTCCTTGACAATGCACGGGGTGTTTGAGGGATAAGATGCAGTCCTGTTACCCTTATCCCCCTATGATTTAGGGGAATGATTAATGGGAGTCTGCAGGCAAGCATAGAAGAAAGTCTCTCCTGGACTTGAAACAAGCCATTTTCAAGATGACAAATCATAAATATATGTTGCAAGGAGATTGCCTATCCTTTGATTTCTTTCTTCTTTTTTTAATTTAGAGAGTAAATGAAATCAGATGCCGACATCTGTGTGCGGGAAGGAATAACTGATCATTAATGGGGGGCGGGAATGGCCGCTGGAATGAGGAGAAAGCAAGTGGATTACATGTGCTCCAAAAGAATGCATTCTGTTAAGTGTCTTTGAACACTGTTATATTTAGAAAGAGCTTTTGAGCAGTGCGGATGACGTGGTTATAGCTTTCCGCACATTTGCCTCAGGCTCAAAGGCCTGCCTGAAGCGGTGTGGGTCGTTGCTTTGAGGTGATTGCCCTCACATCCCAAAGCTTGCTTGCACATTCATAGCTGGCCATGTGAATGAATAATCTGCTTTCTGCATTTGGGGGATCGACCCATTGTGCTCTTAATCAGAAATATATACCTGTATATATATATACAGGGTGTTAGGGGAGGGGTAGTACCTCTGGTGGCGGGCACATCATGCTCCTTCTGGGGTAGTTTGCCCACCTTTGGTCCCCACCCTGCACTCAGCTCCCACCTTTGTTTCAGAGAAACACCTTCCACCTTCAGAGAGGCTTATATCATAATTCTTCAGGAAACCTCTGTTTGCCTCCACTGCTAATCTCACAGTGATGTGAGGTGGAGAAAAATCTGTTTCATAAGTCCATCAGTAACAATGAATAGATGCCACTTGCAAATAAATGCTAGGCTAGCTGGTCAGTTTGATAGTTTTTAGCTTTGTTGACTAAATGCAAGTAAAAATAAACAGGGTAGATCAGGCCATCAGAAATTTTTCCTGTGCAAGTTACCCTAATTTGTATATGAAAATTTTCTGGAAACTTTTTCCAGGGGGGAACCCTGTATAAATGTATTCCTGACTCTTTTGAAAATCACACTTTCAGTTTAAAAGTTAAATTTAACCATATGTAATTGTTTACATAATAATTTTAATTATTTTGTTTATTATGTATTATGTTTTTGGTTTACCTTATTATTATTATTTTTTGTAAACTGTCCTCTGACTAGTTGTGGTACAGAGTAGTATGAAAAGATCTTAGTAAGTATCTAGTCAATATCTTTATTGGATTTAAAATTGGTTTTTATGCATGTAATTGGGTTTTTATAAAATAGATAAAAGGAAAATGCAGTTGTTTAATATCATGTTGTGAAATCACTTTGAATGTCATAATAAGTGATTCAAAAATGAAATACATAATAAATAAAAATATATGAGGGGGACCTGCAACAAAATGTGGGAAACTCTTTCTCATGATGCCAGCCAGCTACTAACCAGCGATGTCCCTTTTTTGTACTTATTTTTGCAAAGTTTGGTCCCCTCATCCCAACACATTTCTCATTCTGTTTAGTCTTGAATCCTGTCAGCACTTACTAGTACAATTTGCTATTTGGAAGAGGGAGAGATTGATATGTTAAACTTAGCATTTATTAGGGTTACCCACACCCCACAGAGCGGAAAATACCATATTAGACTTGGAACAAAACTTCTACTGTGCCCCAGAAAAACCCAATCTATGCTTGATTTGGCCTCTGTAAAACAAAACGAAAACATTTTTTTTTTAAAAAAAGTAACAAATAAATAAATAAATTTGCAGCTAAGCCATGATCATGCATGGAAGATTTTGGCCTTCAACTTATAACATTGATTTCTCACTGTACCATAACCAAGCCTACAATTACTGCAGATTAGACTATAGCTTAAATAAATGAATTGTTTTGCAGCTGGACATCCAAAAGAGTTGGCAGATGTGTAACCCCCCCACCCCCACCCCAAATGTTAGGACTTCCTGTGCCTCAGGCCATGCTGGCTGCTTGCCATTTGTAAACTTGGCACCATTGTGCACTCCCTAACATGACTAGAACCACTGCAAGGTGTGTAACTAATTTTCAAGATGTATAGCACAGTCAAACGTATGCATTCTATGCCAATTTTTAAAAACCTTTCCAGAAATGTCTTCGATATTTGTGTGCATATGTGCACATTTTTGCTGGAACCGGAGCCAAGATGTGTCTGCTCTTAACATTTGCTAGTAATATCTTTGGTAAACAGAGGGAAGGCAGGTTGGGAAATGAAACCTAATTTCTTGGTAAAGTCTGTGGAAATCCTTATGTTTCAAGGACTCTCTTGACTTAGCTTTGGCTTCGACTTGCTTTCATGCTGACAGAGACTTGACCGTTCATCAGCACTTTAATCCTGAGGTAACATCCTGCTGTTCTCAGAACTCAAAGAGGAATTGATCATGTAAATACCCTTCCTGCTTTGATACTATGAGATGGCCTAGCAGCTTTTAGGATTAGGCACCAGGTGTATGAGGATGTGATGCCATTTTGGGGACTTAAACACAGAGTTGCTACTCTGCTAACATTAGTCCAAGCAACATTTAATATGTCAGGTCCAATCTAGTTGTGAGAATGGCAGATCCATGTGTCAGAAGCAGGTGGCCATTTCTTTCCTATGAACTTGGTTGGAGATAGAAGATGTCAAGCACAAGATCAGTGAGCAAGAGGTGAGGGAGCTGGATTAGTGTTGGAAGCAATCCTCCCCCCTGGGCCATCTAGTCCAACCCCCTGCAATGCAGGAATCTCAACTAAAGCATGACAGATGGCCATTCAACCTCTGCCTGAAAACCTCCAGTGGAGAGTCCCCAACCTCCTAAGGGCATGTTCCGCTATCCAGCAGCTCTTATCTGTCAGAAAGTTCTTCCTGATGTTTAGTCAGAATCTCTTTTCTCCAAAGCAGAAGCAATCAAGTTTGCTCCACCTTCCATGTGACAGCTCTTCAGATATTTGAAGACGGCTATCGTATCACCTCTTAGTTTCCTCTTTGCTAGGCTGTACACCCCAAGATCCTTCAACCATTCTTCCTAAGTCTTGGTTTCCAGACCCTTGATCATCTTGGTTGCCCTCCTCTGTACACGTTCCCCAACCTATGCTTTCTCCCCAAAAATAATTTCTCCCCAGCCATTTTTTCTCCTGAAGTGGCTCTGTGTCCAGAAGGACCTGCTGGTAGAAAAACAACTGGGGGAAGAAAAGTGTAGATAGGAATGAGTTCAGCAGGTTTTTCTCTCATAACCATAGAACTCATGGGAATCTAAGGAAGCGCAAGGTTGGAAGATTCAGGACAGTCAAAAGCAGGGGTCAGCAATCTTTTTCAGCAGGGGGCTGGTCCACTGTCCCTCAGACCTTGTGGGGGGCGGGACTATATTTTTTTGGGGGGAAATGAACAAATTCCTATGCCCCACAAATAACCCAGAGATGGATTTTAAATAAGAGCACACATTCTACTCATGTAAAAACACCAGGCAGGCCCCACAAATAACCCAGAGATGCATTTAAAATAAAAGGGCACATTGTACTCATGTAAAAACACGCTGATTCCTGGACCATCTGCGGGCCAGATTTAGAAGGCGACTGGGCCGGATCCAGCCCCCGGGCCTTAGTTTGTCTACCCATGGTCAAAAGGAAGTACTTATTCACACAGTGCTTAGTTGTAGTAAGAAATGGGCTCCTGCTGGGGGCAATTATGACCACCAACTTAGATGGGTTTAAAAGAGGAAAAGATAAATTCTCGGAGGACAAGGTTATCAATAGTTACCCAGACACAATGGCTATACCCTGCCTTCACACTCGGAGACGGTATGCTTCTTAATAGTAGTTGCTGGAAACCACAGGAGGGGGGAGTGCAGTTGTGCTGACATCCTGCTTGTGAGCTCTCCATGGGCATCTGGTTGGCTGCTGTGAGCCCAAGATGCTGGACTAGGTGGGCTACCAGCCTGATCCAGCAAAGCCAGGCATCCCCAAACTCTGCTCTCCAGCTGTTTTTGGACTACAATTCCCATCATCCCTGATCACTGGTCCTGTTAGCTAGGGATGATGGGAGTTGTTGTCCTATAACAGCTGGAAGGCTGAATTTGGGGATGCCTGGTCAAAGCTATTCTTACGTTTGTTTGTTTTTTTCTCTAGGGTTTAGAATCCAAAATTACCCCTCAGTTTAATATTCACCAAATGCAGGCCTTTCTAGTTATGAAGTCAGATGAAAAATGTTGTCGAAAGACCAGCAGAATTCTGACATTTTGAGGGCGGGTTGCCCCGTTTAAAACAAAAACAAAATTGACTTAGATGAAATTTTAATGTATGAAACTAGTTGGGAAGTAGAATTGTTAGCCTTGTGTAAGGGTCAAGGTTATGGTCAACCAAGTGGAAATAACATATTGTGGTGGCATCCACAGAACCAGGAGAGATGCCTTTGTTATATGTATGAAATATTGTTATGAAATACTGTTAGGCATACATTATTCATATGAATTCATACCACACCCTCTGCCATTCTCCTATCCTGTGTTTGAGCTGGAAAACCCTCTCTTTGCTACTCACTTGGAACAAATGGTAATTCTGTTTGCTCCAATTCAGCTTTAAAGAGTGGGTTTTTGTGGCGCTTCAGGTGTGGACCATGCCTGGAAAGTGTGGAGGAAAAGAAGGTGTGGATAAGCGCAGAGTTAATATAAAGCATTTGAATAAAATTAAGAATGAAGTTGTCTCACCCCTTCCTTTCTCTTTCCTCCCCTAGGCATAGATATTCTTCATCATTTAGGCCTAAGTGGGCAAGCTCTTCATCAACCATCAACAGGGACTGCACAGCCTTTGTCACGTACTTCATTACCTCAGGGGGTTCACCTAAGTGCCTCAGGAGTTGTTTTGTCCACAAATGCAGCCATTGAGGTGCCTGTCTCTCAAGTGATAGCATCACACATAGGCTCCCAGTTCACCCTTTTGGTTAGCTTACGTTCTTACGCAGTAAACAATGCCTTTCTTTTCAGTGTTAGAAATAAAAATAGACTGCAGTTTGGTGTCCAGTTGCTCCCAAGGAAGATAATGGTGCATACTGGAGGGAAGCAGTCTGTATATTTTGATTACACTGTTCATGATGAGCAGTGGCACACATTTGCTATTGACGTTACGGAAAAAGCCGTGTCCCTGTATACTCAGTGTGGAAGAAAGCACTTCAGCAGGGAGACTATTTCTAAAGTACAGCCGTTCGATTCGCAGAGTTTGTTTACTTTAGGAAGGATGAACTCCCATTCAGTCAACTTTGAAGGAATAATTTGTCAGCTGGACATTATCCCCTCTGCACAAGCCTTGGCAAACTATTGTAAATATGTGAAACAACAGTGTCGTCAAGCTGACACATACCGGTCTCAAACGATTCCTCCAGACACATCCCTTGGGGTGCCGCCAAGCAAAGAGTTGGATGAAGAAACCCAACCAGTTTCCATGCCATTGAGTACAAGGAAAGGAGAATCAAACCTTCGTAGCAGCAACGGTGCATCAGTCCACATGCCACCAGAACCCCTAGAGACAACCTCTCCCCTGACACCTCGTTTATTAGAAAATGGTACTGCATTGGAAATTATACCGGAACCAGATGACCAGGGAATTGTGAAAGCATCGAAAATTCCTCAGCAAGATGCCAGCAAAAAGAAAGGTGGCTTCCAGGCTCTCACAAAATTGCCTCCAAACCTTACAGATAATGCCACGGGTGATACAAGCAGGAAAACCTACCCCGATCTGCTGTTTTCCATAAAGCAGACTAAAACCAAAACTGGCACATCAAAGCAGTATCCATATGAACCCGTGGAGCTGCAGCAAGTTTTAAACACAACATCATATAGAGCTTCTGATTCCACACCTTTCGATAACCAGCTTGGTTCAAGGGACGAAGGGACATTTCCGATTGATGACACTTACAACGCAGAAACCAGTTATGAGCTTGATATTGACGGTTACTATTACGACTATGAAGAATTGGAAAGGATGTTTGAACTCGAGAATCTGAGAGGGCCTAAAGGAGACCCCGGGCCGCCGGTAAGTTGTTTTGTTCATGTTCCTTAATAAAATGCAGCAGGAGCTCACAGGTTATACACCATAGTGACTCAACAAATTGACACATAGCAACTCAACAAATTGACGCAGGAATTTCCTGTGGTTTCAATTTGGTACTTTAAGATGGAGGTATGAGGAATAACCTTGAACTTGTGGTCCCTGATAAAAGTAGGGTTTGTTGCTGTGGATGCAGAAAAAACATGTTGAGGCAGAGAACTAAACTGAAGGTTAGGGGAAGAGGCTAGAACCTTTTCTCATTTATGACATTCTACTGTTTGAATGCTAGAAGCCTTACAGTCAGTTCCAAATAAGACACTTACTTGGCACTGGGAATCTGCCAACTTAATCTTGATAATGTTGTTTAATCTATAACATGGTTTAATAGGTGGAGAGTACCTGCTCTAAGGGCTGGTTCGTTACCCTCTTAATGATGTTGTCCCATGCAAGGAGGTGCAAGGAGCTATCGCTACAGGGAACAAGGGAGGAAAATAGGCAGGGAACCTCTTTTTGTTATTTTCTGTGGAAGATGAAAATGGTGCCGTAAAGGTGAGTTTATAGTGGCAGCAGAATGTGCTTGCCCAAATTTAGACGCAAGGTGAGAGCCAAAACAGGGCACAGGGACATGATTGTCTAATTTGCCTGTAGTTGGTGTTGGGAATGAAAGTTATTTTAGGCATAAGGACAATTCAGTACACATGATCCCTCCTTATTGGATCATTTCTGAGATAGATATGTAACTTCCAGGAGTCTTCTAGGTCATGTATAGGGAGTCCTCCCCCCCCCCCCCCAGGTTGCTGAACTACAGATCTCAGCATCCCTTTCCCATTGGCAATGCTGGCTGGGGCTGGGAGTTGTAGTTTGGTGGGGGCCAAGATACCCCACACATATTCTAGGTTTCTGATTCTCTAGTTTTGTGTTCAGGTACTTTGTGCGGCTTTTGAGCCACTTGTCAGAAGTCTGCATTGTTTGATGTCAGGACAGTTGCTAAATATATTTAGTTCCATGGCCTATTGGCCTACAGTAAATTGCTTCCCATTCTACAATTGCCAATAAATGAGTCCTTCTGTTTTCACTCCTTTTTGCTGATTCATGTGGTTCCTAGACTGCTAACAGTGTATCAACCTTTGACAAACTGGACTCTAGTTCTTGAAAGCTTATGCCAAAATACATTTGTTAGGCTTTAAGTGTTACACAATACACTTTTTGTTGTTGCCAACAATGTAGTCCATCTCTGTTTTACGAAGATACAACTCTGTCAGTCCTAAGTCACTGAGTGCTCCTTCCTGTGCACCAGTTTCCTATTAATACCTGTGTCAGAAGAGCACACCTTATAATGTGCAGTGCAAGATGATGTGTGCGTTTATGTACTGGGAAAAGTACAGAAAGTGGATATCCCCAGTCGTTTCCCTGTGTTTTTATGCATGCAGACTGAATAAATTTAAGGGACAGAAGCTGCTTTTCAGTTAAGTCTTTTTAGCATCATATCACTTTACAACCACAGGATGAAATCTCTAATTTGATCCACAGGCAACCAGAAAAGTAACTATTTAAAAGTCAATGTTAAATGAACAGCAGCTATTTAAATAATCATTTTCAGAATGCTTTTGTGATATATTCTACATGTAATTATGTTTTTGTGTTATTTGAATTGCTCGACAGAATCATTTTAAAGTGTAGCAATGTATCTCTAAATATGAGAGAGAGAGAGATGTGAAGAATGTTTGTTTCAGCTCTAGGGCTTTAGTTTGTTCAGGAACACTGAAAACAGAAACATTTTAAGGCAGCTTGCAACTATAGCTTTTGTTTTGTATGCGATGTGCATTTGCTAGAAATCCAGACGACGGAATTCTGCATAGCAGTGTTACTTCTTGCAGCCACGTGCAGAAAGCATGATCAGAGATGTTCGAAAAATTAAAAGCAAACAAACTACTGTAATGGAGAAACCAGATGTTTCACTGAGATTTATAGTGTACATAGCAATAGTACGTGATTGCTGGTGGCCAAAAGCGAATTTCAGCTCCCTTGCTGTTCCGCTATTGAGTTAAAGTAGCATAGCTAATTCAGTTCACCTTCCTCCTACTCTGTCAACATCTTTGCCTAAAATCTGTTGCCCGGGCATCCCACTGAGGAAGATTCAAGCTGGCTTTGTAGAGAGACCTGTTACTGGTATATGCATTCTAGCAGAGACCACCAAGGCTGCCCTAGTACCTGAAGCTAGTTGTGCAGACATGTAGCCATGCCAGGAGCAGCAATTGGGGGGTGGGGGGAGTGGGAGAAGGAAGCAGTTTGCCTGGTATTGTTATAGGCTCTTGTCCTCTGCTCTAAACCAAATCACACATGTACTAGAATGGAAGGGATGGAGCTGGAGAGTGGAAGCCTGCTCTCTGCTTCTGCAGGGTAGATTCCTGCAGGATCAAGCAGGTGTTTCAACTAGGAGGAATCTGCCCTAGAGCAAGTCAAACCATTTGGTCCATCTAACCCACTACTGATGGGCTTGTTTTGCTGCTGAAATCCTGAACCACCTGGAACCTTGCAGACACCCCTCCCTGGCAATTCATAAGACCTTCTGAGAAGACCCTCTGGTCATTTGACGACCACTGGATTGTCACTTGGTGACAGCACAGAAACGCATCTTCTCAGTGGTAGCATCTCCCCTATGGAGTGCCCTCCCTTGGTTGGCTCCAGCTACCTAATCCTTTTCATTGAAGATGTCAGGGATTTGAACATGGGACCTTATGCAGGCACCGCTGTACTGTTGAGTTGCCACTTGCTCCCCATTCCCAGTTGGGGCCCTTAATCTCTGCTTCATCTTGCAGGGAGCTGCTGCTGCTGCTGCTCAGGGATAGATCTCCACAAGAGTAAGAAGTGACCAAGAGTCCTGGGCAGAAAATGGCAATATCCCTCTTAAAGAAGGGACACAAAGACTGATAATGCCGATGTATATGCACAGTTGTTCTTAGGCAGCTTCCAGTCATAGGTCCTTGTTTTGCAGGAGTGGGATTTGGGTCGGGATGAGAGTGGAATGTGATCTTCATTCTGTGGTTCTGTACTAACTTTCACAATTCAGAAATTTGGTTTTTCTTATCCCTTCGGCATCTTTAAAAGGGGGGGGGTAGATGTTCACAGATTTAAAAGCTGCAAATGGACCTTTTAAGCAGAGGTTGAATAGCCACCTGCCATGTATAATCTAGTTGAGTTTCCTGCATTGCAGGGGTTGGACTAGATGACCCTCGGGATCCCTTCCAACTCAGTTCTGTGATTCTATGATTAAACATTTCACAATCTTAATCTCTATATGGTGGCTTCTAGATGTTTTGGGCTACAACTCTCATCAGTCCCAGCCAGCATGGCCAATAGTTAGGGATGGTGAGAATCACTGCAGTGGTTATTTCCAGCAATACCTTTTCCTCTTTCAAAGAACACACAGTAAAAATAATCTCATGCAATTCAATGTGTCTAAATGTTGTCGAAAAAGGCTGTGTTGAGTTACACTTGTCGCCAGAGTTCATTCATTTGTTTGATGTTAGCTTTAACCTGTTTGTTTGTTTGTTTGTTTGTTTGTTTGTTTACCTCTAGGGACCCCAAGGTTCTCCAGGATTACCTGGTCCAGCAGGGAAAAGAGGTCCAAGGGTAAGTAAATGCTGATCTGTTGTTTCTAAAACATGATCGTTAATGATCAAATGGGACGCTATAACTCTGACTCTTCTCATACGCTCAAAACAAATTAAGTGCAGAAAGCTTTGTTGTTAATTATCATGATATGGCATGTGTTGAAATAAGAAATAGACAAAGCAGTACTTTTTGCTTTGCACTTCCACTGAACGTTGGTTTGCTGCTACACTAATCCTTATGTTTTTCAGTCTTCTCATCGTCTGTGACTCTGCAACCTAAAGGTCATGTTCATTTGGTTGTTGGAATGAAGGGGAGTGGGCTTCCTAGGTCACTGCATTCCAGAGCTAGAGAGTAAAAAACAATGAAGGAGGAATTATCCACAGCTGGAGAGAGGAAAAGCTGCCTTAGGAATATATAGTGTACCTTCTTAGCAGGATAATGCAGTCATACTTTGAACGACTGCAAGGAAATTCTACACCTTCTAAATACCCCTTGAAATACCCAGGATTGCACCCTTTCAAAAGAAAAGCCTAAATTCTGTTTCAATGCAGCTCGTTTTGCAATTATAGAAATTAAGCAAAGTTGTATTAAAGCACATAATGTGGCTTATCTGACTTAATGCAATATTTGGTAGATTTTGTCTCTGAGAGCTTTGAATATTTGGGCAACTCTTGGGGCAGTGGTCAAATTATTAGAGGAAGTAGGCTTTCCACGGGCATCTGGTTTGCTACTGTGAGAAAAGGATACTGGTTTGGAAGCACCCTCTTATAAACTTATGCTCTTAAGTGGAGAAGGAGGGAATGAGCGCCTAAAATTTGGGGAAAGGAGATCCATTAAATAAGTATCCTGCTTATCCATTAAACATTAATCTTTGATTTGTATCCTTTGCCCAGTTGGGTCAATATGCAGCCACTTTAGTAGTCCAGTCAATGTGGAGATGCCTTTAGTAAAAGTTACGTATTTCTGTCCATTTCTAACCTAAAATAAAACCTCACCGGTTTATGGAATTTCTCACATGAAAATGAAGTTAAAGGACACTTTGATGATTTCACACAAAACAAGACAAGTCAAAAAATTCTGAAGCATTTGACAGCTGTTTACTTGATCTTGTTTTTTGCCTATTCAAGAGTGGTTGTTTTTAACAATGCAATTCTGAGTATGTTACAAACTCCAAGGTTACTTTATTTTAGAATAACACTTCCCACTTCTGAAACTGCAAGTTATAGCACTTTATGAACTCTTTTCACCAGTGCTTTTTCTCTTGTACAGCCCTGGGTTATCCCTGAAATTTCCTTTAAAAATCCCTAAAATCCCTAAAATTTACATGAATATGTCACAAATGGTGTAACCAACATTTCGACGTTCCAATGGCAAGACCGTTAGTTGCAAATGAGTTGACATATTTAAGAAGTACCTTTCAGCATGTTATAATTATCAAAAACTAACTCATCAAGTAAACAATGGCACTGATGCAGAGATTCCCACGTGTATTGGCAAGCTGCATGTGAAGATCTCCTTGCCAAATGACTGAAGGTGTCAATTTTGGCAGCCCTTATTAACTGCTGTAAGGAGAGGGAAGAGAAAAAAGATTCCAAGAATGATCAGCAGTATCAGAGTTGGCTGCACTGACTGATTATTTGGGCTGAGCATATGTGGTGCAGAAACGCACATGGCGCAGAACTCCACAGCACTCTCATTGCATTTGGACCCATTCCTAACAGGTGGCCTCTACTATACAAAGGAGCATGTTTCTGCACATGGATTAATTAATCTTTCTGGATTAGCATAATGATCTGGAATTTGGTGTTGCTGAAATCACTGGGACTTGATTATTTCATCTCATTTTCATCAGTCAAGACTTGCATGAGTTTGTGGAAAGTTACTTGAACTAGCATACGTGAAACATACCCAGAAATTGAACTGAATATGTTTGAATAGCATCTCTGTTCAAACATATACTTATATTTGTATACATCACAAAGAGAACTATGGGGTTCTACTTTTCATCCACACACTTCTATTTGGGTAGGAGCAGAACACTTCCTGCTGACCCCTCTCTCTATATTTATATTTTATTTTTACGGGGGGGAAATACACAACATGTTGACCCTCTGATAATTTATCATTCTCTTGCTAATTGTGTTTTAAGTGCACATCTTACATTTGACTTCCCTTAGTATGGTTTTCTCTGAAATGTTAAAAGATATTTTTTGTTAACTTGTGTTGCTTTGTGTTTGACTTTCTTCATTGATGTTTTATTCTGGCTTCTTTCATTTGATATTTTAATGTAGATTGTAAGCCCCTTTGAGGTCCCCCCCCCCCCTTAAAAAATATAAAGCGGCATGATAATGATAATATATTACTATTACAGTGGTACCTCAGATTAAGTATTTAATTGGTTCCGGAAGTCTGTACTTAACCTGAAGCGGACTTTCCCATTGAAAGTAATGGAAAGGGGATTGATCCGTTCCAAACGATGAAAAAACACCCCCTAAAACAGCAATTTAACATGAATTTTACTGTTTCACGAGACCATTGATCCATAAAATGAAGGCAATAATCAATGTACTGTACTATAAAATAAATAAGACAGCATTTTAGCTGAAAAAATTAAAATTTATTTCCAAACTGACTGTTTGGAGGGGGCTCAGGGTCCTCTTCCATAATCACAATTGGCTTGGCTCCCTGAATTCGTGGAGGCCTCAGAGAGCTCCTGCGGCTGGACCCCGGTCGCAGAGCCTCTGCAGGTGCCATGGATGCCAGGGCTTGGCTCCCAACATCTGCGGAGCCCTGCAGCCACCGTTGATGCTGGGGCTTGGCTCCCAACATCCACAGAGCCGCTCTAGGCACCGCAGATGCCGGGGCTTGGCTCCCAGCATTCGCGGAGCCCTGCAGGCACCGTGGGTGTTGGGGCTAGGCTCCCGGCATTTGCGGAACTGCTCTAGGCACTGCGGATGTTGGGGCTTGGTTCCTGGCATTTACGGAGGCCTCAGAGAGCTCTGTAGGCCCCGCCAATGTCCGGGTTTGCCGTGGAGGCCTCCGAGCGCTTGGACAACTTACTTCCGGGTTTCAATTGTTCATAACCCAAAAAAAGTAAGTTGAAGCGTTCGTAACTCGAGGTACCACTGTACTCAGTCCCGGGCAGTGTGGTGGGGCTGTGCCATTCATCTGACCTCTCTCTGACTGACTTGGTACTACTTGGGCAGAGAAGGGGAGGGGGTGTCTCAGTGCCACCGTCCCAGTAGGAATGCTAGGTTGGCTCCTCAGGCACTTTTGCACTTCACTGTTGCCCCCTTTTCTATCCAGCTTTCAGCGGTGACTTAGCAATCCTACCCTCCCACCCGTTACTGCTGCTTCTTCATTATCTATTACTTAACGTGGTGGGGGCCAAGTTGAAAGTTAAATAAATCACTAGGATCTTGCTGAGCAGGGTGATGATACAGGGCCACATAAATCAGCCACTTGTGTATTGGAAGAGAATATGTAGAAATAGCTGAGGGTAGACTGAGAAACTGAAACAAGGGCTGAGCAAGAGGTTGGCCCCTCTACTGACTTGACAGTTGAGGGTGCCATAAACATGGCGGCCTCACTTAGGCCCTACTTTGTTAGTCAAGGAGGGCCAATTGTGTGAATGGAATAACCCTTTGCTTTGCTTGTTTTTCTTTTATTTATTGTACAACTCTATTCACCAGTTAAACAAAGAATAGCTAAACAGTGGAAAGCAACAATCTAAAACAAGCAAACAAAGTTCATTGTATAAAAATCCAACCCAATCAGGCAGCGGTAAAGAAATCATATATTCTTGAATCATACTCCAGAGAAGACCTCTGTGGATATGCTGCTATATATATATATATTTCTCTTCATCTATTTGTATTACTTTAATACATGAAATATTGCAAATATTGAGCGTGTCCATTTTACTATGCTTATCAACCGAGGCCCTGAACCAGTTGCTCGTGTTGCAAGAGGCTCTGTGAATGGTGTATAGAAACAACTATTTCTCAGTGGTAGCTCTCAGGCTTCCCTCTCCAGAGACATTTGCTAGATGTCCTATGTTCTTTCAACGCTTAACTAGTTTTGAGTTGGCATTCAGTCTGAGAGGGGAGAAGGGAGAAACTTTTGATAACTATTCTTTTGCTGCAGTTCACCCGATGTGTTTTATTAGGATTTTTCTTTTTAAATTTTTTATTATTACTGCATTTTTATTTGAGTACGTTTCATTGGCTGGCCTGGGTATTTCAGGTAGAAAGGTAAAGTAGAGGTAGTTGAAATGAACTTTTTTAATTATTGAGAACTGTTTTATTGGGTCTGTTCAATGGAGAAAGGGAGGATAATCATAACCATAATAATCACAGTAATAGCAACTAAATAATATAGGGAATAAGGCAGTTAGCGGGTTATTAACTTGTTTGGGGCTTTTTTTGGAGAAACCCCCCATACACTATTGACTATTGAACTAATGATCTTTCAGAACGGCTGTTTGTTATTTTTTACACAAAGCACTCCTTTACTCTTACTATTTTGTGTAACCTTTCCTCTCGCTTTCTGTAGGGTATTCCAGGTCCACACGGGAACCCAGGGCTACCAGGGCTGCCCGGTCCCAAGGTATGCTAACACATAAACAAAACTACTGTGTGAATCCAATGCTCTTCTGATATGTCCATGTTTGGAATGGTTAAAACCTGCTTGCACAGAAATTAATGAGAGTCATGTATTTGGTTTATAAATGAAGTCCTGACTATAAATGTTTCTCAGCAAATATAGCTAGCAAACAGAAGTGCAATAATAATAATAATAATAATAATAATAATAATAATAATAATAATATAGTATTTATACCCCGGTCTTCTGGCTGAGTTACCCCAGCCACTCTGGGCGGCTCCCAATCAAGTGTTAAAAAAAAACAGCGTTAAATATTAAAAACTTCCCTGAACAAGTGCAAGACTGAGCGCAAACAGACAGTACCGTAGAATTCAAAAAAATGCCCAAAGAATTAAACATTGATATGGATTTTGCTCCTTTAAGTCATCATTAATTTTTGTAAGAGAGAACCGTTTCAGATGGAAAACGTCACCAAACTGCGTCAAAGGTTCAGTGGTGGTTAAACTGGAAAGACAGTGTTAAGCTTTGATAGATTAAGGCCTAGTAAGCGACTCCGAACTCAAACCAGAGGAGCACAAGCTATGTAAATAGTTTTGGACAGATTTGTGCCGTTGTGGAATGCCTTCAGCTCATATTTAGTTATAACAGTTTGATAGATACGTTGGAGGGGGTGGGGTGGGGGGAAACGCAGCCCCAACCATGATTTGTTTTAGTGTGATTCCTCATGGCAGGAATCTGACCTGTAGTGACAGGTGTTAAAAATTGCCCCGGGCCAAGAAAATATATCAAATAAGGCTCTCACAGTTTGACATTGTAAAACAAAGTAGCCCATGATTGTTGGGGCGCCCTCTTATTAGCATCTGGTGTTTTAAGAGCAGGTAAGTGGAATATGCAAAGTTCACTAGTTCTATCTGTGTGGGTTTTACGGTGAGTTAAAATATAGACAGACCAGTCGGAAGCCGTTGCAAGCTGCTTGTTGGACATATTCTATGACGTTCTTCTTCAGTGACCAGGTCGCTCGTATTTTGAGGTGAAATGTTGGCTTCACCAAAACCAGTGTTTCTAACATTACCGGGTGTTTGTTGTTGTTTTTTGGTACTTAATTAGTTCAGAAAGCAAGAATTGCTTTGTACTTGCTCCATGGTTTTTTTTTGGGTCTTTTGTAATCCCAATTCCTGCTGAATTCTTAGTCCAAGGGTAGTTATTTATTAACCAGCCACACATCAATTATTTAACACATCAATATTCAGTGGCTATATATTTTATATGCATGGCAAATCTTTCGATAAGGATCAGTATACAAATCTAATAAATAAATAAATAATGGCAAAATAGCAGCTGGGTGGTAGATTACATGGATGATACATTAGCAAAGTATTGGAAGAAGAACCTACACACTGGGCCTTTCTGCACTTACCAATAATAAAAATTATAATAATTTATAATGGTATAGTTGCTGGTTGTTGATTTTGGGGAGTTTATTGGCATGGTGCCACACAACATCATCATCATTCAGCTTCTATTAATGTGCTAAAAAAACCAACCACCCCTGTTTTTTCTTCTACTGCAAAAAACCCAACATTTGTGAAAGCTCAATATTTTCATTTAATTTGTACAAGCATCGCCCCCCCCCTCCTGTGTGAAGGCTATGAGAGGTGATAGCTATTGTTTTAGAGACATCTGTTTAATGCCACTTCCCTTTGACTGGAGCAAGCTGTCAGTTTGCAAGCTATTTAGTTCAGAGAAGAGATACAGCAAATCGTGAATGGAGTTCAGAGACTAGCTGTTGCTCAGGCAGACACACATAGTTCGTCTCGTCTGAACAAACCATTCTAGGGCAAACTAAATGTACAAAGAGCCAAGTCCCACTACCTTCCATTTCATTGCTGCCCCCTGTTTATTGACAGCTGACTGAGGTTAAAACTTTCAGGGGTTACTTAGGTCATTTGCTATCATGCGTGTAAGATTATGGTGCATTGTATAGTTTTATTTTTGGTCTTATTTCTGGTCTGTTGCCTAAAATAAATAAACTGGTTAATGCAAGGTTGAAACCTGGATGTTGGCACTTTGCCTGCTGTAGGAGTGAGCAGGAAGCAAGTTGTGATGTTCCTTCTCATCCTTTACTGTTTTTTGATTGACATTATTACTATATCCTTCAGGGGTTTCCCCCCCCCCCTTTAGTACTGACAAAATCCACCAGCTGCCTTTTTTCAGGATTTGGACGTATACAAAACAGAATATGTCATGGCATGTATATTATTAGAATGCAAAACAAAGCAACATATACTCCTCCTCCTATGACCCAAACCCAGGAAATAACAGAAGAGGAAAAAGTGAAGAATGGTGATTGAGTTAGTGAATGAGAGAAGGAATTGGGGGGGAAACCACCAGAGACCTCCAGAATAGGCAGTGCTTTTTTGTGACAGTAGTCACTGTCAGCACCTCTAGTTTGGTTGCCCCATGGCAGCCATTTTGGGCTGGCACCCACAGCAGTTTTATCAATATATGAGTAGTGGCATCTTTTTTAAAAGAAAAACAATCCCCGATGAGAATTAGAATTTGGACCAAACACCATTGAATGTAGTGCAGGCATTGTGCCTGTTGTTTATCAGATGTTGCTTCTGCCTGGCAACTGGTGACTGTATCACCAAAACTCACATTGAGGAAGTTGTAGCTCCATGGAAAGCTAGTGTTGCCTCAGTGCCAGTTGCTGCTCAAATTACTACTAAGAATTTGTAGGTCTTGACATACTGATTCAGGGTGCCGAACACTTTTTAATCACCCCTGTTCTTCCAATTGTAATAATATGTAGAGACTTAATGATGTAGTCTTATTCAGATTTACTTATTGTGTTCAATGGAGCCTACTTCCTTGCAACTGTGTTTGGGATTGCAGCCACAGAACCGTTTCGCATGTTCATTTACCATGTTGCCTATTCAACAACTATGACGAAATGTGTGTTTCAGATAATTTCTGGTACTATATTGGTTAAGTTTAAACCAGTTTGCAGAGGCCAGAAATATGTACCGTATTTTTCGCTCTATAAGACGCACCAGACCACAAGACGCACCTAGTTTTTGGAGGAGGAAAACAAGAAAAAAAAATATTCTGAATCTCAGAAGCCAGAACAGCAAGAGGGATCGCTGCGCAGTGAAAGCAGCAATCCCTCTTGCTGTTCTGGCTTCTGGGATAGCTGCACATTTGCTCCATAAGACACACACACATTTTCCCTTACTTTTTAGGAGGGAAAAAGTGAGTCTTATAGGGCAAAAAATACGGTACTTTGCTGCATTCTTGTAGATGTGAAACCCAAGTCATCCATTTTAAAAAAAACTCCAGAGGTTCTGACATGGTAAATGCAGGTGTAAAACCATTGATGTATGGCATTAATTTTGGGACACAATGGCCTACTTAATTAGTTGATTTCCATTATATCATTTTTTTAAAAAAATAGTAATTTAATTAATCTAGATTTTCAAGGTATCTTACAAAAGAGAACATGAAACAAATATAAAACAGATCAAAAACATCAGAAACAAAAACAATTATCGTAGCAACAGTAAACATACAAAAAAAGTAGATATAAATTCAGTTAAAATCCTGGGCACGTTTTAGACATTATACCATGTTGAAGCAAATTATCTGTATCTCCTAAGTAATGATAGCAATCATATGTTGTTGCATAATAGCCAGTGTGGTGTAGTGGTTAAGAGCGGTAGTCTCGTAATCTGGGGAACCGGGTTCGCGTCTCCGCTCCTCCACATGCAGCTGCTGGGTGACCTTGGGCCAGTCACACTTCTCTGAAGTCTCTCAGCCTCACTCACCTCACAGAGTGTTTGTTGTGGGGGAGGAAGGGAAAGGAGAATGTTAGCCGCTTTGAGACTCCTTCGGGTAGTGATAAAGCGGGATATCCAATCCAAACTCCTCCTCCTCTTCTTCTTCTTCTTCTTCTTCTTCTTCTTCTTCTTCTTCTTCTTCTTCTTGTTTTTAACTCTTTATTTAATTTCTCAACCACAGGGTCCCAAAGGTGATCCAGGATTCTCCCCAGGACAAGCAAAACGTGGGGAAAAGGTAACTAGTTTAATTTTTTGAGAGCCATCTCCACAAACGTTTGAAATCTTGCCGATATTCTTGTACTCATGACATAAAATTTAAGTCTCTCCTGAATGTTTTCAGTAATAAACTACAGGTAGCTTGTTTATACTGGGGGATTTGCAGATTGGAGGAAAACATTTATATTTTATTGTTAGAAACAAATCAGAACTAGTGCCAAAGTCAGAGTTGTGTTAAAGCAGACATCAAAAGCAGGTGTGGAAATACCCTTTCTTGCCTTGAAGCTCCATCTGAATCTGTATCTGGAAAGCCCAATAACCCTACCTACATTGTTCAGAAAATGGTGCTAGATAGACTCAAATCTCGTTTCAATATGTTCAGCGGTGCTCATGTAAATCAGAGTTCTGAGAAAATAAGGTGGGATGGTGGGCAACCTAGCTAAGTCATAGAATGCATTCTTCATGTGCAGAAAAGCTCCAGGTTCAATTGGTAGTTACTTGCTTGAAAAAGTATCCAGGCAGCAATAGAAAAGATTTTTTCCTCACTGGGAATGCCAAGGATTGAACCCTGAACCTTCTGCATGCAAGGCATGTGCTGTATTGCTGATGATTTACACCGGTTCTGTGTATGCCAAATTGTGTTGTGTGGGTTTGCTTGTGTTGAACTGGCTGGGGAGGTGGGAGACTCCTGTGGTGACTGAATGGCTCTGTCTTTCAGGGAGGGGGACATAGTGGCCTTTATCATGTCTTCCAGCCTTAGACATGCTATGATTTCATCCCTCCCCAATATTGTGGCAGGTTACAATAATTGTTTGAATTCTGAAATTACAGGGCGATACAGGACTAATAGGCTTGCCAGGCCTTGTAGGCATCAAAGGTGAAAAGGTAAGGTGTATTATTACTATTATTATTATTATTATTATTATTATTATTATTATTATTATTATTAACTTTCAGTGCTATTACTGGAAGTCTACAAACAGAGAACGCTTGAGGCTTATGTACACACAGAGTTTCAGTGTGTGGAAGGGTTTCCTTACAGACCAGTGCAAAGCTGCCCATGAATAAGATTGCTAGTGAGCAAACAGAGCTTTGGATCAGAGCTCTGGTTACAGGTAGGTCTGCCATAGCTGAAGCAAAATTTAAAAATTCCTTCCAGTAGCATCTTAGAGACCAACTAAGTTTGTTATTGGTGTGTATCTGAAAAAGTGTGCATGCACACGAAAGCTCATACCAATAACAAACTTAGTTGGTCTCTAAGGTGCTACTGGAAGGAATTTTTTTATTTTGGATCAGAGCGTAATTGTTCAGTGACGATTGTGGCTCTCAAGTCTTGATCAATATCTTTTTCCAGAAGCCTTTTAAGAAATAATTTGCCACAAAACCCAATCTACAGAAATGTCAATTTTTTTGACTGCTCCAACTTCGGAAAACATGAGATTGTGGGAATTCAGCAAGTGGAATTTTGTTCTAATATTTGATTTTGCAGGGATCTAATGTCCCTTCTGTGACTGATTGCCATGGGATCCTCATGTTCTGTTTTAGCTTTTGTCACAGAGGTTAGGTAAATGAACGCTTATAGAAGGCAGTTTCTCCACTGTACGCAGCAGCAAACAAGAAATGGAATTGCAGTTGTTTTAATTTCTCGGCACTGAAATTTAGTGCTATAGTCATTTACTTCGTGCCACAGTTGACATGCTTTCTAGGCTGGCAGCATAGAGATCTTTGCCACATCTGTGTGCTAATTTAGCAAATGATATCCATTAACCTTGCTATGAGGAGCTGCTTGTAAAAAGTGAAGCATTTTGAACTGAACAAAACTACAGTTCTGTTCTTTCCCATTTCCTCTACCATCTGAGTAGAAAATAGCAGGGCCGCCTGTAGATTTACTGGAAGTACGTGCTGCAGTGGTCCTTTAAAAGTTCCAATGTAAGTTATGTTCTAAAACCACAGGGGTGATGCATGTTTATCCATCGAAATAGCTTTCATACATCATAAGAACCAAAATCTTTTAAATATGCTTTTATTCACTTTACCATAGAGTTTGAGCAGTAATTTCTGTAGTAAAATTCTTTCATGGTGCCTTGGCTACTGTAGAAAAGAAATTATGAAGTTCAGATATGAGGGGTGATGAGGAAAAAGCATGTCCAAAGTCCATTTCAGGGGCCTAATCTGACTGGTTTTATCCGGGTCTTTTGGCAGTTTATTTATTGGTGTCAAATCCTAAAAAAGCTCAACAACTTTGGCCGGCCCTCACGCATGTTCACTTCTGGCCCTTTTTGAAAAAAGTTTGGGCACCCCTGGGCTAAACAATAATAACCTGTCGAACAAGGAAATATGTTCTTATTGTTAGGCTTAATGAATCCAATTAAAAAATGTTGGTGACCATGCTTTTGTCTCAAGCTCTGTTAGTCTGCTTTTTATTTTGAGACATAATTTCAAAACTTCCTCACTTCCAAAAACGACGCATGTAGATTATCCCAAAATGGTGTGCGCTGACGAAGACTCTTTAAGTGATCTTAAAGAGAAATTTATATCATCACTGCCAGATTGAGGTACAGACTGCAATAGTCACAAATGTGATTTTATGTGAACACTTCTCTATAGTGTCGTCCTATCCTTCAGTCAGTTTCAGAACCTAAAAATGTACTCCACATGGATAGATTTTTTTCCTTGAAAATCCTAACATGCCCATTTCTAGTTGCAAATGGAAAATGTGGATGAGCTGTTGATGACATGTTGATGAAATGTATATACATAAATAGCGTTCATTTTCCATTCAGAGTAATGCAAGAAAACACACACAGACAAAAGTATCCTTCAATGCTTCTTTATATTGCTTAAGCCAATACATCTGGTCTATATTTTGGCAAAAACCGACCTACTTTTTCATGATTACAGCTGCAGTAAACTGTGAAATTAATTAACCACGTTGCAATTAGTTTATTTTAAAGACATAATGCAAATTGATATGATCATATTTGTCAGCACGTGCTCCTTTCTTTGCTGACTTCATTAAGGCTTCATTAATCTTACAATATTTCTTTAAATAGTCCTTAAATTTTCTCCATTCTTCTTCCGCTGCTTCTCTTCCCTGGTTTCGGACTCTGGTTTCTCTTCAGATCGTATAAATCTTTCGCCTTTTATTAAAATCTGCCTCCTCAAAGCAGCTTTCCCTTGCCTCTCCAAAAGCTAGCCATGAGAGTCATAGAGGAGACGTTCCCAGAGAGGAATTCAATGCTGCGTTAAGGGCTGCAGCTGAAGTTCTACAGTATATGTGGAAGGCATGCATTTGGGGTTCTTTGGATGTAATTTGGGTGCACTTTTCCTCATGCTGGATGTGAAGTCTGGACTCTATAGACAAAGTTGGGCTGGTTTGACTGTAAAAAGCATCTGAATCAATTTTTTGGAAGCAGCAATTCAAACGTACTGCTCCTCACTGTTGCTTCTAGAATCTATTCCAGACACAGAACAAATATAATATGCTTAATTAAGCAGAACTGTAAGCAAGAGATGAGTTAGCAACTTGAAATATTACAAGACGGAAGCTTAATGTGCAATTGTTACATGGTGGGGGAAATGTTCAATTTGTACATTATCTTGTAAGTAAAACGTTTTAATGTAATTTAGATTTTTTTTTTACATAAAATAATCATGAAATAGAAATAAAATGTTCATGATCAGTTGTATGCATAGAGGTGTTTCGTTATGTGTGTCTTTTTAAAGTTCAGAAAATTACGGCCCAGATTATCTAGTTTCAGGGTCACTTCTGTGCCTGAATAGAATAGAAAAGTTCAGCGGATGTACAAAATATACCTCATTTTACGTAATCCGCTTTGCAGTTCACACTTATTTGCATGTCCTTGGGGGGATTCGAATGAGAAGGAGCTGAAACCTAGCCCACTCACTTTTTTTTTAAACCTATTGCACTAAAAAAGAAACTAGCCTTTTTTATAGTGTGGCTGGCTTCATGTGTCCTCACTTCATGTGTGTGTGTAAGGACTGGTTGTTAGTACCTGGAATCCTTGGGTGTCTGTCAAGGCACCAGTACCCTGGCAGGTCCCACTCCTGATGCCTGCCATGGGCCCCTTGCTACATTTTTTCAAGGAGCACTGGGCAGCTGCCATTTTGATTTTCCACAGTGTCTCCCAATGTAGCATGTAGCTCCAGGGCATCATGAGACATGAAAGTGGCCCAGCCCCAGCGAGATGGTGCTGTTTCTGCTGCCTACCAGTGCTGCCAGGTATGCTTGCTAGGGTCACCAGTAGAGGGGAGAGGGGTACATCCAACAGCCATTTTGCCCACCATCCCAAAGCTACCCGTGTGTGCGCGTGCACATGTGTGCGCGCATAACACAAGGTAATTTTTCTACCCATGGTTTGAAAGGGTAGAAAGGGTAAACAGAATGCCAAGGATTTTGTGCTTTTTTGGGTACAACTGCCGCAACATACCTTGGGCTCTTTTGTATGGAAGAAGAGGGAAATTGGTGAGATGAGCAGGTGGACCCTACAATGGAATGAATTCCTCACCTCTTATAAGAATAGAAATAGCAAAGTATTGATCAGAGTGTAATTTTGGTTTTTTTGGTGATCATAAACTTTCTCAACTCGCATTATTTTCCCAAAGCCAGACAGTAAAATTTACAGGTTTAGTTCACTTTCTTAAACAGCAGTAATTTTCTATAATACAGTTTAGGACAATGCTATTTAAGTAGTGAGACAACAGCTTGCTTAAGCTGGCTTGTTGAATATTCCAAATTTATCGGAATATTGATGTTTTCTTTTATGTGTGTAAAATTATCTTAATTAATCATTTTTCCTAGATAGCTTCTTGGAGCTGTCTGTGAAAAACTTCTTTATAGCTACCTCACAGTATTACTCAGAGTGTTGCGAAAAGGATTTGGAATGGGGGGAAACTGCCTGGACCAGATCCAGCATTCAGTAATTACAAGCAGATTGCTCCTGGAGGTCTTTTTCATCTACGTGTTACTTAATGCAAACCTCTGCTTGATTTCAGGTTGGCATATCAAGAAGTTGATAAAGAGTATGGAGATACAAGTCTCTCCCCATTTCTCACCAGTAGACTTGTCTTTTCAGACGCCAGCTGTTAAAACTAAGCTATATTGATATCAGATGAAAATAGGCTTGGCAAAATTTTCTTTGCTTAAGGGTGCGGAGGAGAGGGGGAAGCAGAGTGCCGATACCTGATGTGTGTGTATGATCATTTCAGCATTCATTGAAACATTTATCTTTCATACCTGTAGGGTCCCATGGGGTATCCAGGACCACCGGGGCCACGTGGGGAGCAAGTAAGTAGTCCAGTCACAATCTGATGCATCTCTTATAATGCATCTCTCATTTAATAAGCACTTTGTGCCAGAGTTTGGGAAAGTGAGGCTGATACCATAGGCAATTTTTGGAGGAACCAAAGTTCAGTGGTAGAACATCCTTTGCATGAGTAAGGGACTAGTTTCAATCTCTGGCAATGCCAGCTAGAAGGATTTCAGAAAAACGGGACTGGGGAAGATTCTGGCATCTGAGCACCACTGCTAGTCATAGTAGATAATTTTGAGCTAGTTGGACCAACCTTCAGATACTTCAGAGATATTTTAGGAATACATGATGTAGCACAGTGGTGGCCAAACTTGGCCCTCCAGCTCTTTTTGGACTACAACTCCCATCATCCCTAGCTAACAGGACCAGTGGTCAGGGATGATGGGAACTGTAGTCCCAAAACAGCTGGAGGGCCAAGTTTGGCCACCATTGATGTAGCAGATGATGTATTGTTGGGTGGTAACTGGAATACCATGAAATGGCACTCAATGTGAAAGGCTGTACCGGTGAAGAGTAAGGCCTTACTTGGATTGGAGACAGGGATTAGTTATGGTGGTGTTTATTTGTTGCTTTTTTGTCCTCAATTGGGGGGATGGGGAACATTTTTTTTGGCCGTCAGGCCAAATAGGACAGTTGGGCAGGGCTGCCCACCTGTCACATATTTGATGTGACTGGGTGCTTTGAAATCCCAAATTTGGGATGTGCACTCAGTCTATCAGGTTTTGTCTCTGCTGCCCATCAGATGGTTTCCCTAGCCACTGCTCCATTGGGAGCACACTTTAAGCCTCCCAAGTTTGCCTTGTCAGACATGCCTCTTCCTGTGCCAGATCTGATGTCATGTACGATGGCAAATGTGGTTAGTTGGGGAAAAGCCGCCTGGTGGGCCAAGTTTGCCTGCGGACCAGAGATTAATTAGCCCTGCCCTGGATAGAGGTGGCGAATGAGCTGGTTGTAAATTATGCTTAATTCTGCCAGGGTGGGCTATTATTATTATTATTTGTAGACCAGACATTCTTTTTGCAACAAATGATTGCCTGAGAATCAGCTGTGTTATCTGTATGAGAATAAGGTTCATATGTGGAAAATTGGTAAGGATGTACTGTATCTGGGAGACGTCACTGTGTGTGAAACAGGTGAGATCACCTGCAACTATTACATATTACCTAGGTTCCCTTCGCAGTGCTAGACTGGGTGCAGGGAGCATCTATCTAGCAGGCAGCTTCTATCCCCAGTTAGTCAAGTTAGAATATTTTCCTGTCTTTAAGCATTTTATAATCTTCTGAAACAGCATTTTCATCAGCAGCAGACAGTGTGATGTGGCTGCATCACTCACATGATCTCTGTTCAGCTGAGTCACTGCAGTATAGCAGGACAGAGGAAAGGGCCTCAGCAAAGTCAGCTAACTATTATGGTGTAATCGCTGTGTCTCTCCCGCTCTTGGTCCCAGGATGCTGCAGTGACTCACCTGGATGCAGGCCAGGTGAATGGTGCAGCCAAGCCATGTTGCCCCCCCCCCCGGCCGATTTTCATTTATTCCAAATTTACATAATCTGCACCCTGTGTATTTTAGAATGATTTGAAAAAATGCAGACAGTGAACTGTGACGGGCGGTGGTGGTACTTTTGCCAGAATTTATTGCAGGTTCATTTCCCTACTTCCCTGACATCCTTGTCCGCTTAGCTGCTCCCATGCAGAAATCTTCTCAGATCACCTCAAATCCTACCACCTAGTGGGGTTTTGAGCCGCAAAACAGCCATTTAACTTGGCTTCTGAACTATTGCACCGGGGTACCTGACAGCAGACAGCGTTGAGTAAATAATTATGTAGATATTGAAAACCTTCTCACATGGTTCCCCCCACCCCAGTGTAAATAGCAATCGTATGACCAAGCTCAGGCTCAGTTTCTGTAATCTGCATTATAAATCACTGTCCCCCGAGGGAATCTTCCATGTTTCACTTTTTCCGAAAAGTGGTCTAACAGTTTCCCTCATGAATCAGCCTGTGTCTCGCATTTCACCACTGAATGTCACGGCCCTCCTCTTCTGCCCACTAACTGTTGAGATACATGTTCCATTGCTTGGTTGAGTTATCATGTTGATGCACAGGATTGACATTTTCTGTAAGTTACGTGAAAGGCAGTCTTGAATTGAACTTTTAGGCCTTACCTACAAGTGAGAAAATGCATTAATTCTTCTTTCCCCCACCCCTTTTCTTCAATTCAGGGAATTCTAGGAATGGCTGGCAACCCTGGGGCTCCAGGTTACCCTGGCAGGCAGGTGCAGTAACTATACTTCAAACCTAAACTATCACATTATTTTTTTACTACATACCCAAATAATCAGATTTTCTTCTTTTGTTAAAAAAATAATAATACAGTCGCGAATACAATCCCACAATAATTTGTCTATTGCTCTATTCTGTTTAAGTTTGTTGGTTTCTTTGCACAGTTTATTCACAGAGCAGTTATAAAAGAATGGACGGTGGTTGCGGCCCATCACCCCCTAGCTCCCTGGGGTGAAAAACTCCCAACATGGCGGCCAGCTGTTGGGGAATTTTCCTGGCTGTCTGCAAGGGATTGTGGGAAATCCTGCCCCTCTCGAATTTAAACTGCCCAATTATGGGCAGGTATGTGTGTGTGTGGAGTCTGGGCGGTAGACTCGACTTGAGAAGTCTTTGTTCTGGTTTGCCACCTAGAGATATAAGCCGTCTGCACCTGAGTATGGTCTAAGTTTGTTCCATAAGTGGAGATTAAAGGCAACATGCAATATAGGAATTAAGACCCCACCAAAGTATGACTGGTGTGTCATTTGTTCACTATGATGGCAGGGACACGTCATGGTAAAATCACAGTTAATGGTTTAATCATGCACAAGGTGATTGCACTCGCTTTCAGTTAGTCCAGCTTGCCCCTGGTAGAAACAAACCATGATCCCAGGATTAGCAATATGCCCAAACCAGGGATCACAAGACACAGTCAATTAACCAATAACAAATCTTGGCATATCACCATGTTTTGTAAGGAGCAAAACAAACTATGATTCTGACTTTGGTGTATTGCAAAGATATTTGAAAGAGATGTTATACTAGGTAAAGTGCATATTGAAGAGATGTGGAATTTTGTGTCAGGATATAGTGTGTGCATTTGTCCTTACGCATCTAGAAGTTTTGTGTTCTGGTAAAGTTTATTGATATAAATTAGGCTGGTCACTCTGTTTTTTGTTTTAATCTTTTGGTTTGTCCTATGCAACATTTGTCTTAAAACCTCTATGCATAAAGCGATACGTAGATGATAGGTTTTGATATATTTCCCCCATTGGAGCAACAACCATGTTAATACAGTGGTACCTTGCAAGACGAAATTAATTCGTTCCGCGAGTTTTTTCTTCTTGCGAGTTTTTTGTCTTGCGAAGCACGGTTTCCCATAGGAATGCATTGAAAATCAATCAATGCGTTCCTATGGAAACCGCCTTCAGACCAGGTCCGGGGACAGTCTGTCCCCCGACCTCTTCTGAAGGCTGGAGGGGGGGACAAGGGCTTTTCTTCCCACCGCCAGCCTTCAGAAGGCTGTTCTGAAGGCTGGCGGTGGGAAGAAAAGCCCTTCTCCCCACCTCCCGCCCCGCAAGCTCCGGGGACAGGAGGGCTTTGCTGCCGACCGCCAGCATTTTAAAAGCCCCTGGGACAGCAGAGACTTCTCCGCTGTCCCGGGGCGATTTTAAAATGCTGGCGGGCGGCAGCGAAGCCTCCGCTGTCCCGGGGCGATTTTAAAATGCTGGCGGGCGGCAGCGAAGGATTCGCTGCCGCCCGCCAGCATTTTAAGATCGCCCGGGACAGCGGAGAAGTCTCCGCTGTCCCGGGAAGGCAGGCAGGGGGGAGCAAAGACTTTTGCCCCCCGCCGGCCTTCAGAAGAGGTCCAGGACCTCTTCTGAAGGCCGTCGGTGGGCGAAAGTCTTTGCTCCCGACCGCCAGCATTTTAAAAGAGGTCCCCAGAGATTTCCCTATGGGCTTTCTTCTTGCGAAGCAAGCCCATAGGGAAATTAATCTGGCGAAGCACCTCGAAAAACGGAAAACTCTTTCTTCTTGCGAGTTTTCCGTCTTGCGAGGCATTCGTCTTGCGAGGTACCACTGTATTTGTTTCCTGCTCTCTCTCCTTTTCTTTTGTTTACAGCTCTTTCCCGTGTTCCTTTTATGTTTTTGTTTCTGTGTTATTCTGAGACACACCTGCCTTCCATCAGAAATGTTAGAAACCAAATAACCAGCTCAGTAGACACTCTGAAGTTACAAAAACTCCTTCTCCCCCACTTTCCCCAACATCTGTCTTGATTCTTGTGGAGGAATAATTATGTGATAAGCCACTTTAAGACAGTAAGAAGCACCTGCTGGTTTTCAACCCCAGTTCTGATGGGAGTATATTTATCAGCACCAGACTCTATCCAGAATCTGAATCTGGGAGTATGATATTAACAGCTGCCACTAGCGTAGTTTTATTTATATAAAAGCAAAGAGGCAAAACTTGAGTCAGATTCTCAATTCTGGCCAAGCTGAAAGCCTGAAACAAGCATGAACCAAAAACATTTTTGTTAGGTTCTGTGCCACCCCTGTCAACTTCTTCCCCCAGGCTCTGTGGCTTTAATTCCAAGAAAGCATAAAAGCCTATTTTTAAACTGTAAGGGAGTCTTGGGTCTCGCTGACTGAATCTTCTCTCAAAAAGGAGTTTCATGATTAAAAGAGAGCAAAAGACATTACATGGCAAGAACATCTGGCAAAATAACGGCTTACTTATTTAAGCTGGCCTGTTGCGCTGCCGACTTAAAACTGGCTCCAGGCCTTCTTTGGCAAACCCAGTTACTATGTGTACACTGAAGGTGCACTAAATATGTAACATGTGCAGAAAATAAGTGCCCTGTGGATGACATACCCAAATCCTTAAGCACATCTGAGAATGCTGACGTCCAAGCCCATGAACACCCTTTGTAAAACACGAGATTAAGGCATTGATAGTGTCGGTGTTCCCTGTGGGAAACACCAGTTGTGTTTGTCATGCGAAGTGCCCAGATTGGAGAAAATAAGCAAAGTAGTTACACCATACAGTTATGTTATCTGTCTTCAGTTCAAGCCATGGTCCAAAATATCCAAGATGGATGCTTCTGCATTACATTTTCCACAACTCTTTGCTTGGGGCCAGTTCCTATAAAGACAAACAGGTCCTGCCGATTCTTAAAACCTAAACCACCTCAGCAACCAGATCAGTCCTCCACACGCCACTGCTATTGGCCAGCTGAAATCCAGTGACTCGTTATCAGGCGTTAGAGCCGGCTAACCATGCATCCTCCATGTTGTTAACATCTTAATTACAGGTGTCAACAGGAAGAACCAAGATTGGGGCTGTACTTTTCAGAAACACAGCCATTAACTGCAAAGGAAGCTGAAGTAAATGAAGAATATGATAGAGCATATCAGTTGCAACTGTCTTTGCAGGCTCATGGGGTGTGTGCAGGAAGTAGATCTGGGATCTGGATCCACTTGTGGATCTCTGGGTAGTTTTCAATGAATCCACAAAGCTCTCTGACTTCCAATAAGAAAAAGGCCTTCCTTGCCAAAAAAAATAATAATGAATAAGAGACTGCTGAGATGAAGAAAGCTTTGGGGGATGGTGTGGTTCAGGACTGGGTTTTTGTGTGAACTTTGTTCTGGTTTCGAAAACAAATTCCTAGGCTGAGTGTATGCTCAACTGTTAAATGGGCCCACCCTCTTGAGTCGCTACTTTGCTCCTGGTTTCTTTTGGTGAATCTCAGAATTTGATCAGAAAACAAAAGTTCACCCAACAAGCTTGAATTCTGTCCACCTAAGAAAGCGTTGGGACGTGGGTGGCACTGTGGGTTAAACCACAGAGCCTAGGACTTGCTGATCAGAAGGTTGGCGGTTCGAATCCCCAAGATGGGGTCAGCTCCCGTTGCTCGGTCCCTGCTCCTGCCAACCTAGCAGTTCAAAAGCACGTCAAAGTGCAAGTAGATAAATAGGTACCGCTCCGGCGGGAAGGTAAACGGCGTTTTCATGCGCTGCTCTGGTTCGCCAGAAGTGGCTTTGTCATGCTGGCCACATGACCCAGAAGCTGTTCCTCAGCCAATAAAGCGAGATGAGCACCGCAACCCCAGAGTCGGCCACGACTGGACCTACTGGTCAGGGGTCCCTTTACCTTTAAGAAGGTGTTATGTACTTTTAAAAGTGTTGATCATTCAGGTCAAGAAGGTTAAATATTAATCACCATGAATAGTACAGACTGAGGTCCCTCACAGTGGTCCTCAGAGTTTAGGAGAGAGGCACAAAGTGGCTCGCCTATTAGATAAGAAGAGTTAATGGTTGGTGATGGTTGGTATCCTCACGGTTGGGCTACTGCCAAAAGTTAGCAGTAAGGGAACAAAGGGTTATAATATGGAACAAGTCAAGAACTGAAGAGCCTGCTGAGAACCAGCCCTGGAACAACAACAAGAAAAAATACTACTTCAAATGCACTGTACTTTCCCTTCAATATTTGTGTTGGTTTCTTAATTGTTTTTAACCACTGGAACTTTCATAAGCTCATTAATATGTTAAACGACTCTTTCCATTAAGTCAGTACATACAGAGAGAGACCCAACTAAAACATCCATCGTCATAGACACAGGATTTCCTTAATACACTTAATATCAGGAACAAAGTTGAATTCCAATGTACACATACAAAGGGGTCAGTTTTATCCCTTAATGTTGGCTTTTGCAGTGATTCTGTGTCTGCTAATTGGTTTCTAATAACTCACAGTCATGAATAGGGGCTATAGCAACAGGATAATAGCCTGCCAGCTCTTCCCAACTATCAAGCACTTTGAATGACTGGAATCAGCATGTTGTTCTGGGAAATGTCTGGAATTGCATCTGAGCTTAAAAGTTTATTAAAAAATGGTTGTGAAGTCATATTAAGCCAAGTCTCTAATTGAAAGGGGGTGAGGTGCAATCCCTGCAAATAATTAACTGAAAGAAAAAGAAAGAAAGTTGCACCCATACCAAGGGAACTATATGTTGTTGTTTTAAAAAAAAAAACCTTTGCAAATTTGATCACATATAGAGAGTTCTGACTTACACAGCCATAATTTTTTGAAAAAGCATTTTGCCAGTTTTGCAAATGAATAGCTATGGCATTTTAAAATATAGTATCTCTGTGTATTAAAAATGAAGTAAAAGGCATTTCTTCTTGTGCTAGGGTTTAGCAGGACCAGAAGGTAACCCAGGCCCTAAAGGTGTAAGAGTAAGTAAGCATTTTTAAAGGATTATGACATGCATGACTTTATTTTGTTTTTTGCCCATTCACAATGTAGCACGGAACTGCAGATACTTCATCCAAATTTACTATTTTTTCCGCTCACGGGGTCACTCTGTGAGTTATTCACAAACTGTGTTTCATTGACATTCATGGAAGGGTTTGTTTCATTGTGCTCACAGTCTACAGTCTATCCATGCAAGTGCTCCATCTTTGATTGGAATACAAAGAGAAAGAGACAGATCCTGGAGGGAAATAGCATTGTGTGGATGTGCATGTATGGATGCTGGGCATTTTGTGCCTGAAACAATAGATTTTGTGTTGTTAAGAAGACAGGATGGAAGAATAAAACAGACTTTCCCCACAGTTATCAGGTTTGCAAAACTAAAGGTGTGTTTGGATGATACTTTCCTGATTCCTCCTCTGAACGCAGTAAGGTTGTGAGGAGGTCTTGGGCTTGTTTGCTTCCACCCAGTCCCTCTGTAACTGACCCAGAAGAATGTGAAATCTCCTTTGACCTTGGGTATTAAACTTGCTAAGCAGAAAAAGTCTAAAAGAGTTACGTGTGTGCCATCAAAAAGCGAAGCAATCCATTGTTCTATTTAGAATAGCAATTTTAGCAGAAAGGTGTAACAGTGCGGGGACATGATCAGCGTTCAGTCTCTTACCATAAGGCAATGGTGGCTAATCTGTGTCCCTCAAGCATTGCTGAACCACAACTCCCATTGGGCCCAGCCAGCATGGCTGGTGATGAGGGATGATGGGAGCTGTAGTTCAGTATCTTAAGGGCCATGGGTTAGCTACGCCTGCCACTTGATCTAGGAACTAGTTTGCTCATTTCTTTTACATGGAAGAGGTTACTTCAGATTCTAACGAGTCACTACTGAACTAGTTGAACAGCTAGTCAAGCCAGGACAACAAGCTCTGTAAAGTTAAAGGACTTAAGTGCTGTTTTACACTAAATTTAAGTCAGTGGCCCAACTTACTCAGCATTATCCATCCTGTATTTTGGGTTCCCAGCATCGTTTTCTGGTGTGCATGAAGTTTATTTTTAACTGGAGATGCTGGGAATAGAACGTGGGATCCTTCTACCACTAAGTCTATTCATTTTAATTGCCGATTAGTGGAATATTTTGTGGCAACATCTGAGAAATACGACTCTTTTTCTCAATAAACATTTGCTTGTCACCTTGGTTACTACTGCACAGATTTTGTTTTCCTTTGTGGGTTTTCTTTGTGTGTGTATGTATCATGTGCACAATTGAGAACAGTTGTCTTTAGTTAGAGTTTTCTGTATTTTGACACTATAAGTATAGACTACTTGGACATACAGATTCAGTTCCTGTTCTGATGCCCTGTTTGAAAAATGCATCAGAATTGATACAATTGGCTGTTAAATTGGTGGGGGAAATTTGGTTATCTTTAAAAGACAATAGGCTGATTGGAAAAAAATAGTTTGGAAGAACAATTAACAAAGTTAAAATTATGCAATTAAAGCTAGGTGTTTCTTCAATATTTGAATTAAAATAACTTTATTCGATCATTCAGCCTTGGAAATAAGTATACAAAAGTTACTAGCCAATGACAGATTTTAAGATCAATCTCTCCTCATATTAGTCACTCAGTTGTGTCTTAATTTTCTTTTTTAAACAACCCCAGTTCTTGAATCTTTCTTGCCATGGGGAACCAGACAAGTGACTGTTTATTCTTTTGATCAGTTCATTTAATTGCAACAATAGGGTTTTCTCTGCAACATGTTTTCCTCCTTAGTTAAATTGCATGTAGCATTTGGTGCTGGTCATCTATGAGTGTAGCAAATCGTAAGTGACTTTGTGCTGGAAAAACAATTTCTGACCTGCTTATTTCTTTTGTTTATCAAGGGTTTCATTGGCCCACCTGGTGTGGCAGGACTGCCTGGACCCGAGGGAGAAAGAGTAGGTTTTATGGAATTTTCGCGCATTTATGATAAGAAAGTGCCATGAAATCTAAATGTGACATGCATTTCATAGGACTCTGCCTCACATACACCAAACAGAGGGCCACACTAGACATGGCATTAAATGGGTCATTTCTCTTAATGTGCACATTTCATAAAATGTAAACAGCTGCAAGGGAACTCAGGAAGTGTAATTTGTCATGTCCTCTCCTTCCTTAATTTAACAACAACAACAACAACAAAATCAATGTGTTTATTCTTATGGTTTTTGGGGTCTATTCTAATGCTATTGACCGAAACAACTGAGAAATGAATGTGAGGTGCTTTGGTTCAAGTAATCCCTTTGGATGCTGTTTAAATTTATTACTGCCTGCCCACTGCCCACGCTTGTGCCCCAGAAAGGTCACTGCTAATGCAGCAAAAACAACGACACAGGAGGCAGCACTTAGGAGTTACCAGTCTCTGTAGCCGTAGTGGGTGCTGTGATTCTCCAGCAGTTTGACTCCACCTCTGGAGGCGAACTCCATCGTCTTTTGGGACAGACAGATGCCAGCATGTCTACATATACTTAGATATCTGGTCTTTCATTGTCCCTTGAGCACAGAGGCAAGACTTTGTCTATTTTTGCAATAGACAAATTACTCAATTTCTTTTTGACGTCAATACAAATAGAGTCAATTAGGAGCCAATAGTACCCACAGGTGTATATCTCCACCCCACCCCCAAAAGATAGATATCATTTTGTGCACAGTTTACTAATTTGGCTTTTGGGATCAGTATTTGCCAGCAGCCTCATGTTCTAAATCTGTGTGGAGTCATTCTTTCAGTGAGTCAGGACCTATGCTTTGAAACTGCTTGCCTATTAACGTTAGGTAGGCCCCTTTTAATATAATGTTTTAGATGTCTACTAAAAAAACTTTATTTCAGCAGGACGTATAGTTTAGTTACTCATACTTGTTTTTAAATTTTGCTAATTTTAGCTGCATATTATTGAAAATTATTATGCTGTTTCATATATGCCACTTAGATTTTGTTAAAAAATAAATAAGCAGGCTATAAACGTTATGGAATTAATTGATTTATTAATTAAAGATTGTAAACAAAGAACAAGAACAGTAATAGAAACAAACTGCATTAACAAGAGCCTGCAACTTTAATTCAAGGATTCTATTCTGTGACTTTTTTGTTTCAGGGCATTCCTGGTTTACCTGGAAAAAGAGGTCCTAAAGGGAGACAGGTAAAGTGTGTCAATGTTTCATTCATTAATTCATTCAGCCTTTATCGGCATAATGGGCCAATGTATTCTGTACTTAGTTTGCTGCTTATTTAGTTTGATTGGTTGTTCCCTTTTATATTCTGTCTTAACAATGTTGAAATGCTGCTTTCCTCAGCTTTTTTTTTAGTTTTGTCCTGGAGGAAAGGTTTCTTATTAAAAGGATGTTCTGTACAAAGGCCTGAAAAAGAAAAGCGGGGGGGGGGGGGGGGGAGTAGAGGACCATATCAAAGAGCAGAAGGGTGCAGACAGAATGGAAGGGACCTCAGTAGGATTTTGGAAAGAGCAAATAACGTTTTAACCTCCCCACTTTAGTTGTAAAACCTTGCTTCGAGAACAACTTAGCTTTATCAGAGTAGTGCTTCTTGCCGTCTCATAGACCTATGCAGTGAGAGACAGCACGAGAGGTAGCACTCTGTGAAAGAATAAGTAGGGTTGCTCCTAAAGAAAGATTTGGCATTTGAAATGCATCAGGCTAATTTAAATGATGGGGAGAGCCATTCCCATGCACCTTTCTCCATGTGTGAATTAGGTAAAGGTAAAGGGACCCCTGACCATTGGGTCCAGTCATGGATGACTCTGGGATTGCGGTGCTCATCTCGCTTTATTGGCCGAGGGAGCCGGCGTATAGCTTCCGGGTTATGTGGCCAGCATGGCTAAGCCGCTTCTGGTGAACCAGAGCAGCGCACGGAAACGCCGTTTACCTTCCCGCCAGAGCGGTACCTATTTATCTACTTGCACTTTGATGTGCTTTCAAACTGCTAGGTGGGCAGGAGCAGGGACCGAGCAATGGGAGCTCACCCCGTTGCGGGGATTCGAACAGCCAACCTTCTGATTGGCAAGTCCTAGGCCATCCGTGTCCCTCTATGTGTGAATTACACTCCTTGAAATCCAAAAAGCAGCTGTAGTAGTTTTGTGGTGCCTGGCTTGCCCACCTACGGTAGATCTGATTTCCACTCCTCGCCATTATACAGGTTGATAAACTGCTTTCAAAATGGTCTTGGCTCCATCTTGGTTACTCTTTTGCTACTGTTTCATAGGCAGTAGCATTAGAACGTCAGACTTTAGGAGAGAAAAAAGGGATTCTGCTAAGAGAGCAGTTGTGATTAGTACTTCAAATATTCTTGGCATACGTGAAGTGGAACAAAATATTAAACTGGTTAGCTTTATTATTAAGAAAATTATAGGGTCTGGGCTACAAGCTTTTTTAATATTCTGAATGTATAGTATGTTTAAATAAGAAACACTCTGTTATTCAAAACATATGTATCAAGTTTCTTTTCCACATTATGTATATTAAATGAAAACTGGCATGTTTTACTGTATTTGAAAGTTATTGCCAATCGTATTATATTTGATACACAGAATTTTTGCAAACCTTTTATTTGGTCGGGAGAATAAATTATATGAGGGCTTTCTTATATATGAAATTATTCTATACAGCTAGAAGTCAATCTGATGTAGGACACTTCATAAATTGAATTTACAGTTTTCCAGTTTAACTCACTGTAGCTGCAAGAACAATCAATCATAGTTCCTAGTAAAATATTAATAGACTTCCTCCTAGGGATGTTCTACAGAAGCCCAGCAACTGGTACTATTTAATGCTAAAGAACAGTGTACCACCTGAATTGTTACAGGGATGTTTAAAATGTAATGGGAGATAACACTTTTAAAAAAGACAAATCCTGACAGTGGCTTATGGGAGATTTAGGCTGGCATCTGAAGAGTTATTTTTGTATCTCCAAAAGTTTTTGGACTGTTATTGTAATAATTTTTTAGCAGAGGACTGTCTCTTTGCTGCCATGCCTTATCAGATACTGCTTTTGAAAGCAGCCTCAGGTATCAAAAGAGAATGGCTATAGTAGAGTATCGTTCAAGGAACACAACTTGAAAGCACCCCTGGGAATGCAGAGCTAGCAATGTAATTCTTTGGATCCTGATTTTTAGGACTTCTCAGTTTTCTGAACAGTGTTGGATTTAAAACAACACCGACCGATATTTGAGAATTAAAGAATTGCCTTGCTGTAGCAGTTCATAGCAGTATGAATAGAATCGTGCTCTGTTCTGGTCTTAGCTTTGTTTTGTCTTGCTTTTTTATATATAATGCTGACTTGTTTTAAATTGGCATGGCGTGGAGTTGCAGTGGTTGACTGATTGCTGTCACGGTAAAAGTTGATTCCCAGGGGGTCATTAACACAATAAGGATACAGATATTTATCCAGAGAAACACTCAAAAAGGAGTTCCTACTTCACCACTTGCTTCCAGTAGCAAATGCTGTGGTTTGGCAGTCACCTGACCTCTAGTTGGTTGTGTCACTACTGGTTACCTGGAGGTAGAGGGGAAGGGGTGAGGCAGTGGTGAGGTCAGTGTGGCACACATGCATTGCTTGTTCATGCATGTGTGTGGGTTGTTTGATTACTCTTGAAGACTATACACTTGAGGAGGATTCATGCAACCCCCTCAATGCACCAAAATAAGGTTTGTGCATTCAAGTTACATCAGAAGGAGAACCACTCATGTAGTGCTCCTCCACATGAGGAGGAACCCCATTCCAATTTTGAACATGTGGATGTGGGGGCACTGGCGGAGGAAGAGGGATGCAGAGGGAGCGCACTGCCCCCGGCAGCATGATCCTGGTGGGATGCCATCGTGGCTGCCCCCCCCCCGCCCTCGCTAGGTGCCACGCCCTTGCAGGCGGTGCACCACACCCCCAGGACACGCGCCATGCCTCTGCGGGCGGTGTGCCATGCCCCACAGAATGCGTGTCATACCCCTGCAGGTGGCACGCCACACCCCCAGGACTCGTGCCAGCCCCGGCCCCACCTGCTCTCCACCCCCCCCCCAGTGCCGGAGCATGAAGCTCCACCACTGTGAGGCAGAAAATGTGGTAGCAGTCCATGCAAGTCATCACTGGAAGCTGCCAGCCTGATGGTGTTGACTCAGTGTGCAGCAGCTGTGAAAAAAGATTAATTCGACATTGGGGGTCGTTAGGAAAAGGTTTTTTGTGGGGGGAAATGCCTATATCATAATGCTGTTGTTCAAATCTGTGGTGCAACCCTACTTGCGTATAGTTCTGGTTTTCCTCACCTCAAAAATGATACGGCAGAGCTGAAAAAAGTTTGTCAAAGGGCAACCCAAACGATCAAACAGTTGTAGAACTCCCCTGTGAGGAAAGGTGGCAACGTTTAGGGGTGTAAAGTCTAGAAAAACGGTGAGCACAAGGGAGCAGAGGGATATAAAATTATGCTTCATGTGGAAGAAGTGGCTAGGGAGAAACTTCTCTGTCTTGAAATGCTAACATCAAGGGCCAATGAGGCTGAATGTTGAAAGGTTCAAGCCAGACGGCAGAAAGTGCTTATTCGCATAGTGCATAGTTGAAACTATGGAATTTGCTCTCACAAGAAGTGGTGGTAGCCACAAATCTGGACGGCTTTAAAAGAGTATTAGGTGAACTCATGGGGGATAAGGCGATCAGATGTGTCGTAGGCTGCATGCTTCTGAATACCAGTGGCTGGAAACCACAGGAGAGGAGAGTCCTGTTGCGTTCAGGTCTTGCTCGCAGGTCTCCCACAGGCATCTGATTGGCTACTGTGAGAACAGGATTAGACAAGATGGCCTGATATACTGGGGCTCTTACGTCCTTTATGTGGGAATCAGGCTGTTAGAGCTGGAAAGCCGATAAGAGACTAAATTAGTAAATCAATAAATAACCCCCAAACACTATTCGGTTTGAAGATTCCTAAGAGCAAGTCCGCCCCCCCCCCCCCAAGCTTACTCTCAACATATAATGTTAAATATACTCCTAACAAAACTATTGGTGATGTTTTAACCAGGGATTACCAGGTGATATTGGAAATAGAGGCCCCCCTGGTCCTGATGGAAGTCCTGTAAGTATGATGTCATGCGACAGAAAACAATAATGGAATTTTCGAGGTTATTCAGTCTCTGACAACCTGTAAGAGGCGTTGCTCCAGGATTAAAACACATTCCTATCTATAAGAGGTTCCATTTACCTAATATGAGGTTAACCTCTCTCAGTATCTGGGTTGGAGAGATTGAGCATCCTAGGTCCTTATGTTTTCAGAGCGACATTTTAAGCTAAATGCCAAGTTGAATGCATGATTGTGCTTGTGTATCTTTAACCTAATAACAGCCTTGGAGAAATTGGCATGCAATATGGGAGGAGAAAGGGAACTTCACCTCACTCCTCATGCCATTCTTTTCTTCTTCTTCTTTTTTTTTTTGCTATGTGCCTTGTGACAGGGACACGGGTGAGCTACTGGGGATGCAAATAGCAGAATCCCCCCCCCCCAATGCCAGGGGCATTGTTCAGGAATGGTCCAGAAGGCCCAAGGTGTTTTGTTTTGTGCCCCACATCTCATGTCTTTCCCCCTGCTCAACAACAACAACTTTGCATACATGCACACTGCAAAGAGCAGTGCTAGTGTGATCCCAGCCACCCATCATCTTAATTTACCCAGAGGCACTTATTTCCGCTTTAATATGTACGTGAGCAGCAGTTCTTAGGGGTCCAGAAATTACTAGGAAGGTCCAATTCACATACAGTGTACCAGGCTCAGAAAATCCTGCTAGCATTGCATAGCTCGGAGATAGCCCTGGTATCCAGAGTTCATCCTAAATTTCCACATATGTGTATATATATATATATATATATATATATATATATATGCAAATTTGTGTCATGAGTCTGTGTGCAGAGTATTTTAAGCATCTGAAAGCTACACAACTGCTGAAGGTGAATGGCAGTGTTTTTCTTCAGGAGAAGAATATTATGTGGATGTATTCGTCCCTTTTCTCTTATGTTGCAGTCCCACTCCAAATCAGGACCTCCCATGACTGTTGCATCATCATCATTATTATTATTATTATTATTATTATTATTATTATTATTATTATTAATACAGACAGATTAGGTCAAACATTTTACATCTTAGGGATGTCATCAGAAAGAAGGCAAGTGATTCCTTGGTTGTATTCATGATAGACCCTTATAACAGTAGCTGCTGTTGTGGAGCTGTGGACCCACGCTCCTGATCGCGGCATCATTGCAGAGCCAATCCACCACTCCTGCCACTGGCTGACCTCAGTGTTGCCCCACTTTGGTCCCACCCAGGGAAGGTGCAGCAGTGCTGATATTGGGAGGGCATCTCTGTCACTCAGCTCCACCAAACCAGCCACTGCAGCTCTGTAGCAGCTGAACACTTGAACTAGGACTTATGAAGAATGTCGTCCTGGATGGCTAGGAATTCACAGCAATCTGAGTTTGTAGTCTGGGATGCTGCAAGCGCTGGACACCGTCAGAGCATTTTATGGGGGCTTCTTAATAATTGCTTATATCAGAATTAGTTTGTTGTGGGGTTCGTTTTGATAAGTAAAGAAAATACCTTGGACCTTTGGCCCTGTAAGAAGCCTGAGCTAACTGCTAGCAGCTGCTTCTTTATAAATGCTCAGATAAAATATTTTGCAAATGCTGCTGCAGAATAAACAGTTTAATTATAGAATCAAACTTGGCAGAACCTGGATTCCAAGAAAGAGAGAGAGACACACAAAAACTATTCAGTGCAACTCAGAACGTTTATATAGAAGAAGAAGAAGAAAAGTCAATAAATCCGTTTGCAAAGGAGTTCCTTCTAATTGTCTGTGACAGCTGCTGCTATCGAACAACCAGTCAAGCCTGCCCCGCAGGGTTGGTTCAGGCAAGCTGCCAAACCTCTAGCTGCTGCGGTGGGGAGGGTTGCAGATGCTATTGCACCTACTGTAGGAAAAATGAGGGATGGCTCAGAAGCTAATGCAGGTTTCCTCCAAACTCTGACATTAGAACTTGAGCAGCTGGTAATGAAGAGAAACCTATGTTTAAAACATACCTAGATGTCATACGTATAACCAGCACTTTGGAAAAGACACAGATAAAGGCAACTACAGATCTCTCCTTGTACAGTGGTACCTCGGGTTACAGACGCTTCAGGTTACAGACTCCGCTAACCCAGAAATAGTGCCTCAGGTTAAGAACTTTGCTTCAGGATGTGAACAGAAATTGTGCTCTGGCAGCGCGGCGGCAGCAGGAGGCCCCATTAGCGAAAGTGGTGCTTCAGGTTAAGAATGGACCTCCAGAACGAATTAAGTACTTAACACAAGGTACCACTGTACCATTTGCAAATGTGCCCACAGGCCCCAAACATTGGCAACCCTTGCCATATGCTCTCCTCTGCCCCACGTGTTCTGCTATAATAGAGCAAATGCTTGTCTAAAGAATAGTTTTAGGTATAGTTGCCTTTCTACATCACCATTTTAAAAATAGGAACTGGAAAGAGGGTATACCAACTCCATGATACAGATTTGGCCACCTGAGTAGTTGTTTAAAGTGCCAATGAATGGAGGAAACAAACAAAACAAAACAAAAACCCTCTCTGTGGTTCTTTGTGGCTTAATAGCACGTGAGACTGCAAATCAAGAAGAGCCTGGTTCGAATCACGCTTCAACTTTTGATGTCACTTAATCCTTTTGGATCTTATTAAGTCCCCCTCTAAAACACGCCCCCACGTCAATCATCTGCCATATGGGAATAATACTATTGGTTTTTCCTGCAGGGTGGTGGAAGGGTGTGTGTGGAATGCTTTGAACACTTACAGTGAATGTGAACTATCATCATTATTTGAAAAATAATGTTGATTGTGAGGTAGAAATTAACTGTGCAGCAGAATTGTCAGCCCCCCTACAGGTAAACCCCCACCACCATCACAGATCCTTGAGTGCAACAGTGTGGTCTGCATGACAATAAATAGAAAAAAATGTATATTTCACACATTGAGGGGTGTTGCAATCAACAGCGAATCCTCAGAGCTGCAAAATGGAAATGTGTGAATCAATAACCTCGATTCCGTTGCATACTGAACAGATAAAGCAGCATATAAATGGAAAGACCGAGCAAAGCACCTTTTTGCGCAGAGTGTGGCATTTGCTGCCACAAAAATCACATGCCCAGATGCATGAAAGGTAGGGTGTCAGAGCAAGAAATGGCACAGAGACAAGGCCACAATTTTTATTTTGGGTTACAGCAACCTGGGTGGCTGTATGGTACAAGGGAGGTCCCATTCATGCAGCTCACTTGTAGTCCAAGGCCCTTGCCCATGTGCTGGGGTCTGTCCACAGGGTGTTGGCCTGAACTTACAAGCCTACTTACAAGCCTGGACCAGTCCCAGTGGGCTCCTTAGGAAACCTATGAGCGTTGCCAAGCAGCAGCCCCCCGAAGTTGGGTCGGCTGTTAGAAGGCAGACTCCCTTAATCCCTTATTATGGGAGATCCCCATTGGGGGGCTGGGAGCCAACCCTCTGCTTTGCATGGTAATTACACAGATTCATGGAGAATCAGCTGCTTGTGATCATGAGTGCTCTCTGTCACCTGCAGGAACAGAGGCAACATGCCTCTGGATGTTGTAAGCATCTTGTAGCCATCTGGCCACAGTTCTGATCCAACGGGGCTCTTACATTCTTTTTCCCTATGCCGAACTCATATCCTGCAACCTGTGGCCTGTATTTGTCACAATCTGAACTTTTGCTTGGAAACATGCAATTCTAATTGTTTTACGCCTTTTTTTTTTCCTTCTTCAAAGGGAATTGTTGGTGGTATTGGTCCTCCTGGATTTCCTGGACTTCGAGTGAGTAGATATGCTTCATCCCATAGACCTTTTTTCAAAAGTTCAATTAATTACTCATGGGTGCTGGGCCATGCATTCACAGAAGTTTCTGCTAAATATTGAGGGGATTTTAGGGATAGTGATTTGCACAAACCTTCTGTAGTTCACTAACGTACATGCAATTTGTACATGGCTGCCCTGATCTGTGGTCATTTTAACTTTGTTGTGATCTTAGGACTGTTGTGATTGAATTGTGGCAACCTGTGCTGTAACACCAGGGCTTGTGCTTGAGTGTTAGTGTTTCCTGCTGAAACCGTACACAATGGCAGATTTGGCTGAATGGGAGCTGGGGCAAGACGGAAATGGAACAGAAAGCAAAAGGTTGTGGGGTGGGGGAGGTTTGCAGCTAGGATGAATGAACTTGAAATAAAGAGCAAAGTAGGTCATGCTGCAACACAAACTATGCATGTTTATTAGAGAAGCTTTATTTATTTTTTAATTCGGGGGAAAAAGTGCTTAAATGGGTTGGAATAGAGAAAACATGGCTTGGAGATATATGCCCATATGCTATTTACTGAATAGGAAGACGTGAGCTGCAGTCTTTTAGCATGTAACTGAAAACATGAACCACCTACACAGATGCATGGCAGCACTAATTTTCTCCAGAGGAAACATGCATCAAGGAATCAGTAAGGAGGGAGGGGATTGTGTTGGCATTTTGTGGCCAACCACCCCGTCCTCTGTGCCACAACCACCCAGGCAGATGCATGATAGGAGTATGTGCTTATCAGAGTGCAAGGCTATAGCACATGTGTAGCATCTGGCAGTGCTGGTTCACTGCCAAACTTATGTGCTCTGTCTCTGGCCCCCGGACAAAATTAACTGCTCTGCCATTAGAAGCAGCTTTTAAAATTTGATTCTTGATCGCAAAAGTCTTTTTGCATCTAAATGCATTTGAGAAAGACAGTGGAAAGCTCCACTGCATGTTTAGTTATGTGAAAAGATGCTCTCTCAGCCAGAAACTCTTTTGTGCACGAGATCCGTAGCCATTTCACATCAGTGGCAAAAGTAGCTGCACATTTGTTGCAAATTTGTTCATGTATGCTGTTTGGTCATCCATCCTGAAACATACGCGGCGACACAAAAATGATAGGATGTTGATTCAAGTATATTGTTTACGTTTGAGTTCGTAAAGCCTGCTCAGACTTTTGACAAAGCTCCTTACAAATTAAAAGTAGTCTCTTTTCTTACTTTCTAAGTAGCAAAAGTGAGTTCTTATGCACAGCCACGCTTGTATTCTTTAGTCATCATGTTACATGATCTGCCTTTCAGTGCCATAATTTTGATTCTTCACAGCATTCTTTTATTTTGCTTCCTAAAACAGATTTTTAAAAATGTGTTTTTCTTGGATGTTGCTAAGGAGCAAGTAGCACAAGTATTTCTTCCCTTCAGTGGAAACATATTCCCATTCTGTGCTTGTAGAAAGCCTTCGTTTCCATCCAAGCTCACATGTGAGTCTACTCTAGATCAACACACCGGGCCTAAGTTATTTTCTCTTTCTTATAGCTGGAATAGTTTCAGCTGGCTTTCAAGTCGGCGCAGGACTTTGCCATATGGATATTTCCATAACATCAACATTGGCTTGGCTGTTTCTAGACAAAAGTACATTTAGCCATTGCCAGATCAAGGCTTCCAGGCTATGGCTGAGATCCTAAGCACACTTGCTTGGAAGCAAGTCCCAGTGAAATCAGTGATGAAATCAGTTCCAAGTTGTGGTTAAAATAAGGTCCCAATATTCTACTGTTTAAAAAAAGACCCAAACAAACTCCAACAAAAAACTATAACTGGAAACGAAACCAAGGTGGACTTTGCCAGAAAATACTAAGACTAATGGTATGGTGGCTGCTTTTGATTTCTAGGAATAAATGATGTGACAGAACATGTATGCACATTTAAATGAAAGGGTCAATTACACATCAGAGCAATCTAGTCCAAATGTCTGCTTCAAAACCTGAAGTAAAAAAGGCTTTTAAAAAAAGTTATCTACACTCATTTTCAGGGGAATATTTACTTACTTTACTGTTAGTTTACTTAGTCCATTTCTATTTTGAAAAATACACAATCCATTTAAGTGGCATTCTTCCCTTTGCCTGTGCTGAGACACAACCCACTCTTAAGAGGAGTTTTGGCCCGGGTGATTACTCAGAGTTGATCTACACCCTCATAATAATCACGAGGTATGAGTTATTCAGAAGTGACCCGCTTTAAATTGTTCTAAAAGTTCTATATGTTCCCAGTGTTCCCTATGAATGCCTTGTGTTTAGAAAGCTAGCCCTCCAAAACATTCAGATCCTGAACTGATGTATGAAATCAGATGTAGGAGAGCAAGCTGAGACTGAGACAAGACAGAAATGCTCTTGTTGGTAGGATGGTTGATGTATCATAGAGATGGAGCCTATTTTAGACAGGGTTGCAGTGCCATTGAAGAATCAGGTTCATAACCTATGAGTACCTCTAGAAAAACCGTATTTTGCCTGTGCTAGGAGAGCTTTGGTATAACATAAGCTTGTGTCCCAGCGGCCACTGCAGAAAGAGGACACGGCCTGGGTCACTCATACTTTAATTTTATCAAGGCTGGTTTGCTTTTACAGGCTGTACTTGGGGCTCTCTTTGAAGTGTTTTCAGAAATTTCAGCTAGTACATTAAAAAAAAAAGAAATGAAATGAAATGAAAACATTCAACTGTGGGGTTTTTTTTTTACCAACTTCACTAACTCCATGTCATATTTTGAGCTTAGTTCAAAGTGTTGGTCATTATTTATTTATTTTGTAATTGTTTTCACTTTCTGATACACAAAAAGCAAAAATAACAACAATAAAGAGAAACTGCAAAGCAAGATGAGGGGAAGAAGGGAAGGCTGAGAGAAGAGAGAAGGGAGTGGTACTATTCTAAAAAGCAGCATTATAGTTCTAGACAATTGTCCTTTATTGGCATATTACCCCAGAATGTTTTTTTTTTTCATGAGAAGAAGGCTTTTCCTTTACTTTAATACATTCAGTAAATGGATGCCAAACTTTAGAAAAGTTGACTTTCTGCTTCTGAATTATCAAATGGGGGGGGGGGAGGACCATCACTGGGTCCATAGATTATGTTTGGAATGTAAGATAGGCTTATTTAATAAAGCCTTGAAAGACTGAATAAACAGGGCAAGGCCACTGCATATGGTTGTATGTACCCATCCCCTCCCACTCCCCCAGCAGACTGAGCTGCTTGTTTTAGTAATTCTGCTCAGGGCATGGGGGGATAGGTCCCACCTGCAGATAACCTTATGTGCATTCTCCCAAATGCACGCTAATAGGGTGTGAAATCGGTTAACGTGACCTTCCACACTTGCGAGCAAATGAGTGGCGCTTCCTGATACTTCATTTTTCACCCCGTCATTCAGCATAGACATTTCCCCATCTGGAAAGAGCAGGAAAGTTCTACCTGGCTGTATTGTTCAGCCCTTTTCCAGTCTATCAGGCAGGCAGGATATCCTTGCAATGTATTTTCCAGCTGAGGAAAGAGAACGGCAATATCATGATTACACGCACATCTTGGATGTTTTATTGTTGTTTAATTAGCTCTCAGACAGGTTAGCTTGGATGGGTCAGAAGAAGACCAGCACTCAAGCAGCAAATACACTATATTGTCTTATGACAGAGGTGGCCAACATGTTGTTTTCCAGGTGTTGTTGGACTACAACCCACATCTTCCCTGGTTATTAGCTGTGCTGACTGGGGCTGACAGGATTTGTAGGCCAAATGCATATGTTGGATACTCCTATTATACAGGCTCTCTGTGTGACTTAGTTCCCTTTTAAGAGTAAACACACAGAGCAGTCATGTTCTTTATTGTCTTTTAGGGTGTTGTAGGACCAGCCGGACCATCTGGCGCACCTGGGATTCCTGGACCTCTGGTACAGTGTTTCGTAGCTCATACCCAAGTGTTTTGCTGAAAGCCCTTTTCTGCCAGACAGTCGAACAATTGTGTTTTGTAATTTCTTTTATCTTTCTTCTGCATAGGGTCTTCCGGGGAGTATGGGGCAACCTGGATTGAAAGGTGATAAGGTGATCTAAATAGTTTCATTATCGGTGCTCTTTTAACTTTGAACCTTATCTACACCTCCTAATGTGATTCTACAAAGAACCCTTTCTTACTTTTCTTTTTTTTTGGGGGGGGGGGGAAGCACCTGCAATAAGGTTCTACATTTTACCCGCTGCTTTGTTTTGTACAAGCTACTCGGGGCTAAGAATCTCTGCCAACACACACTTCCTGCTGCTGCTGTAGCTATTACTACTGTGAATAATCTCATCAAATGCTGAGACCTGTTTTAGCCATTAGAGGCTCTGAAATCATACTCATTTGTGCAGCAGTGCAATGCACTTGGGCTGTGAATAACAAGCCATACTGACACATTTCTATGTCTGTTGGACTTCATAAAACTTTCTATTAAAGTGTCCCTTCTCTCTCTCTCTCTCTCTCTCTCTCTCTCTCTCTCTCTCCCCCCCCCCCCCCCGCCAATGTTTCTGAATATACTAATACATTGTTTAGGGCGAACAAGGCATTTCAGGAGAGATGGGGGAGCTGGGATACCCAGGAGACAAGGTAACTCATAACAGCTCTGTTTTGACCAACTTCTATAAGTCTTAGTCTTCTTGGAAATGTGCTACACTTTATACAGAGTGGTCTTATGTTCTGCACTGTTTTGTTTATCAGTCATGGGTGGTATCCAAAGAACTCATTCTCAGCTCTGCTAATGTCACTTCCTCTTCCTCTGGCTGCACTGACTGCTGGGGCTCGCTCATGGTTTCATTCAATCGTAGGCGAGCTTGGGGGCATGACCTGGGGGGCAGACCAGAGGGAAGACTTCATCTCTGACTTCCCTCTGATCCTCTCCCTGGCTGTATAAGCCACCCACGCCCAGGCACTGGTCTAAATTGGTGTTTGGTATCCCCACCCACTCGGCACTCTGTGTTCAGGACTGCCCGTGGACATGCCATGCATAAGACCTTGCTACGGACGCCTTCAATCACTGTATTCAGGGCCAGGGAGAATTTTGCCTGTGATATTTTTTGAGGCGGATTGATTCCAAAGGGTATATTGCTGCCTTCCGGAAAACAACATCCTCAGCGGAATTCAACATAGTGCTAAGGCTAACATTGCATTAGTGCAAGCATTTTTCCTTGCTCAACAGAACCGTTCTCCCCTTTCCCTATGTCCTCTAGATAAGCGCCCTGCAAACTTTGTGCAAACGAATCAGGATGGTTGCTCAATTAACAGGTTGTCTGGAAGCAACCTATGTTTCTCTGACAGAATGGGGAAGGATAAGCACAGGAGGGAAGCAAGAGGTTTTGTTTTGCTTTAAAACCCATCTAGGTGGATTGGTTTTCAAAGAAAAATGTTTCGTAGCAGTGGCAAAAAGAAAGAAAGAAAAAGAATTAAATGTAAATGTCTGTCTTTTATTCTTGTCAGCCCCCACGTAGCTTTGTAATGCAAAATATCTATGGGCGCAGGCAAAATAATCATTATTTCAGCTGAGCTGCAGAGTTAAGCTGTATCTGGATAGGATTTTCCTATGCTTTATCCCCAAAATGGAAGCATAACAAGTCCTGTGACAGATAATTTATAAAACCATCTCCTCCCTCCTTCTATTTTTAATGGGAATGTGCTGCCATAATTTTCACTTTAATTCTAGCCACTCTTAACTGTATTTCTCAAAGGGTGCAGCTGGTTTGCCGGGGCCACCAGGAATCAGAGGAAAACCAGGACCCCCGGTATGCCTTAACACTTAACTTCATTTGCACTTCGACAGTAGCAGCATTTATTTGAGTTTGGTATTTAATAATATCTAAAAGGGTTGCTGACCAAATCTTATCTGGCACATTGCCATACAATGCATGTTATTTATAAGAAGTAAGGAACTAAATCATTGGGCAATATATCTGGGGTGTGTATGTGGTTGGGGAGCATTTTCAGATGTTCAGCTTTCATAATCTAAAGTCCTGATACTGGTTATGCATGTTTCTTATTTCAAGCAAACAAGGATTGTTTATAAATTTGAAGAATGTAAATGGGGGGAAAAATTCTTTCCGACCAAATTAATAACAACAAGAAACCAGGGAGAAAGAGAAACACCTACAGAATCTGATTATTTGAGCAAAATAAGAACCCATTGGATATGAAACCATTAACCTATTTGATTCATATAAGAGAAAGGACAGTCCAAAAATGGGGGGGGGGGGGGGTGTCATGTGACAGGAACTGAACTGTTTTTCGAATTGCAGGGATACGATGCATCCTAGTTGTATTTTCCAATATGCGTGCATTGACATTATTTTAAACACAAAAAATAAATTAATAACCAGTACAGAGTGAACATTGGTAATATCCAAATTGATAATAGGAAACTTTATATTCCTTGGACTGTCTGTTGGTGAAAATATAACAAATGGTGTATTAAAAATCACTCCAGATAGATAAAGGGGTTGTATCCAAGACTAGTCATACTTAGAGTAGAGCCTTTAGGTAAAGGTAAAGGGACTCCTGACCGTTAGGTCCAGTCGCAAACGACTCTGGGGTTGCGGCGCTCATCTCGCTTTATTGGCCAAGGGAGCCGGTGTACAGCTTCCAGGTCATGTGGCCAGCATGACTAAGCCGCTTCTGCCGAACCAGAGCAGCGCATGGAAGTGCCATTTACATTCCCTCCGGAGCAGTACCTATTGATCTACTTGTACTTTGACGCGCTTTCGAACTGCTAGGTTGGCAGGAGCAGGGACCGAGCAACGGGAGCTCACCCCGTTGTGGGGATTCGAACCGCCGACGTTCTGATCGGCAAGTCCTAGGCTCTGTGGTTTAACCCACTGCGCCACCCGCGTCCCTCAGTAGAGCCTTTAATACACCCCTATTTTGGAATTAAAAATTTACCAAAAACGGGAGCCATTTCACCATGAAACCCTTAAAATCAAGATAGATAGATATAAACTTATCTTTTGGTAATTGTTCAGAAGTACGTATTTGTGAAGAAATAGGAAACGTCTTATGCAGAACTAATCAGAAAAACCTGAATTTATAATGGATGCTCTAATTTTAGGGTAAAACAGGAGATCCAGGACCCCGGGGACCACTGGGACCTCCTGGACCTGAGGTAAGGAACTATTTAAAGAAGTAAATAATGCATCCTCCTTTGCACTGAAAACAGCACAATTAGGCCAAGCTTTCGCTGCTCATGCATGAAGGGTGGCTGATTTGGCTCATGATGCAGTAACCGTACTGAATTTCGTCAGTGCCTGAATGGGAGACCACTTGGGAACTTTGGATGCCCCAGAAGAAAGGAGGTGTATACATGTAATAAATAAATAGCCATTTCTGATTCTGCATTTAATGCAGATGTTATTCAGTACTTGCTTGGAAAGCAGAATATACAGTTTGCACTGATCCGGTTAGCTGGGATCCTTTTAAGATCCTCAATAAGAATCTACATTCATGTTTTGCAATACATAAATATATTTAAGTTAGGAACGTAATTGCTTAAGAGCCAATAAGTTGTTTAGAAGAAGAAAACCCTTTAAAACTGGTTTATTTGCCTTAATCAGGTGTCATATTTGGTTAATACATTGCTGCATTACAACCTCAGTTCTCAAACGTCTCTGTTGACGAATGATTCGGAACCCAAACGCCAAAAACCCAGAAGTACCGTTTTCCCCCATGTATAAGACTATATATTTTTCCTACATTTTTGAAGTTTAAAATAAGGGGTCATCTTATACACGGATAGTGTATAGTGCATTTTCTTAGTTTTGAGTCCCCCCAAATAGGGGGCGTCTTATACATGAGGGTGTCTTATACACAGAAAAAGACGGTAATTGCTTCCATTTTTGAACAAGCCTCAAAAGTTGAATGGCTTCCACTGCATGTTTTTCCATTTTTTCAATGGATTTTGCCGACTGCCCATTGCTCCTTGGTTTTTGAACGTTTCGGAAGTCTTCCAGAACGGATTACATTCAAAAACTGAGCTTCCACTGTATTGCAGAAATACGTTCAAAAGTTCATAACTATAATCTAAGGCTCATAAATATAATCTAAGGCTTGTGTTGCATGGCAACCTGCAGTGTGCTTCAACAAGCATTTTCTCATGTAGCTTGTGTTCGGTGGTGGGTAATGAGGGTCAGCTGACCGAAAGCAGGGAGAGGGAGAAGTAAAAATAATAATCCCAACAGGCGCACCCATTCTCTTGGGCCTAGCTACAGTATATTTTTGAATCTGAGTTTAAAGACTTTATTTTTATTTCTGCTGTGAAAATGGAATTTCATGAGAACAGGAACATTGTTACTATTATCTGCATTGGAAAGCCATCTGATTAAAACCACTATCCTGTGTGTGGAAAAAGGATTCCTTGCCAACTCCGGCAGACTGAACTTCTCTGTGTCTTCGTGGGGTTCTTCCCCCTTCGGTGGGGAAGTCCCTGCATTGCATCCCACAAACTTCTTTCAAAGCAGGATTTATTGTTTCCTCAAGGGGCTTTACTCCAGACTGCATCTGGAGTAAAGAAAACATAAGTCATTTCTTTCAATAGATACTTCATTGTATCCATAAATTGTTTTGATCTGAAATTGCGCACTTAATTTTTTTCAGGACGGTCAGCCATATGGGAGTCGACTGCCATATGTTTTGTGCACAGAGCTTGGGAATTACAAAGGAAAAGGGGCACGTTTGATTTGAATCATGCTTTGGTGGCAGCAAAATGCAAGTTTCTTAATGCACGAATCCCTGATCGTGCTCCCAAAAGTCTACTTTCAAGCCATGTTTCATCTCAAACTGTGACGTTTTGAGGTTCTGCAGACAATGCTGTAAGCACTGGGGTTTCCAATAACTTCTGTTTACTATTACTTACATTAAAAAAAACCCCAACCTCATAACAGCTGGTAGTTAGCTATCAGTGTTTCTGCATAATTTCCTGCAACATGAGAGTGCTTTGAATCTCTTGATTCTCAAGTGCCTTTGGCCAAGAGTAATTTAATTAATTAAGGTGCTTCGACCTATATTTCCAAAGCAAGGCTTGTTATTTCAGGGTTGCCAGGTGGAAATTCCAATCACAAGAGACACCAAGGGAACTATGGAGCAGTTATCTGAAATTAGACACATACTCTTAAAATAAGAGACATCTGGCCACTATACAGTCATACCTCAGGTTGCGAACTCTGCGGGTTGCGCATTTTCAGGCTGTGGACTGCGCCGAACCTGGAAGTACCGGAACGGGTTACTTCCGGTTTTCTGCGCATGTGCAGAAGCACAAAATGATGTCACGCACATGCGCAGAAGCGCCAAATCGCGTCATGTGCAGATGCAGTGCTGCGGGTTGCGAACGCTGCGGGTTGCGAACGTGCGTGATAATATACCACTGTATATTATTTCCTCCATGCAGCTACAGTGACAGAACTGCATAGCATGGGGGATTTTGAATATATGAACCATTATTGGATATACAGTGGTACCTCGGGTTACATACGCTTCAGGTTACAGACTCCGCTAACCCAGAAATAGTACCTCGGGTTAAGAACTTTGCTTCAGGATGAGAACAGAAATCGTGCTCCAGCGGCTCGGCAGCAGTGGGAGGCCCCATTAGCTAAAGTGGTGCTTCAGCTTAAGAACAGTTTCAGGTTAAGAACAGACCTCCGGAATGAATTAAGTTCTTAACCCGAGGTACCACTGTATGAACTTTTCATTAATTCCAGACCTGGTCATAAGAAACACGACGTGTTCCGGGGCTTTCATATTTCCAACAGAAATGTGCTAGCTTCGCTTAACTTTTGTGTTTGACATTCAGAACACCTGAAGATTTTCTTTTGCAGAGCAGCTCTAGTAAAATTAATGACATGTACATTAATGGAATATTTTAATGTTGACTTGCAGAAAAGCAGTGACTGAAGTGTGAAATTAGGATTATAACAATTATACACATATACTTGGAGGCTTTAGATTTGTTTTTCCTCAAACAGTACCTTCCTCTGTCCTTTTAAATGCCACAGTACGAACCACTTTTAAAACTGAGGGAAGTTTTTAAAGCATCTTGTTATGACATAAGAGGCCTGCTGTTCAAAGAAAAGCAAACACTCAGCTAGGCTAACATGTGAGCCTAAACAGCTCTTTGGATTATTTCAAATAATGGTTTTTAGGCTGTGTGTGTGTGAAGCTTTATTTAGTTAATGGGGAAATTAGCTGATGTTTGTTTAGACACAAAGCAGTTGCGTTACCATTCTGAAATTTCACGGATTCTTCTGTGGTTTGGAACTCCTAGAATGTTGAGATATTTTGTATTTATACAAAATGGCCATAGCACTGTATTAGAGCACATCCTCTTGGTTTTGCTTCAGAATGTATAAATCTGTCACCTTTTACTAAAGTAACAGGGCACATGATTTGCCTGCAGAAGTTCCTAGCTTCAATCCAAGTAGAACAAAGAAAAATATCCATCTGAAACGTTTGTTGCCAGTCACTGCTGCTGACCTATAGAACACCAGTGGTCTCACCCAAGGTCGAAGGAGGCATCCCATGTTTTCTATAACAGAGCTGTTGGTTTTGCAGAGGAAGATAGTTGATGATGAACTTGAGGTAGCTTGTGAACAAAAAAGGAAAGGGTGGAGATAACCAGGGCCTTTTTTTCAGTCGGAACTCGCCAGAACTCAGTTCCGGCACCTCTCAGGTTGGCGTCATTGCCATTTTCAGAGAACAAGAGGGGTGTTTATGGTGAGTTCTGGCACCTCTTTTTCTAGAAAAATAGCATTGGAGATAACTTTGTTCCTCAAAGTAGTTCCTTCCTTATACTTGTGGCTAACCTCCACAGGGGACGTGCATGGCGCTGTGGGTTAAACCACAGAGTCTAGGACTTGCTGATCAGAAGGTTGGCGGTTTGAATCCCCGCGACAGGGTGAGCTCCTGTTGTTCGGTCCCTGCTCCTGCCAACTTAGCAGTTCGAAAGCACGTCAAAGTGCAAGTAGATAAATAGGTACCGCTCCGGCGGGAAGGTAAATGGCGTTTCCGTGCACTGCTCTGGTTCGCCAGAAGTGGCTTAGTCATGCTGGCCACATGACCTGGAAGCTGTACGCTGGCTCCCTTGGCCAATAAAGCGAGATGAGCGCCGCAACCCCAGAGTCGGCTACGACTGGACCTAATGGTCAGGGGTCCCTTTACCTTTAACCTGCCACAGAAATTTACAAACTACTAAAAATGCAAAATCTACAAATTCTTTGAATGAATATTTTCATTTCTGAAATTGTTATTTTCAATAGCTTTTCATATGGCTCACATAATGTGGCAGAGCAGTTAAGTGCTTAACATCGTTTTGAGTCTTTTGAGGTAGGTTGGTTTCTCTCTTGTGGCAAAATAGAAGAAACCATTACAATATGGGCTGGGAAACAGAATGTGAAAAGATTTGCAGGGTGACTTTTACATTTCTTAGGTATTTATGTCTAAGAGTGAATGGTTTGATATAAATTAAGTTATCATCAGATAAATAAATACTATAATAAATTATTATATTAACTTGATCTAGAAAATGTGAAATTAGTAAAGTCTTTCTCAAATGCATCACCCACACCAACATTTTCTCCATAGACCTGTTGGATTTTAGAACTGAATAAGCAGAATAAAAGCGTTATTTATTTCTTGATTTCTAGGGTTTTCCAGGGGATATTGGTGTTCCTGGTTTGAATGGCCCTGAAGGCCCAAAGGTAAGCATATGTGAAGTACTGTTGTAAGTTCTTTCCGAGTGAAGGATAATATCAGTATTCCTTGCTTAGAAAAAGTGAAACTTTTTTTTTTTTACTTTGAAGTCACTATCCATTTGCTTCAAATAACTTTTATTCAGAGGTCGGTCTGTGAGAAATCTTTTAGATCTTGACGTAGGTAAACTTGCTGCTCTTTAAAATTCAATTGTATAGTTCTCTCTCAAAAGCACAGTAGGAGAAGAAAATGGAAGAAAAATAGGCACAGCTGTTGGATCCTTCCAGTTGGATGTATGAAGGAAGCAAGGGTAAAAAAAATAGGCAGGAGTTTGTAGGAACAGATCCTGCCTCATTTGTTTTCACACTTCCCTTATCAAGGGATCCCTGAAGCCAGAAGGGAGACTCCATAGACTTTGTGATGCTGTTCTAGTCATGGTTAATGTTCAGCTTACAACTGAGACTGTGAGTCTTTGGCTACCTAGTCATAGGCAGGGCTAGATCTTTTCATCATTCATGGATGATGAAGACAGCTATAAGATGATTGTGCAAGGGAGCTATAAGCCTGAATCCTAAATTCTCTGATGCAGCTATTAGCATTTCCTAATCCACTGTTACCAATAATTTTGGACTCTAATTAAAACAGGCTGTCTGGAACAAGGGCAAGAACGTGGTTTCCCCAGCCATGGTCTAGTATCCTTGCTTTGTGGCTGAATGACTAACACATTGAATCATAAACAGACAGCGCTATCAGAACTGTGACAGAGTTGGGTTCAGGTGACAAAACGCCTTGTTCTCAGCAGCTTCTTCCTGCTTCTTCTTGGATAGGCTTCTGGAACACTGGATCCAGTGTGGATAGGGAAACCAAGGTAATGCTAGTTGTATCTTGATAAAGGTCAGTTGGGAGGGTCCAGTGGCACAGAGTCCACTGAATTTTGAGGGTACTCTCTGAAGCTGCCTCACAGGGACTTAGAATTTTCAAGTGATTGCAATCAAATGCCCAAAGACGAACTGAATGTATGGTGTCAGCATGCATATGACCACCTAGGTTATGGTGAAGAACAAGCTTTGCTGAAACAGAGTCAGCATGGATTATGCAAGGGCCAGTCCTGTCTCACAAACCCATGAGAGGTCTTCAGCAAGCATATAGAGAGGTGATCTGGTTGACATAGTGTACTTGGAGTTTCAGGTACCTCACCAAAGACACCTGAGTAAGCTTAGCAGCCATGTAGTAAGAGGACAGGTCCTCTTGTGGATCAGGAATTACTTAAGTAGCAGGAAGCAAACCGTAGGAATACTGTAAATGGACAGTTCTCTGAATGGAAGGATGGAAGAAAGTGGAGTACCCCAAAGACCAGTGCTGTGGCCTGTATTTTTTAACGATCTAGAGTTAGGGATGAGCAGTGACATGGCTACATTTGTTCATCATACTAAATTGTTCAGGATCATTCAGACAAAAAGAGATTGTGAAGAGATCCAAAAGGACCACTCCAAACTGAGTGGGCGGTCAAATGGCAAATGCAGTTCAGTATAAACAAGTGTGTAGTGATGTATGTTGGAGCAAAAATTTATTAACTTCACATATATGCTAATGGGGTCTGAACTGGTGGTCACTTACCAGGAACAAGACTTTGGGGTCAAAGTGGACAGCTCAATGAAGATGTCGACTTAGTGTGCAGCAGCTGTGGAAAAATGCAAATTTCATGCTGGGGATCATTAGGAAAGGAATCAAAAATAAAACTGCCAATATCATAATGCTGTTAGGCAAAGCTATTGGTGTGACTGCATTTGGAATACTGTGTGGAGTTCTTGTCACTTCATGTTCAAACTGATACTGTAGAGCTGGAGAAGATTCAGAAAAGGGCAACCCAAATGATTAAGAGGTTGGAGTGACTCAATCCATGAGGGAAGGTTGCAGCATTTGGGACTTTTTTTACTTTTCACTAAAGCTCATTGATATCCAATAAAGTTGAATGTTGGAAGATTTCATGACAGATTTTAAAAAAGGGACTTCTTCATGCAGTGCATAGTTAAACTATGGAGCTTGCTCCCACAGAAGGCAGTGATGTCCATCAACTTGAATGGCTTTAAAAGAGGTTTAGACAAAATCCATGGAGAAGAAGACTATCAGTGGCTATTACTTATGACAGCTATGGTCTGCCTCCATGATTTGCAGCTGTATGCTTCTGAATACCATTTGCTGGAGAGAAGAGTGCTGCTCTTGTGCTGAGGTCTTGCTTGCAGGTTTCCCACAGGCATCTAGTTGGCCACTGTGAGAACAAGATGCTGGACTAGATGGGTCATTGGCCTGTTCCAACAGGCTGGCCCTTATGACTTGTTTAGAAGTTGGCAGATGCTGCTTTAAAACATGGTCACCATTGGTTGAAATTTTTGTATGACTACGTCCCAAGATTCTGCTAGAACGGCTATCAACTCTAAATACACCTTGTGTGGACTATGACTTTCTCCCAAGCCTGAGACCTAGAAAAAGCATCTCTCCTGTAGCAACAACTTTGATTGCAATCATTGTCCAAGTCCAATGACACATGTTGATATTAATGTTGATGTTATGTCAACATTTCAGCCATTTATTTGGGTACAAATATCTGCGATCGGGAAGTATGTTCACATTTCTCCCTAGTAAAATATACTGTCACAACCCTCACTGCTCTAGTTTATTGCTATTCACTCAGATCCCTGCCAAAATGCTGATTAGTTAGTTGGAAACTTCAAATGTTGTTTGCTATAATAATAACTTTTACGAAGAGACTTTATGGTCTCAATAGATTTTTTTGGCTCTCGTGCATGGAGAGCTCAAACAGCCATCTCTAATCAGAGAAAATTGGTGTCTTACATTTGAGATGAGCGTTAGACAAAATGGAAAAGCTTTTACACAGTCTATAAGACCAAGAGTCGAGGCCTACATGACACTGGAAATGTTCAGCTTTAGCTCTCCCAGCTGCTTTGTGCTGACTGCGGTTTTGAGGAGTTCCCTCTCTCTTTTATTTTTGGAAGAAAGCTTTGCTAAGCCTCTCTTTTCCTCATTCTTCTGTTTTTATGCTTCCACAGAAGTTAAATGTATGCTAGCTGCCAAGAAAGCATTACAGAACTTTTGTGTTAACACTAGTTTAAGATATCCACGTTTCATACTGTCTGCAAACACTAGACTGGCTGGTTCGTTATTATTTTTTCTATTTCTTTTTCCAAATCCCTACAGTAATCAACAAATGTAATTCCCTGGTATATTTGAATTGTATAATTATGGACCATGATCTGAACATACAGTTCAGCTTGTAAACAACATTTTTCTTTTGACCTTTGGATGTGATCAACATCCAAACATCGTTGGAAGTATTTTCATTTCATTAGTTTTAGAAGAACCTATTGGTGGTTGATTTTTGGTATGTGTGCTTTCCCTTGAGTTGTGTTTGCTGATGATATCTTTGGCCTCTCCATCACAAGAGCAGCTGACGTAAGGATCCTAATTGGTTAGATGAATCAATTAAAAACATTTTGAATATAAAGGTGCCTCCACAATTAACAGATTTAAGCAGATTTTATCTCAAGTGATTTTTTTGATAATTAATATTAATTACTATACTTAAAAAACCCTGCAGGTAGCAAATGCTATCTTCGAAGAGGCATTTCGCCCTATGTGTACTAAAAGTGGCAATGTGTCGTCTAAGGATCAAAGTATGTGCAACTTTAGCTGCATCCTCATCACAGCTAGTTTGGACTTGGATGATGCAACCCTCAGAACAAAGAGAGAATGTTTTCCCCCCCTGTCTGGAGATTTATGCAAATTTAATAGACTGATAAATCAATTAATCGGCTCATATTGATATGATTAATGGACTACAAATTGTCTATTCCCATATGAACCTGCACAATAACTTGGCTCAGCTTCTGAAGCCCTTCCATACACCCAAAATCAGAGTTTGTGATGGGGCAGAGCACCAGAGCACCTTTTCTGATGTTGGCATCTCTGTGGCCAACCTGGACCAGAATGGGCAAGGCCATGGTGAGCTTGGGGCCACGTAGCTGTGCCAACAGCAGTAGCAGATTGTTAGTCCTACTGGTGCAATTGTATGTCCCCGACCTTGCTGCCATCCTACTCCTGTCCCGTAAAGCAGTGTTGGGAGGGCAACTCCATGGCTGTGCCCACTGCATGCATTGTCACTGCGCTTTGCACAAGCTGCTGAAAGGCAAGGCTGTCTTATTTCCAATGTAAACCTGGAAAGATGCTTTTCTTTTCCACCCAAAAAGTGCATTGTTAGAGTAAGAACCGCTTTTCCTCAGAGGAGGCTGCCACTCAGGTTTCTACATGTCAGCAATCTGGACATAATAATAATAATAATATAATTTATTATTTATACCCCGCCCATCTGGCTGGGTTTCCCCAGCCACTCTGGGCGGCTTCCAACAGAATATTAAAATACAATAGTCTATTAAATTTTAAAAGCTTCCCTAAACAGGGCTGCCTTCAGATGTCTTCTAAAATTCTGGTAGTTGTTTTTCTCTTTGACATCTGGTGGGAGGGCGTTCCACAGGGCAGGTGTCACTACTTAGAAGGCTCTCTGCCTGGTTCCCTGTAACTTGGCTTCTCACAGCGAGGGAACCGCCAGAAGGCCCTCGGCGTTGAACCTCAGTGTCCAGGCAGAACGATGGGGGTGGAGACGCTCCTTCAGGTATACTGGACTGAGGTCGTTTAGGACATGCCTCCTGATTGAAAATGGTCAGATCCAGAGCACTGACTCAGGCCAATGATGCAACATGCAGCCCCCTCTGGAGATATGTAATTTTATGATTGAATGATCCAAGTATGCCCAATACAGTGGTATCTACCTTCTAGCAGAGTTGGATTTAGAAGGGAGCAAGCCTATATCAAGTATACATTCAGATAATCAGAGCAGGGCCTTTCATCCGTGGCTCACGGGAACCTTTAATTATTTAATTCATTTATGTCTTTCAGCGCACTTATTTGAGAATTAACTGCCACGCATGCTGTAAAATGGAAATAGCTGGTAGCTTCTTTCCATTACTTTCTGGTGTTTTGTTTGGACTGCTTACATGATATTAAGAACTTCACTAATCCTGTAAGAGAAAGCTAATGGGGAAGTTACATAGCAATGTGAAGTATATATGACTCTTTGTAGACTCTCTAGATTCTTTCCTGGCATGTTTGATAAATCTCTGAAAGACCTTCACTTTCTTTTTTTAGTTGAAACTCCTGTAAGGAATGGAAACTTCAGTTAATTATCCTGATAGTGTCTGGAAACACTTTTTGCAAACTGGATAAGTCATGTCTAAAGATCCGCAGTAGCAAAGAAAGTTGCTGCCCATCTGCATCACATTAATTAATTAATAGTGAAAAGTATATCGTGTTCGTTGACAGGCATGCGGGAAAGAAAACCAACAGCCGTTTAGTAATATTTATATTTCCCCGGTACAACGTCAATGTTTGAATGTGTTCTTTGGCCCTTTCCAAGAATTTTGGATCCGGTATGTGCCATTTCTGGCCCTCTTCAAGCCATTCAGAAATTATTTTAAAATTATGCTGAATGTAGAAGCAGAGGCTGCATTGTACAAACCACAGTCTAGCAGATCTCATTGGCAATGCCATTCATTAACTCAAAGGGTCAGGTAGGACCTGAGGATCTGTTTATCCTTTTACCTACACCTTGCATGATTGGGTTTAATGTATGTTTGCAGGATCATTTGGTCCAAGAGGAATAAACTGGTAATCCACTAGACAGGTGGTTTAGCTGGGTCAGCAGGATAAAACATAGTCCAAGACCAGGAAGAGTGGAAGCTTGGCTTGAGAGTGGTTCCAAGGAGAAAGGATGAAGTGGCAACAGAGGCAGGGCAGCCAAACTCCACTAGGCTGGAAACTGGAGATGTGTTCAATTAGAAAAAGAAGTACCGGTATATGCTGGCACCCATCTGTCTCAACAGACAGTTGAGGGCGCCTCCGGGGGAGAAGTTCACACTGCTGGAGAAGCACAGCACTGTGGGCTGCAGAGACTGGTAACTTGTGACTGCTGCATCCCCTTTTGTTTTGGCTGTGTTAGCAACACTGAATAGACCTCTCTGGGGCACAAGCCTGGGTGTGTCTGGAAGTCTTGTGCTGCCCAGACAATAAGCCCTCCCTCTGGGCCTAGCTGATGTGGTCCAAAGCAAAGTAGAGCAATACATTTTGCACCAAATTGGCTGCAGGAGTTGCCAGAAGGAGACGCCATCAAGCTATCTTAGGGACTCGACTCGGGATTCATGTAGGGTTTACTCCTTAGCCTTTTCTCTGCAAGGAAGTGAGTATGGATTCCTCAGGGTTTACTCCTGAAGCCTTTTTTATGATTGAGTATAGGTGCAAGGCAGTTTAGGATCAGAATTTTCACAGCTGTTATAACAGTGGTTGTTGTTCCTAGATAATAGCCCTGCCTATGAAGAGAAGGACTGTGTCTCAGTGGCAGAGCAGCTGCTTTGCATGCAGAAGGACTCTGGTTCAATCTGTGGCATTTCCATGTAGGGATGGGGATGTTCTCTGTCTGAAACTCTGGAGAGCCTCTGCCAATCAAGGTAGACAATACAGAACTAGACGGGCCAGCTCATGCCATCGTTGTGTTTCTCAGTGAACATTCCTGAGTTTTGATTGGTTCACACAACCTACTTTGCACAAGGGAGCAAGCAATGTGGCGAGCTAATGATTGGTTGAATTCAGTTCTAGCCTCATAAACGCTTCTTGAAATCACACGATTTCCTATTGTGAGAAATTTTTGGAAATGTGGCTTGATGAAGGAGGTTGTAAGCCAGTTACCATACTGAAAAATCACATGAAAAACTGGTTGTAGTAATTACTGTTAGTGGTTTTAAAGTAGACTTGTCCTGTGGTGAATGCAGTCGACCACTTACTGAGTAGTAACTTAGTACAGTTATAGTTGTGCGTGTAATTATTTGAGCAGTTTTGTAGCACCTGAACCCAATCAGAAATGTGTGAGGGTGGGACTTACCTCTGAATATATCCCTGAATATTAGGGTAGCCATGCAGAACAGTGGTGAAAGTGGCCAAGCTAAACATCTGGCCTCCATCTACAGCTTGGTCATGGTGTAATATGAAATGGCAAAGCTGTTGCCATTTACTGTACAAGCAGTAGTGCTTCACTAGATCCAAACATCCTCACAGCGCTGAACTTGTTCCTCAACCCTTGTTTTCTACCCTGAAGTATCCTAGAACAATATAACAATTTCCCCTTAAGTAGTCACATTATTGGCTATGCTATATTGCGGTGCTGGATTATATAAAACAGCAGTTTCCAAATTGTACACAGGGGCACACTGGTCTACTCTGAGAGAACTGATATGTTATAAGAAGAACATTAATTAAGTAAGGCACCTGCAAGTACCCATCCCTGGAGGAGGAGGAGATTTGCATTTTTGCACAATTCAGTGCTCAGGGCTTTCCTGCTTCCTGTCAGCCAAAGCTGGGGCTGGCAGACATGCCACATATCTACGTTTGGTGAGATCAGGCATCTAACTCAGTTATTTCTAATGCATCAAAAGAGGTTTCTCCTTGTGTCTCTGTATGATTAACTGCTCCAGCCTTGCCTCATCCCTATACGTTTCTGCTGTAGCAGTACTTCTATGTCTCTGGCAAGTATTACTGGATCATTCAGCAGTTTGCAATGCACAAATGCAGCGTAATTATCCAGGTCTAGAGGTAGCTGTCTCTTGCATCTCTGCATCTCTGGACTTGTCTCCTTTTGATCAGGACTTATGCTCAGAGCAGTTGCTTGGAGAAAACAACATGGAACAGGGTTTCTCTGGTGGTGGGTAACCCTAGAGGGTGGGTTGTTTGTGTATTATTTAAGTAGTGTTTTAATAACTGAATGCATACAGAATATATAGCAAAGGCTATTTTATGATTCTTAAATCAGACACACAACTGGATAGTTTATGGATGAGTTATGGTTGAGTAAGGCCAACTTTAAATAAATTGTGCAATGTACTCCTCTCATTCCAGTCTGTTAGTGAATTGATACTGCAGTCTTGTGGAGTTATCAATTTGATTGTTACAGCAAAACTGTTGGAGACCCTTACCATGGAGCTATGTTGTGTCCGAAACTCCTTTCCCCAGTTTCTTTCTCACCTAAAATAGGAAAATATGGATTCATTCAGATCAGTGCCATTAGCAGGAAATGGTTATCAGCTTTCCCTCGCTATAACCAGTTAGTTTCCCATTGTAAGCTTCCATGTTCTGCGCAACTGAAATGCATATGCAGATAATTGTATACATATTGTAGTTTTACTAAGAAATTCAAATGGTCACAAGTGTGCTTCCTAAGGAAACACTTAAAAGAATAAAATAGAGTGAAGTGTCTTAGCTTTTATAGCATCACTCTTTCTAGGTTGTCTAGACCAGTGTTTCCCAAACTTTTTTGGGCAACGGCACACCTGTTTACTGAAAAAAAATCTCGCGGCACACCACCATTAAAGCCCCGCCCCGTGACGTCAGCGCGCAGCGTCACGCCGGGAGGGACGCACGAAAGTGAAGTTTTTTCCCTCCCCCCTCAGTCCCTCGCTCGGAATTCAGCTCGTTTGGGGCATCGCTCCGGCTGCTCCCTCTCCCGCCGCGCAGGAGCGATGCCTCTCTCTGGCTCTCCCTCCGCGCAGTCTACGGAGACAAAGCGAGAAATGTAAGACTAAATCTAAGTGAATCAATAAGAAAGGAGGATATGATGGTATGTAAATTAGACGGGCAGGTTGAGATGACAGGAGGGGCTGGGATGGATGCGGCTCTGTAGGAGAGAGGGGCAACCCGGGCAGCGGCTGAGAAACCCGCTGCGTCCGCCGGTTTCCACTTATTCTGCCCCGCGTGGGGAAGAAGGCGGGAGGCCTGTGGCAGGAGCTCCGCCCCGAGGGTTGTCTTCTGCTGCGCCGGGTGAGAGGATCCGTCGCTAAGCCGGACACACGCACGCTCTTCTCCGCCCAGAGGTTCGGGAGCGCACGCAGCTCGGGCTCGGCTGAATCTCCCACCAAGCGCCTCCTGCTCGCCGCTGCTCTTGGCTCCAGCCTCCCTCGCTTTGCGCGCCGAGCGGCTCCTCGCCGCCGCCGCCCCGCCTCTCGCCGCCCGACTCGCCCGCCTCCCTCCAGGCATCTCGCGGCACACCAGCCGATGTCTCACGGCACACTCGTGTGCCGCGGAACACCGGTTGGGAAACACTGGTCTAGACTAACATACTCATTCATTAATCTAAATATTTTGTGTGTGTGTTACTTAGGGATTTCTAGGTGACAGAGGACCTCCAGGACCACCAGGCCCCAAAGGTGTTGAGGTATGAAAGCTACATTGTTCCCTTAATTTCACACCATTTTTTCCTTGAAATTGGACTCCATTTTCACTAACGTGGTTGCTTTTGTTTGCAAAGATATCGACCTTCTGTTTTGGCAGGTGTTGAATAGAAATGGTTGCACATCGCTGTGCTATTTATTTCTTTTGATTCCTATGCACTGTTTAAATGAGCTGAATCTGGCAGCTTGCAGATATACTGAAGAATTAAGTTTCACATTCTGAAGAAGAATGATCTGGATGCCTAAATAAATTGAATGAAGTTGTTGAGTGCATACATTTTTTTTCTTTGTAAGGTTAGTTTTAAGAGATATTAACGTTAAAAGATATTTCACTTACTGTGGAGACAGTGGAGATATCTTAACATTGTGACCATCAGAAACATAGGTATAAGTAGCATCAACATAGGGTTTAATGAATATCTGTTTACCTTGGGGATTCCAGAAAATACAGCCAATCAAATACTTGGTATGTGAATTCTAGATGGTGGGTGAGATAGAGATGGAGAACCTATTGCCTTCTAAATGTTGTTTGACTACAACTTCCATCAACCCTAACAATCGGCCACTCTGGCTGGGAATAATGGGAGTTGTAGTCCAACAACAATTGGAAGGCCACAGGCTTCCATCCATTCTGTTTCTAGATCTCTGACTGCTGGTTATTAATTATTATTTTTAACTCTTTCATGTTTAACTGCACACAGACCCCTTTGGGTGTTTAAGAGAATAGTACACCATGTGCTTAAAATAAACACAGCATTCAAGAATGGAGAGGAATGGCTAACCTGTTTTTATTTCAGGGAGAAGAAGGACCTGCTGGACCTATTGGGGGAGCTGGACCAAGGGTAAGTAACTTCATATTTTAGAACTGCAGTGGAAGACCTGCTGAAAGTGAAATTCTCCAACTGTTTGCCATTGTGGACATGGACATGAGTTGGGTTTGTATTTCTGTCACTGACTTTTTAGAGAGTTCACCCTGTGTCTAAGTGAATCAGTAGGGCATAGGAAAGCCTTCTTCAGATCCCTGTTTGGTAGTCTTGGGCATGAAACTCTCTCTTGACGTCCCTGCCTCATAGGGCTCTGAGAGGTTCAGATGAAAGCTGGGATGGAAACGTAGTCAGTGTTGTCCAGTTTTCTGCTTCCATCAGTGACCTGCCAAGTGCCTCAGGGTCAAACTGCGTGATGCACTTACTGCACCACATGCAGCTGTCTCTTTGTCTTTCTTAGATTAGTTACAGCCATGTCCCCCATTGTTACTGGATTGCAGTGTGCAGGGAGGGGAGGGTTATCCCTTTGCTGCTCAGCTGCGATCCTTCTGAAAACCACCCCGTCACACACCCTGTTTTATTTATCTACTTCCATCTCATGAAACATCAGGGTGCCGTTCAACAACAGGCAAACAGTAAAACATGAAAAAGCTTTTAAAACAATATTACGCCAAGAGGCCTAGAGAAGAGAAGAGGAAAAGAAAAGAAGAAAGAGAAGAGAAGCTCTTATTGGCATCAAAGGTTACTTCCTTTTCTTCTTTTTTATAAAGACTCATCACCACTTTGGAGAGGCAATTTTAGGAGGTTGCAGTTGGGAAGAAGAGATAATCGTACCTTCTGTGTGTTTTGATCCCAACACATCAAGCATGCCATGTAGTTTGACCCTCAGAGAAGCTCAGAGAAGTTGGGGATAATGGAAGCAGCCATCACTTGATGTTTGTTGCCACCATCTGGTCATCAAAGGTGTACTGCATCTGGATATGAAAGTTGCATTGAAATGGGAATGGTATTATTGCAAGCAGCAGTGGTTCATGTTTTCTGCTCTTCGCCTTCCTGCCTCTTATCTGAGGGCCAAAGTTGACAGGACAGTGTTCACATAACTTATAAATTGGTAGGTCCAGTTTAGATCTGCGACATGGGTAGGGCTTTATTCCTTTTCAGCTCTCTGTGGTCCAGGCCGACACACATCAAATTTCTGTTTACCTTTAGACAACTCATTGCATAGTTGTTAACTGCATGAATGGTGTCACTTCTGGTTTGGCTCTGACAAAGCACCAGATGTAAAATGTCAAGGTTTATGAAAGCTGAATGATATCACTCTGTCTTGGTTCATCTGTTTTTATTTATTTGCTTTTTATTATTTTTTGAAAATATATGCTCTACCGAAATGTATATACACTTAATTAATTAAACAAGTTTTATATTCAAAATACAGTGCTTGTTTGCTTTTTCCTCTGAAGATCCAGGATAGATGTGGAGTTAAAAAAAAGAGGCCCAAGCAAATGCTTTCACCAATAATATAAAGGAATATATCCCCAGTTTAATCTCTTCTGCACATACAGCTTGCCGCAATCTCATAACACTTTTTGCATCTGCTGATTAGACGTTCTTCTAGAGCTTGACAAGAAGACACCTTTATAATATTTTTGGAACCTTGCTTGATGAGGACGCTAAACATGTTCCTCTGTTATCTAATGAGTTGGTATTAATGATGCAAATGCTGGAAATTCATTCTCTTAAAATTTGTCTGTGCACTTTTGATGGCAACAGATTTCCCATATTCCATTTCTTGTCTTTCACTGTAAGAACATCCCAAAATTCAGTATGATTTTAAGAAATAAATTCAATGAATTTTAAGGAATAAATTCAAGTTTTTATTATGTTTATTAATTTTTAATCCATTAAAATACTCTGCTAATACGACCTTTTTGTAAAAGTAATATTTGAGGTCCTTCTGCACATTATTTGTTCTGTTCCCAAACCTGGCACACATCAAATTGCCCAGGTTGTTACTGTGTGTAATACAGCATATTCTGTGTTAGTTTAAGCTTCTTTTGTTCATATAAATACAACAGCCTCTATATGTTCAATTTTCAATTCTAGCTAATCAGCAGTGGCAAAGTTTAGCTAAGCATTGCTTTTACTGTGTCAGCGTAACTCAGCTCAGTCTATTGAAGCATGGACAGGTATTTTGTGTCAGGCATGATGCAACTCTGGTATATGTCATGATTCCAAAGCCATTCAAAAGCAGAGGTTTTTCTTCATTTGAATGCAGGGAAAGCCTGGTCGAAAAGGTTATGCAGGTGAACCGGGACCAGAAGGCCTGAAGGTAGGGTTGACTTTTTCTGAATTTACTGTTGTAAATATATATATATAAAGTATTTATTGTATAGCTAATACTAGGTTCACAGATAAAAACTGAAAGCTAGTAAAAATATATCTTTTTTTTTTTTATTGTTCCTTATTTCAAAAAAATGAAACTCAAAGCGACTTACAAAAATGAGCATTCAGAACAAGGATAAATCAACCAAAAATTATTTCTCTCTCTCCCCACTCTCTGATTCAACTTCACCCCAACATACTCTTTTCTTCTCTAGCAGCCATACCTATCTCCACCAACATTTTCATTATGCCCCTTGATCCACCTTAGAGGCTTTTGGGGGTGTTATAGGCACCTGAGGGAGAAGGTGATAGGAAATTTCCCTTCTGTGGCTCCAAGCCATAATCTCCAAGTGTGTAGGACTTTGTGCACATGTTGGCCACCCCTTCCCTGCCCATAAAACACACAGCAGTCTCCACTCTTCTAGAGGAAGTCCAAATGGTGAAGCCACCCAAGAGACCATGTTGTTGTTGTTGTTTAGTTGTGTCCCGCTCTTCGTGACCCCATGGACCAGAGCACGCCAGGCCCTCCTGTCTTCCACTGCCTCCTGCAGGACCATAGAGACCATAGTCAGCAGGAACAAATCATATAATCGTAGAATTGTTGAGTTGGAAGGGACCCCAAGGGTCATCACCAATCCAACCCATTGCAGTGCAGGAATCCTGCCCACAGATGTCCCTTTGTGTCACTCTAGCCCACCCCAGCAAGCTTTGGGTTGAGGGTTAATATGATGAAATGTTTAAGGCAAAGGATTGCTTTGGCCAATTATTTTACCCTATCCAGACCAGCAAACCACTATCTAGACCACTTTGAGTAAAAAGAACTTACACCGCTTCTCAAAAATATACAGGCTTGGGCTGTGGCAGGTAGCTAGGAGAAGAACATATCGATGCCCACAAGAGATGCCATTGTAGATCTGACCTGGTGCATTGATGGTGTACTTTTTATTTTTAAAAAAGGTGTCCCTAGACATGGCGGAACATAGGAGTAGGGGAAAATCTGCCCAAAATGCTTGGTTTTTTAGTGGCTTATGGGTCATCAAAATTACCTCTGCTTGAACCTGCAATGTAGTTGGGAGTCAGGTTGGGAATGATGGTGCAGTCTGCTCCTTATGACCCACTCCTTCAGGAGGCAAGTCATTTTGCACCAGCTGAAGCCTCTGAATGTCTCTGAAAGCTTCCCCACAAATGACCTTACAGTTTTACCTGGAATAGGTATATTGAAGGTGCACATAGGCCTGTTTGTGAGTAGCATCTGGTGTGGCACAGTGTGCGTTCGTTCACCTGTGGGCCATGGAAGATGGAGTGAAAAGGCCTCCTGCCAAGTGCACAATTGCATCAGTTTTTGAGTAACGTGTATGCATTACTTCTTCCTGAACTAATCAGCCTCATCTGACAAATAATCAATGAATATATTGTGCTTTTAAAAAGGGGCTCTGGCCAAGTAACATTATTACATAATGCAAAATATAGCCAATTTATTTTAGCATGGCAAACTTGTAAAGACGAATAGTACTGGAAAGGCAAAAAAAATTATTCTGTGCATTGATAAACTGCCTTAGGGAGAGGAAATGCACTAAGGTAGGTGTTTGAGGTAAGTAAGGATTGAAAACGTCCTCTCTGTTAAACTGAAATTGTGTGCTAAATTACTAAATCAGTTTTTAAATTCACAGGGAGAAACAGGAGATCAAGGAATTATTGGGAAAACTGGTGAAACAGTAAGGATAAATTTATGTTTTATTCACAGTATGGTATATTTTGTAATGATAGCCAGTGATTTGGAATGGGAAAACTTACAACTTATGGTAAATAGTGGTGCTGGGGTCAGGGGAAGAACTTGGCATGGGTCTGCAGTTTTCAGTGGCATCCCAACGCCAAGTATATTGTTCCACCCTCAGCAAAAAATTAAACTTTATCCATAGATTAATATTAATAATTTTATTATTTATATCCCACCCATCTGGCTGGATTTCCCCAGCCACTCTGGGCAGCTTACAGCATATAGAATAACATAATAAAACATCAAACATTAAAAACTTCCCGATACAGGGCTGCCTTCGGATATCTTCTAAATAATACATTCAACCTTCAGCACAGCTGCTTCTGTTGAGATGCTCATTTATCTTTGGGCTGCTCCAAAGTTTGAGCAGGCTGGGTTCCAAATGAAGAAGAAAAAAGGAATTAACTTGTGTCTATATTTTAGCATAGAATATCTAATTAACTATCTCAAATAGGTTTGCATATAGCCTATCAGATAAGCATTCACTTACACTAGTTGCTTTGATTGCAATGCAAATAGCAGCTTGGGAAGAGCAATTTTCTTCTGTTTTCTTCAGAAGTGTTACACTCCTGCTCCCAATCTGCTGCAGTCTCAATAATTATCTGTCCCACTCAGGAGCTGCTATTTGCGTTTTTAAAAACCTGCATGTTACATGCAAAGATGCATGCAATATCACATTAATTTGGTTTGTATAAAATGCTACAAAGGTGCTCACTGTTGTTATTAAGACCCCCTTGACATCTTTTCACAGAATCTATAGGATCACTTTCTTTCAATAGTTGACCTACAAACCTAACTTTGTTGTAGACATGCTTTAATTCTCCTTTATGGTATCCATAAACAATATCAGTTTTCTTGTTCCCAACAACTCCTACTAAGGGCCCTCAGATCCCCGTAACGGTTTCTTACTTCAGATTCTTCCTGGTTCAGCCAAGGGCTGAAGTTTGAAAGGAACCAGGGACGTCTTAGCCATAGGCACTAGGGGTGCGGGGCGCCTGGCTCTCAGGGACACCAGGCTGAGAGTTGAGTCCAGGGAAGAGCCCGCCCATCGGTTGGAGAGCCGCAACAGGCTCTTCTACTGCGGGCGGCTGCACTGCTAGTTCAGGGGCGACCAAGCCAGTGAGACGCTGAGGCAGCTGGCTGGCTCCGCCCTCCTGCATGCCTGGGACTGGGTAACCGGGGGGGGGGGCCCCGCCGGGCGGATCTTTGCACCACTGCGCCGCATATCTTTGCACCACTGCGCTCCCGTTGCTCGGTCCCATCGCCAGCCAACCTAGCAATTCGAAAGCACTCCCGGATGCAAGTAGATAAATAGGGACCGCTTACTAGTGGGAAGGTAAACGGCGTTCCGTGTGCTGCACTGGCTTGCCAGATGCAGCTTGTCATGCTGGCCACGTGACCCGGAAGTGTCTTCGGACAGCGCTGGCTCCCGGCCTCTTGAGTGAGATGGGCGCACAACCCTAGAGTCTGGCAAGACTGGCCCATACGGGCAGGGGTACCTTTACCTTTTACCTTTATGTGTAATGTGCCTCTGCTCCACTGAGGGGAAGGAGCTTGTATTTCTCTGGGGACACAAAAAGAATACAAAAGAAAGAAAGAAAGAAAGAAAGAAAGAAAGAAAGAAAGAAAGAAAGAAAGAAAGAAAGAAAGTCTTGATTAATTTAAGATTGGGTGGGTATGCTGATTATAGATGCTATATGTTGGTGCTTATGTTTCCCCCCAAATTATTTTTAGGGTAATGCCTATTTTTCATATGCAATAAAGAGGAGATCTAGTTATAAACTCCAAAAATATTAACACAAGACACTACTAAACATGTTCATCTGCTGGGGCACAAATTTTGCATTGGAGCTAATAAAATATGGAGAAAAGTATTTTAGATGGCATGCTTTGCAATACTTTGAAACAGATGTTGGAGAATATCACCACAAGTGAAATAAATTTTGGAATAGTGGTTACACTTACACACACACACTTACTTTATCATTTCATTCTTCAAAATATTGGCAGACATTCATCCCTGCTTCTTGTAAAGACATAGGTAAATATTATTGCCCTTCATTTTACAAATCAAGAATCTGAGGTAGACATTAACCAAGATGAACAGGGGAGGTCCAATCCAAAATACCAGTGTGGCATACTATCTGGAAAGAATTAGGGAGAAATGTTCATGGATTCATTGGTATTCTTTTGTAAGAAACTGTATGCCTTGCAATATAAAGCAAAACGGGGTTAAAGTTTAGCATCTGGTCTGAGCCTTTTTATTGAATCCACTGTAATTAAATTTTACGGATATTTTGTATAGGTAATCCCAAAGTTGTGTCTCGGCCTAGTGGAACTACTGAGCTTTTTTTTTAAAAAAAAAAACAGCTGTCTCTGTGTTGCATCTCGCTCAGTTTGAGGCATTTTGGCGTTTCCTTGAGCTATGTTGTGTAGCCTATGTCGGTGACTGCAGTTTCCTGGAGCTTTAAAAATAATTCTATGGTGGTTGTTCACAAGGTTCTTAAACTGTGATTCCATATATGACTCAGGAACAATCTGGGACCGCGTCTTCCATGTGAGTCACATGACCCATGCGAGATTGTGGCCCTCCAAAAGAACTTGGGGGGCACAGTGGCCAAAAGCATTTGTTTTGGGGCACCATGTGAGATCACGGCCCTGAAAAAGTGCTGGGGGATTTTGGCCAGAAATTGTGCAACAGCACGGCGCCCAAAATGGCTGCCATGCTCTCGCAATAAAAAATGGAATCAGGACAGCTGAGGCATGTGTGATTCATGTGCATGAACTGATTGACAGCTGTCTCCCAGGTGCTGATGACAAGATTAATCTTGCTAAAATTTGAGAATTTTTCAACAGAATTGAATGTGAAAGTAGAACTAAATGAATTGTTTAGTTGAGTCTTAAATATTTGTGCTCTTCTACGAGAGACAAAATAATAGTCATCCCCTCAGGAACACATAGACACTAATACAGAATATTGGAACAGCAGTCTGGAGGATGAAATACAAAGAGAGAGGGATAACTCACTTTAAAATAGAATCCCTGGTTATTTGCTTCCAAACCACAGATATATTTGTGTAACCTTTGGCCCTACTTGCAAATAAGTATTATGTACAGAAACTGCCTTAGTTCCCTCTAAAAATATTAATGATATTGTATACAATGTATGTCAAATGTATTGTTTGTTTGGTTTCTTTTCATGAAACAAAGCTGTATTTACACAATCAAATATATAACCAGATATATATTTATTGTAAAAACTCATCTTGCAACTTTACTTCATTAGAAATGATCAAATAAATAAACAGCACATTTGGCCTATATGGTGCAGTAGCCAAAAAAGAAAAATGCTTTTAAAAAACAAAAGTAGGAGTAGTGGACTATGGTGAGTTGTGTACATAGCACTTAATTGTAAATTTGGACCAAATGTTGCAATTACTGAATTTAAGGAATATTTTTTGAGGTAGATGATAACATAGAATAGTAATGGAAAGAACTTTTTGGCTTTGGTTCAGTATTATCATAAGTGCATAAACTTGACAAATCCATGGACCTGAACAACTGAGCCTCCTCATTCTGTTTACAGCCCTCCTGGCCAAATTCTGTACCAGGTGCAGCTTCCAGACCAAGGGTAGACTGAAATAGTATATTTGGATTTTGAAATACTTTCTTGGCTTTTATAAGTGATGCATGCATGAATGTGGATGGTATCTATAGTCCCATTGATAATTGGAGATTATTAGGTCATAATTTTTCACAGTCTGAACATTTTTATCCTACATTCATGTATTGTTGGAAACACAGAGTTCCAAACTGCCCTCCTCTTTATGCAGAAAACACCACTGCTGGTGGTACTCTACATCATCATCATCATCATCAATCATTATTATTATTTCTACCCTGCCCATCTGACTGGATTTCCCCAGCCACTCCGGGCAGCTTCCAAACAGGTTAAAAATACATTAAAACATCAGTCATTAGAAACTTCCCTAAACAGGGATGCAGATGTCTTCTAAATGTCATATACGGTAGTTGTTTATTTCTTTGAGATTTGATGGGAGGGTGTTCCACAGGGTGGGTGCCACTACCAAGAAGGCCCTCTGCCTGGTTCCCTGTAACTTCGCTTCTTACAGTGATGGACCTGCCAGAAGGCCCTCGGCGCTGGACCTCAGAGTCCAGGTTGGATGATGGGGTGGAGACGCTCCTTCAGGTATACAGGAATAGTTATACATTTGATTAGAAGATAAATGTATTTAATGCTCCTTATTTGGATTTATGAGTATGGGCAATACTCACAAAAGTGATAAAAACTTGATAACAATCTCAATCAGTTTATTACGGTCGTAGACCAGTTTAAATCTGATAAGAGTTTTGCCTGTTAAATTATATCTGAGTTCTAGATGGTCCATTGTTGATGACACTTTTTAATCAAGCTATATCCATCTCCCTGGACTTGTTTAGAAGTTCTAGCAGGGATGTGTAGAAACACACATATATGGTAATAAAAATTCCTGAAGCAATCTAGACAATATGCTCTAAATCTGTCCAACAATGTCCTCATTAAAGGTGGGGAGAATGATTAGATTGATAGCTCCTAATGTCTGGGGTTTTCCCCCCTGTTACTTGTACAATTCTTTGTTATGCAAGATCTCCATGTGCCCTTGGCAAACATCAGTTTATTTATACTGTACATTTCCACAGTGGTGGCTTACAACATACCAAATGAACAATAATGAACAAAAAAATTACACACATTAAGAACAATTAGAAATAATCATAATGTCAATGAATACAGAAAATCCACACAGAAACAATGGAAACAAGCTAACCAAATTTAACATCTTAAAACTCAACAAGAGAGAGAACAGTAGCCAACAAGGAAATAAAATTAGCATATACAAAATAGATGTTGATTACTAGGGAAACCTAGCCAGATGGGCGGGATATAAATAAATTATTATTATTATTATTACTCCTAAAGGAATAACATTAAATGTGTGCACAGTCACCTCTCTCTGGTTTTTCCAGAGTGAAAGAGCATCAAGGAAGCTTTATAAAATGGGTATCTGATGTGCTGAAAATCATGACACTTTTGAAGCAGCAGAGAAAAGTTGCGGAAAATTCTACAGGAATAATGGGAATGCCTTGCTATAATGGGATTTTAACAGGCACAGCTGGCCATAGTTCTTTCCTGTTTGAAGGCTACCCATGTAAGTTGTGTTTGCCACAGTTATTGCTTACAATGAGTCTGCAGACACTTCCAAGCAAGCCAGTATCTTGGTTCCTCCCTCCCTTCGTTGTTGTTGTGAGCCTTGGAATGCAACAGGCTTTTTTTATATCAGGGGAAGCTAATTTGTTTAAGATCCTTATTAGATCTATGACTTTGACAGAATAGAATTTAAAACCTGAAGTCCAATTCTGCAGCTTTCCCTGGCTGGTAAGATTAGCCACCTCTTACAGAATCAGCAGATCCCTTTAGACAGCATTTGATTAATTTAATGAGAACTAAAGGACTTCAGCCAGAGCAGATTTACAATGCTGATGAGACAAAGTGTTTTTTGGGTTGGTTTTTTTGTGTGTGTGTTTTTTGGAAAGCGATGCCAAGAAAAACATTGGCTTCAGCTACTGAGAAAATTGCCCCTGGATTAGAGGGAGAAAAGTCTCAACTGTGCTGGCATGCACAGTTGAGTTTCAGATTTTTAAATTACTAGCTGGCAGAACTTTGAAACCACATTGTATTACGCACAGACGCATGTAACCTGTCTTGTCCATCGCTGAGCATAATCCACTGCATGAATGGCTTTAGACGTTTGAAAAAGATGATTGAAAGATGACATTCTTTCACACATGAAAACTAATGTGACCTACAAAAGCGTTATGTTTCTTGGCTGCCATTATTACTTGGAAACATAACTCATTGCCAAGGGGCGGAGGAAACACCCTCTGAATATTTGATTTATATGGATGTGGGTTCCTCGTAGAGAAGCCCAATATAAAATTCAGTCTGTAGACAGTCAGACCAAGATAGAAAATGTCAGCAGCAGACCAAAGGACCATAAACAGTGCCAGAATGTTGAGTTGTTGTCAGAAGGGCAAATAAGAATGTCATGTGAGCATATGAAGCTTCCTATTGGTCTATCCAGCCCAGTACTGCCTGTTCTGATTTGCTCTTTCAAGCCTGAAGCAGTGGCCCTTGCTAACCCAGTGAGTTCTTTAAACTGGAGATAAAACCCAGGATCAACCCTGGGATCTTTTGCTTCAAAGCATGTGATCCAGTGTTATAGTATGGGATACCACCAATCAAATGCCTGCAAAACTGTATTTAAATACACATGTCTGTTGGTAGACAGGTATTCATTACAAGTATATGTATTCTGTTCTAGCAACAAACACATAGAGGGTAACTAAAACAATGTATGGGAGTTCTGCTATAAATGATATGCCTGGTTGAGCTATTACAGGCTCACATTTAAGAAAAAGCATAGCCAATATTTTTTGTATAGACCTGCCTGCTTGGAAGCTTTGCACTTAACTGCCTCGTTGCTAAACTTGTTTTAGGCCTTGAGGATACCTAATTTATCTAGGAGAGGAAATCATAATTGCCTATGCCCAAAATTAAAGGGATAATTGAAATTGCTTTAAATGATTGAGGACTTGAAGATGCTGAGTAGAACAAATTCTTCAAACTTTGTAGAAATGCCTCAGGTTTGGAGATAAGGAGCCAAAAAATAGAAGACAAGGCAATAAATCTGCAATATGATCGCAGAAGAACTGGACTGCTAATGTTTCATTAGCACATGATGTAACTATCTCAGCCAGTTTTCAAAATTAACATCTGTGTTGCAAGAGCTGTGAGTTTGTAGCATCACAAGAGTCATAAGTCTCTGAGCCATGCTTTCCAAGGTAACTCACAACAGGAAAAAAGAATTGTAACAAAACACATAGGTGCAGTTCAAATGTGCGGCCTTGTGGTTGAGCACATACCCATCTATTTGCATCATCTGGAGGAGGAGACAGGAAGCATCTGTTTCCTGGTTTAAACTAACCACAGTTTGTTATGTCTGAACCGGGATCTGTGGTTAGTTTAAACTACAGTTTATTCGAACTAGCCAGTGTCACAGACCACAGTGTATCTTGATTTGTTTAAAGAACCAGGTTAAACCCAGAAGCAAATGCTGGTGATGTCTACCAGAGAAATGGGGTGATTGCTTGACCTAAAGCTTGATCCTGTCCATTTGTCATATTTCAGTGTTCCGTCCAAACGACATTACATCAGAAACAGGCCTCAACAAATTAAATTTGCAATTAAAGCAGCAGGAGCAAATCCAATTTAAAACAGAAGGCATTTAAAAAAAATTTTTTAATCTCATTAAATGGCTGGAAAAGCAACAGCATTTTTAGCTGACCTTTAAATGCCATCAAAGAGCGTTCTAATGACGCGGACAAGAGAAAGGCGTTCCTCAGACTTGGAACAACTAAGTAGGCCTTGGCTTCACAGTCACCTCACCTCAGAACACCAACAAAGAACTGGTCAAGTTTGGATGAGAACAGGCAGTCCTTCAGGTGCCCTGAGCCCAGACCATTTAAGATTTATAGGTAAAAATCAGCACTTTGATCCGTGCCTGAAAAGTAAGTGGTAGTCTGTGATGATTTATTTCAATACTGAAGGTGGCGGGAGAAACTGGAGGAAATGACACTGAGGGAATTAAGCCTAGAGAGCTATATAATTTCTATGTATTAAGTGCCATGTGTTAATTCCTATGGTTGTTCCAGAAATTCAGCCACTCCTCACTTGGAGTGCCTTTCAGAGCTCCTAAAACACTTCCTTGCAAGCTTTTATGAACTCCCCTGAGCAACTCACAGCCTTATTTGGATCAGGGCAATACCTGGATTAGAGATGGGTGCATTGCGTCCACAAACCCCTTTCTTCTCCCTGCCAGCCCCCAAAGCACCCTTTCCTTCTTTCCCCTTCCTTTAGCTGTTTCCAGGGATTTTGGCAGCAACAGCAGAAAAGGAGACAAAGAAGTTCTTTTTTTCCTTCCTCCTCCCAGCTCTCAACTATTGCCACTACCAAACAAGAACAAAATAAACCAGGAACCCCCACTCCCCCACCAAAAAACCCCTTAGTTGTTTGCATTTGGGGAGACTTGAACCATCTTTTCATTTGCTTAGGTTGGCTCTGGAACAAAATGAGAACCCCTGCTTAAGAATCCTTGGCTAATCCTATATTATTTCAAATGCACATTTGAAATGTGGACGCCGCGTGGTTCATCTTGCAAAATGTACTTAACCCAGCGGTGGGTTAACGACACAGGTTTTTACCCTGACTCACGCACCTTTGATTTGCTACCCGGTTAAGATTTCACAAGTCAGAAATGTTAACACAAACATCAACCAGACTCCGTTCTTTGGGAACTTTTAGAAGGAAAACACACCTTTATAATCATATTCCCAACGTGAGTGAGTTTCTGCGGATCCTGGTGCTCCTGCCATAACATTCTTAGTACTTCAGCTAAGTGGCAGGAAATTGAGTTTGAAGTATGAAGGTGAGGCATCAACCCAAAGACCACACACAAAAATTCCGGCTTGCTAGTCTGATGGAGTGAAGCAGCTCTTACTCTGTGAATTGAGTATGGGTTTGGTTATAACTCAGTGCCAGATGAACTGTGTTCCATCCTGGTTTTGTTAGGTCTGGAAAACTCTACTATCTTAAGATGAAATGCTTGTGGCAAATAGCTACTGTGGCAAATACTACAGAAGTACGACCTGTAGTTTGCTTACTCTCTAGAAATTCTGTATATGACTGCTACCATAATGGGGTTTCTTGGGGTGGGCACTCACATGCATGTGCATTCTTGTGTATTTAAATTTAAAGCAGCCCAATGAGGACTGAGCATGACCAGGAGCCATGAAATGTACCATGGAGTGTTGGAAAAGGAAAAACGGAATGGGGCAACAGCATGAGATGATTGGAATGCCCTACTTGGAGAGAATGGGTGACCAGAATAGGACCTGAATAGGAGGAAAGATATACTGCAGTATTTTGTTACAGGCCTCACTAGTCGTTTCATAGGTAGCGATTACAAAAGACTTCAGCTCTTCTTTTGAAAACAATAGGCTGGACAACAGATAAGGAGACTCAAATTATATCCAAATAGTACTGTACTACTGTGAGTTTTTATCCATATAGGAAAATCATGGTACATACTCCCAATCACCTGTGAAACATCAGTTTCAACAACAACAACAACAACAACAACAACAACAACAACAACAACAACAACAAATTAAAGATCCTATAAACGAACAGTTGTTCCTGATTCATTGATTCCATCTGGAATGATGAAATGCACTAGCCTCTCCAGAATAGTTGTGTGTTGCAATTCTTCAAATTTGATAGATCTCCTTTTATAGGAAAATTATGTCTTGTGCTTCAGTATACAGAACAAGCTGTCTGAAATACTTTTATAACTCCGCTGCCTCAAGGAAATCTGTGTTTCTTTTTCTTTTACCAAAAAAAGGAAAAGAAAAGAAAGTTATCAGGGTTCTGTTACATATGTCCTTAATTCCATGCTAGTCGTTTTCTCTGGAATTACCATCTGTTCACTTAATTTTTTGCAGAGGATCCATGTAATGTCAAATTGTTGCAGTCTGGTGTTTCATGTGTTGTCCTCTCCCCCCCTCCAGGCCTGGTGTGTGATGATCCCCACCCCTCCCCACGTTTTGGCAATAAAACACTGTCCAGTGTGGACACGCAAAGTACTATCAAGGCTTTTTGTGGCCCCTGTGTGTTTAAATTAAAGTTTCTTACTTGCAGATCACATCCATTTAATTGTTTCCTGTTGATAATGTTTCGTCTTAATTGTATGCCGCCTTTACAATAAGAAGAATAGGGATACATCTTAGTTGGGGGATTAGTGATTAATAGATTTACTTGATATATAATAATTTCGTTATTTATATCCCACTCATCTGGCTGGGTTTCCCTAGCCACTCTGAGCGGCTTACAACATGTCTAAAAACATTATAAAAACATCGATCCTTAAAAACTTCCCAAAACAGGGCTGTTTAGCCCTGATAGCCCCATCATTACTTTCTATTCATGCTGCGGGGTAATGGAAGGGTTTACCTTCTCATATATATATTTTTCTTTTTTATATAGTGAAACATTGACATAAAAATGGAAAGAAAACCAATAATTAAAGCTCCTCACCCTTGCAGGAGCAGAAACCAACAATGGTGCCATTAGCAGGCTGATGATTAGTAATCCCCAGCTGTAATAAACATAAATAAGGAAGGAAAAGGCTGAATCGGGAAAGTATTAATTGACTTTGTGAAGGACCTTTGCCCAACAAGCTGTGATTGTAAATAAGCATTATAGAAAAATGTTGGCCACAGGGAAGGGCATTTCGGGGGACCATGGCGGTTCTCTCTCTGGCTGTATGGACTCCCTTGTTTAATTCCACTTCCAGCTAGTTACAGAAAAGTAATGCCTCAGCAACGCTAAGACTTGTTTGGATGCAACATTAGCATAGCAAGATGATGCAACTGAAACACAGGCTTTATTAATTTGGGGATGAAATAGCTAACTACCAGTATGGCTTTCCACCAAAGAGGCAACACTGTCCATCTGCTAGTTCCTAACTCTTCCTATTTTTAGTGCTCCACCCCTGAATTTGAGGTATTTTGTGCCTGTAGGCATTTTCTTCCATTGCTAATCTGTTGGAAGCAACCGTATGTGAGAATTGCACTTTTCTAAACATATCATGCCAGAAAGGAAGGCACAAACTTCAGCCAATGAATCAGCTTTCTCAAATGAGAAGTGTGCATAGCAGTAGTGGGGAAATGATAAGATAAATGTAGATGAGGTGATTGTTTTGAACATCCCTTCAGAAACCTGGTTGGAGGTACAGGAAGAAGTAAAGTGTATATAAATATATGTGATAAGTACCTGCTTGTGCAGGGAATTCATGGAGCTACCTAGTTATAATCTTCTTTCTAAAAGGGTCTACTGAAGGATTATTATCGTTGCTATTACATGCTCAAGTGTCGTCCCCCCCAACACTAAGCACATCATGTTTCCAATTATTTTACTGTAGTCCAACTTTTTAACACACAGCAGATGCCCTGGCAGAAGCTTTGCCTGCCTTAAGCATGTGTTAGATGTGGGATCTACCCTCTGATTAATTTTCCAGAAGAACGCATGTGTCAAGGAGGCTTCCAAAAAGTCATCTTTGCCGTTAGAGAGAGACAAACAGAAACCACGGCACAATATTTTCTGTAGTTGTTTTAAAAGTGCATTCAACTTCAGTTTGAGATTGCCATTCATTTTCGTTTGCATGTACAGTGGTACCTCAGGTTACAGACGCTTCAGGTTACAGACTCCGCTAACCCAGAAATAGTACCTCAGGTTAAGAACTTTGCTTCAGGATGAGAACAGAAATCGTGCTGCGGCGGCAGCAGGAGGCCCCATTAGCTAAAGTGGTGCCTCAGGTTATGAACAGTTTCAGGTTAAGAATGGACCTCCAGAACAAATTAAGTTCTTAACCCAAGGTACCACTGTATGCTGTTTAGTGTATTGATGGTGTGACATTTTCTTTAGTATGATATCACACAGAAAATCAGTTGTTTCAGGAGACAGTGACTTTACCAGCATCCAGTAGCTTCTGGTTTTCATCCTGTGCTTAAATTGTGATAGCCTTTGGGAGTGCTGAAATGATCCCTTTTATCTTTAGGTAGCCCATTGTTTCAGACTCAGATGCTGGCTTGTATATTTTTGTGTTCAAACCCTACAGTTTTGCCTTTTTGTGCTTGTTATTTCTCAGCTTTGTTCCTGGCTCTCTGATCCATCTGTGCTCCAGTCTTGATTCTATTAAAAAGCCTAATTTCTAGCTTCAAACCTACCTGATCTGAATCTCTGCTTGTCCTGGATGGGGTTTCATTAGGGTATTTTGTCAATTGCCTTTTAATTACACATTTTCTGGATACATTTCAGCCTGACCTTTTTAATTCCTTTTCACCCCCTAGTTTAATTTATAGCTTGTCACTTGCCCTGGGGGCTGGACCATGCCGGTCAGTCTTTGGCACTCATGGGCCTTGGGAATATTTTTTCAAGCAGAGGAAAACAACTTGGCTTTTAGCCTTTATAAATATAGAGTGCATAATGCAGTACCAATCTCCAACTTCTCCACTATGGAAGAAAAAAAAACCCTCACCCTCTAATTAAAATGTTCTCAGGAAAACATCTGAGAGTAGCACTTTTTAGAAGTCCAGATGATGAATAAAAAGATTAGGCTCGCTGCGTGTGTTAAGATGGATGTGAAAATATACCCCAATTGGTTTTGTGATGTCTATTAAATGGGCATTAAATGTGCTGAGGCAGGATGGTGCTGCAGGCATTTATGCCTCCCTGGTTGCCAGGACATGTGTGCAACCAATGCCTTTTCAGCCTGCAAGGCACACCCCCTCCACCCCCCAGAAGAGGCCATTCATTGGCCAATTTGAAATGCAGCAGCCGGTGGGAACTCAACGCTAGCTACCCAGGCGGCCAATGAGAATTCCCCCTGTGGCCGCTTGGCCATGTGCGTTCCTTTCTCACTGCCCGGGGATGCTGACTGAGCTCGAGGGTCCGCAACAACTGCCCACCCGGAGGAAGGGATAAGTGTCCATTATGTGCCTTTGATGATAAGCAGGCAGTTGACTGGTTCACCACATGCACACCCTGGCTGTGAGCAAGGAGAATCTGTGGTTACCCCCTTCTCCATCCATGGAAATGCCATTTGCCTTCCTGCTACAGCAGTGCCTATTTATCTACTTGCGCTGGCGTGCTTTCGAACTGCTAGGTTGGCAGAAGCTGGGACAGAGCAACAGGAGCTCACCCTGTCGCGCTGACTTGAACCATCAACCTTCCAATCAGCAAGCCCAAGAGACTCAGTGGTTTAGACCACAGTGTCACCCGCTCCCGATAAATATATATCCCAATATATTGGCACCCTGATAATAAAAATCTGTGCCACTACCAACAAAGCTGTGTGTTTTCCATGATTCTGAGATCACCCAAGCATGGTCTTTGACTCCCCAAAATTTCTAATGAGTGAAACTAGAAGATACTTGACTTCCCAAATGCCATACATAGCTAATCTCAAATACCCAAACAGTGAAGGGCTTTCACCTTGGCCCGTTGTCAGGCCCTCCCTTCAGCAATTCAGGAAGGCCGTTATAGGAAGATACCATACGAGGAGAGAAAAGCCCATGTGGCTCTGGGCAGCAGGAAACAATGGAACATGCCCTTCTTCATTGCCAGTCTTATATAGACATTCGAGCCAGGTTTATGCAGCCCATCCTATAAAAATTCCCAGGGCATTCGGAACAACACAGCATCTCCCTATTACTGCAGGACGAAAGCCCAGAAGTCACATATTCCGTTGCCAGATTCTGCGCTGCCATGATAGATACTTGTTGAAGGATGGTCTATGCTACAAATCAGTCCTAAAATGAAGGCCCATATTGTTAGATCTGTATCATTGAAGCCCCACCCCATATAGCTGTTTTAACTGGTCTTTTTAATTCTTCTTATTGCCTGGGGATTCATAGTTTGATGGCCAGTGCTTCAATAGTTTGATACTGATGAAACAATAAAGCTAATTTGATACGAGGTGAAATTGGTTTGTTCCTATTTTCCAATATACAGAGCCAATAGCCAAGTTATGAGTTTTTTAAAATTAAATATCAGCAGTGCTATTTTTCCAGAAAAAGAGGTGCCGGAACTCACCATCAATGCCTCCCTTTTTCTCTTATCATGGCAATGGTGCCCATCTGAGAGGTGCCAGAACTGAGTTCCAGTGAGTTCTGGGTGAAAAAAAGCCCTGCATATCAGTCTGCTACATTGCACTTCTAATACCTTGTTTTAATCTTTTGAAGATTGTCAGCTTCTGTTAGCGGTATTTGTGATCCCGGGCTCTTAACGCTGTTTCATCAAACACCAATTTTAGAAGCTCTTAGAAAGACTGGATGTTTCCAATAATACTTGCTTTACAATTACAGCATCTTGAGTCTCCTAAAGTTTGTGTACTGCTATTGTTTGAAGTCTCGAAGGTATTTTCCCAGGGAGGAAAATCTTGCAGCTGAGAGCCATTTATACACAGAAACACATCTGTATCGCAACTACCCTTTATTCTTGGATGAGACTCCCAGTGCCTAAGCAAGAAGCTTCAGAACTTGCACTCTTTTTTGCTCTTGTCCTTTCCTTCTGCTCTGAAGATAGCCAGAATTATGACCTCCAGAATACTTATTTGGCAGTTGCTAAACTTCCTCTGTAGAAATATAGCATGCAAACAGTTTATGGGGCAGGCAGAAAGCTCTGTGCTTTTGTTAGCCAAATTAGTCTTGGGTGAGGCTTATAAATAGTTACTTGTGGTTCATAAGGATTGCCTTAAAGGCACCATGCAAATAAGCTTTTTGTAATCTTGAGAGTTTGAGACATTTGTATTCTCCCCTTCCAAAGTCTTGAGGCACCTTCCAACAAAATAAACAATAATACAATAATAAGAAAGCACAGTTTAAGGTAGTAAACAGTCTTCACTCACCAAGCTGAATAATTGTCCAGACTGATTGGAGTTATTAGTTATATTAATATAGTGTTGGCAGCCCTAAGTTCCCCACTACTAGGCCAGAAAATCGGATAATGTGTGACAGTTCGGCAAAATGAATTTGGACTAAGCTCCCCCACCCCCCACAGGGAACACTAATGAGTTCCATGAGCTCGTTTAAAATAAAAGATTGGACCCATTCATTGTAGCGTCATTCCAGTGACACACTTGTGATGAATTTATGGTAGCTTGACTGGGGCTAGGATTAAAGTGATATTAAAACAGCTGTGCCATTAGGATTCATGCTCTTCCAATATTAATCTCAAAGTTGAAATGTATAAGGATGAAATCACTAGAAGACATGAGAAAATAATAATTAGCTCCCACTAAACCCCAGTGGACCAAACTGTATCTTTGGGTGTAGGGAAAAGCACTTACATTGATGATTCTGGTAACACCATTAGCATGAGTTGATGCTCAAATATGAAGATACGAAATTAGAAACCCATCTACTTTTGTTTTCCCTGTAGGGTCCCATCGGCTTACCTGGTGAAACTGGATCATCCGGAGGACCTGGCGAGAAGGTGTATAATGAGATGCTAGTACTGATAATGTAATAACCACTCTGGCACACGTAATGTTCCAAATACAGTAAAATTGCAAAAGCTGCATGTGAGGGTTTTGATCTTGGTTAATCTTGCCAAACTTGACAAGATGATGAAGACCTGTGCTTGGACCTCCCACCTCTTTATCTTTTTCTCTAAAATCAGCTGCTGCCTCCTTCCAGTATGGAGAATAGGAGTTCCCCTTGTGCCATTTCCCCAATTATAAAGAACCCTTCCCCTGGAGCAGTTAATTTTCTTGTTAGGGGAAGCTTACATTTATTTGAAAGTTTTCCTTAATGGGGCAAATAGCACCTTTGAGAGTTGACTTGCATCAAAAATGTGTAGGAGGGAGGGCGGGTTTTGGAGGGCATTGTCCAATGCCCGTGTGACCCCAGTTGAGATTAAAAGGCTACAGCAGCTGCTTTCTGCTAACAATTGAAAAATGGAAATCTACACCCTTGATCATTGCTGTCTTGTCAAGTTTGGTCCTAAGTTACAAACTAGACACCTTTCGAACATGCACACATATTAGTGGCGTTTGCCTATTGTGTCTGTTGAATTGTAAATTCATTATTATTATTATATTTTATTAAAGATTTTTCTTTGGTTACAAGAGTACATACATACATCTCAATTTTCATAAATTCTTTTCTGTAGAACAGTCATACTCAATGTGAGACTTTAATGTTGTATACAGTATAAGGTTGGGGGAGAAGAGAACTGCATGGAAATCAAAGACTGGCAAAGCAAGAACTTTTATTGAAGAGCATTCAGAATGTCTGGGAGATTAATAGCCTTATCTAATTTTAGAATACACAGTAGGGTTAACTTACATTTCCAAATGTCCTTATTACTACAGCCCTTTAATGTTCTGAAGAATTCTCCATTATTCCTTTTCTTAAAATTGAAAACAGGAAACTATTATTTAAATGGATGTCAGGTTTCATTATGCTAGAAACCTAAATATTTTTCAGTGTGATCTAGCATATTTGTTATTTCTACCCTGAAGGGAAAAATTATTTCAGCCAGTTTAATGGCAGGAATTCAAAAGGAAATTCTAGAGAAAGAGAGGGATTCAGCATAGCGCTTAGTGGGCAATGTATGCAGGGAACGAGGTTTGCTCACGCATTGGGGCTGACCCCTATCTCTCCTCCCACCACTCACCCCCTAAATCAGAGCAGATTTGGGAGGAAGAGCGGGGGAAAGTCCTGTTGCGCAAGTGGACCTTATTCTGTGCACACAACAACTTAGTGGCATCCCACCCCAACATTTTATTCTATGATGGTATTGTATCTGACATGAAAAATGTGAAAAGTCACTTTCGTTATATGTTAACATCAAAGTAAAATAACTGAAAAATAAACTTATTTCCTCTCTTCAGGATATAATGCCAAGCAGTATGACACAGTAATTGCAATTGGTTGCTACTTAAGGATAAGCTGACAAGATTATTTTCAAATAAAACAAAAGTTTTGAATCAAGAGAATAAAGTATTGGGGTAATTAATCGGTTTTCAAATGAAATGAAACCCTTAAGAGGCACTTATCATTATCACACCCTTTGCTTATTTCTCTGCAACATATCATTTTACATAGAGTGCTGAAATATTTTTCTCATAAAACTATTTTACACATATGAAAGTATTATTGTAAGGTGTATTTTAATAGTGTAACACTTTTTTGGGGTCTGTTGTTGATAATTGTGCTATTTCAATACACATTCCATTAGGGCTACACAAAGTGTTTGTATGCCAATGTTGTTGTTGTTATTATTTAGATTGGTGCACCACCCTATACCTGTAGATCTCACGATGTTTCACCACATAAGGGTTTTTCAGTACTTGGGGGGCAGTGGTCAGCCAGAAGTATAAAACTATTCCCAAAGACTGAGAGCAGGGTCAGAGGTTTCTTGCCAAGGCAGGGAAATCAGATGATGCAAGGTTATAGTACTTTACTAAACGTCCAAGGGCTGTGTTTTTAATTTTGTTTCCCCCCCCCCTTAACTTCTAAATTAAAATTATTGGTTCGGCAGCAGAGTACGCAGCAACAGAGCTGCAGTGCCCTTGGGAAATAGACCTACTAATGATCCGGGAACGATGATACATAATAACACGGTATCATTAGCAGGAGCAATTATTGAAAATATGGCTGCCCCGTGCTATGTTATCCTTCATAATATTGCCATGTAGATAAATCTGATTGGTGCCTTGTTCCATAAAATCATCACTTCTCTCTTCAAGTAGAGGAAGACAGTTAGTTGGAAATGGGTCCTTCGTCCAAGGCCAAGAAGACAGTTTCCAGTTTGCCTATTTTGGAGGATTCCTTCTTCTCTTCATTGGAGGCAGGCAGAGCTCAGTTTAAGCCAAAAGAAAAGAGAAAAGCAGTAGCAGGAAGAGAACTTCCGCTAGCCAGAAGACCATGCAGCAATAAAGATGTCCCCTCATAGCGGCATTTTTCCTCCAGCCAACAAGCAGGTGGTTCTTTCTTCCAACCAGTTTTCTGAGCCACACAGGAACCAACTCAGGAATACGTTGACAAACTGAGCGCTTCAGCTTCAGGACCTATAACTTTTCGTAAGCAAAATTTTCCAGAAAACTAGCAGGAGTCCAACAACATCTGGAGGACCATATGTTCTCCACCCTGGCAGAAGAATTATATGTCCAGGCCCCATTCTCCCACAACTAACCTTGCATTTTCTCACAGAGAAAGAAAAATGCAATGACAACCTATCAGAAAGTTTCATTTTTGTTGTTCTTTACCTTTTAGGGAGAGAGGGGGAGTCCGGGCCCAATGGGCCCTCCTGGGGAAAAAGGTATCATGGTAAGTAATTAATGGGAAACAACTTTATATGCATATTTATTTTATGTTTTTAATGGCATGAACAGTGAGAAACCTAGTACTTAGAAACTTAACTGGAAATTTTCTGCTTTGGAAAGAACTCTTGCAAGAAAAAGAAGGAAAAGCAGTGTTAGTTAATCCTTTTTTAAGAAGCGTTTTAGGACCAAGTCACATGTTAACTTCAAGGTGTTAAAGTCATGATTGCTTGGAGAGGCATTTGTGTGAAATAGCCTCTACCTAATACAAAATGAGAAGCTGTCATATCAAAGAAAATAGTAGACACATGTATTTTTGTAAAAACAAAACCTGTTGTGGCCTGATTTTTCAAGAAGCAATTTACAACTTGCCACTTTCACTGGGACAGAGTGTGTTTCTGGAGATAATCGACAGGGCAACACATGAAGTCTCAGAAATGATAAATTAGCCAGGCGTATGAATAAAAATCTAAAGTATCTGAAGCTCTGGGAAAGCCAACTCTCCTACTTCAAAAATAAGCATCTGGCCAGAGCAATTGGCAATAATTGTTTCTGATAATAGCCATTCTTCTCCCTCATGTGAATATTCTCATGTGTTTGTGAAGACCCGAAGGTTAAAGCCTTGAGTCTGTTGGGTTTTCCTGACCTGCAGAATGAACATGTTGCTGGTAAGATGCGAGCAGTCGCAGGTGTTGAATTGTGAGCAGTGGGAGAAAACACATGAGAGCATTTCGGTGGCTGCCATTCAACCAGACTAACCATTTCCTTCCATTTCAGGGATATCCAGGTCCTCCAGGTGGCTCTGGGGGTGTAGGGCCACAAGGATTGCCTGTAAGTGAAACTTATTTTTGTTTGTTGGGTGCAGTGTATTACACATACAAATCGCCCCACAATTACATATTAACCCTAGCTTTGTTAGTATACTGTGTACAGTGGTGCCTCGCAAGACGAAATTAATTCGTTCTGCGAGTTTTTTTCGTCTTGCGAATTTTTCATCTTGCGAAGCACGGTTTCGGAAGTTTTGGAAAAGCTTCAAAAATCACCAAAGTCTTCAAAAACCTCAAAAAAGGCTACCACACCGCGTGCTATGAGTTGCTCCTCGAAGTCAAGTCGCAACTGTATTAACGGTTTTAAGAAAAAGGAAACAAACTTGCAAGACGTTTCCGTCTTGCGAAGCAAGCCCATAGGGAAATTCGTCTTGCGAAGCAACTCAAAAAAACAAAAACCCTTTCGTCTTGCGAGTTTTCCGTCTTGCGAGGCATTCGTCTTGCGAGGTACCACTGTATCCTTGCAGAAGGCTGATGAAAATTCACCAGCTGCGATGTGGGGTGGGATGCAGACACAGTGAGATAAAACCATCCATACTATTCAACCAAAATTAATAATCAGCAAGTGTCAGTTCAGAAGAAGACATTTAAGCGCATGTTTAACAGAAGGGGCTTTGATTTAATAATAATAATAATTAAATAATGGGCTGGGCTCAGGGCGGCTGACACCAGATATGAATGAATTACAATAAAACATAATAGGGGAAGGAAAAAAACATACACACAACAACAAATAAACAGTTAATTAAAATACGGCTTAAAATTCAGCCTCGTTTTAGTAGTAGCCCACAAATCAAGACCATAAAGGGAGGAAACATCAGATATTCACACAAGCCAGCTATCCATGCTGGTCCTACATGGGCCAGCAAAAAAGCCAAGGGAAAATTTGTATACCAAATCCCATATGAGGGGTCAGAGTGAGTCTAAGCCGAAGGCCAGGGGGAACAGCTCCGTCTTGCAGGCCCTGCGGAAAGATGTCAAATACTGCAGGGCCCTAGTCTCTTGTGACAGAGCGTTCCACCACGTCGGGGCCAGTGCTGAAAAGGCCCTGGCCCTAGTTGAAACCAATCTAACCTCCTTGAGGCTTGGGACCTCCAAAGTGTTGTTATTAGGCCCTCCTTGGGGCATACCAGGAGAGGCGGTCCCATAGGTACAAGGATCCTAAGCTACATTGGGCTTTAAAGGTCAAAACCTGCACCTTTAACCTGACCCTGTACTCCACCGGGAGCCAGTACAGCTGGTAAAGCACTGGATGAATGTGATCCCACGGCAAGGACCCTGTAAGGAGCCTCACCGCGGCATTCTGCACCCGCTGGAGTTTCTGGGTCAGCTTCAAGGGCAGCCCTGTGTAGAGCAAGTTACAATAATCAAGCCTGGAGTTGATTGTTGCATGGATCACTGTGGCCAGATCAGGGCGAGAAAGGTAAGGGACCAACTGCTTAATACGGCAGGAATTGAAAAATGCCACCTTTGCTGTGGCTGCAACCTGTGCCTCCATTGAAAGGGAGGCATCAAAGATGACACCCAAACTCTTGACAGAAGGCGCTGGCACTAATTGAGCCCCCGCAAGAGATGGGAGTTGGCCCCCCAACTCCATGTCGTCCCAAACCAGCCAGAGGACCTCTGTCTTTGAAGGATTCAACTTCAAATGGCTCCCACGCAGCCATCCAGCCACAGCTTCCAAGCATCTGGTCAGTGTGTTCGGGGCCAAGTCAGGGTGGCCGTCCATCAACAGATAAAGCTGGGTGTCATCAGCATATTTATCAGCGGGAACAGTGATATTTTATTATTCTCCCTGCGCTTTTCCTCTCAAGCACTGGGGGATGCCCTGGAACAGTGTGAGAGGTTTGTGGGATGGGCTGAAGGGGGAATTGGCCAAAATCACTTCCCCCATTTCTGTTATATGAAAGTTTCATTTGAATTGGAGCTTCTTCCATGAAATGAAGGGCACCATTACATCCAGCCCGACAGATTTTATCCTTTGCCATGATGACCTGATAGTGACTTGGAAATGTATGTACCTGTTAGTAACTCATTTAAAATTCTTGACCTTTCAGTCAAGTGGGAACAGCACGACTGATATGTTATTGTATTGTGCTTCTTTAAAAAAATGTTAAAGAAAATTCACAGAACATATTAAAATAATAACTTGACTCTCATACAAGAAGTTTTCCATAATTTGCTTGCTCAACCAACATCAACAAATCTTTAGAAGGTGATGGAACTTACATCACTAAAAAGCTGTGTGGTGGATAGATGATTTTCCTTGGGAAATCCGGGGGGGGGGGGTTTATATTCGTTCAGCCATTAAAAAAAATGGGTAGCTTTACATAAGTCTTAACCTAGCCTAGAGAGAACCCTCATATCAGGGCTGCTATAAAGTGAGGTTTTTTTTATAGGAAAGGTTGGAAGAAAATATAATAATAAATGCAGTCTCCTACTCAGTTAACAAGAAATGACTTTGTCCTTAAGTGACCTAAAGGCAATCTAATCAAATTTCTTTTGTTTAGCAACGTGGTTCTTAAGAACCTGCTGCTTACAATGCTGTTTGGATAAAGTTATAAACAACATATTAATGTGTTTACATCATCATCACTTCCCATCTAGGGAATATATATATAATATATATATAATTGTTTAAGCAACTTGGAATAGGAATGGGAGGATTATTGTTTGTTTGGTTGGTTGGTTGGTTGGTTGCCATTGGCTGGTATTGAAGCACTTTGGAATGCACTTATCTATGCTAAAAATTAAATTGTATTCACTAGCTGCCTCAACTGGCCTTCTGAAATTATTAACGTTGAAAATCTTTTTATTATTATTTCTAGGGTCCTCCAGGGGCAAGAGGACCTCCTGGACTACAGGGCCCCAAAGGTCAAAGAGTGAGTAGTAGGATTTTATTTGTTGTAAGATAGATTTGTAGCCTACAGATAGATATATATATATATATATATCAGATCATCTGAAGATATAGTCAGCTGATCATCTGTCAAGGTAAAGGAGAAGAGCTCTGGAATATGATTCCAGTCCCTACAGCTGTAATTGGTGTTTCGAAAGGAGCTCAGGCCAGTAATCTAGGTAGGATAAACACACTGGATACTCCTGGGTTCTGAATCCACATTTTTTTCTATTACACATAGAATATACTATGCAGGCCAAATCACAGGTGAAGGTCTGTTTCCACATGCAGATTTCCTTCCTGGGTATGGATAAAGGACCAGTAATACAGCTGTGTGAGCTTTTTAAAGAGTATTTAAGTGATTTTAAAGCTTTTATGAGCAAGTCCAAGATAGGTGACACTTCCTCAAGCTGCCCCGCCCATAGCCGTGTTCCATTAAGCTGCACTCTGCGCATCCAGTTGTCATATGTTCTGAGATTTTGGTGGGTTGCTCAATGGTTAGATGGGCTATCTGGCTTTGAGAAAATGAAAATGCAAGAAGCTGCCTGAACACAGTTTCCCAAAACTAGAAAAAACTGCAAGAAAGAGGAATTGTTCTTTCCCTTATAAAGAATGATACACTAGCACGTTATCTTTATCTTTGCATGTTCATGCTAAGCCATGACTTGGCTTTGCATTACATGCAAACTAGTTAATACTATCCTCCATATGAGAAAGCCATGAGAACGGAACTCATGCAGTCGTTGAGAACTTTTGAAAACAGTAGGAATTTGAGTGAGCCGAAAGATTGTACTATCAAATCCAGTTTTGCAATTCATGTTGGAAATGTAGCGGAGAAGCTTACATCTGGATGTTGGTTACTCTGAAGTTAAGTAATCTGAACAGGATCAGAAGGAAATAATTTATTATGTAAGTTTCATTTATTTTACAGTGCTATTGCTTCCAAGTCACCGATACTAGTATAGTGCATTCTAATAAGCTTTTGCACACATAGGAGCTGGTGTTAACATTCAGAACTCTTTTGCCAAACTTTAAGAACCACTGGACCTCATTTAGTATACAGAAAAGATAGAGAGATGATACAGAGAGGATACTGTTAACCTAATATTCTGTATTTCAGTTGTTGTCATCCATGGAACCATGGTTTGCCTGATTTCTGGTTCCCTTAGACCAGGACTCCTTTGCCATCAGCCTGAGCCATCATGGCCAGGAGTCAAGGATGGTGGAAGTTGCAGTCCAGAAACATCTGGAGCACTAGAAATATATCTATTCCTTCTTTAGACCCCTGTGCCCCACTTGACTTTCAGTATTCTCAATTGCCACCAAGAGTATAAGCTCACAAGTGTTTGTCGGGCCATCCTGAAGTGGGGTTTTATGTTTTAATTTACAATTCTATATATTCATTTAGTATACTGAATGTATACTGAAAGGGACGCGGGTGGCGCTGTGGGTTAAAGCCTCAGCGCCTAGGACTTGCCGGTAGAAAGGTCGGCGGTTCGAATCCCCGCGGCGGGGTGCGCTCCCGTTGCTCGGTCCCAGCGCCTGCCAACCTAGCAGTTCGAAAGCACCCCCGGGTGCAAGTAGATAAATAGGGACCGCTTACTAGCGGGAAGGTAAACGGCGTTCCGTGTGCTGCGCTGGCTCGCCAGATGCAGCTTGTCACGCTGGCCACGTGACCCGGAAGTGTCTGCGGACAGCGCTGGCCCCCGGCCTATAGAGTGAGATGGGCGCACAACCCTAGAGTCTGTCAGGACTGGCCCGTACGGGCAGGGGTACCTTTACCTTTACCTTATACTGAATGTAGACAAAATTATAGATTTGGTGTAAATATGCATAGATGGGGCTTGCACAAAGATACAGCTGTTAGTTCAAATGATTTGTTTTTCTGCAAAAAGCATAAATAAATGAAATAACCGTCATTGTGCTTCAGGTATATGTTTCCGCATAGCTTGAGGGTCCTCTGAGCACGTAGAAAACACAGTCTTGTTTTTAGTGGCTCTGTTTCCCTTTTAAACTGAAAGACATTCGGACGTCCTAGTTCTCTTTATTAGAGTGGGCTACCCTTAGTGGCCAAAATATATTGAGCAACTGTTTGGTGGAGGTGGGGAGGGAATGGAAAAATGGGACACGGGGGGGAAGGTGGTGTTGGACTCACTAAGTCAACTTTAGGTAGCGTGGTATCTCTCAGCCCCTCACTTGCAATATGGGAACAATGAAGTCAATCTACCCTAGAAGATTGTTGCAACATTTCTGGATATTAGATATGTGAATTCTTCTTACAACTCCATATAAACACTACATTTAAGTGTGTGATATCCTGTTAACTTTTCTTCGAAACAAAGCTGACTCAATGGCACTGGGCGGGGCAGGCAGTAGCTGCCGTTTGGCAAAGTTACGCTTTTGACTTCTTTGTTTATATGGAATCGTACAGCAGACAGCCCAGCAGAAGTGACCACAGCCAAGTAGCTTAGAGCATCCATTGTGCACTCCCTGAAAATGCAGGATGCCAGCAGTGAGTCACACTGTGCTATTTATAGAAATACTACAACTCTGCTTTTTGCTTTTTTTTTTTAGGGAAGTCCAAGAGTCCACTCCAAATATAGGCCTATTATTATTTTGGTCTGTTATAGCAAAGGAGTTTATACTCCGTTTCAAACTCCTGGTATCTCCTGGTGTGCATAACCAGCTTGTTTGTTTTAGAACAAATATGTGGGGCCTCTTCCCATTGCACCTGAAAGGTTCAGAAATACTATCCGTGATTGTGGCTCCTGAGAACTGATTTAGAGTGACTCTCCTCACTCTCCGTAGACAATTCCCAGGCAGCGATGATGGCTGATGGTTTATCTCTTCAGGATGTTTCCTCTATAATGTTATGGAAGAGCATCATTGGTTGTTCCTGACTTGGCAAGACTCGCTTGATAACAGCAAGAAACAGTCTTTAGCATTATCATCCCAGTACAGTCGTACCTTGGAAGTCGAACGGAATCCGTTCTGGAAGTCCGTTCCAAAACATTTGGAAACCAAAGTGCGGCTTCTGGTTGGCTGCAGGAAGCTCCTGCAGCCAATTGGAAGCCACGCCGGACATTTGGCTTCCAAAAACCGTTCAAAAACCTTAACACTCACAACCGGGTTTTGATAGTTTGGAAGCCAATTTGTTCGGGAGCCAAGGCGTTCAAGAACCAAGGTACGACTATATTGTGGAACACTTTGTCTACAGAGATTCAGCAGGCTCCTTCTATTTCAACTTTTAAATGCTTGCTGAAAACCTTTCCATTCTGCCAAGCTTATGCAGGCAATTAAGAATACATTTTTTTCCAATACAACAGTTAATTAATATCTGATTTTAACTATTTGTATGGTGTTTATTTTATGGTTTCTCTATACTGTTGTAAACCACTTTGATATTTTGAAATGAAATAGCGATATATAAATATTTTTATGAGTAAATATCTCTTTGGTACCTTTCTTTTTTAATATGGATATTTTACAGAACCTCTGGGAGAAAGTATGCAGAGGTGCAGCCAGTGTGTTGCTGCCATCTTGCATTTTCTCTCTACCCTTTTCATCCATCCAAGAGTCTCCTTTCCTTGGGCCTTTCCAAATAAACAGGTTTTTGTTTTTCTCACAATACATGTTTCTGATCTAGTATAACGCATTGTCCGCGTGTTCCCTCAAGGCTGTATCACTTCCCCCACCCCACCCCCCAATTAAATTTTGTTAATTTTTTGTTTTTGGAGGATGTACACTTCATTGCTATACAGCTCCTGTACAGAAGCGCTTCGCTTTTTTAAAAGTGAAAAGCAGCTGTGCCATGCCATTTTGTGAGCCTTTTTTTATATTAAATTCTTTGTGAGTGTGTGGATGTAGTTTTAGCCACATTGCAGTTGCTTTGAATGGGGGGGGGGGCAGAAGGATGCTATCCATCTGCATGTACAAAAAATGGTACTGTGTCATTGATTGTTCTTGTTTTCTTTAGTCCATATACATTGTATAATTAATTGCATTATCTTCTGCCTTGCTTTTGACATTTCCCTTCCATGTAAATGAATTGAAATTTGGGCCATAGCAAATAACAAGAGGGATAATGTAATTGCAATGGAGCTCCTTACCCTTTGCTGCATATTCCTTTCCACATTTCCACATTAATTTGCTATTTTTTTATTTTAAAAAAGTCATTATGAAAGCTCATCAGCCTATTAGTGTTGATTTGTTGTCTGATATACACATTTTTGAGGGACGCGGGTGGTGCTGTGGGTTAAACCACAGAGCCTAGGACTTGCTGATCAGAAGGTTGGCGGTTCGAATCCCCACAACGGGGTGAGCTCCTGTTGCTCGATCCCTGCTCCTGCCCACCTAGCAGTTCGAAAGCACATCAAAGTGCAAGTAGATAAATAGGTACCACTCCAGTGGGAAGGTAAACGGCGTTTCCGTGTGCTGCTCTGGTTCACCAGAAGCGGCTTAGTCATGCTGGCCACATGACCCCGAAGCTGTACGCCGGCTCCCTTGGCCAATAAAGTGAGATGAGCGCCGCAACCCCAGAGTCGGTCACGACTGGACCTAATGGTCCAGTCCCTTTACACTATACATATTTTTACAAAACACTTTTCCCCAATATAATGCATTTTTATAAGTTATTTTCATGAATATATGCATTTTATGCATACTTTCCCTACTATATAATTTTTGTACGCATTACTCGGTTGCAGAACTGCATTGCAAAATTCAAAGATGTGTGAATTTCAGTTCACGTATTGTTTCAGAAAGTGCACATTAGGCAGGTTCGTTTTCAGTTTCTCACCCCTCTCTATTCAGGACCACTTCCTCTGATTTCAGTGGGCCTTGCATAGGATTAAGCCTTTGGGTTATTCTTAAAATGCCAGCAGCCATACAACTTGTTTTCATGAAAACAATAACACACACTCCCTAACACACACACACACACACACACACACACACACACACACACACACACACTATTGCACCAGTATTGAAATGCCCCTTTTATATACCAGAAATTTGTTTCTTAATTTGTAGGGACCAAGAGGCCAGGATGGTCCTCTGGGAGAGCAAGGGACACAAGGTATTAAGGTAATACTAACTTGTTCTTTTTTGCACTTCAGAAAGTTTGTCATCATGCTGCTAGAAGGTGAATGAAAGCAAAGGCTGTTGAGATGTTGTTGCTTTCAGCTCTGTGTGGTTCCTGTGATAAGCATTCTTGTCAGCTGCTCGTGTGAACTGGCGTGGAAGTGATGTATACATTTTGAAATAAATAATGGGGTACTTGGTGGAATTCAGCATAGCACTAAGGTGAACATTTCACCAGTGCAAGGATTTTTCTTTGTGCACAAGAACGTTTTCCCATTACCTCCCCACCCCACTCCCCTAAATCTGTTCTGGGGTTCCCACATACAAAAGCAGGAGAGGGAAGGTCCGATGGCTCAAGCAGAATTCCTTGTGCTGATGGCACTTATTAGTAGAATATTGATCTCTGCATTTCTCTGTCTATGTACATGGTGACAAAAGGCCCATGGTTTGGGACAGGCATAGGCAAATTTCCGGCACTCCAGATGTTTGGGACTACAATTCCCATCATCCCTAGCTAACAGGACCAGTGGTCAGGGATGAAGGGAATTGTAGTCCCAAACATTGGCAGGCTGGAGTTTGCCTGTGCCTGGTTTGGGATTTAAAAGACGAACTGAAGAAACTGTCAACTTCTGATTGTAAATTTACAATAAATTGGCTTTCTATTGCCTTTTTCCCCCCCAGGGAGAGAGTGGTGACACAGGGAAGAAAGGCATCCCTGGACTCATTGTACGTGCCAGAGAAGTAGTGTTCTTTCAGCATTTATATTTACAGTTGCAATTGTAGCAAGATGCTTTTTAGAATTTTTTTTTGACATTACCATTCTCTTAATTTTGTCTGAGCAGGGCAAAGCTGGAAACCCTGGAGAAAGAGGTAGCCCAGGAACAGCAGTAAGTTCTTCATACTTAGGCAGAAGAATTCTTTATATTGCCATTGTGCCCAAAACCTAATTATGTGTGCCTGTATTATTTTGCATTTTTCATCTGAAGGACTTCAGTTGATCAGTTATGATCTAACTAAGCTTCCCTTCTATATTACTATCTGCTACTGAGGACAGAATAATTGTTCCTTTTTGGGATGTGTGTGTGGCTGGTGGCTTCAGATTGAGCAAAGACTTGACAGGAGGGTAGGGGACTATTTAACGCTTTCATTGACATCAGTTAATCCCCTTCAGACTTCCAGCAACACTTTCCCCAATACAGTGGTACCTCGGGTTAAGAACGTAATTCGTTCTGGAGGTCCGTTCTTAACCTGAAACTGTTCTTAACCTGAGGTACCACTTTACCTAATGGGGCCTCCCGCTGCTGCTGCATGGTTTCTATTCTCATCCTGAAGCAAAGTTCTTAACCTGAGGTACTGTTTCTGGGTTATGTAACCCGAAGCGTCCATAACCTGAAGTGTCTGTAACCCGAGGTACCACTGTATGGCAAGAGCATTGGAGCAGCATATTCTTGTCCGTCCTCTCCCCCCCCCCCCCCCCGCCGGGGGGCGGCAGGTTTGAGCAAATAAGCATTTGGCAAAGAAAGAGTTGAACAACCTCTTCCCCTCTCCTGCCAATCCTCTGCTCACACTGAAGCCATCAAATTCTGCTTTGCACTGTGAAACAAAACCTTGGGAACAGAAGGGGATAGTTGTGATGTTGCGCTTTAACAGAGTTCAAGTGGTTTGCTCAAAATAATAATAAAAAGGCATCTAAATTTATTTTCCCAAGAGATTTGATTTTGAAATGGTATAAAAGTGGCAGATGGAGCAGACAGGGGAAATAATTTGTTGCTGATTGAAAGGGTGACAGAATGGCTAACAAGAAGCAAAGTTAGCAGAAGCAGCTGTTATTCCGGCAGGGGGGGGTCACTGTTGCTGACTGGAAGGAGAGCTGCAGGGAGGTAGGCATGGTGCAAACACACAGATGCAGCCAATCTTGCACTCCTTCCAGCGCGTTTGCACTGTACTGACCTCCTCCTGGTCAGCAACAGGGGCCCACCAGCAGAGAAGCTTGTGTAGCAAATCCACCCTATCTGAAGGGCCAGTTCTGCAGTGTAGGATCTAAACTGGCTGTTGAGTACCCTATGGATAGGAACTCCACCGTTCTACACTTGTGAATATCTGTGGCTGATTATCGTTGTACGGAGAATGCTGGACCTTGGCTTGATCGAGCAAAGTAGCTTGTATTTTTTTGACCAATTGTCTTTCTTAAGAGAGTATGGCAAAGTCACACATGGAAACATGGGTTTTCTTGGAGAATCATTTTAAAAAGATGAGAGAACTTCTAGAGAATATAGGTTTTTTTAAAAGGGGGAAATAAAAATCTAGAGAAACCCAAAATTTATTGGGGAAAGCCTGTGTGTTTGCAATGCACTGTGATACTTCAGTCATCCTGATTAACATTGCCATTGATCTACTTGACATGTTTGCCTGCTGTTTTGTTGTTGTTGTTTAATTTGGAAATCTGCTGCCCCCTTCCTGCTGCTTTCTAAAGTGCCACAAGCGTGGTCTTTATTGTATTCATTTGAAGAACATTTGAAATACACAGTTTACTAGAAAGTAAGAAAACCTACAGAGAAGAAACACCTGAGAAGAAACACTTCATCAGGATAAAAGAGGAGCATTGTTTTGCCTTCTAAACTCGTTGCTGTGCCCACCTGCTTTAGGATATTATTGCTTTGATTTTGAACTTTTAATGCGATGTAAAATCAAACAAGGGACACGGGTGGCGCTGTGAGTTAAACCACAGAGCCTAGGGCTTGCCGATCAGAAGGTTGGCAGTTCGAATCCCCACGACGGGGTGAGCTCTCGTTGCTCGGTCCCTGCTCCTGCCAACCTAGCAATTCGAAAGCACGTCAAAGTGCAAGTAGATAAACAGGTACCGCTCCGGCGGGAAGGTAAACGGCATTTCCGTGCGCTGCTCTGGTTCACCAGAAGCGGCTTAGTCATGCTGGCCACATGACCCGGAAGATGTACGCCGGCTCCCTCGGCCAGTAAAGCGAGATGAGCGCTGCAATCCCAGAGTCGGTCACGACTGGACCTAATGGTCAGGGGTCCCTTTACCTTTTTAAAATCAAGCTACAGCAGGCATAACCAGGTTTGATTTGGCAAAAAATGTCATTTTATTATCAGTTATCATGGATAGTATTTGACTCAGAATAGACCCGTTGAACTTAACGGACCAACTTAGTTTTTGTGTACATTCATCTCTCCAAATACTATTAAGGATCCAGCTTTTTTCTGTTTTTAATTGGCAAAGCAGCTAACCAATTAACCACAAGAGTTAATTTGGTAAGAGCTGGGAAGAAAACCATAAATGTCACTGAAGGGATTTTGTGAGCAGTGTTTTGATTGTGTAGGCCAAGGAATGTAATGCCTTTTAAATGGAATTTGAAACAACCTTTTTTTCTCTCTGTTGGCTTTCTGCTTTTAGGGTTTGCCTGGTCCTCCAGGAAACACAGGAGACAGTGGTCCTATGGGTGAACCAGTAAGTTGATTTCTATGATTTCTCCTATAACACTTTCCCGTGCCATGCCGAATTTCTTGGAAAACAGATGTTGCATTTTGCACTGTAATTAAGTAGACCTTGTAAAAGGAGCTACGCTAAGGCTTCAGCCCTTTGCACACCCTTACCTTGGAGTAAGTCCCATTGTATTCAATAGGACTTGCTTCTGAGTAAGCATGTATAGGCTTGTGCTGCTAAACCTGTCATGTACCCCCACATACTAACTTGTACTTGCAGTCTGTTTACATGATTATTTTAGCCTGTGGTAGTGCATGAGAAAAATCTGCTCATGTTGGTGCTTAGCTACTTGAGCTTGTAGTAGTCTAATCATTTGCACCCATCACCAGATGAAGCAGTCTGCTTTTTCTGGCACTCCCACATATAACTTTGCAGTGCCTGCAGTAATGTTACAGACACCTAATGTTGCTTGTGGTTGGAAGATGCAGACAACTCAGGCAAATGGAAGAGCAATACATTCGAGGATTTTCACGTCGCTGCTGTGCATCCCTGCTCATGCCCTCTGTTTCTCCAACTCTACCTTTCTCACGCTCCCCAAATTCCATGGTATCCTTAAATGACTGCATCTCTATTCCAGGAGTGCCCCTTATGGGAACTCTCTCCTAGAACACTTAGATCACTGATAGGGAAACTGTGACCTTCCATATATGGCTGGACTGCAGATCCCATCATCTCTGGCAATTGGCCATATTGGCTGGGGATGATGGGAATTTGAGGGCTACAGCTTCCTCCTCCCTGAAGTAGGCGATATCAGTGTTCTCTCCTCCTCCCTTCCTCCCCGCTCGCCTGTCATATGTTTGTGCGCATTGATGCTGCTGTATAAAATACTGTTTGTGTTATTATGCTGTTCACCCACATTGTTGTGTGAAGTTGTCAGCATGCAAAAGCAGTTGTTCTGAGTTTAAGAGCATTGCTTTGGCAAAACATATCCAACAATAGTTAGGTTGGTATAATCGTATTTCTTATGCAGCTCCGTGTTGCTTGGAGGTAGACAAATCTACATTACATGTTCATATAAATAGTTTTTAAATACTAATGTTAGTGGCTTCTGTGTTGCTCTCTGCCTCTAAACATTCTGTAATGTTAGAGCTGCATGCAATTGCCTTGTTGGTACTTTATCAAAAAGTACCGTGCTGTAAACACCAGACATTCTTTTGCTGGAGAATGTCTTCTTGTTCCCATCTCTATACGGATCTTATTTATGTTTAAAACTACTGAAAATGCAATATAATGTAGAATCAATTGAAAGGTGTAAACACAATGAAATCCAGAAAAAAGCGAACATATGTCATGCAGTAATATGTTTCTTCTTGATTGAAGCAGCACTGGAGCTATTATTTCACATGTCAAAAAGTCAACATTACTTCTGGGATTTCATTGTTCTGAAAAGTACCCTTCCCAGTAAGTGATGTAAAAATATACTGCAATGTTTCTTTACATCAGCAATATAGTTCTAAGATTTACACCACTGTCAATTTTTCAAGGCCTGGCTTTGCGCCTACTTATCTCAGAAGTGTGCCTGCAGGCATTTGTTGCATAAAATTTTTTGGGCTAGAAATACAATATAAATCTAGCAGGCAGAGGGTGAGAAAAATTATATCTCACAGCATAGTGGGGGGAAACACAGATAAATGTGTGTAAGTGAGTGCGTTATCTATATATCATGTGGGACAATCCCTCACACATATTTTCACTGCATGAGCTCAGGAGGAAAATGTGAGCAGCTAAAGGGATGAGGACTGTGAGGCCTTCCAGATGAATGTTGGACTCCAACTCCCATCATCCCTGACCATTGGCTATGCTAGCCTGGGGCTGATGGGAATTGCAGTCCAGCAGCATCTGGGGAGCTACTGGTTCCCTATCCTGGTGTCAGAAGGTTGAAATGGCTTTGCTAGGAAAATTGCACATTGCAGGTGGACACAAAAAGCAAAGAGGTGCTTGTTCTGTGTTCTTAAAAACTTGGGCAAGATGCTCTAAGCCCAGGGTTCTAGACTTAGCTCTTTACCTGTTGTTGGACTATAGCTCCCATCATCCCTAGCTAGCAGCACCAGTGGCCAGGGATGATGGGAATTGTAGTCCAACAACAATTGGAGACTCAGGTTAGAGAAACCCAGTGTCTAAGCAACCAGTCCCAGAATCATGGGATTGGAACGGACTCTGAGGATCCTGCAGGATCTCAACTAGATCATATGTGACCGATGGGCATTTGCTCTGGAATTCTCTGCCTTTTTAAGTGCATAACAAAGATCCTTCCATTGAGGTTGCAAGGTAGTACTGGCTATACTTTGAAAGGGATTTCACCTCAGTGTCACACCACCTCATTAAAATCTGTGCTGGTGGCCACTTGTGTTCTTGGTTTTACCTGAGCTTTCCAGTATTGTTCACTTACATGCTTTGACTTCTGGTTTTCCACTGGAGTCATGAGAAAAAGGTGTCTGTGCCAAGCCTGTCTGAGCTCCGTGGGAATAGTATGGAAAAAACATTCTCCTGTTCGATCAAACCCTAATCTTCATGACACCCGAAGCAGCAGAATACAGCGGAGGTGCTCAAAGCGCTTAGGTTGCCATATGGATTTCTGCCTAATGGTGAAATTCCAATTCCTTGAAGTAATTTGGACCTTGTTTTAAAATTCAGGAAGGCACCTGTTGATAAGTTCTCAGCAGTATCCTGTTTACTGTGGTGCTAGGGGAGAGGAATTTCCTCCCCCACCACTTCAACTTTGTCTGTGATTGCTACCCTGCCTGTCTCTCTGCCTTCTGTCAGCTTTTCCATGGATTCATTTGCTTTCCCCACTTTGTGACATAGGCTTTCCTTCTCCTCCTGCTCCAATGTGGCCTAGTGGTTAGACTAGAACAGGCGTGCCAACTCCTAGGGGCCAAAGCAGTTTCGGAGTTTCAGAGGGCGTTCGGCTCTGCCCTCTGGCTCCTTGTGACATCGGGATATAGTGTTGGGCCCCCTCAATTGTCTTGAGACGATGGCACCTCTGGACTAGAATCTGGGAGACCACAGTTCACATCAATCAGGATGCTCACTAGGTAATCTTGGGGTAGTCACAGCCTGTCAGGGAACTGCCATCGGCTCAGGGGTGAGAGGGGGAAAGCCGGATGGATTACAGAGAGCCCCCAAAGATTGTGGGGAGCAGCACCTCCTCAGCGGAGGAGAGTAACCACGCCTCCAGTGGAGAGGAGCTTCAGGGCTCAGAGGAAGTGAGGCGGTGCCAGGACACCTTGCCTGGGCAAAGTGGGGAGGAGAGAGGTCCTCCGTTACCCATGCCCTCCCTGCGCAGTAGGCTTCCGCGCCAAGAGGGGAGGCGCAGATTGGGCGTCAAGAAACTACTCTGTTGGGGAAGGTTTAAGGACTGCCCACTCACAGATTCTGCCAGTGAATGAGCCAGCCACGGGAGAGTGGCGCTCTGCACAGAGGAAGTTTATTTTGGCATCAAAAGCAAGGCTTCACAGCTGAGCGGGGAGGCATTTGCCTACTTGCTCTCAAGCAACCCCTTGGTAACCTAACATAGCCTTTTAAGTTAACTTACTTCACAGGGTTATTATGGGGATAAAATGAGAGGAGGGGAGAACCATGAAATGCCACCCTGATCCCTTGGGAGGAAAGGTGGGGTAAAATTGTAAATAACAATTAATAAATAAGATACAGGGTTACATTCACCCTTGGTGGTTTGCATCATTTTTGTTTTTTGTAAATATGCAGATAAAACTGATAAGGGTCCCCTTCCCCATCTTGTATGTTTTACTGGGAATCAGAGAGGAGGGATGGTGAAGAGAATAATGGGGGAAGTATGCAGATGACAGGGAAAGGGGTTCTTCCACAAAATCACCCTCCCATGTTATTAAAAAAAAAAAAAAAGCTTCCAAACTCAGGTGAAAGACTAGCACTAGTTAATTTGCATGTAAAAGTTTCCAAACTCCCACTCGGCTAACATGTATTTGTTTTGCAGCATAAAGGGAGCCCCACTTTTTTTTGTAAACTGCTTTGAAGTTTGTTTGTTTTTACAGTCAGCAGTATATAATAATAATAATAATAATAATAATAATAATAATAATAATAGCCAGTGTGGTGTAGTGGTTAAGAGTGGTAGACTCGTAATCTGGTGAACCGGGTTCGCGTCTCCGCTCCTCCACATGCAGCTGCTGGGTGACCTTGGGCCAGTCACACTTCTCTGAAGTCTCTCAGCCTCACTCACCTCACAGAGTGTTTGTTGTGGGGGAGGGAGGGAAAGGAGAATGTTAGCTGCTTTGAGATTCCTTCAGGTAGTGATAAAGCGGGATATCAAATCCAAACTCTAATAATAATAATAATAATAATAATAATAATAATAATAATAATACAATAATAAATGCTCACTCTTTTCTTTGAACTAACAACTAACAAGGCTGTTATTCGTAGTTAGGTAAAGGTAAAGGGACCCCTGACTGTTAGGTCCAGTCGTGACCGACTCTGTGGTGCTCATCTCGCTCTATGGGCCGAGGGAGCTGGTGTTTGTCCGCAGACAGCATCCGGGTCATGTGGCCAGCATGACTAAGCTGCTTCTGGCGAACCAGAGCAGCACACGGAAACGCCGTTTACCTTCCCGCCAGAGCGGTTCCTATTTATCTACTTGCACTTTGACGTGCTTTCGAACTGCTAGGTTGGCAGGAGCTGGGACCAAGCAACGGGAGCTCACCCCGTCACAGGGATTCGAACTGCCGACCTTCTGATCGGCAAGTCCTAGGCTCTGTGGTTTAACCCACAGCGCCACCTGCGTAGTTACTTTCACTTAATTAAATTCCAGGCTGCCTTAACAAAACAAAGCAGAAAACAAATTACATCCTATCTAAACAAAGTCTATATTAGTCAAAAGGAGGATAGGGTAACAGAGACAGAAAGCTTATTTCTGGTCCAAGTTGGAAGAGAATAATCCTTAGACGGAGCAGACTGAATCTCGTATGTATTCTGACATGCGCTAATACTACAGGTATAGGTCTATAAAAGCAATCCTTCCATTCATTTCTTATGAGAAGAGCTGCTGTAGTAAATAATTGTACTAGTTTCTACAAAAAGATAACTGAATGGCATTCATACATAAACTTTTGTTTAATACTAGGGACCAAGGGGACAACAAGGTGATGCTGGTCCTGTAGGAGAACCAGGCTTTGAAGTGAGTATTGCGCAGGCACACCTTGTTTTATTGCACTTCGAGTTATTGCGCTCTGCAGATATTGCTCCTTACAAAGACATGGGTGTGGCTGGCTGCAAGCAGCCCAGTCACTCGCTGCCCCTCTTCTGGCCCTGGGAGGGGAGCTGGCTAGCGTTATCGTACACTTCATAATGTGTGCATTCTGTATATGTGTTTAAAAATAAAGATAAAAGGCTGGGTCGAATTTGCCCCAACGGTCTAAGGACAAAGTCCTAGAAGTCTGGCGTGAGTTTATTGGGGGGAAAGGGAGGGGATGCATACAATTTTAGGATAGCCACCTTCAGCAAAACAGAGCGTTCCAAGGTGACAGGTGTGTGAATTAGGATGGTGCCGATTAAGTGTGCCCATTGGCTATCACACAGGGAAATATTTTTTCTTGGAAAGAGGTTGGAAGTGTGTTATCAGATGTTCAGCTATGCAGCCCAAGCAGGATGCAACACATAGGGAAGGATGTTGGGATGGGAACAGGACACATGTCTGGAAGGAAAGCAGGTGCAAGGGGTCATCAGTGGCCATTGTTGCCCTGGACAAGGTAAGAAGCACCAAGACCTGTAGAAGAGATGGCATTCAAGCACCTTAGAAAGGGTTTTATGGGACCCTGTTAAAGCACAAACCTGTTGGGAGAAGTGTACCTCCTATTTTAATCCCTCCCCCTCTAGTTGTATAATCCTCTTTGTGTGCTCCATCTTGCTTTTATGGTGGGAAGCATTTAGTGGTGGAAAGTGAATAAGCTTGCTTATGTTTTCAATTCAGGGACCACCTGGCCCAGAGGGGGACCCAGGGCCACAAGGAGAACCAGGCACAAAGGTAATTGTTTGCATGCTGTTTCGGGGAGACCTTCTGGGATATGGGGAGAAAGAGGTGGGGAGTTGCCTCTCAGGCCATATTTGATTAGATCTCAGGCACACCTGAGTATGGCATGTTCTTGCTGAGCTGAATGGCTGTTGTTAAAAATAAAATGGGCCTGTGTGCTTGGTATGCATGCCAGGAGCCCAAATCCCTGTGGTTCAAAGAAAGATGAAAGGCTGCCAACTTCTCTATTGATATAATTGATTGAGTGAGTTATAAATAAGACAAACAAATAGAGATGCTTGCAAAATTCTAAAGTACTTGTTGCAAATCTACCTGCTTGTCTTGCTGCAAAATAATTTTTCTTTATTTATCACCTTTTCTCAGTAAGAGCCCAGGGCAATGTAAATCAAACATACGAACAAAATGCAATAAATCAGCACTAAACACACACACACACACACACACAGAGAGAGAGAGAGAGAGAGAGAGAGAGAGAGAGAGAGAGAGCGCATTTGTAATAGTTTAATTTAAAAAGAAATATGTACATTATTGATGTACCCCTTATTAATTTGTGAAAGCCTGGGCAAATTTAAAACATTTCGAATTGATGTCTGAAGCCCAGCAATGTGGGAAACAGATGCACTTCTAAGTAAGGATGAAGGATAAAATTGATTTGTTACCATTTTAATAAAATGCTGCCTGATTTTCACTTCTTGAACCAACAAACTGAAACACTTCAAAGTTCAGTTCTCCAGTTTTTGCAATTTAGTTCTCCAACCAAACAATATACGTTTACTGTTTGCATGCAAAACAAAATGTTGTTGCTTGAGTTTATTTTGTTACAAGACTTCTGCCATGTTAGATAAAATCTTTTGTTCTGTTGCTCCTGTTATGTAGTCCATCGGCTTCATGTATTTGTGTTTTATGTCACAGGGAGATGCTGGACCTGTTGGCAATGCTGGAGAATCAGGAGAACAAGGTTTAAGAGTAAGTGGTAAATATGAAACATATTTTGGAACTAAAGAGAGTCCTGAATTTTAGAAATGCAAAGCGGTATGCAAATTATGAAACCAGAGAAGGGATGTAGGAGACTCTTGGATTCCTATGCCTGGAAAATTCTCAGCATCATCATAAGCAGAGGCTTAAATATGACTAGTGTAGATATCTTATTTTTGAAAAAGACAATAAACATGTTAATAGGACTACAGTAGGTATAAGAAGGCTTTAGGTCAGCCTTATCTAAACTTCTCATAACCGAGACATGTTTCTTTCTGGAATGAAAAATGGAAACACCATTCTTACGTCTGAATAGGATTACTTTTTAGAGCATTCTTGAGTAAGATTTACCTCCTTCCCCCATCAGTTTCTACATCAGTGATCTGGGTGTGCCTCTTTATTGGAAGAAGGTAAGCCCTTAGCAATGGATGGCAAGATCCAGTCACACCTGGTGATATAAGAATAACTTGTTCCCAGTAGAGATGCATTGGAAGCAAGGAAGGCTAGAGCAGTAAATCCTGCAGAGAAACAGGTTCACAAGAAACCTTAATTAATCGTATTTCTTTTTCCTTGTAGCATACTTATGCCATTGCGGCCTTGAACACAGTTTTGGGAATAACTGCAATAGGCATTGTAATTAATATCAGAGTTTGTTTTATTTTCAGTCTTGGCTAATGTGAGTCAAAGAGCACGGTTGGGCCTTGTTCCTCATTGAAAAAAATATTAATATTGGTCCAAGAAACCTGAACACAATGGTTCACTTGTCAAACTTAGTGTTACATGAATTAGATTTGCATGTTCGTTTCCTCCCCTCCCTCCTATCCTTGTGTACTGTAATTCCATTCACATCTGCCTGTTTAGGGCAAACCATAGTTCATAATTACAGCAAACTATTGTTTGTGCTTGCCTCCAAACCAGAATTGGAAATCACAGTCAAAATATTGGCTTTCACTTATGGTTTGGAGGTCAAGTGCAAAACATAGTTTGATGATTTGTATGCAATGGAAACTGTGGATTAGATAAAGTTGGATTGTGTAAGAGGAAGAGACATAAATCTAAGGCAACAGTGGCTAACCTTTTTCTGTATAAGGACCCCTTCAAGGGCTGCATGTAAAAATGAGTGTGGCCAAAGTATCAAAGTTCACATTTGGATGGGTTTTGATGGGGTTACAAAGACATTTTGTCATTAAAAATAGCTTTTAAAATAATGTAAATATTTTGTGGGGCACAAAAACTTTTTGGAATCATGACATCACAGCAAGAGAACCATAGATAGAGTATAAAAAGGACAAAGAGGAGGGTAACCTAATGGCCAGATGTGGTGGCGATCACTGCCTTGTGGTGTGGCGTGGTATGTTTATTATAGCTCATTTTCAACTATGTAGGCATTTCACAGTTTTGCTGCATTCTAGACTTCTATAATTCTGATTTCTCTTCAATATGAAGGCAACAAAAATACATTGTCATCAGTGGAGACTCTAAAATAATGTTGTTATTCAATCCAAGCAAAAACAATGAACTCATCTTCAGGCTAGAAAAAGACATTTCTGGTAGAAGACATGATAGAATAAAGAACTATTTTACTTTTAAAAGACAACTGTTTAGGGACGTTTTTAATGTCTGTCGCTATATTGTTTTTAATATTCGGTTGGAAGCCGCCTAAAGTGGCTGAGGAAACCCAGCCAGATGGGCGGGGTATAAATAATAAATTATTATTACTACTACTACTACTACTACTATTATTATTATTATTGAAACCCAACTACAATCTTAGAATGATAACGAAAGCATTGCTTTGCTGATTAATGGGCCCGATTTTATATATATCTTAACAATCTCAGGTTGCACCAGGGCATTCTGTGAAAAAGAGGCAAATACCAATCGCGCTTTCGAAAATACGAAAGCCAGCAGTCTGTTGTCATCAACCTAAAACCATTTCTTCCAGAATGTTAAGTTGTTTTGAATAAGTGAAAGGAATATGCTGCTTGCCAATAAACACATTAGCCCTTTCGGTTCAGACGTATTCCAAATTATGATGTAAGCCCATAGAAATTTCCCATTTTGCAGAGGGTGCTAAGCCTTGCTTTAAAAGTTCAGACCCCTGTAACCCCCTCCTTCCCTCCTGCTCACTTCCTCCAGCTACACACATCTCAGGTATAGGGAGCTGAAATCCCTATTGAACTGTCATTCACAACTCACTCTGCCAAGATATGCTCAGGACGTTTGTCCCTGTTTATCCCCTCTCCTTTTCAGGCAGGTCTTGTTGTTGTGGGAAGACAAGACAAGACAGTGGCAACCCCCCTCAATATGCTGTTTGTCCCAACCCCTCACATGGTGTTCCTACTACTGTTGTTCCCCGGGGTAATGTACCTCGATTTTAGGTATTTGTACACCACAGTTTTTGGAAGTAACAACATTTGGATTTATTTCTTCTGAAAAATAGGGTGTACCAGGACCACCGGGGGAAGATGGTGTCCAAGGGAAAGATGGACCAAAGGTACGTTTTAACAACTGAACAGTCCCAACTTTGTCTTTGTACCGTGTTTCTTTAAACAAAATATATAACAAAATACAGCATTGCCGCATTTGTGTGCATCCTCATTAAGAAATCACAGAGACAAAAGGCACAGAGAATTTGCATCTTCGCACAATGCCTGCCCAAAAGAGCTGTATTTACTGTGTTGTGGAATGTATTTCAAGCTGGTTTCTTGTGATTGGTAAAGCAGGCTTTATGCAGACATTGCAACAAAACAGAAGGATTAAGATGCTGATTTACAGGGGTAGGAAAGTTGGAAAAAAAATTCACATCTGGGAACTGATTCGACCCTTTGGTTTCAGATAGTACATGGGTAGACAAGTCTAAAAAGCCTGGGGCAGAAATTTTCATGGCCCTCTAGCAGCTATGGTGGCTCATGTAGCAGAAGCAGTGTAGTTAGCGTTAGCTCTGGAGGTGTATACTCGATTCTGACCAAACTAAGCCTCCTATGTATATTTTGCTTTAGGGGGCTTAGTTTGGTCAGAATCATGTATACATTTCCAAGGCGGTTGAACTTGATAAACAGATTCCATCTCCTCTTGACCTTTGCTTATGCATGTGGCTGTTTTAGGGCAGTGTAGGAGACCGAGGGCTTCCTGGAGAAGATGGTGAAAAAGGAGAGACCGGAATCCCAGGAATCCCAGGCCCTTCAGGTGCACCCGGCATAAGGGGTATTCCAGTAAGTAATCTCGGAATTATAGTGCAAATAACAGCAATGTGACCTATTCACTCCAAGGGAACTTGACAGATAAGCATGCTATATTACTGGTCTCTTGTGCAAGTGGTATATTAGGCGAATAAAGAGTTAAATACAAAATCCATGAAACAGGTTGGGGGGGGAGTTATATATTGTTTATCGCCTTTGATGCCACTAGGTGCCTCCCATGACACTTGTATGCAAACATCCCCAATGGGGGGAGGGGATTGCATTTTCCCAGAAACAAAATGTTGTGGTTTGAGTGCTAGAAAATATGATTGCCTACACATCAGAAACACTGCCTTAGGGGGAAATGTTGGGGTCCACTCCAATGTCTACCCCATCAGAACTACACATTTAGTGTACAGAAATTGTCGCTATATGCCTTGGAAGCTATGGCCAAAGTTGCAACAGCTGAGTGGCTCATATTGGGGCGGGGGGGGGGGGGGGAGAGAGAGTTGTTGATTCCAGTCCAGCTCAATTTGGATAGGTTTCTGTCTCACAGCTAGCACTAATTATCACTTCTGCTGGCAAGCACAGTAATGGGACCACCACTGTGGATGGTTGTGGAGAATTAACCGTGTCTCAGATTGACTTCACGTAATAAGCAGTGGCACTTATCCTCCCAGTTTTCGTTTCTACACATCTGTGCTCCCGCTTCAGACATTACACAGAAGCATGAAAACAGAAAGCTCGTGTTCACTTCTGCTTCCTGTTTCCATTGCTTGTTGAATGCTTGTTCAAAGCCCCACCTAGTCCTATGGGAAGATTCTGGTCTCAAAACAGACTTTCATCCCAATGGTTTAATCCAGCAGAACATTACTCATTGCACAGAGTTGTTTGTCTTAGAATGAAATGAAGTGTGGAAATCCTGCTCAGAATCAGAGCTTTCCACATGTTGACATCTTTAAAAAAAAAAAAATGCTTCAGAGATGTAGATCTTTAAGAGACAACGCATAAAATCAGAAGATTTGGGACTGCAATTCTATACATATTTACTTGGGATTAAGTCTCACTTAATTAAGTCATGTTCACTTCTGAGTAAGAAGTGTAGCTTACATTATAAGCGTCTCTTCCTTGCGGTATGATTATTGTTTTGCTGTAAAATGTTCTGGTGCTATTTCTCCCTGATTTAACTCTTCCTTTTATTATGTAGCATGTATCTTCAAGGTTTGTTAAAAACAAATGTTTGATGTTGGTGTCAGCCCCGCTATTCATTCTTTGCATATATCTAGGTAAAATGTAGTAAATCATATCTACTTCCTTCACATTATTATTATTCACACATTATCACATAGTAACTTCATACTTGAATAGTAGGTTTAGAGACCCTGCTGATAGCTACCCTGCACATTACCAGAATTTTCTGGTTCATATGGCAACCCTATCCTGGTTACTCAGAGTTTCATTTTAAGTAGATCCTAACAGATATTGATGTCAGTATTTTTCATTGGACCATGGGATAGATTTAGCATGTCACGTGCCATTTCACTGTATATTTTTATATAATAAGAAGGCACAATGTATTCCAAAGATGCTCCATGCAGCCCCTATTCTCTCTCAAATATTGCAGGACATTTCAATAACATGATATAATCAGAACTCTTGTTTGCTACTATCCATTTAAGATGCAATTTATAATATAGATTCCCCCTAAGCACTGGAACATATGCATGGGCCATTTTGTCTAGGGACCAAACTAAATGAGATTGTTGCTGTTGTTAAATTTCTGTTCTGTCCTTCCTCCTGAAGGAAACCTGGCTGATAAAAACGAGGTGCATGCTGTTCATTCAGCTAGCAATTATTGCATGAGCAGCTTTTGAAAAGTAAATAGTGGGCACAGGGAGGGAGCAGCAATCTTAATTGGGGCTCTGGCATGGTCTGTGAGGTCACAGATGTTATTCAGGAGCTGCTAATTGCATGATTGGCATCTCGTCTAGCTTGGCCTTCAATGCTGCTGATCTTTCAAGATAACCACACGGTTTGGAACAAACCAGAAATGCTTTTGCTTTGCATAATGCATTAGCTAGAAAAGCCAAGAATGAGACAAACAAAATCTGGTCAACTGCAACACCTTGTCCTCTAGTTATTTTTCTTAGTCACCAAGCATATACAAAGTGTTATCAGTTAATGAGTCTAATCCGGAAGTCAGCTGTTGATGAAAATGCCTGCTGAAATCTTCATACTTTGGATGTGTTGTTTGTTTTTTTGTAGTGTGGCAATCAGCAGCTTTCCTCCATTCCTAAATTACTGTTTCTTGTAGCCATAAAAACATTGATGATGGGGCTGGGAAATTAAACAGAGTGATGAAACATCCACTTAATGTATGCGAAGAAAATCAATGAGACAAAACAATAACAAAATTGTTAGAAACACAGGAAAGAAAACTGTCTTCTACTGAGTCAGACACAATGGTCTTTCTTGCTCAATAATATCAACACTGTGTAGCAGTGACTTCCTTGGATTTTAGAAGCAAAGCAGCTACTCTACTGCTGAGCTATGGCTCCTCCACCAAGTCCTGCTGTGCAGTTGAGAACAGGTACACAATACTGTTCACGCCTAGGCCAGGAACTGTGGCTTCCAGTTTAAAGGTGTAGTTTGTCAGTGATAACTGAGCTATAATTTCCAGGATGAGAGAACAATCTTGCTAGAACTGTTTTAGGGCTGTCATACGTCTAGCATTTCCTGGGCATATCTGGGATTTTTTAGGCAAATTTCCTAAGAGAACTTCATTTTTCCCCCGGAGATTTTGCAAAAAAAAGCTGAACAACTTGCTCCCCCCTCCAAAAATACCTCAACAACTTCTTGAAATATGGCAACCCTAATTTCCTCCTACATTTAATATAGGTGCATATTGGTGCCATGGAAGGTGTTGAAAGCGCTGGGTAGGACAAAGAGAAGGAGAGTTTTCAGGACCAGAGGGGAAAGTTCTCTTTCCATTGTGCCAAATGGTAGTTGGGCCTTCTATCCCTGACTGCCACATAAAAGGGGAGCACTAACTTGCTCAATGAGAGGACACTTGTTGACCTCTGTGCTCTTCCAAAACACTGGGAATATGGGGACGGTGGCTACATAATAAATTTAGTATTAGTGGACTACATATTGCTTCAGTTGTGGTGGTTCCTGAGCCTTTGATTTGCACCATGCCAATGCAAATCCAGAATATCTTGTTGTTTCCCAAAACCTTTCCCAATCAAGTACATGTAGGGATGATTGAACATGTCCTGTATTGCTTAAGAGGAAAACTTGAAGCCTGGACATGTGTCTGCCCCAGTGGGCTTGATCCCTAGCTTAGTGAGTAACTGGCTACTATCTCCCTTGTCGAAGCCTAGTCGGGAACCGTAGTAATGCAAATACATCTACTTTCACTGGAGATACTTCTCTGGCCTGAATCTGACATTCTTTAGTCCTTCCCTGACTGAATATAGATCCCTACTAAATGAAGTGTTTGGCTTGAGCACAAAATTTATTTTAGTCTCCAGCTGTTGTTTTCTGTTCAGACATGTTAGATTTTTGTGGCATTTTCACTGGCTTGATAAAAATCACCAGCATTATATCACTCTTCTCCAAAACAGAACAGTCATACTAATGTTTAATAAGAGTTTCCCATAACCCTCATGCTGAATGTTATAAGACCTTGCTAAGATTATGCAGTTCACACCAAAGTTTAAACGTGTTCTCAAAGCTCTCTTCCTTCATAACAAATATTTCAGGGGCCCGAAGGAGCTCCAGGAACTCTAGGTCAAAGGGGCCGCCCAGGAAAAAAGGTAATTCATCTTGGTTCTTCTGTCATGTATTTTTATTAATTGAGGGCCTAGCATTTATTTATTAATAATGGACAGGTCGTAAACAAACGGTTTTGAAACAGAATGTTAACAGGATGTTGGGACTCTTGTCTGGCTCTCCAGTGCAGTTTGCATTTGGAATAACATCTTGTATTGTCTTATCTTTGACTCTTAACCTCCCCAAAAGGGGGCAAAGGGACAGCATGGCCCCCCAGGAGAGATTGGCGCCACAGGTGACCGCGGGCAGCCTGGAGAAATTGGTCCAAAGGGTTCAAGAGGAACTAGAGGCCCAATGGTTGGTATACAGTTGTTTTCCCTATTACCTTCATGACAACCCTGTAAAATAGGTTACACACACACACACACACAGAGAGAGAGAGAGAGAGAGAGAGAGAGAGAGAGAGAGAATGTTATTGGCTGAAGGACCCCCAGTCGGTTTAATGGCTGAGTGGGAATTTGAACCTTGATCTTCCTGCTCCACGATGCCACACTGACTCTCTGTTCATTTGTTTATCTAAACTCTTATAGAACTTGTTTGCCTATATTTTTAGTTCACTAGGGTATAGGTTTTGGGTGGGGTTTTTTTTTAATGCATGTGCCTTTTTTAAACAACAACATTGTGCTGTACCTATTTGCAGAGATATATTCTGAAATGGTGCATTCAAAGAAGCAATTTGCATCTACTTTCACCAATTACTTATACCTATATTATATGTGTTTTCATTATTTTTATTTTATAAACATATTTTTATTAAAGATTTCATTGTTTACAAAAATACATGCATTGTCTCTTTTTCAAGTTGTGTTTTCTATAGATCAGTTTCATTTGTTGTGAGACATTAGTGTTGCTCACAGCATTATTTTTATGTAAAATATCTATTTCTGGTTCAAATATGGTGAAGGTAGACTTTTTAATCTAAGCTGCGTTTATTCTGGTTCCCTTCTAGGCTGTTTAAAAAAAAGTCGTTAGGAGAATCTGCATGTTTATACCTTTTTAGGTGCTTTTCAAGAGAGAACACCATCAAACCTCGTTCTTGCATTTTTTTAATCATATGATTTATTAACTTTTAAAATGTATATTCTACACCTTCAAACACATGGGTTCCCGGGGCATTTGGTTATATAAATATTACTACATTAAAAGGAAAAAAAATCCTTTGGCATGAGCCAGACACTAGGAACATATGTGATGTTGACAGTATGTGTTTGACTCACAATTTGAAATCAACGGGATTTATATTTATGCCCTTTGTGTTTTTCTGATCAGAAGGTCGATTGAGAGCTTAACTAATTAGAAATTGAAATGTGTTTACTGCTGTTTATACATACAGGGACATTTAGGGTCAATGGGATCTGCAGGAGAGCCAGGAATTCCAGGTTACGGGGTAGGATGCACTTCCTGAATGTCTGTCTGTACTTTCTGTTGAGTTTGTTGACTGTGTACCGTCTTTGTACATTGCGCTACATTTGTTATGGCCCATTGACTTGTGCAAAAAAAATTATACACCCTCCCCCCCAATTTGTGTGCTTTGCTGTCTCCCACTTGTGGGGGCCACTTGCCCACCCATTCATTAGTCAGAAAGGGGAGGTTGGTTACCATTGGCAGGAGGCCAGCTTAGCCAGGAGAGCTGGACAGAACTACACTGCCACATAATTCGCACACACAGCCTGGCATCAAGGCATGTGTGTGGACATAACACCGGTCTTGAAAGACCTACATTGGCTCCCAGTACGTTTCCGAGCACAATTCAAAGTGTTGGTGCTGACCTTTAAAGCCCTAAACGGCCTTGGTCCAGTATGTCTGAAGGAGCGTCTCCACCCCCATCGTTCTACCCGGACACTGAGGTCCAGCACCGAGGGCCTTCTGGCGGTTCCCTCACTGTGAGAAGCCAAGTTACAGGAACCAGGCAGAGGGCCTTCTCGGTAGTGGCGCCTTCCCTGTGGAACACCCTCCCACCAGATGTCAAAGAGAACAACAACTACCAGGCTTTTAGAAGACATCTGAAGGCAGCCCTGTTTCGGGAAGCTTTTAATGTTTGATGTATTATAGTATTTTAATATTCTTTTGGAAGCCGCCCAGAGTGGCTGGGGAAGCCCAGCCAGATGGGCGGGGTATAAATAATAAATTATTATTATTATTATTATTATTATTATTATTATTATTATTATTATTATGATTGCTCTGCCCATTTGTCCCTTGTCTGCTTCAAGATGGCCATTCTGAATGAAGCCTACTGAAAGCTGCCATTCTTCCCACAGCTATACTCTCTCTTTTTTAAAAATAAGTTATGCAGTTTGAATTAACCATCGAATTTTCATTTTTCAAGAAAATTATATTTTAAAAAATCAAACTGATACACACACATTAGATAGCTCTGTTTTATTTATTGTTGGGAAACTTTCAGTTTTCAAGAAAATTATCAAAAAGGCAAACTGACAAACACATGTTAGATTTTATTTATAGTACTTATTGGGATTTTTAATTTTTTTTACACTTTCTTCTGTCACGGATCAAAAGGCATCCTCCATCAATCCCAACAAGACCAGAAAACACATGTGGTAACTCAAACTGAATCTGGGCCTGTTGAAAACTGGCGGTTTCTGTTCCCAAATGTTGTGGTCTATTGTCTTCAATTGTCCAACTATCCTGTTTGCCCGACTACATAACAATGCAAACAGATTGCTCACATGGCATGGCATTTATGTTTAATTGTTTCTTTTCCTAGGGTCACCAGGGTCAGCCAGGCACTCCTGGCCCACCAGGAGCCAAAGGAGAGAAGGTATGAAGAGTGGTAGCAAATACTGTAGTTGACAGAGGTGGTTGCTGTTGGCTAGAAGTCTCGGAGGCTCACAAAATAAGCATATATTTTACACAAACCCCTCTATCCACTTAGAATTGTAGAGTTGGAAAGCACCTTGAGAGTCGACTTGTCCAACCTTCTGCAATGCAGAAATCTTTTGACCAATGTGGAGCTCGAACCCACAGCCCTGAGATTAAGAGTCTCATGCTCTACCGACTGAGCCATCCCTGATTTTTACAGATTCTTATTTTAAAGCTCTGAGGGAACAATATTGTGTGAGGAGAAACCTCTGAATATTATGAATGAAATGACTTGGGTTGGGTTGCACACATTTATGCCAAAGCATAAATCCTCAGGTTCATTTTACAGCATAGATGCACTGATGCTCAGCCATTCTGCGTGACTGATGACATTGTGCTGGGAGCAGGGCATGTGCTGATTTTTCTAATCCATGTTGTCCCTGATGTAGCATATACTGTGTGAGCTTTGATTCTTCCTGTCACATCATACTGTTAAAAAAAAACTGCTCCCTTTCCCTTATAGGGTACAGTGGTACCTCAGGTTACATACGCTTCAGGTTACAGACTCCGCTAACCCAGAAATAGTGCTTCAGGTTAAGAACTTTGCTTCAGGATAAGAACAGAAATTGGGCGGGGGCGGCACAGCAGCAGCAGGAGGCCCCGTTAGCTAAAGTGGTGCTTCAAGTTAAGAACGGACCTCCAGAACGAATTAAGTACTTAACCCGAGGTACCACTGTATTCTGGAGCCCATACAGAGTCCTTAAGTGGGTTCCCTATCAGAAGGAGAAAATAATAGAGGCCAACCAGAGAATATTGAGAAGCAAAGCGGCTAGTAAGCCTGATCTTTAGTAAAGGAAATGTTGCAACAGGGTCCCTGCTCACCACGTGCAGGAGCGAGGAGAATGCTGAACAATGGTGTGCAAGCCCTTACATAGTCTTTTGAAATTGCGCACTTGTAGCCCAAGACCACCCCTCAAACCATCATACATACATCACAGAAGGAGGTGGTCTACAGCAGAAATCCTGTCTGCCAGGATAGCTGATAATTCTCACTGATTGCATTACCTGGGCAGTCTGGCCATTCTTTTGTGATGGATAATACTTTAGTTCCTGAATCCAGGTCACAGGCTCACCCTAAGGTAAAGGTAAAGGTACCTCTGCCCATACGGGCCAGTCTTGACAGACTCTGGGGTTGTGCGCCCATCTCACTCAAGAGGCCGGGGGCCAGCGCTGTCTGGAGACACTTCCGGGTCACGTGGCCAGCGTGACAAGCTGCATCTGGCGAGCCAGCGCAGCACACGGAAACGCCGTTTACCTTCCCGCCAGTAAGCGGTCCCTATTTATCTACTTGCACCCGAGGGTGCTTTCGAACTGCTAGGTTGGCAGGCGCTGGGACCGAGCAGCGGGAGCGCACCCCGCCGCGGGGATTCGAACCGCCGACCTTTCGATCGGCAAGCCCTAGGCGCTGAGGCTTTTACCCACAGCGCCACCCGCGTCCCTAGGCTCACCCTATTCATACACAAATATGCCCTTAAGGCAGGATTTGTAAGTAAAAAAGCAATTGGGAAGGCTTTCCCCATTTGCCTCCCTTACTGCAGAGGAATATTTGAGGTCATTGGGATAGTTAAAATGGCTCCAGGATTGCTCTCCCATGCTATTTCAGACACATGATTCATATATTTAGATATGTGTGCATTTTTGAATATTTATTCTATATTTGAGACCTTAAAATTCTTATAACAATACCTTTGGCTCCCAGCAGTGCAGACGCTTCTTAAGAGTTCATCATATAAGATTCTACGCTTCTGGTACTTGTTAGGCACTTCCACTGTTCTAATTTGTCCTTAGGGTACATTTGTTCACTGTGAAAGGGGGCAGGGCTTTACACAAAATAGGGGATTTCACCCATGGTTTGTAGCAACTGCAGCTTGTCTTCTCCTTCCTTGTCCCCTGGCAGAAAAAGGGGGAAGCAGGCGCGGTAACAGTCAGAGGTTGCTTGCAGGCATGCGATTTCCAGTATGCACAACACACACAGCTCTCCAGTATTCAACAGCTTTCCCATTTATTTTGGTGGATACTGATGACACTTGCAAATAAAGTGTAACATACATCTTTCAACACATGGGCAGCTTATGGGTCCAAAGGGATGTACTTTCAGACCTGTCTCTCTACACTGCAGTTGGTGGGAAAGTCTTAATTCTGAAACTCCCAGGTGTTCCATTTGTGCATTGGAGAGCACATGGATCTGTGGCTCAAATAGATGGTTTTCTGCGTGTAAATCTACTTCTCCCTTCTTCTTTTTTGTACACGCACAGGATAGCATCCAACTGATGCTGAAAATATCTAATTTTACATGTTTGTGTTTGGTGATTATTCCCATACAAAATATGCTTAAGCACTTTTAATAAATTATTGTGCTATGCAATGTAGCTTGCGTAATGGCAACTGATTTTATTATTAAATTGTGCTTCAGATATTAGCTGATTTACTTTGCTGTGCCTGATATAATTAGATTACATTTCTATTTGAAACGGTAGTAACTTGTACATTTCGGTTTATATCTGTTTATGGAAAGAAAAAGAATGGAAAAGCAATTTATGCAATACTAACGAATGGACACACAATCTAATACTCATCTACCTGGGAGTGGTACTTATTTCTGGGGAGCTGTCTGTTTGGAAACTGAACTTACTACTGGTCAGCCAATAGATTTGCTGTGAAGCAGCAAGTACACTTGTACCTTAGATCTCAAACGCCTTGGTTCCTGAACAACTCACGTTCGAAACCCGGAAGTGAGTGTTCCAGTTTTCGAACGCCTTTTGGAAGCTGAACGTCCGATTTGGCTTCTGTGGCTTCTGATTGGCTGCTGGAGCTTCCTGCAGCCAATCAGAAGCAGCACTTTGGTTTCCAAACATTTTAGAAGTCGAACAGACTTCCGGAACGGATTCCATCCAACTTCCAAGGTACGACTGTATATAGTTCTTCAGAATAGTTATAAAATCTGTTTGCTGAGGGGATGCTACAGGTATAACTATTACAAACTACTAAGTCTTTTACATAAATGGCTCAGTACCTCTTTGCGTACGTATGGCCTGCATAGGGAATATATTTCAATTTTTCATGCATAGTTTACTAACAACACCCTGAGGCTTCATAGCCAATAAACCATTGATATGTCTCTATTACAGGGTTACCCGGGGGAAGACAGCACAGTGCTGGGACCACCTGGGCCCATAGGTGAACCAGTAGGTCTTTCTTTATCCAGAAAACTATATACGTGATTCAGAATTGAAAGTCTTCCCAAAAATTATACAGTTGCCTCCAGAGACTACACTCATGTTGTGCAAAGATGTGTGGAATTGGTGTAGTTGCTTTGAAATACGTTATGTTTAGATTTGTACAGGTTCCAGCTTTTTCATTGCTACCAGCAATTGCAGGGGTTTTTTTGGGAAAGCAGCAAACATAAGGGGTATCAAGGGGCTAAACAAGAAGTGGCACTAAATGTGTAATTAGAAACTGTGTCAGGGTTTGTAAGACATTTAATAATAGGGGTGTGAGGGCAGGGGTAGGGGTTCACAGAGACAGCAGGACACAGGGAGATGAGGTTTAATGTTTTCCTCCCCAGTCACAGTTCTGATGAGAATTGGACCTATTTTCAAAGTCAAACAAACAAACCCAAAACCCTGTCATAGTTTTTAACACTTTTAGTATCTCATCTAGTTTGTCCCAAAGTTAATGTTAAATGTAGCATTTTAGAGGGTTTGAACTGCTGTATAAATGCTAAGTCCGACAAAGATGTTTAGTGTTAGTAGCACCAGTAATTTAAAACATTGTTGCTATAGAAATCAGGCAGGTACCTACAATTCTATTTCATCACTTGCTCAAAACGATTTTGTTTTGCCTTTGTTTTTAGACAGTCTGGTTCCATGATGATAATCGGTTTTGCATTTTGTTATTTCCTAATTTTGTGGCATTTTGATAATTTATTGCACACAGAATGTTATTTTTTAAATGAGTTTGCAGTTTTAAAATATTCTTATCAATAACTAAAGTATGATTAGTGCTAATTTCTTGAAATTTTCTGCCATATGAGGAAGAGTAAACCTACATTTTCAGTTTGTTTGTTTTTGGTTTAACATATATGTGATTCAAAACCTCAACTAGCCATAGTACAAATAATTTTAGACGTCATTTATTGTATTGACTATGTTTGCTTTGCTTTGCTTTGCTTTCCTTTTCCTTTCTTTCTATCTCTTCTCTCTTCTTTTGAATATAAGTTCCCTTTTCTTTTTTTATTCTAAAGCAGCCATATTTCAAAGAAATTTTAAACCATCTGGACTTCTTGTGGTTATTTCTCTAGGGCCCTATTGGTGAACGTGGAGAGAGAGGAGAACCTGGTGATTTTGGTTACAAGGTAGAATTCTGCTTCCATTTGTATTTATATGGGGCGTACTCTGTAGTTTATTCTAAAAGAGCAATAGAAAAAAACACTCTTTCGTACATCTGAATGCATGTTAAGTACAATATCACTAACATTATACTAACTTACTGGGGAGTAAATTCCGTTAAACTCAATGAATCTTTGTTCTGTCTAGACAGGGCTGTAGCTAGGGGGTGGCGAGGTGGGCCCTCGCCAGGGGTGCAGGCGATTGGGGGGCGCAAAATCGGCTAAGAAATGTGTCCATAAATATTGATTATTGCCTCATAATAAATGGTTTTAAATAGAGGGCGAATTGAATGGAGGGGTTGGAGGAGAGGCGGAAAGAAGAGCTAATTTGTCTGTGGCTAGGGGCGCAGTCTGGACAGTTCTGCCAGGGGTGCAAGATCACATAGCTATGGCTCTGTGTCTAGATATGAATAGAATTTCAGTGTAAGTGATACTGCAAAAGACAGGGCTAGAGTTGACTACTGCCAAAGAAATTATGGACAGGATCTTATACTAGAAGCTCATCAGAATTCAGGTTCCACTGTATCAGGGTCACCACTGGAAAACTGGGTAAAGATTTGGGAACTGGCTGGATGAATAGGGTTAAAACTTGTTGGGACATCTGTGTTGCTTCTAACTGCCTTGCCCTGATCCTGAACTGCTTTGTTTGCTCCTGACCCTATATTGCTACTTGTCTGAATAGAGATTCCTTTCTTACAGGTTAGAGCCTCTGCCTGCCTATGTGTTGGGCAGGAGCCAGGACAGATGAATAGGATCAAAGCCTAGGCCAAATGCTATCTGACAACAACGCCTCGGGATTGTGGGCAGTAGCATGGCTTTAAGACTTGGATACAGTGTAGGGGTAGTGCAGATACAGACCAGAAATAAGGACGCATAAAGGCATGTGAGGATTTTTCCACTGGCAAAAGCCAGATGGATGAACAGGTGGTTGTACAGAAGGCAAGGGCAAGATTTGCAGGCTATGAGCCAATAGGTGGAGCAAAGGATTAACAGATTAATGCAATATGTTGCAATAGATGCTTTAGGACAAAACAGGTTGAATGGAGTGTATCTGGGGTACCTAATTTGGGGTACCTAATGCTATGGGCAACAGCTCACATCATCCCCAGCCAGCATGGCCGGTGGTCAGGGATTATGGGAGTAGTAGTCCACAACACCTGGGGAGATGGAATATATCTTGGAGACCAAGTTCCAATAAGATGATTAATATACTGAAATATATTGAAACAAACATGTTGGAATACACCTTGGCTCCTCTCAGGCTTGTCCTCTCACCAGAAACTCATAGTATTAGTTGCCTAGCCAATAATAAGCTGCATTTCCTATTTCTAGGGTCACATGGGGCTTCCAGGACTTAGAGGTGCTGTTGGACAACAAGGGCCACCAGTAAGTCTCTTGTGAAGTAGGTTGACTTTGTGCTTTGATAAAGATAATAAAACGAATGGTACTTCTGTATTTGTTACCAGGTGGGAAATCCCTGCTCCTTTGCCTTGATGTCTCCTAGGCTTTATTCATATTACTTTTTTTTGCTTTTTCCAAAGGGTGAGCCAGGTGAACGTGGTGAACCAGGACTAAAAGGAGAGAAAGGATCTCAAGTAGGTAGAAAAGAGCAAGACACATTTTTTTGTCATATTTGAAATTAGAGCTCTGCAACACTAGACAGACCAGCAGTTTCATTTATAAGCTTGCTTGTTTTGTTAGCTTGTTTCTGTCTCCAGAACCCATTAACTCTAAAAGGAATATAATATATTTCTGAAGCTGCTCTGAAAGTGGGATATGTATTCATAAGGAGGGTGCCATTTGCTGGAAAGTCCTTCTCCTTAACCCCATCTGTCTAATTTTACATAAAAAGGGCATTTTGAAAGCAGTACCTGTGAGTTTTCAGAGGCAACTCTTCGGCCACTGCTGGTGAAAAAGCCTTGGGCAAGATGATGCAACAAGGTAGTTCTTATTAACCCCATTAGCTTTGCATATCTCATTATGTCTGGGATGAAGAACCTGTGGTCATCAAGACTCCAGCTTTTCCCATCCCTGCATTAGGTGATACCTGCTGCACATTTCAGCAAACAGTGGCAACCTGCAGAGGTCTAGGGTTGGGTGCTGGAACAAGAACTCCAGGTGTTGATCTCAAGTGCAGCGAGCTTAATTTTCATAGTGCTGTGATATCTTGAGAGGCAGTTCCTAGAACGAAGCTGTTAGAAAATAAGCAGATGAAGATCTTCAGTGCTGACATCAATGATACATTGGGCAGCAGCATTTATGGACAGGTGCCTTTCTGGCTTCATCTCTGCTGATATTTTTAACCATTCTCTCTCTCTCTCTCTCTCTCTCTCTCTCTCTCTCTCTCTCTTGGTGAAAATATGCTTCTTCCCTTGGGGGGGGATCCTTTTATTTGGTGACTTTAATCCTTGAATCCTTTTATTTGGTGACTTTAAAAGTAAACTCAGGAAGCCAGATCTGAATGAGCATTTGGGCTGATAAAGGCCACCATCAAAAGAACCACACAACAAACTCTGCATACCTTGCAGAACTTTTGCCTTGTCTAATTTCTCCCAGCAGTTCCCCCCTCCTCTGCCCTCCAGCACATTTGGAAATAAGGTTAATTTCAAGAGCAGTGATGTGGCATTTGGGGGCTGCTACTCTTGGGCACGGGGAGTTTGCTATCCCACTGAGTATGCATGAGATCCATAGGAGCTCTTTGGATTCTGGCCATGGTACAAATCCATTTGAACTCATTTGTAAAGAAGATACAGCACATACATGTTTGGCGTAATGTGTATTGGGCAAGTTCCAGAGCTCCAAGTATAAATGTTCCACTTCTGAATAATACTTTGAATTGAGGCTACAGTGAAAGCTGCCAAAGAAATGCTCTGCTCTGCCACAGAGTGACTTTTAATATGTTTTTAAAGGATTACACAAGGAACGGCTTTTAATATCCCCATTGCACCTTCATACTTCCACTTTCCACCAAGTCTTGCTGCAATAAAGTTGTTTTCTGAAGGGTATGTGATAATCTGTGACTCAAAGCAAAACCACATTTTATTAACTTGCATATCTCAGTAGTTCTGTAAAGCCTACACTGTGATCACAAGCCGCTTTGGCAGGGTGTGCGTAATATAGAACCCCAAATCCACAGCCTCTTTGGGCTTCTTTCAAACTTTCTATGATGTCCCTTAGGCTGAAATTTTATATCAGAGTTTCATTCCTAAAAATAGTTTTAACAACCAGAAGCCTAGTGAAAAATGCACATCTTAAGACTGCAGTTAAACCTGTGTCCATAACTTGAACCATACTGTGCTGCTAAGTTCTGCAAAATGCATCACGTAGAACAGGAATCCAAATAAGAAATGAACCGCTTTTCTTTCACATGGACTCCAAATTGGTAACAAATGTAAAATTGTGTAGGAGGGTTCATATCCAGTGTTCATAAGAGCCTACTTGATCTGGTTAATAGCCCATCTAGTCCAGCACTCTGTTCTCACAGTGGCCTATGGGAAACCTGAAAGTGAGACCCAAGCACAAGAGCACTTTCCAGTAACTGGTATTCAGAAACATTAGTTCCTCCAACTATGGCTCATGGCCATGGATAGACTTCTCCTCCATGAATTTGTCTAATCCTTTTTTTAAAGCCGTCTAGGTTGGTTGACATCCCTGCCTCCTGTGGGAGCAAGTTCCATAGTTTATAAACTGTTGGTTCAGCAAACCTTGCAAATTCCTCCCTCCCCTCATTAGTGCAGCCATGAAGAAGAGATAGGAGCATTTGCTTCTTTAAAAAAAAACCCTGCAGATTTGCGTTTAACCTAAAGTTAACCATCGCAGTGTTTTATTGAAACAAATCATTTTCTGAAACTCTGGTTTTAAAGTTGGCTTGTTCCATCAAACCCTAGTTAATATTAACCACAGTTTGTTGGGTTCAGATGACCCTGCAAACTGTGGCTAGTCAGAAATGGAAGCAGAAGCTTGCAAACTCACAGCCGTGAGGCTCACAAAGGTTTGTCCTTAGAATGCACTGGGGTTTAGCATTACCTCCGAAGCAGCGAGGGACATGTGTATAATCCTGTCGTCCCCCCCCCCCCCCATAAACATACACACAGATTTAGAAAGGAGATTGTGTGACCCAGCCCAGCATGCTTTATCTTCTGTTTATGGATATTGCATTTTTAACGTCGGGTGGGCAACAGCTGTGATTCAAAAGACAATGATGCATAATAATGTAGCTTACATTTATAACAAAGAAGCTGCTGTAGAAATTAATGATCGTTAAATGACTGTCCTGGTTCAGACTGAATGAACCATGGTTTCAGCCCTGGTTAATAAGCAGATATTAAACCAGTATTCCTGGCTTGGATGACACAGAGGACTCTTATTTTACGAGGTCTTAAGCACTGAAGCAGTATGTATTCTGGCGGGGGCACAATCTGTTCTTGGGCTAATATAGAGCAGTTAAAAGCTGAAAGTACTCCAGTGATGTTTCATTTATTAATAGGAAATACCACAAACCCCATAAATAGGGGACATTTTTTAAAAACAAAAACAAAATCCATTCTAACTGACCTGTGAGCAACGTGGATGCAATTCTGTCTGGCCCATTCATTCTTTCTCATAAATGACATGTTGCTGAAACAGAATAACCTCGGGGAAATGATAATGTGCTTTTGTTACTGAATCCGGTGCTTTGACAGATTTTGCACTCAAGTAGAAAGAATATCCAGCTGGTTTATGATCTTAGATTCCCCTGAAACTGAAGTGATTCTTGTGTTCTTTGACCCCAGTGCTAGATAATAAATATGCTCCTAGCTTCTATTCTGCTTTTATGTTTCATTGGCTTTGTCAGTAAACACATATTTTGAAATTTCTAGGGTCCCACTGGGAAAAAAGGAATGAGTGGTCAAGCTGGGAAACCTGGGATGTCTGTAAGTAAGCAAAATGTTTTATTAATAGCACACTAGATTTCAGGTATCAGGTACCCACCGCAAATGCAAGTATCCCTATAATGGGAAGTTTTAAATGTTTGACATTTTATTAAGTTTTTATATGTGCTGGAAGTCGCCCAGAGTGGCTGGGGAAACTCAGTCAGATGAGTGGGGTAGAAGAAGAAGGAGAAGGGGGAGGAGGAGGAGGAGGAGGAGGAGGAGGAAGAAGAAGAAGAAGAAGAAGAAGAAGAAGAAGAAGAAGAAGAAGAAGAAGAAGAAGAAGAAAGCAGTGACATGTAGTGATGAAAAACAGCTAATCAGATGGAATTATGTTCACTAACATGCAAAGTAAAAAAATTGGTTTAAATTGTACCATGTGTATATTTCACTTTTATATCTCAGTTCTATGCATGTTTACTTGGACTGTGCTTAATGGGGATTTCTGCCTAGTTAGTGTGTTTGGGATTGCAGTCTAATAGAGCATTATAAAGCCACACTTCATAAAGTCTCTGTTGTAGTCCTAGGCATGCCTACAAAGGGCTGGTTGCTTTTTTCCCTGCCCCTGCAATTTTTTCCTGTGAAAGCCCACTCTTTATCACTGAATCAGAACAAATGGCAGTTAGGGTTTTCCGCAAATTGCTGTTTGCTCTGATTCAGTGGTAAAGTGCAGGGAAAACACTAGGGCCCAAATTTTTTTTAGCATGCTTGGACACAGTGCTTTAAAGCATGAACCTGTTCCTAGATACAAAAGAAAGCCCTAAGATTTCAATGGTAATTTGTAATGAAACCCACAAGTGGGGGATGGGGGTGGGATCTCCCTGGCACATTTTCAAGTATTTCCCTCCCTGGGAAAGTCTTCTAATATAGATCTTTCCTCTTTTCTGATTTTTTCCATAGTTGCATAGTTGTGTACAACATGTTTGTTCTGCTACAGCAGCTGAATAGCCTGGATGGAAAGAGTAGTTGTAGTTGATGTTGCTAGGTGTTGTACTTTAGCAGTCCTACTGATTTAAAAAAAAAGGCATTAGCCAGTATTATTTCCCTAGACAAAAGAAGGAAAATCCAGAATATAATGTGTCTCCATCCAGAGAGGAAGCATACCTAAGAACAAATTTAAGTTGTCTGCTCTCAAACTTAAGTAACTTTCTTGAGGTATATAACTGTACTTTTTTAAATTGTCTAAAATCATGTTTAGCATAGCTTAGTTGCAAATAGTGTGCTGTTCAGGGCTGTCCTAATACATCTCAAATTTATTTCAGGGTATACCTGGTCCTTTGGGTCAGAAGGGTGTACAAGGCTATCCTGGACCAGAGGGCGTTCCTGGGAATCCTGGAAAGGCTGGCTTACCTGGACAACAGGGCCTTCCTGTGAGTCGTACTTGCATGGTTGTTTTCCACATGAAAAAGTATTTAAATATTCTTAGTGCATCATAAACACCTGTAAGCAAGAACCATATGGAAGAAGGGAATTCCATAATTTCCTCCTGCCCTAGTGCCACCTCTCCCTGAGGGCCAGCAGCACTTGTTTGAGAAGTAGCTACATCATTTGTTTGCCAGTATGGTTCTTATTCCATGCCATTGTGGTGTAGGGCCAACTATGTCTCCACCCCCATTGTTCTGCCCGGACACTGAGCTCCAGTGCCTTCTGGCAGTTCCCTCGCTACGAGAAGCCAAGTTACAGGGAACCAGGCAGAGGGCCTTCTCAGTAGTGGCACCCGCCCTGTGGAATGCCCTCCCACTAGATGTCAAAGAGAAAAACAACTACCAGACTTTTAGAAAACATCTGAAGGCAGCCTTGTTAATAATAATAATAATAATAATAATAATAATAATAATAATAATAATAATAATAATAATAATTTATTTATACCCCCCCCCCCAATTTGGCTGAGTTCCCCAGCGGCTTCTAATCGGCTGGGTGGCTTCTAATCGAGTGTTATAAACAATACATCATTAAATATTAAAAACTTCCCTAAACAGGGCTGCCTTCAGATGTCTTTTAAAGATGAGATAGCTACTTATTTCCTTCGCATCTGAAGTGAGGGCGTTCCACAGGGCGGGCACCACTACCAAGAAGGCCCTCTGTCTGGTTCCCTGTAACCTCACTTCTCACAATGAGGGAACCGCCAGAAGGCCCTCGGCGCTGGACCTCAGTGTCCGGGCTGAACGATGGGAGTGCAGACGCTCCTTCTGGTATACAGGGAAGCTTTTAATGTTTAATAGGTTATTGTATTTCAATATTCTGTTGGAAGCCGCCCAGAGTGGCTGGGAAAACCCAGCCAGATGGGCAGGGTATAAATAATAAATTATTATTATATTATATTATTATGCAGAAGCATCTCACATCCTGCAATGGGAACATATTAATCAGGTTCGGCCACCTTTCTGCACAACCTTAGTGGCTTTTTTTCCTGCAATAGCAAATCAGTTCCAGGAGCCCCAGTCTGTTTTAGGTGCAAAAGACACAGAGCTTCTGTAGCTTCACCACACCTGGATAGCTCAGCTGGTTAGAGCATGGTGCTGATAATGCCAGGGTTGCAAGTTTAATCCCTGTACGGGACAGCTGCATATTCCTGCATATTTGCAACCCACTTTTCATCAACAGAGATACCAGGGTAGGATACAACTGCTGAAACACCACTTTCTATGTATGCAGGAACCCTGGCCAGTTTTACACCCAATCACCCTAGTCTGCTTTGAGCTAGGGCCTTATTTCTTGAAGTCATTGGGGGTTGCAAACTTTGTGCTTATTTATGAAATGTTAAAAGTTAGTTTCTAAGTAACAATGTTTTTCAATAGACAGCATGTCCTCATTTTAAATAGTATTGCTAATATCACCATCATTTAATCACGTTTCCGAGCACAATTCAAAGTGTTGGTGCTGAAGGAGCATCTCCACCCCCATTGTTTAGCCCAGACACTGAGGCCCAGCTCCGGGGGCCTTCTGGTGGTGCCCTCCCTGCGAGAAGTGAGGTTACAGGGAACCAGGCAGAGGGCCTTCTTGGTAGTGGCGCCCAACCTGTGGAACACCCTCCTATTAGATGTCAAAGAAATAAACAACTATCTGACTTTTAGAAGACATCTGAAGGCACCCCTGTTTAGGGAAGTTTTTAATGTTTGATGTTTTATTATGTTTTAAATATTCTGTTGGGAGCTGCCCAGAGTGGCTGGAGAAACCCAGCCAGATGGGCAGGGTATAATAATAATAATAATAATAATAATAATAATAATAATACCATAATTATTTAGATAACAATTTATAGGATGCCATCATTGTACTGATGTTGTGTAAGAGTGTGCATGCAGATAGATGTACGAAGGTGTGTGTAACGAGCATGGCTACTTTGAAGAAACAAAAGCATGTGTTTGGCATATTGCTCAAAAAAAATGGAACCAGTGGTTGATGTGACTATGTATAACTTGCTTGTCAAGGGTAACAGAGGAAGCGTGGGACTAGCTGGACTGGCAGGATATCCTGGAACTCAGGGACCAAAGGGGTTACCAGGTATGCCAGGAAACACTGGACCACCAGGACTAAAGGTACTTCGAATGGGGAGCTTCTCAAGCCAGCTGGCACTGTGTTTGAAATCTTTCTGCCCGCTCATTCGGAAGTAATATCAAAGGCAGAACTGCAGCTTCTACCAAAGCTTATGCACCTGGTATTGTGGAAGTATGCTCCTTCCCTCTCTGAAAATGCATGTATGTAAGCTGCCTTAAAACAAAAGGGTTTTTCTTATAGGGCTTCCCATTTATTTATTTTTAGGCTCTTTACAAACTTTCGCAGTTCACACTAGCATTTTATAGGATCACAAGGGCGACCTGTGAAATTTGAAAGCCCTAATTAGTCTAGGAGTGGTACAGGCATTTCTTCAGCCCCAGTGCAAATTGAGCTATCTTTTTGAATTTACTTCAGGAGCAAGACAAGGCTTTTTGAAAGGGTAAAAAAAAAAAAGAGGGGGGAAAAGAGCATTTAATTTCCCAGCGGTTTGGAAAGAAAGATAGGCACAGCCTGCTCTCTGTACCGAAGGGAAGGCCAATTAGTTTGTACTAATTGCCTTGAAAGAGACTGCTTTCTGTTTTTATGATAAGTGAATCAAACTTAAAGCGAACTACTGGAGAGGGGAGGGGGTAATTATAACTGTCATTATAATTGCATTTGTTAATACTGTGGAGGAATGTGGGGTTGTCAGTTTCTTGGTTGCTATATTGCCAGCTAGGAGCACATTAAAACAGCAGAGTAACCCTAACTTCCTGCTTAGGGGATCCATGGAACTTTGGATCCTTTGGACTGAATGGCACCACTGCTCCCCACCCTGAAACGCCCCCATATCGGGGTTCTTTGCTGGCTTCCATCAGTGGCAGAAGACCCAACAATGTTTGTTTCCCATCTGGCTGAGCATAATAAGGGTCTCTGCAGCAGTGAAGCCCACCCAGTTCCCCAGGCTAGAGGCATGTCGGTTCCACCACATCCCAACCCCCTCCAGCAGTAAAGACCAAGGGGGGGGTTGGTGGGAAGGAATATTCCTACTGAGTTTACATGCCTGGTGGACTGGGTGTTCTTCCTCCAGGTTTGAAAGAAGGAGTTTTTTTTTTTATTTCAGCAGCGTTAGCTTTGCTTCTACAAATACACAATGCAAGAAGTCTCACCATTCAGTCCAAATTAGCTGATAATTTTTTGCTTTTTTTCAAAATTCACCAACAGAAAACGAGGGGCCAAAATTAATGACATCACACAAGCAACAATTGTCCACCAACATTACCAAGATCAGGCTGATAAGCTGATAACTTATTCAGATCCTAAGCACAGTTTTGAAATAATCCTTTAATCGCTGAACCTCAGAATCAGGGTGAATTCCTGTCAGGAGTAAGCATGGACCAAGGGTACCAAATAGTATGGGAAACAGCCTTACTAGAAAAATTAACCAATAAACTGAAACTAACATGGGGACAAATAGAAGAAGACGCCTTCACTCTGGTATGGCTCCCCTTTATCACATACACAGCCCAACAAGACAATGACAAAAATCCACCAACAACATACAAATCAATATGGCTAACCTGATCCAAAACACCCACCCACCCCACTCACACATGAAAACAAAGACCACCACAGCCAACCACAAATGAACAGCCACACCCTAGGCCAACCCCAACCTCTCTCACCACCAAAGGAACACAAGTGAACAGCAGAGAACCCACACAAGCAACGCTGACACAAAACCTCACATTTATTAAATAATATAGAAACATCACCACCCAACCCCACCCACACTCACCTTTCTCCCCTCCACCTCTTTCCCTCTGTTCTTCCTAATGTCTCAACAAATGAAACCGATTTGTTGTTGTTGATTTTAAAAAAGTGTTACATGGAAAAAAAATACGAGAGAGAGACATTGCACATACCTTTGTAAATCAAGAAAATCTTTAATAGAAATACATTTTTTTTAAAAAAAGAATCAGGGTGAATTCTGCATCAGCATTCATTATCTATGATTTCTTCATGCAGAAATTCCGAGGCACCGTATGCTTCTCCTCTATAAGAATAATAATGAATGCATACTTCCCGTCTTGTTGCAGGGTGAACAAGGGCTTCGGGGTCACCCAGGAAAGCAAGGTAAAAGAGGTCATGCTGGGACCCAAGGCGATCAAGGCCCCCCGGGAGAACCTGGCCTCAAGGGTCATGCTGTATGTACCGCCTGTTGTATGTAAAACAGTTCTTAGTACCATTCAGGTGCCATTTCATATATTAATCTTCCTATCTGCTAATATTTCAGGGACAATCTGGAGATCATGGTTTGATGGGATTTCAGGGATTCCCAGGTCCCAAGGTATGTGCTCACTCTGAGCCCAGTCCCAAAGCTAAGCATCTTTACAGCCCATTAAATGGGAAATAGTTAAGCATGTCCTTAACCCTCCCATTGGAGCGAATGGAACTAACACGTTCTTAAACTTTGTGTGGCTGGATCATGTCCTTTTTTAAAATCTGAACTGTAAGCCATCTGTAGTGCATGAAAGATCTTCAGCGAGCATTTCTTAATTGCCCTGAGATTGGAGAGCAAAAGAAATAATATTTCACTTTATGAAACAGCTACAGTAATTTGACTGGAAGTGCATTGTCTGTTGAGGCTTTTTCATTGTATCAGAGATCTAAAGAAGAAGATTGCAGTACATAACATTTCGTATTTTATATTAGTTTCACTTTCATTTACTTTAGCTTTTTCTTTTTTTTTAGACAAATGCTTTTTAAAAAGTGTATCAGATGTACTATGACTAAGCTTTTACTTTTCATTTTTTAGGGTCCCGAAGGTGACCTTGGTTTAATTGGAATTTTGGGACCTAAAGGCCCGGTAGGACAAATAGTAAGTGATTCGGTCTATTAATAAACTCGCTGTTCACTGTACAATCTAACTGGCATCTCTGCAGTTCCCATGGGTTTATAGTGAAAACTCAGACCACTTTCCTCCTATGCCAGCAGATAAGTAGGAACAACTGAATTTGAGGACAGGTGACCCAGAGCAGAATTTGTGAGAGTTGTACTTACACCTTGGTTGACCTTGGTTGAGGCAGGGTCAGGTGACCTGCTTCTGACAGCAAATTTGGGGGGTTACCAAGGGAGGGTAGCACATTGTCATTTATATACTTTAATTCTAATCACCATGGAGGCAAAATTTGCTTTTCTGCAAGATTTAATGAATTAATCAGCACCATTGAAGCTTTAACCATAGATAAACCTGTTCCCCCACACAGTCCCCAGCAATTAACTAGCCATAACATTTCAGAACTTGCCAAATGGATCACTGTGCAATCTGCACAGGCATACCAGTTAAGGATCACTTTTATCTTATTACTTATTACAAGTAATGGTATTGTTTGTCTGTTAAGCTGAAAATTATGTCACATATAGATAGGGCTCTTAGATAAACAGCAGAGGTCAAGTTCCTTTCAGTATTCAGGTGTTCAGAAATGCATGTTCAGAAATACAATCGATTTGGTGTGCAAATGAAAGGGATGCAAACTTAACTTGTCTATTTGCCCTTCTTATATCCAGAAACAGAACTGGCCTTCTTTGAACATGAATTTTGAAATATCATTTCACTATTGTTTAATTTTCACCGGGCACGGAATTGTATGTTCTTTAAATAGTCAAATGTCGCACAGTACTGTCGTTCATTTATTGCTCTGAAAATTTATTTGCATTTTGTTTTTAGGGAAACATTGGCCCTGTTGGTAATGAAGGCATCATAGGTCCAGCAGGCAAACCTGTAAGTGCTTAGTCTTTCCCAGGATTGCTTTCCATTGCATGAAGTTTTCCACACTTTGAACAACAAATAGACGAGAACTCTTTTGCATTGTAACATGCATGCAAGATAAAAGACTTGTTTTGTAGACAAGAACACGAGAGCACTGAATTCCCTTAATAATCCAACCTGCTGTCCTCTGGACATCCATCAGCCCCAGCCTAAATGGGCAATAGCAAGGGATGATGGGAGTTGTAGTCCAAAACATCTGGAGGGTGCACCAGGTTGGCAAAGGCTGCTATAATCCATAAGTATTGCTGCTCGGTTCATTCAGGTGGTGTTTAGCCATTCCAATATATCTGCACAAATGTTATGCATAAGTGAAGTAAAGTTAGATATCCTTCTGTTCTGTAGAAATGAATGGTTTGTTCACCGTGTAAAACACATTGTAATAAATGGTTTCTGGAGTTACTATAATTCACTGTATTTGGGGGTTTTTAAGATGACATGTATTTCTTTTAATTTCAGGGACCCAGGGGTGAAAAGGGATCCAGAGGCGAAATGGTACGTGAAAATAACGTTTGTAATGTTAAAAATAGGGTAGGATGCACAATATATGGGACACGGCATGTTTGGGGTGATTTCTGCTCCATCCACATCCTGCAAAAGTACCAAGTTGGGGGAGGGATCATAACTTCCTTACTAATTCCTTGTTTTCAAGAAATTGTGGGCTGTGTTTATCTGCATCTTTCCAGCTGCTCAGGTGAAAGAAATCTATGCACTTACAGTGAGTCAGATCACTAGCCTGTCTGGTTCAGTATTCTCCACACTGATCGGCCACAGCTTTCTAGGGTTTTAGGTGGGCTCTTACCTGGATGCCAGGAATTGAACCTGGGAATTTTGCATGCAAAGGATATACAGTGGTACCTCTGGTTGTGAACGGGATCTGTTCCGGAGCCCCGTTCGCAACAGGAGCAGAACGCAACCCACGTCTGCGTGTGTGCGGGTTGCGATTCGCTGCTTCTGTGCATGCGCGAGTGGCAAAACCCAGAAGTAACTCTTTCCGGTACTTCCGGGATGCAACCTGAAAAGCCGTAACCTGAACCGAACGTAACAAGAGGGATGACTGTACTCTACCACTCACCTACAGTGCTTCCTGCGACATCATGATTACATAGCTTCTGGGGACAGAAGTGCAAGTGGTAGATAGACGTGCCTCTGCATAACTAGAAATTGTAGAATGTCACCAGAAACATTAGTTATGCTTGCAGCTGCAGTGTAGTAATATGGGCTTTTTGTTGAGAGCATCTTTAGGTGACGCTTGTTAATACGTTCACAGAATGGTAGCTAAGTCCAGCAGCCAGCAGCACTCAGACTAATCCTGAACTCTGTTGTCACTGCAGTGACTTGAGTGAAGATCAGGACCAGCCCAACTTTAAAAGCAACCCGTGAAATTCAAGATTTGTTCAGGGGTCTTGAGACACTTATCTCGGATCATAGCATAGATGACTGGAACAGCAAAATGTCTTGGGCCAATCCTGGTAAAGTGACCTTATTGAGATTTATTTTAGTACTAAGGGATGGGACAACATAGGCCAGAGACTACAGACTTTTTCCTTTCTCAGAAATGTCATCTTCAATGCCAAATCCTTGCAGCTCAGTCTTACTTGAGAGCAAATCAATTATCAGAGACCTTTTGGAACCATGGTACATCCCAATGTCTTTCCCATATAAGAACCCGCAGTAGTCTGGTCCTAATAACTTTCAGATTCGTGGCTAACCTTCAAAACAATCACTGGTTTCTGTGATCGTTATTGTTTGTGTTTTCGGCAGCAGGCATGTTCCATGCATGGTTACCAGAAGTAAATTCTTCTGTGTTCTTGATATTTTTATGGCTGTTCAGTGTCCGAAGATGCTCCTCCTCCTCCTCTTATTTTTTGCCTGATAGTCTACTTTGCTGTCACATAAACACGTCTTCCTGTTAATGGATCTTTCCAGGGCGTTTCAGTGGAAAATAGGCGTCTCTGTGTCATTTAAGTACTCTTTTTTTCCTTTGAAATTTTGCACCGCTGGCAATTAGCAATTTCCTTCCATCACGAATTCATTGCGTGAGCCACTTGTCAGAAAAGGGGAATGCGACTGTTGGCAGCACAAAGCAATTAGCTTTGCCTTTACAGCCAGGGTGAAAGTTCTATTTCCATGTATTTTCACAGACATCAAATAATTTTCATTCAGCTCTGTACACATTCCTTTGAAGCAAAGAAAACCATTGGCATCCTTCCTAGGTGCCCGATTCCTTTTAACACGGAATGGTATTAGGATTTCTGAGCAGAGCAATTAAAAACAATAAATAAGAAAGGGGTAGCCTTCTTTTTCTATGAATAAACAAGAAGTCAAAAGTATACTGTGTTTCCTGGAAACAATATTTTTTGTCAGTACTGACGAGAGTGTACAGCAAAAAATATGCAGTGCAGAAACAGCAAGATCATGCTTCTCTGAGTTTCAGGATTATAGTATTCTGCTCACATTGGGGGGGAAACCAAGTAATCATCTAGAGTCATCTAGTTTAACCCCCTGCTATAGTCAGAAAATGGTAACTGATTCTGAAAAGGCTGGATACAAGGACGAGGGGAACAAACTATAATGGAGGTCCCAAGAGTTCTATAAGAGGTATAATATATCTCAAACCTCTCTCTCTTCTTCTCAGAAAGTCAGGCTGCATACACAATATACATTTAAAACATACATTTGACTTCCTCCAAAGAATCTTGGGAACTATAGTTAACCCCCTCGCAGAGCTACAGTTCCCAGCACCCCTAACAAGCTACAATTCCCATGATTCTTTAGGGGAAAGCCATGTTCTTTAAATTTATGGCACATACCGGTACTCAGCATCACATAGCTATCCTGTTCTGGACCTGTGGAAGAGCCTGCAAAGCAGAGCTATGGCAAAGTTATTCTTCTCTTGAGTTCAATGGCATTGCAAGGCCAGAGGAAAGGCCCTATTGCTGCCACCTACTGACTTGTAGTGTTGTGATTTTATTAGTTTAATTTTATTAAATATTTTCTGTGGTTTTTGTTTTATGGTTTGTATCTATGTCTGGAGAGCACAGAGACTGCAGCCAAATGTCATGCTGCATCCTGGGTGGTCCTACCCCATAATAAGGTTGGACAGACCAGAAATGAGACCTCAGAGTGACACTGAGGCTTCTGAAGCCTTGCAAGGCTTGTGCAGACAATCATCTTTTGGATTTCTGCAACGTAAACAGGGAGGCAGAGCAGGTAAGGGAAGCTGGTGTAGCAGAGAAGGCGATAGATAAACAGAGGAAATAAGACTGGCAGAGGAGAAAAGGGGAAGGATCAAAGAATTGTAGAATTGGACAGGACCCCAAGAGTCATCTAGTTTAACCCCCTGCTATGCAAGAATTTCAGCTAAAGTATCCAGGGGTCTTAGTATGGACCACAAGGGTAACATTAGAGCGTGGTGCTGATTACGCCAAGGTTTCAGGTTTGGGACAGGTATGGAACAGCTGTATATTTCTGCATTGCAGAAGATTGAATTAGATGATTCTCAGGGTCCCTTCCAACTCTACAATTCTATGGTTTTATGAGCCAACAGTGTGATACAGCAGCAAAACAACAATAAACAAACAACTAATGCTATTCCAGGCTCCATCAATGGACATATAGTGTCCCAAACAAGAGAAGTCATAGTCCTGCTCTATTCTGTGTTGGTCTGACCACACTTGGAATACTGTGTCCAATTCTGGGCACCACAGTCTAAGAAGGATATTGGCAAGCTGGAACGTGTGCAGAGGAGGGCGACCAAGATGATCAAGGGTCGGGAAACCAAGCCTTATGAGGAACGGTTGAAGGAATTGGATATGTTTAGCCTGGAAAACTGGTTGGACAGTGCTCTCGAAGATACCAGCATGAGTTTGACCAAACTGCGGGAGGCAGTGGAAGACAGGAGTGCCTGGTGTGCTCTGGTCCATGGGGTCACGAAAAGTCGGACACGACTAAACGACTAATAATAATAATAATATATTTTATTTATATCCTGCCCTCCCCAGCCGAAGCCGGGCTCAGGGCGGCTAACAGCAATAAAATAGTACAACATTCTAAAATCATTTCATTATAAAATTAATTCAACTCAAATTTATGGCAACCATTAGGCTAAAGTTCTGTGAAGATTTCCAAAGGAGGGAGTCAGGCTATGCCCTGACCAAAGGCCTGGTGGAACAGCTCTGTCTTGCAGGCCCTGCAGAAAGATGTCAAGTCCCGCAGGGCCCTAGTCTCTTGTGACAGAGCGTTCCACCAGATTGGAGCCACAGCCGAAAAAGCCCTGGCTCTAGTTGAGGCCAGCCTAACCTCTCTGTGGCCTGGGACCTTCAGGATGTTTTTGTTTGAAGACCATAAGTTCCTCTGTGGGACATACCAGGAGAGGCGGTCCCGCAGGTACGATACAACAATGGCCTGGAAAACAGGAGTGTGAGATGAGATATGACAACCATCTTCCAATATCTGTCTCCAGGAAGATGGAGCAAGCTGGTTTTCTCCTGCACTGGAGGCTAGGACCCAAACCAATGGATTCAACCCATCCCATGGCACAGCATGTAGACATTATATGGGGAGGTGTTGCTTCTCTATATGGCATGCTTATTTAATTTTCTAAAAAACACATACAGTGTACATTATACATGACTAATAAATTAATAATACAAATTTTAATAAATGATATTTTTTGACTAATGGGTTGGCTGGTCGAAAAATACGCAGAATTGCTTGCTCGTGACATGCTTTAAATCCTTTATTAAACCATTTTAAAATGCTAAATGCACCCACAGTATTCACAGGGGGTAGGACTGGATAAACAGAGAACTTCAGTAATTGAGTCGTATTGGGCTGACACCTTTGACAGAAAGCTTACTCAGGTTTTTTAAAGTACACAGACTCGCTTTAAAAAGTACACAGCAACTCAGGCAAATGGTCTACAGTGCACTAAGAAATCTTTGTGTAGGTCATAACTAGTAGAGAATAGCCTTTGTCGTCCTGGTCCATTTTACAGCTAGTTTAATATATGCATTAAACATGTCAGTCTTCTTTGTAAACTGCATTTCATTCCAAGGTGGTATATAGAGATTTCTTTTACTTTTTTTAGAAAAAGAAAAACTATATTTCATGCATTTTTATCATCTCTTTTTACTCAGGGACCTCAAGGATCACGAGGCCATCCAGGTCCACCTGTAAGTGAATCTACATTATTTTAAAGTTTGCATAACTGCATAATTGTATGAACCACTCTTATATGGTGTCCCCCTCTCTCCTACCTTTTAGGGTCCACCAGGGCCACCTGGTCCAAGAGTAAGTTGGATATGTTTTCTATGATGGTTTCAGCTTTGAATACTAAAAGAGCTGGGGCACTATCCTCTAGAACTTTTGTAGTCACTATTAAGAAGGGGTAGTGGTATTAGTTTGTTGTTGTTGTAAGATTTATATACCGTCCTTCATTAAAAGATCTCGGGGTGGTTGACAAGATAAAAATACAGATAAAGCACAAATAAATAGTTTTTTTTAAAAAAAAAAACCAATAGCCCCCTCCCCACAAACACATTTAAAGGGCTGTAGAATATTAATCACCCAAAGGCCTGGTACTGAAAATGCCAGACGAACTTTCCCTGGGGAGAGGGATGTATTTCGTGTTCTCGTTTTTGTATGTTTATGTTGCAAACTGCCTTGTGATCTTCGGATGAAGGGCGGTATACAAATTGAATGAATGGGAGGTAGACAAGAGTAGCCATGCCCAACCGCCATCCCTTTCAATGGAACATGCCCAGGAGGAGATTCTGGAGGACTCTGCCCAATGAGCAGGGGCAATGCAGTGTAGCTGGCAGTTTGAATCCCCACAACAGAGTGAGCTCCTGTTTCTCTGCCCCAGCTCCTGCCAACCTAGCAGTTCAAAAGCACATCAGTATGAGTAGATAAATAGGTACCGCTCTGGCAGAAAGGTAAACAGCATTTCCGTGCGCCACTCTGGTTCGCCAGAAGCGGTTTAGTCATGCTGGCCACATGACCCGGAAAGCTGTCTGTGGACAAACGCTGGCTCCCTCGGCCTGAAAGCAGAGATGAGCGCCACAACCCCATAGTCGCCTTTGACTGGACTTAACCATCCAGGGTTCCTTTACCTTTTTCCTTCTAGGCATGATTACTTTCATGGGGCTGCATTTAGGATTGCAGCCTCGAGCTGCGTCAGGGCTTAGAAAGATTTGCCTTTCACTTGTGCATAAGCAATATATTGAGTCTTTATAAAATATTACACATCATGCTGTTCCTAGGGATCCTTTCTAAAATGCGGTATCTGACTAAGCTTTTGCTAAGGATAGATCCATTGAAGCCAATGGATTTAAGTGAATCATGGCTGACTTAAGTCCACTGCATCTACTCCGAGTATTGCGGAAGTGTGTCCACCCAACGTATTTCACGCTTTTAAAAAACCCTTCTCACTTCGTTGCCACGTTTTGCTCTTTTTAACCAGTATCCACCAGTCCTCAGTCACAACTTCACCACAAGCCTTAATGTGTGATTTATGGCAGTTCCCTACATTGGAAGGCGCAAACTACCTTAAAGCATGAAAATGGCAATTGTAGGAATTGCAAGCAAGCCTGGAAGATTATAGTAAAATTAGCACACTCTCTGCACTCCCTCCCCCAAAGAGCCATCTATTTTTTTATAATATTTTTAAATTAGTTTTCAATTACAGGCAAATGATAGCCTCATTATAACAACTTCTAATACAATTACCGTATTTTTTGCCCTATAGGACGCACCGGCCCATAGGACGCACCTAGATTTGGGGGGGGGGGAAAATAAAGGAAACATTTTTTATTTCCCCCCCGAGGCGCGGGGCTGGGGTGGGGGAAGCCCGAGCTTCCCCCGGCCCCAGCCCCCAGAACGGGTCCCAGAGCGATGCCAAAGCTGTGCGCAGCTTCGGCATCACTCTGGGAGCTTGCAAGGCTTGCAGATAGCTTCCTGAAGCCTGGAGAGTGAGAGGGGTCGGTGCGCACCGACCCCTCTCGCTCTCCAGGCTTCAGCGAAAGCCTGCATTCGCCCCATAGGACGCACACACATTTCCCCTTCATTTTTGGAGGGGAAAAGGTGCGTCCTATAGGGTGAAAAATACGGTATTAATACCAATCGTTCAAATACCAAATTATACAATTTAGATAAAGTGGCATGCTAGATTTGCTGGTTTGATGATTTTCTTTATTCCTGCATTCCAAAATCTTTTTAATTTGAATTGCATTCCGGTCATAATAATAATCCCTTTTACAACAACAGCAATATTAATACTCTTTGGCAATAAGTATTTTAATTATGTGGCAGGAGCCAAAGAATGTGCGTAATTAATTTCTGATGTTCTGATGGTTTGTTTGTTATGTTGCTGATATTAAAATTTTGATTATATATAGAAGCAGATTGACATCAGTGCTGCTATTCAAGCCTTGATTGAATCCAATACTGCGTTACAGATGGAGGTAAAAATATTTGCATGTTTAGCTTGTCACATGTATACATGTTATAAAAGTCGCTTCACTGTTAAGCTGTATGTCTTCACAAATATTTAATTCATCACACATTTACAAATATCATACTACTTGGCAGGGGCGGGAATAATGAGGGGGAAACTGTATATATAAACACCGCAGGATATAGAGAATAAGTTTTGCAGCTGAGTCTTTGAGACCTCTGGCCTAAATGCTCAGAACGTTATGCAATAGCGGTCTGCTTAATTGGAAACACATTATATGAATGAAGTATTGTGTTTTTGTGAGGCTGCAACTTGAGAGAGGTATGCACACAGCGCAAAGCGTAATTTATAAAATGTACTGGTGGCTTTTGTTCGGACCTTAACCACTCCATCAGAAGTTGTTTCGTCACTGCCGTTCATGTAATAAATGTGCTTGTGGGGTCAGTCATCGCTGTAGGGGGCTGAAATGATGTTCTTCTGCAGAGAGTTCCCAATTTGTCAGAAATCAGACCACAAGGTTCGGTTACTGGGAAACGCTGTTCTTCCAAACATGTCCACCACCACTACGATCGCTGTGTGAAATAGTTAAATAAATATCTCAACCCCTGTGCCTATGTCATTCCTGAGCCATTTGATGATTTTTTTTAAAGTTTTTTTTTAATTCAACCTACTTTAAGGGACAAAGCACCCATCTAACCTTTGAAGATGTGGTGGTTTCTTTCCCTTCTTCATTTCACAATTCTTATTGCCCTCTCTAGGATAGGAATGCAAATCTGCATTATTAATGTTATTATTCTTTTCCTTGAAAGGGAAGGCAGTATTCCTATTTACTGCAGCAGCAGCAGCATCCAGTCTCTTGTTTCCTTCCATGCGCCATTATGTATGGGAAGGATCTCATGCTATTGCCTTAGAATAGTGATTAGCTGTTTTGTCTTTCAAAGACAAAAATGTCATTGGGGTATACTTGTTTGGATTTGGGTGGGTTAGCATGTGTAGATTTTCTGCATATATGAATCACTTTCACTTAAAAAATAAAATTCCCTCTTTATTACGTATCTTTTACCTCAGTGTAACTTTCAGTATCTCTCGTGAATACGTTGCCCTTTCAGTTGAAAATCCAACTTTATGATCCAGTTTGCCATTTGGCCATGTCTCAGTACTAAGCCTTTTTTATTATTATTATTTTGTGATACCATAAAATGTCAAATTTTGTTGTTTTTTTCTCCTTGGCAGAGCTACCAAAACACTGAAGTAACATTACTGGATCACAGTGCCGAGATATTCAAAACATTACATTACCTTAGCAATTTACTGCACAGTATTAAGAACCCTCTGGGAACTCGAGATAACCCAGCACGTATTTGCAGGGATTTGCTTAACTGTGAACGTAAGGTGTCCGATGGTAAGTCCCCCCCCCCATTGTTATTAATTGCTCTGAAATGAGTCCTAATCATATCTGTAGCGACTGTACACAATCTACGGTGCAGTTGGTTTTGGGTTTAATTCATCTATCTGGGCATTTTTTGCCAGTTTGAGGTACTGTTTCTAGGTTGGATGGTGACTATGGTTGGAGAGCCAGTGTGGTGTAGTGGTTAAGAGCAGTGGACTCATAATCTGGTGAACTGGGTTTGATTCCCCGCTCCTCCACATGCGGCTGCTGGGTGACCTTGGGCTAGTCCCACTTCTCTGAAGTCTCTCAGCCTCACTCACCTCACAGTTTGTTGTGGGAGCGGGGGGAAGGAAAAAGGAGATTGTTAGCTGCTTTGAGACTCCTTAGGGTAGTGATAAAGCTGAATATCAAATCCAAACTCCTCCTCCTCTTCTTCTTCTCACACTCCTTGAGTGTTCTCTTGAGTCTCCTATCGCTGCTGCAAGGATTCGGCTAGCATAAACATATTACCAAGAGAAAAGTTACTCTTGCTACTCTCACAAGATGATTGTACAACCCTTTGGCTGTTGTCACTGTGGAGCCAATTTTAAAAAGGAGTAAAAAGTGTAAAACACTTTGTTACACCTTTTCCCACTTCTGGATTTCTCTGTTGAACATATTTGAGCCTAAACTTGCATCTATTTTTTCCCCTCCCTCTCCATCTTGGAAACTGGAAACATAAGGCTGGAAAATTATTTCTATTTTTTCTGCCTTCCCCAACTGATAGGAAAATACTGGATTGATCCGAATATTGGATGTCCTTCTGATGCCATTGAGGTTTTCTGCAACTTCAGCGCTGGTGGCCAGACATGCTTATCACCTGTCTCTGTAACTAAGGTATATTGTTCTCTTCTGAAAGACCCACATTACAGTCTTCTAGATTCTACTTATGCCTTTTTTTTAACATAACCTCACCGTATGCGCCTAAGAACAGGAAAATACCCTGATAGTCTTTGTTAGCACTGGATTAGTTTTCTGAAAATCAGTAAACTTCAACTCCACATTAGGGCTAGTGAATATTTGCAATATATACCGTATTTTTCGCTCTATAGGACGCACTTTTTCCCCTCCAAAAATTAAGGGGAAATGTGGAGCGAATGCAGGCTCCTTGGCTTCAGCAATAGCAAAAGCCTCTGAAGCGCAGAGGAAGCGCAAAGGAACCTGAAGCCTCCGGAGTGCAGCGGGAACTCGCGCTGCACTCCGAAGGCTTCAGGGATAGCCGCCTGAAGCCTCCGGAGCGCAGCAGAATCCTGGCTTCAGCAGAGAGGGAGAGCTGCACAGCACCCCTTCAGCCAAGCGGGAGGAAAAATGGAAGGGGCTCCGTTTCTCCTGTGGCTTCGCTGAAGGGGCGCTGAGCAGAGAGGGGGAGAATTTTTTTTTCTGGTTCTCCCCCTCTAAAACAAGGTGCGTCCTATGGTCGGGTGCATCCTATAGAGCGAAAAATACGGTACTTAGGAAGCTGCCGTGCAGAGTCAGACCATTCGTTCCGCTTGCTCAGTATCATTATTGTCTGCACTGACTGGCAGGCAGCTTTCCAGGGGTTCAGGCAGTATGTCTTCCTCACCGCTATCAAGAGATCCTAGGAATTGAACTTGGGCTCTTCTGCATTCAAGGCAGATGCTGTACCACTGAGCTACAGCCCGTCCCCAAAAGAGGGTGCTTTGCAGCAGAGAAGGGGAGGAGAAATGTGTGCTTAATCAGCTACTTTTCTCCATGCATTGTTGCAGGCTCATGTTTGCAAGATAAATCGGGTTCAGAACCCTAGCAAAGGGAGGAGGGAGAAGTTGGTGGGGAGTAACCTTTGCAATCAGCAGTGAACTCTTAGGCTAATGTTATACGTAGCTGCAGTGAAATGTTAGTTCAGTCATCAATTACGGGCTTGTTCCTTAGGCTGGATGTCCAAAAATAAAAGAAAAAATAGGTATTTCTGAGTGACTGCATGATAGTAAGCTCCACTTACTGTCGTCTCCAGCAGTCGTAACATTGAAATGCAAGTGGTTAATTTGAGTTCTCAAGTTACACAGAAGACAAAACTCTTTACTTACTGATAAAATGACAGTTATCACTCAGTAATTTCTGTTGTTCAATGTGGCACTGTACCCTGGCTCCCAGAACGTTTGGTGGATTTAATGGAAAATTTGAAAAAAAAACCAAGAACAGGAGTGTCTTAAAATGCTGTTACACCCCTGGGACGTAGACTAATGTAAAAGACCATGTTGTACACAGCTGAAGAAACATTGGAAAACACTAGCAAAGTGTCGTGACATATGGAAGAGCAGGCATTGCTTCAAAGAATGTCGTCTTCTTTTCCCCCCATTAACATTATAAACGGCCCACTGTCATCTTCCTACTCATATTTATGTAGTGCAAGTTTTCTGTAAGGAGGACATATTTCTGTGGAGAGCGGTATGCATGTTTTGTCTAAATAGTTTACATTAGCAGATTAAATGTCAATAGTTTGTTATACCAGTGGAAAGAAATGTTTATGAAGCCTTTGTAAAGGTATGTCTAAATTGCATGGGATCACTGTGCTTTTGTGGCTATAAAGTGCAATCTGACTTTCCACACTAACGTGTGTTTTTGTTAAAACAGTTGGAGTTTGGCACTGGAAAAGTGCAGATGAACTTCCTTCATTTACTGAGTTCAGAAGCAATCCATACCATCACAGTCCACTGTCTAAACACCCCGGTGTGGGGAACCAATGACCTACGTCCTCAGAGGCCCTCCGTCAGCTTCAAAGGATGGAATGGCCAAATGTTTGAAGCAAATGCTCCGCTTGAACCAAAAGTGCTTCTAGATGAATGCATGGTAAGCCATCTGCTTGCATTGTTAAAATTTGCAGTGAAAGTAGTGATTAGTTTGGATTAATACAGATGAGAGTTGAAATTCTGGACATTTACTTTACCCACTACTGTTAACATTTAAGATTTTACTTCAGTGATTCTTATTTCTTAAGGATACCAACACAGAGACACACCTAGCACTCATGCAAAATCCAAACGTACCTCTGTCCAAAAGTTGCAAGCAGCTGTAGTGCTTTCTTTCCCCGTCACTTAGCATCAGACTCCATTTAAACCACAGAGTTGTTAGCCTTGGTGTTCTTAATTACTCACTGGGCAGGTTACAACATTTCTATCAAACTGTACTTAGAAGCCTCTGCTTGGGAGAAAGCAATAGTGCTTCATAGGATGATAAAGAGGGATGCGGATGCCGTGAGCCCTTCTGCAACAGTGCACAAGTGCCACACATCCCTCTGTCTGCACTACTGGTACCCATGCCAAAGATGGGTCACCCGTGTCCTAAATCAGAGTTTTCCAAACTTGGGTCTCCGGCTGGTTTTGGACTACAATTCCCATCATCCTTGAACACTGGTTCTGTTTGCTAGGGATGATGGGAGTTGTAGTCCAAAAACAGTTGGGGGACTCAGGTTTGGGTAACACTGTCCTAAACGAATGACAGAACTCAAAAAGTCAGAATGTTTTGGACTATTTGATGAAAACTTGAAAGTGCTCCTTTCCCCTCCCAATCGCTATTGAATTGCCTCTGGTTTATGAACAAGATGTTGCAATCCAAATACTTCATGTTTTTTTATTTGAGAAAGCCAGGAAGTATCCATTTACACATGATCTGGTCTTGTCATCATTTGCTCTCCCTGACATCATAGAGCAGAATAAATGTCAGCATGACAAGCCCTTAAAGAACTGGAAGCTGTGCAAAGTAGGTGCTAAAATGCTATCAAATCAGCATTTTCCATTTGGTTAGTTTTCTAGCTCTTTCCACTCACAGCTATTAAACGTATTATGTACTATATTTATATCCTACCCTTCCGCCAAACAGCTCAGGTTAGTATACAGAAGGACATCCCATTTTATTCTCATAATAGTCCTGTGAGGTGGGACTGAATGATAATGTGTTAGTCCAGTGTCAATAAATGTAGTAAGTACAAAGGAATCTGAAAACAGATTTCTGCAATTCCCCAAACTATCCACTAAAACACACTGGCTCTTTATGAAACTGTGGTGAATGCAGGCTGGAAATATAATATATGATAAAGGTAGTGCTGTGAAGTTACTGAAAAGTGCAGTTTTTCTGTGAGATTCTCTGAGATCTTTATCTCTATCTGCAGGAAAGAGATTCCTACAGAATTTCACAGATGCCTGTCTGCAGGGATTTCACTTTTCAGTGGCTTCCACTGTGCTCACATCTTTGACTGGTTGGGCAAATACAGAAATTGCAAACTTCCAAAGCCCTCGTCAACTGTTGTTGTTGTTTTGATATATTTATAGATTGCACAAAGTTTTGTTTCAAACGTTATCAATCCTGAAGTGTGTACTAAGATGTAGCTTTTAATTTATTCATAACTTTTTTTTTAAAGAGCATTTTTAGAACTGAGGATGTTACACAAAAATCTCACTTTCCAAATCCTTCCTGGATTTTCTCCATGGTGCTGTTTTCCACACAACATTAAGAAAGCATAAAACAGGGGTCAGCAAACTTTTTCAGCAGGTCCACTGTCCCTCAGACCTTGGGGGGGGGGGGCGGACTATATTTTGGAGGGGGGGAAATGAACGATGCCCCACAAATAACCCAGAGATGCATTTAAAATACAGTGGTGCCCCACAAGACGAATGCCTCGCAAGACGGAAAACCCGCTAGACGAAAGGGTTTTCCGTTTTGGAGGTGCTTCGCAAAATGAATTTCCTATGGGCTTGCTTCGCAAGACGAAAATGTATTGCAAGTTCCTGCAGGGTTTTTTTCCTTTCCCCCCCTTTTCCCCAAGCCGCTAAGCCGCTTATCAGCTGATCCGCTAAGCCGCTTAACAGCTGATCCGCTAAGCCGCTAAACAGCTGACAGCTGATCCGCTAAGCCGCTTAACAGCTGATCGCTAAGCCGCTTAACAGCTGATCCGCTAAGCCGCTTATCAGCTGATCCGCTAAGCCGCTTATCAGCTGATCCGCTAAACCCGCTAAGCCGCTAATAGCTCTAATCCGCTAAGCCGCTAATGGGCTTGCTTCGCAAGACGAAAAAACCGCAAGACGAAGAGACTCGCGGAACGGATTCTTTTCGTCTTGCGAGGCACCACTGTAAAAGGACACATTCTACTCATGTAAAAACACGCTGATTCCCGGACCATCCGCGGGCTGGATTTAGAAAGTGATTGGGCCGGATCCAGCCCCCCGGGCCTTAGTTTGCCTACCCATGGCATAAAATAATGTACCAAATCCTGAACACATTAATATACAAGACCAAGTGTAATGAATAAATAATTGTCCTTCGTTATTGTTTTTCTCTCAGAGGCCTAGGAAATATTAAAATAAAAAAAAGCATAGTGGCTGATTGTTAATGTGTGTTAATTAACACTCTTGCTATATGCATTGCAGATTCAAGATGGCAGCTGGCATAAAACCCAGTTCCTTTTTCACACTCAAGACACCACTCAGCTTCCAGTTGTTCAAGTGCAGAAATTTCCTCATCTCAAACAAGGACAACAGCGTTACATAGAAAGTGGCCCGGTGTGTTTTCTCTAGACTTCTGAATGGAGTGGTGTTTCTCACATGGAATTGCTGCAAGTAGTGGTTTAAAAAAAAAAAAAACTGCAGAAGAAATATAAAGAAAAATGTTGGTGCTTTCTAAATGAATCTCAGGAAGAAAAAGACTTCCTCCTAAGAAGGAGATACTGCTCTTAAATAAAGAAGAAGAAGAGAGAGACCTTGACAACCTTAATAAAGTATTTAATTTTCCATTGGTGCTTTTTATATTATTCGCTGGAACTGAAAACACTACATATATCTGGAAATTCTTCAGAAAACCCAGTGTTTTTTAACCTTCGTAACAGCATTGTCCCGGGACACCTTAAGGAAAGATAGAGGCATGCAGTACTAGGAGCAACTCTGGCTAACGCTCCCAAATGTGCAATAGCTTGTATTATAATTGTATGACAATGAGTTATGCCACCGTAAAACAAATGGTTCCCTTAAACACTTAAGTTGTATTACAGTCCTTTGTGGACACAGACATCTTAACAGATGATACACTACCTCTTATGTGTTTCCTGTTTGTGTTGCCTGGTGCTCTCTGTACAACTCAAAAGTCTTTGTAGCCTTGGTCAAGATTATTTGGATCATTTTTTTATTCCTTTTTTTTGTTAGACTGTATGTGCTGGTTGCATTCATTGTAAAATTGTGTCTTTAAAAAAATATTTGGTCACATACTTCATTATGAGTGAAAACATTATTTATGTGAAAACCTTGTTTAAAATGTTTAGAATGTCTGTAGACATGGAAATGGTACACGAGGCAGAACAGTATCTGGTGCTTATAAGAAGAACAGGATTTTGTAGTTGTAGGACGACTACACACAGTAGTCTTTTAAGAAGTTTTTGGACTGCAGTTAAAGATTTTATCTATCAAAGGCCATCTACAATGATGTATTGTGTAAATATTTTGTAACTTGTTGAAAATGTTAATACAGCATATATTTAAATGGCTGCTATTAAATTATAATAATCTTAATTACTTCAGCCTCAGGGGCATTCTATCCCAGTAATATTATACTGTTTCACATATATATTTATTTCAGACCAAATATTTTGCGGCTCAGGACCGCAATACCTCAACGACCGCCTCTTCCCATATGAACTGACCCAGACTTGTGGTCATCATCTGAGGCCCTCCTTCATGTGCCTCCTCCTCGAGAGGTCCAGAGGGTGGCAACATGAGAATAGGTCTTCTCTGCAGTGGCCCCGTTTGTGGAATGCTCTCCCCAGGGAAGTTCACCAGGCACCTTCATTATACACCTTTATGCGCCAGGGAAAAACGTTCCTTTTTAACCAGGCCTTTGGGTTATCGAAAGGTCGGCGGTTCGAATCCCCGCGGCGGGGTGCGCTCCCGTTGCTCGGTCCCAGCGCCTGCCAACCTAGCAGTTCGAAAGCACCTCCGGGTGCAAGTAGATAAATAGGGATCGCTTACTAGCGGGAAGGTAAACGGCGTTTCCGTGTGCGGCTCTGGCTTGCCAGAGCAGCGATGTCACGCTGGCCACGTGACCCGGAAGTGTCTCCGGACAGCGCTGGCCCCCGGCCTCTTGAGTGAGATGGACGCACAACCCTAGAGTCTGTCAAGACTGGCCCATACGGGCAGGGGTACCTTTACCTTTACCTTTGCGTTATATCCTATGCCCTTTTAAAAATGTATTTTTTTGGGGGGGGAAGCTGTTGGGTTGTTGTTATTATCTTTATTAGGTATTTTGTGGTTTTATATCTTGATTTTATTCTGTGAACTGCCCTGAGACCCCCGGGTACAGGGTGGTATATAAATTCTAATCATGATCATAATTATAATCATAATATATTTTATCCATCAAATTGTCAGAAACAGTCTAGCAACTTTAAAAGTTCCTTTCTGTTGTCAACAAGGTTCAATCCAATATTATCTGCACCTCCTTGTATTTGGGGAGGGAAAGTAGTTGTTTTTAAACAGTTTATCAGTTCCAGTCCTTCCCTCTGGAGCAAAGAGAACAAGTCTGTGCCATCTTTTGCATAATAGGCTTATGCAAGCCTTCTCCAGGCTTAAATGTATCAATCTCTTTCAACCATTCCTCGTAGATCTTACTTTATTGACTCCTCACCATCTAGTTTTTCTCCACTAGGTGCACACATTTGTCAATTACCTTCTTAAAAATCTCCTCAACATGACCATTAAAACCTGATGGATGCTTTATGGACAGGCATTAAACAATTTATGCAGTTCTTCCAGATTACAAGATGTCCTGCCCTGCAACTGTTAGATCCTATGAAGTCTAAGATTTGACGTCTAGTTTCATGAATCAGAATGGTAAAACCTACGAAGCATATACCTCGAGTCTGCCCACCAGCAGCAGAAAGCCTTTGCTTGGTGTTCTGCAAGCTTGTTAACTCATTAATGTAGCCCTACTCCCATAGCTTCAATTGTAAGATCTGACATCTATAAAAGGAGATGTAAAGGTGAGAAAAAGTCATACACATAGGGCTTTGTGGCTTAAATGTTCAGAAGCAAAAAAACCCCAAAAACCCACAAATGTTTAAAATCATTCTTATTTGTTGTGATTTAAGTGGCAAAGATGGAGTTTGGGACTTGGTTCATATTTTTTTATGCATCTGGATCTGAAAATACAGCTACTGCATTTGTTTAAAGAAATCTACACCCTTCCTGGATTTAATGCTTCATCCATTGGTTAGTAACATCATTATTGCAGATGTTTCTGCTAGGAAATATACCAGGGTTAGGAAGCAAACAAGTAAAGTGTCACTGTTTCACAGATCCACCCAAAGCAACGCCTCATAAATTTTTCAGTTGCTGTCCAAAAAAAAAAAAAAGAGGATTGCATTGTAAACAACCCTAACTCTAGGGTCAAGTCTGTTACTTGAGAGTCTCATCAAAGGGATCATTCTAGCGTAAAATGACTTGGAAAATGTAGTTTGCTTATACTGCATTGTAATTTCTATCTGCTGAAGAGTTTAAGGATTTCTACTGAAGTGCTTAGTGCTCCTGAAAATTTACTACCATTATATATGTACAGTGGTACCTTGGTTTAAGAACAGTCCTGTTTATGAACAATTTGGTTTACGAACTCCACAAAACCAGAAGTAGTGTCCTGGTTTGCGAACTTTACCTCGGTCTAAGAACAGAATCCGAACAGTGGAAGGGCACCGGCGGCAGGAGGCCTCATTAGGAAAAGCACACCTCAGTTTAAGAATGGTTTTGGTTTAATAATGGACTCCCGAAATGGATTAAGTTTGTAACCGAGGTACCACTGTATAATGTTATGCTGGCGATAGCTGGACCACTGGATTGCTCTGCCCTGCTACACAGATGTGATAACTGAGGTTAATCCGAGACAAGCTCATGAGAATTCAGCTCTAAAACCTGTTGTCAACACCAGGCCTCCACAATGTAACATAGGAAAAAAGGAAATATATTTGCACAGGTGCAGAGTGCCTTTCCTGGGCAAGTAACAGTATAGTTTTTTTTTAATTTCTGAGACTAGAAGGGTGTCTATGGCAGAGGAGGTGGCTTATAAATTCTAGACAGTGGCTGCCATCTTGTGCTACATGTTATGAACCATCCTGGGTATAATGAGGAAGCAGAAAAAGAAAGGAGGGGTTTCCTTTCATATCCTCCAGGTACTCTGCACATTTGTATGTGTAGATGTGTGAGTGTATACATGGTGGAAGCATCAGGAATATTAAAAACACATGTACGCACATAGTCTTGCATCAGGAATATTAAAAACACATTAAAATCCCTTGATTCGCCTAGAAACAATTGTTTTTTATGGTTGTAGGATGTGTTTTTAGGATTTTTGAGAGTAGATCTGGAAGAAGCTACAGCAAATTAATACAACCCTATACTTGTTTGCTCAGAAATAAGTCCCAGTATATTCAATGGGGCTTATTCACTAGAAAGAGCATTTAGGCTTGCAGCCCAGGATTCAGAATACACTGCTGAGTAGGAGCACTACTCGGAGAGATTGTTGTCTCAAAACAATTTTGTGTAGCTAGCAACACTTCCTTCTTTCAGGCTGCAAAGGACATCTCATATCTTACATAGCCAAGTTAGGGTCACCACTTATAAGGAACAGTCCCAAGTGTACACTTATGGTGAGGAGTTCAGAATATGTCTCCCTGAAGGCCACAGCTCATCTGTTACACCTTTACATGTGGTTGCCCCTTTAATCTCTACATTATTTCCCAGACCGGAATTGTGTAACACGTGAAGCGGCCTTAGCAGGTGTGGGTTATAGACAAAGGCCAGGGGAAGGGGAAATTCCTTCAAGCCACTATATAGTGAAAAGTCGGGTCTACATTACCACACAGACAGTATCTGATGGGAGGCTCCTTCCTTCTGCTGCCATTAACTAGGAGAGCTCCTGAGAAGTGGAATGGGACTTCCTGCCCAGTTGAAGGAGTAGGATCTATTTTACCTGTCAGGGGAATGGGCAGAATATACATAAACACAACAACAACAACAACAACAACGAAGAAGATGCTTAAGGCTGCCATATTTCAAAAAGTAAAATTCTTGGGCTTTTTCTTGAGCTTCTTTTGGGAATAAATCCAAATTGTTGGGGAAGCCTTACGCTTTTGGAGCAAAAAATCGGCAAAATGGATGCCATTTTTACACCCAGGAACCAGAACATGTCGGGAATTTTCCTGACGTAGGGCAAGCCTAAGGATGCTGGAGTCCCACAGGTCGGCTCAGAAGAACAAAGTTCTATTAGGTCCAACAGGACTTAATCCCAGATAAGGCCTCCAGATAGCGGTCCGTGGATGATAGAATTGTAGATCTGTAGAGTTTAAAGGGACCCTGAGGATCATCTAGTCCAACCCCCTACAATGAAGAAATCTGCAGCTACGGGAATCAAACCTGCGAACTTGGCGTTCTCAGCACCACCCTCTTAACTAACCAACTGAACAATCTGCCGGAGGTCCACGAGCTTCATTCGGGTGGCCTGTGCGGTGCATCCGCATTTCCGATAATATCGTTTTATTTATTAAACTTGTACACCGCCCTTCCTCTGAAGATGGAACCTAAAAGCACAACATGAAAACACAAAATGCCTAACAAAATGCATAAGAAAACACTCCCATTCCCACCCATATTTTAACGCTGAGCTTTAACTGCTTTCCTTCTGTTGCATTTTTTGTACCGTCTATGGAATTCGAAGTGTGACAAAAATAAATGAAAGGAGGCACCGTGGGAAAATTTTAAAACAACAAAAAACAGTTTTAAGACAACCAAAACCCAAACCAGGCACTGCCTGGCAAGGGCATAGAGGGGGGAAGAAACCCCAAAACCCCAATTCAAATGGGTCAGCCAAACTCTCCTCAGCCGCTTTCAAACGGAGAAAGTTTGGGGATCCGCCTGCGCGCGGGATCCCCAAACTGCGCTCCTCCAAACTGCGTACAGCATCGCCAAGGCTGGCGCTTTAGCCACGCGGAGCGAGGATGCTCCCTGCCTCCTCCCCCCACCACTGCCCAACCTCGAAGGCATCCTTTTCGCTGCACTTTCCCAAGCTCCCGCCAGGGGTCAGCAGCCTCCCTTTCCCCCGCGCGCCGCCGAGGCGAGGCGACTGTCTAGGACTTCGGAAAAGAGGAAGGGGAGCCACCTCGACGGGCAGGCCGTTTGCTGAGCATGGCGGCGGCGGCGGTGGCGGCGGCAGAGACCGAAGGGAGCGCGAGGCGGAAGATGTCGCTGCGCAGGTGTGTGTGTGAGGCGGGGAGGAATGTCTCCTTGGCCTCTTTCCCCTCTGCCCTCCTGCCCCAGAGTTATTATTATTAGGTTGGCTTGGGAGGGGAGAGGCTCAAGCCGGGGGGAAAGGGGGGAATCCGACACACGCGTCCACACATTCACACGCGCACCCTGGAGGCGACGCGGGGCGCGCGCTCAAAGCCAGAGGGCCCGTCGCGGCGTTGAGAGCAATGTGTCTGGAAGGACAGGAAGGCGAGGAAAATTAACAGGATAATATTTAAGGAGCATTATTATTATTATTAGTAGTAGTAGTAGTAGTAGTAGTAGTAGTGTGTATAATAAAATAAAATTTATCATATACATATATATTATATTATTATTATGTGGGGGCGGGGGCAATATGTTGTGATGTCCTTGCAGGCAGCGGATTGTAGTTTTCCAGAAGTTTTCTTCTGCGGAAGATGATCTGGGGCTAAATTAGCCTTCCTCTTAACTTTGGGTCAAGGCAACTTATTTTAAAAGGGATACCAGATAGCCATGCGCTGCTGGCCACATGACCCGGAAGCTGTACGCCGGCTCCCTCGGCCAATAAAGCAAGATGAGCGCCACAACCTCAGAGTCGACTGGACCTAATGGTCAGGGGTCCCTTTACCAGATAGCCCACGCCTTTCTTAATATGGATTTAAAAATCAACACCACCTTATTTGTTACTTATTTATTAAATTTGTACATAGGCCTGGGCAATGTAATGATACATTGCCCAGGACCGCTTTGAGGGTCAGAGCGTGATGCCATTTTCACCTGGCGGTAGGTATATCGCAGGTATAGGGCTTGCCTGAGCCTGGCTCTCTCTGCCACCAGTGTCTGGCATGTGGAGGGAAGACCCAACTGTATTGGCTCCAGTCCCGCAAGGCCCTTGGGTGAAACCGCCGCTGTTTCGGAGGTGGTCTATGCTCAAACAATGCGTGATCTACGCTCAAACAATGCGTGATTTTTGTGTATTTTGACTTGTTCCATATCAAGTACAATAAAGTAGACAGCATTAACTAAGACACTTAAGTGATTAGCTGTGAAGGGCATAGAAACCCTGTCAGGAGAAAAAAAATGGCAGCCCCAAACCACAGTCCCAGAGTTATTAGCTCACTGTTGCCTTTTGGCTGATCTGTAAACCATTTCCTCAAATTTACGGTGTTAAACTATTGCCTGGGTCAGTCTGACCTAGCTTTCAAATTTAATTTCTAAAAATGTTTCTGCAAGAAAAAGAGGGACAGCAGTTAAACCAGAAGTTGAGATGACTGTGCGTAAACAAGGTCATTGTGTTCTGATGGAAGTATGTGAAGAACTTTGTAGGTACTTCTTGTGATCGGGCACATTCTCTCACCAAAGGATTCATTTCAGAGCACACATACTCCAATCAGACTTCCCCCCCACTAAAATAGGAACTCTGATGTAAAATCACAGACTTTGCTATTAAGATGTTACCATCATCCATCATAGGGCAGGAAGATCACTTGCTAATGAATAGAAGAGGAGAAGTAAAAAGCAAGTGCAAGCTTGGTGTTGGAGAAATACTTGTCCAACCTTTTCAGAATAGTGGCAGCTCATTAGAGGAGCGTTAGTTTATGTTTTGTTGTTTCTGACTGAAGGCTCTGAGCTACTCATATTACTTGTGTCTGTATCCCAGAGCCTTTTGCTGGAAGCATATCGATAATACTTAATCCTTGTTATTGAGACATGTTCTGGGCCACTAATGTAAGATAGATTTTTAAATACTATTTGTATGCACCAAAAACATTCTGGATGGATATACACATACACACACACACACACACACACACACACACATCAAATAGATCTATTGCTTATTAGCATGAAGTGACGCTTTCTCAAAATGGTGTTTTAGCACCCATGTTATTCCAGTGTAAAGATGTCTCTCTTCCTTTTTTCCTCCTTTCAGTTGTGAAATCTGCAATACAGAAGAAGCAAAATATCGATGCCCCCGTTGTATGAAATACTCATGCAGGTAGATATAAACTGATGGGCATCCCTTGCTTCTATTTTTCTTGAAAAGAAAAGTGAAAAGAGAGTGACAAGATTGCTTTGCTTTCTCTATATGCTTTCAGTTTGGCCTGCGTGAAGAAACATAAGATTGCATTCAGTTGTAATGGAGTAAGAGAAAAGACAGCATTCGTTTCCATAAATGAGTTCAGTGATTTAAATCTTCTAAGTGGTAAGAGAGTCTCTAAAAATCTCAATTGTTCTAGAGCCCCAGGGTGTTATTGTGATGGGTGGGTATGGAGGAGGCAATGTTCTACATCTACAGTGTTCTATACCTACCATTATATAGTGTTGTTGGAGTTTCCTATCTGCATTGCCAGCAGGCACAAGGTCTTGGGTGGCACTACTGAAGTAATAATGCAATCCTTAGTGTGTTTACATATAAATAAGTTGCCTTGAACTCAGGGTTTAGAATTGCGGCCTAAGTATAGCCACCATCAGCAAATGTATAGTTGCACAGAGCTGTTAAATGGCACAATAAATACAGCTTGTGGGGCGAATGAAAGAAAACAGGTCCTTCTGCTCCTTGCTACCCTACAAACTATGTCCACCTTAGAGAAATCTGGCCCTGTATGAAGCAAGTGAGTAATGCACAGTAGGTAAGTAGTTAGGATGGTATTAGCACAGGCATTTATTTCCTTTAAAACATTTTTGTCGTGCCTTGCTGCTTCAGATATGGTGGTTCACATTAAAAAAACCCATCAATAATATCACATATTTAAGCTCTAGAAAGCACAGCAACCAAACGACAAATTTTCACTGCACACCCTCTCTTATTTGCTGTGAACTTATGCTAAAACTCATCACTTTTGTACGATCCCTTAAGAATCACATTGTAAAGGGTTTGGGGAGCTAATTTCATTTGAGCCTTTCCCCCGTTGCCCTTCTCAATTTCAGATTACCGGTTTCTGGAAGATGTGGGAAGAACGGCTGATGGTGCTGCTCGAGACGACACTTCACATAGACCAAAAAGCAATAAATTTGTAAGGCTTTCTAGTTACCCTAGCATACTACAGAAAACAAATGTTCATTGCCTTTTTAAAAAACAAAAGGGTGGTATTAGAAACTTAAATGACAAACTGAGAAACATACTGAACCAGATTCAAAAAGTGATCCCTCTAATTGAAGGTTAATGTTTTAAAGAAATTTGTCAAAGAAAATCACTTACGTACAAATTATACACAAAGATGTGTATTTAACACACACACACACCTCTGATGTGTGCAAAGGTTTGTTTTCATTTAAAAACCCACAAGAACAACAAAAATCCAGCTGTTTTGAGCAGAGAAATGAGTGGGGGAAAGATTTAAGTGCCCCTTTTCCCCATTGCTTCTTCACTTTCAGTCACCCCTATTGGTAGCAGATTTTCTAAAAGCAAAGTAAAGAAACAAAGCCTCCTTAACTCAGAGGATGCATTTTTTTAAATGAAGCATCAGGAAAAACCCATCTCTTCTGAATTTAGTCATTTGTTAACGTAGCGATATTAATTGGTGACAGGGCTTAATTTTGTTTGTAGTCAGACAGTTTGGCTGCTTTTCTGTGTGTCAACATGCCCCCCCCCCCCCCCCGTGGCCAAGGTGTTGTCCTCCAGATGTTGCTGTATTTTAAGAGGTTGGAGAGATTAGCCAGATAGAATGGCATCTCAAGCCAGCTTTTGTAGAACATTAGCTTCTTCCATTCCACCTCCTCCCCTGTCCACCTTGGTAAGTTACATTAACTTTAGTAGGGGTTTGGGGGACTGTTCACTTTCCATCTCTTGCCAAGCCTGCCTCCCCATCTGGATCTCTGCAGCTGCAAAGTAGCCCCAATGAAAGCTCCTCTGGAGACTGGTCCAAAACGAGCTGTGCACCTGGGTTGGCCAAATATAGATGGCCTGCGTCAGGGTTGACAAGGACAATTGTGCAGGTTTGGGGAGTGTGATACATATGGTACATCCATCTACCCTCAAAGTGGGGGGCAGCCTTTGGGCATTATAATGTAATCTAATGACATTATTCATTTAGTTCCTTTTGACACTTAAAGGTTGCAGTGTATGATACACTGAGAGATTGTGTTGTTCACACTTAGTTTTCCTCCAAAGATAACACATTTAGTGAGTAATGCCACGCTAACTCCACTATCAAGATCATCTCAGTCTTGTGCTTTCAGAAACAGCACTAATAACTCTTTTTAAAAGTAGTTTAAAAATATTTGTCCTTCAAGTCAGATTGAAAAGAATTTGAGGAACGAAACTACAGCATTTGCCTGTATTAGCGGGAACAAGATCCAATCCAGCTTATTACATTATGTCCTGATAGCTTGATAATTCTAAATTTTATGGGTTGGATCAGGGAACTGAGTTTCACGGGTCTGAAAAGAGTGCAGGAACAATTTTGGTAAAAACTTTCTTTACTCATTTAGAAGGAATGTGCCCACGTTTCTATCCCGTGAAACTGCAACGTGAAAGAATCTCATCTCAGCCTCTTGGTTGCTAGAGGGTCAGAACATTTTTATTTGTTTATTTTTATTTAAGAGAACTTATATACCACTAGACTGGTATATGTGGCTTACATAAATATGAAACATTAAAATTATTGCTAAAGACAAGTCTTTAAAAATATGCAGAAGGTGATTAAAATGTACAGTATCTGAAAAGAAATAGAACACATGTAACACATAAGCTGGGACGTGGGTGGCGCTGTGGGTTAAACCACAGAACCTAGGACTTGCCGATCAGAAGGTTGGTGGTTCGAATCCCTGCGACAGGGTGAGCTCCTGTTGCTCGGCCCCTGCTCCTGCCAACCTAGCAGTTCGAAAGCATGTCAAAGTGCAAGCAAGTAGATAAATAGGTACCGCTCCGGCAGGAAGGTAAACGGCGTTTCTGTGTGCTGTTCTGGTTCGCCAGAAGCGGCTTAGTCATGCTGGCCACATGACCCGGAAGCTGTACGCCGGCTCCCTCGGCCAATAAAGCGAGATGAGTGCCGCAACCCCAGAGTCGGCCATGACTGGACCTAATGGTCAGGGGTCCCTTTACTTTAACACATAAGCTTAGGTGTGTTCCTGGGTGCTTGTTTTTGCTTTAACAAAATCACATTACTACTTAGCACTGTATTTGCAGTACCATATCAGCATTGTAGCTGTTATAGAGTGCATATACTGTGCATTGTGGGATAGAGTTTTAGTTATTAATGGGCCCAAGTGTTGAATATAGTGAGTAATATCCAGGAACATTGCAGAACGTCTGCAACCTTTGACACCACAGAAGAGTGCTTTACTGTGCTTCCTGTAACCATTTACTAATAAACATGGGCACATAAATTTCTGTTCCTCACATGAGAAATATGGGAGTGGGATTCAAAGGTGATGCCAGCGGAAAACATTTGCCCAATTTAGAAATTGCCTATCTTCTCTGCCCACTCATCTGTGAGAGGGTGTCACTGAGCCAAGGTGAGAAAAAGTATTTCCTCTCTCTCTCTCTCCCTCTCTCCATTTGGTCACACAGGTAGATTACTTTCTAGCACAAATACGCAGTGATGGGGAAGGCCACCTGTTGAATTACTTCCTGCAGGGTTACTGTTAAGAAAGAGGAACCCTGCAAAGGGAGGGAAATTGGCAACTCGCCACTCTCAACCTGGCTGTACACTTAAGAATTTGTGGTGCTATGAGAGAAGCATTTTGTACACCAATATACACTATAGAATTGTTGCTGGTAACAAAATTATAACATATAGAATGTATATATGCATGCACACCTTAGCAAATGTCTTCAGAGTTGTGATGAGGCCTGGAGGCTGTAATATGTGGTTGTTGGTATCTGAATTTAAAGCAGTAGGATCTCATATCATGGTCTGGATTATTAATGCAGAAGTAATAGTTTTTATTTTAGTTGTGTATAAAACCAATCAAACATCTTCTGAATCTTAAGGGGACAGCGTGGGTGAAATTTGTTTTAGAGTTCTGATGTATTATTTATACAGTAATACATACATAGTTCTTCATCAAGTAATGGCATTTATGTGCTACTAAAAATGTACATTGATGGGCCTTTAAACTACAGCTTTAAGTATAATTATGCTTTTAGTGACATCTTACTGAGACATAAATCCAAATGAAATTGGTGAGATTTACTTCCAGCTATATATGTTTTATATTAAGCCATTAATGAGAGCAACTACTTGTGTAGCTTGTGAATTGCACTTTTGGTTATTTATCTGATCTCTGTAAAGACTACTATACTAAAATAGTATAAATCAATAATAATGTTAACTCCTGGAAATTAAGCCCAATACCTATCTGAGCCAGCGGGGTTTAGGTCCTCATGTAGAAATTGTACTTGCTCTTTAGCTCTGTTTCATTGGCTGTGTTTGGATGTAATGTTAAACCACAGTTTAGTGTTTCACGAACAAGCTGCGTTGGCCCTTGGACTCAAACATTCCACCCTCTCTTCCTTTGGTATATCTGTAAGGAGGAGATCAGAAGTTTCCACTTCTGTTTTAAATTAACTACAAATATGCAAACCTAGATAAACAGTGGTTAATCTTAACTATGCTTTGTTGAAACAAGCCAGCTTCATAAACTGGTTTGGATTTGGGTTGTTTCCATAAACGATCATTACAATAAGCTATGTTTCATCCATGTTCAGGTATCTCAACAAGCAACGGTAAATCAAAAACCAAAGCAGCAGTTTCCAAACTTCTCCTTATGGTCACAGCATGCAAATGCAAAGCTCACTGCAGCTCATTCTTGTAACACTTACTAAACCATGGCTTAGCATTGCATAAAAACAAGACCATTAGCCTGGACTTTGAAATTGTCAGTCATTATTTTTTCTGTCTTTTGAAACACTCAATCAGGTGAATTTTTTGAGAAACCGAGCTCGAAGGTATGACATCTGCCTACGAACTTTGCCAATTGGATTCACAAAGAGACGAGAGAATTCTACGTTCTTTAACAACAAGTAAGTTTCTAGTTAATATTACTGTGGGGATAATGTCATCAAAAGTTGTCATTCTGAATAACTTGTGGCACCCCAAGTTAAAGCTAGCCCGTCAGCCAGAAAGAGTGACTTGACCAGAAACTCAGTGATACCTGTTTTTTGGTCAAGGTTTGCTTGGACTGCAAAAATAGGTTTGGACTGTGCTAAGTTGAAAGGTCCCAAGTTATACAGACCTGTTCTAAATGTCATTCTCATGCATTAAATTTAAGCCTATACGTCACAATTTAGTATTAAGCCCACTGAAATAAAAAGCCTTGTGTATGCTTAACTTTGTGCTTGATTTTAGCCCATGGTATTTTAAAGATTTTTTTCTTTAATTAATTCCTTTACTGTGTGCTAAACTTATGCCATGGCGATAGTTGGACAATAGGAACAATCCCTTGATGGATATTTAGGTTATATAAACAATATAGTTGACATTAATTCAATGTCTTCACCAAACAGTTTCCGTACATTCTAATGAATATTTGATGAAGCAAAATTTTGACGGAGGGAGTAGAAAATAACTTGCACTTCTTCTTTTTGGGAGAATATAGGGTAGGATTCACCTAAGTAACCCCATCGACTTAAGCCGGGGACAAAGCCTTCTGCTTGCACAATGGGACTCCCCACCCACTTTCTCTCCTCCCTTGCAGTTGGCTCAGGGGGGTGTCCAAAGAACCCTGCACTAACAGTGTGCCTGGGGAGGGGAGAGGGGGCTCATTCCATCTGGCAAGCTGAAGTTGAACATTGAATTCCATCCCATAGTATTTCTGAACTACAAAGCACATTTTAGCAAATACTGGGATTTTTCAAAATGATGTGAATTGGGCACCATGTTAATTGTCAAGTGAAATTAGAAATATACTTTCAGTAACATAATGCACCTACAGTTGGTAGAGCATGAGACTCTTAATCTCAGGGACGTGGGTTCAGATGTCCCTTACTTTGCAATATTTTTGTTTTGTTTTGTATGGGGCAATCAATAATTTTGGGACCTTTCAATGAATCCACTTGTGTTTCTGTTAGTGGTAGGTAGAGGCTTTCTGTTTACTAGTGACCAAGTACTTATGGGCCACGTGTTTATGTGTGTGGTTTATGCCAAAGGAATTGTTTTTGTTTCTGGCAAACAGAAAGTCCTCAGGAAACAATGATAGAAATGGAAGGTGAGAAGCCCTAGAGTAATACCTTGGAAGGAACACTAGAAAATCATCTCTCATTGACAGATAGTGATGGAAGGGAAATGTGACGTTTCACTATAAACCAGTAGATGTCTCTCTTGCAGCATGTTAGCAAACAGATTCTCCAACACTGATGTGCTTGCAAGGAGAAATTATGAAACCAGCCCAAATAGTTCTCTATTGAGCATGTATTTTCTGAACTAAGCAGCAAAGCATCACAGGAATTTGCAGAAAAGTTACTTAACACTTACGTCTAGGATATAAAAGATAATGCCTGTATGCAGCTTTGCAAAGCAAGTGCAATATTTCTTTCTTCCAAAAAATAGAATGCTGCATCTTTTCTTCCTAGCAACAGGACTCAAATAATTATGAAGTCTGACAACCTTTTAGCTTGCAGCAATTTTACCCTAAGTAAATCCAGAAAACCATTTGGCCAGTAATAATTTACAATGATGTGCATGTAACTTATTGGTATGTGCAGTTGTTGTTTTTTAATAAGCTACCCACCCTTCCTGCAAGGAGTTCCCTGTTTCCTCCATCCTATTTTATCCTCACATCAACTCAGTGAGGTAGGTTAAGCTAAGAGATAATGACAGGCACAAGGTCACCTAATGAACACTCTACTATGTATGGTTCTGTTTGGGTCACCATTCCAAGGCGGAAAAAAATTGCAGCTGCCTGGCTGGTATTTGGGTAGCAAAAAAAATGGGAATATTCTTTCAGATGAAGAATGAGGTTCCAAAAACTGATGTTGATCCCTTAACATAAGGCTGCCAAAAATATAAAATATTTCCAAGCCTTAGTTCGGGGTGGAGAACTGGAACCTGCCAGCAGGCTAGATCCTTATGTTCCCCACCAGAGTGGGCCAATGTTGACAGGTGCGTAGGACTGCCAGCATGTCACTCACCCGGCATCATAATGTGATCAGGTAACTGACACCTGACACAGATCAAAGGAGGTAGTTGTAACCCCCAATCAGTTGACTGTCAATTAGACCAGCCTCCTTTGAAGATGCATTTTCAACTGCAATCAGCTGATTGGCACTGGGAAGAGGCTTTCAAAAAGGCTTACTTTAAATTTTCATCCCTTGAACTGATGGTCGGTTAGGGGAAACCGCTTTGAAGTCCCTGCAGAGGGGGAAATGCTTCTTTTAAAAACTGCATTCCCCCTGCCCTGAAAGCTTGCCAAACACCTAGTGCAGTACATCCAAAGCACCAAGTTCAGCTGATTGTCAGATGCTTGGGAAGTGCTATTCAAGGGGCTTGCAAGAACCTCCGGTAAGCTGGTTGGTAGTGCCTGCAAAGCCCCTTGCATCCAAGACCTACCCCTTCAGCTGTAATGCACATTGCCATGGCTTGGTCAAAATGGCCTTGTGGGACAAGGGTGAAGGCCTGATGATTTGGCATGAGGGTCAGAGCCTCTCTGCCTTTTAGATTATATCACTCGCCAGCTGTATGGCATATAGACCAGGCAGATCAGATCAAGTTTTTGTCTAGAATTAAGCTTTGGGTACATTGAGATTTCTTGCATACACTTTGAATCATTTTTGTTCCGCCTTTAACAAAAATAGATTTAGCTTGGCCACAAGCTGTAAACCAATATAATCATGGTCTCTGTTCATTTGGGTTTCTCCTCCAGTCAGCAGAATGCAGACAAAATACTATCAACAGCAGCCATTTAAAAACACCCTCATTATACTAACAGACCCATGTAGTGCAAATCAAGCAGTACAGGTGCGAAGCAATCAGGGTAAACAAAAACATGTAAAGTGTAGCTTTAAAATGCATTATTCAGTGGTTGTCAAGCCATGATGTCTTGACACAATGATGGTTGAACTCATGTTTCAGAATCCACATTAAGCTCCAAGGCCCGACGCGTAAAATTCATGTTGATGTAGATACATGTTAACAATACAGTTTAGACAGACTGTCAGAATTGTGTACTCTGTCAAATGCTGCAATGCTATTTGTCTTCCATGTATTGAGAACAGTAATGTAGCTTCTGATCATAAAAATGAACTGAAAGAACAATAGCAGTTGCATGTCACAGTAAACCGTAAACATTGGCTTACCACGCACAAGAAAATTGTGCTCTCTTTGTTCCTTTGAGCTTGTGCTGGGAGGAAGCAAACCATGATCCCTAGCTTAATGTTATGTCCGAACAAGGGGTTTGTGATGTTTTCCATGGTCAGTAAGCCAAGACCAAACTTTATTGTGTCGTTGTTTGTTGAGAGTAATGGGAGCAAAGCAGCCCGTGATTAGTCCTTCAGATGCAACACTAAAGCAGGTGGATTGAAGCGGGGAGCAGTTTGCTTGTGTGTAGTAGTAAGCCAAGGTTTATGTGCAAATGTAGCAAATAAAGTAGACATTGTTTTCAATCAATGAAGAATCTTGAGAATTTTTAAATTGTTACATGTTTAGTCGCCTTGGAATTATCCTTCTTGTAAATTTTAAATCTGCGGCATCATGCTTGAGCAAGAGGGCCTTCTGGCAGTTCCCTCAATGCAAGAAGCGAAGTTACAGGGAACCAGGCAGAGTGCTTTCTCGGTAGTGGCACCCATCCTGTGGAACGCCCTCCCATCAGATTTCAAAGAAATAAACAACTATTGGACTTTTAGAAAACATCTGAAGGCAGCCCTGTTTAGGGAAGCTTTTAATATTTGCTTAATTATTGCATTTTAATATTTTGTTGGAAGCCGCCCAGAGTGGCTGGCGAAACCCAGCCAGATGGGCAGGGTATAAGTAATAAATTCTTCTTCTTCTTCTTCTTCTTCTTCTTATTATTATTATTATGCACCTAGCAAGGTAGTTTTCCTGCTCTTGTGAGGCCTTTCTGGTAAGCCATTTGTGTACCATGAAAATGGACTTCAGTCAGTTCTAGGTGAATTGTCTTGTTATACAAATTATAGGGATCAAAAAATAGTTGAGCTTGCAGTAAAGTTAGCACAACTTTCTTGCTTATATATCAAATCTCTACTGGGTTGTTACTGATGCTTAGCTAAGCTTCAGTAAAACAGAGGCTCCTCTGGTGCCTTACGTGGTTTAGGACCTCAGCTATGTCACACTGGCACTTCAGTGGTTGGTGTGTCATAAAAGGCTCAGCATTCATGTACTTTAATGAGATTTCTCGGTGGGGGTGGGGGTTCACAGGAGACTATAATCACTTAATTAGTCTGGATCTGTGTTGTTTACAGAAGCTTATGAGACATATATAACACTGCAGGGACTTCGTTTACTGAAAAGTGAATTAAGCCTGGCTGTACATGCATTAAGGTTCAGGAATGAATGCTGCTTCACCTTTGCAGACCTCCTCTACCCCCCCCCCCCCAATTTTTACTGGTGCAGGACAAGCCATCTTGGAGGCTCTGTGAGAAAGGTGGGATATAAATTTCTTAAATAAGTTTAAGGTCTGTATTAAAGCAGCAGTTGGGTCGTTTGAAAATGCCATTGCATATCCCGGTTCTCATTTCCCCTCCTTAATGTCTAGTTCTGAACAGAATGAAGTAATGCACTTACGTATAATTATGTTTGGGTAGTAGCTATTGTCCTCCCATGCCTGTGGTTCCACCGTTCCTCTTAACATACCTCAGCATTATTTTTTGCAGCCTTGTGGACAGACCCCCTCAAGGACTCGTGATTAGACTGGCTAAAAAACAGAAGCTTAGCATGTGGTGGCCCATACCCAGTGGACAAACAAGTAACCACTAGTTAAAGAAGAATAAACCTTTTCATAATTACTTTGGCTTAATTTTGCCCCACTTGACATCCATGTCAATGCAACAAGTGGTTTATATAACTTGTGGTTAGTGTTTCCAAAACCTTAGCCCATTTTTCTTTCTCATAACTTGCCTTTTGATTACTCTCACCTTAAAAAAAAAAAGGCAAAGAGCTACAGCTAAGCCCGTTCTGTGACCTTGTGAATTCTAGTAAGATAATTCAGATTAAATTTCCTGCATTCATGGCAGTGCGATTCCTCAGGGGTAAGGGAGAATAGAGCACTGGACATGAAAACAGATAGCCTCAGGAAATCCACTTTCAGCTGCCGTTTATTCTGTAAGCAAGTGGATCCCTTGTACAGCAAGGGTGGCTATCCTGTGGACCTCAAAATCCCATCGTTGGACTGCAAATCCCATCCAGAATATGTTTTACAGCATACTCGTTTTCTGCCTGGTCAGCTTCTAAAACACGGCATCTTCACGCTAGCGAAACTTGCATCTTGCTTTCTGTGTAAATATTGCACAGTGCTTTGCTCGTTACTATACTGATCGATCCAACAATATCTCAAGTGAATATTTAATTGTACATAGCAACAGATTTGTCTACTGTTTTGCTACTGTGCATGTTTCTGTAGCAAGTTGGACTCAGCTGAATGTTTTATCTGCCCAATAGTCAAAGTAACTTTGCTATGGCAACAGTGCATTGTTTCCAGTCACTGATATGAGAGCCTCTTAAACTTGATACTTGTATTTATATATATATAGCCTTGTATAATAAAAGAAGTATTATCACATCTTAAATATCAGGGAAGCAGCAGTTTATACATTTTAAGCTATACAGAATGTAAAGGCACCCTTGTGCTTTGAATGAAGCAGTAGTCATTAGTTCTGTTCAATGTTGGGTTGAATTGGCTTGTATAAACAACCCAAGGTGGAAGTGATTTTAAGAAGTTTGTTACCTCCATAAGTGATCATGTGAACAATCCTTTCGTGATGATATTGATCTATCTTTTCCTACCACCTTGTTTATTTTGGACTCTGCCACAGAGCTCAGGCAATTGCAATTGTGATTAATAGTTTACATAATGAAGTATTCATAGTCTGCGCTGGTTTTGTTTCAGGGAACAAAAGTTCTACTGGCACTTGAAGCTTCTATTTCCTCATAGTCATGCTAAGTTCACAGAAAAAAGGTACCCAAATGTTTTTGTTAGCCTTTGCTTACCATGAAATGTAAACTACTACCATTGTATTGTATCACAGCTTGTTTTGCTTTTTGTTTCATAAAAATGATTATTGCAGCCTTCTTGGCTAAACAATAAACTGAATTCATAGCATAAAATTTAAATCTTGTTTTTGAAATACTGTTTTTGTGGTTTGGTTTAAAACCTATTGTTTTAAAATGTCCATCTTTACCACTGAGAGTTGTAACTGATCTGTTATAAAACTGAATGTGTTCCATAGTTTTTGGGTTTTATTTATTCATTCACCATGCAGTCAAGGGCAGGTCTGATCATTATATGGTCTTTGCTGACCCTGTTGCAACACATAGATTTTTCTTGAATTATTACCATCCATTTTGTATCTTGCTTGGTGACTACCATTGCTCAGTTAGGCACTCTCCCAGCTATAATTTCTTATCTAGAAAAGGTGGGAGAAAGCTTGTCTTCCCATAGAACAGATTGAAAGATGTGGAAGATTTCTTTTAAAATTAAAGCACCAGCTCATCTCTGTATTATGGAAACGAGACATTTAGAACAGGAAAACCTTTCCCCAAAGGCCTTTTGTATTCTTGGACCAGTGTCAGAGAAGTCAGGTACTCTTTTCTTCTTGAATGTGCTCTTGTGCTATAGCCTTTTCCACAGCTCTGACACTGAGGCTTATATAACTACAGTTTCACACATGTTAACCTGATTTTTCTAGTTCTTGCCAGTATTAGGCTTCATGATTGATACAATTTTGTCTTTTTGTGTAAAGGGTCGCAGATGATAAACCACTGTATGATGTTCTAAAGCGGTATGTTGATCCTCAAGAGTCTGATCCTGTCATTCATCAAAGGTACGTGCTTCTAAATATTTAGCATCCTAACGTTCTGTTGTGATACAAATCAGTCATTAAAGCATATTGGGCAGTCTTGTGATGCATCGTGGCTTACACTCAACAAGCACATTACTTGGTCTGGTTTGTTTGGAATGAAACAGATTTCTTCTTACGTGGCAAGGTTTAGCTAATGTTACGCCTTTCATTTCAGATTAAAAACCTATGCAATGTCCCCTCAGTCAGACATACGAATTTTAATGAAAGTGGAAAACAGACCACAAAATTCCATCAGGTAAGAGATTTTTGTTTTACAAAGCAGCAAACTCTAAAACCATTTACCTTTTGAGTAGTAAGGCAGCTATAAAATGGCCAGCTTAGAAGAATGTGGAGCGAAATGTTGTCCTTTAGGTACAAAACGCAAGACATGCATGGAAGGACGCAGTTACTTTCTTTTCACTTGTGGTACTTTACGGACGCGGGTGGCGCTGTGGGTTAAACCACAGAGCCTAGGGCTTGCTGATCAGAAGGCCGGCGGTTCGAATCCCCGCGATGGGGTGAGCTCCCGTTGCTCGGTCCCTGCTCCTGGCAACCTAGCAGTTCGAAAGCACGTCAAAGTGCAAGTAGATAAATAGGTACCGCTCCGGTGGGAAGGTAAACGGCATTTCCGTGTGCTGCTCTAGTTCGCCAGAAGCGGCTTAGTCATGCTGGCCACATGACCAGGAAGCTGTACGCTGGCTCCCTCGGCCAATAAAGCGAGATGAGCACCGCAACCCCAGAGTCGGTCACAACTGGACCTAAGGGTCAGGGGTCCCTTTACCTTTACTTTAGGGAAGAGCTGCTGCTCAGTGATGCAGCACATGTTTTGTGTGTGAAAGAGCCCACATTCATTCCCTAGCATCTCCAGGTAGGACTGGGGGTAAGACCACTGTCTGAACCCCTGGAGAGCCACTCCATCTGGTTGATGTAGACTGAGAATGGGGAATCTGCACCACAATCACCCACTACAGCACCAGCCCACTCAGTGGCTTTTAGTCCTTTTCAGTCCAAGCAGGTATCCAGTCCTACCTTTCTTTCTTGCTCTGGGTTTGGTGACAAAGAGAAATCCACAGATCTACATGCTTAACAGCATCCAGAAAGGAAGTCCATAAATAGACTCGGCCACCTTAGAAACAACAGATGCAGCACAGGAGCTGAACTAATTAAGTCCCAGGCAAAAGAGAGGGAGGAATGTGAAAAGGAGAAGAAAGACGGGATTGTAAATAGCTCAGAGAGGTTAGGAAATGGTTATATAGTGTTGCCCTTACTTTAGAGTAAGTTCCATTGAAAGCATTAGGATCTGCTTCTGCATAATCATGACTGGCTCCAGTTCTGTGAGGGTATCTGAATTGTGTGTTACCCAGAATTTCAAAAATATAATAGCTGAAATGCCAATAATACAATCATATTATACAAATCAGATATAGGTGTTCAGTGTGATAACAGCTAGGTATCAGTAAAGAAATACTATGGCGTAAAAAACAACAGGCTTGCTAAATATTCTAAATTCTAGACTCTCCCTCTTGAGTAGGATGCAAAAGCCAATGATCAAAATCTGGATAAATCTCTAAAACAAATTTGCCATCTGGTAATGCAGTAGGTGATTTTATTCTTTTTTCCCCTGTTGTTTTGGGGGGCAGTCAGTTCCAAGTGAGGCTTAGCTGATGAATACTGAAGGGTGTTTTTTTGCAGTTCATTGCGTTCCTTTTAGAAATATCTATTTGTCCTCTTCAGAATAAATTAATAACTTTGTCTAGTGCTTTATGTTTGGGATGCCTTCAGAATGACTTCATGCGGTAGGGGATATTGCTTTTTCCAGTAAAGGAAGGAAAGAAACTGCTGCCAAATTATACAATCTGGTTAGGGAAGTTCACCTTCTCCTTTTCCCAGGAGAGTAGTCAGACAAGTCTTTGTAACCAAAGAAGTTGATATTAATTGACAAAATGAGTGTTTGAGATACTTAATTAATTATTTTAATTCAAAGTATAACACTACCCTGGTGATAATTCATGAATGACTGGTATGACTTTCTGACACTTGACTGTAACAAAGTTTTATTGCAGGACAACTTTTCCCTCGAGCTATTTCTCATTGAAAGCCAGCATTACCTGGTTTCAAATGCTCAGTTAGGTGTGTCTCGAGGGTACAGTTAAGCCTGGTTAATATCAGTGCAGATGTTAAACCACGTGGCCTGTGCTAGATCCTTAAACAGTTGACTAGTATGACACCTGCGCTAGCCATTAATGATATATATTTTTTCTTTTGTGAAGAGTCTCTGCTTTATGTTCTTAGGACCTAAACACTGTTCTAGGGTTTTGCTCCTTGTATGGCGGGGACCCCATCAATTGACTGCTGGTTAAGTGCTGTAATTCTGCTGATCCCATTGTAGTAGACTCCAGCCTGAAAGCTAGTATTGGAGCATATGGGAATTCAGGGAGTGTTCACTGGTAGAAGGCATACATCAGCAGAATAGGGAAGGAAGCAATTTTCAGCCATTCATCTTCTCTTCTGCAGCCTTCCTCAGGACGGTTCCCTAACCCTTCAGTGCAAAGGCTCCATGGAGGAAGAGAGGTTGCAGAAAAGTGTCTCTTTGTGTGTTCTGCTGATATATGTCTTTCATTAGCAGAACAACACCCATTAAATTCCACCTTACATATTTTTCTTTTGTTGCAGAATCTACTTTGATGGTTGCATATCAAAAGCACTAATTGGCCTGGTTCACACATAATGCTAAACCATGTTTTTACTGTGGGCAGGCATGAACAAGTCTGGCCCAAGTGAAACTGTGGGCTTATGCATATCCTCCTCCTGCTCCTATTGAACTGAAATTAATTTTTATGAATCTGGTCTTAACATTATACAGTGATACCTCCGTGTAAGAACAGTCCTGTTTACGAACGATTCAGTTTACGAACTCCGCAAAATCCAAAGTAGTCCCAGTTTGTGAACTTTACCTTCGTCTAAGAATGGAATCCGAATGGTGGAAGGGCACTGGTGGTGGGAGGCCTCATTAGGGAAAGCGTGACTCGGTTTAAGAATGGTTTCGGTTTAAGAACAGACTTCCGGAACGGATTAAGTTCGTAAACCGAGGTACCACTGTATTTGAACCAAGGTTTCATAACCCATGTCTGATGTTGACTTGTTACAAAATATACTAGAATTTGTTTTAAACTTGGATCCCAGGCTTAAATGTAATGCTAAGGGTGCAGTAAAAATAAAACTGAACAAAGCATCAGTCAGCCTCTCAGCTGCAGGGAAGCAGCAAGTGCAATGCTTCATTTGGGCTTATTGAGGCATATGCTGCTAAAGCAATAAACCATGGTTTATGCGCGAACCAGGCCATTGTGTACCAATCATGATATCTCAAGATGACCTTACTTTCTTTAAAGCTAGTGGTAGAGCAGATGTATTTGGCGACTTGTTTCAAGCATAGTGTGGTAAAGAGACAGACTGCAAGTGAGTCTTGTAAGACTTTTGTGCTTAATGCTCTCTCTGTTTGAAGTCTTTGTTCTTCGTTGAGGTAGTATAGTCCTCCTTATGGGAAATCTGCAATAAAACATCAGTCTTAAGTTTTACTTTCAGAACGGATGCTTATTTCAGCTGTGTGATATCCGTTTTTGTGCCCAAATAGACATTTCCTAGTTCAGTTTAAGGATATGTAAAGATGATGGTTACCTTTCGGTTTTGTCAGTGCCTTAAGTTCTATCTTAGGGACGCGGGTGGGGCTGTGGGTTAAAGCCTCAGCGCCTAGGACTTGCCAATCGAAAGGTCGCGGTTCGAATCCCCGCAGTGGGGTGCGCTCCCGTCGTTCGGTCCCAGCGCCTGCCAACCTAGCAGTTCGAAAGCACCTTAGGGTGCAAGTAGATAAATAGGTATCGCTTTATAGCGGGAAGGTAAACGGCATTTCCGTGTGCTGCGCTGGTGCCGGTTCGCCAGAGCAGCTTTGTCACGCTGGCCACGTGACCCGGAAGCGTCTGCGGACAGCGCTGGCTCCCGGCCTATAGAGTGAGATGAGCGCACAACCCTAGAGTCTGGCAAGACTGGCCCGTACGGGCAGGGGTACCTTTACCTTTACCTAAATTCTATCAGTGCTATTTTCCTATATAACTTAAAAGTTGCTAACTATTTTTATGGCATTGGTGGGGATCTTCCAGACTGTGGGCCAAATTTAGGCCCATAAGGCCATGGAGATAGGCCTGTCAGGCCGTTTTGGGTGATCCATGCCCACATTTCCCAGGCTTGGTGTCATAAGAAGTTAGGCATGGGAAAGTTAAAGCCATGGCTCAAAACTTGAAGCGGCTGCTGTAAAGGAGAAAGAATCGGGTACACTGAAGAGCACACTTCCAGTTCCTTTGCAGCTGCAGAAACCAGGGATGGAAAGCAAGTATTTTAAGGATTGCAACTTGCTACCATTCATTTTAGCACTTGCATGGATTAGACCCAGTAGCTGCAATCAAGTGGACAGTCCTCAAAAAAAAAAAAAAAAAAAAAACTTTAAAAAATGTAACCATGATCTGTTGAACTTCATCCAAGCATAACAGCTTAGTTTATAGCTGTGGCTTAGAAAACTTGTGGTCTATGAGGAGAGTTCTTGAGAAGCTTTCTACCTCCTGTTCCTTCACTACTGTTCCAAGGGGAAGTAAACTTTTGGTGAAACGAATTACTCTTTAAGTACGTCATTTTTGTGTGATCTTAACAAAGCTTTGCATACCTAAAAGTCGAAAAGGGTTTAAGAGTCATTGCTATAAAATCTGCTTTTGTTTCTCATGTTATGTTGGTTTCCTGTGGGTATTTACATTCTGCTGAAAAACAAGCTGGCTTTGTCTCATATGCTTAGTAAGAAAACTCCTGCTTACATTAAATACACTTTGAAATAACCATGAATACAGTCGTACCTCGGGTTAAGAACTTAATTCGTTCTGGAGGTCTGTTCTTGACCTGAAACTGTTCTTAACCTGAGACACCACTTTAGCTAATGGGGCCTCCTGCTGCCGCTGCATCGCCTGTTCTTGACCTGAAACTGTTCTTAACCTGAGACACCACTTTAGCTAATGGGGCCTCCTGCTGCCGCTGCACCGCCGGAGCACGATTTCTGTTCTCATCCTGAAGCAAAGTTCTTAACTATTCTGAAGAAGTGTGCATGCACACGAAAGCTCATACCAAGAACTAACTTAGTTGGTCTTTAAGGTGCTACTGGAAGGAATTTTTTTTGTTTTGACTATGGCAGACCAACATGGCTACCTATCTGTAACTGGTACTATTTCTGGGTTAGCGGAGTCTGTAACCTGAAGCGTATGCTATCCAAGGTACCACTGTAGTATGTTAGCAAGGATGACTTGTGTCATTGTATTGAAAACCTGGCCAACCTTCAGCGAATTGGTTAGTAGATCAACACTGGCTCTGTTCCAGGTCTAGTTGCATATTTAAGAAGTATCTACCTGTGACTAATAGGGGTGCCTTTTTGTATGCCCATGCACTCCATCAAAAGTGAATGGATGCAAATAGGCAACACTTACCTTCAGATATAAATTGGATTTGCCTCTGAAGTTCCTGATCCAGCAAATAATCTGTGTGTGGACATCTCCTTCTGTGGCTGCAGCTCAGTGCCATTCAGAGCATCTGCTATTCATTCAGAAAGTCCCAGGTTCAATCACTTTCTCCTAGTGCCCAGATTGGGGGCACAGGAAGAGGAGAGGGTGGGAAGCCCTGTTATACTATTAAGGACTCCTTGTGCTGGCTGTTGATAGTGCAGCAATTTAGTTGCCATTATGATGATGATGATGATGTTCATCATTGCTTTATTAATCACCTTCCAAAACAACCATCCCAGTTTAATTTGCCCCTTATGGACTAGAAATGAATCAAAAAGTTTGCCAAGTTATTTCTTGTAGTATAGAAGCAGTCAATTAGGGAGCAATCAAAATGTTGCTAAATGCAATAGATCCTCAAATAAATATGGGGGACCTTAATATCGAAACGTGTCCCACTTTGAATGTTCGCATTCCAGCATTGTAGCGTTTTCATTAGTTCACTGATTATCTCCATTTACTTGTGATTCAGTCTGCCATCACCACCTTAAAGGAATTAGCCTGTGTCTAGTCAGTTCTTATCTCTGGTTAACAGCTCCAGGATTTTCAAAAGTATAAAGAAAAATGCTGTAAATCTGAAGAGTTGCACAGAGCAAACAGTGCGTTTATAGGGTGTTGATAGTGCCTTAACTCAAGGGTCTATTCTGTAACCATCTTGTTGAAATCACTTTAACCGTTGTGACCTGTAACTGTTTTGTAAAAGTTCATACAACCCAGAGACATTCTAGAAACTTTAGAATGGAGCAATAAATACATATGTCATAGTATACGGATGTAGCTGAATATGAGCTGGTGTTTTGAGGTGAAAAGGGGATAAAGGCATAGCTGGGAATAGTATTCTTAGGATTGTTTCTTTCACTGGTTTTGAGATGGGAATCTTACATGTTGCTGTCGAAAAGAATCCCCAGAATGATTTTCCATTTTATGTTGCCAAGAGGGAATCCCTCTGTTTATCTCTTTCCGACAGTAATGAACTAGAACTGTTCCTCTGACCTTGTCAGGAGAGGTTTGACCTTCCTTCCTTGGCAGAGAAGAGGGAACATGTTTGTTTTGCAAGGGTTAGTGAATTTTTGGCAGGCAGCAAAGACAACCTTTGTAAGAATGTGAAGACCTGTGATGGGAATGTTAAAAGTACGGAGATTAAGATACTTGTGTTTTATAACTCAGTGTGTGTTAATTGGGAGAATAACCTCAACTTTCTCTTATTCATGGAAGAGAACATGCCAAATAAAATGAATACAGTACATAGAAGTAACTATTCCTTTTCGTAAAGTTTCATTCTCTCCACAGTAGATTAAAGAGTCCGTGTTTCTGTTCCCAGTGGCCTTGTCCAGAACCACAAATGACTACATAGAGTTATGTAATGCTTGTTGCATCAGCTATTTATTCCCACTAGGTTTTGTCATAACTGTAGTTAGGCAAGAAGACCACTATTGTGTGTCTGTGTGTGTACACACATAAGTGTGTGTGTATGCACGCGCGCACACACACACACAGGGCCTTATTTTGGGGGTTAGGACACAGTGGTGGGTCAAGTGGCGCTTATATGGCATTTGCAGATCTGAAATCCATGACCTGGATCCAAATTTCATGGGAGGCTTATGGTTGCTCAGAATTGGCCAGCTGCAGAAACCAACAAGTGTCAGCCAGTGGTCAGATAGAACTCTATATAATTGCACCATCAGTATCTTCGACTGTCCCTGAAGCTACTCATTGATCTTCACATACCCCTGAAAAAAAGAGACAATATGATTCCAGACCAGTGGTTCCCAGCTTTTTTGGCTATGCCCCAACTAAGCATCTCTAAAATCCTGATGCCCTACCCCACCCCGGTTACATATAATTCTTATTATTCAAAAGGTGAACTCCTATTCACATGGAGAAAGCCTAAAATGCCATTCACTGTTAATAACTCATTCTTGAATTGCCCCCCTTAAAAATCAAATTACCCCATGTTGGGAACCACGGTTCTAGACTATCATTGACTATGGTATAGTGCTCAGTCAATCAATATAGCTTTCACATTCAAGGTTTTTCTATGTCTTTCAGCTATTGGCCAGATGATCCCATTGGGATATTTTGCAGCAGGCATCCCATACTGGTGTGATTTAGTTTGGGCAAAGTTGTACATTATGTAGCACAACAGAATCTATTTGTTCGCATCACAGAAATGTCCCAATTGTATCAAGATCATGGAGTGGCCAGTATCAATAATATACCGCTTACATCTGGTGTTGGACCTGATGGAATGAATCTGCATGGGAATTGGTATAAGTAACAAGGACAACTCTTCAACAATAAGCTGTGCTTAATCAATACTTATTTTTGTTTATATATGTGGGATTTGTACTATGTGCCTTCAGGGCCACATTCGCATTTCCAGGGCAGCTTACAATTTCATAATATGAATCATAGAATCATAGAGTTGGAAGAGACCACAAGGGCCATCGAGTCCAACCCCCTGCCAAGCAGGAAACACCATCAGAGCACTCCTGACATATGGTTGTCAAGCCTCTGCTTAAAGACCTCCAAAGAAGGAGACTCCACCACACTCCTTGGCAGCAAATTCCACTGTCGAACAGCTCTTACTGTCAGGAAGTTCTTCCTAATGTTTAGGTGGAATCTTCTTTCTTGTAGTTTGGATCCATTGCTCCGTGTCCGCTTCTCTGGAGCAGCAGAAAACAGCCTTTCTCCCTCCTCTATGTGACATCCTTTTATATATTTGAACATGGCTATCATATCACCCCTTAACCTCCTCTTCTCCAGGCTAAACATGCCCAGCTCCCTTAGCCGTTCCTCATAAGGCATCATTTCCAGGCCTTTGACCATTTTGGTTGCCCTCCTCTGGACACGTTCCAGTTTGTCAGTGTCCTTCTTGAACTGTGGTGCCCAGAACTGGACACAGTACTCCAGGTGAGGTCTGACCAGAGCAGAATACAGTGGCACTATTACTTCCCTTGATCTAGATGCTATACTCCTATTGATGAGGCCCAGAATTGCATTGGCTTTTTTAGCTGCCGCGTCACACTGTTGGCTCATGTCAACAATATGAACAATATGAACAATATGAATCCAGAAGTGGCATGGACTCTGTTTAAAAGACATCATTGTGTAAGCAAGGTGAGAATTTGTATGCTGTGGTTTGAAACTGTGCCCTAGTTTGCTCTGTAACAAGCTTCATCAAAATCTCTGGACAAAATTCTAAGGCAGAGCTTTCCATGCTATATCGTGACACTTTCGTGTGTTGGCTGCAGTGTGTAGGTGCGCTACGTGAATGCTCCCCGCGCTCCTCCCGTGGCTGGGAAGGGGTTAGTTTAACCTCCGGTTTGCTTGTAAAACTGAATTACTGTGTTGCGAAATGATGCATGTCTAAAAAGTGTGCCACCAACATGAAAAGTTTGGAAAGCTCTGTTCTAAGGTATAGGAGAGCAACTGCTGGGACTGCACTGTTTGAAGCAAAACAGTTACCATAGATGGAACATCTTTGCCCAAATCAAAATTTAATAATTTTGACCTATTTTCCTGAACTCCTTGTTTAGGAAATTGGCAGATATAGGGTTTGTGGCAAATACTTTTGATTAAGTAATTTGGTGGATACTTCCATTGACAGGCAGCCCTACTGCTCCCAATCAATTTCCCATTAGTAGTGATGATTAGCTGCCAGCCAGAGCTTAAGCTCCTGAGTATATGTTTCAAACATGTTTTGGTTGATATAAATCCAGATAACATTTGTGGCACACATGTCATCTTTCCTACACGTAGATTACCAGTGCATAGCAAAACAATTATGTGAAAGTTTTGAATGTATCTTTTGCCATGGCAATTCGTTTGTACAACATGCAACTTCATCAGCATGTAACACCATTATACAGCAACAAGATATGTTTTGAACTTCCATTTTAAAACTAAAGTTCTCGTATGGTGCAGGAGAGAATATTTAACATGATGATTCTGTATGTGCTACCCAGTTCCCACTTCATAGTTAAGTTCTGCGTTTGTACTCTTTGAACATCTGTGTATTAAATTAGATCTCTCTTAGCTACAAAATTAACAGATATTTATGAATTTCTTTTATGTTTAAGTTAATATCTTAAATTCCCTCAATGTTGGTGTTTTGTAACTAGACCAGGAATCACCGACTTTGGGACATTTTGTGTTCTGGAGGCTGCGGTAACTTTAACCACTTATCTTTTCCCCTTTTAAGTTCTAGACTAGCTTTTCAAGCCTTTTCCTTTGGATCATTGCATTATGGAGCGTCACTGAACAGTGTTACACTTGGAAACTGTGGGGGTGTGCGCTTGTTTTCGGGGATTCCCTAAGTACCTTTCATATTTCCTCCTATTGTGCCTCACTTGTTGCATATTTTCCTGCCATCTGCTTTCCTGAGATTTGACTGCCATTGTGCTGCTGCCTTCTGTAAACTTACAGAGACGCAATGCGGCTGCATTTGCAGGACAAACACTGATTGTTGCTAAGTGAATGGCTGTTTGTTGGATTAGGCTCTGAAATGTTTGCACTGGGCACTGTACCTTTACATCCAGGGAGTCCTTTCAGTAGAAATCAGGGCCCTTGCCTTGTGGCCTGTAGCCCCTATACATCTATCCCTCCTAGTTCCTAGTTCCGGTTGTTCTTATTTTTATGATGTATTTTGTGGCTTGTATATTGTAATGCTGTGTTGTGAACTGCCTTGAAATCTACAGATGTAGGGAATAATAATAATAATAATAATAATAATAATAATAATAATAATGTCTTAAGGTTTGCCGGAGTCTGTAGTCTGTTCCTACATCAAGCTAGCAAGCAACCACTGGCTCATTGGTTTACGTTCTAGGCTTGTCAGTAAAACCTGGGTCTTGATACATAACTTAACCCCATGAGCCTCAGTGGGCTATTATCTATTTCTTGCCTGTACAGTGGTACCTCAGGTTAAGTACTTAATTCGTTCCGGAGGTCTGTTCTTAACCTGAAACTGTTCTTAACCTGAAGCACCACTTTAGCTAATGGGGCCTCCTGCTGCTGCCGCGCCGCCGGAGCACGATTACTGTTCTCATCCTGAAGCAAAGTTCTTAACCTGAGGTAATATTTCTGGGTTAGCGGAGTCTGTAATCCTGAAGCGTATGTAACCTGAGGTATCACTGTAGTCCTTTTTCTTGTGCTACATGAGTACGGCAGAAAAGAGAAGAGTGCTGGGAAGGGAAAGTGGCTTCTGTCTGCTGCTGCATCAAAAGTGCTCTCCTGCTTTGAGAGTCTTCTTCTTTTTATCGTCCTCATCATTCTCTTGGCTGTTTCTCCTCGATCAATGCAGGATTCAGGCAGTCATGATTTCTACATATCAGGTGATTTAATCGCCTCAGTTTTTGATTCATCAGTTGCCTGGACATGATGAGGGTCGGGGGTGGGGGGGGGGACTTTTATGATCTGTCATGGGTTCTGTTTCCCTTTCAGGATAAGCTGCCCAAAAGCCATGTAATTTTGAGAGTGTGCTCCTAGCACTGGGTTCTTGAGACAGAATCGGTGTTCCTTTGATGTAATTCCAACTCCACAGTCAGCTCAAGCAGGAAGACACTTAGTGTGTAAGGGGCAGCCATCATTTAACATTGATACCAAGATCTCTTTCTCGGGTGTGACTCAGAATTCCATTATTTCCATAGCAATGGTGGATCTGTCATATTTGTGGCAGGGCATGCTCTTGATCTGGTATTATATCCAGGATACGAAGACAATCAGGAATGATTGGCAGCTTTGTGTGGCTCCTTTATTATGGGGACAGATCTTTATGTGGCAGGACTTACAGAGAATCTAAAACTGTATAGGCATGGGGGAATCTATTAAGATAGTCCATCGCCAGGTGGATCCCGGTGGTTTCCTGAAAGGTCTTGGGGTTTTCCTACTGTAAGCTAGAAGCTAGGGAAATCCTTGGCCTATTAAGAGCTTGTGTAATGTAGTGACAGGAATGATGACTAGAACAAAGATGCTAGGCGAGACCAGACCTGACGAATTAATCACAGATAAGATCTGATCTTTGACCCTACTGCACAGCAGTGATTGTGGTGAAGGTACTTCTTTCCAGTTGTTGCATCTGCCATGTGGTGGAGCTGTCCTAAGTGACTACAAGTGGCATGTTTTTAAGACAAAAATGTTCTTCAGATGTCAGACACAGACTCTAGGGACTTTCTCTTCATATATTGTCATGTCCCCCATTTTGGTTTACATAGGCCGGTTTACAATTCAAATGATTATAGTTATATAGCCTGACCTCTAAATAGTGGAACCTATCCCCCACAGAGGTATGTGTGGCCTCCATGCCACTTATTTTTGAGTAGACCTTTAAAACCCATCTTTTTCAGAATCCTTTCTCCTAAACAACACCCATTCTCTTGTGTAGCTAATGCTTCCATTGCTAGTTTTAGGCCGAAATTGTAAGCCACTTTGGGTCAGCTATATTCCAAAAGGTGGGTGGTGGCTGCTTATAAGTGAACAAACGTTTATGTAATGGAGCATTAAATGTAAAGGATATGTCCTATTAAAAGTCAGGCTTTCATGGTGAAATATGCTTCATGAGGCAAACAATTGAAACTAATTATTTTTTGTTAGCTGGGCAAAATGTCTTAATTGGAGCTAAGTAGCAGTGAAGGGAAGATAATTGCTATCCTTCCTAAAAATGCATCTGAAGCAGCATCTTCATCTTCAGCTGGCAAATACACAAGTGACTCGTATGCACAGACACTTTTGGTTAGCTGAGGTGGAATATTTGATAATTTCAGTGTACAAAGCATATCTATTTTCAGGAAGTTGCATTTTATTGCAGTGTTGTAATCCTTTTTATGGGGACTTAAACCAAGTTATAGTTCAAGTGCCAAAGCTCTTTCTAAATCCTTTCGGAAAACATTAGCTCCCTTAATACTTCACAAATCTGAATGATCACATTAGTAACGAGACAAACATAAGTGCAAAGTTTAAGGTATGCTATAGTTGTAGGTGGAACTGAATTTTATAATCCAGAATGTAGTTTCCCCCCTTGCTGTATAACTGAGAAGAGCATTTCACTATTTTCCCGTTCACAAATCATAACCACAAGGAAGAGTTATTCACCACTTAGGAATGAATGTCCATCTGTTAGTTATTATCTCTGCAGCACTGCAGCCCCTCAAAACTAGTACTTGAAAGGATTCTTAAGTGCAGTGGACATCTCCTCTGTTCTAACTCCCCCTCCTGAAATGGGATTAAACCTTCTGCATTATTAGTAGCAGTAGTACCAAAATTCATTTATATTTTGTGTTTTGGCAGTAATATTTCTGGCAAGGAATGCTCCAATAAAATGGGATGGTGCCCATAGCTGCTTCAGGAAGTACTTCCATTTTTCATTGTATGCTGATGTCAGCATGTTTTGGGGGGGGATTTCAAAGCCTGTGTTAAAAGAGTTTTTTTCCTCACGAAGTACAAATACATTGTTCCAGTGAAGATGCTTCAGTGGAGCAGTCATGCTTTATCATAGGAGAGTAGACTCAACGGGATTTTCGTTTTTATCTTTAATCACAGACTACAAAAATGCCATTATTAAAACGAAAGGCTGTGCAGATGACATGCAGGAAGGACTGATCTTAGCAGGGAATTTCCTGCTGTCTGAGCTGGCAGGGATGACTGAGTTCACCACTAAGATAATAGCTTGAGGCTCCATTGGAGAGGTATACATTTACGATGGAGGGTTCTGTAGAATGCAGCAGTTTTCAGAAGGATTAGTTGGCTGCCTTTTTGGCCTTCTTGCAAGCCAGTAGGCTCTTTTGGAGCTTATGCGGCTTCTGGTCAGTCATAATGGACGAAATTAAAGCATTAAAATGCAGGCGCAAAGCTCTTGCCAATATTGTCTCTCTTCAGCATCATCGTTTTTCTTGGAGTACAACAGGTAAATCCATTCCATCATGTTGCACTGATGATATTTGTTCAGATACTGTTTGAAATCCTTTAATATGGTAGTCGTCACAGGGTAATTCTAGAAAATGCAATCTTTTTACACACACACACACACAAATTGCAGGTGTGTACATCGTGATCTTATTTGTATGGCACTAGAACCATGCTGGAAAAGAGTGGCTCACAACAACGCACAGAATAAATGCAACATTTCGTGATGATGCCTTAACAGTTACAAAGCAGAACACAAAGTCACGCTAATATCAGTAAGGGCAAACAAACATCTCATGTTAATAAACACTGAAATAATGCCTAACAATAAAGTACAAAACATTCAAATAGCAGCAAAAACGATACCACCAACCCCAGTTGGTGGGAATGCTGAGCTTGCCCTTGATGATTCCAGCAGACTGTCCCCTGTATCAAGGCACTAGAGCCTCATATTCCTTACAATGGTATTATTGCTTAATTGGGAGGGTGGCGCTGTGGTCTAAACCACTGAGCCTCTTGGGCTTACCGATCGGAAGGTCAGCAGTTTAAATCCCCGCAACAGTGTGACCTCCCATTGCTCTGTCCCAGTTCCTGCCAACCTAGCAGTTCAAAAGCATGCCAGTGCAAGTAGATAAATAGGTACCGCTCTGGCGAGAAGGTAAACAGTGTTTCCGTGCACTCTGGCTTCCGTCATTGTGTTCTGTTGCGCCAGAAGCGGTGTAGTCCTGCTGGCCACGTGACCTGGAAAGCTGTCTGTGGACAAACGCTGGCTCCCTCAGCCTGAATGTTAGATGAGCATCGCAACCCCATAGTCGCGTTTGACTGGACTTAACCATCCAGGGGTCCTTTACCTTATTATTATTATTGCTTATCATTAGACTTGTTATCTAAACGGTCTCCAGGCAATTAATACCCATTTTAAAACATGCAACAGCCACACAAGCAAAACAGCATAATCTCAGTCCATCAATGGCACGGGGGGAGAGAGTAGCGTTCACCTGGTGCTAAAACGATGTCACCAAAGGTATTGGTGGACCACAAATTCAACTAAAAGAAGAGCTCCTGAACATGTCACTTAGGAGACCACAGCCTCTTATTTGTGAGAAACTATCTTCACAATCGATCTATCTTAAAACCTCCCACCCTCAAGGATAAAATTCTAGAACGCCAATTACAATTGCACCCTCTTAATCGCAAGCCCTGATGGACCACAGACCAAGGGCCCATTTTGACCAGCACAGATACCTGTAGGAATCCCACAAGCAATGACAGGAGCACAACTGCCTTCTCCCGCTGTTCTCCCCCAGTGACTGCCATTGAGAGGTGTGTTGCCTCTGATTCTGGAGCCAGTATACGACCATCATTAGCAGTAACCATTGGTGGGTTAGGCTGAGAGAGTGCAACTTGTTCCAAGGACAGGTCCAAAAGTGGACTTAAGGTGGGGTGGGTGGGATTTGTTCCTTGAAATACATACTTTGGGGGAGGGAACAAGTTTGTTTTCTCCTGCTCTGGGGGGTAGGGCTTGAGCCAGTGGCTTCAAGTTACAAGAAAGGAGATTCTGACTAAACAGGGGGGAAATTTCTGACAGTAAGAGGCGTTTGACAGTCTTCCATGGAAGGTGGTGGGCTCTCCTTCCTTGGAGGTTTTTAAGAAGAGGTTGGTTGGCCATCTGTCATGGATGCTTTAGCTGAGATTTCTGCATTGCAGGGGGTTGGTCTAGATGGCCCTTGGGTCCCTTCCAACGCTACGATTCTATGAGTCTTTTTGTTTTTGTTTATTGCTGGTTTTTATATGCGGTTTGTTTATGGGATTTTTAAAAATATTAAGTTGGTCTGTGCAAAAATATGATCAATAGAAGTAATAAAATGGTAAAATATTGGTCTAACATTGTCATTTACTTTGAAACATTTAATATTTGCAACAGTTTTTTTGTGTTTGAAGTGCTGTGAAATGTGTTGATAGATTTTATAAATGGGACACTCTTTAATTTATAAAAGCAAATCAAATCAAAGCTGTATTTGAGAGAGAGCAGAATACAGTTAACAGTTTGTTTGTTTTTATGGGGAGAGGGAAGCCAAGAAGGTAAAAGCAAAATAGAATAGTAAGTTTCAGAGATTTAGTTAGATCACTACAGGAAAAAACTATTCTCTTAAGATTCTTTTGCTCTTCATACTGCACCAGAGTCTTGGCTATTTGCCAAAAGCTGTCACTGTCTGTCAACCAATAAAGTTTACTTAAAGCTATGCCTTGGTGATCTAACACTTGAATAATTTACTATCATAAAATAGTTTAAAGTACAAATGTTTTATGCTATGCCAAGCTGGACGCTAAAGATGTTTTGTCTAAAACATGAGATAATGGAAAGTGTATTGTGGCATGTGAATGACTTTAGCCTTTTGGTGGTAGATGTTTGCTTAACCAGAAAAGAATGTGTTAAGACTCTTGCCAATAGAAAGGTATTGCCATATTTTGCATTAAAGTACTGTAAATAAATCAGTAAATATGGTTCTGTTCATGTGTTAATCCACAACTTATGAATGCATTCATTGAATAAGAAACGCAATATACTGTTATCCTTTTTAAAAGGTTTCAGAAAGAGCTGGTCATAATTACTCTGGGTTGAAAGAAACATGAAACCAAATATTTTCATGATGATTGAAGTTGGATTTGAGGGACATAACCATTGCTTAAAGTTGTTTCTTCCAGAACCAGAAAAAGCAAGTTGCAAATTTTTAACATCTTGACTTTTAAAAATCTGACTCCTGATACAGTGTTATGCAATAAGCAGTGAGGTATACCAGTAATATCGATTTAAAATATTGTGGTAACTGGTAAGGAATTCTACAATAGATAATACAGTTGGTGGAAGTCAAGGCTAGGCAACATACTGGGAATCTATTTCAGGCAAATACTTTATCTCTAAACTTTTTATTCACTGGATTTAGTAGATTGGTGGCAATTGAGGAATTACAGCTCACTTTGCTTTTTTTGTAATAATTGCTGAGATAGTGTTGGCTATTAATAGCCTTAGGAGTTGAAGTTTTCTCTGTTTGTTTTTTTTTTTTTGCTCTTGAAATGTATAGGTCTGGAAGGACCGTAGCTTGCTTATGTAATAATTATTAGGAATAGGCACAGTTAAGTTCTTAGGATTACTTCAGTTATTTAGAAATGCTATGATGATGCCTGCTCCTGGCTTTGAATGCATCCTCCCAAGAAGGAGAAAGTCTCCCTTATATGGAATTGGCTGGCTGATCCAAGTCACATGGATGAGCCAGAACACACAAATAAAATGAGGTTTTCTTTTGGGAGTTTAGTTTGGAGCTGCTGGTGTGAGTAGCTGTGGGTTATACTATGAAGTTATGACATTTTAAATTCTATTTCCACAAACAAATAGTTCTTAATTTCATCAGTTAGATTTCTGGTTTTGTTTTGCTACATAATTCTACCGTTCTGTGACTTTCAAGGTTTTGCACATGTATATTGATATAATTTTATCCTACCGTTGCCATCTAACTACGATAGTTCTTAATTAATGTCGTGTACACTAAAGTCAGATAGAAGATACCCCGATTACTGGATTTGTTGGTTTTTTTTAAAAGGAAGCATTTATATATCTCCCTCAAATGACTGAGCTATTTGTAAACATGTGTTCCCAACCTTTTTGAGCCCAGGTCACATTTCTTCACAGAAGAAAAACTTGTAATGCCCAGATCACGCAAAATACCTGCACCCCACTAAAACAAATAAAATGGACAAAGAAGGCAGCACTCCCCAAAACTCGTAACACCCCCCCCCCATTTTTAAAAAAATAGAAAATGGGAGAGCCTTAGTGGGCAGCAAAGAAGGGTGTATGGGTGCCATGGCTGGGAAGCTGCAATTTTATATAGGCGGCAACCATTTTGCACAGGGAATCTGGTCCCTCTGCACATCAGTGCAGCGTGCATTATCGCCCCCTGTTATTCCCCGCCTTCATTATACACCCATTTTTCCAGGTCCCAAAGGACTCTCATGTTGCTTGGACGTGCCTAAAATAGTTGGATTATTTATTAGGTTTAATCAAGTCACTCTTGTTAATAGAGGAATATGAAAACGAAAGAATCATAAAAGGGTTGTGGGTGATATATATCTACATCACTTGCAAAACCAAAGTTTGATTCATGCCTGCAGCCCAAGTTATATCGAAGAGCCTAAAAATGAACCATTTTTTTCTGTTTGTGTCTCGAGGCAGAGGCCAACAACCCAGCAGAGAACTGCACATTGGTACGGAATGTTGAGCTGTGGGCATGCAATTGCTGCTTCAAATACTTGAATGAGCTTTGGGGGATTTCCAGTGGCAGCCTGGAATGTGCCTCCATGTGTACAGCACAGCATACAAACTGAATTACTAGAGAGAGAGAGAGTATATATATATATATATATATATATATAAAAACAGTGGTTTCGGTTGACTGGCTCAACAGGTTATGAAATGTTTGTTTTATTTCCAGGAAGCTGAAATTTGGTTCACATCTATCCCAGAGTACACTGATAGCCTCCCTTTCAGATTTTTATTTTCTAACTCTGTCCCTTAAAATGGTGGACCTAATCCTCAATGGCCATGGTAATTCAGCACTATCAAGGGAAGGGAAGTCTGAAATCGGGGTTTTTTATGGCGTAATCAACAAAACGAGACCTGGAATTACTTGTATAGGCCCGTATTCCAGCACAAACTAGCCACACTTTGGACACAATGTTGGATTGCAGAACTGCCCTTTCCTTTCTTGGATTTGATCAGTGCAGAGCGCAGCACGGCGTGGATGCCATAGTGAAGCCAATCCAGCACCTCTGTGCTTCTCACATTGTCCCTCTTGGTAAATGGCAGCAGTCGGCAAAACAGGTGTGCCACATCGCCTTTGCAGCCCTACCGGCCGCCACTGGATTTGGAGGAGGAGAGATTTGTCGCAATGCCTGTGAAGAAGTTTGATTTTCTAACACTTTGAAATATCTGCTTGTCAATAAACTTTTGCAATTACTTTTTCAAAGGTATGAAGAACTGGATGTCAGCAAAGGCCTTCGAGACAATTTGAAAGGGAAGGTTGTCATAGAATACCCAACTTTGCATATTGTTTTGAAGAAATTCCAGACGGATATGGTGATTCTTGGCCACGGTAAGAAACTATACATTACAATGCAATAACATTTTATGCAAACAAGAATTAAGGCTCTTTATCCTGTTAAAACCAGGAATGAGCATCAGCTTGTAAATAATAAAGCATTCCCCCCTGTTGCAATTACTTAGATTATATATATTATCAGTGTATATGTTGACCCTTTCCGGTTAGGTTTTAAGTAATTTAATCACTATAATACCGTTAAAAGGGACGTGGGTGGCGCTGTGGGTTAAACCTCAGCGCTTATGAGTGAGATGAGCGCACAACCCTAGAGTCTGGCAAGACTGGCCCGTACAGGCAGGGGTACCTTTACCTTTTTATAATACCGTTAGCATTTTATTTACCAGTTTATGATAATGTAAAATAGATCTAAAATGCATCAAAACCATAGTTCCGGGTTTTTGAGCCATCAAATTTGATAGGGTACATAAACACATACCTGTTATATGAATAACCTTCCAGACAATTTTGCAGCATAGCATTTGTTAGCATCTGCAGCTGATTTGTTTTACCAGATCAAATGCCTGCTTGGTAACTGGAAGTCTGAAGGCACCAGGCAATGCTTGAATATATCTTACAAATTATGGTTGGTTACATAACTGAGAAAAGTTTGCTTCCTCTACTGTGAAACCTTCAAAATACCTTGGAACAGAATTAATCCATTTCTTTTTCTTGGTCATATCCTATATTCCAGAGTCAGTATGCTAGGAAGAAATAATATTTTAATATTCTGCCACATAAATATATTAATGTTTATATTGGACATGATGGCTATATGCTACCTCCAGGCTCAGAGGAAGCATGGTCCAGATATCAGTTCCTAAGGCATAAAAGGGCTGTTTCATGCATACGCAGCTTGTGGATTTCCCATAGCATCTCGTTGGCCACTGTGAGAAACAGGATTCTGAACTAGGTGGGCCTTAAGCCTGATCTAGCAAGGCTCTCTTACATTCTTGTGACAAATAAGGCTTCTGCTTTGCAAACTGCACAGACCTGAACATGCCAAAGTGTTTTATAGCCTATACATTTGGCTGATATTTCTGGGTAGAGTAGATGCGAAAGAAAAAGAACGAATGCATCTCAAAATGCTCTCCGGTTATCAAGTGCAGCTTTAAAGAACCTAGTGGCGTCTGGGCGGCCAGCTGTTTTGCAGCCAGACATATTAGTAATTGGCACAGAAATGTTGCTTGGAGTCCAAATTGAATTAAGAATCAAGGGCGACGTGAAAAGTACCAAAAAGTTGTGATGGTGGGGCTCTACACAACCTTACCTCTCTGGTTGCTGCAGTAACTTTCCAGGGTGCATAGCAACATATTTTCCTACCATAGACTGACTCCATGTTATACCTAGATACCACAGCAGAGGCAGCATCATATGCTACCTGCAGACTCCCTTCCTCCTTTCGCTATGTTTTCAGGAGTTGAGGGTGTTGTACTTAATGGAAGATGAGCTTTTAAATGCAGCTGGAACAATGTTTTAATCCCTTGCATTGTATTTTAGTTGTATATCATGGTATTTTAGTGTAGCTCTTTTCTGTGCAGCAGTTTTTTGTTCCAAATTTTTAATTGTGTGTGGTACTTGCAATGGTTACACTTTTGCAACCCACCCCACAACTATTTGATGGAAGAGGACGTTATAAATACAAATAATAGTTAACAAATAACAAAAATCAAACACTTCAGGGTAGGTTTCAGTGGTAAATGGCTACAGTGTTGCACTGGCAGTGCTGAGCAGGCACAGTAATGGCATACATCTTAAAAAGGGAAGATTTGCCATTGTTGTCTTCTGGAATAAGTTTGGGGCTAAGGAAGTTTTTCTGCTATCCCGCTTCACTTGCTTATGTTTCTATGTATACATATGTCTTGTATATATAACCAGGGTGCAAGGTGGTTTACATCAAAATAACCTTTTTCAAAAAGCTTGCTATAAGTGTGTTCAGTAGCTTGAACAAAAAACAAAACAAAAAAAAGAATTTAATCTAGCTGCTAATAGCATAATGTGGATCACACCTTTCCATTTGTAGAACATGTGAGCACTAGCTAATCTGAATGGGAAACTGAACCTTACAAAACCTCTTCTCGCTAAGAAGCTGCTGTGAATTGTGCCTGATTGGCCGTTTTTAGCAAGATTTGGCGTTCCCATGGTATTTTAGTTGCTGCCTATATAGAATTTTTCTATTTTATTTTACATAGATAGATAGTCAGTAGTGATGTGGATATAAGTGCAGGTCACAACCAAACACTTCTAGAATTGAAATATCTGGAATGTTTTTCCTTATGAGACCCAAAAACTTTGAAAACATTCATGAGCCTATTGAAACAGCAGAATCTTTCTGTTCTGGTCACCTTGGAAAGATCTTACAATGGGCCTTGCAATGAGATCACCAAAATTCTGGATTTATATTCTTGTCTTTGAATAAGATTGATATTTCATTAGTTACGTTTGTAACTGAGCAATATGTTAGAAAGTATGTGTTTTTCGCTGCATAAACTGACAAAGGACACAACCTGAATTTATATATGCATACACAATAAAATCCAGTATTCCACTTAAAAAGGGCCCTAGCCTTCAAATTAAAAGTAATTTTAAATCAGATTGTTTACGCTGCTTTATGGGGTTAGTATGGTTGGTCTTGTTTAAAGAAAGTACAGGTGTTTGCCATTCTGTCTGCAAGCATAGTCACGGCTAGAATTACTAAAGGATTATAGAAGTTATTACAAGACTTAGGGACAAAAACATTTCTTTCTATCTCAGTACTCAGTACATCTCTGGCATATAGATGTTAATTGATTATACACTAGATTTAATGTAGACAAAATGTGACCTTAGCCGTTTCTGGGTGAAGTGCTTTTATTTTCTTGTCTAGATTCCATTGAAGTTATACAGGTGCACACTTGATCCCAGTGTTACCCCTGCTGACCATCTGCTCAGCATTTCATGACTACGTAGCAATTCCCCATTAACTCCATCTTAGTAATATTTCTCTAATAAGAAGCCTTTGGCCTCATATGTACAAAAAGGCACATTGGTGTTAAGCAATGTTAGTTAAGTGAAAATACCCATAAGAAAGATTATGTGTATTTCCTTTGCAAACATGCATTTTATATGTGTGTATATATATATCTGTTGACCTCATCTGAGGAGGGGTTGGTAGGGCTGTGGCAGGAGAATTAGGGTGATCTGGAGGGTGGGAGAGGGAGGGGAAGGTTGACAAAGACTTCAGGAAATGATGACATCAGTCAGTCCTGGAGCTCTGGACAGCTTGAATCTGTAACATCTTCGCTTTGGCTCAGACTTGCAAACGCTATGTTGAAATGTTGAACTATACAAAAAGGCAACATGTATGCGTCATGTCTTAGTTTCGTTGAAAGGCTTCCAACATGAAACAAGACCAATTCTCAGTAGTGCTCTGTGTAAATCAGAAGTTTGAACGAAATGCCAAATTCTGTTCTGCCTGACATTACAAATGATGGCTGTCATGTTGAGTCTTTCCACCTAGTGATACATCACCACACCCAGCTTTGCTTTATAAATACGGTTTCTTATGAGAGCCAGTATGCTGAGAGTGCCAGACTAAGATTGGGAACACCCGGGTTCAGCTTTAAAGCTCACCGGGTGACCTTGACCCAGTCGCTATCTCTCAGCCTCACTTTTCTCACGGGGGGTGGGATATATGCTGCCTTTATTCCTTGAAGGAAAGGCTAGATAATAGATACTGTAGTATTGTTCCATCAGTTAGGTGTTATATTGAATATAGAAAAAATGCATCCTTTTGTCCTGCGAAAGAAATGTTTAATGAAACAGAAAAGAAACTCACTCAGGAAAATTCCCTCTCAGTGGTCTTCCTGGCCAACAAATTGCTAGAAGCACTCACTTCTAGAAACTGCACCCATGGTCTCCGACAGCACATCAGAAAGGAACACTTTTATTATATTTTCATATTGTGATTTGAATTGTTGTGAGCCGCCTTGTACAGTAGAAAGGAAGGTATACAATTTTTTAAAAAGAAAAAAGTCTATTGCTGTGCAGTTTTTGTGGTAGATGTGAGGCAGCAGTCACAGGCATCCCGTTTTAAAGAAGGTAGCTCTCTGAGCACCACTTGGAAGCCATCCTCATTGGAACTAGGGGCAAGAACAAAAGCCTGACTGCTCTGTCTAAGGGAGATGGAGAAGAAATCAGCCAAGCAATCTTTTACCCTTACAAAGCCCTCCTACACTTCCAAACAGAAATTGCAAGCCTATGTGGCTGCACCTCCAGAACTATAAGACCAGGTCTAGTCAATAAACACAATGCTCAGGCAAGAATTCCCACACCACATGGCAGTCCTTCTTGGATTCTGATTAGGGGTTGGATTAGGAGTAACTCCATGAACAATTGGTAGAACTTCCACCTATTAATGATGAACATCTTATACCCCTTTTAAATGTGTTTGGGGGGAGGAGGAGGTTTATTGGATTGTGGGATTTTTTTCGTCCTTGTTTTTTATTGTGTATTTTGTAGTTTTATATTGCATTTTTATATTGTGAACCACCCCTGAGACCTACAGATGAAGGGCAGTATACAATTTATAAATGAATGAATGAATGAATGAATGATAGTTACTTTGCAAGTAACTATGTACTGTGGAAATGTGCATTTATTATTCATTTATTCCACCTATTTTTATACCACTTAATCACCAAAGTTTGTAAGTGGTATAAATAAAAATACCCAAAATCATATAGTAGATAAGAATCCATTTAAATCGAAGAGAATAATAGGATACATTTGTGGAGGGTGCAAAACCAGGGCTGGGGTTAGCTTAGTAAATATATAAATATTGTATTTCTTTCCCCTTCTCTCCTTTAGATGCCAGTAAATCCAATCAGGAAAACTCGTCTGAGGAAGAAGGGGAAATCCATGATAGTTCCTGACAAAGCAAAATCGGATGTGGAGTTGGAGCAACTTGCTTTGCACCTGACTTGTTGAACATATATTCAGCAAATTAGTTTTGAGCATTGCTTTTTATTAATAGTATCCAAAACCTATAGCTATTTAAAAAGCACTGCAATCTGTTAATGTATGTTCTACATTATGTTCTAATCTATGTTTATAGATTAAGGTGCCTAGCTCTAGCTTTCTTTTGTGAAAATCACTGATGTAACAATTACAATTTTACAGGACTCTGTTGCCAATCTTTGTACGCTTGGCTGTCTTTTTCCACTTATTGAAGTAGAAAGCTATAAATACTTTTAATAAAACACCTAACTCTCCTTTCATCTGGGTGTGGTAAAGAACATGAAACAGAAGCAACCAACTCATAAAAGAAACAAATATTTGTTGGAATAAATCCCTGCTTTAATATATTGATCTGGATTGCACATAAGCAGCAGCTTGGGGTGAGTTTGTGGGCTCCTAGAGAGATCGCAGCCACTTTCTCCTTCCCAGTTCTTCTGCTGCTATGCTGTGCTTAGACATCATTAGGCTTAACATGTCATCCAACTCTGGGCTTCCAGTTTAGTTCTTTCCAAACCAATCATGAGCTGCAGCCAAGGTTTGGTCTATGTTCTACGGCTCATGGTTTGCAAAGGAGAGCTAAACCACAAACCTGGGTTTGGATAACATACTGAGGCTTAGTGCAGTGCAGCACCAGAATGACCAGGGAGAAGCAGAGCTCCTCTGATCTCCTCGAGCATGAATGCTCACATGCTCATTCTAAGCCAGTCTTTTTGTGATGCACGAACCAGGCCATTGTTAGAAAGAATTGTGCGAGGTTCAGCCCAGGGCATATCTCGGTAAAAGAATTTCAGGTAGCTTGGCACTGCGAGGCCACTGAGCCCTTGGAAAGTAGCTGTCAATCCATGTAGAAGTCACAGAACTAGATGGACCAGTGGTCTGACTCAGTGTTAAGCTACCTTAAAATGTGTGCGTAATTGATTTAGGTTTAAAAAAAACCAATGCAGGCAATGTAAATATTAAGGAGAGATTAGTGTTGAATTTCCCTTAGTGAGTTTATTGAAACAAGAAAATGAGAAAAAGCCAGGGCATCCAGGACTCAGCTACATTCGCAAAGAAAAAACACTTTATATGCATTGTTTATACATTCTAACATTATGACGCAAGATGGTGCTCTGGAGTTCCATTTTTGCTAACCCAATTTCTCATGCAAAGTTTTCAACCCGTATAACTGAAATGCTTCTTCAATGGGTCTAGATCCAGCCCTACTCTAACATACTATTGAAAGATTTTACCACATAGTGAGCCAAATCTGTTGCAGCTCATGATGCAGCAGAGGTGGGTGGAATCTAGAGAAATTTTGCCCCATTGTGTGCTCAGAAGAGCACCTGTCTGGCAAGATGCTGTTATCAAGGACTAAACTGGCAAGAACTTACCTTAATGTAACTGATGACGTGGAGTTGGGTTCATAGGTAATTCAAACAATCTTTTGATATTGGGAAGACCCTATAGGTTGATTGCCCTTCTTTTTACATTGTAACTGGTCTCTTCCTGTGCTGTGTGTATACGTGGTAAGATCACAGCCCAACTAGCTTTTATAAGGTGGTGAACAGCAATCTTTTTGTTTCTCTCTTGATTTATACAAAGCACCTGAAGGATCAGCTGCTGTGTGCCCTCAAAATAACACTCCATAGTGGATTGGTGATGACAATTGAATCGTGAAGTGAGATCAGTATCTGAAGTCAGTCTTACTTTGGCCGGGTTATGCCCATCAACAGCCTTAATGGTTCATTAAGACTTCAGTTTCTGCCCATGAGGACTGAAAAATGAAACAAATAGATGCTTCCCAGAGGACATGTAACGTACTCTTCTAAACATGTTCCTGGAACTTTGCTTGAACTGGGCTTCGAGAAACAAAAAACGGGCTTCAAGAAACTCTGGGATAATAGGTTTGAGAAGAGGGGATTGCATTGTGTTACATAGTTTGCATGATGTCAGGCTTCAGGGAATCAGCTCCCCCCCCCCCCTTTGGCCGTAGATAAGCAGAACAAAGAGAAAGGACTCTTCTTACCAGTTATAACCTTTAACGATCACAGTGAGAGAACAAAGAATCCATTCCTAGGAATGAAGGTGCTCCCAATTAAGGGTTCCACCCACTTCCTCCCTAATCACCCAAGTCGCTACTGCGTCTTGTAACCTGGTCTTGTAACCACTATGCTTTCTGTGCTGCCACCTTATCTGCTTTTCTTGACCTTGGGCAGAACGGGTGAATACTTTCCAGAGACAGTGCGTCTGTTAACTCTCTCCCAGTGCTTCTCCTCCTAGCTGTTCCCCCTCCAGTACTTCCCAACTTCTGCCTTCTGAACTATGTCCTTCTGCAAACCACTGTTCTGAATCTATACTGTCCTGTTGCTCCTGGAAGCAGCAGGCTGGGAGGGCTCTCACCATTCCTCCCTAGTGCACTCCTCCTCAGCATGGTCCCTGACTCATGAATAGTTTAAGCTTAATGACCTGTTGAATTCCCAGTGATAGGTCCCTGGTCTTATGGATGCAATTAAACCTGCCCTGGATAGATGGAACTTCTGACAAATTCAAATGCTATTTTAATGTTATATAATGGAAATAATGCCTTGGCAAGGGGCTTATCTCTCTCTGACCTAGGTAGATAAATAATCACTTTTCAATGCTGCAGTTTAGAGAGCTAGATAGATATAAATGGAACAACACAGAGCTGCCCTAAGGAATATCCATCATTGTTAGAAGATGGTGTCAGAACTGGGAATGCTTAAAATAAAGAAGCTTTCTGTTTGCCTAATAAAGTAAGAAAAATACAAGCAACTATAATTATTTGCAAAGGTGCAATGTGCTCCTTGCTAATTTGTAGTTCTGAAATGAGCTTATGTATTAGATAGAGGCCAAACAGTATATGCATTTGAAGCTGTTCAGTATAACATTTGGCCATGGATAATTGCCTGAACTTGAATATTGTTAGCTACCTGATCCATTGGGCTGACCTTTTGCCTCCTTTTATGCTATAAGGAAGCTGTAGACAGTGGTGTGCCATAACTGCATCAGCCAAATAGACCAGGTGGATCGGGATGGACTTCAGTTTAAATAAGAAAACACAACAAAATCAAGCAGTTGACAGATTTTGGATGAGTACCCTAAAAGCCTTGACAACTTGTTCAACTGCACTGCGCAATGATCTCCCTGGGGAAATGGTGAGCATCTCATTAACTGAGTCATTTAAAGCTAGATTGGACAAAGCACTGGAAAAAGTGCTGCGGCAATAGCAACTTCAGCTCATGTGTTGGTACATTTGCAGCTTCAAAGTACTAAATAAACATTAGCTCATTGTCCTCGCATGAAAGAGTGAGTAAGTATTTATTACAATGACTTTATTGTCTTTGTTTTACCAAAAAAAAAGCACAAACCCACAGGAGGTGGGGCGGTGTAGCAAACCCCATAATTGTTTCAGGGCACATAGAAAATTGGTGCAATACCAAAGCGACAGCCAAACAATTCATGTGGTCTGTTTACTAGATTAACTGCCTGTTCAGAGGACCCCAAGGAATAGTCTATGAGAAGCTGACTTATACTGAGAGAGAGACCAACAGCCTGGCTGGCCAAGTACTCTCTGCAACTGACTGCAGATAGCTGCCCAGGATTTTAACTAGTAGTCTTTCCTAGTGGGGGGCGCTAGTAGCACAGGGAAGGAAGATTGAAATTGTTACTCTGTCTCAAGCCTACTTCCTGAACAAGCGAATAAATTGATACATCTGTTCCTGAAAACTACTTTTTTTATTGACAATGAAAAAAGAATTAATGGTCCGATATAAATTGGCTGAAAATTGGGTCACAAAATTATATCTCCTCATGTAACATCAGCCTTAACCTATAGCGTGATCTGTTTTATAATTGGGAACAAAATAATACAGTGGTACCTTGGTTCTCAAAATTAATCTCTTCAAGAAATCCATTCCAAAACCAAGGTGCGCTTTCCCATAGAAAGTAATGCAAAATGGATTAATCCATTCCAGACTTTTAAAAACAACCTCTAAAACAGCAATTTAACATTCATTTTACTATCTAACAAGAGCATTGAACCATAAAATGAAAACAATAAGCAATTTACTGCAGTCACACAATCAATCAATCAATAGCTGAACGATTCCACACAGTCACAAAAACAAAACAAAAAAGATCCACAAAAACGCAAAACAAATAGCAAAAACAGGCAGACCTCAGTGCAACACTCAAAATGGAAGTGTGGCACTCAAATCGGAACCGTAGCATTCAAAATGGAGCACGTTCGGCTTCCAGAAAAAGTTCATAAGCCGGAACACTCACTTCTGGGTTTGCATTGTTTGGGTTCCAAGTTGTTTGAGTACCAAGGCATTTGAGAACCAAGGTACCATTGTATGTTACATATCAATAAGTATTGGCACTGGGGCTGGATATTGATTCAATCATGTAGGTTCACGACTGTAGTGATAAAAGCTCAGGGGGCATAGGCAGAACTTGGTTAAGGGCTAGTAGGGGCTTAGTCATATTTTGCACATGCCCACCCAAACAAAATGTCTTACCAGGCTATGAAAAATCCACATTTAAAGGGTGAGCCACACCTGGCAAGTTGCCAGGTGTGACTCAGCAACCTTTTAAAACAAAATGGATTCGCAACACCCTGTTTGCTTTTCCAGTTTCCTGAATGTGCACAAAGAGGCAATTCTAAAAACACTTCTACATGAATCTGTATTGCACCCTTCCAGGAAAAGGTGTGGCTGGTTGTAAGCAGTGACAGCTGCAGCAGAACTGAAGGGAATGTGGGAACTGATGAACAATTCCTGAAGTCTGCTCTATAGTGAACAACTAGAGCTTGAGATGGGACTGGCGTTTGTCTGTAGACAGCTTTTCAGAGTCATGTGGCCAACTTAACTAAACTGCTTCTGGTGCAACGTAACACGGTGACGGAAACCAGAGCGCTCGGAAACACTGTTTACCTTCCTGCCACAGTGGTACCTATTTATCTACTTGCACTGGCATCCTTTTGAACTGCCAGATTGGTAGGCAGGGGCAGAGCAAGGTGGGTGCAGACCGCCCTGGTGTCATCTCCGAGGGGGATGACATTTGGCGTGCCTTCCCCCTTTCGTTTTTGACAGACCTGTGCTCCTGGGCTGCCCTGCAAATCCCTAAAAAAAAAGCTCAACAACTGGCAATGACAATGGGTAGATCACAGGCAGTCTTTTTATACTGTGAGTAGATCACAGTCTCTTGGGAGTCCAACTAGATTTTGATGGGGGGGAGATATGACAAGAAATTTTCTGCGCCGGGTACCACCTGACCTTGCTACACCACTGTTGGCAGGAGCTGGGACAGAGCAATGGGAGCTCACCCCATCTTGTGGATTCAAACCGCCGACCTTCTGATCGGCAAGCCCAAGAGGCTCAGTGGTTTAGACCACAGCACCACCTGCATCCCTACATGGCAATGGTACACAGTGCTGTCTGGTACAATATATTACTACCACCACCTTCTGAAAACAACCAGCATGCCCTAGGTATTTGGCAAGCATAATCAATGGAAGCTAAATTTTCAAATGCAGTTGGGAATATGGATGAATAGGCATGGAAAGGATGCTTTAAAAGGCAGTATACTCTTGAGTCTTTTTAAATGCTCCAGATAGCCTTCGGGAATGTTTCAGGTGCTTCCTTGTCGTAGGAAAGGTCTGCGAGATTTAACACTTGGTGCTGCTACCTCTGACTGGTTTTGCCTCCTTCTCATAAACTGCATGTAAAGGCAAAAGTAAGGGAAGCTTTAGCATCCAAAGCATCTATTTTCAGTTCTTCAAGCCACATGCAAACTTAATAAATCCCACTAGTTGCATTGGGATTTGCAAGTAATTTCAGAAATAGAGCTTTATTTGTGTAGCATTTTCCTTCTGCCTCTGCTGCTTCTAATAACAAGTATAAGGTATATTAGTATAAGAGACACTCTTTTTCAACATATTTCTAGTTTATAGAAGTCCTCAACTTGCGAGAAGACAGACACAGAAAAAATTTATAGTCAGTAGTGCTACCCAATTCAAGCTGCGTTTGCTTACAAACATTGCATTCTGCCCTTTTAAGTTCCAAGCTATTTCCCGGAAAACTTTTTTTTTAAACCCCCAAAAACATTAATTTGTATTTGTGTGGTTGCTATGGAATTTGGGTGAACTGTATGCAGATGCAGATTGTGTTAATAAGAAATAAAAAAGAACTGTGTACTCTAGTGAACAAAGATTAGTCTGTGTTTGTATTAGAATGTTGCTATGGCAGAGCATATGGTTTTATTTCGTGGACGTTTGCAGTGAAATGGAAGGAAATCGGATGCATGCAAGACAAACAAACAAGAAATTGCAACAAATACAGCTCCACATACATGCAGAAGTTGAATGGGTAGTGACAGATGAGAAAGGTAAGGTAATTGCCGGACATGTTAGGTAGACTTCTTTCCTGCCAAGCTGTATTGTTTGGTAGGAAGCCAACACTCCTACTCTCATAGAATCGTAGAGTTGGAAAGGATCCCAAGGATCATCTAGTCCACCCCCTTACAATAAAGGAATCTCTTAATGCCATAAACTTAATGCTATGTTCTTTTCTCTGTGGAGACGGTATTGCATAATCATTCTTTTTTAAAAAGGAATCTCAAGTAGATCATGCATGACAGATGGCCATCCAGTCTCTGCTTAAAAACCTCCAAGGAAAGAGTCCACCACCTCTCCTGGTAGTGGAAGACCTTAGGGGCTCAAATTTCAGCGGTGACCACCATGTGTGACACCAAAATTTGGTGCCCCACTGCCTCTCGTACTCCATTCTAGATAATAGTTGCAGCATCCTCTGTGGTGCCTCCAAGACCCAGCGTGACCAAAGTGGTCGTGCTTCCCTAAATCCACCTTTGCTTGTGGGAGTCAGAAAGTTCTTCCTGGTGTTTAGTGGAATGTCCTTTCTTATAACTTGAAGCCATTGGTTCAAGTCCTACCCTCGAGAGCAGGAGAAAACAAGCTTTCTCCCTGCTCCCTGTAGAAGCCCTTAAAATATTTGGCTATCATACTTCCTCTCAGTCTCCTCTTTTCCAGGCTAAACATACCCAATTTGTTCCTCATAAGGCTTGGTTTCCAGGCCCTTGATCGTCTTGGCTGCCCTCCTCTGCACACGTTCCAGCTTGCCAATCTTAAATTGTGGAGCCCAGAACTGCACACGGGACTCCACGTGTGGTCTGACTACTACATCCCTTGATTGGCACACCTTTTGGATGTGGAAAGGATGGCACAAATAAGATAGCTGTGGTGGTTAGTGGGGCCAGAGAGGAAGCAGGTATTTCTAGCTTGGAGGAAAAGCAAAGCACTCATGCATTGTTCTTAGGTGTGTTTTGAAAGATATTGAGATAAGGGGGTGCAGTTGCAGGGAGCTTGGTGGGATTTTGTCAGGTTAGGGTACAGCCTGGGTTTACTTTTGGGGTTTTTTGGTAGATAAGGCCAGAGAGAGAGGGCTAGTCAGATCAAAGGGAGGTATAGGAAGTGGCCTAATGGTCCATTTAACTCAGGGCTATCTGCAATCACCGGCAATGACTTTCCAGAGTTTCAGACGGGACATTCTTAGTCCTACTTGGAGATACCTGGGACTGATTCTGAGACCTTCAATATGCAAAGTAGATGCTCTATCTGAGCTCTGGCCCTTCCCCTGAAGGTGGATCAGAGTGAGAGTAGGAGGGGATCACTTCTTAAAATAAATTTTAATTTTTTTCTTTAAAAACCTTAATCTGAACGTGAAGCAAAAGTCCCAACTGGGCAGAAAAAATATCTTAACGGTTGCCAACCCTAACCGGCAGATAGCAGCATTGTACACTGTCCCCACCCCCACCCTGTATCAAGACATCTGCTTTCAGAGAATGCAAGCAATGAACTTGATGTTGCCTCTAATAATTTTCCACAGATGTTATGTGCAAGATCTTGAATGAGCATCTTTCCTGCCCGCCCCCCTCTGCTCAAGCCCTTTCTCCTATACTACAATACTGGGGGTTTTCTTTGGGTTCTACCAAGCTGGGAGGCTAGCCAGGAGCTTCCTGATGCTTCAGAAATGCAGGAAGGTGAAAGGCTTGGCTCAGGGACTGGTATGGTTCCCAGCGTTGGCTAGCCTCCAAATTCCCATCTACCCTGCTGTGCAAATTCCATGGAACAATGTTCAGGGGCAGGCGGAGTTCCCCTGGCCTGCCTACCTATAACCTTGTCTGCCCTCTGTTTAGAAGGATGGCTGATGGACTGTCTGCTTTTGAGGCCTTGACGCAAAGAGGATTAGCAGCCAGCCAGGCCTTGATTTTAAAATATTTTTAAAAAATCAGGTCACCGTGTTGCTTACTTTTTCTTTTACCAGTAAGCATGATTATGATTGTGTCCTTTTGCAGTCTTTTGGACTGTGCCTCTCTGTGGCGTTTATGATGAGAGCGGAAGATAAAACGAGCCCCGCCGCTAACTTGGACTCTCCTTGGCAATCCGGGTCTTCATACAAATCCAGAGATTTATAACGCTGACAAACTGCATTAGCTGCCTCGTGAGCAAATTGGATGGGACTTTGCTTGGCCTTTCCGTGGGCTTTTTGTTTGTTTGTTTCATACCATCGTGGCTTCTTTGGTTCTGAGCAGCTCAGGACTCTCCGGTGTGTGCACAGTTACAAAACACTTGCTGGGGTTACAGAAGGGTGATTAAGCAAACCTTGTTGATTTGGGGGTTTGGAAGGGGGATGTCTTCTTGATATGGAAATTGGCCTGAAGCGTTAAAAGAACAAGCTTTATTTCTGGTGGCGCCTATTTTGTAGAATGATACCCTTTATCCCAGAGATCAAGTGGGCACAGGTTGTTGGGTGCTTCGGCCAGAAATTGAAAGCATACCTCTTCATGCAGACTTTGCCTGATTATTGTTACCTTCTCCTGGCATTTCTGGGTGTTATTGCAACTAATGTTATGCTGTTTTACAGATAGTGTTTTTATTGTTCGGTGTGGGTTATTCTATGTGGATTTTCTTTTTTAATCAAAGGTAAGGTAAAGGTAAAGGGACCCCTGACCATTAGGTCCAGTCGTGACTGACTCTGGGGTTGCGGCGCTCATCTCGCTTTACTGGCCGAGGGAGCCGGCGTACAGCTTCTGGGTCATGTGGCCAGCATGACTAAGCCACTTCTGGCAAACCAGAGCAGCGCACGGAATGCCGTTTACCTTCCTGCCAGAGCGGTACCTATTTATCTACTTGCACTTGGACGTGCTTTCAAACTGCTAGGTGGGCAGGAGCAGGGACTGAGCAACGGGAGCTCACCCCGTCGTGGGGATTCGAACTGCCGACCTTCTGGTTGGCAAGTCCTAGGCTCTGTGGTTTAACCCACAGCGCCACCTGCGTTCCTATCAAAGGTAGTGTACCAATAATTTTCATAAATATATTTTTATGATGGTGATGGGAGTACTGATTCAGGAGAGTGGAGGAAACAACTGCCTCTAGCAGCCATTCCCAACTTGCTGCCTCCAAGTCGATGCCTCAAATTTCAGCTCCTTTCAGCTTCTGCTAGCACAGCTGTGCTAGCTGAAGCCAATGGGAGTTTGTAGCCTGAAACATCTGGAGGACACCAGCTTGGAGAAGGCTTCTCTACAGAAAATGCATGTTCTCATCCAGGAGATGTTGAAATGTCAGTAGTCACCTGAGTTTAAAAGGATTGCAGTGAGCGGATTGCCTTGGCAGGGAAGAAACATTTTCCTTGCACTCATTTCCATCACTTGGATTTGTGTTGCTGCTCTCTTTTGAGGGGAAGGCAGTCGGCAAGGCATAGCAGTTTGACTTCTGTATTCGGGGTCAAGAACAATCCAAAAGCACAAACTTTAAGGTTGGGAAATCCATTGCTACTGTCCTTGCTACATGCCTGCTTGCCTAATTATGCTTTGGACATGCCATCAGGTTGCTATAAAACCCCAAATAGAAAAGTAATTCAAAAGCCAGGCGCTTGAGCTTCCCAGGTGGTTTGTGTGACTAATTCGGTCAATGTACAAACACAAACACACACAAAATCCTATGCAGTCTGTTGCTGTACAGCCCCCTTATGTGTGATGCTTCCTTGGTCTCCTCTCACCTTGTCTCCAATGGAATGTGTGATGCAGGGGCTTTGCACCTGTGATTCCTACATGGTGGGGCAAGACCCACTTTTGGCACAAATGACCTTTAGACTAGTCATTAAGCCAAACCTGGTTGTCCATGCAGAGTTCCACCAGATTCTGACTTCATCAATGCCTTGACGAGCCTATAAAGTTGTCAACGACCGGACTCAAAATGTCAGGAATGTAAATGTCATAAAGTCCAGAAATCCTAATACATACTCAGCATTTATTAATCATCAGACACCATTACTAGGAATCGTACCTCCTTACTGGGTTCAACTGGCTCTGGTCCTCCACGTTGGTTTCTTCCTACATCTGTACTGCAGATGGCACCAATCCTTGATGTTCCCAGAAATCATCTGATTGTGTTGAGTACTGCCAGTTTTAATTCTGTTTCTCCAACACTTCCAACGAATTAGAGCATTTCTCCTCTTTTTCATTCATTTCTGAAGCGGCTTCCCTACCATATGCCATATTGTTCATTTGGTGAGAGTTCGATACCCCGTATTTATAATTATCCTCATTGTTTTAAATTTCTCGAGACACCTTTCTCAAGATGTCTCAGAGCAACTTCCACAAATGTAAGATATACAGGATTTAAAACAAGGTGATAAAAACACCAGTCATCCATATAGTAATAAAATCACCCCAGCTCATAGAAAATTAATGCAGATAATATCAGCAGAAATAGCAACAGCATCATAGCTCATCAGATGCCTGAGAGTAGACTTCTCACCCATGATTTCTATCAACACGGGTGCCTTATGGCTTCCCCTACTGCCAGTAGAAATATAATGTTAGTATTTGCTCAAAGCAACACATAGTATATTGGGGAGCTAAGGCCTGGTAACCGCTCCCTAATATATTTTGGATGATGGCAATGTTGCCAGTTGGTGCCCTCATTCTGATGCATAATGTGCAGCTAGGTACATCAGATACAGACAACTCCTTTGTAGAAACTCCCTCAATTCTAGGCCTTCACCACCACAGCAGTCCCAGAGGCAGCAGGAAACAAGCCCGCCCTGCTCATCTAGACAACTTTATTCTATATTTCTAAGCTGACAGAAGGAACTGTGCAACATGGCTTTATTAATTCCTTCAGCAGAGTATCAGCTAATTGAAAATAGATCTCCATGTGAAGACAACTGCTTTAACCAGCTTCAAAATTGGTGTCATGATGCCTCGTGGTGTTGCTGTGTTGCACCTAAAACCAGACCCTTGGCCCAAGGGTGAAATATTGAAGAATGGATTATACTTACCCTAGTCAGGACAATCTGAGCAATTACTTTTCCAAGAAGGGATGTATTGCCACTTTCTTTAAAACAGTTGGAACATGACCCTCCCTCAGTGATGCATTAACAACCTCTGGCAACCCTTCGGTCCTTCCCAGCCTTGCCGTCCTAATCAGCTGGGATGAATAAGGGTCAAACACACACATAGTTGGCTGCACTCCAACAAGAATCTTGTCCGCATTCTCAGGCGAAACAAGCTGAAAGATATGAATAGAAACCTGATAACAGAGAGCAATAAATACCACCGGCACACTTTGTAAACAGCCAAAGCCGGAAGAGATGCAAGCCGTTATCTGGGAAGTGCTTTGCAGGCTGGTCATAGCAAACTTCCCAAGTTCTCTGTATTCCTTAGTCTTCCTCCTTGGATTCTGTTCCGGGGTTCAGTTGTGCAATTTAGAGTTGCGTGGAGCAGGGCAGCAAGGCTGTAATCCTCCCCATCCGCTAAAATAATGAATAAGGAGACTACAGCTCCCATCATTCCTGGCCATTGGCCATGCTCAATGGGAGTTGTAGTCTAAAGACTGAAAGGCACCACCATATTGACTACACTTGAGTTGGACCATCTAGTCAAACCCATTAGTATCATCATCATCTATAAAACTGATAGAAACAGGAAGTGACGCCATATTGCATGGAGCAGGGAATGGAGTGGGAGGGATAGAGCAAAGAAATGTGTTAGATCTGAACTTCCAGTAACACACTGAAACGCTGTACTGCAAGGAATGTCCCTTGGGAATTTGGGACTCTTTGTGACGATCTTGGTACTTTGGGGACAGTTGGAGGGTATGCGAAATATTTCAGAGTGTGGAATATTACAAGTATTGCAAGGTTTAATATGTGCACACAGAGAGTTGTCATGTTTGTGAGCAAGACGTTTGAGACAATTACTGCCTTGCCGAAACCAGGGTGGGCGAAGGCTTGGCTTCATGTTTTTCCCTGTTTATGACAACATAAAATTCTTCGTGTAATTTGTAATCTCGAAAGAAGGAAACTGCAGGGAGTGGGGAGCATCCTTGTTACTTACTTATGGATACCACATTGACACCCAGTAATAAATCATTGTGCTTCTTGAGCTGACATAATCTAGCATATTCTCTTGAGAATGTTTCCAGGCTTGCCTGTTTTGCTGTAGCACAAGGGTGGCTCCTTGTGACTGCCAGCCAATTCAGTGAAGGGAATAGAAGTTCACAAGAAAGATGGGTGGAGTAATGTTCATATTATTTTAATTCAGCCTTTGCCAACCAGGCGGTTTTGGACTACAACTCCCATCATCCCTTCATATTGGCCATTCTGGCGGGGGCTGGTGGAAGTTGTAGTCTTCTGCATCCTTTCTATCAACCATTGACAGAGACATAGACGATGCCAAGTTAACTGACATGAAATCTGGGGATAACCTCTGAGCATGCAAATCTGAGCACCGTAAAGCATGCCAAGCAACCTAATATAAGATGTGATAATACTGTAGCTATTTATTTTTTTAAGGCATGAATCAGGTTGGAGGGAGGGAGGCTAAGGGACTTGGTATACTGTTCTATTGTAATACGGTAAATGTGAAAGGCCCTAATCAGCCATGGATAAAAAGTTAAAAAAATATACACGCTCACTTAAAAACACACACAAACAAACCCAGGAAATTATAGTTGGGTGAAGCTGCTGATATAATGTCAGGGACTGGGTGGACAAAGAGGAGTGGAGGGAGACACCAGTCGGGGAACCCCCAAGGGAAACCCTAGAGGAGGAAGGCTCAAAGCCCAGGGGATTGGTGGTGGGACACTGAGGAGAGGTCGGAGGAAGAGGATTGGGAGAAGGTGCTGAAGGGGCAACGGGGTTTAGTGAGCAGGAAGAGCTGGTGAAAGGGAGCAGTTCAGACTCCAAGGCTGAAGCAGAGGAGGGGGCTTAAGAGGCTGCTGAAGAAGCCAGGGACACTCCCGCTCTTGCTGTGACAAGCTCCATTTCCCCCGGTCTCCAAGAACACGCAGAATAATGAGGAGGGCAGAACAGAGACCAGAGGTGTGCAGATGCAGGTTGAAACTGCTTGGGAAACATCCAGGAGAGGAGGAGCCTTAGAAAGAGTGGAAGTCGGAAACCTTCAGTCCTGGCAACTGCTCCACAGGGGCAAGACTTGCTGGGAAGTGTTGCCGTTTCCTTGAATAAAGACAGAGATATCCCCCTGTGGCTGTGGAGGCAGACGTTTGGGGCTTCTATACTGCCTTTTATGGCTGGAGGTGCCTCTGTGGTGGCTGGAGACGGGTGGGGAGAAACAAGTGATGGAAGGGGACTGCATATTTCACTGGAAAGTCCCTTAATTTTGGAGGGTATTTTAAGCCCAGTGATGAATGTAAATGAAATGTCTCTCTGGGACTCCACAGTGTTCTCTGTGTATTCACAGCTGACCTCGGAAGGGACAGAGCGCTAGTGGAGCTAAGGGATCATTTAGGCACCGTGAGAGCAGAAGTAGCATCATGTCTCTCATCTGTAAAATGGGAGTAATAATCTCCTACAATACAGACTGTTGTGTGGGCCAGCACAGTTAAAAACTGTGAAGTGTTGTGCAGTGTAAAACTGCTGTATAAATAATTAGCTACAGTCACAGTCCTAGCTCAGAATAGATTGCTTTTTCCTCCCTCTTTTCTCCGTTCTCAGTTTTACCATTGAAAAGGGGACCTTGCAATTTGTCAGGCAACTGGAAGATTAATAGGATCTTCTGCCTACAGTTATGTTGCTTTCACTCCTTATCTCATGAGCCGGGGTTGCCCATGGTGTAGGGGGATATAAAAAGGCAGGGAATTTTTGATATCTGTAACCCATCTGGAAGCCACTGAAGATATTGCCACTGCTGGGTCTTTGGCTGCATAGAAGACCTCAGGAATGGCAATCGTGAGAATTTTCCCGACGAGAGGTTACGAAAGAGCTTGAGCAACCAAAGTTCGGCAAACTGCAATTTCTGTAAGCCATTGGATCGTCCTGAAACATTCTGCCTTTTCCAGTGTAATGTCTTTGGACTTAGTAACCCCATGGAGGGAGGCATTCCAAGAATGCTTTGTTGATGTGTGTGTGTCATCCACGTGGATTTTCCATGGGGCAACCTTTAAAGGGGAGAGGAGCCATAGTTTAGAGGCACTCGCCTTGGATGGAGAACAGCCCAGCCTCAGTCTCTTTCATCTCCAGTCCATCAGGTAGCAAGCAGGGCTTGGAATTGCTTCCACCTGAAACCTCCCAGAGTTACTTTCAATCTGTGCAAACAGTGCTGTGCTTGAGATCAACCAGTTAGTCTAATAAACTAAGGCAGTTTTGCATGCCAAATTCCTGCTGGCATCAGCTTACAGGATTGTCCACATATTTCTACAGACTCCTTCCCCTCTGCAGTCTGCAGCAGCGTTCTGTGGTGGCCCTCAGACTGTGAGAGAACAAGCCTCAACTCTGAGCCCCCAACTTCAGATTCCTACCTGTGTATAATAATTCTCTCTTATTTAAGAAACAGTCATGCTGCCTTTGTTTACATCCAGGTAAAGAGCAGAAGGACAAGGAGCAATACTGCCAGCTGCCCCTGTGCTGGAAGGGGCTTGATTCAATGTGATGCACTGCTCAGGTGAAACACCGAACAGAAATACCCGGTGAATTCCTGTAACTTTTAAAGGAACTGCTGGTTGCAAACTCGCCACTCATTTGAGCACAGGAACGTCTCTGCACAGTCACAGGAAATCAGCTGGCAGGTGTATCAAAAAAAGCAGTTCATTGTCCATATACCCACCGCCCTGCTCCATGAGGAAAAACAACATTTAGTCCTCTTTTAACTAGTACATTGCTCCTTCCCGGGATTAAATAGGAGCCTGGCCAAACATGCTTCAGTTAGTTTCAAACCTCCCTTGTCAACAAAAATATTGTACAGACAAGTTCAGATGTAGCTGCGACTGGTGGCCAGGTGGTACTTAAATTCCAAACCAGCTCAAGATTCGAATGCCTTGCGGGGAGAGGAACATGACTGAGCAGAGATAAGGAGAGCTGCCATTAGAATAAAATAAAAAAGTGAAGTGGAAGCTATGCTTATCGAGACTCTTGGCTAGTCATCTGATTGTGATGTATTACATTTATTAGTCTAACGCATGCCAGCAATTTGGTGGTCCATTCTTGCCTTAGACCTTCGTAGAAAATGAATGTATGAATGAATTCATGCATGGTGCTGGAAACCATAGCTGATGTCTCCAGGACGGTTGCGAAACTGTAGCAACACAGCTCCCCCATGTGCATATGATGACAGATGTGAAGCTGTGAGGAATGCTAGATTTGAAAGGGAATCCTGGGTTCAAATATCCGCTGAGCTTTTTTAACCAGCTGTCTGCCTCTGCCCAAACTTCCTCAGTGGACTGTTATTTTAAAAGAATAACAACTCCATGTTGCCCAGGGATCAAATTAGACCTTCTTGATCAACCTGCAGTGTTCAGCTGATGGCTTGTTCATATAAGAAGTGCTTGCATGACCCACTCTGCTTTTATTTTGGGGGCACCTTAGGGCAAGATGCTCTCAGTGGACCTCCCACTGACGTTCCCACCTGTTCCTTGTCACTATGGCCCATTTGCTACACCTCCCTCTGGCCCCAGCCTGCCCCACCTTCCAGAGAAAAGAGGACAAGGCAAGCAAATATTTATTTTCCTTCTCATCATTCCTCTCCCTGATTGTTCACTTAGAAAGTGCAGGTGAACAGGTAGTTAGAGCAGCAAGAGCAGGAGGCTCCAGGAATTGGCAGTGGGCCTCCCCACTTCGCCATGGGCCTTGGCAGACGCCCAGCCATGCCAAACTCTTGACACCAGCCTTGTGTTTAACAATTGCTCCACCTAAAGAGCCTCTTGTAACATATAGACTCACAAGACCTGTCTTGGCAAATCAGGCCAGCTCATTTCCAAAAGAGAACAGTTAAATGCATCTGGAAGCTTTTAAGGAAGGTTGTGTACATCACCCAGAGAGCCCTGGCTCCGGGGAGACTCAGAAATGCCGCAAACAAACAAAAGTCTTTCCTTACTGTGCTTCCTGAATGCCTGGTGTTCACAGGTATGCTACCTCCGTACGGGAAGGTTTAATTTAGCTGCCATGGCTAATAATAACCATTGGTAGCTCTGTTGTCCATGAATTTGTCTCATCTCCTCCCCCCCCCCCCCCCGTTTTAAAGCCATCTAGGAGCTAACCAACCAGTCAGGACCTCAAACCCTCAAGGCATTACCGTAGACCTACAAAATGGATGATTAGCAGTGGGTGTGTTGAGGCTGCACATGGTGCTCTTACAATCCCTTGGGAAAGTGTCTCCACCTGGCTGGATCTAAAAGCAGCCATTGAATCCCTTTTAGCAGAGTTTTCTATAACGTAGGTGCGAGGAGAAATATGAACAAGTGGGCCCTTCAGGAAAGTGTTAGTGTGGAATGCATTCCAGTCCAGCATTCCAGTCAGCCAGCCATGCCATTCTTCAGAATGTTCTCTTCTATTTCCCCTCCTACCGGACATTTTTATACAACCCTGCCCCCAACAGCTGCTTTGGGGTTTTCCCACCTTCTAGTTTGTTTGTTTTTGAATACCTGGCGCGCTCTCTCTCTCTCTCTCTCTCTCTCTCTCTCTCTCTCTGTGTGTGTGTGTGTGTGTGTTTCAGTAAACTTCAAGGTTCACCCAAGCCTGCTACTCTACTTCCCACTTGTATGTGGGTGGTACCATTTGGCTGCATCGAGGCATCAGCACTCGTAGCTGAACATCAGAAACCGAAAGGATGATACAGCTTGAGCCAAAGAGTTTCCAAAGAATTGTAGAGTCAGAAGGGGCATGCCATGCAGGAATCTTTCACCCGGCGTGGGACTTGAACCCACAACCCTGAGATTAAGAGCCTCTTAATGCCAATTTGGCCCAATTTAAGACTAGGTATATAGCATTTGTGTGAGCTCTGCTCGCCGAATGGCCTTGCACGAGTCCCAGTCCATCAGCTCTAAGCCGCCTAACTATGAATGGAAATATAAATTAGCTTTGTTGCTGGATTGTTGAGGATTGATAAATTATGGACTGTGAAGCACTCTGAACACCAGAAAATAGGACTGAAATTGTTTAGACTTTGGCTACACACCTAGATCCACTTCCTTGGGAGGAAGCCTCATTGAGACTTACCAATAAATATAAGTTTGCACTTTCTGTTCCTTTTGAATAGTTCTGCTTCCTTTACTCTCTCTTCCATGTTACATTGCAGGGGGGTGGGGAGAGAAGCAGAGGCAAAAGGAGAGGCTAGTTCTTGGCCTGCTGGAAAAATACTATGAATTCCTAGCATTCTTTTCCTTTTTAACAACATGTTTACTTTTAATCACCATGTTATTTAGGATTAACACAAGTAATTGCTTCAAGCTCATTTAAGTTTGAATTTAGTGAAAGCAAACTACCTCCTGCAGACTGAAGGAAACCTTTCCCCCACAAACAAAGAAATGTATTCATCTGCAAGAAGCAGCAGCAGTAGGAATCCTTAAAAGCACTAGCAACAACCTATTTAGCTGCAGAGTGAGTTGCATTTTAGAGAAATGCCATCAATAATGAAAAAATACTTTGGCTTCACGGTGTACTTAACAATCCGTATATGATCTGATTTAGAATCCTTAAGAACTGACCTGGAACAAGCACAATGCTGTGTTTAAAGATTACAAGTACAAAGATATGTATAATTTAATCGAGAAGGAGTTACTAACTTCTTTGGTAAAATGATGGCAGAACTAAAGTAAGTCTAACAATGCAATGCTATACATGTCTATTTATAAACCGCACTGAGTTCAATGGAACTTACTCCCAGGTAATACGTGTGTATAAGACTGCAGCCTCAAAAGCCAATGCTGAACATGTTTAGTTGAAAGGAAGCCCTCTAGTGCTAATAAGTTTAGTGAGACTAACTTTTCTTAGAAATTGCTTCTCATAGCCATCTAAAATTCCATAGCATCTCCTGCTTCCCTAAATCAACACACCATATTAAAAATGAAATTAGGTAAATATTTCTTTATTAAATGATTAATTTCATAAATAATTTCTCTTAATTCATTGAATATAAAATTAAATCATTTACAACTTATTCCAGTATTAGGGATTTTTTTTCCTCCAAAAAAACAAAAAAGCTACATTTTGATAAATAAAATATTCAGCTTTAAAAAGAACCGATTTCTGTTTGTGGGTATGAAATATATAGCTGGTGCCTATAGCTGCCATAGGCGAGGACTCCAAAAGTGCCCACCATAGGAAGGAATGTAACCTCGGACAAAAGTTTGGAACAACAACTAAAGCATGATATTATGTTGAACAGTAAGAAAATGAAGGTTTTCATAACCGGAACAGACGGACAAAGTATAAACAGATCAGTTACAAACAGAAATCGGTCATCATGAAAGTGCTCCAAAATGAAGCAATAAGATTGCTCCAGTACTATGAAGCTTTAAGTATGCTCAAACTGTTGCATTAGTATCCAGTTGCACAGTGCATTTTGTGTGTGTCTCAGTGTTGCCCTCCAATGGACAAACGCACCACTTCCGTAAGAGTTCATTTCTCCACTGTTACTTCAAAAAAATAAAAAAAAATGGAGCAAGCCTTCCGCTCAAGCCTGCACAAATCACAACCTAGTCCCTAAATTTGTGGATGTCATTGAATAGCCGGTAATTAGGATAGGCCTCGTTTGCATGGGGGCAGTTGTAGTTGCATCTGCAAGACTGGATCATCATGACGTTCTTAGTGAAGGTCTCTCCGTCGTCGCAGCGGAAACGGATCTTGACAGTCCTGGTCTGCTGAGGCGTGCAGCATCTGCTGTCCACACAAGAGCCGCAGTACTTGGGCCGGTACTTCTTTACGCTGGAGCAACCTGCGTAAGTGAACTTGACTGGCGCTTGGGACTTCTTGGTCTTTGTGCATTTCTTCCCCTTCTGAAAGGAAGAGATCAACAGCGTAAGTTAGGTTGCAATTCCAGCCAAAAGGCTCCCTCCACCCAAAAACGACCTGGGAATTGTTGTGGGACTGTAAAGAGGACTGTGTTGTTTTTACCTTTAAGGAGTCGTAGCTCGGTTGTCCGCAGGGTCTCACTTCACATATCCTGGTCTCTTTGACCAGTCTGCAGTCGGGATTATCGTTGGTGACTCGGGTGGAGACGCCCGTCCCGCAGGTCTTTGAGCACTGGGACCACGAGGTTGTCTGCACAATGCACTTTGGGTTCTCAAAGAAGTGAGTGCGTGGCTCAGATTCAAAGACTAAAAAAATAGAAAGGAGGGGGAGAGAGAAAAGAACAGTATAAATTTCTCATTCTTACCAGCTCTTTGTTTCTCTTCTCATCAACATGCATAGCAAAACACTGTAGACAGATAATCCCCCACGCTAAAGAATTTCCAGTGGTAATCCCCCCTCCCCCTCCCTGGCAGAAGAACAACATGACCCTGGTCATCTTAAAACTCACCGGGTAACATTTTCAGCCCTCCTTTCACGATGGCTATGAGCTCATTGTTCCTGGTTAGCTCTCCTTCGGAAGCATCCCGACCAAACTCTTTGTCCATGAAACCTTGCAGGTCATCCAGGTTATCTTTGGAGTCATCACAGACCCATTCCTCGCAGCACTGGCCAGGGACTTTCACTAGCCTTGGGTTAGGGCAGCCCAAGTTAGGAAGGGAGAGTTCTTGGGGGCACAGCGGGATACAGCCAACCGCTCCATCGATGCATGTGCACTGGTGCTTGCAGTTGGGCTGGAAACTTTCTCCGTTCTGGTAGATTTTGGAGTTGTACTCACAGGGTCTCCCTTCTGATTGTGCTGCAAAGATTAGGAAAGAGGAGAGAGAGTTGTAAATGGGGGCTCAGTCTGCTGAAGCAGGGTGTGTGTTTCTCCCCCCTCGTTTTTCTTTCTGCTCTGTTAAATTCGATTTATGGTAAAGTTCCCTGAAATCCCCAAGAGCTCTAGGCTAGAACAATAAGTTAGTCAGGAATCACTTTTCCTTATGCGCTGTTAGTGCAGCCCAGACATAGTGAATTGCATTCCAGACTGTTGAAGTCATATGCCCTTTTGCCAATCTACCAACAACAAAGCATAACCATACATGGACTGAAAATTACTAAACTTCACCGCTACAAGGACTGGTTGGTGTTATATATATATATATATATATATATTTCAAAGGGAGCCAAAGCCACAAGCTTTTTACCTCTGCAGATCCCCTTCGGAGCTGTGGAGCTGGCGCCGAAATTGCATTCCAGTCCCTTGGTGTGATCGCAAGGCTGCGTCTTGCTGCAGTCCTCGTTGAGCTGTTTAGCACAGACTTTACAACATCCACAGCTGTCCAGGACCAGACCGACTCCCGGGGCACATCTGGGGACCTCCAGGGGGCATTGGCAAGCAGCTGGGCAAGAAGAAGAAAGCACCTGGGGAGGAGAGACGGATAAAAAGTTTGGTGAGACACAAACAGGTACAACTAAGCAAAGCAGGAAACAGTCGGCCTCCCTGCCATAAATGCAGACCAAAAACACAGGCACGTCACCTTTGATCATTGCCACTTCAGAGCTCAAGTTCCTTATATTTCTATGAACTGGCAAGAATACATTGGCTTCCCTCACAACAGGCGTGCCGGCTGCCTCTGCCTTCTCCCAACTTAAGTATATGCCTCCCCAAAGCCACACTATATCTTATTTTTTTAAAAAAAAACATTTCTGCCCACAGTAGACCAGAGAAGGCAAGAATCCACAGCAAAGGAGAAAGAAACGTCCACACCTACCCTGTTTACTAACTGAAGGAGTGCAAAAGCCAGGACGAAACAGCTGGTTCTCTGAGAGTTCATCTTCGGTTCCCTTTTTTTAAGGCGAAGGATTTCTGGTCTCTTTTCTCCCTTCTTCAGCCAGAAGCAAACTTGGACAGAGAGAGAGAGAGAGAGGGAAAGTAGGACCTAAACAATTTCTCGGTGTTTGTCTGGGCGAAGTGGCGGTGACTTTTGTTGCTGTTTTGTTTTAAAGAGAGAGTCGCGAGTCCTGGAAAGCCTCGGGGGCTCGCCTTGCTTCTCTTGCGGGGAAGGCGGAGAGGAGGACCCGGCTGCTTTCTCTTGGCTCTCGCTGCTCGTGGCGCCGCGCACTTTCCCGGGGATCCCTTTGCCGTCTGAGGAGGCTCCGAGAGGGAGCAGCCTTATATAGTGTGCAGACGCCGCGTGCTGCAGCTGCACTGACGTTGAGCGTTCCAGAATTCTAAAGCACCAGGAATTGTAAGGCATCTCAGGAATGTTTCCTTGGCGCGGTTTGCATCCAAGCTCCGCCCTGTCTAAGCTGCACTTTTTCCCCCTCGCCGTCTCACAAGCAAGAAAACAGGTTCTCCCTCCCCTCCCCTTTCCAACGCTTTTAAACAATCGCGGAGTTATAGATTGTAATATCGCAACACGCACGCCTCTCTTTTTTGGGGGTGGGTGGTGGGTGGGTGGTAGAAAATATTTTGCTTGGCTATAAAGATTTCTTCTCTTTGCCACCCCCCCCCGAAACTTTCCCCGTTTGCAGCCTAGGAAACAAGCGCGTTAGACATATTGTCCCGGTGTGTTTGCTAAATAGCTTATATGCTATTGAAGATTAAAGGGGAAGGGGTTGAGGGGGAGGGGGAAGAGGCATGCAAATTTCTTAAGACATTCGGATTTGATCCAATAGTGGTATGAAAAGGTGTATCCCTTAACTAAGACCCAGATTGCGTCGTTGAAATTTTTATTTTTATTTTTTTGAATGGGGCATGGGCAAAAGAAATTACTCCCCGTTGTTTGGACCGGTTCCAGGGAGCGGGGGGGGGGTTTCCTCTTGTGCCCTTAAGTTTTTGGGTTATGGATTATTATTTTTACCTTCGGTTACCTTGATCTCGGAAGCTCCGTTTCCGCTACTTGAGGTCATATCAAGCAGAACGTCGTCTCCAGCAGCTCCCTCGCCCTGCAGCTATTAATTAACTTTTCTGGGTTTAATTGGCACATTTCGATGGCTCGAAAAGCAGCTAGCCAGACCTCCACGCTGCAAATGTTTCCAGCTTTTCAGGGAAAAGGTTCGGCTTTTCTTATCTCTCGCTCTACCTTTTAAGACGATAATCTTTAAACTTGGGATGTTGCTGCAAGAATTTCGGGACGCTAAGAGTAAACACACACACAGACAACCTTTTTAAAGGTCCCTTTTATGATTCTTGATCCGTCTTGAAGGGGGCTGTGTGTGTGTGTGTGTGTGTGTGTGTGTGTGTGTGTGTGTGTGTGTGAAATCTGCTTCAATAAAAGCAAAATTGAAAGTGGTTCCTATGGAACAATGAACTCTCCGTGACCTTCCCCTCTAGCGTGGAATGATAAGCAATTAGAATAAAACAGCGCCTATCCCGGCTTAGCAGTATTCAAATGATGTTTTTGTTTTTTGTTTTTTTACTATAATGTGGAGAATGTTTTGAAAGCTATACAGATGATAAACCAGATATTGCAATACACCTACGGCGTTCTGTTCAAAATGCGTAAAAAATAAATAAATCCGAATGTTCCTTATTGGCGCTTTAATCACGTGAAAGGCAAACACTTTGGTGAACGTGGGCTCGCATAATAAGTCATTTTAAAAGCGATGGCGGGCCTTCAGAACACGCCTTCCTTTGCAAGCCTGTTGTTTATGGGTTTTGGGGGTTTGTTTGTTTGCTTATACAGTAGTATTTTCCTCTTCGGTTAAGTTTCTTTCCTAATGCATCTTCTCTGGTTTTAGGATTTGGGTTTTTTTTTATTATTATCGTGGAGGGCACGACGACGACACAGAGGTGTTCCTAGCTTCTGTTGTGGCGTCTTTCAACCCTCCTTCATCGCCGTAAGTATTTCCAGATGGCGATTCAGACACCAGACGTAACAATATTTCCATATTTGGTCGAGCAGTAGTCCGCATTTTCCACATTTTTCTGCACTGTTACCCAACCACAAAGCATTCTTGACAGCTTCAGATGTTGTTAAATATAGACTTCACTTTTGTTCCCAGGGCAGGAAATTCTTCGGAATTCTTGGTGGGGTGTTTTTCTTCTCCTCTCTACACCCCCCCTTTCCCCCCCCCCACACCCTTCACGCAATCTACCTATTATGGTTTAGGAGGAATTGCATTGTGGCTTTGCTGGCCTGTTAGTGACAAATACATAACTTAGAGGAAATATCCCTTGCTGGAGATCTTATTCCCCTGGGGAGGGGGGGGGGTGTTGTTGCTGCGCTTAACTTTTAATAAAGCAACTATCGATTCCGTCCGCGCCGTCTGATTTCCAACCACAGAAACGTGCTGCTCCCAAGCAGAGAGACCATGTAGCAGTGGGGGGCGGGGGGTAGGGGGGGAGAGAGAGAGGTTGTTGGAGGCGATGCGAAGGGGGGGAAAGCAATGTGATCGACCTGGCCGCCTCCCATGGCCATACGGGTTGTGTCTTATATGCGCTATCCGACGCACAGAGGGTGGCCCGTGGCGGGGAGGGGAGCGGACCCCTCACCAGCCCCGCTGCTGCTTTGGAGCAGGGCAAACCCAGACGGCTCGTCGCCGGGTCCGCACACAGGGAGGCGTTTCAGAGGGGCTGGGAGCGTGTTTCCAGGGTAAGTTGTTGCTGCTCCTGGGTCCTAATTGGAGGGGGGTGGGGGTGCGAGTGTGAGTCTAAGTGAGAAGTTGGGGGCAATGTTCGAGGAATAATAAGCAGCTTTGTTAAATCCTGCAGGGAACTTCAGAAATGACAGAGTGGCTGTTGTTGTTAGGTGTTTTTTTTCCAAGGGAAAAGGGGTTGGGTGTCTCTGCAGACAGGGAGGTAGAACCAACATAATGGAGCCCTGTGTCCTCTGAGGGGGGGGGGGGGTTGAAGCACCAGCTTGCAGAAGCAGTTTCCACGCACATATACGGTTTCCCGGTCTCTCCCCTTCGACTAAAGGACTACACATGTAGCTCAGTTGGTACAGCATGAGGCTCTTAATCTCAAGGCCGCGGGTTCGAGCCCCACATTGCAGGGGGGTTGGACTCTCGGTGGTCCTCATCGTCCCTTCCGGCTCTTTCAAATATGGGAGCATTTTCTGACTAGCTCTAGACACCTCCCCCCCCCCTCAAAAAAAGGAGGAGGAATAAACACGGGGTTGGGGTAGTATAAAAGACCTGTCTTTTTGTGCATCCTTCAGGAGGGAATTCTCCATCCCTCTATCCCCACCCCGTCAGAAGACAATATGAGGTAACCATCTGTCTAAAAAGGAATTGAGTCCAGGGTTAACGACGATTGCGTTCCCCGGTGACTGTTCACCGGAAAGGGAGAAAACTTGTTTCAGTGGCTTCTTCCCCCCCCCAAAAAAAATCAAAAACCCACGCCTGTCGTAACCGATGGGAGGGGTGCGTGGGGGTTGGAGAGGAGCCGAGGTTTGTAGTGGCGCCGCCTCCCATTTGCTCCTCGTCGGATGTCAGGCAGAAAGTGCTGAGTGGGGCAGCCAGGGAAGCTGCCTCGTCACTGTTCGGGAGAGTGGGGTTTTCCCCCACCCCACCCCTCTCTCTCTTTGCCCTCTGCAGCCGGGGTGGTGGGGTCGGGTCCCTTCCCTTGCTGCCTGGCCTTTGCTTTGGGAAACCAACGTAGCAGAGGTGGGGGGCTAGGGGTGGATGGAGAGAGAGAGAGGAGATAATTGCCAAAGTGATTTCCGGCGCGAGCTAAACAAACTCCCGAGGTTTCCAACCCCGATCCATATTTGGTGAAAGTCTTGAGGAGTGTCGTCATCCGCTAGCCACCCCCCACCCCGCAGGAGGAGGACGATGATGTAGCTAAAAGGGTAGGCGTAAGGCGCGTCCGGCTCTCCTTTTAGCAAGGCGAGCTCATTTGGGGTCGCTGACCCTGCAGCGTTCCAGAGATCCGGATCACTCGGGAATCTCTGGGCACGTGTCCCGAGCCTTTCCTAGAGAGGGGTTTTTCCTCCCTTCCGCGCCGTCGAAGATCCTCCCCGCGTGCGCTCTGCCTCGCTTTGCTAAGCCAACAGCAAACCGGGTTAAGGACTTGGTACCCCGGGGCCCTTCCTGCAGGGGACATAAGAACCAACTCCTAGAGGACGAGGTCCTTTTGCCTCACTCACCCCACCCAATAAAATATTCAAAGGGTGGGGCAAAGTTAATAGTAGGCTGTGTGTGTGATCAATTAATGTGGAGGATGGAACCTGAGGCCTCCTCTCCCCCCCCCCCCCCGGAATATTTTATTCAAGTTGGCATCCTTGGCAGGGGATGCTTGGGGTGGGGGGGAGAGGGAGAGATGAGCCATGCAGGCATCTTCGGCTGGATTTGGCAGTCCTTACTGGGTAAAAGCCTCAGCGCCTAGGGCTTGCCAATCGAAAGGTCGGCGGTTCGAATCCCCGTGGCGGGGTGCGCTCCCGCTGCTCGGTCCCAGCGCCTGCCAACCTAGCAGTTCGAAAGCACCCCCAGGTGCAAGTAGATAAATAGGGACCGCTCCAGCGGGAAGGTAAACGGCGTTCTGTGTGCTGCGCTGGCTCGCCAGATGCAGCTTGTCACGCTGGCCACATGACCCGGAAGTGTCTCCAGACAGCGCTGGCCCCCGGCCTCTTGAGTGAGATGGGCACACAACCCCAGAGTCTGTCAAGACTGGCCCGTACGGGCAGGGGTACCTTTACCTTTTACTGGCCAGAGGTGGGTGGCTAGGAGTGTGGTAGTTTAACTTCCTTTCTTAAGGTTAAGTTAAAAGGCATAGATTCTAAAATTGCCAGACTGGCTTCACATGCGACCAAGAGGAGGCGCATGGGAGCATCGCTATAGATAAGGTCCAAACTACAAGAAAGAAGATTCCACCTAAAGATTAGGAAGAACTTCCTGACTGTAAGAGCTGTTCGACAGTGGAATTTGCTGCCAAGGAGTGTGGTGGAGTCTCCTTCTTTGGAGGTCTTTAAGCAGAGGCTTGACAACCATATGTCAGGAGTGCTCTGATGGTGTTTCCTGCTTGGCAGGGGGTTGGACTTGATGGCCCTTGTGGTCTATTCCAACTCTATGATTCTATTCTATTCTAAGGTCACTGGCCAAGCGGTGGCCAACCTGAGAGGTGCATCTGGGGAAGCCTTGCAATATTACGGAGGGTGCTAAGGCCTGTTTCCAGGGCCGTACACAACCGCAGAGAATCCAAGAGTAGGCCCCAGTATTTTCTCTGTGGCACTTTGGTGCACCTCTCTTAGATCATTTGGTTGCCAGCACAATCTATTTGTTGGCTCTGTTCAATCCATAGAGCAGCACTTTCCAAGCCTTTTACTGAAGTCTGGCCTGAGACTCTTACCTGCACATCCTATTCATTTGCTTAAGAACTGGGAAGCTGCGTTCCCGGAAGCTGGTGCAGTCCTACATGCGCAGTGGCACATGGGTCCTTTCGCCCACATCTGTTAGCCTGGCGCTCTACCCTCCAGGTTTCCTTTCGATGCTCTTTTGCCACGTCTGCACAATCCATTTCCCCCGGAGTATCCTGGGAACTGTGGGTTGTTGTAGGTGCTTGGAATTGTAGCGCTGTTAACTCGTTTCATATTGTCTCCTGTGAGCATCTGTTGCAACACTGTGTCAAGGTCACTGTAACTGCAGAAATGACTGCATGGTGCACCAAGGTATAGACCCTCTAGTGCTGTGAAAATATGTCCCTAGGTCCTGATTGGCTACAGGAAATACAGGCCTTTTTGTAATAAAAGATAGTATCTGGCTTTGGTTTGAAGGCCCCCAGTTGCAAAACCCACATGTGCCTGGATACAGCTTGTCGGTTCAGTAGCTAATCTTAATGATTAGTTAGTATTAGGGTGGGAGCAATCTAGTTCTGTTATTTTCTATTCTGTACCTGACTTCCCAAAATTAACTCTACACTGCTGGCCCTTTTTCAATTGCCCTTTCTTGGTCCTGGGTTTATAACCTCCTTAATGAAGCATTGCATTTTCGCTGCTGTGGCTTCTTGGCGTAAACTTGGCTCTGAATCTGGATGCTTGGCTCCAGGCGACTGGATAAAGTGTGTGGGCTTGCAGCTCAAAAGACAATGAATGGGACTGTTTGGCTCCTGTTTTTGTGAATCCCAAGGATGTCAAGATAACAGCCTGAGTTTCCCCTGGCTCAGCTTGCGGAGCTACAGGTTTGATGGCCATATTACCTGGCAGGGTTGGTTTTCACCCTAGTCAATGATCATTCAAGCATCCCTTACACCAAAGGAACTCCTGGGAGCTCCAGGTCTAAGGGCACCCTTCCAGGAGAATCCTTTACATGGCAGCAGGATGGGATGAGAGCGAAAGGAAAGACAAGATAAAACTGATAAAGCTCACCTTACCAAAACTATTCCCACATATTTTCTTCCCCTAAGAGAGCTCATAATTTCTTTCCCTCTTGGTTTGCCCCCTGGCTCTATCCCAGTAAATGTGATATCAAACCCACACACTTCACACGGTCCCATTGGGAGCCTCTAAAGCAGGGGCGAATTCGTGCCATTTTACAGTCCTGAGCTGAATTTTAAGGAGTTGAATCCCGCAGCTACGTGAATGACTTTTGAATTCAGATTTCCCTGTGAGCATTTCTCAGATGCTTTTCTGCTGCAGTCTTTTCTGCAGTCTGTACCTTAGAGAATGAATCTGCTTCTCTCTAGACACACATTAGGATAGCATATATGTATATATATTTTCCTTCAAGATTGCTGATTGCCGTTATGTCATTAAGGGGGTTTGTCCCACAGAGGGAAAGAGTGTAAAAGAAGACTGGAATGATTCTGTTTGTTTCTAAATGAAAGCCGTACAATTCCTCCCAGACAGGAGGCAATGTTGAACACAATCAATTGCATTCTGTTTTGATCTGAACATTTCTGCCCGAGGAAAAGCCTTGCATTCGTTTATTGTAAGCATATGCCAGGGCTTCTATAGCAGTGGTTCCTGAGGCGATTTAGCTGCAACTACAGGTGCTGCCACAGGCCATGCATGGTGAATTCAAGACCAGCCCTTCAATATTCTCCTTTATCGATGGAGCAAATACTGCTTCACTGAATTGTGAGAGGGGCAGGATCTGCAATTGTAGGAACCAATCAGTTGGAGGGGTGGCTTTTCTTCTCTTCCACATCCCGGGCCTTGTTATCCTGAGGCAGTGGGCGATCTCCATCAACGTTTCTTCTTCCTCAATCCCTCTCCCATCTATTCCTACATTTATCTCCCATGAGCCCAGTCACTTCTTGCCTCTTTGCTTCTTCTCCTCCATCCCATAGTATAGGGATGACTAACCTGTGGCCCTCCAGATCCTGCCAGACCAGAGTTTGCCACCCTTGGGCCTCCAGCTGTTTTTGGACTACAACTCCCATCATCCCTAGCTAGCAGGACCAGTGGTCAGGGATGATGGGAACTGTAATCCAAAAACAGCTGGAGACACAAGTTTGGGAAACCCTGTGCTAGACTCCCATCAGTCCCAGTCAGCATACCAGTGATGGGAGTTGCAATCTATTACCATTTGAAGGTCCACAGATTAACTGTACTCTTCTTGGGAACAGACTTTAAATAGATTTCAGAAGTTCAACACAGAACATCTTTGCGCCTATAGCATGAAGGTGACTTTGCCCCTCCACACAAACCCCTCTTCCCCAAATAATAATTCACAATTCTCGTCATGGAAGGAAATCCTACTGTTTGGCTTGCTAGCACCAGTTGCATGCCAGCTTTATGATGCTTTGGCTGGAGGCGGAAACCAGAATTCCAGCCGGTCTTCTTGGTCAGCCAGGGCTCATGAGGCAGTGTTGTGTGCTGTGGGTTTCTGCTGTGCTGCACTGACTTCCTGGAGTAGCTTGCAAAGACATGACAACATCAGCAGCAGGAGCTGACCACAGCATAAACACAGCATTATGGCATGTGGACTTCAGAAACTATCAGATAAAGTTGCCCCTTCCTTGACATGCCAGGAATTGAAGCTTGAACTTCTAGTACAGGCTACAATGGGAGAGAGCAGAACTTGACCCTATTGTGCCCTACTGGGTCGTCTGAGTTTCCTGTGTTCATTTAGGGACAGTAACTCAACCAAGGAGCATCTATTGGGGCCAAGGTTTCATTTTGCATGAATGCCCTGAAAATATATATTGAGAATGGAGATGGATGGCAGACATGTCCAAAGGCTGGTGTCTAAATGTTCTCTTAGGAAAGCTTTTGCTCAATGGAAACACCTTTTGTGGTGTTCTTTAACGTTTCCAGATTGGAGTTTCTCCTTCCTATGTCTTTCATTCTTCTCCTTTTCTCGACTTTGGGTTTCTTCCCTCAGCCCTACACTTTTCTGCATTTAATGTTTGCGCTTACCTTCGAATGGGCCTCTCCTGCTGCCTTTGCCAGACCACTGGTTCCTGCAGCCCTAAATCATCCCTTCAGTAGTAAATGTCTTGGTTCTGTGACTCACAAGGGAGGTGAAAAGCTGGGGAGGGGGCCAGCTAAACATGGAAATGCATAGAGAAGACAGCGGAACTGAAGTATGACCTCAGTGTTTAATGTTCAAGTGGTTTCAGGTTTTTGCTTCCTTGGTTTGCACAAAGTTAACGCAGTATTCTTCAGGAACAAATAGACAAGTCTACATTCCTTGTGCTACATCTGTATAAACAAGGCCTGCTAAGAACAGGTTCTGGGTGCTTTTTCAGTCCCTGGGAATAAAGATGTTCTTTCATTCCTGTGCCTCTCCTTTCTTCTGCTGCTGTGTCTTTGCAGATCTCATGGTTCATCTTACCTACAGAGCCTTCTGGAACTTCCTGTCTCATTTGCTTATTTTTCTTCAGGGAATTAAAAAGGGTGTTTGTGGAAATCAAACAGTTACCCTGGTGTTATTCAGAATTGGGGGTTCAGGACAGAAGGTGGATGTTGAAAAATGTTTCATTTCAAATCGAAGAGGTGCAGGGGCTTGAGCAGGAAAAGCTATGTTGCTTTTCCTAGAAGAAGCCCCATCCCCTAATGTGGTTGTGGTTACTTAGTGGTGAGGGAAAGGTCCTTGGTACATGCTCAACAATACTCACTTTTTATTGTAACCAGTGTGGATGGTGCTGGCATTTCAAACCACTTCAGAGGCTAAGCCAAGCCCTAATCAGCCCTGAACCATATATTGGATGTGAAGAAAATATGTACTAAATCGTGCAACTTTTTTCCAATAATGTGGAATCCAAATAAAAATAAATGCAGATTTCTAAGAGCCAGAAGAGACAAAACATTTTCATGTGGTGGTGAAAACATTTATATGTGGCGGTGAAAAAAACACCTCATGAAATCTTTATGCTGTTTTTCATCTGAACAGGAGAAGGCTATTGTGACTGACCTGTGAACTTTTAATAACCCGTAAAATGACTGGACAACGAGGGACATTGGAGGGACAATTGCAAGCTAAACAAGAAGGTGAGACTACTCAACTTTTTGAAAGGTTATTGACTTCCTTATCACAAGTTCTGGCATGGGAATTTCTGTCTGATGTGTGTTTCTGTGTTCTGAAACTCTTCTGAAATCAGATAGAAGGAGCATAGCTGGGTGATGATGATGAGATCACTGAGCAATTACATTTGATATGAGCATTTTTTTTGCCGCATAGCGTGACAATCTTAATTGAAACACCTACCCTGTTCTTATACACATTTACTCATTAATGAAAGTAGCATTCTGTTCCTAGCTGCTACTAAGAATATACACACCAAGTTTCAACTTTCTTGAGTGCCTAGAAGCGTCTTAGCTATTTGGGGAGAACAGTTTTATCCCTCATTTCCAGGAAGACCCTTGCAGTTGTCTCCCTTTTGGACTTTTTGAGTAATCTGCATGTTTTGGGCAACCCGAGTGCCAAATATTCAGCTTCTTTGTTGTCAAGAAGTTCCTCAACCATTTGGAGTGAACTTTTGAGCTCCCTGTTTTGACAGAATAGTGTTTTTAGCTTTGGATGACATATATTCCAAGTTTCAGAGCTCTAGGTCCTTGGGAACTTTTCTAACAATTTGGATATCCCCGTCAGTCGGACACAAGCGTGCAAGACTCAAATCACCAGAACCAGTTGAGACGAAATCAAGAGACCAAATAAATGCAAAGGAAACACAAAACGAGTTCTTCTATAACTTCTAAATTTTAGTTACAGCCTCAGTATGATCTAGTTTCAATTTAGCTCCAATGTGCAAGTAACATGCTACCTTGGGTTGTGGCTTTGTGCATTACGCAGAGGGTTTGAAAGGAAGCGGGAGCACTCTTAGTCTTCTGCACTTCAGGTTGATGTGCGAAGAAGTAACTCAGGCTTCTTCCCTGCAAAAAGATGTGTGATCTGTCTGTGGCAGATGTTCAAGTTCCCCTTTCATTAAAGACATTGGGAACATGAAAAGCAAAAGGTTGATTCATGCTTTCATCTCCCCCATACTTGCCACAGGCAAAGCTTCTATATGCAGAAAGATATGCCAGGGCTGATGATGGCTGTTGTGTGCGGAGAGATAACCTAGTGCATTTGTGAGCAGCAGCCAAGGATGTAGAGGGAATAATGGCTGAGTCCATGCATAGTGTTAATGACGTAATTGTTTCACATGGTTATTTGCAGAAGGAAGCAGCATATGGAATATGTGGTCCTTTCTCTTTATTATTATGCATTATTTTATCTAGGGTACTTTTAGCTCCCTCTTTGTTAAAATAAATCCCGCAGCGGAAACAATATCACAGCATATGTTGAGGACTATAATCATGAACACAATAAACAACGAACCAATTCTAAAACAAAGAGCAAACAGTAAATATCGATCAAATCACAGATCAGTTCAGCCAGTTTGCAATATACGTAACTTTGTGTTATACTTTTGTTACGCCCACTAGGCTGCAGGGGCCAGGAAACAAACTGGCTGTCCTCTTTGTGGCTTGGTAGCAGTCGGTAAAGACTGCAACATGTATAGTAGCAGAGGAGGCGCTGAAGATTGGGGGGCTGGCAGAGCACATATGGTGCGTGATGTCACGCATGTGAGAGCAACTTCATGCATGTGACATCATGTGGCAGCTTCAGGAACAGCTGGGGCCTCCTTTTACATCAGGAGGAGGAGCTGGCCACGGAAGCCGTGCCATGCTTGGCTCCACACTTGGCCTCCTCTCCCCCCCCCCCGATCATTCGGGGTATTGGAGGACCTGCACCCCCAAAATATTTTTTGGGAGGGGAACATAGCTGAGCCCCCACGAGGTTGTGCCCCTGTATAGCCCCTGTATGTTCCTGTAATGCGCGTTTCTGTTATGCTTTTACCTGTGACAGAAGGTGTTCTTGTGATAGTTGCCTTCTCATGATCATTGAACCCTTTTGCCCCAAACTATCTCCTACAATCTCACCAAATCCCTCTGTCGTGTTTTATGCCAAAGTCAATCATGTTTGCTCGAGAATGACTCAGTGGCTTGGATCTGAGCTTGTTTTTGGTTTGTTAATGCAAGGCAACATCCCAGTTTCCACTCATTGCCTCCTCCCAGAGCCACTACCTGTGCCACATTGTTCCAGAGGGTCTCCCAGCTCCTTAGAAATGGCTCTTTAGGAGGTGCAGCGAGAAGGAGAGGGTAGGAAAGTGCCAGTGTGCCATCAGATGCATTGCAAGACTACCAGTTCCATGATGCAGTCTGATGTTGGAGAAAATATGCATGATTGCGAGTGATTCAAAGCCATTAATACATGCAGCCATGAGCCTAAATAGTATCTTGGTCCTAAATTGCTTTGAATAAAGGTAAAATGCCAGGAGAGTGCACATTGAATTTTAATTTGACTTTCTGCAAAAAGTCACTGTTGGGGCTTGGATAATGGAAGTGGAAGCACACTTTTCTTCTCTACATTTTGCACATAACTTCTGCAAACCTGTTAACAGATTTTGCTTGCAGTCGGGATTCCAGATTCTTTCGTGAATATGTGAGCTAGTCGCCAGCTCCAGTACTCCTTTTCTTGTATTTTTCCTTAAAGGTTCTTGCAATGTGCTATATCAAAATGTTTTCATCATCTCCTGAAGTTCATATAATGCTTACATTAATATTTTTTTCCACTTCTATATGACCCAAAAGCGTGTTAGGCATTTAGAGAACAAAGCGAGAAAGGTGCTGTCCTTTCTCCAAGGAGCTTAGAATCTAATTTTACACATGACGGAACAACAAGGCCATGGCAAACAATAGGAGAGATGGGGTGAAAAAGAACAAAAGATCCAGCACGCTAGGTAAGCTTCAGTCATCCATTCAAAGAGCAAAATATCACCATGTAACTTAGGTGACCGCCTGCTCGCAAAATAAAAGCCACATAGCCAGAGCAAAGAATTAATGAGCACCCCTTGTGCGGAAAGAGGTCTGCGTGAATTTTAGATTTAATATCACAATCCGAAGAATGTGCAAGTTAGTCAAAGCTGAAAGTCTGAGAATAATTCTAGCTTTAATAAAATTATCACTTGTGTCAACGTTATTTATATAGACGTCCCCTCTTTATCCTCCCTTCGTATTCATAGAATCCACTGGATAGATTATAAAAGCAATACATAACTGTACTAAAAACAGCAACTAAAAAATAGAACAATAGGAAAAAATGCCTTAAAAGCTATGATGTCAACTATAAATTCAGGAAAATAGGGTGGTTTTGGTTAGGTGCCCAGTGAAAGGCTCCAGGTGAACTTCTCTAGGAAAGGAGTTTAAAAACTAGGTACTCTTTCTGGTAACACCTGCCTAACTTGTGACATGGGAGAACTCAGAGAAGGGCCTCAACTGCCAGTATTAATTGGTGGTCAAGTCCTTGGTCCAGTGCCATTTTATTGGGAGCGGGTGGCACTGTGGTCTAAACCACTGAGCCTCTTGGGCTTGCCAATCAGAAGGTTGGCGGCTTGAATCCATGAGATGGGGTGAGCTCTAGTTGCTCTGTCCCAGCTCCTGCCAACCTGGCAGTTCGGAAATACGCCAGTGCAAGTAGATACAATAGATACCACTGTGGCGGGAAGGTAAATGGCCAGCATTGTGAATTGTGCCTGAAAAGAAAGTGGGAACCAATAGAGCTCTTTCAAGATTGAGAAACACATTCATCCATATTTTGTGGGATACCTTAACTGTGTTAAAACTGGCAGAGAACTAGTCTCCTGCTTGCACATCAGTACAGCCTGGGATGATGATCAATGGAGGTCCATGTGGAACAGAGCGGTCCAACTTTTCATGCCAAGTGGGTTGCAAGGGTACTTCAACAGGGAACTCGTGGTCCACACACTGCCTTGTGGAGGCTGTGTGAGGAACAAGACCAAAAGTGAACACACACACACCAGCCCTCATGTTGCCTTCCCAAAGCTGGCTAAGTGTGGCGCTGGGCTTTAGGAAGGAAGCACGGGGTGCTGGCAGGGTCCTGGGAACCCCTCCCCCACTCCTTCCCAATGCTGGGAAAGTGCTTTTACATGTACGTCTCAAGGTAATTTACAGACATTGTCTATGGGACAATGTGGTTCTTGGCTCAAAAAAGGTTAGCTACCTCATATCTGGTCCCTCATTTCCAGGAACTGGAATGCAGAAGCATGCATCTCACTGAACATGGAGGTCCACATATTTGTGGAGAAATTTCCAGAGGATTGTGCTGACCTCATATCCTATGAGTTCGTTTCTGTCCCAGGCCATATAAGTTCCAGTCAGGAAGGGGGGAGGGAAACCACTGACGCAGATGTCACCTAAACCGACATAGCTTTCGTTGTCACAATGACTACAAATAGAATTTGGTCACTTAAGCAGTCGACTGAACAAACATATAGGATGATCAAACTGCTGCTGTCCTAATTCAGAAGAAAGCTCCACTTACCTATGTGGTTTGGCTAATTTATCAACAGGAGACAAGTGAACAGACATGATGTCACTCTTATATTCGTGGAGGCATTCCAGGAAACATTGGGGTCAACATACCTGACTTACTGACGAATGATTTTTTTTTTTAAACACACACACCGACCACAAAGACCCCCATTTAAATTAGTATTTAAATTATGCCTTCCGGTTTTATTTCAGTGAGAGTATAAACCATGTGCAGATAAACTAAATATGTAGTCCTCCTTATGTTGTCATGCTGGATGTAGTGATTGTAGAGTTACTAATCCTTGCTTAAGCTCTTTGCATGACACCTTAGCATAGGAATACAGTGGAAACTCGTGTTACGTACCGCCCTCCTTGCGAACGCTGTGGGTTACGAGCTCCGCTAACCCGGAAGTAGATGCTCCCGGTTGCGAACTTTGCCCCGGGATGCGAGCGGAAGTCGTATGCCGGCAGCGCTGCAGCAGCGGGAGGTGCCATTAGCGAAAGCGCGCCTTGGGTTATGAATGGTTTCAGCTTAAGAACGGGCATCCAGAACAAATTAAGTTCGTAATCAGAGGTATTGTCCCCAGCAGCAGAGTTTAAGCACAGGGCAAAGAGGCAAAGGGAATTGTAGAATCATAAGAGTGGGAAGGGACCCTGAGGTTCATCTAGTCCCTGGTTCCCAAACTTGGGTCTCCAACTGTTTTTGGACTACAACTCCTATCATCCCTATCTGGCAAGACCAGTGGTCAGGGATGATGGGAATTGTAGTCCAAAAACAGCTGGAGACCCAAGTTTGGGAAACACTGGTCTAGTCCAACCCCCTGCAATACAGGAATCTTTTGTCCATCATGGGGCTCGAACCGTGATCCTGAGATGAAGAGTCTCATTTTCCACTGGCTAAGCTATTAAGTCCCATTATGCAAATGGAAATCCACTCGCACAAAACTGAATTTCACTTATGACTGTGTCTGTTAATTTGTCATATTTCTTTTGATATGGGCAATGGGTTCACCAAACGTTTGGGAAGGAGGTACACATATCACTTTTTTTTTTTGAGTAACTTTATTTCAAAAAGAAAGGGGATGTTGCTGTCAGTGCAGCTTTTCCCATCACAGACTGAAGCAGAAATCACTTAGAAGCTTGTATTTTATACTTCAGTACCTTCCTTTCCGAGGGACGCGGGTGGCGCTGTGCGTTAAACCACAGTGCCTAGGGCTTGCCGATCAGAAGGTCGGCGGTTCGAATCCCCGCAACAGGGTGAGCTCCCGTTGTTTGGTCCCTTCTCCTGCCAACCTAGCAGTTCGAAAGCACATCAAGTGCAAGTAGATAAATAGGTACTGCTCCGGCGGGAAGGTAAACGGCGTTTCTGTGCACTGCTCTGGTTCGCCAGAAGTGGCTTAGTCATGCTGGCCACATGACCCGGAAGCTGTATGCCGGCTCCCTCGGCCAATAAAGTGAGATGAGTGCCGCAATCCCAGAGTCGGCCACGGCTGGACCTAATGGTCAGGGGTCCCTTTACCTTTATCTTCCTTTCCAGGAAGCCTGGCAACTAACTAACTAACTAACTAACTAAATCTCATAATTCATCCCCCTACTGGCTGTGGGCTCAGTTCCTCTGTACCCTCTGTACTTGCTTCTCAGCTTCCCCGCCTCCATCCATTTGTCTAATCGCCTTGCAAAGTTAAAATGAATGGCTGATACTACGTCCTGTTGCAATGAGTTCCATTAATTTACGCTAACATGCACAGTCCTTTAAAAGATTGAAGCCCTGTCACTTTTGGAATGCAGATAACTGTGATCTGACTCTGAAATAATAATAAAAATGCAAACTTCTACGCGCATTACTGTACTATAAGCAGAAAACATTCTGCATTAAATCTTAACGGAGTTCGATGTACCGAAGTCCCACTTGCTCACAGTGAGATACATGCCCAATAGTCACATCTGGTGCCCAGTCCACACATTTTACTACGGGAGAGAGGCAAGAATTTCCTTTTGGATGTTGTGTGAGAGGCAGGTGACTGTGTCAGCTCCACATCTGCATTCTCTTCCGGGTCATATATAATGTGCAAAATCTGTAGGTCACAAATGCACAGCAATCTCTTGACTTTTCTTCCTTCATGTACCGAGCCCACTGAAATACACTGAGGGTGTCAGGTGCTGGTGAGATGATACGAGTGTTTCTTCTGTGTCATTTGCTTTCTGATGTCACATTCACACATGCAAATCACCACTTGGTGCTGCGGGATGAGGGACCCCATCGCGTCTCATCGTGGCTGGAAGTCTTTTCGCTCCAGGAAATTATCGCTATTCACTCTCTGTTCTTCTTCTTTGCAAAGTCGTCTATATCAGTTTCTGTTTGGCATCCTGTCCATCCTTAGCCACGCATGGCATTGCTCTTGGAGATAAGGCCTTCCTGCGGAAGAGTGGGCATTTACAATGTCATGGGACCTCCACATTTAGGCAGCTTTGTGTTCCTGGGAGGAAAAGCCTTTGAGAAGGAGAAAACGTAAGCAGACACGATGTCATCTTTTCCTACCGATAGGGAAGACTTGCTGGCAGCCAAGAAATCATGCATGTGCTTTAAGAGTGATGGTTGACACAGCGTTTCTATTTAGGAATGTACAAGGACCTGCCCACCCCAATATTACACGCCTGTGAATAAAGCAAATGGTGGCATGCGAAGCTAACCTCTTAGCACGACTGGTTTCCAAAACTTGATGTTATTTCATACCTGATGTTCCTGGTTCATCTAAACGGAGTGGAGTGATGGGTTCGGGCCAGTGGGAGGAGTGAAATTTCAAAATTCTCTTATTTCTCCATGAGACTAGAAACAGATCTTAGGAAAGAGATGAGCAAGGTTTGTAACTGTGCTCTCCAAAAAACATCCTCGACTCCTGTCCCTTCCAACCCTACAATTCTGTGATTCTATAGCTGCATGTGCAATGCATAATTCTTACTTTGACATCCTGCTTTGTCAGTCAGAATTTTAAAGCAGTGTAGATCACACATCCCTGGGAATAAAAGTACATTTCCATGTTATGCAGCTTGTGGGGTGTAACTACATCTTTCATTGTGGAAGATGAGTGGCTTTTATACTGGTGACGTAAAATCCATTCATTCACGGTGCTTGCTTAAGGAGCCTTTTTTGTTTTATCGTGGCAACGTCAACGGTGGTTTCCCAGTGAGGGATTCCTGGCCACATCTGGCTTCCTAGATTATACCATAAAGTGCTACACAGTTTCCCTAGGATCACAGAAAAGAGACTGGATTTTACATATTTGGACATGTCTAGACACTTTCATGATAGCTCTGGGACGCATAAGCAGGAAGTGCAGTAAGACTGTGGTAGAAATGTTTGTCGGTACATATGCCACCGCCGATGGTAATGGAAAGAAAGCATGGCCATGTTCCATGGGCATTTTTTGTGTTGTTTCGGAAAGGTGTTGTTTTTTCTTATCAGTATTGACAATAGCACACGGTAGAGATGCAGAACCTGTGGCCTCTAGATGTTTTCTGGACTCTCAACTCCCATCAACTCCAAGAAGCAAGGCCAGTTGTCAGGAACGGTAGACATTTCAATCCGATATCATTTGGGGGTTCACCAGTTCCCCATTCCTGGCATAAGGTAAAGACTGTGCCAGGAAGCACCTTTAAATACTGCATTAACTTAGTTATTTAATATAGTTAGAGAAGCCGAGATTCCTAGTGTGAAGTGTTAACATCGTGCCAGAACATTAAATTATCCAGGATACTTACTGACAAGTATTTCCTCCAGCAAACAGTAAAAATCCAGCTCCTGCGTCTGTTAGGTATACAATAAAATTATGAATTGACGCAAAGCTATCCGCCCGTAGCGCAGTTGACTTTTATATGCCATTACACTTTTGACCTTTCTTTCGGTTTTGCTTCTTCACCTCCAGCACTGTCTTTTTGCCTAGCTCTCTTTTTAATTGTAGGGTGTTTGCTGTTCCAGCAATCTCCCTTGCTGGAATACAGCACTTTGTGGTGTATGGAGAACTGATGGCAGCATGAGAAGTGATATTGCCCTTTCATGCCAGGTAACGGGGAGATAAGTAAATACTGTCTATACCTGGTGGTAACTGACATAACTTAAATTAGGAAGGGTTTGCATTTTCAGAACGTGTTGGATATAGAATCCTGGGCTCTGCAATGGCAAGGGAACGATCCCAGATTGGGGAAAAATGTCATCTTGTTCTACTGGCAAAACTTTTTCAACATATGCCTTGTAAACAGCAAATGTGTAGCGTACAGATTTCCTTGTCCACCTTTTATGCTGACTTTTCTCAGCTTAACAGCAAAGGCAGACAGTCTGTTTATAGCCTGTTCCATGTGCTAGCACAATGCTGTACTGTTTGGCTTGTGAGCCCTGGAGGGGAATGTTTTAAAAATATAAAATGGTTCCATTGACTTTCTTCTTCTTCTTCCTTAATTCGGGAAAACATTGCTGTTAATATTAGCTGGTGGAAAAGCTTCCTTTTAAGAAAAATAGCAACTCAGTCCTATATATGAAGCTTGAACTGTTGACACAAGAGAAAAGGCTAGAATGTTGTTAGAGTAGGTGCAATAGTGTTCAGAAGGGCTGGATCGAGGGTGCAGTAAGAGGAAATTCCTCTCTGTCTCCTTAACATATCCTGTGTAGGAGGCAGTCAGAATAGCAACCCTTGAACTTAATGGAGCACAGAGCTAATGTCCAAATATTATTCCTGCATACCTGCATAACCACCGGAATGATGGGGGTAAAGAAGCAAGCCAGGTAGAAGTGTGGCTAACTTTCAGCTGTCCCCAGAAAACCCTGTGGATTGTCTTCTGCTACCACAGAATAATCACTCCCCTATAGAGGAAATAAGCGTCTTTGTTCTTCCCATTGATTTCAAGGCACCTTGAATGTTTCCCGTTGCCCTGCAACCAGTGTTGAGCTGACTCATTCAAGAACAGTAACACTGTTTAAACTCTGCAATGGCGAGGGAGGGGTCAATGTTGGTGCCATTTTGAAAAGTAATGCACAGGTATGGGGAGACATCATTGGACTGAATCACATGCCGTTGTGGTTCACATGAACACCACTTGAACTTTGTACGACTTGAACCAGCAGAATGGTAACAAATCTTTTTAGTCTTAATTCCATTAAGCCCTACTCCATAAGCACTACTTAGTAAATTCAGCACTACCTACGTACCTGCTTAGTAAGCAGTAAGTTGAATGCTAGAGGATGTGGGTACTCCTCCATCTCTATCCCTCCATCTCTGCAGCTTACTGAGCCTTGCTCTTGATCTTCTCCCCCAATCCCCATCCCCGATTCCCAGGTCCATCACCAGTTGTGATTTGCAGGTCAGCCCTCTATGATTCATGGCTTTCAGATTCCAAGTTGATGCTTTTGCCTGATACACAACCTTCTATATACTGGACTCCGCAACCTTCTATATACTTGGCTCCTACAGAGCCAAGTGGATATTCATTTTGTTATCTGACTCACCTTTTCTTTATCTCCACATGACAGCGAGCCTATGATCCTTTGTTTTCTTCACACTGAATACGCGTAACAAAAGTCCACACATCCAAGAGATTTGGATAGGGGAGTTCCGTTATATCTATTTCTGTGGAAAAGGGCCAACTTCTTACAGAATGCAATTCTTAGGTGGCCATATTGAACTGTGTCATGTGGAAAGAGCCACCGAGAACAGTGTGTTTGCTACTGGGGTGGCTTTGGATGAGGGGAGACACCGATTATTATTTAATTTACTATTAAAATATACTATTTATTAGATCTCTTACTAGCCATAAAGCAAAAGTAGTAGGGGCAATCTTTGGATTATATAAACACTTTACTAGTTTGCATTGAGGGTTAAAATGTTACAAATACATCCCTCATGAAATAGGACAGAAAATAATTAATATTGGTGGCGAGGTTGTAGGCTGGAGTGCAGTTGAGGGTAGAGATGGGGACCAGGCCTCTTGAAGCTGGAAAAAAAAGGGTGTCTGTAATCTTTCGGACTTAGCAGTTTCCTCTTCCCTGAATTTCTCATTCTTTTTGAAGGCTCTGCATCTCGATAGAGTCAGGGACAGCTGGCATGATGACAGGAGAAGTTAAAAAATGAATGCTTTGTCAGCCTCCGTCTGGATGCTACCATTATTTTAATGCTAATGTGGTTTCTCCTCAGTCTTTTTCCCATCTGAATGTAGGGAACTAAAGCCTCCTGATATTTATGGGATTTTACTAGATTAGCTTTTTTAAAAAAACAACCCCCCAAAAAAACTTTAAAGTAAAAGAGGCAGTTCATTCAGTAGTGGGGGTTTGCTGAAAGTGCCACCTCAGATAAAATATTACAGGAGTCAAGTAAGTATAAATAAGACTCTTGCCTATGAAATGGCTTCTTATGTGAATTTGGGATTAAGGCCAAGAGTATGTCTAGGTTTTAGGGAAATTTATTAGCCGAGGTCAACTGTATTTCTAGGACTCGGAAGATGGGATGGCAAAGAATTTGCCAGTTGGAGTCAGCTACATCCTCAAGTACCATGCCTTCCTTTTACTGAGAGTTTTTTCTTTCCTCCTCTCTTTTTTATTTAACATTTTGAACTCTTAGGATGATACTGTTTGCAATTTTGACTATTATGCATCCTGAATCACAGCAGATTAGTAATAGTACCCCATACTGAACACATGAGTGCAGCACATTGTTCTTCTGAGAAACTGCCAAATTTTAATGACCCCCCTTTTTTGGAGACACATAGCTCTGCTATAGGATATTTCTCTCCCCCCCCTCCCCTCTTTCTCCTACTTTGGTAATTCCATCTGAAAGGATATACTGTTGGCCATCTTAGCTGACACACCACTTATCGGTTGCTTGCCCTTTCCCCCCTCGAATAACTTCTTACTGGTTTTTGTAAACAGGGATCATAGGAATAGCAAACGATACAAATAAATAGACCCTCCATCTGGCCGTATCAGATTGTCATGAAGTGTTGTGGAAGTAGATGGGTGTCCATGGGCTGGAGTTAGGATTCCTGCTTTCGCTTTCCAGGTATTAAGCATGGTTTGTATGAATTCATTTTCAAATTTTTAGGCCAGTTTTAAATTTTTTGCTTTAAGAAGGGATATGCGGAGGTTGGAATTTCCTCTCTCGGTTCTCTTTAAATTGGACCCATTGTTTTGTAGTATCATCTAAAACAGGCATGTATAACAGGTGGATCACGATCCACTGGTAGATCCCCTTGTGATCCTGATAGATCGCGGGATCCTTATTGATCCCTCCCCAAAGAAAGCTGAACAACTGTGTGCCCACTACCCTAAAAAAATCTCAATAATTCTGGGCAATCCTCTCCCCCCCCCCCCCCCCCGCATAAAAAAGGTAAACGACTCTGAGTCTTCCCCGAAAAGCTCAGTAACTCTGGGCAATCCCCACGCATGGTCCTCCTCCCTCCAATGACAATGCGTAGATCACTGACAGTTTTTTTATACTGGGAGTAGATCTCAGTCTCTTGGGAGTTGGACGTGCCTGATCTAAAATAAAAGGGATGGTACATCTTACTTAGGGATGTGGGTGGCGCTGGGGGCTAAACCACAGAACCTAGGACATGCTGATCAGAAGGTCAGCGGTTCGAATCCCCGCAACAGGGTGAGCTCCCGTTGCTCGGTCCATGCTCCTGCCAACCTAGCAGTTCGAAAGCACGTCAAAGTGCAAGTAGATAAATAGGTACCACTCCAGCAGGAAGGTAAACAGCGTTTCCATGCGCTGCTCTGGTTCGCCAGAAGCGGCTTTGTCATGCTGGCCACATGACCAGGAAGCTGTATGCCGGCTCCCTTGGCCAATAAAGCGAGATGAGCGCCGCAACCATCGAGTCGGTCACAACTGGACCTAATGGTCAGGGGTTCCTTTACCTTTACCTTTTTACATCTTACTTTGTTAGCAATAAAATATAGCTTCAGTTTTGGGATGACCCAGCTTCCTTACACTGTGAGGAGGTACAGAAGTTTGGCATTTATTCTGGGTCTTTTACAGGGGGGGGAACCTACTTTTCTGCCACTTTCATATCTGTTTGAGTGGAATCCAAGTTGGGAGTGATTGGAATAGAAACAGCAATTTTGATAAGACCCTCACTTTTACCATTGCTGATCTGCCTGGGAGGGTTTGCTCCATTTCCCCCCTTCAATTTTCTTAGAATTGTTTGCCATACAGGGGGATTGTGAATAGAGTGTGTTAAGGTTTCTTGTGATAATTCTTCTTAAGTATCTTAAGCTTCGTGTGACAGAGTCTAACGCCTGTGAGTTCTGTGAATACTTCTTGGATCTTAGGTGGTTCATTGAAGCATAAAGCTCCAGATTTTGAGAAGCTAACTTGAAAACCTGGTAATGTTGCAAAGTTGCTGAGCAATCGAAGTATTGCTGCTTCCGTGTTTGGCAGGTCAGGTGTCATAATCATTAAATCATCAGCAAATAGCCTGGTCGTGTAGTTTTGTTTTCCAATTTGGGCTCCCTTGATGTTCTAAAGCTAGGATGAACAAAAAGGGAGAGCGTGGAGCGAGTCTTCAAATCTCCACCAGGGTTGGACTGGTATTGTTTATCCTTACTGTGATGGAAACTTCAGAGTATATTTGTTTCAAAATATTTGATTGCCCTTTTTTTTACTGTGAGTCAAATTACAGTTTTGTGACCTGTTTAAAGTAGAACTGCAAAACAGGGCATTTCTCATCCAAACTTTTTTTCCTCCTTCCATTATCTTCCACTTAATCCTTTAAGAGTGTATCCTCCTACAACTCCTCTCAGAATCCAGCAATTCACCAGCGTCAGGGGTGACAAAAGCCCAACTGAAAATGCCATCCACCAACAGATTATATATAAAAGAGGCTTAAAAGATGCTTTTCTTTCCTTGGCTCCTCAATGTTTTGTACCCTACCGGCGCCACTGCAATCTTTCCCTAGAGTTCGGCCTCCCTCTATGGATTCCCATGTTTTGTCTTCCTCTCTGTGGCCCTCCTGTCCATTCATGTTTCTGATTTATTTCGCTCACAGTCTCCATACAGGTTGGTGATGTTTTGCTCCAGGCGATTATATTACAGGCTAAGATTCAGAGAGGGTGGAACTACGCATGAATGGATGCCCGCTGTGGGGGCAATAAGTAAACGACAAGGCACTTGCCGTCTTCTCAAAAACACAAGCAAAAAGGGCCCACCCTCCATCCATGGGTATCATTTAGGGAGGGCAAGGGGCATCTCTGTCTCTCATTCTGCACTCTGATTGACTACTGTAATAAACAGTATGCAAATAAAAAGCAATAAACTATGTGCTAAGTATGCATGCCAAAGGCACACATTCCATTGCTTCATAAAACTGAGACCTTTTGGCCTGTGTTGATAACATTGCTATAGTATGAGGTACAGCAAAGTGCTTCTTGGGTCATTCCACACCAAATCACCTGGTGCCATGTGCTCTCACAACTCAGATTTTCTTCAAAAAAAATTATTATGTGTAGATACCTATGAGATAAGCTCAAAATAATATTTTAAGATTTTTTGGTCCAAAATTGGGCGCAGGAGAATATTTTGAAATTTGAGTCGTGAGAGCACGGTCGACTATTAAAATCAGGTGATTTGGCATGGAAAGACACCCTTTTAAATAATGCTGGAAACTTCCTCCCCACTACCCTGAAATATTTCCCCCCCCCCCCAATTTGAAATGTGAGGGGCTTTATTTCTCAGGGCCCAGTGGCAGCCAAAGAGAGAATCATGACCTCTGATGCTGTTCAGGGAGGCAGGGTCACTAGCGCTGCTTAGATGGCACTGCCAAACAGGGCTTTACATCTGTCCACAAAAGAGCTCTGTGTGGTCAGTCACGATGGTTTCTATTTTACGAATGGGACACAGAGTCCAAGGAACAGGTTTGCCACCTGGGAATGGTCTTAGAGAGCCAGCCTGCTCCTGGAAGTTGGCATGGCGGCAGCAACCGTCTGGCCTGTGGTGATAACATTGGCATTCAGTTGTTTTGAGGAATAATCTGGAGTGTGTGTGTGTTGTAGCTTTCCATTTTAAAGCTTTCCTGTGGTTCTTGGCTTAGACACAGTGTTTCTCAACCTTGGGTTCCCAGATGTTGTTGGACTACAACTCCCATCATCCCTGACCTCTGGCCTTGCTAGCTAGGGGTGATGGGAATTGTAGGCCAAAAACATCCGGGGACCCAAGATTGAGAAAGGCTGGGCCTTAGAGTGTGGTCATTTCCCCCTCCAAAATGGCGCCCGTACAGCCATATCTACACCCAGAGTAGGCCCTCCTTCCCAGGCCTGAGCACTATACAAGTTCGAAAAGATTGTCTCATTTTTGGCATTGGTTATTGGGAAGTTCTCCTCTCCCCTCGCTCCACAAATATCTTAGCAAAATGCTGCGGGTCTTCATCTGGATAATAAAATAATAATACAAATAAAGCGTAGCTCTATTGCTTGTTGGGACTTAGAGACAAGAGTGGTTGAACATTCTCTCTGACTCTGATACAAATCAGTGTTTTAAAAGAAATCCAATAGAGAAATCCACTTTGGCGTGTCATTTGCAATCTTTCTGGCATCCAACTTCGCTGAGACTTTTTGGTGAAGCGCTGAGCTGAAGTGTGTGTGGGAAAGCCTTCAAACTGAACTTCACTCCTTGTTTTCTGTGTCATTTCGAACTCTGGAATATTTGTCCTTCCCTTTATTTGGACTTTCCCTGCTCTCATGAAGCATCTTTTGCTGTAGCATCTGTCAAGTCTATTTCATCCTTGTAAAAATAAAACACGTCTTTTAGCATAAATGAAAAAGCAGACAGAAGAAAGAGCAAATAAGAATCATGCTGCTCAAATTATTCATTTTAGTCCAATATAACTGCAGAGATTATGGCCTTAGTCCTTAACACTTGAGCATGAATTTGATTTAAATAAACTATTGTTTTAATAGTAATTTAAATATTTTTAAAAAATTAATACACACGCCTTACCATGTTTACCTATTGAATATAAAGGGGCTTGCTCCCAGATAAGTGTGTTTAGGATTGCCATAGACTGTGTTTGCACTTTCTTCACAAGGTAAGGTCCTCACCTTCATGCCTGTATAGTGGTACCTCGGGTTACGAACTTAATTCATTCCAGAGGTCCATTCTTAACTTGAAACCGTTCTTAACCTGAGGCGCACTTTCACTAATGGGGCTTCCTGACGCCGCCACGTGATGTCCATTCTCATCTTGGGGCAAAGTTCGCAACCTGAGGTACTACTTCCGGGTTAGCGGAGTTTGTAACCCGAAGCGTTTGTAACCCAAGGCACCACTTTACAGTATACACAGCCACACTTCATTATTGACAGCACAAGCCAAAGGATCTACAGTGGTACCTCGGGTTACATACGCTTCAGGACAGAACAGAAATCGTGCTCCGGCGGCGCAGTGGTAGCAGGAGGCCCCATTAGCTAAAGTGGTGCTTCAGGTTAAGAACAGTTTCAGGTTAAGAACGGACCTCCAGAACGAATTAAGTACGTAACCAGAGGTACCACTGTATACCAGCCTGGTTTGTTTGCTTAAGTGCCTACATGCAGGGGTATAAGTAATGCACCATTTACAGTTTCACTACATGTGACACAAGATTCCCAGTGCTATTTTTAAAAGTCCAGTAATCGATATTTTCAAGATTGTATCATGAAATTAAAAACAGTGTGTTTTGGTATCATTTGTTGCAGTCCCTTCTAAATATTGTAATAGCTATAGTGATGTTGTTAGCGCAGGTCAGTTACATACACGCACCCTTTTCTTTTGAAGCAAAGGGATTTGTGTCTTCTTACGTATAGACAAAGCTAGCACCGGACTCTTAGAAAGAGCAAAGGGACTAGTTCATGCACTTGCGCAGAATCTTCCTCCTTGCAGTGACACAAGTGCTGGCGATAGCTCAGCCTCAGAAAACAGCCTCAAAAAAAAAGGTTGTGACGGTTTGTTTGTTTTTAAGATAGGCTTGTTATGTGTGTGCACATTTGATTGCTTTTTTTTTTTAAGGCAGTTGTCGGCACTCTGTGCAATCTGAGTAATGAGCTGCATTTGCTCCTGGGTGTAGGTCCATTGAATTTGTAGCTATCACATACGCACATACACACACGCTTTTGACCACGTTGGAATGGCAAGAAGGTAAAACGAAGAAACAGCCTAACTGCTTTCAGTGCTGACTTCTTGAGGAACTATAAACAGCTGATTCAGGAAAAGGAAATAATGTTAATATATTTGTCCTCGTAAGAGCATGCCGCTGTGTTGTGGAAAGTGTTCAACAAACCATGTGAAAAGCGAATGGTTTGCTCATTTGCAAGCTGCACGCGCTCTGTTAGCAGAACGGGCGTCTGACCATGTGAATGAAGGCAATGTTTAGCAAGATGGCCCCCATTAACTTTTTATGAAAAGTGAAATTTTAATACACTGTTTATCGATGAACTGAGCTGCTTGTTTTCTTTTTACTTCATCGTCTTTGAAGGTAGAGGATACATTCACATGTGTGCATACACATGTGTGTATATGTGTGTGAGAGAGAGACAGAGACAGACAGACAGACAAAGACAGAGACAGAGAATATGTGTGCATATAAATTAGGGGGAAATTACATACGTATATAACTAATTAGGTTGAAAACAATCAACATCTGATCTGGTTCTCGGCTACTCTGGTAAAGTGCTATAAATATATACACGCCTATATTAATATGGAAAGGGGCTGAACGCCCAGAAAGTCTCTTGGCAGCTCCCGCTGTCTGGTTAGAAAAGGAAGCGAGCAACAACATCTGAACATTCAGTTCTGAGACTTGAAAGATTTCTGGATTTTATTATGGGCTCAACAGGGTTTTCATTATGCATGTGGCCAAGCGGAGAGGTTTACGCAAGAGGAACATATTGCCGCTGAACGTGTTTGTAATTTTACACATTGTTAAATAATTGAGATGAATAGATACCTTCGAACTGTATGCAGACCGAAAAGAAAAAAGAAAAGAAAGGAAAAGCCAAGGGTGAGGAAGGCTAGCAGTGTCAAGGCAGATTGACAAGAATAAACAAAGGCAAAAGGACATCCTGAACCCGATTCTGCGCTGCTAAAATTAATGACAGGTTGAGAGTATTGACTTGAGGCTGCTTAGATCCATTTAGCTACTCTTGCTGCTTGGCAAGTCTTGAGGTCGCTGCATCCGCTTCTCCAAACCGGTCCACCCCTTACTCCTTCCCCTTGCTAACCTTAGTAGCCCTTAAAAAGTGAGGGTGAAAGGGCTGGTACTAGAAGGTGGGGTGGAGTAAGGGAAAGCACTCCACAATGAATTGGCTTTAGTCAGTGCTGTTTTTTGTTTTGGTTTTTTTAAGAAAAAGCTTCTGGAACTCACCACAAATGCCTCCCTTCTTTCTCAATGGCACCCACCTGAGAGGTGCCGAAACTGAGATTCTTGCAAGTTCCGGCTGAAAAACACACACCCTGGTTTTAGTTAGTATATTGGTTGATAAGGTAAAGGGACCCCTGACCATTAGGTCCAGTCGTGGCTGACTCTGGGGTTGCGGCACTCATCTCGCTTTATTGGCCGAGAGAGCCGGCGTACAGCTTCCAGGTCATGTGGCCAGCATGTCTAAGCCGCTTCTGGTGAACCAGAGCAGCACACGGAAACGCTGTTTACCTTCCTGCCAGAGTGGTACCTATTTATCTACTTGCACCTTGACGTGCTTTCGAACCGCTATGTTGGCAGGAGCAGGGACCGAGCAACGGGAGCTCACCCCGTCGCGGGGATTCGAACTGCCGACCTTCTGATTGGCAAGCCCTAGGCTCTGTGGTTTAACGCACAGCGCCACCCGCGTCCCTTATATTGGTTGATAAAAGGATTCTATTGCTACAAAACAGTGGGGACAAAAATCATCAAAGCACCAGCGGAGACTTATATTGCTAATGTCTCTGTATCATAAAATAATCCATCCTATCTATTACTAAAACGATCATAGAGCTTATTGCAGACCCTCCAAGTGTCCCTATTTTCCAGGGACAGTCCTGGATTTACAGAAGCTATCCCGGCTTCTGATTTGATTCTGGAATGTCCCGCTTTTCCTTAGGACGTCCCTATTTTAATCAGATAAGTGTTGGAGGGTATGGTAGGATGTCCCTATTTTCATTAGAGAAATGTTGGAGGGTATGTTATCGGTCCCATCTAACTGAAATTAGATGGGGCCAATACCATTGGTCCAGTTAAGATGGCCAATACTAGGTTGATGTTTATGCCGCTGTAGCTGGTTGGGATCCTATTATCTTCTGGGAACGTAACTGAAAGCACAATAATAACAGAGGCAATGTAGCAAAAGCCACTCCCACTGAGCCCCTAACAACTTCATCACAACCCATCAATCGCATTGTTGCTACTGACAACACCCCTACACTAGCTGTGTCGAAAGCAACTTTATGATGATGACCAGAATGCAGTTCTTCCAGGAAGGGTCCACAACACACCTAATACAATAGCTAAGCAGCCCAGAGAGCAGCAGTTGATGCTTGCAGCCTTAAGGTCCAAGCCTCCCCTTCGGTGATGTGTAGACACCAGAGGAGATATTATTGCAGGGAGTGGCAGGGAGCTCAGCCAATGAGGCAACACCTTTGACGTTACAAAGCTCCCCTTGGCTTCTCTATTTCCCTCCCCTGTCCCACTGTCTTCCAGATTGCTCCCCTTTTCCTTCCTGCTCTCTTGGTCATTCCGCTTTCTCTCGAGCTGCTCAGGTCTGAGTAGAACTGAGTCTTAAAAAGCACATTGCTGAAAGAGGAAGTGGGGAAAATCTTGGCCCTTCCAACTTCCTTTGGCTCTATTAATTTTTCCACGTGTCAAAAAGTAGCTTACCTTTCTCACCTCATAGCGAAGGGAGCAGGGAACGGGATGGGGAGAGAGGCTTAGAGGTTTTGTTGGCGCTGGGGGAGTCCTCAGTGGCACGTTGGTGACCCCAGAATTAGGCTGCTAAACCAAACGGAATGTTCCGCTACTTCCGAGGATACACAGCTACATTACAGCTGCACCATTTTTGTTCTGCTAAAATTTTATATCTGGATTAAAGACCCATGTGCTCTAGGCAGCATTTCCATTGAACGCTCCTAGGTTGGTTTCTGAATCTCTGGCTACCTTTGGATTCAGAAAGATGAAAGCTTAAAGGTTTTATAATAGATTGTAGCAAATGCCGGTCCTATTCAGAGTAGACCTATGGAAAATGGCTAGCTTAGGCCCATTTAATATCATTGGGTCTATTCTGAATCAAACTCAGTTGGATGCAATTTTGTTTGCCAATACATGTATATATTGTGCATCATGCTTGTGTCTTTCTTGTTACACCTAAATGCATCTTGAAGGTCTCACAGTTCTTAAAAGCTTTTATTAATTAAAAATAATAATATTGTGGCGTTTCTCAAGAAGTCTCACCAGCTGACGGGCTCTGACTTTGTCCAGATGATGTGAGGTTAGACTGCAATGTAAGATATATCCGGCTCAAAATAGTTTTGTGTGGTTTTTCGTTCACGTTGCTTGCAATGCCCTCATTGACATGCTTCCATAGCTGATGCACACGTTATTTCCCCCACTTTGCCAGCATGCATAAAGTTATACTTGGCTGTCCCTTGCTTGTCTGTCATCCTCCCAGGTTGACCTTTAAAAAAAAAGAAATCCTTTCAAACATTGTGCTCTTGCAGACTCATGTAATCCTGGAACGGCCCAACTAGAATGAGAAACAAATGGCACAGACCAGCCACAGTTAAGCACTTTTAAGTCCTTGTCTGGGTAGGAAGGTGCCCCCACCCCTTCCCAGCTGCAGCTGCAGACTTTTCCTCTCCCTCTGTGACCTCAGCTGGAGAGAAATGAGCTCTCTGGTAGCCGGATGCCTTCTCCTTCTCCCCAAGCTCCAGTTTGTATTCAAAGCTAGTCCTGGTCACAGTAGACCTGTTGCATTTCATCTTCAACATGTCCTATTCTTAGTAGGACTAGCATTGGATTCAACCCTCCATGGCTAGCACTTGAGGAACTCTGGGAACCTTCATTTCTGGCTACCTGCCTTCTGAGCCATTGTAGGCAATTTCTGGACCACACATGTCCCCACCTGCCTTATCTTTCTTTCGAGATTGCCTGGGCTCTGATCAAATGGTCTCCAGCGGTCGACGAAAGCTGTAGCCCATCATAAAATAGGCTTTAAGGCGCTACAGGACTTTTGTTGCTGTCTTTATGAGAACTAAAAGGTCACATCAGTTTGCAATACCTGCCTGTGAATAGAAATAAAAAGATATTCAGGTGTTCCTAAATCTTCTGCCAATTTATGTGCTTCTACAGTGACATTTGCCTTTCACATGATCAGCCGCTGGGTGTGGATTGACTCAAACAATCCTTAATGGTCACTTGCGGAGGAGAATAATGATTTCAATTCTGTGAACAAGACACTAAGATTCTTTTTAAGTTTATGAATATATCTATATCTAGTGCTTTTTTCTGGGGGGGACACAGGGGTACGCATACCCCTAAACATTTTGTGAATCTAAGTTTGGCCTCACTGAGGGGCAGTATTTCATTATGAGTAGGAAAATGAGAGTAGCCCTAAACATTTTTTTAGAAAAAAGCACTATGTATCTATATCTGTATCTGTATCTGTATCTGTATCTGTATCTATATCATCTATCTATACATCCTGTAGCAATATTTTGGTAACATTGGCTTTGTTAGTAAGTTTCATTTAAACAGTAACTCAGCTGCAATTGCTTCCCCCCCCCCCCAACAGCTTCAGGGGGGAAATAAAATACAAGTTGAAACTTTCAAATAATGAGCCAAGCATCTTGCAGGGTGCAAATATGAGACTCCATAGGCACCTGGCAGAGGCAATGAGTTGCACCCAACATTGGGTAGCTCAATCCCTTGTGTGTGTGACGTCACACACACGACATCACACGCGGTGCGATGTTGCACAACTGTCGCAGCCCTCCCAAGTGTCTGTGCTGTATCTCCCAGCACCACAAGGTCACCTGGGGCCATACAGCATTGGGAGACACAGCACAGACACTTGGGAGGTCTGCGACAGGTGGGGTGGCCAAGCCGCACCTGTCTGAAACGGCATCTCCCAAGATGACAGAGGACAGTGGACAAAGGGAGGATGGAGGAGGCGGGCGAGCGGGTGAGGAAGGGCTCTGCCTCCTCTGCCCTCTCAAGATTGGGGGGGCTCAGCCCCACCCCAACAAACATTGGGGGGCTGAAAAAGCCTCAGCCCTATAGAGCTGGCACCAAAGGTATCCAGCATGCCTTCCTCCTAAGGGAAGGCTGTAGCTGAGTGGTAGACAGCATTTGGTCCCAGGTTCAGTCCTTAGCATCTTCAAGACAGGCTGGGAGTGTCCTCTATCTGAAAACTTGAGTGTGTGGGCAATCCTAAACCAGATGGTCCAATAATCTGGCTCAAGAGTAAGGCAGTTCCCCATGTTTCTTTGTTTCTTGTGTCTCGGAAGCCTAACAAGTGAAATCCTCTATGCTGCCGCTTGTGAGTATAGCCATGAACCCCTGAGGCTGAGGGCAACTGAAATTCTATGTCTGGCACAAGGGCTTAATTATTCTCTCACTTTGTTTCAAATCCAGAGACATTTCACTGAAGCTACTTGACGCTTTGCAAGTGTATAAACAGCACTACTAGGTTAGGGTGTGCATACAGTACCTAGAGCTCCAGGGAGCCTGACCACAACAGTTAGCAAGTTAGCAAGACCCATGAGGCCACTACCTTGCAACAGCTAAGCCAGTCTGGGGCTGGGCAATGCCTGGGTTGGGTGACCACCTGAGAAAAAACATGTACATTTTCTTGAGTTCATGACGGAAGAAAGGTGGAATATGTATAAACTACAATGCGGGTCTTAGGAGTGGGGAACTTACACAGGGCGAGTTACGTTGCTTAGAGCAAGTTTTGTATGCTGCCCTATAGGTATACTGTAATGCCACTCTACTGAGAAAGCAAATGGGTTATAAAGTGCTGGGGAAATCTTTAAAAGATGGCAAGTGTTTCTTGAGAGTTCTATGATACATTCAGCAGCCCAGCTGGTTGTATGTGCCAAGAAAAGTAAAATTATACAGCTGGTATACATTATGCAAATGTATTGCTTCGTATACATTTTGCATAACTTATCCCTCGTCTGCTAGTAATGGGGAAGAACAGAGACATGTCCATGAGGCATCTGGCTCTAGGGATTTTACCTGGCATTGCCCAAACGCTTTCAAACCCCTTTTGGTAGCCCTAAGGGCTAAAAACTTGCTTTTTTTGAAAGAAAGAAAGAAAGAAAGAAAGAAAGAAAGAAAGAAAGATTCTTAAAATGCGGACTTCTCTGCCTGTTATCAAATAATTTACTTGTTCTGCAAATGTGTAATCATGGAATATAAACAGCACTGACCACGTCATGTTAGGCTTGCCATACGTCAGGAAAATTCCTGACATGTCCTGGTTTTCATGTGTAAAAATGGCGTCGGGGGAGAATTTTGCCGAAACGGCAAAATGTCATGGAAAACCCAGGTGTATGGTAACACAATGGAAAAAGTAGTGAAAACAGCTCAAAAAGCTTAGAATCACTATTTTGGAGGGAGGTTTCCCCAAAAAAGCCCAACAACAATTTCACTTTTTGAAATATGGCAACCCTAGGTAGGTTTCCACGGCAGCACAATTAACACAAGTCCCCACTTGCCAGGACAAATCTGTGTCACCAGAGGGAGCTTATGAATTCACTAGACAAGCAGGCTAGCAGCAGAAGGTGTCACTTCTTGAATCTCTTCAGATTTCTACTTGGTTCCCACCATTTGTTAACTGTAAAAGAGAAGCATTTGTTTGGGGGGAATATTTGGCTTTGTTCAGCCACTGACAATTCAAATGAACAAACCCCCATCTCTAAGCATAAGAGCTGCCTGCCCACTTCTCAGTTGCCCTCCTGAATGCATTTCAGGACACACATTGATTGTGCTAGCAGGTGGGCCTTTGCCAAGGGAAGGGCCTTGGAAACAACTGTGAATTGCCTTATACAATGAAGGATGCCACAGAGGCAGCATCTGAGACTGAAGCCAGGGCTGAAATATAGAACATGGACAGAACAATCCTAGCACTCTGGGTAATGTGCCATGTATAATTTCTGTCCTGTTCAGGGTGGAGGTGGAGGAAGCAAAATATTAGTTTCTAAAAGGATAATTTGTGAGCTCAGACTTCTCTGTCAGCTGCAGCATTTTGACTCATGGCAAGTGACCTGGAGTGAATCGGTGCTGAGGTAAATTTACTCTGTATGTACATGGTGCTGTTATCATTTCTCAAAGGCCAACTAAATAATACTTACTTACTTATCAAACCTTTATTAGGCATTATGCAAATAAAACCATAAAAGAGAAAATAGCATATAAAAGCCTTGAAATATATATAGAAAAGCAGCAGTTGGCTACATACATATTTATATATATACATATAAAATCAGTGGTTTTCCTTGTTAACCTGCTCCTTGGAGGACTGCTACCAAAAACTCGGCTACCCCCGCCGTTACCCTTTGGTCAACGTCGGATAGGCAGAATCCCACACATTCACCTTGCTGGGGTTCCAGACCACCCAAAAGAGGGGACAGCACGCGTTGACGGAGCGTACTGTACAATGGGCAATGAAAGAGAATATGCTCTACAGTGTCCGGGACATTCATAGAACATCTGCAGAATCTCTTGTTTCTGGGAATGTTTTGATATCTTCCCCTGACAAATGCTGAGGGAAAAACATTCAAACGGGCCAGCATAAAAGCCCTACGTTGGGCTGGGATTATTAATTTAGTGACATAATTGGCTCTGCTATCTAAGATATTTAAATCATAGAATATGGGGGAGCAAATTTTGTTTACAGCTGCCATAATATTTTGTCTCTCGACATCCTTTAGTCTAATTAGGATATTATGGAAAATGTATTGCTCATTAGAATTGTACAGGGGCTCCAGCTCGATGCCTAAAGATTCAATCTTTTTTTCGAGGTACTGATACCATCTTGATTTATAGGAGTCTTTGAGCAAATCAGCGAGCAGACTTGATGGAGGGCAGCGAAAATGGCAGCGTAACCAGTACTTTATTGAGGTGGACCAGGCCCAATATTCCATTGTGTGTATGCCTATTTCTGCACACATTGTTTCATATTTGATCACAGCTGGGAGTCCAAGAATACGCCTCAGAAAGCTGGAGTGAATCTTTTTTAAATCACTGTTATATGCTTGGACCCATAGCGGGATTCCATAGAATATCTGGGATTGCACTTTTGTTTGAAATATCTGATTGGCCGCAGGAATAAATTGATTACCTTTCTGATAATAAAAACGGGCAACTGCTGATGAGGTGCACTTTGCCTGTTTTATGGCATTTGTGCGATGATTTGCCCACCCTAAATTGCTCTGGAATAAGATTCCCAGATACCTATAGATTTTCACTTGTTGGATTTCTTGCCCTCTTATTTTCCATTTCTCTAATTTCCAACCATTCGAGAAGACCAAAATTTTTGTCTTCTCATAATTTATAGAGAGTTTGTTACATTCACAGTAAAGGATCAGAGAAGATATAAGACGTTTCAGACCCAAGCTCGTTAATGATAGTAGGACAGCATCGTCTGCGTATAATAAGAGAGGGACTGGTTTCTGATTAAGTTTAGGGGCATGTGATTCTATTTTTTGAAGGTGATCTGGCAAGTCTGATAAAAATAAATTAAATAGAAAGGGGGCAAGAATACACCCTTGTTTTACCCCTTTCGAGTTTGGGATGTCTGATGAAAGGTGACCTTTGGTGTTAAGTTTGACTTGACAGGTATTGGAAGAGTATAGATTTTGTATTAGAATCAATAAGCGCTGATCAATTTTTAATTCTGCGAGTTTCCTCCACAGCATTGGGCGGTCAATTGAGTCGAATGCACCACGAAAATCCACAAAAGCAGCATATATCTTAGATTGCCTTTGGGATCTGTATTTTTCAACCAAATGCATAAGTATAAGGCAGTGGTCTAATGTAGAGCAACCTTTGGAGAAACCTATTTGTTCTTTCCCTGGTAAATTTAGGTTTTTCATCCAGGTAAGGAGTTTAGATAAGAGGTGCTTAGCGTAGATTTTCCCTATCACTGATAGTAGGCTTATCGGTCTATAATTCCTTGGTTCTTTTGGGTCGCCATTTTTAAAGATTGGGATAATTATTGATCTTAGAACTAAATAATACATGCAAATGCATGTAATGATACCCAGTGCTGCTTCTGTTTTTGTGGCCTTCAGGTGGCCCTCAGCAAAGCACGCTCTCTCAGTCTGCATTATGGAGATAATAATCCTGACTTCACTTACTGGGTTGCTGGTAAGGATTAAAGCTAGGTAAAGTACGCAAAGTGCTTTGAACACTTGGAAGTGCTGTACAAATGTTAAATCATGGGCAGGCAAACTAAGGCCCGGGGGCTGGATCCGGCCCAATTGCCCTCTAAATCTGGCACGCGGACAGTCCAGGAATCAGCGTGTATTTACATGAGTAGAATGTGTGGTTTTATTTAAAATGCTTCTCTGGATTATTTGTGGGACCTGTCTGGTGTTTTGCCATGAGTAGAATGTGTGCTTTTATTTAAAATGCATCTCTGGGTTATTTGTGGGGCATAGCAATTCGTTAATTTCCCCCCCCCCCAAAAAAAAAAAATATATAGTCTGGCCCCCCACAAGGTCTGAGGAACAGTGGACTGGCCCCCTGCTGAAAAAGTTTGCTGACCCCTGTGTTAAATGGTGGTGGTGGTGGTGATGGAAAGGGATAGCTTAGGAAGGGAGTGCTTAATTCTTTCCCCTTCTGGTGTTTTTCTTCTCCTAATTTCCCTCTCCAATGACCCCCGGTAACTGCGGTTTGCTACATTTTGAACCCGCTGGGGTGGTTAATTTTGAGCAGAGCAACAGTGGGCAAAGGGGTGTTGATAGCTTTTCACTCAAAGTTTCCTCCTCCTCAGTGATGCCTCTTCTTGAAAATAGCATTTGGGGCAGCATAATATGCACTGTAGCCACTCGTGGTTTTTGGCATGCAAAGGTGGTACTTACATTTTAGTACAGTCATACCTTGGCTCTTGAACGCCTTGTGACTTGAACATTTTGGCTCCCGAACGCTGCAAACCCGGAAGTGAGTGTTCCAGGTTGTGAACGTTTTTTTTGGAAGCTGAATATCTGACGCAGCTTCTGATTGAGTGCAGGAAGCTTCTGCAGCCAATTGGAAGCCACAGCTTGATTTTCTAATATTTTCGGAAGTCAAACGGACTTCTGGAATGGATTCCGTTCGAGAACCAAGGTATGACTGTGCTGACATATTTTAATAATCACAATGTTGGCAAAACTTGACAAAAGGTTGCAAGTACTAGTTGGAAGTTCGTGTCCCCCCCCCCCCCAAAAAAAATTTCTTTTCTCTTTGAAGCATAATACCAGATGTGTGTGAGAGTTTTGTTATCACAAAGCCATCTTTCCCCCCCTGACGGCTGATATGTGATGCTATGCTGTCCCATTTGCGGGGTACATCACTGAATTGGACGCCTGCAGAGCTGCCTCTGTTCAGATGAGTTCTTCCGCTGTGCAAAAATGCATGTCAAATGGGAACTCTGACAGGTCAATAAATAGTAATAATAATACTAAAAATGCAGACCAAATAGCTTGCAGTGCAAGCGTCTCAAGCATGCTTGTCTGGGCAAAGCTGGGGACAAACCCGAGACTTCAAGAGCACTTTTGGTCAAACATTGAAATGCAAGAGGAAGAAAATGGCAATCAAGGGTTTTTGTTGTTGTGCTTGTTGTTCCATAAGCAAAATATACGCATAACATTTTAGTGGAAAATGCTAGATCATGTTCAGATAGCAATGCGAAGAGAAACATTTTTAGCAGCTTCTCCACGACCATGAGCTCTTTTCTCCTAATCCAATTCTGGAGCATCCTTCTTAGGACTTTAAACGGAGGACTTTTTGAAATGGACTAACTTGTGGCCAGGGTTGGAGAGTAAGGGGTTGTGGGCTTAGTTCATGGCCAGAAGCAGGAATCAGCACAATGGGGCCTGTGCCAAGGCTCAAGCCCTAGCAGGTGGGTCACTGCCAATTCCTGATGCCCTGCGGCTCTGCCACTTCTCCTTCTTGCTGTTGCAGTATGCTCACTTGGCACCTCTAAGCAAGTAAACAATGGCAGCAGGGCTGGTGCGGCCATTAAACGGGGTGAGGACGCTGCCTCAGGCAGCAGAAGTCCCCCGAGCCGACATCCCTCGTGGTGTCTTACATGCCCCACCTCCTCCACCACTGACATCAGCACTGATTTGGGGTAAGATCTTATGGAAAGTGAGAGATCTCACCCGAAATCGGCACTGGCTTCTCCAGCAGGTGTTGGGCCAGGCAGCACAGGGCAGTGTGGCACTTCCTGTTTCACCTCAAGCGGCAAAAGGGGATGCACCACCCCTGAGGGCCAGAAACGAGGAAGAAGAGAAACGTCCTTGGCTCATCTCTTGTCTCTCTTTCTCTATCTGGACTGAGCTCCAAAGGAAGGGGAAAGCAAATGGGCAGTGGCAACAGCAGTGAGGGTGAGGTTTGCCTCCTGGAAAAGGGCTGGCTAGGACAGCTGGCATCTGAAATGCTGTAGTTCAGGGGCAGAACGTCAGCTTGGCATGCAGAAGGTCTCAAGTTCAATCCCCGGCAACTCCAGATAAGGCTGAGAACGCCGCTTCGCTGAAGCCCTAGAGGAAGAAGAAGAAGAAGAGTTTGGATTTGATATCCAGCTTTATCACTACCTGAAGGAGTCTCAAAGCGGCTAACATTCTCCTTTCCCTTCCTCCCCCACAACAAACACTCTGTGAGGAGAGTGGGGCTGAGAGACTTCAAAGAAGTGTGACTGGCCCAAGGTCACCCAGCAGCTGCATGTGGAGGAGCGGAGACGCGAACCCAGTTCCCCAGATTATGAGACTACCGCTCTTAACCACTACACCACACTGGCTCTCAGTGAGGCACCTCAGAGAGGCACCTCCGGTCATTGTGGATAATACTGAGAAAGATAGAAGGCAGTTTCCTCCAACCTGGAGCTAGCACTGTCTGCGTAGATGCCCTACATCTGCTTTAGGTTGAGTTTGACAGGCGTATACTCCATATACTTACCCAGAATGTGGAGAATGGATTGGACTAGCTAGAAACTTCTGAACAATGTGAAAACTTTAAACAGGCCATCTTTCATTACTAGGAATGCTGTTTGAGGCAGGTGAAGAAGTCCACCCCTGACCCACATATGATAATTCCTCAGAAGCACGTGTTTATTATGCAGGATACGAATGCTCCTAAAATACATCACTCTTTCCTGTTTGATCTTCAGTATATCCAGTGACAGGCCTTTAAGTGATGCTGTCAGTCTTGGCTGACAGCTCAAGTCTCTTCTTCCATCCCAGCAGAACACTTTCTTCACCCATCCCCATTCATTGTATGCCGTGTCTCAATAAGTGATATTCAAGAGTGTGGTCTGAAAGCTAAAAGATTAATTGATCATGCAGAAAACACCACATAAAAATCAGAGCGGGGAGAATGTGCTTCAAGTGGAGCTACCTTTGAAGGTGATTCGGAAATTACGACTAATCCAGAATGCAGCAGCTAAACTGGTGACTGGGAGCGGCCGCTGGGACCATATAATACTGGTCCTTAAGGATCTACACTGGCTCCCAGTACATTTCCAAGCACAATTCAAAGTGTTGGTGCTGATCTTTAAAGCCCTAAACAGCCTTGGCCCAGGATACCTGAAGGAGCGTCTTCACCCCCATCATTCAGCCCAGACACTGAGGTCCTGCTCCAAGGGCCTTCTGGTGGTTCTTTCACTGTGAGAAATGAAATTGCAGAGAACCAGGCAGAGGGCCTTCTCGGTAGTGGCACCCGCCCTGTGGAATGCCCTCCCATCAGATGTCAAGGATATAAATAACACTACAACTTTTAGAAGACATTGGAAGGCAGCCCTGTCTTGGGAAGTTTTTAATGTTTGATGTTTTATGCTTTTATATTGGTTGGAAGCCACCCAGATAATAATAATAATAATGGTGGTGGTGGTGGTGGTGGTGATGTTGCACAAAGGAGATTGTGCATCTTATTTTCAGTACATTTTACGGTCGGTGGGACACAAATCGTTGCAAGAGGAAGGGAAGGAAATAGCCTTGGCACATAGCAACACCATTATTTCCCATGGAAGAGGAAATAAAAAATTCTTCCATATACAGCTGAAGTCCTTCACATTCTTGAGCTTTTCATAGTCAGAGCAGAAGCCTTCGATGACAGCAAGCATGTTAACTTGTCTGGAATCTTTCCCCTTTGCACCTTCCCCTTCCATCCCAAGAACAGCGTCTTCTCAAGTAACACAAGAACTCAGCTCAAGGTCTCACTATATCGGGTGAACCTTTTGGCTAGGGGTTTGGGTCAAGTCCTGCAAGCTGTAATAACAAAGCCCTGTTAAGAATGGTTACCCTGACCCACGTCTGTTGTTGTCACCATAAATTTTGAAAGTGCCTAAAAATACTGGAAGGACAAAGTGTGGCTTTACTAGCTGACCGTTATTCTTTGTGCATGGCTATGGACGGAGCAAAACTTACAAGGAATCACGATGCAACAACTGTGCATGGGTTCTGCTGCAGATGTGTTCCATGCAGGATGACGACCGCAGAATTGTACAGGATTGGAAGGAGCCACCAGGGTCATCTAGTCCAATCTCCCACGATGCAGGAATATTTTGCCCAACAGGGGGCTCAAACCCACTACCCTGAGATTAAAGAGTCTCATGCTCTACCAGCTGAGCTATGATGTCCAGTTCAGATTATATTGTGCTGGCAGGGGCTCAAGCAGCATGCCACACGGTCTGTATCTTTAGCCTACTTTGGTAGCCTTCTGTCAAGCCTCAAGTGTTCTTGAGTGACAGAATGGAGTCGCATGTGTAACACCAGTACCTGTAATTAGCTGGTAGTATGCAGCCTCTGGATTGGCCAGGTCTTGTTGAAATACTGGGAATGGGGCAAAACTTCTGTCCTTTGATGTAAGCTCCTGGGGATCATACCCTCCAGGTCTAGACTGGGTGTAATTACACAGGAATATGCCTTACAGTGAGTTGGGCTATTGGTCCATGTAGTTCAGTGTTGTCTACACTGCGTGGCAGTGGATGTCCAGGTTTTGGATGATATTATTCCCATCCCTACCTGGAGATGTCAAGAATGGAACCTGGGACCTTCTGCATGCATGCGAAGCAGATGCTGTGGTCATAGGAATGGCTGCCCACAGTTCCAGCTTGGCCTTGATGTGCAGGTGTAGATCAATGCACATTTTAGTATTTTTTATACACATACAGATTTTCATAGAAATTTTAAAAAGCACGGACTAATGTGGAACCAGGACAGAACACGGATAGGAATGAACACAACACAGTTCAAAAATGGACTGATCCGCCCATCCCTACCCCAAGGGTGCCTCCTCCTGGCCTCTTTAGACTTTGCAATAACAATAAACATGTGAGGCAGGCTTTTGGAAGCTGGCACTGTTCCTACCAACCATGGCAGTATCACTTAAAGGAACACAGCACCATAGTCCCATGTTGGCTTAAGGAATCCAGTTCCAATTTCTGTTGGGTGGGCAAAGAAATTTCAGTGTATGTCAAGTTTAGCCTTGAAGGGCTGCTCTTGGATATATGCAGGATAAAATTGCAAAGGAGTAATGCCCTATATCAACTTATATTGTGTAAACTTTTGTTTAAACCTTACAATAGCAAGAGTAAAAATATTGTCAACACAGCTGGTCCAAATATAACAATCAAACAATGGGTTGACTGTCTGGCCTCAGTTTCACACTTCCTCCTCTCTTCTTCTCACAGGGAGATCTGGTTCTCTCCCTGACCTCTTAGTTCACAGCAAAACCATTGTTTGCTGTCACATCCAAACTGGGGAAACTGTGGTTTGCAACTACAGCTTGAATGCAATTTCCAGTTCTGATATGTGGACAAACTATAGGTTGCCTTATTTGGGTATAATGTTATATCTGTTTTCACCCCCATTTCCCTATTCTTAAGCAAATGAATATGTAAACATGCCTAGTTTAATTTCACTTAACACTTTAATTCTCTTCATTTACTTACTTGTTATATTTATACTCCACCGTTCTTCAGTGGTACTCAGGACCATACCATGTCTAATGTAAGCCATACATTAAGAATTGAAAACAATATAGAAATTGGATTGTATCCACTGCTCCACATATGAAATTCCGCTTGCACAACAGGACTTTCCTTTCCCTTCCTCATGCTGTGTGCCTTTAAAATCTGCTCCAGGGGGGTCTTCCAACTTTCTAGAGCAGATTTTGAGGGTGCAGAGGGGGCTTCACAGGAGAGGAGAGGGATCCGTTGCACAAGTGAAAGTCTGCTTCACAAGCAGAACAGCAGCATTGCCAGTCTCAGAAGTCTTTAAAAAAGAAACAGTTCTGCCATCAAAACAACAAAATCCATATTTCACATAATTTTTCAATAATAAATAAATACATCACATGCAAAACAATCAAAAGAAAAAGAGAAAAAGAGCAGGGGTGGGGGAGAAGAAGGCAGGGTGGAAAATGTGGTGGGTGTGTTTCTGAATCTTTAGTTTCTTGGACCATCATACGATATAATTTATTTGGAAAACAAAAGCAAGTTGCCTAGCCCTTTCCAGTTCATGGTCTTCCTTCATGTTCCAACAAATGAGCATTTTCAGTAATATTTCAAAAACATGTAGCTCTGTTGTTACACAGTAACAGAGCTGTAATTTGCAAGATTTATAGTAATTTATAAGAAATCAAAATGTGATATGTGACAGAGTCTGTTGGGCTAAATATGCGTGTGTGGTCTCCAAAATTCACCATATGTGTCTGTCAAGTCAGGATTGGTTTGCTCATCAGACGTGCAGCTGGCCAGGGACAGGTCATGCTTGCAAAAATTATGCAGATGACTAATGGCTGCTTGACAGCATCACCAGCCGCTAACTTAAGATGGGGATGTGCACGATACAGTGTTTTGAGCTCATCGCTCTGGCTCATCCTGACCAGCCACTTAGAGGCTTAAAATAGAAACCACCTCAGCTGGAGAAAGTACCACACACTATAAAGTTTCCAAAAATAAATGTGATTGTTGCAGAACTGATTTCTGGAAGTAGTATGCACTTTGAGCCCCTTTCTGGCTAATGCATTTGCACTTCAGAAAGTAGTATGATACACCACGAAAGTGGCCAGGGGCTGCCCTAATGATACGCCCAGCACCAACCCAATAACCCCATGTTTGATTAGAGCTATTAACACTATGCACTTATCCCACTGAAGTGGAAATGTAGCCTAAACCAGAGCGAAACCAGTTTAAATATTCTGTTTACAGATTAGCACTGGATCCCTTTACTCTTCTTGATAAAGTCTTTGGTTTTTTTAATTGATTAAGAATCATTAATAAGACAGCATCATCAATGTACACGGAACTTGGATAGTGGAGAAGAAAACTAGGGATGAACTGAAGGGAGGGGTGGAGATGCAAGTATAAGACATGTTGTTGTTGTTGTTTAGTCGTTTAGTCGTGTCCGACTCTTCGTGACTCCATGGAGCACGCCAGGCACTCCTGTCTTCCACTGCCTCCTGTAGTTTGGTCAAACTCATGTTCGTAGCTTCGAGAACACTGTCCAACCATCTCGTCCTCTGTCGTCCCCTTCTCCTTGTGCCCTCAAACTTTCCCAACATCAGGGTCTTTTCCAGGGAGTCTTCTCTTCTCATGAGGTGGCCAAAGTACTGGAGCCTCATCTTCACGATCTGTCCTTCCAGTGAGCACTCAGGGCTGATTTCCTTAAGAATGGATAGGTTTGATCTTCTTGCAGTCCATGGGACTCTCAAGAGTCTCCTCCAGCACCATAATTCAAAAGCATCAATTCTTCGGCGATCAGCCTTCTTTATGGTCCAGCTCTCACTTCCATACATCAAGTATAAGATTTAGTGGTAGCATTTACACAGCATGGTGGGGAACCCTTCTCAGAACAATCCATAGGCCAGTGACGGGCAAGGACAAAAGTGGGCAGAGGAATGGATGGGTGTGACTCTTGCTTTGTACAGTAGGCTAAATTCCAGCCGTACTGAAATTTAAAGATTTCCATACATATCCTAATTGCCACCTTCAATTCTAGCAAGTAAGATGTGTTATTATAAGAACGTAAGAGGAGCCTGCTGGATCAGACCAATGGCCCATTTTGTCCAGCATCCTGTTTTCACAGTGGCCAAGCAGATGCCCACAAGCAAGAGACAAACACAAAAGCATTTCCCCCCTCCTGTGGTTTCCAGCAAGTGGTATTCAGAAACATATGGGCATGGAGACAGAGCGTTGACCATTTGGCTAGTAGCCATTGATAGGCTTATTCTCCATGAATCTGTCTAATTCTATTTTAAAACCAACCAAGTTGGTGGCCATCATCATCTCCTGTGGGAGGGAGTTCCATAGTTTATCATGATGGAGTTGTTGTTTTGAAGCAAAGCAAACCACAATTCCTCATTTGGATGCAATGCTAAGCCATGGATCATGGTTTGTTTCTTCTGCATACTATCAGGGAGGTGCAAAAGAACCCAGACTGGTGCATTCACAGTAAACCACTGTGTTTTCACCATGTGAATCAGTACAGATCATAGAATAGAACTATAGAGCTGGAAGGTACCGCGGGGGTCATCTAGTCCAGCCCCTTGCAATGCGGGAATCTTTTGCCCAACATGGGACTCGAACCCACTGCCCTGAGATTAAGAGTCTCACACTCTACCGGCTGAGCTATCCATGTTTCGTTTCAGTTGGAGTAGTGAGGGTTCAATGGTTAAGTCAGATCCTTCATGGAAGAGGTAGGATTTGAGGAGGAATTTTAAACAAGAGAGATGTATCTCTGTAGATGTTCCAGGATGTAGTTCTAGGTACAGAGAACGAGACAAGGCTGAGGTAGTTGGACAACTGAGGATGGCAGAGTTGGTGACCTGAGGCCATAGATATAACAGAAAATAAGTGGCAGTAAAAAAGTCTGAGGCAAAACCAGAGGCAAAGCTTTTGGGTCAATGACAAAGACTCTTTGCTGGTGTGGAAAGGGATGGGAAACCATTGTGGCTGTTTGAGGAGACACAGCACATGTCCTGAGTAATAAGACGGACAATGTTCATCTAAGAAAGAAAGCTGTTTCATAAGGCCTCTTTCACCTGCTAATGCCGATCCACACAGAATATCAGAGCCCCACATAGATCAATGCAACCAAGACTACAAGTATGCTGGAATCAGAAAGCTGGAGGCAACTTCTGTGTATTTCAAATGGAAAAATGCTTGTGTGCCCTTGGCAACTGTTGTGGAGAGCACATATTTTGTACTGGTGTATTTTTACTTGAGTACAAAATGTGAGAAGACACCCTCCAATTATCTATTCAGCACACTGCATGGGTCATTTGGTGACTGTGTTGCTTTCCTTTTACCCAAGCAACACCCTCTGCCTGTTTTTCTAAAGCTATGGGTATAGATTTGGAGATTTGGTCAGATCAGAGATTACCACAATTTGGATGGCAAGGGGAATGGGTTCATTTCTGAACCCTGAGAAACAAAAAACATAAGATGTAACCTGTCAGAGTGGATTACTGTTTTATACTATTTTGTTGTTGAATTTTATATAGGATATGTTGTATATGCAGTATTATACGTGTTTTAAATGGATTAAAAATGTAAATATATAAACAAAAGGGGGGAGGGAGGTGTGAAAAAAAATTAATGGGATAATTTATGTACTGAAAGGAGTAATTTTGCAGTAAGTGGTGAAAAGATGAATAGTCAAGCCACACACCTTTTTTTGTGTAGGTCAGGGTTCAATTCTGGATTGTTGAGTTGTGCTATATGACAAGGCAGGGCTGGAAACAGTTTATTTCCGGCATATGTTCTGCTAAAGTTTAGTTTAACTATTACACGATTTGTCTGCCATTTGTTGATTGAGACAATCTGTTCTTCCCCAAAGTACACTTGAGTTCGTATACAATTTCCCCCTGCATTTGTACACTTTTCTATAATACACCATTTCAAGGCAGATGCACTTATTAACAAGAGTGCAGGCTGAGGAGAAAAGGTGTGGCCTGAGGAGACTACTGGGGATCAAATAGAATGGCTTGGGAGGCTGTGTTTGATCTCCAGGCCGAGGTGCCTCTAAAAGGGGGAGGGGCACTGCCAATCCTTGGAGTCTCCTGGCTCTTTTGGTCCCCCTCCTTGTTTTTGTTGCCTGTTCACCTGCCCTCTCTGAGCAAGAGAGCAGTAGGAGGAGCGAGGAGGAGGAACAATAATCTCCACCAACCTTGCCTTCTTCCTCTAGGAGTTGGTGCTGATGGAGCCTGGCAGAGTCAAGTACAGTGGTACCTTGGTTCTGAAACTTAATCCGTTCCAAAACCCAAAGCATTCCAAAACCAAGGAAAGTAATGCATAGAAAGTAATGCAAATGGATTAGTCCATTCCAGACTTTTGAAAACAACCCCTAAAACAGCAATTTAACATGAATTTTACTATCTAACGAGACCATTGATCCATGAAATGAAAGCAATAATCAATGTACTGTAGCTGCACTGATGATAGTCACTGTTTGGATGGGAGGCTTTTATCCATTTCCACAGTCACACAATCAGTCAATCAATCAATCAATCAATCAATCAATCAGTAGCTGAACTGGGTTCCACACAGTCACAAAAACAAATTAACCGAAAAAACCTCAAAAACAAAAATGCAAAATAAATAGCAAGAACAAAAGCACCAAACTTAATCCATTCCAGAAGCCTCTTTGACTTCTGAAATGTTCGAAAACCAAGGCGCAGCTTATGATTGGTGCAGGTGCCCCTGAAACAATAGCCGACAGCCGCATCCAATGTTCGGTTTCCGAAAATCGTTTGAAAACTGGAACACTTCCAGGTTTTCAGCATTTGAGAACCAAGTTGTTTGAGAACCAAGGTGCCACTCTAAATGGGAGGTGGACACAGTTGAGGAGGAGGTGGCAGGTGCCCGTCCAGCTCATGAAGTTTGGTATTTGTGCACAAGTATTTAAAAATAACTCTTTGGGTCTCAGCACATAACCTTGTTTGGACAGGCGTGCTCTGTTGTCTCTCATACTAGTGGCAATGACAAAGTGACTTTGGAGAGGAATGTGGCCACAAACAGATACTCTATTCCATTTGCCATCTAAAGTTTGTGGTTGTCAAGATATTTCTCCAAGATGACTCACCAATGGAATTCTTCTCTTGACTGAGAATCCACCTATTGGATTACACTCCACAAGTCACTACTTTCTGCACGGTACCTCAGTGTCTCCTTTGCCCACCAGCCCACCCCACTGTTAGAATTCCTGCTCCGTGATTGCAGCCATGGGATTTTGTCTATCACATGATGGTGTATGTTTTGACTCCACAGAGTGGGAAGTGACGGAGACAGGATGTTTGTGTTACTGTGTTCCATGAAGTGGGACTATTGTCCTTTGTTCTTTTTCTCTTTGCTGTCTGATGCTAGAGAGAGGGGGAGCCATGTTGCAGTGCACCGTGTGTGTTTACATGTAAATAAAGTAGATTAGCCAAAATGCTGAGTTGCTGAGGTCTGTTGCGCAACTGCAAAGACTCTGCGGATCCCTAAGTGTGCCGATGTCTGTTGGCATCGGTCACTGTGATGTTCGGGCAGAAGAAAGCTTTTGACGCTCCTGAACGATTGACCAGGAGGGAGGGAACATGCCAGTTGGGCATGTGTCTCTGCCAGGGTCCTACTCGAGAGTAGGACGAGCTCCTGACACCAACCACCCGTTTTGCAAATACTTAGTGTAGTGTTCAGGACAGATTGTCCCCCTGGCACCGGGCATGTGCCTAACGGATAACGAATTGGGCTGTCACATTGAGCTTGCACACTCTTCCCACTGATCGTATTTCAGCTTGATAAGCCAAAATACAAATGAGCTTCATGCAACCGCATACAATGGTTTTGCTCCTCCCCTTCATTTGGGCAGGTAAACATGCCAGAAAGCAAAAATGAACAATGGCTGCCCGTTAAACGGAGATACGATGAGCGTCCCACACCCACATTACAGTTAATGGCTTCCATACAAGGCAGGATATAAAGTCATGATTTCAAGTTGGCTTAATGTCCTGGCTTGTGTGGAAGCCATTAACCACAGTTTCCTGGTTTGGATGTAGCAGGAAGCTATGATGAATTGCAGCTTCCTGGCTTGTTTTCTCGCTTGCACAAAGGGCACATGCAGGCGCAGGAGGCTCATTCGTATCTCAGTCTATTAAGCAATGTTATGATCAAGCCAGATGCAACCGCTGTTTCTCTCTGTGTTTAATGAGAATTTGGACACGCATGTCTTCACAAATATACTGTGCTTGCATCTTTCAAGACAGGGCTGAGAAACCTGTGGCTCTCCAGATGCTGGATTCAACCCCCTGACCTTTGGCAATGCTAGCTGGGGCTAAGGGAAGTTGGCATGTGAGGGTTTCTCCAAGGCCACAGGTTCCCTAGCCCCATGTTAAGTGGTGAAAGTATTGCAAGGATCAGTCAGTTGGGCATACTCTGCTCATTTCCCGTGTCACATTGTATGGGAAGATTGGGTGGTATTTAACTAAGTTCCTGCAGCAGTGCAAGGGCTAGCGATGCTACAGAGCGATTCCCCCCCTTCCCCTGCATATACTTGTCATGGGCCAAGGGTCAGCTTCACCTGCTGAACAGCAGCCTGAAGGGGGAGAAGGCAGAGGGACCACCTGCAGCTGATCAGCTTTCAAGGACACTGAGAAGAAGGCACTGATGAGAACCAAGCTGGCTTCAACTTTAAAAAGAGCTCTCAGCAACAGTGAGATGCTGGAAACAATGTCTGCGGTTCCCAGCCCTACCTTGCTGCTTCCTGTTTCCCATCTGGACCCTTGGCTTCATGATCATCGGATTCCCTGACCACTTCAGGTTGTCTATGTGGATTGCTGTTGGCCAAACCCTCGAAACGGACCTAACTTTGTGTGCTGAATCTGTCTCCAGGCAAGCCTATCTCAGAGACTCTTACATTCTGTTTGTGGACTACGACAATACTCTATGCTGTCCCAAAATCTGCCCTGGAGATTTAGGGGCTTGTGGGTGGGGGAGGAGAGTGGGGTGGGGGGAATACTGTTTCAATGAAACATTCACTTTAGTGCTGTGTTGAATGCAGCTCAATCAGGAAGTTTTTAATGTTTGATGTTTTACTGTGTTTTTGTATATGCTGTAAGCCGCTCAGAGTGGCTGGGGAGACCAAGCCAGATGGGTGGGGTATAAATAAAATTATTCTACCTGGACACTGAGGTCCAGTGCCGAGGGCCTTCTGGCGGTTCCCTCACTGCGAGAAGCCAAGTTACAGGGAACCAGGCAGAGGGCCTTCTCGGTAGTGGCACCCACCCTGTGGAACGCCCTCCCACCAGATGTCAAAGAGAACAACAACTACCAGACTTTTAGACGACATCTGAAGGCAGCCCTGTTTAGGGAAGCTTTTAATGTTTGATGTATTACAGTATTTTAATGTTTTGTTGAAAGCCGCCCAGAGTGGCTGGGGAAGCCCAGCCAGATGGGTGGCGTATAAATAATAAATTATTATTATTATTTATTATTATTATGTGGGTGGCCACTATGAGAACAGAATGTTGGACTAGGTCAGAATTTGGCCTGTTCCAGCAGCCCTCTTGTTAGTTTCTTATGCCCAACTCGTATGAAGTTTCTGGGTAGGTGGATGCAAGGCCGGCCCACCCATGAGACGGGGCGAAGCAGCCTGCTCAGGAAGTAGAAGACCCGCCCCACCCCACCCTGAGACACTCCACCCATGGGCACCCCACCGCCTCTGCTGTTGGTGGAGAAGCGGTGCCAGCACTGGTGCCTAATTCTGGTGAGATCTCACCCAAACCTCACGACATCTCACTGGAACCTGCTGCTGCCACACAACCTAAATAAGAGACGCTCTGGCAAGGGAGGTGTGGCAAAGGTGGGTGGGGCAGCATTTCCTATTTTGCCTGCGAAACAGGATGCACTTCCCTTGAATGGGTGCATGAGGTGGTGGTAGAAATATTCTGGTAGAGAGGTGTGCACACCAGAATATATAGCCTAGTTTGGCTGGTCAATCGGAAATGACTTTGCTGCGCAGGATGAATGCAAGCTCCTGTACCAGCGGCTTGGTCCTAACTGGTAACTGGTTAGCTAACGTTAGTTCTAACACTATTCTGAAGAGCTGTTTGCATAACCAGAGAAAACCAGAATTGTGGAAAGTGGAATAAAGAAGCGTGTCCTTAGATTGGGAAGTAGCAAGCTGAAGGAAATGCCTCATTTAAATAAATAAAAAATGTATGTAACAGTCAAAGCACAGGTCCTTTCTTATCCAACCTAAAATTATATAAGGCGGGTGGTTGAGGTGTGTGTATATATATATATATATATAATTTTTAGTGTTGGACTGGAAGGTAGTTTGCGGAAAAAACAACTCGCAATGAACTGGTGGTTGGAAAATGTATTTCAAACTACTTAAAACTTAAAGCTAAACATTCTGCCTTGAAGTGTGGCTTTTGTTGAATGGGTTGTGCGCATGACACAGTAAGTGGTGGGATGTTATGGTAATTAGTAATGACCCTTGAATACTCTGGTTTACCACAGTGCAGAATACCAAGTGCAGTAGCTTTTCCAGGAAGGTTTAGCTCCATCTTCAGGATTAACTGCAAGTCTCCTGTTTCAGCAACTTTTCAATTATTTCAGTCCAACTCTTGGAGTTTCCATTCTGGAAAACAGCATGTCCTTTTGACATTTGACTTTTTTTTCCCTTGTGAGGGTTGGGGTGGGGGGATGTTCCATTCTCTACCTTCCTAGTAATGAACTGTGAGGTTATGCAAGGGAAGAGAGTGGGTGGGGAGGGGGAGATTTTTGAACCCCTTGTTCTGTGACAGATATGGGTTGTGGTGTTTTTTCTAAAGTCTGCAGAGCCACACTATAGAAAGATCTTAAGACTGCTGCATTGCAGGAAAACCTTCAGGATTTGCAATTTCTTAATCCTGCTCAGAAAGGGACAAGAACTAATGGCAGCTAGACTAGAGATAGCTAAGCACTGGGAACTGGGAGGAACTTTACATTTGAAGGATGGCTCCGTAGAATGTCTTCATGGCAGAAAAGCTGGCTTTTTTTACTTTTAAAGGGGAAAGCAAAACCAAAGGATTTCCCCCTCTTTTTTCCAGTCTGGTACTCTTTTATGAGGGACGCGGGAGGTGCTGTGGGTTAAACCACAGAGCCTAGGACTTGCCAATCAGAAGGTCGGCGGTTCGAATCCCTGCGACGGGGTGAGCTCCTGTTGCTCGGTCGCTGCTCCTGCCAACCTAGCAGTTCGAAAGCACATCAAAGTGCAAGTAGATAAATAGGTACCACTCCGGCGGGAAGGTAAACGGTGTTTCCGTGCGCTGCTCTGGTTCGCCAGAAGCGGCTTAGTCATGCTGGCCACATGACCCGGAAGCTGTACACCGGCTCCCTCGGCCAATAAAGCAAGCTGAGCTGAGAGCCGGCCACGACTGGACCTAATGGTCAGGGGTCCCTTTACCTAGATGCAACAGTATGCAATTGAATCTTACCTGCAAAATAGTGACAGTCTGCAATTGCCCCTAGTGGGTAACCTGGTGCACAAAGGAAAAACATAGGTGTGTGGTTGTCCATTCTACAGATCTTCAGCCAGGAGTCAGCTCCAGAGAACAGTGAGGTACAGCAAAAGGTGAACAGCAGTCAACAGAGGAGCTTGTTGAAAGCCAAACAAAAGTCCAACATGGTCTTTTGAATTCCCCTTGGTCTTAACTTAGCTTTCTATTAATCATCCCGTTCTGCTTATAATTAAGTTCACCCACATAGGGATATATATTTTTTAACATACTTTTAATAGATAATCTATAAGTGAATTGATCATTCTAAGCTCTACTAAGTAATTAGAATAAACAGGCTAGATCCATATTCATAAGGTGTGATCTTGTATAAACTGGAGTGTGAGAAAAATGTTATTGGGGGACACTTTTATGAAGGATGGTGGCGCTATCCTTTTAGATACACTGTGCGCAGTTTAAAAGACGACTTTAAAAAAGCCATGTGGGTTAGTTTGATTATGTGATTCAGCTGAGAAGATGATTTAGGAAAAGTGTTGTTTACATGCTGTATTCCATCTCCCCTTAGCTGCTTATGCCCCCCACCAAACTGCCTTTAGTTGCAGGGGGGGGCACCTCCAGAATCATACATCTGTCCCAGTACCACACTTTCAAAAATCATGGCTCAGAATTAGGAACAAAAATCTGTATCCCCATTTCTCTCCCATAAAGGCCGTGGAGGTGGGGATATATATTATATTAAATTAAAATCAAGGGCTTACGTCATCAGACTACGGCAGTAAATTTAACGAAACGTCAATTGTAAACTTGGGCATTCTGTTCTGAAAGGAAAGAAAACTGGATTCAGCTTCCCCAAAATCTTGAAATACCATATATTTTGTGTAGAGGCTGAAGACGTTGCATTAAGTACATGATAGCAAGCTTGCATACATTGCAACCCTGACTCTTCCAATGTAGCTGTCTCTGTTGAATTAGCTCTGTTTCCTCCCATTTGGCACAATAATACAGAAAGCCAAATACTGTATATCTGCGAACACTTAAGGGATTTAACCACCATTTGTTTTATTTGTAGCCCCACAATTATGTTAATGAATCACCTGTGTTGCACTGAACTACTCTTGTGCTCGATAAAGCTTTGAGAGTGGGGCTGTGAGTCATCAGCTTGAAACTGCATATTACTGAATGTGTGCTCAGTAGCAAACAGCGGTAATCATTAATGCTCAGGAAAATGGTAATTTCTCATCCATATTCTTAAACATGAGCAAGCTTTCAGAATCAAAATTGATAGTTACTTTTTACATCACACATGTAAAAGGGAGAGAAAAGGAAAGGGAAATCTATCAACTACTCTTTTTCTGTTTTCCATGCCCAAATGATGGAGAGTGCCAATTTCAGGACGGGATGAGGACTGAAAGAGAAACATGTTGCTTTGGATTTGGGAATGATGGCAAAACCAACAGCATTTCCAATAGCACCCCATAGTCGAATTTGACTGGACCTAACCATCCAGGGGTCCTTTACCTTTTTTTACCCTTATGTACCCTGAGCTAGTTTAAAAACAAAACAAAAATTGCTTGGGACGATATTCATTTGCTTTGTTGAAGTGAGCCCCCTTCAAAATCAAAATTTTCATAAATCTTTGCCAAATTATATTTCACTTTCCTGTGTGTAGGAAGCAACCTTTTCTTAGGAACTTTGCCAATTGGTCCTTGTCCGTATCATGCCAGTGTCTCATCTGCCAGCTGATTCTCTCCCATTAGTTTGGGCAGTGGATAATTCCTACTCTCCCTTCCTAGCTGAGCTTCTGTTTCAGAAGTTTCCCTCTGTTTTTCTCAGATTGCACTGCGTCAGTTTTTTTGTTAAATGACCTTGCAAGATATTTAGAGATCTAATCTCTCTCTCTCTCTCTCTCTCTCTCTCTCTCTCTCTCTCTCTGTGTGTGTGTGTGTGTGTGAGAGAGAGAGAGAGAGAGAGAGAGATCACCTTGGTTCCTGATTCGAACAAAGCTTGTTGTGAACTCTAGTACAAGATGTTCATGCTTACAGTTCTACCATGCAAATTTTGTGGTAAACATACATGCCCTGAATATTCTGTGAGTGCACAGATATTTCCCAAATATTTGGTCAAGTTGTTGTTGTTTGTTTGTTGTTGTTGTTAAAAAGCTTAATTAATAAAAGTGGAAGATTCTCAGTGTCACTTTTTTTAGCCCAAAGTTCAAGTGTCAGCATTGTAGAGTTGGAAAAGTTGCAGGACAAGAGACCCAGGAGCAACTTCCCTGCAAGGAAGGGATAAAGCATTTGGGGCTCTTTAGGTAGAAGAAGAAGAAGAAGAAGAAGAAGAAGAAGAAGAAGAAGAAGAAGAAGAAGAAGAAGAAGAAGAAGAAGAAGGTGGGAGATGCAATAGGTGTTTGTCGAATTGTGCATGGCATGGAGAATGTGGAGAGAAGCATCCCTTGCACTTCCTTTCTCATAATACTAAGATTTGGGGTCATTCAGTGGAAGAGCAAGATTCCATGTTCGGTTTCTGACATCTGACACCTGAGATAGGATCCTGCCTGAGACCCTGGAGACCCACTGTCAGTTCATGACCTGGATGGACCAATGGTCTGACTTGGCATAACTGTCTTAGTTACATCACTTGAGCTAGTTCCAAACATTGCCATGATGATCTAACAAGGAGGAAGGCAGCGGGGAGTGACAGCTTTCTCTATGCTCATTTATGGACAGTTATGCTATCTGTGTTCTTGTGGGGCTCTCGCATTCCAGAATCGACAGTGCGAGTCCTGCTCACATGCACAGCTTTGGATCACACTCATTAGGTACCACTCTCTTGAGTGTCGTGCCAAAAGTGGAAGGGGATTTGCTACAAGTGAAAGAGGATCAGCCAGAGGTTGACTGCAGCCTGCCTAAAATGTCACTGGGGACAGATGGCAATTACCGAATTTACAATGGAGTAAGTACCACATAAATACAGTGTCTGTGCAGGTGAAAAGGCTGCAATAGAATTGCAACCCATTAACTTTGGATCAGGCCCAATTGCTTTAATTAGGCTGTTCTGGAGAAAATCCGTTGTGCGTTGCGGCTAAAGCAAATGAGTTTGGCTCTTAAGTAAACCTTTGTGACAGAATTTATGCAGGACTCTGAAACTTACTAAAGTGGTCCAACTGATGGAAGAACAGTCCCTTAAATGAGATACAAATTATTTGCTCCTTTTATGACTTTTTGTACCTTTTGCCCTTGCGTATGTATAACCAAAACAAACTTGTTTGGTGGAAAGAAGGGGAGCAGAAAATACTGCACTCTTTCCCCCCTCTTTTGTCTTTCTCTTTAGCAGTGTGGGCTTCATATGCAAGCCCAAAATGAGGCATTCTAGATGTGAAACGATTTCCTAGCGGGAGCCTGGACATGCATAGCAATTCAGGAAGTGCTTTGTGCTGAGAATAGCCCGGCTAAGTTTCTGAGAAAGCAAGATGCCAGCCAATGGTGGGAATGTGCATGGAAGCAGAGCCACAAGGCTGCACAGTGACTGAGTGGGTTTTTGGGTAATGACATCTACCTCCTTCTCCAGCTGCACTGGCCCCAGATCTCTTGCCCCTCCATGGTACCAGGTTAAGATCACTTTGGAAAATGAGCTGGAATAGCTCTGTTGGTAGAGCATGAGACTCTTAATCTCAGGGTTGTGGGTTTGAGACCCACATTGGGCAAAAGTTTGGACCAGATGACCCTTAGCTAAAGGTAAAGGGACCCCTGACCATTAGGTCCAGTCGTGGACGACTCTGGGGTTGTGGTGCTCATATCGCTTTACTGGCTGAGGGAGCCGGCGTACAGCTTCCAGGTTCATGTGGTCAGCATGACTAAGCCACTTCTGGCGAACCAGAGCAGCGCACGGAACTCTACACCATTTACCTTCCTGCCTATTTATCTACTTGCACTTTGACATGCTTTTGAACTGCTAGGTGGGCAGGAGCAGGGACCGAGCAACGGGAGCTCACCCCATCGTGGGGATTCGAACTGCTGACCTTCTGATCAGCAAGCCCTAGGGTCTGTGGTTTAACCCACAGCGCCACCCGTGTTTGGACCAGATGACCCTCGTCCCTTACAACTCTACAATTCTGTAATTCTATGACTGTTGCTTCTACTCATTGCCTGATTCACCTGTAGCCGCTGCTTCCTTTCTGCAGTCCTATTCAGCTCTTGCCCGCCATCTTAGTGAGCTCTGCGTAACTCCTGTCTGCACAACCCCATCCTGATTGCCTTAATCCTGGACTCTGTTGTTTGGAAGTTCCTGGTGAATGCAGAGGAGGAAGGCTGGTATATCAGATGCTGATGTCCCAAGTGTTCATGCATTCAAAGAGAACAGAAGGCGTCAAGGTTCTATTAGCTGTTTTCAGAGTGGGGAGTGGGTGCAGTTGAGCTAGCCAAGGGTCTGTTCTATCCTAAGCCAGTCCAGGTACCTGCAAGCTGTGTCAAGGGGCCCAATTCAGGCTTGTTTCCTGTATCAGCCTGGAACTTTCGCAGCAAACTTGCAGACCTCTCCCGCCTTCTCACCTTCCATCCTGGACAGTGGAATCAGAGGAGCTGCGGGTGGAAGTGGTGGCTCCACCACTCCGTAAATCCCCCCTGCTGCCGGCCAGGAGATAGGATTGTGCACTTAGCAACAGCCCATCCTCGGATAAACATTGCGGAGATATTTTAAGCAGCGCAAAATGCCAGTGACTACTGTGACTAAAACATTAAATCGGGCAAAAATAAAACAACATGTGTAGCTCCTTGCCAAGAGGGCTGAAAAATACCTAATGCCATTGTTTGTTTTAATTGAAATGCCTAAACAATTGAGTTCCCTCCACTTTTCCTTTAAGTTTTAGGTCATGGAACGCCAAACAGGATTTGCATCGCACCCTATCCCGAAGCTTCTATTTGCTTGCAAATGCCAGAATTAACCGCCCGAAACCCGCTCTTGGAAATGACTGTGGAACTTTTATAGAGCATCGTAGATTAAAATCTGCAGTGCTTCACCAACATAGATGAAGACATACTGCACACTGTGAAAGGTAATCTTCTATACCTATTTTGAGAGGTGTTATTAAGACAGAACATTAAAAAAAATGATGGTGGTGTCGAACAGATGGCGTCGTTCTCTCTGGATATGAATGCCCACATGTTTCCTTTGAATAACTCTTTGCGTGTGATTCCCCCCCTCCCCCGCTTACTTATTTTTGTTGCAATTAGTAACATTTTGTAAGTTATACCAGACACTTTCTCCCTGACGAGCCTTTCTTCTTGTCAGCCGTGAGCCTGGTCTCATTTACATGAAGAGCGATTCAAAGTGTTTGGTATACAAAGATGAAGGGGGAAGGATGGAGAATCTGAGGCCCTGCAATTATTGTTAGACTCTTAACTCCCTTCAGCCCCAGCCAGCATGGCTAGTAGTCAGGGGTGGCTGGTTTCTTTAATTGTGATAATTTATTTAGACCAGGGTTTCCCAAACATGGGTCTTTACCTGTTTTTGGACTACAACTCCCATCATCCCTAGTTAGCAGGACCAGTGGTCAAGATGATGGGAATTGTAGTCCAAAAACAGCTGGAGACCCAAGTTTGGAAAACCCTGATCTAGACCATTTCAATAGCAATGTACCGTATTTTTCCGTCTATAAGACACCCCCCTATGTATAAGACACCCCATATTTTTGGGGACTCCGATTTAAGAAAATGGGGAGAGATGGCCCCCATGTGTAAGACACCCCCAAATTTTGGACATTATTTTTAAAGGAAAAGAACAAGTCTTATACATGGAAAAATACGGTACATTTCTCTCTCTCTCTCTCTCTCTCTCTCTCTCTCACACACACACACACACACACACACACACACCCCTCTACCTATCTACCTTCCTACCTATATCTCCAAGTGGTTTACAACATAAATTGAAACATGAAATGAAACATTAAAATATATCAATGTGAAACATTACAAATGAAACTAGAGTACAAAATACAACAAAGACCCACATTTAAAGCAGCATTATTAACAAGAAAACAAACTGTTATCTGAAACATATACTGTATATTTTAAAAAAACTGTGAATAAGACTCAAACTTAGAAATGCAATAAAAAACCCCACATTGTTAGTGGTTAAACAAAATAATTAAGGTAGAAGGTGCACCCCCACTAACCCCACCACTCAGTAACACCTCCCAAACACATCCTTAGCACTCTCCCTCATACAAAATTCACTCTCAACTATTCGTATCCATAATTCAGGGGTGGTGTGTCCTGTTTCACTGCTTGAGGTGAAATGGGAAGGGCCACCTTGCCCTGCCTCTGCTACCTACCATACCTCTTGCTGCCGGCACTGCTGCTCTGTGGTGCCTTGTTGCATAGTTCTCCTGTTCGGATTTTAAATATACTTCAGCTGAGAAAATGCATGCTCAGCTGAGCAATTTGTGACCATTAATGTTAAAAATCTGGCAATGGAAAATTTCTGTGGTGTCCCCCTTCCCTTGACGCCCTAAGCACATGCTCATTTTGTTTAATGGTTAATCCAGCCCTTCTTACGCCACAATAAATTGGTTAGTCTTTAAGGTGCCACAAGTCTCCCGTTTTGTTGCACCAGACGAACATGGCTCTGGAAAACGTTACTAGTAAAAACATAAGACTGATTCCCTGAAATTTGGATGGGCTTTTTTAAAAAAAAAAATTAATGTGCAAATTTACTTTCTCACATTACTTTAATCTCCATGACATTTAAGTAATTCCTCGCTTTTAGTGGCTTTCGTCTCCAGAGAGCTTTAGACAAATTAACTAATTCACAATGGATTCTAGGCTTATTCAGAATGGCGTCACCTTGGCCAAAGTCACTGTAGTAGTGTTACTGGAAGCCATTAACACCAGCTGACAGAGACCATAATTTATTTTTTGCTTCTGCCTCCACAGAGAGTGGTGTTTGCTTCGCAGAAAATAATACAGATAATCTTGCACATTTCTGCCAAACCTATCAGTTTTTGGTGCTGCTGCCAGTTTTGACTTTCAGTTTCTAATCTAGAGGGATCGTTTGAATAATTTAGTCAGGAAATCCAGTGCTCTTGTTGGTCTTCCATCAAGCTGTGCTTGATAGAATCTGGTTTGCAGCATAGCACTCAGGGGCTTGGTCAGAACCTTTCTGTCTTCTGCTCTGCACTGTCTGTGGGACACAAGATCTGGCGCCAAGGGTTCCAATAGAGCAAAGGGAGCCAAGCAATGTTTTCTTGCTCAGGTCCTGTGAACCAGGCCTGCCCCCTGCACTGCTATTGTACTACAGACCCTCCAAGTGTCCCTATTTTCCAGGGGAAGTCCAGATTTACAGAAGCCATCCCAGTTTCTGATTCTATCCTGGAATACCCCACTTTCCCTTAGGACGTCCCTGTTTTCATCTGAGAAATGGAGGGTATGGCATTATCTGACCCCTGAGCCATCTGAAGGCAGCCCTGAATAGGCAAGCTTTTTTAATGTTTAATGTTTTATTATGCTTTTATATATGCTGGAAGCAACCCAGAGCGACTGAGGCAACCCAGTCAGATGGGTGGGGTATAAATGGTAAAATTATCATTATTGATTAATAGGACGTCCCTATTTGTTCTAGAGAAGTCTCATGCACAAAACAAAGTCCCGTTGACTTTACTGAATCTTACCTTGCTTAATACAGTTGTGATTAGGAATGTTCTTGTTTCTATAACAATCTGAGTGCTGCAGGAATTATAAATAATTACAATCTTACCTGGATTAAAGTCAGATGAAGAGGGGAAACAGAAGTTCTGTAGATCCTTAACATTTAAGCCTGTGGTTAAACAGACTGTACTGGATACAATTTTAAAGGCAACGAAGACACCTAGAGTCCACTGAGTATGGCTGATTGTCTCTCCTGCGTAAAACTGCACACATTGTACAAAACTGAAAATGTGTTCACTTGTACAGCTGAATTAATTGTCCTGTCATGCAACAGCAAGCTGGGGCAGATGAGCCTTCTGTTTATTTGCTTGAGTGTTTCGGTTCTTTGTTTTTGCTTTGATGCTGCGCTCCCAGCAGTGGCACAGAGGGAAAAACCTCATCCACATGCTTTAGCGCTGAGAGCTGATCTCTCTCTCCCCTTGCACCAGGGTAGCAGCAGGAGCCATGGGTAATTATGTACAAGCTCTTGGGGGGGGGGGAGCCCTTGTGCAGCACATGCATTCCCCGAAGGCTTTTATAGGCCGTGGAAGGAGTGGAGGAGGAGGTTGCATGGTGCCAGCTTAACACTGCAAGAGCAGTAGTTTGCACTGGAGCAGAATGGAATGGAAACCGAGGTATCAGGGCCCCGAGGTATGTGATGTCCTGCTTCAGACTACAGAAATTGGGTTGTTCTATTTTTGAAATCTCTCCTCAAATGTTAAAACCAGAAAAGCAGCACAACAAACAGTTGGCTGAGCTGAAAGCTGTGCACCTGGAAAGGCTAGGTTATTGGTTTGTTTGTTTGCTGTCGTTTGGCAGGGAACATTCAAAAATGTGTCTTATCGTGTGGTACAGCCCACACAAATCTAACTCCCTTTTTCTGCTGCAAGTGAGATTTCAGGCAGAGATCAGAGGAAAGAAGGATTCCAGTAGAGCTTCTTGCACAGTAACGTTTCCTGCAGGTCCCCCCCCCCAATGCAAATTCTTCCTGCATGGCTATCCACTTGCCTCTTCTCATCTCACCTTTTGGTTTGAAACTGGCTCAAAAACACACAATGCCCCAGCTTCATTATTTGATTTGTTTGTGTGAAGATAGCCAGTGTAAGGATTTATCAGGGGCAGGTACTGAAATATAGTACAGGTCTTGAGTAAAGCAGCCTAGTAGGAAAATCTTGTAGGAAGTAACTAACTGGAGTGGGGGGTGGGGACTTTATCCTGGGAAAATAATTGCATTACTCATAAACACGTTTAGAATTGACTTTCATTTAACTTAACCAACAGCCACTGTCCAAAACATATTAACAGTGAAATAAGTACTATTAATTTCACTGAAATAGCGATGCAGACTTTAGCAGCTTAATCAGTCCAATTATTAGAAACTAAGCTTAATTCTAGTTAATCAGGAAAAGAATAATTACCCTTTTGTGCTTTAAAAGGTTGCCGCAAATTGAGCGAGGGAATATGGAGCCAAAACAGAAAATAACCACTGTGTTTCCTAATTATACAGTGGTACCTTGGGTTACATACGCTTCAGGTTACAGACTCTTCAGGTTACAGACACCGCTAACCCAGAAATAGTACCTTGGGTTAAGAACTTTGCTTCAGGATGGGAACAGAAATCGTGCTCCGGTGGTGTGGCGGCAGCAGGAGGCCCCATTAGCTAAAGTGGTGCTTTAGGTTAAGAACAGTTTCAAGTTAAGAACAGACCTCCGGAACGAATTAAGTTCTTAACCAGAGGTACCACGGTACTGTAACAGTGATCTGGAAAAAGGTTTCAGCAGCAGCATTAACATATTAATATGTGATATATTTCATATCACAGCTGAAGTGTATAGGGCTTTTGCTGCTTGAGGTGAAAGACAAAATGGTGCTCCCTCCTCATGCTATATACAGAAGCTGACTGGACTGGCAGCTGAATCTTATTGTAATACTTGTGATGGGATATTTATTTTTTATTATTCTTTATTAAATTTGTATACCACCCTATACGCATAGATCTCAAGGCGGTTCACAACATAAAATCACAATATGAAAAACACTAAATACATAATAAAAAAATTTAAAAAGGCAACCCAGTAATCCCCTCCCCACCATACCTAAGTAGTGGGCCAGATTAGGGGGCCCTGGAGAAACCATGTGGCCCAAGGGGAATGGCTGAGAGTTCAGGAGGAACAGCCACCTGAAGCAGTTGTCTCACTCTGCCAAATGGTATTGCTGGCCCTGCTGAAGAACACCAAATATTTGTAAGAATAAAAACCATACTGTTATTCATTCTAGTTATCTGAGAAATCATCAGTTAAACAAACTATTTTCACTCAAGATTCTCCCAGATTGGCCCACTGAAATGAAATGTAATCAAAAAGTTGTGTGTGTGCTGAAGGGAGGTAGTTTGGGGTTTTTTATCAGCTTAGTTATGAATTGACTGATTTGTCCAATGATCTTTTCCCTTGCTCACCCACACACTTGCCTGTGAAAACAGCAAGCATAAGTTGAGGTATACTGGGAAGGTTTACATTTTTCAAGTAACATTTATTTATTTCAAATTTGTTTCAAAATGTAATGGCTTCTCAAGAACTCATCTCTCTTGCAGAAAACACATCTGCTAAGGGCTCAGTCTAGGTTTAGTACAGTCATACCTCTTGTTACATTTGCTTCATGATACAGTGGTACCTCGGGTTAAGTACTTAATTTGTTCCGGAGGTCCGTTCTTAACCTGAAACTGTTCTTAACCTGAAGCACCACTTTAGCTAATGGGGCCTCCCGCCGGAGCACGATTTCTGTTCTCATCCTGAAGCAAAGTTCTTAACCCGAGGTACTATTTCTGGGTTAGCGGAGTCTGTAACCTGAAGCATATCTAACTTGAGGTACCACTGTACATTTTTTTCAGGTTGCGTCCTGTGGCGACCCGAAAGTACCGGAAAGCGTTACTTCCAGGTTTCGCCACTCGTGCATGTGCAGATGAACAAAGTGATGTCACGCACATGTGCAGAAGCAGCGAATTGCGACCCACGTGTGCACAGATGCGGGTTGCGTTCCTTTCAGGTTACGGACGGGGCTCTGGATGGATCCCGTTAGCAACCAGAGGTACCACTGTATTCATTGTCATAGTCCCAAAAGTAAGGTCAATCCCATTTCTCACTCCAGGTCTGGTGTCTGCTTCCAGTGTGGTGTTGTGGTTAAGAGCGGTAGTCTCATAATCTGGTGAACCAGGTTCGTGTCTCTGCTCCTCATCCAGCTGCTGGGTGACCTTGGGCCAGTCACACTTCTCTGAAGTCTCTCAGCCCCACTCACCTCACAGAGTGTTTGTTGTGGGGGAGGAGGGGAAAGGAGAATGTTAGCTGCTTTCAGACTCCTTCGGGTAGTGATAAAGCGGGATATCAGATCCAAACTCTTCTTCTTCTTCCACCAAAATCCGATGGCACAGAAGGTGTTAATTCCTTATCAGTCCCATTTTAAAAGCTTACCGAGGCTGGGGATGAATCAATGGTGAAAGAAGGGTAGGTTACAAATGTGGGGAAAAATTATTTATACCCTTGTTTAAGGTAAGCTGACCTTGGCAAGGAGCAAGGGTTTTTGGTGATGGCCATGGGGCTATGGATTGACTTACTGGATGCTTATTAAAGTGCATCCCTGATAAATGAATTTGTGAGCTGAATTTGTCAGCCGTTTGGATTTTTTTCTTGTTTGAAAATTTGTTTTTATTACTGATGGTTGCTATGATTTTAACTGCGGTTGTAAGCCACCTTGTGCTGCTATAGGATATACATATTTTAAAGTAAATAAAGAGTAACTTGGTTCTGACTCCATGTCTTACCAAGTGACCAGAACAGGCTCATACTAACCATTAGAAATCCATATTTGTCATGCACAAACAAGGCAGTGTTTCAGAGTTGGCTGACATCTTGCCGTCCACTAGGTTTTTCCTTTCTACTTCGCCTGCAGAAAAGGTTGACTCTTCGCTGTGCAACACGTTTTGTTGGGATTCACTGTGCAACACATTTAGTTGGGATTTAGTCATTAGCAATTTTCAGGAAATAAATCAACATTTTCCAAGGTGGACCGTTCAAGAGGAATAAATATTACTTTCCCCTCATGTGTCAGGTGAGGTCTGTTTAAAAAGAGTCAGTCATAGCAGAAAGCTTTATTGACAGTGTCAAGTCAGGTTCCTGTTGCGGTAAAAATGTCGAATTCAGCCTTGGGAATATTTAGAAAAGGGACTGAAAACAAAACTTCCAAGCGTTATTGCGCCTTTGAAGAGATTTGTGGAAATACATACAAAGCCCTAGATGACAGCACCATGCCAAGCCACATTTGGAATATAAGTATATCTTATTGTGCTAGACTCTGTGCATTCACAGTGCCTCTGAACATTGCCTGTTCTCTCTAGTTACATAGGATACACAGGATTTGCTGTCAAAACTGGTTTCTAAACAATCACCATTGGCAGCCGGTCCCCCCTCCCCTTCTTCTCTGCCTAGCTGTCAGTTTTGCTGACACTGCTATTCATCTGAATGTAGAAAACGGGGGCAGACAAAATGCCAGGTTAATTTAACCGCATTGGGTGACATAGACATACCCCATGACTCTTCTAAGGATCTTTTCATGTGACAACTTTTTATCACCTGAATTGTTAGAACAGGAAGGTGAACAGGGTGCGCCTCAGAGGAAGGCTGGTGCTAGGGTGGTAGCTTTGATCCTGCAAGTTCATTTGAACTGGAAACAATTGGAATGCAGATCCACTATATCATTTGAAGGTGACAGTAAAGCTGATTCTGTAATGTGACACTTGCAAATTATCTCTGCCTGGAAGTGCGCCTAGAAATGGCTGTGGCACAGAATGACAGACAGTTTCTAGTTGCGGTGATAGCTTCAGTTCTTCCTGAAGGATCTTCCAGCTTCAATCTGTAATATCTGTGAGCTGGTTCAGACAGCAATGTTAACTGTCCACATTTGTTTGTAGGTAATGGCCATGCCCATGGTTGTGCTTGTGTTTCTTCCAGCTTCTGTTGTGATGGTCCAGGATTACTTGGTCCACACATTCTGTCTGCCCTCATGAGCATAAATGTGGGGATATTTAAGACTGCTCACATAGGCAATTACTATTTCATCTATGCTGCCTATCTGGGTTTAAATGGTGGTGGGAATATCTTGTCCCACTAATTTTGGGAGAAAGAAGTGATTGTTTGAGGTTACACCATAATTTATGCAAAGTTCATGTAGGGTGAACAGCAGGTTACCAGTGCTGTGGGTGTGTGGTTTTCAAGCATGAAAATTATACAGTGGAAAGAGTTAAACTATCCCTCTACCTAGTTCTGATTTTAGTTTGTGGGGTCTTCTTTCCTGATACCAATGTTTTGAAAGAAACTAGGGAAATCTTAGTCATGGATCTCACATATATTTAAACCATAACTGGGATTCTAAGTAACAAGGCTGCCTTTGCAGCCCAAAGGAAACTGTTCATTATCTTTGGGGTCACTTGGAATGGAAAACTCACCTGCCAAGTTACTCTTTCAAGCAATCCGCCCCCCACTTCCATTTCTGAAAAGCTCAGTTTGGGGAAAATAACTGAATACTGAAAGGGCATTTGAGACAGTGGGGGAGGGTTGAGCACCTCCTCTCACCTACTGGTTCATCTCTGCAAGTGCCCCCCTCAGTCCCCACAATATGGTTATGAAGGAATCATAGGATTGGAAAATACATGTTTCCAACATGTCTTGTCTGGCCTTTTGATATAAGAATTGGTGCTCCTCACCTTTGCTTTTAAGTCAGACTATTTGTCTGCTACACAGATAGCATGGCTATCTCCTTAGATATCCAAAGTTAGAAAGTAGCCTGTAAAGTATAACTTGAAATCTCATATCCAAGCTTTAAACTCTTGTACCCAGGCAGCTCTTTGACAAAATTCTAAACATTTGTTTTCAAATTTTAATCTGCAGTGAGGGAGAGATTTCCTAGATTGCTTAATGAATGAATGAATGAATGAATGAATGGTTGAATTAATGAATGAAATCTACTTGTTCACAGCCAATGGAAGTCACAATATGCACTTTGTTTTAACTTATTTGCTGTGCAGAGCGCTTGCAGTTCTTACTCTCACCAACTCTCTGAATTAGGTCACTCCTTATTACGGTGTCTAATTAATGCAGGCACTTTGGAACAAAATAATTATTATGTGTTTACACACGGGGACATGAAGTTCAGGCTTTGTCAAACCCATCCTCTGAGTCCAGAGTCCATGGCTTTAGGTAAATGGTCAATCCATGTCTCTCCAGCCCGTATTCAAGACTATGTACACATTAGCAGCTTGAAATGCCATGAGCTCATCCCACCCCTGACCCCCCGCTGTGTTTCAAGTTGCATTCTTACATCACTGTACTCGATGTCCTTACCTAACTCTCCTGCACATGTGCAATGCCTGACTGAACTGTACACACCTCAGCTTAATTGGGGCTTCCATTTTCTAATTGGATGGAAGCTGGTTTCAGGGAAAGCATATCAGACAGCTGCAGGATACATATGGATTGTGGCTAACATAACAAAGCCTAACACTTTATCCAGGAGGCGATACTGCAGATCGCTGAGGTCAATGTACAAGAAAGTTGTGAGATCCAATTGTCCCCCACAACTGAAATAATTTTCTTCTGGTCACAGTGCAAAAGGTCTCTTCTTCTGCAATATTTTATATATTGAAACACACTTATCAACTTTCTTTCACCTCTTTTCCAGCTAGGCAATACCACCACCAACATCCCTTAAAAAGGCATGCACTGAAACACCTTTATGAGCTAGGGGACTCTTCAGTCACAAGTCCAGTTATGCATACCTTGTAGCCAACCATACTGTAGGACATATATTTTTCATCATCCCTCAGTTGAAAATAGGTGTATTTTGTTTTGCATTATGTGAAAGAAAAGTTCTCTTACACTGAGGGACTAGAGAGCCAGATGCTAGAATTATGGGGTATCTTTTAGCTGACATCCACTGCCATAGAATTTTATAAAGAGGAAAGATCACCTAGCAAATCTTGAAAGTTACTTCATCCCACTTTGCAGAGCAAATTTATTTTAGCTCAACCTAATCACCAGACTCTCCTTACTAGAGGGAAAGTGAGGTGTGTGCAGGCATCACAAGAAACTGCCTTCTTCTCAACTCACCTGCAGCCCTCCGAGAGAAGAAGCAGAACACTGCTAAGTCTGGTTCCAGCCTAAGCTGTCTTCTGCTGGAGAACCTATGTGAAAACTTGGTGGGGAAAACATACCTAACGTTTTCTGCATTCTGTACCCGGTTATCAGGTAGAAGCTTATTCCGGGCTCACACTCTCTTATTGCTGCTGGTGGTGTTAAGAACGGATCCCTTGGACAGAGGCGGTTGGCGGGTATGTCCAAGGCCAAGGTTTCCCCAAGGTTGTAAATCAGCGCACAGGTAATTTCTGCCGCCTCGAGCCAATCGGATGCCCCGACCAAAGCGCCCAGCCAATGGACGGTCCCCGGGATGCAGGACTGCGATGAGGCTAGCGTGGCCAATCCGAAGCGGTTTCGGCTCCTCGCGCTAGCCCACCTCCTCCTGTTCTGAGGCGGTGGGGAGGGCGCTTCAGCTGGTGGTGGGAGGGAAAGCGGAGGGGAGGTGGGGGAAGCTTGGCAGCGCCGGAGCCAGACGAGAAGGCGGGCTGTGGTGGTGCCTCCTGCTCTTGCCGCGGCTGCCCTCCTCTTCCTCTCTCTCGCTCTCCCCAACATGGCAGGGCTGGGCAGCGCCGGCGGCGGCGCCTCCGCCTTCGGGCGCTGCACGCACGCCTTGGTGCGGGCTCTGCCCGAGTCCCTGTGCCAGCAGGCGCTGAGGCGCGAGAAGGGCAAGGAGGTGGACTTGGCGCGCGCCGAGCGCGAGCACCAGCTCTACGTCGGGGTGCTGAAGAGCAAGCTGGGGCTGCAGGTGCTCGAGCTGCCCGCCGACGAGAGCCTGCCCGACTGCGTCTTCGTCGAGGACGTGGCCGTCGTGTGCGAGGAGACGGCTCTCCTCACGCGCCCGGGCGCGCCCAGCCGGAGGAAAGAGGTACCGGGGCGGGGCGCGCTGTGAGGGGGCGACTGAGGAGGGAGGGAGCGCCTCTCTCTCTCTCTCTCCGTGTATGTGTGAGTGTGACTCCCCCCCCCCCAACCAACACCTCTAGGGCGGGGGCCGCTGCAACTTCCCACCGTGGCCAAAGGAGTGTGGAGAGCGGGAAAGCGGGTTGGGTGGGAGAAGAAGCGCCTTGGTGGGGGCGGCAGCATCTTGGGATGGGCCGGCAGAGCGTTGGCAGGCTGCGCTTTCCTCTCAGCCGGACCTGAAGGGGAAGGTCGGGGTGGGAAGCGCGCCCGGCGAGGAGCGAGGGGCTCCTGGGCGCAGCAGGCTGCTGCTGCCGCCGCCTCCTCGCGCGCTGGGTGTGGGGAGTGCGGTACTGTAAGGCGTGGCCGGCTGTGCTGGGAGGAGGGAGAGATGCTGGAGGAAGAAGATGCTCAGCACCAAGGCAGCCTCCTCTCTCGTTCCTCGTGAACTCTGAAGCCTTCCCATCCTCGCCCGTCTTTCACCAAGCCAGCACAATATTGCAGATTGGGAGAAAAAGTAGATCTGAATGAGCTTTTGGGGTTGGGGCATGAATCAGTTTTCAGTCGTGGGGCACACAGATGCGTTCTGGCAGGGTGCTTCTTTTAGAAATAATTGGCTGGACTGAAAAGATAATCTCGTTCCTTTCTTTGCGCCTTCTACCCTGCCCGCAATTTTAGAAGGGACAGCTTTTTGTTTATTATAAATGGGCAGGTTCTTTTCGGAAGTAGTAATGGCTCCAAATGAAACCACAGCAGGTTTCTTTTTAATGAAGCCGGATCAAGAGTGATGCTCATCACGTTTGCCAGGAATAATTAGAAACAACAACCACAGGAAACTTCACAGGTGCAAGGAATAAAAGGTACACTTCCATGCACTGGGGGAAAGTTGGCCATGAATATTGCTTGGAAGAGATATCTTTGTATTCCGAGTAGGTTATTTAAAGCACAGGTGCATGTGCCTTTGGAAGAACAGCAGAACGTAGACGACATCTTTCACATTGATGTATAGGTATCTTTGTGGGGAGGGAAGTATCCCCATTCACTTTATTAGGTGAACAGTTACCGTACTTAGCCTTCCACACCAGTATATATTTCCTTTTGGTGTTTCTTCCTAAAAATCTGTAGTTTGGTGCAGTTTTCCCAACAGGTTTCACGCCACTGGTAATTTAAATGGCATCTTACAGCACAAGTCAGCGCATGATTACTTTGGAGAGAGTCCCATTGTGTTAAGTGGGTCTTGCTCTCAGGTGAGTGCAGGGCTGTCATGCTCTGTTCTCTTTCAGGTGAGAGACCACAAGCTCTCAGACATTTCTTTCTGTTGCGAAAAGACTCTGATAGAAATTGAATTTATCCTGGACAAAGTGGTGAATTCCACATGTAAACATTCAACATTCCATGCATAAGTTCCATCCATTTTTATTTAGGGCACAATCCAAACTCGCACATGCACATCGTGCTGCAAGGGCTTTGCAAAGCGGCAGACCTATTGCTGCATCTGCAGCTCTACAGCTCACACAACCAGCAGTGGAAGGTCAGGGGCAAGATGACCAAGCCTGATGTGGACCTGATGGCATTGCCCAATGGTGGTGAGACTGGCTTGGGAATCCAGTGGATCCTGGGCCAGCTCAGTCCCATCTCTCCCCACCTTTGAAATGTCCCGTTTTGGGGTCTTTTGCCCACTGACAACTCTTCCGCTCACCTGCACAGTCAGTTACCTGGCAGAAGGCCAGTTCATTAAGGAAAGCTGAGCAAGGGTATATCTCCACCTAATCCAACCTTCTCTCTACCAGCTCAGCAATAGTTTCAGTTGCTCTCTACTTTACATACAGTTTGCTATTTCAACATATCCCAACAAAAAAGTATTGGTGTAAAATGCCCCGGTATATAGTCCACATTCAAATCTAAACCATCCTGCAGCTACCACTAATAATAATAATTAATCCCACATTTTAAATAACATAATTAAGCAACAACAAATAAAACTATATGCATGAATAAATAATCACAAAAGTAAATTATTTATGAAACTTAATTGCAGTATATATTGTCTAGAAAATTTGAATGGTAATACAAAATAATACAGTGGTACCTCTGGTTAAGAACTTAATTCGTTCCGGAGGTCCGTTCTTAACCTGAAACTGTTCTTAACCTGAAGCACCACTTTAGCTAATGGGGCCTCCCACTGCTGCCGCGCCACTGGCATGCGATTTCTGTTCTCATCCTGAAGTAAAGTTCTTAACCCGAGGTACTACTTCCGGGTTAGCAGAGTCTGTAACGTGAAGAGTTTGTAACCTGAGGTACCACTGTACTGGAAGAATTTCAGCAGCACACCCTTCTCGTTGTTTTGGCATTTTTGCTGCTGTTGGAATGATCCTTCCTCTCCTTCCTGCATACTCTTCTGGGGGGGGGGGGTTCTCCTGACCCTCCAGAGTGGGAGAGGGAAGGAAAGTCCCATTGCCATCGAGGAAGACCTTGCAACTGACATCCACTAGTGTTAGTTGAATCCATCCCACAGTCTCCAAAATTATTCACCTGCACAGTAATTACACAACGCTAATCTAACCATACAACCTCCACATATCCAATCACTCATCAACCATGTAACAACCCCAACATCATTCTATCCATTCAATTCACACTTCAATAAATTAAAAAAACCCTCCCAACCTTCAACTCACCAAGAGTCCTGTGCAAAGAATTAGGTCCACTCAATAAGAACAGCTCAATAACAGCAGAAAAAAGCAAACTAATAACTTATGCATTTCAACCCTATCTCTCACCTGGAGCAATACAAACACTCTTTGCCACCTTCTTAACCTAGAGAGCCCAGTCCCTTCCCCACAGGCAGATTGCTCACCCAGATGCAGCCACCAACACTCTTGATGCTCACCACTTCGCAGGGATCATCCCTATCAGCCAGACAAAAACAAAGACAAATCTCTTTTAACAATGCCTCAGGAACACTGAATCAATAAGCAGGTGTGAGGACTCTGAAGTGGAAACCCAAAAGGGACGGACCTCTTTGGTGTTTTCCTGCGGTGCCGGTCACTGCACTGCAGTAATCTTGCTTTTTTAGATCTATGGGCAGATGGTGCTTGGCTGCCCAGAGCCCTCTCAGCCACCACCACGCTTCCAGCTGGTTCTGCTGCAGCTGTAGAACTTTGCAGACAGATGAGAGACTATTGGGAGCCCAAGTGTGGGGGCTGGCAATGGCAATATTTTTTTCTCTCCCAGTCTCTTTCCTCTACCTTAGCACAAACAAACAAAAGGTCAGTGTTCTTCCAATGTGTAATTTTCAAATGTATATTTGCACTTTATATAGAAAGAATGCTCAAACTATTGAGATATATATATTCACAAACTGCGCCCCCCTATATAAGCTTTGTTGATTTGTTTGTATATACAAATACATCTTTCCATTTCTTCCTCCATAATCTTGTAGAGATGTGTGATTTTTAGACCCAGTGGAGTAGACAGTTTGGGCAGAACCTGAGTTCTAAGTTTTAAATGATGATGATAATACGCGACCTAAAGTTTGCTTTTGTTTTCAGCAATGTTTTATTAACATGAAGTCCAAGTGCATTATATTCTGCCCTGTTAAATTTTCTCATATAGCCCATGAGTTGTAATTGGTTTCCAGGACAGAAGACAGTCATGTCAAGAACCACCTCTGCAATCCATTCAGACAGGCAGGGATAAGACCAGTGAGCCAGAAAATGAAATAAAAGCAGTCAGCAGAGTCTGATTTGGGAAATGGCTGAAATGGATTAGCTGCTAAGGGGAGGAAAAACCAGGCTGCTAAATACAACAAAAATCTACCATGGAGTACTGATTACTGTATATTGGGAAATAAATGTATTGCATTTAAATGCACTTAGGTACTATGGAAATCTTCAGCACATATTTGCAGGAATGTGTCTGTGATTTTAGTAGGATGTGGTTATATCAGTAATTTCTAAACTGTGTTCTGGTGCATAGTAATATGTTTCAGGAGACTGCTTGGAATAAATAAATAAAATAAAGTAGTTGCAGTGAGAAATGCATTAATTATATAATTAAATGCCCAAAATACACCACCACCACCACAACAACAGTCCCCAACACATACAATGCTGTCCGCTGCATTTCTGTTCTGGGCTTGCCTATATTCCAACAGCCTCTACTAGGAGTAGGTAATTTTGCCACATCATATTAGGTCATTCATTCACTACTAAAGCACAAAGTGGTAGAATTCTCATTGCCATGAGTGGCTGCCTGCTACATCTCTGCATGAGTCACTGATCTTAGGTTTTCCTTCTTCCGATCACCAGGTACCCCTAGAAATGTGATTCATGCAGAAATGCGAGGGTTAGATTAACTCTATTTAAGGTGGGATATGTTACTCATCGGACGTGGGTGGTGCTGTGGGTTAAACCACAGAGCCTAGGACTTGCTGATCAGAAGGTCAGCGGCTCGAATCCCTGTGACGGGGTGAGCTCCTGTTGCTCGGTCCCTGCTCCTGCCAACCTAGCAGTTCGAAAGCACGTTTGAAAGTGCAAGTAGATAAATAGGCACCACTCCGGCGGGAAGGTAAACTGCGTTTCCGTGCGCTGCTCTGGTTCGCCAGAAGCAGCTTAGTCATGCTGGCCACATGACCCGGAAGCTGTACGCCGGCTCTCTTGGCCAATAAAGCGAGATGAGCGCCGCAACCCCAGAGTCGGTCACAACTGGACCTAAGGGTCAGGGGTGCCTTTACCTTTACTTTAGGGAAGAGCTGCTGCTCAGCGATGCAGCACATGTGGTTCCCTCTTCTCGTCTATTGTTGCCACAAACTAGAGGGAAGCGAGTGAAAAGGAGGGAGGAGCAATGAGTTTTCCAGAGCATTAAGAATAACCTTCCTGTAATTAAATTGCTGTGATATATTAACCTAGTTTCTTTGTAAGATAGCAGAACATGCATATATTGTAGTAAGAGATTCATTATTTTTCATGTTTAAAATGTAAATTAAAAATATTAGATTTATGTTTGATTAGATTAGCGCAACTAGGATATTCAAGGGTATTTCAATCTGTTCTGCATCCCACCAGGTTCCTGCACAGTGGGAAAATGAGACTTTTTTATTATTATTATCAGACTGGTATTTAATAAACAGGTGCAAGTGATTTATTGTTGCAGTGGGAGCCTTATGTTCGGAAACGACTGATTTAAAACTTTAAGTATTTAAGTTTAAGTATAAAGAGGAAAGATTGGTGACATAATAGAATGAACTTAATAATTAGAAATGAGATTTGAAAGAGGGTAAGGATTTGCTGTTTCTAATTGGGTAAAGAGGAACACAAAAAAGGGAGGCGTGAGGAAGTCAAGAAAGGAAGTTAATTAAGTATGATTTCAAAAGCTGGAGTTTTTATGTTTTGTATCTGGTTGGGTGGAATTTTTCTTTACTGTATTCTATTTTGATCTGTTCTATGTGTACTTTTGATTATGTTTTATTTCTTTTTACTTTCTTTTTACTTTTGTGGTGGTTATGTGCCTTTCTTTCTTTTTTTGTAAAAACCTAATAAATATATTTTTAAAAAATTAAAAATAAAACTTTAAATCTTATCTGGCATTTGGCTTTTGCCAAACCTGCTTGGCGATAGATCTCTCTCAGTTCCCTCATATGTCTCCTGAAACTTCCCACTGCTTATGGGTGTCCAGTGGAGAAGGGAGATGTTGGTAACAAATTGAAAAGAACCACACAAATAGTAACATGCATAAAGTTCAGTGTGTAACAAGTTCAGTTAGTGAAATTGATGCTTTCTTTTAAAGGCTAACTTTTAGGTAATAAATTAATGGAAAGTAAACTGCTGGCTAAGTGCTAAAGTGATGGACTTGGACCTAGAAATCAAAGGCTTCAAATTCCCTTTTAAGCATTTTCTTGGGTCAGAGCTATTTGGGAATGTTGCTGTCTCCATTCTACTTACTTTCTCATCTGTGAAACAGTTGACAATAGAAACTTGCTCTGCAAAGAAGGTTGAATGGAGGGTGTGCTGAATTTCAGTTTGTGCTTGCGGCAGAAGCACCCACCTGCTTTTTTTAGGGTATTCTCAAACAAACATTTTGCCCACAGTGGAGCACAGGTTGCAATCACCAAGCTGAACAATTCTAGTGGAAACAGGTTGTCTGGACAATATAAATAGTCTGTGTCCATTGGAGAAAGGGGAATCTGTTTGTCTGAATTTACACCAAGGGTTTTTTTACCCACAATTCATGACAATTCTGCTATAGTACTGTTTTCAACCATTGCAACTGGAGAGAGCAACAACTATAGTGATGGTGAGGGGTGATGTAAAAGAAAAAGAGTCCAGTCCACAGAGGAGTTTTGGCATTGTTTAAGCCACTTGGAGATTATTTGGTCGAAAAGCAGGTATAAATATTTAAAGTAAATGAATTAATTGATGGTTCTTGGGTTAGACAACAGATAGTCCAGCTCTGACTGGAGCCAAACCCTGATGAGTCCTGTGGTTTAGGTTGTCATGTTGATCAAAGACAGCAATTTTACAGCAATTCTTGTAAAAAGTTGTCTATGTTTTTGAGTTCTGAAATCTGCAGATTTTATTTTAAATGAAATTGGTTGATTTAATCTGTTTCAAGGAAGATGATTTATCAGCTTAAAATTTTGTGATTGGTTGGCAGCTCTATTGTGTATATACAGATGCAATATCAGTTCAATCTCAAGGAGTCTCACTAAAAAAGGAAACAGGATGTGCTATTATTATATATACACCGTTACACCTTTGGTTCTCTGTTAATTTGAACAGCAGCCCAATTCCAAAATGTCCAATAACCCATGGAAAAGCTAAGCACTCCAAAGGGTTGAAGCCCACCCCCCATGCCGTTACCACTTTTACAGCCTGATCCTACTCAGAAGCAAGGCCTATTTACTTCAGTGGTGCTTACTCTCAAGTTAGTCTGCCTGTGGTTACAACACTGGGATTTCAAAGGCAGACTTGATGTTCGGGGGGGGGGGGGGATTTCCAAAAGGTGGTGCTTTGTCCTGAATCTTAGGAAAGTCATCGTATTGTATAACTGGATATGTTATTTGAAACATTGGGTGACTGCTAAAAACATGTTTTTTTCTCCTTTCCCCCATAATGTGTTGGATTTCTTACCTGGTTTTGTGAAGAAGAGGAGTGCAAAGAGGGGGGGGGGAACAGTAGAGATGACTTCAAGTGGATGGTGTTAACATAATTTGTATTATAACACGTTCTAAAGAAAACAGTTCAATATAATGCAGATTATAAGTTTTACATGATTGTTTATGTAATTTGAAAAGGCAGATCTCGCCAGGCCCCACCTAACTTCAATCCTTTTGAGGCTGCAGGTCCAGATACACTGGTTCCAGATTTGAACTCACCTGGTGGGACTAGGGTGCTCTGTTTCTGTTCTATTAGCCTTTACTGAAGATGGAGATTCTTAGGTGAGCTGCAAGCTTAAATTGCGTGTGCCAAACCTTCAACATTTAGGGTTTTTTTGAGTGCTAGTAGTGTCACATGAGGGAAAAGAGAAGAAGAAGTGGACCCAAGTACCTCAACTCAGTCTCTGCAGCCTTTCATTTGATGTTATACTAGGAAGCATCCATTCTGAGGACAGCTTTAAATGGATTAAGTAGTACTACTCAGAACTGTGATATGTGTGATGCAGTTTGTGAAGTTTATCATATGTCCTGAAAGCTCTGTGCCAAGAGATGATTAAGAATAAGATTGTTAATAAGAAAAAAACTAATGAAAGTGTTGGCCATATGCTAACTTCCCTATCATTAATTAGAATAATTAACTTCTTTACATTTCACATTAGTAGCAGCAAGTAGCTCCAGTCACTGGCAGATCATTTAAAATAGACTCTCTGCTGCACAACTGGCTGTGGTCCATTAGTAGTTCCATGGGGAATTAGCACTTTACAGTAGATCAAACCCAAGAGATGCAAACTCAGGCTGAAATGTTCTATTATCATTTTGCACTATTTATGTCCAAGCTTAAGTATACCAGTATGTACACTTGGTGGAATGTGTGTGTCTCTATTTCCCCCTCTGTTGCATTTAGACATTACTATGCTCTTGCTCTTTTCCCTGTTTCAGCTAGGAGGCAGGCTTCTAAAACCATTTAAAAAGCAGTAATGGAACATACCAGCCTAGAAAAACCTGCAGGGCAGGGGAACCTTGGAAAATGGCTCAGTTCATTCCAAATCCAATTCAGACACTGTCACACTCCCTATGATATAATCAGGAGTGTAACAGAGTCTCACTCTCCCCTCAACCTACAAGATGCAGAAGTCCTCTGCATGGAGAAAAGGATACCTGTACGTAAGCTAACCCTGACAAGTAGACCAATTCCTGAAGTAACATTGATGGCCTTACAGCTATGTTCTGTGTGGGGCTGGAGAGGCTCAGGCTCACTGGCGGATGAAGAAAAGTGTGGGGGGAGCGCCCTGCCCCCAGCAGCATGATCACGACAGGGTGCCATCGCGGCTTCCCTCCCGCCCGTGCTGGGTGCCCCGCCTCCGCAGGCAACGTGCCACACCCCTGTGGGCGGCACGCCCCGCCCCCACCTGCTCTCCGCCCCCCAGAGTGCCAGAGCATGAAGCTCCGCCACTCCTCAGGCTTAAAAGCCTTCAGCTCTAGCAACCGAATGCTAGAACTGTGCCTTTGTGCTATGTGGCTGTTGGCTCTGGCTAACTAGTTATTAACATCAGAGTCAGCAGACTTTTTCAGCAGGGGAGCTAGTCCACTGTCCCTCAGACTTTGTGGTGGGCCAGACTATATTTTGGGGGGTAATGAACCAATTCCTATGCCCCGCAAATAACCTAGAGATGCATTTTAAATAAAAGCACACATTCTACTCATGTAAAAACAGCAGGCAGGCCCCACAAATAACCCAGAGATGCATTTTAAATAAAAGGACACATTCTACTCATGTAAAAGCACGCTGATTCCCAGACCATCCACAGGCCGGATTTAGAAGGTGATTGGGCCAGATCCAGCCCCGAGGCCTTAGTTTGCCTACCCATGTGTTAACTGAACACTGCCTCCCTTATTGGTCTTTGGACTTGCTTCACACTTCCTTCAGGCTTTGTATCTCTTATTTGTCCTTATGGGAGTTATTGATCCTGTGTGTGTTTTGCGCAGGTGTGTGTCCGGGTGTTGTTCATTCATAGCAAGGGAAGACTGAGTGTCTGATTTACTTGTTTGCATTTACATAGCATCATCTATATTCTCTCTTTAGAAAGAACAACTATCATAGGTCCCCACTACCAGGGGCTTACGGCTTATGGTGAACAGATCCTCTGTAATTTCCATGAGGGCAGTTTTTTGTGGGGTGCAGGGGTAAAAAGCTGGTTTGAAGGGTTGTGTGTCAAAGGACAGCTGCAGGAAAGAGAATTTGGACAGGGGGTGATAAGTAGCACATGCCAGGAGCTTGGAGATAAAGCGTAGAAGGGAAAGTGCTCAATAGCTGGAGTGGAATGATGAGTTTTTTCTTTTTTTGTTTAGAACAGAGGAAACAGTGATGTGCTTGAATATCCACGTGTCTTCCATCTAATATTTACTTGGTTGGTTCCCTTTATTTTTGTACTTGAATATTTATACCTATGGTGCATCCTTTTGGATGCTGTGTGTGTGTGTGTGTGTGTGTGTGTGTGTGTGTGTGTGTAGAATTAGGTACCTGTCTCCACAAAGCCCAGCTGATCTTTTTCTGCACACCTAATTCTACATACACACACTCATCACATTTGACAAGGTACGTGTTTGTTTTTTTATCACGTGCTGTGAATGCCTGAATACAAAAAGGGAGAATGAAGAACAGCTCATTGATATACAACCTGATTCTGAAGCAATGTTTCTTCTGCCCTTCTCTCAGAGAAGGCCAACGTAATTATAATTACTTAACAAACTGTGAGCATTCTCAGGCCGTCATACATGGTGAAAGTGAGATTTTCTACATAAAGTTTTTTTGTTCGTTAGTCTTTGTGAGCAGAGCTGTTGAAATTGGAAACAAAATAGCTGTGTGGCTTTGTATGTTGAACCCATTAAACTAACAAGCCCCACTGGTGGAAACTTGCACAAGGACTAGTCACTAGAGCAACAAGGTTTCCACCCTATCCTCCCCATGCCCCCCCAAAATTGGCTCAGAGTGGGAGACCCCCCACTACAGCAGGAAGGAGAAGAAGAGACATTCTTCCATCTGGCAAGCTGAAATTCTTGCATTGATGGAGTGATTGTCATAGTGCTACACTACAATGAATCCTATCCATTGTTTAATAATAATAATAATAATAATAATAATAATGAAGTAAAATGTGCAGGAAAGAGCAGCTATAGCATGGAAAAGAGAACATCGGATTTCACCTTATTCTAACATTTACTCTTCTAGTGCATAATAAGCAACATCCAGCTTTCAGTAAACGTATCAACTGAAAACCATATTCAGACCTTCTGCAATGTAATTTGGACCTAAGTGCACTGGTCCAATGCCATTCTAGATTGATAGAGCTATGCTGCCTATATATATAATCCTAGCCAAGTCTACCCAGGAGTAAGTCCTGTGGAATTCAGTGGGGTTTATTCTCAGATAATGTGTTGTCTTTGAGTTTCTTCTCATCCAGTCTGGTGCAATGAAGGTAGTACAACTGACCATGTAGCTTACAAAATAACGGTTAGTTTGATGCTACAAGTCCACTTGTTCTCAGCTCCTGTAATTACTGTGTAGGAGGTTAATCTATGATTAAATCAATAATTGATTGAGTATACCAATAATTTGATTTGAAGATTGCAGACTTAACATGACAACATATACCTTATCTAGTTTGGTTTTGTAACAAAGATTTTAGGCAAGAGGTTTTATTTTATTTTTTAAAGGTAGTATGTGATTGATGACATCCTGAATTTTGGGCTGTGCTCCTTTTAAAAATGTGACTGAGAGGTAACTGCTTATTGTGTTAAAAATTGCATTTTGAGCACCTTGTAAAAAAGAAGAAAAAGTAGCAAGAATATGGTTAACATGATACAGTCTATTAGCCATTTCACCCTTCTAAGTTAGCCTGTATTTATTCACCCATGAAATATGAACATTTGGCAAGGCGTTTTGACAATGTACTGTATGAATAGCGCAATCAAGGTTACTAACCTTGGGGCGCTCAAGGTTATCTGCTTAAGAAAATGTGTCATCAGATATCAGGCCTATTTTGTGGTTGAATCTCTGGTATGAAGTGAAAGACTGGCATTCAGGAGAAAGGGAAAATTCAGCAAAAATGGAGCTGCCTGAGCCAGAAGCTTTTTAAAAAGGTAATTAAGTAATGAGTTTCTGTCATGTTTGTGGAGGAAAGAAAATAATTTGTACAAGTAACCATGTTAATTATGCTTTCTGGCATAATGTTAAATATTTTATTAGATGTCCAAGGGTTTCTTCATAAAACATTGATCTAACAAAAGCTATGGGACATTTGACTGTGGCAAAGCTTTGCATAACCATTCTCTACAAAAAAAGGGAGCTAGATAAGTGAAAGCTTGGGGGGGGTGGAGCAACAGAAGACCCTGATTGGGGGGCGGGGGAGGAAACAAAACAAACATATCCCTACTCATTTCGCCTGAGACCTGAAATGGAAAAACTAAGAACGGGGATATGATTTTAAATAAAACATTATTATGCCTTCCAGAGTGATGTATGAAATATGTTTAAAGGAGTCTGTTATAATGTTTGCAGCTAATTCTCATTGCTATCTGCAAATCTGTTGTATTCAAGTAGGGTTGCCATACATCTGGAATTTCCTGGACATAGTCGGAAACTGTGTCCGGGCGGAAATCGCTGAATGTCCAGGAAAATCCCATGCCGGAAGTGTAGATTTAGGCGAAGGGCAGATCTTTAGCTCAAAAACTTTTGTGTACGGAGTTTCACATTTTGAAACATGGCAACCCTAATTCAAGATTCAAAGGTCGTTTTGTTAATGATCGCTACTGCATTACTAAACAAGTAATGCTTTGGGACTTTGTGCTGGAAAATCACATCCAAATGTTCCAGACTACAGAACGCCAGGTTGCTGAAGTTGCAGTTTGAAGCAGAAGAGTAGAATGGGGGCAGGGGGGGGAGGAAGAGGGACCTCTTAGCTCTTTCCTCATGTATGGGAAAAAGAATAAATAAGCTACATATACGCAATGCGTGCATAGAATACTCTTCGCTCTGTAATTGTGCAAGCTCTATTGATGTGACCCTGGCGGCCCCAAGCCCATACCTCTTAACAGTCCCGATTTGAGTGGGACATTCCAGAATTGCAGAAGCCATCCTGGCTTCTGATTGGATCCTGGAATGTCCCCCTGTTTGGGTGTTGTGTGGTCTGGTATGAGTCAGGTGGCTCGTGCCAGAGCACCCAATCAAAAGCTGCAATTTTTTGCCTCGCATGAATCAGCTGGCTGAGGACCAAATAACGAATGCCCCAATTTTTATCACAGTGGGGTTTGGGAAGGTATTCAAGACATGACAAAGGGCACCGACTTGTAGGAACGCTTTCAGGGCCCAATGTCTTGGACTGTGGACCAGGCCAAACCCTAGTAGGCAAGTTGCTAGAACTTTCAGAACCAGAAACACATGAAATCAAAGCCTACATGGTCACTCAATCCCTCTCACTTCAGTTGCGAGTTAATTCACTTACAATAACCAGCATGGAAAAGACTGCAAAGCTTTAGGTAAGGATGGGCGCCTGCTCTTCAAGGTATCCCAGAGAGGGGAGTGAAGCCTGGGGCTGGCAGTGTGGCAGATGACTCCCTTTGGTGGACATGTAAATATTGTTATTGTTGTTGTTTAGTCGTTTAGTCATGTCCAACTCTTCGTGACCCCATGGACCAGAGCACACCAGGCACTCCTGTCTTCCACTGCCTCCCGCAGTTTGGTCAAACTCATGCTGGTAGCTTTGAGAACACTGTCCAACCATCTCGTCCTCTATCGTCCCTTTCTCCTTGTGCCCTCCATCTTTCCCAACATCAGGGTCTTTTCCAGGGAGTCTTCTCTTCTCATGAGGTGGCCAAAGTATTGGAGCCTCAGCTTCACAATCTTAAATATAACTCCCTACAAATGATGCTTTGCAGAGCAGTTGCTATCCTTGAGGATGTGTGCTTCCTCCAGTTCCCATCCTCTGATACAGATTTTCTCCCTTCCCTTGCCAGAAATAGCTGGTATAGCATCGCTAGTTCTTGAAGAGTGAAATTATGGTGCCTGGGCAGGTGGCAGCACCTAGCCAGGTGTTAATCCAACAGTGAAACGGTTCTCATCACAATATGCATTCTATGGTCAACGAATTAAGTACTTAGAAAACACCCAATGTGCATTTCTTTTCCTGATCCCAGACAGAAATGCTCACTCACACCCTTTCATGCATGCACATGTCCTCAAAACATTGAGGTCACAAAAGGACCCAGAATCACATCATGTCCACAGCAGAAGATAGGAGGGAAGTTATCTGCATTGCTGATGCTCCCATTACATAAAGAATGCTGAATGTGTGCTGGCTGTGATTCATTTTGAAGGGTTTTCAGCACACAAAACCATCTTTGATGGTTTGGCTTCCTTGCCAAATGCATATATATGCAGAAAACGCTTTTACTTGCTGGCAAAGATCTTATACAGAGAGCATCACGCCTGTTTGTAAAAACGCATAGGGACCAGGGCATCTGTAGCTGGAGTTGCTAATGTATGGTTCAGATACCTTAGATTCCAATTCAGCAAAAGTTAGTTATGACTTAAGACCCACTGAAAGCAATGGAACCTAAGATAGTCATGAATAACTTGTTCCAATAGCGTGTAGTAATAACTAACTTTAACTGAGGTCTAAGAAATCTTGCTTTGAGAGCTCATGGTGTATCTTCATTCAGGATAACAGTTATGTAACATTTGCCATGTTTTTGCACTCCGAGTGACACATCTCCCTGGTCTTTAATGATAAACAGAAATCATAAATTTAATAACACAGTAGCCTTTAATAACATTGTAAACCAGTAAGGCTAAAAGAGCAGAAGAAAGCAAATTCTAATATCCTAAAAATTAAGCTATTTAATTTTCCACTGAAACTGAGTTTTGGCCTGGACAAATAAGGAGCAGAACGAAAGTGCCAAAATACCACAAGAGTGTCTGCTGTTGTCTGGCCTAACCAGAAGCAGGAAATTCTTGCAAGATCCTGTCTCCTGAGATTGTCAGCCAGCTCTGAGGCTTGCCTGTTGCTAGTTATTAGAGAGCAAGGAATGTAGCTGAATGCAGCATCTCTGAAGATGTAAAAAGCAGTGGGTCGCTGGACATCTTTTTTGCATTTTTAAGGAAATGGCCTCTAGGTTTTTGCTTTCCCCTATAGCATGTGGCACAGCTTGCTTGTTCTGAGCCATCTGGCTTTGTTTTATTAAAACGTCTACTGTTTATCCTGCAGCCACTTCACTTGTTCCTTCCTCTCCTGTTTGTAGGACATTTTAATCTGGATGTGATGTGTTATATGTTAAATGTTAGACAACAATGGGGATTGAAATGCTACTTGTGTCTCAGACCGCCAAATGTCCCTGCTTTCCAGTGACAGTCCCTGATTTACAGAAGCTGTCTTGGTTTCTGATTTTATCCTAGAATGTCCTGCTTTTCCTTAGGATGTCCCTATTTTCATCAGGGAAATGTTGGAGGGTATGAAGTTATCCGACCCTTGAGCCATCTGATGTCAGCCCTGTATGGGGAAGGTTTTTTTTAATGTTTAATTATGTGTTTTTATATATGTTGGAAGCCGCCCAGAGCAGCTGGGGAAACCCAGTCAGATGGGCATGGTAGAATTAATTAATATTAATAATAATAATAATTGAATATGACACCCCTATTTTCATCAGAGAAATGTTGGAGGGTATGGTGTCTTGAGAAGGATTAGATTAGCAGAATTAATTTTTGTTTTGTATGAAAACTGCAGCTGTGACACAATTGTCCAGTGGGATTTCATTTTATTTTTGAGCATTTTCACAGGAGAAATTATACAAAACTACATCACAGAAGCTGGATATATGGGAAAGGAGAAACCACAGGGAAAATGGGCATTGGACAAAGCACCTTTATGCTCATGGTTTGGTGTGCCACACTCTTCATCAGTGATGCACATGGAGTGTTAGCTTAGACTGGGGGCAGGTTGATACCTCTTGAGTTATTATGTTATGCAGTTTATCAGAAGGCTATGGCAAACCATTTTTATTTTTTTAAATCTGTCTCCCAGACTGTCTCTGCTAAAGGAATATTGCTCAGAATCCTTCATTTAATAACCACTTCCTGCAGCACCAAAGCCCATACTGTGTAGGAATTTCCAGAATGACACCTGTAGGCACTCTTCCCCTGGTTGCCCACAGAGGCTCTGATCCTTCCCTCAGTGGCTCCTTGGTCATGAGGTGGGTGTGGGGGTTACCTTCCCCCACCCTTGAAATTTCATTGAAAAGTACACAGCAGTGAAGGACAAATTTGGAAGTAATACCCTTTCCTACTTCAACTTCAAGCTATATGTGTTTTCATCTATAGCCCATGGCAAAGTGTCGTGTGTGTGCTTTCTCTATTTCTCCCTCACTGTGGGAAGGGGACTGATCTGGGGGCAGAAAATAGAAGTGACCAGATAACTTCTCCAAGGTAGTCCTAAAAACAGGTTTGTGGATGTCAGGAATATATTTGGCTTGGAGAGAGCCCTACTCAAGTGACTAGAAACTTGTGATCTTAAACATTTATGTTGATTGCCATTGACATTGCAACATTCCTAAAACCATTATGTTGTGATGTTGTGCTGTTTTGCTGATTGACAGTGCTGTCAGTCTCGTCCTAAAGCTGGGCTGAATAACTGACAGTTGAAACATTCCTTTAGCAATATTATAATGATCTCCGTTTATCTTGATAGTTTGTTTGTAGTAAAAGGTGGAGCTTGGATGCTTAGGATTTCTTTTCTACTTTTTTTTTCTCCACTGCTTCTTTTGTTCTAATAAAATTAAGTAGGAAGATGCCAAGGAATGGTAGATGTAACGTTGTTGTAATATTTTTCTCTAGTGCTGATGCCGTATGACAGCTTTTAATTATAGCCAGCTACTTATTGGTATAGTGACCAAGCAGTAAAATACAGTGGGAAGTTAGTTTTCTGTAAGTACTATTGAATTGATGAAGCAAGTTAGTTACAATTAACAGAAATCTATAATTGATTCCAACAGGTGCTGTCACATTTTGAATTAGGGTATATCCAAGCCCTGTCAAAGGCCTTATCAATAAGAAACAACAGGGAAGTGCCTGATTGCGCTTGTAGCAAGGAAGCCTCTGATTGGTTGGCCTGGTCTGGTGCTGTAGAATGTTCATGAACATTCTAAGTGCTTAGCAAAATATCTGCGAGGGAACAGAAATTTCTGCTATACCTAAGGTCTATGTATGGTTTTACTCACAGTAAAACCATACATAGACTTTAGGTGTAGCAGAAATTTCATTTGGCTGTCTGAGAGCTTGAAATAGATGCTGAAAAATAGGGGAGCTATGGGGCAGGTTGCCCGGTGAGGCAAGGAGGCAGAAGCAAGGGTTCACAGTAAACAACAGATTGAGAAACAGAAGGCGAAGGGGGGCTCTGATAAATGGGTGGAGAAGGCAAATGGTAAAAAGGAAGGTGGGACTGGATTTCACATCTTGAATTAAATAAATCAGCCAGTTCTTTGGCTGTGGTATTAAAGAACTCTTAGAAGAAATTCATGTGGTGGAACTAAACATGAAGTCTGTAAGCTCCCTTTCAGTGTCCTTGCCCGTTCAGATTATAAAACAGCTCTGGAGATCTCATGTTGCATATTTTATTTTAATTGAAACATTTCAACATCTGTATACAAACAGTCGTGGTTTTATACTTTAAGTTCAATTAGGTTTATTGAACTAAAAGTTACTATAAGAGAAAATGTTCTGTGCTTTGTAAATCTCAGCTTCCATGAAGAATGTTAGTTCCAGATGTTAAACTGTTGTTTTTTCAGAAGCCTTGTTAAGTTGCCAGAACGTTTTGATTTTTTGAATGATTTTCCAAACCCCAGCTGATTATCACAACATGTAGGAATCCAAATTCGGAGTTTGGCTATGAAGTCATCTCAGCAGCTGCAAGAAATATGTGTGAAGAGACAGGTTCACAGAATTATCCTCCGATGCCCTTAAAAGGTTTAAGAAAAAGGTAAATGGTTCTGCTCTGCATAGCACACTGCTCCTGGTATTTCATCAACATTTAAATCTACCACTTTTGCAGCACATAATAAGTTTCATTAATTGTCAAACCTGTTTATGGTGTGTGCTGTATCCCAAACTTGTAATGCTTAGGACCCCACCCTGAAATTAACAGTTCATGCTTTGAAATTAATGGATTACATTGGGGTACTGTTTTAAGTATGGCTTGTTGATATTGCAAGATGATCTATGAAAGACTGAGTAAAGGTAAAGAACCCCTGACCGTTAAGTCCAGTCGTGGACGACTCTGGGGTTGCGGCACTTATATTGCTCTATAGGCTGAGGGAGCCGGCGTTTGTCTGCAGACATCTTCTGGGTCATGTGGCCAGCATGACTAAGCCGCTTCTGGCGAACCAGAGCAGCACACGGAAACACCATTTACCTTCCTGCCAGAGTGGTACCTATTTATCTACTTGCACTTGCTGTGCTTTTGAACTTCTAGGTTGGCAGGAGCAGGGACCGAGCAACGGGAGCTCACCCCGTCGCGGGGATTCAAACTGCTGACCTTCTGATCGGCAAGCCCTAGGCTCTGTGGTTTAGACCACAGCACCACCCACGTCCCATTATGAAAGACTGAACTTTGGCTGAAAACAATGGTCTGGTTTGGATGTAATGTCGTTGCCTATGAGAAACCTGGTTTGTGAAGCCAGGAACAAGCATCAGACTTGTGTTCTCCCTCTCTCCTCCCCTCTCACGTGACACATTGGTACAGAGATCCTGCTTTGTTTTAAAGCCAGAGTTCCCCACTACACCCCAAATGGATGTTATGTTACTTAACTAATCAGGGTATTAATCCAGGATACTGATCAGGATATTAATCCAAGAAGCAAAAGTCACATCAGAAGAAAAGATGGAAGGAGGAGGCAACCAATTAAAGCTTAAATTAAAGAGCTAGTGAGCAAGGCGCAACTTCAAACGTGTCTTGCTGAGCCACACAGGCAGATACTACAAATGCATTATATTATTTGGCACCAATGGTATCTGTATAAGCAAGATTCACTCTGAATTGAACACGTAGTCTTCTTCAAAAGGCTTCCAGTGGCATACTCAATTTCATTATCTTCCACAATGCAACCATTATTTGTTTTGTGGGGTGGGTGTATCCAAACCAGACCATTGTTCTGAGCCAAAGTTCTTGTTTGTATTCATTGAGAGAGAACACAATATATCTTGTATGTATCAAATAACATTTTAAAAAACCTATGGTTTTGACCCCATCATTACTACAGGCCACTCTCCATTCTGCTGAGCCCATTTTTCCTCTGATGGGTTTTCTTTAGATATACAACATACCACATCCCTAAAGCATTGAACAGGAAACAGTTGTGTAAATTATCTGCATTTATGTAGATTAGAATAAAAGTTAGCAGCTTGCCCAATAAAATCCTGGCTGATTTGCACTCGGATCATCCAGATCTACTGGTGGCCATGCAAACTTCTTTCTTTAAAGGGATATAGTTAAGATTAAGTTGCTGTGATATTTGTAAAAGGAATAACATCTGGAAGAGAGCTAGATGTGAAAGTAAGATCATTTAAGGCTAGCCTGCATTTTCCAATGAAGTCACTCATGCCTGTGAAGGCAAAATTTACTGCTTTGTGGAATGCGGGTTATTTCCCCCCCCCCCCAATGCAAATATCAACAAGGGATCCCAGTCAAGATATGAAGCAGCATCTCTGAGTGATTATCTGTGCTCTTGATGCATCATCTCATTAGGTAGCTATTCCCCATACCCCCTCAATATTTTTTTTAATGATTAGAATTTCCAAGGTTGGCGGTTCAAATCTGCGTGATGAGGGGAGATCCCTTTGCTCTGTCCCATCTCCTGCCAACCTAGCGGTTCAGAAGCACACCAGTGCAAGTAGTTAAATAGGTATTGCCACGCTGGGAAGGTAAGCAGAGTTTCCGTGCGTTCTGGCTTCTGTTGTGCCAGAAGTGGTTTAGTCATGCTGGCCACAGGACCTGGAAAGCTGTCTACATTTTGAGTCATTGCGCATTGACTTCCAGTTGCAGTTGCCATTCATGGAGACGCTTCTGGAAATGCGACACTACTGGCAAAATGAAGATGAGTCAGCCTTTTTTTGCATTCTGCTGTGATAACAGCTTTAATGAGTGTTCATAATGGCATCACAAAATAAATAAATAATGCAAGCCCCTGTTTCCTATGAATTCTGCATCTGGCATCAGCATTCGAATGACTATTTCATTCCATGTTACATGGCAGTCCTGTCTATCTCATGACTACAGTGCCTGTCATATAAACAGGTCCTTAAGGTTGTCTCCATTGCAATCTCTCGACTCACTTTGAGAACCCTTATTTTATTCTAGTCCCCGGTTTGCATAGAGTAGTTTTGAAGCATTTTCAACCAGAAGTACAGTTGTTCTAATTAAGAGGAACAGAGAGCACTACTTTGTCAAAAAAGCAATATTTAGAAGAGTTACCTGGGTGTAAGTCCTATGTGGCATTGAGAAGAGAGACGTAGGATTAGAAGGCATTTGTTTTTTCTCCAGGCGTCAACCGAGTTGGAGGAATGTACGCAGCTTAGCTTTCCTCTGATATAATAGTTTCGAAGAGATCAGGGTACATTCTGCCGTAGTGTCTAGCAATATGAGTTTATTCAGGCTGTTTGGCAGACAACCCTGTGCTAAAAACTGTGAATCATCCATTGTTGGCTGAATCCACTCTAGTGACTAGTTGCTAAGAGATTTATCAAATGTTCACAAAAGCTTAAGACTGTGTTTGCTCCAAGGAAGGATAGATGTATAAAAACCGAAAGATGTCACCTATTTTCTAAACAAACAACTCCCTTTCTGTTGTTATAAGCTGAACTGTTGGGGAAAGCAAAGTCGCTAATTAAATAGGCAAACAGGGATATTTCTTGCTACATGGGTTCACAATTTGCTAGGGAGGAGAAAAATTAACACAACCATTTTTTAAAAAGCTACACGTAAGCCACCTGAAGCTGCCCTAGGCCACACACGTATTGGAAAACGTCACCGTGAATCAGATTGTCTAGACACACAGCCAGAAGTATTTATTTCACTTGTGACATCACTTCCCACTCACAGGAGCTTCTGTAGCAGTTCCAATGTAGAGTGTGTCTCACCGGGACTTTCTCTTAAAAGCTATATGAAATTGTTGCTATGTTGATCAGATTCCCCCCCCCCCACTACTTTTTTTTTTACAGCCGAGTATATCATAGTAGGAAAGAATGAAACTTCTTTATAGAGCCCTATAGCCCCTTGAAATGAATACAGTCTCCCTAACAAAGGAAAAACAGTTTCTTTTCTCCGTTAGTCCTTTTTGTTTGTTTGGCTTTGGTCAGAGAATGCCAACCCCTCCCGTCATCCAGCGTGACTGGTTTTGTTTCCTTCCATTTTTCATGGGTGGTTGTGAACAACTTGTGTTGGTCTACTTTTTACCCTACCCAATACAGTACAACCATGTTCCTGTGTTCTGAAAGGCGTGTCCTGGTCTATCATTAACCAGGGAGGTCGTCTACATAGTAACAGAAGCAGATTTAGACTACAGTCTTAAAACACAGAAAGGAAAATGCAACATTGAAACCAGTATAATTTTGTTCTGAATAAGCAAGGACTGTGCTTGCATCTGTCTAAGTTGCCAACAGAATAGTTTTCTGTCTTCAATGCTGGGGGTGGGGGGGAACACACCACAACCCACATCTTTACGCAGAGGTCTAGGTTTACTTTATACAACACACACTATTTTCTTTAATAAATGTTTTAGGAAAATACACAGCTTTGGGGTTATTGATGTGTTTAGAAGGGAAAGTACTATAGGGAAAAGTACTATAGCCCACCCTTAGGCTTCCTGCCATGTCTCCTTCCTTCCTTTTGTTAAGTTTCTGGCAGCCTCCCTACACGTGTTTATTTAAATTTTTGAAAAAGGTAAAGGACCCCTGACAGTTAAGTCCAGTTGCGAACTACTCTGGGGTTGCGGTGCTCATCTCACTTTATAGGCTGAGGGAGCCAGTGTTTGTCCGCTTCCGCAGACAGTTTTTCTGGGTCATGTGGCCAGCATGACTAAGCCGCTTCTGGCGAAACCAGAGCAGCGCACGGAAATGCCGTTTACCTTCCCCCCGGAGCGGTACCTATTTATCTACTTGCACTTTGATGTGCTTTCGAACTGCTAGGTTGGCAGGAGCCAGGACCGAGCAACAGGAGCTCATCCCGTCGTGGGGATTTGAACCGCCAACTTTCTGATCGGCAAGCCCTAGGCTCAGTGGTTTAGACCACAGCACCACCCGTGTCCCAGATTAAGTTCGAATAGCTTATTGCTAATTTAAATAATCTTGGCTTCCAGTGATAAAAAGCAAAAGGTTCACTGGAATCTCAGTGAAAAGGTATCACCCATTATTCTCTAATAGCAGGTGGTATGAAGGTGTATAGATACAGATATTCTTTCCAGTTCTTCTGCTCCCTTGCAAACCACTGGGATACAAAGATGGTAAGTATCTCATGTACATATCTGTTGTTCTTGTCTTGCCTTTCATGCTCTTTGAATAGCATGAGTCAGGGTATAGCTTAAATTGAGAGTACTAAATCACTATCCAAGTGTCCTTATCAATCTCTACTATGTACTTGTTTGGAGCCGCTCTTTGCTTTAGTGCACACAGTAGTGGAGGTGAACCATGCCAGTCATTTGTTTGTGCTGTAAAGATTCTGCTGTAGTTAGGTAGTTCTCTTGTTTCCTTTGCATTGTTTTTATTGTCAGAACTAGTCAGCGTGCCTGGGGGGGAAAGCCTCTTTCCTGTAAGGGGAATAATCATTGCAGGATATCACCAGTTGTCTATTCATAAAACATATCCCACTTAGATCCCCCCAAAAAGAAACTCAAAGTGGCAACAATAAAATATAGAGGCTTCCCTTCATTTACACACATTCAAGTCATGCATCACTGCGCATACGTGCAGTGCCAAAAACCCAGAAGTGGTGGAAGAAACCTGGAAAGCTTCAACAAAGTCCCATGGCACCTCCAGCTTATAAGGAGACTCTCCTTAGAGCCCAAAGGGGGAGTCCTCTTCCCACTCCTGGAAGGTTCTTCTCGCAAGCCAGAGGGGCTGTGGTGTGCTCCTTGTTTATGTGTGCAGGGGGCCAGAACATAACCTCTGCATAAATGGGGAGCCACCTGTACATACAATGTAATCAAATCAACAAACCACCACCAGAAAATACCAACATCAGAAAAACAGTACCTCCCCCAAACAAAGTGAAGGCACAGAGAAAGCAAAACAGCCTTAACATACTCATAATGAGGAGATAATGTGGTTTTTCCTCAGCTAAATGCCTTCTTAACTAGGTTTTGGTAAATATTTAAAGCCGTGTAGTGCTGGGGGGGTTTGCTCAATCTCCGCTAAAAGGGGTGGTTGTCACCACCAACCAGGTCTTACTCCTTGTTGGTCCCTGCTGAGCCTCACGTGGCTGAGGAATCTGGACCAAGGTTGCAGATAATGAATGGAACATGCAGGAAAGAACACATAGAAGACAGGACCATTCTGTTCCTTTCCTTTCTGATGTGCCATGTCTTGAAATCTAGACTATGAGCAGAGCCTGCTTTCGTATTCAACTGCCCCTAATGATTTTAGACACTTTATAAATGAACGATAACAACACCTTGTGGCTCTACCTTGGGCTTTCCATCGGTGGTTGTTTGCTGTGGATTATCCATTGGGCTTGCATAAGGGTGCTGTAAGAGCTTGGAACTTAGAAAGAAGATGATAGAAAATGTCCACAGGCCTGGCCAGCCCATGCAGGTAAGAGTCTGCAGCCTGATGGGATGGCAGAGTGAAAACCATTCCCAGAACCTTCTGCCCTGGTGGTCTCACCAACCCACACTTAGAAGTGTTCGGCATGTCAGAGAGAAGGTTTCCGAAAGGATGAATGAAATGGTTTTTGGAGCCATTGGTTGCTTTGTTTTCAGTCACTTCTTATGTGAATGCTGCAAATATTAAACACTAGGTTTTCTCAAGGATGGAGAATTCCAGCACTTCTTTCATTGTAAAAATGCCCCTTGTAATAACCACATGTTTAGTTTGTTGCACATCTTGAATGAATTTACTAGTTTTCCATGATGCTATTGTTTTCCGTTTTGTGTGATTTCATAAATTGCAACATTTCCATTCCTATTCAACACCATGGTATAGCAATGGGCGTTGTAAAGGACTGAGAAAGGAAAGTTTAAAAAGTGTGTGTGTTTAAAAAACAACAACATGTACCTATTTTTCTACTTGCACTGTGTGCTTTCGAACTGCTAGGTTGGCAGAAGCTGGGACAGAGCAACAGGAGCTCACCCCGTCGCGGGGATTCAAATTGCCAACCCAAAGCATATGGACTGTGGCAGACCAACTGAAGCCTTTTGGAGACTAATGTATTCAGAAGAAGAAGTTAGGAACATTTCAGAAAGTTTAGAGCTGGGATGGAGAGCTTGAGGTCTCCCAGAGGTTGTTAGTCTCCCAAGTCCCATCAGCCCCAGCCAGCAAAGCCAATGGCCAGGCATGATGGGCACTGTAGTCCAACAACAATTGGGTGGCCAAAGGTTCTCAGACTCTGGTTTAGGACAAAAATGTTTTAGGAAACATGGAATCTAGATGGAAATTTGAAGAGGCCCCAGAATAAGACTTACAGCATTTAGTCTTGCTCTAATACTGTTGGTATTCTTGCAGGCATACATACGCACAAGTACATATAAGCTGCCTTTTCTCCCGCGATATTAAATGAGCATTGCCATTACATTTCCAACTTTTCATACTGTATATGAAGCAAGAAGAATCACATAATTCTCGCAGTTATATTATTATTTAATTCTCCTCCTTTCTCCCTTTGTATTTTAATTAATTTGATAGTAAGGCTTCAGGCAAAGCCTTTTATATTTTATTTAAACTATTTTTGTAGAGTACCTCGTTCATTTTAGGTGCTTTTTAAAAAACAAAAACCACGATAATTAAAAGGAGGGACTCGGCAGTAATCTACACCTAAAGGATATTCTGGGCCCTTTAAAACAGAGCAGCTTGTGATCTCTGGAATGGAGCAAGCGTTCTGAATACCTTGCGTCAAGCCTTGAACAAATAGCACAGAAACAGCAGTACTGTACAAAGTGAAATCTGACATCTCAGTGTTAGGGGAAAGGAATGCTCCTGTATGGCTTGATTGTTATCTACATCTTCAAGTGGGTTTATTAGCAATTTAATGGAATATTGGTTATTCAAGGGCAATAGTAGCTCCAGCTGAAATGTCCATTATACTCTCTTTTTCCCATGCACTTTGGAATGAGTAGAATGTGACAGCTGAGCTTTCAGCAAGCTTCATGAATTTTAAATACTTTTCATTGCAAAAAAAAAAAAAAAGGAGGGGGAAATGGGGCACATGGCGTGTGGTCAATGGTGGACTTGGAACTAGCAGTCAGTCTGGGTATTATGGGATATTGGGTGTCTCAAAGATAATGAATGCTTCGCTTATGCAGGTGCATTCTTGGCCTACCATGCAGGTCCCAGCAGAATAGACTGTGCCTCTCTCAGTCCAGCATCTAACAATTGACCATTTTGTAATTGTGAGCAGAAAAGTATTTAGAATGTTGCTTTCTCAGCATACTTGTCTAAGATTTACATTTTCTGTCATCGTCTCTATCCAACCAAATATTTGCTGGTATTTTGCAGCCGGCTAATTATCGGCAAAAGTTTTCCATGCCTCCGCAACTTATTCCCGTATTTCATCATGTACATTTTGACCAGAATTCTCCCTCCCTTAACCCTCCTTCGCCGTTAGGCCTCAGACTTTTTAATAATAATTTTTCACCCTTGTTCTAAATAATATGCACGTATAAAGCTGTAATCTATTAATGTAATATTCACACAGGCTAAAAATAGCACACACGTATACCTAAGTGACGATGTTGTTTAAAGAGCCCTTCACATGCCTGTTTTATAGCTCTTGCATTAAGCGCTTTTCAAATTAAAGGACCAGTCAAAAACTGTAGCATGTGGGGGTGGGGGCTGCTGATAGTGAAACTGATGTGGGCAGCAGAACTGTGAATCCTTATGACTTTATGCTTAGGATTGGTTGAAGGAGAGAGATATGCCAATTAAACCAAGCAGAACACCTGAATGTTATGTGTACACAAACATGCTTTGTTCATGGAAGCAACCCAGCCAGATGGGCGGGGTATAAATAAGATGATGATGATGATGATGATGATGATGATGATGATGAAGAAGAAGAAGAAGAAGCAAACAGTTGAACACTCACATAGGAAAATTTAGAGTTTCACTTACAAACGAGAAAGAAATTAAGATTTGGATGCATGCTGCAAGCTCATGTTTAGAGCTTGAAAACATAACTCACAGAGTTGCTTGGACATCTGTTTGACCCGGAGCAGTAAGGAATGGGCATCCCTGTGGAAAGCAGTGATGGGGCCTCAAAACCTAATATTAGTTAGAGCCTTCACGATTTCCAGTACTGCGGGCTTGTTTGTTTCACTAATAATATCAGGTATTTCTTTAGAACCCACGTAGGTGGCGCTGTGGTCTAAACCACTGAGCTTCTTGTGCTTGCTGACCAGAAGGTTGGGGGTTCGAATCCCTGCAACGGGGCGAGCTCTCATTGCTCTGTCCTTGCTCCTGCCAACCTAGCAATCGGGACGCAGGTGGCGCTGTGGGTAAAAGCCTCAGCGCCCAGGGCTTGCCGATCGAAAGGTTGGCGGTTCGAATCCCCGTGGCGGGGTGCGCTCCTGTTTCTTGGTCCCAGCGCCTGCCAACCTAGCAATTTGAAATCACCCCTGGGTGCAAGTAGATAAATAGGGACCGCTTACTGGCGGGAAGGTAAACGGCGTTTCTGTGTGCTGCGCTGGCTCGCCAGATGCAGCTTTGTCACGCTGGCCACGTGACCCGGAAGTGTCTCCGGACAGCGCTGGCCCCCGGCCTCTTGAGTGAGATGGGCGCACAACCCCAGAGTCTGTCAAGACTGGCCCGTACGGGCAGGGGTACCTTTACCTTTTATTTCTTTAGAGGTGGTGCTAATAGGCTTGTTCAGCATTGCCATTTGTTCTCAAAGAACAGGGTTTAGGGGACAAAGATGTATTTTTACATACTTTCCTGTAGTCTATAGAACCAAGTTATGAACAAGGGATTCATTTTGTGCTTTAGCTTTTCTGACTTTGTGTCTACACGTGCTGGCTATTTGTTTGAATTCTTGGTTGACCACAAACTTGACATGAGCCAACAGTGTGACGCGGCAGCTAAAAAAGCCAATGCAATTCTGGGCCTCATCAATAGGAGTATAGCATCTAGATCAAGGGAAGTAATAGTGCCGCTGTATTCTGCTCTGGTCAGACCTCACCTGGAGTACTGTGTCCAGTTCTGGGCACCACAGTTCAAGAAGGACACTGACAAACTGGAACGTGTCCAGAGGAGGGCAACCAAAATGGTCAAAGGCCTGGAAATGATGCCTTATGAGGAACGGCTAAGGGAGCTGGGCATGTTTAGCCTGGAGAAGAGGAGGTTAAGGGGTGATATGATAGCCATGTTCAAATATATAAAAGGATGTCACATAGAGGAGGGAGAAAGGCTGTTTTCTGCTGCTCCAGAGAAGCGGACACGGAGCAATGGATCCAAACTACAAGAAAGAAGATTCCACCTAAACATTAGGAAGAACTTCCTGACAGTAAGAGCTGTTCGACAGTGGAATTTGCTGCCAAGGAGTGTGGTGGAGTCTCCTTCTTTGGAGGTCTTTAAGCAGAGGCTTGACAACCATATGTCAGGAGTGCTCTGATGGTGTTTCCTGCTTGGCAGGGGGTTGGACTCGATGGCCCTTGTGGTCTCTTCCAACTCTATGATTCTATGATTCTATGATTCACAGTGGGAGAAATTCAGCTCCCACCGAATGACATTTAAGCTCCTGTGTTGGGTTAAGAATACTTCTTTGCTGGTATGCAACAGAGCCATGGCTTTTTTTTGACATAGATCAGGTATAGGCAAACTCAGCCCTCCATATGTTTTGGGACTACAACTCCCTAGCTAACAGGACCAGTGGCCAGGGATGATGGGAGTTGTAGTCCCAAAACATACGGAGGGCCGAGTTTGCCTATGCCTGACACAGATCCAGGCATTTGTTCAATGTTTTCAGCTTCAAGCCATTTTTATAAAATGTTGTACGCTGTTTGCACCGGGCAGCTAAGAAAATAAAGGGTTCGTCTCCCTGTTTCTTTTCCCTCCCTCCATTCTGCTCATCAATCTGTCATTTCTGTTCTCATTTTGAAAACATTTGTTTTGTTGCCAGAGTTGAGATAACCAAGTGCCAATAAATAACTTTTTAAGAAATGGCTTTCATTTAAAGCACATTGGCACAACTGTGGAAGGGATAGATATTTTGCATATAGCAGCTGAGGCAGTTGATGAACTGCTTCTATGCAAAGACTAATGAGTTCCATTTTAAAGTGGAGGGGCCAAGGAAATAGGATTCTTATAAATGCCATCAAACACATTTAATATCCTTTTTCTTCAAACGTAGCTCAGCTGGCTTAAGCCCAGAGTCTCTCGACCAGATTTATTATGGATTAGATGCATTCCATCTCACAACAGGAATGTGCTTATTTGAGGTGGGGGAATCACAGCACAGAGCAATAAAGGCTTAAGCATTCAGCCACTTGATATATTAATGGGTAGCAGTTATTATAAAAGCCTTCTGTTGTGTGCTCTTAAACTTAAAATTGACTCTACATGCATCTTTCTTTTTAAAAGGGCATTTGTACAAATATAGGCCATTTTCTCTTCCTCTGTAAGCAAACATACAACTTGCTTTCTAGGGCGAGCTTAAAAACACAGCTGTGAACTTCCAACATAATAAAATTTAGCGGACATCAGAACACCAGTGGAGAGCACCTGATGTTCGGAGCTTCTGATATTATAAGCCCATTCCCCACTGCACTGACCACAAAATTCCTCGAGCAGTTTAGCAACCCTTTTTACAATAAAAAATAATAATAAAATAAATAAGAGGGTTGGACTTCCCTTCCGACTCTACAGTTCTATGATTATATGCTTCTAAGGAAGGATAAATGGACTCAAGGTCTTCAATATTGGATCTGGGCACAGGGAGACCTAAGTTAAGTTCAGGCTCAGTTAAAGGGCTCAGGTTCAATGCCTTCTCGGTCATACTCTGTTCTGGCTGTGACACTGCTGGAATCTGAGGTCATGAAGGTTTTCCCGTTGAAATCTTCTCCCACCCCCCAGAGCTGCTAATAGTCCACTGCAGGCAGTTGGGGGGGGGGAGAAGTATAATAGGGTTACATTATGCCCATTAGCAACTGGGGGTGATCATTTTGAGAGGAAAGAAGTGATGCAGGGAGGAAATAATTAACCTTCATATCTATCTACCTACTATCTATCTATCTATCTATCAATCTATCTATCAGTCTATCATCTATCTATCTATATCTGGTCACAGTTATTCAGTGTTGCACCTAGCTTTCACCCAGAGAGAGAGAGAGAGATTTTACAGTTTGAAACAGTTCATAATATTATTAATGGGCATCGAACTAATATGATCAACTCAGGTCATGGCTTCAGGGTTTCTTTAAATGAATTCACTGTTTTGTACCACTGCACTCATGTTTTTTTTACGAGTGAAATAATTTTTTAAGTCTGGTTCATATTGATTCAATATTTAAGCTTTGACACTTGCAGGCAAATAGATTTTTTCAGAAATTATGACCTAGCTTATGAGTTCTCTCACTACTTAGATTCATCTGTCTCATCTCTTCTGTACCAGGAGGTTAAACGAATCTCCACTTAATCTCAGCCAATTCACTTGGTATTGCTATGCCATCACAGGCAGCGGAGACATTTGCTTTCTTTGTTGCCGGCATAAGCCTCGGTACTCCTAAGAACCTGCCTTTTGCTTTACTTCCACCTGCCTTATCATATTGATGTGACCTCTTCCCATGGCAGCGAGTTCTGTATACTGAGTGTTATCCAGAAAAATCAATGGAACCTTACAACCAGTTCTCATGTTACCTTTGTGACTTGTTTTGTCTTTGCACATGAGGGCAGCTCGTATGGCAGTGAACTAGTAACTTGAATTTTGCAACGGCAGCAAGATCCATGATTCAGAATGGTCAGTGAAATTGCTAGACTTATGGGGTCTAAAAGTATTTTTGTTGGCATCCGTCGGGAGACAAATGAAAGAGCATGCCTTTAGGGGTGAAGTCAAACCGTTGGAGAGTTGCAGTGCTTGCTGTGGCTGTAGAGAGCAATACGGAAGAGACCTGTTTTATTGCAGGTGGGGCAGTTAGTTGTGGCATCCAGTTTTGCTGCCATAGGTGCACCATGTTGTATGTTAACTCTGTGCTCCTCCCAACGGACTTTCCTTCTCTGGTCACCACTGTGGATAAACAACCTGTCTGTCTGCCCCCAGGCACTGAGATCATCTGCAAGGGATTCCCATATGGCGGGGTTAATGTTCCCAGCCTGCATGTCACTTTTGCAGACATGTTTGTAACACAGAGTTGTACTGCCAACACCTGAACTACTTGCTACAAACAAGCAAGGAGTGTTTTGTTAGCTGTGCGCAATCACGCCACCTTTTGCATAGGAAATGCCCAGGGCACACCAAATTAGATATTTAATGTCTATCAAGGAATAAGTGCAGAAATCATAGCAGAGAATTGCAAGTTTGTCAAGGAGTGGGCAACTCAGAATACCCAAGTTGTTAATTTACTATGGTGGTCTATTTGCGTGTCAAGACCCCGCAACCACCCCCCGTTGAAGAATAAACACATAGGACACAAATATTAGGTTAATGTTATTGGGCAAATTTTGGCCACAACTTTATTGATTACAGAATGTGAGCGGTATTGGCTTAGGCATTGAATGAACTGGACTATATCTGACTCCTGCGTTGTGCAGGGAGTCTGGTATGGGTAAACCACCGGAAGGGGGAGCCCCGTCGATGCAGACTAACTCAAGCTCCCCCAGGGGTTCCTGATGGGGTCGTGGCATGGCCCTAGCCCAGCCCCAGACTTCGGACAAGATCCACACACCCCGGATTCCTTTAACAGAATACCCTTAAGCTTGGAGGAGCATATGATGGCCACAACTCACCTCCCCCATCATAAGGTCAAACAATGCCTAACCGCAAAACCTTACAAAGTTGTGACGATTGCTACGAGGTAGGCGAAAACCAAATGGCCCCATGCCAATTTTGCCAAGTGGAAAAATTCCTACCAGGCCCCTCAACGGCCACTCCCCCACCAGCCAGAAGATTAGCTGGCTGCTCATTGACATGGCCGAGATCCCCCGGGCAATGCGGGACTTTGTCCCCCGCCCCGGAGGTGAGTGGGTGGCCACACAGTCCACCACAACTCCTCCCCACAATGAAGTGGAGCGGACTTCCTGCCCGCCCCCCATGCATTAGCACAATTGACAACTTTTAATTGTAAGATTAAAGATGGCTTCTGGGCACATAATTTTTCTAGTTCAGCAGTGGTGCTGTAGTTAAGATGCTTGCAGTGCTTTTATGTGGATGCCCAGAAGACTTTACAACAGATTTTCAGAAACTTACATTCAGTCTTGCAGGGCATGCATGACTAATGTCAAAGTGTTGCCTTTGAAATGCATTTTGGGGACTCTTCCAGTATCACAAAGAAAATGAGATACTCACAAGTCCAAGCTGTGCAATAAATCTTGAAATATTTTATTTGGTTAACCTCTCCCAACTGATTGATTTTGGGGGGTGGCAGAGGTGGGGCTTGTCTTTCATTTGAATCTACCTTCACAAAAATAAGTAGACTTTCCTAATAACACCAATCATCATTGTGATTATGCCAGATTGAAAGTTGGTTCTCTAAACTTGGCTAAAAAGGCATATCACCTTTAAATAAATTTCCGGACATCTCTTTTTGGTTTGATTTGTGGATGTTCCAGTACAGCAGATACAAAGCCGAACAATATGCATGGTTAAAAACTGTGCCTAGGGCTGCAGCCTTTAAATGAAATTCTAAAATGTGTCCTTTTCCAAACAGGTTGAAGTAATGAAGAAGGCGCTTGAAAGCCTTAACCTGAATATTGTAGAGATGACAGATGAACATGCAACCTTAGATGGAGGAGATGTTTTATTTACAGGTACAGTAAAATAAAATACGAAACTTTGCCACTTAATGTTTTGACTGCACAAACAGCTTGATGGTAAGGTACTGATTAAAAAAAACCCATTTCCCGTTTCTCCTTACATTTTCATTAGTTAATTTGCTTGTCCAACAGTAACATGAGACTTTGAACACAGGAAATCATTTCCTAATGCAATAAATTTCCTGACATCAGAATAAAAAGTGAATTAGGAGAAGTAAACTAAGTTTGTTGTTGTTGTTTATTTCATTTCTATCCCACCCTTCCTCCCAAAGGGGCCTGAGATGGCAAAGCAGCAAGACAACACAATTACAAACAAAATAAGAGCATTAATAATATCTAAAAACAATTTTAAAGTGCTATCAACAGGAGTTGCTCATATCACACAGGTACCCTGAGTTTTTGTGTGTGTTTATCAGTCTGCTTTATTTCATAGGTTGCTTGGAAAAAATAATGTTAGTACAGTCGTACCTTGAAAGCCTTGCGAGATGAACGTTTTGGCTCCCAAACTCCACAAACCTGGAAGTGATTGTTCCCATTTGCGAACATTCTTTGGAACCCAAACGTCCATTGCGACTTCCGATTGGTTGCAGCAGCGTCCTGTAGCCAATCGGAAGCCGTGCCTTGGTTCCCAAACGTTTTGGAAGCTGAACGGACTTCTGGAATGGATTCCATTCGACTTCCGAGGTACGACTGTATTAAGATTGCATCAAAGGTCAATTATCCAGGCCCCGCTGCTCCTTCTCATTGCCGTTGCTGCTTGTTCACCTGCCCTTTTGGAGTTAGTGAGCAGTGAGATGGTGAACAAGAAGAAATGGAAACCTCCAGAAACCTTGCTCTCTCTCAGTTGCTGCCACTGGGAGATTATGCTGATTGGGCACAGAGGGAGAGTCAAGTGAATGGGCAGCAAAAGTGATGGGAAAAATTTGGCTTCACTCTGAGATGAGTAGCTCATTGAGATGATTGTGCCCACACAACCTAGGTGTAGCACAGATTACTGTGCTGATCTCAAAAGGACAGGAGACCAGGCAAGAACAATAGTACTATTCAAAGGGTCCAGTGTCTGTTTCTATGTATGTATAAGCCTTCTGGTTTTTTGGAGTATTATTCTTTTCTCTATCTGAAGGAAGTGATGGTGTTATACTTGTAAGTTACTATTTCTAAAAAAATTATAACTGTAATTAAACTTGATGTTGCGAGATTGTGTGTGTGTATGTTTTCAAAGGACATTTCTTTGTTCAGTTTACGTATTCAAATGATGTTAACTTCAACAAGATTGGACAAAAACAGTAGATTATCTTATTGCATATGAACTCAATCATGCCTATTAATATTTTCTTTTCTCAGGCAGGGAGTTTTTCGTTGGCCTTTCAAAGCGGACCAATCGACGTGGTGCAGAAATTCTGGCAGACACCTTTAAGGTTAGCAGAGTTGCAGATTCACCTTCAGATGGGGGATCCAATGCGTGGTAAAGTTTAGCACACTGTGTAAAAGGAAGGAGCCAAGATATATGCCAGTACTAAGGCATCTTCTGTGTTAATTCAAGGCATTAACACAGTGCAAGGACTAAAAACAAATGAGAGAGATTACTACAGCTCTGTGCTATAATAACACATTTATTTTTTGTCAGTCAGTTTCAATTGGGGGGGGCGCTGTGAGGCTGGAAAATGGATTGTTCATCTTTTCTTACTTCATTTTTACACTATAAATAAAATTCTGCTGAGGCACACAGTGTCAATGTAGGAAAGAGGACAGAGTGCTTATCTTAAATTGCTGAGACCTGGGTTCAAAGGTCCACCGCACCATGAATCTCACTGGGTTCTGGTGAGTCATGATGACAAGGTGGTTCCATGAGAACTTGGAGAAAACGTGAGAAAAAATATATAACTGAAAAACATGTCTTATGCTTCAATCATATGCACAAGGTACTGGGAGTGCGGGACTTAAGTCCAAATAAACATGCATAAGATTTGCAGGTTACATCTCATCTTTCATTTTGATTTAAAAAGTGGTCGGCATTCCTGAAAAGTTGATGTTTCAATGTTTCTTCTTTGACTGAACATCCTTAAAGTATGGATGGAAAATGTTTTGAAGATACATACAAGGAATAAAGAGAATTTTGTTCAATCTGCATTTTTAAGCAGACTGACCTAATTTGCACATCCCAGACTAATACACTAATTAGAACATTATTATACTTCTGATTTCCTCATTGCTCTGAATTTTGCAATCCAGAAACATTCCAAAGTTGTTTTTTTTAATTGACTATTTTAGAAATGCTTATTTTAGATAAGTATTTTGTATAATATACAGTACACTTATTTTGTGGTAATTTACATATTTAAATACTCATGAGTATTGGAATACAAATTCTTGCATGGGTGGTGGTGAAAGTTGTAAATTGCAGATAAATGTGGAAATGGGATGGGAGGAGGCTTAGGACTAAACACATGGAAAAATTAACATGGACTGGGAATAAACTGATCCATCCTATCCCTACACATGAAACAGTTCTATTAGTGGTGCTAAGCAGATCCGACGCAGAGCAGGGCTGGAGATACCTGCAACCCCCATGATGTCATTAGATTAACCTCCATCCGCTCTAGCTAGTATTACCAATGATCATGGATGATTGGAGCAGCTAATAATAATAATAATAATAATAATAATAATAATAATAATAATAATAATAATAATTTATTATTTATAACCCACCCATCTGACTGGGTTTCCCCAGCCACTCTGGGTGGCTTCCAACAGAACCCCAAAATACAATAACCTGTTAAACATTAAAAGCTTCCCTAAACAGGGCTGCCTTCAGATGTCTTCTAAAAGTCCGATAGTTGTTTATTTCTTTGACATCTGAAGGGAGGGTGCCACTATCTAGCCTAGATGGGAGACTTCCAAGGAGCCATGCATCAGATGTTCAAGCTTTTTGGAGGGAGAATGGAGTAAAGTATAATAAATCAATAAATTCTGAAATCATAATTGAAATATTATTTTGAACATTATTTCCCATCCAAACCACATTGCAAGAATGTCAATCCGCTGGCTTCAGCTTGTTACTAGGAAACTGTTGTGTCCTTTTTATGCTCTTAGCCACTCACCATTTCTTTTTTTAGAGGCTCTTGAAGTCAAACTGTTGATTTTATGGAGGCTTCTTTTGCATGTTAATGAAGCATTTTTTTATCTACTTGTTTCCTGAAACAATGATGGCACTGAAGTCCACGGAACGACCCAAAACTCTCCGTAGAAAATTGCTGTGGTTCTACGAGTTGACTCTACATATGTCTTCAAGACACACAAATTCATTAATGCACGGGGATGGGGGGTGCAATTTATAATTGTGTTAGTTTACGAGATTACCAATCTAATGCATTTCCTTTGCAAATGCCTAATTTCTGTACAGGATTATGCCGTTTCTACAGTCCCTGTTTCTGACTCCTTGCATCTGAAGAGTTTCTGCAGTATGGCTGGGCCAAACCTCATTGCTATTGGTTCAAGTGAAGCTGCACAGAAAGCCCTCAAGGTAAAGCATGCTAAAAATAACCTGTGCTTAAAAAACATTGCTTTTAAACTCAGTGTTTCCTTATAGACTCCGTGTAGGAGCGAATCCGGCCTATGCAAGCTGCAAGCATCAACAGCCTCAGCAACTTCAAAATGAAGAACCGTTCCAGCTGTGATATTAAATACATCTTTGTTATTCACTTAAAAAAAAAGTGCCAGTAACGTCAGCTTGAGGGGTTGATAGTTTTGGGGATCACAGCAGATGTGCAGGGGGAAATTAACACTTTCCTCTCCTGCTGTGGTGCTGCAGAGAACGCCCCCCCCCCCCAGCTATCATTTACTTGGAATAAAATAAGCAGAATGTATGTTGAGAAATGGGGGTAACGGGAAACTGTGGGGAGCTGAATTAAATGGAGTATCCTAAACTAGGCATTGCCTGCTAACTGGAACACTGTACTGTACTGCACTGCTCTGCACTTCTGCACTGCAGCATTTTATTATTACAGGTCCCACTTGTGTTAGAGATGTAGCAGAAACCAAAAGTGAAGTAAGCAGTGTTTTAAGAAGGAAATAGCAGTTATGCATGCTTATTGTTTCGTCACGCTGGCCACATGACCCAGAAGTGTCTTCGGACGGCGCCGGCTCACGGCCTCTAGAGCGAGATGTGCACGCAACCCTAGAGTTGGACACGACTGGCCCGTACGGGCAGGGGGGTACCTTTACCTTCTTTATGCTTATGGTTAGTGGGATGCGGGTGGCGGTGTGGGTTAAACCACAGAGCCTAGGACTTGCCAATCAGAAGGTCGGCAGTTCGAATCCCCGCGACAGGGTGAGCTCCCATTGTTCGGTCCCAGCTTCTGCTAACCTAGCAGTTCAAAAGCACGTCAAAGTGCAAGTAGATAAATAGATACCGCTCCAGCGGGAAGGTAAATGCGTTTCCGTGCGCTGCTCTGGTTCACCAGAAGCTGCTTAGTCATGCTGGCCACATGACTCGGAAGCTGTACGCCGGCTCCCTCAGCCAATAAAGCAAGATGAGCGCCGCAACCCCAGAGTCGGCCACGACTGGACCTAATGGTCAGGGGTCCCTTTACCTTTATGATTATTGTTCCATACTCCCCTGCTCATCGTTCTTCCCAGTCACTGCATAAGTTGCAGGCCGCCATTGTGTTCAGTTATAATATCTGAACCCAGGTCAAAATGTACATGCTAAAGTAGTCCTCAGGTTTGGGGGTGGGGGAAGGGTTCTGCTATGATTTTTGAGAGCAAGCAAGTAGGAATGTTGGCATTCTTGTCAGAAATCTTCGGATCCTTGCTATTATTCAAGTAAGTTAGGTAAAGGTAAAGGTACCCCTGCCCGTACGGGCCAGTCTTGACAGACTCTAGGGTTGTGCGCTCATCTCACTCTATAGGCCGGGAGCCAGCGCTGTCCGCAGACACTTCCGGGTCACGTGGCCAGCGTGACAAGCTGCATCTGGCGAGCCAGCGCAGCACACGGAAACGCTGTTTACCTTCCCGCTAGTAAGCGGTCCCTATTTATCTACTTGCACCTGGGGGTGCTTTTGAACTGCTAGGTTGGCAGGCGCTGGGACCGAGCAGCGGGAGCGCACCCCGCCACGGGGATTCGAACTGCCGACCTGACGATCGGCAAGTCCTAGGCGCTGAGGTTTTACCCACAGCACCACCCGCGTCCCAGTAAGTTAACTAACCTGTTTATGGGGTATGCTGTACGGGCTCATCTGGCCGTTGTGTATTTTGTTCAGTGGTACAAGCAGTATTGGTTGCAAGTCCCTCTCACCGTCACGGAGTGTATATTACTCAGAATAGGACTGGAATGTGGCTTCTATTCCTTATCAGAATAGCAGTGGCATCTCTTTCCAAATTCCTGTGCGCTCTCATCCACTGGGGACCTGTTCAGCAAGGAGTGTAAGGGAAGCTGGAAAGAAGGTCCAGAGAAAGTTGGTGACTCTTGTTTGGATCTTTGCCATCACTTTATTTAACTTAATTTGGGTGCCTTGTATGCTGAGTGTATGTGAGAGAAAGAGAGAGAGCGTTACTGAACCAGCAATAGAACGGCTTCCCTGAAGGCAACTTGGTATTCTGCAGTTTGAGCTGCCATCACTTGAATCCAGCCAACACCAAGAATCCCAGGGGACAGATAACTCATACATTCAGGATTCCACTGCATACATTTTGAGCCCTCTGGTACTGAGGTGTGAGCTTGGAGGAGGAGGTTGTGTACAAAAACTTACATGGGTAGTAAAAGACTGAATATTTCCTGAATTATTGTTACGCCTGACCTGTTTTTTGAAAACACATGGCTTGAAATACCCCCTCTGGTTGAGCATGCCCTCATAATTACTGATCTTTTGTTTTGGCAGATGCCTGCTATCTGTGCTAGGGTTAGCAGCCTACTTTAAAAATATAACTGTTGTTGCTGAGGGAGTTGTAAATGTTATGTTTATCTCTTGGTTTAGGAAATGTGTTAAGTAAGGATGATTTGACCCTCCCCAACCAATAACTACACATTTGTCTGTGTTAACTGGAACAAACTGTTACCTTAATTAAATTTCTTCAAAATATCATTGATTTTTATGAATGGAAAGGCTTTAAAAAAAACTTTTGATTAGCAAAGACATACATACAAAACACACAGAAAAAACAAACAGTAAAGAAAAACATGCATAAAAAAGAAAATCGAACATGATAAGATAGTCTTACAATGTTTGTACTTAGATTAATATAACTCCTGCTTTATATATAGTGAAATTATTTAGAAGTCTAATATTTGTATAAAATATATATAAAACAAAAGGAAAAAGAAAAACAAAAAAGATTAAATCAGATCAACTACTTAGACAATAAAAATACCTATCTATTGATAAGTAATACTTGATATAATTTGAACCCATATTAATGCTTTTTGTACATTATAACATTCATCATTATAACATTCATTTTGGGTTGAATCCCTTTTCCATTGATGTATTGTTGACTTCATTTTACCTCATTACAGTTTTAATATAAATGTTTCTGTTTTCCACCCTGTCTTTGATTATTAATCCTCGTCTTGGAATGGGAAAAAAATATTTTGCAATCTGCAAAATTATTCAAAACACATCCAAGTCTTGTTGTTGGAACCTTGTTTTATCAAGTAGTTATTAAAACATTCCCATTCTTTTTAAATTTTATCTGTTGGTTGATTTCTTATTAACTCCGTCATTTTTGTAAGTTCCAAGTACTCGCATAATTTTAGTTCCCATCCCTCTCTTTGATGATGTGAGTTCACTCTTCCACTATTTGGCTTATTTTAAGCAGTGAATTAATCTGTTAAAGTGCAAAATAGCCAATTGACTCTGGAAACCCTATAGCTGATTGACAGCTATAGAGCATGCATATTCTCAAATTCATGACTTGACTTCCACTACCCCCATCAACGAGCTTTAATTTCTTTCGAAATACCTCAGTACTAGACAAAAGCCTTTTTAATTAGCACATTAAGCCAGGCAGAGTACCCAAAAGAAGACAGATTAAAAAAATAAAATTCTGGCTGTTCTTCTCTTTGTTGTTCCTTATCAGGAGTGACACATGAAAGTCATTTCAAAGTCAATGTTCTTCAGTGTAGGAAGTTCATCTCACCCTGCTGAAAGAGCAAGTTTACTATGATACCTGTGTGGCTAGCTTGCTATATTTTAAAGTTGCAAAAACTATATCAAAACAGAGGAAGATTGGAATTGAGTCGTGCATCAGTGTAAGTCGGGAGCCATTTAAACTGCGCAGTGAGGTTAACTGGTGGTATCAGGCTAAAGGAAGGAGATTTTGAGATAGGCAGAACTCCTATCAAAAGCAGGCAATTTCTAGGGCAGGTGCTTAATGGAACTTGGAAGAAACAGGAAATCTTCACTGTGCAAGAGTTCAACAATTGGCCTTCTGTGGTTGCTTGGCCTGCTTTGGATTCGCAAATCTGTTGAGCTGGGGAGACTTGTTTCTGTCTTCTATGCTGTAGTAGAAAAAGTTTTCCTACAGGACTAGCATAGGATTAGGAAGGACTCCAGGGGATAGCAAGAACTACCAGGTGCATCTCCAAGCATGTGTCTTGCTGCCCCATATATTTGATCAAAAACTTCATGAATGATCAAAGAGAAATAAATTAAAAAGCCTTCACTCTGGGTCGGACTAGCCAACGGAGGCTTCACCTGAAGCACAGATAGCAGGGATTTTCGTTTTGTTTTGTCCAAACCATAGAAGAGAGAATGAGCGTGACAAAGGTGATTCAGGCTTCCCTGCCACCACTATTTTACATAACGAAAAACACGCACCTTCATTGCATTCACATAATTAGCGTCAGGACAAATGACATTGCCGAAAACGCAAACTTAAGTGGATACCCTTTGGGGAGCTCTGAACTCAACTAAGAAGAAGCAAGTAAGAAGCAGTGGAATTTGCTGCCAAGGAGTGTGGTGGAGTCTCCGTCTTTGGAGGTCTTTAAGCAGAGGCTTGACAACCATATGTCAGGAGTGCTCTGATGGTGTTTCCTGCTTGGCAGGGGGTTGGACTCGATGGCCCTTGTGGTCTCTTCCAACTCTGATTCTATGATTCTAAGATGAAGATGAAAATATAGCCTAATTACTGCATTCCCTGCCACGATAGGAGAAAAGAATAACAGGAATATCCCAGGGCATGAAGAAACAGGCTTGAATTTACAATCACTCCACAAATTCTGGAAACTAAAAAATTCTGGAAATATACCGTAGCTCCATTAGTATGTGGCACCTGAAGGACTATCAAGTATATTGTGATGTAAGCTTTCACGGACTAAGAGTCCATTTCATCACTTACATGACATGGGCTTCTTGAAAGGTTTGCAATCATCAGGGTGATGTCACGGCCAGATTTCTGACACTAGATCCCTTTGTAGAATTCCCCCATTGTAGCCTGAGTAGGTTCTGTTTTTCTTTTGCTGCTTTTGATGTACAGCAGAGCAGAAGCTGTACCCAAAGGGCTTGAATAATAGCTCTTTTCAGTGAAATAAAGTTTGGTCCTAAGGATGCAAAGGTTACACTGCAGCTCAGCCTGTAACTGAAATCAGATCTACTACCTAGAGCTCCATCTAGTGACTTCCCAGCAAGATCCAGAGGATTTCCCCCTCATTTTCTCTGTTTGAAAACAGAAGAGAAAAATGGTTTCTATTAAGATGAGCAGATGTTGCTGGGGGCATCAAACTGAATAAGGCTATTGTGAATGGCTCTTGTTTTGCTTTTTCCTCCTGTTTATAATTGCTGAGATTTTGTGTAACTCAGATTGTTTGTACTTGTTTGTCTGTTTGAAACGTTTTTACCCGCAAATTCCTTGATCTGCTGGTTTAACAACATGGGTTGTGATTGTAAGAGAGAAAACTGAAGACTTGAGTACAGAATCTATTACCTTATTTTGCATAAGGTATAGAAGAGGAATGGGGGACATGTGGTCCTGCAGATGTTGCTGAACTCCAGTAAGCCTCCACCAGTATAACCAGTGGTCAGATACGACAGGAGATGTAGTGTAGCAACATCTGAATGGTCATAGGTTCCCCATTCCTGGTGTAGTAGGACTCTTTAAGAGTTATTAGACTGCAATCCTGTGGAAAAGTATAAGTGCCATTGAATGGGTTGGGACGTATTTCTGACTGATCACGCATAGGATGGTGCTGCTGGTCTTAGTTTAATATTCGTCTTGCTTGATGCAGGTTGTTGGTAGAACTAGTAGTTCTTCCTCTTCTGGATGGGATCCACAACTAAGACCCAAAGTCAAGAGAGAGGAGATATACCCTAAACGTTAAGGGCTGGTGCTACCGTTGGGCAGAGTGAAGCAGCTTCCTCAGGTGGCAGATGCTGGGGACAGGGTGGCCACAATGAAGCAGCAGAGGACAGAGCTGTGGATTCCATGTGGCCTGCCCTGCACCGCTAGGCTAGCCTCCTGCCCCCAGGTCACCAGTGTTGAAGTAAGATTCAATGATCTGTCCAGCTGGAATGGACTGGATTAAAAAAATAGGGATGACATGTTGTCTTTTGCCTCAGACAGCAAAATGGCATGGTCTGGCCCTGATAAATATCCATGCCTTCCAACATCTAAAGAGTCTTTAATAGGATCAGTAAGTAACGGTCTTTCGTCCAAGATTTATTTTAGTGGCTAATGCTAGTTGTTATGAAGAAAGAAAGAAAAAAAATGAGGTAACTTGCACTCCCTTCCTAAATCCTCTTCCAGTAGGCCAGTAGTGCTTCTGACTTCCATCAGGAACTTTAGCTCTGAGAAGTCTGGAGCATGCTCCGTGTAACTTAGATTTCCACGTCAGCCAATAGATATCTATCTAAGTATTATGCTTTAAATGGCCTCACTATCCTGTGTTTTGTTTCTCGAGTCACTTTTTAGCAGCCCTTAGAGTCCTGCTGAGGCAATACTTGAACGGATGCCTATTTCTGATGTAATTCAGTTAAAGTTTCATTAGCCCTGGGGACACAGGCTAGACAAAATCACCACTAGGAATTACTGGAAGAACAAAAACCCACTTTATTCCTATTATGCTCTCCTTCTCATCCCTTCCTTCAAATGTAAATCCCAAGATTCTGCTTGTTTACTTAGCTGGCTGGGCAAACATGAATGTCCAGCTACCAGGCTCTGTCTAATCCTCTAGAGCTTGTATCAACTTTACCAGGCAACGTACTTCTGTTCTGCTTGCCGTAGGTGGACAGAGGCTCTGACTTATTCAATATCGAGTCCTGCTTCAAGCCATCTGTCATTTTCTGACACTTCAGAGCTTTCCCCTTAGTTCCAAAAGGCTTTTGTACATGACAATCTGTATTCCCATTCAGGCTTAAGTACTATTGCATATGCGCCAGCAAAAAAACAAAACAAAACTTTGTGCATATTTTCTGAAATATTGTATACTAGTTATTTTCCAGTTCACTAACTGCTGAGTTTACAGAGAAATGAAGAGGTAACATGCTTTAGACTTGAGACTTCTGGCTGGTGCTGATCATTGTGTGTCACTGAATTCTCCTCTTGATTGGGTTGGGTTCTTTGTGCAGAACTTAGTGTGTTCGGCAGCTGGGAGAAAGGGAGATGGAGGGAGGGTCTGCAAGGGGCACAGATAGCCACAGGTTTGGTGGAACTGCAGCAGCTTGCAAATTTCTCTAGCATCTAAAACCCTATCTGAGGGTATTATAATGGAGCAAATAGGTAGATCCATATAACATTTCCTGGGTAGATTCTGTGAGGACTGCTACACAGAGATCTAAACAGGGATTAATAATAATAATAATAATTTTATTATTTGTACCTGCCCATCGGACTGAGTTGCCCCAGTCACTCTGGGCAGCTTCCAGCATATACAAAAACATAATAAAACATTAAATATTAAAAAACTTCCCAATACGGGGCTGCCTTCAGATGTCTTCTAAAGGTTATATAGTTAATCATCTCCTTGACATCTGATGGGAGGGTGTTCCACAAGGTGGGTGCCACTACCGAAAAAGCCCTCTGACTATAACCTCACATCTCTCAGGGAGGGTACAGAAGGCCCTCAGAGCTGGACCTCTGTGTCCGGACTGAATGATGGGGGTGGAGACACTCCTTCAGCTATACAGGGCTGAAGCCATTTAGGGCTTCAAAGGTCAGCACCAGCACTTTGAATTGTGCTCTGACATGTTTGGAAATGCTGTTTTAAACGGCATGTGGTGAAAATGCTTTTCATCCTGGGTTTCATATGTATTCCCAACATATTGCTGTGTTAATTTTGGAAGCAATGGTAGTTTTCTACTACTTCAGCATAGTAGATGCTGATCGTTCTTAATTGCATAGCTGTAGTTGACACATTACTCTCCTAGTGAGACATTTGTCATGGGATATCAAAGTAATTGAAATAACACTAATTAGCTGCAAGTATATCTGTAAAGAGCAAATTAGCACAATTTCTCAAGAGCATTCTGACTGTAGGAGAGAGCACAGCAGCCATTTAATAATTTTACCACTGGTGCTGAGGGCAATTGAGTACAAGCCCAACAACCCGAGACATAGAGAGCTGTATCCAATGTTAGTCCTGCTGAGAGTAGACCTGTTGAAATGAGTGAACCTAAGGTAGTCATGTTCATCAACTTCCATGGGTCTCCTCTGAGTAGGCCTAGCATTGGGTATAACCACAAAGAGTCAAGGACGGCACAATGTGTCCTTGTCTACCTATGTGTATGCAAGACATACACACTGATGGAACACACATAAGTATGTATAACCAAGAGTCACAGTGTACCCTGACTTGAGGTTTGCTTTTCTAAGAAGGGCATCTAGGTGCGAGATAACAAGCCAAAGCTTAGTGCAGGTGTGGAGAACTACTGGCACTCATGCATAATTAGGCTTCCCCCACCTGGCTTCCAAGACCAAGCTGCATCATTTCTGAGAACCTGCTAAAATGCAACACAACATCTCAAGGACCTGAATCTTCTGCCCTTCTTGGGCCCACGGCTCAGTGTACCTGCTCCACATCTCCTGGGGCTATTGGAGAATGGTCAGCCATTTGTCTTCTACCCCTTGAATTCTCAGGTTTGATCTCCTGGTCTACTACTGTGTTCCTCCAGCTTAAGTTTATTATTCAAATGAAGTTATTCTAGGTTTTTTGTTTAATTCGTTCTCCTGCCAGGTTAACCTTCTCCACTATTTCAGTGGTGTTGCTTTTGACTGAATCCACACGCTTGCTCAGATCGTCTGGCTTGTTGTCTAGCGTTGTCACCCAGCAATCTTTCAAGTTCCTCTTTAAACGATGAACATTGTTGCAATAACTCCCCCTTTGCTGCATTAGTCAGCATTGCCAACGTTATCGGGGCTTCCTTGGAAGGAGAACTCCCTGTTTAAGAAATGTCTTTAAGGGTTCAAATGTACCGAGAATATTGTTGCAGAAAATGCAATTACAGATTAAGGAAGGCGGATTTGGAATTCCAGATCTGGAATTTATACCATCATACTTATGTATTGGCAATTATCGGACACTGGAGACCTGCTGATGGTCTTAATCTCCCGAATTGGGCAACCCTAGAGCATACATATACCAGTACAACACTTTTGGTTGGGTGGACAGTATTAGGATCAAAATATTTGAAAGTTCCAACAACTCCTGAAACAATTAAGTCAGCTAATGAAGGCTGATGCTGTTTTCAGAGCTTGCAGCATTCCTAGAACCTTCAGCTTTTAAAGTATGCTGAAACCTCATGTTATCAGTTCTGCCTTTCCCCACTATTCTACCACAAGCACAGAGATATTGTTTATTAAGCTGCAGGTCACTTTAGGCAGGCTTTGGGGTCCATTTTTACTGGGTGAGCCGGGTTGCTGCCTCGCTACGCCAGCATCTAGCAGGCACTGAAGCGCTGTCCCCTTATACATTTTTTGAAACTTTTTTTTCAGATTTCTCTCTCTTTTGCTGCTGTTGCATAATAAACTGGGCGAATCTGTGATTGCGAAAGAGTTCAGCTAACCACAGAAATGCTGAGAGTACAGCAATTAACCATAGCAAAGAAAAGTTAGCAGAGAAATTAAGCTAGTAAACAAATGTGTGTTAAAAGTTTGGGACTCCTCTAATCATGTACCTCTGGCCACCCGGAGCTTGCCAGCTCTTGTGACTGGGGAAGCTGTCCGCTTGGCTTACGTAAATAGGAACTTGGCTTCCCTTGTTATTGTTCTTGTTTGCTTTCCTTTGCTTTTCTGAGGACCAACTTCCCTTCTCTTCCCCTGCTCGTGTTCCAAAAGACAGGATGTTCATTCTCCGAAATTTCTTGAATGCAACAGCAGTTTGAGCCATTTCCTGGACATGTTTTTTGCTTTCTGCAGGAGTTCCTATGCAATGGCTGAAGCTATGCCCCCAGTGCCGCCTTGTTTCAAGGTTATATCAGAAGAGGCAGCAGAGCAGCTCAGGGACACCATGTCAAGAGTAGTGCAAATCTACAGCCTGGTTATCAGTTAGATTCCTAACTGCCTCTGAAAGGCCAAAGTAAAATAATGGCGGGAGTATCCTGTGCTTTTTTCAGCCAGAACGCACCAGGGGGCAGTTCCAGCACCTCTCAGGTTGGTGCCATTGTAGGCCAGCACTCCATTCCCCCCACCCACTCACTTCTTGCCTTTACATACAGTGGTACCTCAGGTTAAGTACTTAATTCGTTCCAGAGGTCCGTACTTAACCTGGAACTGTTCTTAACCTGAAGCACCACTTTAGCTAATGGGGCCTCCTGCTGCCGCCGCGCTGCCGGAGCATGATTTCTGTTCTCATCCTGAAGCAAAGTTCTTGACCTGAAGCACTATTTCTGGGTTAGCGGAGTCTGTAACCTGAAGCGTATGTAACCTGAGGTACCACTGTACTTCTGAGAAGCCCCAGATGAACATTTCAAGTCAAAATCGCAGCTGGCCAGTGTGTTCTTTAATAACAATTACTCCACCTAGCTGCTAGCAACTCCTAGCTGTGATTAGCAAAGCTATGGATCGGGGCCAATTTGTATTTCCTCTTCTTCAACCCATCTCCCATGTAGTGGTGGCAGGCTTTAAGCTTTTCGGCCAGGCCTCCACCATTGCCCATGCGCACGTTTGCGCGAGGGCCCTTCCAAGCTGCCCTAGCCATCCGCCTGAATCTAAGAGAACGAATGAGGAAGGAGTGCATTTATTCGACCTACACCAGAATCAGGGGCGACCCCCAAACCAGCTTTCTGTAGTTTTTAGCACCTCCATGGGCGGTGAATGCAGCTGTTGTCAAACCGGCACGTTTTCAGGGCTGCCCCAGTAGCCTGGCGACTTACTGTAACAACTTCATGGTGAGTTCTGGCACCTATTTTCTTGTGGGGGTGGGGAAGCAGTGGTGGTGGTGAGGTGCACTAAAGAAAGAGTGCCTTGTGCCTGCATGTGTGGTCAGTGTGCATGCTGTATATGTGTTTGTTGTGTGCAACATGCATGGTGCTGGTGTGAGTGTATATTTGCCATATGTGTGATGAATGCACATATGGGTGCAAGTGATGGAAGCCTGCTGGGAAAGGTTAGGTAAAGGTAAAGGGACCCCTGACCATTAGGTCCAGTCATGACCGACTCTGGGGTTGCGGCGCTCATCTCACTTTATTGGCCGAGGGAGCCGGCATACAGCTTCCGGGTCATGTGGCCAGCATGACTAAGCCGCTTCTGGCGAACCAGAGCAGTGCACGGAAACGCCGTTTACCTTCCCGCTGGAGCGGTACCTATTTATCTACTTGCACTTTGATGTGCTTTCAAACTGCTAGGTTGGCAGAAGCAGGGACCGAGCAACAGGAGCTCACCCCGTCGCGGGGATTCGAAACGCCGACCTTCTGATCGGCAAGTCCTAGGCTCTGTGGTTTAACCCACAGCGCCACCCGGGTCCCTGCTGGGAAAGGTTAGCCACCCATAATAAGCCTTCCCCATATCTACCACATGTTAAGTTGGCTGTTCTGTATTCACTCTTTCCCTGAACACCATCTGTTTAAAATAAGGTCTACAGCAGTTGAAAGGAACAACAAACTAAATATGTGATGTCTCATTTAAAAATTAAAAAATAATATATAGAGATTTGACTGGAATGGGGTTCGAGGCACAATGGAACAATGAGAGCTGGGATGACAGCATGTGAATGAAGAATGCTCAGTCTGTTTAGGGTCTGTGCTGGGCACATTTAATTGCATTACTTGTTATCCTAGACTTCAGTTGGCAAAATATGCCTTGTAAAACACAATTGGAAAAAATGAGATTGGGGGCTTTGGAAATTTCTTTGTTTGACATCAGGAAAGCGTGACTCAGGCTTTGGAGAATGCGGACCAAAAATTGCCCTGCACAGGAAGGACAGATTTCCCAGAAAAATTATGCATGAAGGAAATGCCAGGCTCGTAGTGTAGATGGCCATGCAAAGGTTTCTGGGCAGGAATCCAGATTCACACATACTGAATTTGTGACTGTTTTAATCTTTGTCAATAATGAAGTTTCCCCCTGTAGTACATCTTAAACACAGCACGCACTGGCGAAATGGATGTTAATTTTTCTATAAAGAGACATTTGCAATGAGTTAAATACAATGGTACCTCTAGTTACGAACTTAATTCATTCCAGAGTTCCATTCTTAACCTGAAACTGTTCTTAACTAGAGGCGTGCTTTCGCTAATGGGGCCTCTTGCTGCCACTGCACCGCTGGCACACAATTTCCATTCTCATCCTGGTGCAAAGTTCTCAACTCAAGGTAACTCTTCTAGGTTAGCAGAGTTTGTAACCTGAAGTGTTTGTAACCTGAGGCATTTGTAACTCGAGGTCCACTGTATGCTTGTATCATCTTATATTCAGAAGGCCTTTCTGCAGCAAAATCCAATCCATCACTACCATCTTTTAACTGCTAGCTAAAAGAGAGGTTTAGGAAGAGAAGGGTTTCATTTGCTCCAGGAAGACCTTTTGGTGCATTGTGGTGAAAACTGGTTTGCATCTAAATGGTAAATGGAGCAGCTTCTTCCCATTAGTAGCCCCAGAATGAAATCCTACTTTTTTTGCAGTTTTAGGGCACCACGAAACAGCATTTCATCAGACGGTTCTCTCAGTTATCTGCATAAATTTGCAATTTGCTGTGCTATCAATACATTGTAGAAGATGTCTCGTTTGGAGCACTTTGTCAGCAGCACTGATACTGCTGAAATTTGGAAAAAAAATTAAAGGTTCTGAATATGCATTTTCCCAGCTCACAGTTCCCAGATGTATTCCAAGAAGAACTCACTTGTCCTGAAATCCTTTGTCTACATGGAATTTAAATGAAAAGTATTATGGGTTTATGTGCCAGGTTTGTGCTTGTGCAGTCTTACATTCATTAGGTTAGGCACTCAAAACCAGCAGCGATGTTGGTACATGTTCAGAAGTTAATTGCTTTGATCCTTATCTTGATGACACTCTGGTTTATAGACTAAAACTTTAAAAAATGAAAATGTAATTTACAGAGCAGTACCTTGGCTCCAGTTGTGAGCAGTCAACTGTACCTGGAATTTCCAAGTTTGAAAAATTCATGTATGCCTCAAGAGCCTACATGTCCTGCATGCAGCCCAATCCTGGCAAATAATAGACGAGCAAGGAATAGATGCAGGTGGGCTTGTGTGCAGGTGGGCAGTATGGCTGAGGGAAACCTCTTGCCAGAGACCGTGCTGACTTTCCTGTCCCCCACACTTAATGGTGTTGAAGAACATGCATGCATCTTTTAAACTTTCTTGTATAAAGGGTCACATGCAAAAAGTATCCTGAGACTATATGAATATAAATATTAATAGCTATTACACACACACACACACACACACACACACACACACACCATTCTCCAATAATGCTTTAAATTGCTGGTTTGATCCCCAGTCAAGCTGATGGGAGTTGGCTCATTGCTGACTTGAAATGCAGAGCCATCCCTGCACCACATGGCTATGACTCCTCTTGCGTAGACCTGTAGGTTGTCACATTAGAGACAAAACACTGCTATTTAGTCATTCTAAAGTGTTTTGTCTCTCTCATTTTCTATTGGCCCTATTTTCACCTAAGGAATGTCGGAGGGTATGGATGGAGAAATAATGTGATCTGGTATAAATCAGATTCCATTGTCCCTATGTGATTCCTCAAATCATAGCTGTGGGCCCATCCTTATACCCTCTTTTTAAATGTTAGTTACTTAGACCAATGTGTCGTGGCATCCTGGGGCGCCTTGAATGATGGTCAGGGGTGCCACGGGCCAACATTGGCCTCTGTCCCTCTTTCCTTCCCTCCCTTCCTCTGATGTCCTCTCGCGTCTCTGCCTCCCAAAGGCTTGCACAGCTGTTTGTTGCAGCAGCCCTGCTACAAACTCCCCAGGCAAATGGTGCCTCTGGGGCTGGCCAGGGAGTGCTGGTTGCCAGGAGCAGAGGTGGCCTCGGAGTAAGCAAGCAGGCGAGCGAGCCCAGCCAGCCAGTCCACCAGCCCTTGCTGTTGGGAATGGACAGAAAAGTCCCAGGCCCCTGTGGGGCAGTGTGAGGAGGCACCTCTCTTTGTGGCAGGGGGGCAGCTCAGAGACCAGGGGCGGCGGCAGTGGCTGCCCGGAGGACTCCCAAGGACTCCCAAGGAGAAGAGGCTGAGGGAACACTCCTCAAAGGAGAGTGTTTATAAAAAGGGTAAGAGGCTGCCAGCTCTGCAAGCAGGGGGTGACATATCTCAGCTCCTGAGCCCCACAGGGGTGCCAAAGAAAGAATGTAGTTGGGCAAGGGATCAGTGGACTCAAAAAGGTTAAAAACCTCTGACTTAGACTATTAAGGTAAATAAAAGAGCTTAAAATGGTTCATTTTATATTCTTCCACAGACACTATGTGCACAAACTATGGGATAGTATACAACACAAGAGATTGACTTTGCTGTTTCTATATTTGTGTTTGGTTCACATCTTTGGTTTTGTAATCTACTATGTGATTTCCAAATGCCTCCTGTTATTCCAGAGTTTGGTCTTGGTTTAATTTGCTGTTTCACTTGGGGGTCTTACATCTCTCAGAAAGTATCGCTCAGTATACATATTCCAAGGATTCGTTGCACACTGTAAACAAAATCAAAAGGTGTTTGGTTTCTGTGCCTTCTGTTTAAATGATTGTTTGCAACTGACTCAAAATACATTCCTGAGAGCTGAGCAACTGCTTCCATAAAAAAGTACAATAGCAGGGATTTATCTCCCTTTTCCCTTCAAGAGTGAGGCACCCAATTTGTGTCAGATCATATCCAATCGTAGGTTCTTTTTGCACTGATACCAGGAAAATGATGCTACGATAAATTATATACCTTAAATTGAACCTAGACAGGTTTACTATGAACAGATCTAGCACAAACTAAATTAATTCTCAACCAAGGTAATCCAGATATTGTGCAAAGGAACAGTATTTGCAAAAGAACTCGTCCTCCTGCCACCTGTTTGATCTTGAGATTTATCTATTTAATTGGTGCTAAATGCATATAAGAGCATGAATCTGTTGCAAGGATCATCTAGTTCACTGTTCCTTATCCTATAGTGGTCAACCATATACTCCTGCTCCCTCTGTGGAAATCAAAAGTATCACTGCTTCTGCCTGCAGTCTGAAGTGAAACAGTCCAGAATTTCTACCAGCTTAGTTTATCACTTCATTCTGAGTAACTGAAATTGAGGGTTGAAACTTCCATAGACAGCATGTGCTATTGTCAACTGCAATCCTACACACACTTACCTACTGGTAAATCTCACTGAACTCAGCTGGTTTACTTCTGAGTAAACATGTACAGCAGACTTGCCCTGTAAATGCCATTGCTCTTTCCTAGAAACTGATGGAAACGCACAAGAGACAGTAGCAGGCTTTACTTTCAGAGACTTGCTTTAAGAAATCCTTCCGCCATCTTGGAAAGTATGCAGTCCTAAATTGTACAAATGGAATTCATTGTGACTTTGCTTTGTGCTAATGCGTTTGGCACTTGGAAGTGCTTGGTATGCATTAGAAACCTCTCTGTGGAAACAGTACCTTTGTGCAATTATTTCTTGTAACCCCCTCCCCGAGAAGAGCCCCACTTACAACTGATGAAATCTTGCTCTAAAGGTCTCCATCTTAACTTTCCATAACAGACGATGCAGCAGATGAGTGACCACCGCTACGACAAGCTTACAGTTCCTGACGACGCTGCAGCAAACTGTATATATTTAAACATTCCTGGCAAAGGTCACATCTTGTTGCACCGAGCCCCTGAGGAATATCCAGAAAGTGCAAAGGTAAAAAAGCAAATAGAATAAAATCTCCTTCTTATAAGGTGCCGATCAATGCTAAACTAATAGTGGCTGTGTAAGGGAAGGTGCGGAATGTTACTTTAGCCGTGCCTTCAAATACTAGCCATTTCCACTCCCCCTTGCACTGTGCGTTAAAGAGGGGAAAAGGAGTGGAAAGGTGAAAGTTTTATGTGCATGGTGCTAGCAAAAAAAATTAAGCAATGGGTCTTGTGCTGTGAATTCCAACAGCTTTTCTTAGCTGCTCCAGGTGATGGCACAAAGGTTGCCATTTTCAAGGATGTACCTGAGTGCAGAGCATTTTTGTATCATTCATATGTGTTTTCATACCTCAAGCATAGGAGACCTGGTTACAGTTCCTGATGCTTAAGTCGGTCCTTTGTAGCTCTTTTAAGTTTTCCATCATCTCTGCTCTGTAAAGGATTCAGGGTGCAGGTTTGGGATACTTGTTGCTACCGTAGTACTGTTTGGTTTAATCAGTTCTATAAGTGATGCCGACACATGCTGCGATTTTTAACCACCTGATAGTTGTGCAGGTCTTTCCTTGGCTCGTGCCATTAGCGCACTTGCATTTTTTGCTCCGATGAATCATTTCCCTGTATCCCCTTTCCAGTTTTAACAATTCATTGGACCGAGAGAGGTTTTTAACCAGGCCTCCAGAAAGCGCTCCCCCTAAAGGCCTCTTTTTAGCCCTCGTCAGACTGAAATATGCGCTCCCAGTGTGATCTGGGAGCTGTAGACTTGTGTGTGTGTGTGTGTGTGTGTGTGTGTGTGTGTGTGTGTGTGTGAAAGATTTCCAAGTCAGAACAGCGGGGGGGAGGGAGAAGGCATAAGTGAATATGGAACCAAAGCACAATTTTAGTAGCGCAACCTCTTATTTAAATACTTAGAAACCGTTTCTGTGAAAGTAAGAAATTCGCAAATATAACACCTTTTCCCTCTTGTTTCTTCCCTCCCCCATAGGTCTTCGAAAAACTGAAGGACCACATGTTGATCCCTATAGCAAACACAGAGCTTGAAAAAATAGATGGGGCGCTCACTTGTTGTTCTGTCCTTATTAATAAAACTTCACAATTATGAGTTTACAGACTTCCTCCCTTGTAACTGGCAATAACGTACATGCAAGGCAGACGAATCTGTACCCACTTTTTATTGGTTCCCTTGACAATCTACTGTACCACTGTGCTACTAACCTTTGTTTACAATGGTGCCCTTTCAGGTGGTAATTAAGGTGTGTGTGTGTATATATATCTCTGCTTTTTTTCTGATGTAAAAGGACTCTGCTGCATGTTTGTCTGGACCATTATGACGATTAGTGGTTTATATAGTTGGTGTGAAACTGATCTAGAAAGCAGACGTAGGGGGCCACATCTAACATTACTTTTAACTGACACAAACCTTATGACCCAGGTCTTAAATGCTACTTTATAGTGTGCTCAGGTGCATATTGTGTTCATTTCACTCCCAAGGCATGCTTTAGGTGCAGGATTCCAAATGTATGAAGCAAGTCAAGTCCCCTTAACAGCACATATGGACAGGTGCTAGAGAAAGTATAAATTTTAGAATTTAGCCTCCCTTCACACAAGCCAGCTTTATTGTTGCATTGTGTCCAGCAGTATGCTGATGACTGCCTACCTTGTACCCCAATGTAATACAGGGGTTAGGGGCCGATGGTCCAACTCTTTGCTTCTGCTGATGTTGACTTCGTCACGGGAATTTCAAATTTGTTCCCATAAGGGCTTTCTCGTCTTCTTTCCCCATTCATCTGCCTACCTTCCATCCCAGGTATTCATGGCAAAAAAAAATGACCTTTAGAAATAACAACAAAGCTACGGGTTATCTTCCTGTTAGAAAAGAGAAATGGCAGAAGGAACTAATTAACTCTTCTCCCTCCTGACCACTTTTTAAAACTAAATATTGGTCTTCAAGCATCTTTTCTACCTTCTGGAGAAAAGTTATGGCACTGTATATTTTCTCCCGTGGGTACAAAAGGAGCTTGAGGAGGATTTCGGTGGGGGGGGGGAATGGTTAGATGTGAAAGGCTTAAGCAACCCCTCCTTTGCTTATTCCTCCACTTGGACTTGAAGATATCCACAGCTGTTTTTCTTTACAAAAGGACTACATGTGACTGCCATGTAACTTCTATAACCTCAGGCTTGAGCGATAGCTGGGACATAAAGGGCTCAGAGTAATACCAATGCCTTTAACTGGGGATGCATTAAGATGGATTTCACGCCCTCAAATCAGACTGTTACACTTCGGTGGCCTCTAGTCATTTCCCCTTGAATTTTGGGATGCATTCTCATTAAAGCAAGATCTTTGCGCCTGTGTTAGGTGGGTTGGTTTTGTGCTTTGCTGAAGGCATCTGTTGGGATTGAAATTTACATAGCGTGCCATCACGCATGAGGCTTATATTAGTTCTTGCTTCAATCCATTTTTAATGTAAATGTGAAATCTACATTGGCCGCAATACTCATGTTGCAAAGGCCTCTAATGAACATCTATAGCTGACATTGGTTCTGACGTCTGTGCTCATTAAGAGTAATGCAGAAATCAGCCTCGGTTTTATTCATCCCTGACTTTTTCTCTTTTGTTCTGTGTCTCATTTTTTCTTCTCCTTCTCCCTCCCCTTCTACCTTTGCCTTCCATTTCTCTTGTCTTCTCTCTTCCAGAAATCCCTATTATAGGTAACTAAAACAAAAGAAATTCGATAGCATCATGAACCTGGGCTTCTGTGTAGTCCTTTTTAGAGTAGCAGCTGCAGTGTGAAATGTACTGTGTTTTATTATTCCACAGTATTGTGTTGCTGCTCATGCCATGGAAGTGCAATAGAAGAGAATCGTGAGCAGAATCTATTGCAAACGGCGGGTGGCACCTAGGGGAAAAAGTGTTACTGCAGAGGAGGATTCTCAGGGGGATTTCATTCTGATAGTCTTGAATTTCAGCAAGGCTTAAACCACTAGTAAGTTTATCCTAGTGTATCCTAGAAGCTGAGACAATGGTCTCTTTGTTTATCCACTGGATAGGCAGATAGCTCATAAATAAATCTTATATCAATCTTGTTCTAAGAATAATCCACGTGTTCATGTGAATCTCAAACTTAATGTTCTGACACCCGTACAGTCGGCCTTAACAAATGATGTTAACAAATTTCTTCTTCATCTCACTTTCACCTATTTTGCTTTACTTTTCATGGAATGTTTTTTTGTTTTGAATTTTCATTTGATCAGAGTTCTTCTGAGAGCCAACAGTGAACTTCCTGGGAAGTTTCGGTAGTGAGAAAGAGATTGCGGGAGTTCTAGCTGCAGAAGTTTTGCTTTGGTTTTTTACTGTGGTGTATTCCTTTGAATAAGGAAGAGAGTTGTCTTCCAACAGGTTGCCATGACTACTCTGTCTAAGCTTTCAGGTTGTTGTGCTCGGAACAATGAATATCTTGGATGATTTTTCTAACTTTTAATTGTGTGACTGTTTACTGTGGAATTCAGCTGAAAGAAATATTTCTTACGGTAAATTCTGCAACACGCTTAAGGCCTTAGTCATATGTTTTTTCACCACACATGCAAAGAATATAGACAATTGCATTGTCTTGAAACCTGTTATGTCATTTCAAAGTATGGAGATACTATCTAGCTCAAGTAGCGCTAGGAACTCTCCAAGGGCTGACATACGGTCTGAGTATTTTATCAACTTCCTGGTTAAGGCCACTATTCTCCAATGCTAATTCTGTCTAGTTGCTGAGGTGTCATAGAAGGAAGGAAGGAAGACTGGGTAGCCAAGTAATAAGGAAAGAATCTCTGAAACTATTGAACCATGTAGGGAATCCAAGAAATGTAAACTGGAAAATGCTACCAATACCATCCTGTTGCCTTTTAGAAGGATTAAGTACACTTAAAAACTCTCTGGTTCGTGATTCTTTTGCCCTTTCATTTCTCCCTTTTGATGAGAAATTATACTGCGTCTTATTCACTTGTCAGGTATTGCTCATGTTCCATCAAGCCAGAAGCCTTAGAATGAGTTTACATGAAATTTGTGGAGTGAAATAAACATTCATGAAAGAGGCAGGGCTGATTCATATGGGAAGGGTTTTATGCCGTAAAGGGAATTAATATGAAAGCAATGCATTTCTTTCACCATTTGGAATTCAGTTTATAAGAGAGAGAGAAAACAGTGGAAGAATTGCAGTGATTTTTGTGACAATATATCCCTGCAAGGAAAAATGAAATAAAAACAGCTTCAGAAAGCCACTCTTCAAGAAGTCACCATCTCTCCAGCTGAAGGAGGAAAGAGGAAGAGGTATGAAGTCATCTTCCCCAAACACAAGCCCCACAGCCCAAAGGATGAGAGTTCTGCTCTGTTATGTTTCAGTGGACGCCCTGTCAATCAGTCAGTCAATCAATCAATCAATCTCCTTTACTGGCATGCAGGGACCCCTTGCCACGGAAGTAAAATCTGCAAATTCCTGTGAAAGGGTCTTCATCTTTGATGCTTTCTTTTGTCTCTGCATTTCAGTTTCAGAGCTGTGTTGTCAGTACGCCAGGCATATATCTTTCTAATTGAAGACTTGTAGATTATGTTTCTCATCTGCTTTTTGTGTATAAATTTGTGTGATGGGTTGCCTCTGCTGAGCTTTTGATAGTTCATTGAAGGCTTTTTGGGCACGTAGTTTAATTAATTTTATTTATGGATAAATTTGTATGTTGCGCTCCAAAACCAGTTTCTGTATTGTTTCCGAAACAAACAAACAAAAATGGATTGCTATGCCTGATTATGCAACAGTTCTAGGATTGCCAGCTTTTCTGATTTTTATCATTATGGTCCAGGAAGTTACTATCACGCCCGGTATCAAGAAACACCCCTCCACAATGGGGGGATTTTCAGAATTTAAAGGGTGTTAATGTAGAGTGAGAGAGACTCATTTAGAACTTTATATGTGTGTATACTTTGTATTCTTCCAGCAGGTACATTTCCCTTCTCGTTATTGTGTACCACATGGAAGCATATGTAAACACTTGGAAATCTATGCTCCAGAATCAATGTTTGTAGTTCAACTTTGTAGCATAGCAAATTCCTTTCTGAGGCTGGAACTAGACTCTACAGCTAATGCAGAGCTATTGCCAAAGCCAATTCCCCCCTTCAATATCTAGAGGTTTGTAACATAATCACAATGAGTATCCTTATATGTTATGGGTGGGGTTGGGGAAAAGGAGAAAGGGTATGGAGCTGTTGCTTTCAGCTACTGCCCACATCTTCCTAATTTTGGCCTGAAGCACTGAAACTTTATCTAAATCATTATTTAAGCCTATGTTTGGCAGTTGTACAATCTGATTGCACGTTGTACAATCAGTAGACGCAAATGGTAAGACCTTTCTTACACACCACTGCTTCGAACTTTGTTATTGAATATTCCATTATAGAAAATAACCATGTATTTAGAAAACTGCTATTTCCATTGAGGGTAGTTCAGCCTGGCCTCCTCTCAGTCCTGATATGTTATAAAATTCTTCAATGTGTATGTTGGGGGCATTTAAAAAAAAAATGCGACACCCTTTCCCTGAAGTGTAATCTAGATTGGTAAGAGTCCATTTGCCACCTGTTGATTCAGCTGGTAAGGTAAAAGTAAAGGACCCCTGGACAGTTAAGTCCAGTCAAATTCGACTATGGGGTACGGTGCTCATCTCTGCTTTCAGGCCGAGGGAGCCGCCATCTGTCTACAGACAGCTTTTTCGGGTCATGTAGCCAGCCTGACTAAACCACTTCTAGCGCAGCAGGACACCGTGCCGGAAGCCAGAGCACATGGAAACGCCGTTTATCTCCCTGCTGCAGCGGTACCTAGTTATCTACTCACACTGGTATGCGTTCAAACTGCAAGGTTGGCAGGAGCTGGGACAAAGCGACATAAACTGGCCCTTAACTTCTGATAAAATCTAAAATGACCTCTCTTGCACTACCCAATTCAATGTTCGGAACTGCTTAAATGAAAAGATGGCAAGCCTAGCACTGTTGTATTCTGCAACTTACTTTGTCCCACTGTTTCCTCTGTGATCCATGACCTGCCCAGAACTTTACACTTTCCCCCCAAACACTTTGGTGGTTACAAAATTGGAAGCCCCAGATAAGCTCTCCCATTTCATTTCTTTTTATCCTTGTGTTGTTTAGTTTATTTTGGGGCTGAAGAAAGTGATGCAACTTGTGGGTTTCCTTGTTGGACAAAATGTGATTGGTGTCATCTAAGGTTCCCCTCCTTATGCCAACAAGAAGTTTGTATACATGATGTACCTTACATTGCTACACTTGGCATTTTTCCACTCCCACCCACACCACAAAGTATACACTCAGTTGAAATATTTCACAGATATGCCCCGTTTTAGAAGTGTACTGTGGCATTTTTTGTTAAGGACAGGCGAAACACAACAGTCCCATAAGATGGGATCATAGCTTAGGCAGAACATCATGTTCAGCTTAGTGAAGAACTGTCAAAATCTCCCCCTCCCTGTCTTCTCCCTCACTGAAAGCAAACTCTGGTACAACTTTGGCACTTATTTAAATATAGGCAGGGCAGAATCCATTTGAGTAATAATCAAATGTTTCTCAGGAGTTGGTACATATCCATACAAAAGAGAGGCTGTGTTGTTGTTTTTTGAAGAGCATTTTTTCATCTGTTAGAAGCTGTGAGCAAAATATCAGGGACCTTACTTGAACTCCCAGAAAGCTTGACACTGGATGCTTGATGGTGTAGCTTGTATGAGATCTACTATGAATCAAGTGCATTGTGTTGCTTTACTATGCACAGATATGACTACTAAATTACCACAGTATTTTAGACTCTGTTACCTTTGAGAGACCTTTATTACAATCCAGTATATTGTTGCACACTTTTTTGTGCCAAACATCCACGCATTCCATAGTCTGTTAACACTGGAAAAAGTTGATCCAGATTTTCCATTTTGTTTCGTCTTCTGCAGTTTCAGTACTTCATGTACACATATCACTATGGAATAAAGTGTCAGTTGTACCTGGACCATGTGTGTTTTGTTCCAGCAGATGACTTGAATTTTCTGCTTAGTTTGGGTTTACACAAAAGTTTGCATTATTTTGCCAGCCATGCAGCCTAATTAGAGAAGTGGAGTTTAGTCACAGACATTGCTTTATAACATTGGGTTGGATATAATAATAATAATAATAATAATAATAATAATAATAATAATAATTCAAATTATATACTACCTCTTATCGGAAGATCCCAAGGCAGTGTACAACATTAAAAACACATAACAGAACATCAATGATATAAACATAATTGAAACATTAAAAAAAACATACTGACAAATCTCGTTTGTGACTTAGGTCACAGTGCAATCAATGTGAAAAAATTAGTCATGACTTAAGTCTCATTAATTTTAATGGGAACTAGCAGTGCAGTTCTATATATGTCTACTCTAGAGGAGACCCAAATAATTTGGGTGCCTGAGGCAAAGGACAAGATTCCACCCCAATTCTATATTCAGAAGCTGACTAGAATGGCCATGGAAACTTATTTCAATAATTGCAATGGAATATTGCCTGAAGGCAATGGGCTACTTATGGGGGGGGTGCAGAACAGGCCGTATGGCATACAAAGACCTGTCCTTTAATAGGAGGGTATGACCCAGAAGGTTCATTCCTGCTGCTCCTCCTCCCCCCAGCACTAGTTGCCTGACACAGTTGCCTCACTCTCCCAACAGTAGGGCTGGCTCTGTTCTATACAGAATTGAGTCTGTTTGAGCTCAGTAGCACCTAGTCCCAAATTAGGTTTGTACAGGATCACTGCTGGGCATAGCAAACCAAACCCTGCATGGAACAGGGTGGGGGTGATCAGAGTGGCAGAACCACCATTGCATCAGAAGTCTCTCAAGGTAGAATGGGGTGGTGGTTTTCTTGGTTTGTTGTTGTTGTTTTCCTGCACCAGCTCCAGGCTGATACAACATATTGCCCCCCTCACCTGGCAATGGGGCCAACATAGGATCCAGCTTAGCTATTTGGAGAGAGGTCGGAGTCCTCATGAATCAGTGGCAATCTGCTCCACCAGTGGAGAGAGAACTGCACTAACCTAACCTCCCCCCAGCCATCAGCTTTGATGGGTTAGGATGGTTCCCTAAGTCTTAACAAACAATGGATCCAACCCATAGTTCATAAAAGCAAAATATTCCCAACTATTATATTGGTAATGCTATTTAGATAATTTGAGTACTTAATGCTTAATGCTCTACACTACTTTAATAAACCATTATTGCAGTCCTTAACAACCATCCTGTAAAATGGGTCTGTGTTATTATCCCCTTATTGTAGGTGAGGGTGCAGGTAGGGATGTTTGATAAATTTATTTCAGATTCTGATTTAATCAGTGCCTCCCAGACGTCTGTAAGAAGAGAACATAGCCACCCAGAGTGGCTTGAATTATTAATTATTATTATTATTATTATTATTATTATTATTATTATTATTATTACTACTACCTTTGGCTTTCACATGCTCTGAATTATGCAACACAGTGCTTAATTTAAAACAACAGAGCAAAATGCAGTTTAAAATCGTATTTTGATATAAAATAGTACATAAATGTGAATGCTGTTGTTTTCAGTAAAGAAAAAACACAAGTCAATATGGAAAATAACTGGCCACCGTATCTTCCTTGGTGTGCTCAGATGGAGATAATTTGCAAGATCATGATGAGCACCTCACCCCCAGATCCTGCATCTCTCCTGTTTCCACTTATTCTAACACTTTAAAAAGATAAAGGTACCCCTGACCGTTAGGTCCAGTCGTGGACGACTCTGGGGTTGCGCGCTCATCTTGCTCTATAGGTCGAGGGAGCCGGTGTTTGTCCACAGGCAGCTTCCGGGTCATGTGGCCAGCATGACTAAGCCGCTTCTGGCGAAACCAGAGCAACACACGGAAACGCCGTTTACCTTCCCGCCGGAGTGGTACCTATTTATCTACCGTATTTTTCGCTCTATAAGACACACCAGACCACAAGACGCACCTAGTTTTTGGAGGAGGAAAACACGAAAAAAAATATCCTGAATCTCAGAAGCCAGAACAGCAAGAGGGATCGCTGCACAGTGAAAGCAGCAGTCCCTCTTGCTGTTCTGGCTTCTGTGATAGCTGTGCAGCCTGCATTCGCTCCATAAGACACACACACATTTCCCCTTACTTTTTAGGAGGGAAAAAGGGAGTCTTATAGAGCAAAAAATACGGTACTTACACTTTGACGTGCTTTTGAACTGCTAGGTGGGCCACCACTAATCACTGGTGTGTCATTTGTAAGTACTTGAACCTAATTGGAGCTCTTGTGAAGCAGAGAGTCGAGAAGGAGAAACATCCATGAAGAGGTGCCCTAAAGTCGCAGTGTTTCATCAGCATCAGCTTCCCTGTGGCTTGATTTCACGTGATATCTTTTGAACTGAGACAGCATCTCGTGCTAAGTCCGGAGAACTTTCCAGCTCAGCTCTACAAATATTGACTTGGAGGTAAATCCCACTGTGATTGATTGAACTTACTCTGTGTGTAGGATTGCTTCTTTAAAGAGAGGATAATGCTCTTACATTTTTTAAAATAGCAAAACCATTTAGGTTACAGAAAGAATAATTATATTATTGTTCTACGTATATTGCTTATATTTTTATACCTGCATTTGATTATCATATATGATAATATTAAAACGTGTGTGTGTGTATGTGTGTCTAAAAAAGAACAGCATATAGAGGATATATTTAGAGAGAAGAGTTTTTCACAGCAGTGTAGTACCATCTAGTGACAGCTGGAGGCTGGTATGACTATTAACATGCAACATTAGAGTCTACATGACATGTAACATTTACCATACTGTATAAATCACATTACGTTAATACAATATATAGATTTGTATTTGTTTGTGTGTGTGTGTGTGTGTGTGTGTGTGTGTGTGTGTGTGAGAGAGAGAGAGAGAGAGAGAGAGAGAGAGAGAGAGAGAGAGAGAATGAATCTATCCATCCATCCATCTATCTATACACACAGACACACACATATACAAATAGCTGATATATTACAGTAAAGGTTGCATTAACCACTTGCTGGAAACTGCAGGAGAGCAGAGTGCTCTTGTGCTTGAGTCCTTCTTGTGGGTTTCTCACAAGCATCTAGTTGGCTGTTGTGAGAACAGGATGTGGACTAGCTAGGCCACTGGCCTGATCCAGCAGGCTATTGTCATGTCTGCTTTATTCATATTTAGATTTATTTATCAATTAATCACTTTAGCTTCATGGCAGAATGATAGTTTTTTTTTAATCCTGTCTGCGAGCCTTAATGCTAACCCAGAGATTTCCAAACTGTGTGTCGCGACACATTTCTGTGTCAGCTGCAATGTGTAGGTGTGTTGTGTGAACGCTCCTCTTGTGGCTGGAAATCGGTTAATTTAACCTCTGGTTTGCTAGTAAAAATAAATTACTTCATCGCATGTCTAAAAAGTGTGTCACCAACATGAAAAGTTTGGAAAGCTCTGTTCTAACCATTATACAATGGACTGACCGTATAAGTGTGATTTTAGCTAATTTGGCACAGTTTTATGAATATGTAAGGCACAAACAGGTGTAACACACGGGGCCCATGATCTGAATCTCCCACATTTTTTTTAAAAAGTTAAATAGTAGCTGGGTATGTATGTGTTGGATTGGGACTGCAGTACTGCAGCTAATATTGCACAGGTGCAATGTGTGTTTGTTTTTGTCCAAAACTAAAAACACTTGGAGATTGGTGCTTTTAGTTGGGGACTGGTATATTGCTGTGTTCCCTTGCCATCCAATATGCAGGGTTTTTTTGCTCAATTTCAGAATGGTATTTAAAGCAGGGAACAAAATTGTATCCCAACTGACCAGAGATCCTGGCCTACCTTCTGCAGTAATACATGGGTTTGGCTTTCCTGGAGAAAGGTGCCCTGCAAGCATTTTTCCGCATGGCAACTGTTCTCTGCCACAATGTGGTCTGATCGATTGAGATTGATCTAGGCAGGCTCAACCTTTGGGGTATCATTCTTCCACTGATAAGAACATATGAAGCAGTCTTATGCCAAGGAGGCTTCTACTGGGTTCGCTATAACATTGTAAAGAAGAAGGTAAAAGGTGAGAGGTAAAAGATTGCAAAATTACTTTCTGCGAATTCCCATCTTGGCCTGTGTAAAAGCATAAGCCTGAAGACAGTCCCCTTGCGGAAAGATGAGTTTTGCATTAGGGAGTAAATCAAAAACAGAAGGTCCATTTCACGATGCAGAAGCCGAGTTAAATGTGGAAGGAAACAGACAACAGCCATGGCAAAAGCAGGGATGAGCGCTGTTGCCACATTTCCAAGAAAACATCTCTGGCAGAACAGTAAAAGGTAATAAATGTTACATGCATTTAGGAAGACATTTGCATGCACGATGTGTTTTTTCCTTAAAAGTCTGCCGCCTATTTCAAGTTGACCTTTGATGATTGCGAGCCAACAGAAGTTCAGATTGTCAAGGATTAATCATGCGACTGCAAGAGGAACGGGGTGGTAATAAAACCACTACCTGCACAGCAGAGAGAGGTGGGAAGAGAGCTAAAGAGTCAAGAGCTATGACGTCACATGTAGATGACCTGGATGCAGCAATCATTCTGAGCGATCTCCTTTCAGAGCTCGTTTAGAAGGAAGAGAGAGAAATCTTCCTCTTCCTGATAAGGAAAACTGATTTCATCAACTGACAGCTTACACGGAGAGAGAGTTTCTCAGATATGGTATCAAAGGAGGGGGCAGGGGGAGGCTGTGTGTTACAAGACTGAACGTGGTTCCTGGTTGCTAGTTCCTTACTCAACACAGGTACACAACACAAGCAGCTTCAACAAGTATGCACACAATTGCGTCAAATCATGAACACGATGACTTGAGAGGATATCTCTTTCAGCATTGTCTCCTACCCCCAGCCTTGTTTTTGTGCCATGAATTCATAGAATTATAGAGTTGGGAAGGATACTAGGGTCATCTAGTCCGAGCTCCTGCAATTCAGGAATCTTTTGCCCAACATGGGAGATGAACCCATGATGTCCACGAGTCCCAGTGCTAGGAGAGAGAGAAACTTCTCTAGCCACTTTCTCCATACACTTCTATCCCGTTTCTCTACAATGTAGGTGGAAATTTCAATCTAGCAGCTATAAATTATAAGAATTTAAAGTAATGCTGGAAATGATTGGGGGGGGGGGAGAGATTTGTTGGGGTGAAAGTGTTAAACAGCAGAGACCTCTAGTGGGAACTCAATAAATAGCACTGCCGCAAATTTGCTTCAGCATTGTATCTCCCATAGTTTAGTATAACAGTCAGTATTTTGAAGGAAGGTTGACATTATCGAAAACATGTTTTACTTTTGTGGAAATAACAGTCTCCACCATCTACTAAAAAATGGTTTCTGGGGTTTTTCCTGTTGTTATTCTGTCTTTCACAGCTACACTAAACCTACCATTAAAATTATGGACTGGTCATTTCTTCGTCAGGGGGAAAACGGGCAAATTTAGCAGGGGACCAAATACTTTTTTCACTCACTGTAATATAATAATATGACTATTATATTATTCCTACTAGCCTCAGACTATAGTGAAGAAAGTGTTATTACCAGTGCAATCCTACTCACATGACTACTCAAAAATAAGTCTGACTTAAATACAGGATTAAGGCCTTACAAGTAGGCATACAAAGGGAAATCCCACAATAGTTTCCTCAGGTAGTTCTGTGTTTCCCATATCTGTTAACATTAGTTAGCTAAAATGAACATCTATTTAAAGGGTCTTTTCACAAGTGTTTACTTTGATAGAATGATAGAATGTGACTGTAAAAAAGGGAGGAAAGAAACAAAGAAAGAAGAAACTAAAAAACACGTCTCTTAAAAATGGCTTCAGGGCCTGGCTAGATCAACCATAAGAAGCATATAGTGTGATGGTGTCACAAAAGGTTAGCTATTTAATTCATTATTTAATTTATTGTTGTATATTTGCTGCCAGAGGGATGAGAGTTGTCTGTGAGATTTGCTGTCTCAGGTGGAATGAAGTACGTACAGTACAGTACAATTCTTAAAGATTTTTTTTACAAGGGATCCTATTAAAATTACCTTCAAATTATAGTTCATGCTTGTACCTGTGGACTGCACAGGAATAATAATAATAATAATAATAATAATAATAATAATAATAATAATTTATTTATACCCCGCCCATCTGCCTGGGTTTCCCAGCCACTCTCGGCGGCTTCCAACAGAATATTAAAATACAATAGTCTATTAAACATTAAAAGCTTCCCTAAACAGGGCTGCCTTCAGATGTCTTCTAAAAGTCTGGTAGTTGTTTTTCTCTTCGACATCTGGTGGGAGGGTGTTCCACAGGGCGGGTGCCACTACCAAGATTCACTGCACCCAAATACACAAATCTAAGACATGCATCCCAAAGAATTTGCATGATTTTGTACAGATTCCCAGCAAAACCACTATAAAATTAGAGATCGTTTCCATATCCATAGACTAGACTGGGAAAATCACAGGTGTGGCACTGGTTCCTGGCACCGTCATAGTGCAAAAACATGATTACAGGGTGTGGATCCTCATGGAATACTTGGGATTTTCTCCTGGCATCTCCCCAAACCTGAGTGAAGAAAAAGATTACACCCGTGTCCTCGGACTGTACAGTAAAAATAACACTATGGAACCATATGGAGCTTAAGGACAGATCCTCACGCATCCTCCGAATTTTTATATGTGATTCCGGCAAACCACCATCAAATCACTGAGCACATCTGCGTCCATGTATATTATGCTGTTTGATACAGAGGGTGTGTGTGTCAAACACAAATTCTTAGCGATTTATGCCTTGGGTTCACGTTTTTGTGCCATGAAGCAGCAGATCCATGACTGTACTGTGCAAGTCTATGGATGTAGATTAGGCTTCCTCAACCTCGTCCCTCCAGATGTTTTGAGACTACAATTCCCATCATCCCTGACCATTGGTCCAGCTAGCTAGGGATCATGGGAGTTGTAGGCCAAAAACATCTGGAGGTTGAGGAAGCTTGATGTAGATATAAACTAATGGCGAATAAATGAACAAATGATTTTTATTTTATTTTTACATTTTTTAGTTAACAATGGTTAACCACAACCTTATATGTTTAAAGCTATATGTGTTCTATCTCTAGTTTTGAGCCACCTTGAATCCTGGTTCTGACTGGGGGGGCGGGAATTGTGTACACTTGAAAACGTTGGCAGCATTAAGATAAATTCAACAGTGTAAATAAGTTTTGATGGATGTAATAATGGAATACTGAATGGCTTAGTTTGTGTAAAATACGAAGGGATTTATGATATGCCAAATGAACCATGGAAAGAGAAGAAGGGAAGTCACTGGTATTCTAAGGATGTTTAAATGAGTATTCTAAATTGTAAAACAGAACATTCCTGGTTCTGTGAGAAAAGCGAGATGTAGATAAATATAGAAAGAATAATAATATTAATAACGCAGCCAAAATAAGCACTAAAAAACCAAGCAGAAACGATTAGCAATAGTTAAAGAGCGCTGCCACGATTTTTATTAGGGCGCGGAACATCAGCTAATTTTTTTTTATTGATTTACTTTTTTGGACGGGGGGGCAGTTGCCTAGATAGATAAGATTAAGAGCTCAGTCGGTAGAGCGAGTTGCCTCTTTTATCTCAGCGTCATGGGCTCGAACCCCACGCCGGGCAAAAAGATCCCTGCGTTTGCAGGGGGTTGGACTTGGATGGCCCTCGGCGGTCCCTTCGAATGGTATGATCCTGCGATTTGGCAGGAAGACAGCAGCGTCCTGAAGCGCGCGCCTGCGCCTGCGCCAACGGTAAGCCTTGCGTGCGGTCTCTCCCCACGGCCGGCGGAGAGTGGGCGTGGCCTCGAGAGAGAGGTGGGCGGGGCTTCTCCCCACCCAGGCGCCGGAAGCTTCGGCATCTCCCCGGGGGAGTCGGGCTTGAAGGGCCGCTGAGGAAGAGGGGGGCAGCGGCTCCCTTCTCTTTCCCTCCCTCTCTTCCCTCCCCTCTCTCGCCCTCTCACCGTCGCCCTCCGAAGCCGTTTTCCGCCATGGCCGACTCTGGGCTCCCGGCTGCCGGGCGGCCGCTTACCGACGACGAAATGGCGGAGGTGAAGAAGGAAGTAAGGACCGCGAGAACGGGGAGAGGAGCCTCTGCCCCTCCAGACACGCGGGGGAGGGAGGGAAAGCGGGGGTATTGGTATCGTGTGAATGGAAAAGCGTGTCGTGGGAAATGGGGAGAGCGGTGGGGAGGGGTAAAGCTTTGGGGGAGGGGGCGTGTGGCGGGGTGCTTGTTTATAATGCCGAGGCTGCCGTGTTCTCTAAAAGCAAAAAGCGCTGGTTTGTTTAGGCTCCTCTGTGCCAAGATTCCCGCCTTTTTGTTTGTTTCTCTCCTGCAAAAGGGGAGATGCCTTTTCCTGCCTCTGTAGGATGGGCGTAGTAGCTGCCGTCCCCCGTCCCCCCGCCACCAGATCAATATAAATAAATAAAAATACTTAACTCATGGAGTGCCTGCCCCACCCCCACTAACCAAAGTCTGCCCCCCGCCCCACTACTCCCAGCAAAAACCCCATGCTCTGTAGCAAGAGGGTGAGAAGGAGGAAATGCATACCTGCGGGTGTCCTGGATAAGATCCTGGCTCTGGCTTGTAAGATGGATATTGTCCTGGGGTGTGAAGATCATATGCCCTTTTAAAATGTGGGGGTTTTTTGGGTGGGGTAGTTATTGGGTTGTTTTTATTTTGATTGGGTCTTTTGCGATTTTGTATTTTATTCTGTGAACCACCTGCCCCTGAGACCTCTGGGTATAGGGTGGTATATAAATTCAGTTGATAATAATAATAAGAATAATGTATTCCTTTCACCACCGCCACCCCTTCTACGCTTGGTCCCCAGTGCACCACCCACCGAGGGGTGCCGGCTTGAATAAAACATTAGGTGGGGGGAGCCAGGTAAGCCTCGCCCCCACACAATGGATCGCATGATGTGGTGCTCACACACTGCTTGAATGGCCATGTCCATCAACTTGAGGGGGGGCTGGCGCCTTTAAATATTTTATTGGGGGAGGGGCAAAGAGACCCCAGCCCCTTTGAGTTGGTTGCTTCTGTGCACCCACCCCACTGCTCAACCTGCATTGGACGGGCTGTTTTTAGAACGTAAAATATACTGTACTAGGTGAGAGCTGTGAGTAATGACAATCGCATTTCCTAGCAGTGAGGCATGTTCTCACAGGAGTGCCACTGTTGGGGGCAGGGGAGGTTCTCTGAATTGCAGAAAAGTCTCTGGGTGAGTGCCCTTTCGTGTCCTAGAAGAACATTAAAAAGGAGGAAGGAAGGTCCACTAAATCGCATGCATTCTGCCCCCGTTTGTAAATTTCTACGTAGGAGTTTCTCTTGGAGTGTTTATAGGAATTCCCCTCTTTTGTTTCTGAGCTTGACACATGTATGAGTCAATAAAAGTAGTTCTTGCTAGTTCTATTTTTTCCTGCTATGAAGTCCACATACTATGTGTGGAATATACGATGTTTGTTCAGAACCATAAATCTCTCTCAGTACGTTATTACTTTATGCTGGGCCAGAGGGTAATAACAGTTTATGTTCACAGCAGTAGTGTAATGACAAATTTAGGAAGTGCAGGTCCATGATGTCGCAGCCGCTCCTCTTCTTAGATTGCACCATAATATACGTAATTATACAGTAATAATTTGGGGTGCATTGTACTCATCAATGCAGATCTCCACTTGTTGCTTTTCAGCTAGATACATTTTTTTCTATGCATGTATACAAATAAATCATTTGGAGTGCTGCAATATTTTATTTCACAGTGACTTTCCTCCAAGTTCCATTGTACTTAACAGAATTTGAGCACCATTCTCTTGAAGCTGGAGCACTTTGTGTTTTCAGTGTTCCTAAATGCTAAGCTTTGGAGTATACACCTCAGTTTTATTTCCATAGACCTTCACCCGAGTGACCCTAGGAGCCAATCTTCAGAGGCTGACTTTCCTCCTTTCAATTGGATTGGCTCCAGTGTGCACAAAGGGTGAGAAGACCTCTTCTCAGTGGCTAAAAAATTCCCCTTTCATGCTGATTGGGGAGCTCTAGAATACTACAGAGAGAAATAGCTGAAAAACCTTTGGTAACCCCTTGCTGGCAATTTCCTTTTTGTTTCTGTAGTCAACATACAGATACTTTACCTTAACTTGAAACATCTGATTCCTTTCTGGTGTGTGTGTGTGTGTGTGTGTGTGTGTGTTGGTCAATGATAGCGATTAATGAAATTTGTTACAATTTGAAAGCTAGGATGAGTATTTGAATGTGCACCAAGAACTACCACACATATATTCATAGCACAACATACAAGATGAAAAATTCATCTGTTGCTAACTTCGTCATTTCTTCTTGCTAGGTTTTGGAACGATTGCGCCGCTATCTGTGTGACAAAATTATTGCAGAAAGACACTTTGATTATCTACGTTCAAAAAAAATACTCAGCAGAGAGGACACTGAAGAAATCTCTTGTCGATCTTCAAGTAGGAAGAAAGCTGGGAAGCTGCTGGATTACTTAGCAGAACATCCCAAAGGACTGGATGCACTAATAGAATCTATTAGATGGGAAAAAACACAGACCTTCCTGTTAGAAAAGATAACCGATGCTGTCTTGAAGGCAAAAAATGAAAAACTGGAAAGCCTCAAAGGTAAATGGAATAACATGCATTTGAATGTATTCCAAAAGGTTTTTGTAAAAATTAATTTTCATGCAACCTGCTTCTGTGCGTGTTTGCTCAAAAATGTGTTCTGCTGATTTCGGGGGACTTATGCCAGGTAAAACTTCAGTTGTCAGCTGTGGGTAGCACAAGCTACTGACCAGAATTAGTTTGGTCAAAGTCAGGTGATAGCATTAGGGTGGGGGTGGGGGTGTCCTTTGGAAAGGGGATATGTGGAAGAACTTAATGTAATGTTTCTATTTAAGTGTTTCATGTCTGGCCTGGGTAGTTGCATTGGATTATATTGGTGATTGGTTTCTGCCTTTTAATTTTACCTCTTAAGAACCTGCTGTATCAGGCCAATGGCCCATCTACTGCAGCATCCTGTTCTCACAGTGGTCAGCTACATGCCTCTATACCTGAGGATTGGAAAGTGGTCAACGTAACACCAATTTTTAAAAATAAGAACCAGTACTCGTAACACCACTTGCATGGACTCAAGAGGCAGTGTTGTAGACTTAAAAAAACAAACAAACCACCACACTATGTAAATTGTATGCAAATGATACATTTTATGTCTTTATTACAGGCTTGAACTGTAGCAACTGCATGGCTTCAGGGTATGACCAATCGAACAATCTCTCCAGATCACAGTCAAATGAATCTAATCTCTTTGAGAAACAAAAAGACAGAGAAACCACCTACCTTCATCCGGAAGAGTTTAGTACATCTGCTTTTGTATCCGCCGCTTCTCTTCATTCAATGAATTTGCCGATTACTGAGGTTGGAAGTACGGAAAACTCTGTTTTCTCAGCCACGCTTCCCGGCCCTGGAGATTCTGGAGCCCCACCTCTTCCGCCGCAATTGCAAAATGAACAAGAGGAAACATGTACGACTTCGAGTGACAGTCCTTTCCTGCCTTTAAGATCCCGCTCTCTTCTTCCGTAGCGATATTTTTCCTTGAGTACTATCATGCTGGATACCTTGAACAGTTTTGGGTGGTGGGGGGAAAAGTGTCTAACTGTAAAGTCACAATAGATCAAGAAATAGCTTGACAGCTCACTGCATCTTATAAGTTTTTTTTATAAAAAAAAATCTGAACTGTTTCCCCATTAATTCATATTTTAAATGTTCGTTTGTATGCTTTTATTGATTTTTTTTTGCAGTGTAAAAGCTTTTAAATGGTATTTTCTATTCAAAAACAATATAGGCAAAATGATGCTCAATTGAACATTTTAAGGAGGTTTTCCCCTACTGTTTTCTATATGCATGTCTGCATAAAATTCACACTGAGAAAGCATAATTTGATCCTCTTCTGCATCGTAAGAACAATTTAATCTGGTGATTTTTTGGGCTTGCTGATTCCTGAGAACTTGCTAGTTTTCTCCCAACTTACATGAATTCGTGCTGATGAAGTGTCATGAGGAGGGAAGTTTGCACCGAGGAAAGTTTTGATATGAACATAGTAGTCATGAATGAGGGTGGTGAGTCTTACATCTCACTGGTGTTGGCATTACATTGGTAAGTTCTGCTTGGTTACTATTGACAGGAAGTAAAGAAGCCTCGGAACGTAGGGAGACGTATTCTTTGGTTTGCAACCCAAGTATACGATTGTTTTGTAATGTATCATGGGGTGCCTGCCTTGTCCAGTTTTTGTGTGACATGAACAAATTCCTGGCTGTAGGGTTAAGTGCCTTCTTTTGGAGTAAGACATGATCTTCTGAGTAATACTCTATTGTCACTGATCTTCAAAAGCAATTAAGTGTGTACTTCACAAATCAAATTCATTTTTATTCACTATCAAAACATTTAACTTTCTAGGCATTTTACTTCGTTTTAGTACATATGCCTTGGGCTCCTTTACAATACTGAATATATATCTAAAAATAACAGCTTAATTACTCTCGCAAAGTGAAACAGGTTGTCACAAATATGAATTCCCTGCAAGCCACTAAAGGGATTTATTGTTGCTAACTAACAGGGAAAAGATGCAGCAAAAGAAAGATGGCAGTAAAGAGGGGCCTTACTTTCCTGTGAACTTACAGGATTTGCCATTTTTTATTAACTTTTTTCTAAACCTCTTTTCTACTCTTAATACTATTTTTTTCTAAACCTCTTTTCTGTTCTAATACTATTGTTGCTTAGCTTTACTAAAGATGTGTACTTCTCAACATTTGCGAACGTACAAGGAAGCGAACATGGTATTCTTTTAAATTCCAGATGTATACACTTTAAAAAGTATTTGCGCTCTGGGCATTATCAGGGATGTAGTGTGTTTTTTGCTGTCTTCTGTGCTAACTGTATGTCTACTCTAAACCTCAGGGAAGCAGTGCCTTTTTTATATCCAGTCAAAAAAAAGTCTCAGAAATACCAACGTATTGTGAAATGTGCCTGCATTTTTCTTTCACAAGCCCTTGGATTAAAACGTGCAATAAATTACACTAATTTACAGCCTGCTCCTATGTATGTTCACTCAGAAGTAAGTCCCACTGTATTAGGATTACAGGCAAATATTTTAAGAACATTTGATCTGATGGCAATGGGTCAATTACACTGGTCACTGTCTGCAGAACACAGTAGATCTTAAGCACAAACTGATCTGGTGGTGGTTCTGTCGCAGTGTATTAAGTACTTGCTTGCCATGTAGCTTGCCTGAACTCAAACATCCATGCTGGTGATTTACAGGGCATTAAGTTCCTTTATCTGATTACCGTATTTTTCGCACCATAGGACGCACTTTTTCCCTCCTAAAAAGCAAGGGAAAATGTGTGTGCGTCCTATGGAGAGAATGCAGGCTTTCGCTGAAGCCTGGAGAGTGAGAGGGGTCGGTGCGCACCGACCCCTCTCGCTCTCCAGGCTTCAGGAAGCTATCTGCTAGCAGTGGGAGACCCAGCTCTCCCACCGCTAGCGGAGCGCTGCATTAATCCCGAAGCTTGGGGCGTGCGGAGCTCAGCGCGCCCCAAGCTTCTGGGTGCCGGCAAGGTCTCCGCTAGCCCTGGGAGAGCCCCGCGATGTCGCGCGGCTCTCCCAGGGCTAGCGGACCACTGCGCTAATCCAGCAGCTTGGGGCGTGCGGAGCTCAGCGCGCCCCAAGCTTCTGGGTGCCGGCAAGGTCTCCGCTAGCCCTGGGAGAGCCCCGCGATGTCGCGCGGCTCTCCCAGGGCTAGCGGACCACTGCGCTAATCCCGAAGCTTGGGGCGTGCGGAGCTCAGCGCGCCCCAAGCTTCTGGGTGCCGGCAAGGTCTCTGCTAGACAGCTAGCGGAGACCTTGCGGCGCCCAGAAGCTTGGGGCGCGCTGAGCTCCGCACGCCCCAAGCTTCGGGATTAGCGCTCCGCTAGCCGTGTCTAGGCTGCGGATAGCAGCCTGCTTCCCGGAGCGTCGGGCGCCCTGAAAGCAGAGCTCCCGGCGCTTTGGGAACACATCCACAGCGTGGGGACCCTTGCAGGAGTTCCCCGCAAGGCTCCCCACGCTGCGGATAGCAGCCTGCCGCCGGCGGGTGGGGCGCCCTGAAGCAGAGCGCCCCTCGCGCCAGGCATACATCCGCAGCTTGGGGAGCCCTGCAGCAGTTCCCCGCAAGGCTCCCCAAGCTGCGGATAGCAGCCTGCTTCCCGGAGCGTCGGGCGCCCTGAAAGCAGAGCGCCCGGCGCTTCGGGAACACATCCGCTGCGTGGAGAGCCTTGCAGGAGTTCCCCGCAAGGCTCCCCATGCTGTAGATAGCAGCCTGCCGCCCGGCGCGAAGGGCGCCCTGAAGCAGAGCGCCCCTCGCGCCAGGCATACATCCGCAGCGTGGCGAGCCCTGCAGCAGTTCCCCGCAAGGCTCCCCAAGCTGCGGATAGCAGCCTGCCGCCCGGCGGGTGGGGCGCCCCGAAGCAGAGCGCCCCGCGCGCTAGGCAGACATCAGCCAGCCCCACAAGCTCGGGGGACAGCAGGGAGGCGCAGCGCCACTATCCCGCTGTTCCTCGACCTGGTTCGGTTTCCCTGACCTGCTTTTGGGGGGGGGGAAATAAAGGGAATTTCCCCCCCCCAAAAAAAAAACTAGGTGCGTCCTATGGTCCGGTGCGTCCAATCGTGCGAAAAATACGGTACCTACTCTAGATGTTGCTGTGTTAAACAAAACCTTGTATTCACACAACCATGAGTTTAACATTTAATATTGTGTGATGTTTTCCCCTGAAAAGCTTTATGGCTTTCTAGATTTTGAAATTGCACTAGGGTTTATTCCTCTCCCAAGTATGTGATCCCCTATAATCCAAAAAATTTTTGTGTGGAAATTGCCACTATTTCTGTGACTATTTCTGACCATAATGTGTTCTACTGTGTAAATTGCGGACTGTTCACAACTGCTGTATCTGTATTACCCCCCCCCCCCCAAAAAAGAAAGGTACAACCAGTATAAAACAATACTGAACTGAAAAAAAATGTTTGGAAACTCTAAACTCAACTTTTCAAAAATATTTCTCTTGTAGAGTTTAACTTTTGAAACAAGCAACCTGAGAAGCATTAATTTCTAATAAATTGTCATTAGGTGGGTTGTTCTTTTTTAAAGTACACCTCACATGTGCTAAGCTTGCTTTCTATTCAGTGGCAGCTGTGTTCTTAATGGCTTTGCTGAGCAGCATTGTTCAAGGGTTGTTGACACCTGACAATAAAATACATTTAGAGCAGGTTATATCTTTGTGGTATTTCAGAATTGGAGGATCATTGTAGCCTTCAACAGGTTCCTTTACAGCACTAGGCTCTGATACATTAGCCATGATAATGAAAAGGAACATCCATGTTCAGAACGCATGTATTCTGCATATTAGAGGCTTGTGTGTGTACTGCAATGGGCTTGTTTTCATGCTTGGCTTGTAGACTTCTGGGAAGAATCTGGCTGCCTGCTGTTGGAAAAAGTGCTGGAAGAGAGACCCTGGTCTCACACAATTCTTAATGTTTTGGTGCCCTGGGCAGAATATTTTTCTTCTAATATGATAATTTGTTTCTGCTTACGGTAATTCTACCCATAACTATTGGCCTAAGGCATTACTCTTAGGAGTGGGCTGAGATTGGTTTGGTCACAATTCTTTCTAACATTGTAACTTTTCATGAATACTATAGAAACCACAGTTGATGCTAGCCAAATGACATAACAAATGCATTCTAGCAGATTGTTATGGTAATGCAAGGGTGTAAAATAACAAAAGCTTTATATCCAAGTAAGGCTATATGGCTACATAAGGCATGAACTCTTAAGGTTATTTAATGAGTTTGTAAATATATTTTGCACCAGAATACTTGTTGGGATAGGTCATCAATGAATTTGGCAGTGAGTGTTAAAATATTTTCTTCCTTCCCTGTAATGGCTTTTGTTGTCCTTGCAGTCAATTATGTAAGAATGAATTTTAAAATGAAATAATGTTTTGACCATACTCTGCCTTTCTCTGTTGGAATATAAGGTGAGAAATATTTGGGTGGAAGATATCAGTGTTTGAATGTGTGGTTGCTTTGGAAAATGGATGGCTGCCAAAGCTTGGATCTGCTGTAGGTGGCCAGAGTAAAATCTCAGCTGTTGATGGTTGCTGGAAAAGAGAGGATTTGGGATAACTTTGGACCACACAGCCAGTACAAGGGTTTATAAGCCTCCAGTAATGTGCTGCTCTTTGAAGCTTAGTTTTTCCTTTAACTGCAGCATTTTGAGTAACCAGGTCTGTGCTCTTTTTATATCCTGTTGCACACAGAATAGCAAAGTTGTAGCATTTTACACATCAAATTTATTACAGCACAAGTCGTTGTGGACCAGAGTCCATTTCATCAGATGCATGTAGTGTGATCCTTGGTTGGCATGTGTTTTTATAAAGCATTGTGAGCTGGGCTGAGTGTAGTTCTGCTCAGCCAGGTACTTGGTGCTATACTAATACAGACTGGTGTGATGAGGCATTGCTGTGGTCCAGAGAGACGACCATCACAAAGAAATCCCTGTATCTTGGAGTGGGCCTAGAGCATGGGTAGGCAAACTAAGGCCTGGGGGCCGGATCCCTCCCAATCGCCTTCTAAATCCAGCCCGCAGATGGTCAGCATGTTTTTAAATGAGTAGAATGTGTCCTTTTATTTAAATTCATCTCTGGGTAATTTGTGGGGCCTGCCTGGTGTTTTTACATGAGTAAAATGTGTGTTTTTATTTAAAATGCATCTCTGGGTTATTTGTGGGGCATAGGAATTCGTTCATCCCCCCAAAAAAAAATATAGTCCAGCCCCCCACAAGGTCTGAGGGACAGTGGACCAGCCCCCTGCTGCAAAGGTTTGCTAACTCCGGGCCTAGAGGGACTTCATTTGTTCTTGCCCCAAAGAGGCAGATTGGGGATGCCTGCAATGTACCATCCACCCTGCTGCACTACAGCCTCCCTGACGAAATGGGAAGAGATGACATTGGAAGAGCCTATTCTAGGCTGCCATAGGAACTCTTGGCCTTTATGGCAACTTTGGGACTGTCAGGGACCCAATGCACAGAACGAGAAAACTTTGGATTTGGCCTTTGCTGCAGGGGCAATCCCCTTTGGGATTGGAAGACCTATCTGCATGGTCTGCAGACTCTCCTGGAGTGGAGAGAACTGGTGATAAGTGTTGAGGCCCTTCTCTCACTATAGAGAGGTGAGCTGTGAAGGGACATCAATGCTATTGCTACTGAGCACCTTTTCCAACATAGTAGAGCCCACAATGCCATGGAAAACTAGGTAGCTGTGAGCAATGAAGCAAGATGTACAATAGCTAGAATGCTCGCTGATAATATAGGACCCATGGGTACAGGCAGGATTTTTGTTGGAGGGGCATGCCTTTTGTTAGGGAGGCAGAACCTTGGCTACTGATTTTTATTGATTTGGGGGGGGGGCAGCTGCCCCCACTCCCCCCTGGCTACGCCCATGACAAGACCTGTTGCAAAGGTGAGTGAACATGCCTTTGAGCATGTTACCATGCCTATTGTGTAGCAGTCACAGGCAAAGCAACCCACTTCCATTGCATCCTCAACTTCACTGCCCAGTAGAACTACTTCAAATAATTCAACACATATTAACATCAGCCCATAAAGGAGGCATTTAAAGCACATGGTTCCTGGCCACCAAAGAATCTTGGGAACTCTTATTTTACTCAGCAACAATTCCTAGCGCCTTTAACAAACTAAAGTTACCAGGATTTGGGGGAGGGGGGCCCATGTGCTTTAAGTGGATGTGACTCCCTAGACTACAATCCCATACCCTCCAACATTTCTCCGATGAAAATAGGGACATTCCATTCCATAATGATAATTTTACTATTTATGCCCCACACATCTTACTGGGTTGCCCCAGCCACTCTGGGCAGCTTCCAGCATATATAAAAACATAAAAAACACAACTTTCCTATACAGGGTTGCCTTCAGACCGCTCGGCGGTCGCATAAACTCCATACCCTCCAACATTTCTCCAACGGCACTAGGGAGGTCCTATTCCTTCCCCTCCCAACATTTCTCCAAGGTAAAGGTAGGGACATCCTAAGGAAAAGTGGATCAAATCAGAAACCGGGACAGCTTCTCTAAATCAGGGACGCCCCTGGAAAATAGGAACACTTGGAGGGTCTGCAATCCCTTACACGTTCACTTGGGCGTGAGAGCCCCCATCGACCTCAGCACAAGTTATATATTAACACTGGATATATATACTGTATATTTCCCCCAAGTGGGGCAGCAGCAGAGAGGAGGAGAGTTCTTTCCCAGCCGAGGTGGCAGCTTGAGTTCGGCCGCCCCCTCTCTTTCCTTCCCCAGGCCTGAAAGGGCGAGGGTGGTGTTTTGGTCCCCCCCCTTCCCCGGAACCTCCCTCTCCTCGCGCCTCCGTTTCCGCGGGCGGGTGTTTCTGCCGCACCGGTCCCCCGCCATGGCAGCTGCGGAAGGGAAGGACCCGCTGGGCTTTTTCGCCGCTTACGGGGCCAGCGACGACAGCTCGGACAGCGCGGGCTCGGACTCGGAAGGCGACGAAGGGCCCGGCTCGGGCCGCGGCGGGGAGGCCAAAGGGCCGCCTCCTCTGCCCAGGGGGAGCCCCGAGGGCAGGCCGCGCTTGCCAGGGCCCGACGAGCTGTTCCGCAGCGTCCACCGGCCGGCCTTCCTCTATAACCCGCTGCACAAGGAGATCGACTGGGAGAGCCGGGTCCTGCGAGCTCCCGAGGAGGTGGGTGGGAAGAAGCGGGGGGCTGGGGAGGGGAGGGGAGGGCTGGGGGTCGCTCTCCTGCAGCAGCAAGAGCCGGGCGACGAGGGGAGGACCACGCTGGGAAGACCTAACATCATATATTCTTAAAGGGCGGAGTTGTATACGGGAGAGATACACGCATGGTGTGCATCCAGGGGTAAATAAAATGTTTGGGGGGGACAGGTAGGCTCCCCCATAACCGACCACAACAGTGCATACACGCACACTATTTGAATGGCAACTTGGGAGGGGGGTCACATATTTTATTGGGATGGCTGAAGGGACTTTGGCTCTAGGAGTTGGCTCCTATGTGTGCCTCACTGCCGGGGCCTGTAGCTTTTCCGGCTGCGTGTGCCCCTGGAAGTCTATATTTGTGTTTCTTGTGTCCTAAATTTATTTTATTGGGGTGGCTTGTGGCCTAAAAACGTTGGTTTAGGGCTATTGGAGGCCCTGGCTGGAGAGGGTATTTGAGACTTTTAGGCCCCACCTAGAGCATATACACAAACACATGTACACACACAAAGCTATCTTAAGTGTTGGTTTGCTTCATCGGATATGTGTTATCCTGAGTTTCAGGTGCATATGGAATGCTGAAAAGTTATGTGTGATGTTAATTACCGGTACATTATAATCAGTGGCTATGCATAATTGATGGCTACACATAAAAATAATATCTAGATCAGTGGTTCCCAACCTTTTTTTGGCCATGCCCCACCTAAGCATCTCTAAAATCCTGTGACATATAATTCTTATTATTCAAAAAGTGAACTCCTGTTCATGTGGAGGAAGCCTAAAAGGCCATTAACTTGGTTTAACTCATTCTCGAATTGCCCCCCTTTAAAATCAAATTGCCCCCCTGTGAGGCGTGTGCCGCATGTTGGGAACCACAGATTGAGATATTCTGGTATTGACTATTAGTCTGGGAACAGAAAGGGCTGTCATTGAAGGTCCAGCCTATGGCAATAGCAATTGCCCCAGCTGCACTTGTCTCTTTACAACTTCTCAGTGTTAAATATTTTAATTTTTTAAAATAATTAATTATAAAAATAATTAATTTTTTAAATGAAAACCCTGTGTTGGTCCTTCCATCCTTCTAGGAGAAAGGATGGGGATTCTGTGGACCTCCAGATACATTGGACTCCAGCTCCCATCATCCCTGACCATTAGCCATGGTGTGTGGAGCTGGTTGGAGTTGACACTGAAGAACATCTGGAGAGTTTCAGGTCCCCAATCCTTCCCTAGAGCCAGAGGCTGCTTTAAAGCCTAGTATTAAAGATACGGAACTCCTTGGTCAGTGGGGTTTGCTTTCTTGTGTGTATCCAAAATATGGAACTTATTTATCCTATTTGGCATGAAGATGGAGTCTTTCTCCTAGATCAGGGTTACTTGTTGTTGTAGTCCTCCTCCATTTATCCTTGTAGTGAGTGGCTTGGCTTATTTGCTTAAACCATTTTGATTTCTAAACGGCTGTGGCATTGATGATACTATGTTGCTGCTTTATTCATTCATCAGTGATACTGCTCATTCATTAGATGTTGGTTACATTTTCAGATATGAGAGCAAAACAGTTTGTGCCCATGATTGCACCTATGCCTTTAAAATGTATTACAAGATATGTAGTCCCTGCACTTGGTCTTCTGACAGCACAGTATTTTAATCCAATGTGTTCCCCCAAACAGCCTCCAAAAGAGTTCAAGGCATGGACGACACATGCTGTTCCGCCCCCTGAAACTTATAGTGTCAAAGAAGCAAAGCCACCGCCACCTCCTGAGCTTGATATGGCAATCAAATGGTCCAATATGTATGAAGATAATGGTGATGATGCTCCAAGGAATCCAAACAAAGTTAACTTCTTACCAGCAGAAGAGGAGCAAGAGCACGTAGAATCAGGTAACCCTTTGTATAAAAATAATTTGATTTAAATCTCCCCCGTGCCAGTTAGATACTTCCATCAATGCCAATTTGTATAGTATAGGTCTGAATCCAGGCATACTTTTAACCAGCAATACATCCCGTGGCTTTTTCAGCGATGTAATAGTAAAAGCAGCATAGTTTTCCTGTTACAATTTTACACCTGAAGGTAGTTTGGGTTGTTTGTCATGGAATGCGGGGCACAGGAAGTAAAAGGCACTTCCTGTTTTTGCATGCTTACCTATAACAGAATCTTTGCATCTCCCCCTCAAGATGGGGATTGAATAGTGCAGGAAAAAACAAGGTGGGAGAGTGCAAGACATTCATTTTCATTATGTTTATGTCCAACTTTTCTTCTACTATCATGGAATCCAAGATGGCATACATGTGGTTTCCAGGTAGTCACAAGGCATCAGATCCAGACTTGCTTAGCATCAGCAAGGCTGTATCTTAATGTATTTTCAGTCTACAGTGGTACCTCGGGTTACATATGCTTCAGGTTACATATGCTTCAGGTTACAGACTCCGCTCACCCAGAAATAGTACTTCTATTAAGTTAAGAACTTTGCTCCAGGATGAGAACAGAAATCTCGCAGCAGTGGCATGGCAGCAGCAGGAGGTCCCATAAGCTAAAGTGGTGCTTCAGGTTAAGAACAGTTTCAGGTTAAGAATGGACCTCCAGAACGAATTAAATTCTTAACCCGAGGTACCACTGTATAATATCCATTCCTCTTCTTCCTCCTTCGCTTTCCTAACGTTCAAAGCCACTTTTGTCTGTTGGCTTTTACTGATGCGCGGGACTTTCTGTTTTGATAATGAAGGTGTGTGTCATGTTCTGAGGAATTTTAAGTAGTTTCTTCTTCAGGACAATCTCTGAATATTATGATACTAACTCTGAGTTTTTCATCACTTAAATCACTGGAGGATATTGCTGCTTCTAATAAATGTTTTAACTTGCTATTTTAGATTTCTTTTGGACCCTTGTTTCCGTGTGTGCTTTTTGTTTGACTGCTATTCCTATTAAAGATGCAAGCTTTGACTAGAATGTTTAATATATAAAAATGTACCTCCATTCTACCCCATGCTTAATGGGCGATGCTCACAAGTAGAAACTACTAGACTGTAGACTAGATGTTCAACTATATACTTTCCTGTAAATTAAGCCCATTGGATGTAATCCTACAGTCTGCTAAATCAGAAAACACACACTTCAAGGAATATCAAGTCCCTCCTCAATTTTTTCCAGGTTAAAAATATCCAATTCCTTCACTCAACCTTTCCTTATAGGACTTTTTTCTATACTCCTGATCATTTTTGTTGCCACCTTCTGAACCATTCTACAGTATAGCCTTCTTCCAAAGTGTGTTTCCAAGAACTGGACACGTTATGCCAGATGAATTGAAACTAAGCTTTTGTAAATGGGGCTTTAAAAACCTCAAGCTTATGCATATATTTGCATTTATAAATGCTTTTTTATTTGAAGATGATGAAAAAGATGAACCTGCTTCGTTTAAGAAACGCAAGCTAGACCCTGAGGAGCAGATGAGAAAAAAGAAGCAGTGATGAATTGAACAAAAGTTTGACTGCTGACAATGTTGTTCTTGAACACGTAGAACATCTGCTGAACCTTGATTTCACCACTGGACCAAGGACCAAAAAGCATTGCCAACCATACAGCACATTTATGGACTCTATTATTATACAGGAAATTACAGAATGCATTGAGTGGTATTGTTTTAGATGTCATGTCTATAAACCCACAATGTTTCAATTAGAACCCTTTTAATTAAAACACAACCTTTTAGAATATTGTGGTAAATACTTGTGCGGGCTATGGAATTTCAGAGTGTTCTGTTCATTCATGAAACTGAAAAAAATGTGAGAATTGTTTACTGAACTACCATTGGGGTAGAATATATTTGTTTCTAAAATCAAGAAATGACATTTTAAAGGGGTGAAGTTTTCAACAATGTATTGTGGTGATGATAGTGATGCTATTTTGAAATGTATGTAAAATATGTAAATAGGTCACTGAAATAAAACTATATGTTTGGAAGTGTATCTGGTATCCTTACTCCAAAACTGACTAAAATGCACATAATAAAAAAACTCCATAATTTGCTATAAATCAAGAATATCTGTGTTGAGTCACACAAAGCTTTGTATATGTTTTAATAGGATTTCACCATGCCCCCACCACCTGGTGAGTTGTACTTTTCTTGCCGTTTTTAATTTTTACCACCATAGATGTGCCATCTGACTTTTCTTCCTCAGACTCAGAAAAGGACTTTGTCTACAAGAAGGCATTGTTGGGACGCAAGCAAGAAAACAGCAGAATGTTTGACAAACACACAGTGTTCCAAAATATCTGACGTTTGCTATCTCAAACTCTGTTGCCTCACTCTGCCTAATTGTAAGTCTAGCCCCGCCTTGCTTTCTTTGAATTTAACCAACTTGTTGCCTTAAATGGTGTTGCAAGTTTTTAGAGCCATCAAGCATTTCTGCAGCAGCAGCAGCAGCAACAACATTTTTTATAACATGTCTGCATATTCTTTTCTGAGAACAGCGAGGAAAGTGAGGCAGATTATAGGAATCAGACAATAGTTACACTTTATCCTGAGTAGCGTAGGAACCATTAAAAAGCAACGACCCTTTTGTATTTAGATTTCTGTCATCTTTCAGTCATTCAGATTTTAAAGGATTTTTTTTTAACACAAGATGATAAAGTGAGTAAAAAATAATACTTTGTAGTACAGTGGTGGAGAACCTTTAGCTTTGCAAGCCTCGTGAGAGCCTCTAGGCCTCCACATTTGGCTCACGAGGCTGTTTTGGCCAAGCCACACCTACCTGTCTCATCACCTGATCTCAGGTGCGGAATAGGTAAAGCTACGGTGAAGCTGAATTCAAAAGGAAATATTCTTCTTTGGCAGCCATGGCTTGAAGTCACCACCTTTCCAATTTGGCACTTGAGTTCATTTCAATTCAAGCTTTGTCTGCTTCAGATTGAAATAAAAATCTCCTGGTGTCATACAGCATCAGGAGATTGACAAGGAGATGGCCCTGATCCAACAGAAAGCCCATTCTGCCCATGCTGTACTCTTGTGGCCTTGGTTTGAAGAAAAAGTGACAGGAAACCGTTCCTTCAGTTTGTCTCTTAAAGAGACATAGCTGCAAGCTCTGATTTTTTTTTAAAATTTTTGGTTATTGCTTAGTACCTATGATATTTTAACACTTTAAAATTCTTCACTTGAGTTGCAGTTTCTTGCAAGCATTTGTTAGGATGAACACACAATTGCTCCTCCATCTGGTATCCAGGAGTAAGAAGAAATGCTAATTGGGTGCCTGTCTTCAGAGGTGCTGTTTATTCATGCAGCATATGCTCAGGCTAAAAGGATAGATAAAAGTGGGTCTGACTTTTAAGAGCTAACTTGGGAGCTTTCGCCTTCACAAAAAAGTGCTGACTGCTTGTGCTCAGTATGTTTGCAAGTGACAGATGTTCTCCAGGAGCAGTCTGTGTTCTCGGAGAACAATGAGTGTAGTAAATAACCCAGATCCTTGTGTGCTTTCAGGCGTCAAATGACAATCACCAATCAGCTTGGAAAGCAGATGTCTCTCCCCTCACAGACACGAAAAGGAGGCTCTGGACAAAAGTTGCCTACCAAAGGTCCCAGGTTCAGTCCTCAGCATCTCCAGGTACAACCAACAGAGAATTCTGTCTGAAGCCCTGGAGAGCTTTTCCCCTTCTGTGTAGCAGACAATTCTATGGGGACGAGGGTGGTGCCGTGGTCTAAACCATGAGCCTCTTGGGATTGCAGATCATAAGGTTGGTGGTTCTAATCCCTGTGACGGAGTGAGCTCCCATTGCTTTGTCCCAGCTCCTGCCAACCTAGCAGTTCGAAAGCACACCAGCGCAAGTAGATGAATAGGTACCACTGTGGCGGGAAGGTAAACGGTGTTTCCGTGCGCTCTGGCACTCGTCACGGTGTCCCGTTGCACCTGAAGCAGTTTAGTCATGCTGGGCACGTGACCTGGAAAAACTGTCTGTGGACTAACGCCGGCTCCCTCGGCCTGAAAGTGGAGACGAGCGCCACACCCCAGTCAGATTTGGCTGGTCCAGGGTTCCTTTACCTTACCTTTAACTTTCTGAGCTAAATAAGCCATTTCTCGCACTTGGTAGAAGGCAGAGGCCTCAGCCCTTGTTCCCTGTTTCAGTTCTGACTGCAGTATGTATTGTAGCGTGTTGAAGCATCATCCTCTTTGAGTTATAACGATGCAAGCTGCAGACCAAGTCACCCAATTAAATATGAGAACTGAATAAGCAAACCTTTCTGGAAAAAAGCGACTAATAAAAGCAGCCCCTAAGTTGTAGAACTCTTTCCCCACAGAAGTCGGTCTAGCAACTTCACTATGCAGTTTTTTCAAATACTGAAGATGTACCACTTACCTGGCCCTGAGAGGTATGTATTTGAGGACCCACCCTATTTTCATGAGTTTAAGTTGTTTTGAACTGTTTCTTTTTTTAATGTTTCATTTTAAATTGCTATCACCTGCTCTGGGACCTTTGGATGAAGGGTGGGTGGTTGTTATCATCACCATCATCCATAGTTTGGCCAGGAAAACCAAGTTTTTATTCTGCATTTCCTTGAGAGTCCACTAGGAGGTGCTAAATTGATGTTTTCCCATTTGAAGCGGTGCTTTTAATAGGGCAGGAATTTGTTTTGACTGAGGGGAGGAAAATAACTTTCCACTCAACTAACTCCTTGTTGAAGGTTGCACACCTGCTGTCTTGAATCTGTGCTCCCTCTGACCTGGAGCTTTTGTTTCTGCTTAACGGTCTTTGCAACGTTCCGTTTCTTTGTGTTTGCTCTAGCCAGTTGCTTGAAATGGCTTTTGTGTGTCTCAAGCGGCTGTGTTTGTATTTCTTCACCCAATAAATATGTTTAAATAGCCATGTCAGCCTTAAGTTATGGCTACTTGTGGAGGTTGAAAACTGTGTTTTGGGGGTTCAGACCTGAACTCCTTATTTACATCTTCTATTTAGTGTCAGGGCACAGCTCGGTGCTCATAAAACCAACACTGGGGGAAAGAAGAGGTGCACACACAAAGCATCATTCTTGACAATTTGTCCTGCACAAACTATTTGTGCAACTGGAGCATCCAAAGTTTGAAGTGGAGCAAATACTAGATAGAAACATACCGTATTTTTTGCTCTATAAGACTCACTTTTTCCCTCCTAAAAAGTAAGGGGAAATGTGTGTGTGTCTTATGGAGCAAATGCAGGCTGCGCAGCTATCGCAGAAGCCAGAACAGCAAGAGAGGTTGCTGCTTTCACTGCGCAGCGATCCCTCTTGCTGTTCTGGCTTCTGAGATTCAAAATATTTTTTTTCCTTGTTTTCCTCCTCCAAAAACTAGGTGCATCTTGTGGTCTGGTGCGTCTTATAGAGCGAAAAATATGGTACATTCTATTTGTGGATAGCTTTAAATTCAGGGTTGTTGTTATACTGTTTCGAAATATTTGCTCCAAATTTTGTTCTTTTGGGCATTTCCTGCCCCACCCCTCTTCAGTGCCTCAGCTGTGCATGTGCAGTTGGCACATTCTGGTTCTCTCACCCTGGAGTAAAGTTGCCTCACTCGATGTGAAGAAATGTGCGTGAGAGAAATTGCCTCTGTGTTGCGACTTAAAAGGCCAAAGGTTAACCAAAGCAGTTCACCCCCGCTGGGGCAAATGTCTCACCACCAGATGTCCCAGGAAGCAACTGTGGAATGTTAGATAAATCTCTGCGTGTTCCTGAACCATGAACTAGATTTAGATTTAAGCCAGTCTGCTTCCTTTTAAAGTCCATAAAACGAGCACTTAATTGTAATCAGGTTATTTGAGTCACATGGGTTTAGGTACTGAGGTTCATGTAAACAAGCCAGGACTAAAGAAATCCATTCATTGACTGAGCATTTTTATTCTGCACCTCTCTCACTGTTTGACGGCTTGTAAACACAACGAAAACGCAACTGTTAAAATTTCAGCAATGTTGTTGATGATTTCATTAAATGGCAGAGAGGAGGCGATCTGATTATAACCATGGTTTGATTACTGGACGTTGAGGTTTGGGCTGAACCATATCCAATGCCCTAGTACATATTATTTCCTTTTTAAAACATGACTAGTCACTTTTCCGCTGTCATTGCACCAGGCGCCGGCTGCGGAATTGGTTTTTGATGCTGGGTCCTTGGTTTTTCTGGTCACGTGCTCCCAACTACATCCTACCATGTGGATCTCACAAGATACTCTCGTCCTGAGATGGTCCGGCCTCATCCACAAGCCAAACGTTACCAGGTTCAGTGGCTGGTACAGTGACATGGCTTGCGATCCCAGCATCTAGGATACAGCGATGGAGGACAGCCTAAGAACCTGCAGAAGTCAGGTGTGTGTGGACAGCGAGCATGCTGGGAGCTTTCTATGTCAGAACTGCTCCGCTACCTCCAACCAGGACACTGTGTGCGACTCTCCTTACGGCTGATCTGGAAGCTGCAGCCGGTGCAGAAGGGTGCAATGAGATCGCAGAAGTGGTGGTCCTTTGAACAATGTGCAATGCCACTGCCGAAAGAACTGCACTGGCCGCCAATGCGCTACCCAAACAAGTTGAAGGTCTTCAGGGGTAGGTTAGGCTGAGAGACGAGGCCACAAAGTGAGCAGCGGTTCAAACATGAAGCGTCCACACCCAAACAGTGCTCTAAGTGCACAACCACAGGAATTCCCTTGACTCCCAGATGCCTTGAAACTGTTTTCTGTATCTGAGAAACATGACTCTTCACATAGTGCCCTGATTTGATTTTTGTTGGGGGACTTCACAGGTCCCAGTCCTTGAAAAGCTCCATTGCCATTGGTTGAGCTCATCAAAGGCGGCTGCATGCTGAGTCTGCAGCTGCACCACTGAAGAGGAGGACAGCTGGAAGTGACTTAATTTTTATGCAAATGAACTGTGGTCCATCCGTATTTGGAAATCTGCCAGTCTCTTCCGCTTGTGGTGGCAGTCTTCGTTCTACCTCAGGGCATTCTTTCCCTTCGTTTGTTCTGAAGAGTGAAGGATTTAACAGTTAGATGTAGCTTGCTGTTCCTCCAAGGGGACTCTTTTTTTTACTGCAGGCAATAAAAATACCCTTAATACTGTACTGTTTTATTTTCTGGCCAAGGGCAACTTACAGGGAATACTACAGATTCATTCTTTATGGGGAAGTGGACGCTGTGTCTTGAGAAATCCGTAAGGATATTCTCATTCAGTCAATTACTTCTTTGGTTGCCCAAGCTGTCAGATTATATATATATATATATATATATATATATATATATATATATGACATTATACATATACCATATACATATATATATATATATTACATATATATATGGGCCATGTGATATACAGTGGTACCTCAGGTTACATACGCTTCAGGTTACAGACTCTGCTAACCCAGAAATAGTGCTTCAGGTTAAGAACTTTGATTCAGGATGAGAACAGAAATCGTGCTCCGGCGGTGCGGCAGCAGCAGGAGGCCCCATTAGCTAAAGTGGTGCTTCAGGTTAAGAACAGTTTCAGGTTAACGTACGGACCTCCGGAACGAGTTAAGTACTTAACCTGAGGTACCACTGTATTGCCTGGATACAGACTAACCCAGAGATTTTGGGGATACGTTGCCAAAATGTAACATGCAAATGAAAGCATGGGTGATGATCGCAGCCAGAATCTATATTTAAAAGTAAATTGGAATGTGTTGTCTTTTTGGCCCTCTCAGTTCTTTGTGGGAGTAGGGATTTCTCACTCTTATCTATTTGCTATACAGTTTTTAGAAGTTTCAGAAACCACAGTAGAAGCTTGCAGCCAAATAGTTGCTTCAGTTTGATATCTGAAAGCCCTGCTTCTTGACATCCACCCTTTTTCCTGTGTTCAATTCTATTTCCTCTCCTAGCTCTCTACTAACTGCTGGGGTGTCCATGTGTCCTATTTTACAGAGCACAGTCCCCTGTTTAAAGGGCTGCCGAGTCCAAGTCCAGTTTAAAGATAAAGACCCATAAAGGTCCTCACTAGGTTGAGATAATTGTTTTTCAGCATTCATCAGGAAAACTCAAAGGGTCCAGTTGGTTTTGAGAATCAGCACAAGGCTATGTGTTCTGCGTTAGATTCCAGCACGGCTTTCCCACATTTCTCAACATATAGAGACTTCACTGTGATTACAGTATGGTGATGATGGTGCCCTCTGTGTCTGCCCTGAGGGAGAGAGTATGAACAAGTCGCTGCCTCTTTTTGTTCCCTTTCTACTGCCCTTGCAAAGCATTCCCTGTCGGGCTACTTGAGCAGTCTTGGGACAAGATAAACTTAGCCGAAAGCAGTTATAGACGTCTTCTGTCTGTGGTGGGAGGTCTGAGGGAAAGGAATTTGGGAGAAGTATCAAAAGTTGAGGGAACTGGGATACAAGGGGAGGAAAGAACTTCCACTCCTCTCACTTGACTGATAGTCCTCACCCAGACAGTGGAAGCTAGTGGGATTCGGGGAATTGAAAAATTGCAAGTCTCTGTGGCCCAGAAAGAAGATAAACAGGAAATACCACGTGTATGTTTAGTGTAGGTGAACTCTCCACTTGAAGCCTCGCTGAGTTTTTCTGCAGCTGTTTGTGTACCCGAAGGGGAGGGGGGCGTTTAGAGAGAGAGAGTCAGAGAATGAGGCATGACATATGTATGTGTGAATGAGTTCTGCCTTTGTACCCCCTGCTGACCACTTCCCTGCCCCTTTGTGGAAGAAAGATTCCCCACCTCAAGAAGAAACAGTAAAACTGTGCGCCCCCCGTCACTAAACATCTAAATAGATATCCTACCACTTTAAGCAGGCTACCCCCAAAGAATCCTGGGAACTGTAGTTTGCCAAGGGTGCTGAGAGTTGTTAGGAGGTGACTATTACTTTTGTTACATGCTTCTGTCTTTTCTTTGTGTAATTACTCTTGGGATTAATATTATAACCAGGACATCATGCTCTTAAGCCACACTTCTGTGTCGCTGCATTTTTGCATATTTGTATCAGTAGTGATGTGTGGAAGTGAGAGCTGGACCATAAAGAAGGCAGATCACCGAAGAATTGATGCTTTTGAATTATGGTGCTGGAGGAGACTCTTGAGAGTCCCATGGACTGCAAGAAGATCAAACCTATCCATTCTGAAGGAAATCAGCCCTGAGTGCTCACTGGAAGGACAGATCGTGAAGCTGAGGCTCCAGTACTTTGGCCACCTCATGAGAAGAGAAGACTCCCTGGAAAAGACCCTGATGTTGGGAAAGATGGAGGTCACAAGGAGAAGGGGACGACAGAGGACAAGATGGTTGGACAGTGTTCTCGAAGCTACCAGCATGAGTTTGACCAAACTGTGGGAGGCAGTGGAAGACAGGAGTGCCTGGCGTGCTCTGGTCCATGGGGTCACGAAGAGTCGGACACGACTAAATGACTAAACAACAACAACAAATCAGCATTTTTTGCATAGAAAAGAGAGAGCCTGGAAGGTGCATTGGATTATTCTCAGTTGTTTCAGAATCACGGTGTGCCTGGCGTGCTCTGGTCCATGGGGTCACGAAGAGTCAAACACGACTAAACGACTAAACAACAACAAATCAGCATTTTTGCACAGAAAACAGAGAGCCTGGAAGGTGCATTGGATTATTCTCGGTTGTTTCAAAATCACGGTGTGGAACAGGGAGGGCAATGCTTGAAATAAAGTATTCGCACGGAACAAGTGGGTTTGATTAGAAAGAGAGGGTCATGACGGCACTCTATAAACTCAGTAGAGTGGAGAGAACAATCAGTATTAATGAAGAACATTGGTATGGGAAATGGTAACTTCAAGCCGTCCATTCGTAAGCTTCAGATGGAGAATAGGAAGAGGTTTCTGAACAGTGGTGATGTCACAAAAGCAGAGAGCCACATGGCCTTCAATATATACAGAACTGGGACAGGTGATGATTATGGTTCCATTTTCATCGGTGTCTCCCTAACACTGCACCTGGGTCCAGAAGGATTCTTCTTCGCCTAGTATTCCAACCTAGTATTAGGTTGGCTTACCTCTTATCTCTGCCAGTAAGAGGTTGAGAGAGCCTCTGAGATGAGATATGGATGTTGTAGAATGCAAGAGGCCCTCAAAATATTTGTTCTAAGGCCACCTTCCCCAAACTGGCACTCTTCAGTTCTTTTTTTGGACTACGACTGCCGTCCGTCTCAGGTAGCACAGCTAAGGCTGGTGGTCGTGAGTTGTAGCCCCAAACATCTGTAAGATCCTAGGTTGGAGAAGGCTGCTCTAGAAGATTCTCTGTGGCTCCACACTCATCACAATGTTGGATAATAAAGGCATCTTCCCCTGGTTGGCTTGGGTGGCAAAAACCCCCAGCCCCTTGTCATCTTCTCTTAGAGCATGTGGCTAACTGAACTGCTCCTTGAATTGCATTGTGTTACTTATCTGGCATGAGACAGCACTGGTATCTTCTGATTCTGGCATGCTGCAGTTTGATGAGTTTAATGATTGATTCCCACCCACCCCATCTCTGTCCTCATGGCAATGTGGCATATTGTATGGTGTAACACTGGGTTGCTGAAGGCTGGATTCTGCCTTTAGGGCAGGGATGATATAACCTTTGGCAGTAGGAGCCAGATAGATAGATAGATAGATAGATAGATAGATAGATAGATAGATAGATAGATAATTTATTACGGTCAAAGACCAGCTTGCATGGCAGTAGGAGCCAGTGTGCATGTTGCATTTACCTGAAGCCCTGTAAAATGCCTGACTATATCGCATAATGGACATTTCTGTGCAGAATAAATTTATCTTTACCAATTTCTTCTTATCAGCAAATCTCAGGCTCTGGTTCCAAAGAGAGTGTGGCTTGTTAGGGAATCCGTTTGCGTAATGTGTTTATCCGAAGATCGTTGCAGGAGCAACCTTATTCTTGGAAAACCATGCCTGAGTCAGTTGTAAAAAAATAAAATGGTTTCCTTGCTCTGAGTGTTCTTCAGCTGAAAGCAAAGCATTTGGGGTGCGGGATATGGTTTATCAATAGCATTTCCCCTCAAACCACCACAGGGATTTGCCTAGAACATATGCCATTAAAAAAATAAAAATAAATAACCAGCAGTTGCTTAAAGGTTTTCAAAAGCCACACTTACTATTTCAGGGATTTTTGTTGTTGACATAGGTGGTTGGCTTCTCCTGGGGAGTTTTCTCTGCTTGCTCTAACAGTTAGGAGGAGGGAAGCTACCAAACAGGCCCGGCAGGTTACAGCTGCCTAAGACAGTTGTGTGTGTCTCCCAAGATTCTTCCTTTCAAGGCCTGCAGGCTTTGACCTGCTAATAGGTGCCCAAACAGGGACCTATCCATCACACAAATATGCAACAACATCAAGTCAGAAAGACTTGCAATGTAGGGATTGCCTCTTTTATCGCACAGTTCAGCCTGTTCAATAACCGTGTGACACAACTGGAATATGCTTAGAACAACGTGTTTAGAGTTGTTAACCCAAGAGCTGGCAAGCGTGGAATAAGTTCTGTATTTTTCTTTGTCTCCCCCCCCCCCCATTTCTTTAACATAGATTGTAAATTACATCATCCATTGACTTCCCATCCTCTTTCCATATTTATTACCCTTGAATGCTGCATATTTCACATATACTATTTAACCAAATTGTCTTAATAATTCACACTATTGCTCATATTTCATCTCACCATAGGTAAAGGTACCCCTGCCCATACGGGCCAGTCTTGCCAGACTCTAGGGTTGTGCGCTCATCTCACTCTATAGGCCGGGAGCCAGCGCTGTCCGCAGACACTTCCGGGTCACGTGGCCAGTGTGACAAGCTGCATCTGGCGAGCCAGTGCAGCACACGGAACGCCGTTTACCTTCCCGCTGTTAAGCGGTCCCTATTTATCTACTTGCACCCGGGGGTGCTTTCGAACTGCTAGGTTGGCAGGCGCTGGGACCGAACGACGGGAGCGCACCCCGCCGCGGGGATTCGAACCGCCAACCATGCGATTGGCAAGTCCTAGGTGCTGAGGTTTTACCCACAGCGCCACCCGCGTCCCCTTCATCTCACCACAGTAGTTCTTTAAATACACAATAAAAGGTCCCTAGTCCTCAAGGAATTTTTCATCATTTGGGTCTCTGCTCTTAACCTTGCCAGTTCCGCAAACTCCATCCTTGTCAAAAGCCAGTCTTCCTTTGTTGCAACTTCTCCGTCCTCCTTTCTTTGGGCATACAGTTTTCATGCCGCTGTCATTATATACATGAATAAATAAACTTTTTTACTACATCGCTATTTATAATTCCTAAAAGAAAAGCTTTGGGTTTCTTGGGAATCATCAACTTGAACACCTTTTTAATTTCATTATACATCATATAATGAGTTATATTCTCATAATATATAATATATCCCAGGCTTCCTCAACCTCGGACCTCCAGATGTTTTGAGACAACAATTCCCATCATCCCTGACCACTGGTCCTGCTAGCTAGGGATCATGGGAGTTGTAGTCCCATAACATCTGGAGGGTCGAGTTTGAGGAAGCCTGATATATCCCAATATACATCATATAATGAGTTCTGTATTTTTCTTACGGCTCTGTAAACTGCAGGAGTTCTCAGACCTGATGCCCAATGCACACACACACCTGATGTGTTAAGAACACTCCCTCATTCCTGGAGAACCAGGCAGCTTCTGATTTCTCTTGTATCATGCCTCTGCCCTTACCTGCGCTCCATCCCAGCAAGTTTTTTGAACTTCCTAAACAATAAGGCAGCTGGGACAACCCTTAGTAAAAATAAAAATAAAAGTCAAGTTTTGGCCCACAGTGGCCTATGCGACATTCTTTTCCTTTTTTGGCTTCAGGTCCAAAGAAAACAATAACATCACCCTCATTTCCCACAAGTATCACCCAGATTCCATTTGGGATATCCTTCCGTAATGCTACCCTTTACAGTGGTACCTCAGGTTACAGACACTTCAGGTTAAAGACGCTTCAGGTTACAGACTCCGCTAACCCAGAAATAATACCTCGGGTTAAGAACTTTGCTTCAGGAAGAGAATAGAAATCGTGCAGCGGCAGCAGGAGCCCCCCATTAGCTAAAGTGGTACCTCAGGTTAAGAACAGTTTCAGGTTAAGGACGGACCTCCAGAACGAATTAAGTTCTCAACCAGAGGTACCACTGTAATTGCATTTTTTTTTTTAGACCAGCCTCCCCATTCCTATCATCACAAGGTGATGTGGTCAGCAAACGTAGAGGCCAGTTTTGGGATCAGGACATCTCTTGCACCCCACATCCATGATCAAGTTATAACAAACATGCAAATGATTTTCTGTTACAGGCAGGGGTGTTGCTACAGTACTTAAAGGACTATGGGCAAATTAAGAAGGCAGGTGGCTGGTTGGGGGTCCCTACAGGGCAAAATTTACACCCACACCCCTGGGTGATTCCCAGGTGCATTCTTCAGTCTGAAGGTTTCCTGTATCTTAGGGTTTCTATTTGTTTTCAAATCAAGCAATGCTTCACCCCACCACCTCCTCAAATGGCAATACAGTGGAGCAGTGTTTCTGTTCAGCTTTATACTCTGCCTGCTGAAGGGTTAAACAGCACTAGAAGCAACCATATGCACTCCAGATCACAGATGACAAACCATTTTTCAAAAACAACTGTCAGCGTTTCCTAACCCATCTGTTTCCATCTTTGGCAGAAAGGGAGAACTGCTTTTTTGAAAAACTTAAGAAATGGGTTTTAATTATTAGTATTAATAGACGTTCTAAAAATATTCCAGCTGTTGCAAGCCTGAAACAAGCTATTCAGCAGCAAGGCAAAGTGGACCGTTTGTGAGCTTGCGGTTTCTGGACTCCAACCCTAATCTTTCAAACGGCATACGAGTTTATAAACAGAGATTAGTGCATATGTGGTATTTCCCTGCCTCCCCCCCACCCCCCAAAAAAATTATTGAAATGTTGCCAGTGCTTTAGGAATGAATAGGAAAGATTATGCCAAGAGAGATGTCTGGGAAATCAAACTATTAGAGCAGAGATTAGAATAAACCAGTGCTTTTATCCATAGGAGGAATGCAAATATTTTGAATATCTTTGACCCCTAAAAACTTTCAGCAGCAATCATCATCTGAAGACCAGGCTTACTGTGAGGTTAGGGTGGGGCGGGGGGTACAGAACCCTTCACAGACCTGATTGCATGTATACAACAGAGTCAGCTAAATATATTTATCTAGGATGGAAAATCTTAATGCCGTTGCTTCATGCTTCTCATGCAGACCCTCCAAATGTCCTATTTTCCAGGGACAGTCCCGGATTTACAGAAGACGTCCCGGTTTCTGATTTGATCCCAGAATGTCCTTAGGATATCCCTATTTCCACCAGAGAAATGTTAGAGGGTAAGGAGTTTTTCAACCCCCAAGGAGATAATTAACTATACAACCTTTCAAAGACACCCAAAGGCAGCCCTGTATAGGGAAATTTTTAATGTTTCATGTTTCATTTTGTTTCTATATATGTTGGAAGCTGCCCAGAGTGGCTGGGGCAACCCAGTCACATGGACGGGGTATAAATAATAACACCGTTGTTGTTGTTGTGATGGTGGTGGTTGTTTAACAGGACGTCCCTATTTTCATCAGAGAAATGTTGGAAGGGAACTCTGTGTGTGCGTGGTTCTATTGTGACTCTTTTATTTCCATGATTTGAGAGCTGCTTAGGCAGAAGCTCTTTAATTAGTTGATTGCCATGTGTTAGGGTAACGGCGTTCAGTAAAAGAAGCAGGAGCTCAAATGCTTTTAATGGTTGCAAAGAGGGGACTTCTGACAGGTGCTGCTTTGCAAAGCACTGCAGCACTCTGATGGGAGAAGCTTCCCTGTTCAGTCTTTTCCTTTAAATGCAGCTTTCAAAAGCACACGAACACTCTCCGGTGTTGTATTTGGCAACTCAGTAGCAGAGACCTAGCCTTAGCAAACCCCTCAAAGGTCAGCACAAATGAGCCACGTGCCATAAACTAATAAAGTCAGCACTGTCCTCTTTTAACCCTACTCTGAAGCCCCAGTGCAAATCTCAACTGTGCCATCACTTCAGAAGGTGGCCGTATAGGCAGCAAAATGTTTTATCATTCGTAGCTTCTCTTCTGTGATACGGAGGTGATAACATTGGCCTACTGACGGCTGTTGTAAAGAGAGCGGAGATAATGTATTTGAAGAGCTGTGAACTCCCTAAAAGGGTACAATACAAATGGCTATCTGTTCTTGGAAGCTACCCTGCTGCACACACAAAAGACTTTCTGTGCAACTATTTATACTCTGATACCTAAAATGCTTTTCCAGCCCTTTGCTGTGGCACAGAAGCACTGGCGTTGCATATGCAAGCAATGAACTTATGTGCTCATAAAGGGTTCCCCCCACCCATTCTGGTTTCGGTAAAGAAATACCCCCCCCCCGCTTTAAAACCACTATGTGTATGTCTAACATAGCTGTGACTCATATGTGAAATATTTCATTTGTTTAATTGCATGGCAGAGTAAACAGACGTAGAATTCCACATGCCTCCAGGCAGTCTGAGTTTAAGCTTTGGACTTTGCTTGCTTGCTAGCTTTTTACTTCTCTCTCTCTCTCTCTCTTTCTCTCTGCCTCTTCCTCTCTTTCTGTTGGCTTTACAGCCTTTCGATGTATATTAATGAAACTGCCCATATGCAGCTCATGAATATACTCCCTAATTAGCAAATGACGAAATACATACAGCCACAGAAATGGTTCCCCCTTCAAGCTCTCGTATAAAACTGCAAAGATAAATCCACAGTCTTTTGTACAACTTTTACAAACTTTTTTTTTTGAAGGGGAGTGGGTTTGGAAACATGGTGATGACGATGGCGGCGACTTGTTCTGGCTCATACCACAGTATAACCCTTCTCATTCACCTAAACAGAGAGCAGCATATGGTTTTTGGTAGTATAAATGCTTCAGGCGATGCTCTCGCCGCCATAGCTACATTCTCTTGTTCAGCTTTGAATTACTTTTTTGTTTATTAAACAGAACTAAGCCTGGAGAGCTCAGTTGATTAGTGTGTGGTAATGATAAATGCCAAGGTTGCAGGTTCAGTCCCCGTATGGGACAGCTGCATATCCCTGCGTTGCAAGGGGCTGGACTAGTTGATCGTCTGAGTTGATCCTTGCAACTCTAAATTCTATGATTTTATGACAAGCAAATGTGTGTGGTCATGCACATCTCACGGGGTGCAAAACTGAAAAACACACAAGAATAGGGCAAACATGTTATGCGTGCCGAAGTGAGAGGTATTAGTAGACTTGGGGGAGGCCCAAAGTTTGTAGGGACACAAAATAAGGAGAAAAAAGTATAAATTGGGGCTAGAATCCTAAAACATCCCAATACGGATAAATATAATGTCTGTAGGGGGGGGGGGAAGCTGGGATCTGGGTTGAAGTGGGAATAGAATGAAGTGACTGGGACGGTCGGAAGAAGGAAGAGATGATGATAGAAAGTGTGGAATGACCCCCTTCTCCATCTCTACTGATAGATCGTTTCCTGGCTCACAGTGAAAAGTTGTTTTCAAATGTCCCGAGGGATGGAAACGAGAACTGTCCATACAAATCAATTGAGAAATTCACATATCCAGGATTGGGCCCCAGTGTGCATCCCCCATCCCCTCATAAATCAAAACAAAATGAAAACTAAAGGTAGAAGCAAAAGGGGTAAAAATCCTGCTTTTTCGAACTCACTGATTATTTAATGTTATTTCTTTTTTTTTAACCTTGCTAATGTACATTTCAAAGCAAATACAGTTCATTATCCACACTGAACCATGTACAGTGGTGCCCCGCAAGACAAATGCCTCGCAAGACGGAAAACCCGCTAGACGAAAGGGTTTTCCATTTTTGAGTTGCTTCGCAAGACGAATTTCCCTATGGGCTTGCTTCGCAAGACGAAACGTCTTGCTAGTCTTGCGATTTTCCCCCCGCCCCCCCCTTTTCTAAGCCGCTAAGCCGCTAATAGCCTTTTAGCAGCTTAGCCGCTAAGCCTTTAATAGCCGCTAAACCGCTAATAGCGCTAATCTGCTAATAGGGTTGCTTCGCAAGACGAAAAAACTGCTAGACGAAGAGAATCACGGAACGGATTATTTTCGTCTTGCGAGGCACCACTGTAGTTCACACTGAATATTGCAGGGCAGGTGCTGAGTGCTTTACAATACCCTGGCAGTGTTACTCTGCAGTGCCCTGTTGCAGGTTGGGCAGAAACTAGGAGAATCCAGAAATCTGGCAATGCTATCCGCTGTTTTTTTATCCCCATGCTGCAGGTTGAGCCATTGTGCATCAATCCAGCAGGGCGGTTCATTGTTACACCCCTGTGGCAGGCTGGAGGCCTGTGCCGCAAGTAGCTTCCACTAGCCAGGCAACTGCGCTCCACTGTTAACGCTGCAGGTCAGAGGTGGAGCTGAGGCTGATTTGGATTCCCAGTCAAAAAACACCCCACACCTCTCAGGTTGCAGCAAAGGTCAGGTTACTTAAATTGCCTCCTCAGGCTGCATGCTGAAACCTCAGGCTCTGTTGACTTGCGTGCAAACTGTTTGCTCTTTTAACCGGTCAAAACTTTTTTTTAAAAAAAATACATTTTGTACACGGCTTAACATCCAAGTTAGAGCAGGGGCCTCCATGCTAATCCCCCGCCCCCAACCACAGGCTCAGGTAACACCCCTCCCTATGGCAGGAATATACTGCAATATTGTGTTGTGGTCTGCCAACTAGTTTATACTAAGGCTGTACATACACCATACATTTAAAGCACATTGGAAGCATGTTACCCATCCACCCCAGCACACACACACACACACACACAGAGAGAGAGAGAGAGAGAAGATTTCTGGGAACTGTAGTTTGATCCTCACAGAGCTAGAATCTACAGCACCCTTAACAAACTACAGCTCCCAGGATTCTGTTGAGGAAATAATATGCTTTCAAAATATGGTGTATATGCAGCCTAAGAATGAATCCACTCTCGAAGTTCCTATCTTTATGTAATCAAAATAGCACCACCATCCACACACAATAGGTTTGGGAAACCCCCTCCCCCCAGAATTACACAAAACTTGAAAAGGAAAAACATGGCCAGAGGAACCCCAAGTACATCCTAATGAGGACCCTGTGTGCTCAGTGCCCATGGAAGGCTGGCTGACTCTTAGGAGTGAGCACGGAAAACAAGGGAGAGCAGGGTAGAAAAGGCCGTAGTTGGCTGGAACCTGGGAGCACTCTGCACTGCGACATTTTGTTGCAGCAGCTCCCACTCAAATCGATCTATTTTTTAAAAGGTATGGTGGTAATACCTCAAACATACTGCCTCTCAATTCAGGAAAGCCCAAGATTCCTTTCTTGCGCCCTGAGTTTTCCATTATTTGTGTATATCTGTGATGTGTATTATATATATGTTTTAAACTACATATGCTATGTTTATGAGACCTGTCTGTTTTTGTTTGTTTGTTTGTTTGTTTTTGTTTGTTTGTTTGCTTGCTTGCTTGCTTGCTTGCTTGCTTGCTTGCTTGCTTGCTTGCTAGCTATAACCTGTATTTGGCTGACCAATAAAAACTGATGATGATTTGGAGACAGGCAAGCCTAAATGACACCAGTGCTACCGTCTGAACATGCTAATGTTGGAATAAAGGCCATTGCACCTAGCAAGACCTATTTCTGAATAAACATATTCCAAATTGCTCAGTAAGGTAATCTGAGAAGTCAAGAGAGCCTTGTATGCATCCACAGTCACTGCTGGTGTACAAGCTCCTTGGTACTTTTTATATATACAGTCATACCTCGGGTTACAGATGCTTCAGGTTGCGTTTTTACGGGTTACGGACCCGCCAAAATTGCTGAATTGCAACCTGTGCGTGCGCAGACGCGCCGCTGCGGGTTGTGAATGCTGCGGGTTGTGAACGTGCATCCTGCATGGATCACATTTGCAACCCGAGCGTCCACTTTATATATAAAAAGTGGGGGTACATGGGGTGTTTGCTCTATGCGTGCTAGCTCCAGTCCTTCCTGTTTTGGTCCCACCTACTTTTTCTGTTGGCTCTGCCCATCACTGGAATGCAGTTCCTGGAAGGATAGGTAAAGGGACCCCTGACCATTAGGTCCAGTCGTGGCCGACTCTGGGGTTGCGGTGCTCATCTCGCTTTATTGGCTGAGGGAGCCAGCGTACAGCTTCCGGGTCATGTGGCCAGCATGACTAAGCCGCTTCTGGCGAACCAGAGCAGCGCACAGAAACGCTGTTTACCTTCCCGCCGGAGTGGTACCTATTTATCTACTTGCATTTTGATGTGCTTTCGAACTGCTAGGTTGGCAGGCTCCTGGAAGGAGCTAAAAAATGTCCTCCACTCTTGATGCACATAATACTAAGCTAGCTCTTCAGGGTTTCAGGCAGGACTCTTCCCCATCCCGACCTGCTTTCAAGCAGCTTCCTGTGTCCCTACTCAGGGTTAAGTGCAACAGCACCGGCGAAAACCTTAAAAAGCAAAACTCCAGCTAAGAATCGGCAGCCGGCCAAGTGCACATACCTGGTTGAGTAGATATGAGAATCAACCTTCTACGACCTGCTCTTTTTGTCCCAAGGCCATTTAATATTGACTATAATCTGGTCAGCAAATACAGGGGCATTGTTAATAGTATGCAGAATTTCTATTTTTATTTTAAATGTAATATGCTGTAGATAGCTGAGTAAAGCACGACGAGTGATTTTAAAATCAAGATCAATTTAAAAACAGAGCAGAACACCGGTGTCATTGAAATTTCGTTGTTGTGCACCAGTTCAAAAAGGCTCAGTTTGCATTAAGGGATATGCTGAGACAGAACTGACCCTGGAAAAGGAGAAGCAAGGTCACTCAGAGTTGTTTGCCAGCCGTCTTGAACAAGCCACTTTAATTTTTCCTTACCTCAATCGAAATTAGCCCTCAGGCAGGTGTCCTTGCTTTCTGTTCAATATCAGCTGCGGGACTTAAAACCACTTACGCTGGAGTAATTCCTACAGCTGGGAATGAAGCAAAGCCAGTGGGTCAAGAGACTTAAACCAGTTTGCGTGTGAGCTTTCTTTTTGTTGTTCTTCCTTTGCCACGGCGTTGTGTTTTGCCGAAGACTTTTATCACTGCAAGCGTCTTGAATTTCAGGCCTATGGCCATCATTAATATTCTCACTTCATTGGTGCCATATCTGATAGCTGAGGCGCCCCAAAAATGCAAGCGAGCGGGGACTGAAATCTTACTTGCATCTTATTAGAGAAGTATGTGATTGAATCTGTACTGAGGCATTTAGCAGCATTATTTTAATGTAACGATGAGTGAATCAAAACACAAGATCCTGAGATGAATTTCAGAATGGGCAAGCATTATTTCCTAGATTGCTGCTGGAAGCCTAATTTTTACAGTACCTGTACAAGAAAACACTAACACAGTTCTAGAATACTTGGCTTCAGTCCGTTCAACACAGGACCTCAATGGGACCTGATTTTTAAAAAAATAAATTTATTTTCAAATATAGGGTAGTGATTTTTAAAAAGTGTTTTCTGCAATCACCAGTTTGCTGGAAGCAATCTGCTAAGTCACAGAGCGATCCTATGAAAGTTCATCAACATAGGCTACACAAAGGAATCCTGTTCATGTCTACTCAGAAGTAAATTGCATTGAATTCAATGAAACTTGCTCTCCGTCTCAGGCAGGTGTGTAGAGGATTGCAGAAGTCTCCAACTGGAATCAAAGGAACTTAAACATGCTTATGTTTGGATCATGCTCCTATACATTAAGCTGTGCTTACAAACTGAAGTTACCACTTGTTGTCCTGTGCCCATGTAAAAAGTCCATAGCTGAACAAACTTACTGGGAAGTTCCATTTTATGGCAATGGGATCATTTCTTAATAATCATTTGTTGCTATCTATTGGGTAGCAATTGACTATTGGTTGCACAACAAGGTTTTTAAATTTTGTTTAATGCCAAATCATTGTAAAGTGATATCTTGATGCTCTAGTGATGCAAAAGAAGTAACATGTCATTTGTTCCCACTGTCTTCAGTTAAGTGAAGGAATGTGCCATATGTCTGCTCTGAGGTGGGGGATATCAGGAAAACCCCAGAACAGTGTGCAGAACAGATCATTTTGTCTGGCAAGCTGCTGTGCTTGCACAGATGGAACATCTGTCATAGTGTGGCGCTGAATTCCAGCCGCTGATTTTAATATTGCATTTAAAAATTGTTGTAACCCACCCTGTGAAATTCTGGTGAAGGCAGGCAAGACATTGAATGACAGATAAATAATGCTCTTGGGTCCTCCTTGGTTTTGCACCGTGTGTTCCAAGGCTGGACTCCAGCTCATGTTGAAAGCTCTGGCTATGCAAAGCAAGATACCACACTGTTTCCCGCCCTAGTTATAAAATAATTATTGTGCATTGGATCCCACTTCTCCTTGATCCCACTTTGTGCAGTTGCCTCAACTAACACCACACCGAAAACTAAAATACCGATCGTAGCTATTCAGATGTGAATGGCAAATATTTTTTATTTGCTTAGAGGCACTTTTTTCTTTGTTGCTGTATCAAGTATTCCAGTCCCGCCACTGAAAACAGGTTCTGGGCTACATCCTGGCTTGGGAAACCCTTTTGATCTGTGCTACCTTTTTTTCAATATGCAGTATTTTTGTTAATGTTGTGTTACATTGATAAGCCTTTCTTTCACCCCATGGGGGCACCCTAACACCAAGTCACAAAAGAACGGAACCATTCACAAGTAAGCAACATTAATTTTCAATATGTCACTGCTTTGACATTCCTGTTACCAAAACGTCAGAGTAAATGCTGACATGGTTTGCTAACATCTACTGTCTAAGCACTAACCTTTGATGAGCAACTTCAGGGCCTCTTTCCTCCCTTCCGTTGTTTTTTTCAAACATATATCTAAAGTGGACTTGGACCAGACAGCCTTCACATAAACTGCTGTCCTCTGTAAAGTAGGATACAGTACATGGTCACCCTACATGAAAGCAAGGTGTGTTATCAGCTCCTTATGAGTGGATCCATAATTCATCCATTGGCATACATCATCACCATACTGAATATTTTTCAGCCCTGTTTCAAAGATACATTATTAGGTTAATAAGATTCTAATTACAGTGGTGCCTCGGGTTAAGAACTTAATTCGTTCCGGAGGTCCGTTCTTAACCTGAAACTGTTCTTAACCTGAAGCACCACTTTAGCTATTGGGGCCTCCAGCTGCCGCCGCGCCGCTGGAGCACGATTTCTGTTCTCATCCTGAAGCAAAGTTCTTAACCCGAGGTACTATTTCTGGGTTAGCGGAGTCTGTAACCTGAAGCGTATGTAACCTGAGGTACCACTGTATTGCCCCCATCCCATCCAGGCTATCCCTGTTGTGAAAGAAAACAAAGACACAGAGCAATGTTTTCCTTCAAATGTCAAGGGAAAAAGAGGTTGAAGCCATTATTTGTCCCAGGGAAAGATCAACCACCTTTTTGGCTTATGAAAAAAATGGCTTGGATTTTTTCTTTTAAAGAAACATACTGGTTTCAGCATTTATCCGGTAGATGGAATACTTCTGATACTTATTTTGAGAAAATGTACACCGTGTTGTACTTTTATGCTTAGGTCTGCATCTTTGGATTAGTTGGGGATATATTTACAGGGTTGCATTGCAATATGAATACTGAAGGATACTTCAGTCTCAAAAATGGGCATGTGAATGAAATGATGACCCCTGGTGACACAATCTGGTCCCTTGGCACCATTTACCATGTAGCCGAGGCCTTGGATTACATAAAACGTTTCTACCAGCTGATGGTAAATCAGTGTGCTGCAGGGAGCTCTGGGAAGACAGAGTGTATTCTGCAACAAAAGGGCTTGCATAAAGGCTACTCATTTTCAAGAAGGGACATCTGGCATCCCTATTTCAATGTCTTCAATCAAACAAGCTCCCAAGATGAAGTTGTGTTAGTGGGAGAACACTGACAGAATTTTTAAGATCAGCGGTTCAAAAGGCTCTTCTTCAAAAACCACTTTGTGGCCAATTCCACAGCACGTTTTCTTCTGTTATACGAGACCAGCTGTTGCACTTGTCTTCTCTTCTCCTTCCCTATCCTCACACAAAAGCAAACAAGGGGAAAATGCTCTCTGCAGCTCCACTAACCCCTGTTGCTTCATTGTGTTTTTCTGCAATGCTTGTTGAGAAATACTGGATACAAGAAAAAAGAAATAATCAATAGAAAATGCTCACAAGTATATTACATAGTTATTTATCACATTTAAACATTATTATGAGTTTTAAACAAAACCATAACAGGTGGTGCTCAACATTAGCCATACCCAGAGCTGATGCATTCAGATCAATGGATTTAAGTAAATTAAGTCCATTGGTTTGAAAGAGTAGGGCTGCAGGCACACCACCCATTTAAAAACACAAGTTCCTCCAAAGAATCCGGAAAACGAGCCACAATTCCCAGAACTTTTAACAAGCTACGGGTCCCAGGATTCCCAGGTCAGGTGTTTTAAATGTGCTTTAAAATATAGTGCATATACAGCCAAAGTGATAAGTAGATGTAATCCAATGTGCTTAACAGTCATTATGGATATTGCTCACCATGTGTTAATTTAAGGAATGTTATGTGACGGAAGGAAGAATTTTTTTTAAAACCCACATTGATTTCCATGCCCTAAGTAATTGCTTTTATTCTCTAACAAACAGCCCAGTTATAATGCCAATCTATAATAACATTAGTCCCTTCTTGGACACTTGAAATACCACTCTGGACAGCATCAGCTCTGTCGTTCCCTCTGTGAGAAATTTCCAAAATAAGGAGGGAAAAGATAACACAATTTTGCCTTGTTTCTTAACACAGTAGTACTTAACGATTGATCAAAACAGCAACTCACTTCTATTCTAGGGGCTTTCGAAATTCCCAATGTTGAGCAGAAAATGGCAACTCATCTATTTCTCCAGCTCCTGGGACAAGTTGCAGACTAAGTAAGTCTTTGACCTTAGCTTGCAATTTCCCTTTGGCAGAGAGGATTCCAGCCCCTGGGGACGCAGTGTGACAGGGCAGTGTCCTTGCCTAACCTTATCAGGGTCAGGAGGCAACAGCTGGCCCCCAAGGCTGCTCCTGCCTGCCAGGTAGCACTGCATTGCCAAAAAAGGGGCTGGTGGTGGCAAATGGGGGTGGGGGTGGTTGTCATCCCCAAACAGTGCCTATTTTGTCCAACTGCTCCCTTCTTTTAAAGGGTCACATTGAAACTGCAGGTAAGAGTAGCGCTCCATTGCGGAGACTGCAGTGCAGAGACATTTGAGGGCTTTTCCATGGTGTTGGCTCCGAAAAGGGACACTGCAAGTTGCAATCGATGAGGAGAAAATTAAACAAGGCCGCCGCCCCAAGGGTAGATTGGCTCTAAAACATGGCAATGAGTGTGACTTCTAAATCAGACTAGGGCTTCCATATATTACTTTAAATGAAAGAGAAACAAACAGGCACCCAAACAATAGCTGCCATTTGCATGGATACACCAGAATAAAAGTGCATTTTAAATAACAATAATTGCTGTTATAATCCAGAGAAAAGAAAAAAGGAGCAACATACATTAGTGAATTGCATATAATTTTCTCATGTAATTGCAAAAGGATTATAAGCAATCCTGTGCTCACTCTGCCTGCTTATTCCTAAATTCTTTAAACGTTTTCCGTTCTTGCTCAGATCTCTTCTCTTTTTGCGTCAGACCCAAAGGATCCAGGCGATTTTATTTAAAAGTTGCCAGTTCCCAACTTTTTTTATAGACCGTTCCCCTCAGATGGGGATACCTATTTCTTTTTCCAGTACTTCACATACAAAATCCTTGCTGCTAGAATCATAAATCCTCGCAGCTAGAATCCCATTATAATTTCGCTCCCTTTTTTCTCATCTTCCAAAGCACTTGAATGCCTTCGCTTGTGCGACCATATGGCAGGGAGAAATCCAGCCTCTGCCTGGAGGAGAAGCCACATTTGCTGAATACGAACCTCTCCAAAGCGAAGGCATCAGGGCCTGTTAGTCAAAGTGAGGCAAAGGATGTTGAAGAGTGGAGAGAACTGATGAGATGTTGGACTTCACAGGGGTCCCTGACCTGTCCCCCTCCAGGTGTTCTTGGACGACAATGTCCAGTGTTCCTCACATACTGAGGCTGGCGGAAGTTAGGCATTTACACACCCCATGTGGTCTTTCCTGCGCCTCCTAGGCTGGCTTGCTGCCCTCAAGTGGAGGGGGGGATGCTCTCCCCTCACCAGCAGTGAAGGACCTTTTGTGTGGGGAAACGAGGGAACTATCTATCTGCGTAATAATATGCCGATACAAAGCCCGATACCGGTAATACCAAAGTTGCCGTATTACTTGTTGCTTGGCCGTCCTCCAACATGCTTGCAAACCTGGAAAATGTTTGAAAATCTTACATTGAGTTTATTTTTATAACAACCCTGCAAGCAGACCCATTTATTTTCATTGTGCAGATGGGGAGCTGAGACATAAGAACGTAAAAAACTTGCTGGATCAGGCCAAGGGCTAACAGCGGCAACAGACAGGATGCCCACGGGAAGTCTGTAAGCAGGACTTGAGCTTGACGGTTCTTTCCGCACCTGTGTTTCCCAGCAAGTAGCCATGGTGCTTAGCAGCTGCTGGCAGCCTTGCCTTCCATGAATTAGAGCCCTTCAAATGAGTGGTCATAACTTCTCATCGACTTTCCGGTAAGTAAAAGTAGGATCTTGTACATGGAGTCATGGCAGATCTGTTTCCCTTTGCCCCACATGGACCTACAGAGACCCTAAACCGGCTCCACCTTTTGGTGGTATGGTGGTATGGTTGTGGCAGGTAGGTGAAAGGGGTGCTTTCCCCTAGACCAGGGGTTCTCCAACTATTTTCTCTGGGCCACATGTTCAGAATAAAAATTTGCTCTTGCCACACCAAACTTATTTTATTGATAAGAAACACACTGGGGAAAAAAGAAAACAACAACAACAACTCCAGGCAGGGCTTGATTTATAACACAGAACACAACTACTTTATGACATTCAGAAAGCACAGCTACATCAGAACAGTAACCATTCCCAAAGTATAATTATAAATGAGCCGCTTGCCTATGTACCGTAAGTATGTATGCAAACTCCGTGCAAGGTGTGAGCTTGCTTTTGCAGGGTAATCTCATTTGTATTAGGTATAATGTGAGACAGACAAACACACTTCTTGTCATCAACGCAAAGAAACCTTTCTCTTTTCTGATCTTTCCTGTTTGTCAGAGCTGAAAATCCCTGTTCACAACAGCATGTAGTGGAGAACTGCAGAAAAATAGCCAATACTCTTTGAAGAAAGGCTTGGAGACTGGTTGTATATCTCGCCCCTCCCCCAATTATTGCTATGCTATGCGGGTGGCGCTGTGGGTTAAACCACAGAGCCTAGGACTTGACTGATCGGCGGTTCAAATCCCCACGACGACGGTGTGAGCTCCCGTTGCTCGGTCCCAGCTCCTGCCAACCTAGCAGTTCGAAAGCACGTCAAAGTGCAAGTAGATAAATAGGTACCACTCTGGCGGGAAGGTAAACGGCGTTTCCATGCACTGCTCTGGTTTACCAGAAGCAGCTTAAGTCATGCTGGCCGCATGACCCAGAAGCTGTACGCTGGCTCCCTCGGCCAGTAAAGCGAGATGAGCGTCGCAACCCCAGAGTTGGTCACAACTGGACCTAATGGTCAGGGGTCCCTTTACCTTTTTAATGCTATACTGAAACGTTTAAATGTTTTTGGATTCTTTGAATCTTCCTGAGCCACTTGCCATCATCTCCTCCTGCTGCCACACCCTTTGAGAACCACTGCCCTGGGCTCTAGCTATCAAAGGCAGAGGAGCCTCCCCAGAAAAAGGGAGAAGAAAGCGAAGCAGCCTCGCGGCTAAGCCCAACTCCCTGCCCAAGGTAGGCTCACTGAGGCTCGTGCAAAGTAGGTGCCTTAGTTAAAGGGTTAATTTCCAGACGAAGGAGGGGAGAGGGAGCGGCGCTCGCCCCGCCCCTGCGCGTGGGGAGGGGAGGAGGTGCGCGGGGTAAAAGAAAAAAGAAAAAAAACTTCGCCTCTCCTGTTGTTCTCCGACGTCCTATCCCAGCCTGTGCAGCCTCGGGGCTGGAACGAGGAGGCGGCGGCGGCGGCGGGAGGCCGTGTGCGCGAGGCTCCTGCGAGAGCGCTCAGCCCAGCTGCTGGCAGCAAGGCATGCGCATTGCAGGGCGCCCTCTCACCCCGCTCAGCTATGCCAAATATGTGGTGAGCAGCAGCAGCGAAAGAAGAGAGAGAGCGGGACGCGCGAGCGAGCGCGAGAGGGGACCATGGGGCGCTCCTGCCAGCCGGGCTCCGGGCTGCCGCGCTCGCCGTCTCCCTCAGGGGGACCCTTGCGCGCAGCGGCGGCGCCCAGCAACTAGCCCCCAGGCGGAGAGAGGCGACGACCAGCGCCAGGCATGGCTGACCCTCTGCGCAGGACCCTCTCCAAGCTGCGGGGCAGGCGGGCGCAGCGAGGGGCGGCGGGGGAAGCCGCCGGGCACCCCAGCGGAGGCGGCGCCCTTCGAAGTCGAGCCCAGCAGAATCTGGCGCGCCCGGGAAACCGGACGCCGTGCGGGGTCTTCGCGCCCCACCTGGAGGAGCCCACGCTGAGGGAGCCGGAGTCTTGGTCCCGGCGGGGGAAGGCGGCAGCGGCGCCCGAGGAAGAATCCCCCGGAGCCCGCCTTTGCCCGCCGAAGAACCGCGTGGAAGGGACGCGGCAGCTGCCTCCGCCGAGCCCGCCGGGGCTCCGTGCGCCCCCGCCGGCGGCCGAGCTCTGCTTCTCGTCGTCGTCGTCGTTTTTCCCCCGCGGGGCGGACTCGGGCTCAGCGCTGGAGCGGGGCGGCGGGAGCGAGGAAGAGGACTATTACGACAACCACAGCCTGCCCGGCTGGAGCTGCCCCAAATTGGCGGGCCGGGCGCAGGGGAACGCCGACGGCAGCGTGGCCCTTGGCAGCGGCCACTCCAAGGCACACGAGAGCGCGGGCCGGCTTCGCAGCCAGCTGCAGGAGGCTTATTACCTGCTGATCCACGCCATGCACGACCTGCCCCCGGCTAGCCCCGTCGTCGGGGCCCGCTCCCCGCCGCCCCTTGCCCACCCGCCGCCCTCCTCCTTCCCCTCGGCTGGGAGGAGCCACGATGCCTCAAGCTGGACTTTCCCGTGCGGGGACGGGTCCCCGCCGTCGCGAGCGCCCGATTCCGGCTCCCAAGGCTCCGGCAGGGCCCCCGCCTGGCGCCGGGGCATCAGCAAGAGCTGGGAGAGCCTCCCCGCTGCCCAGCCGCCCGCCAGACCGCCGCCCTTGCGGAGGTGCGGCAGCGACGGCGCGCTCGGCCCCTCGCCCCGGGGCCACCTGCTGCAGCGGCCGGGCGCCAGGCGGGGACTAGGTTGCGGCGGCCTTGCAGCTCCCGCCGGCTGCTCTGACCACAGCAGCAGCTGCGAGCAAAGCCCCGGCAGCCGGAGCGCTTGCGAGGGACATCCGTCGGCGCTGCCGCGGGACGACTTGGGCCGCTTGCTGGGCTCGGGGCTGTGCGCCGCCCTGGGCGAGGCGGTGGCGCTGAAGGGCGCCGCGGACCCGGCGGAGGGGGGCGGCGGCAGAAGCCACGTGCGCCCTCCGGCAGGCACCCACGGCGGCCCCTTCAAGCCTCCCGCCGTGACGGTCCGGAAGCTGCAGAAATGGATGTACAAAGGACGCCTCCTGTCCCTGGGCATGAAAGGCCGCAGCGAGCCAGCGGGGGCTCCGTCGTCTTCGTCTCCCGCAAAAACATCCAGGACCTGCGGGCCCCCTCTGGGCAGAGAAGAGGGGCCGGCAACGCCGCCTCCTGCCCCCTTGAGGGGTCAAGGTGGAAAGGGCCTGGGATCCCCTTCAGACCAAAGAATCTTGCTGACAGGTAATGATTTTTGTGACCACCTCCCCTCGCCTCACTTTCCCATGGTTGGGGGTTTGCAAGCCTCCCCAAAGTTGCTCTGTTCTTTTTATTTTATATTATGGACAGTGCTTTTAACTGCTGCTTGAAAGAAAGAAAACACTTCAGTGCAGTTTGCCTCACCCTTGCATCCCTTGCACCCTTGCATTTGGGAAAAGCTTCACTTGGCTGAATTGCTTTCAGGTGCAGGAGACTTGCCTTTTGTTTATTTTAATTAAGGAGCAGGCCTACTCCAAGCCTCACCTGCTCTGTTGCATTCTGCTAAAGGCAAAATAGTCTCAGTTTCTGGGCCGGATGGAGTATACAACTAATGCTTATGGCATGTGAAGCTTGTTGACTACTCTCTGCAGTATTGCATAAAAATAGCAAGTTTGCCATAACAGGCATGCAGAGTGTTGAGAAAGAGACAAGGCTTTCGTAAAGTCTGTGTGCCAAATACTAATTTGCAAGTAGTGTGTGGGATTCACATGAAGGGAAAACACACACACATGCACAAAAATGAGGTCACTTGTGTTTGCAGACCAGGACAAGTAGGTTAGTTAAAGGAAAGGAGGGTACATGTAGAATAGGAAGAAATACTGTACAGTAACCATAACTTCTCCTTATTCCACTGCGCAAGCTGGAATTTTTTAAAAGCTTATTTACATCTCACTTATTTCATTGGGAGAGTTAAGCAGTTGCATAGATCTCCCCCATTCAAATTCAGCAAAACTTAAAAAAGCTTGCCTTTGGCTCTATTGTATGCTGCCATTAAAATATTAATTAAGGGGGGGGGAGGAAAGGCATAATGCTTCTGAGCCTCGGTTTCTCCAAAAGTAAGTTGTGGGGAGGGCTTTTCCGCATCAAATATCGCTGCAGGTGGAAAGCTGCCATAGCAAGGAGAGAGGTTCCATTCTAACATTTCCCCTTGCATGCTGTTTTTCATGTGCAGGGAGCTTATTTTATTTTAGGCTGGGAGAAGAATTGAAATATTGAGGACTTGCCACATTTGCAGCATTTGAGCCTGGTGCAGCAGTGCAACTCCTTTCTCTGGTGTAAGAAAGCCTTGAGGAGGACCCTACCTGGCACAGTGCTATTCTAAATCCGATGGGGAGGAGCTGCCTCTTAAACAGTCCTCATTTTACCCCCAAGTTGCAGAGCAAGGAGTTGCCCAGTAGCACTTCCCCTGCTGCGAATACAGTGTGAAAAGTCATTCTTGGTATGGAATGCAATTTGTCTCTCTCCGCCCCAGTTGCTGTTTTAAATTGTAACCTCTGCGTGAAATCTTAATGGACGTGTGACACTTATTAACCATAAATGTTTAGTTACTTTGAGTACAAGAAGTATCCTGGAAAATACTTCTCTTTTTTTATCTCTCCCTCCCACCCCTGAAATCTCTGCTCAGTGGCAGGTTCACAAGTACACCTCACAATTCCCCTGACAAAACAAAAACTGGGGGGAGTGGGGGGGGGGAAGCACAGTGGGGTGGGGAGGAACATGTTAATGTTATCTGGTCAAGCACCACTGCCTCATTTATTTCTATTGGCCCTGAGGGGGTGAAGCATTCCCAGAAGGGTTGGCAAATCAACATGGATGCTTCCAGAAAAAATGCCTCCCTTTTATACATTAATCTCACAACGTGTTGCTAAACCGTGTTAATAGCTCACTTATTAAAGTACCCGTATATGAAGTAAGCTTTCAGTTTCTAGGTCCCTTGGTGTTTAATTTCTCTATAAAGTCCACATTATTGTGGATAGTCCAGTATTGTATGTAGAAATGAGAAGCTACAGATTCAAATAATAGTAATAGTAATGATGATGATGATGATAAATAATCAGAAAGTGCTTAATTATCTTTTTCTGGGCAAGCCTATAGTAAGTTTCCTTTGTGAAAAACTTCAAGTTCAGCAGAACATTGGGTTGGATCCAAATTGAGTCATGCTTAGAGCAGCCCCATTGAGTTATTTATTTAGAAGATTTTCAAAATGCTTAATCAAAGAGCTTTCTAATTTAAATGGGTAGCTTAGTTCTTTTGATTGGTTTATCCTGAGGGGAGATACAGTCCTTTCCACCTGTTAAACCTGCCTTTGGCCCTCTGTGTTGTTCTGGACCATTTTCTGCTGTATCCCCCTCTGCTTAACATCCAAGAAACAGTACAGCTCAATAAATCCTATATTGTATTTCCTTATCTAGTTCCTCAAGACACAAAAGTGCAGGGAGAGACAAATATTAAAGATGCTAGTATGGGGGACGATGGCACCCACTTTAAATCAGTTGTTGTGTTCTGTACTAAATCAAACGCACCCTCCACAGTGTCCACGTCACAAAATATATATATATCAGTACTTAGCACACCACTGACCACATTCTGTGACAGTTAAAGAAAGACCTGTGTACCTGCTATGTCTTTAAAGCACATTCTTTCACTCAAAGTAATTCTGGGCACTGTGGTTTATTCCTCACAGAGATGCAATTTCCAGCAATCCTTAAACAGCAGTGCCCAGAATTTATTGAGGAAAGTAATGCATTTTGCATGTACTCTAAAGGTACAATGTGTGCGCAGCTGATTGAAAGTATTTCTGAAAAAAACAAATTCTGTATGTCAGTGTAGGGCAGTGCTTCCCAAAGTGGGTGATACCGCCCCCTGGGGGAGGCACTGGAACAATTGGGGGGGTAGTAACCTCTGGTGCAATTGGGACAGGGCATTGAATAAAAATAGGGGGGCAGTGGAAGCATGAAGAGGTTGGTTTTTTTTGGAAAAACTACATGTTTCATCGTTGTTTACAACTACATCTTTATTTACTATGTTGTAGAACGTAGGTAGAAATATAGATACATAAAAGAACACAAATTTGTCACTGCACCTTTCTGTTTGTTCGTGTAAAGAAGGTGATTTCCTAGGGGGTGCTGGGTAATGTTTTGTTTTGTTTTTTTCCTGAAAAGGAGACAGTAGGCCAAATAAGTTTGGGAACCTCTGGTGTAGAACGAGGCATGCTTCCCCGTAAGCAAGCCCCATTCTGTTCAGTGGGATTTACTTCCAGGTAATAAGATCACACAACTCAAAGACTACACAGGGTTTGAATATATTTTGTCATTGCATCTTAGCACCCCCCCCCCGCACCCCCCACCTTAAATAACTTCTAATTAGGATTGCTGCAATAAATCTACAGGATCACTGTGGTGCTTTGCCCTTGTTAAACTTGCTTCTGCTGTTTTTGTAAACTAGACATAGCCTTAGGTCTAGTTTGTACATGTGTGATTAATGCTGAGTAGCTATTGATATGAGTTATGTGTTGAGAATCTGCTCTCCGGAGGGCTGTTAGCTTTCCTAACTTGTCCCTAATGGAGGAGGGAAAACTTGCCCTTTTAATATAGGGTGGACATTTGTGAATTGCTTCACAGAGATGTGTATCTTGCTAAGGTGCCCAGTTGTAAAGAAACAGACTGTGCAGGAAAGGGAATTTCAGCAAGTGCTCCTGTCAAAATTCTCATTTCTACGGGGCAGTTAAAGAGAAGGGATTCTCCTCCTCCTCTTCAAATGTTGCCCTCAGGGGCAGCTCATGACAACTGACCCCCAGTACCCTCAAGTGGCCCATTCTCCCACAGCCATGGCTGTGATCAGTCTAGATCTTGCAGGAAAGCCCGGGCATTTAACAAAGCTCCAGGATGTCCACTTTGGTGTTAACAGCGCTTGTGTGAAATAGTCACTTGCATTAGCAGGTATCGATGCTTTTTATAATGAATGAACCAGCTTGTAAGTTAAACGTTAATAACTTAATTATTCAAATACTCCTCTTTAACAGTGTGTGGTCTCTAATCTTAACTGAAAGAAGCAGTTGCTTTTTAGTACAGTTTCTTTCATGTTTTAACTTTTCCACATAAGTGTGTGTGGAATAGCTGCAGTGGTAAATGCTTTTCGAGGGTGCCTCCCCCGCCCCCCAGTTTTGTTTTAAGTTCTGTTTTAGGATTATGCCTGGTTTAAAGTTTCATTGCTCTAAATCCTCCTAGATTTATTGCAAAACACTGCTTCAGAAAAATATAATTAGCCAGAGCATTCTAAGCATTGGTTGCACAATGGTACTACATTCTGTGTATTGTTTTACAGACATGGGAAGGTTAAAATGCACATAATTACAAGGTGCCTGTTAATTGTACAGACTTGAGTAGTCACAGGAAAAGGAAAAGACTTACCGTATTCCAGAAATCTAGGTTGAGATGTAAGAATGCTTCTTGCCCTATACAGGGGCGGACTTTAGTCTTTCAGATTTCAAGTAATAACAAAATATATAAACCAACATAGCGAGTGATTATTATTATTATTATTATTATTAGTAGTAGTATTTTAACAAAGAACTTATCCATTTGCATTTTTAAAAATAGGCAGAATGAATTCTGTCTGCTTAAATAGGTTGTATGGAGGCATGGGTAAAGTTAAATGAAGTCAAGTTCTGTTCTGTTCTTGGTCGTAACCTCGAGTTTGATTGACTGATGGGAATTGTTCTGCCTAATGGCTTTATTTTTACATTTTTTTTGCCCAATAACCTTAAATATTAATTTGTTCCATAGGGAGACAATAACACATCGAAACCTTTTTTAAACCCCGCTTCCATGTTCTAGTAAAATTACAGGATTTTCCTAGTGAGTATTTGTTTAGCATATGGACTATTGGGAGGCCATGATGGTAGCCCAAGCCAAGTCTTTGAGCATTAGGTGCCCTTCTTAGTAATAGCAGTGCAGTTGTGGAAGGCGATGCCCCTAGAGGTTCAACTGGTGCCAACATTGTCCACCGTGACATGACCTGCTGAAGAACTGCCTTGTCCACCAGGTTTTAATATAGTAAGATGCTTGGATCTCAGGAAGCTGGCCAACTGTTTTTATTATTATTATTGTATTGCTGATACTGTGTTTTGTGTTAACGTTTATTGTTTTGTGTATTTACTATTGTAAATTGCTCTGGGAGAGCCAGTGTGGTGTAGTGGTTCAGAGCGGTGGACTCGTAATCTGGTGAACCAGGTTCACGTCTCCACTCCTCCACATGCAGCTGCTGGGTGACCTTGGGCTAGTCACTCTTCTCTGAAGTCTCTCAGCCTCACTCGCCTCACAGAGTGTTTGTTGTCGGGGAGGAAGGGAAAGGAGAATGTTAGCCGCTTTGAGACTCCTTCGGGTAGTGATAAAGCGGGATATCAGTGGCGTGGGTTGTCAGCACCCGGGGCAAGGCAAGTAATTTGCGCCCCCTAACCCGTGGATTTGCGCCCCCTAACCCGTGGATTTGCGCCCCCTAACCTGTGGATTTGCCCTAACCCCAGATGTTGCGCCCGGTGCGGCCGGCCCCCTCTGCACCCCCCACACTACGCCACTGCGGGATATCAAATCCAAGCTCCTCCTCCTCCTCTTAGGACGAAGGGTAGGATGCCAGTGTGAGAGAGATGCTCCTGAGGAATAATTGCAAGCGGCCGGAAAAGGGGTAAAAGGGAACCTTCACCACATCTGGAGGAACGAGAAGACATGAAACGCTGAAATAATACACGATTAAATGATTGCATCTCTCCCCCCCCCCTGTGCCCCTTATATATTATTCACAGGGAGCATAGAAGTTTTAAAAACATCCCCCCTTCTTTTAGAATAAACGTTTGTTTTATGAAACATAGGAAGAGTGACATTTGTAAAAATGCATCTAAGATAAATCTATTCTTTGGTTATTTACTTTCATCCCAGAAGGATGAAAGAATCTGAACTAGTCAAGAATCTGGTCCCTTGGTGGGCCATGATAGCTACATTATAGCATGGTCCCTAACTTCATGTTTATCAAGCAGTGTCTGATATTGGGGTGGGGGTGGGATAGATCCTTTTCTCGCTGTGTCTGCTCACTTGGAATGTAATGCATGTTCAGACACGACTGTCCTACCATTTGTAGTTACTTCAAGACTTTTATTGCTGTTGGATCTGTGCATCTGGTCAGATTTGAATATTTAGCCATCAAAATATACAGCCTCCCCCTTCCCGCCCGCCATCCCTGTTGTATATTGAAACTGTGTGGAATGCCTGTATGCTGAGCTATGCCTGTATATGGATATAATGTGTATATAATGTATAGCTACAGAGTTTATGTAGTTCTTTGATTTAAAAAAGGAGGAAAGTAAAACAAGGGAGTTCTGTTTCCATCAGAGCTTTACCTTTATGTCAGCCTTTGCCAACCTGGTGCCCTCCAGATGTTTTGGGCTGCAATTTCCATCAGCCCCAGCCAGTAAGACATGCTGGATGGGCTGATGGGTTTTGTAGTCCAAAACCTTTTGGAAGGGCACCAGGTTAACAATGGCTGCTTTAAGTTTATGAAACAGAAGCTTTTTTCAGGCTTTCTGGACACTTGCAATGTGCTGCTGTAGACTACCCCACTCCACAATTTCAATTTGCTCTCTCTGTTTCTCTCCTCCCCGTCCTTTACAGATTTGATTGAAACAGTGTACATACCGTCGGTGAGCAGAAGAGAACTTAAGAACTTCAAATCCACCGAAGTCGCTGAGTGCAGGCCTCGGATTGCCAGCATCACCGTGTCCAAGAAACGTAACTGGCTACATCAAAGTTCTCCAAGGGTGCCCAATTTGGAAAAAGGAAACTCGTATAAGAAAATTTCAAGAGAAACGCACCAGAGACAGAAATCGCCCAGCCCATTGCTTGAGCCGAAGATGCCTCACCTTTTCCCCAAACTTCTAGGGCATGAAAGCCCTAAAAGAAGAATTGGTTGCGTACGAGCTGTTGAGAATGGGGCAAGCTCTTTGGCACGGCGAAACTGTACTTTAGATTTTGGGGATGATAACGATGCAGATGATGAAGGAGAAATATGGTACAACCCTATCCCTGAAGACGATGAGCCCAATTTTCCTGACCATTTGGACCCTCAAGCCATTAATTGCAAGGTGCCTTCTGGGAATGACTTGGTTAAAGTCGTAAGGCCTAACGAAGGCCTCGCACACGTCTTAGACTGTGTCGGAAACACTCTGCCCAGGGAAATTAATGAAGTAGATGGTGTACATTCCATGGAACATTTGCAAGTACACAAGCAAAAGCCTACGTGCAGTATTCAGACTGGGTTTGCAGTGGAAGATAGCCCTACATTGAAAGGTACTTTGGGAGGTAAGAGGAGTGCAAACATTTAACCTACAGCGATGTTGTTAAATATTACATTTCATAAGGTGGTACTAGCTTTCATTTTGGGGTAAGCTGAAAGTCCCATTTCTCTGGAAGTTCAAGTCTTACGTAAGCGTTAATTCACTCATACAGCTTGATCAATGCATCTTCATTCAAAAGTGAACTGATTTTTTTAACCAGACTTACTCTTTTAGACAGTTTTATTTTCACTAGGCCTACTTTGGGTTTATTCTGTAACGTATTCTGAAACTTTCATTTGCTCATGTAGAAACATCTCTCCCAATCGTTCTTCTAGTAGGTTTGCGGAAACACTATTGTCAACCACAATTGGGAATTAGTTATATCCTACAGTAACAGATCTGCCGTTGATTTTTGTTTGCGTAGAACTGTCAACATTTTAATTTTTGTTCAGTTCTTAGAACAAACTATATAACTATATAAATTGAATATAGTTTGTATAGAACAAACTATACAAACTATATAACACAAATTGCCCATTACAACTTATTCAACATTTTTCTTAATAGTGCTGGCTATAGGGATATGCCTAACATTGTTTCTGAATTGGCTTTGTTTCTCAGGGTTGTTTTTAAAAAACAAAAACAAAAAACATGGAGTATTCCATTTTGTGTGTGCTCTTAATTTATACAACAGCAGAGTTATGCTTTTCTTGAGACATACTAGCTTTTTTGTGTGGCTTCTACTGAGTTCATTGTAATATATACTTTATTTGCAAGCTGGGAAGGTGTAAATATGACCGTTGTAGGAAATCTACATGCATTTTATGCCATGTTTCATGGATTAATTTCTTAATACATACATAGCTCCCACGAGTATTGGCAGAGGACTTCTGATAGATTAAAGTTTGTTTTTGAATTAAGGGAGATTATATAGAGGCTTTCAACTCACTGGGGAAAATTTGTTGCTTAACTAAATCAAGATTGGTTCATGATTGTGGTGCCTATAATGAACCCTGGTGAAATTGATTGCAAATCTATCCTATACTGTTCCTTGTGTCTTGAGTTAATGAATGCAGCCTTGCCTCTGTGTGCATTGAATAGTAATCACATTGAATGCAATAATTGATGAAGAGAGTCCCTGCTGTTACGTAATTGGCTTTATTGCTAAGGACTACTTAGTGATTCTTTTAATCCTGTTAAGGTGTCTACAGTTAATTTCAGTCAAAGCTGAAATGACAGCTCCTCCAGACAAAATTGTCACATAAAGGGCAGCAGGGCAAATCAATTTGTTTGTATGAATGTGTAGTACTGAGTAGCACATGCAGTTACTCTGAAGTGGGATGTAAATGTCTTCATGGCTTTCAATCCTAGCTGGTTGTTACTGTCTTCTGCCTAGCGATTTCCTAAATATTTTCCCCGCCCCCAAAAGGGATATCCTTTGGGGTGGGGCAGATGCCAGCTTATGTATAGTTTTTATGCTGAGTGTTGATTTTGAAATAATTTCCTAGTCCATAATTGACCCGTCTCCATAACAGCACAACAGATATGATTGCTATATTTCCCAGAATACCTTTTGGCAGATCTGGAATATCATCTAATCCTCCTTGTTGCCCGTAATGGGAACTAAACAGCTTAACCGATACATGCAAATGGGATTTTGTGTGGCGCCTCTTCAAGGGGACTTACTAATAAATGTCTTTAATATATTTCCAGGTTCTGATTTGCACTAAGTATGATTTTTATTGTTACTTTCCTGCAAATCAAGACAGGGCTGCCATCAAACACGCCATTCAATATCAAGCTTTGCAACAACGTAGGGAAACTTACCTTTCCTGCCATTGCTCTACATCTGACTGTTGCCGATGGGAAAAAACACAAAGCGTGATGTTGTCAGGACACGAGATAACTTTTACTAGCCAGTGCAGAAGGGTGAACTTGGCATGGTTGTGCTGTTCACAGCGAGAGTTATGCTTTGTCCATTTTTCATTCGACTCTTCTCCCTGACTTTTAAAACCAGCGAGAGGCAGATGATATACTGCCGCCCCTTTACAAAGAAAGCAACTTTCTCTTCCAACTCTGCATGTATATATCTAAACCTGGCAACAGAACCATCCCTCCTGAAGGGCTACTGAAACAGAAGTCTTGAACTGTGTGACCGCAGAAAGGCTGCATGAGTTGGCTTCTCAGTAAGCATCACATTGTTTAATACTCATCATGCTTTCTAAGGCACTCACATTTTACTGTCTTATTTTCTTGGTACAGAATTATCCTGTATGTGCTATGCCATATTTTTTTAACCATTCCAGAATTAAGCAGTAGGCCTCTCATAAGAAAAAACAGCAATCCTTAACTGCCTGCCTGCCAGCCATAGAGGAAATCTCTTTTTTAGACAATTGCAAGCTTTCTGAAAATAAGTGTCTCTCTCTTGCTATTTCCATCTTAACTATAGTGTTTGCTGCTGAGGTTTTTCGAGATAATGTTTACTGAATTATACCTAGCATCCTTAAGACTTCCTCAAATCATAAAAAAGGGAGAACAGTATTTTTAGTTCAGGAGGTACTGAAAGGAACATTATTTGCATTCCATCCTGCAGCCGAGTAGTCCATATTTAGATAAAAAGCTTTCTGTTTTTACCGTAATGCGTTGCCTTTTATATAAGAACTGCAGCTTCAGAGTTTGGAAGGCTTTCTGTATGAATGTGTAGCTGTGGGAGGAGAAAGATAAATAGCACTGCAGACTTCCTTCGAAAACAGAAGGCTGGTGCTTTTGATCACAATTTTATATAGCCAGTTTGCATTAGACCAAATGAATGTGTTTGGTCCAAGACAATAGCTGTATCCGTTTAGTATAACTGGTGGCGAGGGAGCACGTTGAGGACTCTTGAGTATTGACTTCTGGGGTTAATTTGAGTCAGCCTTTCTGCGTCTGAGCAGAGTTGTGTACATGTTGATTTAATTAGAATTGACTTGATGGATTAAATAGACTTCGATTGAGTAGATGAGATGAGATCTGACTTTATGAAGTACAGTGATTCCCATGTGATGCTTGTTGGTCTCTAGCTTTGAAAGAAGTGGGTGTGCGGCTGTGCATTTAATTGCTTCATTGCAGAAGCTCTACAACTTTTTAAAAACTAGGTAACACAAGCTCACGGGCCAACATGGCTATCTTCACTTTTTGTGTTATCTGCAGAAGGCAGTTTATAATCTTGTGTAGTTCCCCACCTCCACCCCAGGTGCCATATAGAAAAGCTTGCAGACACCTCTGTGCCAAGATGATGAATTTCAACTGACCGCAAAAGCTGCCTTTTCTTTCTCTGTTACTTGTGTGTGAGTGTCTGCACACATATTTATGATGGCAAAAAAACACCAAAGCCGACTTATTGTAGGGATTTGGTTTTTTCCAAGCGCTTGCTTTTCATTGCAAATATCTGATAATGCACTTGGAAAGAAAATGGGATGTGGCAAAGATCACAGCGGTGTTTCTGTTTGTCCCAATGAGAACTGCATAGGTGAATTCTCCATTATATAATAAAGGTAAAGGTAAAAGGACCCCTGACCATTAGGTCCAGTCGTGACCGACTCTGGGGTTGTGGCACTCATCTCGCTTTATTGGCCAAGGGAGCTGGCGTACAGCTTCCGGGTCATGTGGCCAGCATGACTAAGCCACTTCTGGCGAACCAGAGCAGCGCACAGAAATGCCATTCACCTTCCCGCTGGAGTGGTACCTATTTATCTACTTGCACTTTGACGTGCTTTCGAACTGCTAGGTTGGCAGGAGCAGGGACTGAGCAACGGGAGCTCACCCCGTCATGGGGATTCGAACCACCGACCTTCTGATCGGCAAGTCCTAGGTTCTGTGGTTTAACCCACAGCGTCACCCGCATCCCCCATTATATAATACTCCTTGATAATTCCATTCTCACTTTCAGAGTGCAGTGTGCATAAAGGACAATATACAGCAAAAGCAAAATATTTGTTCTACAATAGAGGGGGTGTTGGTTGAGAGACTGGGAGCAGAACCCGTGCTCTGAAGGACTGGGGGATTGGATTGTGCCAACCAAGGCTTCTTGTAGGGGATGGGCTTCCCTTCCCCCAGATATTTTCCTGCATCCACCCTTTCCTTCCCCATTTTCCTTGGCTGACAGCAGGTGTCCCTCCTTAACCTCACTCTTTCCTGAGCAGCTGGAGACAGTCATCCTTCTGAGGTGATAGCCATTTTAAAATAGCTGCTGCTTCAGGAGGATGGGAGGCTAGTGGCTTGAGGCACATGAGTAGAGTTTCCATTGAGGGAGTGCTATTCCAGCCTGTACTGAAGCTACATTCTGCATTTGTTTCAAGCAAAACAGCAGTCGTGCCTTCAAAGCAGAATTAGATTGACTTTGGAACAGTAATATAGTTTACGACTCCTGCGAGAAATACCTTCATGTGTTTCTGTTCAGACTTTTGCACATTCACATATCATCTGATCACTGTTCTGTTCCCCTTCACCTGTGTACACATTCTACTTTTAGCGAGGTTTTGCAATAATTTAGCGAGGTTTTACCATAAAATGGGGAAGGCACAGATCAGAGGCAGAGGGTAACTGGCTAAATGCCAGTAATGAAAGTAAAATTTAGCAATGTAAAACAAAATACCAAGCTCTCTAGACTGGAGCTTTCCAAACTGTGTCGCGACACATTAATGTGTCGGCTGCAGTGTGTCACACAAACGTTCCCCTTGCTCCTCCCAGGGCTGGAAAGGGGTAAGTTTAACCTCCGGGTTTGCTAGTTGAACTGAATTACTGTGTCATGAAATGATGCATGTCTAAAAAGTGCGTCACCAACATGAAAAGATTGGAAAGCTCTGCTCTAGACCCTGTGTGCGCAGTAAGATAGACAGGGGCGCCATCTTGGGAGAGGCTGAGGGCACCCCTTAAATTTTCAAGGAGTGGGCTGGGCCCCTCAATATTCCATGGCCTGCGATAGGCTCTGCAGAGCATCCCTGCAGTTGTGGCGGGCCTTGCGGTCTCCTCCCGCCATGTGATGTCATACACGCATGCCAGGCACCCAGTGCCTGTAACAATAGATATAGTATTGATTTTAAAAATAGCTTGAACATGCATGTAGGGCCATGAGAAGGCTTCAACCTCCTTATGGATATCATATGGAAAAGATATAACCAACTTAGACAGCTTAGCAACAGAAATGTCTCTGGCATCTACATCTGTAATAAATGGATGCCACGCTGCCAGGAAGAATTCCAGTGCTGCCCTTTCGACGTCATTTGTCACTCTAACAAATTTGGGTGAGGGGAGAGAAAAGGATTGAAGCCACCGGAAGTTAGACGGGAAAACGCCAAGAACGTTAAGATTGACTTCTCAGCTGTAATGAAGCCGAGGAAAGTTTTCTAATATCTTGGCTGGCTTTCCTAAGCCTTTGCCAGAGGCTTCTGACAGAAAGGGAAGATTGATGTTAGCAGGCGAAAGCATGGCACTGATTACTATAGAAGGCTCCAGAGCAGGCCACCAGTGGGACTACGCTGTGATTTGCAGTACAAGGGAAGCCTTTGTCCGGTTTTATCAAACACCGCATTTCTTGCGAGCTGCTGGCCAGAAAAGCACAGCAGGCGTGCTAGAAATAGTCTGTTCCCTGCAAGGAAGCAGCTTCAACAGAAGCGTAGCAACTGGGAGAAACAAGAAGATTCATTGAGGCGTTTGGAAAACAGACTTTGTGCAGCATTGTATTCTTTTAACCTTTTTTTTTTTTGGTTCTTTTTTTAAAAAATGAAGCTCCTTGTGAATTTGTATCTGGGAAGAGAGTTATTCAGCTTCCTGAAGGATTTTGATGAACTTTAACTTGTTGAGCTTCGTTTTCTAACATGAAATGTGGCATGGGTATTGAAGAATCATGCCTGCTTTGGCCTGTGTGAGTAGTCAACAGGTTTGGTATTTCTAGGCAAAGTGCATTAAAGATGTACAGTACATAGTTACTAGTAGAAATACTTGATGCGTGTTTTTTTTAATAAAAAGGGGAGGGAGGAAATCATTTTGTATTATAGTGTTGTTTAAGAATTCATTTTATTTTTCCTTCAAGCAGGAATTTTTATCACCGGAAGTGAGAATGCAGTGTGACTATTTGAACTTTTTGTTGTTGTGACTGATGGAAGTACTTCCGCAGTCCCTCTGCTCATTGTAGGTTAGGAAGTGATGGCCTAGAGGCTCAGTCTGGTCCCTTTTGCATAGCCTAGGAAACTAAGGAAAGTCTTCTTGTTATGAATCCTAACCTAACTGCTTTCTAATGACCTTTGCATGTGTCCTGGAGTGAGCAGCCGCTATACAACATAAGCAAAAGGATAAACTGAATATTTCACCTGAGTCTCTGTTGGCATGAGAGTAGGTTCTTTGGCAATGCTAATGTTACTGAATCTTCAATTCTTATTCTGTCCAAAATATGGTCGTTGCTAAAATTAGATAAATAGGCATTTGTTAACCTGTTGGTCTATGAAAGGCTCATGAGAGAATTTTGTTAGTTTTGGAAGCATGCTGACTTCTGAGGTGTATGGGATTTTTGGATTGGGGCAGTGGTGGTGGAAGGGTTCTTTGTAACGTAATCACATGTACACTCAATAGCTGCTGGTCCAAAATATCCAGATGAAATAACTTTGTAGTGGAGCACCTGTCTTGTTAACAGCTTCTTGTGAAGTTGCAGCCTCAGTAGAGTCTGCTCTGATAACAAAAATTAAGAAGCGGTTGGTAGCAGATGCTGCTAAAGAGAAACTGTCAGAAAGACAGTAATATATTCTAGAATCTCACCTGACCAGTTCCTATGAATTATGACCAGTTCTGTGAATTCGCCAGTTGTTGTGAATTGTGAAAATGTGAATTACGTTTTTGATATAGCTCTGTAAATCCAAAGAGAGAAAATCGAAATAAAGCCACTGTTTTTCTCTCTCAGTTTAGAGAGAGTGGTTCGCACTAACCATAGTTTAGATTCCAGATTGCTGTTTGAGCTCCCAGCATATGGGCCAACTTTTTTAGAGATACATGCCTGCTTTTACTTTTCATCTTGTCAGCAATCTTGTTTCTTGGTGCAAGAGCTTCCAGAGGTAGCATAACAACTATGGTCAGTTCAAAAATTTCACAGCACAGTGGTTAGCTGAAACATATTCTATGGTTTCGGATTCTAGTTTGCTGGCTGTTCTCAAACCATGCTTTGCCAATTGAGACTTTGCACTAAAGTAACTCACAAGGAGAGCAGGTGCTTTTGTTTTTCGTTAACTACAGATTGTTTTGTCAGAACCCAACAAAAACCATGCACCGTTTATCTTACTTATTTGGAAAACTTACAAACTGCTAAACATGAGCAGATATCATAGTGATGTACAATAGTAAATAAGAGAACTTGAAGGCTCTTTGCTATTTTCTGATTGGATTCAATCATATACTGGCAAATTCAGCTTGTGAAATCAAAGCTGATTTGGAAGCTTCTTGTGCAACGAAACTGCTTCCTCAAAAGCTCAGACTCTTTCTGATATGGAAAGTGAATGAAAATGCAATGGAAAGTGTGGTATAACTTTTGCTTCATTGCAACGTTTTCCAGGCTCCCTGGGGAAAAATCTAAATGCTGATCATTTACCGGTAATCTTTCTGCAAACAAATCAGGATGAACCCTCAATAAACAGGTCATTTGGAAAAGCCAAGGCAGATAAAAATAATTTTACTGGAGAAATTAGGTGTTAGGAAGCTGGCTTATTTCAGCAAACCATAGTTAAGATTAACCATGCTTTAGAGGTCATATTACTCCAAACCCTGTAGTTAGTCAAAACAGAAGCCAGAGCTTCCGATCTACTCCTCAAGACTCACCTAGGCTTACCGTAATAAAGCTTAATTTGTTATGATGCCCTCATGCAACCACAGGATGCAGGGCTTCTGATTAATGCTCAGTTTTTCTTCTCCTGGCTATGATAATTTTTTTTTTAAAAAAAAGAACAGTCATCCTGGATCAGCACGCAAGCTGGTAATCCTTTGCTGAATCCACTGGATGCTTTCTTAATTCCTAGGTGACTATCACCTGGGAGCCAGCAGCTTTCCATGACACACAGAAAGGGGCATTGTGCAAGAAAGGAAGAGGGCACTTTGGGGCTTGAAGAAGCAAGGCAAGTTAGAACTGTTAAAAGACTTCCAAAAGCATTCCATCTCCACCCTGCCCATCAGAAGCAGAGGGGGACATGGTTGTTTGACAAGAGGGAGCAAATTATGCTCAAACAGGATGCAGCTGTTTAAAAGATGCAAGTTCTAGAGCAAAGTTAAAAAAAGGTAAAGGGACCCCTGACCATTAGGTCCAGTCGTGACCGACTCTGGGGTTGCGGCGTTCATCTCACTTTATTGGCTGAGGGAGCTGGCGTACAGCTTCCGGGTCATGTGGCCAGCATGACTAAGCCGCTTCTGGCGAACCAGAGCAGCGCACAGAAACACCGTTTACCTTCCCGCTGGAGCGGTACCTATTTATCTACTTGCACTTCGTGCTTTTGAATTGCTAGGTTGGCAGGAGCAGGGACCGAGCAACAGAGCTCACCCCGTCGCGGGGATTCAAACCGCTGACCTTCTGATCGGCAAGACCTAGGCTCTGTGTTTAACCCACAGCGCCACCCACGTCCCAGAGCAAAGTTAGGTCCCCTTTAATTTTCCATTCTTTTCCAGTGGCTCAACCTGGCAGACAAGGCACAGGAGTCTTTTTTCCCCAAATGACTTGCTTGCACAGAGCAGTTGCATTCAGGAGTCTCTTCTTCTGAAAGAAGCTAAATCAACAAATCTGAGAAGGCAATGCAGAGAGACAGAACAGTACATAACCAGGCAGGGATCGGTTAATTGTTCCTAGGCAGATTCTTAAGGGAAGGATGGGGCAGGTCCCTTGTGTGGTTCTTCTTTTGGCAGAACAAGGCAGAAAAGTACAGTCCATAGGTCAGAGCATGTTGTAGGTGCATCTGATGCTCTGCGTTGCCCTGAATAATACCACACACAGCTTTTTAGGGTCCTGGCAAATTAGTAGCGTCTTAAATTAAAGTATCCTTTCCCTTCATCTTTAATATGTCCCTTTCTTCTTTCCCCCACCCCTGCAAAGGTCCTGGGATCTTGTCTGCAAGCAAGTCTGAGATGGGAGCGGCAGAAGGTTCTCCTCCGAGTCCTAACCCTTTGAAGAAAGGTGGTTCGATAAACTGGTCCTTCCCTGACAAAATAAAATCCCCGAGAACAGTGAGGAAACTTTCCATGAAAATGAAAAAATTGCCAGAGCTGAGCAGGAAGCTGAGTGTCAAGGGAAATTCAAGCCATAGTAGCACGGACAATTCTTCGTTGCTTAAGAATAACTGCCAGGTCATAGGTCACGGGTCGCTACCTTCTTCCGGGAACATCACGGCAGCAGCCAGCAGGAACGTCATAAGCCGGTACCATCTTGACAGCAGCGTGTCCTCTCAGCACAACTACAAAAAGAAAAGCAGTGGCAATTCGAAATCCTCTAGCAAAGGGGGCTACCTCAGCGACGGAGACTCTCCTGAGCTTATAACAAAATCAGGGAAGCACGGCCTGGAAAGCCGGGCTGGGAAAGGAGGAAAGGAAGCATTCCCAAGCAGCAACGGTAGTAAGGCGGAAATAGACATTGACGCTTTCAGGCACTACAGTTTCTCCGACCAACCTAAATGTTCCCAGTACATATCTGGACTCATGAGCATCCATTTCTATGGCGCGGAGGACCTGAAACCACCAAGGATGGACTCCAGAGACGTCTTCTGCGCCATTCAGGTAGATTCGGTAAACAAAGCGAGGACTGCCTTGCTGACTTGTAGGACGACCTTTTTGGACATGGATCACACTTTCAACATAGAAATAGAGAACGCCCAGCATTTGAAACTGGTGGTCTTCAGCTGGGAGCCCACACCAAGGAAAAACCGGGTCTGCTGCCATGGGACGGTGGTCCTCCCTGCTCTTTTCCGGGTGACGAAGACCCATCAGTTGGCAGTAAAGCTGGAGCCCCGAGGTATTATTTATGTCAAGCTGACCCTCCTGGAGCAGTGGGAGAATTCTCTCAATGGACTAGATGGAGAAAGAGAACCGGTAATGTTTGGAGTAGATGCTCGGAAGGTTGTGGAGAAGGAAAACGTAGGCTTGATGGTGCCCCTGTTGATGAAGAAGTGCATTATAGAGATTGAAAAAAGAGGCTGCCAGGTAGAGTTAATTAAAAATAACAACCACTGCATTCTTCTGCATTTAATTTTTGCTGCTTAGAGCATTACCCTTATTTATTTACTTTTGCTATAAGTAATGTTGTCTTTCTTGGATGCACCATATCCTTCACTTCCTTAGTTTGGGGTAGTACACCTGCATTGCAGTGGGATGAAGGCTGCTCTCTCCTGCTCTTTGCAGTCATGGAGACATGATGTGTTTTTATGATACAAGAAGCGGAGGGATAAAAGCAGTCTGCCTTCTGGAACGCCAACAAAGCTATTGTGGGTCTAAGTTTCCTCTGGCCTCAGGAACTTCCAAACCTGGAATATGGTGGTAGTGAAATTAATTGGGGGTTTTTTGTGCTAATCTAAACAAAACTGAACAAACAAAACAGCTAGTTTTTACTGTCCCAGTGTGGAAGATGAAGTTGTAGTAAGCAGTTTTGATGGATAGATTCCTCACAGGGCAAGTTTAAATGTTCTATTGCTTTTATGGGAATTACAGTCATCACATGATAAGCTGAGAGCATGTAATTGCTATCAGAGGTTATTGCGTCCTCTGGTCATAATGGGATTATTGAATTTCCAAGAGTGGAGAGAGAGAGAGAGATTTCTCTCCCTGTGGCTTATTTATTAAGCCTTTTATGGGTTCCTAATAAAGGAGCCTTTGGGGCAATTTTCTAAACAACTTTGCTACATATAGCCTAAAGATGTTTTTGCCTACTGGCTGACTATCTATGTAGAAAGCATTCATTGCCTCCAAAGAAGCAAACTGATGTCCTTTGTAATTTCAGCTTATTTTATCACCTGATACTAATTTCCAGGCTTCCAACAGTTTGACTCCACCCCCAAAGGCACACCCCTCCATTGTCTCCCGAGACAGATGGATGCCAACAACATTAATTTACTTTGTTATATCTCTGGCAGAGTACTCCGTAGAATATTGCTAACCGTTATGTCTTTTTCTAGCGAAAAACTCGTACTGCATGCCAATGATACAATCTGCATGTCTCTCAGCATCTTTGGGGGTCTTGCATGAATATCTTGATGCTTCTACTGGGCTTACTGAAAACTGTGTTTGTGCCTGGTATTTAACTTACAACCTTCGTATTCCTTAGGTGGCAAACCCGTGCCATGTTGTAAGGTTATGATTTTGCTTCTAGGTTGTAGGCCTGTACCGTTTATGTGGCTCAGCAGCCGTCAAGAAAGAGCTTCGTGAGGCATTTGAGAACGATAGCAAAGCAGTTACCCTCTGTGAAACCCAGTACCCAGATATAAATGTGATAACAGGTAAATAAAATTAAAAACCTTGTTTGTTTGTTTTTTGAAAAAAGGAAGAATATGCTTAAAATGTCTGTCAATGTCAATGTGAAAATTATTTTCATTTCGGTAGTCTACAAGTGGAGCCATAGATATCATTACAGCGGTACCTTGGTTGTCAAACTTAATCCGTTCCGGAAGTTTGTTCAACTCCCGGAACCATTCGGAAACCAAGGCGTGGCTTCTGATTGGCTGCAGGTGCTTCCTGCGCTCAATCGAAAGCTGTGGAAGCTGTGTCGGATGTTCGGCTTCCAAAAAACATTCACAAACCTGGAAGTAAGTGTTGAGATTTCGTGGAATTTTGGGTCTTCAACTTGGACAGTTCCTCAGTGCTCATCTGCTTAGGGATTCCTGATCAGGGCTGGTTCCCATTTATCTGATGAGAAAGAGCTTTTGTCACAACATTCTGTGTATGTATGCTTTACAACAGAAATGGGAAAATGCCCAGAGTAAGTAGTTGCATTGGCTGTGTAAGGCAGGGATGAAGCTGACGTTTTTAAAATAAAGAGTATCCTTTTTGTTTTGTTTTTTTAAGAAAGCAGAAATGCTCAGGACATAATCAACAGAACCCTCTAACTTCCCTGACCAGTAAGAGCCAGCTGAGAAAGGGGAGGAAGAGAGCTCCATTTTATGCTGACCATGCATAGGGCAGGATTATGCCATCCGAACAATCCTGGGTGTTATTTTTTGGCTGGGTTTGGGGACATGAAGGTTATATCTTACAGCTATTTCATCTTGTTATTTGCCAAGGCCTACTCCCACCCAGGATCCAAAATGGACATGGCTTGGAGAATGTAGTATCAAACAGAATTGCTCAGATTGTCCTTCAAGTTTGGCTTAGGGTAGAACAAAATTAATATATTTTGACTTATTTTGCTGCTGGAATTGTCCTCCCCAGGTAGTTTTCAGGGGTCATGAAGCCATGGGAATACTGGAGGAGATTTTAGAGCTGCTTTAGGATTTAGCAACAAGGACAACTTTTATGACATCGAAATTGCTTATCTTGGGGGGTGGGGTTTAACTGCACACTTCATGCTGGTGCCTGTAACAGTCTTGTTTAAAAGAGCAAACTGGAGGGGAATTTTGGTCAGAGAAGTGAGGGGGGGAGGGAATGAGCCCTTAACCCTTTCCTCACACATCATCTTGCTACTTCAGTTCAACCTCCAAGTGTTAGCCCCGCAAGGTTCAAAGTGTGTATTTACTAGGGCCTGTTTGACTAAAGTGTCTAGGCAGTGCTGCACCTGTCCATTATTAGTTCAGCAAAAATTGCTGAAATAAAATATAGCAATTCTGAGCATCACCTCTGGTGTAGATGAATCTGAATACCTTGCTTGGACTGTCTTGATTCATCTCTTGAAATCTCCGATTAAGCTTTCCCCTCAGCTGAATAAAAATGCTCATGGATTCATTTTTATGGAAAATTCCTCTTTGTGCTCCTTTTCCATCTTGGATGACAGCGAGCCTCAAGTGTGGAATTTCCTGTGGGATGGACAGTTTCAAGCAACGCCATCTGAATTACAGCCGTTTTGAGAATAGAATGTCTCTTTCAATCTTGTCTCTCTTGATTTGAGCTGCTGCGGCTGCTCTGCTTTCATTTGTGTGCACAGGCTAGGCTGTGCAGTAATGAGAACATAGAAGACTCAGGTCAATAGTCCCATCTAGTCTAGCATTCTGTTTCCCATCATAAGTCAGGCAGAGGTCTCTTGGAAGCTTGCAAGGAGGGCAAGAAATCAGTAGGTCTTGCCTGTTGCGTTTCCCCAGTATCTAGTATACAGAGGTACACTACCTTGTAACGTGGAGGTTTCCTTTAGCAATCATGGCAAACAGCTGCTCATAGACCTATCCTGCATTAATCTGTCTAAAACGTGGAATGCATGAACAGTGGTTGGAGATGATGGAAGTTGTAGTCCAACAACATCTGGGGTGGGGTCCACAGGTTCCCCCCCCCCGGTATAATGCTTCTTTTAAAATAGCCATCTAGGCTAGCATCCACAGCATGATTATATATTACATTTAAATGTGGTTTTGTTTTTGAGCATTGGTGAAAATTCCAGTTACAATCATACTTTAGATCTCAAATGCCTTGGCTCCCGAACAAATCGGCTCCCAAACGATCGAAACCCGGAAGTGCGTGTTCCAGTTTTGAACCATTTTCAGAAGCCGAACGTCTGCCGTGGCTTCTGATTGGCTGCAGGACGCTCCTGCAGCTAATCGGAAGCCGTGCCTTGGTTTTCAAATGGTTATTCTGTTCAAGAAGTAAGGTACGATTGTACTTCAACTCTCCAGCAAACATTGCAGTGCCTGTATCCTTCATTTTGGTAGCAGCCCTTTTTAAAAAAGCCAAACGAAAAAACACTGTTCCCCAGCTAATGACAAATTCCAATAATGCCTGGATCAAGTTGAGTGTGTGACTGCTGAATGGTTAGTTTTTAAAGCCCAATGCAAGGCTGGTAAGATGTGTGTGTTGTTGTTGAGTTCATAAGAATATGAGCTTTCACTTTTTTTTTTTTTTTAAAAAGGACATTTTTCCAGCTCTTGTTGTCGTTAGTCAAAAGCCTAAATGAGCCTCAGCAGCACCTGTTGAAATTGGCTGGGAGCTCATGAGAAACAAAGAGGAATAATAACTCAATGGGTAAAGACAATGCTGTCCGCATGCAGATGTCCACAGGTTCGGGGTACCTGGCATCTCCAGCTAAAAGGAGCAGGGCTGGGGAAATATGCTCCCTGAGACCTTACAGAGCGTTGCCAGCCAAAGCAGACAGCACTGTGGGTTAGCCAGGCCGCCAGTCTGACAGTACGCACAGTGCTGCTTGCCAGCATGTGTTTTAACTCGTAAGCCCTGCAACACTTCAGATAAGGCTTCAATAGATGAGAGCAATAATGGCTGTCTGTATACGCTGTAACAGAAATCCAAACCGGATGCTTCTTAAGCAAAATCAGAATCCCCTTCTCAGAAGAAGAGTGCTGGTGGACTCCGGTTTTTGAAAGGTTTGTTTGTTTTCGGACAAGATCAGATACAATGAAGCAGGTTTCAGCCGTTTTTGCTTTGCCACGGCAAGGGCGGCACTGCCCTCTGGTGAGGAACTAGATTCCTCCCAGCGTTGAAACCGCAGAGTTGGGTTGAGGCTGCCCTGCACAGGGGAGAAGCACTTGGACACAAAATTTCCCGTGTAGTACTTTTGCCAGCAGCATACTCTCCCTGCCGACGCTGGTGGGAGGGTTGGCAGAAGGTGGACTCGCGACTACCATTTCGGGCTTGGCCAACCAGAAGTTGTTGACCACTGTGATAAAGAGAAAGGGAAGGACAGACATAGAAATGGGAGGTGTTCATTGTGTTAGAAGGGTAGTAGGAACCAAAAGGGCTAGTGGTAACCAGGGAAACGCAACAGAGGCTCATACTTTTCGTTAAAGCTCATCTTGTGACTCCTTTAAAGGTCAGGAGAATTCAACTCTCCATTGAGTTATTAGCTTTCAGCAGGCACTTTGTAGGCATTTGCCACCGTGAGGGCTAGAAACCTGTCCTACAGCTTTGAAGGGTATGACTATTTGGGTGCTAACTCCAAATAGCAAATTCTGTTTTTAGAAGATACGTATTTACTGATTTGGATGGTGCAAACGGTATATCAGTGAAATGGGTGCAATTTCACTGCTGGGATTGAGGACGGTTTTAGTTCTTAACATTTATTATTTTGAGGCTGATGTGTACATGTGTATGATAAAACACATTGTTCTTGTTGAAAGTATTTTGTTGAAACCTCAGCATAAATCGTAGTTCTTTTAAAAGCTGATTCGTATTTGATGCTGCTCCCCCCATTCCCACTTTTTAATTAACTGTGGGGTGTCCCCAAGACTCTAAAATGCAGTCTTTTGCTTTGAAAACTCCAGTTGGTCGAGGAATGTGCATTTAATTATTAAACCTCAACTGAGGAATGCTCCTCTGGCTGGCAAGCAATTAAATGCACATGTGATTTAGAATAATGTGTTCTCCTGGGTTTGGAACCTGGTTGGTTTCTGACACTGCTGCATCATTTCTGCTTCCAGCCATGTGAATTCTCATCTTGGAGTAAAGCATGTCATACGCTTAACAGTTCAGTGGGTCAGAAAAATGGGAAATTAATGAGGTGGATTGGGGGAGGTGTGTGTTTTCTGCTTGCTGCCTAAATTAGTTCTGTGTGGACATTGGTGTATCAAGAAAAACGCAGCTGTCAGGAGAGGCAACTCCATAAAAATAACTGCCGTCTCTTACAGAGCTCAGCTAGTGAAAGGATTTGGAAAGGGGATGTGGGTCAGAGGGCTCACAAGTTATTCTGTTCAGGAATTAAGCAGGAGAAAGTGTTTTGAGAAGGAAATGCCAGGTTACTCTGTTGCATAGCTCAATGCTGATGCTATGAATAGACATTGCAAGTGGTGCCTCTGTAACTGAATGTGTTTAAAATACAGGACAGATTCCTTTCCTATCAGTTGCATAGGAGCTGTCTGCAAAACTTTTTTTTTAAACCATTCTGGTGACAGAATTTGATATCTCCACCCCACCCTGTTTCACTATATTCCCAAACCATGATTTACAAAGACCAGTTTCTATTTGGTTCCACTGCTTGTCGAGGTTGTAAATTTAGGCCTACCTAGACTTGAAATAATTGTGTGAAATGCATCCCGTTGGCTTGCAAAGTAACCATCAAACCCTCCTCACTTTACTAGCAAGGTTTGAAGGCTCTTGCGTCAGATGGGCCTCTTAGGAGCTGTGGAATTCATAAAGAGCTCTTTAGTGTCATGTTGTGATTAAACAATTAGCCTTTACATTCTGGCTGGTTCCAATATTCCTTGACATCAAAATTATGTAGTCTTTAGGGCTTTTTCAGCAGCGCGCCCCCCCTTCCCCAAACAAAGAGTGAGAATAGAATCCCTCACTTTACTCTTAAGGATTTTTGCTCTTAACAAAGTCTTCAATTAACACAGTTCACATTACAGTTGGGTCATAGGGCAGGATTTGTGGTAGGCACACTGAGGCTTGCAACAAGTCTTGCTTTGTTAAGGAACACTCAGCAGTGGTATTTCTGTCGTGGTTCGAGGATTAGCAAGGCCTTTATTTGGCAGATACTTAAACTGGTATCTCGGCTTCCTATTTTCCTTTGTTTTCATTCTACATTAAATGGTGCTATTTATTGAAGAGCAGGCTGTGCTTACCTAGTTGGGCCATGAGTTATGAACAATACAAAAAAGGTCCCGTGCACCACTGCATTCGCCCCACCCCACCCCAGTTAAAACAACTGAGCTGCCATTTTAAGAGTTTATAAAGTTAGGTGCTTGGATTTCTGAGCCTAGATACTTGGTAGCACAAAACAAATATATTGGTTGCCATTTGGGGTATTCCTAAAAAGGGGAGGGAGTAGTTTTAAAGCTTGTATGGTTGCAGGATTTTGTGTTGGGGATGCAGTTTGTTTTAACTTGACTGCTTGACTTTAGTTTCTCAAAACAAAATGTTGGGGCCTGAAATGAATAAGGTTACATGATCTACAAAGCAAACTATACAAAGTGTCTGAGACCTCACTATCTATCTCGGAAAGTTGTTTGTCTTCTTCTGTTCACTTGGCATTTGGACACCACTAAAGATACCATAACCAGATTTTGCATGCTGGTTGGTTCCTGAGTTAAAGGAGCATATATATTTTTTTGTATCTTTGGACACCATTTTCAAGCAAGATGGTTGACTGAACCTTTCAAAAGTGTGCTTATTTTAACTACTGATTTTAAAACTACACTTTAAAAAATTCAAGAGATGCCAGGTATTTCTGCTAGTATGAAATACTCTTGCACAGGGATGTGATGCTATGTATTTGGCATCCGGATTTATTTTTGCACAAGTACCTGTTATATTGAAATTAGCATTTGCGCTCATCATTCTACGTTTCCTGTGGTGGCTTTGCATTAGAAGGGGGAAAACCTAGTGTGATAGAATATTGCTGGTGTTTGGCATGTTACTTATGTGAAGAGAGGGCAAGGGTAGGGTTGATTGCTTAGCTCTGTTTCCTGTATTGCATGGCTTCTCCTGCCTCCACCATGTCTGCCAAAGCTTACTCAGTGAGGAACAGTCAAACATGTGGAAGCTGTGTGATGTACATAGTGAAAGGTCCCTGTTGCAGAAGCTATGGCAATCACAATGCACAGCCCTGCAGCACCCATCACCACATTTAAAACTCTGTACACTTGACTAACAAGAGTAAAGAGACCTATAGACAAGAAACTGTTCTAAATTGTAGCAGAGGAATTCAGAAGTTGCTAAAAAAACAAACAAACCCAAAAACCCTCTATTTTGGGTTTGTGGGTGAAATGTCCGTTGGCTCCTTGATGCAGTTTCTTTTCCACAACCACAACACATTCCACACTCCTGTGGAAGATGGCATCATAGGTCCCAGTCTACAGATGCAACAGGACGAGGCGGTAGAATTGATGGTATCATTTCAGACCAGAGGTTGCTAGAAATGGGGGGATTATATTTTTAAATGTTCCAATGTGTTGAGAGCTTGCTTCAAGTTGATCAGCACAGTAGGCGAAAAGGTAGACTAGAACTCTTCTCCTCAATGATTTACTTTCATATTTCCATGGAGGTATGTGTTTGGGTTTTTCTAGGGGGTGGTGGAGTTCGGTAGAGGAGTGGTTAAAAGCAGCATGCTCCACTTCTAGCTTGAAGCACGATATAATCCATTATGCCACCTTGTTCTTCTGTGGGTATAGACCCAACCACAGTGTAAAAAGTTCTAAACGCAAGATTCATTTTCTTCCCTTCAGCCCGGCTGATCCTCATTTTGCTGCTTTAGGTTTGAGCAGCTGCTTCAGGCTGTAAAGATTTCTCTCCCTAGGGTGTGGTTTTTTGTGTGAGCACCAATTCTGGGCTTTGAATAGCACCACAATGGTAAAGTTAACACAGTACTTTTTCTTCTGCCAGTATGTAAGAACTGGTACTACAAGATTTCCTGATATGGTGAGTGGTAGTCTTGAAAGGGCCATAGCTCAGGGGATAGAACATTGGTTTTGCATGGAGAAGTCGCCGAGTTCAGTCAGTGGCATCCCTCACTAGTGCTAGGAATGTCCTCTAGAGCAGTGTTTCCCAACCTTGTGCCTCCAGCTGTTTTTGGACTACAATTCCCATCATCCCTTGCCACTGGTCTTGCTAGTCAGGGATGATGGGAGTTGTAGTTCAAAAACAGCTGGAGGCACAAGGTTGGGAAACACTGCTCTAGAGAGCCACTGCCAATTATTGTAGACAACACTAAGGACATGGACTCAGTATAAGGTATCTCCCATGCTCCATAAGAGTATTGCACTATCAAAGAAGGTAAAGCAAAATGGGAAAACAGAATATGCAGAAAAGGAAAATGTCCCAGTAATTGCATTCTACCCTGAATGTCTAGTTCTAAGATTATTGGAATTCTTTTTGGCATAACTCATCGGACGTTGAAATGGAAAGTGTTATAGTGTTGTGACAGCTTCCCCGTATTATTTAATTATTAGATACTATTTTCTTTTTGGCCATCCATCCATTAGCAAACATTGAATACAGAATTCGTGAGGGAAGGTTTAAAAATCGGAATTAGAAATCATTGCGAGATCTGAGAACTGGAATTATTTGCAGGATTTTATAATATGCAAAATGGGCCATTTGTAACACATGTGCTTATGCATACATGCCTTGGGATATATGCTCATACATACATGTATTGAGGTTCTGGGATGTTCTGGGAGTGGTACCCTTGTGCTTTGTACATATGCTCACAGTGTGTGCAGGGAGGTGTCTGCTGGCGTCTGTCGTTGCAGTTTGTTCATTGCACCATGTCTGCATCTCTTCTGAAGGTGTTCTCAAGGACTATTTAAGAGAGCTGCCTTCCCCCTTGATAACCAAACAACTCTACGAAGCTGTGTTAGATGCCATGGTGAAAAAGCCCTTGAAAATGACAGCGAATGGATGTGATAATAACCCTGGTGATTCTGAGCATACAGTGGCTCTCTTGGATTGCCTTCCAGAAGTGGAGAAGGTAAGTATCGTTTGCTGGTCTGATGTAGATGGTATATTAAATTCCAAATCCGTTTTAAAGAAAACAGATTGCGTCTTGACCTGAGACAAATGGACTCTTCCATAAGATGTTGGACTACATGAATCATACAACAGGGGCGTCTGAAAATATTGCTAAGCGGGTAGTTAGATCAGTCTAGTGAACCCATTCTTATTCATGGCAATACTAAGCTGTTTTTGTCTTTGCATTGCTGGGTTTCTATGATGCTAAATAGTGTTAGCTGACCTTCTGTCCAGATTTATGTTGGCATTGCTGGAGGTGCAACAGCAGAGATCATTCCATGTGCAAATTAAAGGTTTAATTTTATTGGTATTAAAGTCAACTAGTCGAGAGGATAGGTGGAGCTGTTGCTTAGCAACCAGGCTGAGAGTGGCATGATGTTTGCTGAGGTAGAATGTGGTCCAGTTGACTATGTAGTTCTGAAGTCGCTTTTCTCTGTGTGGCTCCCTCTGCACTATAAATTTAAAGCAGTAAACGTGCTACTTTAAACAGTCAGGACTTTTCCCAAAGAATTATGGCAAACTTAGGTTTTTTGTTTTTGTTTTTGAAATATTTTTATTAGCTTTCAAATTATTATGGAGCCACAGAGATTGCTAAACTATAACAGAAAATTCAATAATATATCCACCCTAAGGACCAGGACATACAGAACCTAAACAATATTAAATAATGGCATCCAGTCTGAAATCATGACAACCATATTTCTCTAGACTGCATGGGGAGAGATGCCTGTAAATCTGAAATTAAACTGTGTGAAATTTAATTCCACCACAGTGATTAGAATGATCAAAACCTTCGTTTTTTTAAGGGTGCTGGGTATTGTTAAGAGACCACTATTCTCACAGACCTACCATTTCCAGCGTGGAAATCCTTCTCAAATAGATCCATGAACTCTGATAATGCTTCTTGTTTGCCTGGATGGGGTGTGTGTGCTAGAGATGGATGTGCGAGTGTGTTAGGAAACTAACCTGCAGACTTGGCATCTAGATAATATAGATTGCAAGTGTCCTGCAAGAAGGTTTGTGTTCTGCTACTGTCGCCATGCCCCCAGTAGTGAGCAAAGCGAACTTTAGACTGCAGATGTTTAAAAACATCTGCTAAGCACAGCAACTTAATGCTCCATCTTAGCAGATCATTTCCATGTAAACAGAGGGCCTGGGAGCCAAAGAAAGAACATATACATGGCAGCAAACAACACCTGCAGCTACAGCTCTGCTTTTAATTATTTGTTTATTTTCTACACAGTTCCCACTACCAAAGAGAGAAACTCAGTTTTTTTGGGGGGGAAACACTGAACAGTGGCTTTGTCTTCCACAGTGGAAAATAAAAAAGCAAATCTCCCAACAGTTCTCTCTTAGGCATGCATGGCCCCTTTTAGATCCCCATGCCGGCAAAAGCAGATTTGGCAAGCGCTGTGTGGTTGCTTTCAAATAGTAATTTAAAAACGGTAAAGTGCTGCATTTTGTTTATGAATGAGATGGTGCGACGTCTGTGAGTGACTGAAAATAAACGAAAGGCGAGATCGTTCAGCAATGCTGATGGAAAGGCCCATTGATTTTGAGCAAAGCCGAACACTGTGAATGTTTAACCGACAGTCAACAATAATGCGTGTGCCTGTTCTGAATATATCAGGAGACAATGATTTTATTGACTTGCTAAGCTGCCACGTGTTGACTATTTTCCCCCGGACCACTGTAATTTTCAAGCACCTCTAACGAAAGACTGCTGCTTAATTAATTTCACACACAGCCAGCACAAGTGGGCATTCTAACCTTCCCAGTGAAGGAAACCAGCTGTGCCATTTTATACTCGGGCAGCTAGACAGGGGAACTTTTTCCCCCTACGTTGAGTTACTTAATCCCAAAGCTTTATTTAAACAAATAATATTTATGTTTTCCTCCGGCATCTTACCCTTTCCTTATCCAAGAGGGGGCCAAGAGGCAGAGATGAGGCAGGCTGGTGCTGAAGCCCACCCTCCTGCTGCAACCACCTCACCTCCCTTCTGGTCTCTCAGAACCCAAAGAAGTACGAAGAGGGTGGAGCAAAGACATGCAAGATGACAGAGCCTCAGACTGCCTGGGGAAAAACTGGGGGAGGAGGCGACTTAGGGAGCTGGGGGAAGACATGGACCTTGAGTCCTTGCAACTGCCACATTGGGGCAAGATCTACCAGGAAGTGTTGTTGTGCTCACTAGGCCTGGCCTTCGGAGCGTGTCTCCTTGAATGAAGAGAGTTAAATTTACTGCCACCGTGTGAGTTATCGCTGACACCCACCCTGACAAAAAGGATGATTGTAGTCCCACAACATCCTGGAGGGATACTGGCTAGGTGAGTTCTGTGGTGGAACTCTCACATGTTGCTGCTGTTGGCATAAGAGAAAATTATGTGATGATACCAGTTGGAGAAAAGGAGACACCTGCAAAAGGAAACCATGCATGCTGTGGTAGATTATTGCTCTGGTTTTTGCTATCGTGATGCCCACTGCTGAAGAGCCAAGTGGTGAGGCAAAGAGCCCCCTGCAGTCTGCCCTATGGGCTGCTGTGCCAATAAAACAGTTCCTTGATAGCTAAAGCTTCACTTTGAGACTGAATGTGTTTTACAATGCTTCCAAAGAGCAGTGTGAGCATAAAACATACTAAAGATTTTTTAAACTGTAACTAAAATGGCCCATCTGTGACTGATTATGCACCCAAGTATGTGATGAAGCACAATTCCATGTTTATGTGGAAGCAAATCCCACTGTTTTCAGCTAGGCTTATTTCCAAGCAAGTGTGCTTAGGACTGCAGTTTAGGGCTCTTTGGCAAATTGTTCCTGAAGAAGGAATTACAGAACTCAGAGCAGCTGTGAAAACACCAGTTATCTGCACCCTTCTACGTGGCACACAAAAAGGTACTATCGAAAGGTTATCTTCTGTTGACTGTTGGCATCGTGCATAAATGACGATATTGTGGCTATGTGAAAAGGCCCGATTCTTCAAGAGGATTAGAAACAAAACAAAAACCCTCTTTCCCCCCACCAACCTGAAGCTAACTAACTCAAATTATTCCCCACCCCCACCCCATTTTTTTTTAATTCTTAGGCTACTCTAAGGATGCTGTTGGACCATCTGAAATTGGTGGCTTCGTACCATGAAGTAAACAGAATGACATGCCAGAACTTAGCTGTGTGTTTTGGGCCTGTGCTACTGAGCCAGCGGCAGGAAACCACCAATCACAACAACAGAGTTTTCACAGATTCAGAAGAGCTTGCCAGTGCCTTGGATTTCAAAAAACACATAGAGGTTTTGCATTACCTCCTCCAGCTGTGGCCAGGTAAAAGTCTTAAAGGAGCATATCTGGAAATAATTTAACTCTTTATTTGCAGAGGGGGAGCTGTGTTGGGCTGTAATCCAAACCCCCACGCTGGGTTTAGGAGGGAGGCATTCCTAGGCTCACTTCTGCCAGCTCAGCTGGTTCCCCACCGGTTTGCCCAGTGGATAGCCCTCAAATGGGGAATTCCAAGGGCAGGGCAGTGTTGAGCCAACCCCGCTAGAGCCCAGGCTGCTCTCAGGGCCGACACTGGCCAGCAAAAAGCCTGATGCAGCCTGCAGGGCCTCAGTAGCAGCAGCTGTGACAGATTTGGATTGCAGTCTTAGTCTGTTGCTGCAAAAAACCAAACAAACCAGAGTGTCTTAGCACATTTATTACGGCTTAGCTTTTGCAGAGTAGGGACCACTTCATCTGATGCATGAAGCATTACCCTAAATGGGCAAGTATAGGTACATATATATGTAGAGAAGGAAACAGTATTATAAGCAATGAGGTCAGGGGCAAATGAAAATCACAAATTACATAGTGTGACAATTACATTAAAGTCAAAATGTATGTAACATTGTAACAAGGACCATTCACAAAGCAGTGTTGATGGTAACACAAATACACAGTCCAGGCATGAGTCAGCTAATCACACCTATAGTGGAGTTACCTTGATTCAGGCTACTAGTGATAGGACCAAACTTCTTGATAAATTGTAATTCAGCAGGCGTCAAGCTGGAGTTTCCCACCTGAAGTTCCTTTGCTTGAGAATGGCCACCCTAAGGTCAGTAACTGTGTTATGGGGAAGTTGAAATGTTCTTACCTTTATTTTTATGTATTCACTTATTTATTGTATATTATTATTGAGTTTATTTGAGAAAGGTGATGCAAAAGGGTTTAAATAAAAATTGGTGGTGGTTATTTTATTTTTTGGCATGCCAACTAGAGGAAAGGAAGTGGATAAATAGAATATGAATGTTGAAGTGTTTCTCCCCCCCACCCGCCCCCAAGGTATAGCATAGCAAAAAAATGCCATTTTAGGTATGAAGCCAGAGTCTGCTTGATATTTCAGAATACTCATCATCACCATATAGTTCTGGTGGTTGCAGCAAAAGACACACACTCTCAGTATTTTTCTCCATCACCGATTACTGGTGCCTCAGCAAATAACTTATGCCTTAGGAATATTTCCAGAATGCTTTCCGGAGCCAGAAATATTTGATATCAAGCTCTTAATCCCATTTCAAGCAGAACTGCTTCAGTAGTCAGGAATAAAGCTGATGATCGCAGCAGATTAAGTAGGCAAGTCTGTGAAAGGCTGTGTACTGGGAGGACTGTCTCATGTTCTGCATAAGTGTGTTTTCGATTGCCTGCCTTTTTGTAGTTTTGAATGAGCCACACTTAAGAAGGCTTGATCCTAACACTGGTTAATGACAACTGTTAAGGTCAGCAGTGATCAAGTGAAACTCATTTCACGATAGGTTTGTGGCATCACTTGCCAGATCAGATGAGTCATCTGAAGCTTCCCTAAGGAGATGGAGGGTTCCCCTGTGCTACCCACTGGTTCCAGTCTGGTTGCTGATATGGACCATAGAGTGGATGGGGCAAGTCTGCTTCAACTGCCTTTTGGGTGCCTAGACCACATTGAGAAATTGTTTCCATCTCCTACCATTCCAGTTTCTACCATCAAATCCTGATGGTACGAAAGATTGGGTATTCAGGGCAGAACCCTAGCTTCACTGTGCTACAGGTTGTCGATTGGTAATGTACTGAAAGCCCAGCCCACTCTTAGAAATGGATATTTATAGAGAGCCAGTGTGGTGTAGTGGTTAAGAGCGATAGTCTCGTAATCTGGTGAACCGGGTTTGATTCCCTGCTCCTCCACATGCAGCTGCTGGGTGACCTTGGGCTAGTCACACTTCTTTGAAGTCTCTCAGCCCCACTCACCTCACAGAGTGTTTGTTGTGCGGGAGGAAGGGAAAGGAGAATGTTAGCCGCTTTGAGACTCCTTAAAGGGAGTGAAAGGCGGGATATCAAATCCAAACTCCTCCTCCTCCTATTTATGGCCTTCCAGTGTTTATGTAGCAACAATATCTCCATTTCCAATCTGTGCAGTAATGTGGAATATTCTTCATCCACCGGTTGATCCACCCAGTGCATAGCAACGTAGCTGTCTGGAGTTGTGTGCTAACGTTCTCAGTTGGTTAGAGGGTGGTGCTGATAACGCCAAGGTTGCAGGTTTGATCCCCGTATGGCACAGCTGCATATTCCTGCATTGCAGGGGATGGGACTTAGTTGATCCTCAGGGTCCCTTTCAACTCTACAATTCTGTGAGTCCAGCAAGCAGGACGCAGTGCAGATCTGCAATTAAATTTCACTGAATTGGGGGCAGAGGAGACTATTGCACGAATGCAATGAAGACAAAAATATTTAACTGACCCCAAACATTTAGAAGCGCTCACTTGCTGTCCACGAAATACCATTGTTGATGCTGTCCCCTGAGCTGCTCTATAAGTGCAAGTCCCCTGTTTGCTGCTCTGTAAGTGCAAGGAGCATCCCCCCAAATGGGTCCCTGTTCCTCGGTGCTCTTGCTTTTGTCTTTCCTTGCCACTGAGAGCTTCTGCAACGCCCTAGTTGCTGTAAAAGTTCGTTCACCACCTTTCCCACAACGGGTACAACGGAAACCTCTCAAGGCAGCTACTCCCTGAACTGCTGTGGCAGGCCAGGCTGAAAGAAGAAAGTGCCTTCAGAGTAACGTGTCTGCTCCTAAGCAACAGCATCTTCTGGTGGTCACATGTATAATGCTAGCTATAACTCGCAGCCTTGCTTTCAAGGTCTGTTCGTTGCAACCATGATGTGGCCGGGCTGTCAGTGGAAGCTGAGATAGTCTCCGTAATTGGACAAATCCTCATGTTTGCCCAGGAAATGAGGGCTGTGGCTGGTTGCCTAGGATTTATGAATCTCTGATTTGAATGTCAGAGTTATAAATGTACAGAATGTATGGAGACTGCTTTGCCATATAATTTTTTGTGTGTGCGATTATTGTCAAGGAAGCTAACCATGGAACAAATTAGAGGATTGCAAAAACTCCTTGTAGAGGCATGATACTGTACAGCGTCTTTCGGCTCTTCAAGAATTTAATTAAACATTGTGGAGTGAGCTCTGTTCCAACGAAGGAGCCAGAGCCCAGAGCTTGGGCTCTCAAAGATTTACGCCTCCAATGGATTTGAAAAACTAGATAACCGTGTTTGTGCTCCTCATGGTTTTTTTTTTTAATTTTTAAATGGAAAACACATGTTCCTTGTTCAGTAGGAAAGCTCAACAACGCTGGCACTTAAGGTTTAACACATGACCCTTTTGCCTTAAGAGAGCAAAGCCTAAACAGAAGAGCTTTTGTTGCTGCGGAGAGTTCTCCCCACTCCCGGTTTCTTAAAGAAAAAAAGCCAAATTGTTAAAGACTAATAACAAGACATATCCCCACCAATAAGGCTTGCTTTTGCAGGGGGATCCCAGCTTGTAGTGTGCTGTTTATGGGCAGGATTTGACTCTTCACATACTACTGCAAATGCTGTGTCTGCAATTTTTACTTTTTAAAAAAGAGAGAATCTCCTGTTCCCCATTTTTGTGCAGGTAACATGTCCTGCTTTTTTACTTTTGACCTCTACGGTTGTACTTTTGAGCCTCTTGGTGGTGACTTCTGTGGTGGTTTTCAGTGACTTATGTGGCTGAGGATCACAGCAGTGCGCTCTTGTAATCTGGTGACCCTGCAAAGAATCTGACCTTGTCTTGCAAAGCCAAGGAGCGCGTACTTTCAACACAAGTCAACACCAATATTTCATCAGTGGAAACATTCCCCCCCCTTTTTTTTAATGGAACTCACCATTTCCCTCAAAAATACGAGAGGCACAGAGAATATTCATCTTCAGAGAACTTAAAGGGAGGAGGGATCCTCTCCATGCCCCAATCCAGAAAACTACTACAGATTTTTCAGTCCCTTGTTGCTTTCCTCACTAAAGTCCTCCATCTCCTAGTCAAGCCCTTCAGATTGACCAACTATAGGCCTGAAGTGTGTCTGAATTAGACCATCTGGAAATCGTCTGAAAAGGCTCCTTGGTTGGCAACTTGATTCTGCAGACAATACAGAATGCTCTGGCAGAGACCATTCTGCTGTTTGCAGAGCACAATGAACACAACTGCCAGCATCACTCTGCTTTGACTCCACTAAGTCATCTGGCTGAAGGAGCAGCTTTTGCAGAATTGTCGCTTTGTTGTGGGGTTTGTTTGTTTTTTAATTCCCAGCTTTGGGAAACAGGCAGGACTCCAGCATCCTGTCAGAGCCCTGGCACCTCCTTCCCTGGAAGCTTCTGTCCAGGTTAGGGAGGAAGACGCAATGCCCATGTGTAGGACATCAAGATGTCATGTGTACGATGTCACCCCATCGCCCTGGCAAGCTGGCGCCTCTGGCCCTAACTCTTCCTGTACAAAAAAATTCATGGCATGCCACAGATGCAAAGGCCTTTGGACTGTCTGGCCATGTACTGCATCTATGGGGAGATGGCCCCTGTGTGTTCATTTGTCTTCTTTTTTCAGTGTGGGATGTCAGAAAAACTAGTTCAAAAAACACTGGCTTTCTGTAATACAGTTGCCAAACCTACCCTTGCTAGAATGTTCTGTCACGTTAACGTCTGGATCCTTTCCCATATTAGCAAGAATCATATCTGACACACATGCCATGTGAGAGGCTCAAACTGTAGTTTTTAAGTATGAAATGCAATAAAACCCCTTCTGTCTATCAAACTGTCAAAGCATAACAAGGTCTAACTCTCTCCCTTTCCCCTTTCATATGTCCGCCATGCCATGCATGATCCTATCCTCCCCTTTTTCTTAGCCCAGTTATCTTCCATCTTCATGCCTAAATAAGATGTTTCCCCAGACTTGGATTAGTCTATCCTACTCAGTGCTTGAACTGTGAGGGGAAAGGTAGCGGAGGCCTCTCATGAAATCCACAAGGCCCACCCCAGACTTTCATCAGTTTTCTCCAAATCACAGTGCCCCACTCCTGGTAGACTTCTAAATACAGAAGATGGGAAGTTGGCCCCGTCACAAAATGTGGTGGCGACAGGCCCGCTTTCCCCCTCACCCCAGTCCCAGATTCAAGCACTGCTACCAGGTCCCCTCAGTTTCTTCTGGATCATGACAACCTACATTTTTTCCATAGTTCTCTGTTGATAGCCTTTCCTTCTCCCTCATCCTTTAGCCACACCAGGGCGTTACCTGGTTTTCAACATCGCGTTATATATTCCCAGCTAAACCTCGCAATATACCAACATATTGCAATGTGTGAAATAAGGATGGAGCTTTGTAGAGACAATGGCTGGCTTCACGTTTCCCCCGCATCGTGGTTTTTGTATAGCACACGTGCGCATGCACATTATAATTACCAATTATGAAACCAATATCACGATATGGACTTCAGATTTGGACGATATATCGCCCAGCCCTAACCTTAGCAAGTATTTAAGCATTTGGGGGAGGAATTATGCCCCTTTCATGTTCCATATTGCAGCCAGCAAAGAGCTAAAATTGAACAAAAATGGCATGATGGTAGAAGCACCATGGGATAAAGATATTTTACAGTTGAAATATTCAGCCATCAGCTGTCAATAAAACATTTGTACTATTTAACCATAGGGAGCCGGTAACCAGAGGAGACTTAGTTTCTTGGGGTGTAGATCCATGAGTTCAGGTAACAAAAATTGTCAGATGTGTGCTGCATGTATTCCCCACCACCGTCTCTGAGCTGGAGTATATGGCTGCTTAGAGGTGGGGGGAAAGGAACCTTTGAAAAGCTTCGGCTGGCTTTGCACACACTTGGATCCAAAATGGTCAGCTTTCTAGAGTGGTGGCTATATTTGCAAGCTGTTTTAACACTTGCCGGGCCTTGCTTTTGTCTTACACAGCTGAATGTGGATGGCAGATGAAAGCCCAGCCCTCACTTGAACTGCGTTGCGTTTGCGGGTTTGTGATTAACTTGCAGAGTTCATTGAGGCGCTTAGAAAATTTAACCGACTCCTGCAGTTGCAGGCGGACTAAGGCATGATAGTTTTGAGATGGAACGTTTTCTCCCAGGCTTCCCCCTCCTAATATAGGATTACTAGCTAGCTCCACTACCCCAGTAGTAGAATGTTTTGGCTGTTAAGTGTGCATGCATACATGCATGTTCCAATTGTAGAGAAATAGAGAGAAATAATGCAAATGTTAACACTGTTGGTTTCTTGTCATATACACCGTTCAGCTAACATGTCTTAAAACTGCTGTTTGTCTTAGTGCAACATTCAGCCGTCAAAGAATCTGCATTGACTGAGCAGCAGTCGTCTGTGAATTACTTGAGACCTAAGAAGCAGCGGCCTCAGATGTTGAACTTGAGCAGTACTGAGATGTCAGGCATCCTCAGGTCCAGGCCAGCCAGACTGGATAGCCCTTCAAGCAACCGCTATGCCGGAGACTGGAGTGGCTGTGGGGAGAGCTACTTCGTCAGCCCCAAGGAGGCCCTGAACGAAGCAGACTATGATGATGTTCCTTCGGAAGATGCCGAAAGTGGCGATGACGGTGGCAGAGTGGATGGCTCGGAGAAGCTCGCCGAACGGCCCCATTGCATGTCCAAAGAACACACTTTTCAGGCCTATTTGACGGTGCAAGCCATGGATTCTGCAGGGAACCACAGAGTAAACCTCAAAGATCTGCAAGAAAGCATTGATACTCTGATAGGAAACCTGGAACGGGAACTCAATAAAAACAAGCTCAACATCAGTTACTGATAAGTAATTTCCCTCTGCAATACCTCCTCTCTCTTTTTTTGCTGTCTCTTCCCCCACCCCCACCCCCTGTTTCTTCCCCAAAAGAGAGACGGGTGCAGTGCTGTTATTTCCATTGCATCGTGCAGTGATTTTGATCCACCGTGGGCTTAGTGCATTCGTATTACACAATCTGTTTATTGCTTTGTTGTAATTTTCCTCCCCCTTCCTTCTTCTCCGTTGAGGATGGTTTCGGGTTGACCCTTCTGGGTTTAAAATGGTACGTTACTTTTCGTGAGATGATTGCAGAATTTCCATTTCCCTTTCAAGGTACTATGCACTTAGGAAGTTTGGACAATTTATGTAAGGTACGCAAGGCACCATCTCTGTCTACGTTACAGCAGGAACAGCACTCATTTGTTCCTGAAACTTTAGCCCTGGTACAGATGTTTTCCCAGAAAGGGAGAATTAACATTGCTGCTTACCTGATAATTTGCAGCGCAAACTGTAGGTAGATCATTTTTTTCTACCATATTTTGACACCTTATTCACTTGCAATGCAAAGGCTGCTATGAGAAAAAAAAGCTTTTTATATATACCTATATAGCTATATATGAAAACGTTTAAATGTACAAATATTAATGTATTCCTGCATTAACACTTTCCAGCAATTATTTAAAAGTGAAAAGAAATTAAATATTTTTCTAACTTTTTTTTGTTTTGTACATATTTATATACATACTGTATATTAAAAAGCATTGGGCTTGATCTACTCCATTTGGGGTACAGTGCTTGTGCATGGGGAGTTCACCATAGCCCTCCCTGTCCTTCCTCTCTTCCCCCCTGCTAAGCTGTTCCAGCTGATAAGCAGGAAGGAGCCACATTAAATTCAGCTGCAGGTGGAAGGTTCCCCATCCCTGCTATAGAACATAGCATAGGAGATCCTGCCTCCTTACGCATCTACAGGCAGCATACTTGGCCTGTCAGAAATAGGAGGACACTGCATTCCTCCCCTTCCTTTCCAGCCTTCCCTTTCCCTCGCTGCAAGTCAAGAAACCAGAGCCTTGCAGGGCAAGTTCTATGAGACATTATGAAGAGCAATTGCTGTGGCTCCCTGTCTCAAACCCTTTGTAATCATCGGTACTTCAGGAAAGGGCCATTTTAGATTTAAATATGAACACAACTTCTAAAAGGAATGTGTGTCACGTGATGCCAAAATAAATGGCCCGCTAAGCAGCAGTGGATATGGGTCAGACCAGAAGGGACTTGCTGAATACCTGCGAGGAGTTCAAAGGCCACAGATGACATTGATATCTCTCAGATGTACAAGTGCAAGACTTTCCCAGATAATGTGTGATTGTCGCATCGTGCAATTTCCACGTTTTTAAGAGTTTCTAGAGAGGCTTTGGCAATGGGAACGATTGTTTCCCAGAGTCCAAATTTCACACTGTGGTGGCTCACAAAGATGCATATTGTTTAAAATGCACATTTTAAACAATATGCACATCCCTTTAACCCTTTCCAAAGTTCAGCCAGATGCAAACGATGGACAGAGCAGTATTTCATGCATGATCAAAGGCTCTGTTAAAGGCAAATGTTCAGAATAAGTTAGATGCACACACACACACACACAACTCCATGAGACTTAAATTGGGATGGATTTAAAGACTGAACATGTTTTCTGGTTCAGCCTCAAGTAGCAAACATAATTCAAGAGTGCAGATCCCTATGCTGAACCATGTTTATGAAGCTGTAGTCCTTGTGACTACAAATGCAGTGATCAGGAATTATGGCCTGTTTTTTGTTTTTGTTTTTTAAAAGGAGGAGAGTAGTCATATTGATTCAAGTGGGATATTTTAGATGTTCTGAAAGCTTAGTAGATGCTAAAATGGCTGTAGTCCCCTCCCCAAAAAAGTCCATCCTATTTTTAAAGGTTGACATGTGAATTGAGAAAGTGCCTTTTAAAAATAATATATCTAGGTCCTGAATGCATTTTGAAGTTCTTAGTATTTGCTCTCATACCAGAAATATTGAATAAGTATTAAATGAGACTATCAATTTACTGTTTATCTTGCCAGTTGTCTTAAATGAGTATTATTGACAGCTCCTCAGCCCTTCCCTTAGAAGGATAAATGTGACAAAACGTTTATTAACCTTGTCCTTGGATGTCGGCTATCTTAGTAGTTAACCAAAGCAATTGCAAGTCTTATGCAAATATATAAATGAAAACTCAACTTCTGTCCACTGTCTAGCAATAAAACCCAAGCAATAAAAATTATACAACCAATTGCCTCATTAAAAAAGGCTGCATTATTAATAATGCAGATGAGTAAGTTTTTAAATGGAAATGCTTTTAAAAATGTAAGTCAGCAAAGGTTTCTTAAATAGTGCTTTGGATCTTGCAAATTCATGACACACTGTAAGATTTCATTTTCTCCTGTATTATGTTAGCGGCCACTCTCTTGGCCTATGGACCTTGTGTAAATGCTATTTTAACTTGTTTGTTTCCCTCCTATATTTTGTCTGGCTACTGTTGTTGTTGTTATTATTATTATTTATTTACAATAGGATGCACGAATTTGGTGCACGAATTTTTTGCCACGTTTTTTTCCTAAATATCTCCACTTTTTATCCAGTGTCCTTTTTATTAATTTATTATCGTTAATGTCTCAGTACACAATACAGTCATTGCAATTAAATAACAACGGTACTGTTTGGAAATTTTAACCTGAAGCATTTATTGATAAGCTGATGTATTTTTTTAAAAGTATATATGTACAGGAAGTGGATTATTTTTAAAAATATAAATGTTAATTCTGAATAAAATCTGGATTAAGAATAAAAATCGGTTGCATTTTGTAAAAGGTTGCCATCAGTGCAATTTTTCTAGGAAAAGAGGTGCAGGAACTCACCATGAACAACTTCCTCGTTCTCTTAGAATGACGTTGGTGCCCACCTGAGAGGTGCCGCAACAGAATTCCAGCGAGTTCCGGCTGGAAAAAGCCCCGGTTGCCAATATTTGAAGATAAGTTAGATGTATTTCTGATTCCACATAATACCTTGAAAATGTATTTGCCCACACAGAATCTGCTGTGGTTGTGAATATAAGTTTTCCTTCATATTTTTCAGGGCTAGTCGTTCAATGCGCTCAGCAACTGAGAGGGAGGACGAAGGCCTAATCTCATGCAGGAATTTGAGTGGCGACTTCAGTGCTATTTCTTCCCAGCCAGTTTATCAGAAACATATTTGTTTCCAGCTCACGGGGTGAGTTGTTGCATTGTTATAGCACATGTTTTGCCATTTGCTACCAAGCCAGGTTTAATGTTTTGCTGTTATGGAATGAGTTCAGCTGAAGATATGTCTCCTATAATAGACCTGCCTGGTCATTGAAGTTTACAGTGTGAAAGTGCTCCTAATGTTATGGCCTTCTTCTCTGTTGCCATCTTGGTAGAGATGGAGTACAGTATTGTCTCCTCCCAAACATCTTCCCAGAGGCAACTTACCATTTCTACCTTTGAAAACTCATTGCCTGTCTGATCTGCTTGCTTCTGATCTGCATTTGTGTTGTTCTGCTGACTAGTTTTAGATAAATGAGAACTTCAACATTGGAAAACTCTTTAGTTTTTGTACGTCAGAATAAGTAGCAAAACCTTGTTTTGTAGTTTGGGGTCTGTGGTGTCTCATTCACACAGGAAATCCACTGATGTTGCAGTTGTCTAGCAATGAACATGGATGTACAAACGAAGCCTTCATGTCTCAGTGGATAGATGATTGGAATTGGGCCAGAGAGAGAGCCTAGCTCAATAATGGGCTTTGCGTTTTTCATGCTTGCCCTTTGCATATGGAGAATGGAAGTAGCCTACTTTGTCACATTGTGAAAATCACAGTGCCCTTTTAGCACACACAGACATGCTATCAGAATGTTTAGCTTTCCAACAGCTTTTGAACATACAAATTCCCAACAGAAAATGAGTAAAATTCTAGTCTATCCACATTGTATCTCAAGCCAGAACATCATGTTGTTGAGTAATTTGATCAATTTCCCAGAGGCCTAATGAGCTACAAGCACACAAGGACTCTATTGTCATCGTTCCCCCCCCCCCACCTTCCTGCTGCAACATATCTGTTAGAGGGGGAATAATCACACAAATTAGGCCATTGTGCATATGACTGTACATGCAAGTGCTTCTCATCCAGACCATTTCCAAGGGTGGTGGGGGATGCACTCACTGCCCCCCCCCAGAACTTCTGTGCCCACCTGCCATTCACTTTCACTTTCCCACTGGGCCTAACCTGTACAACTGCCTATAAGCAGGGGTGCAGAACCTGTGGTCTTCCAGATGTTGCTGGACTCCAGCTCCCACCATCCCTGCTGATGAAGCTGGCTGTGGATGATGGGAATTGTAGTCTTGACAACATCTAGGCTGCCACAGGTTCCTCACCACTGGCCTAAAGGGAGAGTTCAAGGCAACTCACCTTTGTTGTTGCTACCATGCTCAGGGCAAACATGGAAGGGGGATAGCTCTAGGGATTGGAAACGGACCCTCTTCAGGAGAGCAAGGCTTGGCAGATGCCCAAATGGCTGCTCTTTGCCTTGCATGACAGGAAGTTCATGGTTGTTCTACCATCCATAGAACAGGCTGTGGAACTCAGTAATGTATGAGCAGTGTCTGAATTTAATTTTGCTAGCAAATTTCAATATTTCATGTCTTGGCATTTTGGCCAGTAGTTTTTGTTATATTACAAATAAACAAAGAACTTTAGTTTTAAGAAAGCCTAATATTAAGTCCACCACGTTAGAGGTATTTATATCTGTCTTCTTTGTAGCAATTGTTTGTGGCCATTAGGGAGAGATGCACCTTTTCCATACACATTATTTTAGAACTGAAAGAAAGCTGTGCTTGTTTCAACAAGCACAAATGATAAAAAAATTGTGTGAAAACTTGTGTCTCCCAAATGGGAATCCATCATCTGTCAGGAAACAATTTAATGATGCATTTGTTAAATTGAAATGCAATCTGAGAGCCTGTATTAAATGGCTTCAAATCTGTTTTAAATTAATGGCTTCAGCACATCCCTGCTTAGAGGTAGATTGTGTGCCTGCATGATTTACAAATTAGATGTGTGGAAATTAAGAACTGTGATGATGACCCACTTGGTGGTTTTTGCTCACTTTATTAGAACCTTCTGTGACATGCATGTAAATGTTTCCTGCTCTTATTAAGAACAGAGGAATGCCTGGATTCTACCCTGGTTAATACAACTTACATTTTACCAGCATAAATACATTGCTGACTGGTAGTGCAGTCCCCCACCCACCCCCAATCTGTAGCTGATTAAGTGTGTGAGTGCAAAAGAGCCCCAAACCTGTACCCAAATGTCAGCTTTCTGCCAATTGTTCAAGCCACCTAAACTGGTGATATATGTTTGTGTAAGCTGTTCCTTGTTATATTATGTAACAGTTTATATAATAGGATCCACTCTATGTACATATTGCAATCAGGCATAGTCGCCCCCCCCCCTGCCCATAAAGAATAGGATTAGGATTCAGATTGCAGACAAACAACAATAAATGCAAGGATTACAGCTTGCTTGCTTTAGGAAAGAAGATGAACATCTTCTTCTAACAGACGAGTCTAGGATTTTCAGTTTTTCAAGAGAAGATTCAAGGTCAGCCAATAGTGGATATCTTGGTGAACCTATATCGTTTACCTGCCTTCCATCCGGCTGATATTTACTACTGCAGCAGGCAGGCATGGAGTGCAGGAGGGGGTCAGCATGGTGCAAACAGGCCAGCAGAGCTAATCTGTGTTTGGCATCTTCGGCAGGTTTGTCTGGGTTTATGCAACAGTGCAAATGAATGGTTCATGTGATCATTCTTAAAGTTGCAGTTTAAGGGGTGCATGTGCTTTTTATTAACTTTTTAAAAATGCTCTTTTTTTGGTGTGGAAGCCTTTTGCAGTGCAATAATTTCAACAATAGTGAAGTTTTTGTTTGCAGGCATTTTTGTTCTTCAGTTCTTAAGGGCAGCCACCCCATATTCCTTACTCGTGAATAAAGAGAGGTGCATTTGACAGAGACTACTGAACTGTGGCCTCTTGTTACCTGCCTCCCTCTGTCTCTGTCCACCTTTCATATTTGAATGCTGACGGATGGAACATTGTCAAGTACAAGTTTATTGATCTAACCCTGCCTCCACCATATGGTTCAGATGCAGGCCCCATGTTTGGTCACCTAGGCTGAAACTTCCAGCTCATTTTTGGGGGGCCCTTGGTAGCTTAGTTTGCAAAATACACCAAGGAAGCTAGTGTTTGGTGAGCCAGCCAGTCCCCTCCTCACTGCCCTGGCGTGGGGGGGGGGGCGGTGGAGGGCAGGCGTCGGAGATAGCTACATTGGTATGCTAAAAATAGCTGGTAACTTCTCGTATAAAAATAGATCCTCTGGATTTTTGCAGCACAAATCTCTAAATCTGATAAGCTTGGGACACATCTGGTTGTTCAAGGCCACTAATGTTTTAGGGGGGCTAGTCTAGTACACAGAATGCATGTGTGATATTTGAAGCACGTTTCTCACAATATATAAAAAATTGTGGCTTTACCCAAATACTTCAGGGTTTACTGAAAAGGTGGTGGCAGGGATCCACCTTTGCTGCTCTTTAGCCTGCCTGTGTATGTAAGAGAAAGGTGGGTAAACATATTTTAAGGGGTTACTTGTTCATCATTTAGTGATATTTGAATGTGCTGTCTGGAACCATGCCTTGGGCATACAGTCTGAGTCGTGTAAGAACATAAAAAGAGCCCTGGTAAATCAGAGCAACAGGCTACCTTGTCTTGCTCTCACGGTGGCCAACCCAGATGCCTATACAAAGCCTGTAAGCAGGATCTGAACTTAAGAGCCCTCCCCTCTCCCAACTGGCATTCAGAGGTATGCTGCTACCAGGTGTGTGAGAGAGGATCTAAGAGTTGGTGGCTGAACGATCATTTGGACTGGGGAGAAAAGGAGGACGGAGACCTAAAATGGTCTTTGGCCACTGTATTCTGTTAGACCTTCTGTTACTTTTTTTTAAAAAATGTTTTCTTCCCAGCTTCTGATTATCACTTTCCTGTGCCCCAAGCAGATTAGCGGATTGTTGAATTAGAGGAGGTACGATGGCCATCTTCAGATATCTAAAGGGCTTTCACATGGAAGGTGGAGCAAGCTTGTCTTCTCCTGCTCCGGAAGGTAGGACTCGAACCAATGGATTCAAGTTACAAGGAAGGAGATTCTGACTAAACATCAGGAAGAACTTTCTGAGGGGAAGAGCTGTTTGGCAGTGGAATGGTCTCCCTTGGGAAGTTGGGGACTCCCTTTCATTGGTGGCTTTTAAACAGAGGCTGGAAGGCCGTCTGTCATGGATGCTTTAGTGGAGATTCCTGCAATGCAGGGAGTTGGATTACTTGGCCCTTGAGGTCTCTTCCAACTCTGATTCCCGACGGTAATTGTTATTTTCACTGATCAAAGCTAGACAGGAGCAGTGAATATTGCAGACCAGTAAGAGTCGCTTTGCAAACTGTCTCCATGGGTCTTTCCACTTTCTGCCCTGGCCGTGTGGACACTTGTCTGACAGGAGCCTCTTGCTACCACAGCAGGCTGTGGAAAGTGTGGATTCACCCTCTTAAGAGTCTAACCTGTCCTTCTCTGAAGCCTTTCATTTCTGCCTAATGGTCTCTGATGGCACCTGACCTGGTAACATAGCAATAGGCAGAGTACTGCAGGATGAAAAATGTCACCCCAACCGATAAGAGAGCGACATTAATATTAATCAGCTGCTATTCATTTGCACAGGTAAATAGTCAAGCTGTTGTTTAACTCCTCCAGGGGGAAAGCTGCTCTCCTGCTGCAGCACAAGCAGCCAGTGACCTGCTTTTGTGTGTCAAGGGAAAGGTGCTCCCTTCAACACAAATCTTTTTACTATTGCAGTTTGTGCATCCTGACGTTCATATGTTGAGAATGTGTATTGGACAGAAGAACTATGTAAATAAACAAGCTGATGACACAGTGACTGCAGGTGAGTTTGAATGGTGATTATGCCTCTTGCTTGGCTACACGGGGAGATGATGTGTTTGTGGAGGGGTTGTAGCAACCGCTGACTTTTGTGTGGCTGGTTGCTTACTGTTAATCGTTAAGTCATGGCTGTTGCGGCACCCTTTTTTTTCATTCAGCAGCATTTGTTTAACCTCCAGTTCGCTAGTAAAACTGAATTACTGTTGTCGCGAAATGATGCAGGTCTAAAAAGCGTATCACCAATGTGAAAAGTTTGGAAAAGCTCTGGCCTAAATCATCCTTAATCACTTTGAAAACTGAAGTGTTGCTGAGGCCCCCTGTTAGCATACACAGAGAATGTTATGTGATAACTACTGAATATGTAGTAGATCTGGAAAGAAGCCTGATGTTTGTGTGCACTTCCAGATGTCTGAAATGATTACATGCGATGCTTCCTGGGATTGCTGCTGTTTCCATATTATGCTGTATTCCAGGGCACTTAATGGGCATACATATTAACATAGTGTTGTTTTTAATATTTGCATTAAGGCGCTACAGGTTCTAATTAATCTCAAATGCAAAACCAATTATTATTTTATTGTCAATACGCACCTTTAGCCATGTGTGAAAATGTTGCTTACCTGTATATTTATTATGATACATAGTGTAGAGGTATGGAGGAACAGCACCTACAACCATATTGGGGAGGGGGGCATTTTCAACAGTCCTACAGTAAAAAAAAAGACAAGCTGCAAATTGAACAGTACAGCAGCAGGTCCTTTTGGCTTGCGGGAGCTCTCCTGCATTACAAATTTTCAAAGCCACACAAGGCTCTCCTCAGGTGCTCCCATGTCTTTGGATCAGTGTCATTCTAAATATGTTGCTTACAACAAGTTACGCTGTCCTGAATATGACAGTGGTGTCTTATGCAGCTAGTTGGTCCTGGAGGCGTATCTGTCTGGCCCCTTCAGTACCCCAAGACGAGTCAGAATGGTCTTCTCTAGATCCAAAAAGTCTGTATAATCTTGATTTGTCTGTTCTTCCATAAGTTCTCTTGACCGCTGGCCACCTAGTGCTCTCTGCAAGGAAGGAGGGGGTAAGTTATAAATACATTTTCTGAGTTGGAGGGGGAAAGTTAATTCTCAAAGCCTTAAAATATAGCCTGATTAGGTAGACGATGATATACCGTATTTTTCGCTCTATAGGACGTACACGACCATAGGACACACCTTGTTTTAGAGGGCAAGAACAAGGAAAAGAATTCTCCCCCTCTCTGCTCAGCGCCCTTTCAGCAAAGCGGTAGGGGAAACGGAGCCCCTTCCATTTCTCCTGCCACTTCGCTGAAGGGGTGCTGCGCAGAGAGGGGGAGATTTTTTTTCTTCTTATTCTCCCCCTTTAAAGCAAGGTGTGTTCTGTGCGGTCAAGGTGAGCGGGAGTTCCTTGGAAGCCTGGAGAGCGAGTGGGGTCAGTGCGCACTGACCCCTCTCGCTCTCTAGGCTTCAGTGAAGGCAACCCGAAGCCTCAGGAGCGTGGTGGGCTCCGGAGGCTTCGGGTTCCTTTCGACCTGCTCTTTGGGGCTGGTGGTGGGGGAAGCGCTGCTTTCCCCCATCGCCAGTCTCAAAGGTCCCTGAAGCCTTCAGAGCGTAGCACGAGTTCCTGCTGTGCTCCACAGGCTTCAGGTTCCTTTTGCTGAAGCCAGGAGAGTCTTGCTCGCACAGACCCCTCTCACTCTCCAGGCTTCAGCGAAAGCAACGCAAAGCCTCCGGAGCGCAGAGGGCGTGCTCCCTCTGTTTTTTTGCCCTATAGGACGCACTTTTTCCCCTCCAAAAATGAAGGGGAAATTTGTGTGCGTCCTATGGGGCGAATGCAGGCTCCTTGGCTTCAGCGATAGCAACGCGAAGCCTCCGGAGGCTTCGCTTTGCTTTCGCTGAAGCCAGGAGAGTCTGCTCTTTGAGGCTGGCAGTGGGGGAAAGCAGCGCTTCCCCCCACCGCCAGCCCCACAAGCTTGGGGGGCAGCGGGAAGGCGCGCGACGCCTTAGCGCTGCTCCCCGACCCAGCTTTGAGGCTGGCGGTGGGGGAAAGCAGCGCTTCCCCCCACCGCCAACCCCACAAGCTGGGTCAAAAAGTCCGCATGAGCTGCGCACTCTTTAAAGGCTGCGCGGCTTCTGCTGGCTTTTCTACAGGGGGGGGGGGGTTTAAAGAGCGCGCCGCTCTTGGGGGCTGGGGGCTTTTCCCTGAGGAGGGAGAAGGGACTGACTGGCTGTTTCAGTCCCTTCTCCCTCCTGGTCGAAAAGCCCGCAGGAGTTGTGCGCGGCTCCTGTGGGCTTTTGCGGGATGTGGGGGAATTCCGTCACCTCCCGCAAAAGCGTGGGGGGGGGAGAGTGTCATATTTCCCCCCTTGATTTCCCCCCCTGAAAACTAGGTGTGCCCTATGGGCCGGTGCGCCCTATAGGGCGAAAAATACGGTAAGTATTCAGGGTACAAACCCTGCCTCTAAAACAAGAACACTTTACCAGTACAGCAGCTCAAACATACTGCACTAAAAGGTATCCTTCACTGAATTTGCTACCTCAGACATGGATTCAGTAGGAGCTGGCCCATATTGGGACAATGCGCCATGAACCCTCACTTGCCTGCCTCAAAACTGGTCCAGGGGATTGCACTGCCTGTGACAGATTCCTCCTCAATCTCAGTGATACCTTTTTGAGAGGGTGAAGCAAAACTAGTATTTGTTGGCACTGCCTGTCATCGACAGTAGGCAGAGCTAGAGTCAGTCTCCTTGGCCTCTGCCCTACCAGTTCTGGTGAGCAGCAGCCGGTACTGCATGTCACATGCCCTTGTACAGATGCCATCATTTGTAACTCAGAGCCCACAAAGGCAGAAATCCCCACCGCTCTCTGGTTTATTATGTTTTACATTATAGTTATTACGTTTTGGCAAAGGCATTCAAAGCATGCCCTTCCAAAAGCATTTCCCACAGAGGCTGGGTTCAGACACGATGCAAAACCATTGCTTATTTTAATGCTGAAACCATGTTTTGTGTAGGGTCTTTCCCCCCACAGCCAGAACTCAGTTCCGGCACCTCAAGTCAGCACCATCGCCACTGTGAGAGAACAAGGGAGGTGTTAATGGTGAGTTCCAGAACCTCCTTTTCTAGAAAAATAGCACTGGAGCCAACCATTAATTGAAGCCAGTTTACAGAGCACTGTTAGTGCTAACCATGGTGCTCTTAACTGTGGCTATCACAAACCATGGTTTTGTGTAACGTCCGAATGAAGGAAGAGAGGAAGCAGCACAAGGGAAGATGGGGAAACCTAACCTTCCTTAAATTATGATTGTGGTTACCGTATTTTTCGCCCTATAGGACGCACTTTCCCCCCTCCAAAAATGAAGGGGAAATGTGTGTGCGTCTTATGGGGCGAATGCAGGCTTTCACTGAAGCCAGGAGAGCGAGAGGGGTCGGTGCGCACTGACCCCTCCCGCTCTCCAGGCTTCAGGAGAGCCCCAGTGCCAGCCCCACAAGGTCGGGGGACAGAGGGAGGCAGAATGCCGCCATCCCGCTGTCTCCCGAAGTGGTTTGGAGGCTGACGGCGGGGAGACCCCGCCGCCAGCCCCGCAAGCTCCAGGGACAGCAGGAGACGCAGCGCGTCTTCCTGCTGTCCCCGGACCTGATCTGAAGGTGGGCGGCGGGGAGAAGAGCGCTTCTCTCCGCTGCCTGCCCCGCAAGCTCCGGGGACAGCTGGGAGACGCAGCGTGTCTTCCTGCTGTCCCCATACCTGATCTGAAGGCGGGCGGCGGGGAGAAGAGCGCTTCTCTCCGCTGCCTGCCCCGCAAGCTCCGGGGACAGCAAGGAGACGCAGCGCGTCTTCCTGCTGTCCCCGGACCTGGTCTGAAGGCGGGCGGCGGGGAGAAGAGCGCTTCTCCCCGCTGCCGGCCCCACAAGCGCCTGGGGGGGAAATAATTTTTTTTTTCTTTATTGGAAAATAAATAGAATACATGAAAAATAGGCACATTTTTCAAAACCTTAGCACTCCTAACTTTTTTTGTCACTTAAAAAGAATCTTACCGTTTTCTTCATCATTTTCTCACGCTCTATATTCTCTCTTTCTTCTTCTCTGAATTCTCGTCGCTTTTCAGAAAACTCCAGGTGTTTGACTTCTCGCTCAAAGTAATGAAGGACACTAGAACGCTGATATTCCAAGGTATTTTTAGGTTATGATACGAGGCATTTTAAATATCCATTTCCAGCTCTGGGAGCCAAACCAGGTTTCCATATTACAGATGTGTGGGAAAATGGGGGGGGGGGGGAGAGAACCATGTACCTTCCTAATCTGAGTTGCTCAGAAGAATAGTGGGATTAAAATTTACTTTAAGAAAAGAACAAATGAGTCTCTTGGTAATGTAGTTTCTCCCCAAATCCAGCCGCCAGAAGTTTGTCAGTTATGCCAATCAGAGGCTGCATTTAGGTCTTCTTCCCCGACCAAAGTGGCTGGCCAAGGTAATTGCCTGTTTTCCAGTTGAGTTCTGCTCCCATTCCAGCCTTACTACACAATTGCCTGTGTGCAATTCCTGGCATTCTGATACAGTGGTGCCTCGCAAGACGAAATTAATTCGTTCTGCAAGTTTTTTCTTCTTGCGAGTTTTTCGTCTTGCGAAGCACGGTTTCCCATAGGAATGCATTGAAAATCAATCAATGCGTTCCTATGGAAACCGCCTTCAGACCAGGTCCGGGGACAGTCTGTCCCCCGACCTCTTCTGAAGGCTGGGGGGGGGGGCACAAGGGCTTTTCTTCCCACCCCCAGCATTTTAAAAAACCCTGGGACAGCGAAGACTTCTCCGCTGTCCCAGGGCGATTTAAAAGGCCCCGGGAAGGCAGGCAGGGGGAAGCAAAGACTTTTGCCCCCTGCTGGCCTTCAGAAGAGGTCCAGGACCTCTTCTGAAGGCCGGCGGGGGGCAAAAGTCTTTGCTCCCCCCCCCCCGCCTGCCTTCAAAAGCCGTCCAGGATAGCGGGAAGCGCTTCCCTGCTATCCCGGACCGCTTTTAAAATGCTGGCGGTGGGGAGCAAAGCCTTTCGGCCCCCGCCGGCCTTCCTGGACCTCTTCTGAAGGCCGGAGGGGGGGGAAGGCTTTGCTCCCCACCACCACCATTTAAAAGAGGTCCCCGGAGATTTCCCTATGGGCTTTCTTCTTGCGAAGCAAGCCCATAGGGAAATTCGTCTTGCGAAGCAACTCGCAAACGGAAAACCCTTTCGTCTTGCGAGGCATTCGTCTTGCGGGGCACCACTGTATGAGTGTTACACAAATGCAACAAACCATTGTGTTTGCACCTCTGATCTTACCTTGTTTAAATGAATGGCCCATCCATTTTTCTCTGTTAGTCAACAGGATGTCACCAGATCATAGAGTTGGAAGGGGCCCCAGTCCAACCCCCTGCAAGGAATCTTGTTTGCAGCTCCCCTGCCCCACTCCCCAGCCAAGTTTCTGGAACAGGTTACAAACCTCATTGAGGGAAGGGTGGGTTAATGTCCACGAAATTTCCAAAACATGCAGGGTACCAAAATCGTCGGATACCGCTAAGAAGTGTTGCTTCGCTGTAAGAGAAGACAGAGAATGCAGAAGGAGTTGTACACAAAACACAGAAGAATTTTTTGTGTGTTCAGTATTTGTGGCAGAGAGCAAATGAGCTGTAAGGGTCAATTTGGGAACTCAATCTCTTGCATGTTCTTCCTAGCCTCCTTCTGTCCTGTTTTGCTCCTCCTCCCTTAAACCTTATTAAACTGGAATCCCCAAATACAGTTTATAAGCCTATTTGTTCAGAGTTTGGCACAAGAGAGCTAAAAGCAGGAGCAAATATCTCAGTGTGCATACATACTGTACAGAAATATCACAATAAAACATTACGACTTCTAACATCCAAAGATAAAAGATTAACTCTCTATGTGTCTGACTGCAGAGCTAACTACATTCTCTATATTCATATGTGCAACTGAGTCCCAGTGCTATTTAAAAACAAAATAAAAGGCCATTTGGGGAGGATGGAAACTGGTGCTGACAAAACAAGGGGGAGAGCAGGAATGTGAAACCACACGGGGTGTCAGGAAAGGATTTCCCCTAGAAAACCATATTTTAAAAAATGGCACCTGGACTCAGTTTCATGCATCTGCTTGTAATGTGTAGTTCGCCTTTTTTTCAACACTCATTCCACTTTCAGCTGCTGAAGACGGAGGGTAATGCTAGACCAGCAGACTTAGGCAAAATTTCATTGCTGCTTTCCCTATTCTTCCTTTCCCTTGCCATCTTATAGCCAACTGTGCATGTGATACAAGTTGATATCTCCATTTGAATTGCCTTTCTTTTTTTTAAACATTGCCTTTCTTTCTAACCGGGCCCATCCACTGCAAAGTTACATTCAAAGTAAGGAAATAAGAAATACGGTACACTGACATACAAGAGTAAATCCAGGGTTTGATGCAAGTAATCAGTGCAATACAGACGTTTTGGGTCTGAGACGCTTCATGAGTCTTCTCCAACAGGTCCCAAATGTCAATATTTCCATCTTCTCTCCCAATGAAGAAAACACCTGGCCTTGATAAGGACCACTGCCCAACAGTGTATCTCTTTGCTGTGCAACTTGACTCAAGGAGGGGACCGCTCTTCATTAAAAAAGCAAAGGCCAAAAGGAAAATAGTTGCATGAAACAAATACCAGATTAAAATTGGTCACCTAACACTTCCATATTTCTGTCTTTTTTTGGAGTATTCCTGCCTTTCCCCATACCATCCCATTAAAATGGGAGCTGCGGGGAAATCCCCATTAAACTCTTCATCGACTTTCAATCATTATGCTGACAAGTTTCACACATTGTACAAACCAGTTACAATTCTACGTGAGAGTGCTTTTTAAAGGATTTTGTTATATTTGGGTATCTTAACTGCAACTGAAGAATACAGGAAGATTAAAATAGAAATTTATTGGGGATCTGTATCCTCAGTTTATGGCAGGTGCATGGGGATATATGATAAATTGATAAATTCATCAGATATTCATCACTGATAAATTCCACTCTGCTGGCAGAAGAAGCTATGCTTGCATCGTGAATTTATGCGTATAGATTGAAATAGTGAAACCTCTACACCTGTGGGGAACTGAAGAATATCCTTCAGTATGTCCTGAATCAGTGGGGCACAGCATTATTCAAACAGGTGCAAGAAACTGGGGTGTTTTCATGTTGTTTTTTCTTGGAAAAAATATCCAATATGCTTCGAGCTATAACAGCTCTTGATTAGAGAATCATGGCTGGTTTTAAAATATTCTGTTATATTCACTGAGAGGAGTCCTATACATATAAACCATCTGCAGGAAACTTCTCTTGAAGAATATCAAAGGAAATAGGTAAACAGGTCAATGTCCGTCCCCCCCAAACAAACAGCTGAAAACACGTTCCTACCTGTTCCTTACACCTTTCTGAATCACCTTGTGCTACATTTGGAATGGACTTGTCACCCCTTTCTTAAGGATTTCCCATTCCAGAGGAACATACCGTGACACCTTCTTTCCATATTGCAAAATTCCATCCTCCAACAGTGAGAATTATGTCTTTGAAAAACGGAGACCTCTGTACAGTATGGACAAGTCCATCATGGATGATGTACGTGTTGGATGGCTTTTGACCTTACGAGAAAGAGAGAGAGAGAGACTCTGTTTTGTATGTGCATACATTTGTCTCTTTGTCACATTTTATCTGGCTCTTGCAAGGTGTGGAACTAGTTGGTAAGTGCCTATTCCGTGCCTTTTAAAGAGGTCAGGATAAAGAGAAAAATACCCATCAGAGAGCTACAATTCCCAGCACTCTAAATGAACTAGAGTTGCTAGGATTCTGGAGGAAGCCATGATTGTTTAAAGTGGCATAAGTGTGCAGATGTGAATAAGGCCTCAAAGTACAGGTCCATATGCCACAAATTTGCACAAATACATATAGTTCCTCAGTGCAAATTAAAGAAGGTAGATTGGGGTCTTACCAGCCCCACACATTGCTGTTTGCCCTGCTGCCCTTTAAGCAAAGTTTTTCAAAAGTTTTTTGTTTGTTTTTTAAAGGAGGGTCAGGAGATCTAGGTCCTCACAGCACAAAAAAATCCCAGGACTCAGACACCCCACCTAGGCAACCCCCTCGCATCGCCCCTGAACCTAATCTAACTAGTTCCTTTACCTACATGTAGTTTTTGAAATATCCTCTGTTAATCTGTTCTCATCTGAACCCCACAGCACAATAATACATGCATGTATCTCCTTGAGTAATAAACCTTTGCTGCAGTGTGTGAGGAGAATTTAAAGTCCATATGAAAATTTGTCAGGAGTTTCTGCCAATATACCCATGAGATTTCTCCTGATATAAATGTTTTGGCAAAGCAATATTAAAAGACATGCACTTTTTAAAGCACTGCTTGGCTGGAAAACTACACAGCACAATTTGGAGAAGTGTAAATTTTCAACAGTGGTTTCGTTTTGATTCAACTGTTGCTTTGGAAATGCAAAGAGAATTGAATTTATCCCCCGTGCCCCATTGCTAGTAGTAGTGTTCTCAGCATTTATTTGCCTTTTCTACCTCTCCCTCTCTCTTTTACTCAGCAACACCTCTCTAATGCCAAACTCACTACTGTATCCTGTTAAACTCAGTTCAGTTGAGTAACATTAACATTGACTGAAGAAACTGTTACATGCAGATTTTTTTCAGAACTGTGTTGTCCTTGGTCAGTTTAAAAAAACAAAACAAAAGCCACCCAAATCCCACAGCAATCCCTGTCCACCCAGAAAAATTCAAAGCATACTGAGCAGTCTTCCTGAGTCCCCATCTCTCTCCATCTTCCAGTCGGTATAAAGGACTTCACCATCCTGCAATGCCATAAAGTGAAATACTGGTCACAATCTTATTTTTTTTAAGCTGGGCTTTGATCTCTTTTGAAGCATACAAAAGTGTTTGCAAAATCGAAACAATTTCCTGCATGATGCCTTGTTTTTAAGATGGGCCGCAAACTGAGAGAATGCAGAAGAAATGTTGGGATGGTTTAAGAGGCGCTTTGGAAAAAAAACCAAAACACTTTATGGTGTGGTTATTACTTTTCCTTTAAGTTCAGGCCTTGCATTCTCCAATTGTCTCTTACCTCCCCCACCGTAAACAACAATTGTACACCCAAATGTCCAACTTACCTCAGTCCCAACAAAAAAGCTGCTGGTGACATTTTCTAGCAGCTTGAGAGGTTTCATGGACGTGGCCTGTATCTCGCTATATGGCAGCTTTTCCACAAGTGCCTCCTGTTTGACTTGGGGCTGTGTTTTGTCTTTGGAAGAATGTGGATAAAATCACTATGCAAATCGTATAAACAAAAACTCTCAAAACTTTCCACATTGCTACTCACTCATTGCTATCATTTGACGTGTTTTGCATTAAAAACAACAACTACTAAGCACAGCAATCGCTTCCATTAATTAATGCCTTTCATCTACCATCTTGAAGCTCAGGTGGGCAGAAGGTGAAAGCCTCGTGGCAAGCTGTGGGAAATCCACATTTCAGAATTGACATTGTCCTGCAGTTTATTCAGTTAGAGCAGGCACGTAGCTTGTGATCTACTAGTAGATCACTGGACGTCTGCGGTAGATCACTGGCTCCCCCAAAGCAGCTCAACAAGTTTGTCTCCCCTAAGAAAAGCTCAACATTTTTGCCCTGAACCCCTAAAAAACTGGGCTTTCACCCTCCCAAAAAAATACCTCAACAAATTTGACCTGAACCCCCCAAAACAGGGGGTAGATCACTGCCAGTTTTTAACTCTGTGAGTAGATTGCATTCTCTTGGGAGTTGGCCACCCCTGAGTTAGAGGAGTTCTCAATAGAGAATTGTTATCTAACTCCCTCAATGGGTATGTTTCTCCATGTTTTATGAGAGAAATTGCTGTCAATTTCACCAGGTTATGTTACGGCGAATAGACACGCCCCAAGGGAAGCATGTATGGCATTTAATGAATGTGCTCTCTCCAACTCCTAGGGACCAAGGACACCTCCCCCCCCATAAAATATTTGAGGGAACCAGCCTCTTCCCCCCCCCCAGTTGATGAGCATTGCCATTAAAATGGTGTGTGCGCGACATGTCTTGTGATCGATTATGTGGGGTGGGGGTGTACCTGGGCCCCCAATATTCAAGTTTACACCCCTGCTCTCTCCCCCCACACCTCTCTCCACTAAAAGTAGATTTAATAAGCACCCACATTACAGGTATAGTGTTGGGTTTTGAGGTTTTGCAAGCAGAAAGCTTATCTTTCTGTGCCCCCCCAAACCTCTCCCCAGAGGGTTAGGGGCAACCCTGAATGGTGTAGAAACCAGGTGGAGGGAGATGTGCTGGCATCAGTCCATATGTATATATAATGCATGTATATATAATGTAAATATATATATATATACCTTGAATTTTGGTATGGTAATGCTCTTCTCTGAAGCTAAGTTTTATAGGGCTGTACTCTGCACCTGTATCTGTCTTGGGCAGGTTCACCTGTTTTAAGATACGAAGAGCATTGGACCGTATACTCCACAAAGAAACTTGAGTTAAAAGTTACATCACTTTCAGGTGTGACCAGACAGAAAGGCAGCTTACACATTCAATGGTACTGAGATAAGAGGTCAGAAGCGTTAGTTGTGCCACGTGAGCCCTCACCAACCTGGTGCCTGCCAGGCGATTTGGACTACAACTCCCATCAGTCCCTGTGGGGCTTGCTGTCCAAATCATTTTTCCATTCATAAATTCAGTTTCTTTCCATTTCCACATCAGATTGCATTTTCTTTTGAAAAAGGAAAGTCCTTATGTGTATTCATCAGCATTTTACTGTGAATTTCTCCCCACGAACACGTTTTCCTATGTCATTTTGCCCAATATACACCTTTTTCCAAGCAGGTTTCCCTCCATAATAATGCATTTGTGCCTGCTATTTTCACGAATGCACACTTTACCCTAGGGATGCAATTTTTTGGGGTACGCATTCCCCGGCTGGAGAATTGCACTGCGAAATTCAGAGCTGTGCAAATTTTGAAGGGCGGCTGCGTTTCAGTTTGCATTTTCTTTTGGAACGTGTGGATTGGGTAGGGCTTGCTTTTAAATGAATCATGTTTATCCACCTGCTGCAGAGTGGGACAATCTGTACATGCAATTTTAAATACCGTATTTTTCGCTCTATAGGGCGCACCTATTTTTTTTTGGGGGGGGGGGAAATAAAGGGGAAAAAATTATCCCCCCCCCCCTGAGCCCCAAAGAGCAAAGAAGCCATGACAGCGAGCGGGATGGATCCCGCTAGCTGTCTTGGCTTCGTTTTTAGCCTCGGGGCTGGAGGTCCGGGAGTGCTTCCGGAGCTTGCGGGGCTGGGGGCTGGGGAAGCCCAGGCTTCCCCCAACCCCAGCCCCCAGAACGGGGCCGGGAGCGAAGGCGAGGTTGCGCTCAACCTTGCGATCGCTCCCAGAGCCTGCTGCTATCTGAAGCCCAGGGAGCGCGGCGCTGTAGCCTGCTGCGCACCCCGGACTTAGGGCAGCTATCCGCAAGCCTGTGCCGCGCTCCCCAGACTTCAGGCTGCAAGCACCTATCCACAAGCCTGCGGAGCCTGGTGGGAACTCCTGCCGGGCTCTGCAGGCTTGCGGATAGCTGCCCGCAGCCCAGGGTGCGCGACGCTGTGCTTCCTGGGTTTCGGGCTGCAGGCTGCTATCCGCAAGTCTTGGGAGCCCGACAGGAACTCCTGCCAAGCTCCGCAGGCTTCCAGATAGCTTCCTGATGCCTGGAGAGCAAGAGGGTTCGGTGTGCACCGACCCCTCTCGCTCTCCAGGCTTCAGCGAAAGCCTGCATTCGCTCCATAGGACGCACACACATTTCCCCTTCATTTTTGGAGGGGAAAAAGTGCGTCCTATAGAGCGAAAAATACGGTAATTCTTTTCCGGAACGTAAGATTGCTCAGAGAGAAACCTCATTGCCTTGAGGAGATGAAAGGTACGGTGGAGAAATTAACAATAAAACTATATGCTGTAGCCACACCATCCCCATCAATGCACCTTGGCGGCTCTCCTAAATTCACAGCCCATACCTTAATGAGAGGCCTCCAGCAGAGATCCAGGTGTTTGAAGGTAGTAGGCACATCAGGCGGAGCCAAAATCAGCTTATCCTCCTTTTTCTTCTCACTTGAAGCCTGGAGAGTAGGCCTATGGGCTCGAAGATCCCAAAAATATATTGTGCTGCGGAGGAATAGACAACAATAGAAAAGTTAGGTTGTAGATCCAGCCTGCTTGGAGAGCCAGTGTGGTGTAGTGGTTAAGAGCGGTAGTCTCATAATCTGGGCAACCGGGTTCGCGTCTCCGCTCCTCCACATGAAGCTGCTGGGTGACCTTGGGCTAGTCAAACTTCTCTGAAGTCTCTCAGCCCCACTTACCTCACAGAGTGTTTGTTGTGGGGGAAGAAGGGAAAGGAGAATGTTAGCTGCTTTGAGACTCCTTAAAGGGAGTGAAAGGCGGGATATCAAATCCAAACTCCTCTTCTTCTGCCTCATCCACTTTCAGTGAGATAGCAGTTGTTTAGGAACAGCCGAATACATCAGGTAAGCAGATGTCACAGAAAAAAGAGCCCCTTGGGGTGTCAAAAGGATCACAATACGCTACAAATTGAGAGCATCCGGCAGGGTAAAAGGTGAATCCTTACTGGGGTGCCAACCAGAAACAGGTCAAGATGGGAGGTGGTGGAGAAGTAAAATGAGCAGAAGAAAGCCCTAAATCCACCGATTAATGTACAATAAAAGGGAAGGATTCTTACTCTCACCCTATCCCTGAGCAACTTGCGATCCATCCTCCAAGCCAAACACAGCCCACTTTAGCTATCTGATAATCCCCTTTTTGCAGTTTTCAGGTAGGTAGCATGAAACAAAATATCTTTCAAGCCTCTTGATGGGTTTTCCATACATGACAGGCTGGCTGTGGTTAGCTTGGGTGCACATCACAAATTATAACTGTGAGCATGTGGGGGGCAAGGTAATGCAAGTCAATCTCTGAAGCCTCTCCTTATTTAGAGGACTATTCTGAATGCCAGTGTGAAAGAGAGAGCCTTTCCTGCTCTTAATCTTCCTTTGCCAACACACTAAATCTAGCATCTAGACACTCCACGGCATATGCAAACTAAATGGTAATGGAGCTGCTGAAGAATGCTCTTATGTGAAAATACTCGTGCTAAAGTAAGTTTTAAAAAAAGAGCTATGGAAGATTCCATAAAGCGAAACCTTGCAGGTAACATTTTTCAACAGCTTAATTGGTAGTATGGGGCATCAGGATTCTCTTCTCTCATCTATTGGTATTCAGTAGTTATTACACAAAAGGAGTAGTTGTTACACCAAACAATGGAAAGAAATAGAGGGAATTGAAGAAAGAGTGAAGACAGCCCTAAATCCACCGATTAACGTACAATAAAAGGGAAGGATTCTTACTCTCACCCTATCCCTGAGCAACTTGCGATCCATCCTCCAAGCCTGGTTCAGAAGTCACAATCTGTTTGAAGACACTGCCAAACCACAGTTTCCTGGTTATGGCATCACAGGAAACTGTGATTTAGGAAATTGGGATATCTTTGCCAAAGCAAGCCACAGGAGAGCAGAAGCAAAGAGGATGGGCAAGGAGGGAGCCTGCAGGCACACAACTCATTCCTGGTCCAATAAACCATAGTTTAAAAGTCGGAGATTGTGACATCTTAACTAGGCCTTGCGTAATAAACCTCAAAGAAGAAAAAATACTTACCAGTCTGGTGAGCAGGTGACAAGCTGTACACAAACTCCAGCTCTGTTTTCAAACATAGTGCCCATTCTGTTGACCTTAGAAATAGCAAGTAAAACAACGTTTATTAGAAACAAAAATACAAAATGCAGTAGCTATACAAGTACTTTGGAGTAGGCTCAACAGCAGGGATGGGGAAACTGTGGCCCTCCAGCTGTTAAGAACACAATTGTGGCTCTGCGATGGGAATAGGGATCTCCTAACAACTCCAAGCATCCTTAACAAACTACAGTTCGCAGGATTCTCTGGGGGAGGCCATGAAGGTTTAAACTGGCATGATGCTGCTGTCAATGTATAGAGCAGATGGGGCCTAATTCAAATCTTGCTTCTTTCATAAACATGCTAGGGCACCTAAGAGAAACCACTCCCTCGACTGCAGCATGACGATCATTTGGCCTACCTTACAAAGCTGTTGAAAGTGTTGCTGAAATAATGTACGTAAAATGTGTTTGGAACACTGGGGAATTATCTATAGTCGCTGTCATAATGAGGACAGGCTAAAAATTCACACTCAACATCCATATCACACAATGTTTTTCTTAAAGGGCACAAGGGAAACACACAAACACACACACATGTGTATGCAGAGTTTTTCATGCAATAATTACATTTATCTCGTTCACCAAAACAAAACGAAGAAGTGTGGTGTGAAGCAGCCCTTTGAAATTACATGGGTAATTAATACTGAGCTTAATATGCATGGGTTGCTTAATGAGATCACTGTTGCTGTGTGGGTCCCAGACAGTAATACAGATGTAACAAATAAAAATTTGTAGTTTTTCTCTTTTACATTATGAAATACTTACGATGGACTCTTACCTCAAAAAACTCTGGCAACCACTGTATATCTGTAATTACTGATTTATGGCCATATTCGATGGAAGAGACTGCACAGTATCTCACCAAGTGTGGCTCCTTCCCAACTTGTTGTTCCAGCATGAAACTTGGCTGAAATTGGACACAAATTAGTGTCCACTAATTTCCATACATGACAGAATCATAGAATGTTGAGAGTTGGAAGGGGCACGAGGGTCAAAGGTTATCAAACGCCCTGCATATAATCTAACCCCCTGGAATGCAGGAATCTTTCACCCAACACAGGGTTTGAACCTGCGGCCCTGAGATTAAGAGCCTCATGCTCTACCGACTGAGCTATCATTTGCATCCATTGCATGACCCAGCTCTTTCTAGTTTTTCCATGCTTTCCTGGTGGGCATTGCTTCCTGCATCCACTTGCCATTCCTGTTTTAATAGTGAATAATTTTGGATACATCGGGGGGGGGGGGAGGAAACTGCCAAGAATTCATTGATACAACCTGACCTATCTAGCTAGCCCATATTCTAGGAACTGAGTGAAAAAAATTACAACATTTTCCCGTCTATAAGATGCCCCCATGTATAAGATGCCCCCTATTTTGGGGGACTCAGATTTAAGAAAATGGGGGGAGACTGATGTTTTTTAAGGAAAAAACTTGTACATGAAAAAATACGGTAATACTTCTACGTTGTATAAGTGTATGTTTTTCAGGGGCAACTAAAAGCACAAAGCCACAGTTTCCTTTCACGCCTGAACCTAGTCCCTTTTAGATCCCTTGAAAGGATCGTTACAAATTTCGAGCACTTGTTTCTTCGATAAACTATAATAAACGGTGCAATGTGTACATTCTCAGGCCTATGGTACTTTGCTTCACCTAGAAGTGTGGAGCAACTGCATGCAATAAACAAATGCAATGTGGGAACTGGGCATTCACTTTCCCCGGTGGTCACAAAAATGGAAATTGCTAATGGCTGTAGCTTTGGGGTGCCTTGCAGAAGCATCTTTCTGGGAGGAGGGAGCAGAGCAGAGCTGTTAAACTAGCTTCCTGGCAGGTGGGCTGCTGTTGCTCAAAGGAGAGGGGAAAGGGAAGGGAATGTGGTGGCAGGGACGTCAGTGTGACGTGAGTGCACCAAAACAGCCCATCTCATGCTCCTGGTGGGGCATTTGCAGCGTGCTAGCTTCTCTCCCGCCACCTCTCCCCTTCTGGCAAGCCGTAGCGACCCACCTACCAGAAAGCAAGCGTGGTGGATCTGCCCCACTTTCAGCCCCTTATTCCTACGTTACACTTGTGTGCACACAAACGAGTGCTCTGGAAAGCCTGCAACCTCATCCATGCACAGAAGAAAATGTGAAGCAATTCTCAGTGGTTCCTTGAGGAATCCTTGATATGGAACGCTAAAAGCAGAATCTTTAAAAGTACCAACCATGTTAACTGTGGCATTCTTGCTCCCGCCTGTACCGGACTTCGCACTTCGTAACCTCTCTTCATATGCTGAAATGTCCCACAGTACAACCTGGAATGGGAGGGGAAACGACACGTTAGAAGGCAGATTGTCCTGTTTTAATGGACATTTCAATGTGCCACGTGATGGAAGGGTAGAATAGGACTCTACAGAATATGCAGAGAGGGCCAGCTGAGCTCACGGGGAGAAATCTGTTTTGTACTAATAGAAAGGGAATCATTTTTATTTTTTAAAAAAAGCATTAACATGTCTCCGGTACTGAGGAGTCCCACACAATGGCATGGGGATTCCAGGCGTACTTCAATAAACCCTGAATTATCCAAACGAGGGTGTGATGCAACATCTAGTGAGGCCTCAAAGTACTCATGTAGGCAATGTTAGCATTCTGAGAAGGGATTGGCCAATGCGGCGCCCCCAGGCACCCATGGACCCACAGAGGTCTTCCCTGGCACCCATAGGATCTTGCTCCTGTGCTGAAATTAGGCTTGAAGGAAGCATTCTGCTGTCACCAAAAGAACAGGTTGCAGTGTGTGCTTGGTTGTGGAGTGTATGTGATGCCCCTGGCATTTTCTCCAGTTTGCAAATGTGACCACAGCCCCCCAAAAGGGTGGGTAACCTCTGATTTTGAGGGTTAGATGAGAATGACCAGGCCCTGAATGGGCCTTAGCCCTTGCTGGTCCCCCAAACATCTGCAAACCTGCCGGAGCATCTTATTCCACAATACCGATGTAGAAGAGGTATGTTGTGAATGCAAACAAGTAGCTGAAAAGTAATGGAATCCTAACCTGTCCGTTTATGCAGCCTCCTGCAATGATGTTGGGATTGCTTGGGGAGAACTGAAAGCAGTAGATATCTTCAGGGCACTCCAGCATCAGCTAGAAAACATAAATATCCAGGGAGGAATAGATCAGATCTGAGGACAGCCTGATGCTGAAATTATTGGTTCTGTTCTTTAAACACCTCAGAAACATTCAAGCCCTCCTTTAAATACCTGGGGGTGAATTGGGTCTGCGAAGCTCCAAAAGAGAATTGGCGCTTTCCACAAGAGCAGTCGCCCAGAGTTGTTCACCCGCTCCTCGTAAGACAGTCGCTCCGTTACTGCCACTGCGATAATCCCTGATTGAAGACAAATGTCATTTCACCTTTTGCAAGGGTAAAACTTTGCATCTGTTTAAAGTGGTCCATGTCCACACTCAACCAGGCTGTCAGAATTGCGGCAAGAATTGTCCAGGGGTGTTTTAGAAGAGGTACAAATCCTAAAAGCTAATCATCACCTTCACTTCTTGATGGCAGTGAATTCCACAAGCATTACGTGAAGAGATGTTTTTCTTTTGGCTGTCCTCAGCCTTTTACTAATCAAGTTTCTGGGCCACCTAATGCGATGGTGGCGGTGGCAGTGAAGAAACAACTCTCTTATCTGCTCTGCCAACGTTCTTCTAGTTGTTACAGCCACTGCTTTATATTCTGCCTCCTAAGTGGAGCACTTCTGCTCAGGGCTCTAGCCTGCCTGCAGCAGGAGTCTTAAAAGTAGCATGGGTTGCTGGTGCCCGGGGCCGTGTGGAAGGCAGGTTGCGAGGGAGGGAAACGGATGCAAGTACGCATGCACATTCAACGGCCTAACAGTGTCTGCATCACCCAAGAGGTTGCAGCCTCAGGGATAAGAAAAGGAAGTCGTTCCATTGTTTGGAGAGCTCACTTCCTGGTTTGCATGGAGAAGCCATTTTCAATGGAAGCCTACACCTGTATTGAGGCAGTGCCAGGTGTTGAAATTTGGCACCCCTAACAATTTTGGGACTGGGGCAACCACCCCGTGAGCCCCCTATGCTACGTCACTGGTGTTAACATGCAGCTTGACTCTTAAGAGATTGTGGTAATGAAGCGGAAGGAGACTGCAGCAATAACACCCATTTCACTTTCATTTCTGTTACAGCTTGCCTAGTGTGAGGTAACCCAAGTTTGCTAAAACAGGGGTAGCCAATGTGGTGCAGTCCAGATGTGTTGGATTCCAACTCCCAGCATCCCTAGCCATTGACTGCTGACTGGGGCTTATGGGAAAGTTGAGGTCCAACAGGATCTGAAGGGCACCACGTTGACTACCCTTGTGCTAGCACGTTACAAAAGATCTACTCATCTCATTTTCCTTCGTGTTGCTGATTTGTTCAGAGAAAGGGCCAGTGGAATGGGCACAGCGGCTAATCTTTAAACCCAAGACTTCAGAACAACCCTCACAAAGTTTCTGCCCACAAACCGAACGCTCTGCAAACCTTACCATAAATGGTTGGGTGCCAGCAGACACAGCTCACGGTCCTGTCCTTGAGGTAATGCAGGTCTGTGAATGACTGGTACTCCTTGAGGGAAACGTCAGACTTGCCTGCAAAGCCACTTTCGTCTTCCGCAAGGGCTTTCCAGTCGTCAAAAAAGGCATTCAGGATCTCATTCTGCTGCAGTGCTATTTCAACTCTGGAACGGGGACATGTTTTTTTGTTTTGTTTTTAATAAAAAAATTCAGATACTGCATCTCAAATCATGGTATAGCATAGATTTCTTATTTTGGGGAAGATGCGCTTTTAATTTTTTTAAATAGTGTCACTAGCACTAAAGGATTATGTGCCATGGCTTCTTTATTTGATACTGTAGACCAGTGTTTCCCAGACTTGGGTCTCCAGCTGTTTTCGGACTGCAATTCTCATCATCCCTGACCACTGGTTTTGCTAGCTAGGGATGATGGGAGCTGTGGTCCAAAAAGCTGGAGACCTCCCAGTAAGTTTGGGAAACATTGCTCCCGACCTATTACACAGATCTTAGGCACATGTTTGAGAGGAAGACATTTTCTACATGACACCAGGAGCTGCTCAAGATGCTGGAGATAAAAAATGTGTCCAAGTGCTTTATAGAGTGGTCATGTGTCCTCCTTTACAGAGGACAGTTCTCTGTTTGAAGGGCTGTCTGGTTTAAAGATTAAGAACCCTAACGAGGGAAAGCAGAAGTCTTCAAGATCAACAGTTTTATATATAATTTCTTGGGCTGAGTATTCCTCAAGTCACCCTATCCTCATACTTTATGACTGCAAGAAATCTTGCCTACGTCTTCATACAAAACTTTCAGTGGACCTTGATACTTCACCTTAAAGCCACAGAGACAATGAAGTCTTTCAGGTCTTCCGATGACAAATACTTTTCTTTTTCTTCATCTGAAAAGTCCCTTGGAAAATACTGCGTTGTTGCGTTTTTGGGGTAGGTCCTAAGGCGAGTGAAAACACACTGTTCAGAAAAATTTGGGAGGGAAAAGGTAAATCCAAAACAATGAAGGCAGGATTGATGAAACTTCAGAGAGTGTCTCCTCCTTTAGCCAGATTTGTGTATGCCACTCATTTCCCAGTGTTCCCGTATTCCTGCTCCACAGCACCATCTGTCACTGATGGGAGATGAGAAAGCACACAGGTAAGTCTGGCTAAACCAGCTGTGGGCAGCCTCTCTGACCTGTGGGCCTAACTAGGCCTATGCTTGAAGGCATATAAGACATCATTTGTGGGGCAGGCAAAGTCATGCTTGGACCTGTCAAACCTGGCCCACGGGTGGCAGCGGAGAAGAAGGATTTCATGCGCCTCCTTCATGAGAGGTCCGGAGGGTGGCAACACAAGAACAGGCCTCTTCTGTGGTGACTCCCCACTTGTGGAATGCTCTCCCCTGGGAGGCTCGCCTGGTGCCCTCATTAACTATCTTTAGGCGCCAGGCGAAAACGTTTCTCTATAACTAGGCCTTTGGCTGATTAACATCCTTCGGCCTTTTGAATGCGTTGGGGGTGGGGTATTGGTTTGTTTTTGTTTCGTTATGTATTTTGTGTCTGCATTTTGTAGTTTTATGTTGTGATCTTCGGGTGAAGAGTGGTATACAAATTTATTAAATAATGAATAATAGTAGTAGTAAAAATATGAGGAGTGGAGAATAACTTTTTTTTTTTTTTGCATTAGACCCATCTAATATCGTGCCTAGTCCCATCCTCACAAAAGAAAATGTAGTCGTTTTTTAGGAAGTGATGTTTGAAGTACATAATCTCAGGAAATAGTCAGAAGACATATCCCTGAGAATGATCTGAAGTTGCATAATATAGCAACCACACCATACCTTTAAAAGTGCTATTATACCACATTAACAGTACAGTGGTACCTCGGGTTAAGAACTTAATTCGTTCCGGAGGTCCATTCTTAACCTGAAACTGTTCTTAACCTGAAGCATTACTTTAGCTAATGGGGTCTCCCGCTGCCGTTGCACTGCTGGAGCACAATTTCTGTTTGCATCCTGAAGCAAAGTTCTTAATTCGAGGTAATATTTCTGGGTTAGCAGAGTCTGTAACCTGAAGCATATGTAACCTGAAGCGTATGTAACCTGAGGTACCACTGTAATGGATTCCACCCCCCACCCCCCAAAAAAGAAATCATGGGAAATACAATTTGTTAAAGGTGCTGAGAGTTGTTAGGAAAACCTTCACAGAGCTACAGTCCCTACCACCTTTAACAAACTACAGTTCCCATGATTCATGGGGGGTGGGGAGGAGCCATGACTATTAAAGTGCTATGCTAGTGCTATAACAGTATGTTGTGGTTAGCAATCCTTGTTAAAGCTAAGCAGGTATAAGTCTGGTCAGTAACTGGATGGGCGGCCAAGTAGGAAGCCCTTGTACGTTGCTTTGAACCACATCACGCAAGAAAGGCATGATGTAATAAAAATAAAGAATCTGAAATGGCGCACTCTGCTTCATGCCACTCTGCTTGAAAGTAAATTTTAAAAAGTGAAAGGTGCCTGATTCTAGGTTTCCCTCCATTCAGATAATGGAAGAAAATAACCTGGCCCGAAATTAATGGGGGCATTGTTTCTTTTTAAAAATTATTTAAAATGGTATATATATATATAGAGAGAGAGAGAGAGAGAGTGTGTGTGTCTTATACTTACCATTTTGTTTGAGTTCCTGTTTCTTCTACTATCGGGACAACCTGAGTGCCAACATTTTTCTCAAGCTGCCGAATGGTAAAGTTCTTATCGAAATAACTCGTACATTCCACGTAGCCGTGTTTAGGGTCAGCCGAAGCGTTTCTGTTGTGAAATTTAACCCGAGCCCCAAATTCTCTCTGCCGCCGAGAAATCTTATATTTAACCTGAAATTTCAGCCAAAATATTTCTCAATGGAAACTCTTGTTTTTATACGTTTGACTGTGCATTGTCTTGAGGGTATGGCACACAGCCATAAAATAGAGAATAACAGACCTTTAAGATCTCTTACAGGACCTGCATTTGATCTGATTTTACGACCATTTTTCAACATGCTCATCATTCCCCCATGGGAAGGAACAACTGAACTCTTGGGATGTGCTTGTTATGAGACCAGTTTGTTGGTGGAGTAGTCTCAAGTATTCTCACCAAACCTTCTCATCCACATCCAGAGGTCCTCTGTGGAGTATTTCACAGGTTACCACCTCATTTTCTCTGCTTAAAATCCACACTTTTGCCTAGGCTAGCAAAGATTCTATAAGAGTTAGGTTCTCATTTTTCTAGAAGCTTTCTAAATCCACTCCCTACTCAGGCTTTGAAATCTGAAAGATTTCTAGTCAAAATTGGGCAACCCAAGATCCTACAGTTTATTGCTTTTAAAAATATAGTATATTTATGACTGTTATTTAAAGAAGACAGTTGTACTTTGGCTCTCAAATGTCTTGGCTCCCGAACAATCAAAACCCGGAAGTGAGTGTTCTGGTTTTTTAAAGTTCTTTTGGAAGCCGAACGTCCGATGGGGAGCTTCCTGCAGCCAATCAGAAGCTGCGCTTTGGTTTCTGAATGTTTTGGACGTCGAACGGACTTCCAGAATGGATTCCATTTGACTTCCAAGGTACGACTGTATAAGACACTGTTAGGAAGGCTGACCTTTGTCGTTCTTTCCTTAACCGATTCTTCTTCAATTTCTTTTTCGCTTCCAAGTGAGACCCAAGGTTTCCACACAGGAGGCTTGTACACATATTCTTCTGGGGTGCCCTCTTTGACCTCCCCTTCCTCTTCCTCTGGCTCGGGAGGCTATCAGGAAAAATATTTGCAAAGGTGTCAATACAAAGTGTATCAATACGATACAAATAGAGATAAATGCAGTATTTATTTATTTATTAAATGCCTTACATGTAAAATGCTTTCCTTGGCCTCTTCTGTTGCAATAAGATAAAATATTTGCCCATATTTTAATTCCCTGTCAAAGACTACCAGAAGTTCTTCCCCAGGATATTCCTGTGTGAATACAAACAGTTGAAAAGTTTTAAGCAATTTTAAACGATTTTTACATCCAACTATAACTGACAGTTGAAGGAGTTGGATAGGTTTAAGCTTGGGAAAAAGGCGACCAAGGAGATATGATAAAGGTAAAGGTAAAGGTGACCATTAGGTCCAGTCGTGGCCGACTCTGGGGTTGTGGCGCTCATCTCGCTTTATTGGCCGAGGGAGCTTCCGGGTCATGTGGCCAAGGAGATATGATAGCTATCTTCAAATATCTCAAGGGCTGTCACATGGCAGAGGGAACAAGCTGGTTTTCTCCTGCTCTGGAGGGTTAGGACGCGAACCAAGTTACAAGAAAGGAGATTTCGACAAAACATCAGGAAAAACTTTCTGAGAGTAAGAGGTATTCAACAGTGGAACGGCCCAGCACATTCTCCAAATGATAATATTTCCTGTCAGAACTAGGCATGCTTTAATGGATATTAAATGGTTGAATCCTGACAAGACTTGAATTTTATTATTATGGTCACAGACCAGTTCTGGCTCACTTACAATATCAGGAAAATCATAAAACACAAGAGGAATACATCGAATTGCAATTGGGTATAACAGAGACAATTCGGATATAGCAGCAGTTAAAAATATATATTAAATCTTGATCACTAAAATTGTCATTTAAAACCTTAATCATTTTGGTACAGTGGAACGGCCTCCCTCATGAAGTTGTGGACTCTCCTTCCTTGGAGGTTTTTAAGCAGAGCTTGGACGGCCACCTGTCATGGATGCTTTAGCTGAGATTCCTCCATTGCAGGGGGTTGGACTAGATGACCCTCGGGGTCCCGTCCAATTCTACGATTCTATGACATCACTTTAATACTGGTGGATTGGAAGGTTCTCTGCTTACGTTTTTGGTCTAGCACTAACTGCTTCAGAGGAGCAAGCTTCCTTAAGCTTCTTCCTCAATGTATCCTCCTTCTTCCCATTACTTTCTAGAATGCCTTCTGCCTGCCAATGCAACTGATTTCTTTCTAGATCACAACTGCTCATCTCGCACCATAGGGGTCATTTCTGGGGTCCATAGGTACATTTACAAACCAGAGAAACTTGTGGGCAACACATACACCACAGTCCGTGTTAATGTTGGGCCCTCCTTTTGTGAACCTCATGCCTCCATCACAGCCACTTCTAAGCTTGTGCTCAAAAGGACTTTGTTTGACAGGAGGAGGAGTAACAAATGTTAAGTGAAATGAAGTTAGGCGATCAGTTTACCAAGTTCCAGCACAACCCCCGGTATACAACATGCCCCGACAGGGTAACTCACTAAGATAATTTTTTTGAAAGGATGGAAGTCAGAAACTGCAGCTCTTGCTTTCATGTCATCGATGATGTCCTCTCTCTTCAAAAGTTTGTGAGGGTTTTCCGCCGTGACATCGACGTCAGCACGGCAATTAAATATCTCCTGAGTTTTCTCAGTGAGGACCAAGGGGAAGATTTCCGGGTGGCCTGAAAGAGTAAAGAACAATATAGAAACACCTCTTATTAAAAGGCTCGCTGTATTTCAAGTACCAATTGGTCCCACACATTCTAGAATTCTTCAACAAGTGTAGCTAGATACTTTTAATACCCTTACAACTATTAGTGAAATTAAACGAGATTCCCACCCCCTCAGAGCAATACCCTTTTACTTCTTTTGCCATATACTCTTTCCATACTTGATGTAAGGTAAAGGTAAAGGTAAAGGTACCCCTGCCCGTACGGGCCAGTCTTGCCAGACTCTAGGGTTGTGCGCTCATCTCACTCTATAGGCCGGGAGCCAGCGCTGTCCGCAGACACTTCCGGGTCACGTGGCCAGCGTGACATCGCTGCTCTGGCGAGCCAGAGCCGCACACGGAAACACCGTTTACCTTCCCGCTAGTAAGCGGTCCCTATTTATCTACTTGCACCCGGGGGTGCTTTCGAACTGCTAGGTTGGCAGGCGCTGGGACCGAGCAACGGGAGCGCACCCCGCCGCGGGGATTCGAACCGCAGACCATGCGATCAGCAAGTCCTAGGCGCTGAGGTTTTACCCACAGCGCCGTACACTACCCTAAAACGAAGTCCCTTTATTGCAGTTAACGAGGCAACCACCGTGGATATATTATGGATGGAAAAGAGCTCAGTGTCTCAGGGTGAAGGAATTTATGTCCGTGAAGATGTCAAGGACAGGCTTTTAATTTTTAGGCATTTACAAAGCTGAATGAAATATAAATTTGGGAATATTGATAAGCTTTACGTACACATGCTTTGGGGGGGAAAGTCTTCACTCACTTAATCCTTTTTTTTTTTTTTTGAACTGACAAAATGCTAAATCCTATTTTAATCCGGCTCATCCAGAAATCTAAATCCCTCAGCAAACGTCTCTCACTTAATATGTTACATTTCATAAACCCTACATTTATCCCTTAAGCCCTGTCATTTCTGGTCCTCTACTGCACCTGCTCAACTGCAGCTATTCATTAAAACCTACAAAAGGAGGAGAGAGATATCTGGCGCTTTCGTAAATTTGGCACCAGGAGCCCCAAGAGAAATCGGCTTGGAGATATTTTTGCTTGAGGCAGAACATACCCACAAGCCCACTGAGGGCCACATAAATGGCCAGAAACCTTCTGCAAGTGGAGTAGGCAAAAATGGTGGGCTCTATAGATGGACAGATGGACATTATCTCACCATTCCTCCAAGGAGTTCATGGTTCTCCCCTCCCCATGTTATCCTCACTACAACCATGTAGGGTAGTTTAGGCTGAGAAAAATTGACTATCCCAAGGTCGCCCTGCTGAGCTGCATGATGAAGTGGGAATTTGAACCAGAGCCTCTGAGATCCCAGCCCAACCATTGCACTGCACATACCAAATGTTTTATGAGATACAGTGGTACCTCGGGTTACAGACACTTGACGCTTCAGGTTACAGACTCTGCTAACCCAGAAATAGTACCTCGGGTTAAGAACTTTGCTTCAGGAGGAGAACAGAAATTGCGTGGCGGCATCATGGCGGCAGTGGGAGGCCCCATTAGCTAAAGTGGTACCTCAGGTTAAGAACAGTTTCAGGTTAAGAACGGACCTCCAGAACGAATTAAGTTCTTAACCCGAGGTACCACTGTACACTGTATTCTACTTAGCACTTATGAATCCCAGCTAATGATCTGCTCCTCTTTCCTACAACTTCCCAAATGGACATGTGTTCTGTGTTATTTTCCCCATAGCTAAAAGGCAGAAGATGCAGCTTCTGAAGAGAAATATTTCTTTTTTCCTTTCACAGCTAGCCTTATGGCCTTAAGACTCTGTCTGCTGCATATTCTTCAAAAACTGTTTTTTCCGTGTCGAACTTACCCATGCTTGCCATCGATAAATCCACTTCTTCATCTTTTTTTGCTGAAATGAGATAAAGTGGGGTCTTAGCATAAGAACGTTAAGAAGGGCCCTGCTAAAGCAGACCAAGGGCAAATGCTTCTCAAGTATCCTCTGGAACCGAAGGCATGAACAACCCACTCACACCATTGTCTTCTCCAGTATCTCTTATTCAGAGGTTACACTGTATTACACTATCTGAGTTTGCTTGTTTTCCTTTTCTCTCCCCATCCCTTTTCCCCCTCATGACTTTTAGATTGTAAGCCTGTGGGCACGATCTCATGTTTCTGATCTGTGTACAGTACATTTTTTAGACGCTTTAAAATAAAATAGCTATAATTCTGTTTCCATGTGGAGGTTTCATAAAACGATGAGGACTAGTATACCTCATGAATTTGTTGAATTCCATTTCAAAGCCTCCTTTCGTCAATCAATTTCAGTGGGTGAGCTCTAGCCTGGGGGCTGCGGCTGCTAAAATCTCTTCCATTCGCAACTTTATAAACCTTTCTCATGCTCCCCACAAAATATTTTTCCCTGAATTAAAAGGCCCCCAAACACTTTAAAGTTGCACTTTGATCATTTTGGTTGTTCTTTTTCATAGTCAGGAGCTTCCTGCAGCCAATTGGAAGCCGCACCTTGGTTGTCAAACATTTTTGGAAGTCGAAATGACTTCCGGAACCGATTCCGTTCGACAACCAAGGTACAACTGTACATGAAAACATCACAGAGAAATGTTGTTGGGCATACTGTCACACGTATTGTTGCCTGGCATCCAAATTCCCAACAAATTACTTTCTTTAGTTCCACAGTTCAGCAGTATTATACTTACCAGCACTTCTTTGCTTCCCTTTGGGTGAGCCTTTTGGCGATCCTTTGGGTGACTTTTTAGCTTTTGGAGATCCTTTAGCTTTAGGTTTCTTCGCTGAACCAGGAGCAGAACGTGGTACGGGAGTCTCTGCACTTTCAGCCATTTTGAAAGATTTCTGCTTGGAAAACAGGTGGCACATCAATGTGGATAATGAGGCGGAATTCAGGGGGGTGGTGGCTTAAAAACTCATTCATAACATGATAGTTACATCCCATTAGTTGCGTGACAGTGCTGGCTGAGACTGATGGGAGTTGTAGTCCAAAACAGCAGAACGGAACCAGGTTGGCAAAAGGTTGCCTTTTGTGCTACTGAGGCAGAACGATGTTTGCTTCAGTTTAGCCCAGGGGTCTGCAACCCGCGACTCCGGAGCCACATGTGGCTCTTTTACACCTTTGCCGCGGCTCCGGGGCGGATACTAGTGAGGGGAGGAGGTGCATTGTGCGCCCCGACACTCCCCACTGTGGCGGGCGCTGTACTGGCTGTGACGTCGCATGGGGGCGGTGCATGCGCTAGTCACACACTGTCCCGACATCACCTTCCCGCCCGCCCGCCCGCCCGCTACATTGTAAGGGGCATGTACGCTGGTCACTGCATTGAAAGGGGGCATGTACGCTGGTCACTGTTTTGAAGGGGAGTGAAGAACACACACACACAAAAAGGTAACTTGTTAATTTAACGTTTATTTCTATGAGGAGGAGTAATTCTGAGGGGTCAAACAAAGAAATAATAAAAAAAGTGACAAAAAGGTTATTTTTATAATGACGAGTTTTGCGGCTCCCAGTTTTTTTTCCTTTGGAAACGGGTCCAAGTGGCTCTTTTTATCTTAAAGGTTGCAGACCCCTGGTTTAGCCCAAGTAATTTTGCTGCTCCAAGCAGTAAAATCCAAAAACCTGCACCCCAAAATTCCTTGCAAAGGAGCCTGGACTCAAGGCTGGATGAGGGCCAATAAACTGACTCTGAGGTTTCCAAGTGTGCATTCCCTGCTTTTGATGGAGTCATACTCCCCCTGAAAGTGAAGGTTCATAGTCTGGGGGGTGCTCCTGGCTCCACCTCTATCGCTAGAGGCCCAGACTAGGAGTACATTTTACCTCACCACTGTCATCCATGTGCTAGTCCCCTCCAGACTGGTTTACTGCAATGCACTCTTTGTGGGGCTGCCCTTGAGGTTGGTTTGGAAGCTTCAGCTGATGCAAAATGCAGTGGTTTGACTCCTCACTGGGGCGGGACATTGCCAACATGTCACCCCACTGTCAAAAGACTTGCACTGGTTGCCAATTAGCTGCCAGGTTAAACTGAAGATACTGCTTTGGTGAACAAAGTCCTATACAGCTTGGGACCAGAATAGCTGGAAGATAGCCTCATTCTTTATATATCCAGCTGATCACTGTGATCAACAGGCTAGGGCTTCCTGCAGATGCCATCTTATCAGCAAGTCGGCTCTGCATAAGAAATTGAGCCTTTAATGCTGTGTAATCCCTCCCCCTTCCCTGAAAGGCACCATCTTTGTTTTCTTTTGGCACCTACTGAATACCTTCCTCTTCCAACAAGCCTTCCTGCCTCCCTCTGATTTTTCCAAGTCTGAATCTGTATTGAAATTGCTTTTCAGATTTGCCACTCTAGGCTAGTTTTGGAGGAAGGGTGGGATACAACTGTAACATACCCTCTGATATTTCTCTGATGAAAACAGGGATATCCTATTCCATAACAACAAACAACAACAACAAGTTTTATTATTTATACCCTGTCCAGCCACTTTGGGTGACTTCCAACATATATAAAAACATAACAAAACATTAAACTTTAAAAAAAAACAAAAAAAAAAACAACCCTTCCCTATACAGGGCTGCCTTCAGATGTCTTCTAAAGGCCGTATTAGTTACTTATCTCCTTGGCTTGCAGGGGTTGCATAATAATAATAATAATAATAATAATAATAATGTACAGAGGATGCTCCTTGGGTTGAGCATAGCTGTGCGCTATTTGACCTTGCAAGGTTGCTTAGGGCAAATCCATTAGGTTACATGCTGTTTCATTAACACTCCCGAGACAATCAACACACCTAAATGTGACGCCGGGTTGGACTAAATGGCTGACTGCATAGTCCTTTACAACTCAAGTGATTCTACGATGATAAGACAGGGGTCTAGGCAAGGGGCTGCTAAAGTCATCAAGCTGGTTGAATAGAAATCATAGCTCTGCTAAAGCAGCCGGTTCTGTTCTTAAGAACAAAGCATTAAAGCAGAAAAGATGAATGGAGGAAGATTTTTAAAAAGTGTATGGGGGGAATAACTCCAGCACCATCATGTGGAAATGATGTGCATAACAGGACACGAAATAGCGGCTTCATAATTTGAGTCACTGTTTTTATTTATTTTTCAAAGTGTCACCGTGTTTAACCCAACGCTATACCAGAAACTGAATTCTAACAAAGCGGATGACAACAGAGATGGGAAACATAGGATGCAATCCAACCCAAGTTAAATGCTAAGCCTGATGTCACATGGAGAGATTTGAGCAAATGCTCGCTTCTTTCCCGGTGTGACTTTCAGGTAGGTTTGCCATGTGTCCAGAATTTCCCAGACATAGGTGGTACTCAGCCCCAGAAACAGTGGAAATTGCTGAAATGCCCAGGAAAACTCAGACAAACTTTGCCAAAGAAAGCTCAACAACTTTTGTGTCCAGATTTTCTCTTTTTGAAAGATGGCAACCATACTTCCTGGGTCTGGAAAAATCACAAAGGATGACCCAAGCATCAAATTGGTGGCTAGGGAAGCTGTCAATTGCCACTTTACAGGGAACTGGGATAACCACAGATTGGAACATGTGATTTGCTTCTCTCTCAAGTCATCCAAACAGTCTAGTCACATGAACAAAGACAACACTGGCATTTCTGAGATTACTCACAGAGCTAATTTTAGAAAAGCGGTTTACAAGGCAAGGCAGAAAGTTCCTAAAAACAGCTACTTATCGAACTGATTGCCCTAAAGCTATGGTGTATTGTTTTTGTTGACTTGTTAAAAAATGCTTGTACCTCTGATCCTTCTTTTTGAGTGCTGAAACTTTGGAAAGTGGAAAGAGAATACCAGATATCAAGAATGAGTGAGAGGAGCATCAGTAGCTAATGGCTACAATCAATAATGTTGGATGGCTGGGCAGACAGTGTTAAGAAATAGCCAGAGCTATGTAAAGTAGGGCAAAATAGAAACTGCATGATCGTACGAACCACACCCCAAAAGCTCAAATACAGACATAGCCTTCTAGAAGCGTGATGATTTTGGTCCATGGTGGAAGGCACAAAGGAGCGTCTCTTCAGGGATATATGTGAACCCTCGGCCATCAGGACCTACTTTAAGTGCTAGAACTTCAGCCCTGTAATATGTGAAATAATTACAATAGCTTTGTGCATGTTAAATAACTCCCCTGGCTCAGTAACCACAGCCAGATATGACACAACCAAGATTACAGAAGAACATCTAGATCTGAGGGTGTGGTTTATGAAAAGGTCCTGCCACAATCCTTTTACTCTGAGTCAATAGCAGGGAACAGCTCTTTAAACTCCTCCTGCACTCTTTGACATGAGTGTTGTGGAACAGAACGATAAAAAATAATGCAGTTCATCTGAGGTGGAAAAAATTCCCAATAGATTGTGACCAAGGCTGCTAAGGGCCTCTACTGTTTCCCTACAACCTTTATTTAGGTAGACAATGTTTGGTCTTTTGGAACCGCAGCTCAAAAATATAATTATATTTTTGCTCAAACACCCCCCCCCCCAGTTTGGGCTAATTAAAAACACTTTTCCATGAAACTGTCATCTGAGCAAAAGGTAACTGTTAAGTGTTTTAGCTCGGGTGTTTGTAGTTGTGCATTTAGCCAACCTAAATATATTGAGTCATGAAATAATGTTTAGAACTGACAGTGCATTAGTAGAACTACAGGCAGCTGTTAACTTTGTATCTAAGTATTTTGTATTAACTTAAAAGTAACAGAAACAGAGAAGTATGTTCTTCCAATTATCTAATGGGCTGAAATAGTTAGCGTTATGAAACTAAACTACCATGTTGCTAAGTGCTCAAGAGGAGGAAAGTTAATTAGTTATCAGCAAAGACATGGATGATGTCTGTACCAAGAAGGAAGAACGATTAATCGGTGACCAGATTGAACTATTTAAACATCACGTTTATGTGCAGTACCCATTAAAGACTGCAATTTATTTCATTATGAAAGAACTGAATCATCAGAATACACAGGTGTAAAACATGAAGTTCTTTTTAACAAATGTGCTTGACATCTCAGTCCTTGAAGATCCATGCTTCTGTCAGAAAACAAACTGCCTCATATTTTTACAGCTAAAGTCTGAAAAGATATAATATCTGAGTACTGAAGTGATCTACTATCTGAGTGTTTTAATTTTGACCTTGAAATTTGTACAGCAGCCACATAATATATTTCTATGACTCTGGTATTTTTTTTCTGAAATCCCATGATTTCTAAAAACCCAGTTTGTGAATCCAGGTATTGGGAAATGAACGTAGGAATGGGGTATGAATGGAGAGAAACTCAACCATTTCAGTGAGTGCATCATGAATGGAAGAGGAGAGAGAGAGAGCGCTGTCAAAAACTGGGGTAAAGAGAGTCAGTGTGATGTAGAGATGTGTTGGGCCAGATCCGGAGAGACCAGGTTTCAACCAGGGTGACTTTGGGCCAGCCACAGTCTCTCAGTCTGGCCTACCTGACAAGGTTGCTATGGGGATAATCTCTACAGAAGCAGAAAACGACAAAATAAGACAGGTGTCCTTTAACTAGCCAGCCAGCTCCTCCAATGAGCTTCCTGCGAAGACAACTGCTGTGCACTTGGCCCTAGGAAGGCCTTGCTGCTAATATACTTAAGGTAATAACAGTACTCAAGTCAGGTTAATCATTTCAATATTTTGCATCATATGGAATGGGATCCTGTATCATTTGAAAATGAAAGTGGGGGATCTTCACCATGGTCTGTATGAAAGAGGGTTTAGTACTAAATATCAGAGGCTGCAGACCATGGTCCTATCATTTTAGGCTGCAGTTCTTTACACAACTGCACACAGGAATCCTGCAGGTGATAATCATTTTACATGTTTGTTACTGAATGGATTTACATTGTGCACTGGACTGCTGTGCTACTTTGCAACAGGAAATATGCTCAGAATATCACTGCCAGACAAGCAGCAGCATGTGATGAAATACACTGCGATCCACATACGTTTGGGTCACCATACTTTTGTTAATCTTTAAAGCACCACAAGTTTCTTTGGTTTGTTTTGCTGCAGCAAAATATCACTAACCCTCTGGAAGTAATCTGCTTGTACATTTTTTCAGATTTACCCAGAAACAAATTTAAGCAACTTTCACTACAGATCTATGTTTTATAGATGCCATGTGGGGTAGAGAATAGTAAGGGTTTTTGAGTGCACATTGAAACAATTATTATTTTTTTTATATTCCTTAGTTCTCTTTTTAAAAAAAAACTTTGCCTTCTGTCTCTTTGAAACATCTTTGCTCCATACGACAGGCATATGTCACATGCAAAATTAATACTTGAGAAACTTTCATCTCTCTCCCAACCAGTCACTCTGACTGAGAAAACATCAACCAGTTTTTCTGGGCCATTATCCAGCTGACGTATCTCCTGACGTATTACTGATCCTGCAACCGTAATGTGTGATTTAATTATTTATTTCCCCCTCCCTTCCTTTCTTTAGGATCAGTTTTGTGCAGTGCTAGAAAAAGAGGTGTGCCAAAACTCAACATGAATGCTTCCACTGTTCTCTTATAATGGCAATGGTGCCCACTTGAGAGGTGCTGGAACTGAGTTGCAAGGGAAAAAAGCCCTGGTTTTGTGTAATATTCCTCAGTGTCAGGGGCGGGGGAAACTTGTGTGACCTTCCAGAAGTCATTGGACACCAACTCCCATCAGTCCCAGTCAGCATGGCCAATGGCCAGGGATAACTGAAGTTGCAGTTCAGCAACTTTGGAGAGGAACTGGGTCCCCAAACCTGCCCTATGCAGATTACCACTTTTCTTGACTCTGTAATTCCCCTACCCTGACACATGTGTTGAAAATGATCACTTGACTTGCAGGTGCAGCTGATTAGTAAACTCCCTGTGTGAATGTGCTGCCATTGTAGTCAATAAGCCTCCACAGTAGCCTCTTCCCAGTCAGTAGCTCTGGAAAAGACTTCGCCAGATGAATGAAGCATCTCCGGCTCTTGTCACATCTACACCATACATTTAAAAAGCATGCCCTCACCCAGAGGATTCTGGGAACGGTAGCTCTGTGAGTGTGGTAAATTGCACTTCCCAGGATCCCCTAGAGGGAAGTAATGTGCTTTAAACGGTGTGGATGTCGCCTCTGCAGGTTTTCCCAAACCCCAAAACTTGGGTTTCCAGCTGTTTTTAGACTACAGTTCCCACCAACCCTGACCACAGTCCCTGCTAGCTAGGAATGATGGGAATTGTAATCCAACAGCAGCCGGAGACCCAAGTTTGGGAAACCCTGAATCAAGCAATTCTGTTTCTTCCACCTCCTTAAGCCAGAGGGAAGTAGCACAGTGTAGGTCGGCCGGGAGTTCACATAAACAGCTAAACTTGAAGTATAATTATGGGCTAGCCGAGTGTTTAGATCTGAGCAGGATGAGAGCATGCCATCAGTTCCCCATCTATGCAGTGGCTGCAATCAGGGTTTTTTTTCCCCCAGCTGGAACTCAACGGTGGGCGCCATTGCCATTATAAGAGAACAAGGGAGGCGTTCATGAGGCGTTCCAGCACCTCTTTTCCCTAGAAAAACAGCACCGGGTGCAATAGTATATTCAGATTGGTGACTAGGCATGCACAGCACTGCTGAAGGTGCATTTCTAAGGAATTAGATGAGACGGCCATGAAACGGAAGACTTTGAAGGAATATCACGGATAAAGAATTAGGGCATGCTTGCACACTCTGGCTGCAACCTGCAAGCTCCCGGTCAGCGACATAGCTGGCTCCAGGGGGAACTTGGGATGCCCCAACGCAGCTGTCCCCCCGCCCGGAGTTGCACTGCCCCCGTCCCTCTCCGCTCCTTACCTGCTTTGCAGCGTCCCCCACCCTCCGTCCGCTTCCCAATCTGAATGCCGCCTTCCTACAGCAGGCGTCGTTCAGTTGCTATGATCAACAGTTGCTATTAAAGACTGGCAGTTGCAAGAGCCAATAAGCATTCGACGGGCTTAACCCGCCCCTCCTGGAGGAAAGAGCCATTGGACGCTTCTACAAACGACGCTGGGAAACATCGAGAGGACTACAACTCCCAGCATGCACTTGCTTTGGCCTTCTCGCAGCCACAGGTGGAAAGAGGAGGGGGAATTGTAGTTTTCTTTTTGCGCAGGCTTTGGGGTGCGATTCATTGGAGCTCGTTGTTGGCGCTTCCTTTGAAGTAACAAACGTCCACTTTTCAGCTTGCAGTTCTTTTTTTTCTATCCTTGAAACGTTTGTATTTTATTTTCAATTTTATTTCGAAAGATAAAACGTGCTGAGCCATTGGGAAAGCAAGAGAAGGCGGCTGGATCACTGCAGCAAAATATGCCTTCGCGTCTGTGGCTGACTTGCTCATCTAATAACTTTCAAGAGCTTAATTATACTTGAGCCTTATTTGGATTACATTAGCGGAGATACAGTCAAAGGAAGCTATTCAGAGTAGCTCTCCTCTAGCAAGAGATTGCTCCCTATAATTGTTACTTTGTGACCGAAAAGGAGATTTCATTAAAGATTCAGGAACTAAACTTGCATGCAGTTTTCGTTCCTGAATTTGGGAGGGAGAGAGAACGAGGAACGACTGACTCAACTGCTGTTACATAAAATGTTTTCACAAAGACTGTACATCTTTTTAAAAAAACACGTATCTCCAGACATCTTTATAACACCAATGTATTTCCAGAGACTTTTTAATAACAAAAACAATTTCCAAGGTGCCCAGGTTGATACTTATTTTGGGTTATATTTCTAATCTTATCATTTGGTCACCATCTTTTAAAACAGTGGCTATGACGAATAAATGAATAAATCTCGACATCTTGGTACCAGTGAGACTGATATTGAATTTCTAAGTTGATTGTAATGGGTAATGCAATAACCTACAGCAAAAAAAGAAAAAAAGATTTACATTAAAAGTTTCCCTAAAGCTATACTGCATTGATACATTAATTACGAAGTAACGGTAATGCCAATACAGACTGTGTAGAGAGCCTTTCCTTCCCTATTCAATAACTCTAACCACATCCGAATTTCCTGTGTAGAAAGCAAGAACTACAGGATGTTTTGTGTACTTATCCATCTTGTGCTTAATTTCTAAACTACAAAGTGTAGAGGTTTCAGTCCTCTTGAAATCACACTTTCTGCCCTGTGGAATTCTTGTCCCAATCCCTTGGATTCCTCTGGGATTTTAATAATTACGAGGTGGAAATATACTGCGCATTATGAGCTTAACAATAAATCTGGCCATGGTGGGACAGCAGCTGTAGGTGAGATAACTAAAGCTGAATAGAGGTCATAAGAATCATTGTGTGTAGAAGAAGAAGAGTTTGGATTGGATATCCTGCTTTATCACTACCCAAAGGAGTCTCAAAGTGGCTAACATTCTCCTTTCCCTTCCTCCCCCACAACAAACACTCTGTGAGGTGAGTGGGGCTGAGAGACTTCAGAGAAGTGTGACTGGCCCAAGGTCACCCAGCAGCTGCATGTGGAGGAGCGGAGACGTGAACCCGGTTCACCAGATTACGAGTCTACCACTCTTAACCACTACACCACACTGGCTCTCACACTGTACATGAGGAGACAGGATTTGGATGCTCCGAAGTTTGCTACTTTGGAGTGCTTCTGGGTCTGCAGGTGTGCCTGGAAGTAGCTCACATGGCAGTGATGGCCAGATATGCATTCCATAGCCCATATCCTATGAGAAAAGTGCAAGTGTGTAATGCTATCCAGTCATAATCTAAAAGCTGGGGTTTATGTGGCCATAAACTAGAGGCTTGACTGCTTTAATGCAGAACACGAGGGGATGCCCTTGATAACTTGATATGGAAGCTCCATAGCTATATGTTTCATTCACAGAACTGCAGAGTTGGAAGGGATCCTGAGGATCATCTGACTCTAGTCTAATCCCCTGCAATGCAATTGTCCCATATGGGGATTGAACATGCAACCTTGGCGTTATTAGCACCACTCTCTAACCAGTCAAGCTATCCAGGCGGTGCAAGGGCTTGCCACCTCACCCAGACAGGTCACAGGGGACACTATGCCTTTGTTCCAGCATGTGACCACCTATTACCCCCTGGCACCGTTCAAGAAGGGGCAGATCTTGGTCTATTAGGCACTATGTATACCACAGATACTGCCTTCCCTCATTTCTTCCACCACTAGAGTGTCCTTATGACATCAGTACAACAAGTTCAAACAGCAAAAGGGATTTAGAAAGTTATTTTTAGCTGAACAATCATTGTGGCACTCCCTTCTCCCAGAGGTCTATTATTAAAGTATTGACTCTCGATACTTGCTGGAAGTACCTTTTAATTAGTCTACAATAGTAAATGCAGCTCACATTCTGCCAGGATGCGTGTATTCCTAGGGTGCTATAAATTTCCTCTCTCCCACCCACCTGTCTGCTCTTCCTCAGTAACATGTTGGACGCCTTCCGACCTGAAGGGCTCATCTTCCAGCGCCATAACTTTTATATGCCTGTTGTCTTTGTCCATGGAGTTTTCTTGGCAGGGATATTGGAGTGACTTGCCGGTTCCTCCTCCAGGTGGATCAAGTTTGGTCAAAACTCTCCACTATGACCTGTCCATCTTGGGTGGCCCTGCACGGCATAGCTCATAGCTTCTCTGAGTTATTCAAGCCCCTTCGCCACGACAAGGCGGTGATCCAGGAAGGAGTCGTAGGAGCCTACATACACAACACAAAGCACTTGGAAATGTACATCCAGTTTTTTCCCTTAATTTTTTGGGGTTATACGTAAATTTCGCACTAGGCAATGCCCATTAACTTTGGGGGACCCAGAGCCTTCAAGTGTGTGTGTGTGTGTGTGTGTGTGTGTGTGTGTGTGTCTCAACTTGGACCTCTGCTGCTGCTGCTGTAGGGAGGTAAGTAGGGCGGCATTTCTGGTCTAGTTTGTGCTCACACTGGCTATCTTCCCCTGCGGGAGGCGGAGGCCCAAGCTGCTGCTGCTGCTGCTGCAGGAGCGCACTTCGCCAGTCACGTGGCGCGTCCTCCTCCTGCGCCGCCTTCGCCGCCGCAGTTCCTGCGCCCGGGCAGCTTCGCCGGCACCAGCTCGGAGTGAGGGGCCGCCCTCCCTCCTCCTGCTGAGGAGGACGCTCCCCTCCTCCTCCTCCGCGGCAGCAGGGATGAAAGCGGACTCCCCTTGAGGCGCCGGCCGCCGCCTCCTCCTCCTCCTGGCGATGCGCGCGCCCTTCCCGGGCAGGTAGGGCAGGTGAGCGAGCGGCGGTGGCGCGTTGCCCTCTCCGCGGGCATCAGGTGTCGCTTTGCGCCCGGGCGCGAGCAGGTCTCTCTCTCTCTCTCTCGGCGTCCCTGGTGGTGTCGTGTTCAACCGGCAGCGTCCGTAAGCGCTTGGGGCCGCCTCAATGAGTAAGTCGCCCGGAGAGGCTGGTTCACGGATGGGGGGAGCGCATGGAAGGGAGAGGCGCGGTAGGCTCAGGCGCCCCAATGCGCTGCTTCTCTCGCCGTCCCTCCAAAGGTCAGTCCGGGCGCTCCTGCTTTCTCTCCGAGGCAAGGAAAGGCTCTCCTCCTGGTTGAAGATCCCGCGGAGGTCATATAACCGGGGTGGGGGCAGGGAGAGGAGACAGACCTTCCCCCCTCCGTTTTGTGGCCCTTCTTCAAAGATGCTGGATTTTGGAGCTGAGCATCAGACAGGCAGGTGGACGCGCACAAGGATTTTTAAATGAATCTCTTTCCCATGATCAGTTGGTATATGGAAATGGATGCTTTCGTTGAGATTCCTGCTTTGCAGTGGGTTGGACTAGATGACCCTTGGGGTACCTTCCAATTCTATGCCCCCAGGGATCCTTGCTTCTCTTCTCCAGTGCTTTGGAGGGAACTCATTGGTAGAGAGAAAGGCACTTTGTGCATGTTCAGAGACATAGCCTGCTTGGTCAGATTTTCAGGGCTGAGGGGTGGCACTGGAAATAGATGGGGCTGCAACCTTTAACTGGTTAATATATTGGATTCAGCAACTTGCAATTGACTGAGAGGAGACCCCTGTTAAGTGGAAAACTAAAAATGAAAGTTAAGTATCAATTTGTTTTATTCATGGATTTTGGATAATTTATACCCAGGCTTTTTTCCTGTGTTTCAAAACTATTCTTTAGTCATGTAAACTTATGCAGATTTAATCACATATCTGATCAAAACCAATTTGATTAATCTGTACAATGACTTATACTTGAAAGTTTGGTTGCAATCCTGACCACACTTACCGGGGAATATGCCCCATTGATTTCCTTGCTTCCTTCCTAAGAGAGGCTGGGATGGTGAAGAGGAAGTCAACAGAAACATGCTTGTTGTCTCCACCTACAATCTCTAGATCAGTAGATGTGGGACTTTGATATGGGTATATCCAGTAACCTTGCAGAAATGTGAGTAATCATTCCGAATGCCTGATGATTTTACCCATGTGGCTGTGACAAAGTTTCTCGTTTAAACGGTAACACAAAATGTGGAAACTTTGGACATTAAAATGTTCCTGATCAGTGCATTTGGCAATTTTAATTGCAGTCATTTATGGATACATTAGGAATGCTGTGTGATGCTCCTATCAGCTAGCAATTTTTTTCATGTATCCATGCTACATATCTTGTCATGCTATCAGCTGTGAAAATGAACAGAACATCAACTCCTGTGTAAATGTGTTCCACTCTTGCAATGCCCTTGTTTCCATCAATTGGTGTGTGAGGGAGATAAGAGAGTTGACATAGGTTGGCACTTATAAGCTGCATAGCCAGCCTTGTAGGTTTTTTCAAGCCCAGGTTGCATGTTAACATATTTTTAAAGAGCTAAATTAGGGACTTCTATCTAGTGCAGAAATTTGCTGCATTTGTCTGTAGTTACGGACCCTGGTTTGGCAAAAAGTGAATCGAAGTCACTACTTTGTAGATTAGCAGCTGCTATCTCACATGTGCAGGATTTTCTTCTTCCAAAAATTGAGCTGTTTTTGTTTTCTATAATGGCAATTACAGTAACCCTATACATGTCTACTCAGAAGTAAGTCCTGTTGGGTTTAATGGAACATACTCTCTCAGGTAAATGTGTATAGAATTGCAGCCTAAATGACCCAAAGAGATCAGGTCAGCGTTTTGTGATGTTTTTCACAACTTGATTATATGTATGTTTACTTGAAAGTTAAGGCCCCTAGTGGGAATACTTCCCCGCTGAAAGCCGTCATCCAATGTGCATTTCCTTTGGGAAAAGCACCATCAGATTTACTTCTAAGCATACGTTCGGATTGAACTATACCTGTTCTTAAATGAATGTACTGCACCCTGCTTGTAGGCTCTTGGCATATTTTGGTCACTGCTGCAGGTAAAACGCTAAATAATTCACATACCATTTGCAAGAGATAGGGGCAAGAGAACTAGAAGCAATGTCATCGGTCAAGCTGTAAGCACTTCTACGGCATTTGTGTAACAAGTAGAGCAAAGGGGATGTTCTCCATTGGCCAGATGTAATCTATTTTCTGGGGACCTCAAATCTAAAGCAGCTGCACAGTTGCAACTAAGACTTCCAAGTACCTTCTTTCCCTTTACTACAGGGTTGGGGAACCTGTGCCCATCCAGAAATTGCTGGTTGGAAACTTCCTTCGTCCCTGACTACAGGCCACCCTAGCCTTAGCAATATCCGGAAGGCACCAGGCTTCCTATTTGACAGCCTCATTGCTGGTCACAGAAATAAGTTAGTATTTAAAACTCAGGGGTAAAGAGGCGCTTTCCCTTTAGTTTCCTCACTTTAAAAGAATCTGCATTCTGCAAATAATTATCTTGATACCGATTTGTATTTAGTGAAAGCGAGGTTTCCCAAACTTAGGTCTCCAGTTGTTTTTGGACTACAGTTCCCATCATCCCCGACCACTGTTCCTGTTAGCTAGGGATGATGGCATTTGTAGCCCAAAAACAGCTGGAGACCCACGTTTGGGAAACCCCGAGTGAAAGGATGGGGAACCTGAGGCTTCCAGATGTTGCTGGACTACAACTCCTAGCATTCCCTGATGATCGTCTATGCAGGCTGAAGTTGATGGAAACTGGAGCACAACAAATGCATGGAGAACCGCAGGGTTGCTGATTTAGTCAATCCATATCTTGGAATTGTATGTTGGTAAAAAATAATATGTTGGTAAAAAATAAATAACACTTTGATCTGATGACCCATATTACAAGAAATACAGATAAGTTCCAATTAAGAATTTATATGCAAGGGTGTGTTTTTTTGCATAGCTTTTTGTTTTTTAAGAAATCTGTCTTCTATTGTATCCAAACTCTAGTAGGAAAACCAGAAAAAAATCAAGATGTGGAAATACTGCGTTTATGGAAAATGCCTCCATTGCTCATCTCTAAAAATAGCGCTTTCTGTGAGTGAAGCATGGGAACTGTGTGTGAATTAGTTTTTCTGTACCCTTAACTAATTCACCCTTCCCTGCTGTGCTTAGTTGATGACCTAATAAGCCTGATCATATGGGTTGGCTGGTCCTTGGGATGAGTGTATATATCTGGTTTCTGTTTTACACCCTACACATCTGGGCTGTAAACTGCCACTCCTAAGGGCAGTGGTTCTCAAAGTGGTTCTTTCTTCTCTGGGGCACAGTTTCAGAACAAAAAATTGCTCGTGCCACACCAAATCTTTCTATTGATAAGAAATACTTTGGAAAACAAAAAGAAACCAACTCCTGGCAGTGCTTGATTTATAACATAGAACACAACTACTTTATAATATGATCATGGGACATCCGGAAACTATAAAAACAATGCAGCTACATAAGAACATGGGACCATTCCCAAAATATAATTATAAACGAGCCTCTTACATATGTACCTTATGTACGTATTCAAACCGAATGAGAGAGGCATGAGCTTGCTTTTGCTGGGTAATCTCATTTATATTAGGTCTAATTTGAGACAAGCAAACTCTCATCTCCTCATTAACACAAAGAAGGCTTTCTCTCTTCTGATTTTTCATATTTGTCAAGAGTTGAAAATCTCTGTTCACAACAACATGTTGTGGAGAACTGCAGCAGAATAGCTAATGCTAACGAGGATTATCCTCAATATCATTTGATGTTCTCGCTCTCATTTTGAAAATGTATCTGTCCAGATTCTTCAAATTAAAAAATAAAGTAAAATTCTGATACGATGCTACACCAAAATGTTTAAAAGTTTCTTTGATGGTCCTTGAATCTTCCTGCCACACCATCCTCCTTTGAGAACCACTGCCTCAGGCAGTTGGACCATATGACCCTCAGAGGTCCCTCCCAACTCTATGATTGTCTGATTCCTTCATGGAGACGATAGTCCAGCTCATATAGCAGAGATGCTCCTAACCACAAGTATAATATTTTCTGTTAGTCATTCTGAGCTTGCTAATGTCTCTTTGGTTTAATCACTGGGTTGCACGTTCCAGCAATGGAAAACGATGAAGTGGTGGTTGTAAGCAGCTGCAGTTCCCATGATGATGAAAACGTCTACGGCTACAAGAGGCGCCCTTCAATGTGTCAGGAGTTGCTTCTGGAAGATCAGCTGAGAAGGAAACTTAAATTTTTCTTCATGAACCCCTGTGAAAAATTCTGGGCCCGGGGAAGGAAGCCTTGGAAACTTGGGATACAACTTCTGAAAATTGCCATGGTTACTATCCAGGTGAGAGACAATGGGAAAGCTGCAAGTTGCCTTTTAGAAATCCCCAAAACCATCTTATGTTGCTTGGACGTGACTGCAAGACGCTATTGATACTGAATTGAGATACTCGTTTGAGAAATACATTTCCGGAACTACTTTTAATACTAATGGAAAATGTCAAAACTTGAAATAGAAGGGAAATGGCTTCAGTGTTTCACATTATGAAAGTTTGGGAGAAAAATAATCTCCTCTGATATTGGAGGACCGATAAACACCCAGCTATGCCACTAAGCAAAGTGAGAGGTGGGAGCTACCCCCGGTTGTTCTTTCGGAGCCCTCTAGATCAGGGTTTCCCAAACTTGGGTCTCCAGCTGCTTTTGGACTACAATGCCCATCATCCCTAGCTAGCAGGACCAGTGGTCACTGATGATGGGAAGTGTAGTCCAAAGGCAGATGGAGACCCAAGTTTGAAAAACCCTGCTCTAGACATTTCCTTTTGTTGTCACATGACCTGCCCTGGGCCTCCTAATCTGGCTTGTTGCGTCAAGCATGGTGGACAGTGTACAACTATACACCATACATTTCCCCCTCACAGAATCCTAGGGACTGTATCTTCAGAGAGATACGATTCCCAGCACCCTCAACAAACTGCAGTTCTCAGGATTCTTTGGGGGAAGCCATGTGCTTTAAAATATATGGCGTGTACGTAGCCTGTATTGTCACCAATGGTTATTTTTTGGGTTGCAAAATTGACCCCTCCACAAGTGTTGGGAGTAAAATCCAACCTCCAGGCCAGTCAGCTTCTGCACATGGAAAGGGGAGGGGGTGTCATACTGTCCTTTGTCTCAGGCTGCAAAGCGCCTTCAGCTGACATATATTTAGAGTCAGTTTTATAGCCATTGCACTGTCTTCACCTTTGCAGATCCCAGATAATAAGCTCTATGTGCAAATAGAGAGTGAGAGATGGGAAGGTTAAATTTGCAGGAAATCCACTGCTTGCATTCAAGGCCCAACAATGGATTGGAGCCAGGGAGGGATGCACCCAGTAAACGGAGAATATACTCCTACCTTACCAACTTTTTCTTTGCCAAATCATATTAAGAACCAAAGAGAATAATAAGGTTGCATTTCTGAACTCAGCCCTTATAAGTTTATGGTAAAGGTAAAGGGACCCCTGACTATTAGGTCCAGTCACGGATGATTCTGGGGTTGCGGCGCTCATCTTGCTTTATTGGCCAAGGGAGCCGGCGTACAGCTTCCGGGTCATGAGGCCAGCATGATTAAGCCGCTTCTGGCGAACCAGAGCAGCGCACGGAAACGCCGTTTACCTTCCCGCCGGAGTGGTCCCTATTTATCTACTTGCACTTTGACGTGCTTTCGAACTGCTAGGTTGGCAGGAGCAGGGACCGAGCAACGGGAGCTCACCCTGTCGTGGGGATTTGAACCGCCAACCTTCTGATCGGCAAGCCCTAGGCTCTGTAGTTTAACCCACAGCGCCACCCGCATCCCATGTTTATGGTAAAGTACCATATTTGTATTATTTTAGATGCCTGCTGAAAATGTTTTCGACAGGCCTATCCAGACACATCATTGGTTACCATATTTTTTGCTCTATAAGACTCACTTTTTCCCTCCTAAAAAGTAAGGGGAAATGTGTGTGTGTCTTATGGAGCGAATGCAGGCTGCACAGCTATCCCAGAAGCCAGAACAGCAAGAGGGATCGCTGCTTTTGCTGCGCAGTGATCCCTCATTTTTCTGGCTTCTGAGATTCAGAATATATTTTTTTCTTGTTTTCCTCCTCCAAAAACTAGGTGCATCTTATGGTCTGGTGCGTCTTATAGAGCGAAAAATATGGTACATGTTTTATTGCGTTTCATTTTTAAAAAGGATGTTTTTCACTGTTTTAAAATACGTTTTTATTTTAAATTACAGGCGTGTGTTTGCTACCCTGGGATCTTTCGGGACGAAGGGTGGGATATAAATTTGATAAATACAAATATGGTCTTAGCCATAGTTGTCCACGCAGCAGGGAAATGAGCTGTGTAGAAATGTGCAGCTTTTAACCAGCTGAAATTATTTGGAATATAAAAAACAACAACTTTTGCTCTCTTTTCTTTCTTTTTCTTTTTGTGTGCGGTTGCCTTCAGCTGGTAGTGTTTGGGTTAAGCAACCAAATGGTAGTGGAATTTAAAGAGGAGAACACAGTGGCTTTTAAACATCTCTTCCTGAAAGGCTACACGGACAGACTGGATGACACCTATGCAGTTTATACGCAGATGGATGTCTATGATCAGATCTATTTCGCAATAAATCAGGTAACTTCACTTCCTACGAGCCATCTAGGAGCATTTTACAATACAATAAATATAGCAGCTGGGGTTATTCTACAAGGGTGCCGTTTTCCATGAAATTTAAAGCTAGCTTAAAAAAACCAAGCTACTACTCCATATTAAAGTCATTTGTGAGCATTAATTGCACAGAAAATGGGTAGTAGGACAAATCTGTTGTTTTAATTTTATGGTTTTTGTACTGGCCGCGACTAGGTGGAATGCTCTGTCACAAGAGACTAGGGCCCTGCAGGATTTGACATCTTTCCGCAGGGCCTGCAAGACAGAGCTGTTCCACCTGGCCTTTGGTTTGGACTCAGTCTGACCCTTATGTTTCCCTCCCCTTATGGTTTTGATCTATGGGCTACTATTAAAATGAGGCTGCATTTTAAATTGTATTTTAACCCATATTTTAATAAATTGGTCCCCCCCCCTTATGTTTTTATTGTAATTTTACTGGTGTTAGCCGCCATGAGCCTGGCTCTGGCCGGGGAGGGTGGGGTATAAATACCGTATTTTTCGCTCTATAGGACGCACTTTTCCCCCTTCAAAAATGAAGGGGAAATGTGTGTGCGTCCTATGGAGCGAAGACGCCATAGCCCCGCGACACGCGGCTATACAGGCTCCTGCCATAGCCCCGCGTCACCTCTCCAGCCGGGAGAGCGCGCGCGGGGCTAAAGAAGCCATAGCCCCGCGACCCTCTCCCAGCTGGAGAAGTGACGCGTGACTATGGCAGCAGCCTCTCTGCTGCGCCTTTCCGTTGCTCCCTGACCTGCTCTTTGGGGCTGGTGGTGGGCTTCCCCCCGCCAGCCCCAAAGAGCAGGTCGAAAGGAACCTGAAGCCTGGAGAGCGAGAGGGGTCGGTGCGCACTGACCCCTCTCACTCTCCAGGCTTCCAAGGTAGCCGCCTGAACGCACCTTAAACGGCACCTTGTTTTAGAGCGGGAAAACAAGAGGGGGAAAATTCTCCCACTCTCTGCGCAGCGCCTCCTGCCGCTTCACTGAAGGGGTGCTAGGCAGAGAGCGGAAGAATTTTTTTCCCTTGTTCTCCCCCCTCTAAAACAAGGTGCGTCCTATTGTCCGGTGCGTCCTATGGTGCGAAAAATACAGTAAATAAAAATATTATTATTTATTTATTTCACCTTTCCCCCACCTTTTACTTGAAGGAGCTCAAGACTGACATAGTACAAGGTTCTTTTCATACATTACCCTCAAAACAAAACTGTGAGACAGGCTGGGTTGAGTGGCCCAAGGTCACCCAAGCTTTATAGATTAGAGATTTGAACCTGGGTCTCCCTGTTCCTTGTCCAACACTACACTGACTATACAGACTTTCTGTACAGACAGAATTGTACAACAAAATTATTCAACACAAAAGCTATTTTCAGGTGCTTCTGCAGGGAATGGGGAACCTGTTAGTCCTGCCAGTGTTCTTGGACTCTGGCTCCCTTCAGCTTCAGCCAGCAGAGCTTAATGGTCAGGGATGATGGGCGCTGGGAGCCCAGCAACATCTAGAGCGCCACAGGTTCCTCCATCTTTGTGCTGTTGTCTGACAAGGGAGATCTTTAGCCCTGCCCCAGAGCTGCATGACTCATTCAGCTTTTTGCTTTGTTTTCAGCAAAATCATGCAGAGGTGTCTTGCACATTCCATAAAGAAGTAGGGACTCTCACCTAGTTTGCATGGTTACAGAGAGTGAGGCCAAAAGAATGTACCTGCAGATCTGCCGTACCAGTGTTCACTCCTCAAGGGATAATGGCTAAAAAGGACTTGGGTCAGCTGTATGGTGTAGGGCAGATAATGGCTGATCCGTGGTCCCTGAAAAACATATTGCACAAGGCTTCTCAGGTGCTGACAGTCAGATGAATGTCTATGCATTGCAGAATGTTTTGCCCCTCAGAGTTTGATTTCAAACCATGCAGGCTAAAAATGGGCCACGTGATGTCAGGTGACTGGCCCCACCCACCTGTTAAGCTTAGTTCATGGATGGTTGTGTGTCAAGATGATGGAACCCGCCTGCCAGATTGACCCAGTCCCCCACCCCTGGCTTAGGTGAAGAAGTCTACTTGAGCCCAAATCTGGGACATGTACCGTACTTGTTTTGATGTACTTCTCACCGCAACATTTGGGAGCTAAGATGTGGAACCTGCTTCCGTCCTTGTCTGGCTACCTACCCATTTGGCAAGGCTAACAACATAAGGATTTCCTCGTAACCCATCTTGTTTCCATGTGGCCCAAGAGTCTGTACTGCCTGAGGCAGAGTAGCAAACGCTGCCAATCCAGGTGCAGAATACATAAGGCCAGTCAAGTTATTTTGGCTCTTGAGGCAACCCATCCCCAAAGTGCTCCTCCTTGTTTCTGGCTGTAAAAATCCAAGAATTATTAAATACCTAACCATTTTCTGGCCTTTCAAGAAACCCAAACCAGCTGTCTGTGGCGATCACTTCATCCTGCCTAATGATAGGGCCGGCTCTGTAGTATTTCTGCAGGGTCACAGGCAGGCTAACCCCTGTTATTTGTCTTCAGCGCCTGAGCATAGTAATAGTTAATTGATAACATCATCCTCACGAGCCAAACTTAATTCCCAAATCAGAATTCCAGAAACTCCTTCCCACTGATAAACTACCATAGTTCAAGAGCCTGTAGATACAGTCTCAGTCAAATTGGTGCATGCCTTAGTGTGCTTTTTGTGAGGACAATTGTAGTCACTTGCTGGTTTTCAACTATTTGGGTTTCTCTTGTGAAACTCCCCGTGAAAAATCCTTAAAGGGCAAAGAAACTGCTCATCTTTGTCCTAATTGCTTGTTCTTCCCTTATTTATGGGAAGCAGGCAAATAGAAGCTCAATAAAATGCAGATTCCGATCTCGACTTTGTCCATACAAATTTAACTAAACCCAGTGAAACCAAACATAGCTCAGAGAACAACACTAAATTTATCTATGTAGATTTAATCATTTATCTGGATGCCCTCAGATGCTCCCTTGACCTTACAAGAGGATGACCTATTTCTAGAAATCAGAAGTTTACAAAATGAATAAACACCAAAGACAATAGAAAACGTTATTTTGTAATTACAGTTACAAAAACCTAATGCAGCCAATAACATAAAATGCATTCAAAGCTGCACATTTAAAATTAAACATTAAAAGCATGTTGAAACGAAGGTATTTTAAATAATATTTCCAGAGAGGTGATCTGTGCTGGCCTGCTGCAGGAACACCAACAAAGAGTCTTGTGGCACCTCAATGTTATTATGGCACAAACTTTTGTAGACTTAGACTCCAGTTGATCACCTAAAAACCAAGAGAGGGGACCAGAATATTTCCAAAGGGAGGACGTTCCACACACATTTGGAACCACCACTGGGATGATCCTGCCTCTGGTAGCTGCTTATCTGATATCGTGCATCAACAGGATGGAGAGAGAGTCATCTGAGCTTTCTCTTGATTGTCAGGCAGGTTCATATGGGTTCATTAACCATCTGTCAGTTTTGGGTTAGTATTTACAGCTGCGTACCATATCTGTTGGAAATCACGCCTACGAGAAGAGAGGAGCTGAAGAGACACCTATGGCCATATGCCAATACTTCTACAAGCGAGGAACCATCTGTCCTGGAAATGACACTTTTGATATTGATCCAGAAATCGAAACTGGTAATATATATTTTTATTACTCAAGTCTTGTGTTTGAGAGAGAGAAGGGGGTGGGGAGAGGTCAATTTCCTGTCATCACTCATATGCAATACCAACTATTACTCTTGAGGTTTGTACACACACCATCTCATTCTAGAATCAATGGAGACTTAAGTACTTGGTTTCCTCCCACCTATACTGTATAGCCCACATACATAATCTAGATCCATTGTGTTGCTGTTTTCCCCTGGTTTTTATTTATTTATTGAGAAACTGGTGTTCATTCTGAAATAAGAGCCCATTTCACATTGATTCAGCATTACTCCACATTTGAAAAACAGATGTCGGCAGTCCTGACACTGAGGGGCTTATCCTTAACTGCCCAATGAAGTTGTGGGTGGCTATATACCAAGATCACAACCACCACTTCCTTCTTCCTTCTCCTGGGGCACGGTGCAGGGAGAAAAAGTTACACGGTGGGTAACGTAATCAAAGGGAGAGCTTCCCAATGCATGTCAAATCACCACACCTACCTTTGTGGACAGCAGGATCTTCCCAAACCTGGGTTTCCAGCTGCTTTTGGACTACAGTTCCCATCATCCCTGACCACTGGTCTTGCTAGCTAAGGAGGATGGGATTTGTAGTCACAAAACAGCTGGGGACCCAAGTTTGGGAAACACTGTTCTAGACTCTTCTTTGCCTTGCGAGATGCTGAGTACTTCCCACAAAAGCTGTCTTGTCTTTTCCTCACAGAATGCTTTTATGTGGAACCCATGCTGCCTTTGGAAAACAGGACACTGGGGAAGAACGTTTTCAACTTCACTCTAGACTTCCATAGGTGAGGCGGGAGTCCTCAGTGGCTGGTGCGCTCGCATGTTGTTGTTGGTAATGGTGAAATAAAATCCCCAAACTCTTCTTCTAGACTCGTGACTCTGCAGCTCACGTTCAAACTGAAGGCTATCAATCTCCAGACGGTTCGTCATCACGAACTACCAGATTGCTATGATTTCACTCTGACGGTAAGTACAGGCTTCAGGTTCAAATGTTCCCATTTGCTGTAGGGCCCCAGCCAGTTTTTCCAAAGGGCAGCTTGGAGAAGGGGTGATGTGAACCCAGGAGCCCATCAAAGCCTCAAGAAGATGTGCGAGGCAGAAAGGGCCTAGCAAATCATGGGGCTGAAGCTATCCATTGCAAGGGGCACCAGATGTGGCAGGGATCATTTCTGTTATTTTAACATCAATAGTTTGGTTCACCATTTCCAAATACTTATTAAACAATATTAAAGCATATGGAACATAGGTAAAGTGAGCTCCAGGGATATCCAGTTTGTGAAGTATAAATTCATGTTTCTTTTTCCATTACAACTTGGATTTTGCCGGTGGAGGATATGGAGGATGAGACATGGACAAAGTGATAATAGCCATGGGAGATGTTGAGGAGTTGAGATGTGCAGAGTACCAAAGCCCCATTTTCCTTGAGGCAGTTCAGCCATTTTGACTTCAAATATTTCATCAGTGTGCTAAGGGCATCCTTGCAGAAGTGCTGGGGGGGGGGGGGAAACCACTTATATGTTGGGTCCTGACAGGCCAACTTGATGGTGTTGGGCAGCAGCACTCCAATCAGTGCTAGCCAATGAGCTGCTATTTTAATTCCTCCCACTATCCCTGAGCTGGGTTTTTGCCAAGGCACTGTGGGAAAGTAAAATGGTGGCTTCCAAGCCTAGTTGCCTGGTGCCAACTGAAGCACAGAAGAGATTTTTGAAAAAGAAGATTCCGGGTCAATCATCCGTTGTGGGCATTGCTAGCTGCCCAAGGATTCCTGGCGCCAACTCCAGGCCTGTTTTCAAGAATATAATTTTGGCTGTCATGGTGCAGCAGTTATAGCTAAACCAGGAATAGCCAAGGTGGCACTCTCCAGATGTGGTCCATCTCCTATCATTTCCGACCATTAGCCATGTTAGCTGGGGCCAACAGGAGCTATAATCAAACAGCATCTGGCAGACACCAGATGTTCTTTCTTTTCAGCAAACAATTGGGAATCGTAAGACGTTTCAATCTGATGTGTCCTGCTAGAAGAATGTTTGTCAGATCCAGTCTGTCTTAATGGCTCGTCAGTGTGATATATGGCTTCAGAGCTTTCTCTCTAAATAGATAACTGCTTTCTTGTCTCTGACCCCACAGATAGTCTTTGATAACAAAGCACACAGTGGACGAATCAAAATCAGCCTAGACAACGATATTGCCATTAAGGAATGTAAAGACTGGCATGTTTCTGGATCACGTAAGTAAAAACCTCACATTCAAGGTTTTTTGTCTCATCTTCTTTGCATCTAATGTCCAGGTCTTTAAAAAAATGCAAATTCAATCAGTGCAACAGGTGGGAGAGGATCAGCTTTGACTGTTTCCTTGAAGGTTTCATATTCATGAGCATGTTCCCTCAAGTTTGCTGAAAACTTTGACTAGTAGAATTGCTTGGCCAGCCCAAATTGCACCATGATCCAAATATTAACGAAAAATAGAAACGTCATCTCCATTGAGGACAAGTCTCCTAATAGTCTGTACTGGACTTTCTCTTCCAGTACAGAAGAACACGCACTACATGATGATCTTTGACGCCTTTGTCATATTGACATGCCTAGCATCCCTGGTTCTCTGCACACGATCTGTGATTAAAGGAGTTCGTCTGCAGAGGGTGAGTTTAGGGTTTGCCAGACAGCACTTCCCAGTGTATTGTCGTTTGCAGCTTCTCATATAATACAATTCCTCCCCTTTTTTCTCTATGTCTATGTCCCTCTCTCAGGAATTTGTATCTTTCTTCCAACAACACTATAAGAAAGAAGTCTCTTTCACGGATCAGATGGAATTTGTGAATGGCTGGTATATCATGATCATAGTTAGTGATGTTCTAACCCTAATTGGTTCTACGCTGAAGATGGAGATACAGGCTAAGGTAGGTAGCAGGCTTGTATGCTGAACAGGAAACAAATGTTTCCTCTGCTCTTCAACTGGCCTTTAGTATCTTGGCATCCTCGGTTAGCAGCAATCCTATACATGTCAGTTCAGAAATAAGTCTTAAGTTCAATGGGGCATACTCCCAGCTTTGTAGGTCTAGGGATTGCTGCCTAAATATTTTTTACCTGCTTTTTCCCCCATTCATGTTGTGATGATAAAGATGCTGCTGGATCAGGACCCATCAAGACCAGCATCCTGTTCTTACATTGAGGCTGACCAGATGCCTGTACAAAACCCATAAGCGGGATTGGGGCAGAGCATTATTCTCCCCTCCTGCTGATTCTAGCAAATGGTATTCAAAAGCATTGCTGCTTCTATAACTATGGAGGCAGACGTCATAGCAAGTAGCCACTGATAGCCCTCTCCTCCATGAATTTGTCTCATCCACTTTTAAAGCCATCCAACTTGGAGGCCATTGCTGGCTCCTGTAAGAGCGAGTTCCATAGTTTAATGTATGAAGTGGGAGCCGGAAGCATCTCTGGGCACGTGGAGGAATATCATCAGTTGTGCATATATATTAAATAAATGTTCTAATACACACCACTTTCCAAATACTAATTTCATCTAAAACAGGGTTTCCCAAACTTGGGTCTCCAGCTGTTTTTGGACTACACTTCCCATCATCCCTGACCACTGGTCCTGCTTGCTAGGGATGATGGGAGTTGTAGTCCAAAAAACAGCTGGGAAACCCTGATCTAGAAGCAGCTCTACTCATCTCTCCGGTGCACCTTGAGTCTCTGGAGGCTCCTTGTTCACCTGGGTCATAGTGACACCCCTCAGAAAAAGAATTGGCCTTACCTGTCTGCTATTGCTGCAAAAGTAGTTGATGTTTCCCCCTGATTTTTGTCTGGCAGATCTGGGGTGCCTCCTGTCTTAAAGGGAATAGAGAGGGTTTTATCTAGGACAGCTTGTACAAAATGCAGTCCACATATCTTATCAAATGCTACCTCTCACCAAGACAGGTGTTTGATAAGGAGGCAGATCTACCTTGCTCCCATCCTCCCAATCACCACCATAATGCTACTAAGATTCAATGCTATTATACCTAATCTGGGTAGTTATACTAAACAGCTAATAACGTTCCAAAATTCTGTTTCGTACAGAGTCTAACCAGCTACGATGTCTGCAGCATCCTCTTGGGAACCTCCACCATGCTCGTGTGGCTTGGAGTGATTCGCTACCTAGGCTTCTTTCAGAAGTACAATGTAAGGATTACCTAGGACCTGTTGCTATCTAGCTGTACTGAATGCAGGGCTGAAGTCTGATTGGCAATACTGGATTGTTTTGCTTTTTGTTTTGTTTTCTGCAGCTGCTTATTTTGACACTACGTGCGGCTTTGCCCAACGTCATCCGATTTTGCTGTTGTGCTGCTATGATTTATTTGGGCTATTGTTTCTGCGGCTGGATTGTGCTGGGCCCATATCACGTCAAGGTATTGCAATCTAGGGGTTTTTGTTTGTTTGTTTAAGCCTTGCATATAAATTTATTTAGCTCCTTCTGCCCCATAAAAAGATGAAAAAGCCACCCGTGGATTTTATTTAGGGCAGCATGCCCCAAACACAGAGTAGTTTCCAAAGCTGTCTGTGCAGAAGAAGAATGGCATTCAGCTTGTGTAACAAGATTTCACTGTCCTCTCCTCTTCCCTACAGCCTTGTGTGCAGCCTCAGAATCTGCTGTGAAGAGTTGGAGGACTCTCTGTAACATATTTTGGAGGCACACCGGAAAAGGAGAGGAGTTTTGTTACATGAATGGCAGTCTGAACAAAATTAGATTATGCCCATAACACCCAGTTTACCGCTGATTGGGACTCCAATTTTGCCTGTCCATTCCTATGTATGGCCCTGTATACGGAGATAGTATTTAAGTACTGTCCAAATGATCTACTACAGTGCTACCTCGGGTTAAGAACTTGATTCGTTCTGGAGGTCCGTTCTTAACCTGAAACTGTTCTTAACCTGAGGTACCACTTTAGCTAATGGGGCCTCCTGCTGTCGCCGCACCACCACCACCGTGCGATTTCTGTTCTCATCCTGAAGCAAAATTCTTAACTTGAGGTACTATTTCTGGGTTAGTGGAGTCTGTAACCTGAAGGGTCTGTAACCCGAGCTACCACTGTATTTATACTGTACACTATGTGTGGCAAGGACCCCCCCCCCATAAGGTATATAACATGTTTGTTTGAACTTGCTTCACTGATCTGTCAAAAACAAACACCTATCTTTTTTGCTTTGTTCTGGTTCCTCACTTCCAGTTCCGTTCCTTGAACATGGTTTCCGAGTGTCTCTTTTCGTTGATAAATGGAGACGACATGTTTGCTACTTTTGCAAAGATGCAGCAGAAAAGCTACTTGGTTTGGCTGTTCAGTCGGATCTACCTCTACTCTTTCATTAGCCTTTTTATCTACATGGTTCTGAGTCTCTTCATTGCTCTTATTACAGATACCTATGAAACAGTTAAGGTATGTGTGAACCTTTCCAGAGTGATGCATGTTCCAGTTACCTCCCTCTTGGACTACTGCAATGTGCTCTATGTGGGGCTACCTTTGAAAGTGACTCGGAAACTACAATTAATCCAGAATGTAGCAGCTAGACTGGTGACAGGGAGCGGCCATATAACACTAGTCCTGAAAGACCTACATTGGCTCCCAGTAGGTTTCCGAGCACAATTCAGAGTGTTGGTGCTGACCTTTAAAGCCCTAAACAACCTCAGCCCAGTATACTTGAAGGAGCATCTCCACCCCCATCATTCTGCCCAGACACTGAGGTCCAGCATCGAGGGCCTTCTGGCAGTTCCCTCACTGAGAGAAGTGAAATTACAGGGAACCAGGCAGAGGGCCTTCTCGGTAGTGGCGCCCACCCTGTGGAATGCCCTCCCACCAGATGTCAAGGAAATAAACAACTATCTGACTTTTAGAAGACATCTGAAGGCAGCCCTGTTTAGGGAAGTTTTTAATGTTTGATGTTTTATCATGTTTTTAATATGCTGTTGGGAGCCACCAAGAGTGGCTGGGGAAACCCAGTCAGATGGCTGGGGTATAAATAAACTTTTATTTATTTATTTATTTATTTATTTATTTTATTTTTATTATTTCCTTGTAGGGAACCAATGTTAATGTTTTTCTCCCACTCCCCAGTTATTAAGAAACTTCTCCCTTAATTGGATTGGGGTGCACTGCTACAGAGGGGGTCAGCCCTGGGGACAACTGCTGCAATCTGGCTGCTTGAGCCAAAACATCTTGTTTCAGCAAAAAGATTGCAGCTGGTCTCTTGTGGAAGGAAGGAGCCCCATTCTTTTCCTCTTTAGGCTCTAGGTTTGAAGGGAAGTAGATGGCAGGCAAAGGGATGCGGGTGGCGCTGTGGGTTAAACCACAGAGCCTAGGGCTTGCCAATCAGAAGGTTGGTGGTTCGAATCCCCATGGCAGGGTGAGCTCCCGTTGCTCGGTCTCAGCTCCTGCCAACCTAGCAGTTCGAAAGCACGTCAAAGTGCATGTAGATAAATAGGTACCGCTCCGGCGGGAAGGTAAACGGTGTTTCCGTGTGCTGCTCTGGTTCGCCAGAAGCGGCTTAGTCATGCTGGCCCCGTGACCCAGAAGCTGTACGCCGGCTCCCTTGGCCAATAAAGTGAGATGAGCGCCGCAACCCCAGCGTTGTCCGCGACTGGACCTAATAGTCAGGGGTCCCTTTACCTTTACCTTAGATGGCAGGCCACCTGCTTCACTTAAGACTCCTCCAACTCTTTATCAGCTAAGAATTTGTATTTCTTTTCTTTATTAATTAAACTTGCCATTTAAAAATGTATATACTTAAATACAAATCCTCATTTGCTAGCATTGGAGTTGAGAAAGAAAAAGAGAAGACGTAGAAGAAAACACCAACTTACATAAAGCAGTCAAAGGCCACCAAATATATCAGCCTCAGTTTAAACATATATGTTTCTATATATGCCATCCAAACGTCCCAATAGATATCCAAATGAATTCGATGTTTATAGGGAATACATTCCAATGCAACAATTGCAGTGAGGTACTTGGAGAATTGCATAGTAGATTTTGGGTTTCCCAAACGCTTGAAGTCTTAAGTCCCAGCAACCAGAAGGTTTTGCTAAATACACTTTTGTTGTCCTGCTGTTGCTTCCCATACCACTGGAATATAATTTAAAAGTACGTGGACATTGCAAATATCTAGGATTTCTCCAGGACAAAATTAATGCCAACAGTAACTTCAGACCCAAAGGAAAATATCGCTGGACACACCTGCATCATATGCAGTGCATTTTCAGCATTACATCTCCAGCATCTATCTGCATCAGACGTTGCCTCCCTATAAAGAAAGACCTTGGAGTCTGCAGCTGAGAATTAGTACCAGCAGATTTTTTTAGGGAAGCATCAAGGCACTGTGCATGTGCTGCCCTAATCTCTAGCCTCTTTTTGGAGTTTTGTGGGGAGGTGGGAAAGCATTAGCAAAAATATGATTTCCCTTCATACTTTGAAGATTCGTCTCCCATGGATTTGAAGAAAGTGCATTTCGCATGTTTACATGACAGGTATATAAAAATGTTTTATAATAAAACAAACCACTTTATCCTTCTCCCCTAGCCCAATTTTTCTACCCAGCAAGTCCACCCACAGCACTCCAACCCCCCCTTTAATAAAACAACAGGTGAAATGGTATGCTGAATAACAATTAAAATTACATCTCTCCATTGATTTGCATACAGTGGTTTGTTTGAGATTCCGCGCATTGATGCTAACAACACCACTTTTTTTTTTAAGCACTACCAGCAAGAAGGCTTTCCAGAGACAGAGCTCCGTGCATTCGTAGCACAGTGCAAAGATCTACCAAACTCTGGGAGGTACAGGTTAGAAGACGAAGGCCCTGTAACAATCTTCTGCTGCTGTAAAAGGTTAGTAACTAAATGCAAACCCACGTGGAGAGTTGTTTCCAGAAAGTATCACTGCTAGCTTGTGCTCTCTGCTCCACCCCGATTAGGCAAAACTGAACTGGTTGCTACAGTTTCCAATTTGGCAGTTGCCAGATTACAGAACTGAAGTTTGTAGAGGCAACTCCCCACTTACGTTCCGGGCCCCCACACACATAAATGAACCTGCGTGAAGTGGGGAAGCACCCTCTAAAAGCCCTCCCTGCCGCTCTCTCTTCAATCCATAAAAATACTGTATCCAAAAATATCCACAACTAGAATTGAAGCTCTGGTGCCAGCAGGAAGCTGGGGGGCTTGCAGGAAAACAGCTTCTGCTGCTGCACTCCCCTGCATGCCAGCTGCTAGCTGGGGAGGGTAAGCAGTGTAAACAAAGCCCCACTGTGCTGTCTGTCTTTTCATAGCTTCCTCCACCCACACTGATGTACTCTTTGGGCTCTGGGGAGGGTGTCTTTGTGAGCCACAAGGACTTTCACACTCTCTTCTACCATTTCTGGGTATGAATTGAATTATTTCCCAGTGCCGCGTGTATGCGTGGTCATGCACGAGTCAAAACATATGGAGGTGGGGGGAGTGCCTGTATTACTCTATATTCCAAAATAAGCATCGAGCCACTCTGTATTATACACCTTCTGCAAGATGCACTTAGTTCTATTTGAATACAAACTACTTCAGGCACAGGCAAACTCAGCCCTACGGATGTTTTGGGACTACAACTCCCATCACCCCTGACCACTGGTCCTGTTAGCTAGGGATGATGGGAGTTGTAGTCTCCAAACATCAGGCCTATGCCTGAACTATTGCATTTGCCTGATATGCTATTAAATGTGATACCCCCTCCAGGGCAGATTTAGTGTAGCTATAAGGGCCTGGGGATTTAAAAACCATCCAGAAATGTGCTTTGGGCAGCTCCAAATGACACCAGGTTTAGCTAGAAATGCATAACACACCATAGTCATTTATACCTATATTCACACAGATTTGCATTGAAGCAGCATATCTGAGAGTAGCAAAAAATTAACCATTGGGCAGGATAGGATTCTCTGGAAAGCGAAAGTCTCCCTCTTGCATCAGTGTATGCAGGCCCGGAATGAGGTATGGGGATGTGAATGGGGAAATGTGCCCTGAGTGGCAGGTTGCCCTCCCCCAGTGCTGGTCAATAGTTCAAGGATGTTGGGAGTTACAGCACAACAACATTTCACTCCTCACCCCCATTTCAAAGGCAACTGGGGCTGCCAACAAACAGGGCAGCAAATCGCCCTGCCTGCATCATGTTCTTGGAATATCTCTGGGCCTGTGTGGGGCCAAGAGGCATACAGGGGGAAACAAAGGGGAAAGGGCATGCCGCTGGAAATCTGAGCTTTCCAGCAAGGTAAAGGTAAAGTTAAAGGTAAAGGGACCCCTGACCATTGGGTCCAGTCATGGATGACTCTGGGGTTGTGGCGCTCATCTCGCTTTACTGGCCAAGGGAGCTGGCGTACAGCTTCCGGGTCATGTGGCCATCATGACTAAGCCGCTTCTGGCGAACCAGAGCAGCGCACGGAAATGCCGTTTACCTTCCCGCCGGAGTGGTACCTATTTATCTACTTGCACTTTTTGGGGTGCTTTCGAACTACTAGGTTGGCAGGAGCAGGGACCGAACAACGGGAGCTCACCCCGTCGTGGGGGTTTGAACCGCCGACCTTCTGATCGGCAAGTCCTAGGCTCTGTGGTTTAACCCACAGCGCCACCCGCGTCCCTTCCAGCAAGGTAGCCTGAGGTAAATTTTTAAAAATCCAAAAATTGGGATTGGCAGGTATCAAAAGAAAGGAGTGGGGGGTACCACATTGATGACCGCAAACTTAAGGCATGTTCATGAGGGATCCAGACGATGCATTAAGAAGAAAAATTTTGTGGGAAGGGTTTTAATGCAGGGCCATAACAATGGGCCACAATATGTACCACTGCACCCTTTTGGCAGGAACTGGAAATGTGATCTTGCCTGTAAAATGCAGTACACATAATGTCTTTTGCACAAAACAAGAAGTATTGCTTCATGAAACCAAATGATACAGTGTTTTGAGCACACCAAGCTCAGCTGAAACTGCTTATATACACAATCAATTCAATTATCAGACATGTAGTACAACCCTACAGCAAGTTTACTTAGAAATAAACATTGAGTTCACTGAGACTTTATTTCCAGGTAATTATGCTATAGTTTTAGTTGTTCCATTAGTTGTGTTCCAAGGAACTAATCTTGATTCCATCCCCCCTTTCAAGGTCTTAATGAGAATAGCAAGAATTCTTGAATATATTCGGAGATTCCTGGACGGCGCTCTCATTACAGATACTTAACTGAACCATCAAAGAGAAAATTCCTGTACACAAGGCACGAAACACCCACGAAGGTCCTTGCAAGATTAGCTAACTTTAATTACTTCCTAGTGCATTCATTAGAACTTCAGCAAAAATCAAAGCAGAATTGCCTGGGTTTAGAAGCATTGTTGAATATAGGTATATTACTATCATAGTCCTACAGGCACCATGTGTGAATACTGTCCACTAATGATTAAGGACACTAGGTGTTTTTCAAAACTGCTTTGTTTGTTTTAGTTCTGTGTACACATCTGCATTACAATTTGAGGCAGTGGCCTTCTTGATGCTGCCAATGGGTCAGGGCCAAAGTGAGGGTGCAGAGAATATCAAAACTTGTAAAAACCTAATGGGCTTCAGGAGGGCCTTTTTTTCAGAGGGAACTCACAGGAACTCAGTTCCTGCACCTCTCAGGTGGGTGCTGTTGCCATTCTGTGAGAATGAGGGAGGTGTTCATGGTGAGTTCTGGCACCTCTTTTTCTAGAAAAATAGCACTGGGCTTCGGTCTGATAAAAACCTCTTTGAAAAGTACCCAATATTTAGATGTAGCTCAGCGTCTTAGTGCATTAAACAAGAAGTTGCTTGGATGTGTTGAATGGAAAGACTCTAGGCCAGAGGTAGCCACCATGGTGATCTCCGGATGAACTAGACCTCCAACCATCCCCGACCCATGTTTGCTGCCATCCCCAGCTACGCTTGCTGGGGCTGACGAGAGGGCGACATACTGGCTTTTTCTGCCCCAGACAAAGAAGCATAATTATGGTAAATAAGAAAATATATTTAAAAGAATTAAGAGTTCACATGGTATTAAAAGTGAAAAAATCATGCTAAAAATATAACTGCAAAGCACAAGAATTACAATTCAAGCTTTCTCTACACTTGGTCTATGGCACTGTGTGACCCAGCAGGTCCGTGTGTGTGTGTGTGTGTGTGTGTGTGTGCAGAAAATAGTTCTCTATTTAACGCATCTGCAAATTTGGTGTCCCAAGCATGTGCTGTTTCAGACAACAGAGCAGAAAAAACTGCTCCACGATGGACAGCCTGGGTATTATCCAGCCTATAGAAAGTTCTGTGTTAGGTACAAAAAAGCTCTCCCCTTTAAATCTTCTAATATCAGTGGAAACTGCTGTAGTCCTTGGCTAGACAGAAAAGATTAAACCAATGACAGTGAGAACTAGCAAACTGGGTTGGCAAGGCAGAGTATTATACACTCCACGAGAAATCATGCAGATAGAATTTGCCTCCTTTTATGGCAGGCCTGGAGAACATGTGGCCCTCCAGTTATAGTCCTGCAACATCTGGAGGGCTACAGGTCCCTAATCTCTGCTGGTAGATGCCCCACGTGGAGGGTCCCACTCACAGGAAGGAGGCAGTTCCTCTCAAACACCTAGCACTTAGCAGGAATGGTAGCTGGAAAATGGGATTTCCATCCTTCTGAAAAAGGAGTTTGGTCAACTTAGTTGATGAAACCGCATAAAAATCTTTCTAATTTGCTACACACATGTTCAGGTTTCTTCAGTGTGGTGTAAACAAAGTCTTAGTGGCTGGTGTTCTCTGCCATTATTTTGATTTAAGTGGACAAAGAGACCAGGATTGACACTCGCTGGAAAGAAGGAGGGACATTCCTGTGTTTCACATCCATTAACACGAAACAAGGTGGTCAGAGATGTGAACACTAAGTAATGGAAAGCCCTAACGCATTTCATTGCAAATGTAGTGTAATTTTTCAAGCCTTTATATTAAACAAATGCAGACTATTTGCAATAACATAAGAGTGGGCAAGCACATAGAACTACTCTAAATATAGCTCTTAAAACAATTCTGCAACTTGTGTTAGATGTTAGAACTGCTAAACACTGGTCCAAAACCTTTATGTGGAACCCGACTTTTATAGATGCCTTATTTGCTAAATTATATTTACTGAGAAAGCAAATGTGAAAAAATAAAGGAAATCTATTTTTAGACTTTTAAATGTTTCAGATGTAAAAGCAACAATCATGACAGAGTACTACTGAATGCAGAAAATTTTTTATGTACTGTGTACAAACTTTGGAAAACATTATGTGTTGTTTGTTCACATTTTATAGGATGCTATGGTTAAGTATTTAACTTGAACATTAATTAATATTGACACTGAGAATAAATTTTTGTTCAACCTGCACTTTCTCCTTGCTTCTTTCTTGTATTTTGGAAAATATTTATCGTTGCGGTTTGGCTGAAATGGATCTACCCAAGTTTGTAGAGAATGGTAAAAGAAAGCGGAATCATAAAACTGCAGGGTTGCATTATTACAAAGAAGATTAGCTCCACCTCCCACTAAAATCCTTTATGCCTACCATCCAGATTGCAACCCACCAAAAGAAAGCAGCAACAGTGAACAAAAACAATTGTTTCTATTTTTAATGTCACTGTGCACCAGAATTTCTTTATTTGGGGGCAAGTCCAGAAAAAAACATTTTTTCTGTTTCAAGCATCCTGGCACCTAGCCTCTGGAATTTCTTTCTGCAGAATATTAGGCAGCCGCCTTCTCTGTTGTCTTTTTGGTGCCTCCTGATGACCTTCCTCCTTTGACTAGATTTTTAAGGCTATAGAACTTTTATCTTATCACTAAGTAAGCAGAGCTGCCTCTATTGGTTGGAATGAAGGAACAAGACTTCAAAGTCATGTCTTCCAGGCAAGCTTAAGCCTCCTCACGTATCACTTAACCACTGCCAATTTTAGGGTTGTTTTCACCCACTTTCTGACAAAGTAAAAAAAGATGTGCCTTTTTCTACCATGAAAAGTGGCACCTGCTGAATCCTGCTTGTCATAGAAGTCTTACAGAGTGAGAAGGTATCTTACAGGTTATTTACTCCAACTAAGACCTTGGGAATGGAAGGAAATGCCTTACTCAGGCATTACAAAGAGGCAACATGAACTCATGCTAACTTCCTGTATGTTCTGGGGCAAGTTAGTCCTTTCTACTCTTGTAGGCACCACACACAATTTCAAACCCTGTTCAAGGAATTAAATGCAGCACCTCTATTTGTTTGCCCCCATGCATTCTACTTTCAAGCAGAAATGCTCTGTTAGCCTATCATGGCTATTAGCTGTTGACAGACCATCATTTGTGTTTTTGTTTTGTTTTTTAAATATTTTTATTATTATTAAAGATTTCTTAGTTTACAAAAATACGTGCATTGTCTCTTTTTTCAAGTTGTGTTTTCTACAGATCAGTTTCATTTGTTTTGAGACATTAGTGTTGCATACATTGTTAGGTTAGGTCCCTGTTTCACACATACACAGCCCAACAAGACAACAGGAAGAATCGGCCGGCACCATACAAATCAATCCGGCTAACCAAAAGCACACACATACATACCCCACTCACCTAAAAACAACTCTCACTGCAGCCAACCAAAGACAACCAACCACACCCTAGGATACCCCTCCCCCCCAACCTCTCTTACCACCAGGAAATACAACAAGCGAATGGTAAGAGAACCCACACAAGTGACGCTGACACAAAACCCTACACATACATACACTAAGCAAAAGAATAGAAGCATTGCCACAGACCATCATTTGTGGGATCCATCTGGAAATCCATTGCAATCACATCTTCTGTCATTTGAGTTCCGTGATGAATTATCCATCATACTGCAGCATCTTAGAAGAGGCATTCATCCTGGCCTTTCATAAAATATCACTTGCCATGTGCAGTTTTTAGATGCAGCTGTATTTTGTTGTTGTTTAGTCATTTAGTCGTGTCTGACCCTTCGTGACCCCATGGACCAGAGCACGCCAGACACTTCTGTCTTCCACTGCCTCCCGCAGTTTTGTCAAATTCATGTTGGTAGTTTTGAAAACACTGTCCAACCATCTTGTCCCACAGCAGCTGTATTATGGATACCTAATCAGAGAAAGGTCACAGCTCTTTGACAAAGCATCTCTTCTGTATGCAGAAGGTTCCTCATTTAATTCCTGGCATCTCCAGGTAGAAGGACTGGGAAAGATCCCCTATTTGAAGCGCTGCCAGTCAGTGTAGACAATGTTAGGATCGTTTCAGGTTAAGAACGGACCTCCGGACCGAATTAAGTACTTAACCTGAGGTACCACTGTACCAGTCAGTACAGCAAGCTCCCACATAGGTTGCAAGACAGTATAGTGGTACCTCGGGTTAAGTACTTAATTCGTTCCGGAGGTCCGTTCTTAACCTGAAACTAACCTGAAGCACCACTTTAGCTAATGGGGCCTCCCGCTGCTGCTGCGCCGCCGCCGCACGATTTCTGTTCTCATCCTGAAGCAAAGTTCTTAACCCGAGGTAATATTTCTGGGTTAGCGGAGTCTGTAACCTGAAGCGTCTGTAACCCAAGGTACCACTGTAGTCCTCTCCCTCCCACTACGGCAAACCCCATTAAACCAAATGGGAATTAATTCTAGACGTGCCCTCAGGACATTTTAGACTCTGGCTTCTGAAACGGCCTTATGGGGGCGGGCTCCCTTCCAAACAGTTAAGGAGCATTAGTTCGCAAAATGTGCTAAGCTGCGTTCAAACGGGGAGTGGGCAAAGTTGATGGGCATTCCCATTCAAAAGGTGTGCGTGCGCTGTGTCTGTGATCATCATGCAGCGTGGGGCTTACCTGACACTCCCCCTTTTTTTTATTCCAGTTGGCGCCCCTGCACGCCTAGGTCGGGCCAAGACCCAGTGGGGATCCCTCCTTTCTCCCTCTCACCTGCGAAAAGGCCTCCCGCCCCGTCGAGGGAAGCCCAAGCCGGCGTCTCGCCCACAGCTGACCGCAGCAGCTCCTCACCTTGGGCGGCGGCAGGGCGCCTTTAAAGCCGAATGGCGGAGCGTCCCCTCCGGCGCGCACGGAGCGGGTCCTCCGACGCTCCGAGCTCGCCCAAGCGCGCAGGCGGCGCGGGGCTGCGCGGCCGCCGAGGGCGCCGCCAGCTTTCGCTTTTCCGCGCTCCTTCCACGTGACGCCCTCGCCGGCCGGGCTCTTCCTCCGCGATGAGTCCCGCGCGGCTTACTGAGTACGTCGCCGCGGGCAGAGCCGCAGGAGGAGGCGCCCAGCCCCCGTCTCCGCGCGGCGGCATGTCGCTGGGCTACCTGCCCGCGGGGGTGACCAGGTGAGCGCAGAGCGGGCGCGGGGAGGTGGGCAGCCAGCGAGGAGCCCGGTTGGTTCGCGGAAACTACGCTCCTTGAAGCGGAGGGGCAGAGGCGGCAAGTTGGCCCCCTTGAACTTGGCGGGGTTACTTCGGAGTAGACGTCGACAGGGCTGCGCTCTGATCTGTTCCCGTTTATTATTTTTAAACTGCAGGGCGCTGTCTCCCCATCACCTCCAAATTGAAATCAAGAGTTCAGCAAATTGTGTAGGCAATACTGTTGGTCCATGGGGAGAGGGATTTTTTTTTAAAAAAAATGCAGTAGAATTTAGAAGTGCAAGGACAGCTAATAAATAAACCTAATAAAGGTTTGGTGCTATGGTACCCTTTTTCAAGTTAGCTAACTTTAATATACTATTTCAACTGGAACAGTTCTGCAACTTGTACTTTCATCTATTTCACAATTAATCAAAATCCTCCCATTTATTAATTTCTAGGGTTTAGAGGGGTCTCCCCCAAATCTATAACAATACCCAGATGTTGATTTTAGTGTCTTGGGGTTATTCAGAATGAGCGTGTTTTGGGGTTATTCAGAACGAGTGTGCCAAACTTCACCTGGTGTTTCAATAATAGATTTGTCTTCTTCTTCTTCTTTGGTGATCACTCGTAGCCGAGTAAGATTGTCTTCCATAAACACGGTTTTAACAATGAGTCCGTAAGTGACTGTGGAGGCCAATTCTGGATCCACACATCCTTTCACAGTGGGGACATTGGTTTCCAGGCGGGAGTTGATCACGGTGTGGATTTGCCAAGTGTGCCTTCCTCCTAGCACATTTCTCCCTTGCATCCTGAGTTTGAGTGTCTTCAAAGTCCATCACACCTTTGGTAAAGGCTCTTCTCCACCTGGAGCGCTCGCAGGCCAGTGTTTCCCAGTTGTCAGTGTTTATACTACATTTTTTTAGATTTGCCTTGAGACAGTCTTTAAACCTCTTTTGTTGACCACCAGCATTACGCTTTCCGTGTGTTGGAAGGGACCACAAGGCTAATCTTGTCCAACTTCCTGCAATGCAGAAATCTTTCACTCAATGTGGGGCTCAAACCTGCGACTCTAAGATGAGCAGCCTATTGCTCTACTGACTGAGTTGGCTGTTGTTTTGGTGGTTGTTTTCCTGTTTTCCTCTTTTTAAAAAAAGTGACGCAGAGAGTATAGCAAACTTAAGCTACCTGCTTCAGAGATTTTGGCAGCCTTCCTGAAAGCTGGTAAATGAATGGTAACTTACCCGATTAAGCTGATGACATCTGGGTCTGGCCTGATGCGGCAGAAGAAGCAAGAGACCCACAAGGAGGCCTGTAAGATCTTGCTTCCATAGTTAAGACTTGGGCATTTATGTAACACTTTACTGAAATACGGTAATTGCACCAAGTGATGTTACTCAAATAGGTGTTTTGCAAGTAGGTGAGAGTTGTAACAGGATCGGGACTGGAGTCACGAATGTAACATGTGAATGCTTCTGTTCAAACCTTTCAAATTCTCCATCAGAAGACACAGTACTGTGATGCCATCGCAGATCTTTACTACAAGCCGTGAGTTGGCATCTTGGATAATTTCACATCTTTGAAACCGGTGGCTTTGGATAGGATGGGGTTGCCTCTGAAGCTAAGTGACGTGGGCATTGCAAGATGAAAACTACACGGGAACCCACAGACTTTTCAAAACAATTCTGCAGTTGTCCAGCTGGTGTTTTGTGACATACCAAAACTCTGCTTGAGACTCCATCCATGCATATCTCCTGCCCAGAGCACCATGCAGACGGTGCTCTTCCTGTGCTCACAGCTCAGTGCTCTGCAACTAGCAGGGCAGAACTGAGTTAAGTACTTATTTAGGACTTTCCGGGAAGGCTGTGTTTGCTCTCACACGGGAGAATACAGTGGGTCTTTCAGTGTGATTATTTTTAGTCCTGAGATAGGTGGCAAGTTCTGGGTTTGTTTGGCTAATGCACAACCACAGAGACCTTTGGCTCTTCAATAATTCCTTTTACGGCAGCGGGATGTTTTTACAGCTTTGACGTTTGTGCAGCTTTACAGGGCTAGTTATAGCAAAAAGGTTAGAGGAAACGAAATTGTCTCGGCTGCTTTTCTGTTGGTAAGGTGTCAACAACATGCTGCGAGAACCCTTCCTCCCAGTGTCTTGGGGACCTTATGCAATTGTATGCAAGGGATTTTTTCACAGCCTGCTTTCTTTCCCCCCCCCCCCCCGTTTTTTTTTTTGCTAAGCCTCAGATTTGGGAGTGACCAATTCACATGATTCTCCGTGGCGAAATAGGGAAAGCAGAATGACATTCCCCTTGTTCCTCTTTTCTTCTGCTCTTCCCCTATTGCACACCCTCAGAAGCAGGGAATCTTGCAGGCAAGGGCTGGAAGTTGTCTTGGATTGGGAAATGGGTTGAAGCGTCCCTCCCCTTGTATATAATACGTAATTTGGACCTTAGCCCGTAGCTCAGATTGGTTATACTGAAGTTGCTTTGCAGAAAGAAGTCTGAAAAATCCTAAGAACAATTCAAGTCTTCTTACAAAGGTATCTAGGTTACAGAAGACTTCGGCTTATCTTGGGTTAATCTGATTTACTTTATGTTAATGTTTACTAGCTGCTATTTTTTAAAATGCCAGCAGAGATGTATAAGCAGGCTGACAAGGTGTGATGAAACAAACCTCCCCTTTGGAACCTGGTGCAATGTGCCTTTGTTCTCTTTAATGCAAAGACCTTATTTTTTAATGCTTTTCAATGATGGTATGGAGTATCCGTATGCACAATGTTAAGATGTGTTAAATTTAAATCTTCAACCTTTTGTTTATGGCAGAAGTATGATGACGCAGCTGGATATGGATTTTAAAGAAGAACAGTCCCTAAAAGAGGATTTAAAGTTCTACTTCATGAATCCATGTGATAAATATCGAGCTAGACGTCAGATACCATGGAAACTGGGACTTCAGATTTTGAAGATAGTTTTGGTTACTACCCAGGTAACTTTAAAAAATTTACTTGCACGGAATCGGATATTGTTTCTTCATGCCTAATGAATAAGTAAATGAACAGTCCTATCGGTGACTCCAGGTTGCTAATGTTCTTTTGGATGGTATTCAGCTTAGTTTTAGTCAGATATGACCCATTTAAAATAAATGAACTCGGTTACATTAATTTCAGGGGTTCAACTCTCTGAGTATTCAAACTTGGTTGAATACTGTTCAGTGTAAATCATTTCTCTGCCTGCTATCCTTTCCTGTAATTGTCCTGCTGTGAAGCTGTCTTGCTACATTTGACTGATGATGATGAAGATGACCATGTGGCGATCATGATAATTTGTCTGTTTATGCATGTTTTTCTGTCTTCATTTACCTTCACTCTGCTGGAACTTTAGCCTTAGTTCCTGATAGTTCCTTGTGCTTTACGCCTGAAAGGTATTCCACATACAGGGGTGGGTTTCTGCATTTGGGAGACCTTCAGCCTTGCACCTCCCTTATTATTGGAGTAACCTGTGTGTTGGATGCTGGGTAAGAATAAGCTGCTAGATGTTGCGAAGGATTGTCTTGATAGTCTTGCCTCGAAATGTACGGATGGCGAGCAGTGCCATGTGCTTGACAGCATGGGAGTGGCTCAGCACAGAATCAACCCAAGATAGAGCTATGCTAGTTTCTTAGAAGGCTCTGCACACTTTTGTAATCATGTGGGGTCAACAGAATTGCAGCTGTTATGTCCTGAGTTGAATAGATTCCAAAATGTAGCAGCCTGATTGGTCCTAGAACAATAGGATTCAGAATGCAGCAGTCTGATTGGTCCTCGAACAATAGGATCCAGAATGCAGCAGTCTGATTGGTCCACAGGAGCCACCCAATCCAGCTCCAGGTGGAAGTGAATCCGCAACCTGATTGGCCTACAGGAGAATCCCAGAATTAGCCAATCACGTGGGGCCCATTGTGTAAATAATGTATGTAAAGCAGACATTCTGGGGGAACTTCCATTCCTCCTCACCACTATGAGCTGGATAAAGCGCATGGAATCCACTCTCGACTCCGAGTATATTTCAGCAGCCATGGAGAATATGTCTCGAAAATGCCAATGAGGAATTTGCAAAAAGCCATTCCTCCTCCTCCTCCTCTTCTTCTTCTTCTTCTTCTTCTTCTTCTTCTTCTTCTTCTTCTTCTTCTTCTTCTTCCTCTTCCTGCCATTAGGGAAGCAGAGCTCATGTATCCTACAAATACCCCTTTCCCCCCTTGTAGCTTCCCATTGTGGTTCTCTGTGCACCTCCGCCACACTTGAGGGTATTTATTGTCCTGGCACTTTCTCGGGGACATCAAACTTTTACAAAAGGCAAGAGGGTTCAGAAGTTTGTGCAACGTATTATGTGAATATACAAGTGCCGAGTTTTGAGGTTAAAGGGTCATAGGAGCAGTTTGTCTAAGAACGTGCTGAGTTTTAGTCTCGGAACAGTTTTGAGTGAAGCGTTCCGTACAGTGTTGACGTATCACTACAGTAATAAAATATTTCCTTTTTGCCTTCATGCTGGATTGCAGTATGCTGCTATGTAAGTATGAAGGATGAAGTTTATACCATACTTTGTGTTTCTCCACCTGGGGTCACTTTCTTGCAGCCTTGGTAGCTTTGTATTGCAAAAAGTGTTTTTTAATCTCTTGTGGTCAAGTGAATTGATTGCCCTGTTTTAGCATGTGCTGCTTGGAATTATAAACCTAGAACTATAAAATGAATGCACATTCAGGCCACCTCTTAGACTTAAAAAAAAATATTAAAAAATTCTGCCTACCTGTCAGTTCTTGATTGGGCAGGAAAGATAAAAAATCCATGGACCATGGAGGCATTATGCTTCTGAATGCTAGTTACAGGAGGGGATAGTGCTCTTGTGCGCAAGCCCTTCTTTCCAGTTTCTCACAGGCTGTCACTGTGCAAACAAGATACAGGATTAGATGGGCCATTGGTGTGATCCTGCAGGCTCTTATGTTCTCAAATACATTGTGATAATTTAAAAGTACTGTAATGCTAATTTTAGGAAAACAACTATAACAAGTCTGCTTCTTGTGGGATGTTCTGGTTTTTATTGCTTGCTACTGTCAGAAGATTGGTGGGGATTTGAAGAAGGAAGAGAGGGGGAGAGAGAAAGAGATTATTAGAAGCTGCTGTACAAACCTGAGTTAATTTAGCTTGTGTTGGCCACTGCGAAGAGCAGAAGTAGAATCAGTTCAGCTCCCCAACTGCTTTGCCCCGTGGTAGAGATGGATTCTCCCAAGTGCTTGGTTTATCTATTTAAGCTCTACACAGATATTTAAGATCGCTGGGAGTATTCATTGGCTACTTAAGCCTACATGACTACATTCAGAATTATTGAAGACTTAGTTATGGGAAAGCCTCTCTAGATTCACAAAACTTCCTCTCTCCTACTCTGAAGATGTTCACTTCATGCTGGTCATGAAACATCAAAGAGAAGTCAACCAAGCATCTTTTTACCCTTATGAAAACTTTAAAAGGCCAGCAACTTTAAATGCCTAAAGTGGTTAAAAAACCACTTATTTCATTTAATACGTGACACTGTGTGTACTCCTCATGTTCCTTCAGATCATTTCTAGATGATTCGGGGGCGGGGGGAGCCATAGCCCATGGTTTATGTTCATTAGAATCCAAGTACCATATTTTTTGCTCCATAAAATGCACTTTTTTCCTCCTAAAAAGTAAGGGGAAATGTCTGTGTGTCTTATGGAGCGAATGCGTGGTCCCTGGGGCCGAATTGCCCAGGGGCAAAAAGCAGATCATGCCTCTTTTTTTTAGAAAGAGGGAAGGGGGTGTTGAAACAAAACCACTGAGCAGCTGATTGGCAAGCGATCAGGAGGGATAAGGGACTCTAGAGATAAAGGAGGCTGCCCGGGAGGGGGAAAGTAAAAGCACATAGATCCTCAGGATTTTTGCACTGGCTCGCCCCAAATTCACCATCAGATCACATAGCATGTCCATGGCTACAGCCTGCATCAAAAAATCACGCATCCACTGTTTCGTGGGGCCACAATGGCACAGATCCACATGGATTCTCAGGATTTTTGCATTGGGCTACCCCAAACTCACCGTCAAATCACATATCATGTCTGTGGCCACAGCATGAACCACAAAAATCAGACATCCACTGTTTCGTTCAGAATTTTTTTTTCTTGTTTTCCTCCTCTAAAAACTATGTGCGTCTTATGGTCAGGTGCGTCTTATGGAGCGAAAAATACGGTACATTCCCCTGCCTTTCCAGTTTAAAAGATCTTTGACAGTCATGCTAGGCATGGCCTCTACCTGGAACTTTGTGGAGTGCTAATTGGATTTGTGTGGATGAGGGGAGAAAGGGAAGCATTTACAGTAGCTAACGGTAAAGACTTTACAGTAAGGTAAATACAGTTCTTCATAAATCGGCGCCCAATCTCTAATGGAAAGTCTTGACATTTTCCATGCCATAGCAAATAATATAGCAACTTAAGATGAGACGCAACTTTTTTTTTTACAATATATGATAATGGGGATTGAGGTCAAGAAATGAATGACCTGATCGTATAATTCCCTCTGCATTTCCAGTCATCAGATTGATCATGGTCAAATTCCTAAACAATGTGCCACAATCCAAGCTTGCTAAACCATAGTTTCTCTCAGTGGTAGAACCATAGTTTAGCTGTAAAACCATTGCATGTTTTCCCTTTCACATGTTTACTTTGTGTTCTGATCATGTCAGGGTTCTTAAGTGGGGAATCCTTGCTTTTAAAAAGTCTGCTTACTCCCCAGGCTCTTAATTCAGGAGCAAATTAGTTTAATATCCTGGCTAGTAAATGCAGGACTGAATTGTTGATGTTGGTACATGAAATGAAGCAGCAACTTTCAGGCCTGATGTTTGCTCCCACATTACTGAATCATGTTTTAGTGAGCCAGGGTTTGTGTTATGTATGACAGAATCTACATCTTTCTTTCTTTCTTTTTTCATTTATGTAAAGCTCGTCCTTTTTGGTCTGAGCAACCAGTTGGTGGTTTCTTTCAAAGAGGAGAACACTATGGCTTTCAAGCACCTGTTTCTGAGAAACTACCCTGGCATTGATGAGGATGACTACAGCTGCAGTGTGTACACACAGCAAGATGCTTATGATAGCATACATTTTGTGGTTGATCAGGTAAGCATCCGTTTTATGGCATCCACACACAGAGTTTAACATCATAGTTCACATTGCTTTAGATGTGCCAGTTTCTGGGTTGTAGCAACAACCACTTTCAAACCCATATTCAACAGCGACTCGTTCCAGATGTGAACAGGTACTCTTAGCATATCACTTGAAAATAGGGTTTGGCCATTACGGGTTTGCAGCCTTTCTGAAGAAGTGTTTTCGTTTTGTGTGTTTGCTTCTCAACTAGTACCGGCAACTGAAGAATATATCCCTGGGTACCCTTGGTTATGAGCAAGATGAAGATGACTTGCGAGGTTTAAAGATTTGTAAAGAAGAGTATAAGAAAGGCACAGTACTTTCCTCCAATGATACACTTCACATAGACAGCACAGTTGAAGAAGGTATGGTGCTAATGCTTTTTTTTTCCCTCTGGGAGAAAATCGGTCTAACTTCATTAATGAAGGAGGAATTGAATCCCATTATATCTCCTGTTTTTATACAGGTTTTGTACTCTTTATGTACAGTTTAGCTGCCAATGCTTTTAAAAAAACAGGTGTATGAAGGTGTAGAATCTTCAAGGCTTCCCATTACATCAGGGAACACATTTTATACTTGGGGCTGTTTACAAGTGTTTTTATCATGTTGTTACTTCTTGCGATGGGACGCGGGTGGCGCTGTGGGTAAAAGCCTCAGCGCCTAGGGCTTGCCGATCGAAAGGTTGGCGGTTCGAATCCTCGCGGCGGGGTGCGCTCCTGTTGCTCGGTCCCAGCACCTGCCAACCTAGCAGTTCGAAAGCACCCCCGAGTGCAAGTAGATAAATAGGGACCGCTTTCTAGCGGGAAGGTAAACGGCGTTTCTGTGTGCGGCTCTGGCTTGCCAGAGCAGCGATGTCACGCTGGCCACGTGACCCGGAAGTGTCTCCGGACAGCGCTGGCTCTTGAGTGAGATGGGCGCACAACCCCAGAGTCTGGCAAGACTGGCCCGTACGGGCAGGGGTACCTTTACCTTACCTTTTACTTCTTGCGAATGCTCCTATCTGTAAAAAAATATGCAGCTGTGGCGTCTCTCTGCCACAAGTCTTCCATTCCTTGATGTGATTACAGCACACAACAATTTACCAACCTGTAGAGAAGTTCCAGGTATTCCTGTGAATTTGCTTTTGCTTTCTTGTTTAGTCGTTTAGTCGTGTCCAACTCTTCGTGACCCCTTGGACCAGAGCACGCCAGGCACCCCTGTCTTCCACTGCCTCCCGCAGTTTGGTCAAACTCATGCTGGTAGCTTTGAGAACACTATCCAACCATCTCGTCCTCTGTCGTCCCCTTCTCCTTGTGCCCTCCATCTTTCCCAACACCAGGGTCTTTTCCAGGGAGTCTTCTCTTCTCATAAGGTGGCCAAAGTATTGGAGTCTCAGCTTCAGGATCTGTCCTTCCAGTGAGCACTCAGGGCTGATTTCCTTAAGAATGGAAAGGTTTGATCTTCTTGCAGTCCATGGGACTCTCAAGAGTCTCCAGCACCATAGGTTTCTTTCTTTGGGGTTTATATTTGAACACATGCACTAAAAGTTGCATCTGTGTCTTGATGGAGGTGCCAGTATAAAATCAAGAGCTACAGTATACTTCTGTGAGCCCGTGCATATGACCGTTCTGCCCCCAATGTATATTAAAACTCCTTACCATAGTGGCACACTAATACAGATGAACAAATTCTTGGAGCAGTTTCACTGTCTGCATGGACTCGCTTTATATAGAGACAGAGCCTATTGTTCCTCATTGCTAATTTGGTGGGAATTAGACATGCCTAGGCTATGGGCTGCATGGATAGAGAAGTAGCGTGCTATTTACATGCAGAAGATGACACAGACTGTTTTTGAGATTTACCATTGCATGGCGTTGCAAAGTGGGGTTAAACCCTGGGGTCAAAAAGGTTGCTGTTTTGCTGCATAATCCTCCATAGTCTTAATAGTCCTAAAATGAATTACTCCCAAGTAGATGTCTCTAGGATCACAGTTCTAGGTTCCTTGTGGTACAATTAGAAATGCATTTATGTCTTTTGGTTTTTCCTTTCACTTCCAGAATGCATTGTTGTGAAACCACACGACGAAACGGGCCACTTTAAGAATTCGTCTTTTTTCAACTTTGAGTTTTATAGGTAAAGTGCGGTTTGGGGACACCAGTTTTATTTGTGTTTCTAAAGAAGCGGGGAGAACCTAACATAATACAGTATCTTCTTGCACCCAGGCTGATACAAGTGATAATTTCATTCAAACTGAAAGGCATTGATCTACAAACCATCCATTCTCGTGAACTGCCTGACTGCTATGAGTTTGAAAATACTGTGAGTGCTGTTCTTGTTATTATACACATAGACAATGGGATCCTGTCTCTTAAATTACTTACGATGGGCTTCAGTTCCTTTTCAGTTCCATAGGCTCCCCGCCCCCACCTTGAAAAGTACATAGAGCTGAAGGAGGAAGTTGGTAGAGTGGCAGACTTCTACACTTCCTCTTTAGCTCCAGGTTTGGATCAGCAAAGAGTGGCCAAGAGGACAGGAGCATAGCTGTGAACTTTCCCCTTTTTTAAAGGGAATTTCCCTTATTCCGAATAGGATTCCTCGCAAGAAAAGGGAAAAGTTGACAGCTATGGACAGGAGAGCAATATGGGACACTGAAAAAGGAGATGGGTTGGTAGGAATTTGAATTCCAGAAGAATCAGGGTGGGGCGAGGGAAAGAAAGAACATGCACACACTGGATCCAATGAAACATTTGTAACATAAAGTGCATAATTCCCCCTCCCCACACATCTCCCTTAGCCACTGTCAAATCACAGGTTGCAATTGTTTCCATTGACAGAACAGTAAAAATCACTGATATTTACACCAACCTTGTGATATAATATTGGATGAGAACACTTCTGCCCATTTCTCGTTGTAAATATTGTCGCATTCAGTTTTAGTCCTTATTCCAAATGCATATTTGCCATAATTGGGCACAGAGTGTCTTAAAGGTTCTGTCTGTATTTTTCATATGTCAGGAGTGCTCTGATGGTGTTTCCTGCTTGGCAGGGGGTTGGACTCGATGGCCGGCCCTTGTGGTCTATTCCAACTCTATGATTCTATGATTCTATTACACCTGTTAAGAAAATGAACAACTTTTAGCTTTATGCCAGCATCCTCAGTGTTTTCGAAAGGGACCCTATTAGACATGTACAAAAAAAAATATATTATTTTATTTTGTAATGCCACTTCAAAAAATAAAAATAAAAAATAGCACATGTGGTGTTTTCCAGAGCTGCCAAAGTGTGTGTGTGTAATGTGTATGTATGAATGAATGAATGACATGGATCGTTACAGATCACCATACTATTTACAAGGGTTGCCATCACATTTATAGATCACGTGCCCACAGATGTGTTCTGTGCCTTGTTGTTACCCTCATGGATCCTCAATTTTTTTCTTTTTACATAGTATATGTGCCTTGGATCAATGCTTATGTGCCATTGGCAAGCATTGGATGTGCAATTTTTTAAAAAAAAAATACTGCACAGTCTTTAAATTGGATGGTGGTTCTTTGGAGACACCATGTGAAATCATGTTTGTTTAAAAAGATCCCAGTTCAATTCTTACTTCTATCCAGACCCCTTGGGAAAGCAGTGTGGCAGTGTGTGTGTTACATGTATGATCTGCCTTGTTTGGTGGACAGGAGGTCTAACCTAGCATCCAATTTATAGTTCCCAATCTGCAGGGTATTAATGGCTGGTTCTGTCTTCCGGCCACAGTACGTTTGGGACAACATGGTTGTCAGGCCTTTGGAAGGTGTGTGCCAGTCTGTGTGTTTGCACACGAAGTATATTTAAAATTTTCAGATGTGTAAAAGCTGATATGTGTGAGCAGGGCCTTTTTTTCCAGAAGCTCCGTTCCGACACATCTCAAGTGGGCGCCATTGCCCTTCTAAGAGAACAAGGGAGAAGTTCATGGTGAGCTCCGGCACCTCTTTTTCTGGAAAAAAAGCGCACTGTTTGTGAGTAATGCACACCGATGCTGTATTGCTTCAAGCAAGTAAATTAAAAACAACAACATTTATCTCAACAGATTACTTTTAACAATAAAGCCCACAGTGGTAAAATGAAAATATTTTTTGATACGGATGCTGATATTGAAGAATGTAAAGACTGGAACATAACTGGCTCTAGTAAGTATCTCTGTGTGAGAGAACTATATCCATGTTCGAAGATGAGCACAAAGAAGCCTGGGATTTTCGTGTGTGTCTCGCTGATGAGTTGGCGAAGGGGCTGGTGGCACTGTGGCAATTTGCAGAGCTAACTTTCTTGCAAGTAGCAGTTTCTACACAGGGCTAGGCTTGTTCAGCGACATTGTGCTGCAGCTAGCAAAGGTGATCTTGCTAGCCTGTCTGTGCCAGTGGGGGTATATGGAGTTAGTTTGCTATGCAAGTATGCTCTCAAACACTGCATTAGCCCAGCAATGGTGGGCTAATCCTAACTAATTTTGTAGCAAAGTTGGTTTAACTGTTCCGAAAGCAAAATGCACCACCTCTTACCTGGACAGCAGATCATAATTACTATTTTTTACCTTGAAAACTATGTGAAATTAAAAAAAGCTGGTGGTGGTAGAGCTACCTGCTTAAAATTCTGGGTCTGTAATGGGAATATACTCTGCAGAGGCTTAGTCCTTGCTGGCTCTTCAAACTTAAGCTTGCTCTGATACCTCTGTCTTATGCTTTTGGCTACAGAAGCATCAGCCCTGACCATCTGAAATTGAGGGAGTGCAGTAGAGGGGGAGGCGTTAAAAGAATATTTTGTTTGGATGCAGGTTGCAAAGAGGGTGGATCACGATTTAAATCACTAGTCAGTAAGACTTGATTTAAATCACTTTTTTGCAGAAAGACTTATTCTTGCTGGTATAATCTTAATATTTACAACCAGGTGAAGGTTTCATTTTTAGAATAATAAATTTTCAGAGTAGTTTTTACAGTTATATTAAAAATTACTGATTTGGTTATACTATTAGAAATACGTAGACAGATAATTATGAAATTATTGTGCGGTTTAATAAGTTAACTGTTTATATTTGGACAACTTTTCTGTTGTACAGTGGTACCTTGGGTTACAGATGCTTCAGGTTGTTTGTTTTCAGGTTGCGCACCGTGCCGAACCCGGAACTACCTGAACAGGTTACTTCCGGGTTTCGGCGCTCACGCATGCACAGAAAAGCTAAATCGCGCTTTGTGAATGCGCAGAAGCGCCAAATTGCGACCTGCGCATGCGCAGACGGGCGCTGCAGGTTGCGGACCTTGCGGCTTGCCAATGTGCCTCCTGCATGGATCACGTTCACGACCTGAGGTTCCACTGTACTATATTGGAAGCGGAAAATCAATAATTTCCTTAATAACAATTTGTTTAACTAAAACAATAACATTGTGGCATATGTATCCATGTTTGTTAACTGATGTGGTTAAACAATTTTTTTTAAAAAAAACTTAGAGTTTTAGCACACATGAAAAACAATTCTTATTTCCTGATGAATAGTTTTTGAACTACAGTCATACCTCGAGTTGAATGTGCTTCGGGTTGAGTGCATTCAAGTTGCGCTCCGTGGCAACCCGGAAATATCGGAGTGCGTTACTTCTGGGGTTCGCTGCTCGCGCATGCACAGACGTTCAAAATGACATCACGTGCATGCGCGGAAGCGGCGAAACGCGACCCGTGCATGCGCAGATGTGCCGTCGCATCTTGCGTTCCATTCGGGATGCGAACGGGGCTCCGGAACGGATCCCGTTCGCATCCCGTGGTACCACTGTATAATGTAACTTAAATAGAAAACTATCTTTAGAAAGATTTTCCCTCCAAAAGCATTTTATTTTAAAAACCCTATTTAAATTTTAAAAAATCCGATTTAAATAAAAAATACTGATTTTTTTAAATAAAAAATAAATCATTAATTTTTATCCACCCTTGTTGCAAATCTAAGTGTAGCTAGAGTTGAATACAAATACTTTTGCTTTTTGGAAGAGGTGGTCTACCTATAGATGTGCAATAACTTTTTCCTGTTCATTCTTTTGCTTCTCAGCCCTCTGTTTCATTTAAGACTTACTGAAAGAAAAGGGAATGTAATTTAGACTTTCTCTCTAAATTACTTGAGCAGCTCTATGCTGATTAAATTTTGCATTTTTTTAATCTCCTCTAATAGTTCAGAAAAACACACAGTATCTTTTGGTTTTTGATGGGGCCGTCATTGTCATCTGCATCGCTTCCCTTATCCTCTGCACACGATCCATCGTTCTTGCTCTAAAACTGCAAAAAGTAAGCATACCTTTGTCTTTGTGGTAGATGTGTGCTTGGCTTAAAAACAAACAAACAAAAAACTACCCTAAAACAGGAAGGATGGGCTGAAGCTACAAGAAATACAGTGGTGCTCCGCAAGACGAATGCCTTGCAAGACGGAAAACCCGCAAGACGAAAGGGTTTTCCGTTTGCGAGTTGCTTCGCAAGACGAATTTCCCTATGGGCTTGCTTCGCAAGAAGAAAGCCCATAGGGAAATCTCCGGGGACCTCTTTTAAATGCTGGCGGTGGGGAGCAAAGCCTTTCCCCCCCTCCGGCCTTCAGAAGAGGTCCAGGAAGGCCGGCGGGGGCCGAAAGGCTTTGCTCCCCACCGCCAGCATTTTAAAAGCAGTCCGGGATAGCAGGGAAGCGCTTCCCGCTATCGCGGACGGCTTTTGAAGGCAGGCGGGGGGGGGGGGGGAGCAAAGACTTTCGCCCCCCGCCCGCCTTCAGAAGAGGTCCTGGACCTCTTCTGAAGGCCGGCGGGGGGCAAAAGTCTTTGCTCCCCCCTGCCTGCCTTCCCGGGAGAGCGGAGAAACGCAGCGCGTTTCTCCGCTGTCCCGGACGGCTTTTGATGTACTGAGGTGAATAGGATCCAAAATGCAGCAGTCTGATTGGTCCTCGAACTATAGGATTCAGAATGCAGCAGTCTGATTGGTCCTCGAACAATAGGCTTCAGAATGTAGCAGTCTGATTGGTCCTCGAACAATAGGATCCAGAATGCAGCAGTCTGATTGGTCCACAGGAGTCACCCAATCCAGCTCCAGGTGGAAGTGAATCCGCAACCTGATTGGCCTACAGGAGAATCCCAGAATTAGCCAATCACATGGAGCCTATTGTGTAAATAATGTACATAAAGCAGACATTCTGGGGGAACTTCCATTCCTCCTCACCACTGTGAGCTGAATAAAGAGCATGAAATCCACTCTCGACTCAGAGTATATTTCAACTGGGGAGTTTAGAACAGAATTGGAGTACTGCTGCTGCACTCATGCCCTGCTTCTGGGCTTAAGGAATCTGGTTGGCCACTGTAAGAACAGTATGCTAGACTAGACAACAAGACCAGTAAGGGGCCATGCGCTGTGTAAAGGAATTATTGCCCACACATTTATGGCAAATATAAAATTTAGTTATCTTTCACAATCTTCTAGTGGCCATCCATAGTCGTGAAACAAAGCCACTCTATAATTTAGTGCAATACCTGTTATAGTCACTTGGTGGACTCTAGTAACGTGAAGTAAATAGGTTTTCTGCTCTGAAAGAGTGGGAGTTTTCTAATCGTTCTTCTCAACACTTAAAAACAGAGATTTGTGAATTTCTTCCTGGAGCGATATAATCGCCACGTGTGCAACGCAGACCGCCTGGAGTTCTTAAACGGGTGGTACGTCCTGGTGATTATCAGTGATGTGATGACTATCATAGGCTCCATCATGAAAATGGAAATAAAAGCCAAGGTGAGCCTTAAAAAAATCCCCAAAAAACCAGTCACAAATATTTTGGCCTGTTCTGGAGCAGCAGCTGTGGGAATCCTAAATTGCCAAGCCATGCTTTTAAGGTAATGGAGGAATCAACTGTGCAAAATCTTGTTTTCCTTTGTTTTCTTCCAGAATCTTACAAGCTATGATGTCTGCAGTATTTTGCTTGGCACGTCTACTTTATTCGTTTGGGTTGGAGTCATTCGGTACTTAGGCTACTTCCAGACCTATAATGTAAGCACTAGAGTAAAAAAATTCCGTAGTGGAGTTTTCCTTTCTTTTAATGCGTGTGAGCACCACCTTACTTCAGACAAGCAGGTTTGGGTCTGGTCCATGTCTGGATGGGAGACTCCCTGGGAACAACATGTTTACAACCGTGGGTACAATGATGGATTAGATTCCGCCTTTCTTCCAAGAAAAGAAAGTAACACTCTCCTCCTTTCATAGGTGCTCATTTTAACAATGCAAGCATCGTTGCCCAAAGTGCTAAGGTTCTGTTGCTGTGCTGGGATGATATACCTTGGATATACTTTTTGTGGCTGGATCGTTTTAGGACCATACCACGACAAGGTATGTGGGTGTCTCAGTTTGTGTAACTGGGATAATGTAAAAAGTACATGTAAGCAAACACAGTGCTCTCCAGGTGTGGCTGAAGCACAGTTCTCAAAGCCCGCCAAAAAAAATTAAGCTGTGCATACTCTGCATTCAAGATACGTTTTTGTATATGCATGCTTCATTCTGCGTTCTGAATGAAGCGTGTATGTCTTGGAGTCCAAATAACTCGTAACACTTGGTTTTGTAAAGCAAACCTCTTCACTGGAAAAGAAAATCGAAGGAAATAACGGTTTGCTCAGGAGGGAATGGAAAACTAGAAGGGCTTTTTGTCCGTGGCTCACCCTCAGGTTTCTCACAAGAGGGCAGTCTTGTATCACAGTTGTCCATTGACTGTGAATATGATCTCTTCACTGAAAGAAGACCGGTCTTGGTAGTTAGGTCAGAAGTTCAGGCATTTTCATCCTCTTCTTTGGTCCCAAATACCTTCAAACAGCAGTTTAAATTTGATCTCGCTGAAATCGCTGACAGAAAAGGCGCATTGTTCTTTATACGACTTTGCACGTGCATTATGCAGAGTTCCAGCACTATTTTCTAACTCAGTAGGCGGTTTCTGAACAAAGAATTTTATTTTATTTTTTACACCGTTTATATGATGGCATTTGGCTTTTTAGTTCAGACTTAAGAGGTATGAATGATATTTAGGCTTGTGCACTTCAATTTATATAGTGGTTTTAAAGAAAGATTTTATAAAGTGAGCCTTTGATTCTTTCAAGTGCAGTTGTCTCTAATGCCAGTTTTTCATGCGTTCTAGTTTGAAGACCTGAACACGGTAGCCGAGTGTCTGTTTTCTTTGGTCAACGGCGATGACATGTTCGCGACATTTGCTCAAATCCAGCAGAAGAGTACTTTAGTGTGGCTCTTCAGCCGACTCTACTTGTTTTCCTTCATTAGCCTCTTCATATACATGATCCTCAGCCTTTTCATTGCCCTTATTACGGATGCATATGATACAATAAAGGTAAATTTATTGAGTCTGTGTTTATCAAGAGAGATGAGCTATTGTTCAAGAAGTAACAAGAAGTTCCCAGATGGTGAGCTGGACTTCAATAACGTTTACTAACTTTTGTTGTTGCTCCTTAAAAGTATGTAACTGTGTAGACTGGGTGGGTAGAGTTTGTCAAAAGGGGCGTGGAAAATTGACTCCCACTCAATTTCACTCGCTTGCCCTGGCACGCACCATTTCCAATATGTGACAGTGATGGAACCTTCCAATCTCTGTAGTAAGTTGAAAAACTAAGGTTTCTCTATTTTTGGGAATAATAATAATAATAATTTATTATTTATACCCCACCCATCTGGCTGGGCTTCCCCAGCCACTCTGGGCGGCTTCCAAAAGAATATTAAAATACTATAATACATCAAACATTAAAAGCTTCCCGAAACAGGGCTGCCTTCAGATGTCTTCTAAAAGCCTGGTAGTAGTTGTTCTCTTTGACATCTGGTGGGAGGGTGTTCCACAGGGAAGGTGCCACTACCGAGAAGGCCCTCTGCCTGGTTCCCTGTAACTTGGCTTCTCGCAGTGAGGGAACCGCCAGAAGGCCCTCGGTGCTGGACCTCAGTGTCTGGGTAGAATGCTAACGTTCGATTTTATTAAGCTATTTGACAGCTATTTCTCCACATAGAATATGAAACTTCAGCTCTTCCAACTTTTGCTGTAATAATAAGGCAGGGATGATGATGATGATGATGATGATGATGATGATGATAATAATAATTTATTTATACCCCGCCCATCTGACTGGGTTTCCCCAGCCACTCTGGGCGGCTTCTAACAGAACACCAAAATACAATAACCTATTAAACATTAAAAGCTTCCCTAAACAGGGCTGCCTTCAGATGTCTTCTAAAAGTCTGGTAGTTGTTTTTCTCTTTGACATCTGGTGGGAGGGCGTTCCACAGGGTGGGAGGCAAGTAAAGGCAGTCCCAGGCCCATGTAGAGTTTATCTGAGGCCAGGGGCGGAAGTCTTGTTGGAATAAAGTTATAAACGCAAACAAAAAAAGCGGCCGGTCCCTGACGGGAGCCCCTCAGCTGGCTTACCCCTCCGTGGCCCAGGGCTTGTGTATTTGGCTGCCCCCCACCCCACCTCTGCATGGGCCTGGGCAGTCCTGTTTTGGCTGCACAGCCTCAAAAGACACTGAAAGCCAGAAGATACCGCTGTCTTCCCTGCCCTGGTTGTTTTGAACAGTAGTATTGAAAACCCTGTACTAAAGTAGCCTGGCAGAGTGTGTCTTGGAAAGGATCTAGGGAGCAGGAACAGCAAATTGTGTGATTATTTTCTCAAGCCCATGCATAAGAACATTAGTAGTTTTGTACTGATGTTGCAGGTCGAGCTGTTCCATCTAGAATAAGAGGATGCAAAGGGGAGAGCATTTTTATCTCCCTCCTTACAGCGTGCACTATAAAAAGAAGAAAATGATCGCAACCCTACAACTTGGTTTAGCCTTGCAAGCTTCTGCTGTAACTTCACCCATTCCTCTCCACCTGTGATATACAGGGTCGGGAGAGCAGTATGAAATGGAGAGTGGCTTCCTAAACAGATTGTTCCCCCCCCCCCAACTCCTGTTTCAGAAATACCAACTGATCGGTTTCCCAGACACAGACCTACAAGAATTCCTAAAAGAATGTAACAGTGAAGAATACAGCACAGAGCCACGAACGTTCAGGAGTTTCTGCTGCTGCAAGAGGTCAGTGTGTTGTTTCTTTAGATTCCTTTAAATTCTGCATACCGTATTTTTCGCTCTATAAGACACACTTTTTCCCTCCTAAAAAGTAAGGGGAAATGTGTGTGCGTCTTCTGGAGCGAATGCAGGCTGCGCAGCTATCGCTGAAGCCAGAACAGCAAGAGGGAGAGCTGCGCAGCAATCCCTCTTGCTGTTCTGGCTTCGGGGATAGCTGCGCAAAGCCTCTTCAGCGAAGTGGGAGCGTTCCTCCTCCCGCTTCGCTGAAGAGGCTTTGCACTGCTGTGCTGAAGCCAGCCCAACAAGAGGGAGAGCTGCACAGCGCCTCTTGTTGTGATGCCTTAGCCTGATCCTCCCTCCTCCTTCCTCTTCAACAACATTTGATTCAGAATATTTTTTTTCTTGTTTTCCTCCTCTAAAATCTAGGTGCATCTTATGGTCGGGTGCGTCTTACAGAGCGAAAAATGCGGTCTTTGTAAAAAGCTTTCAGGTTAAGATATCCACCTGGCTTTTCTGCTGTTGTACCTTCTATGCCAGCTTTTAAACACCTCCTGGGAACTTTAAATTCCGCCAAGCTTATGCAAGCAGTTAAGAATCATACGAGTTGTAAGGGAGCCCCAAGGGTCATGTCGTCAAACCACCTGCAATGTAGGGATCGCAACTAAAGTCTCCATGACAGAAGAGTACGTCCCCCACAATGGGTTACTGGTCTTTGTTTTGAACCTTGTTGCTTTTTAACATTTTTTGTATAGTTTTATCTCACCGTTACAAACTGTTTTGATACGTTTGGCTGGTATAGCGGTAGATAAATATTTATAATAAGTAATAAAACTATTTGGAAGCGGCTTCTTCTAGCAATGGAGGGGAAGAAAGGGATCACATGCAAATCTCTCCTCTTGTGGAGCAACTGTGCTAAGGACAGGGCTTCCCACCAGGAAGCCAACAGGGATCATATGGTTGTGTAGTGTATTGTCCAGAATGCTTCTCTTAGTGATTGCATGGGGGGGGGGGGGAGATTGTTTTCAGTTACATTTATTCAGAATCATAGAGCCAGAGAGGACCATGAGGGTCATCCAGTCCAACCCCCTGCAATGCAGGGATCTTTTTGTCCAACGTAGGGCTCAAACCTAAAACCCTGAAATTTAAGAGTGCTGTGGCATCTAATATTGCTCTAGCACTGGGGCTCCAGGAGCAACTAGGACCAAGCAGCAGAAGGGTTGAGTGGAAGTAGGTGCTGGATTTAGCATATGGAACTAACCAGCCAGTTTTTTCTTCTAAATAATAATAATAATAATAATAATAATAATAATAATAATAATAATAATAATAATAAATTTATTATTTATACCCCGCCCATCTGGCTGGGTTTCCCCAGCCACTCTGGGCGGCTTCCAACTGAATATTAAAAACAGTACAGCATCAAACATTAAAAACTTCCCTAAAGAGGGCTGCCTTCAGATGACTTTTAAAAGTAAAATAGTTGTTTATTGCTTAAAGTTGTTTGTTGTTTAAAGTCTTTTAGTCTTGAGTATTAATATTTACAAACCCACCTCCGTCAAGCAAGACTTCCAAGCTGCAGCTGAAGAATGCCACATTTTAAATAGCCCCTTCAATATCCCAAAAGACAGGCTTCCTCAACCCCGGCCCTCCAGATGTTTTGAGACTACAATTCCCATCATCCCTGACTACTGGTCCTGCTAGCTAGGGATCATGGGAGTTGTAGGCCAAAAACATCTGGAGGGCCGAGGTTGAGGAAGCCTGCCTAAACGCTTACCAATACTGAAGCAATATTCACCCATTTTGGAGAACTTTTTAAATAGCCCCATATGGACACGTCCTGTACTTATTGTCCAAGGACAGCCTGAGGTTAAGGGCAGAGCACACCAGACTTGTTTTCCTGCCCCACTTCTATCCTTGCATCTCTCTCTCTTGAGCATAGCAGTCGTTTGCTGACACCGAACATTTATGCGCTAGCCTTGAACTAAAATAGAGGGTGCACAAATGCCCCCTGGAGATGCATGTTGTCCAGTATTCAGCCTTTGCTGGATGTATCTCTTTACACCAAGGTGTTGTGCCAGTCTTTGGCTCCTCATAGTAGGCGCATAGCAGGGACGGTAAAATATACTCGGAGACCTGAAGTGATTTAATGCTCTTTGTTTCAGCTTTTAAAACAGTGATTGAATTGCCCCCCAAACCTCAGGCTTTTATATACATTATTTACACAATGAGTCCCATCTGATTGGCTGATTCTGCTTCCTTCCTGGAGCCTGATTGGTCTTTTCCTGCAGGCCAGTTGTTGCATTCTTCGATCCTACCAGCCTTATAGGCTGGTTAACTTCCTCCTGGAGGCTGATTGGTCTTTTCCTGCAAGCCAATCAGTTGTTGCATTCTAGGATCCTACTTGCCTATTGTTCTAGGATCCAAGCTTAGTACATAACAGAAGGGCTGTGGCTCAGCGGGAGAGGGTCTGCCTTATATGCAGGTTCAGTTGCTGGATCTCCAAATATTGTTGGGAGGTAACCTAGTCTGGGGCTGCTGCTACTTGATGCAGACTACTCCATGCTAGATAGACCGATGGCCTGACTGGCAACTTTCCGATGTTCCACCTGCGATTCCTGCTGAACATCTGGAATGTGTTGTGAGACCCTCTTGCTTCTTTTCATGAACTCTGGATGTAGGGAATACCCAAAGAGAGCAGTAAATATATGAAAGGGGACTGATGATAGTAGAGCCTGGGACTCATCACTGCCAGGATAATTGAGAAGGCTGGAAGCGCAGAAAAGAGCTGCAGCTACAGATTTTAACGCTTTATCCTGTCTTTTCATTCTTATCCATCTGAAACGGTGAACTTCTTCTTTCTGCAGACGGAAAAGCGACGACAACTTGATACTTATTAACTGAAGATGGTTGGTGCTGGCATAAATTTTTGCACACGTGGAGGTAACTGCTGGGAGAAGCTGAGCCTCCTGAACTGCAGTAGAACCACCGCCATGTGGTTCTTTCCCCCCTCTACGAACCAACGACTACAACTTTATAAAGAGAAGTGGTGGAGTCGTCCTGCAGTCCACAGTTGGAAAGCTCAAAAACTGTACATCTTGAGCTAGCATTTCATCAACAGCTGATGACCATTTCTTGCTTCTGTTGTAAATAGCTCATCTTGCAAGTCGTGGTCAATGAACTTCAGAGAATCGGTTATCATTTGGTCACTTCTTGATTTGCAACCGGCTTTCTAGGTATTTTTATATTAAAATATATAAATGAAACTCACCTCCTAAAAGAACACAGAATATTGCGGTTCTTGGTGACAGTACCATTTTTAAGGTTTCTTTTTTTGGAATTACAAATGTAGGTTTTCCCTTTAAACCTATGCAAAACTTGTACCATTATGCTTTCTCTTCTTTCTGGATTTTGTTTCATGAAATTGATATAAAAAGCTGTTTGGTCATTTGAGGTTCACTCAGCCAGGTGTGCACTCCCCCCCCTTTAAAACAAACAAAGAATCAATCATTGTGTGTGTCATCCCTATTGTCCCCTTGCATCTAAATGAGGCTGCAATTCTTTACATTGGCCAGGAGATGAAACTTGCCTGCAAATCCTTTACAAATCCATGGCAATGGGAGGCCTGTTCGCTCTTCATTGGCTTCAGAAGCAGAAAAGAGGCTGCACCCTAAAACCACCTGCGGATGATAGAGCCCCAGCAGGACCCTCTCAGCCAGGAAGGCCTAGAGGGGGCTTTGCCTCCTATCAATATCTACCCTGCCTTCCTTCACCTCTCACTGTCTGCTTGTAACCACTGGCCACCAGGTATAAAGCAGTAGTGCAGGTGAGGACAATGCGGGATTGAGAAGGAGGGTGGAACTTTGGGTGAGCCGCTTGAACTTTAAGGCAATTATAAACCCTCAAAGCTGGTATTTGAGCCCTAAGTCTTTCCTGGCATCTGCAGTAGAAACAATGGCAAGTCAAGGCAGGTTGTGTGACTCCTAGCAGTAAATTCAAAAGAGGGGGAGTCAACAGCACAGGCTACAGCCTGTACCCTAACAAGGAAGGGAGGCAAGCAAACCAAACCAGCCAAATTGGGGTCCTTTTCTTTGTAATCCGTTTGGTGGCAGAGGGTGAATTTTTTTCTTTTCCTTAGGCTGCCCCCATTAAATAGCCCTTTGAATTAGGTAGAGTGGAATGACAGTTCAGACTGAGGTGAATAATAACCAGGTTTCATACCAGATTTTTCCAAAACAAACCCGTGCTTTTGCTAAAAGTTTTAAAAGGCAACGAGCTTAAAAAGCTGTTTCGAGGAAATTAGTTTAGGAAACCCTGAATGCAAGGACTTTCCCATTACATAAAGCCTTTTATTGAAGTGAAAACGACACATGTATTGATGATAATTCTCACGCGCTAATATCTGAGAGTCGGACTTGCATAGCAGGTGGGACTGGCTTTGTGGAAAGATCAGGACCTGCTGATCTTAGCCTAGCTTAGCCAGATGCTTGCAAGAGGTGTGATAGCCCTTGGTATCTTTTGGAGCAAAATAGCTAAATAGATTTTCCGTTTTGTTTGTTGCATGGGTGCGTGTTTGTTCTAAGTTTGCTATATATCAGGCAGTGAACTCTTGTAGATTTCACTATGTTCGAACTCAGTTCAACTCCCAATGATGACAGTGCGACTGAAAATGGGTTTATTGGGAAATGAAAGGTCTAGGAAACCAAGCCAAGAGAGATCCTGTTGCCCAGTACATAAGGAAAGTACCTCGCATGATCTGCCTTCAGGAAATTTGCCATGTTAACTGTTGGCAATGTTCATCGAAACAAAAACAATTAGGACTTCACTTTTCTGCATCTGGCACTTAAAAGTCTCATGGGATAGCAATCATATTATATTGTAATTTCCCCTTTTAATTGCCATATAGTTATTGGCACCCCTCCAGCCCACTATCAAAGGTTTATGGGGGAAAGCACATCACAATAGCTTTGGTATACAGCCCCAATGTAACACAATGGGACTTTCTCAGAAAGACCTTGACAAAAATTGCTAATATTAACGGGAGGTGATTTAAAGGTGGTTGGAGACCACATGCAGACTAACCTTGAATGAGGAATAGGGCTGGGCCATATCTGGTTTTCAGCATCGTGCTATATCACCAGTTAAACATCTCCATATACACAATGTCTGAAATAAGGATGGAGCTATGTAGAGGCATTGGCCGGCTTCACGGTTTTCCCTGAATTGTGATTTTTGCTGGCGCCTGCTCTTATGATTCGCTGCCCCCTGTAGGAGCCAGGGGAGAGTTGAACCAACAAGAGTTAATGGGAAAATTGAGAGAAACATTGGATGGCTTCATGGTTTTCCCTCATTGTGATTTTTGCATCACACACACACACCATGATTTGAGATACATATTGCCAGGTCAAAAATTATGAAACCGTTATCACGATAATGGACTTCAAACAACTTTTGGATGATATAGGTATCAATATATTGCCCAGCCCTAATGAGGAATGGTAGTTTGCTGAAATGTTTACAATTTTATTTATTATTATTATTATTATTTTTACAAAACTGCTGCTTTGATTTGGCAGATGAGGGCTCCCAGTCAAATCATTAGGAGTATAGCTTCAATTCAGCACTCACAGATCCTTTTCTAAAATAAGTTATGTTTTTTCCTCCATAAACCTTTTTGTGTGCCCAATCTGCATCCAGGGTATGCAAAATATTAGTACATGCCTCATGACGGCACAATTCTGTATTTTCAGTCTCCATATAACACCCCAATTGGAGATTTAATTTTAAGTTACTTTGCAAGAACATGGACGAGACAATCCACTACTGTACTACCTTAAAGGCAACAGTGGTATGGGTCTACAATGAAATCTGTTACAAGGGGGTTGCAGCAATTAGTAGTGAAGTTGCAATTATAAACAGCATGACAAATAAAAACTTATTAGGATCTTAAATGAAGGCATAATCTACCTGGTTCTCCAGCAGCAGGTAAAATAATGGAAGATAAAATATATGAACTAGAGAAGATAAAACAGAACTGAAGGATAAAAGAAGATTTCAGTTGTATCTTAGAAGTACTTTGAACAAGTAAATAAACACGCAACTGCCCTTAGAATAAATGAAGGAAACTGCCCTTAAAAAGAAATGCAAAAATTGGAACCAAGATGGAGCCAAGACTTTTGATTCGAAAACAATGGAAGATTTGTCAAGTACTATGCGCCGTTATATAAAAGCAGTGACTCAGGAAGGAAATGAAATGCTCCAAGTTAATTTCAAATGTATTTTGGAGGATTGTAACTTACCTAAATGGCAAAGTAACACTGGAGAAAGTGCAAAGGCAATTAATAAGCTGAAAATCTCATTGACCTGATTGGTTTTTGAGTGCTTTTCTACAAAGCACTTAGAGTGCCTTATGCCTTATTTAATAGACAGAGGAGGGCGTGCTAGAAACATGACTGTGGTTCAAAAGAGTAGTTATAACCTAAACTAGGGGGTAAGCTGAGAGCATGTTTCATCATACTGACCAATCTTGCTACTTAACACTTTACATTAAAGTGGTAGAGGAGCTGAACTCAGTAATTTCTAGCTGTATTTGTCTGGATCACATCTAAGAAAAATCAACAATTTTGCAATTGCTTTTATTCAGATTATTTCCAAACTATAATTTCTAGGAACTGCAGTCCAGAGACTTCTAAGACGGAATTATTGGTATGTTCTTCAGGGAAATCTTACGTTTTATAATGTTTGGGTGATGGGTTGATCTGTTACTGTGTTTTATAAACTTGTATCCCTGCCCTACAATGTAAATATTGTCTATGGTGACTTAGGATAATGTGTATATACACTATTGAATAATTAACATGATTCTGTGTTATGAGATCTGGGCTAGTGTGAGTGCAGGTTAATCTAGCAAAGAAGAGTATATAATTTTTTTTCTACCCCCAAGAAAAATCTGATTTAGTGTTAGCATTGCGTGTCCTCCTTTAAAAACTAGGAGGAATAATAATTTAAAAAATGCTGTCCCCAATGCATAATGAAAATGCTGTGAATTTCCACATGGAATATGCTTTCAGTAGCTGGAGGCCACTGTGGAGAAATGTGTTGCAGTCCTACTATGAATCATCTTGAAAGGTTGAGGGAATGAAAGTCGTTAGTTTAATTGAAATGACTCAGCACTCTGTAGCAGCAAGAAATCTGAGAACTAGCCCTAAGTGTGGCGTAAGATGCAGTGGAGGGGAGAGTCAAGACAGCTTTGAACTCTGCAAACCAACTTTCCTAGTTTGCTGCTAAACCAGAAAGGGATGCTGTCATTTGCCATCTTGGGTGGGTGGGGGAGACACACAACAGACTTAATGTACGTGGCCTTAGTGAAGTGAGCAGTACAGGTGAGTGTTATAACCAAGTAGCAAGATTGGGTGGGTGGTGTCATTCTGCCACTGATTTAATTCTAGACAGTTTCATTTTAGTAGCTTTAGATGGGGAGGCGTAACACTACCACATGTGTGTCCCAAATCGGTTGTATTTATAAATGTGCAAAGTTTCCACTCCAGTGATGGAGTGCGATTCTGTGACACTCTTCGTTGTGAGTACATTTGGTCTAGTCCAGTTCTTGTGTCGTCCCCCCTCCCCACCTTTTCACTGAAAGCCTTTTACTGGATCAGCTGCAGGAAGGAAATGATAAATGATCTGGGTTTAAGCCTAATGACAGAGAGGAAAAGCTATCTTCAGGACCAAGACATTAACCATAAGAGTCTGAGTACCCTAAACCTCCAGAGTTAGGAATTTCAGTCTTCAAATGATTCAGTATTGATCATATATTCTTATAACTGTCCATTTATCTTACATATTTGTAAAAGACTCTGGAAAAATGTAGTATTCTACTTGATCTACTGACTTGATTGCTTCCACAGCAGCCCTTTTCTCCAGAATAGACATTGTTAATTCACTCAATTGTTCTTGTGTCTTTTTTTCAAATTGGAAGCCTACTTGATGCTCCCAGTTTTTCAAATGAAAATACTCCAGGAATATTTCTCATATAGCAAGACATACACAGTTTTCGTCATTGTCAGATATAATTACAGGGATGTAGTATGGCTGGACCACTTATCAACTAACTAACAACTAACTAACTAACTAACTAACTAACTAACTAACTAACTAACTACAAAATACTATTGTATATATTGATAGCAAGTTTCCTATACACTGATAGTATAGCGTAGCCAGAGTCGCAACATTCATGCACAAGAGGAAGGTTCTGACAGGCTCAGGAAAATGCCAGGTTTACAGAACTACAACAATCTTTTAGAAAAAGAGCAGCAGCTTAATCATGACTGAGAATGCTCAGTGGCCACAGAATTCTGACTGGTTGTTGTCAGGGTAGGGACGAACAGAATGAAATTTCAGAGATAAATTTACACGAAGCCCTCTCTTTGTTGCCATTATTAAGAATTTATTCTGAACAGAATACCTGAACAGATACATTATGATTATTATCATTATCATTATTATTTACTGCCATCCACCCGCAGATCTCAGGGCAGTTCACAACATAAAAGCAATAACCAAAAAACCCCCACCACAAATCAATAACCTTCACTCCCACAAACACATTTTAAAAGGGTTTAAGATGTTAGCCAAAAGCCTGGTTGAAGAGGAATGTTTTCACCTGGCGGCTGAAGGAGTATAATGAAGGCGCCAGGCGAACCTCCCTGGGGAGAGCATTCCACTTACCTCTAAATGTATACATACCAAAAGAGTATATTATCCAGCCCTGTTACAGTGTGGAAATCATTATGGCTTTTCAATTATTGTTACGTTATACGCTCTCGCTTCCAGCTTTAAGTATTGCTGCTTTCAGTTTTATCAAGCAAGATATGGAAACCATGAGTGCTAGAAACATTAAAATAAATAGGAAAGCTGTGGCATCAGAGCTGCCACAGGAAATGTTGAGTGGCATGAAAGTGGCCCTGTTGACTCTGTGTAATCCGTGAGCCTTTTGCCTGCCTGCCTATAGTAATAAGCAAACAGCAGATAAGTTTGCAATAAAGTCTGTCTCCACTGAGAAGAATTCATAACCCAGAGTTCTCATCCTGCTGAAACAAACAAACAAACAAACAAAAAACGCTTTGCAGTTGCACAGCTTTTAAGTAATGTGAGCTACAATATTCAGCTTAATGGGAGAGAAAATGATTTATTTTTTTTAAGTGGCTGAAATGTTGCTTATTGAAAGCAAACTTGACAGATGAGACTGGAGGGTGATAATGGAGAAAACCACAATCCAAGCTAGGCTTATTTACCTGCTCCTCACAAACTAGTTAGTATTTTGTCATTACATTTTCAAATGCAAAAGAGAAAATGAATGTGAATACCGGCAAGCTGTATAAGGTTTTAAAGTTGTGAAGCTTACCCCCCACCCGGGGGGGGGGGACTTTTATCAAATCTCTGTGCTATAGTTTCTTTTTCAAAGGGGAGGGTCTTTGGATTCCACAACGCCAAGTGGGGACTTGCATTACTTTTTGTTTTATTTTATGAAATGCTGAAGATTAATTTTTAAAATCTGAGCCAAGTAGTCTCAGTGAAGTTCATGCTCGTAAATTCGGCTGATCCAAGTGACTTAAATTTGGCTTCGCTCTGTTTTTGAAGTTCCACAAAGTTCTCAGGGGCAATTAAATTATATATGGAATGTTGAACAAACCTTGGCAACGAAGCTGTCTTCTCAGCCCCTCCATCTTAATAACTAAAATGACCTTCTGTTTTACAATATGTAATGGAACAATTACGTACCATAGCACACAGGGGTTTCTCCCCCCTCTATGTGTGTGTTAAGACAGAGTCTCCTTGATTTGAAGTTCAATGTAGATTCTGAGTTCTCATACACATAGCTAGTATCCACCTGAATATTCCTATTTGGCAGCTGGATCGAGGCGGGTCGGGGCTGCTGATTCTTCTAGACCTGTCAGCAGCCTTCAACATGGTCGATCACGAACTCCTGGACCACCGCCTTGCCGACGTGGGGATCCAGGGCACAGCCCTTCAATGGCTGCGCTCGTTTCTCTCTGGTCGGGGACAGAGGGTGGCGCTTGGGGGGGAATTGTCATCCCGCCACTCCTTGGTGTGTGGAGTGCCTCAGGGTGCGATTCTCTCCCCGATGCTTTTTAACATCTTTATGCGCCCCCTTGCCCAGCTTGTCCGGAGTTTTGGGCTGGGCTGCCATCAGTATGCTGATGACACCCAACTCTATCTGTTGATGGATGGCCATCCTGACTCGGCCCCAGACACACTGATCAGATGCTTGGAAGCTGTGGCTGGATGGTTACGTGGGAGCCGGTTGAAGTTAAATCCTTCGAAGACAGAGGTCCTCTGGCTGGGACGGGACAATATGAGATTGAGGGGGCAACTCCCTTCTCTTGCGGGGGTGCAATTAGTGCCAGCACCGTCCGTTAAGAGTTTGGGTGTAATCTTCGATACCTCCCTCTCCATGGAGGCGCAGATTGCAGCTATAACAAAGGCGGCATTTTTTCATCTCCGCCAAGCTAAGCAGTTGGCTCCTTACCTCTCTCGCCCTGACCTAGCCACTGTGATCCACGCGACGGTCACCTCCAGACTGGATTATTGTAACTCGCTCTACGTGGGGCTGCCCTTGAGACTGACCCAGAAACTCCAGCGGGTGCAGAATGCCGCAGCGAGACTCCTTACAGGGTCTTTGCTGCGAGATCACATTCATCCGGTGCTATACCAGCTGCACTGGCTCCCGGTGGAGTACAGGATCAGGTTTAAGGTGCTGGTTTTAACCTTTAAAGCCCTATACGGCCTAGGACCCTCGTACCTACGGGACCGCCTCTCCTGGTATGCCCCACAGAGGAACTTACGGTCTTCAAATAAAAACATCTTGAAGGTCCCAGGCCACAGAGAGGTTAGGCTGGCCTCAACTAGAGCCAGAGCTTTTTCGGTTGCGGCTCCAACCTGGTGGAACGCTCTGTCGCAAGAGACAAGGGCCCTGCAGGACTTGACATCTTTCCGGAGGGCCTGCAAGACAGAGCTGTTCCACCAGGCCTTTGGTCAGGGCGCAGCCTGACTCCCTCCTTTGGCAATCTCTACAAAGCTTTAGTCTATGGTTGCCATCAATTTGTATTTTAATTAATTTTTAGAATGTATTTATAATGTTGTACTGTTTTAGTGTTGTTAGCCGCCCTGAGCCCGGCTTCGGCTGGGGAGGGCGGGATATAAATAAAATTTATTATTATTATTATTATTATATATTCCAATTGCTATTTCGTGGTGTGTATATAAAAAGGTAAAGGGACACCTGACCATTAGGTCCAGTCGCGGACGACTCTGGGGTTGTGGCGCTCATCTCGCTTTATTGGCCGATGGAGCCGGCGTACAGCTTCCGGGTCATGTGGCCAGCATGACTAAGCCGCTTCTGGCGAACCAGAGCAGAAATGCCGTTTACCTTCCCACCAGAGCGGTACCTATTTATCTACTTGCACTTTGACGTGCTTTCCAACTGCTAGGTTGGCAGGAGCAGGGACCGAGCAACGGGAGCTCACCCCGTCACGGGGATTCGAACCGCCAACCTTCTGATCGGCAAGTCCTAGGCTCTGTGGTTTAACCCACAGCGCCACCCGCATCCCTGTGGTGTGTATATAAAGGTAAAGGTACCTCTGCCCGTATGGGCCAGTCGTGTCCGACTCTGGGGTTGTGTGCCCATCTCACTTAAGAGGCCGGGGGCCAGCGCTGTCCAAAGACACTTCCGGGTCACGTGGCCAGCGTGACAAGCTGCATCTGGCGAGCCAGCGCAGCACACGGAAACGCCGTTTACCTTCCTGCTAGTAAGCGGTCCCTATTTATCTACTTGCACCCGGGGGTGCTTTTGAACTGCTAGGTTGGCAGGCGCTGGGACCGAACGACGGGAGCGCACCCCGCCGCAGGGATTCGAACCGCTGACCTGACGATCGGCAAGTCCTAGGGGCTGAGGTTTTACCCACAGCGCCACCTGCGTCCCAAGGGTGGTGTGTATATACAGATTAACAGAAACCTCCCCCCCCCCCATGTTTCCACCTTCATTTCAACTTCATGGACATGTAGCTGAGATTAAGCACCACTTTGTTGCAGAAAAGGTTAATTTATATTAAAAGTGAAAATACTAAAATTGAGCAACTGTAATCATGCATATGCTTGGCTGGCTAGCCCCTGACTGCACAATGTTTTAAACAACAAGAAGAGGATGTTGTGGCAACCAGAATTGGTGTATATTGGAGCCTGTTTGACACTGACCCATCTTCTGCTGCTAAGTGGATAGCTTGGGATGGTTCTGGCCCCCTTGAATTTCAGCCCCCCCCCAAGCAGTCACATGCAGGGTCTCTGCCCACAGCATTACATCCTCAACAAATAGCAAAAAAAGGTATCTGAGGAGTGGCTGGGGAAACCCTGCCAGATGGGTGGGGTATGAATAAAAAATTATGATTATGATTATTATTTTCCAACTTACTGGAAGCTTCTTCCACTGAAGAGATAAAATGGAGAGGTTTCATTTCTCTTTAGTGCCTTAAAACATCTCCGAGGTAAAGCATGTACTAATGCAAGGTAAAACATTGGTGTGGGCAAGATTGCTCGCTGCCAACCGAGCAAGAGTGAATCTTGCAGAAGTACAGCTCACACACAACTGATTCTCCGTACCTTCACGTGCCGTACGGTGGACCTGCACTGCTGCAGAGGTTTGAACTAGATGACCCTTGACAATCCCCTCCAGCTCTACAAGTTCTATGATTCTATCACGACTCAACTACAGATTAACCTAACAGCAAAGATATCAAATCCAGTTTGCTGACTTTATAAGAGCAATAAACGCAAGGGCAAGATCACTGTGAGATACTGGTCAGGTGGGCGAGTCATTGTTTGGGTCTACAACGGGGCTAACTGGACTTGATGGTTATATCAGTGTTTGTTTAATTGCATGTCTGGCCTAGTCATATATAGGGTGTGTCTGTTGTTAGCTTCAAAAAGAGGCACACAGGTTTGGGGAGCTGAAACGTCTCATGCTGGCTATACTTTTCTGCAGCCCGTTGCTCTCACTTCTGGTATTGATGTCGCCAGTGCTTTAGGGGTACTCTCATTTTAACGCAAGAAAATCACCATTTTATACTTCAAATCGCAAAAAATAAAGACAGTAAATGGACAAAAGTACAAAGATTCACAAAATGTTTCAGGGTATGGGCACCCCCAGAAAAAAGCACTGGATGTCAGACTTGAGAAGGACCTTCTATATTAGAGGGATATGAAAAGATGACACTTTTACGAGACCTGAAATTTCTTGCTGAACTTTTCGAGAGCACAGCTTTCATATTTATTTAGGTTTCTAGCACTCATGGTTTTCTTGCTTAGATAAAGTTACGGATGGTCTCCACAAATATTTGCTTTGAAACTCCAGCGCATGAATATTTCAGCTCAAATGTCCGATACTTACTTTCAGTGCTTCCTAATTGAATTTGTTGAAAAGCGAAGACACAGCATCTTCCTTTATTTGATTTGATTTGCTGCTTATTGGCAAGATTAATGTTTCAAGCCATATTGTGGAAGAGCTGGAAATCAATGCTTTACTGAAAACACTTGTCATGTTCATTGCTGTCTGTCTTGCAACAACAATCGAGAGGTAGGCTGCCAAAAGTCTCGTGTCAGCTTTTTACTTTTTGTGGTGGTACAAAGTCAAGAAGATGCCTGGCGCTTAGATCAGCTCTAAATTCTGCCTATGACAAGAACCGGCAAGGCAGATTTCTGGTTAGCTCATGCTGCGAGCTGTCCCACAAGTGGAGGCAGACATCAATATGGCCACTTAACAAGTTTTCTGAGAATGAGCACTCATTTCCCTTCGTTCATTGAGTCTCTATGGGTTATCTCAGAACCAAAATTGTAATTTGTGTAAAAAGCAGGAAAGGAATTAGAAAACAGAAGTGGCTTTTAAAAAGGGAGGTGGGGGTAGGGGAAATTAAAAGAAAGGAGATGGTGTTGGTTGGGTGGGTGAGGAAAAGCATAATAATTGCTTTAGGAACATTGGAAGGAACATAGGCAAGTCTATGTAACAGAACTAACGCACAGAAATAAAAAGGGTTCCAGTGGGGAACAGGGCCAAAGTTGGATTATTTATCCACCTAGCCCAATATTGTCTACACTGATTGGCAGCAGCTCCTGAGGGTCTCAGGCAGAGGTTGCTTGTAGCAAGCACCTGATCATATTGACTGGAGCTGTGTGAGGGCTCAGACCAAAGTCTAGCTAGTGAAACATTCTGTGTTGCAATAGTTGGTCCACAACATCTGGTACTCAGAGCCATACTGCCTCTGGGCATGGTTGCTCTGCTTATCTGTTTACACTATTTGTAACATGTTATTCATTGTTCACACAACCCCCAGAACTAGAAACAGCATTAAAACAACACAGAAAGACAAGGGTGGCTAACCTGTGGCACTCAAAGATATTGCTGGGCTACCATTGGCGCTGGAGTCCAAATAACATCTGGAAGGGCTTCAGGTTCCTCACCTCTGCAATAAAACAACATTTCATTCACATACAATTTAATGTAAAAACAGACAATATACTAATATCTGCCCCAGCCAAGCAAAGGTTATCACTTTAGTCAACTTCTTGGGTGAGTAGCCATGTTTACCTAGTGGCAAAACTCGCATGGGCGCTGCTGCTTGTTTGCACTTGAGAATGGAGGGCAGTCCAGAGTCAAGGTGTCACTCTTGCATGGGTTCCCACACACTCTGCCTCAGAGAAGCGTGGCACCTGAGGAGGGCATCCTCTGATGACCTCAAAGTCCTGGCAAGGTACAGAGTGAGCAGAGTGCCTTTTGGGCATAGATGATTGCACAGGGGTAGCCAAGTCAGCCCCTGTCTGGTTCATAACTTTTCTGCATGGCTGCAAATCTTGCTGCATTAGGGGCAGCAAGGCAACCTGCCATCCATGCAAATTTCCAGAGGCTAAGACAGGACAGAATGTCCCCCCCCCCCCGTCGCATGAAGTAATTCCCATGCCCTAGCCATGGGGCTTAACTTTTGAGCTGTAGGGGCTGGTAGGGTGGAATCCTAGAATCTTAAAGAGTTGGAAAGGGACCCTGAGGGTCATCTAGTCCAGCCCCCTGTGATGCAGGCATCTCAGCTAAAGCATCTGTGACAGATGCCCCATGCAGGCAGGAAGCCCTAAAGGAGGTGGCGCCAGAACCATGGGCACGCATTCGAATTCTGCCCCCATCCTCGCCAGGGCCCATTTCACAAGGGAAACACCAACGCCGAGGAAGTGCCATCCCTGGACCAGTTGGAGGTAAGAAGGTGAGGGCAGACTCAGGTCTCGGTGGGGCACTGCCCCCTTTGCCCTGAGGGGGCTAGTCTTCACTGAGTCTGCACGCATGTGGAGTGCGGGGAGGGGAGAAGAAGAAGAAAATGTAGAGGAGGAGCAGGAGTTTTTCACTCGTGGCTGTGAGGGACTGATCCAGCCAGCCAGGGGAGGAGGAGGAGGAGGAGGAAAGAGGCGGGAGCAGGCAGGCAGGGAAGCGAAGCAGCAGCGACTGGGCTTTCCCAGTGCCGCTGCTGCCCTTGCGCCTTGCTCCCCATTCGCTCGGGAGGAGCAGCAGCGCCACCGCGAGAAGCTCCTCAGCCCTCCGCTTGCCAATGAAACCATAACAAACCACCGAGGAGGGCCCCATGGGAAGGACCCGAGAGCGGCAGGTTGCGAAAGAAACCGCGCGGCGACGTTCCCAGCGCCGGCCCAGAAGGCAGCCTTGACCGACGGAGGGCGCCTCGCCTCGCCCAAGGCTTCCCCGCCCTCGCGCCGCCTTCGGTGGGGGAAGGAGGCAGCCCACGCCCACGCCGGCGGCTCTGGGGGCTGCAGCCGCCGCCAAAAACGTCGACCGTGCACCGTCCGGCTTGACGGGAAGGAGCCGGCGCCGGAGAGCGAGCGAGCGGCGTGGCGGGTGCCAGCCGGGCATGCGGGCAGGCAGCAACTGAGGCGCGCGCGCGCGGGCTGCTGTGGTGAGTGAGGGGCTTGCGTCCTGCCGTGAGGGGAGACGGGCAGGGAGTGGGGTAGGGAGGTAATAGGGGAGAGAGAAGAGTGACTGACACGCCTGCAGTGTGGCTCCCCTCTCGGCGCCTTTTCCACTTGTGGAAGCGGGGTCCCCGTGGGAAGCTAGGAACTGCCCGGACTCGACGCCGACGCCGCCTTCTTCAAATGCCTCTGGCTTCGCGCGGAGACCAAACTGTTGCTTCGCCCAGCAGCGTCCGCCGCGGTGCTGAGGCGCGCGCGCGCGCGGAGGAGGAGGGCGAACAACGTGCAAAGCAAGGAAAAAGAGTTTTCTCCGGGGAGGTGGGGAGCGACAGGACAGCGGGGATCGGGAACGCGGGACGCCTCTCTCCCGAGTTTGGGCAACGGAAGGAGCAGCTTCCCTTCTTCTCCTAGCGATGCTAGCACAGTTGCAAAGCTAAGCAGGGTCCAGCGTGGCTCCAAGTTGGATGGGAGACCGTGCCTGAGATCCCTGCATGACTTAATGACCCTTATGGACCCCTTGCAACTCTGCAATTCTATTATTTCCTTGCATGCACTCTCCCTCTGAGCATGAGCATAGCCAGGATTTATGTTAGGGTGGGGGCCAGGACACCCATCGGTCGCCCTCCTCTGTCTAGCAGATTCGGAAGGAAATGTCTCAACAGCAGTTGTTTCAAATTACTTTCTTTGGAACCCAAGGTAGCTCAGAAAAATCTGTCAAAATCTTTCTACAGTTTCTAAGTATTTTTATTTATTTACTTGATTTTTGTGGTGGTGGGGGGGCAGCAGCCACCCCCTGGCTATGCCCATGCTTCTAGGTGGTGCTGTTTGGGGGATTGGGCCCCATCACCCTGCCCGGACAGAGCGTGAAAGTGTAAGTGAACAGACAGAAATGGTGGCTGCTCCTCCGTTGGAGTTCCTGGTGGAGTTCCTGGGGTCACCTTTCGCTCCCTCTAGGTGACCCAGCTAGAGCCAGGCTTCCTTTCAGCACTGCCCAAAGAGAGAAGGCTTTTTTCCAGACTGGCAGCTCCCATCTTTCCTAACCATGGGCCATGCTGGCTGAGGCTGATGGGAGAAGTTGGATCTAAAGGGCCACAGGTTTCTTCACCTTTGAGGTAGAGCCTTCCAGCAGTGCCAGATTTAGGGCAGTGCAGGCTGTCGCCCCCCCCCCCCCAGGGCGCCGAGCCAAGGGGGCGCAAAATAATAACGAAACCTATTTGTCATATTGGGTGTGTGTGCCAAAATTTGTCCTTGCTCAGGTTGCCGTATTGCCCAAATCCGCCCCTGCGTTCAGAGGGAGAGGGCAGGTGTGCAATTAGAGATGGGAGCAGCCGTGACCTGCCCTTGCCTTGTTAGCAAAGCTGGCAGGATTGCCAACAAGGGAAGAATGAACTTCTCATCACCACCAAGAAGAAGTGTGTTTAATTTAATGTATGGACTTCAGAGTAAGTGTATCATTGCAGCAGGCAATTGCCCATGTTCATACGCTCAGGTCTCTGGGCTACTAAATGCCTGCTTGTTGTTGTGACTGACTCTGATGCAGCCAAGCTAGGGCAGATGTTTGGTTTTTTGTTTTTTTTTTTGGTAATCCTCATCCACAATCCATTGAGCACCGCCATTTCGATTTTCCTCTGCAACATGTTTGGTTCTGATGAAGGCATTCTGGCATAAGCTCTTACCTTTGCTTTATTCATCCAACCGCCTTGGGGCCAATGTAAAAGTGTTTTCTCCCCTCTTTCTCTCCCTCTCCCTCTCTCTGTTTGCAGTTCCTGCATCCATCATTTGACTGTAATGCTAATCTGGCTAGAATACACACACACACACACACACACACACACACACACACACACACACACACACACTCTTCTTCTTCTTCTTCTTCTTCTTCTTCTTCTTCTTCTTCTTCTTCTTCTTCAAAATCCAGACACTGGGTCCTTCCATACGGTTGCTAATTTGAGGGTGGTATTCAACCACATACTGGCAAATTCAGTTTGTGCAATTAAAGTGAACATGGTGCTCTTGCACAACAGAACTACAGTGATACCTCGGTTTACACACACTTCAGGTTACATACTCCACTAACCAGAAATAGTACCTCAGGTTAAGAACTTTGCTTCAGGATGAGAACAGAAATTGTGCTCCAACGGGGCAGCGGCAGCGGGAGGCCCCATTAGCTAAAGTGGTGCTTCAGGTTAAGAACAGTTTCAGGTTAAGAATGGACCTCCGGAACGAATCAAGTACTTAACCCGAGGTACGACTGTACTGGCAAATGCTCAATAAACAGCTGATGTTGTATAACCTCCCTGCAAACTCTGTGCAAACCAATCAGAACAAATGCTCAATAGACAGGTTGTCTTAAGTTAGGGCTGCGGCGCTGCCTTTGTTTTTGTGCTGAGTGCCTTGTCCCAGTCGCCTTTTCAATCACTTTGTGATCCCTAGCCAGCTCACTTCATGGGCAGGCAGTAGCACTGGAAAAGGCTGAATCCTTGGCTACTGGAGAGTGGAAAGAATTGCAATAAGGCTCCAACCCTGAGAGATAATATTACTAACAGGAGTGGAACTGCCTTCTTTTGGGATATATGTTTATAAGAGCGCCTGGACAGCCAGATATATTTAAACCAGGATCCAGTAATAATCCTGGGTGACTTGTAAGGCTGAAACCTAATCATTCATTTGGGTGATTGCAGACTGGGACTTAGCCGGGGCTCTTCTTGCATTGTCGGGCCTCAGATAAGATGCAAAGGGTTGGCTTCTTCCCTTATCTTGGACCTCCCTTGTGACAATCAGAGGGCGGCTTTTTAAGGAACGGTGTCCCTAAGGATGAGACTCTTTTTGTCAGCCATGCAAAGTATTATACACTTAAGCAGCCATGCTAACCTAACCTCTGTACCTACATTCATTTGGAAGTTGGCTAATGGTACATAACATAATATAATAATTGTGACTACAACAACAATAATAATGCCAATGAATTCGTGGCAATCCTTTCCATTTACTGTTGAGCGGGAAGGCTAGCAAATAGACGTAATTGATTATAAGCCAGAGTTTGAAGTCACTGAGCCTTGTGGGCAAATGCCTATTGCAAGGCAAATTGTTGGCTAATCGAGGCATGAAATAGAGTGGCACCAAGTGGAGATTAAATGCTCTAAGGTTCGCCACTGCTGAGGCCGATAACAGTGATGAATTCACTGTGTTATCAAATATAGCCAGGAGCTAAAGTCTCTCTCTCTGTGTGTGTTTTGCTACTTGCATTGTGTCTACCCTCTAAACTGCTCTGGATTTGAGAACTGTTCCGAGATTTTCCTAATTAAGGGTGGTGAGTAAATGACCTAAAAATATATACTAAATAAAGTACATGCTTGTCTGAGAATTTTTTAGTAAAATTTCTGTAACACAATGTAACACAATACTTGCAGCCTGTGGTGGCTTTTCATTGTAAGTGTGTTACTGGGGATGGCTGGATATTACTTCTTTACAGCATTAATTGCCTCTTCACTAAGGGTGGATCTACACACGGGGGGACAGGACGCTATAAATAAGTCAGAAATTAAATGTTTATAACAAAAGGGAAAAAAGCACTATGGAAAATCGCAAAGAATGTTCTTTGCTCTCCAGCGCCATCCTGTGTTGCACGCTTATAATGCATTGTTTTCTGACTAATGTAGCTGAGTCCTAAGTCTGAGGACCAACCTAGATGTGATGGCAGTGGAACCGTTCGTTTAAACAGGGCTCTTTTTAAACAAAAAGGGGACAGAACTTGGCAGAATAATTAGCTGGCCTCAGGGATTGTGGACTTCAATCACTCCCTGCAGCTCACTTGCCTACAGTCTATGTCTCAGGGTGCTCCTTTCCCTCATTCCAGCTGCGAATAAAGTGCTTGGAGAGAGAGCGCAGTGAGGAGGCAGCCATTGGTTTGGGTCAGGATTCGGCATTCCTCACGCACATCATCCTTTTGCTGCTGAGCATATTCTGCCTGCCTTTTTTTCCCTACATCAGGATTTGCAGTTTTCACAGAGCTGCAAGGGACCACAAGGACCATCTAGTCCAACGCCCTGCAATGAAAGGAATCTTTTTCCCAACATGGGGCTCAAACTCACAACACTGAGATTAAGAGTCTCATGCTCAACTGACTGAGGTACCTGTGGCCGATGGGCCAAATGCCGCCCCAAGTTCCCTCTGGCCAGATCTCAGATCTCATCATAGCCCGCATTCAAGCTGGAATACGCCCCATACTATGGCAATGATGCACAGGCAGGTGGAAGCGTCTAGCTTTTGTGTGGCTTGATTGCAACCTCCTTTGCAAAGGTGAGAGTCAACCCCATTGTTCTACCCACTTTTGCTTCTGATCCCACCCACTTCGCCTCTGGCCCTGCCAGCCGTTTGCTTCTGACGCTCAGAAGGTTATTTGTGAGAAAAAATGTGGTGCTTCAGCTGAAGAAGGGTCCCCACCCCTCTCCTGCTTCAAGAGGGCTTAAAAGAACAAGTCAACAGTGTAAACTTTTCCACTTTAAATTACATGCCCTTCGTTCTTCCAGTGTAGGAAGAATAAGATTTTGCATACAGCGATCTGAACAAGAGTACTTCTGATACTGTTAATTTGTGTCAGAACAGTTGATGTTACAAGTAGGTAGCTGTGTTGGTCTGCCGTAGTTGAAACAAAATAAAAAAATCCTTCCAGTAGCACCTTAGAGAGTTGATGTTATCTTTATTCTTGTTTATACTTACTGGGGCAGCAGAAGATTAGTCACATGTGTAAAAAATAGTTTCAACTGGTAGAAACATTCTCCACCATGAGAAAGGACTCAGAATTGGTTACATGCATGGCGTACATTTAAAGCACATGGCTTCCCCCAGAGAATTATGGGAACTTTAGTTTACCCACACAGAGAGAGCTACAATTCCCAGCACCCTTGGTAAACTGCAGTTCCCAGGATACTTTGGGGGAAAGCCATGTGTGTTGTGTGGATGTGCCCAACCAACTCAAATGAAGTTTTTCTGTTAGCAGCTCGTTTGATATTGGACTTTTTAATGTGTCTCAACTGTGATTTGGATTAAGATATTGTCTGAAAGCCAAAGCAACCACAACCTAGGAACATTCTGAATTAAAATTCTACACCACGTGTCACATTCTCCAATGAAATATTCTGGACATTATTCCCAGCTCATTCCAGATACTAAATTATGCAATGTGTGAAATAGAGGAAAATATGCTTGATATAGTGCTTATGGCTTGATGGCTATTGATAGCAACATGGGTATTTTTATCTTTCCTCTCTTTATATAAGTTTTGGATGTGCACTGGAAAGCGAAACGAAAATATACCCTGTACCAGGCTGCAAATCCTAGATTTGTCTAGGTTGGACTCTTATTTTACTTTCAGTCCACTGTAATCAAGACATTTCAGGGACTTTGAAGGCGCCTGCTCGTGGCTTTACGAGATCAAAAATCACTTTGGCTCTTTTCCTGCTTTCAGAATGCAAACAACGTTTGCAGGCGTGGTTGATGCAACTTTTGCACTGGCCCAAACATGCATGCACAAACTCCTGTAATGAGGGCAGTGTAGATATAGGAATACCAGAGGGGCTGTGCCCTCACCCACTCTGCTCATCAGCACCCCACCAACCCCTCCAGAAGACACTTTTATTTGCTGTATTATCTGCCCAATCATCCCCACAGAGCCGGTGCGGTCGCGCTGGGTGCCACACTACAGGGGCGCCAAACAATGCTGCAGAATGGAGTGCAGGAAGGGACGGCTGGGATTTGAACCTGTGACCATCTGCATGCAAAGCAAGATGCGCTACCATTGAACTATGGCTCCTCCAGGTGTAAAACCCAGTTTCTGAGCATGGAATGTCCCCTCTGGATCTTGACAAGTGTGCTTTTGCTGCCACAGGTCAATGAAGCTGCTTTTTTGAAATCTTTTATGCTTTTTTTGGGTGGGGGAACGACGAAGCTTCATTTGCATTGTGTTCCCAGTACGAAGAGTAGCAATATCTTCACAACTGATTCTGTATTGAATTGTCTAGACTAGAAGACAAGAGGCTGAAATATGGTGACTCCGCACAGCTGTGCATTGTTTTGTTGGCCGACATGTTGAAGTATCCAGTCATCACAATTAAGGCTCAATCCAGTAATCTCTGCTGGCTTCCAGTCCTGCTCTCAGTATATACTGCCCAGGTGAAGAGCAAAGCTTAAGGGGGAAAGGATATGATGGTGACGAAAGGAGTTGGCACATACATATTTAGTAAATAGTATAGAGACCGGCTTTATAATGTCTTAAATGCTGAGATTATTTCCTCATTACAGGCTGAGATGCCAACTCTTTCTTTAGTCCTCAACTCCGGGAGTCTTTAAATGAAAGCTTTGTCATGACGTTTTTAGGTTAGATGCCATGTATAGACTTCCTAAACCGTAATTTCAGAAGATCTTAAATTATGAAAGCCTCCAGAGTCTAAATTTGTGGTAACTAGAGATGTACTGGGTGTCTGCCCTCAACAGGTTTTAGCATGGCTGCAATAGCTTTGAACTAGACGAGTATGGTACAAAAATGGCCCACAATGTCTAACATAGCATTGCATAATATTGTCTTTCCGTGTGTGGCTTGCCTCTGTTGACTTTTAATTATTTACTCACGCCTGGGAAGTAATAAAGTGATGATAAGACACACTTGTGGACTGCTTTTCACTTGGATTATTCAAAGGTATCTTCTGTACAATATATTTAAATAGTCGTAGTATTCAATAGACATTGTTACGATTGGCCAACACACCAATCAAACTAACTTGTCAGACGTTATGTGATCATGGTCAAATATTATCCAGTCTTTCAAACAGCTGATGATGCTTGAACAATTGAGGTTTTGCCTACTTGGCAGAAGTGCCTTTGAAAACCAGCTTTTAAAAATGCTATTGCTTTCCATTATTTCTGTTTATAAATTTATTTTTCTTCTTCTTCTTCTTCTTCTTCTTCTTCTTCTTCTTCTTCTTCTTCTTCTTCTTCTTCCTCTTGGTACACTTTCATAGGTAGTTATTTTTCTTGGAAATGTTAATAAATATTGCACAAAGTATTTTCCCCCAACTCTATCTTTTTATAAATTATAGAATCGTAGAATTGTAGAGTTGGAAGGGACCCCAAGGGTCATCTAGTCCAACCCCCTGCAATGCAGGAATCTCAGCTAAAGCATCCCTGACAGATGGCCATCCAATCTCTGCTTAAAAACCTCCAGGGAGGGAGAGTCCACAACCTCCCAAGGGAGACTGTTCCACTGTTGAATGGCTCTTCCTGTCAGAAAGTTTCCCCACATGCTTAGTCATGATTCCCAGGTAAGATCCTCCCCCTATTGTGTGGGCAGGGTGGTCCCTCCCCCTACCTGGCCTGATCACCTTGGCAACGCCTCCCCAGGCAGGATTGGGCAACTGGCTGAGGTAAGCGGAGACCTCCAGGTATCCCACCCGGGGAAGGCGAAGCCAAGCCTGTGTTAATGGTGCCGCATAGGGTCCAGGGGGCTGTGCGCGACCAGGCAAAGGGCGCCCCCCATTTAATGTGGGGAGCGGTCATTCTTGTAACTTGAAGCTGTTGGTTCGAGTCCAGCCCTCCAGAGCAGGAGAAAGCAAGCTTGTGACAGTCCTTGAGATATTTGAATGTATGTATGTATGTATGTATGTATGTATGTATGTAATCCAGAAATGTTTTGTGTCTTCATTTTTACCAGATATCTTGCTTATTCCAGCGCAGGAAAGATATACTTATCTTTTTTTTCCTTCTTCTTAAAGAATTAGCCTGCATATTCTAGTGTTAAAAAAAAGAAAGAAAGAAAAAGAAAACCATTAATTTTGTGAGCCAGCACTCCATCAGAGAGATCCGGTTGCAAACCCTTTCCCTACAAATCAATTTGCATTTTGCATTGTTACACTAAGTGGAAAGTTAATGATTCATTGCTGTGTGTATAGGATGACCACATTATTTGTGCTTGAGGGCTTCCCACAGGCATCTGGTTGACCACTGTGAAAACAGGATGCTGTGCAAGAGCCCTTTGGCCTGATCCAGCAAGCACTTCTTTATGTGAAAGGAGCATTATCAAACCCCAATCAAAACGTTTGTCTTCATATTTCACATTTATGTTGTTGTTTTCTTGGCATTCTTGGTAGCTCCTTTAGTTCCATGCAGCTGCTTCTTCCGAGTTACCTATTGACTTAAAAGGTGTGACCGCACCCAGTGGCGGAGGAACCCTTTCCGGCACCTAGGGTGGGACGCCGAGGGATGGGGCGAACCACCTGGCGGCGCGCTTGTGACGTCCGTATGGACTGCGCACGTGCGGCAACCTGTACAGACGCCACGTGAGCGGCGCCCATACTAACTGCGCCTGTGCCCTCGGCTGCTCTACAGTTGGGGGGGGGCAGCTGGCCATCTTGCCAACCCCCCCCCCCCCGAGTGGTGCCCAGGGCGGACCACCCCCTCCGCCCCCCTTCGTTCGCCCCTGATCGCACCCATGAGCTTGGCCATGTTGCTGAGAATGCAAGGACCCTAATCCTCATAGCTGCTTCCCATCTCCCAGTTTTGCATCTTGGGAAGGCTCCTTATCAAGTCAGGGGGTGCAATTCAACATTGCACTTGTTCCATCTGTGCAAGCAGTTCGGCTTGCCAGACAGAATGACACACACACACACACACATCCCACCCCGCATGCCGTTTTAGGGGTTCTGCCACACCCCACACCCCACCCCCGTTTGCAGAGGATGTGGGTGGCATGAAGCACTACTGTGCAAGATGAGCACCTTTCTAGAGATGATGCCATTATCCATTGTGCACTTCAGGACTTGAAATGCATGTGGGGTGGTGAGACCCACACCTTCAGCTGAAATCCTGGTCGGTGGCTCTGTGAGAATACAGCAGAAGCAAAGCAGGTAGTTGAGTACACAGTGTCTGCAAAGAACAGGCAGCATGTTCTTTTTCCTGCGAATAACAATGCAGGCAAGGTGTTTCTGCCATGGGAAAGTCCTGGTGAGGCATTATCCACAGAATTACCCAGAGTGCTGAAAACTAGACAGGACAGGGATTGCTTATACCCTCCTCTGCAAATAACGTAAGTTCCACCTGACCTTAAAGGCTGTGCACTCAAACACACCTCTGGAAAAAGTAACATGCCCACCAATATCAGACCCTCCAAGTGTCCCTCTTTTCCACTCTTGGATTTACAGCAGCCATCCCAGTTTCTGATTTGATCCCGGGATGTCCCACTTTTCCTTAGGACTTCCCTAATTTCATTGGAGAAATATTGAAGGGTATGGAGTTATGCGACCCGCCCTGAGCCAAGGAGACAAGTAACTGTACAACCTTTAGAAGACATCTGAAGGCAGCCTTGTATAGGGAAGTTTGTTTTAATGTTTTATGCTTTATTATGATTTTATATATGTTGGAAACCTCCCAGAGTGGCTTGGATGACCCAGTCAGATGGATGAAATCTAAATATTATTATTAGTAGTAGTAGTAGTAGGAGGAGGAGTATAGAATAGAATAGGATGTCCCTATTTTCATCGGAGAAATGTTGGAGGGTATGCAGTATGGGTATTCAGGAACCATTTTGCATACAGCTACTTTTTGAAATATGGCAACCCTAAACTATAGAAAAGTCAAGCGAGGGTATATAAAAGTGTGTTGGGGGCAGAAACTCTACTAGCTATATTTGCCTATATTCGCCATGTTTGTGTAGGCTCCACTACTCTGTTTCACTCAACCCTTTAATTCAAGGGAAGCCATTATGGTGCCTGCCACATGTTTTGGTCTACAGCTGCTACAATCCCTGATCATTGCCCATGCTGAGTGGGGCTGATGGGGAGCCATATTCTCACATCTGGAAGGCAGCATGTTGGCTCCCTTTTGCTTCAACTGCTGGTCTGTTTGCAGGACAAGGCATCGGACTTCCCATACCCCAACAAATATAAATAAGAGTCAAATGAGGCTGGTTCTTTGGGTAAAAACAGGCCACAACTTTATTGAATACAGATAAAAGAGGTTTGGCATGCTTGGGCATAGGGCAATCTTCCGGCCCACCTGCCGGAAGTGACTCGTGGTCAATCCAGGAGGGGGTTCCTAAGACTTACATCAAATAGGGTGACCCCCACAGGGACTGCCATCTGGGGGGAGTGTCTTTGGCCCTGGGCACATGGACATGACCACTCCCCCTGGATCCCTTTAATGGGATACCCCAGCATTTGGAGAGGCAGGCAGGGACTGAAACCTCCCCTCCATGCAAAACAAGGGATTGCCCCAATGCTCAACCGCCAGAGGTGAGCGGACTTGGTGGAACAAGTGTGCTGCTTTGCGAAACAAGCACACAGGTCTGAATATGACAACAGCAGCCTATCTCCCTGAAATCCAAAATAAGGCTGTGGCCAAAACGCAAAGGACTGCTGCTAGTGAACTGAAGATGCTCTGAAGCGGATGAGCAGAGTGTGTGGTTTTGGAGGGTGAGAGAAGGAGGGGTAAAGTGAGATGAAATTAAGGGGTGGCAGAATTTTTGTGTGGAATCCCACAAATGAGCCCGTCCTTTTCCAACCTTGCGATTCTTCCTTGGGTAAGGAGGAGCATGTGGAGATGAGCTCCAACGGATCACAGTCATGGAGGTCCAGTGCTCTTCCTCAACAAGGAAGGGTCTGGCTCAGAGGAGCCCCAAAGGCCAGCAGCTAGCCTTTGATTAAGTTGTTCTGAGGCCCAGAAAAAAGGCCAAAATGTTTGCGTAGACTGACCCAGGGAAGGTTAACAGCACACATGTGATTCTTGACATGGTTGCTGGAGGCCTCCTTCCTCTGTTCATTTACCTTGGGCAAGGCTTTATAATTGGGTTGCTCAATCAAGCAAGGTAGATCAATCAAGCAAAGCATCCTCTCTGTTTATAGGGCTTCGTATCCCAAGGCGACTCCCGCCCTCTCTGTCTGGCCCTCAGGACTCTCCCCAGACCACACCACTTCTCCTGAGGCCATGTCCCTCAGCAGTCTTGCTTCACAGCCTCCTTGAGAGTTTTTTTTTTGCCTGACTGGAATGTGCCCTTGAACTCTGATGATATCTTTTGCTTGCCTAGATGAAGGGTGGGAGGTCTGTGTGGAAACCAGCATATGATACAAAGGTAAATTGTAAATTTGTTGCCTCTGGCTCTGCACAAAAGCTTGTCCAGAAACAAAAAAAATGCAGTCCTCTGGCTGACACAGGTTCCCTCACCATTGGCTACTGCATTCCTTCCTCTTCCTTTAAGTCTTCAAACTCTGAAGTTACCTCACAGGGAACCTGATTCTTTATGCGCTTGCCAACACACTGTTGACAGGAACAAGAAGAGGACAGGATCAGACTGGTAGGGAATGAGCAACACTAGTGCTATTTGAGTAACTATAGCAACTAGGGAGGAAAATTGTGAGTTCTATAGTTCGCAAGTGATAGAGGGATAAGGAGAGGCCTTAGTTGCATTAATTGTGGTAGGTCTGCTGCTCTTCCCAAAAGTAATGGCCTACCTGACTCAAAGGTGACGGCTTCAAGCTTAGCAAAGCATTCCCGTCTTGCTCCTTTCGCCGCTGTGTATCAGAAGGGATTTCAGCAGGTTTCCCTGGCATTATATGCTATACCTGCTGAAATGCCACTTCCTATACTTGGGGTGGACAGAAGGTAGGGTGGTAGATCTTTGGATGATTTGAAGTTGACCATCAAGGATGATAGACTCCCAGTATTTAACAATGACAACAACAACAAAATGCCCCGGTCCCTCCACATTACAGTGCCGAAATAAAGGAAGCGGAAGCAAAGGTTACCAGGATTGGATTGTTGTGTGGAAGAGCTGCAAGGTCCATTCAGTTCTGGGATTTAGAACTATTTCCTGGTCGTAAAGTTCTTTAATTCTGAGTGGACATCTTTTGTACCTGGATCCAGTTAGATCTTGGGGTTCAGCTGGGGGCAGTGAAATGAAGTTGGTTCTCACAAGCTGAAGGCTTCTCTCACCTCTGTTCCACACAGTTGTTGGAAGTGTGGGAGCTCTGTCAACTTTTTCATCCAACTGCCCATGTGCTCTGGGAGGAATGCAGAACCTGAGTGACTGTGTCACAATTAGCACACAGTGTGCACATTTTAAGTTAGAAGCGGTGAGCGACGCCTGCTTAGCTGACTCTTGTGTGCCTAAATGAAGCTAGCAACCTAGGAGAGTGAAAATTATTACCTAGCATACAAATTATAGAGAATATATGCAAATATACATAACAAACACGACTCCTAGTGAATCAGAACTTGCTTTTAAGGTTGCGGCAGAATTGCCACTCCTAATCTCTTAAACATTTGACTGATTGATTGATTGACTGATTGACTGATTGATTGATTGATTGATTGATTGCCCTGAAGGGTTTCCACATGTTTCCCCTGAGGCTTGGGGGTTCTTAAAGAACGGGGCAAGACTCCTTAGTAAAACTAGGAAAGGCTCAGGTGCCTCTTGCTCATCACATCGAATATATGTCCCATATGATATTGCGACCAATACGGTGGGATAGAAATGTAATAAATTTAGTAAATTCCATGTGATTAAATCCATGGATGGGACATTTAATTACATTAATTAGAAGACATCTGAAGGCAGCCCTGTTTAGGGAAGCTTTTAACGTTTGATGCATTTCTGTATTTTAATATTTGTTGGAAGCCACCCAGAGTGGCTGGGGAAGCCCAGCCAGGTGGGCGGGGAATAAATAATAAATTGTTATAATATTATTAATATTATTATAAATAAGCCATTTGTAAAGGCATTTATATGTTTAATTTACACCCTGGGTTTTTTTTATATATTAAAGGGCACTCAGAATGTCTTCCCATAAAATGACAAAGAGTATCTGATTCATTTGGAAGAGCATTGAATATGCTTGGATCTGGAGCCTGACACGTGGCTTGCTTGTGGTGTGTAGGAACTCTTAAAACGGAGCATGTTTTAGGATTCTACCTAAAAACATCAAGGTTCTGAAACCGGAGTAAAAGGCATAAATGTGTACATAAATGGATTTAGCTTGCCTGCTTCGCGTAACCTGTGTAGTTGCATAATTTGACTTTCGAAGGTGAGAAATATTTGTTTGGGCCAGCTTCCTTAGCCATGGCAATTCCAAGATGGCACCACTCCTATCCTCCATTTTTTAAACCTTCCTTTCTTTTTCTCTCCCCCTAGGATGCCATACTCTAATCCAGGATGAATGAATGTCACTATGATAAACGCATGGACTTCTTCTATAACATGAGTAATACAGCCACAGCAGATGAGTGGACAGGGACAACTCTCGTCATTGTGTTATGTTTCGGGGCCTTCTTCTGCCTCTTCATTTTCATCTCCAATTCCCTGGTCATCGCCGCTGTGGTCAAAAACAAGAAGTTCCACTTCCCTTTCTACTACCTGCTAGCCAACCTAGCAGCTGCGGACTTCTTTGCAGGCATCGCTTATGTATTCTTGATGTTCAACACCGGCCCAGTCTCCAAAACATTAACTGTTAACAGGTGGTTTTTGCGACAGGGACTTCTGGACACGAGCCTGACGGCTTCTCTGGCCAACTTGCTAGTAATTGCCGTTGAGCGCCACCTGTCTGTTGTTCGGATGAGGGTCCACAGCAACCTCACAAAGAAGAGGGTCACCTTTTTCATTTTGTTGATCTGGGCCATAGCTATTTTCATGGGCGCGGTGCCCACCTTGGGCTGGAACTGCCTGTGTGACATCTCAACCTGCTCTTCGCTGGCTCCTATTTATAGCAGGAGTTACTTGATATTTTGGACCGTCTCCAACCTGGGGGTTTTCTTCATCATGGTGGTGGTGTACATAAGAATCTACATGTACGTCCAGAGGAAAACGAATGTTTTATCTCCGCACACGAGTGGATCCATCAGCCGCAGGAGGACTCCAATGAAACTTATGAAGACAGTCATGGCGGTCTTAGGTAAGAGGATGTGGAGGGCAGATGTGCTTGTGTTGTATCATCATCATTCAGTTTGAGAAGGATGGTAGATCTTGGCTGAGCCATCTATGGTTACATTTCCGGTGATTAGGGGCCACTTGGTCCTCATCATAGGATGGGGGCTCTGGGATGGTGGGATGGAAACTCACCATGTGTCTTCAGCTGCAAGAGGGTGTTATTACTCCATGCCTCATCCATTTTCTTGGATCTATGTTTGTGGTGCCATGGAAGGGCTACACGGCCATTGACCTGATGCTTGGCCTTGGGCTGCTTATGAATCATTAGGTTGCTTATGAATAATAACCAGCTTTAGTTTACAAAGTGGCTAGTGAAAGCCATTTAAACTGCAGATGGAGGCTGTCTCTACCTGCAAGCTTCTTGCATTCCCAGCATGGTGCTTTGCTGAAAAATTATAAATGTGAGGTATGGTAACACCACCCCACTCTCCAAATGCAATATCTTAGGACAAGCATAGACAAACTTGACCCGCCAGATGTTTTGGGACTACAACTCCCATCATCCATAGCCAACAGGACCAGTGGTCAGGGATGATGGGAATTGTAGTCTCAAAACATCAGTTTGCCAACGCTTGTCTTAGGAGATGGCTTGTGCATTTTCCCTCCTGTAGGGTTTCTGACATTCATGCTGATAGCTTGACTTCACACCCAACCCTACTATTCAGCTGTAGGGATTGTGGTAGTCATGCACAGGGATGGACAGATCTGTCAATTTTGGCTCTCTCGGTTTCTCATTTTCCCAGTTTTAAATTCGGTTCTCCAGATTTCTGCAGCAAAAAATAAAATCATCAGGAAAATTCACCAGCATTTTAGTGTGAATTCATAAACACATTTTTACATGCAGTTTTGACTGCTTCTTTGCAATCATTTTGTCCTAAAACAATGCATCATTTGCATGTTTTTTCTTTTATTAATATTGTCTGTTCATTTTACACACACTTTCCTCTAATATATGCATTTTAGTCAACATTTCTTTAGTGAACTGCATCACAAAATTTGTAGAAGCTGAGTTTTGGTTCTCATATTGTTTCATAAAGTGCGAATTTGATAGCTTTAAATACAAGCTGAATTGAATTTTAACCCCATCCCTAGGTCATGCACAGGGGGTGGATACACTGACGGGAAACCTAAGAACTAGGAATAGCAGCAATATGTCTGATTGAATTAACTGGCACCAACAGCTTTGCAACAAACAGCAAAAGATCCCAAGATCTATATGAGGCTTGTTAGTATACTTGGTAGTAGTACAAGGAAAAAATTAGGTTGAAAGCAGGCTTTAACCTAAATATATGGTCATCTGAGATGAGTTGGAATTGTCTCCAGGCACAACAACTCTTGTAAACTTGGGGGGGGGGGTAGGGGAAGAGAAGCTAGTTCACTCTGTCTGTCAGGCTAATAATAATAATAATAATAATAATAATAATAATTTCTTACACACCCTTCACTCTAATGTCCTGGCCATAAATGATGCGGCTGGGCTGATGCTCTGGTTTTAAAAAATAAACCAACCAACCAACCAACCAACCAACCAACCAACCAACCAACCTGTGGGCTTCTTAACTTTTGTTCACTGCATCCCAAAATATTGAGATGGGTTCAATCTACTCCATAGATTGGCCCTTTAACCCTTTTTTGTGGTTATCCTTTCAGCTACAGCTTAAGGAAGGCTATAGGATGGGTATGATTTGAGTAAAATGGGGATGGGAGTCGGGGGGTGGGGTGGGGTGGAACTTGGGGGTTTCATTAAGTGCCTTTTACTGCAATTCAACCACAGTACAGTGGTACCTCAGGTTAAGTACTTAATTCGTTCCAGAGGTCTGTTCTTAACCTGGAACTGTTCTTAACCTGAAGCACCAATTTAGCTAATGGGGCCTCCTGCTGCCGCCACACCGCCGGAGCATGATTTCTGTTCTCATCCTGAAGCAAAGTTCTTAACCTGAAGCACTATTTCTGGATTAGCAGAGTCTGTAACCTGAAGCGTATGTAACCTGAAGCATATGTAACCTGAGGTTACATAATACCACTGTATTAAGAGGAAGGTTTGGTCCCTTCCAACTTGAAATGCAGTCCTTTTATAAGTAAGGCCAGTCTAGAATCTCTCTGGTGGTTTATTGGCACTGTGATAGATCTCAACTTCCCCTGTTTATAAAGCGCATCACCTTCTACCCATTTCCTCTCCCCAGATCTCATTCTCCTCACAGTCATTATATTCCTCTGTCCCTAGCACACAGGTTCTGAAAATCTGCTGAGATGGAGCCTCTATTCCAGGGGTCTGCAACCTTTAAGACAAAAAGAGCCACTTGGGTCTGTTTCCAAAGGGGGGGAAAACTGGGAGCCGCAAAACCATTGCAACATTTAAAACAAATATATCTCCGGAGCCGCGATCTGACAGCGGGCGGGAAGGTGACGTCGGGGGTGTGTGACTAATGCACGCACCACCCCCATGTGATGTCACAGCCAGTACAGCGCCCGCCACAGTGGGGAGTGTCGGGGCGCACAATGCGCCTCCTCCCCTCACTAGTATCTGCCCCGGAGCCGTGGCAAAGGTGTAAAAGAGCCACATGCGGCTCCAGAGCCGCGGGTTGCAGACTCCTGCTCTATTCTAATTACTGGCAGGTGAGCCCTGTCCCATGATTGGAAGACTCCGAATACAGCTGCCTTCCCTGATGTAGTCCCTTCTTGTTTATCTTGGGCTACAGCTTCCTGTTGTCCTTGGCCATGCTAGCTAAGGGGCTGATGGGAGCTGCAAGCCAGAACATCCGGAGGGCACCACGTTGAAGGTTGGGGAAGGCTGTTATACAGAACGCCTTTATATCCAAACCAAATCTAGTATTGAATTTTCATTCTCACCTGCTTGGGCATCTACAGTGTGCAGTGCAAATATTATAACAGTCAAGGAATGCTAAGTGAGATGAGGTGACCCTGAGCATCTTGCCGTGGCTGTTATTCATGTTGCAATTGCCTGTCAGGCACCGAATAGCTTCTTTCATAACCGTGCCATGTCCTTTTCACAGGAGGTAACAAAAGAAAGCATTGCTCTGGCTTGGGGGAGACCGCTACTGTGATCCTATTGTAACATTGCAAGATATCTGTAACATGGAGGATGGCCTCTCTTTTCATAGTCCGAATGCTTCGCCCATTTATCTACTGAATGCCAGGCCCAAGGACTCCGCTGCTTAGGTCTGGCATCAGAATTTCTCAAGGAGGCCTTGTTTTCTCGTAGCACAACACAAAGTATGTGTGGGAAAGGCGGAGGGGGACGGGGACCCAACTATTAGATCTAAACAAATACATTGTGGTTGACATAGTGAATTCAAAGTAGGGATTGTCTTCTACAATACAGCTGTCCCATTGCGAGGCACGTTTGTTTTTCCACTGGGTCAATGCAGCTGATTTTAGTAGATACAAAACAATAGCTTTGGGTAGAGCAGTTCCTCCCCCCCCCAACTTGGGGCTCCAGCTGTTTTTGGACTACAACTCCCATCGTCCTTGACCACTGGTTCTGCTAGCTAGGGATGATGGGAGTTGTAGTCCAAAAACAGCTGGAGATCTAAGTTTGGGAAACACTGGGGTAGATGGACATAGCAAGCTGCCTTATACTGAGTCAGGCCATTGGCCCATCTAGTTCAGTACTGTGTACTCTGGCTGGCAGCAGCTCTCCACGGTTTCAGATGGGGTTCTTCCCAGCCCTACCTGGAGATGCCAGGGATTGAAACTGGGACCTGTTGGACGCAAAGCACACTTACAATTTTTCCACTGAGCTACGGCCCTACCCCATATAGTCTTATATTATTGACTATTACCATTGGTAGGAGGCAACACAATCTGTTTGCTTAAAGCAAAACCATGATGTGCATTCTGGGAGGTTAGAAATCCTCCCACGCCTCTCTCTTTTCTTCCCTGGGTGGTTTATATTTCCTCTCCTTCGTTTCCCTGCCTGTTTGGACATGCTGGGAGACAGGTTACAGGACACCAGAACCAACACAGTCCCAGCAAAAGCTTCGCTCTCTTATTCGTCAAATCTTATGCATCTATAGCATCAAGATGTGATCTGAGCCATGGTTTGTTCAGGCTTCTTAGCCCCATAATTTTTCTTCAGGAATGCCAAAGTCACAGTAAAAAGCAATAGTACCTTTCTCTTACTGCTGAGTAATCCACAATAAATGACCACACTTCTGATATCAAAGAAAGACTTTCTAAAGTTAGAGGGTGTGGGAATTTCTTTTTAGTGACTTTTAACTATACTACTACAAGGAGCAGGTTACAAATGGAAGAAGGGCTTTATGGTTTGGTTGTGTGTATGTACCTAGATAATCGTATTTCAGGGGCTTTGTGGTTTATTTGTTCATGTGTGTGCGTTTGTGCATGTGCACAGATGCATTGCGCCTCCCATCTCCTGATGGCTGGAACATGTCCACTGTGAGGGGCATATCTTCAACCTCCTCAGTGCAGTACTTCCTCTTCCTGTTTGAGGGAACGTCATCCATTCACTTATAAGGGAAAGGACAAAAAGTACAGTGGTACCTCGGTCTGCGAACTTAATTTGGTCTGGAAGTCCGTTCTTAACCCAAAACATGCTTAAACCGAGGCACACTTTCCCTACAGGGGCTGGTGCCCTTCCACCGTTCGGCTTCCAAGGCAACGTTCACTAGCCGGAACATCTATGTCTGGTTTTGCGGAGTTCATTGCCCAAATAGTTCGTTAACTATTCATAGATCGAGGTACCACTGTACACCTAAGTGGGTCAATTTTGGGTCAATATCAAACTTGCTGTTGGTGATTCTGGTTCCTAGAGTTCTGGCCAGCTTTTGCTATATCTTGGCTGTGACCTAGATTGTGCCCTTTTGACTTTGTCAGAGCTAACTTTTCTCTGCATAGCCTGAGGCCTTCTGATGCCATTTCAGATTGTGGTGCCAATCAGGGACCGCCCCTCCAGATCCTATTAAGACTGCTACCCCTGTGCTACATTGAGGCATAACCTTTAAAAAATAGTTTTTAAATACAGAGAAGATGCAACCTAAATACCTACCGTAAGCTTTTGAACTCTATATATCTACGACCCACACACACAAAACTATTGCACTTTTTACCAGCGGCATGGCAGGCTGAAATTTAAGAAGTGAATACTGTTTTCCTGTCCTGAATACACAATGATACCAAGAACTTCAGTTGCTGAATTTCTGCAGTCATTACAGGGGCAAAGAGTCTTGCCAGGGAAAGGGGGCTTCAACCCTAATTCTGAAAACTTGTAGCGGCAATTGGTTTTTATTACTTAGTTTTTAAAGATACCTGAGCAGGAAAGCAAGTAGAACGAATACCCAATAAGCCTTCCTCAAATAAGTACTGCTAACAAGAATTGCAATTGCCTCTGGATGAAAGGTTCCCAATGCACATATTTGCACTGATTCAAGTATGTTTTGCTGCCTTTCAGTGGGAAAGCAGACCCACCTGGTGCAAACCGCTTGTAAAATAATGCACTGCCGTGACTTTACCCAGCTCATACCGAAATGGATGGCAACGCTCTCCATAAATTTTGGCAGGGCCAGATAAGGGCTTAGTTTCGCAGTAAGCTATAGCCTATTAATTTGCTCAGGAGCGCAGCATTTTCACTCCAGTCAGACGTCATGCCAGTTGCTTTTCAGATGTTTCCGATTCCTTCTCCTATTATGTTGGGAGATTAGAATCTAGCTGGGTTTCTTTAAATGACAGTTTCCACTCTCTGGAAACTACGTATTTTAGTCACAATGCCTTCAATTTATTTTGAGCGCCTTCCTTTTTTATCTGAAACGGTTTTCTGGTTGCCAGCCGTTGAAGATGTTTAGACTTGTAGCCTGTGTGAGAATTCATTTCATATTTCCATTTCCTAGAAAACAGACCAGAAATGGTTCTGCATTATTGCCATTCTGCCTGCTTCTTTATGTTCCAACGTGATACCAACATCTAGATTACAAGAACCCTTTCTAGGCTGCCTTTTTCAGCATCCTGTTTTCCAGAGCGGCCAACCTGATCCATAAATAAGGGCTAGCTGACCCTCTTATTCTGCTGCTCTCCAGCAGCTGGCATTCAGAGCCATGATGCCTCTCATCTTGTTTACAGCCACCAATAGTTGTATCCTCCTCCCCTACAAAAAACTTTCCAATTTGATAGTCCTCATTCACTACATCTTTTTTTTTATTTTTTAAATGCTTTTTAATAAATTTTCAGAAACAAAGTCAAATAAAACATAAACTCTTACATTCAACATTTTAGTATTTTCTTATTTACCCTGCGCTTTGTCGCGCTCGGACTTCCTTCCTTCCCTGCTTCGGCTTTCACAAGTTAACGTCCACTCTTACAGATTCTTATTTACACTCCATCCACATCACAAGGTTTATGTTAACCCTGCTACAGTTTTTAAGCTTCTACAATTATTCCGTATATACACAACAAATTTACTCCACTCCCCTTCAAACTTTGTTACTTTTTGGTATCTAATCTTATAAGTCATTTTCGCCAACTCCACATATTCAAACATTTTCGTCTGCCACTCTATTAAAGTTGGAATCTCCTGGGTTTTCCATTTCTGGGCCACGAGATTCCTAGCAGAGGTTGTGGCATACATAAATAACTTGCAATCCTCTTTTCTTACTTCATCTCCTATTATCCCTAGCAAGAAAGCCTCTGGTTTCTTTGGGAATGTGTATTTAAACAGTTTTTTTCATTTCGTTAGATATCATATCCCCCTTTTTTTCATTTTTTTGCATGTCCACCACATGTGGAAAAGTTCACCATCCTTTAATTTACACTTCCTCATTCACTACATCTTGTGGCAGTGAGTTCCTTGGCTTAGCTGTGCTCAGTGGGAAGAGGCACTTCCTCTGTCCTGGCCCACATCTCCACTTTTCAGCTTTACTGGTTGACCTCGTGTCCCAGAATTACGAGAAAAAGAAGAAAAACTTATCCGCTCATTGTCTTATTATTATGATTGACTTGCAAATCTTTTCACCAAGGGAATTTTATCATGTGCTCTCATATCTTTGGATAATGATAGTTGTCCTCTTGGGAGGCTTACCCAATTGAGAGGTGGAGAAATTTAGATAACGTTAGACAGAAATTACTTGCTGTGGTTGCCAGTTCCATTGACCTACGTGTGCAATGTCTGTGTTACTCTGACCCTTGGACAGATAGGGGAGAGCCCTATCATCGACCCTTTTGTTCTTCTTCTTGCTCCTTCCCCCTCGTGATTCCCCGCTCCCACTTGAGTTTCCCTTAAGAACGCAGCATGGATCCCAACCCACAATTCCATAGTCCCCAGCTTTTTCTTTGTCCTTGACGTGATCAGATCCAGATTTAGCAGAAAGTGATCCAGATAACTGCTTGTCTATTCAAGTATCCACTCAACAGATGCTTCATTGCGTTTGATGGTTGTGTCGTTCCCTCCTTTTTCCTCTGAAATGAAGCCTAAAGTAGTTAATGAGTACAATTAATCAATTGCACAAGTAATCTATGAATAGAGGCACAGTGTTCCAATGTGCACGTAATGCCAAGCCATGGTTTAGTGCAAAAGCCTTTGCAAACCTAGGTGATACTTTGGGCTCAAGCACTCCCCTCTCATGTTACCCCTGCAGTCAGGAGGCAGAATAAATCAGTATTCAATTGCACTTTAAGCAGTCCAGGTGATCAGGAATTCACTGTGCTTTCAGTTTCATTCCTTGCCATGTGAACTAGGAATCGTGGTTTAAAAGGCGCACTCGTCAATTTTAAAACAAGCCAACTTCCAACAATGGGTTGATACGAGGCTGGCTTGTTTAACAAGTAGGTGTTTTAAGTGGCGACTGGATTGTGATATAGAGGTTTATAAAATAAAATATTTTCTTCCTTTCTTATACTAGTAGAACTCAGGATCACCTAATCCGTTGCCTATAGGTTTGCAGGCAAGAAAATAAAGTGCATCTTCACGCAATGTGCTGTTGTCTCATGAAATTCACTACTCTTCCATACTCTTCTAGACTCTCAAAAGTTTGTGAGCATGCTCAGACCTTGTTGAGCTACACACCCATGGTGGAAAGCTCTATTTAGCCAGTGCAGCTACAGTCGTATCTTGGTTTTCAAACAGCTTAGTTCTCGAACGTTTTGGCTCCCGAACGCTGCAAACCTGGAAGTGAGTGTTCCGGTTTGCGAAGTATTTTTGGAAGCCTAACGTGTGACGGGGCTTTCAATCAGAAGCCTTGCTTTGGTTTTCAAATGTTTTGGAAGTCAAACGGACCTCCAGAACGGATTCCACTCGACTTCCAAGGTATGATTGTAAATGGAAATGTCACCTATGGTAGGAATTCACATCTAAGGATGAATAGGAGGTCATGTTGAGTGAGCTTTCAGTGGTCTCCTGTTGGCTGCTCTTAAAAACACAGGACAGGACTGGATGGATCTTTCGTCTGATCCAGCAAGACAGTATTGGTTCCCCCCCCCCCCCATGTTCTAGATGCTTCAGTGCATGTTGCTTGCGCGGAAGCATCCCAGTGAAAAATGCAAAGCAGCCTTTTGAAAGGAAAGGAGGTGGACATTCCAGGCAAGTCCACACATGACCTTGGTTTTTGCTAAGCTGAAGAGTGATCGGCAGTCTGTCCTAACATGCTTATATTTGAGCAGAAATGATGCTTGCAGAAACCAAAAAGCAAATAAAAGGTCTCTCTCTTCGTATAAATTCGTATCGCTTACGTCTATACAGCTTACACTGACATTTTTTGTATTGTGCAAATGAACTGAGTAGCTGTTTCAAAAGTGATTGAGATGTACTTGGCCTTGGACTTGTCCTGTACGTGGAATGCAGGGAGGGACAGGGCAGAGCCACGCCATACAGTTAAAGTACATTTAAAGCACCTCAACCCCCCCCCCAAATCCTGTATTTTTCACCTCATAGAGCTACAGTTCCCAGTACCCGTGTCAAACTTACAGTTCCCAGGATTCTTTGAGGAACGGCATGTGCTTTGAATTTACGGCATTGATCTGCCCACAGTTAGGTCTCACCGCCATATGCATTTCTTACAATGCCTGCAACACTGATAGGGGAATTGAAATAAAGCTGCCCATTTCAAGGTGACTGCAGGATTGGGATTTGAACTCTTGTCCCCGTTCAGATTAGGTTTCCGTTGCCCTACATTTGCATGGTTTGTGGGCGGGGAAACAGACCGCTGGCATAACTTGCTGGAATATTTCTTTGCCGGCTTTAGGGGAGAAGGGAAAAGGCTTCCTAGAATGTAAGCTTTTGACTTTGATTTTTTTAAACAACAACAACAACACATAAATGGGCAGCACTTCCTCTGTGCGTCTTCTGCAGCCTGCCTTTTGTGCAGAGCTGTAATTTTCCTATTTTTGTAAACTAGGCAGCAATTGTGGCTTGAGCTAAGCACATGCTGGTTTGTGCATTAGCTCTGGCCTCTCTCTCCCCCTCCCTCCTTCTCTTTCTCTCTCTTTTTGCACTAAGAAGCATGGAATGACAAACCGACAATGCTGGCACCAGAGATGAAAGAGCGATACAATTAGCCTGTTCCATAAATATTAATTGAGTTTGTCTGCTTTACTGTGTGGTTTTAGTCTTCCTGATTTGTTAGTTGCTCTGGGAACCCAGCAGGGTTGATGAACGAAATACAAAATTATGAAATAAAAGAAATGCAGTGCTCGCATGTGGTGGTTCATAGATTCTGACCAGCGTCACCAACCTGCATGCTTGGCTGGTCTGCGCATTGTTCCGGGAGGTGCTTTGAGACAGGAGATAAATATTGCAAACGGGTTGTTGCACTATCACAAATGGGCGATGAACCACAGTTTTTCTCAACTTATTGCAAGAAAGAAATTCGACTCAGTTTGCATTTGAAGGTGAACTTTCAAAATTTGCACTTTTTGAAACAATGTTCAAATCGAAACATAGCGATCCTTCAAAATCCAAATTTCTCTGAATTTTGCAACGTGGTTTTCCATGCATATACCAGGGTTGCTGAGGTCAGGGAGAAGGATGAACCACTGCTTGTCTTGAGCAGCAGCTGCCTCCTCCAGTGACGGCTGCGAAGGAAGCATCCCATGGCCTCTCCATGGCCGCTGCTGCCAGCTTCCTCCCTTGGGCAGCTCGAAGCAACTGCTGGAGAGCAGGCAACGAGGAGAAGAGGCTGTCATCACCAGCAAGGCCCACTCCCGTTTAATGTGCTGGCTCTGAAGGGCAGGCAGAGAGTAGGGCTGCCCTGGGCAGGAAGAAAGGGGGAGTGGAGCAGAGTCTCTCTTCTTCTTTTAATGCTTTGCACGTCCATGTCTAATCTTGCTCCTTTCTAAAATGTATGTACAGTGGTACCTCGGGTTACATACGCTTCAGGTTACATACGCTTCAGGTTACACACTCCGCTAACCCAGAAATAGTGCTTCAGGTTAAGAAATTTGCTTCAGGATAAGAACAGAAATCATGCTCTGCCGGCACGGCAGCAGCGGGAGGCCCCATTAGCTAAAGTGGTGCTTCAGGTTAAGAACAGTTTCAGGTTAAGAACAGACCTCCGGAACGAATTAATTACTTAACCCGAGGTACCACTGTATTGGTATGTGTTTTTCATTTTGTAAATCTATCAAAGAATAAAATAAAATCTGGATTAAGCGGTTTTCTCAAGACAGCGGAGGGTGGGTGTTCTGTGTCCCATTGGTGTAGTGGTGGTGTAAATGCTCTGTGGCAGTGGGAGGTCTGTGTGGCAAAAAATGGGAGGTTGAGGGGGGTCAGTTGAGGGGCGAGTGGGAAATGTTCCTCTTTTCATCTGTGGAATATTGGAGGCTATGTAGTCCTCTTTGTCTTGTCCTAAGCCCAAATGCTTAATGCAGCACAATACAAACAAACAAACAAATCCAAACAAATTGAAACAAACAAACACATCCATTCTCTCTCTCTCTCTCTCTGCTTCCTTCTCTCCCTGATAGGTGCCTTTGTTGTGTGTTGGACTCCTGGCCTCGTCGTCCTTCTTCTCGACGGCTTGAACTGCACTCGTTGTGAGGTACAGAATGTGAAGCGGTGGTTCCTCCTCCTGGCCCTTCTGAACTCTGTCATGAACCCCATCATTTACTCGTACAAAGACGACGAGATGTCGAGCACGATGAGGCGCATGATCTGCTGCTCTTTTGAGGAGAGGCCGGAGCGCCGGTCTTCGCGGATCCCCTCCACGGTGCTCAACAGGAGTATGGACACCTCTAGTCAATACTTAGAAAATGGCATCACCCAAGGGACGATCAGTGGCAAAGGAAACACCTGAGCCACACTCTCTCATTCTTCCTCCTTAAAAAGTGGACTGTGGCTTGTGCGGCGGATGCAAGCGGACTGAGCACTGAACCAGCTGAGTTCGTAATCCCGAAACAGCAGAAGTGTATACTCTGTGTGCCAGGAAACCCAAACCCCAGTGTGGCCTGACATCATTGTAAATAATTATTGGATGAGAGGGGGAATATGCTGGAAGGGATGGAGAAGAATAGAAGGAGCGGACTTATTCTGCAGTGTGTGTTTTTAAAGTTGGAAAAACTGTACAACCGGCATTGTGGAGTCCTCATTCTTCAGAGGCCAAGTTACCACTGTGTGTGGCATATACCACTACAGACTGCTGAGATGAGGCTGGTTCTCACATCTAAATGCTTAGCTATCTATATCTATTATCTATCTGTCTATCATCTCCACATAGAGAACTAGGATATCAGGGAGAAGAGTTGTAAACTAGCTTTCTGATTCATGTTTTAATTCTCTCCGTGGAAATATTTTTGTTTTATTTTATTTTAGTTGTTGTATGGAGGGCTATTCAATACTGTGAGATCCAGACCAAAGTTGCAGCCTGTCCCTACGCATGTTTACATTGGAGTATGTGCCATTTTGCTCAGTGGGGGTTTGCTTCCAAATGATATGCAATGCTTCGGATTGCAGCCCTAAAGCCCTTTTGAACTCAGTGGGACTTGCTCCCGAGTAACCATATATCGGACTGGGCTCTTCAGTCTCCTGTGTGGTACGGTGTTTGTGCTCCTCCAGCAAACATTTTTATAAATATTTTTCATGGCGTAACAGGGTTGCAAAACCAAATCAGCTCTTCTTCATGTTTATCTGGCTCCCCTGCCCCATCCCAGTAAATGTAATGATTTCTGAGCATCCTGACTTTCCTTCCAAGCTGTGATTATGGGGTGGGGGAGTTCAGGAGATTTCTGCAATAAACTAATTGCACGCAAAGGCAGCCAGTCTCCCAATAACATATTATTCCGTGCGTATGCAACATTTGTGACTTGTTCGTAGGGACAGAACTGTTTGCTCTTAAAGAAACAAGCCAAATAATCACTGTCTGCTTCAGTTGAAGGTGGGACAATGAGGATTGATGGCGGTATTTTTAAGCCTCTGATCTTACCTTTCAGCTGTCACAAGTTCAGGCCTGAGTTGCTAGCACAAAAGATGTTGGAAGTTTGGTTATTAAATTTGAGCTTCTGAAAAGTCCCGGCTTAAAAAAAAAAAAAAAGGATTTAGACTATTGTGTGGTGAAAGTTAGACCTGTATAACAGAGACATAAGCAAGAATATACGCGCACTTTGTGATTTATGGATTGAATCCTTTCAAGTTAGTGAGGGAAAAACTTCTTGCAAAGGCATGGGATCATACTTTTTGTTATTTCAAAGTATTTTTTTATGTGCATAGATTAATTTTCACACTGTACTTTTTAAGTGGTTTTATCTCCTGTGGACTGTGTGTGAGATCGGTGGTATACTTCAGGCGATGGTACAGAATTGTAAATAAATGCAATGCTTTATATCTGAGTTTGGGTACCTCATTTTTTGGGGGACCATCTTCAGACACTGGGGTTTTTCTAGAAGCAATGCAGACACCTTTCCCTCTAAATGCTGCCAGAAAACAGGACCAGAATTTGCCGCCTACCTTGGGGAGTGAAATACCACTTCTTAGCATGTGCTAATTTATTCAAATTCATGAATGTTTAAAATTATGCATCTCCTAGGATTGCAAAATAATAGTATGTCAAATGAGAGAAAACTGCACTTTCTCTTCTTGCATGCTCCCTGCATGAAAACAAAAATAAACAAAGTTCCAGGCCTACTTAGGTCTGGCTTAATAGCATGCCTAAACCAGTCCATCAGCCCAGTATTTTTCTCTTAACGACACCTGCTTGCAAAATGATTATCTGTGTTCAGAGATATCTGCAGTCACTGCTGCCAAATAATTATCACCAGGGCATTGTGGCAAGAAGAATTAAGACCGGAATTTGATGTTAGATCTCCTGGGGCCCAGCAGATGAAAGCTAAGCCTTGAAGGAATGATGCCCATTGTTCATGATACAGATTGCCCAGTTCCACACAGCTAGCTAACTTAGAAGTGAAAAAAACAACAACGCCACCAACCTATAGTGCAATGTGAAAATTTAAAAGCCTAATTCCAAGATGCCCTGTTTCTATTTTATTAGGCATGTCATTGGCTCGCATTAGTGTAACCAAGATCTAAAATTGTATACATCTCTGTGTCAGTCTGCTGCTCTCACCTAATACCTGTGCACGCCCTTGCAGGTCCAGTTTCTCCTGACTGCCATATCCCTCACTATTATCCTATAGCATCACCAACCTGTCTCTCCGTTTCAGGTGCCTGCTGTACAAAGATCACATCCTCTCTCATGATGGATTTTCATCCTCTTAACTACTGCCTGGTCACGCCTCTCCCTTTTGCCTCCAAACTGCTGGAGCATGCATATGCCCGCACTGCCAAGGGAGAGTGCCCTCCCAGGCACGGGATAGCAGCTTGGGTGAACGGAGTGGGGCGCATGCCCTGCAGCCAGGGGCAGAGCGAGCTGCCTATGGGAGCGGAGCAGGCCGCTGATGGCAGACATTTGGTGCACCACCCCCCCACAATTCCCAAGCCTCCCCCAAGCTGTCAAAACGAAAGGGGAAGGGGGGAATTCCACCATGAAAGCGGCGCAGCTCCCCCCTTACCCCAACAGCTCAGGGTAGGCTTGGGAGTCGCGGGTGAGAAGCACGCCAAATGTCACCCACCTCAGTGAAGACACCCGGGGTGGTCTGCCCCCGCCGCACCTACCCTTCCTCCACCCCTGCATGCCGGTGACCCATTTTAACACGGCTTCTGCTCTTTGAGCGCCTGTGAAATCTCCAAGATAAACTTCTCACTGCCAAGTCCTGGGATGTGGGCACATCAGGTTCTGCATTGTCCATGCTGAGTGGAAGTGGCTCTTCTGGGTTTTTGGCAGGAGTCTTCCGTATCCTGCAACATGCCCCAGACACTCTGGGCAGCTTCTAACATATATAAAAGCATAATTAAACATTTAAAAACTTCCCGAAACAGGGCTGCCTTTGGATGTCTTCCATAGGTTGTATAGTCACTTATCTCCTTGGCTTGGGGGTTGCGTAACCTCCAACATTTCTCCGATGAAAATAGGGACATCCTAATGGAAAGTGGGACATTCCAGGATCAAATCAGAATTCCAGGAGTGTCCCTGGAAAATAGGGACACTTGGAGGGTCTGGTCTTTCCCAGCCCTGCCAGGAGATATCAGGGACTAATCCTGAGAGTTTCTGCACGGAGGGCTCTACCACTGGAATGTGTGCAGCAGGTGTAGGTGGGAGCAGGAAGTCTCAATTTCAAATATTTGGCTGTGCTTTCCAGCAAATAAATCACTGCTGACTGCCATGTAGGACTCGCTCTGGTAGGAGGACATGGTTTGTTCTTGATCAACCAGCATGCAAAACTTTTTTTTAATGATGAGAAACAAGGCTGAAGTATAGGGTGGAGCAAGCAATTGGCCCACCCTATGACTTTCCCCACATTTACTACCCTTGGCCAGTGATAAGATTTCTTATTCCTTAAATATGCTCCATGAACATATACATGGCCTTGCTTCTCTCCCTTGGCTCAAACCCTCCTCAAAACCAACATTTTCTGTGTGCCCTTTGTCTTCTTAAATTTCTTAACCAAGCTTCAAGTACATAACAATGAGACTTGTCCACGTTCTTCCCTCCCATTCTCTTGTCTGTTGTTTCCTTTGTCTGTGGTTTCCATGTGGTTTGTTTCAGGTTGTAAGCTCCTTAGGAGCAGGGACTCATATATGTTGCATGTGTAAATCTGCAAGGTGCCATCATGCACACTGATGGTACAGCATGCGGAAATAAAAATATATCCATGCTACAAGAGCTAACTCTTTATTTAAGAGAAAAAACTACAATCTTTGTTAATGAATTATTGACTTATTACTCAGCAGAATCACATACCCTCCAGAACCGTGACAGCAAGATGTGGGACACCAAGTCCCTGGACGCCATCTTCCTGTTTTTTTCTTGTGAGAGCACAGCGGCCATTTTGGGAGCCATGATCTCGCATGATTTCATGCCGCAATTTTCCACCAAAAAATGGTGCCCAAAAATGCAGCACCCAAATTGGCTGCTGTTCTCCTGCAATAAAAAAGGGGATGTCCCAGTTTTTCTGAGACATTTGCGGGGTATGAAATCACACTTCACCTTCCTTCCTCAGAACAGCCTTCTCCACCTGGTCCTAAATGGTGTGTGTGTGTGTGTCCCCGTCCCTCTACTGTTCAGAAAGATTTTCTACTTCTTCAGTGCAACTGCATTATTTGTTAAATAGTCAAGTCTTCATACACAAGACAGATAAAGGTTCGCCAGCCTTTAAGGACCTATGGGCACATTTGGAATTTTGTGATAACGCCACAGGCGCTAGTCACAAAGGGACTGTGGGTGGCACCACATGAAATGGCTGCTACATCTTAAAAAGAGCAGAAAAGGAGACAGGACTGTGGACAGGGTGTGGGCATGTACCCCCCCCCCCCGTCTCCCATGATTGGGGCAAAGAAACCTTCATCAGCCACCATCACACTTGTTCATTGATAGAGATACTCATTGCCTCCCTCTGGAATAGAATGGAGAATGAGTGACTTATCCTGGCATCCAATGAAATATGGGCATGTTTAAGGGAGCGTGTTCAGTGTTGGTGAGTCAAAGTTAGGGCAAAAAATGAGTTGATTAACCACAGAGGGAGGAAATATTTATTTAAATGATGCTTCTTGAGTGAGAAAATGGTGTTTTTTGCCGTTCCTGAATGCCACTTCTATTCTCTGTGGGATGTTAATAGCTAACAGGGCTGTAAAAGGTTCTCTAATCAGCAGCAGTGGGAAAGAGCTCTGCCCTTGGAGAGTGGTAGCCAGTCAGACTTTGCAGTACAGGGCTAGGTGGACCAATGTGCTGAGGACTGCTCTCTAGATGTGAAAACCCACAAAGCCCTGTCTCTCTGCCTGCCACCGAACAATAATGTGCAGTGTGCGTATCTGTGGCGAGCTTGAGTTTTGAGGGCATGTAAGAACATAAGAAAAGCCAACTGGATTGGGCCGATGCACACCATCTAGTCCAGCCCCATGTTCACACAGTGGCCAACCAGACGCCTACTGGCAGAAGCACACAGGCAGGACTTCGGTGCAAGAGCAACCTCTCTTCTTGCAGTTTCTATAAACTACCTGTGACTGTGGAAGTGGAACCTATCTATCAAGGTTAGTAGCCATTGATAGCCCTCTCCTCCATGGATTTGTCTAATCTTTCAAAGCCATCCAAGCTTTTGTCCCTCACGGTCTCCTGTGGGAGCGAATTCCATAGTTTATGAGCTGTGTGAAGTACTTTCATTGGTCCGTCCTGGATCTCCCAACCTTCAGCATTCTTTTAATGTCCCCAAATTCTGGTGTTATGAGAGCTTTTCTCTATCCGCTTTCTCCATGCCATGCATAATTGTGTGTGTGTGCGCGTGCGTGTGTGCACAAAACTATCTGGTGGGAACTTTGGCTGCCAACACACCACCACCTCCTTGCAGAGCACAGACCCCCATCCGTTCTCCCACAGCCCTATCCCTGAGAAGTCCTCTCTGATGGTAAGGGTAAAGGTAAAGGGACCCCTGACCATTAGGTCCAGCTGTGGCTGACTCTGGGGTTGCGGCGCTCATCTTGCTTTATTGGCCAAGGGAGCCGGCATACAGCTTCCAGGTCATGTGGCCAGCATGACTAAGCCGCTTCTGGCGAACCAGAGCAGCGCACGGAAATGCCATTTACCTTCCCGCCGGAGTGGTACCTATTTATCTACTTGCACTTTGATGTGCTTTTGAACTGCTAGGTTGGCAGGAGCAGGGACCGAGCAACTGGAGCTCAGCCTGTCGTGGGGATTCGAACCGCCGACCTTCTGATCGGCAAGTCCTAGGCTCTGTGGTTTAGACCACAGCGCCACCTGCGTCCCTCTCTGACGGCAGAGATGCCTTTTTAAAGGGCAGCTCAAGAAGATGAGGAGAAAACTGCCTCTTTCTAAAACAATAACATAAGTTTAGCGGTTAGAAAAGGTGCTTCGCGGGGTGCAAGTCGTCATGGAGGCCATTGGCTTCCATTTGCAGAAGCAACTGTTCCATATTTGTAAACAGAATTACTTGCTTACTCCTAATATAAGCAGTGGGGTGGCCGTTGTTTAGCTTAAAGCTCTAAATATATATCCCCTATATAAATCTGGCTCGCAATGCTGAATGCATGTATTGCCTCTAAAGGTAGGTTGCCCCATAAAGAATAAAACAGACACAGAGAAAGAGGGAAGCAGTGTGCTCCCTGTCTTGTCAGACACATTTGTATAATCAATTTACCATTTTTTATTCATCCTTGTTCCTGGGAAACTCTGCCTCTTTTTTGTTCCTCTGCAGGCAAATTTGCGAGATGCCGTTCCAGAAACAAACCCCGCTTCTGAGGATCTGTGTCTGCTTACAATGCAAAACGTCGAAGGTTGTGTATTGTTGTGCACCTCTCCATTTGATTCATTGGCTAGATCTCTGTGGGAAATCTAAGCATTTTCTCCCTGCCTTCATTAAGTGAAAATAAATAACCAAGAGTTTGATGTTGGGTTACCTAATGCTTTTGCAAGCAGCCAGTATTAAGTTTGTGCTCCAATTTATATCATTGTTGTCAAGACACTGTTTTGGAACTTACTGCCTGCTTTTGCTGGGACTGCACGTTTGCAGACAAGGTTATGAATCACGTACGGGCACAATAGAACCATCAGAGTTTCTGCCATTTTACAGGTAGGTAAAATGAAACAAAAGAAGGCTTCCAAAAAGGGCAATCCAATCCGCCAACCAGACCAGTTTTACTTGTGTGCAGGGATAATGCCTTAATCACCCTGTTGCTTCACTGACAATAAGGAACAATATATATCGCATGCAAATACATTTGTGGGGGGTTCTTCCATTCGAACAGAGTGGGAGCTTTGATCGCTATGCTGTCATTGTTCTTCCACCATAAGCACTGGATTAGTACATCACTTGGAGAGAGATATTTTTTTCCAGCAAGCAGTTTGTTAGTTTGCTATATTAAAAAAAAAAAAAGCTACGTACAGAATTTAAGGTGCAATGCCTAAATGATCAAATTTCTTAGAGGTGGCCTTATTTCAGAGTGGTCGAGGGGCCCCTCTTGGTCAGGGCCACCAGTTCCAGGGGGCTGAGTCCATTTAACCCCCCAAATTTTTGAGTTTGGGCCAGCCCCTCTCAATATTCCAAAAGGGCAGAGGCGAAGCACAGAGCTGACTTTCGTGGCCAGCTCCTTCTCCTCTTCCTCCTTCTGTGGAAGGGAAGGAGGGTTGAAGCAGCCTCCCACCAGTGGTAGTAACAGGAGGAGGTGGGGAAGGAGCCACCGGCCATTGAAACCACCGGCCGCCATGTTGGACTCCACCCTCAGCTCCTCCCAATGTGCTGACGTCGCGCGCACGCGACATTAGCCTCCCTAATCGCCCTTGCAAGCTGGCGCCTCTGCTCTTGGTAGTTTCACTGTCCTCAGAATTTCAGGATCACAAAAGCGGCCCACGATAGGGCCTTCTCTGTGGTAGCCCCCTAAATTCTTTCTTTACAAAGTTTATTTGTTTGATTTTTCAGATTAAAGTTTTACAATCATATATCCAACATACACCATAAAAACAAGATTCCAAAGAATCTCCTGGACTTCCCTCCTCCCCTTTGTGGATCCTGTTGCTAATCATTTCCTCCTGCATCTTTTATAATAATCCAAATTTATTATATCTCCAATATTTCCAAAGGTCACCATTAAACTACAAGTGTTATTCCAATCCTACTAACCATTTTAGCTGTTTACAATGGTTTTTAAGATAAATTATAAAATGTCCCCATTCCTTATTAAAATTTTGGTCTTCCTGAGTTCTGATTCTTCCAGTCATTTTTGCCATTTCAGCATAATCCATCAGCTTCATCTGCCATTCTTCTCTGGTATGGACTTTGTCCTCTTCCCATCTCTGGGCCAATAACATCTGCACAGCTGTGGTCGCATAAAAAGTCTTTCTGCTCCATTGGAATTTTGGCACCTAAAATTCCTAAAAGAAAGCCTTCTGGTCTTTTAGAAAAAGTTATTTTAAACTTTTTCCCAAATCATTATATATCATTTCCCAAAGTCCTTTTAGCCCCCTAAATTCTGGAACTCCCTCCCCACTGAGGTACATCTGGCTTCTGGCACTCCCAGTTTACTCTTCACTCAGTGTGTCTCCACTGCTAGTATGTACACATAGTGTTAGCCACAATCCACATCTATTCTGTAGCTTCTTGAGAAGTACTGAGTTTTGATGCATTTCCCCCAAACCTACTTTGATCTGATACAAAGTCACATGAAGTCGTTATCAAGCCCTATCTGCCAGGCTGTCTTTACCCGGGGGTACCCAGGCGCCAAATTCTGGGGGGCGCCAAATGTATACCTACTGTATACCGGTCACTCTTGATCAGCAGCAGTGAAAAGCAATGGAGCAAAAGTCCCTTGGGGGCAGCTAATATAATGCGGGTGGCACTGTGGTCTAAACTACAGAGCCTAGCACTTGCCAATCAGAAGGTTAGTGGTTCGAATCCCCATGACGGAGTGAGCTCCTGTTGCTCGGTCCCTGCTCCTGCCATCCTAGCAGTTTGAAAGCACAAAGTGGAAGTAGATAAATAGGTACCACTCTGGCGGGAAGGTAAACGGCATTTCTGTGCACTGCTTTGGTTCACCAGAAGCAGCTTAGTCATGCTGGCCACATGACCCGGAAGCTGTACGCCAGCTCCCTCGGCCAATAAATCGAGATGAGCGCCGCAACCCCAGAGTTGTCCGCGACTGGACCTAACGGTCAGGGGTCCCTTTACCTTTTTTAAACTAAATTTTGGGGTGCCAGGCGGATCTTTGCACCCCAGCGGTGCATATGCTAAGATGGCCCTGCCTCTCTGCCTACCAGTGTAGGTACAGCAACATGCAGATGTGATTTGAAACACAGAAGAGAGAGAAAAACCAGCCTTGATCCGTTTTAAGTCAGTAATGTGCACACAGCCTCTGGCCATCAGCGCTTCACTAAGTCAAGGTGTAATAATTTTCCCTGAAGCAATGGTGTGTGTGTGTGTGTGTGTGTGTGTGTGTGTGTGTGTGTGTGTGGAGAGACACCAAAAGAGCGTTGAAGGCTGCTGAGCTTACTCTTTCTTAAACCGGGAGGCCTGCCAGAGCAGCTAACCCTTTCCAGGAGTTTGCCACACAAGGTCCGGCATTTGTTCTGGTAGCTCAGCCCAGGGAGCCAGTTAGCAAAAGCGGGAGGATGTGGGGAGAAAACCCTTTGTTCTTTGCTGGAAAATAAGAATGCGGTGCTATGCGGATGTGAGAAAATAGCTCTGGTCTGCACTGTGAGATGCAGGGAGACATTTGTGTGCACCCAAGGGATGTGTGTCTCGTGTCCTGGCCAGGAAGTGGTCACAAAATGTTCTCTTTGTAGTACACCCTGATTCTGGGCGTTTCCTTTATCCTTGCCTTGCCATTTCCAGGACTAGGCGCTCTGCTTTTTTCTCTTCCAAATGGCTCTCATTGTTTCCCCATGATCTTTCTCTTGTCATTTGCACCTTCCAAATCTGCCACTCCAAAATTCTTTCCATTGTATTATATTTATTATGTTCATAATTGAGTTTCCCATTAAAAAAGGAAAATGCCCAAGAGGACAATATAATCCTCAGTAAGTAAATAAATAAAAAATCCCGCAATCTGTATAGTTCCCAAGTTGCACATTATTCATCAACTACCCCGCGGTTACCAAACAAAAAACAAGAATGTCCCTCCTCACGGAAGAGTTGCCTTGCAGGATCAGACCCAAGGTCCATGGAAAGGAATTGGTTTGTGTCCAAGAGCAGTAGCCAGAAACCTGCAGAAGTCCCAGTGTGGTGTAGTGGTTAAGAGCGGTAGACTCGTAATCTGGGGAACCAGGTTCGCGTCTCCGCTCCTCCACATGCAGCTGCTGGGTGACCTTGGGCCAGTCACACTTCTTTGAAGTCTCTCAGACTCACTCACCTCACAGAGTGTTTGTTGTGGGGGAGGAAGGGAAAAGAAGATTGTTAGCCACTTTAAGACTCCTTCGGGTAGTGATAAAGTGGGATATCAAATCCAAACTCTTCTTCTTTTTCTTCACAAGCAAGGTATGGACATCCTGGCTGTTCTCTGAGCAGCATTCAATTAAGTCATCCTGTTACTGCAAGGATTACTGCTACCACAATACAGTGGTACCTCGGGTTACAGATGCTACAGGTTACAGACTCCGCTAACCCAGAAATAGTACCTTGGGTTAAGAACTTTGCTTCAGGATGAGAACAGAAATCACACGGCGGCAGCGGGAGGCCCCATTAGCTAAAGTGGTACCTCAGGTTAAGAACAGTTTCAGGTTAAGAATGGATCTCCAGAACGAATTAAGTTCTTAACCCGAGGTACCACTGTACGACTTTCCACCGTTGTTCTTCTTCCTCCTTGAATATATTTCCAGCAGGTTTAACTCAAGGCAATTTTAACATGCCCAGAAAAACAGTTCTCTAGGCTGTAGTCCTATGACCCTGAGAATGAAATAGCAAAATGAGAAGGGGAGGGGAAATCATTTCTTCTCCATCCACACTTTCCCCTTGTTGGGAAGAGCCTAACAGAGCATTAGATGTGGTGGTTCAACTACCTTTAACCCCACACACCCTGTTGCCACAGGAGTGGAGACTTAGTAGGCTGACTAGAAGTATTTATTTAGCCTGGCCACTGAGGTCCTGCTCTGAGGGTCTTCTGGTGGCTCCCTCACTGTGAGAAGTGAGGTTACAGGGAACCAGGCAGAGGGCCTTCTCGGTAGTGGCGCCCACCCTGTGGAACACCCTCCCATCAGATGTCAAGGAAATGAACAGCTATCTGACTTTTAGAAGGCAGCCCTGTTCAGGGAAGTTTTTAATGTTTGATGATGTATTGTGTTTTAATTTGTTGGAAGCTGCCCAGAATGGATGGCACAACCCAGTCAGATGGGCAGCATATAAATAATAATTGATTTATTATTTTTGGTTTGTGGATATCCCCTTAAAGGAGGCCATACCAGAGATGGTAGAGAAAACCTTATACAATTTCCATATGCCTGTTCCTACAGAATTTGCCGAGGAGGGATGGGATTCCCCCCCCCCCCCGGTTACTCGCATCTTTGTGCAAGCACGCGTGAGAGAGATAATTTATTGATGTATGCATGTTTATAAAGATGTTCATTCGAGGTCACGGCACAATATCAAACAGTCATAAACACATTTCCTTCTTAAGTTCCACGGACACTTTTCGGCATGTCTAAATGTGGATGATGGTTCTATGAGAGTTCGCCTTCTACTCTTCAATTTAGCAAAGCTGAGTGTGGTCTTCTTTGTTTACAGGAGAACAAACAGAGGGACATCTTTAAAACTCTTGGCTCCCAAACTGTTTACGTGGAAAGCACGTTATCCTCTTAGCTACAACTTGAAATTTCAAAACGAGCTCTGCTATCAAGTACACAAAGCGTTTACCTTCTTGGAGATGTCAAATGTTGTTGTTGTTTGTCGCTGTGATGCATGATCTTATGATTTTATTCTTTCTATGATCAAATCCCTGTGTGTTTACGATGATCTGCCAATTTTTGACAATCAAACTTTTGCTGGAAACACTCAGATCCTGTATATTATAACTCATAAAGCTGGGTTTGTCCTTAAAATAAAACAATAAAACAATATATAGGAACAGATAATGGGTTGGAGAACTCCTATTGAAATTAATTGATTCTCTACCATTCATCCTAGCCGTCGAACAGTCTAACTAAATTCATTTGTATGTGCATATCTTCCTAGTAAAGGTAAAGATACCCCTGACCATTAGGTCCAGTCGTGGACGACTCTGGGGTTGTGGTGCTCATCTTGCTCTATAGGCTGAGAAGCTGGTGTTTGTCTGCAGACAGCTTCCAGGTCATGCGGCCAGCATGACTAAGCCGCTTCTGGCAAACCAGAGCAGCACACAGAAATGCCGTTTACCTTCCCGCCGGAGTGGTACCTATTTATCTACTTGCACTTTGATGTGCTTTCGAACTGCTAGGTGGGCAGGAACCAGGGACCGAGGAACGGGAGCTCACCCCGTCACGGGGATTCGAACCGCCAACCTTTCGATGGGCAAGCCCAAGCGGCATGGTGGTTTAATCCACAGTGCCACCCGCATGCCATATCTTCCTAGTAGATTGTACTTAATATACATATGTTCAAGGAAACAAGAGAGGTGGAACCTTTGGAGTGAAATGCTCATTCGCTTCTATTTCGAAACCGCCATCTTAATTGTATATCCAGTTTTTAACTCTTGAAAAAATCAAAGTGCCATAACATTCCACCATAAGGGTGGAACCTATTGACTTACTAACAATCTTTTGCCTTTCTAATTTGTTCCAACCTTAGCCACAAGATGTCTCTGTAAGCTTGAGCAAGACCTGGAGAAACCTTATCCACGTTTGAGTTTCTGGTCCTGCAGAAGAGATTTTAGAATACTTACGTATTAATGGAATTAAAAATGGATCACAAGTTGTGGGTCAGTTCACTCATAACCTTTGCAGGGTGTAGGGTCACTGCTGCACTCACTCAGGAGTGTTCAGTCAGTGCGCAAAGTCTACCACTGCATGTTTTTGTTCAACGACTACAAAGGAATGCTGGGTTCCTTGGCATAGCTGCTAGAGAGCCACTCTTTGTGCCTGGTGTGGCACCAGAAGCAGACATGTACTATCAATGCACATCGTAATGGGTGCCTACTTCCAAAACCCACCCATCCACCCTGCGTACTCAGGGGCCTTTCTGTCCCTGGTGGACATCAGGTGTGATGTAGCTAGGCAGTGGCAGGGTGGGGGTGGGGTGGAGAAGAGGGGGGGGGGTGGCCCCAGGTACAAAATTCTGAGAGGGGCGCAATCCAGGCACCCCTCATCAAGGCCACGTGGCTTAGCTCCTGCCGCCTTCCGGAGGCAAAGGAAGGCAAGCTGAGCCCAGTCTGGGCCTTCGGGTCTGGAGTGCCACTTCCTTCTCCTCTTGGCCAATGAAGGGACATCAGCACACCCCACTCCTGGGATGGCTGAGCCGGGGTCGCCAAGCTGAGAAGGTGCCATCAGCAGTGGCAGCCTCGTGCCTTGCGGGCTCTGCGCACAGACACCCCGGTGCGCGCCTCCACCCCAGCTGCTCCATCCACTAGGGGGTGCAACGCTTGCCTCGCCATTTATCTTCCCGCTGGAACCGCCGACCTTCTGATCGGCAAGCCCTAGGCTCTGTGGTTTAACCCACAGCACCACCTGCGTCCCCTATATTCAGCTGTATGCTGCTTCAATCTGAACCTGGAGCTTGGACATAGCCAACAGGAACATAAAGACTGCAAGCATTAGAAATCAAAGTGAATTTTATTCATTTGAATAATAACCCTTTTCTTTTCACCATTCCTTTTCACCTCCTGTAATGGACGGCTCTCTGTAATATGTTTTCTCAGTGCTGTTTAGTTTTCAGTGGCTGTGTAAATGGAGCTCTCTTGGGAGCCTCGGTTCATTAGGCCTATTAGAGGCCCCCAAACAACGAGCTGTTGGGAAAGGCATTAGCTCTAAGAATGATTGCCTGACAGCTGATCCACCAGAGGAGGTTTGCCAGCCTTGGTGGTTCCAAATAGCAACATGACAAAAGGCTATCATTCAGAATGGCCAGCTATAAACCTGGGTTAAGAAAGGAACAGGAACAGGAATAGAAAAGGAACAGGAACAGGTATCCCTGGTTCATATGATGCAAGCTGAGTCGTGGGTTTTGCTTCTGTTTTACTGTGTTTGTTTATTACTGCTGCTTTTCTGTGTTTTCTGTGTTTAGGTAAAGGTAAAGGGACCCCTGACCATTAGGTCCAGTTGTGACCGACTCTGGGGTTGCGGCGCTCATCCTGTTTTATTGGCCGAGGGATCCGGTGTACAGCTTCCGGGTCATGTGGCCAGCATGACTAAGCCGCTTCTGGTGAACCAGAGCAGTGCACGGAAACACCGTTTACCTTCCCGCCGAAGCAGTACCTATTTATCTACTTGCACTTTGACGTGCTTTCAAACTGCTAGGTTGGCAGGAGCAGGGACCGAGCAACGGGAGCTCACCCCGTCGCGGGGATTTGAACCGCCGACCTTCTGATCGGCAAGCCCTAGGCTCTGTGGTTTAACCCACAGTGCCACCCGCGTCCCCAGTTCAATTATTTTAAGATTGTATTAATACTTTCTTGACAGGTTTTCATAGCTGCAAGCTGCTTTGTAGATGGTGGTGTACAAACACTTAATGGGCAGACTCTGCCATCCTGGGTTCCTTTGGGAGGAAGAGTGGAACAAATTATTTTTAAAGTAAATCCGTTTCCCTCCTGCAAGGTGGGGCAGTGTTGCGGGCCTGCACTACCTCACCTGAAGCATCCCAATGGAGGGCTGCCTCAGTCAGGGGGATCCTGTCCAATCTGGTTCTCCAGCAGCCAGGAAGCTTGAATTTAGCTTGCCTGCTGAATTGGCCAATGGCAGGCAGGCTTAGGGGCAAGCATCCTTGGAGAGGTGGAGCGGAACAGGCAGGTTTCACTCAGGTCCACTCCTCGGAAAGCCCCTTTTTTCATCACACAGAACGCATTGAGTGGACACTGGTAATCCTTCATAGTATGGTGCCCTGTATGAGGCCAAAATCTGGCATCCCCAAATGGATCTTCTCAGTTATGGATCTTCTCAATTTTGTGCCACCTCAGCTCAGCACCCTGTGCGAGGGAACCACCTGCACTGCCCTAAATTTGGCACCCGATGCTAGCTGGGGTTGGTGGAACTTGCAGTCCAACAAAATCGGGAGGGGGCACCACGTTGGGGAAGCCAGGATTAAATGGTAGTAGATACTTAATTTCCTGCCTCAGGTGCCAAAGTGCCTTGGCCCTGCGAGTTAACCTGAGGCCATTTGTCTGACAATACTTCAAAAGCTGTTGACGACCTTCGCGTTACAACCTCTTGTCAGCATCTAGTCATTATGTAGCCTAGTGTTTATAGGAGAATGACTCATGGATGAGACATAATGCAAGATGAAGGTCAATCCTGATGACACTCAAGTGAGGAAGGCAGATCTAGGAGAGGGTGGAAAATATGGTGAGGCTGAATTTTCCCACTTCTAAGAGGATGTTTGCTTGACATTTCTTTTTCGGATAAACATCATGGGCGGAAGCGCATAGTCATTCCTCGACATCTGTTGGAAAGTAATCACACAGAGATCACTGGTACCCGGTGATGTTTTGGACGGTAGTATCTTCCAGCTTTCACCTCATTGCAGATATTCATACTGTGAACTGTCTCTTTGTTGTTTTGAATACATGCTGCAACATATGGTCATTTCTGTCACGAGACCTTTGTAGTTTCATCCTGTTGAGAACATGAATTTGATGCTCCACAGATATCAGGCAAACCTTATCATATTTCCTAATCATGTAGTTGCTGCACTTATACCTATTTCTCCTACCTGCCCACATACATAACCCTAAAAGAACATTGCGGGGGGGGGGGGGTTCACCCTGCATGCTTCCATGTCTCTGCAAAAGGTTTTTTGGGACAATTTTAATATATTTTAAATTATTTTAATCAGCAGCTTTGACACAGCAGCTTTTCTCCTCCTCTCTTCTTTAGATTTCTCTTTTTCTTCTATTTTCTTCCTTCTGACTTTGCTCTCTCTCTCTCTAGATTAAGTACGGTTTTATCTCAGTAAATTGTAAAAGATACTTTGCAATGGGTATGCGTTTTTGAATACCTTTGAATAAGTATAAATAAATAAAACTGAAAACAACAAAGAATGTTTTGAGTAAATGCAACCTTGCTTACATCAGTTGCAGTTCGTGGTTATGAAGAGCCTAAAACTTACACCCGATATAAACATTTGCGTCACTGGAACCTAAAACCGAGGGGTGTGAATAGAAAGGAATCAAGTCATTCTGCATCAGTGAGGATGGCCAGTTCAATATTTATAAAAATGACTTGATTAAGCATGAGATTGTTAAAACAGGACTATACTGATGGGGGACAATGTGTGGGTTTCTATCTCTCTGTGCATGTGTTTTTCCATTGTGAATTTGCCTGACAGAAGCTTTGAAGCTTTAGGAGTTTCAGTGACGGTGGCTCCTCTGCAGAAAGAATGGAAAGCTAGTCATATGTCAGGAACGAGAACGCAGCCTTGACAGATTCGCATGGTGGGAGCTGCACATGCAAAGCAAAACGCCATTCAGCCGCTATGTAACTTTGTGATTAACTTCCTGGCGGCGGGCATGAAATCGCCAGGGAAAGGAGAGTGGGTGTAATTGTTTACTTTTGCCTTTCAGAATGATGGATTCGAGAAAGGAACAAAGGCCTGGTTGTCCTGCCAGCCTAGCACAAGGTGTTCTTCGCCACATCTTGAAGGAAGAACAGGCTTATTGGCTTCGTGAGGACTTTGGGATAATGCGTTTATGGAAGTAAGGGAAAAGGTGAGTTCACTTCCTAAACTTCCTTCCTTGTGGTTGGCATGGTCCTTTGTAGATGAAAGCATCTATTCATTAATTCAGCTTCTCCTCCACCACCACCATTTTGGACTACAACTCCCAGCATCCTTGACCATCGGCCATGGTGGATGGGACTGATGGGAGTTGTGGTCCAGAACATCTGGAGGACCCCGGGTTGGGGAAGGCTGTATAATGAACTTAACCCTTTTTGGTCATCCTCCAATGTGTCTTCATTATGAAGTGTCTTCTTAGTATCTAAACCAGGGGTGGGGAACCTGTGGTCTTCCAGATACTTTTGGGCAGACTACAACTCCCATCATCCCACTGGAATTGTAGTCCAGCAATACCTACATTTAAACTATTCTTGGTTTAAACCTTTTAGATTATAAATACTGCTTTTAATTTGCTGAGTCTTTCTTTAGTAAAGGGACCCCTGACGGTTAAGTCCAGTTGCGGACGACTCTGGGGTTGCGGCGCTCATCTCGCTTTACTGGCCGAGGGAGCCGGCGTTTGTCCACAGACAGCTTCCAGGACATGTGGCCAGCATGACTAAGCTGCTTCTGGTGAACCAGAGCAGCACATGGAAACACCGTTTACCTTCCCGCCGGAGCAGTACCTACTTGCACTTTGATGTTCTTTTGAACTGCTAGGTTGGCAGGAGGAGGGACCGAGCAATGGGAGCTCACCCCGTGGCGGGGATTCGAACCACCAACCTTTTGATCGGCAAGCCCTAGGCTCTGTGGTTTAGACCACAGCGCCACCCATGTCCCAAGCCTTTCTCTATTTTATAGTAATTTCTTGTGGTTTGTACTGTAGCTTTATGAAGAATTGTGATATTTTTATTTGTTGTATGCTGCACTGAGTAATATATCACATTAAAAAGACGGGATAGAAATATAAACTTTGGCCAGGCATTTTTTCACACATGTGTTAACTTCTTGGTGTTCTCAAAATGACATCATGAAGCTATTTACTTCCGAGAGAAGCTTACATTGTTGACAATTTCCATGTGGTATTCTCTGCTTTATCTTTGCATGCTAATCTCTGGTTCATAAATTATCTGAAGGGATCAGGTCCTCCCTTAAAGAGGGAGTGAGGCCTGGAAAACTGACACCCTGTGTTGTGGGTGGGTACAATTAGTCAGCCACAAGACCCGATTGGTAGGTCCCTTGAAGCTGGGTGCAATCTGGCCAATGGGACACAGTCCAAACGGTTCAAGGGACATATTTATGTCCATGCACGTGACCCAGAGCTTCTTCTTTCAGCGCATGCATTCAGAATGCCCGCCCACCTCTCCCTACTTTTAGGGCTTGCGCTTGACCTTGCTATGCCGTCGTGTGTCATCTGTTGTTGGGAAAGGGGCACAGCAGGAATTTCGCCCACTTGGCTGATTGGCTGTTGCCATTTGGGTTTCACCTGCCACGTAGCAAATTGTCACAATTCGTAAGGTTGCAGATAGGCTCTGGTTCAGGTGATAGGGATGGGAGAACGCTCTCGCCATCCCTATGTGAAGGGTATTCCATTAAAGGAATCCAGGGACTCAATGGTTTGGTCAACCCCTGAGAGCAGGTTGTGACCGTGCCTGAGTCCAGGGGGGCATTTGGGTGGCGGAGTTAGCCCGTTCCCAGCTTTCCGCTTATTGAGGTATTCACCCTAGGCTGACCTATGCTGGAACCCTGGGTCAGCGCTACCTGCATATGCAACCAGTCACTTTCTGTAATCAATAAAGTTGTGGCCTAAATTCTGCCAAAAACCAAAACCAAAATTTTGAGTCAAGTGTGAATTTATTTAGGGGGGAGGTTTCTGGGTCTGAACATGCAAATATGTACTTAACAACTATCATTGACTCCCATTAAAATTATGTGTACCTGGCATCTCTAAAACGTTAAATCTTTATTTTCCAAACGCTGTGAGTGTTGAAAATAAGAGGCTGTGTTTTTTTGAAAAAAACAATATGTGCTAAGACAATAATCTAAAAACAGTGCAAACCAATATTTGACAGAAACCCTATGCTCTTTCTGGGGGGTGCTAAATGTTTTATACTGAAAAGTTGGGGCACTTCCAGACTGCCACTATTTTCAGTGAGATTCCACCACAAACTGGCAAATTCAGGTTGCACACTTGAAAATGATTTGGTGCTCTTGCAGAATAAACCATCTTCTCCCTAAAATTGGACTTTTGTCAGAAGTGGTGGGGAAATACATTGGGAAGTGGGGAGAGCATTTGCTTAATGCAATATTCTATAACCCCCTCCCAAAGAAAACCCAAATATGGCTTCTTCTTCTTCTTCTTCTTCTTCTTATTATTATTATTATTACTACTTCTACTACTACTACTACTATTAATACCCTGCCCATCTGACTGGCTTGCCCCAGCTACTCTGCACAGCTTCCAACATATATAAAAACATAACACAACATTAAACATTTTTTTAAAAACTTCCCAATACAGGGCTGCTTTCAGATGTCTTCTAAAGGTTGCATAGTTATTTATTTGCTTGGCGAGGGGGTTGTAGAACTCCATACCCTCCAACATTTCTCTGATGAAAATAAGGACATCCTAAGGAAAAGTGGGACATTCTGGGATAAAATAAGAAACCGGGACTGCTTCTATAAATCTGGGACTGTCCCTGCAAAATAGGGACACTTGGATGGTCTGTATTGAGCCAGAAGCCTTTATACTGGAAATTAACCCCATAATTGCCTGGGCTGTTGCTGTTCGGATACCACCAACAGACCTGTCACCCCAAAGGAATCTAAAAGGCATTGTGAAAAGTTTGCTGGGAGCTATTGGTTCTTGTTGCCATAGAGATTGGCATGAGATTGGCAATAGCACAGTTTTAGAATATTCTTTTAAAAACACGAAACCAAGGCAGGTAATAAATAGATCTGTAGTGTTATGTTCCCGTAACTCATCTTACGTTGCTATTTTTAACCTCACATTTCATTTTCCTCCTCTGACTATGACTTATCTGCCTAATTTAATCTATTTGAATGCATATGTTGAACATCACCATGGCACCACAGAGGACTGAAAGCTTAGTTTCTGCAGTGCTTGGGCAAGGAGAAGGCACAGCCTGTCCCCTCCCAGTTAGCTAAAATTAAATAATTTCCAAAGTGCATGGACCCAAATAAACATTTCCTTGAATTAAGCTTAATTTCTTTAAAAAGCATATTCATGTTGCCTTTTTCTAGAGAGAATAATTTCCCACTCTTCATCCAGGCTAAATTTAGAAGCTACAGTATTTCCACTCTCTATTATGTTACTAATAAATATACTTTTATATTTATAACCCCCCCTTTTGTGTATATTGCCTTAGCCCAGGTCCTTAATTTCTAGGTATGTGGGTGTTTTGTGCAGATTCTTGGGAAACAGTATAATTTTAGAATCAGCATTGAACTCACTGGGAAATTAAACTCCACAGTAGTGACTCTGTTGGAACATCTTGCTGATTTGGAAAAGTGGGGAATATATGCAACAACTTTCACAGGGTGTATGGGGTGTTAGGGGAGGGGTAGTACCTCTGGTGGGGTAGTTTGTCCATCTTTGGTCCTCAAGCTGCACTCCATTCTCACCTGTGGCTTCTAGAAGCTGTCAGCATGCAGCAGCAGCAGCCATACCCCAGGAACTGGCCAGCAAAACCAGATGAGGGTAGCTGATGGGTCTTGAACCCTCATTGAGCTAAGGATTTCCCTTACATGTGAAGAGAGGCTCTGGTGGATTGAGTAGATGAGATCAGTAGTGGGTCCAATGGTCATGACGGCATTTTCTGCATGCGCTGTAGAGGGAAGTGATGGGCAGATGGGGCTCATCAAGCTGGGAAGGTTTAACTCTGATCCTAAACCTTTGCTGCCTTGCGGGATATCTTCAGGAGAAGAACAGGCTAAGCCTAAGGAGTAAGCTCTACCAAAATAAAGTCCCTAACACACTTAGATGGTGCCTCTGCCTGGTTCCCTGTAACTTTGCTTCTCGCAGTAAGGGAGCCGCCAGAAGGCCCTCAGCACTGGACCTCAGTGTTCGGGCTGAACGATAGGGGTGGAGACGCTCTTTCAGGTGTACTGGACCGAGGCTGTTTAAACACTAGCCCTCAACACAAAAAGGGTTAAAACTGATAAAAACAACAACAGGGCAGGAGTTGGGGAAGATATTTCTTTTGAACAGAGGGATTGTGTTATGTCCGAGGGCATAATACAGACAACAGGTATAAACAGCACTTTCCGGGCAAGACATACATATGGGTCATGATCATTTACAAATACTAAAGTCCACATTGGGGTGGGAGGAAGTCAAAGAATTTGCTATATTTTTGGCTTTTCTATGGTGGTACTATCTGCAGCAGTGCCAACATGCCCTGGATTAGTTCATACTTATGGGCTCTAAAAATAAATAAGGAATATTGCCATACTAAACTTCAACTCAATTTTACAGTCATATGGAAGTAACATAAACTCTGATTCTTTATGTAATAAGAGCAATGGATAATTGTCACTCTGATTCGGAAAGATCAGCTCCACAACTCCAGGGAAATTATTTTGGAGGTTGTTGGTTGTTTTTTACACAGAGTATGACTAGGACTATTACATATGTTATGCCTGTGCTCTCTTCTCTCCCACACACCCTCAAAGTTGTGTAAAATGATTTTCTTGTCTAGCCTCTGAGCCTGATTGTGTAGTCAGATCAATTTTCCTTACTCTGCGTGGCAAGGAGGTGGCCATGTCTGCTGCTTTATTCGATATCAAAATAAGATTCGGATCGCTGCCTTAGTTGAGTCTCACAAATGTTAACTGTGACGGATGGATGCAAATGATCCGATTTTATTTTCATTTTAACTCAGCAGAAGGGAGTACATGCTGTTCTCCACTCTGTTTTTCAGTTCAGCGAGAGTTACTAATAAGAGGGTGTAGCAAGCAATAATGGTATTCCTTCCCTGCTGAAAAACAGATTTGGACATAAGACGATTGATTACATTAGGAAGAGGATGCACATTCAGATCAGCCTGTTTAGCCTTTTAGTATATATGACAGCGACACGGGTGGTGCTGTGGGTTAAACCACAGAGCCTAGGACTTGCTGATCAGAAGGTCGGTGGTTTGAATCACCGCGACAGGGTGAGCTCCCGTTGCTTGGTCCCTGCTCCTGCCAACCTAGCAGTTCAAAAGCACGTCAAAGTGCAAGTAGATAAATAGGTACCACTCTGGTGGGAAGGTAAACGGCATTTCTGTGCACTGTTCTGGTTCACCAGAAGTGGCTTAGTCATGCTGGCCACATGACCCAGAAGCTATATGCCGGCTCCCTCGGCCAGTAAAGCGAGATGAGTGCCGCAACCCCAGAGTCGGCCACGACTGGACCTAATGGTCAGGAGTCCCTTTACCCTTTTACTATATATGACAGTTGCTTAATGAAAACTTTTGAGGAAGAGATTTGTGCAAACACTCCAAGGAATCTGCATCATGTCAACGCTTTGAGGCAAAGGGCCCTAGTAGTAGACTTAGGAATCAGATTTTTCTTTGTTTTGGCCCAGTTCACACGCCACAGAAAACCACAGATGATGGTTTACAGTGGTACCTTGGTACTCAAACAGCTTGGCTCCCGAACAAATCGGCTCCCGAATGCTGCAAACCCTGTTTCAGTTTGTGAATGTTTTTCAGAAGCCGAACATCTGGCGCTGCTTCCGCTTGAGTGCAGGAAGCTCCTGCAGCCAATTGGAAGCCATGCCTTGGTTTTCGAACAGTTTCAGGAGTTGAATGGACTACTGGAACAGATTAAGTTCGACAACCAAGGTACCACTGTATTCTAATCACAAAAATTGCTTCTGCCTTTGCTCCACCCATTGTGCAAGCATTCCTTAGTGTTACGTCCAACTGAGGACGATCATGGTTTCTTTTGCTCTATTTCTGCAGTAATTTACATGTAAATTAATCCTCACTAGCATTTTCGTGTGGATTTATCCCAATATACACATTTTTTGCATGCTGTTTTGACTATATACACATTTTCCAAGCAGTCCACCCCCCAAGGTAATGATTATTCATATGCTATTTTCACTCATGTCCAATTTTTAATGAACATTTCTCCCTAGTATGTGCATTTTTGGTTGGAAACATTGTTTGGTTGGAAAACTGCACTGCAAAATTTAGAGATTTCAAAGGATAATTGTGATTTGGTTCCCATGTCAGTTTAAAAAGTGTGAACTAAATAGTTTCTCATTAAAATGCAAACAGAATCAAATTCCTCCCTCATCTCTGCTTCTGGCAGTCTGAAATTTATTCCACCTAATCTTAGTGGAAGCCAGCAGTACACAACTGAGAAACAGTCCCCTTTACAAATGTTCTTCCAAAGATAACCTCTATCGGACTGCCGTTCTCAATAAAGTATCACTTCCTTTTCATTCCTGTCTAAAGTCTGCTCCCCTTATTTTAAAATGCAGAGGCTGAGGCATGCAGGGTTCCATAAACCATGAAGCAATGATGACTAAGGCTCTGAATTTCCTTCGATCCCTAGGGGGAATGGACAGCCTCATTGATGCTTGCTGGCCACAGGAGGCCACTGTTGCGCCAGTAAAAATAGATGAGTTGTACAGGTTATTTTCCTGAGCTTGCCCACATCTGCAGATGCAGAAGCGAATATGTCTGTTGTGAGAGATTCATTTCGTCACTGTATTTTTCCTAAAAAGCGAATAGGCAGCGTTTCACCGCATTGTTATGCATTTGTCTGGATGGAATCTGGGTGCCAGTCACCATCTCTGCTGCTGGAAATGTGCAACCAAATATTTAGGGGGTAGCAGGGGGAAGTTACACCTGGTGGTAGCGAAATAAGTGTCCTTCTGGCACTCGTCAACAGGTCAGCTTCAGTCAATACAGTATTATGATTGCAATGGATGTGAAATTTCAGGTGAGAAGCAACACTTTCCCAATTGCAGTAAGTTGCTATTTGAATGCGAAATAAAAAGGTCCTTCATTTCTGCTTCATTTCTGCTTCATTTCCAAATAAAAAGGTCCTTCATTTCTGCTTTGTTCAGACCTCGTCCAAATCATAGGATTGTTTCCATTTCAGGGCACTGCAGTTTAAAAAGGATAGTGACAAACTGGAGCATGTCCAGAAGAGGGCAACAAATATGACGAGGGTCTTGGAGACCAAGTCTAATGAGGGGGAAATGGAAGGGGTTGGGTATCTTTACTCTGGAGAAAGAGACATGCAGGCAATGGAAGCTGAACTCACACCTGGCCCCTTCCTAAACTCCATGTATTCTTATTCCTTCAGGAATTTTCCTCTTAAACACCCTGTTCACTAGTGGAACCCAAGTCAGACTGGGGGAAATGGCCTTTTTCATGCAAAAACTAGGCACACCAATTTGGCATATTCGCATCCACATATTCCTGTTTTTTCAATCTTGGATATGAAGTGCTATTCCACCAATTGCCAATCAAATCGGTGGAATGAACTTGATGGCATGTATCCAGAGGTTTTGATGTTGAAAAGTTTGTCTTTGTCCCAAGTTAATTTGCCCTGAGTATTCTGTTTACACAGTATTTTTATCTTCCAGTACTAACCAAAATTATGTCATGTGTACTATGATGGGACATGTCATAGGCTCAAAGGTCAGTTGTTAGATATGTTTGATTTGTACACGTTTTAGGTTATAATAACTTTCCAATGTACAAATGTATTAATAGCACCATTTTAGTTGTTCTAGGAGTTAGGTCTTTTTAATAATAATAATAATAATAATAATTGTCTGTTTTCTCCAGTGCTTTGATTTTGCTGCTCTAAATCTGCATGACAAACATGATAAAATATGCCAAATCTAACAAGATGCACAAAAAGCATCTTTTCTCACTTCTGAAATTTTTTTATTGCCAAGTGTAAGTGTAAAGATCTAATTGTTTGCATAACTTTTTACACCTTTTACCAGCAAGTTCTGTCACGTCAGAGCCAAAGCTACACATATATTATTGATTGCTCATTCCTCAACCAAGGACCAAAATAAACATAGCATTAGTTGTGGGAATGCAATTAACACCTTTTTAAAAAAAGAAATCTAATTAGCAACCACTGAGGGAAGGTCAAAATTAGGAATGCATGCAGGAAGGGAGGAATTCATTCCTTGAACCTCCTTTGGATAAGGCACAGTAGGGACTGTGGTGTCTTTGTGATATATGGTTTATTTACACAGATATACAACCTGAGCCTACGATGGAGGGGTTCGCAGCATGAACACCACAAGAAAGTCTTGTTTCTCCCATAGCCACAGCCTTGGATTCAAACAGAAATCAAGCATTGCTCTCAAACATTGCTCAGATTCTCTCTCCAGCTTGCTGCTTTTCTTCTAAGTCACATCACTGCAACTCAACTCTAAACCCTGGTTTTGTCTTGTAACTAACCACCCATTTGCCGTCTCACAGAGAGTCCCTTTCCTTTGTTCCCCTTAATGGCCCATCACGCAGGTGATCAACTCAACAAAGGAAGCTAGCCTGGCTTATATTTTAACACTTGTTGGATCCAGGGCTTGGAAGGGTCTCACATGTAGCCTACTCCCCCTCCCCCAAAACTCATAACAATATTTTGCCCTGAGGTATTAAATAATGGTAGGGCTGCTAGGGTTGTTAGGAACGCCCAGTCTTCAGTGTTGCACTTCCATGAAAATTCCAAGTGCAAAACTGGTTTGTAATCTGAGTAATTTGTGAGTATGGTGTGTATCCAATGTGCCACTCAGGCAAATGTTCCCTCAGAACACAGATTTATTTGTGTGAAGCAAACTTACTCCCCTTCTTCACCACCTGCCCTGGGAGCAGATTGTGGAACAAAACAGATTGCATGTGGGGAGAGAGATCCCATTGTAGATCTGCACTGTCACCTACCCCACCCCCCAAATAGTTTAATATTGCATTATGTAGAATCATAGAATTGTAGAGTTGGAGTCATCTAGTGCAACTGCCTGCAATGCAGGAATCTCAACTAAAGCATCCATGACAGGTGGCCATCCAACCTCTGCTTACAAACCTCCAAAGGAGAGCCCGCCACCTCTCACGCCAATCTTCTTCACCGTCAAACAGTTCTTTCTGTCAGAAAGTCCTTCCTCATGTTTAGTTGGAATCTCCTTTCTTGTAACTTGATTTCCCTTGGTTCCTAGCCTCCAGAGAAGGAGAAAACAAGCTTGCTCCATCTTCCATGTGGCAGACCTTTAGATATTTGAGGAATGTGTCTATTGCAACTTCTAATTGAACAATAGGAAATGCTGTAAGAAGCCAAGTTCGCAAAGGAATGACCGTTCTGTTAACTGGGTTAGTGGCGGTGGTATATTTTTGAACAATGTATTCTTTTCACAAAGCATAATTGGTAACGAACTATTTGTGGAGTGTTTCTTCGTAGCCCCAGGGAGCTTATAATGAAGGTTTCCTTGGCAGCTTGTTATTTGGCCTCTGTATGAAATTCCTTAGTTTTCCCCATTTTCTACACAGATTTGTTTTCTTAAACCAAGGACTAAAGTATGAGATATCCATGGTATCTTAATTAAATATATTTTACGATGTTGTGCATATTTCATATTTTAGTTTTGGAATTACAATGTGACATCTGCAGTATATTATGCTGCTTAAATTAAGGATGTGACTAAAGATCTGAAAGGTTGTGTCAACAAACATTCCAGATAATTACTTATCTCCTTGGCTCTGGAGGGGACATATAACTCCATACCCTCCAACATTTCTCAGATGAAAATAGGGATGTCCTAAGGAAGGGACACAGGTGGCGCTGTGGGTTAAACCACAGAGCCTAGGGCTTACTTATCAGAAGGTTGGCGGTTTGAAGCTTCCATTGCTCGGTCCCTGCTCCTGCCAACCTAGCAGTTTGAAAGCACAAAGTGGAAGTAGATAAATAGGTACCACTCCGGCGGGAAGGTAAATGGTGTTTCTGTGCACTGCTCTGGTTCACCAGAAGCGGCTTAGTCATGCTGGCCACATGACCCAGAAGCTGTACGCCGGCTCCCTCAGCCAATAAAGCGAGTTGAGCACCGCAACCCCAGAGTCGTCCACAACTGGACCTAATGGTCAGGGGTCCCTTTGCCTTTAAGGAAAAGCAGGATATTCCAGGATCAAATCAGAAACTAGGATGGCTTCTGTAAATCCGGGAGTGTCCCTGGAAAATAGGAACACTTAAGGTCCGTTACTTCCAGGTAAATGGGTATAGAATTCTACCCTAAGGCACTGTTACCCCCTCACTACATCTTTCCTACTCCCCCCCCCCCCCCCCGCTGTTCCTTCACCAACCATCCCTCTAGGTTGGCAGCCTTTGAACAGAGTACAGTGCTGTGATCATGGACAGACACCTACAGCCACATTCAACAGATCAAGTGTACCTGTGTACCTAAGAGCTCTTTCAACGGCTGTTATAAAGAGCTTATTTTAAATGACAAAACCTTGTCACACAGTAAAGTTAAGGAAACATTTGAAATGGCTTTGTGCAAAGTAGAAAACAAGAAAGTATAAGTACGATTTGAAATAATTATGGTGTGACCGAACACAGGCGGAGGACAAGGGCCTTGCAAAATACTTTGTGGGAAAATGAAATGTTACACACACACACACACACAGAGCTGGATTTTATAGCTGCGCTATATCATTTGTCCACATGCCCCGTTGCACCCCCACATTGTACTGTATTAACTCACTGGCTTCCCATACAGTTGTAGCACAAGGGTAATCAAATCTTACACTTCAGTGTAAGCTGATAAGAGCGGTTAGAAAGGAATGTTTCTATGGATCACACAACTAGCACAATGAACTGTGAGGCTTTCGCAAATTTCTTTGGAAGGAATCAGGTTATGATACCCTACTTCATAGAAATATACTAGGCCAGCTGGTCCAAACTGTTGGGGAATAAATTCTTGCCTCTGGTGCAAGAATAGCTATAATGTTGTGTAGCTCAGGGAGTAAGTTCAGAGAGCAAAGCATTTAATATCCAATGACCATTCCAGGAGATTAGTATTTCTGCAGTATTAAAAATCCTATCAAAACACTGTATGGATTTTCCATTTGCAAGACCATGAGGCCATATACGGTATTTAATCTCTAGGGTTGTAAAATGAACATAGCCTTCTAGATTACTGCAGAAGCATTTATAAACGATACTGACCCACTGATCACAGAGCACAGCACTTTCTGAAAGTGCATTCTTTTCGCAGGATTATATGGATTCCTTTCTTCAATTTAAATGCAAAAGCCTTCTATTAGTTTCTCAATGGTTGGGTGCCCATGTTTAGGACCTCAGCCTCTGCAGGAGAAAACTTAGAACAGTTAATAATTGTTCTCTGTGCCACATGCCTCTTATTTTTGAAGTCTGTTTTGCCAGCACTGATTACATTTCACTGAATCTGCTATTTCAAGTGTATCTTGCTCATGCTATTCTGTTAGGAATAATTATTCAACTGGCCTTTTGGACAATAATTTTTGTCCTCTGCAAAATTACTCTCATCACTAATATCACAGTCTCAGCAAGGGGCACGAAATCCTAGGTAGTTTTGGTAGAGTTAAACTGTAACCATAAAACATGCACACTCAGATTAAGACAGCGATTGTGAAATACAAACCCTTCACAGTCTGAATTTCTAATCCTGACTTGAACCCGGAAGCCTGGAATTTCTTTATAACCACAGAGTTGTATTCTGTGGAGGCTTTTTAATAGCAGAAAGTAGTGATGATGAAGAAATTAGATTTGGTTGGACTTTTAATAACAACTGCATATTGGTTGGAGAAGTGGGAATTAGGTAAAGTAAAACACAATTATCCTTTGAAATTTGCTCTTCTCCAGATTGTGATGCAGTTCTTCAGCCAAATAACGTTTACCAAAAAAGCATGTATTACTTAGTGTGCATGCCCACAAAATGCAGATATTAATGAAAATAAAATATAATAATGCATGTTATTAGTGAAAATTGCTTGCCAAAATGTGTATATTACTCAGAATCACATACATAAATGTATGTATGGGGTTGGGTGGGGGGGATGCACTAACATGCTGACAAATTTTCTGTGTTTTTTTTAAAAAAAAATAAGAAACAGAAACTAATAGTCCTAGTGTAGAACAAGAGACAGATTAAATTTCACATTGTGTTCACATAGTTGCCCTCTTCCCTTTTATCAGCTTCTTCTATGTTTGTTGTGCATTGAAACCAGTGCTTTTTTCCCTGGGGGACACACAGGGGTACGCATACCCCTAAACATTTTGCGAATCTTTTGTACTTTTGTCCATTTACTGTGTTTCTTTTCCCCGATTTGAACTATAAAATGGTGATTTTCTTGAGTCAAAATGAGAGTACCCCTAAACACTTTTTTTAAAGAAAAAAGCACTGATTGAAACTAATTCAGAGCCAGTGCAAATATTCAGACACAGGTGTTATGTATGTAGAAGGAAGGCTACTGTTTATTATTCTGTTATGTCTTACCCATTTTGGACCAACTGCAACCATATCCACACACACACACACACACATATTACGATAGTCTATTGTGAAGAATATCAAGGCATGTGTGACATTAGAGGGCCCTTGTTTCTCAGCAGCAGACACCAAACAAACATGGTGAAAAGTGTTCCTAGCCTTTATTGCCATGTGAGCTATTCAGAAGCAATTCCAGATCCAGACATTCTCAAACTGTGGACTTGCTCCTTAAGGGAAATGCAATTCTATCTAGAACAAGGCAACTCCCACCATCAACACCCATGTTTTCTGGATTACGTTTCACTCAGTTCGACCTCATCTAGCCCACCTCTAACCTGACTCAGAACCAAGATGGTCTCATGAGACCAAGGAAGAAGCTGAGCTTTGTAACAGCAGCGTGCTGATGATACCTTGCCCCCAAATTCCGGACTACCTCACCCAGTGATTTCATGCAGATTTTAAAATAGCATAGGGTACAAGATGGAACTTGCAACATGCCACAAAGCAGCTGCCATGGGGTGGTGCAGAAATTTGCTATGTACAAAGTATAAGACTATTATCCAGTTAAAGAAATCTTAGTTGATTAATCGTATGGTCTGCAATCCATTAATTAATTGTTATATGAGTTTAAAAAAAAAGTTCTGAAAAAGTAAACTCCCTTATGTGTTGTAAGAACAAGCAGCCATGACCTTAAAGATAACAGAGGCTCAGTGCTGTAACATTGGCTGGGATTCTGCAACTAGTGTTTCAAACAAATTAGTTTTTATCTGCAGAGTACAAGGTTGCGTGAATGTCAGAGGCACCTTTGCTTGCCTGCCAGCGCCTTCTCTGGTACCCTTTCTTACTGAAGTAATATGCCGTTTCTCCTACACTTTCCTACTCTATTAAATGCCATGCAGATATGTGGCAAAAGAAGTACTGTTACTTAAAAAATTTTAAACCCTGAAAAAGTACCAGCTATAGGGTGTGTGTGTCATATGTGTGGTGTGCATATGTAGTGTGTAAGGGGAGTGGGTGGCGCTGTGGTCTAAACCACTGAGCCTCTTGGGCTTGCCAATCGGAAGGTCGGCGGTTTGAGTCCACACAATGGGGTTCGAAAGCACACCAGTGCAAGTAGATAAATAGGTACCGCTGCGGCAGGAAGTTGCACCAGAAGCGGTTTTATCATGCTGGCCACATGACCCGGAAAGCTGTCTGCAGACAAACATCAGCTAACTCGGCCTGAATTGAAATGAGCGCCTCACCCCATAGTCTCCATAGACAGGACTTAACCGTCCAGGGGTCCTTTACCTTTTGTTTTAACCTATATGTAGTGTGTACACGTACATCAGCTCTCATAGGGTTGGCTAACCTTGAAGGTGGCTCTCAGGCTGAAGAACATTAAAGCATTCTCCTTTATTCTAGAAATAAAAGTTCCTTAAGGAAAACAGGGATCACACCTTAGTTATTCACTCTTCCAGAATGTAATGGGTGACTCATATATAGAGCTGCCAGACATAACAAAGAAAACAATAGCATTGCCCACTTAAAGGGAGTTTGATATACAGAGATTAGCAAGTCAAGTTGCCATGGCATGGAGACAAACAAGACCACCTGCTAACTGCTGCAGATCAAGCACTATGCAAAAGACGGTTATGTTTTTTGTTTTGTTTTTTTAAAGCTGGTACCCTTATTGCATTCCTATGGACATGTGCGTCTCAGATGCATCTCAGAGCCCACAGCATGCCTAACGCTGCATAGGATTGCAGCTCTACTCGGAAGTCATTCCCACTAAACTAAGGTTAGCATACGTCCCCGTTTCCCGGGGACAGTCCCCGGATTTACAAATCAGTCCCCATACAAAATCCATTGAAGTTGAAAAGTGTCCCCGGTTCATTGGGGGGGAAATCTGGTTACCTTACACTAAACTCAGTTGCCAGGTCAAAAGTAGGATGTGGCCCTGATCTTCAGAAACTGGGTCTCAGTTGAGAACAGAGCAAAAAATAACCTTCTGAAATTCTCTGCATTTTCTTATGGGTGGTGAAATTTGGGGGAGTTTTGCCAAACTGTTATTTGGAGGAAGGGCTCACTGTTAAGCAGCATGACTGGCATAACTTCCTTCCCCCCCCTTAATGCAGGAGCAGCTGCCATGGCTGTGGTTGCCACTTACCAGGATGCTGAGAGACCAGGTGGGCAGGGGAAGGTCAGGATGGAGGGAACACACTGCTGGAGCCAAATCTGGTGGTCCTGACAAGTGTGCCTGCGCTGCACCGACTTTCCCACCTGCCCAGGTAACAGCAGTAATTCCACAGAACTGCCCCACCAGGCTAGTCGTGTTCACTTTTGCTACACTGCAAGCAACCACAGTGGCAACAGTCGGCAACCTGGCCACCATTTTGCTCCTGCCGCAATGCTCCAGAACTAAAACGGGTGCAAAGCATCTTATATGTGTGAAAGAGTGGACTGGGTGGCTGAGTTGTGGACTTTCTTCAGGTTTTTAAGTAAGAAGGTTGATGGCCACCTGCCACAGATGCTTTAGCTGAGATTCCTGCATTGCAGGGGGTTGGACTAGATGACCCTGGGGGTTCCCTTCCAGCTCTACAATTTTATCATTAAATGCAATTTTTTAAAAAAAAAATCAAGGTAACGGCTGTACTTATCTTGGGAAGCAAAACAAAAATTATTAGAAATTTTCTCAGAGGGGAGGAATTTCAGTTACAGAAATCAGTCACTACCTCTCTCCTTTCTCCCTGGAGAGCTTTTAATCATGAGAAAACTGCGAGCACATCACAGACACATCTTATGCCCTTTTAAAATGTGCTTTTTTGTGGGGTGAGGGGCTGTTGGCTTGTTTTTTTATTATTATTATGTGTTTTGTGGTTTTACATCTTGATTTTATTTTGTGAACCGCCCTGAGACGGTATAGGCCGGTATATAAATTCAATAAAATAAAATAAAATACACTCCCCCCCCATCACTTGAATCCTGTGTCCCGTCCCGTCCCGTCCCCCCCAAAAAACGCTCCCCAGTCCTCCCAGAACACTCTCATCTCTTCTGACTGCAGCCTGGGAAACTCTATATAGCCTTAGCCTCCCAATGCAGAGTGGCCCCTTTTCTCAGAGGAACGCTGCAACAGGTGAGAAAGGCGCTTCTGGCGCGCAGGGTGGGCGGCGGCGTCAGCAGCAGCTGCAGAGCCTCCCAGGGCCTCTTGTTGAAAGGTCTCCTAGCAACCTCCCGGCCAATGGGGCGCCGCGTGGGGAAGGGGGAGGCGGGGCCCGCGCAGTCCGCCCGCGCGTGGGCGGGGCCAGGTCGGTTAGTGCCGGAGGCGGCGGCGGCGGCGAAGGAGGTAGAAGCAGCCGAGGTCGCCAGCTTGCCCCGCCCCCTGTCCTCTCTCTCGCAGCAGCAGGTGGGCAGCGCCAGGTACCTGGCAGGTGAGGGGAGGGCAGCTGCCACTCAGACCAGCGCGGGGGGGGGGGCGGAGTTGCCCCAGGAGCAGGTTTGGGCTTGGGGGGCGGCAGCTCACCCGCCCCACCCCGAGGTGGGTGGGGGGTAGGGAGGGAAGGAGAATAGGAAATAATGCCAACGGGGGGGTGGGGGACAGATGCATAGGGAGGCGGTGCACACGTGGAAGCGGGCCTTGCGGTGGGGGGGGGGTGTGCTAACTCGAGCTGCAGCTGCATTGTAGATTTGTGAAGGGAGCACGAGGGTCATCTAGTCCAGCCCCGTTCTGCAATGCAGGACTCTCTTTGCAATGCAATGCAGGACCCTAAGAATTTGGGGACAGGGGTCTCAAGCACCCACGTGCGCTTGCACCGCCCACGGGGTGGGATGGGGCTGCGCCTACAGTGTTAATCCCTAAATCCCCTGTGGTGACGTGTTGTTTTCTCTCTCTATCTATCTCGTCCAGTGCTGATCGCTTGTCTGCTTGTAAGTAGCCAAACTGGATTCCCTGCCTCTCCTCCCCCCACTCCCGAGCTTTTGGAGATTTAAGTCCAGCCCCCCTCTTAAGTTGATGCGAGCTGTTTGTGGATCTGGTTAATCATTGCTTGGGACAGTCAAGGTTGTCTGCTAGTTTGGTATATGTCACAGGGATGACACCTGGTTGTTTTCCAGTTCATATTGTGCTTGAGCTGCGAAGTGTGGTTCTTGTGCGTTTTCTTAGCTCTGGTGAAAAGAAAAAATAGCAAGATCATCTAGTATTAGAAGGACAAATGGAAATGATAGTGTTGTACTTACTAAACTTATTTTTATCCACCAGGCTTTTTTAAAAGTGTGGTTGTATAGCCTTTATGCAGTCCAGTTTCCCCAGATCTTTCCGGAGATTGCATGCTGATTCTTGTTACAGTGCAAAGACATTGTCCATCAGTTGCAGAAAAACTGTTCATTGTCCCCTCCTCTTGCTACCTTATGCTTCCCCAGACATCTAGTATAATACATACGGGAGACACACAAAGAGCTTGTTAGAAAATCTTAAGGTTAGTTATAGAGTTGTATAATTGCATCATTTCTGTGGCCCCTTAAATTATCCTTTGCAAAATTGGTTTTGTTTCATCCGGATAACAGAGCTGTCTATTAAGGAGATTACTTGCCAAATGAAAGGCTTAAGCTTTTATAAACTCTCTTTGCAATCTAATCTTAGAACACAGTTCTCCATGTGCTCTTCCTAGTTATGGTGTGCAGCACCGTCTCCTGTAATGACATCCTTACCCCATGGTTCATCTCTGAAGCCATGAGTAGCTGTGAACGAGATTTGAAATAAAGTTACGTGATGTCAACTGTTTTATGGACGCTTTGTCTCAACATTTGCAAAATAATCTGAACCCTGTTAGGGGAGGTACATATTCTGCTGCGGAAAGGGGGTTGTGTTTTTAAGAACTTGGAACAAGCCTCTTTTCTTTTTGGATGACACAGCATGTGGTATTGAAAAGGCAGATGGTGTAATGTGATTGCACTGTAGTGCTGTAGGAACCTATTTATCTGCTGTCACTTAATTCTGAACTAGCCGGGGTTCTAAAATCTCACTTTAAACCTATTTATCAAGTCTAAATAATTTACAGCACCATATGAGCTTATAATCGAGCAGTTCTGCATGGAAAGGCTTGCAGTAAAGCTGCCATTATGAATTTGTTTTTAAACCTGCAGTTAAAATTTGCAACTCTCATAGTCTGAATTCAGCCCTGTGTTTACCTGTGTCCACTCTGTTCTGTGAAAATATTTATTCCTGGGGAGGGAATCCTAAGGCACAAATCGAAAATCCACACTGAAGCAAACCAATCAAGTGTTGTATGTTATATAGAGTGACAGGAAACACAGATGGGCAGGACAACACAGATGTTGTTAAGTACCATCTAGTGTGGGTGATTGTTAAATTGGGTTGAATTTTGTACTACCCAAAATTATACATTCATTCTAGGGATATTGAAAGCCAATGTGGTGTAGTGTTTGGGTTCAAATCACTATATGGCCACAAAACTTACTGGGTCACCATGGGTCAGTGGTTGCCTCTTCGCCTATAATTTGATCTCTTTGGAGGAAGTGAGCCTAAAAATGTAATAGCTACTGGCATGTCAATGTCAAGAAAGCATTTTTCTCACATAAAATATAGGTAGCCACTATGCATCTTTTGAGCATGGCTGCGTAAATGAGCGAGTTTGCTACAACCAGAGGTGAGGTGGCTGGGTAGAGGAGACTTTGGACCCTATAAACTTTTATTTGGGAGAGGTTTGGCTCATGATTTCCATTTTCACTTTTAGCATATTATAAAGTCACCACGGGGTTATCTTCCTTAAGACGGTTTTGCTCTTTCCTATGAATGTGGCTTAAACTGACGTTTTTCTCCACTTCAGGGAGCTAGTTCTGAAGTTTATACCCTGACGCCGTCAATACTTCTTGCTACATGGAGTGATGAAGTAATCACCACGCGAAATTGGCTTGGTAGCATAAAAAAAAAGAATAGAGGTAAATCGTCTCACAACTTTGTTCAATTCTGATGTGATATTCTGACCTCGAGTGAATCAGATTTTCTTCCCAGTTTTGAAAAATCATGGAAATATTGTCAGTAATGTCTCTTCCCTCTTTGTGCAGCACACTTTTTTGGGGAGGAATTAACACCGATTCCTGAATGCTTCTATTCCCCCTCCACCCCCCTGTGAAGAATACAGAGTTGATGTGATTGCATATTGATAAACTTCCAATGTATAAAACCCTTTCGTTGCTTATAAGAGCCCATTTGCCATACACGGATGATAAGGCAATTTGTCTAACGCAACCTTGTTACTTTTCCTTTTCTTCACATGGATGATTAAGTATTGATTTGTAACTTGAGGTTTACCTAACTATCACAAACCTCTGCATGGTTTATAAACTGTTAGCCAGGCCCATGGATCTGAAAATCAAAGAGTGTGGCTTCTAACATACATAGAATGCCTCCTGTGCCTGCTTTAGCCTCTCATTTGATTTAAATACTCACGTTAATCTAAAACGTTCTTGCTATTGTAGGAGATGCTTACGTAGGAGATTTAACCCGCAGTGGCTCATAATGCTTCTCTGCTGAAGCAGTTGATCTGTTTCTCTGGATGCGTTAGTTGCTATGGGAGATTGGAACACTGTTACAGTGCCAGCACTGTCGCCAGGTGAATTATTGAAGTCATAAGTTAAATTTTGGATGTCTTAATGCAGGAAGGGTTGATTATAATTATTAAAAGATCTTAGCAGTTGATAGTCGAGACTGACCGTCTGTATACAAAATAGTTAAATTAATCTTTAAAATGGAAATGCATAACTATGTAACTGCTTCTAATAGGTTTTGCTGAAGAAAGTTGTTTTTTGCAGAATTGTGAGATATATATATATATAGAGAGAGAGAGAGAGGTAGCTAAGTATTTCCATCTAACAATCAACAGTAAATTTATTGTAATGTCTTGTATGTTCAGAGTGTTGTGGCTAACGTAGTAAGCTTTGTTGGGGAAAGTTGAGGCATAAGATGCTGTATCTACAAGGTCACTCGTACTGATTATACATAAGAAAGAAGGAAAGTACATTTGTTATTTAATCAGATGCAAAGCTTCATAGTGAGAGATGTCGCCACAAATCTTTTGGAATTGTTCTTATAATTAGCTTGCTGGATGTCATAGCTCTTGGTTTCCAACGTTTAACTGCCGTTGGTTAGTCATCCAAATTATTCAATTGTTTATTGTTTATCTTTGTTATGCAGGAATTACACTTGCCTTGAAACCATCTTGAATGGTCTCTGATGATAGGTATACTTGTTTCAGTAAAACAAAAACGATTGGTAATATTTTTGTAATATTTTGCTTTTTCCTCTCCAGATAATATCACTTGGTATACCTCAGGCAGAAACATGTCCCCCTCAAGCTTAAGTGCACAGCAAGCGCATTGCTCACCACTGCCTTTGTCCAAAAGTGCGCACAGCTTTTTCAGTGCCTTCTGCACAGAAGAGAATGTTGAACAGAGCCTCTCCTATCTTAACAGGGTAAATTGACTTAATTGTGTAGCAAATATAAGCATGCTCTTTGAGGAATGAATGCCCCACTCCACTCCTCCCACCCACCCACCCACCAACCACTAACCACTAAGCATTTGCTCCTTATGGCAGGAATAGTACTCTGTTTGATAAAGACCTGAATGTTGCCAGAGACTGGTTTAAAAGGAATTTGTTCTGTTGCGCTAGGAGCTGACCACGCTGGGCTTCCCTTCGCTTTATGCAGACTCCAGAGGCAAAGAGTTAAACGTAGTATCGGTTTTAAACTGTGTGAATGACATGCTGCTGCTTCAGCGCAAGACTCTGCGAGCTCAGGAAGAAACAGAAACCCAGCATCTAAAACTGGGTAGTGACATGGACCACCTCCAGAACAGCTATACTAAGTTAAAGGTGCAACATTTTATTATTAATTGTTTTATTTTATTTGGAGTTCTCGTTTGCTCTTGATTCCATGGCAGGTTGCAGCCATAAAATTCATTGGAACGCCACCAACGCATAAAAAGGAATGCTGTGTGCAGTATCAGAATGCAGCATTACAGCAGATAATAATAATAATAATAATAATAATAATAATAATAATAATAATTATTATTATTATTATTATTATTATTTATTATTTATACCCCGCCCATCTGGCTGAGCTTCCCCAGCCACTCTGGGCGGTTTCCATTCAAATGTTAAAAACAGTACAGCATTAAATATTGAAAACTTCCCTGAACAGGGCTGCCTTCAGATGTCTTTTAAAGATAGGATAGCTGCTTATTTCCTTCACATCTGAAGGGAGGGTGTTCCACAGGGTGGGCGCCACTACTGAGAAGGCCCTCTGTCTGGTTCCCAGGAAGCTCACTTCTCGCAATGAGGGAACCGCCAGAAGGCCCTCGGCGCTGGATCTCAGTGTCCGGGCTGAACAATGGGGGTGGAGACGCTCCTTCAGATATACTGGACTGAGGCCGTTTAGGGCTTTAAAGGTCAGCACCAACACGGAAACGTACTGGGAGCCAATGCAGATCACTCAGGACCGGTGTTATGTGGTCCCGGCGGCCAGTCCCAGTCACCAGTCTAGCCGCCGCATTCTGGATTAATTGCAGTTTCCGGGTCACCTTCAAAGGTAGCCCCACTTAGAGCACATTGCAGTAGTCCAAGCAGACAACCAACCATTTACCACTGTCCACCTCAGATCAACCCCCTCTTAAAGCCCAGGCAACTCAGTGTTTAACTGGCACCAAAAGATTAATGATGGTGCAAACTGTTTTCCAAGGAGAAGGGAGTTCCATAAACAGGGTGCCATCTTAGAGTGCAGTGATTACTCCCTAAAAAATGAACAGCGAGAGGGGCCTTTCCTGATAACCTTAGCACAAGGGGCACAAATAGGGAGAGGTGGCTCTTTCAAATATTTGTGCCCCTAGTCATTTTGCTTTTAATGCTAACTCCTTGAATTGGGCTTGGTAGCATACAATAGACGAAGATTATTCTGAGATACTGAGCTGATCACCTGGCCTGCTTTCCATTTATCTTCTGAAGTAGAATTTGGATTTATTATTGCAGGTAAATAGAATATTTTAAATGTGTGCTTTTATGTCAACTGACTTACTTAGAATGCCCTCAGTATTTTGTAAGGGAACTCGCTTCAGCCTTGTCATGGACGCAATGTTTAGCTTCCCTGTGTGCCACAATATAGGCATGTATTTTTTTTAGAGTATATCACATGAAAAACTCATAGCGATTAGAGCAAATTCTTGAAGTTGCATTTCACATCAGGGGGCCTTTTACTGCCATATCCTTTTGGTTGGGTCTTCATAGCAGTGCGCTTTATTTAATTCAGAGCAGCGCTACAGCCAGGGCCTTTTTGCAACAATATTCATGGAGTACTGGAACATTTATATTTTATTTTTATTTTTTTGCTGCCTGTGCCAGCCATTTTATGCAGGCACTCATGGCACTTTTATCGCTACATGAGTATGGTCATATCTCTCTCTCTCTCTCTCTCTCTCTCTCTTTTTTTTTTTTAAAAAAGCACTTGCTATGGTAGATATCCTGGTGGTTCTCTCTTTAACACAGCATACTTTGCATGCAGTAGTATAAATGGCTATCAGCCCTACCACTTGTAGCCTTGTGTAAACGGATTAATTCCAGAAGGCAGAGTGTGCTGTGCAACGCACAGGGTCACAATTAGGATTAGTCCCACCTTATTCCAGGTCTGCAGGTTGGAGGCAAATTGATCAACTTCATTAAAATACAGAAGAACATAGAACTTGATTTCAATGCATTCCATGAAGGTAAGCTGTTGTGCTAATGCCCTGGGGTTCAGACTAATAGAAGCCAGTCGCTTAGTACTAAGTGTTTGTTTCTGTGACCGAACACTACAATCTCAGTAGTTTGGCAGCAGCCAGTTGTGTTTCAGGTAAACTTGTGAGAGTGAATTGTGGGTCACTTCCTCTCCCCCTCTTTTTTTTTTAAACAGGAGCAGCTGGAAGCCTCTAGAAGAGAAATAGTTGGACTTCAAGAAAGGGACAGGCAGTTGCAATGCAAAAACAGGAATCTACACCAGTTGCTAAAAACGGAAAAAGATGAGGTTAGTCAGCCTGTACGTTGATGGCAGTGGCATTGATAATTTTTGCTAGACTGAGTGAACTTTTAAAAAATATTGCCAGCCTTTCATTTAAAAGGAAATTCACTAGGTGTGGAGTTGTTGAAACCTGTGTTTGCAGCAGGCTTGTGTAATTGACGGTGTGGAAGCTGTAGCCCTCCAGATGGTGATGGACTACAGCTCCCATCATCACTGACCAGCACTGGCTGCTGATTTTCTGGGGTTCTAAAATGTGAAAGCTTCCCACACAACTACACATGGTTGCCTTCCACAATTTGGAAGGTGACGTGACCAGGGGCTAGAGCTGGCATACTCAATGCGGGTGGTGCTGTGGTCTAAACCACTGAGCCTGTTGGGCTTGCCGGTCATAAGGTTGGCGGTTCGAATCCCCGCGATGGAGTGAGCCCCCGTTGCTCTGTTCTAGCTCCTGCCAACCTAGCAGTTTGAAAGCATGCCAGTGCAAGTAGATAAATAGATACTGTGGTGGTAAGGTAAAGGATGTTTCCGTGTGCTCTGGTTTCCGTCACGGTGTTCCATTGTGCGAGAAGTGGTTTAGTCATGCTGGCCGCATGATCTGGTAAGCTGTCTAAGCACAAACGCCGGCTCCCTCACCCTGAAAGCAAGATGAGCATCACACCCCATAGTCACCTTTGACTATGTCCAGGGGTCATTTACCTTTTACCTTTACTCAACCCAGCAGCCCACCTATTTTGTGTTAAATAAACACATTTCTAGGAAACTCTGCACTGCATCTGCAGTTTCACACCACAGGTAATCAAGTTGTTTTCACGATTATTAACTCTGAAATGAAATAGAGGTGATTTAACGTTATTAGCATCTTAGTTTTTCATTCTAAATCTGCTCAATAGCTTTTAAGTAAGGTTACCAGATGTTCCTGTTTCCTGGGGACAGTCCCTGGATTTACAAATCAGATCCCATACAAAATCCATTGAAGTTGAGAAGTGTCCCCAGATTCATTGAAAATCATCTGGTAACCTTACTTTGAAGGACTCCTTGGAACAGTAGGGAAGGTTGTGTAGGCAAAAGAGAATTTGTGGGTCACCCCTCCCATTTTATTTGGCTCAAGGAAGCTTCCACTGTATCAAAGAGCTTTCCAGAAGCAGTGACACAATTGCATCCAAACCAATAATTGGAATTTCTGGCTGCATCAATAGCAGAAATACTGACCTAAGCAGTTTCATATTAGGCAGGAATTTTAATTCAAAATCAAGAGTAATCTTTTCTTTAAAAATATGCATTTTGTAGGTACAGAAACTACAGAACATTGTTGCAAGTCGAGCCACCCAGTACAATCATGATATGAAGAGGAAAGAAAGAGAATACAACAAATTGAAGGAGCGCTTTCATCAACTTCTTATGAACAAGAAAGATAAAAAAATGAGTATGTCTTCTAAATCTTTTTCTAGGGGTGGGGCTGGTCAGTTTTGTTTCGCACTCTAGTTTTAAGTGATCAGTCATTGCCCTTTTTGTTTCCAAACTGATAGGCATGGAAACTCCTAAATTTTGGTAAATTCTGGCAGTTTAGGGAAGACTGTTCCTCAGGTTGCATTGTCCAAACATCATGATGCAGGAAAAGTGGTACCTTCGAAGAAACACAGTACAGTCGTACCTTGGAAATCCATTCGACTTCCAAAACGTTTGGAAACCAAAGTGCAGCTTCTGATTGGCTGCAGGAAGCTCCTGCAGCCAATTGGAAGCTGCGGTAGCCCCGTCGGACGTTTGGATTCCAAAGAATGTTCACAAACCGGAACAATCACTTCCGGGTTTGCGGAGTTGGGAGAGCCAAAACATCCGAGTACCAAGGTGTTTGGGATCCAGGGTACGACTGTATATTGCTTTTCTCAGAACCTAACTTGATATGAAGCCTAACTCGGGGTTGGCAGGTAGACGGCACTGGATGTTTCTGGTATGTTTAGGTTCGGACATAGCAAGGACGACAACCAGTGCCAACTTGCCAATGTCCATCTGCATGAGGCTGAAAGTGGACAGTGTAATGACACAGTCTCACTCACTTGGGCTTCTGGTACTTCACACAGCATAATGCAATACAAAATGTATGGTCAATTGTCATCTTCTAGGGTGTCTGAAATGTGTTTTTATTTTCTCCTTCTTGCAGCCATGGATGTTCTAAACTATGTAGGTAGAGTTGATGGCAAGAGAGGTGCATGGAGAACTGGGAAAACAGAAGCGAGGTGAGCCGGTCAATGTCTAATGTTAAAGAGCTATTACTGCTTTATTTTTGCTTACGACACAGTTTTATTTTTGCATTTTTCATGCTTAGTTACTATGCGTGTTCTGCTTTCAGAAACGAAGAGGAGATGTTCAAAGCTCTCTTAAACGAGTACGAACAGCGTCAGAAGCAGCTTCTGATAGAAAATGCTGAGCTCAAAAAGCTGCTTCAGCAAATGAAGAAGGAGATAATCTCTCTCCTTCCATCACAGAAGCAGAAACCCAAGGAGAAGGCTGAAGATGGCAATGGAACTGTAAGTTTTAAAACACACACACACAGAAAGCAAAAACAAAATTGCACCGTAAGATGTTGTACCATGAGATCGTATGAATTGTTTTTCACTTTTGTCTTCTGCAATTCATCTTTTAAATGGTTAGACTTGCATCTTCCACCAGGTGCTACTTGAGTAGTTCCGAACTAAGATAACCATACAGTCAATGGGAATTAGTCACAAGTAACCTAACTTCCTGTTGTCTTTGTCCATGGAGTTTTCTTGGCAAGGATACAGGAGTGGCTTGCCGGTTCCTGCTCCAGGTGGATCACGTTTGGTCAAAACTCTCCACTATGACCTGTTCATCTTGTGTGCCCTGCTCGGCATAGTTCATAGCTTCTCTGAGTTCTTCAAGCCCCTTCGCCACGGCAAGGCAGTGATCCATGAAGGGATCCCATGGACTGCAAGAAGATCAAACACATCCATTCTTAAGGAAATCAGCCCTGAGTGCTCACTGGAAGGACAGATCGTGAAGCTGAGGCTCCAGTACTTTGGCCACCTCATGAGAAGAGAAGACTCCCTGGAGAAGACACTGATGCTGGGAAAGATGGAGGGCACAAGGAGAAGGGGGCGACAGAGGACGAGATGGTTGGATAGTGTTTTCGAGGTTACCGGCATGAGTTTGACCAAACTGCGGGAGGTAGTGGAGGACAGAGGTGCCTGGTGTGCTCTGGTCCATGGGGTCACGAAGAGTCGGACACGACTAAACGACTAAACAACAACAACAACCTAACTTCTCCTGTTGACTTCAAAATGTGCCATAGTCAGGCTTTAACGCCACATGTTTTATTTTCTGCAAGACAGGAACAGCAGATTTCTGTTCCTTGGGGGAGAGCATAGTTTATATATATACGGGTGTGTTTTCATTAACTTGGGCATGTTGGAATTGTTTCTCTTAAACCAGAAATTAAATTTCTGCCAGCAGCATTTCATTTTTTTTATATTTCCCATTATTACACAAACTTCAGAGCTAGATTATATGTGCAAAACAGATTAACTCCAGCTAAACTGCCCTGGTATTTGACTCCCCTTATTATTCTATCTACTCTGTGCGCCTGTATCTGCCTGTTACTTTCACTGCTTCCATAGTTATTAAAGCATCACTTGACAGTCATCATAACATTTAACACTATAACATTTGAACACATTGTGTCATTCTTTTTTACTTTCAGTAGATGGAGTTATTGCTTTATTTTGCCACAAGAAACACCCTGGTTTATAGGATTGGAACTAGTGACTTAGGGTGGCAGGCTTAAAGCACGAGAGAAATTGGGAGATTCTTGGGGACTGAATTAATGTATCTTCTTTGAAGAATTATATTTTGTGGGTGTGTTGTTTTTTTTAAAAAATATGATCAAGGTACTATTTTCCTGAAATGTTCTATGCTGCCTTTTCAACTGCATTTGCAGTATATTTGACAAAAACATGTTTTTTAAAAAAAGTTTTTGGAGCCAATGCAATTTCACAACCAGTTCTGAGTGGATCATGTCCAGAAAAACAGGATTTTAGAATTCTGAGCTGCCTTAACTGGTAGGAGATGCTGGTTAAAGGCTATGGAAATATCCTTTTATTTAAGCGGTTTTCTAGAGGAGGTGTACACATTGTGCATATAAATAGCTGTGTAGATGAATAGCCTGTGCTGGAAAGCATAATGTTGTAATCATAACTTATGTATATTTGTTTGAAGATTTATCTTCGTTTTTCAACTCAAAAAAAGTTCTCAAAATAGGAGCACTAAAAGCAAAATATTTACAGTCAACCATCTACATTAAAACACAAACTAAATCAACAGTATTAAAAGTAGGATAATATGAACCAAACAATCCCACAATTAGCACATACACTTTTGGAAACCACTGCTGCTTCATGGATATTGTCTAAACCAGGCATTTCCTTTCAGGTTCTCTCAGACATGGAGGAGGACTCTGGAGAAGCAAATAAAGAGAATGTGTGGGAACTTTCTTGTGAAACAGTGCGTGAACAGCTTGCTAACAGCATTCGGAAACAGTGGAGAATGCTGAAAAATCATGTGGAAAACCTGGACAACCAAGGTAAAAGTAGAGACCTGCATCATACTTGAGCCATCTTTAATCCTTCTGTAATGTTGGTTGAGCACTTGCTATGGAAATACCTATTTAATACAGTTTTCTAGTGGTGCTGTGATCACTCACTACAAAACATCTCAAGCAATAGAAACTGGATTTTCCTTACTACAGGGGAACAGCTAGAAGAAAGTTGCATTTAATACAATCATTTTATTTAAGATACATTATGACAGAAAAATTTTGTTATGCCCTTCAGGAATTGGGGAACAAAACTTACATCATTGTCTATTTACAAATCACATAATTCATAATCACACAAGCATTATTAGCAGGTTTGACTTTAATGGAAAATTCTTGGTCTCCCAGTTCTTTCAGTTGTAGAAGTTTTGAGAATAGCACTTCTGTTATCCTGTATTTTCAGGCATTTTGGGTTCTTCTGCTTTCCATCTGTAAGGTTTTATCCTTCTATATATTACAGCCCCTAATAAACTCAGTAATGTCCAGTGCCCGTTTTTTTTGTGTTTTTTTTAATTTTCCTTTGTACATTAAGTAAACAATCACATTCTGATTCCATTCAAGTCTTTTGGAGCCTTGCTAATGCCTTCATTGGACATTTGGCATAATTGCTTTGAAAGAAATGCTGGCCATTTATCTAATGACTAAGAGAGTCCATGTAGCCCCAGAGAACATTAGCAATTTAACAGAGAACTGAGTGTTGATTTTCTCCATTTCCATTATACAGAGGACTGGTGAGTATGATCTGTGCTGCAACACCTCCAGAATTTATTGACTTCTATGGTTGATTCTTTGTAGATTTTTCTCCTCTAGAACAAATTCAGTAACTATTTCTTAATAAAAAGGCAGAAATTAACAGAAGGTAACTTTTCAAACTTGCAGTATCGCATGTGCATTCTGGGTCACCAAACGAGAAAGATACAATCTCAAGAGAGAGCCATGAGCTAGAAGTCGAGAGGCTGCAGTTGGAAATTCAGCAGTGCAAAGAGATGGTGAAAACTCAGCAGCAGCTCTTACAGGTAAGCATCTTATCAGATACATGGTCTTAGATGAAGTGTGCAAGAGGTATCAAGTACTGCATTTTTCGCTCTATAAGATGCACCCAACCATAAGATGCACCTAGTTTTTAGAGGAGGAAAACAAGAAAGCAACACAAAGCCTCCTGAGCGAAGAGGCACGAGCGCTCCGGCTGCGCTCAAGAGGCTTTGCGTGGCTATCCCTGAAGCCAGGAGAGCAGGAGGGATCGGTGCACACCGATCCCTCTTGCTCTTCTGGCTTCAGCGATAGCTGCACAGCCTGCATTCGCTCCATAAGATGCACACACATTTCCCCTTACTTTTTAGGAGGGGAAAAGTGCGTCTTATAGAGCGAAAAATACGGTAGTTCAGTCTTAGCTTTCTACTTAACAATTTCCTCATGCTCTTTTAGATCTGTAGCACTTAAATAATACTAATACAGATCTACAAACAGTTTTAAAACGTGCACATTTTAACATGATTTTAAGAAGTCTGCCTTGCCTGTGCATTGTTGGATCCTGGCACAAATGGAAAAGAACAAGGCCACAAATTCCTGAAGGGGGTTATGCAGGCTTTTGTATCCTGGTGTGCTTCAGAACTAATTTTAGGAAGGAGGGCAAGGAAAACAAAACTCTAGCTGCTCTGCTTCCTTGCACTTTGAATTGACTAGTTTTAGAACTTTTCATGCCTGCTGCAGGTTACATAATGTTCCAAGTACAGAGCAGCTGAATTGAAATGGAATCTCTTTCTTATGCTCAGTAGTTCAGTTTATAGATTCCTTCTTTCCACCAACACATGCTTTTCTGACTTTTTGGCCTAGTAGAACACCTAGTTAATTGTCAAGTTTATTTTGACTTTTTCTGGTAACTAAATATAACTTTATTTTGGCCCAGGTAGTAGCTTCCAAATAATCACTTCTCATTCCCCCCCCCCCCCCGTACTTACGTGCAGCAGCAGCTAACTTCTCCATGTGATGATGACACCAATATGTTGCTAAAGGACTGTTACTTGCTGGAAGAAAAGGAGAGGCTGAAGGAGGAGTGGAAACTGTTCCGGGAACAGAAGAAGAACTTTGAGAGAGAGCGCAAAAGTTTTACAGAGGCTGCTATCAGGCTTGGACTTGAGGTACTCAGAATGATTCTGTGCTTTCTAAGGCTGGAGATCAGTCTTTTTGTGTGCTTCTCAGGTAAATCAAATTACCGGGAAGTAGAGCTGATCTGCGTAGCAGGCCTTGTTCATATTGTGTCCACTGTTTACCACACAATGAACACTCAAATGTTTGAAAGCAAAAGCAGGCAGGGCATGTTTAAGGGAGCTGCAGCTAGCTACAGCTTCTTTGCATTTATCTATTTGTATTTATAGATGTGCACCCCCCACTAAAACATGCCTGCTGTATGATGTCTGATCAGCCTTTGGTTCTAATTCCAACCATCCAAGTATTACAGCTTGCGGGTTCCCCTAGGTTGGCCTAGGGGATGTTGAGCTAGAAGAGCCATGGACCTGATGCTTACAGTTTGTGCTCAGCAGCACCATAGTTCCAGGTGAAGCTCTGCAAAAGCTCTAAAACTTTGTGATAGCATTCCTTCTCTGTTTAGTGTGGGAGGTATGCAAGCATATATTTTTATTCCTCTTTCTACAGGAAAGCAGAGGTGTGAGTTTAGATCCAGTGAGCCAGTGTGGTGTAGTGGTTAAGAGTGGTAGACAAGTTATCTGGTGAACCGGGTTCGCGTCTCCGCTCCTCCACATGCAGCCTGCTGGGTGACCTTGGGCTAGTCACATTTCTCTGAAGTCTCTCAGCCTCCCTCACCTCACAGAGTGTTTGCTGTGGGGGAGGAAGGGAAAGGAGAATGTTAGCCGCTTTGAGGCTTCGGGTAGTGATAAAGCGGGATATCAAATCCAAACTCCTCCTCCTCCTCCTCCTCCTCCTCTTCTTCTTTTAACTAAGCATCTCTTGAAGCTCCTTTCTCACTCTTTCCTGCGCTTGCTCAGAGTGGATCCAAATTCTCTCTTTGCTGCTTGTTCTCAGGCATCCTCTCCCTCTTTCATTTCTTCTTTCCTTTTGCCTTATAATCCTTTGAACCTATGAAAATCCGTGATGTTAAAGCTTCTGCGTCCTTCAAGTTAGAAGACTATGATCAACTCGTGTGTTTTTCATAAGAGCAGAATAGTCCTTAGGTCAGATGCTTCTTTCATCTTTGAAGTCGACACCATATTTCACAGGACATTTTTCAAAGGAGCTTGCTCTTACTCCCTCATGTCCTGAACCTTTTCTGTTGCCCCAAATGTTCTCTGGCTGCTGAGCAAAACCTGGCACAAATTACCGTACACATCATTCAAAGAGACAATCTCTTTGTTTCCTTCCATCTCACCTCCTTGGGGGGAAAAGATCACCAGCCCTGCAATTGCCAGGTGGACCAAAGCCTGCTTAGCTTTGGCCTATGAAGTGCAGCACATCCCAACACCTCTGAACATAGGAACACATTCCACCAGTGTGGCTGCCGCCTCAATCAAATGTCTTCTGCCATCTCGGAAAGCTGCCAGGCAGCAACTTGGTCCTTGGATAAGCACCTTCACAAGATGCTACAATCAGGACTAAGGCATCTCCCCATTGGCCAGTGTTGAGTGGGTCCCCAGATGTTGTGGGACTACAACTCCCATCATTCCTAGCCAGCGTGATCAGTGGTTAGGGATGATGGGAGTTGTAGTCCAACAACATCTGTGGACCCACAGGTTGAGAACCGCTGCTGTAGGCAGTGTTTTCAGCCCAGAGTTGTCCTCCCTTTGTAAACAGCCACTGGCCCACCCAGTATTTAATAGAGCCTGTTACACATTCCATCTTGGGAGAACTCCTTCACCAAACAGAGAATGGAATGTTGGTACTTGCAGGGAAGTTCATTTCTGATTTGGGGTGCAGATGTATTAAGCTTAAATTGGCTATCAAATTGTGCAGGAGGCTCTTTCATGGTCTCCTATAGCCAGGTCATTACGCGCATTATTCAATTGCTTTTTCTGCTGCAGACTTGGCCATGATGTGAAACTTATGGGGGTGGGGTGGGGAGAGCTTAGGTTCAGTACCTGAAGTTGCATGGTCCATGTTTTCCTGTGTGAGTGGGAGATAACCCACCTCCACTAACCAAAGCAGAAGGGGACCTCCAGGTGAAGGCCAATGTTATGATCTTCTTTAACAGCCTGCGTTCAGTTAATTTATTAAGTATAGTGCCAAGATGTATGTTGATTTGTTGTGGTAATTTTGGGTTTTCTCTTGGTGTAGAGGAAGGCGTTTGAGGAGGATCGCGGGACTTGGCTGAAGCAACAGTTCTTGAGTATGACTCCTGACCAAAATAAATGCGACAACGCGAAACCTCAAAGTGCCTTCTGGGGAAGTAAGACTTTTATAAAAAAAACTCTTCACAAACTCATTCTCCCTTTAACAGCAGAAATGCCTACCTTTAGCTGTAAATCTCTACGACTAAATTTGTGGTGATAAGTGCAATATTGTTCACTGGTTTTCTGTTGTATACACTTAGCGTAAGTAAAGGACATGATAAAGGTCAATGCAGTGTAATGCAATGATTTCATTTTACTTCCTAATGAACTGCTCGCTGCACCAACAAACCTCTATTAGCTTCCCGACTCTGACAGCATTTGGCCTTATTGTTTCCTAAGAAGCAACATTTGTTTTGCAGGTACCGACTCGGATTATCCATTAGCAAATTTCAGGTATCGCCAAAAGAAACTGAACCACATGACCAATGCCTCCAAATTCTCAGATGTTTGTCAGGCAGCTCTGCATATCCTTGAGAACAGGTATCCGCGTTTATTCTATCACTTTTACCTCCCCTTCCCTACAGCATTAAAAAGTTAACAGGCTGTGGTAGAAATATTCACGAACCTCAGAAGTTTTTGGATTAGATGTTTGTTCCAAGAGATGTTAGAATCACTTGACTCTGTGTAATAATTGTTCTCTTGCATAGGAGCCAACTCCTAAGGGCCGGGGGGGGGGGCGGCTTCCACCCCCACAATAAAATATTTGAGGGGGCTGGCCCCCAATAAAATTGATGGGCATTCCCAAATGGGGTGTGTGCACTGTGTCATGTGATTGGTTATGCTTCCCTGGGCCCCCACAATATTTATTCAAGTTGGCACCCTTGTTCTTTCTCTTATGTAATCTGTTCTTAGCTGTTTCCTGGCTTCAACAAGTATAATGGTTAGACAGTTGGATTAGGGTCTGAGAGATCTGGGTTCAAATCCTCACTCAGCCATGAGGCTCACTGGATGGTCTTGAGGCAGTTGCCTTCTCTCAGCCCAAGTGGGGGGGGGGGTGTTGTGAAGCTAAAACGGGAAGGTGGGTGACCCACATTTGCCACTCCAAACTCGTTTCAGGAAAGGTGGGGTAGGAATATAATAGTAAATATAATACAACCCCTCCCTAACAGTTTTCCAGTCTCACAAGGTCTTGCAAGAAGTCTGACGGAGAGATGGGTTAATTCTGCAATGAATTGGGGCATTCCAACATATGTTTATTTTTTATTACAGTCGTACCTCGGAAGTCGAACGAAATCCATTCCGGAAGTCCGTTTGACTTCCAAAACTTTGGGAAACCAAAGCGCGGCTTCCGATTGGCTGCAGGAAGCTCCTGCAGCCAATCGGAACCTGCTTCAAACGTTTGGGATCCAAAGGACCTTTGAAAACCGGAACACTCACTTCCGGGTTTGCGGCGTTTGGGAGCCAAAATGTTGAACTCGCAAGGCGTTTGACTTCTGCAGTACGACTGTATTTACTTATAAAAGTATTTAAATACCACTAAATCACATGAAAGTGGTTTTACAACATTAAAAAGATATAAAATAAAAAAAAGAGTTTAAAACAAGCAGCAACAAACCATTGGGGGGGGGGGAGGCCTGGCAGACTAAAAAAGTTTTCAGCAGGCATTTAAAAGTTGGCACAGAAGGCACCCGATGAATCTCTATTGACAGAGTATTCCGCAAGACTGGGCCAATGACACTCACAACTCGGTTTCTTCTTGTTGTCACACGAACCTCACCAACTTGAGGAATGGTCAGCAATGCTCCTGCATAGGGTCTCAGTGACTGAGCTGAGATATAAGGGTTCAGGGTGCTCCCTGAGTTGCCTTGGAGTGGACCTAAGTTGTTCAGGGACTTGTAAATCAATACAAGAACCTTGAACCTGGCTTGGTGGTAGATGGGCAGTCAGTGCAGCTGTTTTAACAATGGTGTCACACGTTTTCGGCCATAAACTCCCATCAGCGGCCCTCAAGTTTGTTGGCCCTCAAGTTTGTTGTCGCACACCTGGCCGTAGAGCTGTTGTTGGAATTGTTCAGGGCAGGGCAAGTCTACACCACGTAGACCAAGCCAATTGTATCCCACCAGCCCTGCGTTTTGCTTGGCATGGGCCATTCCTTGCACCATGGAGGTAGAAAACGAAGAACCCAATGGTACATTGCCATATATAATTGCCGTATATAATTGGTAAACAATGCCTGGCTTGGGGGAGGTGTCATAAATGGCATGAGCCAGGGCTCCTCCTCCAAATTAATGTGCTTGACTCTCTCTTCTTGTTTCTGTTTCTCCTTGGCCTCAAGTGCTCCTCTGGATAAAACGCCCGATGACCGAAAGCCAAGCCAGGTTAGAAAGGAACAGTTGAGAAAGATGCAGACTACTGATGCCAGTCCCGTTGCGCAAGACGATGCGGACAGCTTGCACATGCCACTGCCAGCAAACTTATGCACAGACCACATAGATAACTTGCCTTAGATTCTCGGACCTCTTTCTCTCTCTCTCTCTCTCTCTCTCTCTCTCTCTGCTTAACTGGATGTGTCCATAAACTTTCGTTTGGTGAAACAGGGTGTTTGTTTTTCATGGAATCAATCAGCGGACATTGATAGCGGTTGTGCTGTATGTGTGGCTTTTTAAGGATCCTTCCTCCCCCCATCCCAGCCCTCACTTCGGACCTTTCCTGTCTGTACCCTTTTTGAAAGGCTGTTTAAATATATATGTCTTGAAACAGATTATATTCTTAGAACAGAAGACGTTCTTGAACGAAAGGAATGTGTGAATCTTATGATAGCGAAATTGTATTTTTTACTTCAGGTACTAGTAGTGCTTTTAGCACTAGTATGGCGGGAAATATTCACTTGCGTCTCAAGTGTAACTGGCATTGAAACTCTTCCCCCCACCCCCAACTTGAATGTACAGCATATTGCAGGTGATTAACACGGCAGGTTCTATATTTATTGTGTGACTTTGGGATTACCTCTTTACATAAATTAAAAAGCAAGGTATTAGCTTGCACATAGATGGAGACACACACACACACACACACACACACACACACACACGATAACGTGTCAATGCCATGAAACTAAATTCACAGGTCCCAAAAAATCATAGTATTTTACATGCCAATTGTCACAGAGGTGTTTTTTTTAATTGTGATACTATGTTTACAGATGGGGGATTTTTTTTAATGCTCAGAGAAAAAGAACCTTATAATGCATCTGCAAAATAAATGTAATAAGCGTATTCTACAAAATACAAATGAATGGATTCTGGTGTTTTATTTATCAATTGGAAGCACTGTACCAAATCGGAGGTAGGTTACGATGGAGCTCCCTCTGGCTTGCCAGGGTCTTCCTCTGGCCTCTGAATTCTAACTGCTAAGCATTCAGTGTTTCATCAGCTCATGAATCTATGCTTGAAGAATCAAAGTTGTGTTTATTTGTATGCACTATAATTTTTAGAATTGATTCTTTCCGTGAAAAGGCGTTGCGGTATCTCCCTGCTACACAGTTTGCATTATGTAATGCATTTTAGCAAAACAAATAAGAACTTTGCGATTCTTTTTGCAAGTTTCTGGGGTTTCTAAAATGTAAGACTTGGAGCCAATTCACACAAAATTATTTCTTCTACATGAGAGAAGACCCGATACACTTTTTTAATGGTGTGCATGTAGGCATATACCTACTGCAGAGGTCACTCATCGTATTGGGCCAATGGCCACATTTCGAATAGCAGTTGTGAGGGTGTGACTCGTAACACAAAATAACACCCACATCTTGAAAGAGCACCACAAGAGACAAGGCACCAGAGTGTTGTGGACATGCCTCACCCTCCGGTGTGGGGGAAAGGCAGCTACATCACCCACCATTGTGCTCAGGGAAGCTGCTTATTCAGAACATTAAATAAAAAAAGGACATTGCCTGCTTTTGACACAGTGACATTCTTGGCTTCATGGAATGCTTGAGAATATTTGACAGTGATCAAACAACGGGCAATCTGTTGACTGGTCAACTGACACTTCTTGACCGGTCAGCTCCCCAACTTGCCAGCACAACACTGACATCAGTCAAACTTTCAGTTTGGGTCATACTCAGATAATCTGCAAACTTGACAAACCCAGAAGGTAAATGGAAACAGGTGAGTGAAGACACCTCAACCCCCCGTCACATCTTCTAACTTAGCAAGTGCTGATAGGACTTCAGATACAGTTGGCAATCCATTGCTCCACACACCTCAAGGTTAGAATCCTGCAACGTGTTATACATAAGGCTGCCTCTGAAGACAGCTTGGAAACCTGCTGGTGCAGAATTCAGCCGCCTGGTTGCTTACAGGAGCAAGACAGAGCATATAATGTCAATCCTAGTCCAGCTGCACTGGCAGCCAATTAGTTTCCGAGCCCAATTCAAAGGGCTGGTTTTGACCTATAAAACCTTCAATGGCTCAGGACCGCAATAACACCTCTCCATTTGAACCTACCCTATGTTCAGCATCTGAGGCCCTTTTTCATGAGCCTCATCCACGAATCCAGAGGGTAGCAACATGAGAATGGGTCTTTTCTGCAGTGGCTTCCCACTTGTGGAATGTTCTCCCCATGGAGGCCTCAGTGGCACATTCATAATACACCTTTAGGCACCAGGCAAAAATGTTCCTCTTGAACCAGGCCTTTGGCTGATTAACCTTCTATGGCCTTTCAAATCTGTGGGAGGGGGGAGTTATTGGTTTCCCTTTGTTCTTATTTTTATTATGTATTTGGTGGGCTTTATATTGTAATTTTACATTTTGAACCTCCCTGAGATCTACGGATGAAGGGCAGTATATAAATGTAATCTACAACAACAACAGTCCACCCCACTAAGAATTACAGTCTGAGATTGCACTCCTATATCCAATTAACCGAGGAGTAAACCCCAATGAACTGAATGGGGCTTGCTTCCGAATCGACGTGTAGGATTTCACTGTAAATTAGTCACACTTAGTCCAGAGGTGGAGGACGTATGACCCTGCAGATGTTGTGGGCTACAGCTCTAAAATTCAAGTACAGAATGTTCACAGCAGCCAGAAAGTCTTAATTTCTCATCTTTGCTTGTATAAACAATAAAAGAGTGCCAGTTTGTCACAAAAGTATATTTATATTTCGCTATTTTAACCAGACATATTTGTTACTTCTCCCACCACAGCGACTTGCCAAGCCATTTAATAACCATTAGCTAATGTGGCAACTTCCAGTATTCCAATATTGAGCAACAACCAGCCAGGTAGCTACAAGAAGACAGCCCATTAGAGGTTTGAAATGGCAATCCATGTTGTTTTGAAAAAAAATCTTTAACTCCACCAGTTCCAGAGATTTCAGTAGTTGCTGTCCAGGCATTTTAGTAATTTCTGCGAAGACCCCAGTACAAAACTGCAACCTACCTTTCTTTTTAAAGTCCACCACATATCCTGGAATGACCCTGGTTCCTTACACAATCTTGAATTAGACATCGTTAGTTGAAGCTGTCTCACAGTGCAAAAATGATATATGACCTCTATTTTTAATGCTTGTTCCCACGTACTAGATTATATCGATTTAAATGGGCAATTTAACCACATAGAATTCTACCAATGGTCTTCGATCAAAATATTCCAGTTGGACTCTTACATCCGTTTCAGGCCTTCTTCAGAGCAAATATCAATACTAAGAAGTAAATTTTAAGCACGAGACACCAGCCCCTTCTTTTCACCTTCAGTGCTCGGAAACAATAGCTCAGGGGTCAGCAAACCTTTTCAGCAGGGGGCCAGTCCATGGTCCCTCAGACCTTGTGGGGGGCTGGACTATATTTTCGAAAAAAGAAAAGGAACGTATTCCTATGCCCCACAAATAACCCAGAGATGCTTTTTAAATAAAAGCACACATTCTAGTCATGTAAAAACACTAGGCAGGCCCCACAAATAACCCAGAGATGCATTTTAAATAAAAGGACACATTTTACTCATGTAAAAACATGCTGATTCCTGGACTGCCTGCGGGCCAGATTTAGAAGGCGATTGGGCCAGATCTGGCCCCGGGGCCTTAGTTTGCCTACCCATGCAATAGCTGAAAGATCCTTCAGGAATTGCTGATCAACATGTTCCTATCTAATAAAGGAACCCACTTGATACTAATTCAACCAGTTAAAACATTCATTTTAAAGGTTGAATATTTCTAACAGGAGTCCTGTCTATTGGGATGGAATTTTAATTTAGCCATACTATTAACACTGAATAATCAGCAAGCAATAATATTCAGCTGCAATGAAGCTGGATGGACAAACGACTCTGGCTTGTCTTGGTTCTTTGCTTCCCTGGAATGACCTGCCTTTGGGGGGGGGGGCAGAGAAAGCTTTCACTGACCTGTTATTGCCCCAATACCCCTTTCTTCTGGAAACCTACATAACTTGGCATTCATGGAAGATACAATATTTGCTAATCACTGTCAATATTTTTGTAGATGAAAAAGTAATCCCTTGGTCACTGTGACCGGTGATAAAAGGACACACTGCAAATTGCAGCAATGTTGCCGAAGAGGAAAATAACCAAGAGAGGCAGATTATGAATTTAAATATCAAATTTTAAAATCATGTAAATATCTGTTCACCCCCTTTCCCCTGCCTGTATCTTCATATTTTTGCAATAGTACTATTGATGGATCTTTTTTTGGGGGGGGGGGGGGAATGCTGTAAAAGATCTAAAGTACATTCTTTAGGAAAACAACAACAAGTTAATGCACCAATCTTCCTTTAAGATGTTGATGAATTCCCAATACCCATCAGCTCCAGCCAGGATGGCTAATGGTCAGTGGTGGACATTCTTGGACTGTGGGTCTGGGCAGTTGCCTTCATTTAACATGGACCTTGAATGTGTGTCCATTGCCTGCCTCAGATTCATAAACCCTCCAAGTGTCCCTATTTTCCAGTGACAGTCCTGGATTTACAGAAGCCGTCCCGGTTTCTGACCTGAACCTGAAATGTCCTGTTTTTCCTCAGGACGTCCCTACTTTCATCCAAGAAATGTTGGAGGGTATGATAAGATGCCCCTATTTTCCTCAGAGAAATGTTGGAGGGTATGGAGTTACGCAAACCCTGAGCCAAGCCGTTAAGTAACTACAACATTTAGGAGATATCTGAATGCAGTCCTGTATAGTTTTATTATGTTTTTTATATATGTTGGAAGCCGCCCAGAGTGTGGCTGAGGCAACCAAATCAGGTAGGCGGTGTAGAAATAATAAAATTATTATTTTTATTATGGAATAGGACGTCTCTATTTTCATCAGAGAAATGTTGGGGAGTATGGACTCATTATGTCCCAAACTACAACGTTCCTTTTTACTCACAAGGCTTCCACTCCTCTCTCCATCCTTCTTGAGAATGACACCATTGACTTGGCTTTCTCTATGTCTAATGCCACTATTTCCTTGTAACAAGTTTTGTCACTTCTCTCCTTAAAACATAGCAAAATATGCTCCGCCACCTGTTCCCTTAGCACCCCTCTAAAGAAAACCAATCCTTCAAGCTGACACCTCCTGTTCATTCCTCACCCTTGACTCCTGCAACCTCCTCCTCATCTATGTTAATCCATTAGCTCACCTCAGTCTTCTTGCCTCTGTCCAGAACGTAAGCCAAAATAATTATTGTGTTGCACTGATCAGGGCCAGTCCTACCATCAGGCAGAGTCAAGCAGCTGCCTCAGGCGGCGGATGCAATGAGACGGGGAGCAATGGAGGACAGAGGACAGAGGACAGAGCTGTGTGCCTGACCTGCTCCGATTTCTGATTTGACCCCAGAATGTCTGGCTTTTCCTTAGGACGTCCCTATTTTCATCAGATAAATGTTGGAGGGTATGAAGTTATCTGACCCCTGAGCCATCTGAAGGTTGCCCTTTATAGGGAAGTTTTTAATGTTTAATGTTTTATTCTGCTTTTATATATGGTGGAAGCCGCCCAGTCAGATGGGTGGGGAATAATAATAATAATAATAATAATAATAATAATAATAATAATAATAGGATGTCCCTATTTTCATCAGAGAAATGTTGGAAAGTATGGCATTCTGCTCTCACAGTGGCTAACCAGATGTTTGACTATACAATGGTAGGTGCAAGGTTCAGAATAACTTATCCGTCAGTAGGTAAACTATTGCATCATATGTTAGGTTAGAATGACCAGGTCAATGTCTCTCTCACCTAAAGTGATGCCTAAGATGATTGCTGGATATGAGGAAATCTACACCCCCAAAATTATTATTTTTTAAAAAGTCAGTGATTGCCAAAAGAAAAGTTTGCTGAGAGAGATAAACATCTGCACGTTCAGCAAAATCTTGATCAGTATGGATCACGTGATGCTGCTGATCTCCCTATAAAAAGCCCACTGTGGCTGAGGGCTATCATTCGCCTTCACCATGAGGGGAATAGTCCTAGCCCTCCTGTTCGCCCTTGTGGGTAAGTCAGCAATTGCTTTTACTATTATCCTTTTGCAGAACTCTGTAGAGTTTAGCAAAAAAAGAAGAAGGTTATTTTCTGCTGTCAGTACTCACATTGTGACTTATTCAATTTCTCTCTTCTAGCGTGCCAGAAGATTCCAGACAGTAAGTTCATCAGTATTCTAACCTTATTTTAAAATCACCATAGTACCTTTGTTGAAGTTGCATTTATGATAGTCAACTACTAAGGGTAGAGTGGGGAGAGATTAGTTGAGTTTGTGTAGCATAGTGTCTGAACTGCAAAATCTTGAAGTTCCTTGTTTAAGTATTGTTAAGTGACCCAAAATGCTTAAATCTTTCTGAGCCTCAGCCCTGAAATATGGGGAACAATAATTATGACCTACCTTGCAGGCTTGTTGTAAGAATTACAAAAATAAATTATGAGAAGAGCTTGAAAATTATAGAGGGCTGTCTAAATTCTAAGCTTTATTAATTCATTCATTAATGATTTTTAAATGCACTTACATCTCACCCAAAGCTCAATATGAGTACATTTTAAAGATACTGAAGGAAGTATGAAGTAATTTACGAATTAATAAGCAGAAGCAACAACTCACTGTTCAAAGGAAATTTTGTTTCCTATTGCAGTGTTATACTAAAGCCCAAAGAGGCTCACAAATACATAAATCACAGCTCTGCTAATTAAAACTTCTCTCCTTATTAATCAAGTGAAGTTTTAGTGTGATCATCACTGAGTAATTAATCCGATTGTTGCATGCAATTCTAGTGGCAATACATTTATGAAACACAATGGGTGTAAATGAAACTTTGCGGATATATCTTTGTGGGTATAGATTTGAGCAGCAGAAAGCTTTTCCAGTAATGAATGCATTTTCCAGCATACACTTTAGCTAAGCCACTCTAATAGCAAACTCAGTTGGTAGGTGCCAAAAGATATGGAGCTGAAACAGGGCAATGCTCAGGGAAAGTGGTGTGTGTGAGTGTTATCAAAGCATGCTCAGGAAAACCCAGAGGTATTTTAAAGTGGGGGGGGGGGGGAGAGAAATCTCCAATCTGCATGCTCAGATGCCAGAGAATATTAAGTGTCAGCTGGAAAATAAACCTGGAAAACCAGGAGGGAGGGGATATGGACTGCAACAACCTGAAAAAGTGCATAGCTGGCTGGCTGGAATCCTATACAGGAGTTTTGATAATAAACTGCATAGATAAATAGATGATAGATAATAGATAGATACATAGATAATAGATAGATAGATTAGATAGATAGATAGATAGATAGATAGATATAGATAGATAGATAGATGATAGATGATATAGATTAAAATGTTGTACTTTACTGAAACTGAATGCTGGAAGATTCAAGACAGAGTAGAAGAAAGTAATCATTCACACAGCACATAGTTAACCTCTGGAACTCACTTCCACCGGAGGTGACAATGGCTTTAAAACAGGATTTAAAACTTTCATGGAAGAGAGGGTTATTGGCAACTGCTAGCCATAATGGCTGTGCTCTGCCTCCACGATTTGCAGTTGTATGCTTCTGAATACCAGGTGCTGGAAATCACAGGAGGGGAGAGTGCCGCTCTTATGCTTGGGCTTGCTTGCAAGTTTCCCACAGGCATTTGGTTGGCTACTGTGAGAACAGGATGCTGGACTAGATGGGACAATGTCCTAACCCAGCAGACTCTTCTTGTGCTTGTATGTTTGTGCAGTTATACTCACATTAACCTCTCCGATTTCTTTCCCTCAGAGGGCCAGACGCAAGAACCTGGTAAGTCTGAGAGGAATTTAAACCAACTGAAAATCTCCAGTTTAATTCCCACCCCACCCCCGAACTCGGGTGTGTCTCCCTCTGGAATATAGGGACAATTGTGCAGGGCAGCCTTAGATAGTTGTAAGGACTGCAGCAAGATCATTTATGTGAACCGCTTTGAACACTATAAAGTGCTCCACACTATTGATTCACTATACGAAATGTTTTTAATTAAGGAATTTCTTTAACTGATAATCAATTACTGCAGCCAGTGTGGCGACAGAATAGGAACCAAAATGGGGCAATGGAGAAACAAGAGGGTGGTATTAAGTGTGTTTGGTGAACCCTTGAGGTTTCCAGAAGTACAAACAAACAAACAAAAACACATGCCTTAAAGCTGCCCCATGAGGACTGGAATAGCTGTGGAATGTTGGCTGCCATTTGAGGTGGTGGTGGGGAATGGAATGGAGTGAGGCAAAGAAGGGCATGGCTGGCTGACGAGAATCTTAGAGAGGAACACTTCTATTAGAACATGAGGATACACCAAAACATTTTGTTTTAGGACCCACTTGTATATTTCACAGTGAAGTGGTTATGGTCTACTGTTATACACAATTTGTAACCTATCCAATTTCTTTCCCCAGGGACTGAGACTGCCGAAATCAGTAAGTCTATCTATAACACGTCATAACACTGATTAACATGACTTTTAGGGCAGTTGACTACCCGAGGGGGGAATTAGTTGAGCTGGTATATTGCCAAAGGCTTCAATCCTATACACCATAGGTGGGGAAACTGTGGCCTTACAGATCTTCTTAGACCACAGGCTCGTTATCTTGCCCATTGACCATTGATGTGTGTTGAAGCCCAGCAGCACCCCTGCTATTATACACACCTACCAATGGAAGTAAGCTCCATTGCACTCAAGAGAATTTACGTATTTCTGAGTAGCTAGCCATAGGATTGCACTGTGCAGCTGGGCTACAAATTTGAAAATTCCCGGTGTATGTCCTTGGGCACACCACCCTATTTGCTCCTCAGCCATGAATCTATCTGCAATATGGGGATAATAATACTGACCTACCTTGCAAGGTTGTTGTAGAGATCAGAAAATAAATGACCTAAAGCGCTTTGAACGCCCAAGTCCTATCTAAACGTTGAACATTTTAGATTAATCATTTAATGACATTTAAATGCATCCACATCTCACCCAAAGCTCAGGATTGAAGACATTTTCAAGATGCTGAAGGAAGTATAAAGCAACAGTAGTAAGGGGAAGCAGCACTCATGCTTAAAAGAAACGTTTTCTTGCCTGTTTCCCATTGCAGGGCAAAACTTTAAAATTGCAGCCCTGAGGGCAAAACATCACCCTGCAATTAATCCACTAAAGTTTTAAGTTAATCACAACATAGATTAAGGTGATTAAATCTTGACACCCTACTGGGTGTGCATATATGAAATACAGCAGGTGTAAATTGTTCTCTCTCTTATTTTTTGTAGAGCCACGTTTTGAGCATGGGAAACGCTACCGCTACAAGTATGTCGCCGACGTTGTCACCACAGTGCAAGGATATGAGATGGGTAGATCTGTTGTGAGGCTGACTGGAGGGCTAGATATCTATGGAGGGGATCAAGATAATGTTCTCAAGGTAAGCATCATCATTATGCAGTCCCTTTAAATAGCCATCAGACTACAGAGCATCCCCTCTAGAATTCCTGATGCATTACAAGCAAGGAGGTGCCATCTAGCTTTCACTGTAAACTCCAGTGCTCTCCACCCATCATGCAATCCTAAAATCAAATGTGTATCCAAAACAGAATCGGTGGGAGGGGAGAGGGTAGGTGATGTTCTTGATGAACCTTAAAGTAAATGTATGATGAGCTTTAAATTAACCTTAAGTTAAATATTAAACATGAAAAAGTGAAGCAGCTGTTTACCAACAACAACATTTTAATTTTTTCCCCAAACATGGATTTCCTCAAATTTCTGTTGTGGTGGCCCAGAGAAGGCAGGAATGAGGAGAGGTGAAATGAAGACAACTAGACCAGCCATAGTATTGGGCAGAAGAGAGAGAGGCAGCTGTTTTGGGGTGTCATGAAAGGGCAGCAAATCATATTGACTAAATGTTCACATGGGACTAAAATCACCCATGGATTGCAAAGGGAAAAGCTTAGTTGGCTTTCATTTCACTCTTGACAACACAACTGTTTAAAAAAAATCATTGCGAACTTTTCACAGAACATTGTTTCTGGGGCTATAGTTCATAAAATAGTTCCTATGCACATGTTTGCTTTATCTCTACTACATTATATAACAGTACACTGGGGAGCCAGTTTAATTACAAGGAAAGAAGGGGGAATTAAGTTAGCTCTTTATTTAGATCACTACACCAGCATGGTGCAGTAGCTCAAGTGTTAGACTAGGAGTTAGGGGACTGGAGTTCAAATCCCCACTTAGCCGTGATGCTCACGGGGTGAACTCAGATCAGCCACAGTCCCTTAGCCTAATCTACCTCACAGGGTTGTTGTGAGGAGAACAACCATGTAGACCACCTAGAGCTCCTCTGAGGAAAAGTGCGATAAAAATGTAATAATAGTAAGAACAATATGTTTATTGCTTGAATATATTGAAGATATTATATGCAAAAGTATATGTAATGCAAAAAAAGATAGTATAATCATTTTTAGGGCATCCTGTTTGTATTTAAAACATGTTATTTGGTATAACATGAAAGGGCACGATGCAGCCGAAACTAGCAATTGTTACCCTACAATCTGCACACACTTCAGTAGAACTTACTTCTGAGTAGACATGTACAGGTATTAGATGGTACTGTTTATCTCTCCCGCTGAAGTCAGTTGGATTTGCAGGTGCTTCGCTTAAGTTAGATTGAGACACTGTTCTTCGTTTCAGAAACAAAATGAAAAGCAATTTGTTTACTCTCTCATCTTTGTCCTCAGATTGTATCTCTGAAAGTTGAAGATGCTGTGGGAATCTTTCCGGGAGAGCCTCCATTTGCCGCACCCTCCAGGCAACCTGAATCACTTATTGCTTGCACCAAATATTCTTTCCTGTTTGGCTACGTCAATGGCAAAGTTCAGAACATCCATGTGCCAAGAGACCCACCTCTGCCTTGTGTGAATCTTGTCAGAGGCTTCCTGAACGGATTTTCCATGTCAATTAAAAACCAGAAAGAGTATGAGCTACAAGAGGTTCGTTTCCTCCATGTACATTTAATATGCATTTGGACTCGTCTTTTCGAGCAGCTTTAGTTTACCTCAGTACTGAACTATCTCACTTTTTTTTACTTTCCCCACTGTTTTCTGTTCCCCTGAATGACTCCTGTGGTTTTCTGCTTTTCTGTCTGGCCCTACCATTTGGTAGAGTGAGGCAGCTGCCTCAGGCAACAGTTGCTGCAGTAGCAAGGCCTTGGAGGGTGGAGCTATGTGGATCACATGGCCTGCCCTCTGCCCCTTAAGTTAGCCTGCAGGCCTCAGGTGGACACTCGTCCTCCTGTCACCAGTGCTGAAACAAGCCAACCTGATCAGCACCTATATGTTGTAGGAGGAGGGAGGCAACATTTTGTTCACCTCAGGAAGCAAAATGTGAGATTCCTGTATTGCAGGAATTTGGACCAAAGGACCCTTGTGGTCCCTTCAAAATCTACAATTCTATGATTCTACAAAACACTCAGCTGTGGAAATTGTACATGCCTAACATTAGTTCCAGTGTCCTGGGATACACCCCACAAATTCCTTTGCATGCCTTCTTCCTCTCATTTAAAAAATAAAACCAACCCCCCCCCCTGGAGTTTATCATGTGCCATTCTACAGAGTGACTAAATCTATACTTGCAGGATGGAATTGGAGGTGAGTGCCACACAAGATACGTCATCCGAGGTGACAGGAGGAGCAGCACAGTCCTCGTTTCTAAGACCAAAGACTCAAACAACTGCAGGAACAAAATGGAGCGCAGCATTGGAACGTTCTTCATCCACCGTAACCCCAACTGCCTGCTGGTAAGAATGTTGGAACGTGATTTGCTTACAAGCGAGGGTAACGTCCGCCTGAAAGCCATGCTAACTAGAGGCACTTCCTTCTGTTCTATAGCAAAACAGGATGATTCAAGGGACTGAAGCTTTCACCTTCAAACTGAAATATAACCCCTCTGGAGCTGATGCTCAGATCATGCAAGTCGATGCCGAACAAGTCTACCAGCTTTCTCCATTCAGTGGAGCTGAGGGTGCCGGAGTTATGAAAGCTACGTAAGTAACCATAGCTTAAATAATAACTTTTAAAAGGGTCTGCAAGTGAGCCATGGTTCCAGCTAGGCTATGCAAGAGTTGGTCTTAGTAGCAACTGGGTTGCTACTAAAAGCATTTGCAGCATTGCAAAATAAAAATAAAATAAAGAAAATCCTCCCAAATAATAGCTGCTGTTATCTGTCTGTAGGTAAAGGCTGTTCATGTCCACTTAACTGCTTTACACCAATGAAATATTAGTTTTAAAGTCCTGGGCCTGGAGACAATGGGCAGAATTAACCCAATGGGTTCTGACAGCATAAGCTCTGTGTAAGGACTTTCACCTAGGCAATGGGTTTTCCCCTACCTCTGTTCCTCACCCCATGCCCTTCCCATGCCTTCCTGTATCAGGAGAATCCCCAGAACATTGACCAGGAGAGGAGAGGGAGAGATAATTCCATCTGAAATGATGAAGCTGGTGAAACATTTAACATAGCACCATGCTGTTGAGTATTTTGCAAACTACAAATGGCAAAGGGAAAAACAGAAAAAGGTTTGGGATGCAAAATCAAATGCTTGCCATTACATGGGGACAGGTGTCATTCGTGTGGTCTACATTCTCTTGATTTCAGTATCCCCACAGACTTTAATACATCAGACTTCCATTCAGGAGTACATGAGGCATTGCACAGAGTGTAAATTAACAGCAGAAGTTTGTTGTATGAACACATGGAATGGAAGTCAGGCCTGCAAACAGAAACAATCCAATCAAATATTTCCCTATCATCCACTAGAGATGCAATTCTGACTCAGTCTTGGCTACATTTCCACCAGCTTCCCCATATCTCCCAGTTGTCCTCCTCCTAATTTTTCCTGGGCCAATCTAGAAACTGCCTGGATGAGCAACAGCACAAATCACTGAATGGTACTTGTGGTTTTCTCTTCCCTTCCAGGCAAAGGCTCACACTGACTGAGGTGACAAATGAACATGCCCAACTGCCACAGGTTCAGCTTCGGAATGTAAACATTCATTACGAGTTCCCAGAGGTTCTTCCCCAAATGCTTGTCAGAACCGGAGACGTTAAGCAACAGGTAGGGAATGTGTTGGCGTATGGAATGGTTCTACGGTTCATAAAGCCGATAAGAGAGCAGTGTGCATTTCTCCATCACAGTGAATATATTCTAGTTACTGTTTTCTTCTTGTTACTATGACAGATTGAAGAGCTATTGGTTGAGCTTGACCGCTTCCCACAAGACATCCGTGGAGACAATGCCCACAAGTACTTACAGCTTAGCCAGCTGCTCCGTTATTTGAATCTGGAAAATTTGCACCTTCTCTACAATAAGTTTTCGAACAAACCTAACGCCAGGTACGTTGGCTGACTAGCACATAAGACACAGCAGCTGCAAACACACTAGCACCAAAATGTAGGTTTCCCCCCTCCCCTATCCTGAATCGTTTGTGCTCATCATCAGCATGCTTCTTTCAATCTAGATTGATTCTAGATCCTGTTGTCCACAAGGGTGGATGGGCTCTGAACCAGTCAGTGTTTGCTCTGTAGTGAAGAATGAAGAATGAAATTTTCAGAATGTTCTTTTTCTGCTCACTGCAGGAATGCCTTCCTGATTGGAGTCGCCTCTGTTGGCACTATAGAATCACTGACATTCCTCAAAGAAAAAGTTGTCAAAGATGAACTGCACGATTTGGAATTGTACTGGACAATTTCCCTAGCCTTACACTCTGTCAAGCCTAACGTAGATAAAGCTGAAGAAATTGCTGACGTGCTAATCGTAAGTACATGTAAAATTATAATTGAGTTTATCAGAATGAACAATGTGTTACATAGGAAATCACATTAGCTATAAAATTTACAGGAGAAAAAATTATCACAAAGTAACAAGAAGCTTCCTTCAAATTCTGGTTCATTGGAAATCTTTCTTTCTCTCACCCACAGAAAATGCTCCCCAAAATAAAGAATACCGGATCAGTTTGGCTTGTGAAGATTTTCTACCTGGGATATGGTACCACCGTCTACAAACAATGTGTTCATTCTCGCTCCTGCTCCACCAAATTGCTTGAGGTATATGGTCCTTGTTCCAAGTTATCCCCCCCCCCCCAAATAAAAAGAAGAATGCCTTTCCCAGAGAGAAGGGAGAATTACACACCTTAAACTATTAATTTTGAAATCCCACCATAGCCAGAACGTACCTGCTCCGCACAGGGACTTGATTAGCTTCCCACACAAAGATGTATAGTTTTCCTTGAGTGATTTTCGCCCTGTGCCTTTCAAGAAGGCCAGTTGTGTGCTTGTGAAACATTTGGGATCTTGGGTTAGCTTGTCAACAAAGAGTTCTTGCCTTTTTTTGGAGTTTTCTTTGTGTGAATGGACTGTTGGGCCCCTAAAGTCTTTTCAGTGCCATCAGTGCCACGTTCCTATACTTTTGCAACCAGCACTTAACATATTCTGAAACCATAGAGACACTTATAGGCGGTTCCAGTAATCTATGGTCCCTCTCAAACTCACTCTTCATCTTTTCCTCACTGAGCGAGGATAGTGACATGTACAACATTTATGGGGTTCTGAATGGAATTAAAAAGTGTTCATCTCATTTGTCTGCAGCCTCTTCACGACTTCCTAACTGATGCAACCAGGGAACACAATGAAAACAAAATTACTCTGGCTCTGAAAGCCATCGGCAATGCAGCTCAGCCAGCCAGCCTGAAGCTAGTGAAAACCGTGATTGATTCCCACAGATATTCAGAATACATTCAAGCAGCTGCTGTTCAGACTATGGCGCGAATTGGCAAACAGGAACCTACAAAGGTAAGAAGAGCAAAGGAAAGTCACCTCGATATATTGGTTGCAAAGTATTTGGCATTATGAAGCGGCTGAGATTTACTGCTGTCAATGGACTGCAAACTTACACAGTCACATCTGATAAAGATCTTTTTAAAACAGCAGCAGCAGCAGCAGCAGCCCCTTTCTCAAAGCTATTTAAAACTCTCCCATGTATTGTTTTCCTGTCTGTGATTTGATCCCCTAGGCAGATCCATTTAAATCTGAGGATTTGATGCATCCCTTCAATGCGCTCAACTGCTGCCAGGTAAATACTATTAGTTGATCCCCCACATGGTGTGTTTCTCTCTCTGTAGGTGCAAGGCATTCTCCTCCAGATCTTTGCAGACCCTTCATATAATGTGACCATCCGAATGATGGCTTGCATTGGCCTCTTCGAAACCAACCCTGCCATCCCAACAGTGACAGCTATTGCCAATGTCTTGCTCAAAGAGAACAATTTGCAACTGGTCAATTTCGCCTACTCTCACATGAAAGCTTGGTCAAATGTCAGGATCCCACTGTACTACAGCCTGTAAGTCGATCTACAATCAGATCACCTTTCATGCAGTAAATCTGTTGCTGCTATTCATTAGAGTTGGTTCTGGTCCTACTGCTAAACTGGTAACATTTCAGTGGGACTCAAGTTAGTAAGATTTATTGCAGCAGGTTTGCTCTAAGCATAACTAAATCTGGATCCAATCCACTGTAATTGAGCTGTTTGTTCTGCCAAATTTGGGAAGTGGTTTCATTTTTATATGTGTTTTCGTAGTATTTTAATCATCAAATTCTCATTGAAGACCACCTTGGGATTTGTTGCGCAAAGGGCAGAACATGAATGCATTAAGTAAACAAGCAAACATGCATTTAGAGACTTTTGCTATTACCTGCTGCTAATTTCAAACCTGTTTTATTTAGGTCTTCTGCATGCAGTATGGCTCTTAAACTTCTGAACCCCAGACCCCTCCACCAGAGCAAGGTTTTATTTGTCAGTGGCTTCAGCAGTAAGTAGCAGACAACTGTTCATTTCCCAGCTTTTATCCAAACGAGCCACCATCTTTTGGATATCACAACCCACTCCTTAGCACTTTGGAACTGAAAGCATCTATTCCAAAGGGCTCAATGATTTTAAAGACCCTTTAACATACTATGTTGGACAGGGGCGTAGCAGGGGGTGGAAGGTTCCCCCCCTCCAAAATCAAGCAAATAAATAAAAATACTTAACTAAAAGTAGAAATAAACCGAATATTTGAAACTGAAAATTCAAAAATTCTGTTGTGTTGGCAGCAGTAACATCCTGTTGAATTTCACAAACAAAAAAACCATGGATGGTCGCAAGCTTCTGCCAGGGAAAATCTTTCCAAGCAGTAGTAGCCAAGGGATCCCATTTTGATTCACAAGGATTAATAACACGGCAATGACTCATTGTCGCTTTTTCCACTGCAGGCAAACACAGAGCGGGATTCCTCGTGAAATGGTTTATGATCGAAAGCCCCCAAACAATGCTCCCTTCAACTATAATCTGGAAAACAGAAGTAAACTTTGCAGGTTCAACTATTCAGCCTCTAGAGGTTTGTGTTACATTTTATTCAGATCATTTCTAGGGGTTGGGAGGTGGGGATGCTTGAGAGGTTTGTTTTGCTATCATACCATGTTGCTCCATAGATGCTGAACGTTAGCAAACTGCTCTCAAAACTTTTCCTCTGTTTTTTGTTTTTTTTAAAGGTTAGAGTGAGAACTCAGGGCCTCAAGGAACTTCTCTGGAGAAACACGCACCAATTCGACAAATACCCTGCATATCAGAAGATAAAGGACACTGAAGCAAAAGTATGCATATTTCCAGATTCTCAGTATATTCGCCATAGGGAAATGATGGAGGAGGTCCTTGTCAGGGTGGTTACACTAGTGAACCCCTGGATTTGGTGCCACATTTCTCCACTTCGAATGGAGATCCACAGCATGGCAAAAGCTGCAATGAATAACCTGATAACCCATTCACAGCTAAATAAATTGAGCTGTTTCTGAGGGCATTGTGAAATCAAGGAAAGCTGTGAGCATTTGCAACGGGAGTGTACTGAGGGCTGCAGAATTAAATAGCAAAACCATTTCTGTTGCTCTTTATTTCCTTAAATTTACTTGAATAAACTCAGTTTTGAATAACCCTCATGGGCTTGATTTTCAGCTGCCGGGATTCAAGGAGTTCCCTCGTGAGATTCCTGTGATATCTGCCTCTGTCAAAATGTTTGGCCAAGAACTGATGTTTATCACCACTGATGAAATGCAGGCATTTATGAAGGTATGGAAGTTTGTGTCCCCCCACCCTCAACCTATTTATCAGCTTTGTCTCCTTGTCTTTTAACCTATTGCATCTTTGCCCTATAGAACATGCAGCAGCAAAGACAAGATCAGCTGCCCATGCTGCATAAGGTTATCGAAGGCCTTAAAAACATCAACCAACATTTTATGAAAGCTGTGATGCTAGATGTTCAGTACGTGGTTCCAACAGTTATTGGTCTGCCATTCCAAGCAAGAGCCCATAGCATCATCATGGCACACGGTTTATTAAAGGGTAAGCTTGGAGATAATCAAATTTCACCATGGTTTGTTGGAAATCACATACGTTGGAGAAAATCACAGAGCATGACAGATTTGAGACCCAGGTTTTAGGGAACAGGCTTTTAATGTACTTTGCTTCCCCCAGAAAATAATCGGAAGTGTCATTTCAGAAGGGTTGTGGGAATTGTGCCTCTGTGAGTGGCAAATGGCAGTTCCTGGGATCCTTTGGGGAAAACCATGGCTGTTGAACTGGTATAAACGTGCTTTAAATCTAAGGTGTGTGGATGTGATCTACTGTATTTCACACTAGTCTAATTTCAATGAAGTTACTTCCTATTTACTAAGGTGTAATGAGAGCACAACAAAGGTCTGTCTTTTGCTTCATCGAAGCATCATCTGTCATGCTCATGACAACTTAGTTAATAGCACCAGAGTACACTAACATCCCTGCCTGAGTTGTAAGCAAAAGAGCACTCTGTTTTTCTCTACAATGTTTCATCAGTTAATGGCCTATTTCTTAGATATACCAAATCATTAGCAAATATCTTTAAAAGCCCTATATTTACTAATGTAAATGGTTCACTAGTAAATGGTTAAGAGAAACTTCATAGATGTTTGTCTATGTTTTGAGCATTTTTGTCTTCCTTTTGAGCATTTTTGTCTTCCTTTTGTCTCTCTAGCAAGGACAGAATTATCTCATGGTGATCTCAGAGATGCCAATATCCACCTTCAAGTTGACAGCAAACTTGCGTAAGTAAATGAACATTATTAGATTGGAAAAATAAGGAAATGAGAGAAATGAAACACACAGATTATTCCAGCATACTAAAATGTTCTCATTCTCATTGCCTTTTAGCCTCCAGGGCTACGGAATGATTTTCTGGGGAGTGAACACATACGACATGCAACACGGTTTGGAAATGAGAGCCCAGATCCGTACACAAGGCGTATTCAACATGAATGCCACAGTGGACATCAGAAACAAGAACTTCAAATTTGACATCGCCCCACCCCGTGATGATCAGTTTGAGTTGGCAATGGCAAGGTAGAGTGGCTATTTTATCATTTTTCTTGTTAGCTACTGCCCATAAAGGTTTTTCCTCATGAGTAAGGATACATACAACTTGACCATAGGGGATTTTTAGGTAAGAGCCAGACGCAAAATCAAGGCTTATATCATTCTCTGTTATTGGCTTCCCCAAAATCCTGTTTTGTGATATAATTCTCCATTTTGAGGGAGGATTAGTATGAATATATGAAGTTGCTCTAAATTGAGTCAGGCCATAAGCTTAACTTGCCCAGTGCCATTTCCTATGACTGGCAATTCAAGGTTTCAGACAGAGATGTGTCCCAGTCGTGCAGCCCAAACCATCTTTTAACAATGTCAAGAATCCAAAATTGAGCCCCGGCATCCTGTATCTTCTGAGTCAGCCTCTTACTTCTCAGCTAGTCTCTCTCCTCTTGCTGTGTTCCTAGCACAAATGAGTTCTTTTTCGATATGCCCGGCTTCATATTTGCATGTTGAAAAGTTTTCATTGCATATCCACACAGCCATGAGGCACATACTGTTGCAAGATACATACATTCTGAGAAGAAGGCTTCAGTACTTCCAGAAAGACCTGAAATCGATATTTTGGATGGAGATTTCGACTCAGAAAAAGGCAACATTAAGGTAAATTGTGTGTGTGTGTGCGTGTGTGCAGATGTGTTCTGTGGTAAATGCCATTATATCCTGTCCTTGTATTTAGCTGATTGTGGTTCAGATATGTCGTCTTCTTTTTCTTCTGTAACTCTCCTTTTATTTAGTTAGTATTGTTTAGAAATCTGGGGGAAATTGTCCTTGTGTATTTAGCGAAATTAGATTCTTTCTTGAAGGTGCTTGGACACTGTGGATATTTACAGGTAAAAGTGAAATGACAGTGGCTCCATGCTAAGTTTACAACCAATACAGACATGCCTTTTGCAAAAGTTAACGTGCCATGGTAAAGATGTAAATTATTAGCTAAAGGCTAGAGGTGTCACCTCAGCAGAGAAATCTTGAGTCATTGTATGAGTTTTAACTCATTAATTAATCAATTTAATTATGGATCAAAGCAATAGTTCTGAAGAAGAAGAAATGCTTTTCTTTCCCATAATTTATATCCACAGGTGATATTTTATAAAAGGTACTACCCACACTCATGAGATGGGCTTATAGGAATAATAATAATAATAATAATAATAATAATAATAATAATAATATGTTTCCAGAGCCCTCCTAAAACAAACACACACACACACACACACACACACACACACACACCCTCAGATACCACAGGGTTGGGTTTTTTAAAAATTATTATTGTATGGTGCCCATTTCTGGTTTTGGCGTATGTTACTGTGCTGGGATATATTTCTAAATACTGACAAGCCTCTGTTCAATTCAGCAATCAAGCGATTCCTACAAATATAAGCCCACTTGCATATGGGTGCCTTGGTGCATGACTCAGTTGTGTTTGAAGACCATCAAGAAAACAAAAGACATGCCCAAAGTGACTTCTTGGTTGCACTACCTGTGTGAAGAACATCAAATGGAGTTTCTCTATGTACAAGGTATTATCATATGACCAAGACATTCTCTTTGTAAGCACCCACAAGGTTGCCTTCCGCTTCTAACATTTATGCATGCTTTCTAATCTATACAGTTGTTCCTCTGGAGAAGATTCAAGGGGAGCTCCAACTAGGCTCTGGAGCACTGAGGACGAAAAGGGATGTGAGAGCTTCTGAGGCAGCAAAGGTACGTAAACGACACCTGATTTTAAGGTGTCACTTCTACTGTCCAAACTAAATATTTCTGTGGAACAATCTATAGAGGGGAGCTATGGTGGGACTGCGCCACTTTAAAGGGTTGAAGCCGTCCACGTAAGAATCATGGGGTATGAGGTGCTGGAGATGAAGTGTATTTCTGAACAAATGAGCACCTCTGTTTTGCCCACCTCCTCTTCTCTGCAGCGACTAACATAGCTATGCATGTATTATAACAAGTACAGCCAGTTGAACAGCTATTATTATTTGCCCCTTGTTAAGGAAAGCAAGTGAATGATGTCATGATGTATATATATTGAACCAAGGTGTTTCTTTGCTTTCCTCTGAATCACGCTGCAGCGTGGAGACAAAACGCAGAAGGATGCAAGGGATGCCAAAGGCCACGATGATGAGCATTACAGAAAATCGGATCGTTTCCCATCTCCACCACCCGGTTCTACTAAAAAATGGCCCAGCAAAAAGAGCAGCAGCAGCAGCAGCAGTGACAGCAGCAGCGACAGCAGCAGCAGCAGTGATAGCAGCAGCAGTGGCAGCAGCAGCAGCGACAGCAGCGACACCAGCAGCAGCGACAGCAGCAGCAGCAGCAGCGATAGCAGCAACAGTGACATCAAAGATAAACATCCCCGTAAAACCAAGTATTCTCCGCAGAGAAAGTCCAGAGACAGTTCTTCCAGCAGCAGCAGCAGCAGCAGCAGCAGTGGCAGCAGTGACAGCAGCAGCAGCGACAGCAGTGACAGCAGCAGCAGTGACAGCAGTGACAGTAGCAGCAGCAGCAGCAGCAGCAGTGACAGCAGTGACAGCAGTGACAGCAGCAGCAGCAGTGACAGCAGTGACAGCAGCAGCAGTGACAGCAGTGACAGCAGCAGTGACAGCAGTAGCAGCAGCAGCAGCAGTGACAGCAGTGACAGCAGTGACAGCAGCAGCAGTGACAGCAGTGACAGCAGTGACAGCAGCAGCAGCAGCAGCAGTAGCAGCAGCAGCAGCAGCAGTGACAGCAGTGACAGCAGCGACAGTGACAGCAGCGACAGCAGCAGCAGCAGCAGTGAAAGCTCTGACATTTCCCGGGAAAAGGTAACTATTTTGTCACTGCTCTCAGTTGAATGCATGAGTGTGGTTGGAATGCAGCCGTAGCCACTACATTTGAAAGGAAAGAGAAAGCAAGCAGCACTGCTTCATGGACGCCAGCATGTCTGGCTAGGGCAGGCAGCAACTGGCACGCCAGACCAAGCAGCCACTGTTCTTACTCTGAGGCCGAGCCACATGGGGAGAGGTCTCATATAGACTGTTCCCAAGTCACCCCCCAAATCCGCCAAAGTCTCCTGAGACGTCACAAAGATTGAAAGGAGACTTTGGTGAAGCTTAATGATGCTTGAGGTGACTTTTCTGTGGCGGCAGCGGTGGCAGCAGCAGCAAGGGGTGAAGGTGCCGACAGTTTCTGCCTCGGGTGACGAAACAAGCTGGGCTGGCTGCTTCTAGCTAATACTCCAACAGAAAAGGCTTGGATTTTGTTAATTATGTTAATGAATATTCACTTTCTCTGACAATATTTCCAAGAGGTTGGTCCTCAGAAGCACCCACTGCTGAATTTTTAAAAACCAACATTGTTCATGGGGTTAAATCTGTCATGTTATCTTTTTAAAGTTTTGTTATTCTGTGCTGATACCATTGAAAAAAGCAATCCCTTTTCTTGAAAACTCTTAAAACTTTCTTCTTTTCTCAGGGAAGGCATTCCAAACTTCTTCAATATTCTTTCCTGTCAGTGAAACAGCAGGTAAGATTTTTGTTTGTTTGTTTTTTGTTTGTTTTAGTTATGGGGTGACATAGAAGGCAGATTGCACTAGCAGCAATACAGTTTTTTAAAAATATTGTTGCAAAAGTTTGGTGCCATCCCCACTTTCTGCTGAGCGGTAGCAAGATTATTGGGAGTGGTGGTGTCCGGGCACTCACCCAGGGTCTGCGTTCCTGTGGAGAACTGAGACACGGCGGAGACTCTTGTATCTTTAAGAAATAAATGGTTTATTCACCTATTTACATCTCCTGTCTGCATGGAGGGAGTAAAAAACTTACAGCATCGTCGTTTTAAGAGGGGCTTTGTCCCTCACAGCAGTGCAGCCCTGGAGCCCAAAGCATCTCTCCCTGCCAGCCTTCAGCCATCCTGCCCAACAGGGATGCCATGTCTTTTCTCTTTCTTCTTTTTCCCGGCATACCTTGCTCAAGACTCTCTTTTCCTGTCACCTCAAACTCATACCCCATCACCATGGCAACCCAAGCCCAGGCTCTCAGATGGGCCATCAACCCCCTTTGTCATGTTAATGCCTCTATCCCAGGTGAGGCCCTGGCTTGGAAAGAAATATTAGCCTGTAGTTTTCCACTGACCTCAAATCTTCCCTTCAATACTCCAAATAATCAAAACCACAATTTCTAGGGTTTTTTTTGGGGGGTCACCCCCATTCCATAACACCACCCTTTCTATTCCCATTACACCATTTCTCCCAGATTGTCCACGCCATTTTCTTGCAAAGCCAGATGACGATATTCTCAGCCCGCTGGACTGCTGATTTCTCGTTATCGTTATGACTAGTATTTTAAAATTGCACTGCAGTTGAAATCCCGCCCTTTCCCGTGCGAGGTGATGGTGTAATCTTCTGGGTGAAGGAGTGCTTGGTGACTTTTTCAGCATTACTGATACTCATCCCCCACCCTCCCACTCCCACCGTCTTGGTTAAAATGCATAGGGTGGTATATTCCGAAACAATTTCGTGATGGAGGCAAGGAGATAACGATTATATACTTTAACAGCGTTTAACACCCACAAAGAAACTGTAGAGGCTGGTCCATTGTGGCGAATGGCACCCTGCCACACTGCCTCACTTGCATCCAGTAAAGGAGGAGGCCCTGACTGCCAACTTCATCCTTCTTAGTTGCAGTGTCACCCTATTAGGACATAGCAGGGAGCATGGGGGTGGGACTAGAATGAGTTGGCTCTGCTTGTCATTGGCTCCGTCTCCACCTATCGTTGGCCTCTCCACCTTTCCCTCTGCCAGTCGCTGCTGCAAAGAAAACTGCCTTCATCACTGCTTAATCTGGGACTAACTTTAAATCTTGACGATGCTTTTTCTTTTCATTTTTTTTAGCGAAGACAGCAGCAAAGTAGCTCCTCCTCCAGCTCCAGCAGCTCCTCTAGCTCCAGCAATGAAGAATACACAAAGGGCTCTTCGGTCAGTATCCCTTTGGAAAATGGCAAGGCTGATGGAAATTTACAAACTGGGCATAGTTGGAATAAATTGGAAAATATATTAATCGCTTATAGCTTATTTGGGTTTTTATATACTTAATTATCTTTTGATGTATTCATTGCCTTTTGACTCAGTAGGGACATCAAGGTAGTTCTTGGTAAAATATGGCTTAGATTAAAATTAAAATACAAAAAAAACCCCAGTAATAAATTAGTATCTAGACTGAGTAGGCTAAAGCAGAACAGAAATCTGTTATGATGAGGCTGCCTCAATGAGCCATTTCTGAAAGGGCCAAAGAAATAACTTAATCATCCTTCTAAAGGTTTCAGAAGAGACTTTCAATTGACTTTCCCCAACATTTTATTTATTCGATTTATATACCGTCTTTTATCAAAAGATGGCAGGGCATTGTACAACATTCAGAACACATTTTACGGAGCACAATAATAAAAACTCAATAAACAGCATAATAATAAAATAATCATAATAACGCACACCCCTGCCCCAGCTTTAACAACCCGTATATTATTTAATGGCCAAAGGCCTGGGTAAAGAGGAAAGGCTAAGGGCGTGTAATAATGGTGCCAGGCGAGTCTCTCAGGGGAGAGTATTCCACAAATGGGGAGCCACTACAGAGAAGGCCCTCCCAGACCTTACGTGGAGGAGGTACACATAGAAGGGCCTCAGATGATGAATGCAGAGTCTGGGACAGTTTATATGGGGAGAGGCAGTCCTTGAGGTATTGCGGTCCTGAGGTGTTTGAGGCTTTAGAGGTCAGAACCAGCATTTTGAATTGGGTCCAGAATTGCTAATTGGCAGCCAGTGCAGTTGGGCCACAATCGGTGTAATAAACCATCTTGTCTCAGTGAGCAACCTGGCCACTGAATTCAGCACCAGCTGAAGCTTCTGAACCGTCTTCAGAGGCAGCCCTGCGTTTAACGCTTTGCAGTAATCCGATCTAGAGGTTATGGAGCCACTGGCATCTGTCGAGTAGATGATACTAATAGGTCTGAGTAATTTCTTTGACTAGGCCAACGATCTAAATAATTTTGTTTTCCTTCTTTTTTTGGTCCCAGGAAAAAGTAGCATCCTTTGCTGTCAAATGCCTCACTCGCAATAAGAGACAATACGGAATCGTCGGCGACGTTTATCACGGCTCCTCCATGCTGAAAGTGACTATAAGAAACATCACACGGCCAAGCAAGCCAGTTGTCTGCTTCCAAAGCATAATGGTCACCCCTCACAAGCTCAGGGTGAGTCTCTTCAAAGCGTGTCGACCCCTCACAGAGCATTCAATCCAAATGCTAATGCCGCTTTTTAACAAAAATGTGCTGTACTCTGCCACTTAGACCACTCTAGAAGCAGGCTGGGATTGCAAAGACTACCAGGTCGCTGCAGAAGTCGAGACGGGTTGGTTTGCTAAAAGGCCAGCAGTTCAGTTCAAGGCTAAGCACAAAAGGCTTCCTGCAGTAATGACGAACTTTGTGGAACAGTGAGTAGATGCGCATCTTCAAATGATTCACTTATGACATCTCTGCTAAGTGTATTGCAGCCAAGCATATGGTGGTGTTTACTGTGACCAAAAAGGAGATGTCCGGTTTTAATCTAAATCTTTTTTTGAAGGCCTGGGACATAGAAAGTGGGGTTTGAATACCTGCTGAAGAGGAACAGCCGTCAAAAAGCTGTTAGCTTTTCTTCACAAACTGCCACTTTTGGAGCAGAAGCCAAATCAGGCCTATGGACAATTGCTACTTATCATCCCTTTATGTCTTTCTGGAGATAAAAAATGGGAGACATTTAGCCCCAGCAAGTCTCCTAGTTGCTGTTGGTATGAAGACATTCCCTGGAAAGCTCAACCAAGTAGTTGCCATAGTTTCCATCTCAGGACAGGCAGCTATCTCTGAGTACATTGGCAAATGGCAAACAAAGAGAAGGGGTGGCAAAGATTCAGTCCCTCGCCTCTTTGGCCTGCCTTACACTTATTTCGTTTAGTGTGGTGTGCAGCAATCTGGGATAAAACCATCCTTGCCTATCAAGTCAGTCACAATCCAGAGCCTACATTTCTGGAAGATTTCTGTGGGAAAGTCCCCGTCCCCCCCACCGTTTGAAGAACAAAAACACAATCCTCAGCACCAAATGTAAATCAGGCTTGTAATTTCCAGGACCCCTGCCTGCCCACCCTGCTGCCTAAATCAACTTCAAATTTATCAACATGCCCTGAAGCCTGAATTTGCCTTGTGGTGGGTCATTTGTGATGGTTTTATGTTAGTCCTAAAGGCTGTTTGAATGAGACTGCTATAGTTGTAGTTGTTGTTTAGCTTCTTTTCACATCTAAGACAGTCTTCTATGGCCAAGATTCATCACCTCTCAGTTTTTTATTCTTAAACGACACCTAAATTTTATGTCCACTACATTCTTATTTCTGCTTATTTTGCCCGGCCATTATTACTGTTAATTATTTCTTCATATATGTACCCCCATGCATAGAATTACTGCTAATCACACCTTTTATGTTACTACAGCCAATTAAGAAATATTTTCTTTTTCTTTTTTTTAAAGAATAACTACAGTGATTCCTGGAGCTGCTTACATGATGGGCTACTCATACAAAGTTCAAAGAAATCCCTCTCAAGAGGTTACACTGGTTATAGTTCTAACTGATCCTAGAAGCTACGCTGTGATCATGAGGACACCCACTGTGAGTTACAGATGACATTATTTGAGATGTGACAGGTGTGAAAGTATTATTTCGAATGAAATTCAGGGGTGTACATGTCCACCATTTTTATGACCCTTTGTTTTTTGGATCTGGGACCATGATTAAGCGGGATAGCTGGCGGCATTTATAATGTGTCACCAGAGGTGAAATTCTTGACCATTTTAAGATGACCTCTGGTTGTTGTTCCCAGAATTGATTTTAGGAAAGCCTTGTATACTAGTCTTCCTGTGTGCACTTAGTACATATCCATTTGTCCCCAAAGTGTACATTTAAAGTTGTTCAGCTATTAACTTCTGAGATACAATGCAATACAAGTTATTGGGCCAGTATGATTTTAGTTGACCAATCATACAAAGAGGAAGGAATACTTGAGGATGAAGTGAGAAATCATTCATGTATAATGATGTTGCTGAACTGTGTGCGAACAACGTAAGGGTTCGACATGTGAACCGCCCTGAGATTTACGGATGAAAGGCGGTATACAATTTAATAAATATTAATAATAAAATAACACATCCTTGTGCCTGTTTGAAGAACAAAGAGAAAGACAACACAGCCAATTTCTAATTTGTTTTCCTATTCCTTTCCAGGTGACCATCTATGCTGAAGACTGCATGATTCCGTTTTCACTGCCTATTGGCGACTCTAACCAACCTTCAAAACTCTGGGATGTTCCATCAGTGATACTTGCTAGTCAGAATGGTCAGTAGCTAAACCATTCCCATAGCATCAAATAATAATAATAATAATAATAATAATAATAATAATAATTTTTTTTAGTGAATCAGTTTCTTTGAATGCCTCGACATATTTTTCTATACAATAATCTCAGATTATTGTGAATGCAGAAAAGAAACAGTGAAAGCTGGGGTAAAATGTACCAAGACTTCTTGCATATTCACCATAGTTCCATAATTTTAAATCCTATTTCAGAGGCTTTTACTTAAAACCCAGTCCACTGCCAGCTAATTCAAATCTATCACTTAACAAGATTTGTCCTGGGCGATGTTCAAACGATCAAAAACCAAAATCTTTCTGCTAAAATCATATACAAAATGTAGGGTTTCCGGGCAGAAATCAGCAACATTTCTGGGAAAATCCGGACGTATGGCCACCCATGTTGGCAGTGTTGTTTTTGCTGATTTTCCTGAAAAAACATCAATTTTCTTTTGCGATTTGCCAAAAAAGCTGAACAACTTTGGCCCAAAAAAGCTCTGAATTTTTGAAATATGGCAACCCTAACAAAATGCCCACACTATTCTCCAAGCTCATTATCCCCTTGGCCAATATGTTGGTTATTGATTGCTTCCATGATGTACATAATATTTAAAAAATGTTTTCCCCCCTCTCTCTTACTCATATTTATTTCTCTGTTATCAGGTGTCTGCAAAATCGATGGTCAAAAGATCTCAACCTTCACTGGACAAAACTTTGACAAAAGATTGCCTCCAGATTGTTTCATGACTTTGTTACAAGACTGTACCTGTGACAAGAAGTTTATGGTGCTGATAAAATATGAATCTAATAATGCAAACAACATCCTACTCAAATTAACCATCGCTGGCAGGTAAGTACTCTTAACCACAGTATCTTTGCACTAATCCAATCCAGTCACAGGGTGAAAGGAAAAAGTTTCAGCTTCCAAAAGAAAAAGAAGAAAGTGCATGTTTAACGGTTTGTTGTAAAATATTTTAACCCTACTCTTCTTTCAAAAGAAACCATAATAGCTTGCATCAAGATAAATCAACATTAAAGCAAAAAAACAAAAACAAATACATAATACATTGTTTTATTTCAGCCATGTAAATAAATCATACTGGGCATCTGAAAACATTCAGTGTAGGGGTTGGGTGGGCCTTCAAAGGGAGAGCTTTTCAGAAGACTGGTGTCATTACTAACCCCACTCCTTATGTGCTTCAGCTCGTGATGGAATCCAAAGCTGAATCTCACATGTTGACTTGAAGGTGCCAAGTGGCTAATTTGGGCAGTATTAACACTTCCGAAATATATGCAGTCTGTTCAAGCCTTTTATCTATTGCTCCCTTGGTTCTCTATGTTTTCCTCTTCACACTGTAGACAATTCTCTAGCTTCCCAGACAAGCTTACTTGCTTTTCAAGAATTAAAACAATGACAAATCACAGGACAGGACAGGACAGGGAGTGATATTCTAACTAAGAATCAGTAGCTAGCAGAATGCAACTTTAGTTTTAAATGAATCTGGTGAGCTTAGAATTGGGTTTAGATGAAATTAATATCTGGAAAGAAAAAAACATTAAAGGATGCACAGTAGCGGATTCAATTATTTTGTCCCTTTAATAATAGTACTTAGATAAGAGAAAAACATAATATAAACTATTTTATTGGAAGTAATTGAAACTCATTGAGAGAGAATTCATTAATTGTTTCTCTGCCCCCCCCCTTTTTTTAACAAGTGAAATTACCCTCAAGAATCGCAATGGAAAGAACATAGTAGAAATTGATGGTTCTGTAATACCAATGGCACGTCTCCCAGTCAGACATGAAGGTATGTAATTGTATTTTTACAAGTTAAGTCATCTGTTGTCTCAAGGTGGCAGGCAAAGAAAGAAAGAAAACACCAGTATAACACCAGTATGAAATAAATACTGGATGAGAGTTTATTGTTCCTGCAATTCAGGGCTAGGATGTTGTATTTACACAGATCAACATGCACAAAAAAACAGAATAATAATGTATACTCTCTCACTTTAAACTATACTGAAAAAAATAATGGAGGCATTGATGAACAGGAATTTTCAGTTGAACAGGATCAGTAGTTTAATCCGAAGAATATTTTATTTTATATGTTTACCCAATTCTCAATGAATTCATCAGATTGTCTTTTCTTTAACTTACAGAGTTTACCGTTAAATCAGACCGCAAAGGTGACGAAATTGTACTTTCTTCATTGTTTGGAATTCACGAGCTGATCTACAATGGACGTAATGTTCAGGTATTTTTCTTCTGCAGCTAATGCTTTCAAGGTTTTAAAACGATTTGCAAACAGCAAAACAAAACCTGTGCTTGCCTATCAGATCATCAAAGTACATTGCCCTCTTCAGCTAATAATGATAATGCTCATAGTCTCAGACTCCGCTACTCTTCGAATCAATAAAACATAACTGGGATGTTCCCAGTGCCTTTCTGATAAGCAGTGGCTGGAAGAACAGATGTGTGAAGTTATAATCATCAACGCTAGTTTTAAGTCTCTCCAGTCTCCAAGATAACTTTAAACTTTAAAGTGAATTATTTCACTCTAGCTATTGAATGTGTCACTAATGCAGTTATGGAATAAACACAGAGAGGGTAAAGAAATCCCCATTAGGACCCTGTGTGGTGCTGGACTGAGGCACATAGCTGTAAAGATCTAGTAGACTTGGAATTTGAAACATGCTCCCCTTTGCTGTGTATTATATTTTCACTGCTTGCTTTGGCAGGATGAGCCAACTTCTTATTCTCAACTCAATCCCAACTACTTCCCCCCTCTTTTTCTCTCTCTTCATAAAGGTAACCGTTACTCCCACTATCGGATATACCTGTGGTCTTTGTGAAGTATATGGCGGAAATGCAGAAAAATTACGAACACCAAGTGGCTACTCAGCTAAAGATCCAGAGAGCTTTGCTCAGTCCTGGCTGGTCCCCGATGAATGTGGTGGAGGTAGGTAGAGTCTGATAGTTTGTTTTAATTATGACTAAGGTAGCTAGGTCTGGGTTTGAAGGGATCATGCAGAATTTGGCCCTTCCTCCATCAGTAAGCTTTGGTGGACTTAACCTGGCTGCAGCAGTGGAGGGCAGCAACAGGCAGTTGGGTCTAGCTGCCATTTTAATTTCCCATAATGCCCCAGAGCAATGCCAGATCAGAGACAATGTGGAAATTGTAAATGCGGCTAAAACCAGCTGCACATCATTGCTCAAAGCAATAGGATAACAACAACAACAGCAACAATAAATGAGGTAGGCAACTGGGGTGGGGTGTCCACAGCTGCCCAAGGTTGCCAGTCAGATAGTCATCAAAAATGAATAGAAACTTTCAACCTTTGAATTAAATTGCTTGAATCCATATACCTGCTAAGTGACAAGCATCAAGATGGTGACTCTATAAATGTTGCTTTTCTTGTTGGCCCAGTTCATTGTTTTGTTGGACTTTATCACTGTTAAATATGGAATTATGCTGTAGAACCTCTGGCTTCTTTAGTTGTTTTTTAAAAAATCAATGTCTTAAAAGGTTTGTCCTTAATCTGTTGCAGCCTGCAAACTGAAACACTCAACTAGGAGACTTGAGAAACCAATCCGGATTGGAGAAGAAGATATGCAATGTGTTTCTACTCTACCCGTGTTGAGCTGTAAGGAGAAGTGCAGACCCACCACAACAACTCAGGTGTCTTCTAGCTTCCACTGTCTCTCAGCTGGTAAGTCCATGTAACTTCTACTGGTTTGGACTACACACTAAAATTACACCAGTCATGCTTTAATTTTGCAGAATGACATTTTGCTACCTTTCTGGATGTCCCCAGGGTTTAAAACATCTTTCCTTTAGGGGGATCAAAGAAAGGAGCAGCAAGGAGCCTGATTTTATTGTAGTTCAGAATGCTATAACAGCAAGCCTAGGCTCATGGTTTTTTGCTTCTATGAAAGATTAGGCTTTTGCTTGTAGCGTGTTTAAAGCACCTGAAACTCTCTAGCATCAGTAAGCACTGGAAATAAATTTTATTTTTCTACTTTCACGGATTGCCAAACTGGTGTATAACATATGCTTTTATATTAATAATTGGTTAAACATGGGCTTATGTTAATAAAAGTTTATTTACTATAGTCATAATAATGAAAATTGCTCATCAACGGCATCTCTAAGGAAGTTTACTCAGATATAAGTCCCACGCAGTATGTCTAGCATTGTAGCCTGTACTGGAAACATGATTTGAAATTAATTTGCCCCATATGAAGCACATTAGTGAGTGGAACTATACATGGGAGATGCAGGGGAACAATAATGCTCTCTTCCCTCCCAAGAGTTCATTGGCAGTGCCTTTTGAAAATAGCAATGCTAGAGTGAAGGTTTTTTGTTTTGAAAGTTGTGGCTGGGAGACTCCAGCCAAGCCTTCAGGTGTAGGTATAAGAAGCACCATTCGTTTGGCAAAAGTTTAATCCTTCTCACGTTTTTTTACTTCTTTCCTTTTGTTTCTAGGGGCAACCTTGCCAACTGATCTGGTTACCCTCGCTGCAAAATCAGAAGACCTGCTTTCCTCTGTTGAAGCCCACGTAACATGCAGTTGTGCTGAAGAACAATGTGAAGCATAACTTTCCTACTGAACAGATTAGAAGCCCAAAATACCGTTTACTGTGGGAGGCCAGTATGTTAATTCTAGGCAGCCACACAGAAGTTAATTGAAAAAGCACTGCTGAGCCATCTGAAGTCGAGTCATAACCCTGCAGAAGCAAAGGCAATTATGAATGAAATGGATGAGTTTCTAATAAACACTTGCATTCAGAAAAATAAAGTGGTGGTTTCTTCCTTTCATTAGTTATGCAAAAAGGTGACGTGATATGTTTGTATGATTGAATGAATGATTGGAAATTTGGGTACTGTGACTGTGTTTTAATTTTTTAATAGTAAAGAGGCAGGAGGAAATATTCTTTTCCAATTAATTTTTATTGAATTTCAATTTTTAAAAAAACCCAAATTAACATCAAGTTTAATATCAAATTGAATACATAATTTAAAAGTTGACTTCCCACCCTTCTTCCATGGCAGGAAAAGTGTTAAATGCATCAAAATAAAAGGAACAATTTCTGTCCCATCAGGAAGCATGGTACAGGACTATACTTTTTTTTATAAACATTATATGCAACCAAGAATGAAAAATTATCTTATCAGAATTCCTGGGAGTTTGTTTGCTGGAAGTAAGATTAGCACCTAAAACTGTCTGTGCCATAATTATCTGTGGGCCTGTAAGCATGTGTAATGATGCAGTTACACGTTTTGTATATTTATTCACATAAGAAATATAAATCAAAATTCCCACAACACTTAACAGGTACACACAGACCATGTTCAAAGCATGGAAGACAGAAATAGGCAAACTATCCCCAACCCCATCCCCACTAACCCCCCTGGCGTACTACCCATTATTCCACCATGCAGCACAAGACCTCTAGATAAAAATTTGGCAAGCCAAAGGCTTATATCACCTAATAGACTTTTATAAAAATAACAAACCTTTGTCAACACAAGAGATACAAGACAAACTAGAAGACACCCAAATGCCCTGGTTAACATGCCCTGGCGTACTACCCATTATTCCACCATGCAGCACAAGACCTCTAGATAAAAATTTGGCAAGCCAAAGGCTTATATCACCTAATAGACTTTTATAAAAATAACAAACCTTTGTCAACACAAGAGATACAAGACAAACTAGAAGACACCCAAATGCCCTGGTTAACACAACACCAACTACATGCCCTCTTAAACAACCCAACAGTAAAATCAGCAGCAACTCGGCCCCTGACAACCTTCAAAAACCTCCTCCTAACAACAAAGGGAAACGGTAAAGGGATGGTTTCCGCAATATACAAAATACTACTCCAAAATCCTGCAAATCCCCTAGACGCAATCAAAAAACAATGGGAGAATGACATAGGCTACGAGATTAACCCCACTCAATGGACCAGAATGTGGTCTAAACCCCCCTTTAAATCCATATCAACGAAAAGAAAAGAACCCACTCTGAAACTCACCTACAGGTGGTACCTAACACCAAGAAAACTAGTGCTAATATGCCCAGGAACCTCACCAAAATGCTGGAGAGGGTGCACCTCCACAGGCACATCCCTCCACATGTGGTGGGAGTGCCCCAAAATCCAACTATTCTGGACAACAGCCATACGAAATAACTAAGCAAGTATTAGACATCACCCCAGAATTGGCCCTACTAAACATCTTCCAAGACAACAATGCCCATTTACACCACAAAGCACTCATAACCCACCTACTTTCAGCAGCCAGAAACACCATAACCAGACACTGGAGAGACCTGTCAGGAGTAAGCATGGACCAATGGTACCAAATAGCATGGGAAACAGCCCTACTAGAAAAATTAACCAATAAACTGAAACTGACACGGGGACAGACAGAAGACGCTGCCTTTACCCCGGTATGGCTCCCCTTTATCACGCACACAGCCCAATGACAACAAGACAATGACAATAATCCACCAACAGCATATAAATCAATATGGCTAACCTGATCCAAAACACCCACCCACCCCACTCACACACAAAAACAAAGCCAATCACAAACAAACAACCACACCCTAGGCCAACCCCAACCTCTTTCACCACCAGAGGAACACAAGTGAACAGCAGAGAACCGGCACGAGTAACACTGACACCAAACCCTATATACATTAAGCAAAATAGAAACATTGCCACCCAACCCCACCCATCTCCCCCCCTCCACCCCTTTTCTTCCAAAAGAAAAAAGGAAAAAAGAAATATAAATCAATGTCAACCCTGCCAACCCTACCCTAGAAGCATTCTTATGTTTTTAAGACCACACAATGAACAATAAAAGATGTTCTCCTAATTCCACCAAAATTAAAGCACAGCATTGACATGCTACCCTGAACCAGCTAAAATGAAAAAGTACAAAAAAAAAGACGATTGCTGAGATCAGTAATACTTCCTCTTCCCTTTTGGGTGCGGAAAACCTCTTAAATATGAGAAATCAGGTGATACTACTGCAATTATTAAACCAAGCCTCATCACTTGGCACCACATTTACAAAGCACAGGTGTGAGCTTCAAAGTATCTCTAGATGCTGAATGCTGCAATCCTATCCTGACATGGTTTGGACTCCCTTCCAACTCTACAATTCTATGATTCCATGAATGGAATATGTTCCATTGACCTCAATGAGATTTACACACACATCTATAAGAACTGTGCTGCGTGACATGGTTTAGAAACCAAGTCAACAAGTTGTTAGCTTGATTGAAGTCAGTGCAGAAAACCACAGTGAGGTCTGCATTCTAGATTTTTAACAGGTTACTCTGGATCCCACCAAGATCACATATTTAATTCAGAGATACTCAGCTGCCCCAGAATACTATTCTCCAGTCTGTGGTCTGGAAGAGGGAGAATGCTGCAATCCTATCCTGACATGGTTTGGACTCCCTTCCAACTCTACAATTCTATGATTCCATGAATGGAATATGTTCCATTGACCTCAATGAGATTTACACACACATCTATAAGAACTGTGCTGCGTGACATGGTTTAGAAACCAAGTCAACAAGTTGTTAGCTTGATTGAAGTCAGTGCAGAAAACCACAGTGAGGTCTGCATTCTAGATTTTTAACAGGTTACTCTGGATCCCACCAAGATCACATATTTAATTCAGAGATACTCAGCTGCCCCAGAATACTATTCTCCAGTCTGTGGTCTGGAAGAGGGAGAATGCTGCAATCCTATCCTGACATGGTTTGGACTCCCTTCCAACTCTACAATTCTATGATTCCATGAATGGAATATGTTCCATTGACCTCAATGAGATTTACACACACATCTATAAGAACTGTGCTGCGTGACATGGTTTAGAAACCAAGTCAACAAGTTGTTAGCTTGATTGAAGTCAGTGCAGAAAACCACAGTGAGGTCTGCATTCTAGATTTTTAACAGGTTACTCTGGATCCCACCAAGATCACATATTTAATTCAGAGATACTCAGCTGCCCCAGAATACTATTCTCCAGTCTGTGGTCTGGAAGAGGGAGCAGAGTTGTATTTTTCTTCTTCTTTGCCATGCAAGCTAACCCCTACCCATAGTCAGTCTCCACAATCCAAAGACTCCTACAGATAATAATAATAATAATAATAATAATAATAATAATAATAATAATAATAATAATTTATTATTTATACCCTGCCCATCTGGCTGAGTTTCCCCAGCCACTCTGAGCGGCTCCTAATCAAGTGTTAAAAACAGTACAGCGTTACATATTAAAAACTTCCCTGAACAGGGCTGCCTTAAGATGTCTTCTGAATGTCAGGTAAAATCTTTGACATCTGATGGGAGGGCGTTCCACAGGACGGGCGTCACTACCGAGAAGGCCCTCTGTCTGGTTCCCTGTAGCCTCACTTCTCACAATGAGGGAACCGCCAGAAGGCCCTCGGCGCTGGATCTCAGTGTCCGTGCTGAACGATGGGGGTGGAGACGCTCCTTCAGATAGCAGCATAGTTGTGGAACACATTTACTCAGGCATAGTGGTGCCCGAAGCTGTTGCCCCAGATTTTCAGGCTTAGGGGGTGGGTGGGATTTGACTGACACGTTCTACATTGAAGATCATTATTTCCTTAGACTTGATTAGAGGATGGATAAGGAGAAGAGGACTTGACTCCAAAGAGAGGAAAAGGGGAGGACTACAAGTAATCAGCTAAGAAATACTCCTGCAGCAGGGGTAGAACTAATCAGTGGTGGTTTGTACAGATGCTCAGCGAAAACATGAATAAGAACTTCAGAAGAAACCTGCTGGATCAGACCAGAGGCCTGTCCAACCCAGCATCTTGTTCTGATGGTGGACAAACAGATGCCTATGGGAAACTCATAAGTGTAGGAATAGTTCCCTAAGTTCAAAATGATCTTTAATAGCACAGTATCTAGTCCCTATATCATGAAAGTGAGATGTCCTTCCAATGAGGTGAGCAAGCTGTACTGATGCTTATTGCTCTTTGTTTAATGGGAGAACAGATGCATATGCATCCTAATTTTTTACATCTATCATCTATCAATATCTATATCTATCTATCATCTATCTATCTATCATCTATCTATCTATCTATCATCTATCTATCATCTATCTATCATCTATCTATCTATCTATCTATCTATCTATCTATCTATCTATCTATCTATCATCTCTATCATCTATCTATCTATCTATCATCTATCTATCTATCTATCATCTATCTATCTATCTATCTATCTATCTATCTATCTATCTATATCTATCTATCACCTATCTATCATTTATCTATCTATCATCTATCTATCATTTATCTATCTATCATCTATCTATCTATCATCTATCTCTATCTAGCATCTGTCTATCTATCATCTATCTATCTATCTATCTATCTATCTATCTATCTATCTATATCTATCTATCATCTATCTATCATTTATCTATCTATCATCTATCTATCTATCATCTATCTCTATCTAGCATCTGTCTATCTATCATCTATCTATCTATCTATCTATCTATCTATCTATCTATCTATCTACCGGTATCTATCTATCTATCTATCTATCTATCTATCTATCTACCTACCTACCGTATTTTTCACTCTATAAGACCATAAGACGCACCTAGTTTTTAGAGGAAGAAAACAAGAAAAAAAAATATTCTGAATCCCAGAAGCCAGAACAGCAAGACGGATCTCTGCGCAGCAATCCCTCTTGCTGTTCTGGCTTCTGGGATAGCTGCGCAGCCTGCATTCGCTCCATAAGACGCACACACATTTCCCCTTATTTTTTAGGAGGGAAAAAGTGTGTCTTATAGAGCGAAAAATATCTCTATCTCATCTACTGATACACACATGAATGAGAAAACTATACTGAAATGTTTTTATAAATCACTGGGCTGTTGCTGTAGGTGGAAGGGTAACACTGCTGATCATCACTACTATTCTCAAAGGCTGGTGAGAGCATCTACGCTGGTGTCTCTCTGTGCATGATTGAGGGAGGAGAGTTCAATTTTAATAGATTTCCATTTTAGCCATTAAAGTAGAAATGGGGGACCTGTTGCCCTACATGTTTTGCTGGTCTCCAGCTCCCAGCAGCCCCATCCAGAACGGTCAACGATGTGAGATGATGGCAGTTGCAAATCAGCAACATCTGGATGGCCACAGGTCTCCATTGCTGCATCACTGGATAGTCCCACTAGGCCAAATTAAAGTGCCAAACCTATTCATCGTGTGTAAAAGATGGAAAGACAAGCTTATTGTTAATAAACAATGTAAATAAAGACCGTACTGAGTCAAAACCACCTTTCTTTGTTATTCCTCTTATCAGCCTCTGATGTTGAGATAAGCTCTCCATATGTGCTATACCTGAAAGAGCATTTCTACCCCCATCATTCAGCATGGACAGCATGGACATCCAGCTCCAAGGCCTTTCTGGCAGTTCCGTCACTGTGAAAAGTGATGTTCCAGGGAACCAGGCAGAGGGCCTTCTTGGTAGTGGCGCTCTCCCTGCAGAACGCCCTCCTAGCAGATGTCAAGGAGACAAATAACTATAGAACTTTAAAAGACACTTGAAGGCAGCCCTGTATAGGGAAGTTTTTAATGTTTATGTTTTTATTATGCTTTTATGTTTTTGGAAGCTGCCCAAAGTGGCTAGGGCAACCCAGTCAGATGAGTGGGGTACAAATAATAAATTTATTATAATCATTATATTTTTAAAGTCCATACATATTGGACCTATGTTTCTGTGGTGGGAGGGCTTTTTCCCCTATTGGAAGCAACTATTTGTCTCACTACTGTGATAAGAAAGAAGACCATTTTTTATGCTTGACATTTGGATTGATATCGTTTTCCATTGACAGTAGGACAAAAGGACTTACATGGAATCAGGTACAAGACATTGTCCCATTATGGCAGATGACAGTCAGTAAAAAAAAAAAAAAAAAAACCAGGTCCAGATATATTTACCGTATTTTTCGCTCCATAAGATGCACTTTTTCCCTCCTAAAAAGTAAGGTGTGTTTTATGTAGCAAATGCAGGCGGGAGGCTCTGCTCAGCGCTGCCTTCAAAGAGCTGCGTGGAGCGTGTGTGCGGCTCTTGGGGGCTTTCACCCGAGGAGGGAGAAGGGCAGCCCGTCAGTCCCTTCTCCCTCCTTGGGGAAAAGCCCCCAAGAGGCTAGGCGCGGCTCTTTAAAGAGCGCACGGCTCTTGCTGGCTTTTCTGGGAGGTGGGAGAAGGGACAGAGGGCAGTCCCTCAGTCCCTTCCCCCACCTCTCAGAAAAGCCCCCAAGAGCTGCGCTCCCTTTAAAGAGCCACATGGAGCGTGTTTGCAGCTCTTAGGGGCTTTTCCCCAAGGAGGGAGAAGGGCAGCCAGTCATGGGCTGCCCTTTTCCCTCCTCAGGGAAAAGCCTGCAAGCGCCACACACACGCTCCACGCGACTCGTGAAAGGGAGTGCTGAGCAGAGCCTGGGATGCATACAGGCTCTGCTCAGCACTCCCTTAAAAGAGCTGTGTGGAGCGTGTTTGCGGTTCTTGGGGGCGTTTCCCCGAGGAGGGAGAAGGGACTGACGGGCTGCCCTTCTCTTTCCTCGGGGGAAAGCCCCCCCCCCCCCATGCTCCACACAGCTCATGAAAGGGAGCGCTGAGCAGAGCGTGGGATGCATACAGGCTCTGCTCAGTGCTCCCTTTAAAGATTTTTTTCTCTCTTGCATTCCCCCTCTAAAAACTAGGTGCGTCTTATGGTCAGGTGTGTCTTATGGAGCAGGAAAATACAGTAAGCAATCAATACACCACACATGGAGGACTGTGCCTTTAAGCTTACATCCTCTCCAGCATAAAGGCTAGAGAATATAGTTAGCTCTTGAGGAAGTTGTGGAGACTGAGGATTGCTACTTTCCCACAGATCCCTAAGTCTCCTCCTCCGGTTCCTTCCCAAGCAATCTGAAGCGCCATCATTTTGCCTGTCTTTGCTCTGCCCTTTTCATACATCTTCTGGTTCTGGGAGACCGGAGAAGAGCGGAGCTGCTCACAGCAGGAGGAGGAACCCCTTGGCTACCTCTGCAGCCTGCCTAATCTCTGCCTCTTAGCTCCTCTCCAGCCTCTTCCTGCTCATTGAAGTCCTGTTACCACTTCAGCTTCCAACACCTCCTCCTCCCAGTCTGCTCCCTCTTCTCCCTCTGACCACTCATTGTCATCCCACCCTGGCTCTGAACAGGGGCGAAGGAAGGCGCTGTCATACCTGGGGCGGGCGTCACTACATAGGGTGTGTGTGTGGCGTTGCTACATACGACGCATGCGCCATACGTAGTGACGCCACACATGCGCTGTATAGCGGTTTGCCGCAGGCGCCGCTCCAGCACCATACAGACGGTGCCGGGATCCCCCCAGAGCTGCTACAGCTGCAAATGGAGGATCCTCCAAAGGCGGCTGCGGTGGCGCAATGGCTGCTCGTGCCCCTGCGAGCCCCTGTGGGATGACTTCTTGTCACCCCCGCAGTCATGGAACCCGGGGCATACAGCTCCCCACACCCCCTGTTGTGACACCACTGGCTCTGAGTCTTCTTCACTTGGGGGTTCCCCAGCTGGTACCTCCCAACACTATTCTGCCAGACCATGACAGTTAAGTAACAAAGGTCCTGCTGTCATGGATGAGCCAATGATACGGCAGGGTGTTGGGCTTCCTCAGCAACACAAGTAGCATCTTGATAGCAGCAGTCCAGTAAAACATCTCTCTCCCCCCCCCCCCTTCATTAAAATACACATGCCTTGGTAACTTAAAAAAAAAAGTATTATGAGGTGCTTTGAGCACAATTTCTTTTTGGGTGGAAAAGCAGGATACAAATTAAATGACTGGCCCCTGAACATGTGAACCGACTGTTTGATGTGACATGAACATACAGCTGGGATAGCTCAGTCAGTAGAGCATGAGACTCTTAATCTCAAGGTTATGAGTTCAAGTCCCATGTTGGGCAAAAGATTCCTGCATTGCAGGGAGTTGGACTAGATGACACTTGCGGTCCCTTCCAACTCTACAGTTCTATGATTTCAGTTGATCTGTGGTGGTCATTCAAAGCAGCAAGACACCACATGAAACTTTGAATGTTAAGATGATGCAGGATAGAAAATAATCTGGCACTAATAAATTAATGGAAAGACGTATGAAAATATGTGAACCGTATGAACAAGGTTGAAATTTTGACAAATAGCAGGTTAAAATTAAAGATCCATATATTTGAAAGTAAAGCTCAAAATTGGAAACATAAACTTCTGAAGATTACAAAATAAGACTTGAAAGAAGGCGAAGTACTGCTGAATATAATTTTATAAATGGGAACGCAGGAAAGGGGGATGTGAGGAAGCTCTTGTTTCTTTTCTTTTCTTTCTTTTTCTTTCTTCTATGTTGGTGATGGTGTTTTATGTGTTGGCTGATGTATTGTTTAAAATCTTCAATAAATATTTTATATATATAAAAAAAGACACCACATGAAACTGCCAGCACGAAGGAATAAGCAAGAATATATGAGGCAGCCCCAGTACATGACAGAATCCTGGGAAGTGGCCAAAGTAAAGAGATTGAAGGCTAAACTGAAAGTTCTTTGTGGAGAACTTTGGGTCCAAATTGTGTGTATGTGTGTGTCAAAAGTTGTTGCCTCAGCGCACCTCCACCCCAACTGCTGCCTGTTTCACATTAGGAAGCGTTCTTCTGCCACCAGTGGTGCTCCCCCTGGTGGATGACAGACACAGTTTGTGTTTCGCATGGGAAGCTGCTTTGCACCAAGTCAGACCATGGGTCCATCCAGCTTACTATTGTCTACACTGGTTTCTAATGTTGTATTATTTTGGGAGGTCATAAAGCTACCAATACTTCTGTGAAATGTCAGAATGGGGGTATAAAATCAACACACCAAATAAGGATGTGTGCAGACAAGGGATCATTGACGTATCGGAATATTCGATCCAGTTCACATTGAAAGGTGAACCTGCCTAATTTGCACTTTCCATAACAATACAGTGGTACCTCAGGTTAAGAACTTAATTCGTTCTGGAGGTCCATTCTTAACCTGAAACTGTTCTTAACCTGAAGCACCACTTTAGCTAATGGGGCCTCCCACTGCCGCCACGCCGCAGGAGCACGATTTCGGTTCTCATCCTGAAGCAAAGTGCTTAACCTGAGGTACTATTTCTGGGTGAGCAGAGTCTGTAACCTGAAGCGTCTGTAACCTGAAGCGTCTGTAACCTGAGGTACCACTGTACAAGGACCAAAACACTGTTGGAGGAACTGGACAAGGAGGAAGAGGTTAATTTCCTTCATGAGTGCAAATCATCCTATGTATGAGATAAGACAACAGGCCAAAGGTCAGCCAAGACAGCTGCTATGATGATGGCCCAGTGCCATCTATCTAAGTGACTGAGACAGGCCAGCTCATTAGTCAGTCAGTGAGTCTGTCTGTGTGCCAGGGTCAGTCTTGAGAAGTGAGTCGGAGTCTGTGTAAAATCTAGAATTTCTGGAACAACAGAGATACTTTTTGTTTGTATATATCTGTATCTGCATCTGCAAAGTCTACCAGTTGTATGTACAGTGGTACCCCGCAAGACGAATGCCTCGCAAGACGGAAAACCCGCAAGACGAAAGGGTTTTCTGTTTCGGAGGCGCTTCGCAAGACGAATTTCCCTATGGGCTTGCTTCGCAAGACGAAAGCCCATAGGGAAATCTCCGGGGACCTGTTTTAAATTGCTGGCGGTCGGGAGCAAAGACTTTCGCCCACAGCCGGCCTTCAGAAGAGGTCCTGGACCTCTTCTGAAGGCTGGCGGGGGGCAAAAGTCTTTGCTCCCCCCCGCCTGCCTTCCCGGGACAGCGGAGACTTCTCCGCTGCCCCGGGCGATCTTAAAATGCTGGCGGGCGGGAGCGAACGCTTCGCTCCCGACCCCCAGCATTTTAAAATCTTTGGGCGAGTGCCTGCAAGCCTCGCGCGCCCGGCAGGAGGTCCCGCCGGGTGCGCGAGGCTTGGGGCGGCAGCCTGTCACCCGAAGCACGGGGAGCCCTCCGGAGGGCTTCCCCTGCTTCGGGCGAGTGTCCGCAAGCCTCGCGCACCCGGCAGGAGGTCCCGCCGGGTGCGCGAGGCTTGGGGCGGCAGCCTGTCACCCGAAGCACGGGGAGCCCTCCGGAGGGCTTCCCCTGCTTCGGGCGAGTGCCTGCAAGCCTCGCGCACCCGGCAGGAGGTCCCGCCGGGTGCGCGAGGCTTGGGGCGGCAGCCTGTCACCCGAAGCACGGGGAGCCCTTCGGAGAGCTCCCCTTGCTTTGGGCGAGTGCCTGCAAGCCTCGCGCGCCCGGCAGGAGGTCCCGCCGGGTGCGCGAGGCTTGGGGCGGCAGCCTGTCACCCGAAGCACGGGGAGCCCTTCGGAGGGCTTCCCCTGCTTCGGGCGAGTGTCTGCAAGCCTCGCGCACCCGGCAGGAGGTCCCGCCGGGTGCGCGAGGCTTGGGGCGGCAGCCTGTCACCCGAAGCACGGGGAGCCCTCCGGAGGGCTTCCCCTGCTTCAGGCGAGTGCCTGCAAGCCTCGCGCACCCGGCAGGAGGTCCCGCCGGGTGCGCGAGGCTTGGGGCGGCAGCCTGTCACCCGAAGCACGGGGAGCCCTCCGGAGGGCTTCCCCTGCTTCGGGCGAGTGTCCGCAAGCCTCGCGCACCCGGCAGGAGGTCCCGCCGGGTGCGCGAGGCTTGGGGCGGCAGCCTGCCACCCGAAGCACGGGGAGCCCTCCGGAGGGCTTCCCCTGCTTCGGGCGAGTGCCTGCAAGCCTCGCGCACCCGGCAGGAGGTCCCGCCGGGTGCGCGAGGCTTGGGGCGGCAGCCTGTCACCCGAAGCACGGGGAGCCCTCCGGAGGGCTTCCCCTGCTTCGGGCGAGTGCCTGCAAGCCTCGCGCACCCGGCAGGAGGTCCCGCCGGGTGCGCGAGGCTTGGGGCGGCAGCCTGTCACCCGAAGCACGGGGAGCCCTCCGGAGGGCTTCCCCTGCTTCGGGCGAGTGTCCGCAAGCCTCGCGCACCCGGCAGGAGGTCCCGCCGGGTGCGCGAGGCTTGGGGCGGCAGCCTGCCACCCGAAGCACGGGGAGCCCTCCGGAGGGCTTCCCCTGCTTCGGGCGAGTGTCTGCAAGCCTCGCGCACCCGGCAGGAGGTCCCGCCGGGTGCGCGAGGCTTGGGGCGGCAGCCTGTCGCCCGAAGCACGGGGAGCCCTTCGGAGAGCTCCCCTTGCTTTGGGCGAGAAGTCTCTGCTGCCCCGGGCGATCTTAAAATGTTGGCGGGCGGGAGCGAAGCGTTCGCTCCCGCCCCCCAGCATTTTAAAATCTCCCCGGGACAGCAGAGACTTCGCTCCCGCCCGCCAGCATTTTAAAATCGCCCGGGACAGCAGGGGCTTTTAAAATGCTGGCGGTCGGCAGCAAAGCCCTCCTGTCCCCGGAGCTTGCGGGGCGGGAGGTGGGAAGAAGGGCTTTTTTTCCCACCGCCAGCCTTCAGAACAGCCTTCTGAAGGCTGGCAGTGGGAAAAAAGCCCTTGTCCCCCCCCCCCCCCAGCCTTCAGAAGAGGTCGGGGAACAGACTGTCCCCGGACCTGGTCTGAAGGTGGTTTCCCTAGGAACGCATTAATTGATTTTCAATGCATTCCTATGGGAAACCGTGCATCGCAAGACGAAAAACTCGCAAGAAGAAAAAACTTGCGGAACGAATTAATTTCGTCTTGCGAGGCACCACTGTATATATCAGTGTCCGGAATACAAAAATTGCATTATACTGTACAGTGATACCTCGGGTTAAGTACTTAATTTGTTCCAGAGGTCCGTTCTTAACCTGAAACTGTTCTTAACCTGAAGCACCACTTTAGCTAGTGGGGCTTCCTGCTGCTGCCGCGCCACCGGAGCACAATTTATGTTCTCATAAGCAAAGTTCTTAATCCGAGATACTATTTCTGGGTTAGCGGAGTCTGTAACCTGAAGCGTATGTAACCTGAAGCATATGTAACCCGAGGTTCCACTGTATTAGGGGAAACTGCTCTGCAAAAAAAGGGAGAAGTGTTTAAGGCAAAATCTCATAAAAACACGTGTAGAAATGGACACTAAAATGCTGGTGAACTTTGATGATGCTTTTACAAAATCACCAACTGGTGTGGAAATGTGGAGAAATGAATTTAAGATTGGGAAAATGAAAAATCGAGGAAAACTGAAACTGATAGGGGAATGCGGGATTTCAAAGGATAGTTGTGTTTTAGTTTGCATATTGTTTTGCAGAGTGTGAATTAGGTAATCCACCTTTCCATGGGGATGAAATTGGCTATCTGACGTTCAGAAGACATCTGAAGGTAGCCCTGTTTAGGGAAGTTTTTAATGACTGATATATTAATGTATTCTTAATCTTTTGTTGGAAGCCACCCAGAGTGGCTGGGGAAACCCAGCCAGATGGGAGGGGAATGAATGAATGAATCTCCCTCATCCCTAACTGAATTGCAAGTGTGGGCAAAATGATTCATTGCTCCACAAGTGATCTTCACATATGTTTTAGGCTGCAGTCCACATGTTCCCCATGACTTAAGGGACTTTACAGAGCACAACATTATCTGCAGTCCTGCTAGGACAGAAGGGGCATTTGTAAGAACACTGCTGGGCCAGATCAGGCACCCAATGACAGTACGACGAGTTAAACTACATAGGAGTACACTTCGGCTGTGAGACCAAATTGTCCCAGGACAGCCACATCTCAATATGCATCTTTCACACCCCTACTGTTCACTCCGTTGCTCTGTCTTGAGAAAGGGCAATCTGTGTTGTGTACATACTGGGTGAGAAACCTGTAAACCTCCAGGTGCTTTTGGACATTCATTCCTTACCTGTGGCTGTGATGGCTGTGGCTGGTAGGAACTAAAGTTCAGTGACATTGGTTGAGCCATAGATGCACAACCCCTGCTTGAGTATGTTCACAAAAAGGCCTTTAAAAACAGTATTTTATTTAGAACTATCGGAAGGCATGGCTATATGATAGGTTATGACATACCCCTCAACTGTCCTGATTTGAGCTGGAATTACAGAAGCTATCCCGGCTTCTGATTGGCTCCTGAGATGTTGGCCCATTTTGCCTCCCACAAGAGTATGGCCCCAAAAGATGTCCCTTTGGGGAGGCGCACTCTCTCACAAGTCACCTGGCTCACTCAAGAGTGCAGCTCCCAAACCATGCACCCCAACTTTCCTCTGAGGCATGTTGGAGGGTATGTTGTGAACATCAGGCCTCTTTCAGACCTGTGGCCCTGATTTGGATGCCTCTCTCACCCATAGTGGCTGCTATATCTTATATAAAAACAGAAGGAGACAGGGTGAGGGGCTCATAAGACAGAAAGAGACAACCATACTTGCAACGGCAATGCAATATAATCTTGGGGGACTTTTCAACAAGGCTCCAACAGCTTGTACCAGGGCTGGGGGACCTCAGGTCTGGTGGCCAACAGCAGTCCTCTTGGCCTCTCAGCCCAACCCATGGGATTCCCCTCAAGCCACCCTCATTTCCCCAGACCACACATTCACGGTTCCTGCTCTGTGCCTACCTTGAGTTCTTTTACTTGGCTGGAATGTGTTCATGAAGTATAATACAGTGGTGCCCCGCAAGACGAATGCCTCGCAAGACGGAAAACCCGCTAGACGAAAGGGTTTTCCGTTTTTGAGTTGCTTCGCAAGACGATTTTCCCTATGGGCTTGCTTCGTAAGACGAAACGTCTTGCTAGTCTTGCTATTTTTTTCCGCTCCCCCCCCCCTTTTTCTAAGCCGCTAAGCCACTAATAGCCTTTTAGCCGCTAAGCCGCTAAGCCTTTAATAGCCGCTAAGCCGCTAAACCGCTAATAGCGCTAATCCGCTTAGCCGCTAATAGGGTTGCTTCAGGCAAAAAGAGGTCCCCTACTTCCAAGGAAGCTACAGGAATGGATGGGAAAGAAGACCCTCCAAGCTTAGCTGTTGCTGATGTTGCTGATGCAACGTAGCAGGACGTGAAAGATCTGGACAAGCTGCAACATATGCAGAGGAGGGCGACCAAGATTATCAAGGGTCTGGAAACCACGACCTATGATGAACAGTTGAGGGAGTTAGGTATTTTCAGCCTGGAGAAGAGGAGACTGAGAGGAGCTATGACAGCCATCTTCAAATATCTAAAAGGCTGTCACATGGAGGATGGAGCAAGCTTGTTTAATAATAATAATAATAATAATAATAATAATAATAATAATAATAATAATTTATTTATACCTTGTCCATCTGGCTGGGCTTCCCCAGCCACTCTGGGTGGCTTCCAGCTGAATATTAAAATACAGTAATACATCAAACATTAAAAGCTTCCCTAAACAGGGCTGCCTTCAGATGTCTTCTAAAAGCTTGGTAGTTGTTTTTCTATTTGACATCTGATAGGAAGGCATTCCACAGGGCGGGCGCCACTACCGAGAAGGCCTTCTGCCTGGTTCCCTGTAACTTGGCTTCTCGCAGTGAGGGAACTGCCAGAAGGCCCTCAATGCTGGACCTCAGTGTCCAGGTAGAACTACGGGGGTGGAGACGCTCCTTCAGATATACTGGACCGAGGCCATTTAGGGCTTTAAAGATCAGCACCAACACTTTGAATTGTGCTTGGAAAAGTACTGGGAGCCAGTGTAAGTCTTTCAAGACTGGTGTTATGTGGTCTCGGCGGCCGCTTCCAGTCACCAGTCTAGACGCCGTATTCTGGATTAGTTTCTGGGTCACCTTCAAAGGTAGCCCCACGTAGAGCACATTGCAGTAGTCCAAGCGGGAGATAACCAGAGCATGCACAGAGCATGCTTACTCCTGCTCTGGAGGCTAGGACCCAAACCAATGGATTCAAGTTACAAGAATGTTGATTCCGACTAAACATCAGAAAGAACTTTCTGAGGGTAAGAGCAGTTCCACAGTGGAGGCTGTGGATTCTCCTTCATTAGAGGTTTTTAAGCAGAGCTTGGATGGCCGTAGCTGAGATTTCTGCATTGCAAGGCACTGGAAAAGATGGCACTCAGGGTCCCTTCCAACTCTTCAGTTTTATGAGGCAGTTTACATAGACCAATGAAGCCATGCACGTAAGCCGGGCTGTCTTTCAGATAGTTTTATATGATTGCTGATGTCTCTGTCCTGCAGTGAAAGAACACAGATAAGAGCTTGGGCCATGTGTGTCAGGTCAAAATGACCGTGCCAACCTTATGTCTAAATACAAATGTTTCGAAACCTTCCAGCTCATCATGGCCATCCACAATTCTCCTTCTGGAGTAAACATTTCTATATATATATTCTTAAATAATCATGTATCCTAAGTTTGCCATTTTTTTTAAAAAAAAGCAATTAAATCTCCATCATATATACTCTTAGCAAATTCAGGAAGCTGAGCCAAGACAGCGATGTAGCTAAAATTGAGAAATAAGAGAAGGTATCAACGTGTGGGAGGAAGGGGTGGTCCCAAAGTTTGCAGAAGTACAGATAAAAACATATTTAGGAAAGACAGAAAAGGCCTAAGGGGCAAGGAGGAGGAAACATCCCAAAATAGCCCAGTGAGAATTCTCCAAATTTTGCACTGCACTTCACCAACCCAATAATGAGTACAAAAATTCATATACTGGGGGAATGTGAGCATAAAAATCCATATATTAGTGAGATATTACACACACAGAGAGACACACACACACGTATATATCCTGAAGGGAATCCGCTTGCAATAAATGGGTACAAAAATGTTTACTATGAGAAATTTGCACAAAAATGCTGATTTTTCATGAAGATAGAAAATGTTGCAGAAATGTGGAGGCCTGAATTTAAGTTTGGAAAAATGAGAAACCGACAGCACCAAAACTGAAAGATCTGCCCTGCCTTACTGGTGGAATGAATGGGAGAACAACCTTTAGTATGCCAAAAGGAACCATAACTTGCTGGCTGGCTCAGATCATGAGCAGCAGCACTTCACAATTTTGTTGAAGTTGCCCCTGTTTCCTGCCCTCCTCCACCCTGCGCTTGCATCGCAGCAGTGAATAGTTTGAGGGGGCGCATCAATATTTTTCATTCTCTTTATAAAGCAAAAAAAGCCAATATGGTTGCCAACAGAATGTTTGAGCAACTTGAGTAACTAAGTTGATAACTCAGTAACTCCTCCCCCAGCACCAGATGCCTGTTAATCATTCTTTGTGTATAAAAGCTGGTGTTGTTCCCTGACATTTTCATTCACCTTGAACATGAGGGGGGTCGTTTTTGTGCTGCTCATCACTCTTGTGGGTAAGCTCCCTACTCCCTCTGCCACTAGGTAGGGATGGTGATCTCTGGGGGGGGGGGGGGCAAGGTGGAATTGGAAGTCTCACCTCACCCTATCCCAAGTGAAATCTCTATCTATCATCTATCTATCATAGATTATCTATCTGTCATATTAAATTACAATTCTTTCCACTTACAAATGTATTTCTTCCCCACACAGGGAGCCAGAAAAATGATATCGGTAAGTCAAGCTCTCATTATTAACATGCTATCTTTTTGGTAGTTACTGGCTAAAGCGTAGAAAGGTTCTCTGTGGATTTGTGTTACAGTACTTTACATTTTGCCATTCCGCCCCCGCCCCCCGCCAAAGGGCACGACACACCACAAGGGACCATGTAAGGGTTGTTTTCATTTTTGTGGCGTGGAGGGGGAGTGAGAAGGATAAATTTCTGGGAGGGTCAAGATTCACAGCACGAGTTATAGGCCTGCTCTTAGATACTGTATGTCCAAGCTGTATAGCCTATTAGTTACTAGTGTGTAAGCCTATTGAACTCAGTAGGACACACTTCCAGGTAAACATGTATAGGACTGAATTGTGCAAGGATTTTTTTAAATTATTTTTTTTGCATTCAGCTATGTTTAGGAAGGGACGCGGGTGGCGCTGTGGGTTAAAGCCTCAGCGCCTAGGACTTGCCGATCGAAAGGTCGGCGGTTCGAATCCCTGCAGTGGGGTGCGCTCCCATCGTTCGGTCCCAGCGCCTGCCAACCTAGCAGTTCGAAAGCACCCTCGGGTGCAAGTAGATAAATAGGGACCGCTTATTAGCGGGAAGGTAAACGGCGTTCCGTGTGCTGCGCTGGCTCGCCACATGCAGCTTTGTCACGCTGGCCACGTGACCCGGAAGTGTCTGTGGACAGCGCTGGCTCCCGGCCTCTAGAGTGAGATGAGCGCACAACCCTAGAGTCTGTCAAGACTGGCCCGTATGGGCAGGGGTACCTTTACCTTATGTTTAGGAATCACAGAAATTGTTATTTACATGTAAACCTGCTTTTGAGAGACACCTGTTGGTTTCAAGCTAAATTCATCATCCTAACATATACTAGAAATATTATAATTCATTCACATATTTTGCATAGTTTATTTTGTATAATTTATAGTACTTTGGGAATGTGCTCAATTCCCAAGCACCACAGATATTAGTGTTATTGTTGTGTTCTTATTTGTGTAGGGTGCTATAGGTACTCAGAATTATCTCTCCCCCTCCTTTTTAACAGAACCTGGTTTTAGCAATCTCAAATCCTACCTTTACAACTATACCGGACTCATTCAGATTGGATTGGAAGATGGGGATTTAGAAAAATCTGTCTTAAAACTGTCTTGCCAAGTAAAGATCAGCAGAGTGTCCCAGGAAGACCACATTCTTAAGGTAGATTATGATAACAATTTTTAATTTTAGTGACTAAACATACCTGCCAAGCTCTTTCTTTCTTCACCCGGAATCGTGTGGCTTTGGTTGGCTGGCATCCATCTGTCTCAGGGAGTGTGCTTTCAGGGGTGAAGTAAAACCGTCGTAGACTTACAGAGCCTGCTGTGGCTGTAGAAACCAATACAGGAGAGACTGGTTTTTTAGATAGCTGGTTTGATGTTGTTGTTTAGTCGTGTCCGACTCTTCGTGACCCCATGGACCAGAGCACGCCAGGCACTCCTGTCTTCCACTGCCTCCCGCAGTTTGGTCAAACTCATGCTGGTAGCTTCGAGAACACTGTCCAACCATCTTGTCCTCTGTCGTCCCCTTCTCCTTGTGCCCTCCATCTTTCCCAACATCAGGGTCTTTTCCAGGGAGTCTTCTCTTCTTATGAGGTGACCAAAGTATTGGTTTTATAGGAGACCATTTTAAGTGGAGAAGCGGTGGGCAGCTTAAGCATGGAAGCAAGTGTCTAGAATCTCATGAGAAGCAGGCAGAAACAGGTTGAAGGATCCCCACCCAAAGCTCTTTTCTTTAGAACAAAAATGCCATTGATGCTTTTGTTATGCGTATTGGTATGTAAGGTGATATCAACACTTGAGGCTATTGATTTCAGTGGTTCCACTCTGAAGATGACTAACATTAGATATCACCTAATACTTTTGGGTTAACTCTTTCAGCCAAAATATACAGATGTTATCAATACATTTTCATCCGTGAAGGAACTGAAGGAGAATGGCTTATTACAACTCGCACAGAAACAAAACATGGCTAGACTAGTGAGGTCCGTTTCCTCAGAATAGCTCAGAAAGACATAAGCATCAGTGTAGCTACGTGGGATCTTCTAGGAGATTTCTACTAAGCTAGTGAAGAAGATGTGGACCAGCCTACCAATGCCTGCAACTCCTAAAGAATTAGATGGCCAAACTTGAACACAAATACAGAAGTTTGGTAGCTTAACACAATTTTTTATATTGGGGTGGACAGTTGAGTTGTACGTCTGGGAAACTGATAAAAGGGGGGGGGGAGTGGACATGACAGTAACCTCATCAAATGCTTTAGAAATGTAGGAGCTGTTTGTCATTCTGATAGGCCTTGTAAAATTGAACAGAGCTTGTGAGGGTAAGCCTCCATTAAGAGAGGGGGTGGAATGAACAACCAGAAACAGATAAGGGGGAGGGTGTGTGAAAGGCAGCAGAAGAGAATAAGTTGCAAGGTTAACCAAAACGGAGGACTCTTGTACCAGAGCACAATGAAGTGTTTGCCAGCATACAACAATTTCCAGCATTGTGTCATAACACAAGGAACAGCGCTGAGGTCATGATGAACCCTACTCAGCATACTATTCTGGTCCCAGCTAGAAGGAAGAAATAAGGTTACTCAGGCATGTTTTCCATAGTTACTTGGGAGTAAGGGTCCACTCGGGAGATACATGTTCTCAGTTTTGGTGCCACATTCAAATTTAGGTAAATCTTTCTCTCCTCCTTATATGACTCTTCTGTTGCTTGCATGTAAATATTTTAATTTGGTTCAAATCTTCACTCCTCTGGTGCTTTTGCTCTTAGGTCCTTTCTCCACAAGTGGAAGAATACAATGGAAGATGGCCCAGAGATCCAACCTTCAAAACACCCACTCTCACTCAGAAGCTGGATCTATGTTTTCCTGAACCATTTAAGTTTGAATATAGAAGAGGTTGCATCGGAAATATTTATGCCCTTAAAAATGTCTCAATCGAGTGCATAAATATAATAAGGGGCATCCTGAACTTGCTGCAGATATCTGTAAATGAGATGGAGAGTGTGTACGAGCTGCAGGAGGTATGGCATTTTCTTGGTCTTTTCAGATTCTAAAATGACTCGTTTTAAGAACAAACATTAGAGTATTAGAATCATGTGTTGTTGTTTTTACATGGGAACTTTCTGAAAGTGTCCCCCAGGGCTTGTTCCTGTGAACCACTTAATTGCTTTCTAATCACTTGATTACTTAGCAATTAATGACTTGCATCTGAACAGAAGTGAGCTAACTCCGTTTCGAGCATTGTGTCCGAAATTATGAGTGGTGCTGCAAAAGCTCTTTCTGTCGTGTTTGATTTATCGTGGCTTATTCATACATTAATGGGACGCGGGTGGCGCTGTGGGTAAAACCTCAGCGCCTAGGACTTGCCGATCGCGTGGTCAGCGGTTCAAATCCCCGTGGCGGGGTGCGCTCCCGTCATTCGGTCCCAGCGCCTGCCAACCTAGCAGTTCGAAAGCACCAGTGGGAAGGTAAACGGCGTTCCGTGTGCTGCGCTGGCTCGCCAGATACAGCTTGTCACGCTGGCCACATGACCCGGAAGTGTCTGCGGACAGCGCTGGCTCCCGGCCTATAGAGTGAGATGAGCGCACATCCCTAGAGTCTGGCAAGACTGGCCCGAACGGGCAGGGGTACCTTTACCTTTATTCATACATTAAATGTGATACTGTAATGATCTAGTGATGAACATGAATCAGCATGCAGAACTATAGGGTTGGAAGAGATGTAAAGGACATCCTGCCAAACTTCCTAGGCCAGCCTTCCTTTATCTGGTATAATTCAGATGTTTTGGAGAACTGCCGTTAGCTGCAACCAGCATGGCCAGTGATCAGGGATGATGGGAGTTGTAGTCCAAAATGTCCTTAACCATCCCTATTACAATCTGTCATGCCAACTAAATCAGAGAGTGCCAAAAGTAATGTGCTACTCCAAACATTTTCTAAATTAAAGAACTTCATTGTCTGAGTAGTGCAAAACATCTGTGTAGCTTGTGATGTGAGATTATTGCATCACATGCAAATATTGATCAAGAAGCCACAATACACCTCAGGTTTCCAGCTATATAGAAGCAGTGAGATAAACATATATGTAGTGATCACATATGATGAGTGGCTTTCACATTGACCAATGAACTTTCAGACCTTGAAGATGAAAACAAAACCTTCCTAGAGATCTACATATGGGGAGGGGGGAGAATTCAACATAGGTTTCTCACCTGAATTACGCCTTGTCCACAATGATCTCATTGAAGATAAATTGATTTCAAATGATAACTTTCTCCAGATTGGGAACAATATCACCCCCCCCCCCAAGTTGCACCCATCTCTGGTACCTCAAGAGAACCATGGGTGAAGAAGAACATCAAAAATGAAATAAATTCCTTCCCACTCAGCCTATCTAAATATCTATTGCCCTGCATTGCCCATGCTTACTTATTCCCATCTTGAAAACATATGACTTTACTCACTTCACTCTGATGAGCTTAGTGTGCCTTGTTCATTCCTGATTTCTCCTTTTAACAAACTGTAACCTGAATTATGTGGGTTAATAGGAAGTGAGGGAGACAGTTATGTAGGGCACTGCATTGCTGTGGTGCACGAGACTTTCTGATGTTCCTAGGACCTAAGATTTTGTGATTTCATTGTTGTCCATTACTCTTTGCAGGATGGAGTTGGAGGAACTTGCCTCACCAAGTACATTGTCCAGGAGGACAAGGCCAATAATGTAAGCACCATTTCCCAAACCAAAGACCTCAGCAACTGCACAAACAAAGTTGTGAAGAACATTGGAATGGCCTATGTCCGGCCTTGTCCTACATGTCCTTTGGTAAGGAGCCTTAACAGCAGCCATTGATGTAAATATTCACAACGTAGGTTGCTTCAAATAGTATAAAACCAAGTTAATTTTAAAAGAACTTGATATAAGCAGTTTATTTGTCCTTCTTAGAACATCACAAACACAAGAGGGGCTGTGGCCTTCAACTACCGACTAAAATACATGGATACCGGAGCCCTGATCACACACGTTGACTCCCGGCAGGTGTATACTATCTCCCCATTCAATGAAGTTGGTAGTACTGCTGTTATGAATGCAAGGTATGTCTGACACGGTGGTATAATCAGAGCAAGGGACAAGCATGTCACCAGAATTGTGGATTGGTTTGCACATGCATTCACATCACTCTATTGGCACATGATTAGGCTGTGCTTGCTGACTGGTAGCTGAGAATGGGAAACCCTTCAAAAGCGTTGTGTCTAAGGTGATGTCAGGGGAGATGCAAGTGTTTGGAGTGTTTGATCTGTGATGGCTGCAGCATCACATGAAAATATCACTTCATTCTGTGGTCAACAAGTGATGACAACATTAAAGATATAGCAGCTCTCCTAATGGTTAGCTGATTTTATCTTGAAGTGAGAGAAGGTCAAGGACAGCCTATCTCCGTATAAACCGTCCCAGACTCTGAGTTGATCATTCCTTTCTGCGTGTGGCTCCTCCATGTGAGGTCCGGAGGGTGATAGCATGAGAATGGGCCTTTTCTGCAGTGGCTCCCCATTTGTGGCCTGCTCACCATCATTATATATTTTTAGGTGCCAGGCAAAAACATTCCTCTTCAACCAGGCCTTGGGCTGATTAATATTTATATCCTTTTAATTGTGTTTGTGGAAAAGAGGGGTTATTGTTTTGCTGTTTTGGTTAAATTATTTACTTGTGTTTTACCTTGTATTTTATTCTGTGAACCGTCCTGAGATCTTTTGATGAAGGGCAGTAATATATATACTCAGTGCTTGATGCAATGCTGGATGAAGAATGCTGCCTTGAAGCAGCTCTTATAGGGTTTGAAACAAGAGTCTGAACCCAGGACTTTCTTCATGTGAAGCATGAGATCTACCATTGAGCTGCATGTACAGGTTGTAGAATCCTAAACTGACCAATGCTTTGAGCCCTCAGACTGGGGTCCATGGTGACGCTGAACATGGATTTCTCTCAGTCGAAGTGAAGGCATTTCCTTTCAGAATCTATAGACTTCAACCTTAATCCTTCTCAGCGTTAATACATGAATTTATTTCTTACCCAATCCAGACAAAACTTGACTTTGATCGAAACAACAACCAACCAAGACAAAATGCCAGGGAACTTGCTGCAAAACTACGGAAATATTCATTATCAGTTTCCAGAAGACCTTCCCCAGATGGCTCTGCACCTAATAAAGACCGATAACCCTGAGCCACGGGTGAGACATTTCGCAACAGAAAATGAACGGAAGGCCTAGAAAATTATTTTAAATAGTCAAGGAGGGAATATAACCAGTTCCTTTCACCCTCTGTTTACCTTATAGATGGTGGAAATGCTGGAGTGGCTAATTCAGGAGAGCCAGCTACAACTCCATCCAGAAGCGCCGGCCAAGTTCTTGGAACTTATTGAACTTTCCCGAGCAGCCACCTCTGAAGATCTTGAATCTCTCTGGAAACAATTTGCAGATAGACAGCTATACAGGTATTTGATGCTGTTAATGTGCAACCCCTGTTTTTAGTCTGCATGGCCAGCTCTAGGTGTGAGTGGGGCCTCGGTGTAGTGCCCTCTAGTGGGTCCCTTCCTCTGTGCACTGGCAGTTCTTACTTGACTCGAATGGGTGGTTGGAGGTCATCATGGGTGCTCTGTGCAATTTTAAGCAACTGAAATGGTGGCTTACTAGTCAGCAGAGTGCTGGAAAAAGAGGGGACCAAGACAGCCATCAAAGGTGGGCTCCGCTGGGGCACTGGAAGTTGTCCAAGGATGTCAGGTAATTATGCTGGTCCTACCAGTCAGGGGAAACAGAAGATGATGGTCTCTCACCTTGCTTTACAGGCGCTGGCTATTGAGTGCAGTTGCTGTAGCAGGAACCACCAATACGTTTACGTTCCTGAAGCAAAGAATTCAAGAAGAGTCTCTGAATTCCTTGGAATCTGCTCTCACTCTTACTTTGGCCTTCCATTTAACAAAAACCAGTAGCCTTACCTTAAAAGCAGCAGCAGTAAGTATACTGTTTAATGTTACCTACTTCCCTAAGCAGTAGGAAGCTTCAGAGCAGCATTTTAGTCTTAGTTTTATTTCTGCCTTCAGTGAAAAAGATCACAAGAGTACAAAGCTTCTTTTTCTTTTGAATAAATGATATGCAATCAGTTTTAATCAGTTTGTAATCTCTCCACTTTTTCGAGGTGGTTAAAACGTTTGAATAATCTTGAGCCTCAGATATTGAGATTTACCTCAGAATTAATATGCTCAGCAGCCCTAAACAAATTACCGAAAATAATGACATTGTTTCAATGCTGTGTGTAATCCTTTTGTTCCCATATGACTAGTGTTTCTTCACAGTATCATTTTCTAGCTTGTTTTTTGCACTTGCTGTCCCTATCTGCTGACACTACCATTTGATACAATTGGTAGTGGTGATGACCCAGATGATTTTGTTTATGGGGTCCATGATGTCATCATAGCAGTGTGACGTCATTGGTTGTTACGCCCCATGAGATCTTGCTTCAGGTTGCATAGGGAAACAAGAGCAAATCAGTGAGGGCAAGCAGAAGAAGTAAAGTGGTGCTGAAACGGACAGCGTCAAAGCAATATATGTTTTCGTTGGGTGTCAGAATAGGGTGTGCTTTTGACGTTCTCGGGAATAAATATGTAATGGGACCAGAAGTGGAGATTTAAACTATTACACAAGGCCCATCTGTGTAGTAAGGCTTATAGATAGCAAGATGATTGGTTTTATCTTCATCATTACCTGTCCATCCTTCAGTCAAAGTTACAACAATTAAAAAAACCAAATTAAAAATTATTTTAAGGTAAAGGTACCCCTGCCCATACAGGCCAGTCTTGACAGACTCTAGGGTTGTGCGCCCATCTCACTCAAGAGGCCGGGGGCCAGCGCTGTCTGGAGACACTTCCGGGTCACGTGGCCAGCGTGACATCGCTGCTCTGGCAAGCCAGAGCCGCACACGGAAACGCCGTTTACCTTCCCGCTAGTAAGCGGTCCCTATTTATCTACTTGCACCCGGGGGTGCTTTCGAACTGCTAGGTTGGCAGGCAATGGGACCGAACGATGGGAGCGCACCCCGCCGCGGGGATTCGAACCACCGACCATGCGATCAGCAAGCCCTAGGCGCTGAGGCTTTTACCCACAGCGCCACCCACGTCCCCGAAAATTATTTTAAAAGCTTACAATTACAAAAAAAAAAAAGCAATCGGAAGAAATAAGGTGGTTCTGAAAACACGCATCTCAGGTGTCAATGGCCAGGGTAAAGGATGGGTGTCTTCAGCATTTGCCGAAAACATTTGCTGGTTGCACCTCTATGGAAAGAGAATTTCAAAACTTAGGAGCTGCCACAGAAAATGTTCTCTCCCAGGTCACCACTATCTAAGCTACTGAGGGCTGTAGAACTACTTGGAGCAGGGCATCTGTAGGGAAGGAGGTGGTGCTTCAGGTGATTTGGGGGTCTGAGAAAATTGTAGGAAGGGCTGAAAAATCTTTATAGTGGGTCATTATTTTTGGTTTCAAGCTGTAGTTCTCTGTACTGGAGTTATTAATAATTTTTGTAAGCCTCCTTGAGCTCTGGGAAAAGTGGGTCAGATATATTTCAAACAAACCAATGGTTCTAGCAAATATCCACATTACATTGACTTTGTTTTGGCTTCTGCAGGATCTGATCACCTCTCCTGGAGTTCAGAAATCCTCAGCGCTTCGCATCGTCGTTGACTTAGGATATGGCGCCATGGTAAACAGGCACTGCACTGACTTCCACCCCTGCCCTGCTGAAATACTTCAGGTAAGAAAGCAGTGTTCACATTTCTTTAAAGTGTGCAAAAACCTGCCTGCAGACTGGCGCCTTGGGTTGTGGGAATTTGATTGGGACTCAGTTATTGCCTGACTTTCGCACATCCTAAATGTCCCAAAGCAGCTCTCATCTACAAATGCACATGTGCATTCTGAGAGAAAATGTGTTTAAAAATATATATTTTTTCTAATAGGGATTCAAGTTGTGAGTTTTGTGTGGATGAACTGCTGGTTGTTTTGCTGTTCTAGAGTTCCTGTGCATTCCACATAGGCAAACATCACCCCTGAGCTTCCTAGGAAAGATCAGCAACTGAACGATTAACACGAGACCCTTGTTATGTTTCCAGCCTCTCCATGATCTTGCAGCTGGTGCAGTCAGCGAAGGACACGAGGAAGACATGGTGCTGGCCTTGAAGGCCATGGGCAACGCAGGAGAACCAGCCAGCATTAATTACATCAAAAAGTTCTTGCCAGGGTTTTCATCTATGGCGCATGCTTTGCCAGAGAATGTCCAGGCCGAGGCAGTACTAGCCTTGAGGAAAATAGCAAGGAAGCAAGCCCCAGAAGTAAGCAAAGTCCTTCTTAACCAAATAAATGGGACCCAGAGCAAATGTCAGGTGTAATCTAAGATAGGGGCCAGGAAGCATGCACATTAATGTAGGGCACTGAACCTGGGTTATCAGCAAATGGATGCCGTGCAGTGCAAATTATTTTGCTAAAAGTGTATTTGCTTAGCAAAGGATCCTCCCAAGGGCACATGAGAGGCATTCACTGGGATGGTTACGTGGCCTTCTGAGAGACCCTTTCCTACCCTCTCTCACAGAAACATAACATGGCGGCAAGCAGGAAGTGCTTGTGCCACAGGCGAACTTTTAATCTCTGAATTGCATCCGAAGTGTCAAATTATGGGCTGGTACAACAGTACCAATTTGTACAAAACACTCTAGCTCAGATGTAGGAGGGTCCTATAACTGACTATTATACATATGCAGTGCTTTTTTCTAAAAAAAATCTTTAGGGGTACTCTCATTTTGACTCAAGAAAAGCACCATTTTATAGTTCAAATCAGGAAAAATAAATACAGTAAATGGACAAAAGTACAAAGATTCACAAAATGTTTAGGGATATGCGTCCCCCTGCGTAAAACCCACTGTATATATGTGTGTATATTCTCCAAAGTTTGCAAAGCAGTTCTCCAGCCAAGTCATGTGTACAAAAATGTTTATTCTGGGGATAAAGTGTGCATAAAAATGCATAAATTCATGAAAATCACAGGCAAAAATGCATTCTTTTAAGGAAAATTGCTCTGCAAAACTTGTATATTAGGCAAAATGCCACACAAACATGCATATTAGGAGAAATTTGCACTAAAATGCTGGTGGAGTTTCACAACACGATGTGGAAATTGTGGAGATTGGAAAAACATGAAATTGACAAATTTGCACATTTCTAGTCATAAGGCAGCTTTCTATACTGGTACATAAATTATCGTTTAACTTGTGGCATTGTCCTTTTTCTCTCCAGGTGCGGGAAATTCTCTTTCAGATCTTTGCAAACAACTCTCTTCCTTCTAAAGTCCGGATGGTGGCCTGTGTTGTTTTCTTTGAAACCAAACCTGCTGTCCCTCTAGTGACAGCTTTGGCCAATGTCGTGCAAAGGGAGAGAAATCTGCAGGTTGCCAGCTTTGCCTATTCGCACATGAAGGTCCTGGCCATGGGCAAGATTCCACAGCTCTATGACCTGTAAGTAGAAGGAGAACTACAAACAAGGGAGCCTAGTAAACCAGCACAGCACCAAGAGTTTACTGGAGCTCCATTGGCCTGGTTGCAAAAGCCCCGTGCAAGCAATTGGTTCACACCTCTGGCTGTTTAGAAGGGAAGGGTCTTTCAGAAAGAGAGAGAGAAATAGGGTCGGAGAGAGACGATTGGTGGTCATTCACTTTTTTTTTACTCTGGTCCCACCACCAGCATGCAGCCCCCCAAATGTTACCCCCCAAGGGAAAGCGGCCTTCAACAGAAATAAGGTTCTATATCCTTAACCGACACAGTCAGCCCACCCTATGTGGTTGGATCCTGAATTGATTTCCCACCCTATGTGGTTGGATCCTGAATTGATTTCCCACCTGCGCAGCATCCGCTCACGAAAAAGTAGGCCAGGGAGTCGCACTGGACGCATAGCCAAGAAAGTCACCTTCTCAAAGTCTGGTGAGCACTTGCCCAGCTTTGGGAAGGAGGCATGAGGGTTCAGACAGGGCCCTAGAGCCCTCCTTCCTCCTTCCCAAAGATGGGCAAGCACTTACTGGCCTTTGGGAAAGAAGTGAGAGTGCTCTAGGACCCTGCCAGAACCTCACACGTCCTTCCCAAAGCCTGGCTTAGGCCAGCGCCACAAGGTCTGGGGGGAGGGAGTCATGTGGCTTTGCACAGGGCAGCATGTGACCAAGGTCCGCCCCTGAGCAGGCCCCATGTGACTGGGAGAACCTTTAAACTCCACTGGGGTCTTTAAAAACAAACAAAAAACAACAGCATGGAAGATTTTGATTTCCCTCTTGATAATAAGTAAACATCTTCCTGAAAGTTGCTAAGTCTATTGAAGTGTCTTAAATACAGTGCTTTTTTCTGGAGGGACGCAGGGGTAGGCGTACCCCTAGACATTTTGTGAATCTAAGTTTGGCCTCATTGAAGGGCAATATTTCAATATGAGTAGGAAAATGAGAGTACCCCTAAACATTTTTCAAGAGAAAGAGCACTGCTTAAATAGGATTATGATATTGTTCCACTGCTGTCCCTTAGGTCTGCAGCTTGCAGAGTTGCCATCATGCTGCTCTCTGCCAGGCTAGAGAAGTTGAGCATTCGCTATAGCAGCGTCATCCACATCGATGGCTTCTACCGTAAGTAACTGGTTCGGCTGCATGATTTCTTTTTTTCCTTTTAAGCTGGATTACTTGTCCTGCAAGATGTTGCTGCTGTACGAAGCTCCACCTTTATATTTCAAGAGATTATGGCTGAATCATCCCATGCTGTGGTTTGGTAATATATTAAACAAGGAACTTATGATGAAGGGAGACTAATGTTCCAAGTTCCCATGTCAATGTCACAGACTTTAGATGGTAAAGTGTGAGGGATCTTTTGACTTACACCAGCACTCGTTCCTCAAACAGGTTTCCTTCCCATCGTCAAATCCAGCACAAACTCCTTATCTTTACCTACAAAACCCTTCTGTAAAGCTGCTCCCCTTCCCAGGGGGTGGGGCGGGGATGCAGGCAGGCCACATGCACTCCCTGCGTCGGGGGTGTGTGGCCTAGCCTCCTGCGTCACTGGAGGACCCAGCTGCGTCACAGTCCCTGTCCAACCTATCTGGTCAACCAGGGGGCATGGCTTTCGCTATTTAAACTGCCGCGTGGCTGGGGGGCTCTTCCTTCTTGCCTCCTCCTGTGTTGGATCTCCCACCCTCCCACCCTAGTTTCATGCGTTTGCCTTTGGCCTTGCTATGGACCACGGTTGGTTGCCTGTTTAGGGGGCCAGGTAGGAATTTCCCCATTTGGCAAATTGGCACCAGCCATGTGTTTTTCACCTGCCTCGTAGCAATCGTCACAACTTTGTAAGGTTTGGCGGTTAGGCATTGGTAAAACGTGGTTTATGGGAGGGGAGGTAGTGGCCTTCATCTGCCCCTCCTCTTGAAGGGTATTCCATTAAATGGATCCAGGGGTGTGGATCCTGTCCAAAGCCCGGGTATGGGCTAGGGCCATGCCATGACCCCATCAGTGACCCTAGAGGAGCTTGCAGTTGATGTACATCAACAGGACACCCACTACTGGTGGTTAACCCTTATGAGACTATCTGCATGGTGGGCAGGAGTCAGATATAGTCAGTTCAGTTCCAATGCCTAAGCCAATACTGCTCACATCTGTAACCAATAAAATTGTGGCCTTAATTATCCCATTAACCCAAAATATTGGTGTCTGTGTGTTTTATTTTCCAAGAGGTGGGGGAGGGCCCAGGGCCTTGCCATGCAATATATCTCCCCGTACCAGGGGCACCATCTATGTGGGGCCATGGGGGCCATTTTCAAGAAGGGGGCTAAGCCCCCACAAAATTCTGTAGCTATCCTCAAAAGGGACGAGTATGCTTGGGATGTGGCAGGGCAAAACGTCTTCACATCTAAAGCCCTAAACAACTTGGGATCAGGATGTATAAGGGATCACTTGATTCCCTATATCCCTGCCTGGGAACTGCACTCCTTGGATGAGGCACTGCTGAGAGCACCATACGTACTGGAAGAGACCCCTGCCTAAAACCCTGGAGAGCTGCTGCCAATCAGTGTAGACAGAACTGAGCGAAATGAACCAATAGTCTGCCTCGCTATGATTCCACTTGCTGTGTAATTTGCAAGTGAGTATATCGAATTGCATCTGTCTGTGTGAAACAAATCCTACAACGAGCAGCAAACAGCTTTTATTTATTTTGTAAATTCCTATCATAGGAAATTACAGAGCTGGTGCAATTGGAAGAGTCTACCTAATGAATAGTCCGAAGACACTGTTTCCATCAGTCCTTGCAAAGATGAGAGGCTACTACGCCACTTCAGCAATGGATATTGCAGAGGTAAGTACATATCAATGGAAAATGGTATGTAATTCCTTCTTCTAAAGCTACAATTTTAGAGGAAAATGTTAGCTTTTTCATTAGATCCAACATTATTATTATTTGAAGGCATGAAGCTTAAAATTAAGGGCTCTGTTTTGTCAGTGGTGCTGGGAATTGGAGCTCTCCAAGGGATTTTCCAACCACACTCAGCACCCTTAACAAACTACAGTTCCCAGGATAGGGGGAGGGCAGCCATGACTGCCAAAGTGGTGTAAGAGTACTTTAAATGTATGGTATAGATGTGATGGTAGTCCAGCTACATCAGGAGCGATCTAAGTTATAATGCTCAGGGCCAAATATGCTTTGTTTCCATTGCATGCTAATATTCCTCCTGTCCGTAGCAACCTGCCATGTTGCTTGCCAGGGGCAAGAATGGTAGTTTATCATAAACAAAGGAACACTGCCAAGAAAAATACTGTGTGCGAAGTAGGGAGGGAAGGATTTATCAATTCCAGTTCTCTCAGTATCTGAATTTTTTAAATCTTATATTCAATTTTCCACATTTAGCAGCAATTTGCAGATTATTGGGTTGTTTTTTTAAAAAAAAAAAACCTCATGGAAATTCACCAGCATTTTAGTGTGAATTTCTCCTAACAAACAGCTTTTTGTATGCAGTGTACACATTTTTGGAACAATTTCCCCTAATACAATGTATTTTTGTGTTATGCTCACTGATATCTCAATTTTTATTCGTACTTTCCGCTAACATGTGCATTTCTGTAAGCATTGTTAGGTTGGAAAACTGCACTGCAAAATTCAGATCTGAATGAATTTCCAATGATAGCTATGTTTCGGTTCTCATTTGTTTTGAAAAGTGCAAATTTGATAGATTCAGCTTTAAATATGAACTGAATCAAATTTTTCCTCCACCCCTTGTTTGAAGGTTCCAACATCATTGGTTTCTTCCTATCTGGACTTCCTCTTATTCCAAATAGTCATTTCAGTTTGTGTTTCAATGCTTCAGTGTAGGGAAGGTATTGAAAAGAAGTTACCTGAGATGAAATCATTCTGTCAATGGAATTCCTCAAATATCTTCTCTGCTCTGTTTAGTTTCCTCCAGGCCTTTTCTTTACAAAGATTAACTAAACAACCTTTCCTCATTTTCTTTTCTTCAGAGAATCTGCACTTCATATTTTTGCGCATATAAAGCTTATTTGTTTTACATAGGTACGTTTCGACCTGGAAGGCCTCACCGATATCTTCAAAACACAAGATATTCCATTTGCTGAGTCTTCAATGTACAAAAAAATTAGGGCGCTTGGGAAACTGGTATGTGTGTGCCTTTTTGTTGTTGTTAGTTTGAATTGCAGTACATTTTTAATTGGAAGTGTGGCCTGCTACTTTGTTTGCTTTTTTAGCCTAACTTCATCCCCGCTGAAGGGGGTTACTACTGCCCTGATGGATCAGGCCAATGGTCCATCCATTCCAGCATCCTGTTGTCACAGTTGTCATCCAGATGCCAGTGGGAAACCTGTAAACTGGACCTGAGCACAACAACACCCTGTCCACTTGCAAGTCCCCAGCAACTGATAGTCAGAGCCATACTGCCTTTGGCAGCGGCCATAGAATATAGCCATTGTGGCTAGTAGCCGCTGCATTTTGCATGCATGAATATACATGTTTCTGGATGTTGCCGCAAACCACTCTTCCTCCGACCAAACCTGATAAGTAGCTGAAAGGACAACAATCCCCCATCTAGCCTGAACCCTCCTAAGAGAAGTCAAAAGCTTATTCCCAGAGCCAAACACTGCATACCATGTGTATCTTGGCTTGATCTCCACTACCTCATGTCCTCACCATTTGTTGCCGAAATGTCCCATTTATCATCCTTTTCAGTTGTTTGTTTCAAGAAGTTTCAGAGAACATTTGTAGCAAATAATAGGTGTTTAGCTAGCATAGGAACACAAAAAGAGCATTGCTGGGTCAGCCCAAAGTCCCACCAAGTCCTGCATTCTGTTATCACAGTGGCCAACCAAATGGCTATGGCAAACTTGTGAGCAGGACCTGAGTACAAAAGCATGCTCCTCACAGCATTTTCCCCAGCAAATGGTATATATAGAAGCATACTGCCTCAGCCAGTGAAGACAGAACATAGTCATCGTGACTAGTAGCCATGGACAAATTTTTCCTCTGTGAATTCATCTAATAAAGCCGCTTCTAGGAGTGAATTCGTCTAATAAAGCCGCTTCTGGGAGTGAATCCCACCATTTAACTATACCCCCTGTGAAGAGTACAATTCAAGTCCCCCATTTTAGAGGAGTTGCAAAGAACACATTTTCAGACTTTCCCATGGTGGGTTGACAGTACATCTTAACAATGAGAGTCAGTTAATCAATCAATCAATCAATCAATCAATCAATCAGTGACAACCATGTGCATGCACACGCAACCTGTAAATCTCCTCCTATATAAATAAAATGCAAGGGTGTCGTCACGCTGCGATTTGTGCGATCATCTATTGGAGACTATGCCAACTTTGGTGTGATAGCAGACAGGGAGATGAGCGTGCAGCATGGGTGGCAAGTGGCTAGGCAAGCTGTTTAATGGAGGGGGACAGGTGCTTCACAGAGTGGTTTGGTTCAGTCACCCCAAAGTTGGAGGTGTCTATAAATACATTGTTGCATCCAGGCACGCAGAAGGCATTATAGGTCGATGATAAATTCCTGCCAGGTAAATAAATAAAGGAGGGTGTGGAGCAGGGGCAGGGAGGGGTATGGCTCAAAGAAGGGTAATGGCCTGGAGAGAGTCCCAAAGACCAGATATAGAGATGCCCAGAGGCCCCTAGGCTTGCAGTTGTCCACCCCTTGTCCAAAGAAAACCGAATGAGTATGTTTCAATTAGCAACTATATAATTTCTGCAATAATTAAAGGTAAACTGACACTATGTGAAACCCGACATGACTATAAGCAACCTCAAAAAAACCAATCATTTCTCTCTTGCCAGCTAAAGGGATGGAAGGAACTCCCTTCAGAAAAGCCTCAGTTGTTCAGCTCTCTGAAATTATTTAGTCATGATATTGCCTTTGTTCTGGTTGACAAAGAACTCATTGAAAAGGCTGTGAAGGTATGTCAAGTTTTGTCAGTCTGGAAGGGTGTGGAAATACTCTCTCTCCATCTCTGATTGCTGATTAAACACACTTGCATCTTTAATTTTGCTTAGCTTGTGACCCAACCAGCAGAGATGCTGACCCCCCTGTTCCAAAATGGCATAACAGGCAGATGGACCCAGCCCATACTGGCAGGAGAACTTCGACACATTGTACCTACCTGTGTAGGCCTCCCACTGGAACTTGGCTTATATAGTGCCAGCGTGGCAGATGTTTCAGCAAAAGGTGAGCACTGGTACAGCCCCATACCACCTTAGCTTTGTTAGTGATCATTGGGGATGGTGGAGAGATTCAGTTCAGCTTGCACAAACCTATCTAATTTTCACTCTCAGAAACAGTATGTGAAGGGAAAAACAGCTATCCTTCAAAATATCACACTTTTCCTGATTTTGCAGTGTAGTTCCCCATCCAGAAAATGTGTACACAGATGTGCATATTAGAGGAAAGTGTGCCTAAAAATGAACATATTCATGAAAATCTTATGTTAGCAAAATATGTATATGGGAAATTGCTTGCAGAAATGCAGTTCCTGGGAAAATATGCATTAAAATGCCAACAACTTGTTGTGATTACACACACACACACTCATGCAAACTGATGCAGAAACATAGTGAGCTGCTGGAAAATTAGAAACTTCAGAGAAACCAATATTGACAGATTCACCCATCCCTAGAACTTAGTGAATTGCTTATACATTTGTGAAAATGAAAATATGCTAGCTGATAACAGTAAATCCATGTCTTAAATTCCTTTTTTACTTCATGCTTTTGACATTTTAATCACTCTTTTTTTACTTCCTTCAGTCGATGGGAAGATATTTCCTTCTTTGACTAATGACTCTGGACCAGAACAGCTGCTTAAAGCCAGCCTGCTTCTTAGTGCTGACATTAACTCAAGGTAGGCATGATTGCTGATATGAAATTAGGATTGCTTAATTTTCTGATGAATGGCAAAATTAGGAAGGAATTGTTTACATAGTCCAAACTGGGGTTTGGTAGTGCCCAACTGACTAGCATTGGCCTTCTGTCTTCTGTTCCAAAGATGGGAGATATGGGTCACACTACTGCAAGTTTTTCAAGTGGGGCCACTTGGCACCTGGGAATGTCAGATTGCAGGTGTAGCGGACAGCACTATACCTTTATCAAAGAAGACTATTGCTTTGGGCTTCCATTACCTCAGTCTGTGAGAAATTACAGAGGCAGTGCTTACCCAGGTTTGGCTTCCATTCAAAGGAAAGGTGACAAAAGACTTAAAAAAAATTCTTTAATATCTGAGTTTATTTGTAACTATATAAGTCCACTCCACCAGGAAAGAAAGTTCCCTACCACTAAAATTCATAATCTGCATAATCTAACAAAAATATTGACACGGCTCCTATGTTTGAATCACTAATAGTCCCTTGTGGTTATATTTATTGACAGATTCTCATTCTGTATGTTGCATATTAAATGAGATTCTAAATGTGTCTACTGTGAGTGTGAGGGAATAGTTTACATTATTATCTAAGTTGGTATTTCCATCTTTTTTCAGCATATCAACGCATCTGGTAGGAGTGATGGCAATCAACACACCACATTTCCAATCTGGTCTTGAATTCCATGCTAAATTCCATGCAAACATTCCGGTTAAATTTGATGCCAAGATAGACATGAAAGAGGAAATATTTAAGTTTGAAATGACCCCAGTCCAGCAGCAGACAGAATTATTGGCTGTGAGGTACAGTAGCTATAACTTAATTGTGGCAAATAGCAGTGAATTGTGCTGTTGCAAAAATTATAAATATATGTTGGTTTCTTAATGCAGTAATACTTCTGGAAGTATACAGGGTTGCTTTTTCTTTTTAATTTGTCATGTTCTCGGTGGTTTCTAAACATCTATTTACCTTTACAGGCAATTTCTATTACCGGTATTTGGTGGCCCTGATCTTGCAGTCCTTACCAAGGCAATAAAGTAGATGAGAATTTTGCCTAAGTAAGGACTTCAGGGTCAGCCTCAATAGACACTAAAGTGGCTACTACAGATCAAAATGCAATTCTCACTACAGTGGAATTCCAAGAGCAACAAAGGATGTGCGACACAACGATGTCTGGAGTGTGCTTTGGAAAGGTTGGCCAACTCTCTCCACCCGCAGATTCCTGAATCACACGCCTCATTTGTGTCTCAGTTGTTCTCAGTATCACCTCTGTCATTCATTCAAGTCACGACAAACATGAGAATGACTGGACTGAAAATTACAGCGTCCTTATATTATGTATATTTGGTTTATTCCACTTACATATTGAGTGTTTTACACCTGTGCTTTCAGGACTAAATTTTATGCTGTGTCAAGGAATGCGGATGAACCAAATTCACCTTTGAGGACCCCGGTTCCGCCAGACATGATTGGATTTGATGTTCTAGAACAATGCTTTGAATCATCAAAAGTTAGGACCAGAAGGGTAATGGATAGTACATTGTAAAGATACACACAGCAGATGATCCAGGTCCTGCTGCTGATTCCAGTTTATTTCTAAATTTCCATACTTATCCAATATGCTCAATTAAAGAATCAACATATTTGTTTATCCACTGAAATATTGTGAGGTAAATATATACCGTTTCAGTAATTCACAATTGTAGCCTATCTATATAATAAAACTTCACCGAATCTACTTTGTGGAAACGCATTGGGGCACCCAGTTTACCTATCTACGCATATCCAGGCCTAAGCTTTAACTAATCTGGTGAGGTAAATCCAGTTTCATATAAAGGGGGGGAATTGCCTCAGAATTTATTTAATACTTTTTTTCCTGTCCAATATTTCATCGGTTGTTGTTCTTTTTAATGCAGCAAAGAAGTGTCTTTGATATTGCATCACGGGCATTCATTTATGGCTTGAAAGAAGAGTTTCACCACAGTCAAAGAAACGCAATGTGTTCACCCAGCTCATATATCAAACTATCTAGCTTAGGGTATCAAACATGTCTCACCATGAAAGAGTGCAGCACTGCGTTCTTCAAAGATGCAGACCTACACAAGTATTTTGGGCAATGCGAAATCAGACTAGCTGTGAAACCAGGTACAGTTTCTATTAGAAATTTATCATTACTAATCAAACTTGAATACGCACACTAATTTTGTAAACAATTCCTATACAATAATACTTTGCCTTTCTTGGGGGTCTCCCTCCATACTCTGCATAAGCTCCATCCCATCACCCCATGGCAGTCAATTCTTTGCAAACATTTGATCAGAAAACTACTTTCATAAATGCAGTTTCTCCTTATCATTGAAGAATAAAGTGCTGAGGAATTATCTGTCATCTTAAAAGTGAACAAGAAGCCCCACTAAAAGGGGAAAAACTCACCAGCTTTGATCTGTTTGGGCAGTGTGCACCCTATGAATCAATGGGAAATATTTCCAGGCAAATGTGTTTAGGTCTGGAGAAAGGTTTCATTGCATTTTCCATGCGCTAGGTCAATAGGTTCATTAACAGTAATCTACACCCCCAATGCTCACTAGTGTCAACTTTGAAGAGCGCTTGGGCAAGATGCTCTCCATTGGTCCTTCCCTCCACGAATGGACCCATCTCCATCACTGCTATCCATTTGCTTGCCCTCCTTCTCTGGGCCCAGTGCAGTTATTCAGAAGAAGGGGAGAATCTCTTGACTCTGGTCATTGTTTGCATGTCTGGAGGGAGGAACAAGCAGCAGCTGCATGTTAGGAGGAGGAGTAAGGCCTGGAAGCTCTGGAGGGCAGCAGTCGTCCCCCCCCCCCCCCCGCGCACCCTGCACAGTTGTGGGCCAGTAATGTCAATGCTTGACACCCTACCTGATGCTCCCCACAACTGATGGTTGTCTACCTTTCAATAGTTATTGTTCTAACTCATGCATGGGTTTTTCGACAGAAGCGGCTAGAACCAAAATACAGCTGGAGGTTCAAGCAGACTCTAAATCGCATTCAAACGCAATCCACCTGAGGCACACCGATGAAGATGAAGATAATGTAGATAATGAATCCTCTTCTTATGAAGACCAAAAGGCTAAGAGAAAGAAGTGGAAGACTAAAGGGAAGAAAGAGGACGCTAAAACCAAGAAGAGCAAAGGAACCGAACTGGTTTGTATGGCTTGAAATGAAACCAAGGCGTGTGGAGGAGAGAGGGAATGAATGGAAAAGAGGTGGGTGGGTGAGACTCTCAGAGGGAAAGCACCCAGTCTTATAACTAAGTGCTGGGCCACTCATCCATATTCATAATTTGCATGTGAAAATGGGCTATCACAATGAATGGGGAAACTTTTTCAGCACCTACTCTGTAGTCTGTTCAGATGTAGTTAGGCTATATAGTTCATATATGTGGAAGTTAAAATCGCTGCATTATCAAATACACTTACTAGTTAGTGTACTAAAGCTTTCATAGATTATGAACCTATTTCAAAATGTTTTTGGTTTATTAACTAATATTAAGCCTACTACTTAATACTGCTTTGTTTTTTCAGCCCTTGTGCTGATAAAATTAGGACCTTTTAAATGATATAACCTCATTAAATATCTGATCTCGCACAATAGAATTTCATTGGAAATGTTTTGTAAAACAGCATATTATACCAGGAAGATGCATTTAAATTCCAGTGTGCTGTTCAGTTTTGCTTGAACGGTGTGATGTTTGTGGTAACGTTTCTAAAGTAACCCCCCCCCCCAATTTACTTCTGACTTTAGCCCAAATTCTTGAGACACAATAAATCATCGGTGCTGGTTGCTGATCTCTGTGCTATCCAGAATGAGAAGAAGGTCACCATCCTTCACCTTGAGCTCCACGATGAGTTACACACTTCCAGGCCTACAGTACAAGTCTTTGTGTCAGACTTAAAAGAATCCAAAAGACCCAAGCTCTGTGCTGGTATTTCCATTCTTGATCCTCAGAAGGCTGAGGTAAGAAACAACTATATGACCAAAAAAATACTGTATTTCCCCAACCAAGTCATTCAGCAACAATTACAATATTTATCAGTAGTAGTGGGGCAGAGCTGCAGAACCACCTTACTCCTGGCACCAGTGTATCTGCTGCTTATGTGGAAAGGGCTGGGGAGAGGTGGTGGCAAAGTCAGGGCCACGGGGTGTAGTAGTAGTAGTAGTAGTGATAATTATTAATAATTTATCATTTATACCCCACCCATCTGGCTGGGTTTCCCCAGCCACTCTGGGCGGCTCCCAGCAGAATAATAATAATAATAATAATAATAATAATGTGATAAAGGATCAAACATTAAAAATTTCGCTAAACAGGGCTGCCACAGATGTAAAGGAGTCACAGCAAGAAAGAAGTTTATTTCAGTTGTGGTCTGCTTCTTAACACTTTTTCTTGGGTTGCCATTTCGCTTTTATTTCAGGCAGATGTTTGGAAGTTCTGCCTGAAAAGATTCATTGCAAATGGTGGCAGAAATGCCATCTCAGTTGTGACCTTGGGCTGCAATGGATGGAAAGTGCTACTTGACTTTCAAGGCCATTATGGTATTTGGTTAAGATGCTTAAAAAAAAAAAAAAACACAAGGGGAAAAACCCCTGTAACCTAGAACTGCATTTCCCAGTAATGGTTAAGGAAATAGAAGAGTGCAGTGGTATGAAAAATCAGTGTAGTAACTGCAGCGATGTAGCTACTTTAATTTTTATATCAGAGGCATAAAATCCACTACCTATTTCTTCTCAGGGTTATCTAAAATGGGGCTGGGATTGTCGAGACTACAATATTGCAACGAAGGTTGAATATGGATGGTTTGCTGGTTATCCAGCTATGCAAATCAAGGTGGACTGGCTCAGAGTTCCTCCCAGACTAGAAGCTGCTGCAAGTGGGTGAGAATTAAGTAATTCAGAACTTCAAATATATGTTTAAATCTATATGTGGAAATCGAGCTGAGCTATATCTGCAGAGAACTACCAGCAAGGGATGCCGTTATGTGTGTGTTTCTTGCCCCAACAAAATGAATTGGATTAAAACATTAGTACTCTTCCTCTTCTCCTTCCAGTGAAGATGCACAAGGTTGTTTCTAGTCTGAAACGGACAGAATTTTAAGGCATTCTACCAAATGTGGATTAAATCCTTTCACCCCTTTTTCCTTTAGGCTATCCACATTTGTTCCTGATATGGCCTGTAGGCTTGGATTGTCCCAAAGAGAACGGAAGAATCCTTCACAGCAGACTTCTGTAGTCGTGGCTCTCACATCTCCGAGAAGCTGTGCTCTTGTTCTGAAGCTACATAACGTAAATTATTTGCTTTGGGCTTTTCACATTCCTTAATAATCTTAGTGCAGCAATCCAAAGTGTACGTGTGGGGATGGGGGGGCGGGGAGAGAAGATCTGTCGTGGAACTGCCATGGCATCCGGAACCCTGTGAGCTCACAATGGCCAGGGCAGGAGGTGAGGGGTGGCTTTTGTATCGTTGTTCCTGGCAAATCTTTGCCGTTCTGAATCCCACCACCTTAAAACAATTGTTTAAATAGTCATTTATATTGCTCCAATTAATAAATGACAGATCAGCAAATAAAACCAAGCTTCCCACAGAGGGAGTCATGGAATCATGCTGCTCTCAAGATAAATTCCTCCACAAATCTGCAGATGGAAAGAAGGCTGCATGTGCCAACCGCTTATATTGTACCATAGGAAAGAAAGAACTATTGCGATAAGACTGTGCAAATGAAGCAAATGTGTTTATTTTCCGTTAATCTGTTCCATTTTCCAAAGAGTGTGTAAGGCTTTGTCAAGAACTAAGCAAATGAAAAGAGGAAAGCAAATACAGATGAAGGCTAAAATCCTATACCGTACTCGCTTACTTGGGAGAAAGTCCCCTTGAACCTAATAAGACATACTTCTGAGTCAGCATGCCTAGGATTGGGCTATATGCTTGGCACTAGGGCTGAGCCAAAACCAAGCAGGAGGTGACTTTCATTAGCCAGTGTCTCAATGGTAGAACATCTGCTTTGCATTCAGAAGGCACCAATTTCAATCTCTGGCACCTCCAGGCAGGGTGAAAAGTATCATCTTTCACCAACAAAATGTCATTTTTGTTCAGCCCTAGTTCTCTAACAGTGCCTTTAAGATATATATGGGATGCAGGAATTGAACAGGTGAAACATTCCCCATTGCTGCACCTGGTCTTAGTGCCTGGTGTTCTTGGGCAGCTGCTGAGGACCCAACACACTGACACAACTCACCATGGACATCTGCCTTGGAGCCCTTAAGAAACAAAACCCATTTCCAGCTGGGCACTTTAGCCACCACCAGGCAGCTGGGTCTAGCTGCTATTTAGATTTCTCACCATGCCCTGGAGTGTTGTGGCATTCTGGGAAATTTAAATGGTGGTTGGATCCAACTACCTTGCACTGCTCAGAGTGCTGCTGCCGACCCCTGTCACCAGATAGAGCCACCATCAAACACCAGCAGAGGAGAGGACCTTTCCGAGAGCAGTTAGCCCAGAGGTCTCTCAAACCTGGAACAGACACTGCCCATTAACTGAGTGCAATTGTAAGAGCGGTGGACTCGTAATCTGGTGAACCAAGTTCACGTCTCTGCTCCTCCACATGCAGCTGCTGGGTGACCTTGGGCCAGTCACACTTCCTTGAAGTCTCTCAGCCCCACTCACCTCACAGAGTGTTGTGGGGGAGGAAGGGAAAGGAGAATGTTAGCCGCTTTGAGACTCCTTTGGGTAGTGATAAAGCGGGGTATCAAATCCAAACTACTACTACTACTACTACTACTACTACTACTACTACTCTTCTTCTTCTTCTTCTTCTTCTTCTTCTTCTTCTTCTTCTTCTTCTTCTTCTTCTTCTTCAGTATGACTTTCTAACCATTTCTACCACCTGTGTTCCTTCCCCTTGCAATAGAAATATTATGCAGGGCCTTTCAGCTAGAAATCAGGAGAACTGAGTTCCGGCACTTCTCAGGTTGGCACCATCGCCATTACAAGACAACAAGGGAGGCGTTGGTGGTGGGTTCCGGCACCTCTTTTTCTAGAAAAATAGCACTGATATTATCTTACCTTTTTATTAGGTCACACTTTATGACACAAACATCTGGCTACCACTTCCACTCCCTGTAGCCCAACACGCAGAAGATTTAGCAAAGCAGCCCCATGCCTGGAGTTTCATCTCTAATCTGCCATCCTCATTTGTGGAAAATCTGAAAGGTTAGTAGGTTAGCCAGCGTCGTTTTGCTCTCCTGGTTCCAGCAAAAGTTGGTTGAGAGATCTCAGTTGGTCCTCAGCACACCTTCCAAACTCCATGCCAGTTACTGAATCACTTTCTGGGTTGAAAACTCAATAATAAAATATGCCAGAAGAATATCTCTTATCAGAATATTATTTCTAACCATTTGAAGATGCTTACTGATAGTGTTTGCTTTTTAGGTCGTTGTTCAGTATCACAAGATACTATCACAACTTTCAACAATGTTAGCTTTCACTATATAATGCCTGCAAACTGCTACCATGTCTTGGTCCATGACTGTAGCCCGGAACTGAAATTCCTGGTGAGGGCAATGAAAGCAGAACAGTCAACTGATCTGATAATGGCCCGTATCGACTTTGCCAGTCTGTAAGTAAAGCATTATAAGTTAGGGTTGCCATATTTCAGAAAGTGAAAATCTGGACAAAAAAAATGTTGACCTATTTATTTATTTATTTTAGGAGGGAAAGGTTGTTTACCAGTAGTAGTTTTTTTTTTGTTTTTTGTTTTGGCAAAACCACCAGGAAAAAAATAATTTTTTCGTCTACTTATAAGAAAATAGGCAAGAAGACCCACTTACGACATCGGTTGCCATACCTCCAGGTTTCCCTGGACATTTAGAATGGACATAAAAAAATCTGCCCGGACACCAATTTAGCGATCAAAATCCTGGCGATGTCCAGGATTTTCCAGACGTATGGCAGCCCTACAAAAGTCAACCTGATCAAAATATGAGAAGCCAAATAGTTAATGAATATTGGTAATATGACTAGTAGAAAGACTAGTTATACTGGTAATCACACTAGATTGACACACTTTCCCCAACTAATATCTGAATTTGTCATACAAAATATTCTTAACCACCAGTGATTGATAACAAGGTAGAATGTTCATTGGTCCAATGTGAACAAGTTGTCAAACAAGGTATGCACTTGGTATGTATGACATAAATGTATCATTGCCTTAATTAAACCAGATTTTTTCTGTTTAAAGGCAGGTTGACATGTATTCTTCAAATGGACTTGAAAAGCTGAGGATTAACGGTACTGAAATTCCACCAGAGAATCTCCCATTCACTTTCAATTCCAAAGGTAGCATACCTTTTCTGACTTCTCCTGAATTGTCTGACTCACTTGAACTATCTATAGCAAATTGTAAAGGGGCTTATGTATGCCAGTGGTTAGCAACTGAAAGGATGACCTTAGGGCCATGTACTAGGGCTTACCACTACCACAGCTAAAATGTCACATGCCCACACAATCCGGCACACATTTTTCATCTGTCCTTCCCATTGGCAACTTGGAGGAGAGCAGATGGTTTCTCTCAAGGAGCCAGACTGGGCCCCTACTTTGGCAGGTGTTGATCTCCAATATATATGGTCTGGTATATAGCTAGCTGATTTTTCCTCTGGGACCAGTTGATCGTGGAATTAGGCCTAAACGTTATTCAAATATTTTATTTATTCCGGTAACCTTTTATATTGCAAACACAGTAGAGAGCAATTCTTACTTGCTGGGCAGCTTTCACATAAACAGCAGCAAGATTTCCGCTCCACATATCTGATGCTTTAATTGAAACAGAGAGAAATCAGTAATGGTGACAATTTGCACTGAGATGTTACACCAGAGTTTTTAGGGGGAAGTAATTCTGTTTTCTGGTTACAGGTGATATCCTTATCACTCGTGAGAAGAATGGCTTGTCACTAAAAGCTCCAGAAGTTGGCATTGAAAATCTCTTCTATGATGGACGCACGCTTATGGTATACTTTTATTTGCTATCCTACCAATGTCTTGGATTTTTACAAACACATATGCAGCCAGAAGTGCATTGACTTTTACCACGTTCCTGTGCAGATTCAAGTACCTTTATCAATGATTGGGAAAACCTGTGGAATGTGTGGAAGATACGATGCTGAATATGAACAGGAATATAAGATGCCCAGTGGATATGAAGCCAAAAATGCTGTGAGCTTTGCTCAGTCTTGGATTCTTCCATCAGAATCCTGTGCCAAAGGTTAGGCAATTATCTATTAATATGTGAATATCTGGCACTGATGCACATATTTTCTTCTTCACAGCCTTTTAACAGAATACAGTTCTAGGGCGGGGAAAACACCAAATAGGGAACCAGAAATTTCCATGACTGTGACTAATTTCCAAATCATGGTTCCATCCACCCCTTCACAAAATTTGTAGGAACTCGGGATGACCACTTTACTAATCAGCAAAGCCAACATGTGCTTTTAAAGATATATAGCAGCAGAAAAATATGAACAACCTTCAGCTCTGGGAAGTATGTGTCTTCTAAAACACAATTGTATACTTCACACATTATGGCTTTCTCTCCTGCATTGCATTGATGTAATCAGGTAGTTGGGCTTCCCATTGCAGAACACTGGTTGAGTCCCACTCTTTAGTATAGCTCATAATCCCTGCTCAATTTAAGCAGACACCTTTCCCTATTCTGTCTTCATGTCAGGTTGTAACACATTTTGCACAAACAAAACAGAACAACCCACCCACACAGGCAAGTTATCAATTTCCCATGTTTTCATAATTTATTTTGTAATGCGAGATTTCCAGCCGCAGTTTGGAAGCTTTAGCAAAAATCAGGTTTCTTAAAACAGTCCGGGCTATAATTTAGATAAAGTTTAAACTCCATGTATTTTCTCAGTGTGGCTTGCCTAAATGTTCACGTACAAATGTTTCAAGATATGAGAAAGCAACTTGCAGCTGAACATGACCTCTTGACACAGCATAAGTATGCGAAGCAGTATTTTAATCCTTATTCCATGGGAAGGGAGGGAGAAATAGTATCCATCAATATTATCCAGAATATGTCGTCTTTAAGATACAGTTTGCTTGGGCTTTAGTTTGACTACCTTATTTGATGAGCCTGTGAGGACTGACATGATTCTATTCCTGGGAGTCTCAGAAACAGGTTGCACCCTTTCCTATTCCAGATATTTGGAGGGGATAGGTAAAAGTCCATAGCTACTGTTGATTAGTCCTGGGCAGGTAAGCTCCCCATTTCCCTTACATCAGAAGACTAAGGAAATAGGAAGAGGCACCTGGGTCAGGACTAAGGATGACAGGATAGATTTCTTCAAGAACCATTTTCTTTCTTCCCAGTTAAATGAATATATATGTGGGTTTGAAAGCTGAAATAAATAAGTAAATAAAAACCACCCTCTCACACTAAAGCATATTAAAACAGAGAGCTATGTATTACAGTACAGAATGCAATCCACTGGGGTTGATCAAGTGAAGTCTCACTGAAGTTACTTTGCTCTTGAAATCCTGCCCAGAAATTTATCGTTCATTACTTTGGCTGCAAGCTATGTCCATTGTACTCTAGTTTGTTGTCGATCCAGTAATAAATCTTTGAGATAAATCTTTATCAGTGTTCTGCTCAATAAGTAGAATTCTAAATGCATAGTCTTTTTAAACAGTCACATGGTGAAATTGAAATTCAAATAGCAAATCTGTATCACATCCCATTTTTGTTACAGAATCTGCTACCATTCCACGGGGAAGAGCAAATAGGCATTGACCAGAAGCTCAAGGATATCAAAATTGTAACTGAGATTCGGGCAGCATGTTCCTGTGAATACCTGCAATGCACAGCTTGGTGTTATTTGGCAGAAGATTCATTAGAGCTTCAAATGGTTTCCATTCCAAGGCCAATATATTTAATGGACAGAGCAATGGAATTATTTCAAACAGGAAAAGTAGCATCACTTTCTCCTTTGAAGAACAATGCATTTCTACCATAATACTATCAGTAATTTTCAATAATAATTTTTAAAAAAATCTATTTGTGTTAAATCATTTAATAAAACATCATGATTCAAAGAGCACAGCTGCACTTGTTCTGTGTCTTTTGAAATACCATGTTGCATCGAGTCCAGATTCCATGACACACATTCACAAAACACACCCTCAGTATTGGCTCTTGCAACCAATACCAGAAATAAGCAGCCAGGCGTTACTGCAGAGCAATTTCAGAATTGGGAGCAAGGTGACTTGGCTTTTAGCCATACAAATGATGCTTAAAAAAAACCAAAAACCAAAGCCCTGGGATCTCTATGACAGTGGTTCCCAAGTGGGTGGTACCACCCCCTGGGGGCCGGTGCTATTACCTAGGCGGCTGCTGGAGGTGTAAATGGAGACCAAACTTTGAAAAGCTGCTATCACTGGATCATGCTCAGCAATTTCAATTATTCAAACTGAACAGTTTAAATCAAATTCTCAATAAACGTAAGCAATTGTTACTGCCTCAAATTTTATGGTGCTGCTATCTTCCTTAGCAGGTTGTGCAACCTGCATTCCGAATAACAGTTTTTATAGGGTTGGTGGGTACCAGGGATGAGTCTATGTTTGACGTTTTATTATGTTTTTATATGGGTTGGAAGCTACCCCCACTGGCTGGGGAAACCCAGAGGGTGGCAACATGAGAACGGACCTTCTCTGCAGTGGCTCCCCATCTGTGGAATGCTTTCCCCAGGGAAGTTCCCCTGGCGCCTTTATTGTGCACCTTTGGGTGCCAGGCAAAAACATTCCTTCTTAACCAGGCCATTGGTTGATCCGATTTACATCCTATGGCCTTTTAAAATGTGTTTTTTCTTTGGGGGGGGTGCTATTGGGTTGTTGTTTTTATCTTTATTAGTTATCTTTGTGGCTTTACATCTTGATTTTATTCTGTGAACTGCCCTGAGACCCCCGGGGATAGGGCGGTATATAAATTCAATCCATCAATAAATTGTGGCTTTATTTTTTTTTTGTTCTGTGAACCGCCCTGAAACCTCTTGGTCGGTATGTAAATGCAATAAATAATAATTATTTTTATTTTTATGGAGCCAAGGAGTTGTGGTGCGACCACCCCCCCTCAAAGTTTGGGAAAGCTTACACAGTGAATACAGAGCGCAGAGGATCAGGTACTCCTGTCTTTAAAGTGTCCAAATTAGGCAGCTCCTGAGGGATTTATTATTTTATTATTTGTATTATTATTCCACTTGAGTTTTGTCTCTGAACTGTTAAGGCAACTGGCACAGCCAATCCCTGAGGGTGAAACATAGCGGCTGACGCTAAGGGGCGCTCATAAAACCGTTCCCTCAGCGTCTCCCCCTCCATTTCTGGGCGGAGCCAGCTTCCCACCTTCCCCCACGCCAGCCCTCAGCCAGGCATTATATATTCTCGAAGAGGCAGCGGCGAAAAGGAGCAGCAGCCGCGGCGCGCACGCACTCACGCACGCACCACGCCCCGCTTAAGCACCTGATACGAAGACATGGAGGGGTTGCTAAGCGGCGCCGGCGCGCGCCTCCCGGTCGCGCTCCTCCTCCTCATCTCCCACCTGCGTCTGAGCTCCGGCGCGTGCCCGTGCGAGGACCCCGCGCTCTGCAACCCCATCTCCGGAGCCAGGGACTTCGAGGTGCGCAGGCGCCAAACAGCCTCTTAGGCGTCGGGAGGGGGAGAGGAGAGGAGGGCGCGGTTGCCTGGTGAGAGCACGTGACGCTCCTCTCAGCCAATCCCCGACGGTGTTGGTGAGGGTAGGGAGAGAGATCGGGAGGTGGTGGTAACTTGGAAGGTTATTCCTGTGGTGGTGAGGAAGCCTCTCCAGACGTTATTGAACTACAAACTCCCGTCCCAAGCCGAGCAAGCATAGCCAATGGCTAGGGACAACGGGAGGTGGTTGTTCAGCAACACCTGGGCCAGGGTTTCCCGAACTTGGTTCCCTGGCTGGTTTTGGACTACAGTTCCCATCATCCCTGACCAATGGTCCTGCTAGCTAGGGTTGATGGGAGTTGTAGTCCAAAAAAACAGCTGGAGATGCAACTTCGAGACACACTGATCTGGAAGGCTGAAGCTTCCATACATATCCTGCAATGCTTGCCCTCTCCATAGGCAGAGATTCTGCAACTGCAAGTTTTCTGCACCACAGGGAAAGCTTCGCCTGTTGGATTTCTGCTTTTCATGCAGTGCTAAAGGCACTGGTGCCCTCTCAAGGAAGGCACAAAACCTGAATATTCTTTGGGGGCTTATATGTAACTCCGGGTTTCCCCTTGTTGAAAACTGGCACTGCCCTCTGTGGCCAAAACATTAGGAGAATGAGTTAAAACGGAGGCTATGCAGTGGGAAAAGAGAAGCGAAGGAAACAACAGTTTCCTGTTGCGGTTCTGGCCATGTGAAAGTCAAGAGTTTCCTACACACCATTTCTTTATGCAAGTAAGCAGGAGGCATCAGAGCTCAAGGACACATCCCACCTCCACTAAAGCAGCAGTGGAAGGCATGAAGTAGGTCTAGCGACGAGAGAATATATATGCCTGGCCTGGGCAGAGGACTGAGGGCCAGATAGAAAGATATTGAGGGTCACATTTAGCTCCTGGGCCTAAGGTTCCTTGTCTCTGCTGTGCATAATAGATAGCCATGGCTAGTGGCAATGGATAGTCTTATCCTTCATGAATTTGTCTCATCTCTTATTTTAAGGTGCCCAAGGTGGAATCTACATACGTATTTAAAAAATGCTCTGAAAATGCTTTTTAAAAAAACGTTTTGAAAAATACATTGAATTTGGCATAGCTCACTGCCACCACCTAGTGTCACATCTGTATATTGCACTTTACAACACATTTGAAACATTTTATTTTCAGCTGTATAAGCTGAGTCCCAAGTTGCAATGCATAGATTGCAATCCTGTGCATAATTAAACCTGTTTGGATCCATAGATTTTCAAGGGGCTTAGGTGTATCTTGTGCTCCGTTGAAATGTATACAGGACTGTTATATTTATTTTTCATTTGAACATCCTCTGTTTTTACCACAACACTACTGAACTGTAATAGTCCCTTTTACTGAGAAAATTTGTCTGAGGCAGATATGTATCTGAGGAAATGAAACCAATGTGCCCTGCCCCTTCAGGCATGCTTCTAATTGTTAAAATGCTCAAATTAGATGGGAAGTGCATCTCACCTACTTATCTGAAAGTTAACTCCCAAGTGTATTGTCTCCTGCTTCCCAGGGATAATTGGTTGAGCCCTGGAAAATCCTCACTAACTTATATGACAAGATGTTCTGTGGGTTGCTGCCTAGAAGTGGTTTAATTAACGATACCCATCTTTGTGCTTCACATTAGTCAGTAAACCTTGAATTTTAGCTGATCTCTTTAAAGATAATACTTATTTGAAGGGATAAATGTTTATCATGAGATCCCATAATTTAGCAAACTATCTTATTTGATCCATACAAAGATTAAGTCTCCTTAGAGCCATCGTTTTTTGACAATCTACTTCATAAATTAGGAACACTACTAGCATTTGACTATGAGAGCCTATTGTGGGAGCTACACTGATGACCTATGAGGGCTTTCGTGTTTTTTTCTGGTCTTTATCTCTTTGTGTTGCACCTGCCTATAGAGTTTTAAGGCACCGGGTGCAAACTATTTTATTTACCTGTACATTTAATGGTGTTCAGCAGGTTTAGCTGAGTTGTGTCGCTGCTGTTGCCACTGGCTTTTAATTTTTGATTATCATGTAACTTAAGTGTTGGTGGGCTTAAATACAGACGATTTTTGTGCTTATAGTGTTGTAAGCCCCCTTGAGGATTTCCGTTGAACAATTGATAGAACTATATTGAATAAGTAATAACCAAATGAACAAATAAACGATTTAAATGACACCAATAACAAGAGTTAGCACATCTGGTCATTGTAGGGGGAGAGAGAGACTTTTACTGTTTTTCTTTTTCTATGCCTCTGCAGGTCTTTATATTTGACATTGGTGGGCAGGCCTGGAAATTTTATGACTGGTCACATATTACTACAGTGGCAATTTTCGGAAAATACGACCCTGAGCTTATGTGTTATGCCCATTCAAGAGGAGCCAGAGTTGTTTTAAAAGGTATGTTCTGCAGAGAACATTTTGGTGTATCGTCAGCATCTTGTATGCGTTTTCTCATAAGTAATTCCCACTGAGTTACTCCTGTTAAGTGTGCACAGGAGCGCAACCTTAATAATTATATGAGAATATTGTGATTGTGTGAAAGTAAGCCTTCACTGTCAACTTGCACCACCAGTCTTAGGACACACTAGTGATCTCCATTATGTTAAGCTGCTTCAAGCACAAAGGGATGATGGACCCATCAGTTTGTCTTTGGGGGAGCTCTCTTTTGAAATTTGCTGGCTTTAGATTCATGCATACTAAGAAGTGTAAAGCATGCATGATTCTCCTCCCATCATCCCTAGTTCTAGACTCATTTACACAGAAGATAAAGTTCCGATTGTTTCAGGAGAACTTCTATGTAAGCTCTGTTAAATGGTTGTGTAATTGATCATGAGACTTCATGTAATATCCTGTACTGTTGTCATACTGTGGACAGCCAAGGATAATAGGGGATGTAACTGCTTGAGCACATGCTGCCAGGCCAGAACACAAATGTGTCGCTCCAGAAAACCATGGTCTGGATGTAAAGTCTGGAAGCTATGGTGTTTCTATTTACATTGAACATGCTTTTTTAAAACACACAGACACCCCCCCCAAAAAAAAAAACAGTGTTGCATTTATTTTGAGAAAGAAGCACACTTGCATATCTTCAAACTTGTAGCGTACTCCCAGTCTAGATCAGGGTCCCATACAGATCTCCTGCCACGAAATCTCCTGTGGCTGCTATTTGTCGCCAGCACCAGAGGTGCTGTTTACTGCAAATAGCATCTTCAGAGGCACATGCCAGCCAGGAGACCAGGGACCCATACAACTGCTTTTCCTTCAAAATAAAAGTGGTAGCATTAAGCACACTTTTTTTAAAAAAAGGGTGCTAGATGCAACATGTAGTTTATGTAACATGTAGCTTACTCCTTGGGCTCCATTACATAGTGTAAATTGTTAGTGTAAGCTCTGGCACACATTGGGGTTAACTAGATCAAGTAATTGGGGACAAGAATCTGGATCACAAAAGAAGGAGGATACAACTCAGTTTTATTCAGCAGTAAATCAACAAACCAATCCAGTGGTGTCAGCAACAGTTTAATAAGTTTAGCACAACAATATACGTGCGTTCACAAAAGTTCAGCAATATATCTTGTGACTAGATTTAGTTCTTAAGCAACTTCTGAAGCAGTTTCTAAATGCTTTTTTCATTTCTTGTTTCACTTTCTCCTTTCCTTTATGAACATTGGTGTTCAGGCCCTCTCTTCTTGCTAATATCCATAGCCCACTGCTTATCACATTATCCACTTCAGCAGGTGTTCATACAAACCCTGATCTGCTGATGAAGGCTTTTTGCCCCAGGATGTGTACAAAGAGCTCTGGGTGGATAGATTGGGATAGTTATGAAGTAAGGGATTAGGGCTCCAATCCAAAGCATAGCCTATCACAAAGTAAGCCCCCTTGAGTTAAGTGGAATATACTGCTATATATTATGTGAGATTTAATATCATGGTAGTCTAAAATGTTTCTTGTCCCTTCTAGCAATTCAAGCCTGGCACTTAATCACATTTTCTTATTTAGGAGACATATCTGTGAAGTCAATTGTTGACCCTGCTGTCAGAGCAGCTTGGATAAAAGAAAAAGTGGATCTGGCCAAAAGACAGCATCTGGATGGAATCAATATAGACATTGAACAGGAGGTTGCAAAGTCTTCACCTGAATACTATGCGTTAACAGATTTGGTTAAAGAAACAACAGAAGCTTTTCACAGAGAAATTCCAGGATCACAGGTAAAAAATAAAGCAGAGATTACTTTTACACAAATATGAATTCAATTCCACATCAGCCAAATTCCATTGATTCATCTCAGTGCATGACATTAAACACTCTTTTTTTTGACACCATTTACTGTTGTGAGCACAAATTTTGGTATTGGATATTGATAGCAGGCACAGCTATTCCATTAAGTGTCAGCCCAGCAACAAAAAAATAGTAATAGGCCAGGAATAACAACAACAACAACAACAACAACAACAACAACAACAACAAAATAAATTTATTATTTATACCCTGCCCATCTGGCTGGGTTGCCCCAGCCACTCTGGACGGCTTCCAACACATATTAAAACATCAAACATTAATGATAACAATCTGATCCAATATAAAACGTCACAATAACTTTAAAATAAACAATTTTAGAATCTTATACCTTGTTGCCAAGTTTACACAGATGATGCTGTGGTTGTGTCCCCAAACATTCCAAGCAATTAACAGGAATGGATGGTATTCAGCTGAGTTTTACTTAGAGTAGACCAGACCCCATGAAATTAATAAACATGAGTTAGGGCCTTAATTTTAATAGGTTCACCCTGAGTAAAGCGAAGTTGAAGAACACACTATATGCAATGTTGAAATGAATTGCAAATTGTGTATAATGTACTAAGAATATCCATTTAGAGATAGATGTGTGTTTTTATTTTCCCCCACAGGTGACTTTTGACGTAGCCTGGTCTCCAGATTGCATAGACAAACGATGTTACAACTACACCGGGATTGCAGAGTCTTGTGATTTCGTATTTGTTATGTCTTACGATGAACAGAGTCAGGTGTGGTCAGAATGCATAGCTAGAGCCAATGCTCCATATAACCACACCATAATGGGTAAGAACCAAATATATAATATTTCCAAAAACGTTGAAGCCATGGAAATTTGTTCCCACTTTCTTCCCCCAAGGAAGAAAACAAGTAATAAAAAAATTGGGGAAGAGGGGGTTGAAAAATGGAGATCTGAGGTAGGCGAGAGGATTCAAGAATTGTAAAATTTGATATATGATTGTTCCAGTTGAATTTCAGATGGTTGGATATAATATTAATTTTTTTTTAATTTAATTAGAATATGAAAAATACATTCACATGGGCATTAATCCAAAGAAGATTGTGATGGGTGTTCCATGGTATGGCTATGATTATACCTGTCTAGGCTTAATTAAGGTAAGAGAAAGATAGCTGCTTTATTATATTTATTATTTAAAACAACTTCTATTTATTATTTAAAATGCTTAGAGATACATAATATATAACATTATAACTTTCATATTACAATAACATAAATAAATTATACGGATATATGTTTTCCTTAGAATCATTATTCAAAACAATAGCAATGCCAAATGTTCTTTATAAAAACCTGCTTATTTGCATGTTATTTTCTCTTCTAATACAAGTTCTGATAATGTTACAATGTCCCAAATATTTTCAAACCCATTTTGAGACTGGAGGTGCAGTGCTCTTTGTCTAAGCTTTTGCAATACTTATTTTTTACAGTAAAGTAGACAATAAGGTAGTAGCTAACATCTAACTATGTTTTGTTCGCTGTTGTCTCTGAAGTTTAATTCAGGGGCATGGATTAAAGACTGTTCCCTCTTTTTTGGAGATTTAACACATCTGTGTAACAGAAGTTGCTTTTCTTCAGGCCCATGTTTGTTCAATCGCAAAAGTTCCTTTCCGTGGGGCTCCATGCAGTGACGCGGCAGGACGTCAGCGCCCGTATAAAGTAATCATGGATCTGGTAAACAGTTCTATTTCCGGGATCCTGTGGGATGAGGAACAGGAAGCCCCATATTTAGAATACAAGGTGAGTTGTTAAAAGACTTGCTTTCTGAAATGTATTTCCTTTAGAAGGCTATAAGTTGTACAAGTACACCAGAATCAGATAGTAGTCGTGTTGATCCATTAACGGGGAAAACCCCAGCATCACAAAGTGATGAACATGCTTTTGAGTTTGCTGGAACTTCAGGGAGCAACGTGCTGAACAAATTAAAAGCTGGGGTGGGAGTGAGTTGGAGAAAGAGAAAAAGAAGGTGATGGTTGTTTTGTCCCTCATATCTATGATTAAGATGGAGAGAGCAGGAGGCATCATGCAGACATAGCCGGAATAGCCACATCTGAATGCAAGACAGATTACAAGATGCATTAAAAAAAATTCCTCTCCCAGGCCACTTCACCCCACAAACTCTCCACTTGGATGTGCATGGATATACAAAACGAAACTTGGGCAAACTTATCATGGTTTTCATCTTCTAAAGATAGGGGCGGACCCCATATAGTAAAAAAAAACCAACAACAGGACATATGTTGCCTAGAAAACAAAAGATAACAGGGGAGGCACCAAGCGGATCTCCGTTGGAGGGAGTTTTATAATTGAGGCATAACTAGAGAAATGTTCCTCTAATTGGTCACCACCCATCTAAATTTTGCAAGTGAAAGCAGTTGCCTCTAATGATGATTTCAGCTGCTGGGCAAACACTGTTGGAACGATGCAATCTTTCAGGGACCCTGATCCCAGACCATTTATGACTTTTTAAAATTGTGCCCAGAAGCAAACTTGGATCTAGTGAATCTCTTTAAGTATAGGGGTGAAAATGCTAATACCAACCAGCATCTCTCAACAACCTAGTTGCTGTATTCTGCACCATCTGGTTTCTGATTTTTTTCTTAAAGCAGAAGCTATAACATGTTGCATTAATCAAGCATGGATATTCCTGATGAAATGGGTACCTGCCATGTCTTGACTGAAGGCTTCATAAATGGGAAAAGTAGACTTGAAGAATTTGCAAATAATTATTGGAAACATAAACAGTAAGCAGGCATATTATTAACCAGTGCTCTGCGTAACATGTTGTCAATAACCAATCATTTTATATAGCGTTTAAAATTTGCAACGGGCTTCTCTTGCTTTGCCTCACGGTAACACTTTGAGGCATGTGCCCATTAGCTCCATTTTTCAAAGGCCGAGAGAAGTTGTTTTGTCTGAGTATATGCAAAGGAGCATTTGGCAGAGACTTGAGTTCGGCTCTCTTGGATCCAAGTGCAAAAACCTCTCATCATCAAGCTTACTTTGCAGGAGGCATATTAACGCATTCTCTTTGTTTCACTGTTTTGTAGGACGGACATGGCGTTTTTCATCAAGTGTGGTTTGACAATCCCAGGAGCATTTCTCTGAAGGCAGCCTATGTGAAAAAACTTGGCTTAAGGGGTATTGGCATGTGGAACGCAGATTGCCTTAACTACTCCGGTGGCTCCTTAGCACAAGAGCAAACAGCAGCAATGTGGGCAGCCTTGATACCAAAGTGACTAAAGGAGAGTGTTTAGTTTGCCTGTTAGCTATCATTATTTTCAATTTTAATGCATTTTTACATACAGATATAATTAGTTTTAATTATCTGGTTTTTATTTTTTCAATTCTAATACATCTTTATCAACAAATAAAATTAAATACCTGCTTTATATTTTGTTCAGCATTAATAAATAATGTTTTAAGTACCTTATATCACATGTGTTTCTTTTATCCTGTAACTGATTGATTATTTAGCAAAACCTTTCGATAGTACCATGGGCGCTAGGAAGAGCCCATAGAATGGGGGAAGAAGCAGAAAGCGAGGGGAATATCCCTAACATTTCTAACCTCCCTTCCCCTGTAAAGGCCCATCCTTTTCAACCCATCATGTGTTCCTCAGTTCTCCACCCTCAGGACAGCATTTCTCATTCTCAAGACACCTCTGGCCTATGCAAACACATAATCTAATTCCAATGTACCCATCCCTTTCTGACTACAACAGGGGGCCAGCAGTGCCCTATAACAAGAGTCAACCTGAGCCCATGGCAGGGGGAAAAAAGCAATACAAGAAAAAAAAAAATCACACAAATTTCCTCTGCTCACCAACCCAACTGCCTGGCCTGATTTCACCACTAAGAGATAACCTAGGTAAAGGTAAAGGGACCCCTGACCATTAGGTCCAGTCGTGACCGACTCTGGGGTTGCGGCGCTCATCTCGCTTTATTGGCCGAGGGAGCCGGCGTACAGCTTCCGGGTCATGTGGCCAGCATGACTAGGCCGCTTCTGGCGAACCAGAGCAGCGCACGGAAACACCGTTTACCTTCCCGCAGGAGCGGTACCTATTTATCTACTTGCACTTTGACGTGCTTTCGAACTGCTAGGTTGGCAGGAGCAGGGACCGAGCAACGGGAGCTCACCCCGTTGCAGGGATTCGAACCGCCGACCTTCTGATTGGCAAGTCCTAGGCTCTGTGGTTTAACCCACAGCGTCACCCGTGTCCCTAGAGATGACCTAGACAAGGTCAAAAGGCAGAGCACCCTCACTCTTGTGACACAATACACAAGCTGGCCTCAGGACAACCTCTCCCTGACCAGCCACTTCAGAAAGCACCCTGGGGGTGCAGTTTCTACATGGGCTCAACATGCCACCACCAGCTCCTCCTTCCAACAGCCGTCTCAAGAAGTAGGATAGCATGACATTAAAGTCGCTCTTCAAGGAGATGTGCTGTTGCTGCTCTACTTTCTTTTTCAGTTAGATCTCGAAAACTTCGCTCCCCCAAGCAAAGATGGAAGTCCAAAGACTCCTATAATCCTGGCGATCATGCGGCAGCTCGTGCATTCGTTCTATTTGTATGCCGCTTTCCCACAAAAATAAGCCTGCTAAGTGGCTAAGGGCAAAGAGAAACAATACATTTCAACACCAAACAATACAAAAAGCATTCCTAGTAACGCAGCAAAGCAACACAATAGCAAATACAATAAACAAAAAAAAAGCATTTCAGAACTCTAAATATAACAAGATTACATAAACAATTATTGCAGCATCCAATAACAAAAATAAAGGCGCTTTATAATTTCACATTGGTCCTAGAAACATTGGTCCTTTACATGAAGTTGCTCATGATCCTGCAAGGCTTCCAAGGACAAGTGGGGGACCGTTGGAAACACGACTCCTATGGGGTTAAGTTACCCGTTTTCTTTATAGGCATACGCAGAACTATCTGAACGTACAAACATATTGGGACGTAGCAAAGTACACTGTGCCTTTTTCTCAATGTACCATTTTTACTCAAGAATATACTGTGCACAATCAACTCTGACTAAAGTATTCTGACTGGTGTTCCTTTTCATAGCTGCAGGAGAAAATTCTCTCTTTTGAAAATACGTACCCTAAGAAAGCAAAGGACAGAAAACTGTTGGTCAGCGTAAATAAAATGCAAGGGGAAGATGCACATAAAACCATGAGCCATATCCTGAGCTGCCAACATCGAGAGAACTGTTAGACCAATGATTTGACATGGGATAGGGGCAAGAGACTGTTCTGGTTAATAATTGACTACCCATGTTCACAGCTTAGGTCAAGGTGCATAGCTGATAACGCTTAGCTTTTTTCATCACATGGGGACTGGCCTTATATATGTAAGGCCTTTACCTATACAAATTATATTAACACTGGAAAATCTGCCAAGTTTTGTTTTACCTTTTGTGTAACATTTCAGTTTCTTTTTATCAACTAAGCTGAAGAACAAATCAAGGAATTGCTTAGGAAGATAAGGTGGTGTATTCAGGGCCGGATTTAGGTTTGATGAGGCCCTAAGCTACTGAAGGTAATGGGGCCCTTTATATGTCCAGCTGTCCTTTGTCAACAACAAAATGTCGCTGTTTTTTGTGTTGAATATATGCTATACAGTATGGTAATTTATGGACCTAAGAGGTATCAAAAGCCATTTGCACATAACAAAATATGTATTTTATCAAAGTAATTGATATAGAAATGAGCAAACCAGTGATATTTTAGGGAGCAGGCTAGCATTACTTACATCATAGGAGCCTACACAACACAAAACACTGTTGCTGTATGTAGGTTTTATTTTTATTTTTTTATCTTATATTTTGGAAATGTACATCCAGTTTTTTTTCCTTTAATTTTTTTTGGGGCCCCCAAGGGAGCGGGGCCCTAAGCTATAGCTTGTTTAGCTTATACGTAAATCCGGCACTGGGTGTATTACACCGAGTCACTCGGACCATTGCTCCATCTAGCAATAGCCCTCCAGATTTTTAGAGAGAAGCATTTCCCAGTCCTGGAGATAGGATCGGACCTGGGACCCTTTGATGCAAGGCCAGTGTACTACAGAATGAGCAGCCCTTTCCCAGGGATATTTACATCTTGCCAGAGGGGGTAGCCTATTAGTCTACTGTAGCAAAAACAATGAAAAGTCTTATGATCCCTTAAAGCAGCGGTAAAGGGACCTCTGGCCCAGGGTCAAAATACAGCCCTCCAGGCTTATCTAGTTTGCCTTGGGACTTCATAATATGGACAGACGGGATGTCAGTCCCTAGCTACATGTAACTTTATAACCTGTTGATAAGGTAGATATATATCTCAGCTTTGCTATCATCAACAGTGGAAAAGGCCATCTGTACAGAGGAAAAAAGTGTTTGAGGGTAAGATACTCTACTGAATGGAACAAAATATGGGCCAAGGGTCTTAAGAACCATGAAACAAGTTACATGAGCCCAAGGGGGCCTTTGTCACACAGTTCTTCTTAATAACAATAATTTTCTACCCATTTAGACATTTAATAAAACACTATATTTCAAGAACAGATTGACTGCAACATAGCCACACCTTATTTTGTATTTTGTTTTATGAAATAGTATATTACATTTCCACAGTGGAGGCACATCTGTTTTTAAAAATAATTTTTTTGGATAGAGCTGGCTCTTCAAACTTGCACGCCAAGGAGCAGGCAGAATTGATGCTTTGCGACTGCAAAATTAAGGACTTGAGTCTCACTTTCAAGCTTAGATGTCAAATGCTTCCTTAACGAAAGGTAAAAAGGAAATGGATGGGGGTGGGGTGGGGTTTCTGTTGGTTGGTGTATTTAGGGATACCAAATACAGAGGGCTAGGAGGTGCAGCTCTCTCAAACCTTGCGAAATTAGGCTGCTTCCTCTTTGTTGAAAAAGTCCCCCCTGCACTAATACTGTAAAATGCTGCCTTCTTCCTCCTGCCAAAATTCCCCTCAGTCTGCAGACACTGGCAGGGGCAACTGACTGAGGGAAATGGTGACTGTCTCCATCTACAAACCAGGTCTGAGGCACTGACTGGCACTAGGGGGAGCCCACAGACTTAAGGTGGCCATCACCGAGTAACCCCAGCATGCACACCCCTTTTTCTGGATACCCCCTGGCCTAGAACTTCCTTCTCTGTTCAGAATCAGCCGAGGAATTGTTCCCACAGCAACAGATCCGATAGACATGTGCAAGGCCTAGTCCCCAGTTTGACCAGGAATTTTCATCTGAGGGCTCAAGGGTGACAGCACGTAGTGTCTTGATTCGATAGGGTTGGGCTTTGGGTTAGAAAAGGAACCAGCGGAGCAATGTTACTAAATTTACTGTTGCTGAAAATTTAGGCTGCAATCCTGGGCCTGCTTAACTCATGGAACATAGTACTGTTTGCTAGGACCGAGCCACACAGCGTGTTTTCTGTGGGGTGATTCGTTTGCTGAAATCCCATTCAAACCAGCTGCAGACTGAAAGTGACCAGTTGGTGCATTTCCAAGCAGCGTTTACCAGTCCTGAATATTGTGCAAAAGGATGGCTAGTCTAGGGTCATCACCTTTACCTTATAATAAGGGGACTGCTGACCAAGGAAGCAGTGGGTACTAGGCGGCCATGTGGGTCCTTGTTGGTTTTACGCGCTTCCTTGACCTGTTCCTTTATAGAGGGGTTGGGTGGATATTGCAGGCATAGTCTATAGGTACCAATGAAACCCCCTCCCCTCCCCCCCAAAACCACCTCATGACTATTTAAGTGTTTTAAATGTGTGCTGCAGATGAAGACACAAACTCCCTTGCAAGAAACAGTTAACAGCCCCAAATTCTCTGAGAGCTTGATCCTTTGAAAATAGAAATGAGTCCCAATTAGTTCAGCTGAATATAGTATGCAGAGGATCGGAGCCTTAAAATGGTGGTTGTTTTTAAGTTATTTAAATAAATATGATGGAGAATATTGTCTAGAGGACTATGGAATTATCACTCTCATCCTTTGGAAGTCTACGTTGACTTTCTGGCACCTGAGACAGAATGATTTGACTTGTCCCACTTCCCGTAGGATGAAAATGAGGACGGGGGTGGGGAGTTCTGTACACACCAACAAAGAACCTTGATTCCGGTGGGGGGAGGGGTTGTGGAAGTGAGATTGTGGCATGGGGAGGTTGCTAGGCGGTAGAGAGACACACCTGCTGGCCGCCCTTCTCCTCCGCCTGTGGCTGGGCTCAGGCACGTGCCCCTGTGACAACCCCATGCTCTGCAACCCCATCTCTGAAAGCAGAGAGTTCGAGGTGCGCAGGAACAAGGTCCCTTATGGGAACCATGTGGGGGTAAAATTTATTATTATTGTTATTTTGCAATGAATAGGATTAAAGGGCACATCATGTCTGATGTAGATTTTTTCAGTTTCGTTGTTTTGTATGGGACAATGACAATAAAGATGATCATATCATATGTGGACCAGCCAAACCCTAACAACAAAATGGAGAAATCTAGCAGGCGGTTGCAAAGTCACCTCCTGCGCTGCCCACCTGTTTGAAGGCTACTCGGCCTGCTGTGTTTTCTTCCTCAAAGGGTAGCTCCCATTTTACTGAGCAGGGGAGGAAGGAGCTCTGGCAGAGGGGCTTCCAGGGAATATAGGACACTCTCCCCTCTGAAGGCAGCCAACTCAGAGAGTGCCTTAAGCTGTCACCACCACTCCATTCTCGATTTCCAGGCCTGCACCCACTCCCTCCATCCAGTGGTGTATCGTGGGTTGCCAGCGCATGGGGCCCGCATGGGAGGGAGGGAAACGGTTGGAGTACGCATGCACACATTCAATGGCCTCACGGTGTCCACGTCATCCAGGAGATTGCAGCTGCAGAGAAAGAGGAGTCGTTCTGTTGTCTGGAGAGGTCACTCCCTGGTTTGCATGGAGAACCCATTTTCAAAAGAGCCCAGCGACGGAAGCATGCAGCTGTATTGAGGCAGCACCGGATGTTGAAATTTTGCGCCCCCTAACAATTTTGCGCCTGGGGCAACTCCCATACCACACCAATACCTCCATCTGTTCAGAAAGGAAAGAAGGCAAGCTTTCCTCAGATGAGGTGGAAGGGGAAGAGGAGAAGGGAGACACTGTGGGATCTCTTGAGTTACTTTCCCTTAACAAGTTATGTTTTCCCCTTCCTGTTCTGTTGTTTATTTTTTTACTTACTTGCTTAAGCACGAATTGAACTGGTGTGGGGTGTACCCTACCCACCAGATGCATCCTCTAAAAATTTTCACTCCCTGCCAATGGGGAGGGGTAACATCCCACACAGACTCCCGTTCCTCCCTACAGAGAAGGAACTTGTCGTGGTAAATACCAACTTTCGCACCTCCATATCAGGAGAAGCTTCCTCTGTTACTCCCCCCCCCCAACATGTAACAAAGGCACAGAAGCACAAACATAGAAATCCTGTCCTGGGATGTTGGGTGAGGATGTCTCTAGGACTCAGGAGGGCTTATGTGTAAGTTGGGGGTTTCCCCTTGTACAAAACTGAGTGACAGTGCATTCTGTATCAAAACAGTAGAAAAAGAGTTGCCTTGTAGTAGGAGGCATGTAGCGACCAAAGAAGACAAATTGAACATATATTTTTGGGCGGCAGTGTACTTTTTATGAATTCGCAACGCAACACTTCATTGGTCAACTGCGAGAGTGTGCTTGGCATTTGAGACATTAAACAAATAGAGCTGGTGAAGAGAGTTAACATCTCCAGCTGTTGTGGGAAAGAGCTATCTACTTTGCTGTGCCTCTGCAGGTCTTTGTATTTGACGTCGGCGGGAAGACTTGGAAGTTCTATGACTGGTCGCAAATTACGACAGTGGCGGTTTTTGGAAAATATGACCCTGAGCTCATGTGCTACGCTCATTCGAAAGGATCCAGGATAGTTTTAAAAGGTATCTTCTGAGCAGGGTAATAAGAACATTTTTGCGCAAACTCGGAATGGATGCTTTCTGAAGTATATGCCCCTCAGAGGTCAATGATGTTTACTTCCATTAAGTGCACGTAAGACGGCAAACCTTAATATGACCCTATATGAGAATCACATAACAACTGTGATTCCCATCACAGTTTCTCGGTAGTGTGTGAAAGTAAGTTGTTCCACCAGCTGGTACTATCTGAGAGGCCTAGAACTGGCTAATAATCTCCAGTTTACATTAAGATGCCTCTGCTATAAAAGAAAGAAAATAGTCTGCATTGCATTGCTTTTGGGGAATCTCTCTTTTGAAGGTTCACAGCTTTAGATGCATGTAGAATCTGCTGTGTTCTTTGCTCACCCACCTAAACAAGTTCCACTGATTTCATAGACGTTCTTCAGGTAGCCTTTCCCAGGAATGCTGTTCAACTGCCGCCACCCATCTTGATGTGGAAATCCCCAAAGGCATATGGCAAAACATCCTCTCCCTGATTCAACAAAATCAGCTTGTGTATTCAGCCACTGTAGCAGCAGATACACATCTGGCATTAGCTTCGCCCAAGGCATGATGGAGAGCAGCAATGGCTGGGAAAAGATAGACATAACATTTTACAAGGACAGGAAGGACACCACGGACAGAATAATTGTCATACACAGGAGGAATAAGGATGTAGTTTGAATGCTTGACCTATAGTTTTATAAACCCTTTAAATGTGTGAAGACGAATGGATATCATTAATATTGCAGTTGTTGTATAAGGGATTTTTTTTGACTGAAAGGTAATTGAGATGAATAAGATTTTGGAACACAGAAACAAAGTAAGTCATCAAACCATCAATTCTAGCATGCAGGAGGCCACCTAAATTATATAATGATTGGGATTAGTAATTGTATTATAATTTGGCATTGTTATAATGAGACTATCATTGCATAGCTGTAATTGAAAACTAATAAAAATTATTGTAAAATAATAATAATACACACCTGGCAATCCATCTGCATCTGTATCACAAATTGACTTTATTGAGTTGGCTGTATGCAGCTGTAGCCTCTGCATCCCCATTTGGGGCCACTAATTATTACGACTGACTAACTGCCCTTCATTAGAGCTATAACAAGACCAATGTGTTTACTTTATTTCCAACCATTTTTAAAATCTTATCTCCCCGCCCCCAAAAGGAGATACAAAGTCTATAGGTATAGACAGTAATGAAATAAGTGGTTCAAACTCTAATCCTAAAGTCATGTGGTAGACTTCTGAGTAAACATATTTAAGATGCCGGTGGTATTTTTATATACAGGGAACAACCATTTTGCATGTGTTCAAAGCACATGCAGCCATGCGCCATTTTTAGACCTGGAAGATGGCGTAACAGGAGTTCATGTCCCGTTGATGTGTGCAATGACCCAGAATGCAACTGTTTATATAAACATCTCATCTAGTGAAATTTGTATTTACATTTGTATTAATTTGGTGAAAATTTGTTTTTTAAAAAAAATTGGAAAAGCAATAAAAACAATAGGCCAAATATATATATATCATCTAGTGATGCAAAACTTTGACAACTAATCGCCATTTGTTCTTTAGGAGACATACCTCTGAAGAAAATTGTTAACCCTGCTGCCAGGACAGCCTGGATAAACCATCAGTTGGCCCTGGCCAAAAGGCAGTACATGGATGGAATCAATATAGACATTGAGCAACAGGTTAAAAAGTATTCGGCCAAATATTATGCATTGACAGCTTTGGTTGAAGAAATGACAGAAGCATTTCACAAAGAAATTCCAGGATCACAGGTAAAAATAAAGCAGATTCCTCTTACAGGTTGTTTACATATCACATGTGTGATGTGTGTCACTCCAATGGATGGGATTCAAGGCTCCTGCTGGCATTTCCCATTGTGAGCAAAAAATTTGGTCCTGAATATAAGTGTAGAACTCTAAAATTATGAAGAACTGCAAAATTCTACAGTACAAATTCTACAAATACCTTCCAAATCTCCTCAAAGTCATTTCTCCTGCATATTCCCCGTCTTACCTTAATGGCACATGTTAATTTATCATTAATAGCTATATCCCACATCACTTTATACCATTCTTCCATTTTATATTCTGCTTGCCCCTTCCACTTCCTAGCTATAGTTTGTGCAGCTGCCAATAAATTTGTGAGCAAGTCCTTCATAGTTTCTTCTTATGTTCCTATAGTAGCAGATGATTATGATGGGTGGCATTTCAATTTATTACTCACGCTTCTTCACTATAAGGTATTTTAAATTGTTGTAACCCATCCTGGGATCTTAATAATAGTAAAAACAATTTAAAACTAATTACAGTCCCAAGAATAGTCTGGGTCCTAAAAATACGTTTCCCCCCACAGGTTCAATGTTTGTCAAAAACAAATACAGTGGTACCTCAGGTTACAGACGCTTCAGGTTACAGACTCCGCTAACCCAGAAATAGTACCTCGGGTTGAGAACTTTGCTTCAGGATGAGAACAGAAATCGCACAGTGGCAGCGGGAGGCCCCATTAGCTAAAGTGGTCCCTCAGGTTAAGAACAGTTTCAGATTAAGAATGGACCTCCAGAATGAATTAAGTTCTTAACCCGAGGTACCACTGTAACCTAAAACCAACTAACCAACCCTTTATCCACTTAAGCCACAATCCCACGTGAGAGTACTGTTGCGTCCTTTTAAAGTATCTGTGCCAGCTTTCTGGCCTTCTGTGAACACCTATTCTGTAACAGATAGCCAGTGCTTTTTTTCCTTTAAAAAAATGTTTAGGGGTACTCTCATTTTCCTACTCATATTGAAATACTGCCCCTAAGTTTGAGGCCAAACTTAGATTCACAAAATGTTTAGGGGTATGCGTACCCCTGCGTACCCCCCAGAAAAAAAGCACTGAATTCACAACATATATGTGTTCAGCTAGGCTGTGGGAAAACCCAAATATATGCAAAGTGTGAAGAGCTGGCTGCTCAAATTGTGGGTGGCTGCACTAATGGAGAAAATTGGCAAGCTAGTCTTGAAATTTAGGCTGGAATCCCACACTTATCTGGGTGTGTGCCCCACTGAATACAGTAGGACATACACCTGAGGAAACATGCATAGAATTCAGCTCTAATGACACTCCCTTGTTATAATTTGGAAAAAAATAATGGGCATATATATATATATGGTTCTGATAATGCTGCAGTTGAGGTGGAAACATTCTTTCGATTGTAATTTTTAATGCAATGTTATTGGGCAGGGGTCAGCAAACTTTTTGAGCAGGGGGCCGGTCCACTGTCCCTCAGACCTTGTGGGGGGCCAGACTATATTTGGCGGAGGGATGAACGGATTCCTATGCCCCACAACTAACCCAGAGATGCATTTTAAATAAAAGCACACATTCTACTCATGTAAAAACACCAGGCAGGCCCCACAAATAACCCAGAGATGCATTTTAAATAAAAGGACACATTCTACTCATGTAAAAACACACTGGTTCCCGGACTGTCTGCAGGCTGGATTTAGAAGGCGATTGGGCCAGATCTGGCCCCCGGGCCTTAGTTTGCCTACTCATGTTACAGGGTGTGCTTGTGTGTGTGTTGTTACTGCAATAACATTGACAATTGTTTCTACAAATAATGCCTGTTTAGTGACAAATGTGCAGTTCTATTTCCTCCGCAGGTAACTTTTGATGTACCCTGGTGTCCAGAATGCATATACAAAAGAGTATACAACTATACTGGGATAGCCAATTCCTGTGATTTCGTGTTTGTGATGTCTTATGATGAACAGAGTCAGATGTGGTCACACTGCATACTAGGAGCTAATGCTCCATACAATCAAACCTTAGCTGGTAAGAGTTAGCCTCAGTTTACGGACTATGAAAATCTGCTGGACATTGGCAGTAGGCTTAGCAACCCTATGAACCTTAATTAGAATAAATTATGTAAATTGTGGAACTTCGAATAAATCTGTATATTGCTTGGAAGCGATACATTAAAACCATGTTTGAGAGAGTTGCAATGCACATCTTTAAGCAGCTACAGTAGTAGAAATCCCAGGTGTGGATCTTGGTACTAAAGGAAATGTAGCCACCTTAAAATCTGTCAACATCTGTTCTCATATTAAGGTGCCTTCTTGATAAGAGTAAGACATAAATCACATGGAAAATGAAATCACACAGCACTCTTCAAAGGTAGCTAGCTGCATGTGAAAAAGACTTGGAGGGCTAGTCGTATCTTGAATGTTTCTCAACAGCTTTTGATTTGTTAATGCTACAAACGTAGCTGCAGGCGTGGAAGTAAGAATAAAAAAGCAGGCAGGTAAATGTTAAATTTTATATTAAATTAGGCTATGACAATTATATTCGCATCGGCATTAATCCCAAAAAGCTTGTGATGGGTGTTCCATGGTATGGCTATGATTATACCTGCCGAGGTTTATCTAAGGTAAGAGAAAGACTGCTAATTTCTAACTATGTTTTGCTCAATGTGGTTTATAAAGTTTGTTTTTGTGGGCACGGATTCTACACTGATTCAAAACTGTTGTAACAGCCTGCGTTTTACCTCCGCCCAGTTCTATAAATTTGCACACCGTGGTTGGTGTGTGGTGTACTTAAGCAGAATTTTGTTAAGAAAATGGAGAGCTTGTTAAACAGAAGATACTGTATCTTATTTCTGAGAGATTTTAATGGGGTAGTAGACTCTTGTGTGGACAAGGAATTAAAATATATGCACATGATCTACATAGCGCTTCTTGTGCTCTAGTACATTTGCATGACACAAGTTGTGTTTCTCCAGGACCATGTTTGTTCCGTTGCAAAAATCCCCTTCCAAGGGGCTCCATGCAGTGATCCTGTGGGACACCAAGTGCCCTACAAAGCAGTAATGAAGCAGATAGTTCCCAGATCACTTTCTGGGATCCTGTGGGATAAGGAACAGAAAGCTCCATATGTGGAATACAAGGCAAGTTGTATAAAATTCCTTTATATGTTGTTTTTTAAAAACCATTTATTATTCTATATATAAAAAAGAAGGTTACAGCAGTGCATCTGTTCATTCAGGATTTAATCCCTCCTGGCAAGAAGCCACCTCGTACATTCCTAGTTCCATCACACAAAATTCTGGTAATCTCATGGTGGTCTATCAGCTTTCTGTAATAATTGGAGAAGAGAGAAAATGATAAATGCACAACAGCAATAATTTAACCAAAGGAGGAGGAAAGGTGGACGGAAAGTAATCTGTTTATTTTTTTTATTTCATTTTTATTGGAATTTTATTTACAACATAACACAAACCCCCAATACACAAATCCACCCTCATTAAACATGAACTTAACATACAGTGAACATAACATTCAACAATACAAACAACCAAATAAAAACTTCCTTTATCCAGTATCTGGCCTCTTTATTTACTTCTTATAAACTGTTTCCTTCATGAATAATTATTAAGATTTTCCTAATTATATAAATATCCACAAAGTCTCCTGAAGACATTAATAGAAACAAATCCAGGTATGTATTTTAGGGCACTGTTTTGTGAAGTATTCTCTGCATTTTCCCCATGCTTTTTGAAACTCTTGTCTAGTGTGATCTCTAATTGCCTCTGCTAATCTAGCCAGTTCAATATACTCTAATGGTTTATCTTGCCATTTCTTTTTTGTTGGCAGTTTCTTTTTTCCAGTTTTCAGCAATTATTTCTTTAAAAATTTCTCTTTTAGCTAGTTGCATCAGTCCCTGTAACCAAGTCTGTATTGAAAGGGATTAGCTTCCCAGTAGCACCATATTGATTTTACTTTTACTATCAAGCAAGTTTAATTATAATAATGTTATTATTTATACCCCGCCCGTCTGGCTGGGTTTCCCCAGGCGGAGTGCAGCATATCTAAAAAACATAATAAAGAACACATATCAAGCATTTGAAACCTCCCAATACAGGGCTGCCTTCAGATGTCTTCTCAAAGTTGTGTGATACTTTATCTCCTTGACATCTGAAAGAAGGGCGTTCCACAGGGCGGGCGCCACTGCTGAGAAGACCTTCTGCCTGGTTCCCTGTACCATCACTTCTCACAGTGAGGGAACCGCCAGAAGGCCCTCAGAGGAGGCTTTCAGAGCCCCATACATCTGGCAAGGAGCCGAAAATGGTAACGACAGAAGAAAACTTGCCTACTCTTTCCCATCAGCTTTCTGCAGAATAATTTGCAGAAGATACCAGATCTATTTAACTGGCCAGTGTGTGTATAGTCCTAGTTCAGGCTTCCTCAACCTTGGCCCTCCAGATGTTTTGAGACTACAATTCCCAGCATCCCTGACCACTGGTCCTGCTAGCTAGGGATCATGGGCATTGTAGACCAAAAGCATCTGGAGGGCAGAGGCTGAGGAAGCCTGCCCTAGTTCCTTGGATTTCTCCTATGCTCATGAACACCTAAAGCTGCAAGGCTGGGTTTGGAAAGAACACAGGGAAAGCATGCTAACATCTTTTCTCCGTTTGACTTTTGCAGGACCCACGGGGAGCTTTCCACCAAGTGTGGTTTGACGATCCCAGGAGCATTTCTCTGAAGGCAGCCTACGTGAAAAAACGCGGCTTACGAGGCATTGGCATGTGGCATGCGGATTGTCTCAGCTACTCCGGAGACTCGGCAGCCCAAGGGCAAACAGCAGCAATGTGGGAGGCCTTGAAACCAAAGTGACTTTATGAAAATATGGACTAAAATTTGGACAGCTGTGAATGGCTAATTTCTTTCATGGGCATAGACTGCCAAGAGGGGAGAATCCTTTGAAATGTACCTCACCTTTCCCTCACTATAGTAAAAAGGCATACTGGGTACTATTGTACCAATGGATTCTTACTGTCATTTATTTATTTCTGTATAAGAAGGGGGTTGGAATGTTACAGCAATGACACTGTGTATGTTACCTCGAGTTCCCTGGAAGAAAGGCATCATAAAAATGTAATAAATGATTCACCAATCGAAAACCTTCTATAGCTGCCGTTGGACCTCATTACTTGACTTAAAACATGCATCGTATGAACGTTAGGCAGTATTTGGGGATATGCTGTGGCAATTAAACAAGCATCACGCTGTGCAAATGAAAGCCATGCACAATTTCTCATACACAAACTGGAAAATGAAAAGTCCATCATTTGGATAGGAAGTAAGAAATATCGCACTGTTGAATTATTTGTGGTTTCCATAGCCTAGTTCAAGATGAGTAATTCAGTAGGACTGCTTGGTTGTGTCTTCAGGCCTTCACTTTAAAAAACTATATAACAAAACATTGTTAATAGTTGTATTACATTTAGGCTTGTTTTTATCAGATCAGTTGAAGAGTTACTTTAAAAAAAAAGTTCTAAACTTCTTTCCAAAAAATAATTTCATATATTCATTTCAAATTATCTTTAAAACCATTCATGTGACATAACACAATTTTAGTCATGCAACATTTTAATATTGAAAGAGGAAGCCTGTTGATCCCTAAATATATGTAACACACACACACTTTGCTATTATCTGCAGTGAAAGATGCCATCTATAGTCCAGGACTGTAGCCAAAGTGGCATTTGGGAGTCTGTTCAGAAGTGCCCTGGGTTGGTGAAATGGGAAGCAAATTTTTCCATTGGGCTAGCACAAGCCTCTTGCACGAGCCTAAATAGCTTGCTCAGTCCTGGCACTAATCTACTTTAATCAATCACGTGGTCAAGGAAGTGAGAAAGTCAGATGATCTGCACTGAGACTTTTATTCTCTGCCATCCCTTCAAAGATGACTGGCTGTCAAAAGTGATGATGCCACACATTTATTTAGAATATTTGTGCACAGATCACAACATACATGGGTGTTTAACTTGCATAGTACACACACACACACACACACACAGACAGAGAGAGAGAGAGATTGTAATAAAACTTCGAAGTGGTTTACAAGGAATATTAACTCAGTTAAAATAATTGAAAATCCTCCAAACTTTGTTCCGCAGATATGTACATTGCTAACAAGCAATGGCATACCTCTTCATCCCATTCTTCGTGTGAAAGCATGGCAGCCATTTTGGGTGCTGCAATCTCACCCCAATATGTGCCATTTTTGACGTTTAGCAGCTTTATTTTGCATTGCTCTGCATCACTTTTTAAAAAAATATTTTGTGGGTCCCCCTCACTTTGCTAAAAGATTTGAAAACGGTGCATTTCTTTTGCCCAGTGATGGACAAAAGAAGAAGAGTTTGGATTTGATATCCCGCCTTTCACTCCCTTTAAGGAGTCTCAAAGCGGCTAACATTCTCCTTTCCCTTCCTCCCCCACAACAAACACTTTGTGAGGTGAGTGGGGCTGAGAGACTTCAAGGAAGCGTGACTGGCCCAAGGTCACCCAGCAGCTGCATGTGGAGGAGCGGAGACGCGAACCCGGTTCCCCAGATTAGCAGACTACCGCTCTTAACCACTACACCATACTGGCTCTCCTGTATCTCCCATGTTTAAACTGAGAGGCAAAAAAATGAACCTTTGCCTCCTGCAGGAAGACTGTTCCATGTAAATAAAGCTGATGTCACCAAGGATTCAAAACACATTTGAACAAGGGCTTTTCCCCCACCACACTGTTGTGGCACCTCTCAGGTAGGTGCCATTGCCTTTCTAAGAGAACAAGGGAGAGGTTCATGGTGAGTTCTGGCACCTTTTTTTCTAGAAAAATAGCACTGATTTGAACCAGCCCTTAATTTTAAGTCTTTCACAAGGAATGAATTGGCAACTTCTGTTTTCTTAATTAAAAGCAAACAAATCTGGCATCTAAAATTAAGCACGAAGCGAAATAGAGTGAGTACCTATCCTAAAAAGGATTTAAAGCAAGGATGTCCAAAGGGGCTCAATCAACTATATTGGGGTTAAATCCTAAAAAAAGCTCAACAATTTTGGTTGGTCCTCACGCATGTTCACTTCATCAAATCTGGCCCTCTTTGAAAAAAGTTTGGACACCCCGATAAAGGTTTTTCTGAATAATACTAGTGCTAGGGATTGCTCAATGTATGCAGAGTTCCTCTTCCCAAAAGCGTTGCAGGATTTTAATATCCTCTTTCATATTTCATATCGTCTATTACTCATAGTAATTAGCACTTCCTTGTCAGCTTTCCAGCTGTTACCATGTTAATGCCTCCTATTTGGCTCCTTGACTAGACGTATGACATGGTTTTCAGGCAGGAAGAGCTCACGGGCAGGGCTTGCCGAAATTTACCACAGATGAGGCATTTACGTTCCAGAAACCCATTCTCTGAGGATGATAACAGGTCTAAGATCTGATCGGAATATGGTGGCTGATGGATTTACTTTGATGCGTTTACCTTTTTTAACCAAATCAATTTTTGTTAAAAGTAAATCCATCAGCTGTCATTATTTAGATGCATTGTGATCTTGTGAAGGGCAAATTGTTTCTCAACTTCTACAGAAAGAACGGAAGCTTGTTTACAAGATGAACCAACACCAATGTGGGGCCTAAGGCGTAAGGTTTAGATAGATCTCCATTATCTGCTTTTTGCATCGTTCACCCATCTCAGCTCCCCACTAAGCCGCCAAGGGACTTCAACTAGCCACAAGCAAATGTAAACCCAATAGCAGTCTTCCTTTACTACATTGTCGATCTTGCTAACCATTAAAACCTTGGGGCTTGAGAGTGGAAAGCAAGAAGGAACGTAGCAGCTTCCTCAGAAGAAATGCCTTTCTTTTACACCAGAATTGCAACTGCAGAAGAGGAAAAAGGAGTCAAATGTGGTTTCCATAAATGAGAATGAATATAGTAATAATACTAGATGCTGGTTACTTCCTCCTATCTCACTCTACATGGAAACAAGACTAGGGCTGTGTAATTGCTAGATATTTGAAGCCTGTTCCTTCCTTCAAAGAATTCTGGACACTGTAGTTTTACCCTTCACAGTTTCAACCCGCCCCCCCCCCAAAAAAAAACCCATTAACAAACTACAGTACTCAGAATTCTTTGAAAAAAAGGATGTGGCTTAAAGTGTAGCATGTCTACAGCCCTATTTAGATGCAACTTACAAGTGTGTTTAAGGTTGTGTTTAAGTTTATAACCAGTTTTTGATTTTCAAAACACTTAGATCTAAATAAATACAAAAAGTGGAGAAGCTTACTCAGGGTTTTTTGTTTTTTTTTTTGTCTTTCGTATTTAGATTTCTTATAAATGTTGGTTTCCCTCAATCTGTAGCAGATAACTGTCCACACACACTGTGACACATGCAGAACCAGCCCTGCTTAACAGGCAACGTGCAGCGTCCGGGCGAAGCTTCAGACAGCATCCCAATCACCAGAGGATGGTGGGAAGAACTTGGGAGTCAACCCAGGTGGCTCTTCACCATTAAGAAGAAGGCAACTACCGGAGCTGCAATGGTTTTGGAGTCAGGCTTCCTCTGTCTCTGAAGGGTGCCATTGCAATACACACCAGAAGGATTTTCCCCCTATGAGGAAAGGTTCCAGCATTGGGGACTTTTCAGTTTAGAGTAAAAGCAAGTAAGAGGTGAAATGACAAACGTTTATAAAATTATGTGTGGAATGGAGAAAATGGATAGAGGAAAGCTTCCCCCCACTTTCTCATAACACAAGAATTCATGGACATCAATGAAGCTGGATGTGGGAAGATTGAGGTGATATGGAGGTACTTCTTCAAGCAACTGCATGTTTGAACTATGGAGCTTGCTCTCAGATGGCTTTAAAAGAGGACGAGATAAATTCAACAAATCAACAGCTACTAGCCATGACGGCTATGGGCCAATTCCTGACTGAACTTCCTGCTTGCAATGCAGCCAGCTTTTATGCTCTGGTGGTGGACCCGACTGATCACTGGCTCTGTCAGGTCCGTCGCTGAAGCAACCGCTGGCCAACTAGAGCCATGACTGACCTGTTTTAAATTTCCATTTCCGGCAGGCAATCTCACTAGCTCCTGCGGCTGGCTGAGGCTGGCTGTGGCATCAGCTGGTTGTGAGGGCAGGTCCACCTCACCCACCTACCCCAGCTATCTAGCGACCAGGCTGCTATTGCTACCACCACCTGGAAAACAGGTGTGTGGTCTTTCTGCTGTGAAGACAGGATGTTAGATGGGTCATAGCCCTGATCCAGCAGGCTCTTCCTATGTTCCCCCTTCCAACTGACATTTTCCCCCTGCACATGGATATCCGTTACTGGAATGAGGTGATAATGCCATTTAACGCCAGCAGTAGAATTATTACATATCGGTGTCGTGATGAATTACTGTTGTTCAACATTCATTTTCAACACATACAACATCTCTCCTATAGCTGAACAAATTTAAAGCTGGAAGAAATAGGTTCTGGGAGTAGCTATACAAATATGCAAATACGAATCTCACGAACGGGAGCCAGCTAATAGACTTGTCCTTCAGGGTGGAGTCTTAAAGAAGACTGAACTTTCTTGTGCGCCAGTTCTGCCTTCAGTGCTCGCAAATCAGAAGCTGCCTGCTTCCTCATCTAGAAGAAAAGATTCCAAGGTTGCAAAAGGAAGAATGAAATTAGAACCTTCGTATTATTTTATAGATACAGTTCAACCTTTATGTGGATTAATAACCATTTCCTTGTTCTTTCATCTTTCAAGCCCAATGAGTTAAAGGATGAACCATTTTGGTTTGTTTCTGGCATATTAAGGTCACTAGTAATGGCAAACCCTAGTGTACAAATTACATCATATTCCCATTAATGAGAGTGGGAAATGAGGTGAAGAAATACCACAGATTGTACTGCAGATCTCAAAGTGGTATGTTTCTGTTCCTGTGATTTTTCTGACCACAAATTGCCAATTGTTGTTGTAGTATTATTAGTACAACACCATAAATGTTGTAGTATTATTAGTACAATACCATAAACACATTTTAGAGGGTAGTATTAGCAAAAGAGGTCCCTGAGCTACATTTAGACTACTGAAAAGCACACACCATCTTGGTACTCCATGTTGGCAGGCACAATGTTTAAAGCAGAGATACTAAACATGTTTGGATCCCAGGCACATTTTGAATTTTGAAAAAGTGGTACAGGCACAGCGGATGTGAGAAAACATCATGTTCTCTCCCACCCTGTGTCAGCTGCATGTTTTCTGTTCCACTGCAATTCATCTTCTGCTGAAATCTACGCTATTCGTCTTGATGTCTGCTGTGGCAAAATTATTTGTGTATCCTATGCAATTATGCTGCCCATATGCTATTCCACCCATCATTTCAGTGCAAATGAAAGGCAAGATGAGTGGTTTGCTAATCAGTTACGTGCCCTTTGCCAACTGAAAGCAGCAACCACCACAGTGGACCCCAGTTGTATTTGCTGGTTCCAGACATGGGACGAACAAGTAAAAAGCTATATTGCTTTTCTATGTGGTGTAGGACATTCCCTGGTACAGCATCACAAACTTTCAGGTTCCTATTCAAAGAACAAGGGTTGCGTATTTGCTTTTTGAAAAATAGCCTCTCCTTCCTCCTAAGTGGAGTAGTGGCTGCTTACAGAAACACCGCTGCTATGGAAGCAAAGTTAAAGTTCAATGTTTTGGTGAACCAGATCTCAAATATGACCATGTGCTTAACTCCAGGGTGAACACCCTTTAGTCCTCAGCTCCATAGTGCAATGAACTCAGAATATGCCTACAGAACAAAAGCAATTGAAAAGCAAGATAAGTTATTTCCCTTGACCTCCAGCTCTCCAGTCTTAAGCTACTGAAGAGCCAAGTGTGGTGTAGTGGGTGATGTGTTTGACTATGACTGGGGAGGTCCAGATTTGATTCCTCACTTAGCTCTCAAGAAGCTATGAAGCTATCCCATAGTTACTTTTTCTCAGCCTAAGCTTTGTAAGAGTTATTCTGAGGATAAAATGGGGGATTGGGATGTATGCCACTTTAAACTCCTGGAAGCAAAAGTGTGACTTAAATGGTATTTTTTTAAAAAAGAAAAACACTAAAAGGTATGCTTGAGATAAAAATCTAAATATAATGTTTACATTCTTCACTTGGATATAAAACAAACTAGGCAAGTTAGTGTGTAATACCTTAATTTCTATGACAAGCTTCATTTTTGCATTATCAACCTTTCTCCTTAGTTGTTCAATTTCATGCTGCAGAGTGGTGATCTGGATTATTGTATTATTCTAGAAGAAACATCGTATAGATCAGAGTTAACATACATCCTGCACTTATTAATATCACTGTCTGTGCAAATTGTCCAAATCTGCATCTCTCCTTAAAATTATATGATTTAGTCCCTCAGCTCCTGTTGTATCACCTTCCACCCAGAAACATACATAGTGCAGAACATCAGGGCTATGTCTCATACAGTTACTCAAATGGTGGACTGATTGGTCACATGGCAGGTGAGGCCATGGCCTCACTGTATTAACATAAAATAATGCAATTCTGCATGTGAATTTACTTCCATGCTTAGTTGGTACACACCTGGCAGACCTTGCTATAGCTGCCCTAGACTGACCCAAGCCCAGAATAAACTTGTCCTGTCCTTCTCCCCATGAGACTTCTACCTATTAAAAGGGACAAGTGAATTTGAGAGAGAGAGAGAGAGAGAGAGCTCATGTGCAGATATGGGTGCTTCCAACGTGAGTTATTTTCCTGTCTCTCCACACCTCTTTGTTGTGAGAGGGCGTGTGCTGGACTCCATTTGGGGACTGGGGTAGACAAGAGGCTATTTTCTGGAATCAAGGGATCCAGTTTTGTCTAATATTTCTCCGGCAAATGAAGGGAAATGGGCAAGGAATCTTGTGGTTTGTATTTTGATTGTACTGCCAGTTTTAGACTCTCCCATCTCCCCTTTTGATATCACACAGTTTTGAGTCTGAATCTGTGACTATATACGTAATAAAATTGAGTATTAATTTCTCCTTACATCTATTATTTAAGGCAATGATTGCATCTATCTATCATCTATCTATCTATCTATCTATCTATCATCTATCTATCTATCTATCTATCTATCTATCTATCTATCTATCTATCTAGTGGCTTTCCTTCACCCAAACAGAAGAGACAGTAGTCATAGATGTCACCTGGCATCACAGCTACTGCGCTTTGTAAAGGAAAATGGCAGCACCATTACCATAAAGCAAAACTAACACAACAAGTGGTAGCTGAAATGGTTGAAAATGAAGATAGAAAGCTGTGAGAAACTAAATCACGAAGTTCCTGGTGCTACCATCTGTGTAGTAGCGAAAATGGTCAAGAATGTGTTTCCTTTACCCACTCAGAGTGTGCTCAGATAATCACATCTTTCTCTACCAGAATGAGCAAGAAAGAACACCAGCTCCTCGACTAACATTCTAGAAAGTTCCAGAGTTCCTCCGTGCAAATGCAGAACTCAGTTGTGAGAATGAACAGAGCCGACAAAGATGTTGTCTTAACGCATGATCAAAACCAGGAATGGAGAACCTGTGGCATTCCAGATGTTGTATTCCGATTCCCATCATCCCTGACCACTGGCAATGATGGCCGAGGCTGGTAGGAGTCCAACAGCATCTGGCAAACCAAAGGCACCCTGTCACTGCTGTAAACAGAAGGTAATCTGAAGGGGGGGGGGAATCATTCATGCCTTATAACTGGGATATATAACTGGGATAAATATTGGTTTAACAGGAAGATAACTTGAAAGATGTAAACAGGAGGAAGTTTGCTACATGAGAAAAGGCTGAGACACAAGCAAATCCTTTGGTTCTCAGAGTAATTAGCAGAACTGTGTTGATATCTCAAGGGCATGATTCATATGGGAAGGATTTAATTAACTTAAAACTGTATTCTCACGAGTTTCATTGTCGAGCCAGCGAGAAAGCTATTTTACACACACAAAACAATTTAATTACATCTTGGAGTTGAATCAGGCAAGCAGTGTGTTATGCCAGTTCAAATTGAGGGGGAAAGAGCCTGCAGAGAAATTTCCATCTTTCCTGTTTGTAAAGCTATGATTTTTGGCAAGGCCACGTTGTTACAATGCTATGTATTAATTTACATTTCATCTAGTTTGGGGGACTTCTCTCTGTCTCTCTCTACTGCCATTATAGTATTTGTCTTCTAGTGCAGGTCACTATCAATTTCCATTATTTTCACATTCTAAACACAATGCCTTGGTACAGAAAAGCTTGCATGGGCAACCTGTGGTCCTTCTGAAGTTGTTGGACTTCCATCAACCCCAGCTGTCATGGTCAATGGTCAAGGATGAAGGCAGAGAGCTGTAGTACGACAACATCTGAAAATCCACAGCTTGCCCATCCCTGTAGCTGTACCTGACTACCCAGGTAAGTGTATGTTTAGGATCATGGCTTGAAAGTTAATCTGCGTGGATATCATTTTCCTGTGCAAAAGACAAACAGTCTGATACAAATATTCCCGATGAGCGTGTTCCGTTACGGAATTGAGCCTTTGAGATATAAAAAGTAGCTCAATTTAAATTATACAGGCAGGGATTATGTCAGATTAGTGAAGGAAATTATTAAACTCTCTTCTAGGGTTATTATAAAATCTGAAGAGTACTTATCTGTCTAAATGGCATGAAGAAGCTTTGATTTTATGGAAAGGGGAGTAAAGACTGAATAAACAGCATTTACCTTTGAATTAGCAACCTGTGTTAAATTATTTCGTTTTTTCCTTATATCCCTAGCTTCTAGCTGCATCAACAATTTCTGGTAGTGAAGTTCTAAATCTTCCCGCAATTTATTTGAAACTTCCTCCAAGGAAGCTGTGACTTTTTTAGCTTCAAAATATTTCTTTTTCCAGGAATCACGAGCTGTACGGGGGAAACCAGAGCACAGATCAAAACGATATTCTCAATGGAGCAAGTCTATTCAGGTTTTCAGACCCTGTTCAGTTCAGTGAGGCTTAGTCCTAGGAAAATACAGGATTGTAACTTAAGAATCAGAATAGTAAGCAATATTGCTCTGTTCGAACATAAACCAAAAATATTAAGAGTTGAAAACATTGTATAAATTTTAACATGCTAGGACAAGTGCCACGGCTTTCATACAGTACTTAAAAAAGATTAGCTGTACTCTAGCATGTGGAAACCCAAACTCTCGAATGTGTGGTTTGCAGGAAGGTATGAGGCTTCGCTTTAACAAAGATAAAGAAGGGGTATAAACTGAGAGACATCTAAGAAATGGTCCAATTCTGATGGAAACCAGGGTGCTAGATGACACACTACCATGGAGGGGGAAGCAAAAGCAAACCCACCTCCAACAATGATGCTATCTTCTAGCTTTGCTAGCTCCTCAGTCCTCCACCACCTCCACTCAAGCAGAAATAAAGTTATTCTTCCTTCACCTTCTTTATTCCCTGGGCTCTGTCCCTTGACCTGTCAAAACCCACTAAACCACACCCGCAACCAGCCAAAAGCTACCTTGGTTTTTATATACATAAAGCAGCTATGCTTTGTCAATGTATCGCTTGGACTTCCCTTTTTCCAAGACATTGCTTTGGTGACTCCCGAGACAATGGAGGCCAATGCAAAAGCTGCCTTTTCACCTAAGTACAACTTTTAAAAAGCAGAAGGTGGGGTGGAGGGGGGAGACTTCGCCATTCGGTTTTTTTCTGGCAACTGGCCTAAAACAAAACAAAACAAAACAAAAACTAAGGAGGTGGGTGTGGGTGTGTCGATAACACCTCACCAGATATCTCAGCCTAATAACACATACCCTGGTATCTCCTGAGTTTGTTCTGTTCCAGTAAGCTCCTCACTTTTTTAACCAGCTCTTCTCTAGCCCTTTCCAGGTGCTTTCGTTCTGCCTTGATGTGTTGCAGTTGTCTGACCAACTCACTACCTGAGGAAAAGAAACCTCAAGATTAGTATACTTGTGCTGGTTAAAAAATGCGGAAAGCCCAGGATAAATAAATCTGAGACAGGAGCGCCTCCGAGAAGAACAGAAGCCCGGGTCTACAGAAAGATCTGCAGTATTTTAGGGGTCTTTGGTGTGGCAATTTGGAGCATCAGATCCCTGCCTGCCTCCCAAGATCCATGCACACAGCCCACAGTAACATTCTGCCCGTTTCTGTCCTGTACGAGATGCTAGTTCACAAAACTCCACACCGTATGAAACAAATCTTTCTCTGTGACTTTCCCCTTCAGGTACCTCAGACATACCATCTGAAGGTGTCACTGCAGCAATTCCTCTTGAGGGGTGGGTAGGGAATTTTAAAACTTGCAAACACATATTGTGTTGCCCAGGCTTTCCCCGATGAATACATTTCTGCCAGGACGGTAATGTTTTAATGCTTGTATTTTTGCATAGAGATTTTGAATATTCAGCATTTTAGAAATGCTTCTAAGTAAAGAAAACGATGCCTAAATGCCTAGAGATTAATGAGACCAGGCATGTCTACTGGGAACCTGCCACTGCATAGCTCCTGTCAAAAGCAGAAACCGTGCAACATATGAGCAATTACAAAAAGTCTGCACTACTCCAGAGAGGTGTTGTGGCTAGTTGGACTAGGACCAGGGAGACCTGGGTTCAAATCACCTCTCAGCCACGAAGTTTACTGGGTGGCCTTAGGCCAATCATGCTCTCTCAGGGTAACCTACCTACCTCAGAGGATTGTTGTGAGATTGAAATGAGGAAGGGGAGAACCATGTATTGACATGGTTGAGTTCCTTGAAAAAATAGTGCTCTATATACCATATTTTTCTGTGTATAGCACGCTCCCATGTACAAGACATCCCCTGTTTTGGGGGACTCCAACTTGAGAAAATGGGGGGGGGGAGAGAGAGATTGTATCTGTGTATAAGACGACCCACAATTCTGAACATAATTTTTAAATAAAAAACCCTAGTCTTATACATGGAAAAGTACGGTATATATACTGTATGTGAAATAACAAATATAAGTTCTATGGGGATTGTGCTAATTGTATAACAAAACACTTCGTCTGTGATGTGACACAGACGGCTGGATTAATTTAATGATGTAAAAACTGAATTAAGCCAAATTATCCTCCCTCAGGGGCACTCGGTCAAAGGAAAGGCAAGCACTGAGGTTGGGATTAGTGTCTTTGGAACATGCTGGCAATGACAAGTGACTCCTTAGAGGCTCCCCGACAACGGTGTTTGCTTAGACAATGCATGCACTGGGGTCACTTACGTTTAAGCAAACTCTGCCTCCTACTTCATAAGAGAGCCAGGAAAAGCCTGCTGCTGTCAACTAATGCCATTTTTAACTACAAAGTTGTTGCACACCCTCAAAAATGAGAGTGGTGAGAGGGGTCCTAGCGCATACTTTGTACTTGGTTTCCTTGGAATGAAGGTCCCTAGAGAATTGTCATTTTTGTGTGTGTGTTATAAGGTTTATCTACACACATGTATAAGCAGAGCATGAGATTCAAGGCTTTTCCTGCTTTTCCCATTAGGTTTCCAGAGGCTTTGATTTCTGTCAAGTCATATTCACACCATACGTTGAAAAAACATGGCTTCCCCCCAGAGAATGCTGGGAAACATAGTTTACTCCTCACAGAGCTTCAGTTCCCAGCACTCTAAACTATGAATGTAAGACAGTGATCTCAGTCCTGACCTAGCTTTTTCGCAATCCGTTTCCATTCTGCTGCAGTTTGGCTTCTGCTAAAACCAACATTTGTTAATCTTACTATCCACTATGACTGAAACTAATTACATAATTAATTCCAGTACATTTCAGAAACAGCAAAAACAATACAGAAAACAGTGTAATTCTTTATGTGACGTTTATGGACTGAAAAGCAGCAGCGAAAACTGCTCGCATTCGCTTGTGAGATTTCCGTGCCTGATCTCAGATGAACCTGTGAATTAGGAGTGACTTCTGCTGTTGTTTCCATTTCCAGCAGAATTCTGTGACATCCCTACCATTAACTATGGTGCCCAGGAAGGTGTGCTTTCAATGTATGGTGTGGATGTGTGGGTCTCTTGCTGTCAATCTTTGTTCCCTTTTGCAGTCAGGCATGATCTCGCTAGGTTACGGGGGAAGACTTTAACCCCATAAGATCTCTTAGAATGATTTGCTCACCCTCTGTTGGAAAGATTCCGCTGGGAACTTCAGCTCTGTTTACAGACAGAGCCAGAAGAGGTGGAGTAGGAGGCGAAATATACTGGCTCAGATGTGCAAAGTCATTTAGGTTATTTTCATCAGTCTAGGGACCAAATGAAAAGGCATGTCAGCTTTTACTGCTTTCCCTACAGTACATGAAATTGGAGAGTCTATTTATATCAGTCTTAAAAGGAAGGCTAACTCAAGTGACCTTTTAGTGGAAAACAATAGTTACCTTCAGGGAACCCTGTCCACAACCTGTCTGGCTAGGAATCCATATGCCTCTGCCACTGATCTCTGAACATTGCAGAGTATCGAGGGCATATTTCATGGCATGCATCTGGCCCATGTGTTCTGATGGACAAACAAGCTGAACTTCAGCATTGCCCCAGATAGTGGGGTAGGAGAGCTGAAAATAATGCCAATATATTTCACATCTGCCAATCCATGAGCTGCTTTGGTTTCAGATAGCACATGAGTACACAAGTCTAAAAGCCAGGGCCACAAAGTTTCATGGCCCTCTAGCAGCTATTGTGGCTCGGTTACCAGGAGTAATGTATTTAGTGTTACCTTTACCTGGAAGTGTATACTAACCAAACTAAACCTCCTAGGATTATTTTTTAAAATACAACCCAAAAATGCACTATATTGGGGTAGATTATTTGCAAAATATGTACATTAGCCAAAACAGGATATTTCACCCTCAAATGTTTAAGGATATTCATGAGGATTTATGTCTCAAAAAATGTGAATTGCTGCAGAAACGTGGAAAACTGAATTTAATATTTTATAAAAATGAAAAACTGAGAGAACCAAAATTTACATAGCCCTCCGTTCTTATTTCCAACTAAATATGTATAGACTTGGTCTACTCCTTGGTACTTTGGTACTGAATATATCTCTGTGTATGTGTACATATACATACATACGCAAACATTATAAACCCACATGCATCTCCAATTGCTTGTAGCATATGTGCTACTTCAGATGTATGGCAAAAGCGCTTGTTTCATGAGCATTTGTCAAGAGTGGGTAAAAGTTATTCTGCTTCAACAACGAAATCTTATTGCAATCAACAATCCAAAAGAAAAGAAAAACGAGCTCAAGTTACTGAAACGATTTCAACCAATTTCAACTACCTTATTTATTTATTTTGCTAGGCGTTTGGCAACATACCTGGCTATCTTGCACGCTACCGGTGTCAGCCATAGACTTGGCAATTCCAGGATGCTGTTGGCTAAAGATGAAATTAAAGCACAGTGCAATTACATTAGAAACAATAAATAATTCCAAGGCGCTGTTGGCTAAAGATGAAATCCAAATGCAGTGTAGTAATTACATTAGAAACAAACCACCTTAATTAAATTTGTTTAAAAGGCTGGTGGGATCTAGCAAATATAGAGTGCTGGGGTGGCAGATTACCAATCTGAAAACGGGGTGCTGAAATTAGGGCGCGGCAGCTTGCTGGTAGCCAACTGGACCGGTAGCAAACATTCCATGGAAGCGCTAACCTCACACACAGGAAATGAGTTGAAGAGAACAGGTTCACAGGTTTAATTATATTTGTCTGAAAACTAATTAAAGTGTTTGCTTTTTTCTCCATTATCCAACATGTTGGGAGCCCTTAATGCAACTTTAATGAAGGGCAGCTAATACTGTCAGCATGACAGCTTGTTTATTTCAAGTGTTTTTAGCCTTTATCACAAAGATATATAAAGAAATTTCTCTGTTTCGTTACCTCCTCATTCTGTGTGAATAGTCCATGTCTCTCTCCTCCAATGATTCTGGGATTCCAGAATCCCCTGTGGTGTGTCTTCCCATTCCAATTCCTGTCAGGTTACCTTCGTTTTCTGTATTTGCATCCAGCGCAATAGGAGCTTCTTCTACATCAGAGGTCGGGGGGAAAATTGTTTAGCTGTTTTTAATGGTGTGTTTTAATGTTGTAACCTGCCCTGGGACGTTAGGGTGTAGGGCGGGTAATAAATAATACCTAATATTAAATAATATTTCTGTTTCTATATACATGTTTTTATTTCTGCCATCCACCGCCAGAAGCAATGGCTTGGCGAAAAAAATGAGTGTGTACAGATTCTGGGCATATCCGCCTGAAGCAAAAAGGGAAATTATCAACGCAAAGTCAAGAATGCCAGTTGGCTCACAGGCAGGATACAGAAGGAAGACCCTGAGATGAAAGAAAAATCTAAGGGCAACTGCCAGTGTGTTTTAATAAAAACGTGTCCAGCCCTATCACACAGGAGATTGTAAAATGTAGGAAATGGGAGGCAATCTGGACAAAAGTGCGTATCAGCCGACGGGCACAATACATTTCCCCTTTCATAAACTGCTGTAGTTTGCAATGTCCAACCATTTCAAGTTTCTATTTTTTTCATCTAGGTTAGGATTGGTGTCACTCCTGGCTTCTAATTAGGCCTGATGCAAGCAAGCGGATCTTATCACCTAAAGAACCACCAATGTTTACTACCGAAAAGCTGTCCTCGTGTGGCTTCTGGACCAGTTCCGCAGACCACTGAGCTTTATTAAATAGTTTAATGCAAGTTACTGTAGTTTTCCGTGTATAAGACACCCCCGTGTATAAGACGCCCCTGTTTTTGGGACTCCAAATGGGGGGAGATTGTCAAGAGTTGTTAAGGTTTTCTTTGTGGGGGGGAGGTGCCAAATATTACTCAGCTGCCTCATTGCCACTGCCAATCCCACGCATCGCCAGAGCCACCAATCGTCTGCCCGCTCGCCGCCAGCAGCCACCAATCACCCGCCCAATTGCCACAGCAGCAGCCAATCAATAACAGCCCTTGCAGCAGCCACCAATCACATGCCCAATCACCGCTGACAATCTCCTGCTCGCACCTGCTACCAATTGCTCGTCCCCCCTCTGCACTGTCCGTGTATAAGATGACCCCAAATGTTTAACATTATTTTCTAATTTAAAAACCTTGTTTTATACATGGAAAAATACGGTTAAGTGCATTATTTATTAAATGCTTTCATGCAAACCAAAGGGTTGGGATTCAGATTGGCTATTCCGTAAATGGAAGGCCTCCTTCTGTTGATGGAAAGCTCTCAGATCCCGTGGAAGTTCCTCAAGTAGAGGAAGGTGGGAGGCAATCTTTGCTTATTCCTCTGCCCCTTGGAATCCTGCATGGTGCCTCTCATGCTGTTCCAGGTGGCTGCCCGAATCTCCAGAGCAGCTTTTTCAGATAGATTTGGTTTTTAAAAAAATGCTAATGCAAAATACAAATAAACTTTAAATGGAGTGCTTAGTGGAGCAATGTATACCTTTTTTCTTCTGTGTGATGTGATTGACTTGAATCTGGTTCTTTCCCTCTTGCCCTCGGTTCTGATTCATACGCAAAGGTGCAACAGAATCTTTGTATTTCTTGACCTTTCTAGGAGTATTTTGCTGCCGTTCTTGAGCTTGGCTGAAAGACTTTCGCTGAGGAATTTTCACCGATGTGGATTTTCTTACGGAGTTTTGTCTCTCAGAAATTTTATCTTGGAATGTATAGGGAGATTTAATGGATTCCTTTAGCTCTCTGTTACAACTAATTTCTCCTGGAGGCGGTACATAATTATATATTAGGCTATATATACTTATGAGAGTTGTGTTAAGTTGTAGATTTATCACATATTATTATAAATAATCATATTTAACTATAATAGTCATGTTAACGTAAGTAACGTGAACTGCTTTATGCACATTTTGAACTTTTTTTTGGTAAGCCACTTTAAGTTTATTTTATTTCTAAGAAAGCTGGGTATAAATTTTCAAAGAAATATATACCCATTAAATAAAAATTAAGGGTTTTTTTTGGTAACAAGTGATATTGTTGGAACCTTTGTTAAATTAAAAAAGCAAATGTTACATATGCTACAGTCTAGGTAGGACCAAAATACAAATAAATATCAGGAACTCATATTGCAAACAAGTCGTTCTGATTTGAATTCCTCCCCCCCCCCCCCCGCCCCGAAACCTTAAATTTGAACGAAACCAGTCTGGACATATGATTAACTGAACAAGGGAATGGCAGTTGTGGCAAATGAAGTTTCAGGGAAGAAAAACCTGATGGAACCCAAACTCTAGCAAAACTGTTAACACCAAAAAAGCACAAAACCAGATTAGTAGATGGGAATCCTACTGCTAGCATCATCAATACAGACAATGAAATAATGGCCAGGTTAAAGATGCTTAATCTCCCTCTCAAATAAGGTATGGTGGGGCAGGGGGAGAGATCATTTGCCCTCTCCTGACACAACAGGCTCCAAGCCTTGATTGTGGAGAAAGAAATTAAAACTATGCTTTCCTCCTCATGTTGTTGAAACTCCTCATGGTTTCAAACAAGGTATAACTTGTCTGATCTTAATATGAAGTGCAGCTCTTGCTGGAGGAGAAATAATTGAAAACTATTTTTTAAAAAAAAATCAAGAGGAAAAGAAATATTTGTGCTGTCCTTGCAATTTGACCTGAACTTGGTTGTTATAGCAATTAAGCAGCCTTGATATATCTCACCTTCCCTTCTTTGTGAATTATATTTCTCTTTAATCCTTTCGTTCTGTTCTTGCTTAGAGATCTGTGTTGCAGGGAGATCTTGAGCACTTCCTTTTTCAGTTTCGTCCCATCCTATTAAATTATTTTTATCCTGAGTTGGGCTGAGATGATGTTTCAAGGAACTCTCCAAAACGTTGGGGTTCTGTCCAGCTTCACGATCTGGAGCTGATACGTCAAGTGGTCTATGATATGATGTATATGCACGTATATAGTCTGCATTGCTGTGATGTCTTTCTGGAGTTGACGATGAAGATGAATAAATACTTTCTACTCCAGGCAACAAATAAAGTTCTGGATGAAATGCCTGAAATGTACAGCAAGTTAATCTGAAATAAATAATATATTTTTAAATAACATAGCTTTGCTTTTACACGAAAATTGATGTAACAATATACGTACATAGGGAGGAGCAAACGATTTGAGCTTCAGTTCTGTTTCTTGCTTTGCTTTCACCTTGGAAGTTAACAACAGAAACAACGTTATCAAAACAGGATAGTGCCATACCATTCAATTTGTATAGCATCTTACATTCCTGAAAGCCAGAATATAACATTTTAAAAAAATGCTATACTCAAAACTTTTGTGAATAATGGAAAACACAGAATATCTATCTTGGGAATTCGGCTAGATAGTTATGCCATTTTTTATTTACAAAGGCTTATAAATTCTTTTTCACTTTGGTAGTTTTATTTTTATTGTTTTATTGCATCTGTCTGTTTTTAGCTAATTTCTAATAATTTTTTTATAAGTGTTAGGCTCAGAGATGCCCTTCTGCAAATGGGTTGTTCCATTTCTGGCAGGGAATGCAATTCAGCAAAAGTGTCTGAACCATCTTAGATCACTGCTCCCTTAGGATTGCTCCATTAAACAACCGATAAATCAATTAATTAAATCTCATTAATCACCTAAGGTTCCTTCAGTTGTGTGAACGCCTTAGAAGTAACATAGAAAATGCTGCTATAAATTTGGCTGCCCTTATTATCACTCTGAATTTATATGATCAGAGGTTTATCAAAAGTACTAAATGGTCCATAATGATTCCAGCCTTCAGAAAGTCACACTCATCAGTGTTAATGGGGAGGCACAAAAAGAGTTTTAGAAGCAAGTTTTGGCAGTTTTGAATCTGGATAGAAAAAGGGAAAGAGCACCAAGAGCACTTGGAGTTTATAGATAAGCTGACTAAAACAGAAGTATATTTGGGGTGCAATTTTTCTTTTGAGAGCTAATAGAGAATTGGTGGTTTTGCTTTAGAAGTCTGTCTTTATTACTTTCTCCTTATAAATAATAAACTGTTATAAAATCTCTCATTCTTGTGCTACCTCTGGACTTCTCACAGGGGAGTTGGAAGTACATAACAATATAAAAAGATGCTTGTTTAAAACCACACCAGATTTTTACCGTGAAGGGTTGCGGTTCATTAAAAGAAAAGCATGTTGCTTAATTTGAATGTCACTTAACTTTAATGGCTACAAAAAATAAGGCTGCTGATTCCCCTAAAATAAAAGCAACATGTCTTTACAGAGTTCAAGTATCTCTTCTCTTATTAGAAAGAAGTATCTCTGGGAAGAGATTAAGGCGCTGTTGGGCAACGGTAGAACTGGGAAATTCAGCAAATGTTTGTTCACATGCGTATAATTACATATAATTGCTCTGACCGCTCAAATATTATAAAACAACGTCAACCTTTCCTATCAAGTAAATCAAAAGGGTGTTTCATACCATTTGTACAAGGGCTTTTTGAAACGTACAAAAAAGTGGGGAAAGACCAAAACAATATACATAGTGATTTCCTAAAGATATAGCATGGGCTCCTTACAAACTATAGTTTGTAAATTGGGAACAGGGCTTGAGAATACAGTGGTGCCTCGCAAGACGAAATTAATTCGTTCTGCGAGTTTTTTCGTCTTGCGAATTTTTCGTCTTGCGAAGCACGGTTTCGGAAAAGTTTTGGAAAAGCTTCAAAAATCACCAAAGTCTTCAAAAACCTCAAAAAAGGCTACCACACCGTGTGCTATGAGTTGCTCCTCGAAGTCAAGTCGCAACTGTATTAACGGTTTTAAGAAAAAGGAAACAAACTTGCAAGACGTTTCCGTCTTGCGAAGCAAGCCCATAGGGAAAATCGTCTTGCGAAGCAACTCAAAAAACCAAAAACCCTTTCGTCTTGCGAGTTTTTCATCTTGCGAGGCATTCATCTTGCAAGGTACCACTGTATGCACTCCCTGCTCCCTAATTCCTCCCCACACCTTCCTAGAATCCCCCGCTGCATCTTCTTGTTGGTCTTAATCATGGTTTGATTATAATGCCTGCAGTGAAACTAACTAATTCCAATATTGATCTGGATTTGAAACCAAGGGTTGAAGCAGCTTTGGAAATCTTGGTTAAGATGGAACCGGATTAGTGTTAGCCTTGGTTAACATCACAGCAGATGTAACACTACAATATGAAAAGACAGCTGGCAAGTGAAGGAGGGCTTGCACTGAAGGCGTCAGGAGGAAGGGAATGAAGTACATGTTCCTGAGGCTGGCTCCCAGTCAGCAAACCATAGTTTCCAGAAACACAGTGACTCGTATCCAAAGAAAATGGGTCACATTTCTCACAGAAATCAATGGGACAAGTAGGTCATGACTAGCTTATATTCCAGCTATTTCACCTGGACAACGTATGAATCGCTTTCTCTTGATAAAACCCAGTGCCTTCATCACGTTTGTTGGGAATACCAATGACTGTGTGGGTAACTTTTGTAGTTATTTAAATATTATGACACTAAGCTTTTCTTTGTCCTTAGCAGAGCAGTTAAAACTTGATTTGATTCTGTAAATACAACTGAGAGATTTGCAGTAGAGAGAAATATGTTTGGACAAGAGAAGAGCTGTGACAACCATCTACAGTAGGCTTTCCAAGCTACGCACTCTGCACACAGGCAGATTGTGCACTTGAAAGAACCATCTCATTTTCTTCATGGTTGCGTCTTTTATTAGTCTTGGCACGGAAAAGAATTGGGGCAGTAAAAAAAAAACACGGGAAAGCAAAACAAATTCCAAACCTCTTTGTCAGAAAGGCTTCCAGCAGCTCAAAGGGAAATAAATGATTAAAACTTGCAATTAGACCATTAATTTTCCTCGGAATTACTACTCTCCGCTATGTCAGCTATTAAGATCAAAACATTAAGAGTGCTTTTAAAATTGCCAAGCCTTTTTACATGGGAGGTCTATCTCATTGCATTCGTGGGAATTTACACTGTTAAAGGTGAAATGAAAGTGAAAGCGAGAGGCATTTTTGCAGAGAACAAAGATGGTGGAAAACGTAGTTTCAAAGTTTGCTTTGCAGGCCAGTTAACAGCAGGACTCTCTTAAAGAACCTAACACCCGTAAGGTTCCACTCAACTAAGTTACACTCAGGGTGCTGCAATACAACCTATTTAATAAGCATTCATTTGGATTTGATTGCAGATGTCGCCAGCTACTTTATGAGTGTTCGCCCTGATTTGCTCTTGGGGAGATTACGCAGGCGTTGCATCAACCAAGCATTATCTCACACTTTCCAGTGCATTTTCCTATTATTTCCTTATCACAAAAAGAAACAATGTTTTGGGGAAGCAGGTTTGCTTTGCAAGAGCTCCAACTTGGCTCTAACTGCGTAACCTGATGTCTAGGGGGCTTAGTTTGGTCAGAATCGAGTACTCACTGTCAGGGTTAACGCTAAATACATTACTTCTGGTAAATGAGCCACCATTGCTGCTAGAAGGCCGTGAAAATTTGTGTCCCAGGCTTTTTGGATTCATCTACCCATGTATTATCTGAAACCAAAGGGGAGCATTGGTAGCCAGATGTTATTTTTTTTTAAGCTCTCCTACCCCACTAGATCAAACCTATCAATTCTGAAGGAAATCAGCCCTGAGTGCTCACTGGAAGGACAGATCCTGAAGCTGAGGCTCCAGAACTTTGGCCACCTCATGAGAAGAGAAGACTCCCTGGAAAAGTCCCTGATGTTGGGAAAGATGGAGGGCACAAGGAGAAGGGGACGACAGAGGACAAGATGGTTGGACAGTATTCTCGAAGCTACTAACATGAGTCTGACCAAACTGTGGGAGGCAGTGGAGGACAGAGGTGCCTGGCGTGCTCTGGTCCATGGGGTCACAAAGAGTCAGACACGACTAAACAACAACAACAACCCCACTATTGTTATATTTAAGGTTGTGGGTTCAAGCCCCATGTTTGGGAAAAGATTTCTGCATTGGTTAGACTAGAATCAGAGGTAGGCAACCTTATCCAAGGATGGGCCGGTCGACACTCTGTCCGTTGGAGGATGGGCCGGAGCGTGTGCACACGGGCGCTCTTCCGGGTTGGAGGAGCGCCTGTGCACATGCACACACACTATTTCCGGCGCTCCTTCAACCCGGAAGTGTGCCAGAAATAGCGTGTGTGCATGTGCATGGGCGCTTCCCCATCCCGCACGCATGCACACATGCTATTTCCGGTGCACATCCAGGTCAGAGGAGCGCCCGTGCGCATGTGCACAGGTTCCATCAACCCGGAAGTTGGTCCCCGTGCCAGTAAGAGTGGCCAGCGGGGGGGGGGGGGCGACAGGGATCACCATGGGCCGGTTAGACAAGCCTCGTGGGCTGCTACCAGCCCATGGGCCTTAGGTTGCCAACCCCTGGACTAGATGTTCCTCATGGTCCCATCCAACTCTATGGTTCATATTCTTACAAGCTCCCTGCTTGTGAGTGGCAGTTATGGCAGTTACCGAATTTTAGAAATGCAAGCCATGATCAAAATTGCACGTGACAGGAGAGACCCATATAATGTGGACTTCCCCAAATATTCACCTCCTCATGACTTCAAATTAAACTTGTGGTGTATAGTGTAAGGGCAGCCACGCAGGAAGATAAAGCCAAAACTCTTTTTGGCATCTACAGCCCATGAGCAAAGGAGCCTACTGGACTGTGACCAAAAAATGCCTAATTAAAAAAAAAAAATATCTCCACCTGCTTGGTTTTATAACTCTTTATTTTAAACCAGGGAGAAAAAGAATCACATTTTTCCCCTGACTGCCACTACATGAACTTGAAATGTTAATTGGGAACATTTGAAAATAAGCATACAGCTCTTCTCGATAACCCAGAAACACAGGAGAAACTTACCACTGCAAGTTTCTTCCCTATACATTTTAGGAAGATATACTTATCCACAACTGCATCTTCACCCAGGTAGTCTCCGAGCTGCTCTCTTAATGTTCTCAATGTCATATAAGGTGGCACCCTAGAATACCAGATTACATTACTGCAGAGACATGATTGATATATTTGTTTTGGAAGTGGGTGTATAAAGGAAATGTACATTAATTACATGCCACAAAGATCTAATTTTACCTCCAAAAGCTCACACTGATGACTTAATCCTTGAACATTAACTTTTAGAGCCCTCTGGTGCCAAGGTGGGTTTTCTTGTGCACAAACAATGAAACATTTATTTTGTGATAACAAATAAAATCTCCAAGGTGCCAGAAATCTCTTTATTCACATGATTCATCCATGTCAGGCTCTGTTAACATTGCGGCCGAAACTTCTAATTTCATGCGTAAGATCTTAGTTAGCAAGACCGATGTTCTAAGCAGTTTCTCAGATAATTAAGGCAGGAATTTTCTTCATTATAAGATAGCATTGTATTATAATTCATAATGCTAGGAATGAATAACACTAATAGGACATTAATAGTTTCTGTGATCTATAGATAAGTAACTATTAAAATTCCCCATGATCTTGGAAATGTAACTAGGTGGGTACAAGTTTCTGAACTTAGTAAGGCGATTAACCTGAAGATAATATGACTCTTGCCTAATTTAAAGTTGTCGACATTTTCTACAGTGATTGCCAACATCCTTTCCCACCAATATGTCTGGTATTGAAGGAGTGCACTTTACAGAACACTAAACACTTCTGCACAATAGACCTGAACAACCATTACTTATTTCCAGTAAAATCTAGGAATTGTAGTCAGGGATGGAAGAGAAATTTGACTCGGTACTCATTTAAAGCCAAATCTATCAAATTGGCTCTTTCTGAAACAACGCAAAACAAAACACAACTGTCCTTCAAAATTCATACTTATCTGAATATTGCCATCCAGTTCTTCAATCAGTGTTTACAAAGATATATATATATATGGGGAAAGTGTGCATAGAAATGTAATTAGTGAAAACAGCATTCAGAAATGCATTATATTTGGGGAAGTACTTGCAAAAATGTGTATAAACTGCATGTAAAAAGGTGTTTATTAGGAAAAATTAACACTAAAATGCTGGTGAATTTTCATGAGGACTTTTAAAAAACATAGAAATAACAAATTGCTGAAAAATGTGGAGAACTGAATTTCAGACTGGGGAAATGAGAAACCGAGAGAACCCAAACTGAGATCTTTGCATCCCTGATCAGTGGCGTAGCGTGGGTTGTCAGCACCCGGGGCAAGGCAAGTAATTTGCGCCCCCTAACCCATGGATTTGAGCCCCCTAACCCATGGATTTGCGCCCCCTAACCTGTGGATTTGCCCTAACCCCAGATGTTGCGCCCGGTGCGGCCGGCCCCCCTGCACCCCCCACGCTACGCCACTGTCCCTGATTGTAGGTGGCTGAGAAAAGGGAGAGTAGCGATCACTAACAGAAAATAAGCAGAACCTCATAAACTGAAATTTTCAGGATTCTTGGCGGCAGGAGCCCGAGAGCCAGAGGAGTCTGACTTAAATGGTTGGGGCAAGCTGCTCCTCTTGTTTGAACCTGAACTCTAGTTTCTAAAACCTTAACGACAAAACTTTCCAATACAATGAATATAACACACATTTTATCGTAATCTCCTACGTGGTATGCTGAAATCAGGAGCAAAGCTGAAGAGGAGCTCCTAGACTCTGTCCCTTCCTGTTACTTGTCCAGTCAAAACCCTTCTTCCCAGAAGCTCATTTCTCATTAAGGAGAGATAAGATACAAGAAACCCAAATCTTTTCCCCTCAGGGAGAAAAGCAGCTTGAGGGTGGTTTTGAGAGGACAAATGATTGAAAAACCCCTCCCCTCCCTTTGAGTAATTTGGCTGCTTTCCATTTTACAAAAGAATTGATGGAAGAATCATGGAAGCTTCCCAGCATACGACAATTGGCTTTTAGAAAACTATACCGCTTATATAATGGATAAATTGCTACTAGAACTGCTACGCTCAAAGGCAGACCCGACATTTACTATTCCAACTCACCTTATAAATCCCGCCGAAAAAAATTTGCTGGCAACATCTACAGGAACTGTATTCAACTTGAAATTCCACACGTCTTCCGGAACGTAAAAAACGTGAAGCTCTAAAAGCTAAATGCATTAAAATAAATATTTAATTTTTAAAAAAATCTTATAAGCAATTAGTATGGACAAACTAAATATGCAAAGGGACAACCCAAACCCCCAATCCACCACTCTGGAGGGGCTTTAGATGGGGTGGAGGTTTGGACTGACATGAGATATCTTTGATTTCTTATACACACAAGACCTGTAACAGGAGGGAACTATTAGTGGTGTGTTTGTTTGTTTGTTTGTTTGTTTAGTCAAACACTATGTCTACCGGGATGACAGAAACTCTGGCATGGTAACAAGACACAATGAAACTGAATAACTACTGTTAAAGGTTTGGCTATCAGATTTCTGCAACTGGCCTGCTTGGCACTTAATGCTAATCTAAGGTTGTTGGGGCAGTGGAATGCGCTGTTGGAATGTTTAAACTACATGCTTCCACATGTATGCTGTACGCTTCCACACTGCTCAGGGAATGGGGGCAAGCTTAACATATTGTGGTGATCAAAAGTGGCTTCAGGTAGGATGAAGCTGTCCTAGTTTTGCTCTTGAACTTAGACAAGAGCTTCCCCTTCCCCAATATCTAGCACTGTTATCCATGTTTGACTGACTACTAAGTAAAGGTAAAGGGACCCCTGACCATTAGGTCCAGTCGCGGACGTCTCTGGGGTTGCGGCACTCATCTCGCTTTATTGGCTGAGGGAGCTGGCGTACAGCTTCCGGGTCATGTGGCCAGCATAACTAAGCTGTTTCTGGCGAACCAGGGCAGCACATAGAAACGCCGTTTACCTTCCTGCTGGAGCGGTACCTATTTATCTACTTGCACTTTGTGCTTTCGAACTGCTAGGTTGGCAGGAGCAGGGACCGAGCAACGGGAGCTCACCCCATCGTGGGGATTCGAACCGCCAACCTTCTGATCGGCAAGCCCTAGGCTCTGTGGTTTAGACCACAGTGCCACCTGCATCCCTTGACTGATAAATAATAGCACTCAAAAAAGAAAAGTAATGTCACCTCAGAACCAGTGTTGGAAACTCTCATTGTTCTAGGCACATTTTGCGACAGGGAATTTCATTAGAGTGAGCAGTTTCTGAGCTCTGGGCGCAGCCTAAGATTTCAGATTAAAACTGTGGAGTGGAAGGAAGACCTTTTTCTGCCTCCCCACTTCAAGCTACTCTTCAAAGACTGGAGAAGAGATCCTCTTAAGAATATTAAGGGGGGGGGGGTGAGCAGGGGAAGGACTAGACCATGTGAAAAATGAACATAATATTTTAGCCACAATTCATTTATTTTCAGCTTTGTATTCTTGTTATTAAAAAGTGTGCCTAGAGACATTCAGTTGTTGCACCCATAACCTAGGTTTAAGGTGCTGTTTAGCTCCCAGCTTTCATATCTCAGTTTCTAACACTGCTCGGAACATAAAAGAACTGTGGCAGATCATTGGGTAAAAATGGCAGCACAGCCATTTAAATTTATGGAAGCTGAATGGAGAGCTGTGCCTGATATAATCTAAAAGTGCCATGGGATAATTACTTTACCAGTTTAAAATACTGTTTGAGCATTCTGGAATATATGGGTTGTGGAGACATTTTTATAAAAGGAGTTAAGGCAATATATATTGAACAATCAAGTAAATACTGACTGAGAATTGTAAAATAACTAAAGGAACCAGACAAGGCTGCCCACTGTCACATTTATTGTTTATAACAGTTTTAGAAGTTTTGGTGCAAATAAAAAGATGCAATCAAGAAATTAAAGGAATAAGGATGGCGCAGAGACAATATTAAGGTAAAGGTAAAGGTACCCCTGCCCGTACAGGCCAGTCTTGACAGACTCTGGGGTTGTGCGCCCATCTCACTCAAGAGGCCGGGGGCCAGCGCTGTCCGGAGACACTTCCGGGTCACGTGGCCAGCGTGACAAAGCTGCATCTGGCGAGCCAGCGCAGCACACGGAAACGCCGTTTACCTTCCCGCTAGTAAGCGGTCCCTATTTATCTACTTGCACCCGGGGGTGCTTTCAAACTGCTAGGTTGGCAGGCGCTGGGACCGAGCAACGGGAGCGCACCCCGCTGCGGGGATTCGAACCGCTGACCTTTCGATCGGAAGCCCTAGGCGCTGAGGCTTTTACCCACAGTGCCACCCGCGTCCCTAGAGACAATATTAAAAGGCAATAAATTAAAAGCTTTTGCAGATGCTCAAAAGATGACATGGCGGAGGAGGGGGGGTGTTGACGAAAACCCTACATCTCCATTCATGTGATCTTTCAAAATGTGTCATTTCTTTTCTAGGTTAAACTGATTAGGCCAGAACCGGCTTTCGATCTGGTCAGTCTAGATTTTATTTTCACAACTAGGTGGATTTGCGGGGAGGTTGGTTTTAATTAGAAATTAGGAAAGCAGCGTAATTAGTGAAACAGGGCTTTGTTACCCCTGCTCCTCCCTCCATTAGATCTGTACAGTTAAGCTATTAGCGACATGATAGCAAGGAGGTGCTCCCTTCGCTGTATTAAGGTAGCCTAACACTCCTTTGCTTTGAACTTCTTATTTAAAAAAAGTATCAACTGTTGCTAATAGCATTTCAGGTCTATTAGTCACAGAACATGAACATTGAGCACTCATGTGCGTAACTAGCAGCTGTCGCAACCTTCTAAACTGAAGCACCACGTAGGGTAATATGACCCTGAGCTTAAAGATAAAAAGTGTAACAGACAAGAGAGAACACTGAGGAGACTTCAGTTACCACCAGCGTTGTTCCTGATGGAGATGAACTCCCACTGGCAACAAAGGAAAATCTTTACTAAATCACACCCAATGCCTATATGTATTTAATCCCCATAAAGCAAATTTAAAACATTATTTGGGTAATGTTTAAAACCAGCCTACTTGTAAACACCTTTCACAGGCGGTGAGATTTGATCGCACAAAAAATGAAGATAATAAAGGGTTTTGTTTATAGGAAAAAGCAATTTATATACATTGCTGTTACCTCATCAATCTACAGCAGAAAGTGTTGCAAGATTATGTACATTTAAGATCGGATAATAGACATGCTTTCTAAGATCCATTACTGTATTTCTCACCTCTGATGTGGCAGGTCTGATATGGCTGGATGGCATAGTTCCTGTTTAGCCTCGTTCACAGCGAATTCCGGATCATTTTTTTAAAAAATCGCACAAACATAATTTAACAGAGGATATTGGTCTCTCGGAGTTAACATTCCACTCATTTCATATGTATTTCCATGTCAAAAACATTGCTGCGTTTAAAAATGAGACTACTTAGGAGGACAGAAGACTTTGTTTCTAGCTAATCTGAAAACAAAATGAAAGGATTCAAACGTTGGCTAACATCACGCTTTGATGTGAACACTCCTTCTATACAAGTAAATATCACCTTAGTAACCCAGTGAATTGCTCAACCAGGGCCATGTAACTGAGATTTATTTCAGTAATCAAAGGTCTGCTCTACGCACATTGCTTACATGGCAATAATTGCCATGTAGAATAAAAACAATAACATGAATGCCATCGGTTGGACAATGCAGTTTATGCTGGCCAGATAATCCTAACTGTAACTCTACACTCAGAAATATGAAGAATGAAACACATTGTCGTGGTGCTCAGTGCATGTCCTGCAGGCAGTCCAGTTGATAAAAGCCAGCCTCGCAAGGGTCAACCCCTCTATATTAATTATTATATTATTATTCAATTTATTACCCACCCTTCACCAGCAAGTCCAAGGGCATCTTATAACAATTTAAAATTCCATATTAAAAACAATTAAAGCAAATGAACATCACGGGAATAGGATGGGATCTGAAAACATTTGTGTTAGGGTAAAGGTTAGGGTAAAGATGTGAGTCTTCAGCATACACCAGAAACTATGTAATGAAGGTGTCCGATGCAACTCTGCCAGAGAATATCATTGCCCAGGCTACCATCTCCAGAACCTCTGAGGGTGATGGAACTACCAACTACTACTCTGGTCAATCTTAACACCCAAGTGTAGGGAAGTAGAAAGTTTGTAGGGAATACTTGGCAACTAAGTTGTCTAGGGCTTTAAACACTAGTGCGAGCGCCTTTGAATCAGGCCTGGAAACAAACCAAAAACAGGGGTTACACGAGCTCTAAAAGGAACCACAACCTGTCACCTGGCAGCTGCTTTTTGGACCAGTTGAAGTTTCTGAGTTGCCTTTATTAAGTTTGGTTTCCCGATCCTATCTTGTGAGAGTGAGTCTGTACAGTATTTCATTAAAGATATAAAAATCTTCCTGTCACCTTTGCTACCTCAGTTAGATCACAAAACGTGTGAGTTGTGGTTAGGTCATAAAACAGATATTTTATGATGTCTTCCTCCTGGTTGCTGCCCTGCTGCCCTTGTGGGCATCTTCCGTCAAAAGACAAACAAGTAAACAGATTGGGGAATTTCCACTGTTGCAATTGTACGCCTAGCAACACTCACTAATTTCTGAACCGGGCATTTTTATCATCCTGCCGCACCCGTCCCTCCCTCTCTACGCATTTACTCAGCATACTACATCAAAGGATATTATCTAATGGCATGAAGTTCTGTTGAGAAAAATCATGCCAATACTTTACAGATGTAGGCCATTTGCCATCAGTTGTGTTTTCCTGGACATGCTCCTGTGCGTTTTAACAGCCTTCTCACTTGAAAATATAGAAGACTATAGTTTTACCTGTCAGGGGTAAATGATTGGGATTGCTTGATCCCTGTGTTGATTCAGGAATCAATGATTCAGTCTTGATTAAGCCTGTTGTTGCTTTTTGTTTTTGTTTTAAGGGCGGAGGGCAAACCTACAAAAGACAGAAACCCTGTATGTAAGGAAAATGCAAGATGAAGAATGCACACTGAGCTGGAGAACAAACCCCACTGAAATAAGTGGAATTTACTTCCAAATAAGCACACAGAGATAAACAAACAAAACCAAAACGAAATTATTATGATGTGATTATTATTATTATTTTAAAAAAGCCTGCCTGGGCAATCATCTCACATGCATTTGTTACTTTTCTCCTGGTGTAGCTATAAAATGAGTTCAGAAGTTAAACCCTTGAAGAATAACAAAAACAAAGGAGAGAGCTCACTAAGCTAGAAAAGGGTGGTTGGGTGTGTTTTACTTCATATATATATATAAATATAAATATAAATAAAATTGCAGGCCGTTTCACTTGCTAGGGCAGAGTCCTGTTTGCTCTAAGGGACCAACCTCCTCGGGTTGGTCGGTGCACAAATAGGGCAAAATTCTCATTTCTGCTGTGTCCCCATCGCCCCCTTACTGGTGGCAGAGGGGAGAAAGGGCAGCTAGGCATGAAGGTCTACGGAGGAGAGAGGCCTGCGCATGGCATCAGCCTTCTCTGTAGGGACTAAACTCTGCCCCCAAACTTATATATGGGGCTGGGTGGGAGTGTTTCGAAGCGGTCCCGCTCCCTCGGTTTCCCCAGGGCGAAACAGAGAACGCCCAGCCAAAAGGCCTAGACCATGGGTAGGCAAACTAAGGCCGGATTCAGCCCAATTGCCTTCTAAATCCAGCCCGTGGACGGTCTGGGAATCAGTGTGTTTTTACATGAGTAGAATGTGTCCTTTTATTTAAAATGCATCTCTGGGTTATTTGTGGGGCATAGGAATTCGTTCATGTCCCCCCCCCCCCAGAAAAGAAATAGCCCGGCCCCCCACAAGGTCTGAGGAACAGTGGACTGGCCCCCTGCTGAAAAGGTTTGCTGACCCCTGGCCTAGATGGCTGGGCGCATTGGCAAAGAGAGGCAGAGTGGAGGAAATCCTTGGCACCGATAGGAGGGGGTGGTGCAGGGCTTGATGCCAATTTAAGGGAAACGAGCTGACTTCCCTTCCAGCCTCTCCGTTTGCAGCAGCAGTGCCAGGCGGAGGCTTCAATCTGGGCTCAGGCCGGCAGCTCGGCCTGAACACAGTGGAGCGGGGAAGGGTAGGCGTGAGCCTAGAGAGGAGAGTTGGTTCTCCTTACCCGCTCCCTTACTCACAGTGTGGGAAAACATCACAGGAAGGCCAATTGGCGAAGCAGGACCCAGTGGCTTCTGCAGGAGGATCCTGAGCAACCTATAGGCTGGAGCCTGCTGGATGCAGAGGACTTGGCAGTTGCTGAAGGCCTTGCCGACTGACATAACACAGACTCCAGTACTGGTTGCAGGAGGGCCCTCCGAGGCATTGGGAGACCTACTAAACCTGGGGGGTGACCTAGCCGACCTGACCGGAAGAGTCCGCGACCAGAAGGTGGAGGAGTACCAAGAAGAATGGATGAAATTTAAAGAATATTTAGTTAAATATGCTAACTTAAATAGAATTATTTGTGAGTACCATATAGGCCTAGGATCTAAATATGTGATGTTGTAGAACATCATGGATAAAAGTCAATATGAAAAGAAAGAAAGATATTAATAGGACTATTTAAATTTTATGTGAAATTAGTTTTGGAAAACTGCTACAATGATTTATATGGAAACTCAGCCAGGGGGATTCGAGGAAGTCACTTAACAATGTTAACAAAAGTGGAATTCTTATAGTTAAGATAAATGTTTTTGTTTGTTTTTGATGTTCTTGTTTTATTTGTTTGTTGTAAATTTGGAAAACCAATAATTTTTTTTTGAAAAATAATAATAAATAAACCTGGGGGGTGAGAACAGGGAGATAGCATTACAGCCAGCCCTTTTTTTTGGGGGGGGGGAGTCTCCTTTGTGGGAAAATCCCCCCAAGGGGGATTTAGGGAGTTAGCAGTGGCTGGGGTTAGAATATTGCCCTTGCTGTTGTGAGGCCTGGCCTTGAGCAGTCGTATAGGGAACGGTGAAGGGAGTTTCTCCTGGATCTTGGTACTCATTTGCTGTGGTCTTGTTATTTTTTCGGTAGGTAGTGCACTATAGTGGTTAGCGCACTAAGCCCAAGGAGCTGAGAGAGATCAGGTTTAAAAATCCCCCTTCAACTGCAAGCTCATTTAGCGGTTGGCTCCCAGGGCTTGCGTTTTGCAACTGTGCTTCTCTTTCCTATGGGCTGGGGCAAGGGAGAATATTTTTATAGTTACACATTCTTTCCCAACCTGCATTTTCTTAGCATGGCTCCAGGTGAAGGCAGGGGAGGCCCTAAGGGTAAAGGAACAGTGCTACCTGCACCCCAGAGGAAGTGTGAGCAGCCAACCCCTTTCCCCTCACCTGAGGAGGTGGAAAAGCCAGATTTGGGGTGGGTGGGGGCTATATTGACACGCCTTGAGGCCTTGGAGGGGCAGAAATCAGCCCCTGCCTCAGCTGCGGCTTCCAATTCAGCAACTGCAGTGGGAAGTGCCTGGCAGCTGAAGAGAAGAAGAAGAAGAAGAGTTTGGATTTGATATCCCGCCTTTCACTCCCTTTAAGGAGTCTCAAAGTGGCTCACAATCTCCTTTCCCTTCCTCCCCCACAACAAACACTCTGTGAGGTGAGTGGGGCTGAGAGACTTCAGAGAAGTGTGACTAGCCCAAGGTCACCCAGCAGCTGCATGTGGAGGAGCGGAGACGCGAACCCGGTTCCCCAGATTACGAGACTACCGCTCTTAACCACTACACCACACTGGCTCTCAGCTGGCAGCAGCAACAAAAAGAAAAAGCCTAACCAGGGTGCTGTTGATTTAACTTTAGCACGTTTGGATGCCTTGGGGGGCAGGTGTCAGTTCTGCTCCACTAGCTGTGGAAGTCACACAGGAAGCAAGTGTGTCTGCTGACACAGCAACGGGTGAGGCATTTTCTTCCCATCAATGGAATTGGTCAGGGTGGCATCCACAATCGCCAAGGGCTTGTCAGGGTTGGAGTTCTGCCCAATGGCCATTCTCCCTTTCAGTGGTGGCTAAGGCTTTTTCTGGATCCCCCTCCAGGGAGAATCATGGGTTCGAGCCCCATGTTGGGCAAAAGATTCCTTCATTCCAGGTTGGGCTCGATGACCCTTGCTGTCCCTTCCAACTCAACAATTCTACGATAACATAACATATTGTAGAAGTTTATACATTTAAATTCTGCTAATGTTTAAATGTGTTTGTTAAATTATTGCCTCTCCACCCAGCTTTGTTATTATCTGTAAGCTGCCTTGAGCCCCTGTCAGGGAGAAAGGCAGGGTATTAATACATGGATGATAATAATAATAATAATAATAATAATAATAATAATAATAATAGGAACTGCATGTACGGTAACTGTAATCAAGTGCCCAGAAGCAAATCCAAGCATTACCCCTAATCCTTAAAAAATTACCCTGCAGATGTAGATAACCTACCCATCCCATCCTTATTTATTCCCACTACATATTGCAAGTGGATGATGGGAGGAGGCTGATTACGAACCTTCCACGGCTAAAACTGCGACACGGCTATCCCATCTGTACTCAGAACTATTCCCAGGTAAGAGTGACAAACGGCCATCCAATCTTTGCTTAAAACACTCCAAGGAAGGACTCTCTCATGGGCGTGGAACAGGTCTTACTGTCAGAGTCTTCCTAACGTTTACTATGCAAAGTGTGGGTGTCACCTACGTAGAACAGTAGAGTTGGAAGGGATTCCTCAGGGTCGTGTAGCCAAAACCCCTTGCAATGCAATGCACCGCGCTTCTTAAGTGTTTCTAAACCTCGCCCCGCCACCACACGAGGTTGGGAAGAACCTTAAAATCTCGTTTCTTCCCTTTTAAAACCCTTCCCTTCATTTCCCTCTGGGCAGCTCCCTCTTCCGCCCCTTGGGGCGGTGGGGTGGGGTGAGATCCGGGAGGCAGGCTTTTTTTCCTCTTCCAAAAAGGAGCCCGGCAGCGAGCGCTGCGCGTGAGTCTGCAAGCCGCCGCGAGTCTGCGGGCGGGAGAGTTTGCCGAGCGCCGGAAACTTTGTTGGGAAAGTTGGGAAGGCGCCTCTTCGGCTCGGCTTGCCCCATAAAACGAGCGGGATCCTCGAGCGAGGGGACCATGTCCGGCTCCTCCAACGTGGCGGCCATGAAGAAGGTCGTGCAGCAGCTGCGCCTCGAGGCCAGCGTGAGCCGCGTGAAGGTGAGAGCCGGGGGGGGGGGGGAAGAGCCGCGGGTGGAGAGGGTGCCATTACCACTGCCGCCATTATTGCGCCTCGGGGGAGCGCCTACTCAGGGCTGCTCCCCGGGGCGTTAATCTGAGCCCCGGGAGCTATTACTCCCGCTCACTCAACTGCTTCAAGTATTTCGTTTGCACTTCCCTTCGCTAGGCATAGGAAAGGTTGGTGCGCAGCGCCTTATCAATGGCAGAGCGCGCGTAAAAACCCTGTGCGTAAAATCCAACGCACTCACCAAAAGCGGGGCGCAGGAGACACCCCAAACCGACCTTCCCAGGTTAAAACTGGCTTGATTGCTCTCTAGCTTGGCCCGTTAGGCGCTTGCTCCCGGAAAAGCGGCTGGTCTCCGCCGCCCAGTCCCCACCCATACTTGGATCTCGTTATTCCCCCTTTTTTCCCTGGGATCTGTTGTCTTTCTCTTAGAAAGTTGGAGGAGGAGGGGTTGGCTTGGGAGCGCTTCTGAAATCATGAAGCGGGTGCTTTGTCATCTCGGCTTTCTCTCCCTTGGAAGCCTTTTTGTTCCTCGGAGGGAGGGAAGGAAGCAAGGGGAGGCGCAACGAGCGATCTGGCGAGCTGAGCCGGAGTCCGCCCAAGCCGCAAAATGGGGAAGTGTGCGAGGCCCCGGGCAGGCGGAGGAAGGAAGATCGCGGCGGGGCGGGGGAATCCCCGGCTTTAAAAACAAGCACTTTTGAGCCTTTGGCCTCGGGCGTTCCGAGCAATCCAGGCCGACTTAAGAATGGCGACGTTTGGTCGCTTCCCTCCCTCAAGCGCTCAAAGCACTTCGCATCGGGAAGCGGAGTTACCATTGCATACAGAACCCACGAGTAAGAACTTTGGTGAGTGCTTGCTTCTGGAAGTGAGGACCTGGCAACTTTATGTTCAGCGTCGCTTCGTTCGCTGACTGATAAGTTAACTGTTAATACACTTGTTGCGTTTTCGCCTTCAGTTCCAGCAAGGGCAATTTGTTGTGCAAGCAAGGAACTCACAAATATTATTCCTCTGGTGCCACCATGTCTCCTTAGGGAAACGTGGCTCTTTCAGAGCAAGAGACTCAGCCCCCAGGATATCCATATCTAGACAGCTTCTAGTTGTCTTGTTCTTGTGAGAATACCTTACAGTTCTGCAGTGGAGCAGGGGCAACCTGTGGCCTTCCAGATCTTGTTGGACTTTCAGCTCCCACCACGGTTGCCAATTGGTTGTACTGGCTGGGACTGATGAGAGGTGGAGGGCAGGATGTGGGGAGCCACAGATCTCTCCCCCCCCCCCAAGTTAGAGGTTTAGTGCCAGATTCATTCTGTAACATCTCCCATTAATAAGAGTTCAGATGGCTGGTCTTAAAGGCAGTGGTGCTAAGTAGGACTGATGTGTGGCCTCATGGGGGGCTGATGCAGATCACCGCATCCTTCCTGGTTTTAAAAAGTAGTATAGTCAACTGAGTGTGTACACAAATACAGGTGCTCACTTTATTAATTTTGCTTTATCAAATGTACAGTAAGGTAAAGGGACCCCTGACCATTAGGTCCAGTCGTGACCAACTTGAGTTGCGACGCTTATCTCGCTTTACTGGCCGAGGGAGCCGGCGTACAGCTTCCGGGTCATGTGGCCAGCATGACTAAGCCGCCTCTGGTGAGCCAGAGCAGCGCATGGAAACACTGTTTACCTTCCCGCTGGAGCGGTACCTATTTATCTATTTGCATTTTGATGTGCTTTTGAACTGCTAGGTTGGCAGGAGCAGGGACCGAGCAACGGGCGCTCACCCCGCCGTGGGGATTTGAACCGCCAACCTTCTGATCGGCAAGTCCTAGGCAGTGTGGTTTAACCCATGGTGCCATCCGCGTCCCTAAATGTACAGTATTTGTATACCAAATTATGCTTACTCCCAAGATTGCATGATGGGGGCTCTGATTTGATGTTCTTTGTTAGCTTTTGCTCTAAAGCATGTAGAGTGGGTGAAGAAATACTGTGTACTTGATGACTCAAATAATACACGCAGCTGTCAGAACGTTAGTCCATGAGGTCTAGGATCAAAAATTGCGAAGCTGTGCAGCTTCTTGGGAGATCTGCCAGTGAAGGAAAACAATTAGGCTTGGTCCAGATAGAGCACCAGTCCATCTGGTACCCGGGGTGTGTGTGTGTGTGTGGAATCCATTTTGATTTCTGATTAGCATATTAACATTCTATTAAGTATGTTACTGAATCGTGTGGATTTGTTCTAGGTTTCACAAGCTGCAGCTGACTTGAAGCAGTTTTGCCTGCAGAATGCACACCATGACCCCCTACTAACAGGAGTTTCTTCAAGTACAAATCCATTTAGGCCGCAGAAAGTGTGTTCATTTCTCTAACTTGTGTGACCTACGTGGACTCTTTTAGTGGTAAGTTTTTAAGTGAATTATATGGCTTTGGTGTCTTTATAAAAGGGATGGGGAGTCTGTAGCCCTCTAGATGCTGTTGGACTTCAGCTCCCATCATCTCCAGCTAGCATGTCCCAAGGGTAAGGGATGCTGGAAGTTCCATTCCTTACGCTACATAGAGTTAAACTAACACTTACCACTTGAGTTGAATGCTAGATATGCTTTCTAGAAAGTAAGTCCCACTGTGTTCTATAGGACTTTCTCCTAGGCAAGTGTATAGTAGTGCAGCTTAAGTTTCACCAGCTTCTAGGCTAAGAACTTGTTGTTGTGAATCATAAATGAGAACTGATTGTGCATATCTACTAACATACTGTAATTTTAAAATAATTAAATTTTGTGGAGATACAGGGCTCTGTTTACCGTTTCACATTAAAAACTTCTTACTGACTTTTGATAGAACTAATGTTAAATCTCTTGGCTGCCTGTGGGCTGGGGCAGTCATCCTTTCCTAACCTTCTGCTGCAGTCCAGCGCCTATTGACCTCAGCCAACGTGATGGGAAATGTAGGCCAAAACAGCTGGAAGGCACCAGGTTGGTGAAGCTGATCTATGTAGGATATATGAATGAGCAGATAATCCAATGTGCCACATGATCTTTGGGGGGAAACCTGCTGCATGTTCTCTCAGCCACAGATACACAGATGAGGGCTAGCTAGCCTTCAGCCTTCCTAGAGCACCCATCTCTTTGCAACTCCTAAGTAAAATAAGCCTGACTAGCAAACTTCCTTTGTAACTTAAAAAACATTTAGCGACCATATGGGAGGAAAGCTGCTTTTTTTGTTTGTTTGTTTTGCATCTTAGCAATTTTGTTTAGCTCTATGTATTTGGAATTGCAGACAGAAGAGCTCAGTTGAAGGAGTTAGTAGTTTTCAGAATTCACACATATCAGCAAATAGTTTTCCTGCAATGAGTTTTTCTTCTGTGTTTTTCAGAACTAATCTGTTGTGGGTCTGGTGAATATGGAAGTGAAATAGAGTGACCTGGAACCTGTACAGAAACTTCATGTTAAATGTGCCAACTTAGAACTAGTAATACTGCTACTGTTGTCAAACTTCTTACAATCTACCTCTCTAAACTTGTATGCTAGTTGCAATAACTTCTGTTATCATGATGGAATCAATTTTATATTCAAGCAATAAAGAGTTGATTTAATAACTTTGCTGGTATAATGCTTTACACATAAAACACAGGGCACTGTCAAAACATAGGTTTCTAAAATGGCACAAGCAAGACACCATCAAACTGCTTGCAGCAGCAGCCTGCCACTTCTTGTTCTTATTATAATGGCTAGAGCAGGGGTAGTCAACCTGTTGCCCCGCAGATGTTGGGCTCCCAACTTCCCATCACAGCCCCTGCTGGTACAGTTAATTGTCAGGTTAATGTGAGTTGTACTCAATATTTAGAGGGGACTGCATCGAGTACCTTGGGGTTAAAGGATTCTACAACTAAGGGGAGCTACCAGTTTGGCATTATTCTAAGATGGAAGCTGCTTAGGGTTATTACCTCCGTTTTAAAGTTTATGTTGACCAGTTTAAATTCGCCAGTTTCTGGCAGTTAAGACATAACAAGCCACAGCTAGTTGAAAATAACAAATTCCTCTCTCCTTGTGGCTATGCATAGGTGGTAGGCCATACATTTAACAACCATTAAACCAGGACTTAAATGAGCTGTTTTGAGTATAAACAATAATAATTGCAAGGCAATACTCAGATTTAACATTAGCAAGGTTTTTTTCTTGTATTTTTATTTAAATCAAACTGCCTTCCATGAAGCCAGAATGCAGTGCTAGTCACTGTCTCCTGTCTCTTGTATTTTCAGCGTTAAATAGAGAATTGGATTCCCCCCCCTTTAAGTCTTACAGATTTATGCAACGCTTGACTTGTATTTCCATACCTTAATCAGCACTGAATATGTGACCATACGTTAAGATACAAGACAACCCTTGCAAATTATTGAAAATGGTGTTTGACATCTTTACTTTTGACAACTGAACTTGATAAACAACTGAATGAGCATGTGTGCTGTTCTCAGAGTATCAGGATTCTACTCCTAAAACAGAGCCCACTTTAGAAACAAAACACCATCTGCAAAGAACAGGATTAAGAGTTCATCTCTTAAATACAAGTGATCGGCAGATTATTCATTTTCTTGCTATTGTAACATGAAATCTTCCACTTCAAAGTAGCAGTGATATGAGGAATGTACTCAAGGCACTGAAGAAGATGGGTAGTTCGACTGATGCTTATGTAAAGTCTGGTGAAAATAGTCATTTGGGGGTTTTCTGTGTAGACCACAGAACTCCTTAGCAACCCGTGTTCCTGAAAACTCAGCAGAAAATGAAACAGCAGTTTTCGCATTTTTAGTCTGTTATAGGTGGAATTTTCTTCGACTTGTGTCCATTTCACGGCGCTAAAAGATAAAGCAGTCATGAGTCAGAGACAGATTATTAAATATTAAACAATTTTAATAGGTTTTTTTTGCATGTTAGGAATGCTAAACACCAGGCAGTTTCACAAAGAGTTTAGGTAGCCACATAAGCACTTCAAAAGTTAAGTCAGCCTCACTTTAGCTCATCAAATAATTTGGTTTGTGCTTCCTGGCTGGGCTAGCCCAAGACTTTTGCTGCCTGAGGCAGATGGCAAGATGATGCCACTTGGGCTGGCAGCTAAATCTTACTTTGACACCGGTAGGCAAAAAAAGGACTTGTTTTGGCACATGCCCAAATGAGTCCCTGCTCCCGGTTTGGCACTGGAAAGTGGAAGAGACAATCCCTACAATTGTACTGGGCTTTTGTGACCACCTAATATGAAGTGCAACTGCAGGAACTGCCTGCTTGTCCCTTCAGCTCTAAACGTGGAACTGCAGAAAGAAAGCTGGGATTGTCCCCAATCACAGTAATAGAAAAGGCACAGGACTAGGGACCAACAGCCTGAACCTGTGTTGAACCAACAGCTTGCCGTGTTCAATGGACCTTACTCCCAGGTAAATTATTTTTGCTTGGCAAATTGCCCTGGTTGCTTTGTTATAGAAAAGCCCATTAATACATTAAAATAGGTAGATATGCCTAGGAACAAGCATAATTGAAAACAGGATTGCCTCAAATACACAAGGTGCTGGCAAGTACAGCGAATGATAGGGATAAGGCCCTCACAAGCAAACTTCTGGCTTGGTAATGAAAGCCAGCCCAAATCGGTAGATGCTTGACCTTAGGAACTGCACAGAGGAAGATGGAAATCTCTCAACAGCTGATCCAATGCCTTAAAAAAAACCACCTTGAAACTACCCAAAAATACGGTTTTGCCATGGAACAAAGAGTACACTCTTTGCATTCTGGCTGCTGTCCAAGCTAAATATATAAAACTCTGTCACTCCATATTCAGGAAAACCAATATGGTAATGGCAATTTCAAGTATTTTTAAATATTTTGTAGAAGAAAGATGTTGCATACCCAATTAAGTGCACTGCTATTTGTACCCTGTAAATGTTGTCTAGCCTCTTGACATTTCTTACATAAACAGAATCCTTCATTGCTAAGAGATTGTTGAAATATAATACCTTGTGAATCCATTCATATTCACCAAATTTAGAATCAAACGTTCCCTTTTGAAGAGATCTTAATTTCAGGGTAAAACGTGGGCCCAGTTCTTGAATTGCCACCCTTTTCTCATTTTTGAAGATGTACCTTTAAAAGATAATAGGAAACATTAGCAAAAATGTCAAGCGCAGCAAGTTCTCATACCTTGCAACAGAAGTTTCCACTCACCTATGGAATCTGAAAAATATATAGTCACGCTGATTGTGAAATGTAGCTACTTGTCTACCAACGAACTGGGGATCGTGAGGGAATAAAGAAGCAAACATCCGCCCAATGGAATGGCCCAATCGTGTTGTAAAGTTGTTCAGGATTATTTCAGGCTGATGTTCTGAGGGAGCTTTTCCTTTTCGCTAGAACAAATAGAGTATTACACTGAGCACACAGTCACACAAGTTGGAAGACTCTGCTTGTGAAAATAAACTCACCTTTATTTCTTTACGCAGACGAACACTACTCATCCTAAAATGAGCAGTTGGACCTTCAGGCAAGTGACTTAACACAAGCCCATCTATTCCAACAGAGTTAAGACAAACACAATTAAACAATTTTCACATAAAAGCACTCAGTGCAAAGGCAGCTTCTGTAGAAACTTTAAATAGCGACAGACTATCCAGCGCAAGAGTAATAATTATTGCACTTACCGTTCTATACTTTATGCAAAACTGCAGTTTCATACACATTACATATCATACACTAAAACAGTACCACTAAAATGCTGTTTTTGCTTATAATCTAATTGTGCTATCAATATTTATTAATTGTCTATCTTGCCCTCCCCCCCAAGAGCCAAGGACAGCAATTATCAACAGTAACTTTAATAACTACTGTATAAAAGACAGTCTCATATGTGAAGGATACTTGGTACTTTACGATCTTCATTAATAACAATCAGATCTGTGAAGTCCCTCGAGATACACTGTGGAATAATTCTTTTTAGAGCCAGTCCTCTTCGATAGTAAACATGTGAATTCGGAATACAAGTTGATAACTGTTCACAGAATCTCACAGTTCTCTGCAAAAAAAAATAATTAAAAAATATATACAAAAGACTTGGTTAGGTGAGATAATTCTGGGGATAATATAGCAGATAACCAATTAATTCTGATATCTTGGCTAAATATATATATATGTATCAAGTTATTCTTCCATTATAGCCACCAAATATTTTAAGAGAGTTTTTCTTCAAACATGTGATTTTTGTGAATGGGTCATTGCACTTCAATTTTTAAGGCTATATAAAAATTTGTATAATTAACCATTAAAAATCATGCTTGTCCTGAATCAGTTCTTAAATTTATGCACTAACCACATTAAATTCCAGCATGCACTCTCTACAAAATATGAAGGAAGGCTCCTGGAGCCAACTGGGGAATTCTGATGTGCAAGAATGCCACTCCATTTTCTGTGCGTGTCTGACCAAAAATTTGAACTGAATGTGGCTAGAGTGAATAAATTCAAGAAAATGGTGATCGGATGCTGTAGAGTATTGTGTGTCATTCTTTTTAAAAAAGAAGAAACTGGCAGTTGATCATACACTTTATAATTTATAAATGGATAAGAAATCTAGAGCAAATAAACAGCCTCCTGACCTTACGTATAAGCTAGGTGTAACAAGCTTTTACCATCTTTTTAAATTTTTTATTTAAAAGTATTTTCTTTTTACCCCACGGGGCCTGTCAGATGTCGTGATAAGAATCTTTGGAACTGTCTGCCTGTTGAAATAGGGTGCAAATTCATCTGTAGCTTCATCCAAAGTAACCTGGAAATATAAAATGATAAATACTGCATGAAATCACACAAGAGTATTTTTGTTGTTGATGATGATGCTAAAAATCAAAACCTTCAATTTGGGAGAGTTAACAGCCAGTAATCACTTCATACCAGAACCATACATATACTTGTAGACGTTTGGATAACAATCTTTAAATATTAAGCAACACATATGAGGCCCTTTAAAATAAGACTGTAACATAAGGATCAGAGGCACTTCTTTTTATCTACCATCAGGCAGATACTTCAGGTATATTTTTCAAGACAGGACCATAAAAGGCTGCCTTAAGCCAGGTCAGACTGTGTGTGCCCATCTAAATCAGTATTATCTTATCTAACTTGCAGCAGCTCTCCAATCTTTCACACCTTCTGCTATCTGATCACTTTAGATTTCAGGGATTGAACCTGGGACCTTCTGAAAAAATCTTAGGGAAACTTGCTTTATTTTGCAAAATAAAAACCCAGTGTTTAATATTTTATTGAGAAATAGACTCTACCAGCTTGAAAATTTAACATTTGATCAGTAACCTAAGGCTATTAATGACCTATTACAAAACAGAAAAAGGAATTAAATACCTTTATCCACATCAGTCTACTTTGGTTATTTATTAAATGTAATCATGCAAAAACTATTCAGAATATACAAAAGGGAAATGTTATTCGACACTGGAACATTTTAAGGGAAACTATAGTTTTCTCAAATAGTGCTACCTCTTCATCGTTTGGATCAACTGTGGTTTCATCATATACACGCTGGTTTTCAATTGTCTTTGGTACCGGCTTTGGTGGTGCCTGTAAGAAATAAAAATAATATAAAATAATAAATATTCATGTCATCTCTTTTTCCAACAACTGCTCCAGTAGTTTTTAAAAATAAAAATATTATTATTTATTGAATTTATATACTGCCCTATACCTGGAGGTCTCAGGGCAGTTCACAGAACAAAATCAAAATATAAAACCAAAAAATACATAATCAAAATAAAAACAACCCAATAACTCCCACAAATTTTAAAAGGACATAGGATGTCAATCAAATCAACCAAAGGCCTGGTTAAAAAGGAACTTCCTGCGTGGCGCCTAAAGGTGTATAATGAAGCTCCATGGGAAGAGCATTCCACAGACTGTGTTAAGTGTGTTGATTAAGTCTGGTGGTAGAAAGAAAGTTACTAGGACCGCCTCTAGCCAAAATGTACTTACACCAAAAAGTAACTGTCTTCTAAAACTGTACCGCAAAGTAGCTAAGTTTCTATTAGCTACTCAAAACAATGTGCTCACATCAAGTGTAATCAATTTTAATAATTTCTGAATCTTTAAAGGTTCGAAACAGAATTAGAACTATAGAAATTATCAAAATTCTGCAGTTACTAAAATGTATTACATTTGCATGCAAGCAAGCAGCGGTTGTACTCCAAAACTGTTTTTCTTACAACAGAATAAAATTCGCTAATACTTCTGTAATACATGAAAAGGCTACCAAAATGGCAACACCACCTTAGTATTTGGTTATCACATTGCATCTTTTCAAAGTCCTGAAGTTGCAGATCAGTATTCAAACCCAGTCAGTGCCTTTCACTTTCAGTTGCCAAGGGTCTACCAGGGTTGAAGGCTCTCATGCTTTGGGTCTTCGACCCACACCCACATTTTCCCATTCAGTTTTTATCTAGCAGGAGACAACTGCTGTCAACCATTCCCCACAACACCCAGGAGCAACACTGTGCCAGGGCTTTGTGGTCAAATTGTGGGTGCTTACAGTCACATATTGCAAATAATGGAACGGCTGCTACCCTTCACCATTCATAAACATACCAAGGAGCTCCCAATTAGCAACTCTTCATTGGAGGTTCCCTCAAGCCTGGAAGATGTTCTTATTTGCAATAATATCCATGTAAGGCAGAATAGTATTATCACATCTCTGTTACGGATGGTGTGATTCCATGTGAAAACATTGTGTTTGTGTGTGTTTGTTACGGGGCGTAAAGTTTGGTTAACAGAGTAGAGGGCAGTTTGATGCTGAAATCAGTTATCTAGAGCAGTACTGGGCTCTCCACTTTTAAGCTGAGACTGGGCAGCCATCTGTTGGGGATGCTCTAGTTCTAATTTCCTGCACTGAGTAGGAGGTTGGACTAAATAGGCTATGAAGGCCCCTCCAGGTCTAGTATTTTATTGAGTCCCCACAGTCACATAACCTATCTATCCAATGGTATTGCACCCAATGGCGAGAATGTTATCTAAGACCACTTGCTACAACAAATGTACACATATCAGGAATTCACTGTACAAGAGAAAATAAACTCTACAAAGTCAGTTTCAAGTCAATGAACATTTACTTTTATTAATAAAAAGTACATATTAAAACAGGACGCAGGTGGCGCTGTGGTCTAAACCACAGAGCCTAGGGCTTGCAGATCAGAAGGTCAGCGGTTCGAATCCCCATGACGGGGTGAGCTCCCATTGCTCGGTCCCAGCTCCTGCCCACTTAGCAGTTTGAAAGCACGCCAAAAGTGCAAGTAGATAAATAGGTACCGTTCTGGCGGGAAGGTAAACGGTGTTTCCGTGCTCTGCTCTGGTTCGCCAGAAGCGGCTTAGTCATGCTGGCCACATGATCCGGAAGCTGTATGCCGGCTCCCTCGGCCAATAAAGTGAGATGAGCGCCGCAACCCCAGAGTCATCCGTGAATGGCCCTTTACATATTAAGACACATTAAGTTACTACTTCTTCCCCTTTACCTTGTCTCCAAGTGCTTCTCGCTCCTTTTTTCTCTTTTTCTTAATGGCTAATTTCTCCTGGACCATACAGGGAGGAAAGAAAGAAAACAAAACGTTTTGATAAACTTGGCCACTAAGAATGAACGAACAGGCACATCCTTCTCACGAACGATAGCAAAGCTAGTATATACAGAAATTCAGTACTTTTACTGATCACATAGATGAGATAAAAACTCAATACACTGCTCTCAACAATAAGTTTTAAAGGCAGAAGTACTTGCCACATTTCTTTCCTACCTCTCTTCCAAGATGTGCACAGTAGTGTTATCCCATTTTCTTCCCCCCAGTCACCTTGTGGCTCAATCTGAGAGAACTGACTTGCCCAGCCCATCGATTTGAGTTTTTGCCTCTGAGTGGGCACTTAAAATCGGGTCAGACCAGCCGAAATCAAACGAAAAAACGTACAATATTTCCCGCTCTCTCTCACGACGAAGCATATCCCTGCCCCAGTCTCCGTATTTTCTTAATACTTCACCGCCCCCGCCCCCCCCCAAGTGTGCGCCTTTAAACGCCCCAACAGCTTCCAACCATCCCTCTTCCTCCTCCTCATTTCAGGCTCCCCAAGTTCCGGACAGCTGCGACGTATCATCTGCCAGCGGCCACTCTTCCCAACCTCCCTCCCTCCCTCTCACAACTCGCACCTTCCTTTGCTGCTGCTTCCAGCGCAGAAACATGAAATGGCGCCGCTGCTTGTTCTTGATTTCCGAGACGCTGAAAGACGGCGGGAACAGGACCTGGCCCTGCTCGGGGGCGCTGCCTTGTCCCCCCTCAGGGCCAAGCCCTTCGCTCGTTCTCTCAGCATCGTGCTGCTCCTTCTGCCGCTTCTTCCCTTTCCCCGGGATGCCGGCCATGCTGTCTCCCGCAGCCACTGACCTTTCACCCCGCTCTTCCACTTCCTCTTCCGGGCTCACCCCCGCGACAGGCTCGCGTGAGTGCGCGTGCGCGAGCGGGCAAACGCCGCATCTATTTTCGAATTTTTAACGTACCTGAGGCACGGCGTTCTATGCGCGCGACCCCCGCCCCCTCGGGACGGCCTCATCTCTGCTATAACAGGAGGGCGAGGCGGGGGCGAATTCTGCGCCTGCGCATTACGCGAAGGCTGAGGCAAAGTTGTTTTTTTCGTGAGGGAGCGTGACTAAAATGGGAGATTATCAGGAGGACTGTGTGTGATTTACCTCAACGTTCCGAAATCGTTACATTTAAAACTTTCAGGGCTGTGGGGAAGTAAGAGGAGGGTCGAGGTCACTAAGCGCATGCTCAGAGCCGTCAAGCCTCGCCCGTCAGCCGACGAGTTAGGCGTGGAAGACGCTATGCGCGTGCGCGAAATGACGCCGAGGGGAATCCTTAGAGATAGAAAAGAACAGAACGTATCTTGAGGATGTATGGTTTATTTTCACATTTATGCAACCTGAGCTTACAATGGGAGGGCCTCGCACCATGAACAACCAAGAAGGTCTTGCTTCTTTCATAGGCACAGCCTTAGATTCCAGCAGAAATCATGGATGTTTTAAGTTGAAATTTCTGCATTCTGCGTTCGACTAGATGACCCTTGGTGTCCCTTCCAACTCAACAATTCTATGATTCCATGTCCATCAGAGGCTTCAGCCCTCTGCTCACATACACAACTCACTCTGATTTTTGTCCTTCTAGCTACCAACCAGTTGAGGGAGCCCTTTGGCACGGAGCCACTACCTTTTGTTCCCTTAAGGACCCAAGCTTATGCTGTTACCAAGAAGCTGGTCTGGTTATTCCAATAATTCAGGCTTCCTCAACCTTGGCCCTCCAGATGTTTTTGGCCTACAACTACCATGATCCGTAGCTAGCAGGACCAGTAGTCAGGGATGATGGTAATTGTAGTCTCTAAACATCTGGAGGGCCGAAGTTGAGGAAGCCTTCAATAATTGAAATCCTTGCTGGATCTGGGAGTTAGAAGGGACTCAGGCAAACAACCTATCCCCCCTCCAAAAAAAACCCTCACAACATTTAAAATATGTTGTTAAAGTGGCAATTAGGGTGAAATTCCATTATTCCTGTTGGGACAAAATCCTAGCATGTGGACATTTTACCCAACAATTGATGATAATATATTTAGAAGTAGGCAGCAACCCTAATGTGTGTGTGCACAGTTCCACACATACAAGTCTTATTAAAATCAATGAAGACCACAGTTTTCTACCCATTCATCCTCGAGTGCACCAGGGACCCGTCAAGTTGCTATCTGGCCCACCCCACCTCATTAAACTTGCAACAGTGTGCACTTAAGAAATAAATAAAAAATACACTCCTAGGGTGCCATACAATACACATTATTTAACAATTCAGTAATTAATTAGTATTGTTACCTGATACAAGTACCCCTCAACAAACTTCAAGCAATTTTGGGTTAGTGATGAGACACAGGCTGAACAGAGATCAACACCAGAATATGTGCTCTGAACTTTACAGAAGACAGCCCTTTATTTGAAAGTGCTATCGATTTGAAGAGCTGTCCAGCCCAAGTCCAATTTAATAATAATAATAATAATAATAATAATAATAATAATAATAATAATTTATATCCCGCCCTCCCCAGCCGAAGCCGGGGACAATGACAAGGAATCATAAGAAAGAAGAGCAGGGGGCTTGATGTTTTCCATAAACAGAACCAGAATAGCGGATTGAGCCAGTTATGTGGTCACATACTTCCCCAATGAAGTGAGCTGTGTTGTGTTTCTGTTTAATGACAGTAATGGGTTTCTGAATTTGCCTCTACACATATAAATTAGCACATGCTAACGAGTCCTTTTTTTGGGGGGGGGGAAGCATTTCCTCTTTTTGGCAGTGTTTAGACAGAACACTGGACTGTAGGACTAAAAGTGTTCCTTACTACACTTTTGCATTGGCTCTTGAGACTGGAAGTAAAGGAGTGTTTAGAGCTAAATCTACACTGCCAGAACTCAGCCGGCATTTACCAGTAATTATAGACATGTTTAGTTCAGTGGATACACGCAAAGCATGGAGACACATCCCCCCCACCCAAATCTATAAAAGCAGGGGAACAATTGGTCTGTCTAGGGTCCCAGCAGACTACAAGGACACTTGAGTTACCTTACCTTTAATTAAAAGTTACTGGGCTGTCTGGAAAAGTGTACTTACAGAGAATAGACAGAAGAGTCAGTAATTTCAGGCAACAAATGATCAGTGTCCTTTCCTGTGATCTGCTGCTGCAGTTGAATTTACTGCTTGTTTTACTGGAAGTATCTTCATAAAAGAGGAAATGTATAATATTTTCATTTTCAGCTATTTTCCTTTTATACTTATGTAGTTGTAAAGTTCTTTCCTCACAGTAGTTTTGCATTTTGGTGGATTACAAAAGTTGATGAACTTGAAAAACCTGAGCATAGATTCGGGCAAGTAGGAGCGCAAGACCTGTTTTTTATTTGCCATACAGCACCGTCACACTGCCTGAATCTTAAAAGTGCTACTGGTGCTACTTAGCACCAGGGCAGGTGTCTACGTATTATGTAGTTTATGAAGCTTATCATCCCCCAGACATGATAGGCTCTAAATTCGTGCTAAGTATTTAATTAAAAATATTAAATGGTCAATTCCTTGAGGTGTCTACATTTCCTTCTGTGTATGTAAAGCAGCTCTCTCACACATACTAATATTTATAAGAATTACACATAAAACTTGCGCGATTTAAAGCAACAGATTTCAAAATTCAAAATTCCAGATTGCAAAATTCAAAATTGATAGAAATGTAAGTGGTATATACATAAGTTGTCTGAATAAATAAAAACAAAGGCTAAAGAATGAATTATCCTCCTGTGGCAGCACTAGTCATTTTGCCCAAGGCTTGCTCAAATCTGGAGCTAGCAGTGAGGGATCACTTGCACATCCTCCAACATTTCTCCGGTGAAAATAGGGGCGTCCTAAGGAAAAGCAGGACATTCTGATATCGAATCGGAAACTAGGACGGCTTCTGTAAATCCAGGACTGTCCCTGGAAAATAGGGAAACTTGGAGGGTCTGTTCTTGCTACATCACATTCACACACATGTAATCACATCATTGTTCTCCTTGTTCCTATTCTTTGAACCTGCATTACCTGAAAGATTGGCTTATAATACTTATACTGTTGAAATTCACATTGCCACTATGACAGATTGATTGTCTTTATCCCCCAGGTGAACTGCTACTGTTTTCCCTAGGCTTATTTCCAAGAAAATCTAGGGAATACAAACACACGTACATACACACACACAAACACACACACACACACACACACACACACACACACACACACAACTTCCTGGAGCCAAGGAGTGACAAGTGAAATGCATTGTAAATACAGGAAAATTAGACTCATTGACCTGAAAAGAATGTGATACTATCATTAATGAAGTTGTGAATTAAATAACACTTCAATAAAAAGGCATAACTACTGAATTAAATCATAACTCAAACTGTGGGAAGCATAGAGTATTTCTTAATAGAGACAGGATGTCTCCTTCAGGATGTTGTACTGATTATGTATATATCTATATGCACCAAGCATGCACATAGCAAATAGCTACTTATACTAAAAAGGCTTTACAGAGGCAGTGCCCCAAATCTGCATCTGGTTGTTTACTAAGCAAAAGTTACATTCAAAAAGTGCCATGCGTAGATTTTGACTGCAATCCTATTTGACGGAGATTTCAGTGGGATTCCTGAGTAAATGCAGAAAGGGTCTGGCAGCATGAAGCTTCTAGCATATTTAGAAGTGACTTTAGAGCACAAGCACTTTTTTGAAGAGAAAATAATACAATGGGGAATTTTTAAAAAAGTCTACTATACTCACAAAAATAGCATTCTTGCACATACCCCAAGTGTCCTTGGTGACTGGCCAGAAATGAGACCTTGGGGTCATAGTGGATGGGTAAATGAAGATGTCCACCTCATTTGTGGCAGCTGTGAAAAAGGTGAATTCTATGGAAGGAATCATCAGGAGAGGGATTGAAAATGCAGACCCTCCAAGCATCCCTGTGTTCCAGGGACAGTCCTAGATTTACAGAAGCTTCTGATTTGATTCCGGGATGTCCCACTTTTCATCGGATAAATGTTGGCGGGTATGAAGTTATGAGACCTTGAGCTAAGAAAATAAGTAACTATACAACCTTTAGAAGACATCTAAAGCTTTTTAATGTTTAATGTTTTATTATGTTTTTATATACGTTGGAAGCCACCCAGAGTGGCTAGTGCAACCCAGTCAGATGAGCAGGGAATTATTATTATTATTATTATTATTATTATATAGGACATCCTTATTCTCATCGAAGAAATGTTGAAGGGTATGAAATAAAAGGGCCAGGGTCATAATACTGTTACACAAATCCATGGTTCAACTGCACTTGGAATACCGTGTAAAGTTCTGGCAGCCTCACCTCAAAAAGGATAGTATAGAGTTGGAAAAAGTTCAGAAAAAGGCAACAAAAATGATCAAGGGGATGGGGCAGCACCCTGTGAGGAATGGTTGCAGCATCTGGAGCTCAGATATGATTTCTAACTGGTCCAGTTTATGCAGGCAAATTAGCTGAGATAATTCAAAGTTTCTAGTCATTTAGGGCAAGTGCAAATAACTGAAAATACACAAAGGGTTATTCTGTGCAGAACCCTTTCTCAGCTAGAGTTGAGGGTTCCCCTTTATGGCCTTTGCAAAAGAAAAGAAAAATTACTTAAATATGCAAGATTCAGTGATTTCATACCACCTCTTTATATAAGGATGTTGTCATTTGCAACTACAACACTAAATCATCTCTCTCAGATCCTTATGGCGATGGTTCCTAAGGTGACGATCTCACTGTTCATTGTCTGCTTCTTTGAGCTGAATGTTTTGTGCCTTTCCTATATGCATGAACTTCATGCCAGAAAAGATGGGTGGATTTGGGCTGGATTTCCTCCCCTGGGCCTGGTTCTTAATCTTCCCAGGATCTGCTTGTTACATTTGGATCACACCCACCCACTACTAGAGAAAATTTAAAACAATTAGTGCTGACATGCTTTGCAAATAAAAATGCTACGTGCAGGGCTGGCCCTATTATGTGAGCAGTTCCCTGAAGGTAGATTTGGGGAAGCAAATTATTTTTTATTAATTTATGAAGGTTTTCTTTTTCTTTTTTAAAAATGTACCAGCCCTATTCTATGCAGAGTTAGGAGTGAGAAACCTGACAGGTGTCAATGTTCTTACAGATGCCTGTCTTGGAAAAAAGGAATGGGTTGATCGTGTGATAAACAATATTGTGTGATAAACAATATTAATATATATTAATATTGGGTTATGAAACATGGATTTGTAGGCATTACTACTGTTCTGAAAGGCCAGGTGGTCTTTTCTTTTGCCAGAGGCTGAAATTTTCTCCATCAGGTGCCAAAATGTTTTTAGCCACTTCTGGCCAAGTACAACTATGGTTGAAGAAGCTCTTCTATGCAAAAGATGTGTTCTTCTATATGGGGGGGGGGGGGCGCGGAGCTACGCATTTGGTCCTCAGGCCAAATGGATTTCATTTCACCCCATGAAGCCATTTCCCTCAAACCATGCCCACCTGTCCCAAACCTGATATAGAATCATAGAGTTGTAGAGTTGGAAGGGACCTCAAGAGTCATCTAGTCCAACCCCCTGCAATGCAGGAATCTCGGCTAAAGCATCCCTGGCAGATGGCCATCCAAGCTCTGCTTAAAAACCTCCAAGGAAGAAGAGTCCACAACCTCTAGAGGGAGTCCATTCATCTGTCGAACAGCTCCTACTAACAGAAATTTCTTCCTGCTGTTCAATCGGAATGTTCTTTATTGTAACTTGAAGCCACTGGTTTGAGTCCTACCTTCCAGAGCAAGAGAAAACAAGTTTGCTCCATCTTCCATGTTCTATCTTCCACCATACATAACACTTTAGTTATACATACAAATCTGGTCACAAGCAAAGGCCTGCTTGTGAAGAAGGCAGATATCACAGCTCAATGCATGTACGTAGAAGTCTTGAGATTCAACCCTTAGCATCTCTAAGAAAGAAAAAAGCAACGGGAAAGGCAATGGAATCAGAAAGGTACATAGTAAGTTTATTGTCCCAAACCCTTGCCCCAACCTCCCACTTCACATAATGCAGTTAGGTTTAGGGTTTAGTAGTTGGCAAGTGAGTCCTGCTGAAACTCTTGCACATCTGTGGGACAGGGTAGATTGTGCTCTTGGTAGCTGTATGTCCATCAGTCCCAACAGGCTTCAGTGAGATTCGATTTCATTAAGGGCCGGCCCACCCATGAGGTAAGCTGAGGCAATTGCCTCGGGTGGCAGCATCCACAAGGGCAGCAGATCTGGCCTCCAATAAATGCATCGCCTGCTGCTGCTACTGCCACGGTGGCAGCAATGGCTGCAGTGTATACTTCTTGGAGGCCAGACCTGCCTCCCGCTTGGCAGCTACCCCAAATGCCACTTCTACAGCGGCCTCCCAGCGAACAGGACACCTTGAAAGCACATTCAAAGCACATTCGTTTTCCTCAGAGAATCCTGGTAGTTTACCCCTCACAGAGTTACAATTCCCAGCGGCCCTTCACAAACTACAGTGCCCAGAATTCTCTGAGGGGGAAATATGCTTCAGATGTGATTTAAAGCTATAGTGTGTACACAGCCATAAAATTCACAGTGAAGGTCTGCTGCAATAATCTTGCCATGGAAGATCAATGATTGGATAGAGCCAGGCACTCTACCCTTCCAGAAGCAACCAAAGTTACAATATAAAATATGAACTTTTTTAAAAAAATTGTAAATTTCTCATATGTTTATTCATGGAGGAAGAAGCCTTGCGAGACAAGATGTAAATTATTTCAATCACGCAGGAGAGGTTACATGACTCTGATGCATTAAAACAAATCTCTTTAAAAACCTGCAGGCAGGGCAAGATGTTTTGTAAGAAGCTAACAATAAAAAAATAAAAAAATGTTGAGCACGTACTGGGGAATGTTTCTGGAGTGGCCGCTTTGCATATTCAAAGAACTTCCTTCTAATCTAAGCGGCATTTGAATAGGTCCTGTGGACTCTTTCAGGCAGCACACTCTAAATATTGTAAAGGTAAATTAATATGCAGAGCATGTCTGTGAGTCCAAGTAGGCAGGGCAGCTTCAGTATTAATAACGATACTTTGTGCTCGTTAAAAGCCTTTGATCGTGATGATCTCATGTTATTTACAAGGTGCACAGTGTTAATATCCCCATTTTACAGGTGAGCCTACTGAGGCACTGGGACGTAAGCGCATTGCCTATGGCCACACAGAGAACTAGCAGCTTTTGGAGTCCTGGCTTGAAGTCTCTAATTACCCCTATTAGACAACACTTGTTTTCATAATAATGAAACTCATTGTTTGTCTATTACAGGATACCGAGAAGCAGGTCTTAGGCACGAGGCTTGTCCTATACTGTACAGACTTGGGAGAGCTCCGTGGTGGTGACCGGGGTTCCCCTCTATGAAGCTGTGGGAATCAGTGCTGCCAAAACCAGCGAGTTTGCCAATATAAAAAAATTCCCTGAGAAAGCCATGTTGCAGCAAAAACAACAAAGTGTCTTGCAGTATTGTGCTTGAAACATTTTTTTTATGGCAGATTGTTTATGCCAGGCTAAATGTGCTGGCTAAGGTGATTGTTGCTGTTAATATAAAGCTAAACGCCCATTGGATGAAAACACACACACATTTTGATCTCCAAAGAGCACATTCAATTATAATTTAGCATAATAATGTTACACACACCCAAATCTGTAAGAGAACTTGCAGGGGTTCCTGCACGTATCCCAGGCTTGGTTTCTTTTGAACAGGGTCACTTGAGACTTGCGGCATTTGTGTGATGTACAGTTTTATTTATGCATATATACCAGCTGAACGTAAGATGGGGGTTCTCAGAATCAACTCCAGCAGATATTGCTCCATGTCACATTTCTAGGGGAGCTTTCTTAACAGAGAACAAGTCAGGCTTCTGGGTCTCTTTCAGATAGAGCATCTACAGCATACATTTAAAGCACAAGACTTCCCCCAAAGGATGCTGGGAGCTGTAGTTGACCCCTCACAGAGATACAATTCTCAGCATCCTTAACAGAGTACAGTTCCCAGGATTTAAGTGTGTTAAATGCACTTTAAATGTATGACGTGGATATGTGATCGGTTTCACACAGAGACATGTCTGTGTACAAATGATACATTTAAAACATCCCCATCCAACCCCCCCCCCAAAGATTCCTGGGAACTGTAGTTTACAACTCACAAGCAATAATTCTCAGCACTCTTAACAATCTGCAGTTCCTAGGATTCTTGGGGGAAGGGTGTGCTTTAAAGGGAAACCATACCCTTCAGCAGATTCCCGATGAAAATAGGGATGTCCTAAGGAAAAGTGGGACATTGTGGGATCAAATCAGAAACCAGGATGGCTTTTCTAAATCCAGGACTGTCCCTGGAAAATTGGCACACTTGGAAGGTCTGGGATAGTCTGTACGTAGCCTGTGATGTCATCTCCACCCAGGGGAGGGTGGGAATAAGACCCTGATTCCCAAATGGCTCTCTACTTCCCATACAGTCCATCAATCAAATGACATGCCTTAAGAAAACCAAGGCAGTCGTTGGTTCCATTTAACCTTCTCCAAATCTCTGTCTTGCAACTAAGAATTGCAGTGCTGTAAGAGACCTCCTCAGATGACATCTAGACTAACTCGGTAATTTGCAAACAGAGCACTGTGTCTGGAAAGTGCTTTGCAGATAAACAGTAATGGGTGTTGGAAACAATGTCTATGGGTACTGCTGGGGGACAATAATCAAATCAAAGGGAAGTTCAGAGTTAAGTCACATGTCCCCTAATGGATATTTTTAGTGGAACCACTGACTTACAAACCAATCCTAAGCACATTATCCTCCCCGCCACAAAATGAATGGGAGTTACTTTCAATGAAAATGTTGAAGAGTTAGGTGACAACCGCATTTGATATTTAAGCCACTTATTGCTTTTTTTTTTAATCGTAAGCAAAAAATACATTAAATGACTTTTCTTTGCGACGGTAATACTTCCTCGCCTTTCTATAGGTTATCGATGAGCCGCCATGACTGGAACCCCCCTGCAATAGGTTCAGCCTTTGCAAGTGTTATTGGAAGAAACTTGCATGATTCTTGCATTTGGTTTTGCTTTAGAGTTCTCCTAAACTCAGAAAGATCCAGCCCATCGGAGCTCCTCCTCTAGTCCTGGGCTTCTTTGCTTCCAGTTTCCGGGCTCCTCCAGAAGACCTGTTTCTTTGGCCCTCATCCTGATTTGCTTGCACAAATCTTACAGGGTGGTTAGACTATGGGCATTAACACTTCCCCTTGCCCCAAGCCTTGAAAGCACAGATCCGAGCAGATTTCCACTTGTCCTGTGCATTTTAGGCAGGCGTCTGAGTGGTCTTCTGTCCCCTAGCAAACCTACTTGCTAGCGCTGAATCAGAGCCAACATCTGCTGAAAACCTGATTGATGTTGGCTCCGATTCAGCGGCAAAGAGCTGGTTTTCCTGGGGGGAAATTGCAAAAATAATTCAGCTGATATTTTTTCCCCCTGGCTTGCATTGCATCTTCCAATTTGGGCACCTAGCCAAGACGATCCAATTCTGCACAGGCTGGTAAAATTAAGGCTGGGTGGTAGCCCTACGCATGAGCCTCATTTTCCCCTGTGTGGTAACTTCCCATCAACTGGGAAGCGACAAAACCTATGGCATTGTGGTTTGTAGGCGAATTAACCAAGGGGAGTTGTTTCAACAGGAAGGCGTTGGCATCAAAAGTCATGGCAAGTGTGGTGTCTAAACTAAGGGACATCCCTTACTTATAAGTAAACTAAGGTCACAGACTACCCAAGGTATATGCAGTACACAAGGAACATTGGATAACTCTTATTGCTGAGAGTGTTTGAGTGTTTCTGATCTCCAAATCAAGCAATGAGGAATCCCTCAGACTGAGAATGTGCAGATATTTAAAGAAGGAACACTGCAGAGGTGGTTTCCTACAGAGAATGAAGAAGCATTCCAAGAACAAATTCCCAGCATTAACTGGACAGAAAGATCTACTGATGGTTATTAGGCAGAACAACTATCCAAATGTGGCTAGTGTACTGATATAGGAATGCGGGTGGCACTGTGATCTAAGTCACTGAGCCTCTTGGGCTTGCCAATCAGAAAGTAGGCGGTTCGTATCCCCGCAACAGGCTGAGCTCCCATTGCTCTGTCCCAGCTCCTGCCAACGTAGCAGTTTGAAAGCATGCCAGTGCAAGTAGATAAATAGGTACTGCTGCGGGGGGAAGGTAAACAGCAATTCCTTGCACTCTGGATTCCATCATGGTATTCTGTTGCCCCAGAAGTGGTTTAGTCATGCTGGCCGCATGACCCAGAAAGCTGTCTGTGGAAAGCGCCGGCTCCCTCAGCCTGAAAGCGAGATGAGTGCCGCAACCCCATAGTTGCCTTTGTCTGGACTTAACCATCCAGGGGTCCTTTACCTTTTACCTCACCTTAGTGTAAAGGTAAAGGCACCCTTGAACATTAGGTCCAGTCGCAAATGACTCTGGGGTTGCGGCGCTCATCTCACTTTATTGGCTGAGGGAGCTGGCGTACACCTTCCAGGTCATGTGGCCAGCATGACTAAGCCGCTTCTGGCGAACCAAAACAGCACACGGAAACACCTGTTTACCTTCCCGCTGCAGTGGTACTTATTTAGCTACTTGCACTTTGACGTGCTTTCAAACTGCTAGGTTGGCAGGAGCAGGGACTGAGCAACAAGAGCTCACCCCGTCGCAGGGATTCGAACTGCCAACCTTCTGATCAGCAAGCCCTAGGCTCTGTGGTTTAGACCACAGTGCCACCCACGTCCCTTATCTTGGTGTACTGATATGTAATTAATGTCCCTCAGTTCAGAATTGTTCCAGTGTGAACCAGTGTGAACTGGCTCTTATTCGGAGGCCAGTTGAGGAACCACTTCCTGGCACCCTCAGGAAGTCCTTAAAGCCCCCATATTTAAAATTTCAGCACGGCATCCACAAGCAGTCTTTAGGGTAGACCTCATCTTTGTTGTTGACTGCATCCTTTTCATGCAGAAAGTCCCAGGGCCAATCCCTCGTGTCACTTGGTAGACCTGGGATAAACTCCTGCCTGAGATTCTTGAGAGTCACTGCCCATCAGAGTACGGAATACTGAGCTGGATGCACCCCATGATCTGACTCAGTAAAACGTAGCCAGCATGGTGCAGTGGTTAAGAGCAGTGGACTTGTAATGTGGTGAACCGGGTTTGATTCCCTGCTCCTCCATGTGCAGCTGCTGGGTGACTTTGGGCTAGTCAGACTTCTTTGAAGTCCCTCAGTCTCAGTCACCTCATAGAGTGTTTGTTGTGGGGGAGGAAGGGAAAAGGAGATTGTTAGCTGCTTTGAGACTCCTCAGGGTAGTGATACAGCAGGATATCAAATTCAAACTCTTCTTCTTCTTCTTTGACTGCTTCTGGTGAATAACCTTGGGCAATCATTGAGGAATCTGCCTCTTGGCACTAATGTAGGTTACAACCCATTGAGCAAGGACTTCCTCACTTCCCTGTGCCTGTACCCATAGTTGGCACAATATGGATGTTAAATAGCAATAACCAGTTCCATAATGTCTTTTAATATGCAAAGTGCATCACCGCCAGCTTTTTATTTGTCCTCACGTAACATGGGCATGGGCGTTTCCATGCTTAGAGGAAGTGAGAGAAAATGTTGGCTTCCTCAAAAGAGACCCAACCATTTCTTGCAAAGTTGGCTAAGATCTCAGTGGACTATAGGTGCCTACTTTGCGCGAGCACATTTGCCCTATTGCACATTCAACAAAGTGTGTGGGTGCCTCCTTTATTCTGGAAAGTTCCTGTGCCTTTAATAGCTGCCTCACACAGCAACCCATCCTCAGGCCCCAGCTTCCACCACCACATAACCCTTCAATCTGAAGAAGTGTGCATGCACACGAAAGCTCATACCAATAACAAACTTAGTTCAATTCAGTACATAACATACTGGAAGGATTTTTTTTATTTTGTTTCGGCTACGGCAGACCAACACGGCTACCTACCTGTAACTTTCAATTTCTGTTTGTCATGCAGCAAAGGCAGAGAAGCCCTACACCAGGGGTCAGCAAACATTTTCAGCAAGGGGCCGGTCCACTGTCCCTCAGACCTTGTGGGAGGCTGGACTATATTTTGAAAAATGAATGAATTCCTATGCCCCACAAATAACCCAGAGATGCATTTTAAATAAAAGGACACATTCTACTCATGTAGAAAAACACGCTGATTCCCGGACCATCCGCGAGCTGGATTTAGAAGGCAATTGGGCCGGATCCGGCCCCCGGGCCTTAGTTTGCCTACCCATGCCCTACACAGAGGTACAATTCCAAGCCCCCTTAACAAACTACAGTTCCCAAGATTGGGGGGGGGGAGGAAGGGGGAGTCATTAGCTCTACATGCATGATGGGAGTGCAGCATAAAGAAATAGAAAGATAGAAAGCAATGCATTATGTGTACAGTGGTACTGTACCTCTACTTACGAACACGAAAGAAACAATAAGGTTCTCTGTGTTAGATAGGCTCTTTCCATTGTTCAAAAAAGATTGGTAGGTTTCAATAGCGTAATTCCAACTAGCAAAATAAAATCATTGGTGTTTACCTCCTACGCATCATGGAGAGGCACACCTGTTTTCCAGGAAACTGGGATTACTGTACAGTGGTGCCTCGCAAGACGAAATTAATTTGTTCTGTGAGTTTTTTCGTCTTGCGAATTTTTCGTCTTGCGAAGCACGGTTTCCCATAGGAATGCATTGAAAATCGTCACATTGTATCCTTTCATCTTGCGAAGCAAGCGCATAGGGAAATTCGTCATGCGAAGCAATTAAAAAAACGAAAACTCTTTCGTCTTGCGAGTTTTTCGTCTTGCGAGGCATTCGTCTTGCGAGGTACTACTGTATTAAATTAGCCCATTGCCTAGATCTTATTATTCACCATTTCAGAAATGCATTGTGCCAGCAAAGTAGATAAATTTGGGGAGAGACCACAGCTGAACGGCAGAAAATGTGTTTCACACACAAAATGTCCCAAGTTCAGTTCCTGGAATCTCCCATTGAAAGGACCAGGTAACAGATTATGGGAAAAGACCTCTCCCTGGGAGCCTGGAGAGAATTGTTTATTTATTTGCTTATATACCGCTTTTTAATGCCAAAATTGTTTTGAAGCAGTTTACAGTCAATGCATAATGTAAATAAAATACACAATAACCGTTCCATTGTGACGTTAAAACATCCTTAATTAAAAAATACAATTTAATGAGCAATTTTAAAAGCACGACAATTAAATCAGTTTTAAAAGAGCTGAGACAATAAAATCAGATGAAACTGGTCAGAGAAACAGGTGTGTCTTTAGGAGCCGGCGGAATGCCAACACTGATGGGGCCTCTCTTATTTCATCAGAGAAGACATTGCCCATAATTTCTTGCTCAAATCCTATTCTTTTGGATACCACAAATGCTCCAGTTTGGTTTTTTGCCTACTTTTTGTTACACTGTAGTGCAAAAGACCCTTTCTAATAATAATAATAATTTATTTATTTATACATACCCCGCCCATCTGGCTGGGTTTCCCCAGCCACTCTGGGCGGCTCCCAATAGAATATTAAAAACATGATAAAACATCAAACATTAAAAACTTCCCTAAGTGGAAATAGTGCAACAGGGGAGGCATTGCAGAACAACTAATGAAGTGGATTCTTGTGTGGGCAGTCCTGTGTAAATGCACCACTAATACACTCTTATTGCACCAATGCAGAAAGTCCCCACAAACTCCCACCATTCAGGAGCAAGCCCTTTGCTTCTAAATCTTAAGTTTTTTGACCGCTTTGGCTCTTATTTTCTGAAAAACTTGATCGTGCCATTTCCCACATCCCCCCCCCCCTGAAGATTCCACTGGATTAGCGCATGCCCCCATGCATAAGTCTAGGTAGTTATTTTAAACATGGATTCAGAACTTTGTTCCTGAGATTACTATGTTGGGGAGGTCACTTTGACAAATTATGAGTCCTGAAAGCCCTTCGCTTTAAACCCAAATGTGTGGGCCTGTGGTGAGAGAAGAGCACTCTTAACAGACACAGAGATACTGTCATCTTCAGTCTTACTTTGCACCTGGTTCTTGATTGTTATATATCCGACTTTGCAAAAGAAGCACTGTGAATCTCAAGGAGCTGGCATAATGCTAAGGTTATACTGAACCTTCAGCAGCGTGAACAGTCATTTGTTCGAAGTGTTTATACTCTGCTAATCAGCTGGAAAAGCTCTGAGGGTGGCTTACAAATCGAAAAAAATAAAGCACTTTTCACAAGTGTACAGAGGGCATAATTCCCTGATTACGAGCTATTGGGAGATGGCCACTGTTTTAGGTGGTAGAGTCCTCTCATGGGACTGTAGCACTTCACTCTGCAGATAAGGAGGCGCTAGCTGGAATGTGCTACCTTGTGAAAAATCATACCCACATCAAAACCAACTGCCCCAGACAGGAGGCTGGTTTGAGAGCAGTAAAATGTTTTAATTTAATTGCCGTTGTCAAACTATGGGAAAAGGCTACCACAAATAAGGATCTTCTTGTTCCTCGTCTGCCGGAATCAGCGTTTTCCTACGTTATCCCAGGAATCAATTCAATCCTGGCATCCTATCAGACAGCTGATTGTCTGCACAGATTGGCATGTGAGACGAGCAGGCTCTCACATCTCCTGGGAGAAAAAGATGACCTTGTCAGATTTGAGGCAATACACGGGCGACAATATCATGCTGTTAATTGTACATTGTTTTGCAAGATGGAGAACTTCTTTCCCCCCGAAAAGTTTTATTGAATTTTTTAATGATACAACAGGAAGAAAGAGCTAATCTACAGAGAATACTAACAAGAGAGAAACTAGAAGTGATGAAAAGAAATAGAAAACTACAAAATCCTCTCCCCCCGCTATATCTTAACTTTTATCCCATACAAAAAAAGGTGAGCCTTCCCAGCTCTCACCTGTAAGCATCCCTCTCTTCTCATAGCCTGTGAAATCCCCTCTCCCCCTCCTCTCACAAAGGACCCTTCAAAGTATCATTCACCTTCACCTGCATGCAGTTCTTACCCAAATACAATAAGAGAGAATGATAAAAGTAATAATAATAGACTACCAAAAGAAGGAGAGATAGAAAAGAAGGAAATACCTGTAGATAAAAAGGGACTTCCAGCTATCTGTCTGTTGGTTATTTATCCAATAATGGAAAGTGGAGAACTTCTGAAGCATACAGCTAGGTCTCAATCTGAACAAGGGCCGTCAACCTTAATGCAAGTTATCAGACCAGAAACATCAGTAGTAATAAAGCAGAGAAAACTCCAAGGGAGATGCAGAGTGTCCTTCTCACACTTGCATTTAGAAACTACAACCAAATAATGAGCATCTAAGTTGCTGGGTTTCCAAACAACCTTCAAAAATGTGCTGTTTCTCAGGGATCTCAAAGCAGTGTTCCATATGTATTCAAGCCTTTTGATGGTTCAGGATGTGTTCAGACAGTAAACGTAAGTTTGGAAGGGTACTCTACAATTTATCTGTGCAACAGATTTATTTATTTCATGATATAGATAGAGAGATAACTTGACTTTAAAAAAAAAAAAAATCTTCCACATAGTACAGCCCTAACATGTCTGCTCAGAAATATTTCCCATTAAGTTCAATAAGACTTACTCCGAATTGGTTGACAGAGGACCAAAAACTTACACTGGTTTAATAGTAATTTCCACCATGGACAGAATAATTGCCACACACAGGAAGAACAAGGATATAGTTTGAGTTGCTCACTTGTAGTTTTATAAATCATTTAATGTGTCAACATGAATATAAGTTATTCATATTGCAATTGTTGTATAAGGGATTATTTTTATGATCTGAATGTAATGGAAATTAATAAGATTTTGGAACGCAGAAATAAAGAAAATAATCAAATCACCAAATCTAGCATGCGGGGGGGCACTTTATCTAAATTATGTAATTCGGTATTTGAACGATTGGTATTAATAATTGTATTATAAATTGGTATTGTTATAATGAGGCTATTATTGGACTGTAATTGAAAACTAATAAAAATTATTATTTAAAAAATAGTATTTTCCTGTAGGTATTGAGGGGAAGGGCGAGGATTTCTATCAGAGAATTGCCAGCATTCTTACTAAACTACAGTTTCCAGGATTCTTTGGAGTAAGAGCCATGAAATTTACATTGACATAATCCCAATAGCAATTAGAAGTGTAGAAATGCAGAGGCCCAAATTCAGACACTCATTGCTTGAGAACTAGCCTCCCATCTGGGATTGCGGGGCATGATTTTTATGTGGCAGCTCTTCATCAGAGCATTCTACCATCTGTACACTTCTGGAAGCATATCCGAGACTGAGAAATGGAAATCTAGCATCCATTTCCATATACGGTGATACCTCAGTTTTCGAACATCTCTGTTGACAAACATTTCAGAACTCGAACGCCGTAAACCCAGAAGTAAATGCTTCCATTTTTTAATGCACCTCGGAAGTCAAATGGCTCCCACTGAGGTACCACTGCATTTTTCTCAATTTTCTCTATTAAATTTGCAGACTGCCTTTTGCGTCTCAGTTTTCGAATGTTTCAGAACTCAAATGGTCTTCCAGAATGGATTATGTTCAAAAACTGAGGTGCCACTGTATGTTTCTTCTGATCCTTCAGATTTGCACAAAATCTGAAAACTGCACAAGCAAACCACATTTAAAAAATCCTGTGCTGAGTACAGTGGTAGCTTGGTTTCAGAATAGCTTAGTTTATGAACAACTTGGGTTAAGAACGCTGCAAACCCGGAAGTAGGTGTTTTGGCTTGTGAACTTTGCCTTGGAAGCAGAACATGTTCCACTTCCTGTCGTGTGTGTTCCTTTTGTAAATTGAGTTTCCCCCGCTGCTTTGGGAAAGCACGCCTTGGTTTGAGAACGCTTTGGTTTAAGAACGGACTTCCGGAACGGATTAAGTTCATAAACCAAGGTACCACTGTAATTAGTATTGCCTGACTGTCTATTTTTGCCAGCTTCCTGTGTGGGGATTTTTTATTTTAAAGGTACGTGCACAGCTATGCCCTGTCAGTACTAGATAGGCATAATAAAATTAGAAAATTAGAAGGAAAGGAATAACACCAAAAGTAAAGTCTACTGGTATGAATGAGAAAGACCAAAGATGCTCCTCACATACAAATTCAATTATGTGCGGGTGTGGACTCTTCTGGTTGAAGCCAAATCACAAAAATGCAGATTAATGTGGGCAAGTCACTAAAATTTGATATGTGCTTGAACAGCAAGGATCTGGAGGTGCCTAGGATGTCCCTCTGCAATTAAGCAAAAGTGACATTTGCAGGAAATATCCAAAGAATTTCAATTGGGGGGGGGGGGGAGTGAGAGACTTTGACAAGGCTAGTGAGATTTCTTTGGAGGCTGAGGAGGATGTTCATTCAACATTTTATGCTCCACTCCTAAAGTAAAATCTCACAGCATGTCAAAGTGTCCCAGATTCCCCTCCCCGCAAAAAAGAAGAAGAAAAAGGCTCCATGGGGATCTTCTCTGAGCAGCTTGTTGGAATCCAGCCACTGTTACTCAACATATGTGAGTACTGTAACAGCATTAGCAAAAGTAGGCAGGCTGGGAGAAGCACAGATTGCAAAGGACAAAAGTGAACCTAATTGGTTCCCTGTGAAGAATAAAGCTTGCTATTTGCAGTACTGCCAGCACCTGATAAGCAATTTTCTTCCGTGCACAAATGTATATTTTATTAATGATGTTTAAGCCATATCTATTTGTTTCCCTGGACTTGAATCTCCAGCCCCAAACTCCAATGTGTGCCCACCATTTGTGCATGCACATTGGCCGCCTGAACTGTGCACACCTCAGTTTAACTGTGGCCTTCTGTTTTCAAATGGGATGGAAGCTGATTTGAGAGAAAACCCATCAAAAAGGAGTATTTCTCAAGAAGTCTATGGATTATGGCCAACTACGGGGGTGGCGCTGTGGGTTAAACTGCAGAGCCTAGGACTTGCCGATCAGAAGGTCGCCGGTTTGAATCCCTGCAGCGGGGTGAGCTCCCGTTGCTCAGTCTCTGCTCCTGCCAACCTAGCAGTTCGAAAGCACCTCAAAGTGCAAGTAGATAAATAGGTACCGCTCCGGCGGGAAGGTAAACGGCGTTTCTGTGTGCTGCTCTGGTTCGCCAGAAGCGGCTTAGTCATGCTGGCCACATGACCCGGAAGCGGTACGCTGGCTCCCTTGGCCAATAAAGAGAGATGAGCGCCACAACCCCAGAGTCGGTCACGACTGGACCTAATGGTCAGGGGTCCCTTTACCTTTACATGTGTAGTTGGTTTTGAAGACCAGTGGGGGGTGTGGTGCACTGGAACCACGGTCAATGGTATTCCAACAGCAGTGGGGAAAGAAGGTTTCACTCTCTCCTTTACACCATTTCTCTGCTCAAAATTCCTCTCCCCACTGCTTTCCTCTCATTGTGAATAGCAGCCAGTCCATGGGCTTAGCCAGGATTTTTGTTAGAAGGGGAGGGGGGCAGATTTTTGTTTGGGAGGGGGGCAGAACCTCGGTTTGCTATGTATTTTTATTGATTTTTATTGATTTAGGGTGGGCAGCTGCCCCCCCCTGCCCCCCCCTTGGCTACACCCATGGCAGCCACAGTATCATACCCTCCAACATTTCTCTGATGAAAATAAGCATGTCCTATTCCATAATAATGGTTATGGTGCTGGAGGAGACTCCTGAGAGTCCCATGGATTGCAAGAAGATCAAACCTCTCCATTCTTAAGGAAAGCAGCCCTGAGTGCTCACTGGAAGGACAGATCCTGAAGCTGAGGTTCCAATACTTTGGCCACCTCATGAGAAGAGAAGACTCCCTGGAAAAGAGCCTGATGTTGGGAAAGATGGAGGGCACAAGGAGAAGGGGACGACAGAGGACGAGATGGTCGGACTGTGTTCTCAAAGCTACCAGCATGAGTTTGACCAAACTGCGGGAGGCAGTGGAAGACAGGAGTGCCTGGCGTGCTCTGGTCCATGGGGTCACGAAGAGTTGGACATGACTAAACGACTAAACAACAACATTCCATAATATTATTAATAATGATCATTTTATTATTCACACCCCACCCATCTGACTGGCTTGCTGCAGCTACTCTGAGCACTTTCCAGCACACACACACACAATAAAACATTAAACATTTTTTTAAAAACTTCCCCATACAGGACTGCCTTCAGATGTCTTCTATTTTTTAAAAAAACATATTTTATTGCAATTTTTTAAGAAGAGAAAATCACCAAGTATATAACAAACACAGATATTATATAAAAAAAAGAAATAACAAATCACAACCTTTCATACATTTTTTCAAAATCTTCTGGACTTCCTCACGTCTCCCTTTCCTGCGTTCTCCGAACAAAAATTATGTTCCGCAATTTATTACCTTATTTCAGATCTTATGTTCTAAATCTAATGTGTTATACCTCTAGCTTTAAATATTTCCATCAAATACTTAACTACTTAGTTTAGGTATAACCTTACTTCAAATCTCATCTTTATGGTTCAACTTATTCTCATACATTTCTCATCTAGACTGCTGATGCCAAGTTCCTTCCTTTCATGCACTTTCTTAACATTCAAACAATTTATAAAGTCTTTGTAGGTAATCTTTAAACTTCTTCCAGTCCTCTTCCACCTCCTCCTTTCCCAGGTCTCGAATTCTGCCAGTCATCTCGGCCAACTCCATATAGTCTATCAGTTGCGTTTGCCATTCTTCCAGTGTGGGCAAATCTTGTGTCTTCCAGTGCTTTGCGATGAGTATTCTTGCTGCTGTTGTTGCATACATAAAAAAGGTTCTATGCTTCTTTAACACCTTCTGGTCGACAATACCGAGAAGGAAGGCCTCTGGTTTCTTAGGGAAGGTATACTTAAATACCTTTTTTAGTTCATTATAGATCATTTCCCAGAAGGCCTTCACTCTCGGGCAGGTCCACCATAGGTGAAAGAATGTTCCTTCAGTCTCCTTACACTTCCAACATTTATTGTCATGCAAATGATATATTTTTGCAAGCTTGACTGGGGTCATGTACCACCTATATATCATTTTCATAATATTTTCTTTCAAGGCATTACATGCCGTAAACTTCACACCGGTGGTCCATAACCCAGATGTCTTCTAAAGGTTGTTATAGTCACTTATCTCCTTGGCTCGGGAGTCGCATAACTCCATACCCCCACTCAACATTTATCCAATGAAAAAATAGGGTCATCCTAAGGAAAAGCAGGACATTCCGGGATCCAGTCAGAAGCTGGGATGGCTTCTGTAAATCCGGGACTGTCCCTGGAACATGGGGGCGCTTGGAGAGTCTGCAGTATGTGGGGAGCCCAATTCTGATGGCACGGGCAAACTTAAAGTCCTCCTTTCTGCCCCGTGCAACAGCACCAATCTCACACCAGCTATTTAGCTCTTTTTAAAATACCTATGCCACACTAAACAACATGACCAGCACCATGTAGACAGGCTGAACTATTCCAGGAAGCTATTCTTTACTGTACTTTGGCCACCTCATGAGAAGAGAAGACTCCCTGGAGAAGACACTGATGCTGGGAAAGATGGAGGGCACAAGGAGAAGGGGGCGACAGAGGACGAGATGGTTGGATAGTGTTTTCGAGGTTACCAGCATGAGTTTGACCAAACTGCGGGAGGTAGTGGAGGACAGAGGTGCCTGGCGTGCTCTAGTCCATGGGGTCACGAAGAGTCGGACACAACTAAATGACTAAACAACAACAACATTCTTTACTGTAAACCAGGAGTCTTGAGGGCAGGTTGTCCCGTCTGTTCAGAGAGACACTTTCTCTGAAGCATTTGATCTTCTAAAGCAAACCATTTAAGTATGTAATTTACAGCTCGTTCCGCATCCTTCCAGTAAAGGCACTGCTCTCAAGCCTCCACCCTACATAATGCCACCTATTTAGAGGCCCCACATTCCTTTTGTTGCCCCTACATATGATTAATGCCAGAATATGGTATAATGTAACCTACAGTCAAAATTTGACCGAGCCTCATTTTCCCAAGCAAGTCTTCTGTGAAAAAAGAGAATTAACACCGCCTGTATGTAGCCTGTTGTTCTCAAAAGACATTACTAAGATCATAACTACCTCACTGGCATGTAACTGTCAATTGCAAACTTATAGCTGCACGCCCCCTTTGTAATTTATGGTGTCCACTATTAGGACTGGCCGTAATGTTAGGCCGAGTGAGGCAGCTACCTTGGGTGGCAGATGTCAGGAAACAAGAAGTCTCCACTTAGAGTCCCACGAGCTCATCTGCTCTGCTCCTCCTAAGCTATCCTGTTCCCCATAGCCACAACAGAAAATATAGTCCCTTTAGTAAAGGTAAAGGGACCCCTGACCATTAGGTCCAGTCGTGACCGACTCTGGGGTTGCGGCGCTCATCTTGCTTTATTGGCTGAGGGAGCAGGCATACAGCTTCCGGGTCATGTGGTCAGCATGACTAAGCCACTTCTGGTGAACCAGAGCAGCACACCGCAATGGCGTTTACCTTCCCGCCGGAGCGGTACCTATTTATCTACTTGCACTTTGACGTGCTTTCAAACTGCTAGGTTGGCAGGAGCAGGGACTGAGCAATGGGAGCTCACCCCGTTGTGGGGATTCGAACCGCCAACCTTCTGATCGACAAGTCCTAGGCTCTGTGGTTTAACCCACAGCACCACCCGCGTCCCTATTGTCCCTTTACCTGTGCTGAAATAAGATTTGACCACAAGTCTCATCTTATTATCATCACCATACATTCAAAGCACATTTAAAGCACATGATTTTCCCTCAAAGAATATTGGGAGCTGTAATTTACTCCTCACCGAACTACAGTTCCCAGCACCCATAATAATAACAGTTCCCCAGGATTCCTTTGGAGAAAGCCTTGTGCTTTAAATGTATGGGGATGGGGGGAGGGGTGCCATCTTGTCCTTAACCTCAGGCAAAGAAATATCCCAGTTCAGTCCTGCTTGCTATGATAGAGGCCTGCGTACATGCAAATGATATACCTGCAGCAGCATAAAGTATGAATTGTCCTTTAGAAAATTGCATTTAGCTGGCCGCACCAAAACAACTCATTACCAATAAACTGTGTTTAGTTTTCCCTGGTTGGGAAGAGGAAATGTTCCTTGAGGAAGAGTGTGGTTTTATAAGGAACCCTAGAAACACACCTTGCAATTTCCTATAATTATACATTTTACAAAGGCATAGATTAGAATATGCAACTGATTTTCGAATGGATCGTTTCCACTTTCTGTATTCAGTGAATAACGCTAAAAGGTGTTAGGCCGGTGGATTTAAGAATGTTAATTGCACTTAAGCCTCGTGCTTTCAAGGAGCTTAAACATATTTAAACTCTGTGCTGAATTGTTGTCTGGTATAGAAACTTTTTCGAAACTGAATGATGATCTTCAAAGAGTTCATCCTTAACCTGCAATCAACAAGTGGAGACAGTTCTCCTTCAGCAGCTGACTCTGTTTAAATAAGGGGCTGTGTTGCTAACTAAGATTGCTTAAAACAAAATCATCTTGTTGCATTGACAGTTTGTACCATCACAGAAACCTAATTACATTTTCTTTCACCCGTGTGTAGGTGGTAGGATTGACACACATACCTATACTATCCACCAACCACCTCCACCTAATAGCCTCCGGAATATGTCATTATTAGATTACACAACTTGCAGAAATTACATTATTGATCTCAGGTCATAGAGAGAAGAAGGGTGACAAAGGGATGAGGAAGAGGTTGAAGGTTTTCCTAAAGTGCCCTGGAGCCTGTACAAAAAATGCTTATTACAAAACTGCAAATGCTAATGATACACTTTTCTTCTGCATGTACCAAGAAATACAGAACAGATTCTTGATAAGGCTTTTTTTTAAAAGAGCCTATGATCCTTTCTAGGTTCCAAGGCAAACAAAGGTAACTGTGAGTCCATTTGTGTTTGCTCCCTTTCAAGATCTCCTGATAATCCTGTGGAAGATCATCCTATTTATTTATTTTTTAAAAAAACAAAAACAGAATAAAATACATTGGGTACATCTAGACTGTGAGGTGGGATTCAGTTGAGTACTGGAAAATTTAGGTTGGACAATTAAAAGCCTTTGCCGCTCTAGGGAACCAAACCTGCTTCCCCTCAAAATCAGTCTTTTTGTGGTAAGGAAAGTTGTTGTTGTTATTATTATTATTATTATTATTATTATTATTATTATTTGCACAACATCATATAACCACTCCACAAACAAATAGAGATGGATGTTTAATAAACAAGTAATTTGGAAGTGATGGCTGACATTTCCATTCTGTGAAGAATATATGCCTCCCCCCGCCCCCACAGAGCTGGCTTACTATTAGGCAGAGAGGGAGGCTCAGGCTGCAAATGGTTAGTTATTTAACTTTCTTACCGCTGTGTTTCTGCTGTTGGCATGGGAGCAGGTGAGGTACATACAGGAAAAAACACAACCTGGGTGGCATTGGTATCTTGACTTCAGAGAGTCACTATTTTGCTGTTCCACCTCAGGCAGCAAAATGTCTTGGGCAGGCTCTGCCGCTTTCTCTCACGCTTTCAGGAACTGCCTCTCCAGCTTGCTATGCTGGGTGGAAAGGCTGCTTTAATATCTCAAAACTCCCCAGTACTGTTGATTTCTCTGCCCGTTCTCCTCACCTTGAAGTAGTCGCTTGTATGGAACAGTGCACACACTGTCGAGGACAGATAAAGATGAGTTTAGCACAGCTCACCAGGTCACTGTGGCGTCTCATGGCTGGGATGGCCCTATCTTAATGGTGCTGGGGTCCTCTTCATCTTCTTTTAAAAACATTTATAAGGGCATAAACATTGATGGATTACCACACACACACACACACACACACACACACACAAACAAAACCCCCTGAGTGTATGTGGTTTCACAACTCTCAGCAAACTGCAGTTATCATTATTATTGTTTTGCCAACCTTGATAAGCAAAAGGAAAATACTCTGAGCAAGTGCGCTTAACTCCGGGTTGGTTATGTTCTTTTCATGCATGGGGGGGGGGGGAGCAAAACCACACAGACTGCCTTTTGCACTAAATAGGCCTGGGCGCAAGGGCATTCTGAGGTGGGGATGGGGGGGGGCGGTCCGCCCCAGGTGCCATTCCAAAGGGGGGGGGGTGACAAAATGCCGACCTCCGGTCAGTGGCACCCCCAGGGACGCACACCACATGCCAGAGGGAAAGCAACCTGCTCCGGTACCCAGAGCAGCGCTCATCCCTGAGGGCAGCGCACCACGCCCCCTGGGACGAGCGCCACTCCGGATACCGGAGCTATTAAACAGTAGATGACACAGAGATTTCTCCAAGTAGTTCTTTATAAGTAAGCTAGAACTGAACTGAACAGCAAACAGCTCAGCCAGCCTGTTTTTATAGGCAGCCGTCTGTCAACATTGTAACAACAACAACCCAAGGTCTCCCGCCTAAATTAACTGACGTGGACCTGAGTGAAAACTATATACACGATACCCTGGTGACCAGGGTGAGAACTTCAATACATAACAGGAGCAGGTTGCTTTGCCTCTGCCTGGGAATGAGGACTGGACCGGAATGAGGGGCAGAGTGCGATGGCTGCTTCACTCGGCAGTATATCATGAGTGAAACAGCTGCTGCACTTGACTCTCTCCAGCTGGCGCTGGTAACAGATTGACTCAGGAACAGCAGTCTGCTCTGCCCTCATTACCAGCACAGGGGGAGAAACAAGCTGAATTGGCAAGGTGCTAATACAATTTGCTCCTGTGGGTTAAACCAAAGAGCCTAGGGCTTGCCGATCAGAAGGTCGGCGGTTCGAATCCCTGCAACGGGGTGAGCTCCCGTTGCTCAATCCCTGCTCCTGCCAACCTAGCAGTTCGAAAGCCCGTCAAAGTGCAAGTAGATAAATAGGTACCACTCTGGCAGGAAGGTAAATGGCGTTTCTGTGTTCAGCTCTGGTTCAGCAGAAGCAGCTTAGTCATGCTGGCCACATGACCCAGAAGCTGTACGCCGGCTCCCTTGGCCAGTAAAGTGAGATGAGCGTCGCAACCCCAGAGTCTTCTGTGACTGGAGCTAACATTCAGGGGTCCCTTTACCTGCTTCTTTAAACTTTTCAGCTGAGGAGCACACGGTTGCCGTTGCCTCAGTCAACCAGTTTTATGGAGTCCCTGCCCTGCCAGCGGTTTGCACGAGCCAGCGGTGGGATGGGAGCTCCATGAAACTGCTTTGCTTGAGGGGTGAGCAGTTGCCGCTCCCCTCCGTTGAGCAGTTAACAGAGCCCCCAGTCCACTGCTGGCTTGTGGGGTGGGGGCTCCTTTAAAATCCTCCCACCTCAGCTACAGGGAGTCCTGGTGCTTCTCCTGTTTGCATGCAAGCTGGAGACGCATTGGGCTCTCTCAGCTGGGGGTTAGGATGCCTTCTGAGGCATCGGAGCTGTTCAGCTGGGGGGTGGGAGGCCACTTCCACCCCTCAGCTGAGCAGTTCAGCAGAGCCCCGATGCTCCTCTGCTCGGACTTGAACCTGAGACGCATCATGTAGGGATGAACCATGTATCTCGAAAGAAGCAGCCAAGATAAATTCCAGTCATCATGATATATCAGTATTTAGCTGCTGATACATTGTGATGTTTAAAAATGAAATATCGTCCAGCCCTAGCACTAAACTAAATCATTAGAGGGTGAGTGGTGTTAACCATAGTGGCAATATGCTTAGCTATTTCCCCTGTTGGACTTCCAAGATGAGACACGAATACCAACCTCATAAGGCAAGATTCACTGAAAACCCTGCCTACAAGCAGTGCAGTAGTTATCTCAACTTGATAGCCCTTGAAAGCAATTAGAAGTTCTTTTCAGTTAAAAAGTAGAGAGCAAGGGTAAGGGACCTCTTACATTTTTTAAACTATAAGCATGTGAACCCACCTCATGGAGCAAGCCATTTGCACTCTCTCTCTGCCCCCTCCAATCGCAAGAGCCCCAGGGAACTGTGTCAGAGGTTTTTTTTTGCCCAATTCCAACTCCCTTGCCATCCAGCAACTCTTTTGCAAGTTTTCTCCTGCCAGCAAGCAGAGGCTGGGTGATCAGTGGATCAACATTGTGGCTTTCACTGTGCAATTAACAAGTTAAGTCCCCAGACCCCCTAACTGAGAACCAGGATAAATGGTGCAGGATAAACATTAATACTGGAATTTATGTCAGGAACCCAAGCAGCCAATGGACTCCATAATCTTTTTGCTGACATGTGTATAGAACAAGATTAGGGACAGACAAAATGAAGAACTGGCTTTCTATATGATTGCAGAAACAATATGGTACCATGAAGACTAACATTTCTGTTCTGTTCTGTTCTATTTAGTATACGGTAGACATTACTTAGATGGTATGTACTAAATAAAGGAAACCAGGTTATTCGTGGTTAGTCAAGGGTTATCAGTGTTTTCTGGGCTCCTGATGACCGAGAACATTTCCTTCTTACACCTAGTAGGCATGAGTGAATTTGTCAGTTTGGGTTTCGTTGCTTTTTGTTTTTCCAATCTTAAATTCAAGTTCTCCACACTTCCACATCAGCATGCAGTTTTATTTTATCTTATTTTTAAAATTCATCAGTATTTCAATGCAACTTTCTGTTACGTATACAGATGCAATTTCGCCTAATATGAACATCCTTGCAAAGCACTGCTCCCCAATATAATGTATTTTCACTAATCATAGAATTGTAGATTTGGACCCCAAGGGTCATCTAGTCCAACCCCATGCAATGCAGGAATCTCAGCAAAAGCATCTGTGACAGATAGCCCCCTATATATGCATCTTTGTGCATGCATTACTCTGAATGAAGTACTGCAACATCAAATGCAGGAGGAATGTGGATTTCAAAGCAGGGCTATGTTTCAGTTCATGTATTGCTTCAGAAAGTGTGAATGAGGTATATTTGCCCTTGCTGAATGAAATTCCTTCCCCATTCCTAATACCTGGAAAGGTTTGGATTTTGAGCCAAACTAAATGTTCACGTAGGGACGCGGGTGGCGCTGTGGGTAAAAGCCTCAGCGCCTAGGGCTTGCCGATCGAAAGGTTAGCGGTTCGAATCCCCGCGGCGGGGTGCACTCCCGCTGCTCGGTCCCAGCGCCTGCCAACCTAGCAGTTCGAAAGCACCCCCGGGTGCAAGTAGATAAATAGGGACCGCTTACCAGCGGGAAGGTAAACGGCGTTCCGTGTGCTGCGCTGGCTAGCCAGATGCAGCTTGTCACGCTGGCCACGTGACCCGGAAATGTCTTCGGACAGCGCTGGCCCCCGGCCTCTTGAGTGAGATGGGTGCACAAACCCAGAGTCTGTCAAGACTGGCCCATACGGGCAGGGGTACCTTTACCTTTACCTTTTTAAATGTTCACGTAAATGTGCAGATGAAGCCAAGAACAATCTTAAAGTTTGACTATAGTGCTGGGTTTTTTGTTCAAATTTTCCACTCTGATCCCCGACTTCAAAGATTGAGCACTCCTCTGTAGGATTATTACCAGTCCTTTATGCAGCTTTCATTTAAATCTAATTTCATTTAATTCCCTATTAAATAGGTTACCCAACCGGGATTACTGTTCTGTACTCAGGCCTAGTTTATCTGTGTCTTCTGCCATTATGAAGAGCCTTTTGTTCATGTGTTATCAGATTATGCTCAAGAGCTAGGATTACTTTTGACATGAAAGAACATCCACAATTACCCTATTTCAGAATGGCTTCACTTGTTTCTTGAACAAAGAGAGAGGGTGCGGATTAACAGCAGATCCTCACGGATTTTGTAAGTGTTGACACCCAAGCCCACAAACTACAACATCTCAAAGAGAATATCTCAACTCAGAGTTCTACTTGCTCTTTGCAAATTTTATTGTCTCTGAGGAAACATAGGTCAACTCTAGGGTTGACGCCTTTGGTTGGGCAAAATAAAGGACTGGTCAGGGAGAATACAGGACAGGTCGGAGGGGAATTGGGGGGTGGGGTGGGCTAAAAATTACTTTACCTGATGCAGAAATGACTTCAAGCTCTCTCTCCCATGACTCCACCAGACCAGGCCCGTGCAAACCCCCTCTCTCATTCTCCGATTCACCAGCCTGTATTGAATTTCTCTTGCCGGCGTAGCACAACAAATCCACTCTTTTATTTTTAAAAATGGACATTTTGCAGTTTGGAAAGCGGCAGGGGAACACATCGAAAAGTGTGGGATGAATAAAGGATTAATGGGCAGATGGATAAACACTACCCATGCTCATGACAAACATTTTGCTGTGAAGGAATTAAGCCTAGGAAGATTTCAATGCACCTTAAAATGAAGAATTTGCAGTATTCAAATAACTGACGTTCTGAATATGACACTAACATTCCTATCATAGCTGCTGCTACTCTGTGATTATTTCATCTGGGTGGAGTTCACTTGTCCTGGTGTCCCCCTTCTTGCCTTTCATTCTCCTATGTTTGCATAAGGCTCTAGAACAGAGGTGGTACATTAAGTTAGATTCAGCCACTGAAGCCCTTGTTAATGGCCCATCTCTCAGGCAGTCTCCTGAACCCTAGAAGCCGAGTCCCGCTATTAAGAGTCTGGCTTCCAGTTTAACTCTCCAAGCATGGGTTAAATTCTTTGTTGTTGTTGTTTAGTCGTTTAGTCGTGTCCAACTCTTCGTGACCCCATGGACCAGAGCACGCCAGGCACTCCTGTCTTTCACTGCCTCCCGCAGTTTGGTCAAACTCATGTTTGTATCTTCGATGTCCAACCATCTTGTCTTCTGTCGTCCCCTTCTCCTTGTGCCCTCCATCTTTCCCAACATCAGGGTCTTTTCCAGGGAGTCTTCTCTTCTCATGAGGTGTCCAAAGTATTGGAGCCTCAGCTTCAGGACCTTTCCTTCCAGTGAGCACTCAGGGCTGATTTCCTTAAGAATGGATAGGTTTGATCTTCTTGCAGTCCATGGGACTCTCAAGAGTCTCCTCCAGCAGGATTAAATTCTAACACTTACTAAATCCAGGGGTTATGGGTGTCTGTCACCCACAATCTCATAACAATAAAGAGGTCAGGGGCTTTAAGGCTCCCATCCTAAGCACATTCATTTGGAAATAAACAACATTCATATTAGATAACTTATTTCCAGATTAGGGCTGCTGCCCAAACCCCCTTATGTGGGGCTGTGGAGAGGGGAGTGTCAGACAGAGCAGGTGTCTCTCTGCTTACTTCTGCTGGCTCAGCCAGCTTCCTGCCAATTGCTGCTGACAGAATGAGTCTGTGGGCAGCTGAAAGGCTCGCTAGCAGTTTCCCTGCCAGCACAGCTTGGTGGAAAACCCCGAAATGGAACATCCTGAAGGTGGGGCTCAGCTGGCCCAAGGTCTACTAGATCCTAAATTGCTCTCACAGCCAGTGCCACCGGGCCCAATCCACCTGCTGCTGCCCCTGCTTCTGCAAGTGGCTGGGCTGTGGATGTGGCGATGGTTCTTCTGCTCTACAGAACCTCAGCAACAGCAGCAAAAGCAAACAAATAAATAAAAATTGTGTGCCTCTGCCCCTCTTCTTAATCTGAGAAGCAACTCTTGAAATGTGCTGCATTAATTTGTCGAGCTCAATCTCTCTGTGTGTGTGTACCAGGAAGCTGCGGGATGCCCTCGAGATCCCTGATTAGCCACGAACAGTTCCTTCTGGTGATGTAACGCTTGTAGCACAATAACTTCGCTGGAGAGTCTCCCTCTCTCTTTCTCTCAGCAAACTGGTCTCACAGGTTTCGGAAAGCTGTACTAAGAAAGCAGTAGTTATCATCCGAAATCGACGCCAGACTCCTAATTATTCATTTAAAGAGAACCACAGAACAGCATCAGTAAGGTTTTTTTGTTTTGTTTTGTTTTTTTGTTAATCTATCCAATAGGCGTTTCTCGCTACGCCTACCACGTAAAAGGAAACAATGTTCTTCTCATGACAGGATGGTACAAATATGCATTCATTTGGCAGAGCACATTTTTGCATGATTTCTTCCTCCCTCTCTCTTTTTTTCAGGCCCTTGGCCACATTCCACCTTCACCCGCCTCACTAATAACGCACTCCGGATGCAAAAGGCTGTCGTGTTTATTTCTGATCAGTTGTACTTTATTCTCTCCAGAAGGGAGAGAGAGAATGTGATGCTAACATCCAAGATGAAGGTCTACCAGGTTTGCATGTTCAGCACACTGCCTTATGGTTGCAAGTCATGGGCAACCTTCAGCCACCAGGAACGATGCCTCAATGCGCTCCACATGCACTGTGCCAAAAAGATTTTGGGCATCACGTGGCAGGACAGAGTTTTTTAAAAAGATGTGCTCTCCCAAGCCCACATTCCCAACATGTTTGCACTTCTCTCTCAGCGACGTCTACGCTGGCTTGGCCATGCCCACAGAATGGAAGATGGCAGGATCCCCAAGGATGTGCTGGCTTCCGGCACCAGGCCTGTTGACAGACCAACTCTGTGTTACGAAGATCTCTGCAAATGTGACCTGAGAAGGCATGAGCACTGGGAGGCATGCAGAAAGAAGAAACACCATGGTATACTTGCATCAACACAACTGGATGCCTTCATCTATAACTCAGGGGCAGACTTTGCTACAATGGTATCCTGAGCTCTGCCAAAATGTGGTGCCTCCACTCTTAGCCCTCACGGGTCCTAAAATCCTCTCACCTCCTTCCCAAAGCTGGGCAAACGCTAACTAGACTTTGGGAAGGAGGTGGGAGGACTCTGGGACTATGTCAGAGCCCCCATACCTCCTTCCCATTGCTGTGCAAGTGCTTTTTGGGACGCATCTCTGCTCGGTGCCCAGTGTGGGGGAACCAGTCACGCTGCCCTAAAACCATCTCTGCCCAGCTGCAACATATCATGTCTCTCCCATATCGGTCTCTACAGCCACAGCAGGCACTGTAACTCTCCCTCGCTTTGACTTCACTCCCAAAGACGCACTCTTCCATTGTCTCCTGAGACTGATGGAAGCCAACAACAACCAGCTGCCCTCAATTTAACCAATGCTGTGGCAAAACATCTTGGTGACATTGCATACTCACAATTATGCCTCTCCTTTTCCAGTGGTAGGAGCAGCCCTGCCACTGGGCAAAGTGAAGTAGCTGCCTCAGGTGGCAGCTGCTGTGGAAGTGACAAGGCGTGTCAGTGAGGTGCTGAAAGATAAAGCTATGTGTATAAAACAGCTTTTGCTTTTGCCCTCTGAGGGAATCTGCTGTCCTCTGGTACAGTGGAAAAGGATGTCTCTCTATGAGCGAAGAAGTTAGTTTCAACAGCCAAATCCACTCAACTTCTGTTGGGGCAGTGGGGGAATCTTGACCTTTACCTCAGGCAGCAAAATATATTGGACCAGCATTGTACAAACACAGAAAACGGACCTTAACCTAGTGGCTTCTACTAGTTGGTCCAACATCAGGAAGAACTTTCTGGCAGCAAGAGCTGTTCAACAGTGGAACAGTCTCCCTCAGGAAGTTGTGGACTTCCTCAGAGGCTTTTAAGCAGTGGTTGGATGGTCATCTGTCATGGATGCTTGAGTTTAGATTCCTGCATTGCAAGGGGTTGCTCTGGATGACTCTCAGGGTCCCTTCAAGTCTACAATTCTATGAATCTATGATTCTATGGTCTTGCTGCTGTTTGTGGTAAACCCACCCTCTCCAAACCACTCACTTTCCTGATTCCTGGAGGGTGCTGTTCCAAGATGGGCAAGCCAACTGAGCTGACAGGTAGGCATTGGGCTGTCCTGGCATTGGTGGGCAGCTGGAATGGGCCAACAGAGTGGCAGCTTCACCTTGCCAGCACCCTGGGTTTCACAACTGCAGGCAAATGCAGTGGCCCAAGTAGTTGACATAGCTCCTTATCTCTGTCTACCCATCCTTTTCTCTGCCACCATGACTGCAGCAGCAGCAGCAGCAGCAGCAGCATTGTTCACTACTTGTCATGGGCCACTATTGCTGTGGGAACATTGCTGCCATCCAGGAAATCTCTGACTCTCATAGAGTTCATTCAGACCACATTTTAAAGCAAACTGGCCTGCTTCCAGTAGCGGATGGCATGATAGGAAGCCAGTGCTCAATTTATCTCCCGGCAGCTAAATCTCTGCTGCTTACAAGGAAAGAGAGGAAGAGGATCAAAGTAGCAGAGAAGTTGGCACTACTTCCTGATTCATACTTCCCAGACTAATGTACAGTTCAGAATGCAGGTGGCTTTTTTTGGTTTTTGCACATCTCCAAATGCTGTGATATAGTCCTCAGCTGGGGGAAAAGTGCATACAAAAATGTACATACGGTTAAAACATATTAAAAATGCATATTTTAGGATGAAATGTGTACACAGTTATGTATTTTGTGAGAGGAAATGTGAATTTTCATGTATTAAAAAAAATCCAGATTGATGCAGGCTTTGACTTATGACTGACAATGTGTGAAATTTATATGGGCAGGAAATAGAATAGGTTGTTTCATCGAACGTGGTAAGGAAGCTGGGCTGCCAACTGGGCTCCTCTTTGCTACGCTAGTCAGGGAAATGGATGTAACCTGGTGTGGCGGCCATTTTCCTCAGCAGCCCAGCCAGGGAAGTGGGGTAGCGAGTCTCTCTGGGTAGTAACGGCAGCACACACACACACACACACACACACACACACACACCACACTCCCTTCTTGTGGAAAACAAAGATTAATTCTTAAATTATTTAATTTTTAAATAATAAATTCACGGGAGCGGGAAATCCACTCATTTTTTTCTCTTTTCAAGCAACGAGGAATCCACCCAAGAGGGTCAACCGGGCACACGGGGCAAAAACTGGTCAGCTGGGATTTTGGAACGCAAAGCTGAAAATGACTAGAAATAATTATCTTAAATGTTATGGAAAGCAGCAGTTTGGGGGAGGGTTTGGAGCAGGAAAGAGGGAAGGAAAGAAGTTCTCCTCAGGTGTGATTGTTCAATCGCATCTCCAGATTCATTCCTCTTTCATCATTCATCTAAAATACAGGTGGATCACATCAGGACAGAGGAAGCTTGTAGGTAATTATCCTGTACAGGTGAGAAACATAAACTCTCTCACCCCCCCCCAAACCATGTCCACTCCCTGGGATGTCTGGGAGCTTGGCTGTGGGAATCTGAGATGGAAGCATTACCTGAGAGCAGGTAGCTGCACATTATAGAAAAAGTGGACAGAGAAACCTCTTTTCTTTTCTTTTCTTTTCTTTTCTTTTCTTTTCTTTTCTTTTCTTTTCTTTTCTTTTCTTTTTTGTTTTGTTGCCTCATAACACAAAATGTCATGGGCATTCAGTGAAGCTCATTTGATCCTTAGGACATCCCTATTTTCACTGAAGAAACGTTGGAGGGTATGGAGTGATGCGACCCCTGAGCCAAGGAGATAAGTAACTGTACAACCTTTAGAAGACATCTCAAGGCAGCCCTCTATAGGGAAGTTGTTGTTGTTTTAAAAGTTTAATTTTTTCTTATGTTTTTATATATATTGGAAGCCGCCCAGAGTGGTTGGGGCAACCCAGTCAGATGGGAGGTGTATATATAATAATAACAACAATAATAACAATAATAGCAGCAGCAGCAACAACAATTGTTGTTGTTGTTTAGTCGTTTAGTTGTGTCCGACTCTTCGTGACCCCATGGACCAGAGCACGCCAGGCACTCCTGTCTTCCACTGCCTCCCGCAGTTTGGTCAAACTCATGCTGGTAGCTTCAAGAACACTGTCCAACCATCTCGTCCTCTGTTGTCCCCTTCTCCTTGTGCCTTCACTCTTTCCCAACATCAGGGTCTTTTTCAGGGAGTCTTCTCTTCTCATGATGTGGCCAAAGTCTTGGAGCCTCAGCTTCAGGATCTGTCCTTCCAGTGAACACTCAGGGCTGATTTCCTTCAGAATGGAGAGGTTTGATCTTCTTGCAGTCCATGGGACTCTCAAGAGTCTCCTCCAGCACCATAATTCAAAAGCATCAATTCTTCAGTGATCAGCCTTGTTTATGGTCCAGCCCTCACTTCCATACATCACTACTGGGAAAACCATAGCTTTAACTATACGGACCTTTGTCGGCAAGGTGGTGTCTCTGCTTTTTAAGATGCTATCTAGGCTTGTCATTGCTTTTCTCCCAAGAAGCAGGTGTCTTTTAATTTCGTGGCTGCTGTCACCATCTGCAGTGATCATGGAGCCCACAAAAGTAAAATCTCTCAATGCCTCCATTTCTTCCCCTTCTGTTTGCCAGGAGGTGATGGGACCAGTGGCCATGATCTTAGTTTTTTTGATGTTGAGCTTCAGACCATAATTTGCGCTCTCCTCTTTCACCCTCACAAAGTCTCATCTTCATGATGACAGCACAAGACATTGCCAGAAAATGCACTTAATCAAAATGTCAGCCTGGTAATGTGTCCTCATCTTTGGCCCATTCATGATTCTTAATGTACTCCATGACCCTGATTTCTACCTTCGGGCTCTTGCGAAAGCTTAAGTAATCATTCTTTAAATGATAGTGTATACATGAAGTGGGAAACAAAACACAAAGAATATCTGACTAAACCAGAGATTCCTGCATTGCTTTGACAGTTAAGCTCATTTTTTTCCAAGGGAGTGCAAGTCCAGATTTCATAAGCTGGAGGAAGGGAGTACAGATATGGTCTTTTTTTGTTGTTTATGGCGGAGGCATGTACAGGTTTTCCCTCAACATTAGAAGTTCACATGAAGTGATACATGGTTACGGGGAGAACAGTTACGGCATGTTTACTAACAGCGCAATCCTATGTAGCAGCAAGGAGGGCCATATTTGGTCTGCATGGATGACATCAAGTGCGGGGCAGGTAGAGAGGCAGGTGGATCGGCTGTGTGACTGACTGGTGGTCAGGGGTGGTAACTTGAATAAAATATTGGGGTGGGGGTAAGCCATGCCCATATAATCAATCACATGACATGGTGTACGCACACCATTTGATTGGTAATGCCCATCAACTTTGGAAGGACCTGCATGCATCCTCAAATATTTCATGGGGGGACCCAAAGTCCCCTTGGCCCCTAGGAATTGGCTCCTATGCTTGTGGTTATTATGTGCAGAAAAGATCTTCTGGGAGGAAGTAAAGGACAGGATGTAAGCATATCTCTGGAAACTGATTTGCAATGTGTGTAGGTTGATACCTATAGTGCTGCAGAATTTTGTGCTGAATATTTATTGCTGAAACTGATGTCTTATCAGATTGTGTGTTAGCAAACAGTTTTTGCAGCGTAGCATTAGCTGGCATAATGAGGCAGGTGCTGTCAGGATAGTAAAGATGGGCCTCTCAGGAATGCTGGTAAAGGCTGATCTATATTATGCAGGTATGTCTGTCTGTCTGTCTGTATGTATGTATAGCGTCCTGCCTTGGGATGAGTCGAATACGGGATCTTTCAATTTCAGGGCTTATCCACACTTAACCTTTCTCCCACTCTTTCCAGGCCTTGGTCTATTGCTTTAAAGCTCTGTGTCTGAGTGCCCCCCCCTCGCTTGCTCCAGAGCTTTCCCTGTGAAAACCTGCTCTTTAAAGCTCAATCAGAGCAAATGGCAATTTGAGCAGGGAAAGCTCCAGGGCAAAAACAAACAAACAAACAAACAAACAAACAAACAAACAAACAAACCAACAAACCAACCAACAAACCAACAAACCGCTTGAACATGGAACTTTTAAGCATGGCCCTGTGTTTGGGAAGAGCAGGGGAAAAGGTGAGTGTGAATAAGCCCTCAAAATCAAAAGAATAATGGATTAAGTAATATCTTCTGCCACCCAACCCCTTCAAGGAGACCCAGTTTTACCTGTTGCTTTATCGTTTCTTGTGCTTTATCATTTATTGCATTGGCTTTCAAATGTTAGGCCGGAATACACTACTATGTCACAGCCTGATCTAAAGTTGGTTGACATGACAGCAATGCCATCTTTTTTTTGGGGGGGGGGGACAAAAGTCTGATTTAAAGTGCAATCTGAACCTCACCCCTGCTGGTTCTGCAGAAAAGGCAGAGCCATATCCCCCAACATTTCTCTGATGAAAATAGGGACAATTATTGTTGCTGAGAGTCCCATGGACTGCAAGAAGATCAAACCTATACATTCTTAAGGAAATCAGCCCTGAATGCTCATGGGAGGCAGTGCAAGACAGGTGTGCTCTGGTCCATGGGGTCACAAAGAGTCGGACATGACTAAACGACTAAACAACAATTTTGAAGGAAACTTCTAGCATAGGCGCCTTGGGTGCTCCAGCCCACACAACATTTCCCATGAAGGGGCCAGGCCCCCACAATTTTCTGTGCCCGGTTTATGCACACCAAGGAGGGATATAATACTGATATAAAATTTACAGTATGCTATGGTTTAAGAGAAAACTACATGAAAATGTTATATGGATGGTATTTAACACCAAGTAAATTGGCAAAAATGTATAAATCAAAATTGAATATGTGTTGGAAATGCAAAGAGAAAGAAGGTGGTGGTCTTGAGGTAAGGTTAAAGCTTACTGGGAAATGATATATAATGAACTGGAAAAGATGTTTAAAGTAACATTTGTAAACATAAAAAAAGCAGAAGCTTTCCTTTTGGGAATTATAGGGGTAGAACTACCTAAACAGTATAGAAATTGATTTATGTACGTGACTACAGTGGCAAGAATGTTATTTGCCCAAAAATGGAAAGAAGAAGAAGTTCCGGCAAAAGAAGAATGGATACAAAAACTTATGGACTATGCAGAAGTGGTGAAACTTACTGGAAAAATAAGAAATCAAGATAAAGCCATTTCCGACCTGGGAGGAGAGGGGGTTGCGGGCTAATCCCTTCCACACACGTGCGGGGGCCGGCCTTTGCCCCCGCGTGAACAGGGAATCCCCGGGCGTGTCTCCGACCCGGCCCGCCAATCAGCGGGTCGGGGAGGTGGGGCATAGCCTATTTAAGCCCAGGCATGCCCGGGGACCGCCCTCTTTTCCCCTTGCCAGCTGTGAGGTTTTCCCATCCCACCCACCCTGAGGTTAGGCTCCCTGAGGCTAGGCTAGCGATGACCTTGCTATGGACTTCGGTTGGTCACCGCAAGGGGCCTGGTAGGAATTTTTCCAACTTGGCGCATTTCGAGCCTTTTGGTTTTTTCGCCTACCTCGTAGCAAATGTCACAACTTCCGCGGTATTGGCGGTTAGGCATTGGCAGGGGTTAATTGTTATGCAAATGAATGGGGGGGGAGGAAGCGCCATCACCTTCCCCCTAATGAAAGGGGTAGTCTGGTAGAGGACTCCGGGGGGCGTTGCCTTGTCCGAAACCTAGGGAGGTAAGGGCCTCTGGCACGCCCCCAAGCGGTGACGCCCGTGGGATCCTAGTTGGCGTACTTCAACAGGACTCCCACGGCTTGTGGACAACCCTTCCCGGTCCCCATGCCGGGTAGTCGATAGGAGCCAATGCCTAAAGCCAAAACCTTTCAATTCTGTAATCAATAAAGTTGTGGCCTTTTTATGCCCATTAACCTTAAATAATGTGTCCAGTGTCTTCATTTCACATGGGGGAGGGGACTTGCCACGCAACAAACTTTTTATAAAAGAATGGAAATGGTTTGTAGAATATTTAGAAAGAAATTGTAAACAGATAAGGACATTGGATTATTGTAATAACCTGCAGTTCCATAAGAGTATCTAATTAAAGTAGATGAATAAAAGAATAAGGTAGGTTAATTTAGAATATACAAGAAATGATAAAAATAAATTTAAGGAACCACAGAAAGAGTAGGAAGGAAGTCGCCTCTCCTCCTCTTCTCTGTCCAGTGCAGGGGGCCCCGCTGTGACAACTCTCCACCCAAACAGAGCTGGGGCTGGGCGTGAGGGAGCTGGCTGCTCCTTCATGAGCTAGCCCAGTGCAGGAGAGGGGTGGCAACATTGCCGCCACTTCCTCTCCTCCGCTCCGCCCCCAGGTCAGACCTGACCCAAGAGCAAATCTGCCACCCCCAATGAGGGAGCCGGGGGGGGCACCCAAAATGTGCCTGGGCATGTGACATCAGCGTGCACCGTAGACATGTTGACATCAGACACACGCACACACACACACACACACACACACACATTTTACACCTAAAATATGATAAGATGTACAGTGGTTACATATGCTCCAGGTTACATACACTTCAGGTTACAGACTCCGCTAACCCAGAAATAGTGCTTCAGGTTAAAAACTTGGCTTCAGGATGAGAACAGAAATCGTGCTCCGGTGGCGCAGCAGCAGCAGGAGGCCCCATTAGCTAAAGTGGTGCTTCAGATTAAGAACAATTTCTGGTTAGGAACGGACCTCCGGAACGAATTAAGTACTTAACCCGAGGTACCACTGTAGTATGCGCTGAAAAGTCCACTAAACCATTAAAAAAGCGAGAAAACAGAAAAACCACATGGCAACCCTGACTGTTCTCTTCGCTGCCAAAGCCTGCACATATAAATGTGACTTGCATAATCTTGTTCTGCCACCAGGAACAGTTTTAATTTTTCCAGAAGATGGAATTCAGAATGAGGCTCTTCTGAGCAGAACCGGCTCAAGGTATTTTACCGCCTGAAGTGAATGACAAGAAGGTGCCTCCCCACATTCCACGTACAGATGCTGACCAGCTGAATCTTACATCAGAGCAACATCCTTACCTGAAGGCAGATGGCTAACTTGGGGGCACAACACCGGCTGTGAGGTACACACAGTTCAGCCTACCAATTGCTTGCTGCCCCCCTCTGCCATCTGCATCTGCTACCTGAGGTGGCCACTTCATTCTGCCTAATGGTAGGGCTGGCTCCACTGCCTAGCAATTTCAGTATTCTGGAGATACACAGCTTTGTAATCTAATAACACAAAATTTGCTTGGTAAGAACTTGTAGAAACATCTTCTGGCACAGAACTGGGCATATTTAAGTTCATTAAAAAACCAATGGCTTTAAATATGTGCCTAAATCTGTTGCAGGTTGTGGTCACTGCCCTCCTGAAAAGTAGAGTGTGCTGCCGTTTTATCATTGTTTACTATGGACAAAGGAAATCTAGAAAACAGCTTCACAAACATAACTAATCTACAAGTGGAACTTGAAACAAAATGCTTGGGACAGAGGATGCTGTCGTGCCTTCGTCCAGGAGTGACACCTCTAATTCCTCTTTTCACTCGGTTTTCCATTTTATATTCCTGAACAGTCTGGGAGCATTCCATGTCCACACTGCGGATGCTAATCCTCACTTGGCTACTTTTAGCTGTTTTCACATCTTCAGTTATTTATCTATTATCCAGAGGATTTCTGTACTGCCCTTTACACAAGCCATTGGGCGGTGTATGATTAAAACATGCAAATAAGAATCCATTAAATCCATTAAAAGCACAATCCATTAAAATAGTGTTTCCCAACCTTGGGTCTCCAGCTGTTTTTGGAACTACAACTCCCATCATCCCTGACCACTGGTCTTGCTAGCTAGGGATGATGGGAGTTGTAGTGCAAAAACAGCTGAAGACACAAGGCTGGGAAACACTGCATTAAAACACAGAACAGCAAATCCCTAAGTGACAGTTACTAATAGCCGCAGCAATTGGATCTCTGATTCTCCAAATGCCCTGTGGGAAAGTTGCATTTTTTGAGTACAGTGGTACCTTGGGTTACATATGCTTCAGGTTACAGACTTCGCTAACCCAGAAATATTACCTCGGGTTAAGAACTTTGCTTCAGGATGAGAACAGAAATTGGGCTCCGGCGGTGCAGCAGCAGCGGGAGGCCCTATTAGCTAAAGTGGTGCTTCAGGTTAAGAACAGTTTTAGGTTAAGAACAGACCTCCGGAACGAATTAAGTACTTAACCTGAGGTACCACTGTACTTCTGCAAACCTCAGAACTATCTAAAAAAACCCACCCTCAAGATTTCCCTGAGTCTGCTGATACGCTCCTCTTGTGTGTGGGCGATATTAGTATATGGGTTCCTCCAGGTGAGCTGTTTATTCAGCATTCATCCTGATCTGCATACACAAAGCTTACGCCATGGTTGGGCTATGTCTGGTCTTTACTGAACATTCATTCTGATTTCCTTACAAGGTGATGAGCATTCATTCTGATATTGCGGGGTGTTTACATGACTTCCCGTTAATCACTCGCTTATCCCACATTTCCTCCTACACTGAGGTGCATGATTGTAGAATCATAGAATTGTACAGCTGGAAGAGACATCAAAGATCACCTAATTCAATCCCCTGCAATACAGGAATCACAACTAAAGAATCCCTGACAGATGGCCATCCACCCCCTGTTTAAAAAGCTCTGATAACAGAGACAGCTCTTACTGTCAGTAAGTTCTTCCTAATGTTTAGTCGGAATCTCATTTCTGCATTGGGCTCCCCACCCCCAAATTCCCTTAGTCCCCTTCCCTCTTGTGTTTGGGCTGCTGTTTTGACTGTACAAGGAACCACACTCAGAACTGGTATATAGGGAAATATCAGCATTTGTGGTGGGAGTGTCCAAAAATAGCAAAGTTCTGGCGATATGTATTTACAAAAAATATATCTTTGATTACAAGGCAGACAGTGCCCATGACCCCCAGCACTGTCTCTACTTAACTTGTATAGTCGTGATATGATGCAAATTAGAAACAAAGAACTCATAACACATCTCTTAACAGCTGCAAGTGCAACTATTGCAGGGCATGGAAATCACTGCATTTATTAACTATGGAGCAATGGCATAATGATGTAATGGCAAACAGCGTAATTGTAAAAACTGACACATAAATTAAAAGTTGCAAGAGGTCAAAAGAAACATGACACTTTTTGTGCAGACTGGTGTGACTTTAGTGATTACACAAATATTGAGTCATATAGTAGAACAGAACTCATAGTTTACAGCACAATCTGGTGTGCATGAAGTACAGATGTTAATTTTTTTCCTCCCCCCTCCTTCCCCACATCCTATAAATTCCTATATGCTCTAATTGTTATTAACACAAAATACTTTTTACTTGTGGTCACCAATCTGAGCAATACACATGCAACTTACATCATTTCATATCTGTAATGACTGTAATCATTTGGGTATATGTAATTTGACACAACTTTGTGAATATATTCAGAGACATTTATCTGAGTGTTTATTGTTGCTTTATTTTTATGTAATTTTTGCATGCCATATGCTATAATGTAAACAAAGATATATCTCAATGCAACTATGTTAAACAGTTTAAAGATGAAAATGAATTAAAGCCACATTACCAAAAGAAAGAATTAGTATATAGGATGGTTTTTATCCTGCCTTAATCCTGTCATACTGCGTCTCAGAGCACAGACTTCTCCCCTGGAATTTTGTAAAGTGTCATGCCATACCCTCCAATATTTCTCTGATGAAAATAGGGATGTTCTGTTCCATAATAATAATAACTTTTTTTTTATACCCCACCCATCTGACTGGGTTGCCCCAGTCACTCAAGGCAGTTTCCAACATATATAAAAATATAATAAAACATTAAACATTTAAAACCTTACCTATACAGGGTTGCCTTCGGATGTCTTCTAAAGGTTGTGTAGTTACTTATCTCCTAGGCTCGGTTGTGTGTGTGTGTGTGTGTGTGTGTGTGTCACACATAACTCCATACTCTCCAACATTTATCAAATCAGAAACCAGGACAGCTTCTGTAGATCTGGGACTGTCCCTGGAAAATAGGGACACTTGAAGGGTCTGCAAATACACTGATGGATAATGATGGTTAGACTGTTTATGCTCCATACCCATATACCCCTCACTGCTACTTGGCACCAACTTTTTTAAAATGTAATTTCTGTAGCAAAACCACTGTCGAGAAAACATGGCAACCCTAGACTCGATAATATGGAAATTGGCCTTCTTTTAGCTATGTTGTATAGTGCCAATTGATTTTAAATTAGCATTTTGCCCTCGGATTTATTTATTTATTTCAATCTGGAATTGCTCAGTCTTTGAAGTCCTGTTACCATTAAGTTTGAAGGTAAACTCCCATTGTTTTAACTACGAGCAGCAGGATTCAACCCTTTGCCTCTCTGCTCCCTTTGTTGTCACGGATAGATTCCTTCATTAAAATTTCTGCCCGAGGCAGAAAAAAAAAGAAATGCAGCGCTAGTGAATAAGTGCTGCAATATTTACATCTGTCAAGCCAACCCCTCAATCATCGCTCCACCTTACATATTATGAAGATGACACTTTTTATAAAGCACCGGCAGCAGCTGCCGAAGCCAGAAGATAATTTGAGTTGCTATTACTTTCCTGAGCCATCTCCAAGAGTCGAAAATGCAGAGACCTACAGTGTGTCAGAGACCTACTTCGTGCCACCTTACTGTAAGTCGGATCTCGTTCTTAAAAATAAAGCTCTATGCCTTAGCACATTGCTAAGGACGGGCATCTCAGATGAACATAGATGAACATGCTATTGTAGGCAGATTTTACAGTCAGTGTTTGAATCACGGGGTGTGTGTGGTGTTTTTGTGTGTGTGTGTGTGTGTGTGTGTGGATGTAAACATCTTTGGGGAAAGCACTGGGGATAATGGGGTGTTCTAAATAAAGGGGAAATTCTGTTTATGACACTGAGGAAAGTTCTAAATGAAAGACGTGTGAATGTAGCCATCAGCTTGAAAAAAGGATATGGCACCAAACACACACAATCCTATTTCCTTGATGTCTAAAATTCTATTTCCTAGTCTTCAAGTGACCGAGCCTTTCATAGGCAGAGTGTTTGGAGTAGTACTTTCTTAATCATGCCAAAATGCTTATACTGGAACACTCTCCATTCAAGTTCCGCAGATGCCTGTGAAATTAAATTCACACTACAGAGGTTTTAATGGATTATCTAGCTTGTCAATCTCTTACCTAGTGTATTTTTACACCATGATAATTAATGAAATCAGTTTCAGTTTCATGTTCTGTGTTCATAATGTTTGGCTCCTACGCACTGGAGTTTCGGATATATTTCTTAAAAATGTTTCTATTGAACGTTTTTAGCATGATTACAAAGACGGTGTAAACAAAACTGTAACCAACTGAAAGATCTCGATGAAACATAGTGAGTTAGGATCACAGCAGGAGTTTTTAAGACTTGTTTGAAGCATATTGAACATACTAGCTAGATAGTATGTATATGGAAAGACTCTTTACTGACCTGTGAAATGTGACAGAGAGGAATCTGGTCTGACCAAATCTATGGGATAGGTACATTTGCCGTGCTCTCTTTTCTAACAACATTAATTGTTAGGTACCAATACTGCACTGATTCTGGTAATTTCCACTGGTGGTCTAGTTCATTGCAAGCGGCTATGGATTAGTACACACTTGATAGAAGAGATCCTTCTTTTTATTGTCAAATGCAGTCAGAAGAGAAAGCTTGGAGTCAGACAGGGAGCATATTTCGATTTCCGTTTTTGGAGTAAAATTGTGTTCGGAGAACTAGGCAACTACCTCATCACTCTGCTGTGCGTGGCAGAGGGAAATTTTCACTTTATATTGTGATCCGCAGCAAGGAGGATATGTTTTGTAGACATAATAAATGTCAGAATAGCAATAGGGACTGTGGTGGATGAGTTTCAAGGCGTTTTATCTCTAATGCTCTCTGGAACAGATTTAAGTGTTTAAGCTATGGTGAAATTTGGGTCAGTGTATGATGTTCGGGAGGAAAAGACAACATGGTTAATAAAATTATGCATTCAATGGATTGAGTGGACAGATATATTTTTCTCCCTTTCTCCTAGTACTAGAACTCAGGGTCACCCAATGAAGTGGATTGGAAGTAGATTCAGAAAGGACAAATGGGGTACTGTATCATTCAGTGTACAGTGGTACCTCAGGTTACATATGCTTCAGGTTACAGACTCCGCTAACCCAGAAATAGTGCTTCAGGTTAAGAACTTTGCTTCAGGATGAGAACAGAAATCGTGCTCCGGCAGCACGGCAGCAGCAGGAGGCCCCATTAGCTAAAGTGGTGCTTCAGGTTAAGAACAGTTTCAGGTTAAGAATGGACCTCCAGAACTAATTAAGTACTTAACCTGAGGTACCACTGTATAATTAACTTTTGGTGATGGCCACCACACCAGATTGATTTTAAAACAGGTTAAATTATTTCACAGAAGACAAGTCTGTCCATGACTATTATGTACAAAAGCAGAGGCAGTATAATTCTTAAAATCAGAGGATGGGTGCATACAATGGGAAAACTTGTAAGGGCTTCTTGAGAGAATCTGGTCAGCAACTGGGGGAACTTTCTGTAGTAAGATTATCTGATCCGGTACAACTCCTGTTATGCAAGTCTACCAGGAAAAAATTCCAATCATCATATGCTATCCGAGTTATTTCTTCACTCTCTAAGGCCGCTGTCCTCAGCACATTTACTCAGCAGTAATTGTCCTGTTGATCTCAAGTGGGAAGCATAAGTAAAGGCGAATGTCACAAACATTTCCCAGAGATTGGAAGAGATAAAAAATGTGTGCTTTCCCACTGAACACACCAAAAAACATGTGGCATTGCCTCTTAGACAAAGGTTCAAGAATCTCCCTCTTTTTTTCAAGATTTTGTTGAAGGCTTTGTGTATCAATGTGTGTTGATCCTCCATTCCCTGTTTTATTTCCAAATCTCCAAGTCAGACGTGCTACGAGACTATAAGCTATCACATTTTAGCTGTGTAAAATGGAACTGGTGTTTAACATATGACTCAAGATTTGTTGTTATGGAAGATGGTAAGGAAGCACGGAAAAGAGTTGCCCTCAAATGAAATGGATTTTGGAATGTAGGGCATGCCTGTGAAATATCTAGTAATTTTCTAAACTTGTAGAACCATATTCAGTCATTGGTCTCTGCGAGAGAAAGGCCTCTGTGTAAATACAGTTTCCAGATGTGGGGAATCTTTGCCGAAGCCCAATTCCTCACCCTTTTTGCTGTTTGAAATTCCAGTAAGTCTTCCAAATTTTACAGCATAAAATGTTGATAGAACTCTCACCTGCGTGTTGGTTTTAAAAGTGGAGGTATAAGCTGCAGTTCAGTAAAAGTGGTAAGTTATCAGTTGTAAGAAACATGTATTACAGCTTTTATTTTAAGAGACAGACAGATTGACCAAGTACAGCTGTTTTGTGTGCTGCCACTTCCAAACCCTATACTGTGGTTAATTTAAACCCAGCTTCATAAACGATGGTTTGAAGCTGTCTTGTTTCAAGATAAGAAAACAACAACAACACAGTTTGTCAAGGCTGAACAATATGACAAACTGTGGCTAATCAAAAATGGAAACAAATTCTGTATGGCCTCATCAGAGGAGGAGGGTGTCTGAGTCCTAGAGAGACTAGATTCATTTCCATCATGATAAACCATTGTTTATCACGATGTCCAGACTCAGTCAGTGACTATAGTCCAAGATCATGCACTGAGCTTATGGCTGAAGCAGGGATTGTCAAGAGAGGCAGGAAAGGGATTATGCCAGAAGTAAATCTAATAATTTGTTACACCACACAATTGACATTTATAGCTCCTAACAGCCTAGTCCTCATGCCAGGGGGATCTACTGCCAGGAACATTTCCTGAAAATCGCAACCTTAACCAGAAATTTAGTTGTGCTTCAAGCCCCAAAACCCATCCCGAATGGAAATAAAGACACAGTGGAGACAGAAGTTAGTTTAAATGTTAATGGGCAAATTTTGACCACAACTTTATTAAAATACACAAATGTGACTGGCATTGGCTTAGGCATTGGTATCAAACTATATCTGACTCCTGCCCCACCCTGCAGGAAGCCTGGAAGGGTAAACATCCAGCAGGGGGATCTCCATCAGTGTATATTGACTGGTGCTCACCCCTGGGGTTCCCGGGGGTCCTGGCATGGCCCTAGCCCCTCTCCGGGCTTCGGACGGGATCCAGACCCCCAGATTCCTTTAACAGAATACCCTATTCATTGGAGGGGCAGGTGATGGCCGCACCTCCCCTCCCCACATTCCCCTAAACCAATGCCTAACTGCCAAACCTTACAAAGTTGTGACGATTGCTAAGAGGTAGGCAAAAACCAAGTGGCCACAGCCAATCTGCCACATTGGGGAAAATTCCTACCTGGCCCCCATTCCAAAACAGGCAACCAACCGAAGTCCAAAGCAAGGCCAAACACAACCTAATTAACGGGTGGGTGGGTGTTCGGCAGCGCAAAGCAAAAGGAGGTCCCTACGTCGAGCTGCCAAATAGATACCCCCAACCCCCAACCTTGCCACGCTACTGATTGGCTAAAGGCCATTGGCATAACTATGGCACCACCGGCTTGGAGCGGGGCAAGCCCCGCCCACAAGCCAGTTAGGGAAGAGTTTCAGGGCCAAGCACAACATGGACCCTCTGTTAGGAAGATCCAACTTCTTAAACTGTGCATGCTGTGCATATGGTATTAATTCTTCCTTGGAAATCTAGCTTCATATGCTTGTTTGTGGTCGTCATTCTGAGAATGGTTGACATTGCTTTGCAATATTCTACACTTAACCCAGTGTGGCAGCACTAGACTCTTAAGCAGATGTTCTTTGGTTTGTAGAGGAGGATCTATCACAGACAGCAAAAAGCCCAACATCTGCTGGTGTGTTGGATTAGGGGTGCAGATGCTGCTTTTTTGTTTTCCTGAAAGACATTGCTTAAATGCCTACTGCCGGAGAGGGAACCAAACGGGTGGACAAAATAACCTGCCTACTTGCAGTGACAAGAAGTTCTCTTCAGTTGTGCCTTTTTGCTACACGTCCTATTCAAAATTTGCCAAGAATAGTCTGGCGTGAATGAGGAAGCAGGAATTCTGCCAGACTCCTCCTTCCCTGCCACTTACAGTTATGGCAAGGATGCCTTTATTCTGAAACATATTGGGCAACAAACAAGAGCGCTGCCTTCAGATCTTTACTAATTACTAGCCTTCATTTTATTGCAATGGTCTACTTTGTTCATTGCTCTGATTCAGTTGGGGTGGGGGCTGCCACATTGCAATTGGAAAACGTGAAGCCACCTTTAAAGATGCAGATCAAACAGAAGGTGAGGCTGCTGTTCTTCTCCCTATGTTCTTGTCTGCCCTCCCCAAACTCTCTGCAATAGGGCAAATATTCTCTGGGTTGCCACCTGGTGACCTTAGCTTGAGTCAACGTAACCTATATAAAGAGCTTATTTCCATCCAAGTTTTTGACCGAATCTTCAAGTTAGCTGTTTGTATGTGCTGCTTGACTCTAGGAACAAATCTTTCATCCCTTTCACCCTGTCTCTCCAAGCTTTGTTCTTTGCGGAAGCCAATTTGGACCTTAATCATGGTTGCAACTAGTCATCCACCAGCTTCTCCAAGCAAAGAGCAATCACCGTCACATACTGAACCTTGTCCTCTTAGCAGTTCACAAGTTTGAAACCAATAAGACACAAATGCAACCAAAATGCCAAAGGATCAATCTTTTTTAAAATTTATTTAACAAAACGTATACATGCCACTTGATTATAAGAAAGCTTGTGAGTGGTTTACCAAAACCAACTTCCTGTGCAAAGATCAGGCTGCGTTTAAGTTCTCGCATTTCAGAAAGTTTCTGAAAGTGTGATAATGACAGGATCGCCTCTCAATGCAAACTGAATTGAATCATCTTCCTCATCACTAATCGGGAAGCAAGGGTAACCACCCATACTTTCCCATTATATAGGGATATGGACATTATGCAGGGATGTGGTTATAAGCCCTGAGATCCCACCTCTCAATACAAAGAAGATCTTCAGCTCAGAAACTTCCTGATATGCTTTTCTGCTCTTTCTTTAATATTTCTGAAAGTGAAAGAGGAAGCGTTTGCTCAATCCTTGCACTTGCTGAGTGGAACTTTCTTGTAATTCCCGCTCTCCCACCCTGACATCACCCCTGCCCCCGCCAAGTAGAGACATTGTCAAGAGGAAATGAATTCATGCACATACTGTAAAGCGCAACTATTGGAACCCAAGTTTATCCATGACACAGGTGCAGGGGATATGCTAACCCAAATTTACAGGCATCTTAATACTTTGTGATTTGCGATATTAGAAGCAGAGGCCCAAACTGTTGACTTGGTTGACCTAGATCTTCTGAGTGCTGATTCTTTCAGTGCAATCCTTTACACGCCTGATCAGACATCTAATGAGTCTTACTCCCAGCTAAGTAGGTATAGATAGGCTTACAATCTTCGTTATTGGTTTGGATTTTTAAAAATCACTTTTCAACCCTAGTGGCTCATAAAGTGTCTCGCAATAATCATAACAAAGCAGTTGTAATATCAGTCAAAACAACAATTACTTCGAAAGCTACAACTAACATTACACAACAAGAGAAAGCAGAAGAGGAAACAGCAGAAGAGCAAGCAGAAGAGGGCCAGAATGTGCCAATTTGACCTATAGGGGGATATAATTCCATCATTTGTGGGGGAAACCACTGAAAAAGCCCTGCTTCTGATTGATGACAATCTAAACATCCTGATTGATAAAACATTTTGCTAAATCATATGGGGTATCATGCACGAGCTCCTAGGGGCTGAGGCACTTTCACACCCCTGGGTTTTTAGGGGTCTGGGCCTCCTCAGTGTTCAGAAGGTGTTTGGCCCCGCTCCCCTGGCTCCATGTGACGTCACGCATGTTACCTCAAGACATTGCGTTTGGTCCCCTCAGTCATCTTGAGAAGATGGGTACTAAGACCCAGGTACAAAAGAACTATTAAGTATAGGGACTAGGCCATATTCCCCTTTAAAATACACTTTAGGGGTGGGAGAATCTGTGAATTCTGAGCACTCTCAGTTTCTTATTTTTCCAATATAAATTCAGTTTTCTACATCTCCACATCCGTTTGAGATTTTATATATATATATATATATATATATACACACACACACACACACACACACACACACACACACACACCCTGAAAATTCATCAGCACTTCAGTGTAGATTTCTCCGAATACATACATTTTTGCAAAGTAATTTTGCCAAATATAAAGCATTCATGTACGTCCCACCCCCACTAGTATATGGCTGGGAAACTGTGTTGCAAAATCCAGGCGCTTACTAATTGCAAAAGATGGCTGTGTTTCAGTTTAAGTATTGTTTCGGGAAGTGTGGATGTGGTAGTTTGGCCTTTAAATGCAAACTGAATCAAATTTTATCCCCCTTTCCTATTCAGCAGGTTTTCTCTTTCAGGAGTATTTGTGAGAACCAGTTCTGAAACTGCACTTAAAACAACACTGTCCTCCTTTTTTTTACTTAACTGGTAGGCATGCTAGGTTCATAAACCCAACCTGTATTTTTAGTCACTTCAAGCAGGGTATCCTTCAAGCTTAAAAACAAACCCAAATTATATACCAAAGAAGCCCACATGCTTCACTAACATTATCCCTCCAATTTTGCACTAAGAACCAATTATCTAAATCATGCAGGCCTGCTTGCAGTTACATAATATCTAATTCTGATATTAGGGTATTTTACAGAATACAAAGTCCTTAGAAAAGACTGGAGAATGTAGGAGTAAAAAAAGAAAGTACCGGTAGATATGATCTTCCAGGACAGGCCCAATGAACCATCCTGTTTCCTGAAATCATGCCCAAGCCTCTTTTTGTTTCTCCAAAGCCATGAGGACCAGAAACATTTCTTTTTTAAGAAAGAAGGAAAAATTGCACTTTTCAGGAAGGACCTAGAGACCAGAGGTCTGTGCTGCACCTGTAAATTCCTGAAACTCACGGCAATCATAATAATGGAGAACCAATGCCCTGAAAGCCATGTAAATATGCTGATTCTGGGTACAAACGAAGCCACCACTTCTCTTAGCCTGTTGAGGGACACATGTCCATCTGTCTTCAGGGCGTGAAGAAACGCACCACTTAGAATGGTCGTAATAGGATGGGAATGAGGAGTTCCATGGTGTGCCAACAAGGTTTACATTGTAGACATGGTAAGGAAGGGAGCAATTGGAGAACAGCCGGTGTCCCTTGCGCTGCCAGGATTCCACCAGGAAGTTTGTTTGCAGTTTCTGAGCCATCCAGGCGATGTAGATATCTGGCAAATCAGGGATTGGGGGCAAGTGAGAAATTATCACTGGCTTTGCTTCTTAAATTGACTCCATTAGGGCTAAGGTTGTATACTTCATTTCAGTTTGCCACTGAGGGACGAGAATGCTGGACTAGGCAGGCCTCTGGTCTGATCCAGCATGGCTTTGAAGTTTTTAAGTGGCAAATAAACTCTCTCTGCTTCTCTGTCTCTTTCTTATTCAGCTGACATTCAGTATCTTATGGCTTTCTGTGAGAACTGGGCATGCTCAGTACTCATTAGGCTAATTTGAAGAAAGGTCACCCCCACCCCACTTTGGTTTCAATTTCATTTTGTTTCATTCTGTTTCATTCTCAGTGGCTCCAGTCTTGTCCGCAAGGGGACCCCGAAGTTTCCTGTTAGAGGGAATTATATTTTTTGAAGGATCCCTAGATGTTTGTAATGATTAAGTTGCCAGCTCTTCAGTTTTGGTTAAGGTGTTTCAGTGTTCAGAGTTTGGGTTGCAGCCTCACTGCCATTATCACAATTTTTCTGCCCTCAATGGGAGGTGAATTATTATCTATCCCTTTGTTATTAAGGATATGCAAATATAGAGCTATACTGCTAAGTGTGTCTAAGACCTCCAGTAGTTGATGCATCAGGTTTCCTGTCACGAATCCCCTCAAAGCCCCCTCCTCCCCCGTTTCCACAAAAGTGATAACTTCATGATAGATATTCTTACCTTCGTGATCGTACCGTGTTTTAGCAAAGTTGAACAGAATTTCTCCCTGGGCTGACAGAAGCTTGATAAGGCTTTGATTTGAAGGAACTGAAGGCAGATGTGCTCCTGCACACATTGTTTGCAGGTTGAGGAGCTCTGCTTGAAAGGGCTTTGGGATGGAACAGTTGTAGACATTTGGGTTGTAGAATAACAATTGCTTATCTGAAGAAAATGGAAAAACAAAAGCTATGTTTAAAAGAAAAAACCAGTGAAAAGTGCTAAATGCTGTCCTAGTTTTGAAGAACGTATGTAAGCAGCATTGGTACAAGCAATTTTTGTGAGAGGAGGTAGGCAGGATCTATTACACACCCAACTGATTCCTGAGTTTCTAGAAGGAATTGTTTTCTGCTTTACACTTTTGCATGCAGCGCTGTTTCCACACTGCTGCAGTTCGTCCTCTGCCAAAAACTGTGTTATTTGTCTTGTTGTTCCCTTGTCATTACTTTATTCCACTCCATACACTTCAATGCACCGAAAACATAGTGCAAATTGAGAGAAGGGTATAATCAATCATGTATCCTTTGCAGACTTAAAGAAACAACAGCCTATGCCTTTCATATTCCATGGGTGAACACTAGTTTCAGCCCACTGATTCCTTGTTCCTGTGCACAGCGGATTCGTGTGATCATGCAACCCATGCAGCTAGCATAGTCTTATATCTCTCCTAGCAGAAATGTCATCAAGGAAAGTTCCCCTGCTTAGTGCTTGTGTGAAAGTTGATGCTCCTGGGAGTTGATGCTCCTGGGAGTCTTTGAGAAGATATGGCTCATCTTTAGCCATAGATCCTGCTTCTGGTCTGTGCTTCACTCAGGATCAGGTGATTATGTTGCCCAATCATAGGCATGTCCATTCAGAATAAACTTGGAAAAGATGTAGACCAAACTTTTGAGCTGCAATTCCATACACACTGACCTGGGAGTAAGTCTCATTTAATTCACTTCTCAGTAGGTATCTGTATGATAACAATAATAATATAACATCTCCATACTTTGGAATCTGAGTGGAAAACTGTTAATAGTTTGAGACAGACACCTTAGATTTGCAGAAATGCAGCTTATTCCATGCAGAATTGAGAAGCAGCAAATATAAAACACTGAAAGGTTATGCAGGGCATTTCCCCCCCAAAAAGTCACCTTTTAAAGTAATTGCACACATGCATGCACACTGGAAATAAGAAAACGGTGTTGCAGTGGCTGCTCTGGGACTTGAAAAAGGTTCCAGCTTTCATGGTTGCCAAGGCTAGTTTGAAAACCCAAAGAGCAATAAGTCTATGTTCCTAAAACCAAAAACAATGTAACAGAAACCCATATGATTTCAATGTTTGTGATAAAGGTTGTAATCCTGAGCAAACATATTAAGTGTGGCTACGTTGCTGAAATCTGTTTCTTTGTAGCTGAATATGTTTTTGAGTTGAGAAAAAAGGCAACACTTGAACTTTTAGGACTGCAGCCTTAATCTCACACTTACAGTTCAGATGTGTATTAGTCACATTAGTCCTTCAAAAATCAAGGTAATGGCTTATCTCTGAACTCTAAACACATTCAGTTGCAAAACATTCAATTTCTGGGACACTTAATATGCGTGCTTCGACTTACATCCTTATATCCGGGTGTCCCTTTGTTCTTATGCCTGGATAGCTCAGTTGGTTAGAACGTGGTGCTGATAATGCCAAGGTTGCAGGTTTGATCTCCGTATGGGACAACTGCATATTCTTGCTTTGCAGCGGATTGGACTAGAAGATGCTCAGGGTGCCTTCCAACTGTACAATTCTATGAATCATTGAATAGATCTGTGTTTCTGGACATATAGCACTTACTGCTCTTAGCGTTAAGCCTTTGTAAATTTTTTTCAGCCCTAGAACAACCATTTTGTAACTCTTTTCATTGGAGCTGAGATTAAGACTGCCGTTCCCAAAGCTCTTCCTAGGGGACAAGGCTGTTGGTGTGAAGCAGAGTTCCGTGCCCAGCGGAAGGATGAGGAGTACGTACTACATACTCTATATTGCTTTATTTACAGTTCAAAGCAGTTATATTACAGAAAGACATCTTGCCTCTGCCGGAGCAGATAATGCATCCTCTCTCCTCGACAGCTTGGAGAGAATCACACAGTGAAAAACAGGAAACCAGTGTACGTCACATCCAGTCTCCCTTTCCCGTGAGAAACTCCAACAGTACAGACTGTGGAATGTAAACACCTGTCTCGTGACAAGCCCTTTCGCTGCACAGTGAAGGAAAGCAGAAACCAACATCCTCCCCCTTTCTGTGAACATCACTGGGCAGCGTGTTCGTACAATATCAGTACAAACCCAACTTCTGCACATAGGTACAGTGTTGATCCCTTGATACAATCTTGGACAATACATCAGCAGGAATTTCATTACCTGGCATATAGGACACCGTTACGAGTCCCTTCTGAATACATTCCCTAGCATGCTGCAACTTTAATTGCAAGTGCTTCGTGCTTTGCTTACAACCTTCAGACTTCAGCAAAACCAAACATGCTTTGTTGTCCTGGTAAACCTGGATTGGACATTTGACAGGAATTTTCATATCTTTGCACAATTGTAACAACCATTCACAATCCTTAAGTGAATAAGACAGTGCATTCAGTTCAGCTTCACAAGTACTTAAGCTAACTGTTGTTTGCTTCTTGCATGACCAATCAAACAGACCTTGATTGTACATGTAGCAAACTCCAGACGTACTTTTCCTGTCTGCAGTGTCACTTCCAAAACTTGCATCTGCAAATATCTCAAGACCACCAGACTTCTGATTGTTAAATCTCAGTCTGTAATGCATAGTGCCTTTCAAATACCGCGCTATGCGTTTCAGAGCTTTCCAATCCTTGACACTAGGATTGTTGACTTGTCTGCTTAGCAAATTACAGCTAACAGCAATGTCTGGTCTTGAACATCTGGCAATGAAGTTTAGCTTGCCTAGCACACTTCTGTACAGTGTAGTGTCAGAAAATACTTCTTCAGTGTCATCTACCTGATAACCTGTTATCATCGGTGTGTCTACAGGGTTAGCATCCATCAGGTTTAGTTTGCTTAACACATCAGCAATTTTCCGTGACTGGTGTACTAGAATGTTACCATCTTGATCTCTCTCTATTTCCAGAGATAGGTAGTTGTTTACCTCACCAAGATCTTTCATGTCAAAGTGCTCTTTCAGTTGAGCTAGGGCGTTATTGTACATTGCGACATCTTTCCAAAAGAATAATAAATCATCAACATAAAACAAACAGTACAGTTTCTTTTGCCCCTCCTCTTTGACAAATACACATGGATCAGCTTTCCCTTGCTGAAAACCTAGAGAAAACAATACTTCAGTGAGTTTTGTGTGCCAACACCGTGCACTTTGTTTGAGACCATAAAGGGATTTCTTCAGAGCACAAACAAATCCCTGTTTTACCTGTACGCCATCAGGTGGAAGCATATAAAGTGATTCATCTAGAGATCCGTACAGAAAAGCTGTATTAATATCATGGTGACTAATGTGTAGATTTTGCTCTGCAGCTAGCTTGAGCATAAGCCTAATGCTTTCATACCTCACTGTGGGTGAGTAGGTCTCGTGATAGTCTTCACCTGGTACCTGTGCAAAACCTCTGGCTACCAATCTGGCTTTGTGTCTGACTATCTTGCCATTTTGATCAGTCTTCGCTTTGAAGACCCATTTGCTTCCAAGCAGTTTCATTCCTGGAACTACTGGAACTAGCTCCCATGTTTTGTTCCTTTCCAAGGAATCAAGCTCAGCCTTCATGGCATTTAACCATGGCTCAGCTTCCTTTGAATCGAAACCCTGGATTTCTTGGAAACTTGAAGGTTCAAATACCTTCTTGGAGCTTTTAACAGCTGTTACTGCTATCGTAGCAAACTCATCAGCAAATCTCTTTGGAGGTCTGCCTTTTGTGGCTCTCTGTGACCTACGAATTAGCCTTAAGTCTTCAACACTCTCCTCTTCCTTCTTAGGAGAAAAACGACCTATTGTGAACAATGGTTCTTCCAATTCTTGATCAGAGCTTTCAGAGGGTCGCATAGAGGCTTTCGCACTCTTGAAATCCTCTGAATCACCCGATTCAGTTTCAGATTCAGACTCAGAACCTTCATCAGTGGGTGTGGGTTGTTGTGGTTGCTTTTGACTATCCTCAGTCTCATCACCATCATCAGGATAACATTGGAAAATTCCCACATTCTCCCCCCACTTTGCATTGTACTCAACACTTCTCGTGAGCTTAATTGTCTTAGAGTCAGTCATCATTATTCTGTAAGACCCTTTCTGATAACCTAGAAAGATACCATGCAATCCACGCTTGTCTAACTTGGAATTTTGTGGTGAATGAACCCACATGTCAGAACCAAATATTTTCATGTGTTTGATGTATGGCTTCTTGCCAAACATCTTCTCATAGGGGGTACAACCAATCGCTGAAGATAACCTGCGATTGTAACTGTAAACAAAACACGAGAGAGATTCGGCCCAATAACTCTCTGGAAGATTGGCATCATGCAGCAAGGTTTTTAACCCTTGAAGCAATGTCTGATTTGCCCGTTCCGCAAGTCCATTCTGCCATGGCGAGCGAGGACTAGACAAATCGTGTTGAATTCCTTTCTCAGTCAGAAAAGCTTCAAACTGCTGAGAAGTGAATTCTCCCCCGCGATCACTGAAAAGAGTCTTTATCTTCTTACCATGCACATTTTCCAACCAAGCACAGAATTCCTTGAACCTAGGAAAAGCCTCTGATTTCTGCTTGAGATTGTACACAAAAATATATCTAGAAAATGCATCAATGAGAACCATGAAGTACCTATTTCCACCCAAAGAGGGCGATAGTGGTCCAACCAAATCAGCATGAACAATCTGGTATGGTTCCGTAGCTTGCCTACTAGACACCTTACCTTTCGCAGCCATTTTCACCTTGTTTGCTGCGCATGCTTTGCACTTCATGTGGTACTTGCAGGGTTTAATAGTCATACCTTCAACCAAGGCAGGCATTTTAGATACTGCCTCAAAATGCAAATGACCAAATTTTCGATGAAAATCATGAATACATTCTGCATGCAAACTTTTGTTAGAACCTGCAATGCAACAAGTGTCATCCTGCACAACATCATCATAATACAAAACAAACAAACGATCAACATATTCAGCATGCAACACATAGTCATTTTTCTTTGTGATGATGCACTTCTTGTTCTTGAAGGACACGTCAATGTTCCGCTCAATTAGCTGTCCAACGCTGAGAAGATTATGTTTGGCGTCTGGCACGTAAAGGACATTCTGTATCGATAAGTCCAAACTGTGAAGAACAACAGTTCCGTAGCCTTTACTGGGAATAGTGTGGTCATCCGCCTGGTGAATCGCACCTTCCTGCGGTGTAAAAGACACAAACAGTCTCTTATCGTTGCACATGTGGTGGGTCGCCGCCGAATCAACAACGAAGAAAGATCTAGACGTCTTCCGGACCTCTGCAACCTTTGGAGTGAAGCGTGAAACCATAGCCTTGTGCTGCGTTGTCCTAGACACCGGACCTTTGCCTTTGCCTCGGCCTTTTCCGCGTGATGAGCTTTCGCTGCGCTGCTCTGTCTTGGCCTTGGGATATCTACATTCCCTCTTCATATGGCCTAGACGTCCACACGAGTAGCATTTCACTGCCTTCAAAGCTTTGGCGCCATCTGGTGGTTCCACTGCACTATGGGATGACGTCTGTGAAGACTCCCCCTTGCCCATGCAGCTAGCACCCCGGCGATCTGCTTCATTTAAAACCACGGCAGTAACAAAGTCCACTGTCAGCTGAGCGGTTGGCTGCACAGCAATCTGGGTTGCAACAGACTCCCAACCTGAACCCAAAGATTGTAGTATCATGAAAGAATACACAGCCTCTGGAAAGTTGAGTCCTCTCTGTTGCAGCTCATGTCTCAGATTTTGCATCTCCAACAGATGTAAACGCACATCTCCACCTTCAGCAAGAGCCATATTATGCAGCTTGTTAAAGTAAAACATAGTAGATCCAGCTTCTGTCCTTAAGTGAGCCTCTCTCAAAGAATCCCAAATTTCTCTGGCTGAGGTCTTATCACGCAATAGACAGAGCTCTTCTGGGGATACTATCAATGTAAGAGTTCCCCGTGCTTTGGAATCCTTAGCTTTCCATGCATCTGTAACTGGAGCTGGGGGGGGGGTTTCTGTAATCACCTCAAACAAACCCTCTTTCTGCAGAATTGCCTCTGCATACAGAACCCAGTCCGCATAATTTTTCTTGTTGAGCTTAGGAATCCCACAAGCATCCTGAAGGGCCATCATGACTCTGGCATTAGCCTTCAGCGTTATATATGCTGCTTTAAATCTTGCTGCGTCACTGCTGCAGCTGCTTCATTCCAAAAGCGCACTTAAAAGTTACTTTCGATTTCCCCAGCATAGTAACTTGAGCCTGGGAGCCTTTTGCGTATTCCCGGCAAAACGGCTTTAAAAGTTCAAAGTCCAGCCATAAAGCCATTAACTAGAAGCTGGCAGGCCGCCCGGAGCAGTAGCACATACCTCATCAATCATGTTTACGCGCAGAGCAGATTCCGATCCGATCTGTCCCTCTGCATTCCGATCCTTTGCCGGCACTCCGATTCGACTTCTGGAGCCCATAACCACGTGTTGGTGTGAAGCAGAGTTCCGTGCCCAGCGGAAGGATGAGGAGTACGTACTACATACTCTATATTGCTTTATTTACAGTTCAAAGCAGTTATATTACAGAAAGACATCTTGCCTCTGCCGGAGCAGATAATGCATCCTCTCTCCTCGACAGCTTGGAGAGAATCACACAGTGAAAAACAGGAAACCAGTGTACGTCACATCCAGTCTCCCTTTCCCGTGAGAAACTCCAACAGTACAGACTGTGGAATGTAAACACCTGTCTCGTGACAAGCCCTTTCGCTGCACAGTGAAGGAAAGCAGAAACAACAAAGGCCCATTTGATATAATGGGACTTACTTCCAAGTCAGCATGCCCAGCTAACGATTATAATTTGCCACATTCATGAAAACGGTATGCCAAATTCGTTGAGGCCTGCGGTCAATGTGTGTCGGCACATGAGCCTTGGCACTTAGCAAGTTTCACATTCTTGATTCAAAACTTGAAGTGCTACCAATTACGATTTAAGATGACCGACCTGTAAGCTTCAAAACAAGCCATACATACATAAGGCACATCTAAGGTAACAAACACTGGCAGCCAGAAACTCATCTAGACATGTTTGCGCTCACTTTCTAGACAGTAAGCTATCATTACCTATTTCCGCAAACTGCTCGTATCGGAATGTTATGCAGATTGCTATCTGTCCATTGTACTTTCCCGTGCGTGGATATCCATAGCTGTCCTCGGGAAATGGAGGGAATTCGGGAATACTGTGTATAACCCAGAAACCTTGGGACTGGTCCAAGAGCAAAAACCCTGTCAATAATAAAGGAAGAAAAATGCAAGGAATTGTGTCATCGTGGGAATTTTCATGAACATAAAAGTCAAAAGCCTCTCTCCATTTGCATTATCCCAGTTAAATAATTTAATGGTCTGACTAATACACAGGAATGTGGCTTGGGATCACTTTTCCCAGCACGGGATCCTTCTATTCACCCAGCACAGTCTCACACATGTCTTCCACACAGTCAACGGTGACAGTGTCTGCCTAGAAAAAAGGTACACGACCAGCAAGTCACTCATTTTCTCAGCGGATCCTGAAAGTTCTGGGGTCAAACTAGACATGATGTGAAAGTTCTCTAACTGGAGAAGTGGCCAATGGGGAAAGGGGCGCTTAACCCTTTCCTCCTGTACTTCTGGCCAAAGCTAATAGCAAGAAAACTTCAAAGAGGAATGCATTAAACACCTTCTTCCCAAGGGCCACTCTCCTGATAGTTGAAGCTACTAATTAGTTGAAAATCTACCCGCAACAGCCTACTTGCCATTGTAATCATGGATTTCTCCACATTTTGTGACTAGTTTGGCCTTCAGGTGCCAAGATCCCAGCATATGACTTTGCAGAAGTTGATTATCCCTCTCTAGAATAGTTTTAAAAAAATCTTCTTTCCTCACTGCAGAAAGTATTTCAAGCATGTGCCTTAAGGGGAGGATTTGCATGACCTTTTAAATGTGGAGAAATGTGGGTTGCTAGATATAGAGCAATTAGACGTGGAGCCATCAAGACTAAATCTGTGGGGAAATAGCCATTTCCTCAGTGTAGGTTCAGATTGCCAAATTCTACACACTTAACTTTCTGCTGCCACCAAACAGCTTCCCAAAAGAGTTCAGCGCCAGAATGGCATATGGGTGGCAAATTCTGCTCTGGGGTCACCCAGATACGAGGGTGCAGAAGTCACTCTCTGCCCAGGAATTCATATTTCATATTCGGGCGATATATATCACCTATCCATTCAGTATGACCAAATCGTTTGCTTATATCCTTCTATTTTGTTCAGGAGGTTGAATACATTTCTTTCCTTTTATAGTTTTTTTGTTGGCAGAGATGAAGGTTTTCATCCTTGAAAGTGCTTTCCCATTCAGAATGCCCATTACACTGCTTTCCCACTTCAACTCCCTCACATAGCAAGGAAGGTTATGCAGGGCATTGTGTGGTTTTCTGGACCCATCCTCATCTGTAGCAGGTGGAAACAGGCCAAAAGCCACTTGATAATACCTTTAGAATGTCCATGTGTCCAGCTGTAATTCATTTTGTTAGGTGGTGCATCATTATATATCACATAGGCAGTGCTGTTTTCCTAAACAGACAAACAGACAGACAGACACCAGTCTATTAAATATGTTATTTAATGAAACATGATTCTAAAAAGCAACACTCTCCTTATCATTGACACAAGAGGGTCCTTTGCCACTGGTGTGAAGCCAAAGGCATAATCTAGATAAAGGTAAAGGGACCCCTGACCATTAGGTCCAGTCATGGCCGACTCTGGGGTTGCAGCGCTCACCTCGCTTTACTGGCCGAGGGAGCCAGCGTACAGCTTTCGGGCCATGTGGCCAGCATGACTAAGCCGCTTCTGGCAAACCAGAGCAGCACACGGAAACGCCGTTTACCTTCCCACCGGAGCAGTACCTATTTATCTACTTGCACTTTGACATGCTTTTGAACTGCTAGGTTGGCAGGAGCAGGGACTGAGCAATGGGAGCTCACCCTGTCGCGGGGATTTGAACCGCCAACCTTCTGATCAGCAAGTCCTAGGCTCACAGCTTTAAATCACCTCTAGTGCTGTAAAAAGTAGGGATGCTGGGAAATACCAAAGAAAACAGAAATTGAAGCAGAAATTCTTATATCCCTAGTGAGCAGTCACATTGGCCCATAGCCTATGTTATTAAAATTACCCTCCTACAAAATTACCCTTTGTACAGCGTGAACTTTTTGCATTGCATTTTCTAGTAAGTGGATGCATAGCACTAGTTTTAAAAAACTTAATTGTATTTAAATGTAGCTGCTGGAAAGATGGCAAGAAGCTAATACTATCTTGGCAGTCTGGCCAACTTTTTAAAATATATATTAATGCCTACTTATTTCAATATAATTAAGAACTCCTAGTAAAAGATGTTATTTGTAATGAATACGAACAATCAATCATTAACTACGTATTTAAATATACACACTATTTGGAAAACAGCTCCTAAGAGAATGCAAATTTAATAGCTTGTTGGTCACTTAAAAAAATAAATCATCGATTCGGTTCTTGAAATCAGAACAGATAAGAAAATTAACTCATTCAACAAGGTGCACATCAAAAGACCAAGTTAGTAGTCTGTCCGACTTTACATTTTGCAGAATCCTTGCCTATGATAATCAAAAGAGAGCTTGCACTTGGCTCTTTGAGAAAGTTACCAGGCTAGAGAAACAAGCATACTTGCATTAAACATTTCAGACAGCATTCTCCCCAAGATGAGCAAATTCTCTGTCTCACACCCAATACTCCAGGGGAAAAGCTTTTTTTTTGACACATGGATACTTGTGTGTGCATCTGTGTGTTTCAGGGTTTAGTAGCACTCACACATTTGGGACCAAACAATGTGGAAATTAGCTGTGACGCTAATCCTTCCTGTTAATTATTAAAAAGAAACCTGGTATAGTATAGCTAAATGCCTGTAGACATAGGTTTCTGGGAGGAGAGCCACAAACCTAGCCTTCTCAGTGCTCTTTCATAGCAAAAGGTCTCCTAAAGAATCTAAAAAATATGAGGACTAAGGGCGGCAGGATTCAGTTTTGCTTGTGTTTTAATGTAACACTAACTAATTTGCACTTCTCGAACCAATGCACAAACCAAAACAGGGTTATTATTCAAAATTCGCACTTCTACCATTTTTCCAGTGTAGTTCTCCAACCAAACAATGCATATGTATCATGGGAGAATGTTCATTAGATGCATACCTACAAAAAAATATTTGGGGGAACTGCTTGCAAAAAATGTGCATATTTGTCAAAACGGCATACAAAAATAAGTTTATTAGGAGAAATCTGTACCCAAAAAAATTGACAAATTTTCACGAGGGTTTAATTCCTCTCCCTCTACGTGTGCAAATTGCTGCAGAAATCCCGAGAACCGAATTTAAGATAGAAAAACATGATGAATGAAGGCTTTGAGATGAGAAACTAAAATGGACAAATTTGCCAATCCCTAATGAGGACTCACCTGTGTGGTGTGTTTTTTCTATGGCCACTCAAGTCACCCTTATGTCTAGGGTAGCCATATGCCCCACTTTCAGAGGACATCCCTCTGTTTGGTCATCATCTACTGAAGGACCATCTGGTTGTCCAGCAATGAACATCAAGGATGGAGTGAACTGAGAAGGCACACAGGTCACTTAAGAACACTCTTCTCTACTACGGTGAGATATTGTGTTTCTATTTCTATTTTACAATCATTTCTAAATTAGCACCTATAACCTGTAAATTAGCATGTGAACATCTTAAGCAAATATATATCCTCTTTTGACCGTGTGTGGGTGTGTCACATTTCCATTTTGGGGGAGAGGTGCTTCAACAGAAAATGGTTCATCAGAAGAGGCATTGAATGGGGTTCAACAGACTGTGAGAATGACATTAATTGACCCACGTAAATCTAGATGGGCTCAGGTGCAATTCAGTGAGGAAATTAAAATTGATAACCTCTTATTAGTTGGGTTATGGGACACAGGGGCTGATATTACCTCAGTATCCAAGAGGCTATTACAACCTGGCCAAATTTTAGAAGGATAATAATAATAATAATAATAATAATAATAATAATAATAATAATAATAATAATTTATTTATACCCCACCCATCTGGCTGGGATTCCCCAGCCACTCTGGGTGACTTCTAACAAAAGATTAAAAATACATTAAAACATCAGTCATTAAAAACTTCCCTAAACAGGACTGCCTTCAGATGTCTTCTAAAAGTCAGATAGTTGTTTATTTCCTTGACATTTGATGGGAGGGTGTTCCACAGGGTGGGTGCCACTACTGAGAAGGCCCTCTGCTTGGTTCCCTGTAACTTCACTTCTTGCAGTGAGGGAACCCCCAGAAGGCCCTCAGTGCTGGATCTCAGTGTCCGGGTTGAACGATGGGGGTGGAGACGCTCCTTCAGGTATACTGGGCCGAGGCCATTCTGGATTAGTTGTAGTTTCCAGGTCACCTTCAAAGGTAGCCCCATGTAGAGTGCATTGCAGTAGTCCAAGCAGGAGATAACTAGAGCATGCACCACTCTGGCGAGACAGTCTGCAGGCAGGTAGGGTCTCAGCCTGCGTACCAGATGGAGCTGGTGGACAGCTGCCCTGGACACAGAATTGATCTGTGCCTCCCTGGAGAGTTGTGAGTCCAAAATGACTCCCAGGCTGTGCACCTGGTCCTTCAGGTAAAGAGGTAAAGAGTTGATTGTAACTCCCTATGGGGGCCAAGCAGTAAAAAACAGTCTAGCCCAGGTGGATTGTGAATACAAAGATTTTAAAGGGTCCTTGCCAGTTTTAGTACATGAAAATGGTATGTTTACACCTTGCCTTATAGACAATGATCTCATTTTAGACAGCATTTAGCTCAGCAGGCTAGGAATCGTCTAGCCCAGTGGTTCTCAACTTGTGGGTCGCCAGATGTTGTTGGACTACAACTCCCATCATCTCTGAACTCTGGCCTTGCTAGCTAGGGGTGATGGGAGTTGTAGTTCAACAACATCTGGGGACCCACAGGTTTAGAAAGGCTGGCTAGCCAATCCGTTGAGGAGCCTGTCACTGGAAATGCAAATCAGTTTGATGAAGGTTGTGAGTCAACAGAAATTTCTTTGGCAAAGTCTGGTGAGAATACCATAACTTCCCCTTCACCCCTTCATGATCATGACTTTAAGAAAGAACTGCGTAAGGACCCAACTTTGGAAGTATGGAGAAGTGCGGGAGAAAAGAGTTGCTTTATAGACAGTTCTTGCCAAAGAAATACGCCCCAGAGTGTGAGCCGAGAAGACAGTTGATAGTGCCACAGACTACGGCAAGGATATTGGCAAATTAATATGGACCATGATACACCTATCCAATCAGCAGTTATTATACATATGGGCTTATATGAGTTCATTAATATGCCTTTTGGATTATGGAATGCTTCTGGGCCTTGATTAATTCTCTGCTCAATGGCATGTCTAACTTTGCTTGTGCCTATGGGTCATGAAGAGTCGGACACGACTAAACGACTAAACAACAACAACAACATTTAGATGATATTGCAGTCTTTAGTGACTTCTGGGGTGACCATTTGAAGCATGCACAGAGTGTTTTGGTCAAGATTCAACATGCCGGTCTAATTTCGAATGTTCTGAAGTGCCAATCTGCCCTAGGAGAGGTGGAATATCTTGGACACCTCGTGGGGAGAGGTCATATTAAGACTTTAGAGGCTAAAGCCCAAAGTATTCAGGATTAGCCAGTACCTAAGGCCAAACGTCAAATGCTGTCTTTCCTAGGCTTAATTGGGTTTTATAGGTGATTCATTCCTGACTTTGCAATACCACTTGCTGATTTGTGTTAAAAATATCAACCTGACAACTGTATGGAACGATATCTGTCAAAATGCTTTTAATGCCTTAAAGCAAGCTTTGCTGCAGTCTCAGTTGTTAATGGCACCAGATCACAAGAAGCCTTTCATAGTTCAGACTGACGCTTCAGAAGCTGGTCTTGGTGCCATCCTGCTTCAACAAGATGTTGAAGGTGAACTACGTCCTGTTGCATTTACCAGTAAGATGTTATTGCCCAGAGAACGCAATTACGCTGCGGTTGAGAAAGAGTGTTTGGCTGTAGTATGGGCCCTTGATAAATTATGCTCTTACCTCTGGGGTCAATGGTTTACGATCGAAACAGATCATTCCCCGTTATATTGGTTCGACAGAGTAAAAAATTCTAACCAAGAGCTTTTAAGGTGGAGTCTCACTCTTCAGGATTTTGATTTTGACATAATTCATATAAAAGGAAGTGCTAATAAAGTTACTGGCTGTTTATCTAGAATCTATGCGGATTATGAGGATTCAAGTTAATTTTAACTGGTGTATTTTAATGTTGCAGTATGTATTATGGATATTTTTTATGCGTGTTTCCTGTTTTGTAACTTATTTGCTCGGTTCTCGTTGGTTGTTGAATGGTTATAGTAAATATATTGCTTGTGGTCCACACCCCTGCCCTAAATACTCTTACTGAGATTTCCCTCAGTACTTTTTTTAAGGGCCTTTCTGTCTGCTTCATTTGCTTTTGTAGTTATCACTTGCCTCGGACTTGTACGTTTGGTAGAGCTGCTGCAACGTTTGCCCCAGAGCACTTTCTGTCATGTTGACGAAATATTTGCTTGGTTTCCAAATCGGAGCCAAAGAATCCATAAACATGTATTCCAGCCCAGTTCCAGCCACATCGTGATTCATGTGCTTAGGGAATTTGTAAAGAACATACCTAGGGAAAAAATGTGTAGGGTTAAATTGGGAGTGCTTTAAGAAAAGGTTTGTTATGCATCAAAATTATACCTTAAAAACAAATTGTAGCTAATGATGCAAACATGGTCAGCTTTGGAAATTGTCAGTAGCTAATTATGTAAACGCGCCAGCTTGAAATGAGTTTTTCAGATACACCTCGCTTGAACTTCAGGTATATCACTGCATTTGAAAGGGAATGGCTAAAATTCAGATGACAAGTTAATGGTCTGAATGCCTGTTGTACAGCCAGTTCTTACAATATTTCCTATTTTTCGATTAATTATATTTTCCCTGGAAGTTTTGACTTATATTTTGACATCCTGGTTTGCATGCTGTTACATTAAAATTGCATTGTGCTCTGGCCATTATAGCTATGTTGTGCCTTCATTACATGCTATTATATATAGTTGATTCCAATTATGACCTTGAAGGAACCACAGAGGGCTTGTGTGGGATGCTTTAACTGTGGCAGAAGTCTCAGACACTCCTGAATTACTCCAAGAAAGGTCAGAAGTGCCGGCTGCCACCAGAAAGCAAGGGAAATGCAGTTCCAAATGCCCCTCTGCTTAATTAAATGACCTGGGATCCACTGGGAATAACATTGCCCTGTGGGTGGAATTCGATGCAAATTCTACTCAAAGTAGACCCATTGAAATGAACCAACATGACTAATTTAGCCATGATGAATAAATTGCATTAGCTGAATACAACCCAAACACCTGAACATTCTTAGAAGAATCAGGGAACACTTGGTGCTGAAAAGGTGTGGTCTTTGTTAAACATCTCCCCACCATGTGCTGCTGTCTCTCCAGCTAAGTATGGGGGAAGTGGGGGGCGGTGGAGAGGGCTGGCAGCAAGCACCCTATCTTTCCAAACTTAATACTTGCCTAAATAAAAGTTGTCTTTGTTTCTATATAATATGAAGTACAGTGGTACCTCAGGTTAAGTACTTAATTCGTTCCGGAGGTCCGTACTTAACCTGAAACTGTTCTTAACCTGAAGCACCACTTTAGCTAATGGGGCCTCCTCCTGCTGCCGCGCCGCCGAAGCCTGATTTCTGTTCTCATCCTGAAGCAAAGTTCTTAACCTGAAGCACTATTTCTGGGTTAGCGGAATCTGTAACCTGAAGCGTATGTAACCTGAAGCGTATGTAATCTGAGTTACCACTGTACAAGCAAACTTTAATAAAATATTGGGGTGGGGCAGGTAAGCCCCACCCCACATAATCCATCACAAGACATGGCACACACCAATTGAATGGCAATGCCCATCAAGTTTGTGGGAGCCTGGTCCCCTTAAATATTTTTGGGGGGCGGGGCTGAAGAGACCTCAGCCCCTAGGAGTTGGCTCCTATGAGTACAAGTAAGCTCTGTCAGCTCCTTCATAATATTCACTAGACTGGTCACCTATGGAAAATGAGAAATTCATCCAAGCTACCAGGTTGCTTTTGTAAAGCAGAGATACCTTCTTTTAAAGGCTACATCAGAAATACCTAATGCAGATGCGTATGAGCAAATAGTCTAGTAAACCTTTTCTAGGCCAGAACTGGCCTATATATAGCGGCTTGTTTGTTCTGTGGCAAGTAAGTGTCATCTCCAGGTTGACCAGAGAGAAACTCTTTACAGTAGCTGTTAAAAAAAAATTATATACCACGGGCATTTAGGCATGTTAGGAGAGTTAAACGTTTGTGTAGGCTAGTATATAGTATACTTATTCGCAAGGCTGTTTTTGAACGCAAACTAAAAACCACCAAGATCACATTGTGCATTAAATATTTCTGAGATTTTTAAAGAACCCATTTCCTATACAGTATATAAAAATGAGCTCATGTCAATTCACCTTGTAATTTTCATGGGTCTCAGAGAAACATTTTTTTTTTTTTTAATCTACCGTACCAGATCACAACAATGCCCCATCACAATAGTTCGTGCTTTAAATGAGGATGCAAGCAGATGAATAATTAGTGCAGTTATGAAATGCACCTGCTGAAACTTATTTCACCTTTCTGCTAAGAGTTGTCATTAGAAATGAATGCACCCTTTGCTTTTCTGCAAGGAGCGGTAGTTTTGCATGCAACAGTTTCACTTCTGCTCTGCCCCTCGTTACTTCAAACCACACAAATGTGGAGGCCATAAATACTGTCAGTTTAAAACAGCTGGCTTAGGATTTTTAATTGCGTTTTGTTTTGCAAGGTGGTGGTGGTGGGTTGTTCTTGTTTTTACAAAACTTGAAAGTCACACTGAAAGAAAATTTGGCCGTTTCTTCCTCCTACTTTGCATAGATGTACACAAAGTCAATGGAGCTTAGCTGAGAACCTAACTACAATGCCTGACTAGCAATGAGATTGTGAGCTCTAAAATACTAAATATTAGGCCGGGGGTGGTGCAGGGAGCATAGTGTTAAGGCTTCCAGCCCCAGCAGCAGTCCTGGTACTCCCACCCCCTGCATATTTCAATTAGTGCAGTGGTACCTTGGTTCTCAAAATTAATCTGTTCCAGAAGTCAGTTCCAAAACCAAAGCGTTCCAAAGCCAAGGCGGCTTTCCCATAGAAAGTAATGCAAAATGGATTAATCCGTTCCAGACTTTTAAAAACAACCCCTATAACAGCCATTTAACATGAATTTTACTATCTAACGAGACCATTGATCCATAAAATGAAAGCAATAAACAATGTACTGCAGTCACACAATCAATCAATAAGTAGCTGAACTGGGTTCTACACAATCACAAAAACAAAACAAAAAGAGCCACAAAAGCAAAAACGCAAAATAAATAGCAAAAACAGACAGACCTCCGTGTAACACTCAAAACGGAAGTGTGGCACTCACATCAGAAGCATAACACTCAAAATGGAGCAAGTTTGGCTTCTGAAAAAGTTTGCAAACACTTCTGGGTTTGCAGTGTTTGGGTTCCAAGTTCTTTGAGTACCAAGGAGTTTGAGAACCAAGGTACCACTGTATTGGGGGGGGGGGAACCCCATTGACAGTTGGGCTCTGTATGGGTAACAACATGATGTCTTTTTTTTTTTTTAAAAAAGGCTCTGCAAATGTGGACTTAGAGTCAGCAGATTTAAATGAACGTTGGAGACTGAATTTCAATAGCACATGCAATCACCGCCAAAAGACTTTCTGCAACAGTTGACAGTCCCATCTCCACAGGTGTAAAACAAGCAACTCGTTTCTCCTATCTGTCAGCTTTCACATACTGATATGCCTAGCTGCAAAATGAGCCTTGATTAACAAAGCAGATGATGAGCTCCAGGGATCCAGATTGTGTCACCGTGCTAAGGCTGTCATACGAGGAGACAGCTCACTCCCCAAGATAGTTATGCGAGAGGTATTTCTGAAGAACAAGATTGCAATGGAGACATTATGAAATAGCTGCCTGCTGCCTCCTCCCTCGTCAGCCCTGCACTGCCGGATAAGAGAGGGAGGGAGAAGGAAGAGAAACACTTCCACGATGAGATGCAAGTTTGGCATACGTGCTATTCTTACTGCTCTTGTTTCCCTGAGGCTTGGAATTGTAATGCATAATCATTTTCTCTCTTGATCAAAAGGAACAAGCCCTCTGTGAATCAATGGCTGTTTTGCAATTAGTCATAATGCGATGATGTGCATAAATTGCGCAGAAAACTAATCAGATTTCAGTAGCTTACATTTCATTTTCTGGAGGTATAGTTCAAAGGCAACTTTAACAGCCTCTGATATTAATTTGCAAATTATTTTCTCTTAGAGTTGAGTGTTGGAGCTTCATGTTGGTCCATATATATATATATGGACTTGCCTCAGCTTCCTTCAAACCCACCTGTTTTACCTACCAGTCCACTGGCTTGCCGTCATCATTTATGCAGGAAATTTGAGATGCCCACAGGGGCAGGGCAGTGCCAAAGAACAGCAAAGATATGCTCCATAAAATTCTGACAGTCATCTTGGCTCCATCAGCAGATCGCAAAAGGGGAAGCTGGCAAGACGATTTAAGCTTATCTGAAGCTCGCTGGTCTCCTTCCATTCCATTCAGTTTCGTTTTACAGTCAGCCGCCAGAGCTGTGAAACTACCACAGCAAAAACTGGCACGCTGTCACTCGCTGTATAGTATACAGTATGAGTGGGCAGATGGCAGGCTTGTGAGAACGATCTACCTTTTCGTTTGTTTTTTAACTAGATCTCTAAGATCCACCCAATGGGACCAAGTGTTTGTATATAGAGATATACACTTAGAATTAAAGAAGGGTCATGCTTAGTCCAGGATTTTTCCCCCATTACCAGAAATGAGTGCTCTCAGCCTTTTCACACAAAACTCTAATCCTTGTTTTCCAATCCCTGAGTTTTTGTCTGAAAAAAATAAAGAGATGTAGGGCACAACTCAGACCATCCATTTAATGCATATCCAACACATGTTTAAAGTACATTATGTCCCCCATGTAATCCCAGGAACTGTTGCTTAAGGCTGCTGGGAATTATAGTTCTGCAACAGAAAACTGCAGTTCCCAGACTTCTTTGGGAGAAGTGTGCAGTTAATAGTAATAATGTTGTTGTTGTTTAGTCGTTCAGTCGTCTCTGACTCTTCGTGACCCCATGGACCAGAGCACGCCAGGCACTCCTGTCTTCCACTGCCTCCCGCAGTTTGGTCAAACTCATGCTGGTAGCTTCGAGAACACTATCCAACCATCTCATCCTCTGTCGTCCCCTTCTCCTTGTGCCCTCCATCTTTCCCAGCATCAGTGTCTTCTCCAGGGAGTCTTCTCTTCTCATGAGGTGGCCAAAGTATTGGAGCCTCAGCTTCAGGATCTGTCCTTCCAGTGAGCACTCAGGGCTGATTTCCTTCAGAATGGATAGCTTTGATCTTCTTGCAGTCCATGGGACTCTCAAGACTCTCCTCCAGCACTAACAACAACAACAACAACAACAACAACAACAACAACAACATAGTGAGACCCGTGACAAATTTAACATTCAACATTGGCCAAGCAGACCAAACTGAGTACAGTACTTTAAATAAACAAGCCAGTGCCATGCTACTTATAGCTGATTAACCAGTTATCTGAGTTGTAACTAATGTTAAAGAGTTGGAAGAGAGGTGGTCTTGTTGATCCACTGCAAGTCATTCTGAGATCAACTGGGCAAACCCGTTTCCCTATCCCTGATTTAGAGCATAGAAGCAGAAAGGGAAAAGCAAAAATGCATTGAAAATTATTTTATTTATTTCCATTAATAACCCGACTTTCACCCTAGGAGCTGGGAATCTTAGCCACATCTGTTTATCCTTGCACAAGCCCTGTGAGGAAGACTTGGCTGAGAGATAGTGACTAGCCTCCAAGGTCACTCAGTAAGCTTTGTACCTGACAGAGGGATGCGGGTGGCGCTGTGGTCTAACCCACTGAGTCTCCTGAGCTTGCTGATCATAAGGTCAGAAGTTTGAATCCCCGTGACGGAGTGAGCTCCCATTGCTCTGTCCCAGCTCCTGCTAACCTAGCAGTTTGAAAGCATACCAGCGTGAGTAGATAAATAGGTACCACTGCTGCGGGAAGGTAAATGGCATTTCTATGTGCTCTGGCTTTCGTCATGGTGTCCTGTTGCTCCAGAAGCTGTTTAGTCATGCTGGCCAGATGACCTGGAAAGCTGTCTGAAGACAAACGCTGGCTCCCTTGGCCTGAAAGCAGGGATGAGCACCGCACCCCATAGTCAGATTCGACTGGACCTAACTGTCCAGGGGTCCTTTACCTTTTTACCCTTTTTGTGCTCACAAAGTAGTCAATGTGACACGTTTTATTAAACCACCTTATTGTATTTTATTTTTAAAGGGCATGTTTGGTTTTGAAATTCCTAGAGCTCACCTTCCAGTAGAGTTAATTCTATGCTTGCATACAGAACAAAGCATGGCTGACTGTGCTAGGAAGTTGGCAATCTCTTCAGTCTGAGACTCCTGGAAAGAAAAACAAACATTAGCATATCAAGGCGTCATTGCTGACAATAGTGCACATAGCATGGGTGACAGGACCTCATGGTGTTGCTGGAGAGCCCAATCCATCCTTTGATATCTCATTATTTCGATATTCAACGCTCGATGACTCGTATTTGAATGTGCAAACTCATTCTACCAAAAGGCACTGTAGTTTTGGGGGTGTGAGGTAATATGTGACTTCTGTGTTGGATCACACGTAGTTGCTGCCACTTAGCATTGAGTGATAGATTTGGGTGCGTGAATCAGCCTAGAGATTTCAGCCGTGATTGCAAGCAACACTGAGCCAAAGATCTTGGATGAACAAGCCCAGATGCATAAGGGATGCAACCCCTTTTGCAGACGCTTCATTCTTCCCTTTTTGGGAGAACCAGGATGAAGCCCGTAACCTTAGCTTCCCATTACATGAAAAGCCAGAAACTATGGTTCCTGTCTTCCAAAAAGCCAGGATACAAAGCCATATGGTTTAGAGGCTGCTTAATGTCCTGGCTTGGTTGGAAGACATTGACCATACTTTCCAGTCGAGTGCAGCTTTCTCCCAACTGAAGTGTAGAGTGTTTGAGAACTGGGACATTTGCAGGAAAACCAAAATGCTTGTTTACAAAGCTATTGTTCTACCAACCTTACTCTATGCTTGTGAAACATGGACCACTTATAAACGCCAACTCCTCAAAAGAGTCCATCAACTGTGTCTCTGAAAAATTGTACATATCACTTGGGAAGACAGGCGAACTAATGCCAGTGTATAGGAAGAAGCAAAGATCACCAGTGTCAAAGCAATGATTCTTCAACATCAACTTCGTTGGACTGGTCACGTTGTTTGGATGCCTGATTATTGTCTTCCAAAGCAACTACTCTATTCCAAACTTAAGCACGGAAAGTGTAATGCTGGTGGACAACAAAAGAGGTTTAAATATGCTCTCAAGGCAAATCTTTAAAAATGTAGTATAAACACCAGCAACTGGGAATCACTGGCCTGTGAGTGCTCCAGTTGGAGAATAGCCGCTATAATAGGTGTCATGGACTTTGAAGAAGCACAAACTCAGGACAAAAGGGAGAAATGAGCTAAAAGAAAGGGATGCTTGGCAAACCCTCCCATGATCAACTCCTGCCCAGAAACCTATGTCCCCACTGTGGAAGGATGTGCGGATCCAGAATTGGCCTCCACAGTCATTTACGGACTCACTGTTAAGACCATATTCATGTAAGACAATCTTATTTGGCTATGAGTGATCTCTGAAGAAGACTTCTCAATCTGCATGTAATGAGAAGCTATGGGCTGAATCCTGGCTTGTTCAGCTGCTCAGACAAATCGAGAAGCAAAGTGGCTACAATGGAGCCCCAGCAAGGATTTTTGGCTGACCACTGTATGCAAATGTGTTTCTGTTTCACCTCCTACTTTTGCAGTGAAAAAGTTTTATATGGTTTTATATTTGAGATCTCAACCACATATTGTAATGGTATTGTACTAAGTCCCTTGTAGGACTTGCTGATGCACCAACAGACAAATGCTAGGAGATTCATCTTGAGAGAAGTGAGAGGTCATTCTGTTTCAGGCTATTTTTTCTTCACACCTGCTTTTAAGTCTTTGTTGTAATGCATTTGGAAGGCTTGATTATACGGTATGATGGCCACATGTCAGTTTCATGCATTTCAAATGGTTGCTATATGTGCATTTTAATAGTTATTATGGAGGTGATGTGTCGGCAGGTTTTGCACCTGCTATTCTGGGAAGATCCTATTCTGCAGAAGGCTACCGTGTGCTAGTTCTGAAAATAGCTCTGAGAAGCTTTGAGAAATAAGTGAATGAATGAATGAAGAATCTCAGGTGCATGAAAAGAAAGCTGAGAAGCAGCCCAGTGGATTTCTATTGCCAGTGAGTTCTATAGGTAGACCCAGCTGTGGAAAAGGCTCTTCACCCACACTTTACATACACCCTGATGGTAAATATGGCATTTCATGCTAAAGGATAATTAATCCAAATATGATTTTGAGCTTGAGCTTAGTGAAGGCTAGCAAGGAATCAAACCACCATTTTTGTTGGTTGTTATAAATACAGGATATTCCTTCCTTCCTTCCTTCCTTCCTTCCTTCCTTCCTTCCTTCCTTCCTTCCTTCCTTATATAAAAGCATTTATAAACTGCACAATCTGTAAGTGGTGCACAACATAAAAAGACAATATCATCATGTCGAATGTTGCTGACCTGTAGAAAAGGCTCTATGAATGGAAAGCAGAGATGTTGTAGGTGCCCTTGTTATCCATGAAATCTTTCACTAAAAATAAATGGAAAAAATGAAAACACAATATAAAGGCGGTAAAGTATAGGCACATATAAAAATTGGTTAAAACAGGAATTAGGGGGATTCAATTACATAAAGCGGGGACTGGAGAAGACATGGGCCAGGGATATGTCTTTACACGATGTCTGAAGCAATTGATGGTTGCAGCTTCGCAAAGGGGGAGGGAAGGGCATTCCATAGTAAACGGCCAAGAGACCATTGTTGGCCTTTGACATTGCGTAGGGTGTGGTGCTACAAGTAGAATTTCCCCAGCTGACTTCCATGAACCCTGCCTCCTTCAGTTTTAAGTGGTACAGCCCAATCATAGATTTCCAACAAGAACGGGGAACCTCAGACCCAGAGCCTAAATGTGACCCTCCAGGTTCCTGCAACTGGCCCTCAGAAGTCTTCCACAGGCCACACACCCTTCCATCACACCCCTCAAATGGCCATGCTTTGCACCCTCCTGGACTGTTTTTGTTCTGCTGGAACATGTCCTTGGACCCAGATGAACTGGAAAGTGTGGCATATATTTTGTATACCAATCATGTTTCTTGCTGACGTAGATGGGGGATAGAGAGGGATGGACAAGTGTGTGGAAACTAGATTACCGTACAAAAGTAACATTCACCTTAGTGGCTGTGCCTACTTTGACTGCCACTGGCATGTGGTCCTGGAAACCTACCCAGGAATGTGGCCCCCGGGATGAAAAAGGTTCCTTGTCCCTGAATTACAACCTCCATGAGAATTTGGCTGCTGTCACAGGAGAGAGTTGTAACATTTAATGTCACCTCAGAGGCTGCATCCCAAGAAATCCAGCTTACTTGAAGGTGAGGTGTTAGCCCCGTCCAGCCTCCTCGGGAGGTAAGTCGCCTTTGGGAAGCTGCTAAACCGGCAGGTGAGGCACAATGTAATTTTCAAAGAGAAACCTGTAGTACAAGAGATGATGATTCTTGCCTGGAGACCTTTATGCGCATCGTCAGCACTCTATAAGAAACTCAGCTGACATATATAGGACTTAACGACAAAGCTAAAGGAGCTCTCGTGTAACCTCTTCAAAGTGTGCCACCAACAAATGCAGCTACTCATGTAAACAAAACACACATTTACACATACAGTCATACCACGGGTTACAGATGCTTCAGGTTGCACATTTTCGGGTTGCGCACCACACTGAACCCGGAAGTACCGGAACTGGTTACTTCCAGGTTTCGGTGCTTGCGCATGCGCAGAAGCTCTAAATCGCGGTTTGTGCATGCGCAGAAGCACCGAATCGCGACCTGTGCATGTGCAGATGCGGCGCTGCAGGTTGCGAATACTGCAGGTTGTGAACATGCCTCCCGCACGGATCACGTTCGCAACCTGAGCATCCACTGTATTGTGTAAAACTTCACTAAGATGGGTAATTAAATTAAGTTGGGCAGAAGTGTTCAATACTGATGCACATGGTTTCTGATTTTATTGGAGTGTATACACAATGGGAAAGGAAGGCATCTATAAAACATAAAGCAGACTTTTATTTTATTTTTCCCTAGTTGGTTATCTTAGTAATAGCATCGCTTTATATTTCAGGTTATAAATAGGCACAAATTACACCCTGTTTCTCTCAGCAGAGGGAAGATCCAGCTTTCTTTTGCAAGGAGATCACTGGAGGCAAAGGTCACAACCCGCACATGGCTTCCCCTCAAGCACCCTGGGAACTGTACTTTAAGGGTTCTGGGAATTGTAGTTCTGTGAGGGTGTAAACTACAGTTTCCTCCCAACAATGTTTACAGAGCCCAAACACAAATCTCTACCTCTTCTTCTGCTTCCCACTCAAAAATGGTGGCCTGCCGGGTCTTTCATTTCCTTTTGCAGGTAGCCATAGAGTGCATAGCTGAGGGGCGGAGAGGAGGTTTGCGCCCTTCAGAAGACTTAAGGGAGGTCCAGCCAGAAATCTCCCTGACTAAAGATTTCCTGGCAGCTTTGCTACCAACCATTCAAGGGGTCTCCAATTGTAGTTCTGATGCCATCCACCCATCCTCTCCTGTCCAAATTACTCTAACAGTGGAGGTAGAATATACGGTAGCTATCGTGGCAAGTAGCCATTTATGGCCTTGTCGTCCATTAATTTGCCTCTAAAGTCACTCACTAAAGTAAGATAACTCCAGTGCTCATGAGGATGAAGCACCTTTTCAAGTGACAAAAATAAAATAAAATAGTTCTAATGAAGCAGAAGTGTTTTTAAAACGAGCCTAAATTCACATCAGTAAAGAATCTCCAAGTGGTCCATTGTTTATTCTTGGTAATCAGAAGATAATAACAATATATTTCCTCTAAACTTCTTGGGTTATTTAATTTGATCCATTCATTTGATTTTTAATCCTATCCTAGAGACTCAGGGTAATCTCTAATCGGTACACTTTAGTTGTTTGCTTGGGCTACAAACAAACTAAATCAAATATTTCCTCTGGGTGAAGGTAAATTCATTCAAGGCTTCAAGAGAAATTTTATATTATGGAGGTTTGTGGAAAAATAATTTTCCCTCAGGAATTTCTCATCAAGGAAAAAAAAAAAGATCCCCCAGAATCCCCATTGAACTTTCCCAGCATTCTCTTTGTCAATAGATGCAAAAAACGATGAGTAATGAAAATCTCCCTTTGAAATGCTCCTGTCAGACAAGATCTGGCATTTTCAAGAGTTGTTGAAAAGGAAGAAAGGGCTCCGTTTTTGCATGAGGTTGATGCTTCGTGTCACTCCTCAACATTTGATGCTGCGGGTTGTTGTTTTTTAAACTATGATTCTGCCTTGAGGCCAGGCAACATTCAATTGTGCAAAAATGTATTAGGAGGCAAGCTACCTTTGTGCATAGATCATTAATGCATTAACTGTGTTGTTGTTGTGTCTGATGCTTATCTCTTTGAGCACTGCAGCTGAAAAACAATTAACAACTGAAAGAAAAGCATTAATAGCGATGACGGACAGTGGAAAAATGACTTATGGAAATTTGATTCTTATCACTGATAGATGTTCCACTCCTTCCTGGGCATTTGATTTAGTAAAAGTTTCATCTGGATGTAGCTTTCGTGTGGTTTTTTTGGGGGGGTAGGTTGTCTCACCAAGAAACAAGTTCAGTGAGGTGCTATAAACACTGTGAGCCACTGTTTCCCAGGGAGCTGACCTACTAAGAATATTCAGGAAACCTGTATGCATTGAGTGGTTTTCCTGCAGTGCCACATGCCTAACTCAAGGTGCGAGACAGATGAGAGTAAATTCTGAATGTGTAGGTAAAGTGCACTCAAGGTGCTGACATACAGAACACTATGCTATAGATGTCTATAGATCTGGTGCATTTTGCATGCAAGGTAAAGGTAAAGGGACTCCTGATCGTTAGGTCCAGTTGTTACCGACTCTGGGGTTGCGGTGCTCATCTTGCTTTACTGGCCAAGGGAGCCGGCGGACAGCTTCTGGGTCATGTGGCCAGCATGGCTAAGCTGCTTCTAGCGAACGAGAGCAGCGCACAGAAACGCCATTTTCCTTCCTGCCAGAGTGGTACCTATTTATCTACTTGCACTTTGATGTGCTTTCGAACTGCTAGGTTGGCAGGAGCAGGGACCAAGCAACGGGAGCTCACCCTGTCGTGGGGATTTGAACCGCCGACCTTCTGATCGGCAAGTCCTAGGCTCTGTGGTTTAACCCACAGCGCCACCCGCATCCCATGCAAACATTAAAGCAATATGATAATTCTAACCAGGTTTGGATACACACGAAAGCATTTGTACCAACCAGCACATCCTCAGACTTCAAGCCATGACTTATTCTGTGCAAAATTGCTTTTCTCCTCCCGTTACAGAATAAGGATGTGGAATATGTGAATTCTGAATATGGGAAGAATGCCGTGAGACTGCTGTACATTAGACGAGAGGGCACGACTCACTGCATCAAAGAACTGGAAGTCTCTGTGCATATAAGGCTGAACACCGTCAATGAATTCTTGAATTCTGACAACAGTCAAGTGATCCCCACAGACACCATAAAGAATACAATCCAAGCTTTGGCCAAATGCCGAGGGGTATGTTTTGCAAAGCACTCTTGCAACCGTTTTTTATTTAATCTTTGTGTAGCTAGATATTGTCTTAATGAATTGCATTTTTATGAATTGCATTCCTATTGCAAAATCAGTCCTCGGGCAAAAATAATAATGAAAGTCCGTGACAATTCAAAGAGCAAGGAACAGAGAGAGAGAGAGATTTGGCCACAGATGGATCGTATCATGTGATACAACCCATCTGTGGCCAAATCTCTTTCTCTTTCCTTTCCTTTTTGGTATTATAACTCTTACAGAGAGCTAGGAGTGTCAGCCAGCAACGACTGGCAGATTTATCCGGATGCATAGGTAAATGTAGACACCTTTCCAAAGGAAAAGAACCAGAAAATTCTTAAGAAAAGCTTTCTCCAAAGAGGAAACACAAGATTGCTAGTTTTATTGTGGTAAGTGTGCAGTCTTACAAGCCTTTCAGTCAATGAAGCTTGGCACAGCTATTACTCATGTACAGCAGGGATAGCGAAGCTGTGGTCCTCCAGATTTGTTGGCTCCAAATCCCATCAGCCCCAGCCAGCATGGTCCATGGTCAGGGATGATGGGAACTGTAGTCCAGCAGATTCCACTAAGCTTCCACTGAGTGGAAGCATCTTGCACAAGCCAGAAGAGATCTATTTCACAGAATCATAGACTTACAGAATTGTAGAGATGGAAGGGAACATGAAGGTCATCAGTGCAGGAATCTTCTGCCGAATGTCATGAGCTAACCCAGGGATTTGTTTTGTCTTTAATTTTTGCTAGCAGTTGGAAGAATCACAGGTCTCCTTATTCCAGAGTATTACGGGCAATTGGCTCAATAAAGACATTTATTTTATAAACTATACATTTCATAATGCCTGCTCGACTGCTTCACCCATTTAATCAAGAGGTTTGCAATGACATGAACGTATTGCAAAAAATAAAATAAAATACAGTGTTGTGTCTCAATATTTATCTAAGGGCAGAAACTGATGGTGTCTGATGACCCTGTTTGTCTTACTAGATCAGAACAATAGAGGAGTTTGGCCTTGACATCTGTGAACACTTCCTTACATCGTTTTGCCACGTGATATACTGCAATGCCTTCATCCAAGAAGTACCATGGCAACGCCTAGAAAAGGTATACTGAGCTTATACACCCCACCCACCTGACTAGGTTGCTCCCTGCACACAGGTGGAAACAAGTGAAAAGTGGGGTTGTCAGAAGGAGGGAGGGAGGAGGGACCAAATGTGGGCGGGGTTCATAGGGCACTGAATCACCTTAACATTTATAAGACTTTGCCGCTGCCCCCCGAAACCAGCTCTGTTACTTCCCCAATTGTTTTAAAATCACCTACATTTATTTGCACATTTTCCATATTCTTCAATCTCTAGGATGGTGTCCCCCATGTCCATGCTTTTCTCTATAGCTCAGAAGGGGTTCGGTTTTGTGAAGTGGAACGGACTCTGGAAGGTAAGAAACAAAATTTCATTCTTTTGACAGAAATCCTCAGAAACGTAACACCTTTTATTATTCTCTGTTGGAGAGAAGTAGGAGCAGTCAAGGCCATTGAAGTGTTTGTGGGTGTTAGAAAGAGAGGTGGGATTTCTCGTGTTTCTGTTTACCCTGCCCGGGAAGGCAAGAGAAATACGGTATTCATACTGAGTCCCCACTCGATTGCCCTGTTAAAAAGTGCTTTTTAATTTATCCGCATATATCAATTTTCTCATTTTAAATTATTTCATTGTAAAAAGAACTGACTTTTTCTCTCTTCCATTCTCTCTCTCTCTCTCTCTCTCTCTCTCTTGCAGGTAGTCCGATTGTTTTTTCTGGCATTAAGGATCTGAAGCTTATGAAAACAACCCAGTCTGGATTTCAAGGCTTCTTCAAGGATAAATACACCACACTTCCAGAAAGAAGAGATCGAGTGCTGTCAATAGAAACACTCATCAAGTGGTGTTATGGAGAAGGCGCAGACTGTCTTGACTACGACTGCATATGGTACTGTAAAAAACAAAACAAACCAACCCCATTTTTGTCTAACGACGCATGTCCACAGTAGAAGAGATGGCTGATATTGAGTATGATTACAGCCCTGTGATGGATGAAAAAAAGGAAATATTTCGATGAGAAATATCCGAATTGGGGAAGGGCGTGTGCATTGTCAATTTACAGTGGAAACAAGCTCCTGTTTCCTCACAGTGAGAAGTGAAGTTACAGGGAACCAGGTAGGGGGCCTTATCAGTAGTGATGCCCTCCCACCAGATGTGAAGGAGATAACCTTTATAAGAAGTTTAGGGAAGTTTTTAATGTTCAAAGTTTTATTATGTTTCTGTATATGCTGGAAGCCGCCTACAGTCACTGGGGAAGCGCAGCCAGATGGATGGGGTATTATTATTATTTATTGGGGGGGGGGATATTTATTTTGCTTCTGTCTCACTCTTAATCCACTGATCCAAGGAATTGATCAGATGCACCCATGTGTCTCTTTAGCAGTGTCGCAGCATCACACAGTTCCAGACCATTCTCTGGGTACCACCTGTGCCAGGCTTAATGCGACCACATGGCAAGCCCTTCATTCCTAGACACACACCCCACATTGGAACTCTCTCTCTCTCTCTCTCTCTCTCTCTCTCTCTCTCTCTCTCTCTCCTTTTCCTGACTGCACTGTTAAAATTCATGACCTGACCCCTAACAAGGGACAGAGCTAAGCAAGCTGAACACAGGACGTTAGTCTTGCAAGTTCACACATGAGCTGAATTATGGAGAGAGTACAGATTTGATTCTAATGGCTACACGTTGCTTTGAAGGAGAACTGCCCACGAGTGTGCCCTCGATGCCTTTGCCGGCCCGCCTGAAACAGGCCACTACTCGCCATCTTACCAGAAGACGGTCAACTGCATCCAGACCTACATCTTGGATAGACTCCCCCAGGTCAGTCTTGTCGTCGTAGCTCTTTGTCCTCATGACATGCGATATGCTTCAAATAACCGTAGTCTTACAAAACCGAGGTTTACATCAAAAGCACAAATCCAATCCATTTCGGACGCCCGTGACTCACACTTGAGGGGCAATGTACGGATCATTGTGTAAGCTTAGATTTTGCTTTCTTTCGGGCTATTGTAAATAGAAGGTGGGTAGATAAAGAAATTAAAAGCATAGGAATCTGCCTTACACCAAGCCAGTATTGTCTACAAGGACTGGCAGGGTGGCTGTCTAGATTTCAGACAGCGTTCTCTCCTGGCTTTACCTGCAGTTGCTAAGGATGGAATCTGGAAATTCTGGCTTCAGGGAGATGTGTTTTCTAGCCCTGCTACTTCAGATCCGGTATGACTGGAGATGCCCTGGATGTAAACTCGTGTGTGTGTGTGTGTGTGTGTGTGTGCGCGCGCGTGTGTGTGTCTGTTCTATATGGAATGCACAGGGCTTTCTACCACTCAGCAATAACCCCTCTCCATATTCCCGCTGTTAGGGAATGACGAAACAAATGTATGGTTCTCCGTGTGAAAACAGTACCTTTTTTTGGTACTTGTAAACCCAACACGTGATGTGACATGACCATGCAGTGCCTTGCTCTGCTCTTGTAGCCAAGGGCCATGATGCATAGTAAAGCTAAAAGGTAAAGGACCCCGGGCAGTTAAGTCCAGTCACAGGCGACTATGGGGTTGCGGCACTCATCTCGCTTTCAGGCCGAGAGAGCCGGCGTTTGTCCACAGACAGCTTTCTGGGTCATGTGGCCAGCATGACTAAACCACTTCTGGTGCAATGGAACACCGTGATGGAAACCAGAGCGCACAGAAATGCCGTTTACCTTCCCGCCACAGCGGTACCTATTTATCTACTTGCACTGGCGTGCTTTCAAACTGCTAGGTTGGTAGGAGCTGGGACAGAGCAATGGGAGCTCATCCTGTCACGGGGATTCGAACTGCCGAACTTCTGATCGGCAAGTCAAAGAGGCTCAGTGGTTTAGACCACAGTGCCACCCGTGTCCCATGCAGATGCATAGTTTAGACAGGGAGACGTCGCTGTTATGCATTGTTTACAACACTATGAATGCCTGTGGCCCACAACCTCAATTCAAATCCCTTTTGTGTAATCAATCTGTTCAGATTTCCGGCACAGCCAAGAACAGGGGAAGGAGACTTGAGTGAATGCAGTTGTAGTGCACAGGGTCATCCTGTGGTCTAATATGCGTATGTTTTTATGCTTTCAGATTGAGGAAGTGGAAGTGATCATGTCCAACATCCACTATTCTGTGGCGGATCTAGAAAAATTGGGACTGTGCAATGACAAGGAGGTGAGGAAATGTGTTTTTCTTCTTTTCAGGATAAATTGCTGTGGAGCTGTATGGGAGTGAGGTGGGGCAAGGAAGGGTAATTTAACAGAGTCTTCGAGCATATCCGCCCTGGAGATTGAAGCCATTTACAAAGACATCCCCTCTCCACAAAGAGAGGAAAGGCTGGGCTTAGGGATCTCCAACGGAGGATTCTTAGAAACTTAGGAAGCTGCCTTATAAGAAGTCAGATCATTGGTCCAACGAGCTCAGTATTGTCCTCAGTGATTGGCAGCTGCTCTCCTGGGTTTTCAGAAGGGGAACATTCCCCATCCCACCTGGAGATGCTGAGAATTGAACCTGGGACCCTCTGTACATAAGGCAGATGCTCTACCCCTGAGCTATGGCATGATAGCTGTGACTTACTGGGAGAGGAAGGGGCAAGGTGGTGTACAAATGTACCTCCAGCAGTGGTCCCGCTTGTGTTTGCACCACACCAAGCTCCCCACCCCCACCCCCTCTTCCTCCTAGTCAGCAAAAGCAACACCAGTAGCTGGTCAGGTGAGCGCCTCCACCTGTCAGGCTTGAGGAATTCTCTCCCTCCCTTGAAAACTTCAAGGAGCAGGGAGGAAACATGAAAGGTTTTGGTTATGCTTTTATTTAGTCCTCGTGGTGAGAGACAAAGAATCCAGACATCCCTCAAGGATGGAGTTGCTCACTCTGGGCTCCTCCCCTCTCCTGGCAACAACATCCGACTCTACGGTGGTCCCCCGTGAACAAATGCCTCTGCGTCCCTGCGTTGAGAGCCAGTGTGGTGTAGTGGTTAAGAGCGGTAGATTCGTAATCTGGGGAACCGGGTTCGCGTCTCCGCTCCTCCACATGCAGCTGCTGGGTGACCTTGGGCTAGTCACACTTCTCTGAAGTCTCTCAGCTTCACTCACCTCACAGAGTGTTTGTTGTGGGGGAGGAAGGGAAAGGAGATTGTTAGCTGCTTTGAGACTCCTTCGGGTAGTGATAAAGCAGGATATCAAATCCAAACTCTTCTTCTTCTTCTTCTTCCCATTGCTCTTGCACTCTTAACGAATGTCGAATTTTAGGGGTGGTGGTGGTTCATCGATGCTGTCCAGAGATGTTTCAGCTGGCTGCTCTGCCTCCCCTCGTTCCTCTTCAAACACCTCATAACTCATCTGTTTGCCTGTCTCTGATCTGCTATCTCCTTCCAAGTTCGGCTGTAATTCAATACTGTATCCCCCTTCTCTGGAAGCTACAGGAGAAGGGGAGGTGATCTTCACCACTCCTGCTCCTCTTCAGTCCAGTCCCTGACACCACCCCACCAACCACTAATGGTTGTTATTAGTAGAAGCAATTTCTTTGCTGAAAACTCCTATGAACATGTGGTGTATAGACTCTCAAGCGAGTAGTAGGTACCCCTGCTGGAGGCAAACCCATTAACACAAGTGTCTTCCATGTACAGATCTTGACACCTCAGGATACACCCTTTGGGGCTTGTGCATCTACGCTGCGCAGGAAGAAGGACTGCCCAGGGACATACCAGCAACGCCCCGTCGCATGTAAACCTCGTTACTCCGTTGGATTTAAGTCCTGCATTGGGATGAACTAAGCAGCCGGCGGCTTCCTAGATCATCACATCCGCCAAAATTGATCTCCTATCAGCTTGCTTAATTTACTCCACACTTTCCATAGCTTTGTGTGTGTACACGCAATCAACATTTTCAAGGTGGCCTAAAGGAAATTGAATGCTGACACCACCATGATTTTCTTTTTTGCTTCTTTTGAAAATCAAATCAAAACAAAACAAAAAATTTCAAAGCAGCCCCCTAGAGTTCAAGGAATTTTCAGGCCTCCCATATGAATTAGACAATCTGGGCTTATTTCACAGGTGGGAAGCCTGCCGGTAGATACTTCAAAGCAGTAACTATTAAGATATTCTTTCTTTTCTTTATATTAACAAGACAAGTGCAAGCTTACATACCAGACCCCTTGACTTCCAATGGTGCCACATGACACTAAGTGGCACTAACAGAAGATTTGGACCTCTTTTCCCCAACTTAGCAAAGTTTGCATTCGCCATATAAATTTAGCCCATAAACGCGGCAAATAAAGCAAGAACACTGCATCCGACATATATCGCTTAGTTTGGCCACAGAAGTATCAATGTCAGCGTTGACTAATTGATGCAGTCATGTAACATGTTGTGTCCCCAACTGCTGTATTTTGCTCATCTGATACACAAAGCCTGGGACATGTGTGAGTAGGAAAATAACTATGTCTATTTATATAATCCTAAGACATGCTTGAGCTACCTTTATAGAGTTATGTAGATCTTTAATAATCCTCAGTCTTCGGGTTTCTTCTCCTAATAGTGCTTTGATTTCTGAGCAAGCAGATTGCACGCATGGGGAAAGGAGTGGTCAAAGAACGCTTACCCTGATCAGCGGCAGACTTTGGCAATGTGGTACCCAAAGAGAGGACCAAATTTGCTCCCCCCCCCCCCATATTTATTATTTCACAATAATTCCTTCTGGTTCAGTTTACCCATGTATTTGCCCTTATAAAAATTGGTTTTAAAACATTATTATTATTATTATTATTATTATTATTATTATTATTATTATTATTATTTTGTGCCCTCTTGGCTTGGCACCCTGTGGGGGGACGGGACCGGATGCACCAGCCTAAATCTAGCGCTGCCCTGATGTTACTACCTCAGCAGCCATTGTTGTGGTCCTTCAAGGAGGCAAGTTTCTCCTGATTTTGCTACGAGTCAAGCTTTATGAAAAACTTGATGGTTGCTTTGCAGCCTTGGACATTTCCGATGTGCGGGGAAATTTGACATACTGGTGGAAAAAGTTTGAAAACAGCCTTGGCTCCCACCCGCAAAAAAGTATAGTGGGACTCTACGCTTGTCCTGCCTTGGGAATACTATACCTAGAGATGGATTTCTTCACATCACCTGGTGTTACTTACCTTTATGTTAGCCAAAAGTTGACTAAGTAATTTGGACTTCAGCATTTTTTTATTCTTTGTCCCATCCTGTCTTCCATGCAGAAAGCTGCTTGCTAACACTTGAGGGAGTTGTAGATTTCCTGTTTCTTTAAGTATTATGCCTTCATGGGTTGTAAGGTTTCGATATGTATCTCTATTATGGGTGAATAAAGAGCAACAACAAAACAGTTTGAATCTGTTTATTGAACAAAACATGAAACCTTGTTGGTGTCAAAATATAAAAACTTATATTATTATACCTTACTTTGGACCTGTGTATTTCATTACGTGTGTTGTAAAGGTGAAAACAACAACCAATGGAGGTTGAGCTGATGCACTCAATTGGTTCTAAAAACGCAAAAGATACCACAGGGTAGTGCCCAATTGATCTGAGCTGCAAGCATTTAAGGTCAGCTCAAAGGTTTGAGGGATCCTCAGTCAAAAAGTAGTAAAAGTAAAGGGACCCCTGACCATTAGGTCCAGCCGTGACCGACTCTGGGGTTGCGGCGCTCATCTCGCTTTATTGGCCGAGGGAGCCAGCATACAGCTTCCGGGTCATGTGGCCAGCATGACTAAGCCGCTTCTGGCGAACCAGAACAGCGCACGGAAACGCCGTTTACCTTCCCGCCGGAGCGGTACCTATTTAGCTACTTGCACTTTGACGTGTTTTCGAACTGCTGGGTTGGCAGGAGCAGGGACTGAGCAACGGGAGCTCACCCTGTCACGGGGATTCAAACCGCCGACCTTCTGATCGGCAAGCCCTAGACTCTGTGGTTTAACCCACAGTGCCACCCATGTCCCAAAAAGTAGGGAGGGACAAATGAGAGGAGACATGGAGTACCCAGGGAAAGCTGCCATGCTGGGACACTTCTAGATGTTGTGGACTGCAACTCCCTTCAGCCACAGCCAGCATGGTCAATTGTTAGGGATTATGGGAGTTGTAGTGAGCATTTAGAGGGATGCAGTGGGACATCTGGGCCTGTACTGAAGTTCCAGCCATGGTCTAGAGAGATAAAAGGTAAAGGTCATCTGGACAGTTAAGTCCAGTGAAAGGCTGAGGGAGCCGGCATTTGTCCACAGCCAGCTTTCTGGGTCACGTGGCCAGCAGGACTAAATCGCTTCTAGCACAACAGAACACCATGATGGAAACCAGAGCGCGCAGAAATGCCGTTTACTTTCCCGCCGCCGCAGTACCTATTTACTCATACTGGTGTGCTTTTGAACTGCTAGGTTGGCAGGAGCAGGGACTGAGCAATGGGAGCTCACCCAGTCATGGGGATTCGAACTGCCGACCTTCTGATCAGCAAGCCCTGAGCTCTGTGGTTCAGCGCCACCCGCATCCCACTAACTCTGAAGGGCAAGACGGTGTTATTAGTACAAGTCACGACATCAATCCAATAATATGAGTTCAAGACCATTTACTTCAACGGAAGGAAGTGCACTTCATAGAATGCAGGGTGGCAGGCATTATATTTACCAGTGACAAAGTGAGGTGATGGGATTCAACTTAATACAAGTTAAGCTGGTGCCATTCATTCCTTTGAACTCTGCCCTTTTGAGAGGCACACACCCCAACTCCAGCCTCAAATGAAAGCCCTCTACGCACGTACTCTCTCACACAGATACTATTAATAATAACGAGGGCATTACTTAACCACTGTGTAGTGTTTTTAAATGATCAAAGAAGTTCACATGCCTTGTATTATTGTAATCCTTGCAACAACCCTGTAAGTCAGTATAATTATCCCCCATTTTACAGATTTCAGTGGGTGGGCAGGTGCTGAGGCTGATAGAAAGTAGCTTGCTTAAGGCCAGGGCTGAGGTGAGAATCAAGCCTGGGGCTCTCTGATCTTAGGCCCTGCGCTGCATCAGCTCCTGTCATCGTGTTGTGCATTTTACGAGTCATAATAGCATTCAGATTCCAAATTTGTCATCCGACTCTTCCATGACCAGCAAATGGAATCCAAGATAGGTGCAGGCTTGGTTCTCAGTGACACCCATTGAATTGTGTGGCCTTGAGTGAACTGAGCTGCAGTCTGGGTTACACGTCTCCGAGGGGCAAAAGCCTACAGCTTCTCACTTCAGTCTCCAGGGTTACCAAGAGCTTGAACCAGTCCAAGCCCCCCAACATCGTGTGCTGACCCAAGAACTGCACATGTGGTTTTCGAAGTCTGTGTGCACCTAAGAACACTTCCTGTTGAACTGAATCTGTGGCAGCCAAGACACAGCCCTGGTGCTCCTATCAACCTTACTCTGTATGCTAATAGCAAAGTCGTTATCCAAGCAAGGGTCCTTATGTACTCAAAGCAGTACTGTTGCAGGGCCAGGCTCAGGTGCGCTACCAATAAAGGAGACCAACACAGTGGAATGGGGTCAAATCAGGCCACAACTTTATTGGCTACAGATGAAGTGGTTTGGCGTAGGCATTGGGTAAGCATTTATATCCGGGCTGACCTGAGGGAAGCCTGATTGTTCCCTCAAGCCCAGCTCTCCGCGCCAGCCTGCCATTGGCCAATTCGGCAGGCTGACGCAGAGCAGGATTTCAAGCTGAAGCTCGCGCTCCAGCAAGGATCAGACCCTGACACCCAGCCCTGCATCGCCGGCAGGAGGAGAGGCGCTGGCCATCCCGCAAAGCTGCCGCGCCCCTAAAAGGGGCTAAGCGGACTTTGCACACAAGAGGAAGGCATCAGCAGGCTTAGGGAAACCCCAAGGTTTGCAGAACGACCCAAAATTAAGAGCCATAAAGGGAACTTCCTCCCCAAACATCCCAACGAAGACCAAATAGGCTCAGTGGGTACAAAACACTGCCTGATTTTTGCAGGTGGGGAGAAAAACAAGGTTAGGGTTACCAGAATCCTGGAACAAGGCCCGTGCTCCACGCTGCGGCATTTTGTTGCAGTCCCACTTATGTATCCTAACCCTTAGCTTATATACCGGTTAATCAAAAATAAATAAATCTCTAAGCGGTTTACACAAAATGGTAAATTCATTTTAAAAATAGCAATGAAAACCACCTTTAAAACAGTAAGCATATGGACGAAAATCAACAGGAAAAAACAGAAGAAGGTACATAATAAAATCACATGTCTAGGCAGGTTTGCCTGAAGTAGGCATCAAAAACTGTACAATGAAGGTATCTGTGGAATATATCAACACGAGTACCTGCTGCTATCTAAGGGGAAACGCCAGACACATGGTACTTTCTCTCTCTGTACTGGTGTTATGCAAACACAAATCTGTAATGGAGTAGGCTTGCCATATGTCCGGAAAATTTCAGACATGTATGGAAATCAGATGCCCAAAATGCTGTTGGAGTTGGGCAGTTGCCATCCAGATGTGCTTGGCAGCGATTGCCCTGCGGTGTCAGGGTCCTGCGACGGGAAAGCCAGTGGGTCTCCTCCACCAGGGGTGGTGGTTATTCATAAAACCCTCCGGCAGAAAAAAACTTCTGCATTTTCTGTCTTCCTCCTTGAAATCTACAGCCCCCTCCTGCAACGGAATGAGTGCAGCCGGAAGGGACACAGAGCTGGAGCTGAACATCAATAAAATTTAGGCTCTGTGCAGAGACTGGGTCCCTTTAAGAAATAACATGCCAAACCATTTGGTTGCCAAACATCCAGCTTTTCAGGAAGATGGTCTTGCAGCATTCCTCTGCAACATGGCTCCTCCACACAGACACCCTCAGCTTTGGTGGACAATCCTAGATTGACAGGGCCGGAAATGGATCTGCAGCCCATAAAGGCTGCTGCCTTCGGGTAACTACTGTGTTACTTCGAAGCCGGTTAATTGCCCATTTAAACATCACAACAAGCGTAGTTAAATCAGTATCTCTCTATTAAGGAAATTCAATCCCATTCTTGAAATGTGGTTTGCTCGTTCCAAAGGGAACCTTTTAAATTCTGGAAATGTGACGCAGTGCTGCTATGTAGCATGTGGCAACCGATTAATTTATAAAAGATGCAGCAACACCCTTAATCAATCAGCGAGGAACATGTCATATCTGAATTGCTCCATCTCAGCCAGGCACGTTTCTGCAATTCATCAAAGTACGGTAGACATCCAAATGTCAACCGCCCTCCTTCCTTTATGTTGTATGGACACTCCTGAAGAAACAGGAATAGATAAATTACTGATATGGTGCTGCAATTACAAATCTATTCACCTCCCTTGTGAGTGAACCTGAATACATTTCGGAATGATGCAATTTTGCTCAAAGTCTTAGGCTGAGTGGAATCTGATCTTCCAATCATTGCATCTGCGCATTTCAGCTTGCTAGATAGAATGGTACCCCTTTCCCCTACCCTACACACTGTTCTGGGAGTTTTCTCCCTGCCAATTTCCAGGGCGGGCATGGAAGGAGGGAGGAAGGCCCTGTTGGGCAAGGAGAAGTTCATCTATAGGGCTTCTGCTGGTGGGGCAGGCTGGATGAATCCCTTCAGTTACCTCAAGCAGCAGAGTTGTTTGAGAGCCATTGTCTCATAGGCAGAACCATAGACTAGAACCAATGGATAGATTCCGCCCCCCACTACACAAAAACAAAACCAGAAATCCATTGCCCTCCTCAGTTCATAAAAAAAGGTAAAGGGACCCCGACCATTAGGTCCAGTCGTGGCCGACTCTGGGGTTGTGGCGCTCATCTTGCTTTACTGGCTGAGAGAGCCGGCGTACAGCTTCCGGGTCATGTGGCCAGCATGACTAAGCCGCTTCTGGCAAACCAGAGCAGCACACGGAAGTGCCGTTTACCTTCCCGCCGGAGCGGTACCTATTTAGCTACTTGCACTTTGATGTGTTTTCGAACTGCTAGGTTGGCAGGAGCAGGGACCGAGCAACAGGAGCTCACCCCATCGCGGGGATTCGAACTGCCAACCTTCTGATCAGCAAGCCCTAGGCTCTGTGGTTTAACCCACAGTGCCACCCACAGTTCATAGCTCTGCGCAATTTGAATGCTGGCAACTGTAAGCAGTTGGGGCTTCAGGTAATACTCTGAAGGTCCTCAATGATTCATTGATCAAACTTTTTGGGAAATCTGCATGATGGATCAAGATGCAGCACTTTCACTTTTTTGTTGTTATCGGGAGTTCCTATGCTAAGTAGAAGAAATCCCAATATGGATTTCACAGAAGCGGAAGTTTCTCCCAGCATGGAAGAACAGCAGATAGAAAATCTTCATTTGCTGAAGTGAGGTTGGTTGCAGTTCTGAAAGTTGCAGTATTAAGGTTTCTTTCAATATGGAGCCAGGGATTGTGGTGGTTCACAATGAGAGATAAACACTTTGAAATAAAAGAAAGCTCAACACCAAACTGAATCAAAACACAAGCAACATCTTTGTTGACTTAACAAGTCTGCAGTTAAAATAAGGAACTGATCAAAACAGATTGAACTACAGTGTTGTCCTTCAACAGAAATTCACAATAATAAGACAGCATCCTTTTGCTTTTCGGAAATAGAGGTGTTCAGCTCATAAATCCAGTCATGTTGCCAAATTATTATTTTTTTACAGCACCATCAGAATACAATATTTAAAAATATGAAAGAGATGTCGCTTTTAACACTTTCCCAGCAGAACTGTTAATAAGTTATAAATTAGAACAAGAACGAAACAAAATATGTCTTACAGAGCAACACAAACTGTTGTTATTTCTTTTGAAAAAAAACAACCCTGCTTTTCACAAAACATCTTTTAAAATTCAAAGAACATTAGCACAAACGAGAAACAACAGAGGAAATTTTACAACCCAGTTTCACCTCTGTGCAGCTGCTTCTGCTCTCAAAAGGTGCTAGGCTACTGGTATGCACAGCGTTAAACATTACAATATGCTATGAACAAACCTTAATAAGGTCAAAAATAGGACCCCTCTGCAAAAAAAGGGTGATTTTGGCAAATTTGGAACCTCTTGCTAGTGTTACAAAGGAGCTGTGACTCTAAAAAGAAATGTCAACTTCCGCTGATCCACACCCTCCCGATCCACTTTCAAATCCGAGCACAATCCATTGTGAAATAATTTTGTGCAAGCACCACTCAAGCAAGAGGGAATTGTGCAACAGCACGACTGAGGTTCAGTGGCTATGTTTTGATGCCACAGCAAACTAGAGCTTAACAGGACCCCAAGCATCAAACTTTCTCCAACCCTCTCCTGTTCTGGTGCAGCCACAAGGCGTTGGAAAGCTTCTTCTTCCATTTTTTTCCACAGCAGCCTATTGCATACTCCTAACTGAGAAACTGTGGTTAATCTTAACTATGGTTGGATCAAGCTGGCACAAACCATAGTCAACATTAACCAAAGTTTGTCAGCTGGGAAAACAGAACAGGCTGTGGTTAAAGCAAAGGTAGAAGATTCCCAGCTTCTTCTTGTGGGTGCACTAGAGAAGAAGGAAGAGTAGAAGCTCGAGGTTCACCTAGGATTGCTCCATCCCTCTAAGCTATGCCCAATGAGTCACGTGCAAGAGATATTTATGGTGAATAGCATCCTTACCTTTCAAACAGTAATTCTAAGAATCAAGTGTTTTTTGTCTAGCTTTCACATTAACAAGTACCTTTCTGTTTTTACTTACCTTTTATCTCACTGAAGAAAAACTATTGAGCTGGTCGTATACTTGATGGAACAGTGAGAAACTCATCCCTCCCATCAGTTCAATAACCACCATACAGCATATTGCTAAAGCTATCCAATAGGATATATCTATAAATATATATTTATATATATTTATATCAGTGCCATTTTGGTTTAAACTCTTTATGTACACATACAGTCTTTTTTCTTTTCTTTTTTTACAAAGTTCCATCAACAAGAAACCAAAGTTGCTTATTTATTCTGAATACCAGAGACACAACATGGTCCCCATCTGACAGTCCACTATAGGGAAGTGTTCTTGAGATGCTGTGTCTGTAGAGGCTTTACGTGATATTCATAGATCTTCAGTGCAGGTCCCAGTTTTAATGAAAGTCCAGTTAGCACATCATTCCTCGTCATCAACAGTAAAGATTTCCCATCAATTTCCTAAGGGTGGAAATCAATAAATATGTCAGACAATTTATGAAAGCAAGAGGGTGTCAAAAACCTCAAGAAAGTAATGAACCCAGGAACTGGAACAGCTTGCAGAGTCATCACCAGGTGCCCAGGTCTGTACTGTGGCCAAAGGGGCCAGCATGGTCTTCAGATCCAGAAAATGCTACTTCCCTTTCCTCTGAACAGGCTAGGACAGGCTTCCTCAAACTCGGCCCTCTAGATGTTTTGAGACTACAATTCCCATCATCCCTGACCACTGGTCCTGCTAGCTAGGGATCATGGGAGTTGCAGGCCAAAAACACCTGGAGGGCCGAGTTTGAGGAAGCCTGGGCTAGGTCTAAACCAAGACTAAGGTTCCATGCCAGCCAGAGGAGTTATGTGAGAATGAGTGTGGTCCCTGAGAAACAGTTCCACTTCCTGTCCAAATACGTCCAGGTCATTCCTGGGCTTACGTCACACTGAGGAACCATCGTGGGTCTGGTGGTTCTCAGAGAGGACCAGAAAGTGTAAAGTAAGGGAGAAATCAAATAAAGGAAGAGCTTCCTGTGAGTGGGCAATTCATGTTTAACAGTAGCTTCTGGTCTTTCACCTGCCAGCTTCTTTCTTTTGGTATAGTCTGCCTTAGTGGATGGGAACTCCAAGAAAACACAAAACCTTCCACTGGTCTCCAACCACCATTCTCCCTCACATTCCACACAACTCCCCCAAAGTCCTCACCCCCCCCCCCCATTCTTATATGCCCATTTCCTGAAAGCTCCTTTCTGGTAGCTTTTTTAATAAAAAAAAAATCTTGTCTCTTGTGCACCTCCAGTTGGTGTAGAAGCAGCTCTAGTGAACCGGGAGCAGGTGATGCCACGTGCAGGAAACCTGGATTGACCCAAATTTACTCTTATGGTACAGCAGCTGTCAGAAAGCAGCCAAACACGTGACCGTTAAGAGCAGTTATTGGATCGGGTATAGTTTTCTTACCTGCCTCAAACCTCAAACTGCCACAGTGTCTTTACTTACAACACTTACCCCTGGTGAGCCTGTATAGTATATAAGTATAGGGGCAGTGTTATGAGCAAGAACCATATATAAGTGCTTTTTTAAAAAAAATGAGGTTGCAATACTCATATCTTGGTGAAAGTGTGGTCTCTGTGCAAGCACTGCCGTGGGCAGTCAAAAACCAGCAAGGGTACTGGATACCAGTGAGTACTGTCACACCAAAAGCTGTTGCACCAAAAAGCTGTGTGTATAGCTTGTTTGAGGAAGGCACACCACAGTATTCTGTGTGGAGTGGCAGTATACTGACTGGCCAATTTGTACCAATCTGAGATTCCTTAAACTTGTGATTTACATCTTATATTGGCCTGCTAATTAAAAGGCCGTGCTGTTATTTGTTCCCAATCCCCAACCCCTGCAACTGAAAGTGTGGCATCAGCTAATATTAAAATAAAACTTAATCTTGATAAGAGTTTAGCATTCAAAATGTAACTAATGACACATACCTGACTATATTTTCAATTAACTTTAATAGACTATGCTTTGCATAAATCACACATGGCAAAAATGATGTTGACAAGCTAAACTTGCATCTATGAATTCAGTATTTTATGAGTCTAACATGCCAATTAGGATCCCGCCCCTGCCTGTTCTGCTGCGGTCAGATTCTTGTGATTGAATAAAATTTATTGTTCAAGCTCTCAGGCCATTACAAACAAAATACATGAAGATGTAACAAGTATTAGTAAAGCCACAGGCATGTCCACATTTGTAATTACAATAACCCACAAAAATTCTATACGCAGAACCCTTTTCAATTATAAATATGTATGGCTTTTAGCTATAGAGGTCACAAACGCTGCCACTCAATGAGAATGAAAGATCTCTGGGTCCATTCAATCAATGCTTGTTGACTGGAGATGCAAAAACATTGTAGGAAGAATAAGGTAAAGGTAAAGGTACCCCTGCCTGTACGGGCCTGTCGTGTCCGACTCTAGGGTTGTGCGCCCATCTCACTTAAGAGGCCGGGGGCCAGCGCTGTCCGGAGACACTTCCGGGTCATGTGGTCAGCATGATGAAGCTGCTCTGGCGAGCCAGCACCAGCGCAGCACACGGAAACGCCGTTTACCTTCCCGCTATAAAGCGGTACCTATTTATCTACTTGCACTTAGGGGTGCTTTCGAACTGCTAGGTGGGCAGAAGAATAAAAGGTAAAGGTAAAGGTACCCCTGCCCGTACGGGCCAGTCTTGCCAGACTCTAGGGTTGTGCGCCCATCTCACTCTATAGGCCGGGGGCCAGCGCTGTCCGCAGACACTTCCGGGTCACGTGGCCAGCGTGACAAACTGCATCTGGCGAGCCAGCGCAGCACACGGAACGCCATTTACCTTCCCGCTAGTAAGCGGTCCCTATTTATCTACTTGCACCCGGAGGTGCTTTCGAACTGCTAGGTTGGCAGGCGCTGGGACCGAGCAACGGGAGCGCACCCCGCCGCAGGGATTCGAACCGCCGACCTTTCGATCGGCAAGTCCTAGGCGCTGAGGCTTTAACCCACAGCGCCACCCGCGTCCCTGGGCAGAAGAATAGGTATTCACAATTTGTTTCTGCGGAGAATGCAGGTTGAATAAGGTCCTTTAACAACTTACTGCCACAGAAGCTGCTGCCCAAATACTTATTCAGGGGAAAATGCTGACTGTACCAATAACATAATATGAGGTACCACTTTTGAGCTGGGAAGCAAGCACTTCATCTTCCCAGCACTTAGTGGACAGACACCTGCAACGTTTCTCTCCCTTCTGACCCTGCTGGCTAGTCCACAAGCAGCACACAGCTTTCAACTTTTAGCATAAGCTAATCCTCATACATACCCTTTTGGTTTGGGCAGAAGCGACACAACAGAGTGATGTGCCTCTTTATGATGCTGAGTCAACATCATATGCCTGATCTCGTGCAGGTGCCTGTGTTTGATCTCAGAAAAACAAAAGGATGCAGACTTAGGGAACCGAGTGGCGTATTCACCAGGAGACATCATTAATAATCCTTGGCGCTTTGTTGTTTTTCTCAGCCAGAGCGTGCCGGAGCGCAGTTCCAGCACCTCTCAGGTGGGCACCATTGCACTATATAGACACCTTCACTTCTCTACCTGGACACCTGAGCTTTCATTGGCTGAGATTCTCAGGCCTCAGATTGCATTCAGCAAAAAGGGGCTGTAGACATCCATTGTTGTGAGGCTGAGTGTCCAGACTGCATTTAAACACAGTGGTACCTCAGGTTACATATGCTTAGGTTACAGACTCTGCTAACCCAGAAATATTACCTTGGCTTAAGAACTTTGCTTCAGGATGAGAACAGAAATCGTGCAGCGGCGGCACAGCAGCAGCAGGAGGCCCCATTAGCTAAAGTGGTGCTTCAGGTTAAGAACAGTTTCAGGTTAAGAACAGACCTCCAGAACGAATTAAGTTCTTAACGCGAGGTACCACTGTATATACAAATGGGATCTACAACAAAATGTTGCAGCCCGGGTAGTACCGTTCAGGATTCCAGCCAACTCCATTCCACTTCCTCCTCCCTCCCCAGTTTTCAGTTCCCTGGCCAACAGTCAGTCAGCATTCTCTTGCCACTGAGAACGTTCAGTTCTCATTGCGTAGTAGGGATCCCCCAACCCTGAATTTTATTTTATTTTTGGTACTTCTGCAACCGTTGGGGTTCATATGATGTCATGAGCGGGGCCAATGTACATGGCTAGAGAAAAAGAGCTTTGCAGGCCAAGTGTGACTTGTGGGCTGAAGTCTCCTCACGCATGCTTAAATAAAGCTCATGATGAGACTGGAGGAAGTTTTTCTAATAAGCTATTGCCCGCCCAAAGGTTTGCCCGAACCGCCAAGCACCACAAAGCATTTCCACCAGCCCATTGCACAATGTGAAACACAGCACAAGTTCCTAATAGGCTCAGTACACAAGCGTAGCAGCCTCCCCTTACCAATTTACAGCCGGGAGCCCTTCAGTAACAGATGGGCTGCTCCTCAACTTCAACGCGTTCCTTGCCGTCCACCACAATTCTCTTGGTTACAACCTTTTTGCCGTCCACAACCTTGCTGGTGGTAATGATGGACTTGAACCTTCCTTTCCTGCCACTGTGGAGAGCAGTGCAGGAACAGCTGCCGGTGATCTCAGAGCCAAAGGAAGTGAAGCCGGTTCCTGCAATGGGGGACACCCCACTGATAGAGACGGAGAAGCTGCTGTCGCTTCTGGTTCTTCTTCTTCCGTGGTGGCCTCGCTGGTCGCCAGAAATGTCGTCAAGCAGGTCATCAAAGATATTCAGGGAAAAGGTGTCCACCCCCTTGCGCACATCCAGGGGGGTTCTGTGGAAACTCGGTTCGGTGTCGAGGTGCCCTTTGTCTCTCTCCTTGTCTCCAGACCCACCATGTCTGCATGTACCTCTGCCTCTTTCATGCCACCCTCTCTCACGTCCGTCTCCTTTGCGGGATCGGTCATAGGCATCCCTCTTTTTAGTATCAGACAAGACCTCGTACGCTTTAGAGAGCTCTATAAATTTCTTTTCTGCTGCTTCCCTGTTCCCTGGGTTTTTATCTGGGTGCACTTTTAAGGCCAACTGCCGGTAGGCTTTCTTAATGTTATCCGCAGACGCGGTTTTTTGCACTCCCAGAACCTCGTAATAATTCACCATCTTCTTCCAACAGTCTTAAGCATAAATATCTGCTTCCTCTGTTCCTGGCAAATATCCGAACAATATCCCGATTACGTCCTGGCACCTGGTCAGTCTCACAGTTGAAAGGTTATTAGTACATTTTCCAAAAGAAGGCAGGCCTGAAATAACGTGAGGCGCTACATGTCTTTGTGTGCACCACCGTTGCTTAGGGTTTTAACAGCGATATCTGGGGCACTGACAAACAGGTTGGGGGCAGGGGGAAAGCTGTTTCAACATCCAACGACTGATTTCAAAATGGTTCAAACAGTCCACTGTCGGGGAGAAATTGTGACATCGCTATGACATCAGCCAACTGCTAGGTTTCAGCCATTTTCATTTGCATACGGCAATTTCATTGGCTATGAGGGTGGGATGCTCGCCCTTCAGAATTCGATGACATCAGAGAATAAGAAGATAAGGATGAGCACAGATGTAAGGCACTTTGATTTTGGAAAGTTGCCAGGGGGATTATACTTTCTGCTAAAGTACAAGATATGAAAAGATCTGCATTTACTCATATACCCACGTAGCCAGCTGCATTGCCAAGATATATGTTTTTCATAGGCAGACATAATAGCAAAGCTGTAGACACAGCATGCTAGCAACTTGTTGGGATAATTTAAATGAAAGAACTATCTTCAGATAATGAAAATTAAAACTGTATAATTTCCTTTGAGGTTGTTGGGGTGTTTTTAGAAGCATGCAGAGCAGATGGTATCTGAAAGGATCGTTTCAAGTATGAATAGCTCCTGCATTTGTATCTGGCTGGCTTCTGCTCCTGATTAGTAAAGTTTTTGACATCTTCTGGTTTGCTGATTTTCACTTTGGTTATTAACAGGGAACTTTTCTTGCCTGCATATTCAGAATCCCAACAGCATCTTGAGATTAAGTGGACAGCTCAGGGTTAGAAGTGCTTACACTCATCCACAATAAACAAGCATCCTGAATTGCGTTCCTCTTTATTCTCCTCCCTACAGGACCTCCCTTTAGCAACATGGATTCCACTCCCACCGAATCTGTTCACCAACTACTAGTGGAAGGTGCAATCTTCCACCCACGGTTTTTCTACAGCTGTGGTGACTATACACTGCTTGCAAACCAGCCATATATAGGGAGAAGACTTCACACCCCACGAGCATTGTGGGAGAAGCCGATTTCTGTTTACTCCTTCAGACAGATGTTAAAAATCATTATTTATCACCAAGTGTTCCTTGATAGCCGGGCTCATTGCTTTTGCTCTTGGTGTTGCATATATCCCCTCTAGCCTTTAAAAAAAACAACCTTGTTGATATTTTGCCGTTTTGAAATTAATTCTCTATTAAACTGTGCTGTGTTGTTTCAGTTTTGTTTACTTATTAAGAATATTCTTGTACCGCTGTATCATAAAAATATCAGGGCGGTGGGATGAAGACAACTGAAAATGCAAGTAACCATTAAAGTGACTGGCTAATTGAACAGCTGCAAAGTTTTGTAGGACTAAGTTTTGTACGACTAAGAGTAGGGAGACTCAGGTTCAAACCCCTGGTTACGAGGTTTTCACCTCCATTTCATTTTCAGGAGTGAAGCAAGGCTAAGTTTGGCTAAAGCTAAGGATCATGGGAAATTGCTCTCCTGCCTCAACCTCATGTATAGTCTTGCAGCTGATTTCCCTATGTTTGACCTCCTTGCCAGCGAGGTCACGAGGATCCAGAAAGTTCATTGACTGACTCAGCAGGGTTGCTAGGTTGCAGTGATGGCAATAAGGCAAAGCGATTGGTAAACAAAAGGTCAGCAAATAAATGTAATAAAAGAACAGACCTTCCCATCTAATTAGTGCCCAGCCGGAAAGGGAGGGAAGCAACTGGGCGGAATGAGCCAACACCATCAACCCAGCCATGTTTGTGCCAGTCTTGTAAAGATATTACTGCAGCAAAGTAAGATGAAGCTGTAGAAAAGCAACTCTTACACTGTTGTGGTAATGAATGAAGGGCCCCTGAAGGAAAAGGCAGGAGTACAAGTATGCCCTGAGAGAGTCAGCAAAGGGTGTGTGGCTGGAATGGTGTGGGTTATGTTTTGTCTTTGTAAGGCTGCTGTTACAGGCTGGCAACCTCAACTGGGAGTTCTGGATTGCTAAAAGCTGCCTTCCTACCAGCAATTCCTGAAGATGCCATATTTTCCCCACCTCTGCACCAGAGGGAGGAATTTCTGGGCACCTTGCCAAAGCTCAAAATTCTGCTAGGGCCCTCCCGCCCCCAAGCCCCTCACCTCTTGGGCTCCTGCTCCTTCTGTGCTCCAATTGCCCGTTCCCCCTGTCCTCTTGGAACATGCAAGCAGCAAGGAGGCAAAGCACTGCCTTTCCCATTGCTTGCCCCCTCTCCCTCTAGGTAGCTGTGCACTTTTGGCGCAGAGGAAGTTAATGGGCTTCAGGGCAGAGGACATGGATCTAAACAGGGATGGGCCCCAACGCTCTCTCTGGCCTCATCACTGTGGCATCCTCAGGTCACCTGCATCATTGCTGCTGCCAAAACATCCTCCCTTGCCAAGGCAGTGCTCTCTCAAGGAACTGCACACACCACCAATCAAGCACTAGCTCCCTCCAGGGTCTCTGCGATTTCAAGGCTAGCAGTTGATGCCAGTCTAATTGCTGGTCCTGCTGTGCCTTCCCAGCCAAGCTTCCTTGGCAGAAGAACCTGGAAGATGCCTTACATAAGAGGTCCGGATGAGTAAATAAACCCTGCTGGGTAAGCAGGGTTTTCATCACCTGGCCATGGCAGCTAATCCATACACGGCAATTAACCAACTTACAACTGAAGTACTACGGTTACACAAAACCTATCAGCAGTGCCCGCCTCAAGTTATTACTTAATGTTAGCTGCATCACAGAGTCGGTCTGAAAGCAGGTCTGTGGATCGACCCCAGCCATCATGCTGGCAGCACGGTTTAGGTTGGCCCCAAACAATTTTTGGGTACCAGGACTTAAGCCCCAGGAGATTCCAAGTGCACTGCTGAGCGCGGGCAGAACACATTTCAGGTAACAACATCCTCATCCATCCAGCATCAGGGGTCGGAGGATGTGATTTCAAATCAACACCCCATCCCCTCTCTTTTTTTAGAAACTGAGGATAGGGGATAGAGCAGGGGTCTGCAACCCGCGGCTCCGGAGCCGCATGTGGCTCTTTTACACCTTTGCCGTGGCTCCGGGACGGATACTAGTGAGGGGAGGAGGCGCATTGTGCGCCCCGACACTCCCACTGTGGCGGTCGCTGTACTGGCTGTGATGTCGCATGGGGGCGGTGCGTGCGTTAGTCACGCACTGTCCCAACGTCACCTTCCCGCCCGCTGTCAGATCGGAGGGCAGCGTCGTGCATGCTTTAAATGTTGCAATGGTTTTGTGGCTCCCAGGTTTTTTTTTCTTCGGAAACGGGTCCAAGTGGCTCTTTTTGTCTTAAAGGTTGCAGACCCCTGGGATAGAGTTAGCCAGACTTTCTGATGTCCCCAGCTACAGCTTGAAGCAATCTCCTTTTGGGCCAGCGAACAGGAGGGAGGAGAGTGGTTGTCTTGACGCAGCTTCCCCTAACCAGGTATCCTCCACTTGTTTTCGAACAACCACAGTTCACATCAGCCCCGCCAGTTTGGCTTGGGGGTCAGTTTGGCTGGGAAAGGCTAGTCTCCTGCCTACGAGAAGATCTTCATTCCTTTCTAAATCTCCATTTCGGGTAAAAGGCTCAGCACTCTCACCTACCCACACCTGGGTGCTGGAGAAATCCAGCCACCCATCGTTTTCTTCCACACAGAAACAAACACATGCATAAATCCATACTACAACTGAGAGTGAAGACGAAAAGGATGTGCGGAGGTTGAACTGCTAACAGAGCGGCAGTGCAGCAAATGAAGCTTGCTGGGTTTCTTCCACAAACCAGAAGTCACACATGGGTTGGATTTGGCAAATGCAAGGACTGCACAAAATAAATAATAAAAAAAATAGTAATAATAATAATAATGTGATTCAGCTCACATTTAAAGGTAAGTCTACGTAATTTGTGCTTGCTTGACAAAACAGTACACGAACTGAAACACAGTCATCCTTGGGGAGGTACACCAGTGAAAGATTTGCTACCTGAGCCCTGAGCCCTGGCTAAGCCAGCACAGCTTCACCTCAGCCAGGATGAAGGACTTATGATAGCATATCCCTGGCTGAACCAGAAGGAGGGAACTAGACCAGCTCAGCTAGGACAGCTCACGACCCACTTATTACTAACTCGCTTAGTAATATCTGGGTGGATCTTGGGTTTGGATTATACTGTAAATGCATCCATTTCATTTTTGTTGGCATTCCGTTCCATCCCATTTGGTGTAATTTTTTCTTCTAAAAAAATAACGCCCAAAATATTTGCATTTATATTGTATGCATTTCCCTCAAAATATACATTTTCCCATGCTTTCCCATGCATTTTATGAGCATCCAGACGGTAAAACACATATTTTCCTGCACCCAATACTTTTGCGCACCTAAACTGCATTGCAAAATGAGTAATCAGATTGGGAGCTGTGTTTTGATCTGCCAGCAAGTTTGAGACTGTTAAATTGGGCGGAATTGCAGCCTTAAGCGTTATGCCCAAGTTCACAAATGTGGTAGAGCCAGGCAGTTTTGCCAATAAGCAATCCTAGACATGCCTGCTCAGAGGTTAAGTCCAGCTAAGTTTACTGGGCCTTACTCTTAGAAACAGTGTGCATAGCCTTGCAGGCGTAATCATACAAACACGCCCCTCCCCTCCAACTATGCCATGTTGGTCTTTTAGAACAGAAGCAAAGAATTCAACTATTTAATCCTTCTGTGACAACTGCCTACACTGCTTCTTAGGAGTGTCCCCAGGCGCATAGGCAAACAGTTACAAGGTGGATTGTCCAAACAGATTTACCTGCTCTTGAAAAGCATGAGCCTGTTCTTCAAAGCCCACTGTTCTGAAATAATTCACCACATCTGTAACCGCCCAGTCAGCAGGATCAGGTGGTCTTCCATTCTCTACCAAGCTATGAAATTTTAAAAAATGCAAGCAAATGTTAATATTTGTGCATCGCACGCATGTACCAGGTGCTGAGTAACTTATTGCTCCCTAAGAGAGAAGGGAAACTCACCATAAGGAAGGAAAGGCAAGCTCACCTGCGTTCTAACCCTCACAAATGCCTTGCTGAGTCAAGAGACCCAGTCTGATTTTAAGCCTGCGCTCTTCTTGGGTTAAACCAACAAACTGATTTCTTTCTTGTGCTTCCAAGGCCCAAAGTCAGGGGATTTTCCACCAAAGACCCAAAGTCAGCTGGGCTTACTTTACAAGTGGGGTAGAGAGTATTTCTCTTTGCGAAGGAGATCCATGTGAAAAAAATCAACTGCTTGCCCCTCCACAAACAAAAGCAAACACAATGTTGACCAGGCATAGGCAAACTCGGCCCTCCAGATGTTTTGGGACTACAACTCCCATCATCCCTGACCACTGGTCCTGTTAGCTAGGAATGATGGGGGTTGTAGTCCCAAAACAGCTGGAGGGCCAAGTTTGGCCATGCCCATCTTTGTAAGCCACATGAAATTTGGGCTGCATGAAATTAGGCCCAGGACCACATGGGCCGCAGGTTTCCCACTACAGAGCTGCCACACCCAGCACACGTAAATTGCATTCAGAAGTAGTATGGGAGACATGTGGTCAAATTTCCTGTGAATATTCGTTCTCGCTACGTAGCTGCCCCTACAGCCACTTTGCAGAATGCAAGCACAGCGTCTTGGTCTTCCTTCAAGAACGGTTTACAATAACAGTTAAAAGCTTGTGGAATTTGTGGAACTCTATTCCAGTTCAGGTCAGACAGGCGCTTTCATCCCGTTGAACTTCCAGCACCTAATGAAGACTTTTTAAAAAAGAAATTCCAGCAGCTATTTCAATTGATGCCTGATGTTATAGTTTTAAATGACACACACACACACACACACACACACACACACACACACACACACAGTATCTTTGTTAAACCACTTAGACTCATTGTAGTGAAGTGGTATATAAATTATTATTATTATTTCTTATTTATTGAATTTATATACCGCCCTATACCTGGAGATCTCAGGGTGCTTCACAGAATAAAATCAAAATATAAAACCACAAAATACGTAACCAAAATAAAAACAACAACCCAATAACCCCCTCCCCCCAAAAATCCACCTTTTAAAAGGGCATAGGATGTCAATCAAATCAATCAAAGGCCTAGTTAAAAATGAACGTTTTTGCCTGGCGCCTAAAGCTGTATAATGAATTATATAATTGTTTAAATAAACAATAAACAAGCTTGTGTACGTGGGGTCTTATCTTGGGGCAGGTGTCCCTGAACATGCATCAACCTTGGGCTTGTTTACATTATCCAGGAGCCATCTTGAGGTTCTAGGGAGAATATCAGCTGGGCAAAATATGGGGCTTCTTAGTGTTTTTCCCAAGTAAGCGGCTCAAGGGGCTTAACTAAGGCATTTCCTGCATAACTTCATGATGAAAATAGCCATTTTCTGTGCATGGTTCTTGCAATTGCAGAAACAGTGTCGCTTACAGTGGTGTTTTTTGTTTCTTTTTTTAAAGACAGATGTTTTACGCCAAGCTAACCCACCCAAACTGTGCACCTCAAAAAGCTGAATTATATACCCAACCAAATATTTGTGTGTGTGTTAATTTGCATGCTTTGTTGTGCAATGTTTATTATTCTGAATAATTTAATCTGCTTCACTAAGGAGATGTGTGGATCAATGAGCTCCTGCTCCTTGGAAATTTTAATCCATCATTCCTTTGCCCTCCAAGATTCACCACACCCTTTCAAGTATTGTCACAGTCATAAGGACTAGAAACCCATTTGTTTCTTTTAAGGCAAGACTCTAATCCAAGGGTCAGCAAACTTTTTCAACAGGGGGCCGGTCCACTGTCGCTCAGACCTTGTGGGGGGCCGGATTATATTTTGAAAAAAAAAAATGAATTAATTCCTATGCCCCACAAATAACCCAGAGATGCATTTTAAATAAAAGCACACATTTTACTCATGTAAAAACACCAGGCATGCCCCACAAATAACCCAGAGATGCATTTAAAATAAAAGGGCACATTCTACTCATGTAAAAACACGCTGGCCGGATTTAGAAGGTGATTGGGCGGGTTCGGTCCCCGGGCCTTAGTTTGCCTACCCATGCTCTAATCACTACGCCTCACTAGCTCTCCATGAAGTAATAGTACATTAGCATTTCTATAGTACTTTTCAGTATTTAAAACACTTGGCGTACATGACCTCAGTCGCAGGCACTGTTAAGGAAAGGCAATATTGCCAGCCTGCTCCCTTGACCTAGATGAACAGAAGGGCATGACAGAGTTCTGGAGGCTCTGGCTACGCAAGTGTAGCATGTTCAGTGCAATTTGGAAAAGCGTAACAAAGATTACTACACAAACCTGTTGACTCCACTGTTGTGTATATGCTTATATCTGAAATGCAGTCCTTTATGTACATGAGCCAGCTGCTACAGGAATGCAATAAGGCTGGTCTGCTGAGTTACCCATCCTCAGCCTTGTCATTTTGCACTGGGAATGGCATGCAACAGGAAACAAACAGAACCGGAACCATAAACTGGCAAGCTGTACAGTATCTTCTTTTCCTGCTGCAGGGACCTGGGGGGAAGAGCTCAGAAGCGCACTGCACACCCATGAAAGCAGAAATGTGTCAACCCCATGGAGCAGCTGCAATCCTAAATAGATGCCAGCCTACCATGGGATTGGTGGCTGCACCATTCCATGCTCCATATCCTATGGGCTGGTTGCACATTAAATACAGTAGACTATCAATACTGAACTGGTCCCTGTAGACGGAACGGGCAAGCTAACTATCAATTTCCTGACGTGCTAAACTGGCCCACACATTCATGCTTCTGTGGATGCAGGGCAGTTTATAAAGGTTTTTTTCATAAAATATCCTGCTTCTATACGGCCGTTTTACTGGTTTTATATTGCATTTTTTTGTTTTAATGGAATTATTTATTGTTTTTATGTTGTGCAGCACTTAGGGGGATTTTCTAAACCATTAAATGGTTTGCAGAGGCATTTAAATAAAATAAAACAAACCAAAGAAGGCGAGGCTTGAGGGAGACTGGAAACTTTTCACACATGCAGCAAATTGGACACTTGGGGACAGACACACACGTTGTTCACACCCCCAGTATAGGCTATACTTGCAGTAGATGTGAGAGTGCTCACAAAGCTGAGAATCAGCCCAGAGATCAAACTGCCCAGTCAAAACTGCCTGGGAAAACAGCAGCAGCAGCAGCCAAAGAGAGGGACTTTGTTCCAGCTCAGTGGTTCTTGTGCCTTGAATGATGGTCAGGGGTGCTATGGGCCAACATTGGCCTCTGTCCCTCTTTCCTTCCCTCCCTTCCCTCTGATACCCTCTCACGTCTCTGCCTCACAAAGCCTTGCACAGCTGTTTGTTGCAGCAGCCCTGCTACAAGCTCTGCAAGTGAATGGTGCCTCTGGGGCTGGCCAGGGGTGCTGGCTGCCAGGAGCTGAGGCAGCCTTGGAGTAAGCAAGCAAGCAAGCAAGCAAGCAAGGGAGCCCAGCAGGCCAGTCCACCAGCCCTTGCTGTTGGGAATGGACAGACAATTGGGAGGCCAGGCAAGCAGACACCAGTGCTCAGTGCAGAAGGGGAGCCTATCCTCGCCCGCTGCGGCCACCCAAGATGAGTAAGATGCTGGCCTCACATTTACCTTTGGCCAGTCTCCATTTGGCCATTCAAACTGGGGGCATCCTCTTTCCAGGCCCCTGTGGGGCAGTGTGAGGAAGCACCTCTCTGTGGGGCAGGTCAGAGACCAGGGGTGGCAGCAGCGGCTGCCTGCAGGACTCCCAAGGAGAGGGGAGAGGAGGCTGAGGGAACACTCCACAAAGGAGGGTGTTCGAAAAAGGGTGAGAAGCTGCCAGCTCTGCAGGCAAGGGGTGGCATACCTGGGCTCCTGAGCCCCACAGGGGTGCCGCAGAAAGAATGTAGTTGGTCATGGGAGCTGTGGACTCAAAAAGGTTGAAAACCTCTGTTCTAGCACAGTTGAAAGCCACAGCCCAATCTTTGCACTGAGCACCAGCCATGGGATTGAGAAGGGAACCCTGAACTGCTGACTTCTCCTCAGGGCTTTATGCCTGTTCTGTTGAATAGGTTTGCAATCACTGGTGGGATTCGTTCCTTCAGAAGCAGCAGAAGCCACCTCAGCAAAACCCTGGCAAGGAGGAGGTTCAAGTACATTAACTTTATGCAATGCTGCTGCTATGCTGGTTGGAACTGCAATCATTAGGTGGGGGGTAACCCTGCTAGTTTCTTCTCCCTCTGTCTCATCTATTGCCATCATGTTGCAGTAGTAAATAGTCTTGCTTAGGCTGCATTCACATGACAGTTTATTCAAGTTTCACATTATATTTGAGCTTTCACAGGATGTAAAAAGCCACTTCCGGAACTACAGTGGAATACAGTGGTACCTTGGGTTAAGTACCGGTACTTAATTCATTCTGGAGGTCTGTTCTTAACCTGAAACTGTTCTTAACCTGAAGCACCACTTTAGATAATGGGGCCTCCCGCTGCCGCCGGAGCACGATTTCTGTTCTCATCCTGAAGCAAAGTTCTTAACCCGAGGTACTATTTCTGGGTTAGCGGAGTCTGTAACCTAAAGCGTATGTAACCTGAAGCGTATGTAACCCGAGGTACCACTGTATAGCACAAGTTTAGCAGTTGATTCCACATGGATCCCCCCCCCCCGAAGCAAATAACACATAGATGAGCACTGAACTTGGCACTCTAGTTCCAGAAGTGGCTTCTATGTCGTGTGAAAGCTCAAATATAATGCAGAGCTTAACAAAGGGAGGGGGGGAGGGAAATGGAATAAGATGGGATGTGAATGCAGCGTTCAAACAACAACAGCCCAATCTGCCCCACCATGGACTGAAAACAGTTTAAAATCCTACTTGTAATCCATGCTGCAAAGTGACAAATACTTAATAGAGGAAGACATACATCACATGTAGACATCTAAAACTCAGTTTCTGCACTAGCTAATTATGCTTGCCCATAGTTTCTTTTTAAAAAATAAAAATAAAGAAATGACTCCATTAGCATCCAACTCCTAATCATAAGAGCCGAAGGGCAAAGGATTTAATCTAAGCTGGTCTGGTTTTGATTTCCTCTGCTGTGAACCTGATACAAGGCTACTAATTGAAAGGGATTTATAAGAGGGTGTTTAGAATTGTAATACATGGATACTTATTGCATATTAGCAGATTGCATTGGTTATCTCCAAGCAGGAGTTAAAAATTAATGGAAGATGCTTGCCAAGACTGGAGCCTACGAAACAACGTGGTGGAATGAGAACATGCTCTTTCACCATCTTGTGGTAACTACATGAAGTAAGTGGCTTCCCCCCACCCTTTTCATCTATGTAGATATGTACTTAGGTATTACAACATAGCTTCATCAACATAATGCCTAGAGAGCTAAGACAGAAAAATATGTGCATCTAAACTGGCACCCTAAGCGTCAGGATCACAGCCAACAAAGGTTATGTCCATACATTATGTTATGCATTTATCAACCTTAAGGGGTGGGTCCCAATCTTAGAATCATAGGATTGTAGAGTTGGAAGGGACCCTGAAGATCATCTTGTCCAGCCCCCTGCAATGCAGGAATATGCAGCTGTCCCATGCGGGGATCAGACCTGCAACCCTGGCATTATTTCAGCACTATGCTGTAACCAGCTGAGCTGTTGAACTACAATTCCCTTCAGCCCCACGGAGCATGGCCAGTGGTCAAGGATTATGGGAGTTGTAGTCCAAGAACATACGTAGGGCCACAGGTTCCCCTTCCCCAAGGTTGATGGATGCTTAAATTATGCAACATGTAATTTCCACCTCTGCTATCGTATTATAAACTAATATCTAAAAAAATTAGTCCAGCAAATAGAAATAATGTTGATGTGCAAATACGAGGTCTGTAGGGATATCTCGGAGTGGGGTCCGGAGGGAGCACACTTCCCTGCCAGCAGGCAGCCACAGTCTGCCTGCACATGTGACCTTGGGGTGCAGGGAACCCCCCCCCCCAGACAAGCCACAGCTGTCTGGTACATCGTTCCACCTATGTCTGACCTTTTGCGGTCTCAGAAGTCAGCGGTGTCCTGTCTGTAAGTTTCCCCCCCGAGACCTTTTGTCTCCTACATCATACACTGTGCAAGGGGAAAATGACGCTGTGGAACAGGTGCCAAAATAGTTTTGTATCACCCCACAATCGCGGGACGGAAGATGTGTAAAGGTCACAGCCCAAAATGTATTTGCCTAGCTTGCATGTTTGTCTCAATAAAAGGAGGCTCCACAGGAATGGTGGTAGCTCGCTTCAGACCACCTGTGTGCAGCTCACATGATGATCAACACCTGTCTTGGGCCTTCACTTCAAGGTGTGTTCAGATAGGAATAAGACCAGCTCCCCCAATGTGTGTATGCACCCCCCTTGTTTCTCCGATGTGGCTGTAAAGAGTTTGGAAGTTTGTCTTCTGTTTTTGATTAACCACAGCCTATCTAGGCACCTGGACCTCACAAACTGTTAATTGTAACTATAGTTGGTTTGATACAAAGCAACTTCGCAAGTTGCGGTTTAGGGAGCTAGCTTCTTTCAACAAACCATAGTTAAGATTAAGTTTGGATGCAACCTCAAACAGTGTTTAATTGAATTAAGCATTTTCACATGACCTTTCGTATGGCAGCAAAAGGCAGTGCAAAATACAAAGGGGGAAAACGTTAAAATATCAACAGCCTCTACAGCAATAGAGGACATAAGGCAGCAATGATCAAGACAATGCAAAACATTGACGTCGAATTCTGGAACTAATCACTGGCCAAAGTCTCGGTATGTCTTCAACAGGTGCTGAAATATTAATAATGTTGGCACCTATCTGAGCTCAAGGTGGAGATGTTTTGACTGAGAGGGTGCCACCACAGAGAAGGCTCTTTTTTCTGGTTGCCCCAAAATGCAGCACACTAGGGCAGCCTCCTCAGCTAATTACAATGGGTGAGTAGAGCAGTAAAGGAGAGGTGCTCTTTCAAGTAACCTGCTCCTAAGCTTTTCAGGGTTTTATAGGTCAGATCCAAAAAACCTGGTTTGACAGCTAATTAGTAGCCAGTGTAATTCTGTTGGGAGTGTGTGTGCAGCATGACTATCCAGTAAGCAGCTTGCAAACTCCTCCTCCTGGCTATGCCAGAGATTGTGAAAAGCTTCAGCTGCCACTTTCAAAGAACATTAGAACGCTTACGAAATATTATATATCAACCCTTTAGCACCAAGTGCAACCGACTGGATTATTTCAAGGTATGGACTCCACCACTGAACTACAGCTCAGTGGTCTTAATATCAGCAGGTTGTGGGAGTCGGCAAAGGAATACCATCTACTGTATCCTTGTTGACGAACTCTCAACTGTTTACTATAGGACAAAAATATTTTGTCTCTGTCTAGTATGAACCTATTGGTTCTAGGTCCACGATGCAAAAGAAACTTCTCATTTACCAACAGAAGTGGCATCCTGATAAACTACCAACAAGGATTACAAGATGCAATCTGATGTCCCTTTCAGGAATCTGCTCATGAAGCTGCAGATGGGACTTCCACCCTGAGACTGTTGCTACAGTGCCACCTACCGGCAGGCAGTTCCAAATGCACTCAAAGGAGCCAATTCCTTATTCGAAATTTCATCCTCCAATGGCTTCTCAAACCAAGGAGGATGGAGAAGAGAAGAGGAATAAATGAATCCCCACCATCCTCTTGATATATATGTCATGTCTTCCACAGTTAAGACTATGAGTTACTGTTGATCTGCACTGCAGAATGCCTTAAAATAACAACACTATTGCATTGAAGCATTTAAGACATCAAAGGAAAGAACAGGCAATCACTATGGCATGTGCTTTGCTAGTAAGATATGGATAAACGACACAACACACAAACCACAGAGGGCAAATACTGGCATTTTAATGCCAAGTGGGTTGCTAGGCGCAATTTTGGACCAGGTTCATGAACTGAGAAACTGTGTGTGTGTGTGTGTGTGTGTGTGTGTGTGTGTGTGACCCTATTAATTCTCCTCTGTGACTTTCAATAACCACAAACATGGTGTCCTTTCAGACACCTGATTGAGGTGGCTCTGCTCCTGCCAGGAGAGTTGATTCCTGCAGTCCCACAGCTGTGGGGCTATGCATTTCTGCAGGGGTCATATTTCCTACCCCATGCTATCTAAACATCTACATGAAGCCACTTAATGAGGTCATCCAGGTAATTTGGCATGAGATGCCGTCAGTTGAACAGATTACACCAAACTATACTTCTCATTTTCATCCAGTTCAGCTGGTGGTGGGTAGAAATACTGAATCAAGTGCCTGGAGATTACTGACAGACTACATGAGGGGCCAATACACTGACCTCAATCCCGACAAAACAGGGATGCTATATTGATGGATGTTTTCTCTAACTAGAGCACCTTTCAGGTGGGTTCTGGCACCTCTCAGATGGGCACCATTGCCACTCTTAAGAGAACGAGGAAGGTGTTTTCCGGCACCTCTTTTCTCGAAAGAAATGGCACTGACTGTTCTCAAAATGACTGTCCCAAGGAAACCACTTACTTTTCTGTGTCGAGAGATCCATTTTCCTTGTTCTCCATGTCAATGGACAGCATGGGGAGGCCGGGAGTGTCTTTTATGTCAGGAGCTAGATTAATAAAGATGAGAAAGAAGAAAGCTACACTGACTTGGAAGCTATAGCTAAAGAGTACCTCAACCAAGGAGATCAAACCTTGATTTTTCCCTTGAAAAAAAAATCAGATAAAATAAGATAAAAGTGGTGGGAAAGCATCACCCACCCATGAGTCTTCAAATTACATTATCTCTAAAAGAAAACTTGGTAAATTCTGTTTGGAGCTTCAACAAATGAGATTGCCATATTGTCAATCGGCATGAAGTGTGCTCCTCTGGCCATGGACTGTGCACTAAGACTTTTCAGTGTGGGTCCCCTTGCTCAGAAGGGCACTTGGCAGCCTTTGGGTAAGACGTTTCCCCTCAGACACAGTTCCCCATCTACAAAGACCCAGTACGGTATAGTGGTTAGAGCATCGGAATAGGACCTGGGAGACCAGAGTTCAAATTCCCATTTGGCTCATTGGGTGATCTTGGGCCAGTTGATGCCTCTCAGCCTAATGTACCTCATAGGGTCATTGGAATTAAATGAGGAGGGGAAGAATCACGTACACCACCTTGAGCTCCTGGGGGTGGGGGGAAGGTGGGATATTATTGCAGTAATAAATAATGTGGAAATACAAACAATATCATAGTTGTGCAGAGAGGAATGAAATGTGCGATACAATCTACCAAATTGCTAGAGGAAAAATGATACTCAGCTACACTATTTCTTCTCCCCTACACCAGTCAAGTTACTTGCCACCCTCACATTTTAAAAAAAGTGTAACATCAACATCCTCTGTATTTTTTTCATTCTACAGGTGAAGCACAAATAAACGGACTCCCAAACATCATAGAGTTCTTTATGCAACAAGTGAAGCATCAATATAGTGTACTGAGTCTAATTTCAATTGCCTCAACCCAGCTGGGTAACTCTTGTGAGAAGAGTACCACATTTTTCCGTCTCTAAGACGCCCCCATGTATAAGACGCCCCCTATTTTTGGGGAATCAGATTTAAGAAAATGGGGGGAGATATATTTGTGTATAAGATGCCCCCCTAATTTTTGACATTATTTTTTAGTCTTATAAATGGAAAAATACGGTAGGTTTCTCACAGTTGGCATCAGCAACACATATGACAATATACATCCCTATCAGTATGGCGATACTCATCCGCGCCCCACGAAATTGGCTGGGTTTGCATGGGAATATTCATCTCACCTCCACACAGTGATGTTATTACGTACAACTGAACCAGGACCAATACCTTTTCCATAAACACTCTTTGGGATCTCCCGGAGTTCTAGGGCAATTATTTTTTTTTAATCAGCAATGAATAGAATATCAATTAAGTTATTTCTCTTGGGCTCCAGTTAGTGAGGTAATTTTAATTTATTCATGTGTATATTTCTATCCACGTCAACATTTGTGGAAAAGAAATACACACACAAGCTGCAGCAACTGTCTTCAGGGCTATAGCTGACTTTTTAAAGATGTTCTCTCTGCCCATGCCTGCTGAAATGATTTTGGTAGCAATGATTGCAAGCTAGAAGACCTTTCGTGCCATTGAACACCATCCTTGCTAAATTTTTAAAAAGCAGGGGGTGGACTTAAGAACTGACTTAATTTATGGGCTCTGGTATAACTGCCTTTTACTTTTTTTTAAAAAAAAAAGTGGTTTGAATTTGGTATGTTTACATTAACAATACTTAAGGTTAACCCACAGTTTCTTGGGTTCAGACAGAACACTAAGCGGTGGTTAATGAAAAATATAAGCAATCACTTCCAGTTCCTCTTTGTGGCAATGCCAGAGGAGGAGACGGCTGGTAGGGAAGGACACTAAGTTGAAACAGACACAAAAATGGAGATTCACAGCTGACTTCTTCTTTGCCTCAAGGCAGCAGTAGTGAGGGGCTCATCTGAGGGGGAAGTGAAGCTGGGGCAATTTCATCAGGGAATCAATTCCCTCAACACTGGCTGCCTTCCCAGAAATTGCTATCCTTTATTCACTCAGGGCTCCTTCAAATGTCTTTTTTCATTGAGCTTTCACGATGATTTCTCCTCATGATGGTATCGGGGCAATTAGTTCTAAGGTGAGGGAGAAGCATGTACATGGACTGCTTCTTGGCGGCTCTGCAGAAACAAGACACTTTTTCCGCCATTTTAGCAAGCCTGGAGAAGTCAGGGTAAGGGGGACCTTCTAGCTTGCTCAGAGCTGTAGCAAAGCAAGGCTGATTTGCAAGTTTTGCAGCTGGGTTTTCTAGCCTTTCTAGGTGGAAGGTCAGCAAAAGGCAAGAGAAGGCAGCTGAGGAAAGAAGAAATAGCTACTCCACTCCTGTGATGTAAAAAAAAAAGGGGGGGGGGCAAAGGAAACTTTTTCCTGGCAAGTGGGGAGGTCAAGTAATGCTATCCATCGTTAACCTGACTGAAAAAAGCAGAGAGAGAAATTCAAACCTGCGAGTTTGTTTTGAGTTGCTAATTTTATGACAAAGGCAGAAATATTAGTTAGGGATATTGTTAACTTATTGTGAGTGTATGTTGGATTTTTCTTAAGGATTATTTGTTGTTTCTTGATTGCTTTTAAGTCTCTTTGAAGAGAGAGGTGGGGATGGATTTATCTTGAAAACAACATTTAAAAATATTTGCCGTGACCAAAACAAAACATACTACTACTACTACTACTACTACTACTACTACTACTACTACTACTACTACCACTCTTGTGAACAGAATAAAATGTTTTCATAGAAGTGAGAAAACTCAAGATACCATTTTTCATGGTTCTCTACATCTGTATTTTCAAAGTAGGCATGAAGCCCCAGGTATTTAAGATTTGCATATGTTTATGCAACTCAGGAGAGACGTCTAATCCCAAACCAGCTTATTTGGATAGATCTCTCATTTAAGGATATAACCAAACGTTTGCTGTTGTGGGCATGAAATAAAACCAAATGATTACTTTTCCCTCATGAAGGCAGTGCAGAATTCCATTAGTACTCCCATCCAGCCAGTCATGGCCAGATGCAAAATAATAAAAAAGGCAATTATGAATTGTTAGTTTATAAAGAGGTACGGGGTAATTGTCCCTCGGTACAGATTTGCCTCCCTGCCACAAGATTTGAAATCCAGTCATGTCCAGGCATCCCTATGGGCCGTTAGCCATGACTGTATACACATTCCTCATACGGTTTAACATCAAATGTTTCTTTTCTCTTATTCATTTATTGCACCAAAATTACATATTAAGAATGAGCGAGGTTACATATTAAGAAGTAGCAAGGTGTCCGGCAGGGGAAGCAGGTCACTACTGACCAAGCCAGGTCACACTCTGTAACATAAGCATGCCTAAATAACCAGGTTAGACAGTGCTTTGGGTACTTATGAGATGTTATTTGCCACCCACCCAACTCACCACAGCTGGTCAGGATATGTTTGTATTTACAGGATGCATGAGACTCTAGATGAGGTTCTACCCAGCTCTCTGTACGCTCAAACACATTGCTGGACATAGGGCCCCAAATTAGCAAGAATCCGGGCCAGCCCTTTTTATAGTTTTGCAGATTTATATACGTAGCTGTAGCCTAGGGAAAGGTAACATTTTTAGCTTGTTCAAAACATGGCTTAGCATGACCGACACCTGTTTAAATGCCACTTGCGACTTTATTGAAGCGCAGCCTGTTATGGCGGGTGTGTGAATTGGAAAGCAGAGGTTTCTTGGTGGCGATTCCAAAGCTTTGAAAGTGCTGTCTGCTCCTGCAGGGGAGTGTCGGTTTGTTAGGATCATTCATCAGAGGTCCTTCTTACAGGTAATCTCACCATTAGAGGTAACCAGATCTTTACCATGGTAACACCCAAACTCTGGAATGTTCTGCCCAGAGCTCCCTACCGGGCACCAAATTTAACACTGGTTTAAGGTGCAGGGTTAAAAATGGTTTTTAATTTGCCCAAGCCTTTTCGCCTTAGTAAATTTGATGCTGCTTGGAGTTTTCAAAGGTTTTTTTCTTCTTTTTTAAACTGCTTTCCTGCTGGTTATCAATGTGCAGTCATACCTCAGATTACACACGTGATCCGTGTGGGAGGCACGTTCGCAACCCGCAGCATTCGCAGCCTGAAGCACCGTGTCTGCGCACGTGCATGGTGTCATTTTGCACTTCTGCGCATGTGCCGAAACCCGGAAGTAACCTGGGACTTCCAGGTTCGGCGCAGTCCGCAGCCCGAAAATGCGCAACCCAAAATATTCGTAAGTTGAGATATGACTGTATTTTTTCAGTGTCTGCTTCTTGTTATTTGTTTTGATTAGCAGGAACCACCCTAAGAAATCTCTCAACCAGCTTTATAAATAAGCAGGTAGGTAACTCTGCCTTTGCCCAAACTGCTCACCTCCTGACACACACACACAGGCACATATAAACACACGCCACATTTCCCCTTGCTCCCGTGCACCAATAGTTGTGATTTGTTCTTGAGAGCAATCCCGGGGTCAATTCTGGCTGTACTATGTTAAATTTAGAGAAGTAAGCACTGGGTTTTTTGGGTTTCTTTTTAACAGAGTAATATGGAAAAGAGGGTTCAAAAGGCTGAGGAACGGAAAGGACTATGAATTTAGAAAATGGGAGACAAGGAACACAGAATTATATGGATATGCATATACTGATGAAATGGGAGAAGACCCCAAGTCTACTTCTGTCTGAGAAATTCATTTTGCCAGCATCTTGAAGCACAGATTTATTTGTATTTCATAAAATGTATATACCACTTGAATGAGGGAGAAAACAACCTTCAAGGCAGTTTACGAAATGATAAAACAAGAAAACCAAAATTACAACAGTACTTTAAAACATACAAAAGTGAAAATATTAAAACAGATTAAAATTACCTCGGCTTTCTCAGCATCTGGGCAGGCTTGTCTAAACATTAGCGTTTAAGAAGGTGCCAAAAAGAGTACGGTGAACGCACCTGCTCGATCTCAATAGGAAGGGGGTTCCTAAGTGTAAGTGCTACCAAACTAAAATGAACAAGTTCTCACAAATGTGGAATGGGTATTATGCAGCACCTGTAAGCAGCGCCAATTCCGTCAATTGGCACAGTCAAGTGGACACATGTGGGGCAAGGTGGTTAGGCAAAAGATTCCTGCACTGTAGAGGGCTGGACTAGATGACTCTTATGGTCCCCTTCCAATTCTGTGATTCTATGATCGCGTAGGTAAACTGGTCCTGACTTCTTAAGGGCTTTATATACTAATAGGTTTTATATCCTCAAGGGAACTGGCAAGATATCACAGCTTCCTCCGAGGAGTTCCAAGGTGGCACACATGGTTCTCCACACAAACACCTCCATCTCATCTTCACAACAACCCTGACTGTTGTGTTAGGATTGACAGGTGGTGACATGCCTAAGGTCACCTAGAGTTTGTGACTGAGTAGGGATTTGAACCTGTGTTTTCCCAAGTCCTGGTCTGAGATTCTAACCACTACACCATTCTGGCTCTCATCTTTGGGTGTGATCCCATGCATACATCTAAAAACCAGACAGTCCAGCAGCCTTAAGTCCCCTGGTCAATGGATGGGGCCAGTTTGCGCTTCCCTGCAGTCCAGAGTCTTGCTGGCTAGAGTGATGGGGAGAGGGGGAACTGTGATGCCCCAGAGAACAATCTGATTTAGCACACTTACGGTATCTTAAAAACCTCGGAACTGTCAAGTTTGCCCGATACTGTATTTGCAATTGGCACCCATTCATTCTTCCTAAACATTTTCCACACAAATAATAAATTAGCACTGGAAAACCTTTTACCCTGAGTGAGGAGCAAGCTGTGTGCAGCTGCTCCTTCTCTAGCTGGTGGATGGGGATAGGATCAGTGCTTCCCCCCCAGGGGGTATTCAAGGATACGCAGTACCAGCACCTCTTTTGTTGTTGTTAAAAGGTGTGGCACTTATAGTAATAAATTCATGGTGAATACCGGCACCTATTTTTCTAGGAAAAAAGCACTGGATAGGATGGTTTCCCCCTTGCCATGGCATTCTTCCTGAGAGGCATGAAGTGAAACCTTGGTGTCCTGGTCAAAGGCTTTCAGCTCTGGAGTCCCAGGGTTGGTTGGTTGGGGTGGGTGTGTGCCTGTGTGCATGTTATTACAATATGTTGTAAGCCACCTTGAGGTTCATTTAATCAAATAGTGGGCTATAACCCTTCTAAACACGTATCTAAAGAAACACGTATCTACTTAAGAGCAACGGAAGATACCTACAGGAAGAGAATGGTCAGTGAACACAACGATTGGCTTCAAGCTCTTAACCTAACTACACTTTCCTGGAATTCACAGGGAAGTTCCTAAAAAGTATTTTTTTAAAAATAAACTTTTTTAGTATAGAAAGAACACTGAAATACCATGACCCGTGTTCCAAAGTGGTCATAACCTCAAGCAAGCTTAACACAATCCTCATTCTTAACTGCCACAAAGAAGAGTTCAGAGTTTTAAAACAGGATCTCAGAAGTTTTCCATATTAGGTGCATCTAATGTGTTTGTTTTGGATATAAAGAGAACTCATCTTTTTTTACTCACACCCCCTCATTCTTTCCATTCTGAAGCTGCTCAATTATCCTCCGTGAATTTCCTTCCAGTAAGTTCCCTGACTGCCTGGGTGTTCTACCTTTAAAGCAACAACAACTGCTTAAAAGCAGCAATATGAATGTACATAGTAGGCACCAGTGGCGTAGCGTGGGTTGTCAGCACCTGGGGCAAGGCAAGTAATTTGCGCCCCCTAACCCGTGGATTTGCGCCCCCTAACCCTAATCCCCAGATGTTGCGCCCAGTGTGGCCGGCCCCCCCTGCACCCCCCATGCTACGCCACTGGTAGGCACAGGGAGAATTTAGTGTCAGTTTCCTTGTTTTATATTGTGCACCTGAACATAGGCTGTTTAATTTATACTTTTGAAAAACACAGCTGAGTGGGAAGGGAGTAAAGTTTGGGCATGATGCTTTTGTAGGTGTGTCATAACTTTTAGTGCCAAAAAAGCTTTCTGTCTCTAGTCTATCCTCAGAAATGTTGTGAGAATTGGAAGTGAAATCAAGCAAAACAATGTTTTTATTTTATTCTTTAAAAAAACAAACACCCCGCACAGATAGAGAAGTAAGCCTGCTAAGAAGTCGTTCATCTAATGTGTAGTCCTAAATCCCTAAACACCTTTTAACCAAGAAGCTACAAAGCTTTTAACATCCTTCAAAGTGCCAACACCATGTTATGATGAGAGGAAGAAAAGGAAGCTTCCCACACACCATGCAAAACAAACTTTAAAAATAATGCAGCAATGCAACTAGAATTCAAAAGGGATTTGGAATAAACCAAACGCTAACATTTCTTTCTTTCTCCCTGCAATGATTTTGGAGGGGATCAGTTGCCTGAAGGGAAACATTTAATGAAAGATTGAAATTAAATATATATATATATATATATATATCGCACATCAGGGCTCCTCCACTTCTCTGCTCGACTACATCAAAGCTTCTCAAGGAGGAACAGAAATAGCTGGTGTTTCCATAAAACGGGAGGGGGTAGAAATCACTACAGTACTTGTGTTTTCACAGCTCTCGAGTGTGTAGTAATCCTCCCTGAACATATTTTCTTTATCCCTTCGGGATCATACTCAGTGCATCCCCAAGTCTTGCTTTTCCAGTTTTCGATTGGCTAAATCTTCCTAAACACACATTCCAATATCAAACATGCCTTTTTGAAAAGCAGCTGCTTTTAGGGAAGCGCTCACCATTAACTGGGTCAGGAACAAAGAACTGGGGGTAGAGGGGGAGGCAATAATTAAAAGGAGTGGGCCAAACAACAACAACGACACCCCATTGCAAACGGAGCACACAGCAGAGCTCACTTACCTTTTTTCATTTATACATGCATACATAGCCAGCAAAAGGCTGCCTTCCTCCCAGCACAGCGGCAGCCACATGCAGAGTTCCAACTAGAACACGGGGCAGCCAATCAGAAAGAAGCTGTCATGGAGGGAGGCATGCTGGGAACCGTAGTTCAGAACTCCAGAAACCTGCCGCTTTGGGAGAATGAATCGTATTTATAGACCCGATGCGAAGGTTCTTGAGCTATATAAGGAGAGGGAGCCCTTGGAGCTGCTGAGCATGCTTCCTCGGGAGTAAGCTCCACTGAAATCAGTGGAAGCGGCTTCCAAATAAACGTGCTGAGAGCGAGGACGTTAAAAAGAAAAGAAAAAGTCTGCAAACCCGTTGCTTGTGATCCAACATATACAAACCACGCATTTATAAATACGCTAAACGCTGGAATGAGGCGGGTGGGTGGAAAAGGTGAAATGGGTGGGGTGGGGCGCTGAATGAAAGCAAGTTTGGGCTTGAGCGAGGAACTTAAAAAGTATTTATCCTGAAGCAACTTTTCCTACTCTTAACATTGCTGGCCTGCTTATCAGGACTTCTGAAAACATGATTTTAATGACCTACTTAATTGGAGGACAAAACATTGTAAATGTCTTAAAAAGAGGCTTTGCTTTTGCTGCAATGGGGGGCCGCTCAAAGCTCATTGAAGTAGGAGTGAGAAATAAAGCAGAGCTCTATCTAAACACTTGAAAGCAATTAAGTTAAGGAACCATTGCTTTTTTGGAACGTAAAAGGAAGGAAGAAAAATGCTGTGGTTATGCATTACTCGCCCTTTACCCCTAAGGTCCCCATGGAAGGCAAATCCCAGGGAAACCCGGGAGAAGTCGTGAGAAACCAAACCTAAACTGGAGAAGTCGTTTTCTCCTCGTCCACTTGCCTCCTAAGGCCAGCACAAGCCTGCTCCTTACCTGGCTCCATGGATTACACGAAGCTTCAGCTTCAAGCAGCTCAAGACATAAGGAATTTCGTCGCCCGGAATTACAATCAGCCACCTGCCTCTCTCAAACCAGGTAGGCCGCTGTCCTTCTGCCCCCAAATCAGAGCTGCTCTTCCTATAGTGGCCAAGAGGGGTCATAAGAATCGAAGGAGATGCCTGATGGTTGTGCCTCGCCTAGCATTGTGCCACAACAGTCGCCAGCCAATTAATTGCCTCCTGTCTGGGAGCCAAAAAGGAGAAATTACAGATCTTGCCCACTGGGTGCAGCCCCCACTACGATCTTTTATTAGGAGGGCGTGCTGGGCTACCCTGACTTAAAAAAACACTAACTTCACTACCTAATTTGGCCATTTTGAAAAGGTGCGTTAATAAAACCTGTATTTTATATGCCTTGATTAAATTGATTTGCCTTGAGCCAATCGATTTAACTGGGTGAGCTGGGTTTCTCGTATTATCAGAGAAAGAAATACTCATTTTTCTCCACCGTTAATAATCTTACAAACCTTTATTATGCCCACTACCCATCAGAGAAGAGTCACATATTTCCTCTTAGTTTGAAATGATTTTTTGAGCCACAAGAACACCTTTTGTGGGTTTTTTAATCAGATGTAAATATCCAACTTTGTTCCAACTCCAGGTTAACACATGACTTGAATGGTGGTACTGTATCAACCAATTCTAATAATTTATGGTAGGTTACTGAGCTGGCACAAGTCTTCATGAGTCTCCTCCCCCCATGTATGCTACCACTATATATCAGTGTTTATTACTGTTTTATAGAATCAAAGAGGCCTAAAATGCTGAGCTAGTGCGTTGGGTCCATATGAATTTGTACTTGAATCCCACTGAAATCAGTTCAGAATGTTTGTAGTGATGAACTTTAGCCCTATTGACTTCAATAGGAACGAAGTGTAACTAACCCGGCTAACATCCAACTCATGGATTCAAACAATAATGTTATCTTTACAATGGTACCTTGGTTCTCAAATTTAATCTGTTCCAGAAGTCCATTCCAAAACCAAGGTGTGCGTTTCCATAAGAAGTAATACAAAATAGAATAATCCGTTCCAGACTTTTAAAAACAAGCCCTAAAACAGCAATTTAACATGGATTTTACTATATAACAAGACTATTAATCCATAAAATGAAAGCAATAATCAATGTACTGTACTATAAAATAAATAAAACAGTATTGTAGATGATAAAAATTAAAATTATTATTTTTTCTTAACCTGCACTGATGATAGTCATTGTTTGGATGGGGGGCATTTATCCATTTCCGCAGTCACTCACTCACTCAATCAATCAGTAGCTGAACTGGGTTCCACACAGTCACAAAAACAAATTAAGCAAAAAAGCCTCAAAAACAAAAAATACAAAATAAATAGCAAAAACAAAAGCACCAAATATAAGCTCCAAATATCATCTCAGAGCACTGCAATCAGAAATGGAAGGCTTGAATTACAATGTGGGGACACAGATTAGCAGCACAACACTAAAAAATGGAAGCTCAGGACTCAAAATGGAGCATGTTCTGCTTTTGAAGCAAAGTTTGCAAACCGGAACACTGACTTCCAGGTTTGCAGCGTTCAAGTTCCAAGCTGTTCGGGAACTAAACTGTTTGAAAACCGAGGTACCATTGTATTGCTAAATGGGGATTTGGTCCAGGTATCTTTAGCTGAATCATAACACTATTATCCAAAGGAGACTGCTCCATTAGGGCAAATGGGACACTGCCTCACCAGCCTCAGCCTCCCCTGGCCCAGTTAATAATAATAATAATAATAATAATAATAATAATAATAATAATAATAATTAATAATAATTTTTATTTATATCCCACCCTCCCCAGCCGAAGCCGGGCTCAGGGCCGCTAACAATAAAACAGTACAAAAGTACAGCATAAACAACACTCTAAAATCATTCATTATAAGTTGCCTTTTTATTTAGAACCATTCCCCGGGGCTGTCAGAGTTCTCCTCCTTAGACAGTGTACACGTTTCTTCTTACTCCAGCTTCACTGCACTCCCACCACTGGCTTGCCACAATTCATCTGCATCCTGCAGTTTCTTGAGAAATACTGCTGTTTGGGGCGTTTTCTCCCAAACCAGTTTCTATCCCATTTGAAAATGTAAGCTGCTGCTAAGCTGAGGTTGTGTACGTATGAGACAGCCATTGCACATGTGCAGATGACAACTTCATTGGATCGTAGTTCAAGGGAGCAGCATAGGTGGGGGCAGAGAATCGGGTAATGTGCATTGAGTAAAGACATCCCCATTTCCTCTACTGTGTACACCGGAAACGTAAAAATGTGACTTGAAACACAGCAGGAGGAACCTCATGTGTTAGTTAGGGTTGCTATATTTCAATTCTGCCTTTGAAATCCGAGTAATGGGATCTGGATGTATGGCAGCCCTATGCTGCTAACTGTTGTTGTTGTTGTTGCTGCTGCAGCTGCTACTATTTAACATTGTATACTGCCCTAGACCTGCAGGTCTCAGGGTAGTACACAAGATAAAACCACAAGATACATAACAAAAATAAAAACAAGAACCACCCAATAATCCCCCAACACATTTTAAAAGGGCATTAGCTGCCAATCAGCCAAAGGCCTAGCTAAAGAAGAATGTTTTGGTCTGGTGCCTAAAGGTGCATAACGAAGGCACTAGCCCAGGCATGTACAAAGTCCCTTTTGGGGGCATAATTTTGCCTGCTGATCGATTTAATTCAGCCCCCGTGGCAGTACAGTAGTACCGCTGGATGCAAACAGGATCTGTTCCAGAGCCCCGTTCACATCCTGAAGTGAACACAACCCGCGTCTGCGCGTGCACAGGTCATGATTTGCCGTTTCCGCGCATGCGTGTGATGTCATTTTGAGCATCTGTGCATGTGTAAGCGGCGAAACCTGGAAGTAACGCATTCCGTTACTTCTGGATCGCCGTGGAGTGCAACCCGAAAACGCTCAACCCGAAAACGCTCAACCCGAAGCTACTTCAACCTGAGGTATGACTATATATGTCTTGGGGTAAAATCCTAAAAAAAGCTCAGCAACTCAGCAACTCCAAACCTGAAAAAAGCTCAACCACTTCGGTTGGCCCTCACGCATGTTCACTTCATCAAATCTGGCCCTCTTTGAAAAAAGTTTTGGCACCCCTGCACTAGCCGAACCTCCCTGGGGAGAGCTTTCCACAAAACTGTACATAGCTGAAGTCTCAGCGTTGCCTTTGTAGAACTCATCAAGGAAGGGCCCTAGGGCTGCCATACATCCAGATTTTTCTTTGGGATTTCAAAGGCAGAATTGACGTCTGGAGGGAATTTCTGAAAGGCGGTGCTTTGTCCTGGATCTTAGGCAAGTCAATAAAAAAATCGTGGGTGTTTTTTTTTTTTTTTTTTTTGCTTTTTTAAAAAAAGCAAAAACAAAAAATTCAACAACAATTTTGGGGTGTCCTGGTTTTTACTTTTTGAAATATGGTAACCCTAGCCTAGGGTGCCCAGGTAAGCCCTACATGATGCGGTGCACACACCCCATTTGAATGGCAATGCCCATCAACTTTGCCCCCCCTCAAATATTTTAGTGGGGGGAGGAGAAGACCCCTTGGCCCCTAGGAGTTGGCTCCTGTGGAAGCGGCAAAACTAGAATTAGACCGTCATTGGTTGTGGCGCCATTTACTGTTGGCCTCCCTGCTTTCTGCCCTACCAGTCCCAATGAGCACTAGACACCCTGCTGTCAACTGTATCACAGAGGTTTTCTTTGCCCAAAGGAAGGACTGCAATGCCCAGATATCTCTCTCCCGAGCTCCCTTCTCCCCCAACCTTATACTGTCTGTCTACAGCATTAATGTCTCATGTTGAATGTAACTGACCTGTTGAAATAACTTTATTATCTGAAAACAAAGTGTACTGTATGTATGTTTGTAACCCAAGAAAATATTTAATTAAAACAGTTTTTAAAAAAGATACACTTATGCACCTATGCATACACCTATGCAGTCTAGATCAGAATGAGTGTCATAATTGGAAAGCTGTTTGTATTTCAAAGAGTGAGTACAGGCAAGAAATCTTGCCCCATGTCAAGGTTTTCTATCCTGTGGTTCCTTGGTGGTCTTCATTATTGCAGTCATGGCATTATTTCCTTCTCCCTGCCACAGATTCTAATGTGCCGTGGCAAAAACAGGAGTCTTATCAAATAGTAATGCTTCCTAACACTTCCCCAGTGATAAAATTGGTCATTGGTATTCAGCCAGAGTCTCTGCAGATTAGTTCCAAATGTCTCACGGAAGTGAGAAAAAGCTGCTATGGAACCCCAGGCGCTACTGACTTCAGTAAAGATTCTTTCCAAAACCCAAATAGATGGCCAATCAGATTCAGACCCATGACACAGTACTAATAGCATCATGTTCATGTAATAAATGAGAAACCTCCAGTTGTTCTTTCTGTGTTGTCCAAGGGGGTTCAGTTTGGCTTATGAGATCATTTCCCCCAAACCACAACTACCTGTCAATCAGCTGGTGTCACTCTGTTGGGTTTCATCAGCTGATGGGCATGGGGTTCGATTTTGCAGGGAACTTGTGCATGCATCCAAAGCAACACAGTTTAACTCCTGGTTCAACTGATGAGCATGGGGTTTAAATCCTGGTCAGCCCTCTCTAGAGAGGATTAAATTCTCTGCTCATCAGCCGATGATTGGAGAGTTCAGTCCCCACTTGCCGTACCCCCACAGGTCAACTTTGACAGGGGAGTGGGACACAACATCATTTTGATGTTAGATCTGGACTGCCATGCCAGAAAAGGCCCCCCGGCCCTGTTGCAGTCCATGTTTAAAGGTAAAGGTACCCCTGCCCGTACGGGCCAGTCTTGACAGACTCTAGGGTTGTGAGCCCATCTCACTCTATAGGCCGGGGGCCAGCGCTGTCCGCAGACACTTCTGGGTCACGTGGCCAGCGTGACAAGCTGCATCTGGTGAGCCAGCGCAGCACACGGAACGCCGTTTACCTTCCCGCTAGTAAGCGGTCCCTATTTATCTATTTGCACCTGGGGGTGCTTTCGAACTGCTAGGTTGGCAGGCGCTGGGACCAAGCAGCGGGAGCGCACCCTGCCGCGGGGATTCGAACCGCCGACCTTTCGATCGGCAAGCCCTAGGCGCTGAGGCTTTTACCCACAGCGCCACCCGCGTCCCATACAGTCCATGTTTAGAAAGTGCTAATAGTATACTGTTCATGGGTTGGGAGAAGCAACCAATGGTTTTCTATGCAAGCTCTTTACCCTTTGAAAACTCCACCCTAAGCAAAAGTATTGGTGACTATCCCACGTCTTTTATATTCCTAATGATAGTAGGTAATTGTTATCCACTGCAGTGCCTTAACCCTAGGCAGAATCTAAAGAAATTGGAAATCACAGCCAACAGGAAATGGAACCGGAAGATACGGAACTGGGTTGTGAATGAAGGACTACATAATAAGCAAGTAACTACAGAATATTGTTTTATAATATATGACTGCAGTAGAGAGACTCTTGTCTGAACAAAGATTAAAGGATTTAATATTCTTCAACATGGAGGAATGGTTGTTGAAGTTATTGGAGGTAAAGTTGTTATGTTGGACTGGAGGAAGATTATTGCAGACATTTATTGATAATGATAATTGGAGAACTCCTTTTGGACTTTTTGTGTGGAAGAGAAAATGAATGAATTTGGAGACGTTTGGGTCTGAAGTTTGGGGAAAATATTGCTTAGCAGGAGGAGGAAAAGTTGGAGTGAATACTTGGAACAATCTTTTTTTAAGTGTAACTGATAGATGGAGAATCAGAAGTCCCTTTTATTTCTCTTGATCTTTTTTCACCTCTTTTTTAATTCTCTTATTATTTTTATCTTCTTTCTTTGCTTATGTGTGTGTCTCCTTTACTCTGGGTCACTCTTGGGATTATACAGACATGAAGGTGATGATGGCTCCATCCCTTTCTGTGCGAGACGAAGGGTTTAAGATCTACCTTTGAGAGAGGACTTTGCATTTTCTTTTTTTCCTTTCCTTTGTTATTGGTTTCCTTTGAATTAGTTTTTTTTTTATTGTACTGTTTTAGGGAAAAGCTTCAGTAGAATCTTCTTATGACAAAGAGATGCACTATGCACAGAAGTTCTGTGTGCCTGGCCAAAGCATGAGCTTCCTCTCTCCCTTCCATCCACTTCCAGGCTACTGTACCTGACAAACTGACCTGGAAGTCAGGGACCGTGCTGGAGTAACCTCTCATATAATTGTGGGAAAACCTCCCCTACCTCCTCAATCAGCACATTAGAAGGACTTTCATTGTAGTGTGTAGTTTTAATATAACAATCAGCGTCAAACGTGCTTCTGAAAAACAGCTTCGGATCAGAGCGCCAGAGGAAGACAGAAGCATCCTTGGTGTTTTTGCTCAATGCTGTACAACAGCCACAAGGTGGAACTACAAGCCTGGGTTCCTTCCATGCATCAGATGTTCAGACCATAATTACAAGTAATGTTAAACAACAGCATGGCAGACAAAGGTAAGAGTTGAAAGGCAGAGAAGCTTAAGGGCATAAAGTTCAAGCATAAAGCAAAAGCCAAACAGAATTCCATTCTGAATGTGGGGGAAAAAAGTTAGTGGAGCAATATTTTGGCTTGGATTCAGGGGTTACAGCTGCAGTTCTACTCAGTTTTACTAGGGAGTAAGCCCTAGTAAAACTCAGATATGCAGATGACACGACCTTGATGGCAGAAAGTGAGGAGGAATTAAAGAACCTTTTAATGAGGGTGAAAGAGGAAAGCGCAAAATATGGTCTGAAGCTCAACATCAAATAAACTAAGATCATGGCCACTGGTCCCATCACCTCCTGGGGAAAAGAAGGGGAAGAAATGGAGGCAGTGAGAGATTTTACTTTCTTGGGCTCCATGATCACTGCAGATGGTGACAGCAGTCACGAAATTAAAAGACACCTGCTTCTTGGGAGAAAAGCGATGATAACCCTAGACAGCATCTTAAAAAGCAGAGACATCACCTTGCCAACAAAGGCCCGTATAGTTAAAGCTATGGTTTTCCCAGTAGTGATGTATGGAAGCGAGAGCTGGACCATAAAGAAGGCTGATCGCCGAAGAATTGATGCTTTTGAATTATGGTGCTGGAGGAGACTCTTGAGAGTCCCATGGACTGCAAGATCAAACCTATCCATTCTTAAGGAAATCAGCCCTGAGTGCTCACTGGAAGGACAGATCCTGAAGCTGAGGCTCCAATGCTTTGGCCACATCATGAGAAGAGAAGACTCCCTGGAAAAGACCCTGATGTTGGGAAAGATGGAGGGCACAAGGAGAAGGAGACAACAGAGGACAAGATGGTTGGATAGTGTTCTCGAAGATACGAACATGAGTTTGACCAAACTGGGGGAGGCAGTGGAAGACAGGAGTGCCTGGCATGCTCTGGTCCATGAGGTCACGAAGAGTCGGACATGACTAAAAGACTAAACAACAACAAGAAGCCCTAGTGATGTCAGTGTAAGCTCCTTGCAAGCAAGTTTGCATAGGATTGAGGGACAAGGCCAGGATCGTGAACCCACTGATACTTCTAAGTAAAAAGGTAAAGGTACCCCTGCCCGTACGGGCCAGTCTTGACAGACTAGGGTTGTGCGCCCATCTCACTTAAGAGGCCGGGGGCCAGTGCTGTCCGGAGACACTTCCGGGTCACGTGGCCAGCGTGACAAAGCTGCATCTGGTGAGCCAGCGCAGCACACGGAAACGCCGTTTACCTTCCTGCCAGTAAGCGGTCCCTATTTATCTACTTGCACCCGGAGGTGCTTTTGAGCTGCTAGGTTGGCAGGCGCTGGGACCGAGCAACGGGAACGCACCCCGCCGCGGGGATTCGAACTGCCGACCTTTCGATCGGCAAGCCCTAGGCGCTGAGGCTTTTACCCACAGCACCACCCGCGTCCCCCGATACTTCTAAGTAGATGCACTTAAAATTGAAGCAGTCACACTCCAGTCTTGTGCATACTTACTTAGATGTAAATACCTGTGTTAAATAAGACCTATTAAGTGGTTATAACCCTCCAAGTTCAAACCCTCCAAGTGTCCCTATTTTCTAGGGAGAGTCCCAGATTTACAGAAGCCATCCCAGTTTCCGATTTGATCCTGGAATGTCCCACTTTTCCTTAAAAAGGTAAAGGGACCCCTGACCATTAGGTCGAGTCGTGGCCGACTCTGGGGTTGCGGCGCTCATCTCGCTTTACTGGCTGAGGGAGCCGGCATACAGCTTCCGGGTCATGTGGCCAGCATGACTAAGCCACTTTTGGTGAACCAGAGTAGCGCACGGAAACGCTGTTTACCTTTCCGCCGGAGCGGTTACCTATTTATCTACTTGCACTTTGACGTGCTTTCGAACTGCTAGGTTGGCAGGAGCAGGGACCGAGCAACGGGAGCTCATCCCGTTGCAGGGATTTGAACCGCCGACCTTCTGATTGGCAAGCCCTAGGCTCTGTGGTTTAGACCACAGCGCCACCCTTTTCCTTAGGACATCCCTATTTTCATTGGAGAAATGTTGAAATGATGTGTACCTAGGAGCTTGCAAGCTACAATGGCCTGAGGGGCAATATTGTCTGGCTTTCTATGGCCATAGTGGAGCAGGAGATGGAAGGTAGCTCAACAGCTCTCTCCTAGAGCTATGTTGATCCATAGGAATAGCTACAGGAGGAAAACCTGCTTCTGTCCTGTGGCAGGAAATCTCCTTAGGAATCCTATTTTCTTCGTGGCAAAAACATGTGGTGACAATGATTCAGCTTGTGATAGTTTAACCCACCTGGCAAAATCCAAGCTGAAGACTGTCCCCCTTTGTAGTATCTGGTGCACCTGCTTCTATTCCCTTTCTAAAGGAAGAATGCTTACTGCACCCTTTGTAGCAACACATTTCTGGAATGGCTGGGTGGCCACATGCTCTGTGATATGGTGATGTGAGCTTCGCTGTCCCCTAGTGCTAGGGAGAAGTGACAGAGGATGAGGGAGAAATACCTCTTCTCTACTCTCCGTCTTGAGAAAGGTCTTTGCTTGCTCTCTCTCTCTCTCTCTCTTGCCTACAAGAGCTCTGCTGGTGTCCACCTGTCCGCAATAAAGACAAGATGTCATCTGGGGCTGACAAGAAAGGGCCCTTCGCCATCTGCAAAAAGTATCAGCAAACTGCTTTTCCAGCTTCAGAGGAGGGGCCTACCCCCCATGCTAGCTGTATCTTCCACTTAGGAAGAAACTAAAAATGCAGTCCTGAACATGTCTACTTAAATAAATAAAAAAAATCTGTTGAATTCAATGGGGCTTAATCCCACAGTGGCTAGGATTGTAGCCTAAAGTGACCAACTTTATATATATCAAGGCTAATCTTTTGGAAGGTGCCAGTTTCTTTTACATAACTACACACCTACCCACTCTGTGTCTACATAGACCCAATTCTCACAAATATCAGAAGTGGTAAACCTTGGTCTGTACTATTATCACCTGAGGCTGCATGCTATTCCATGCAAGTAAACAACACGAATTCATTTTTAAAGGAAGATGCAAATAGAAACTTTATGGTCAGGAAGACGGGCACAATCTAGCCTAATTTACAGCCTGAAATGGCCCACTGCACAAATGTACTTTGCTATATAGTCTCTGGGACCACAGTTGTTGCCTATTAGTGGTCTCTCTCCATGTCAAATGCCCTCCCTTCCAAAAATGCACATGGCATTCCAAGGTTTAAGTGTGATGCAAATTTTGTTGTGTTTTGTTAGTGTAGAGGTTCTGTAACAAAACAGAATTGTGACTCTGGAGAATTTCAGAGTTCACAATTTGGGGTGCATTTTTTCATTCCAGTACAAGTTTGTTTGTTTTTTAGAGTGGTGATTGCACTGACTGAACTGAATTGGGAAGTTACTTAGACACCAAACACACCACACCACTGGATTTTCAAGCAGTTTACCATCACCAGTGATATAATGAAGAATCATGCCTAAACCAGCCTATTATAGCGCTTGTGTGGGTTGCTCTTCAAAACCTTCCTTCTACATAGAGCATGTATCTGGGTCCTGTGGCAAAGCAGAATTGCATGGGAACCTCCTGGGTCAGAAAAAAGCAGCACAGTCTTTATGCAGTGTTGTACATAATTTAATTTGCAGTTTTGTATATAAACTTTTACTGTATTGCACACTATTGTAGCAAACTATTTGCAAAGAAATCAATAAAATACTTACAGGATTTAAAAATAAGGGTTTTAATGCAGCTGACAAGAAAATAAAAGAAGCAATTTACTTAATGAGATACAATCCTTTATGTTGAAAATGAGAGTTACATACAACTAGAGTACAGTTAAAAGATACCATACAGTCCAACACTTAAATTCCTCAAATTGTGTAAAATTAACAAATCTCTACTGTCAAATATACAGCATTTGAGTGATGGAAAGGATTTTTGAAATTAAATACAGGCATCATGATCTTGTGGCTCTCATTTTGTGTTTTTTAAAATGACAGGGCCATGTAACATATTGCCAAGTTTGTACTCTTCGTAAAGGACCTCCTCCTTATCTTTTGTCCTAACCCCTTTTATTTCCAGTCTATTATTCTGCTTTAGGATTTATTTTTACTGTTTGTTTCTGACACATGTTAAATAGTTAAATAAGCTTAAATCAAAGAAATTAAGAGGGTACTTCAAAAATATGTCCACCTAGAGTTGATTTTTTGGACATGCTGGAATCGGTCCCTTGCATTCCTTAAGAGACAGCCAGAGTGAAGTCTCGCTACCTATGTTAGAGAAGACACGTGTCTCGTGTGTTATCCAATTATGCTACTGGCTAAAATCCACAACAGAATTGAAAAGGTGATCTCCAGCATTTATTAAAATTTTCAAAGTCCATAAACAACAAAGTCACTGTAGAATTTATCGCATACAGCTAGCATACAACAGCATGTCCTCAGCCTAGATGAAATACAAAAGATTGTTTTTTTCATACAAATAATTTCTTTTAATTTATTAATGTGACAATATAGTTATTACATAAAATTTGCTACCGCAAAGTATCGTATCCTTGTCTTGCACATACATAGACGGGGGGGTGGGGGGGGTGGGGTGGACAAAGATGGCAAACAGACTCCTAACGATGAATATGTGCAAAACTGCTTGACAACTTAAAGAGACGTACATAACGTTGCATGGTACATTTTATTTCCCAAAAATGTCTACGGAGACTTTTATTTTCTTAAAGGAGTGTCATAAAGATTAAAAGGAAGCAATGCCAATGGTCTCATCTGCCCTGGCATTCTACAGAACACCGTGACTACGTAAGCGATCTAGATCAGTTTAATAAAAACACTTCATCCTCGTATGCATGTAAATTGATCATAAAACATGAGCCTAAGTTTATTTTAAACATAACTGATGTGCCATCATCATCTTCGGACAGGCCACCGAGACATTGAGCGCCTGACTTAAAAAGTTGTATACGGACAAATTTAAAAGCACAAAGAAGATTGTGCTGAGCCACTGATTGTTAACAAACACTGAAACAAGTGCGTGTAAAAGTGCTGGGAGCTAGCACATGGCGGCAATACCCTTTTTTAAGTCAGTTGGTGAGATTATAAAAACTTAACGCAACTCAAACAATTCTCCGTGTGACCGTACATTCCATTTCACTGAAAGAAAAAAAGGATGTTAGAAATGAAGACACCACATCACAGATGGTGGCACTTTGAAAACTTTTTTGCCTCTTTTTCCATGCGAATGAAGAGCCGCTGGTAGGAACCATGATTGGAGCAGCACTCCACCCGTGATTTACTAATATAGTATACCAGAATAAAAACTTGGCATTTACTTCTTTTATTCTTCACAGCTAACAGAAATACCAGGTTTATCTAGCAACGCATCAATATTGTAACACTAATTTTTCAATTCGCTAAACCATTCATTCTCATAACCTAAAGAGGTTTTTTTTTCTTTTTCTTTAAAAAAAAAAAGATGCTTTCCCCCCCTTTGATAAAAAAGGGTTGAAATGTGAAATACTTCAGGAGCCCCAACCTTGACATTACTTAAAAAAAAAAAAAAATCAGTCTTAAGTCTCTGACAATACTGACCAAATCTTTTAAATGTTTTGGGTTTTAAGGTGTTAAAACAAAACCCCATTTAAATAGCTACTTAAGCATGGTTAAATATGGTCCAAAGCCCAGGCTGGATGGAACTGATCCTGCTTATTGAGACTGCTTCTCATGGCACAGGATGCTTATGGCATATTTACCTACTGCCTAGGAAAGGGGGGGGGGGGAATGAGGCAGGGAGAAGGACTGCCAGCATGTAGAAAACCAAGGCACGGGGTCTAGCTACTGAACCCTACACAAACTGTCCAATTTTGATACTAAATTTGGTCAGTCTCCAGGAAGATGTGTTTTAAGTCAATTAGCATACACTCGTATGGCGATAAATACTATCTTCAAAAATGCTAACGGTGTTGGCTAGATTTAGTCTGAGCTACTTGGGAGGGGGGGAATACAAACCTATGAACTGTAGCCTCAGACACAAAGACAGATACGGAAGGATTGGCTGGCACAGACTAGAAGCAACACTTATCTTTCACTTCGGTCTAAGTCACACTAGCCAGAAACACCTTCAGTTTCATTCGCACAAATGCATTATTCAAAATAAAACGGAGCATTGTTGGGTAAAAGGCTACTTCATTTTAAAAGGGGAGGGGAAGAGGGAGAAAGAGAAAGAGAAAGAGGAAGGGGAAATGAACAATACACAGAAACCAAAGGAAAACGACAGAAACCAAAAAGGTAATTAGGAAAAAGTGGTCTATATTCTGTGTTACAGCACAAACAGTGCTTTGCTTAATTGTGCCTAGTTATATGGGTTGGTGCAAACTGCACACATGGAAGATGGCAATAAAGACCTCAGTCAACTTTGTGGAATGAAGTAACTAGGTAATTGTTTTGACATATGATGGTCTCCGCTCCACCCTCATGAGTTAACAGAGTGCAAAGATCCCAATGTAAGCCCTGATGTCCTCTGATCATCCAGCAAGTACTAAAAATCAGCAAATTCCTTTGCACATTTCTCTGTTAGAGACACACGGATATCTTCTTCTTCATAGTCATCAAAGTTGCTGGTATCTCCAGGGCCTCTACATTTTGGTATGAATGGAGCTTCTACCTGCATGGGGAAATAAAAGCACAGATTATTGCATTTGCCAGTCTGAAAGAATTAACTAGTAAAAATAAGACAACAAAAGACAGAAAATAACAATGCTGATATTAATAACTACAACAATCATAATTCACTGATATATTCCAAGCATGAATGTAAAAAGCTTAAATATTCTCCATTATGGAATGGATGCATTCAGGAGAGATATAATATTGTTATTTTTCGGTGAAGTATCCCTTTAAGTTAGCTATAACAAATACAACCTCACGTGTGGCACTCCCTCAACACAAAACTTACTTATAGTGCCATTTTAAAGGCAAACAGATCTACATAAAATGCAATTCCTGAGGAGATGATTTTACAAAACAAGCCCTAAGCACAAGAGGCTGACCACATAAGTGTTGCTGCACATAGACCCTGTTCACATGTAATGCTGATGATGGTCTAGTGTTGTAAGGACAAGTGTCAGCGAGCCTTTGGCTCATGTATGCCTCCCCTCATGTATGCCGGCACAAGGAGTTCAGAAGCTTTTTCTTCCCTTTTAGATTAATTCCAGCTTGTCATGACAGCCAAACCTGCACGAGCTGAAGTTAATTTTAACTATGGTTTGTTGAAACCACGGTTTAGGCTTTCGACCTAATCTGTGGTGTGGTAACCTCCTATCTCCTCTGGAAGAGGAAGGGAGAAAGAAAGCGCAACCTCATAATGCTAATTTGTGTTTTAGTATTACGTCTGAACGCAGCCACACTGTGGTTCAAACGCTTCCTGTATCCTAAAAATCAGAAAGGTGGGAAAAACCAATAGCCTCTGCTTTGTGGGCTGCTGTAAAAGGGGCTTGGTGGGCCCTATCAGTCCTCCCCAAATACTGTACCAACATACATAAAATCAAACTGATCTTGAAGAAAATAAGCTATTATTCATTATCATCACGCCAAGAAATTTTAAATAAGAGCCTAGAGCAGAATAGTGAAGAATTAGAACACCTCCAATAAAAACTGAAATATTTATTTAGAAGTAAAGAATTACAAAAAGGCAGAAAATCTCACTTCACACAAACTGCATGCTAAATGGTATATTTTAGAGTGCAGATGAGAAGATTACCATTCTGCGGCGAACATTTGCTGAAGAGGTCTTGCTTCAAAATAAAAGACTATGCTGAGGTGTTAATCACGTCCTGTCTTGTGATAATTAATACTTTACTGATTATTAACTACTACTGTACTGTCACATCGTGTAGCTAAACAGCTAGTTTCTTTTTATAAACTATTGCTGGGTTTCAGATCTGGCTTTTTAAAATGTTTTTGTATGGGAATATGCCTCCGTTACTCCAAAACATACTTTTTTAAATAAGGAGAACACATCATAGTACCACAAAGGACTGACTTGAGTCCCAAACAGAAACGTATTGAAATATAAATGTTCAAATTTTTGAGGCAATTACACTTAAGTGTCATGGTAAAAGTTGAAAAAGTTAGGGATCATAATTTTTAGGCATCATTAATCACAGAAAATACAGATAGGTCTCTCACAAGGGCTCCAGTGGGAGTTAGCAACAGTTTAGGAAGATGCCTATACACATTTCTTGCTTGGTTGCCCTTCTTTGTGCACGGAAAATTACACCGTGGTCACTTACTTGGAACTGTATTTCAGAAATGGTGATGATAATAATTATAATAGTTAAAGGTAAGGTAAAGGACCCCTGGATGGTTAAGTCCAGTGAAATTGGACTGGCCACGTTGTTCAGATGTCTGATTATCGTTTTCCAAAGCAGATACTCTATTCTCAACTTAAGAATGGAAAGTGCAATACTGGTGGACAACAAAAGAGGTTAAAAGATGCTCTCAAATCTGAAAACAAATTATAAGCACTGACAATTGGGAAACCCTGGCTTGTGAGCGCTCCAATTGGAGAATAGCCTCTGGCATCATGGATTTTGAAGAAGTGCCAATTCATGACAAAAGGGAGAAATGAGTAAAGAGGAAGGCAGGACTGGCAAATCCTCATTGTGACCAACTCCTGCTTAGAAATCTATGTACCCACTGTGGAAGGATGTGCGGATCCAGAATTGGCCTGCACAGTCATTTATGGACACGCCACTAAGACATGGAAAACAATCTTACTCGGCCGCGAGTGATCACCAAGAGGGAGAGAGAATAGTTAAATACATCTGTGCTGAAAATCAAGTTTGTCTTCCAAAAATAGGCATCTAGAGAGTTCAAATGTTTAGACAGGAAGGGAAAGAAAAGGCAAAGGAGACACTCTGAAGACAAAAAAGGGGAACAATTCAGAAACCAGCACACAGGACAGTAAGGTTTCAAGAAAACGTTTTTCTTTGAGGAATACTTCCCATTACCCCAAGACTGTACATCCAAAAAGTCTTTCATTTAAAAAATATAAAGCCACCCCATGTGCTAGCCTCAAACAGTGGGAAAAGATCAGGAACTTTTTGTGTGCGTGCACTAATACATAACTTATCCTAAGAGAAAGAATGATTACCTTTCTTTGATAAATGGCAATCCAATCTGTAGTGGCAAACCATTTGTGGTTTTTAATATCATTCACCCCATTCTTGAGATTTCCGTATCGTTTGGTCAAATCTACCTGGAGTAAATTTCTTAGTAGATCCTTAAGGTCTGAACTGAAGTGTGATGGGAATCGTACCTACAAAACACACCAGATATATATTTAATATTGCTATATAGACACCTCTTTTCCCTTCTTCTTCTAGAAAGAAAAGGAGAAACAAGATTATGAATTATGTTTTGGTATTATAAAGAAGACCAAACCTAAATACAAAATTGCATTGGAGCTATACATTAATATATATGCCTGGCTGTTGCTTGAAGCACCAGATCATGCCTCATTCTCCTCTCTTCTGCAGCAGCAACTAACATACAGAACAACTGGCGTAATGTTAATTGTAGGGATGAGAAACTTGCAAAGCGAGTGGCAGCCAATGAGCAGAAGGGGGGTGGGATGGGAAAAGTTTAAACATGATCCCATCATATGATTTATAGGATGAGAGAGATGTGGGATTGCTGTCTTCAACAGCAGTCAGCCATGTGCTGCAACAGCCAGATCCTGCATCATGTATAAGCCACCATTAATATTATTATTATGATGGTTTTTTAAAAAAAATATAAAGTATTAGAAAATAATTGAACACCACAAATCCTCTGTTTTACTCAAAATAAAGAATCATGAGAAACCACAGACAATACTTGTTGCCACTCCTCTTCCCCTTCTATGGCTGTGAAAAGTTACAAGAACTGGCTGCAGTGGTGGACTTGGGTACCATGGTGCCCTGTGCAAGGCCAATGCCGCCCTGCCCTCACACTGCCTTCCCAAAGGCAGGTATGGAGGCACTCACCTTTGGGAAGAAGGCGCGAGGGCTCTGGCAGGGTCCTGGAGCTGCCCTACCTCCTTCCCAAAGCTGGAAGCGCACTCTCTAGGCTTTGGAAAGGAGGTGGGAAGGCTCTGGGACCTTGTCAGTACCCTTAATGCCTCCTTCCCAGAGCCTTGCTTACTGTGTTCTGAGATGGTGCCTCCTTCACTCAGCGCCCAGTGCATGCACACCGCTTGCACAACGACAAATCCGCTCCTGCTGGCTGCTCTCTCTCTCTCTCCTGCTTTAACTTTAGCTAAAACTCATTTCCTTCTCTCATTCCCTTGTTTCTGAAGCTCATTCTGCTATTTTGCCTTATGTTGACTAGTCAGGGGGGCTTGGCAGGCAGCACCTGAAAGTGTCTAAGACAACATTTCTGTTTTGACTTCATTTTTGGTGGGTTCAGAAGGAATCTAGACACCAGTGGTTGTGGAGAGGGGAATTCAATTGTGGGGTTGAATAACGGGGCACCCCAGCTGTAGATTACAAACCATTAGTGCTGTTAACTAACCACAACTGCACCTGGTGCAAACCATATATAATTGATCTAACTTTTCATTATCCAAAACTCTTTTTTCTTCTAATTAAAAGAACAAAATAATCCAACCACTAAATAATAATAATAATAATAATAATAATAATAATACTGAATTTGATCCAGGGCACATCAGAGCACAGCAGTACATATTTACAGTGCGTGACTCCATCCTGAAGTAATAATTTCAGCTCATGTGCAGAGTACATAAAACCAGAGCGACTATGATCAGCCTCTTATGTCTGAGATTAGGGATGAGATCTTCCAGGTTTAGGGAAGGATGGGGAGTCATATCCAGGTAGACAAAGAGCCCAAACTTTTCATTTTAGAAATTCACTCACATACTCACAAAAAAAGAAAGACTGCAATAAGAACAAAAAACATTTTCTTCTTTTCTGCATTCAAAGTATTCTAAACTTAGAACTTTGGTGGATCCAGAGATTTTTTTCTGGAAATATTCTGGAATTGCCTGTGGCTTAGACCAACATGCCCTGCTCCACCCAGTAGCTGCTGCAGATTTTAATAAGTGAGCACAGTTAATAGTTTGTTGCAAGCCATCCACTACTTTGCTTCCCAATTCAATTCACACGCACACAAAAATGCTAAATGATTAAGGAAAAAAATAAAGATAGGTTATTCACACAGTGTCCAGTGTTTCTTCCTTGACTGCTCTCCTCTCCTCCCTATCTCTTTGTTACAAAACAAATATTGAAGTAACCAAAACAAAGCAAAAGCTCCTTGAAGGAGGAAAAACGCCTTGTAAACAGAAACATGAGCAAACCTGTTCATGAAAATTAAAATAAGAACACACAAGTAACAGAAAAGTTAATGGACATAACACGGATCATTTGCAGGATCCCAGCAACTCTCGCTTACCTTTCCAGAAACAATTTTTTCATAAATCTGGATTGGTTGATCTGCAAAGAATGGAGGATATCCAGCTGCCATTTCATAAATTAAAACTCCTAAGGCCCACCAATCCACTGCTTTGTTGTAGCCCTGGCAAAACAAAGATATAGTAGTTAGTGATATCCAACCAAATATAATATACTAATATAAACACACTTAAGTTTTAGGTGATATTCTAAAACTTTTACCAGCTTCAGCTCATCCAACAGCTGCAGTGATTCCTGGACCAGGACAGCTTGATCACAGTAATACAGGCACTAATATCTTCAGGGTTGGATTACTGCAATGTATGATGTGGGGCTTTTAGGGATGCGGGTGGCACTGTGGGTTAAACCACAGAGCCTAGGGCTTGCCGATTAGGTCGGCGGTTCGAATCCCCGTGACGGGGTGAGCTCCCATTGCTCGGTCCCTGCTCCTGCCAACCTAGCAGTTCGAAAGCATGTCAAAGTGCAAGTAGATAAATAGGTACCGCTCCGGCGGGAAGGTAAACGGCGTTTCCGTGCGCTGCTCTGGTTCGCAAGAAGCGGCTTAGACATGCTGGCCACATGACCCGGAAGCTGTACGCCGGCTCCCTCGGCCAATAAAGCGAGATGAGCGCCGCAACCCCAGAGTCGGCCACGACTGGACCTAATGGTCAGGGGTCCCTTTACCTTTATGATGTGGGGCTTACCTTGCTTTTGGGTCTAAAAACTAGTTTGTGCAGAATGCTGCAGCACAATTGCTCACAGAGATAAGGCCCTGCCAATATATTAAACCTGTGCAGAGAGACCTGCACAGGCTGCCAATTTGTTAATAGGGTCAAATTCAATGTGTTAATCTTAGTAAATAATAGCCTTTAACAGCCTACTCAACTTACTAAGACAGATTCCACAAGAATCAATATCTCTGACAAATCCTATCGCCATACTGACTTGGAAGTTAAGCTCCATTCAAATTCAGTTAAAACTTCTTCCAAATGTGCCTGTTTAAGACTGTCGTCTTCCTCTTTTAACTAGTTAACACCGTGAAGCATTATGAAATACCTTGCTGAGAATTATTTCTGGCGCCAAGTATTCTGGAGTCCCACATAACGTCCAGGTTCTGCCTTTTACTCTTTTTGCAAACCCAAAATCTGTGACCTAGTAGCACAGAAAAAAGAGTTACCACATTATCCAAGCTTTAGTTTTTTCTTAGTAATAACCTGAACGTTACATATAGCTTTCAAAAGCATTCAACCACAGAAGTGGTTCCATGTCCTATGGTTGATTCAAAATTCAGATATTTTCAAATCAAGGCATGACATATGTTTTGCTTTTGATTCGAAGCTATACAAAATGCCAAAAGAAGAATCACCAGGAAGCACAAGCTTTAGACATGCTATATGTAACATTAGGCAATAAAAAGTTTTTCTCAATTAACATTAAGCATTTCGTTAGTATCACTTGCAGATATGATACATCTTGGATCAAGTTTCAGAATTCCCTTTGGTTGATAACCTGCAAAACCAACCAATCAAGGTATTTAATTTATCACCACCCGTTTCCTTACAATGCAAACATTTAAACGTTCTGTATTTCTTGCTATGGAATGAAGCTGAGCTTGAAAACGTTTGTCTTCATCATACCTGGATATATCCTTGCTGGTCAATTAAAAGATTTTCGGGTTTCAGATCTCTGTAGATGAGGTCTAGTGAATGGAGGTACTCAAATGTTAGCACTATCTGAGCTGCATAAAATCGTGCATGTGGTTCACTGTAAACAAATGAAAATTATTAGGCTATTAAACCATGGTCAACATTTGCAGACATAGCATACTCATATGTGATAACAGAAATGTTAAACTCTAAGGAAATAAAGAAAACTACAAACGGGTTGTATCCAACACTGCTGTTCCACTTAAGCAAGAGACTCCCGCTTGCCCAATGGAACTCTGCTCTCATCTCCAGGCCCCTGTGGGCCTTTAAAAGTTGCTCCACAGGGTTGGGGGACCCTTTGGAGCAAATTTTGGGTGTACGAAGGGAAAGGAGAAGAAAAGGATGTCCTGTTGTACAAGCAGAATTTTTTTAAAATAATTTTAAATAATGAAATGTCTATTTTTATCTTATAAAGGAACTGCACAACCTAATGTTATTGCTATGTTCTTATCTATCATTCTCTACTACCTATTTGAAGGCAAAACTGTTTTTCAAAGGTACTTCTGAAAGCCTTAATGGTCATAATGGATAAGAATAAAGTAAGGATCCCCTTGCAAATATTTCCTAAACATCTGAAAGCTAAGAGCTATCACCTCTTTCTCATTCCCTTCCTCACATCATTTTTCATAAATTATAATTCATTTATTATCTTACCTGAATCTTCCAATTCTTCTTAGATGTGAGAACATTTCACCCCCAGGAACATATTCCATAACCATGTATAAATTAGAATTGTCCTAAGGGAAAGTGAAGTATGTTCAGTTGTAAACCTGGGGTACTTAGGACAACACAAGTAAATTGCATTTTTTTCTGACAAGCAAACATAAAATAATACCAATAATACATTTTAAGTACTTTTATTATTGAAGGCTGAACATAAAATAAGACAGGAAACATTCAAGTGGCCCATGAATTCAAACTGACCATACTTTTTCTATTTTTCTCAGTGTTTAAGAGGCTCCCTAAAAGTCAGTACAGCAAGTTGCTGGGGGGGGGGGGAGGATTGGCAACTTAAACAAACCCAGGGTGATGAGGCGATTTGAAATTTTTGCTTTGGGCTTTTTGCTTTGTTGGGATCACTCCTTCAAGTCCTTAAAGCTTATCAAGTCCTTAAAGATATCATGCATATCTCCTTTTGATCAGACTGTGATCAGGATGACGGCCAAGCATTTAGCTTCATTTTTATTTTTTTTACAGTTGGAGAGTCTAAAATCACCTTTGTTTTGACCTGTGGGTCAGGAATCACTAGACTCTAAAAAGACAGAAAGCTGTGCAAGAAAAATGTAATAACAGTTTACCTTCTTGCTTGGTATTTACCTTAAAAGAATACTCCAGTCTTACAAGGAAAGGGAAGTTCACTGCTTGTAATATTCTCTTTTCATTAAGTGTGTGTTCTATTTGCTTCAGCTTAACCACCTAGGAACAAAGCATTTTTTATTAAACGCTTGAGTCTAAACATTAAGAGAATTCAAACAAGTCCACGTCTTCTTAGTGGAAAGAGGAAAAAATAATAACTTAAGAACAGCACTTCTAAAAGACGGTGGCGAGTGCTACATATAGCTCTCAAAGCACGGATTGCTACACCCACGTTAATACAGCAAAGTTAGGTAGCAAGGCAGTTATCCTCTTTTACCTTTTAGAAGATGCTACATCTGAAGAAGAATGGCATGGCACACTATACCTTTTTCAACTCTGGCCTTTCTGCTGACACTGTCAAAGGAGTATCGAGAGGAATTCTAACAAATATGGTCTGTGTGCACATGCAGTTCAAATACTACAAGAGTCTAGAAGCTCAGTTCACTTGGCGCACAAAGTGGGGTTTTCAGGGCATAAAGCTTATCTACACACAGATATCTGGGGGTCCATTTTTTTTACTTTCATATAGCCTATTAAAAACGTTTGCTGCTTAGAAGCGTTCTCATATACTCTGTAGCTTCCTTCCTGACTAGGCATGATTTCCTTCTGTGAAAACTGCTTAATCACTGCAAAACAAAAAAAGGAGCTCTCCTACTTTTGTCTGTTTGCATAGTAAGCTAGTTTTTTTAAAAAATTATAATAATGCTTGTGCTCAACAGAGCCTGTCAGAAGTCTGCTAATACCCAATATTCCACCTGTTCTTAACAGCCACAGACCACTATAATTTCCTTACTTCCCTATTCTGAATGCATTTTGAGAGCTACAGAAGGAGAGAGTGAAAGCAGCAAACTGGCAACTGGCGAGATGTCAGGAAGTTCAAACATTTCTCCAGGAACCAGGAAAAGGAGACTCACTCTCTTACACGTTACTATGGGTAGCAGAATAACCAACTGACGAAGAATACAACAGCTTAAAAACTTCAGAAGCCACAGCACCCTTTAGATGTTTTCCAGCTGAGTGAGCAGTTCCCATGCAGCTGGTTGAAATGGCTATGTGGCTAGCGCCTGATCAGTGTCTTTCCGAAGGAATGCCTTTTTTCCTCGCAGATGTACAAGATCTCCCCATGGATAAGCAGCTGCCACAGGCTCGGAGAACATCCACGCCAAGCCCTAACACAAACAGCCTTATGAAAGCTTTTATATAATCAGATGTCACCTCTCTGCACGTTACTGAAGAATGTCCAACGTCTATAAATTTTGGGAACCATTTTCTTGCACATGCATGGCTACAAATGATGGTCCTGGGGCAAAGTCTTATGTGTGCATAAGATAACTGATAGACATTCAAACTTGTGGCAAACTGGCGCATAGTAATTTTCATGACAGATCTGTAAACTGCAGCAAAGGACGGGCAGCAAGGACGTAGTGAGAAGTGTCACAACTGTGTGGAGAAAGGGCTCATAGGCCGCCTCATTCCTCCCCTTATGTAGCCTTCCTTCTCCAGCTGTTCAAAATCAATGTCAATATGCAAGGAGTAGGTGTGGGATAACAGCCTCTTGTCACCATTCGGAATGCCATCTGCAAGCTAGAGGGCAATCTTCCATAGGAAACCAGGTTTCTAAAATGCCCAGGCAGCTTCCACAAGAGCAGCAGTTTCCCTGCTTCACAAGGAGCATTTTACAGCTCCTTGGGGGCGAAAGGAAAAGTGACGGGTGGCGGCAATGGAGCTTAGTGCAGACCGTAAACACTGTGTGTTACTCGGCACTAATATTAACCACCGGCAAGGGGCTCAAGAGAACTGTGCCTGGAAAAGTAAGGACATGGCTTGCTTGCACATAAGATCGCTTTCCAATTAAAGATTAACTTGATCCATGGCAAGCAGGCAGCAATGGAAAAGAGGAGGGGCCATGGGGGAAAGGAGGAGAGGCAAGCATAGCACAGGAGATACCAGCAAGGCTCTACTGTTATCAGGCGCCTTAGCAGAAGAACATGGGACACACACAGTTGTGCATTCACTCTACACATGCCACTGTTAGAAGCGCAGAGGTGTGGGCATTGATCTGAAATCACTGTAAGCCAGAGGTTTTCGTGCTTTTTGAGTCCACGGCTCCCTTGACCAACTACATTCTTTCTGCGGCACCCCCTGAGGGGTTCTTGCCTGCAGAACCAGCAGCCTATCACCCTTTTTCAAACACCCTCCCTTGTGGAGTGTTCCCACAGCCTCCTCTCCCATCTCCCTGGGAGTCCTCTGGGCAGCTGCAGCTTCCACCCTTAGTCTCTGAGCTGCCCCACCCCCACATCCCCAAAGAGAGGTGCCTCCTTACATTGCCCCACGGGGGCCTGGGAAGCACCCCCTAGCCAGCTCCTGAGGCACCATTCACCTGGGGAGCTTGTAGCCAGGGCTGCTGCAACGAACAGCTGTGCAAGCCTTTGGGAGGCAGAGACCCAAAAAGACATCAGGGGGGAGGGAGGGAAGGAAAGAGGAACAGGAGCCATTGTTGCCTATGGCACCCCTGCCCATCATTCAAGGCACCCCAAGGTGCCATGGCATACTGGTTGAAAACCACTACTGTAAGCCCAAATGGGCACCCAAAATGTCTGAAAGGACCTGGATCTCCCCAAAGGCTGGGCAAGCTGCCTGCAACATGGATTACAAAAGTATAGCTCTGATGAATAATTATTCCACTGCATATGGAAATGTGAATGTTAGCTGAGGTTTTTAATTTTGAGAACCCAGTTCTTAACTTTGGGCAAAATGAAACTCAAAACAGATGGGTCTATTTTTGAATCATAAAAGTACAATAAAAATAACAATCTGGTACGGAAAACATGTACATTGCTTGAGATTCATGCTGGTATTCATAATTTGTGTATTAATGTCTGTCTATATTATTGAAACTAGCCTGTGGGGTGTTGATTTGCCACATGCCAACTCCCTTCCAAATTTGCAGCTGCTAGACTATATTAAAACACCAAACTAAAAATACTCCCTTCTTATCTAGTACTGCTCCCTGATACAAGATAACTGGAGAAATGCAAGATGCTTGTGAATAGAACGTAAGCTATCAATGTAGTCAAATGAGTAGCAATGGCTAGCTTAAAAAGTGGATCACGCTGTATCAGCCAGCTATTTTCCAATGCTCATTTAAGAGAATTGCTTACTTCTTTTAAAAGATTTTAGGTAGGCCCATGCAAATATTAAGCAGCAAAAAAGCAAGAATCCCCTTCATATTTAGTAAGTAGGAAGACGGCTTCACTGCCCAATATTACAGAAAGGTAGAAAATATATACATTTGCATAATCTTTATTCCTGGGAGAGAATGAAGGATCAAGCATTTTACTGTGAGAGTACAAAAGATAGTAGAATATATCCAGTTGAAATTGAGTAATCTGCATGAGCAAAAGATTCATATGCATAACAGGATATGCATGCTAAGATTAAGGACACTAAAATACTGCATTCTATTTTTGTATCACTTTTGTATCTATTTTGTATCACTTTGTATCACTTTGAGTGTAAAAATCTTAACTTAGAAATAATGTTCTTTAAAATTAATTGCCAATAAAAAACTTCACAGGCAATTTGCAATTATAGTATCCATTAAGTATTTCAAAACAAAACAAAAACGTAAAGTGCCCAAATTGGCTTCCACTGTCAGTAAATGACTATTACTTCCGTAAGGCAAACTTCAGGAAAACTCTTGAGCAGCAATCCAACTATTTTTTCACCAGGGTCATAACTAGCACACAACAGTATTAATAGATGTTGCAAGTACTCCACCCTAATGAAACAGAACACAAATATTAGTGTTCAACAAACACAGTAGATTATTATAATAAAAAATATACCAACTTTTTGTTTATCCAGTATCTTCATGGCATAATACTGCTCTGTGGATTTGTGTTTCACCAGCATGACTCTGCCAAATGATCCGGTTCCAAGTGTTTTTAGCCTCTCAAAGTCATCTAAACCAGCAGTATTCTACATGAACACAAAACAAGATACTGAGATATTCCAAGTATAAAAAGATAAACGTTTTTGTAACTTCAATTATAAATATAACAGCAGCCATAAAAGGTCATATGATCTTTCTGTTCTCCATCTCTCTCCTTTCTCCCTTCTTGAGAAATATTATCCAAAAAGTCAGGAAGCCCTGTAGCCCCCCCAGTGGAAGGAGGCTACAGGAGGAGAAAAGAAAGATCACTGTGCAAGCCACCTTCTGTTCATACTCCCTCTGGACACAAAGTGTGTTAATTCATCAAGAAGGATGTCAACCATCTTCTGTTGTAATCATAAATGAAAAATGTGAAATAGCTACTAGCTGGATTTCATGTAATTCACCATATATTTGTTAATAGTATTAGTACTAGAGGGGAAAAATACAATGTATTTTGTAAAGTGGAAAATACCCTTTACAAAATAGGAATATTAATTCTTACTAGGCAGCAGCAGAGGCTGGTTGCACACAATTAAGTATTTAACTATTTTTTAAAAATGCACCAACTTGGCCTTTTTCTAGGTCAAAACCATGTTTCTGAGGGCAAGCACCCTTATTTCCTGTTAGGGACAAGTACACACTACAGTTCCAGTATGACTGGGGAGGAATGGAGTGTACAGAGATGAGCTGGCTTCCCTCCACCTCAGTTCTGACCTGATATGTTTTCTCCTCGCACAGAATTAAATACCTCCCATTGACTTCAGACATTTAAGGGGCTAGAATCTGCAGCCTGTTACAGTTGAAAGACGTCTTGACACTTCCCCAATCACGGTTAAGATAACAGAGTTTTAATATATTAAACTTTTCTCAAAGAGCTGATGGATCTAGGAGACACAAAAACTCTCATGCAGCCTATAACAAGTGGTAGACAAGAGTCATGTTGGATTGAAGTCCAAGCAATACAGTTGAACAGAAGTTAAGAGCTATGGTGATAGAGGGTTTATTAGTATTAGGCCCCAATCTGAACAGGCCTCCTGTTCCACCTATGACAATGCAACAAACAGAGCTCCACAAGAAAGCTCAAATATCACCACTAGGTTACCTGTGGCCATGTTCTGACGTCATAAGCCATGTTTTGTTGTTGTTAGGAAATAACCAACCAGTGTTTAACATAAATTGTGATGAATCAGAAAGCCCAGCTTATTGTCACATGAAAACATAGCTAGTAAGGTCTCTGTGAGGAAACTAAGTAACCAATGAAGACCATTTATTTGGTTAAACAGTCACTCTCCACATTCACTACTGAACAACTGTTTGCCACTTTTAAGTACACCCAAAAACAGGTGCATGGGATGAAGACATCATTAAAAGTTTCCTGCACAGAACCTAATTATTTTTTTCCAGGAATTATCACAACTGTATCACATATAAGAGTGATTCCCAAACATGAAAGACTAAATTGCAAGAAAATGGTAGTTAAATTGGGTTTTGTTACCTGAGGGGGGCTTTCCCATTTTCTTAAAAAGTCTTCTTTGGCTTTGGCTAGGAACTCTTTCACTGTAAGCAAAAACGAAAATGTGATGTTTAGAACAATTCACTAAAGTATCGAAAGCGATCTGAAATTATTTTAAGGCTGCTTTACGAAGTGCCAGTGAAAACTCATAACTCTTCAACTCACACGCTAAATAAGAAGCAAGGTTTCTACAGTAGATCTAACAGCTCTCTAAAGCTTATGAATTACAATTTCAGCACAAGTCTGCTTAAACTAGTTTAAAATCTAACAGGCCACACCACTGGACACGCGAGCAGGCTTTAAGGTGATGCAGATCCCTCTTAGATGAACTGGCGGCAGATTGTAAAGTTAACAAAAGTCCCCTGTTGGTATTTGGAGAGCAAACAGTTCTCCTTAATAGAATGCATCACTTTTGCTTAAAGGCTGTTTGCAAGCTGAAGAATCAAGTGCACAGCATTACTGCAAGCAAAGGCAAAACATAGGGTTACAAAATTGCACATTAGAGCTGCCCACAGTCAGAGACTATCTTAAAGTACTAATTTTGCATTTCAGGTGATATTCGGTACACTCCATGTAAAATGTGCACAAAAATAAAAAGTCAATTACTTCTACATTTTAAGCATTTGAACATTATTATTAGCCAAACCACAGCAGGCTATTCTGTAAAAATTCTGCATTCCTAAGTGAGGGTTACTTATCTCAGGGCAGAACAGTTAGGGAATCCTGGTCTGAGGTGGCCAGAACAGGAGTAACCTTATCCTATGTTTTGGAAGATTATTGCCTGGTTAGATCCACCTGCAGTGGACACATTGTAGTGTGGCGCTGGTGGGGAAAGGAGATTAATGAACTAGTTGTGCAATGCATTAGATCCTGGCCTACATCACAATTTAAGTAAATTGCTTCCTTTGAAATTCCACTCCAAGTCAAGTGAAAGAAAGTTAAATGTTGCATAGTATTAGGGATCTAAATGAGTTTGAGTGTGTGAAAAGAAACAAATTGTGTAAAATATATGAAGACTTTTCAAATGTGAAGATGACCTTCCACCCCAAGTGCACATTTTAGTAATATCTTAGTTTTATAATTGGATTGTCCTCCTTTTCCTAATTGTATAGTATAGTCAATGACTTTGGGCTCTAATGAAAGAATGAGCATACCAAAGGTTTCTAAAGGTTTCACCAAGGATTTGTAGGAACATTCACCCGCATAGATGTGATGAAAAGAAAGAAAGAAAGAAAGAAAGAGAAAAAGGGTTTACGTATTTTCCATATGAGGCACACAGAAATCAAATTCATCCCAACCCAGCTCCCTTCCCACCCTTCTCTTCCCTAGGAAATGGCCATCAGTATACATCATACCTCCCACGTTGTCAAAGCAGACTACACCACAAATTTTAACTGTATAAAAAGCAACCAAATGATCACACACACATTTTCACTTAGAGAACCAACAGGTAAGAATTGTAAAGTATTGTACTGTACACTGGAAAAAAGGGTACATAAGTTATCTTGGGAAGAGGACTTCAGTAATAATTTAAAGCAACAGGTGCCCAGCGATACCAATACAGATATAAATATATTATATGCTAAAATCTTAGAAGAAACCAAGTATGCCATTTATATAGCAGTTATGCTGATTTAAAAGACTTACCACTTGCCCCCCAAACTGCATATTCAGTAATGCATATTAAGATGAAATTTCATCGGCTGCAAACCAACAAAGCTATATGTAATTGGGGGGGGGGGGAGAGAGACTGCATGTGCAGCCCAAGATTTGACATCTCCACAGCAACCAAGCACACTTTTGAGCTGGCATGCCATATTCTGAACAGAAAAGCAACTTGCTTGTTCAGCAACGTAAGTGGCAGAAGAGGAAATACACAAAAAAACTATATGTGCAGTTGTGTCCATGCGCCCCCCCCCATACACTTATAACCAGACTACATCATGGCCTTGAACTTCACACCCACATTCCATCACTTGGTTAGCACACCCACAAATGTTAAACCTATCCAAAAATCAGAGCCATCTTTACACAGAATCATTATGGAAAATAACACTAACTGCTCAAGATTCCAATTCCAATTGCAGTTTTCTGGAGTGTCTGAAACTGTAATATAGTCATCTTGGATGATTTTAAAGTAGCTACTTCCTTTTCCAACACTTCTATTTGTCCACACTGTCCATAACACACTTCAAAACATTCAACTGAATAAATTTAAAATACAACACACACAGCCAAAATATAATGAACCCATTGTTTTTGGTCTTGGTTCAGATGACCATCTAAACCACAATTTGATATCCTGGTTTGATAACTGTCTAGTAACTATAGCTCCTTCAGTTCATGTGAAATCGGAAATAGTGTTTCAATCAAAAGTGAAAGCAGAAGTATTCACTCTCCTCCTTTTGCATGAGAAGGAAGAGGATGCTTGCCACAGCTTGTTTGCTATACAGTAATCCAAATAATATGATGGTCTGAACTGGATCATAGTGGGATAGGATGGAAGATATAATTTGCTTTGCCACATTACTCAATTATGAGATCGCACTGTTTAGTAAAAAAATATCGCAAGATAGGAACAAATATTTTTGGGTGAATATCTCCTTCATCCTCTATGAATCACACACTTTTTCCCCCATGTAAAATTTGAGATAAAAAAAGAAGCTAGTTCATATACATATTTCTGGGAACTCTCATTGTAACCATATTGTTTGTTGTTTGTTTATTAATCATATCAGACAACTGTATATGTGGAAAAGGGCTAATTTAACATAGTTTCTATCCTCCAGCTACAAAGTCTAAGAGCAGATTGCAAGTCAAAGTGGCACAAGAAAGTAAGTACATGGGAAATGTGCAATATTCAAATAAATAATGAAAACAAGTTTTTTAGCAGGGTTCTAAATAATTCTCCTGTGAAAAGCTTTTTAAGAAAAATCTGTACAGTTAACTTATTTCAATTAGAATTTTTAAGAATGAAGCTAGTACTGTACTGGTGAATATTTGACATGTGAACTCATAACGTGGATGTAATTCCTAGATAGTAGATATGTCTTAAAGATTTCTGGAAAGAGCTTCTTAATGTTTCCTTACAAGTTATAGGTAAAATCATTCCACAGCTGCCCTCTTTATGCTTATTATGTATGGCGAATTTAGCCCAACTCAAATGAGTGAATAATTTGATCATAATGGAAATAAAACCTTTAGCTCTACAAATATTTAAAACTTAGAAGAGCATTTACTTTAAAAACAAAAACTAAGTTTAGACATATCTGGGACATATTTTCTAAATTCTGAAAGTATATGGCAATAATTTAGATTTCTGGAATTTTAAATATAGAAACATGCACCAGCTAATCATATACTGGCAGTGGTTTGACATACTCCCTTGTTACTGTGAAAATAATTTCATACTGAAGAGTCAACCCCAATAAGGCAATAAAGAAGTAAAAAAATCCATGAGAAAAAGACACACCCATATTTGCACAAGCCCGAGGTAAGAGCTATGAAGTAATTACCTGGACTCTTCCTCCTTTTGGCTCTCATGTACACACAGAATTCAGAGTTTTATGCAAAAGTCCTTAAGGACCATGTCAGCATGCCAGCTCCTGGAGTCCACACATGGTGGGCACCTCTGTCTCCACTAGAAGCAGAATACCCAACACAGACGACGTGAAAAACACAGCTGGACTCGAATTTAATAGCAATGAAAGCACCTGTATTGTTTTAGGTATTTATGTTACTGGCTTCCCTCACTCCTGCTACCTGGGCAGATGGTGAGGACAGAAACCTTGCTTCTTGTTCTCTTACTTGTTTTCCACACACCCACACCCACACACCCCTACCTGCCCTTGTATTTTCAAAGTCTAAGATAACTAAGTATGTGAGCTTAATGAAATTGTCCTCTCCCAGCTTCTCCTGTGGCAAACCAGCAATACGAAACCTTCATGGGTCTGAAAACATACTGTAATATGAAAGGACCCCTTTCCCTCCCCCCCTTCCTTCGCCCTGGGAATAAAGCTACTTCAACAATTGCAGGCTGCTGCATGTGTGAGAACACAGAGAGAACATGTGTTCTGGAGCTATGGACTTTGCTTTCCACCTTACGCATGACCCTAATGTGTGCTAGCAAAACATGCACCGTGGTGTATGAGAGTAATCCCCCAAAAGTCACAGAAGTAAAGGGCAGACATCTTGCAGTTTGTGAACGTGCCTTCATTCTATCTTTGGCTCAGATGCTATTTAGGCTCAGAAGTTATTTTGAGACTTGAGACTCCAAAAATTCCAGTGACCTCATGGGCAACAGACCCCAAGCCCTACAGGACTGCTGCAGGACAGGAAAGCCCAATAGTATCTGGCCTGGTCAGACTGGTTAGCAGCAAGTAGAATCGAGAGCAATAAAGACCTATGGGCTTAACACATTGCAGCTGCAGGATTAACAGCTACTGTCAAACATCCATGAGAAATGCTTATTCTCCAGCAGCTTTTACAACCCTCACACATTATTATTGGGGGGGGGGGGCGAGAAACCAACCTTTTATGTTATCACAAATATTCTATTTTTCCAAAGCAAGCGTTTCCACAGTAACCACATTACTGTAAAAGGGATAACAATCAGGAAGTCATTGAAACAAGCCTGGGCACAAAACAGACAGCAATCCTACCTAAACAGAGGTCATTTCTGAACAGAGAACACCCTGTCTACTTCAGTTTATTTATACACAAACACAATACAGCCATCAAAATTTTACTAAAGGTGTGGCAGTGTCCACGCCTAGAGCTACGTTTCCATAACACATTTTGGATCTTGCTATTTGCTTCTAACTAGGGCTGTGCGTCTTTTTATAGTAAGCCTTCATTTAACAGCAACCTCCCCCCACCCCACCTTTCATTTACAGCACATATATTTCACAGCTAGAATGCAGTCAACGGGGCTCAAGAGATTAAAAGGAAATTCGGGATCATCAAAACAAATGATACAGTTGAGTATAACTGAGACGCTAGCAGTTTACGGGTCAGATTAACAATACTTGCTCATGAGCATATTTCTCCAGCGTGCCAATTCTGGAACTTCTTTTCAAGAGGGATATTGTAGACAAAAGCATCTTATGTGAACATTAGAGTCTATATTTACAATGTACAAACTTTACTACCATGGAAATAAATGAGTCAGACTCGAGATGAGGGGCGGGAGGAGAAGCGGGCAGCTTCAGGTTAAAACCCGGCAGACATGTTTTCAGTTTCTGTATGTCAGAAGCGTGCTTTAAAACCGCCTTATGAAATACCTCAAAGTTATCAGCCTCCTAACAATTTGTTCACACTCCGGAAGAGCAGCTAAAGTTTAATGAAAACCCTTTAAGATTCCATCTACATACAGCTCTGGGCAGGCAAACTACCTTAATTTCCCCTTTGTTGCACCTTGTCCCTGCTCTTAATCTGAAGCTAGCCTTACAGTTTAGATTCTCTGTGGTGGTGAACAGCAATTCCTTCCCAGCAACCATGGGGCCCACTCACTACTCAGTGAGTGGGCCTAAGCAGAGACAGAGCTGCCCGTGATATTCTGCTGTGTTTTTGAGGCAGCTGTGGAGATTACCACTCCCTCCACCCACCTCCTCACCACCAGAGTGTGTTGCAGAATGCAAAGGAACTGGCAATCACACAGCTGGTCTCTATGAAACAGGAATGAGGAAAACAGTAGTGACAGGAAATTGGTCCTTGTGTTCCCCAGTCCACATAGTGATTGAGTGCTGCTGGTGCGTTACCTTGGCTCTGGGTGCCTCTGGGTTAAAGGCAAGAGAGCAGGGTGAAAAGTGACGGGGCAGAGGAGAGACAAATTATCCCCTCAATTCCAAGGATTGCATATCACATTCAAATATGCCTTGGTAGGGCTTATAAGCCCTTAGGAGGGAACTTTATAGTAAAAGTATATGAAAAAAACTAGTCTTGGCAGACTCTAGGGTTGTGCGCTCATCTCACTCTAGATGCCGGGAGCCAGCGCTGTCCGCAGGCACTTCCGGGTCACGTGGCCAGCGTGACAAAGCTGCTCTGGCGAGCCAGTGCTGAACACAGGGAAACGCCGTTTACCTTCCCGCTAGTAAGCTGTCCCTATTTATCTACTTGCACCCGGGGGGTGCTTTCGAACTGCTAGGTTGGCAGGCGCTGGGACCGAGCAGCGGGGGCGCATCCCGCCGCGGGGATTCGAACCGCCGACCATGCGATCGGCAAGTCCTAGGTGCTGAGGTTGTACCCACAGCGCCACCCGCGAGACTGCTCTGCTATTCCTTTAAGAGCTGAAAACACCTGTCTAGAGGGAAGTTCCACAGTAACTACATAGGACAGTCTTCACCAACCTGGTACTGTCCAGCTGTTTTCGACCATAACGGGAATGGCAAGAGTTGCAGAACAAAACAGCTGAAGGGTATCAGGTTGGAATCAAAGATCCAATGTAGTCATTTCTGAATAAATAAAGACCCACAGTGTGCAAATATGACTGTCAGTATAGATCCAGGTGACAGAAAGTCAAGTGATTAATTTGGTTGCCATGTATCAGGTATTAAGAAACATCAAAAGGATTTATTATGTAGATAGACTGCAATAAAATATTATAGTCTTCCCTTTTCCAGGAAAATGGTCCCCCCTCCCCCACTCTTGTTTATCACCATAGTTTAGCTTAGCTTCTGGGGAAACAGGAGAGGAGGAGATTTAGAAGCATGGGTTTTGAATTTGACACATCCATAAAGTGTTCAAATTAAAATTACGTTTTCAGGTATTTAAACAATTCTGGTGTGCACGCCTGCCTGAGAGCATGCAGAAGGAGAAGAGGTGAAGCATCATTCACCCGCCCCAAATCATCACCTTATAAAGTAGCATTTGTTCAGCTTTAAAACAATCAGGACTCTTGGAAGTACATCACTTAATTTGAAAATCTCAAACTAATAAGCCCAAGGTCTTTCATTAACAGAGTTGTTATCGCATTAGCTTTCAAATCAAGGGAAACTTCAATGTTTACATTTGTCAGGAGTTATTTTATTCATTGCAGTACTGAGGTCAATTAGCTGCTGTGACCAACCTTAGTTTCTAGGGTGGTTTTATCTAACCTGAAGAATTCTTTATATGAAAGATCTGTAATGAAAACAGATGCATTTAAGTAATTAACATATGTTAAACAAATAACATTAAGTCTAATATTGCATGTATAGACAGCTAGAGGCATAGTTTAAGAAAACCACATTTTTACTTTTGCATATCACTTGGATATGTCACTAAATTGCTAAACTACATGAAATGTGTGTTCATGTGTGTGTGTGCTTGGATCGAAAGGGTGTATTGTGAGAATGAAAAGGCACTTTAAGTTGTGTAAGACAGCCTCCCTCGGAATTTTGACAATTTCTCCAGTGAGAAGGAGCCAAGAGACCCTCTTGTGCAAGTGCGTACCACTCACACGTCTCAAGTTTTCATCTATTATATTATATCTATTATATATATCATCTATTATATTTCATCTATTATATATGTTATATTTTCATCTAACACACACACATGTATGAGCTCCTGCACATTCACTTCCACATTGTTTTCAGCTGATCACCAGTGTTTCCGCAGACTATACAGAGCTTCTTCATTTGAATGTTGTCATAAAATCTGGAGTAACTGCACAACTACAACAGCTCTAGTGATACTAATTCCAATGATGTGCTTCAACTTATGTAGGAGAAATTAAGAGCTATGTAAGTGTACCCCAAAGATGCACTCAGGTATTCCATTTCTGAACCCTCAAACCATTGTTTGCATATTGGAATATTGCCTGCTTGCAAGCTCCCGCCACTCCAATGCACCCAGGAGGTTGGCCATTACACCCAGCCCCAGCAGAATGTGGTTCAGAGAAAGCCCTCCAAACCAGAAATGCAAGCCTCCCTGAGTTCCTCATTTGGGGGACTTGCTCTAAACCACAGTGTGCAGAGTTTAGGCAGAATGGCAAACTATGGTTTGATCAAACTAAGCAGTTTAAGTGCATAGCATGAAAGGAAGAAGAGAACAGACTGGCATATGGCCTGTTCCCAGTTGATTGGAAACATGACATCTGAAGGCAGCCCACGAGGGGTGGGGGATGGGATTGAATAAGTACACAGCCTGTAAACACAGCCAGAGAACTTTAATAATAAAAAAATGTGCACATGCTCTTCAGTTTGTCTTAGATAAGAATGCACAGGAAGCTGCCTTGCAGCAAGAAAGACCACTGGCCCATCAGTATTGTCAACACTGTTAAACAGTGGCTCTCCCGGGTTGCAGGCAGGAGTTTCCCCACTTCTTGGAGATGTCTGGGATTGAACCTGGGTTCTTTTGTGTTCAAAGCATGTGCTCTGTTCACAATGAGCTACGGTCCTTTACTCAGAATGAAAGGAGCAAGTCCCCAGCACCTACTATGCTGAAGTTCTTTCTGTCCTGCAGGGAGATGCCATAAGTGCAAGTGGAAGCAAAGGAAGTTACGGTATGCTCTTCAAAGGAATATGCCAAAAGATTTCTTCTAAGCTAGATACACAGGGACTGGGTGAGGTGGGATGTCAGTCGGATGCTGGATATCTAAACCAGCTTACCTCTCCCAATCATGGCCCTGGTCAACAAATTTGGACATGCAAGCCCACCAAGGCATTTGTCTGTGTGGACTGCTGATCCGGTGGCAAGTCCACACCCTTCTAAAGATAGCATTGGATTCAGCATTCCTATCCTGCCCCTGATGTCCATGACGGGGCATCACATTTCCATAGAGCATACAGCAGGGCAGCTAACACAATAGCCTTCAGCAACCTCTGGAGGACACCATGTTGGTTAGCTTGACATACACATGTAACATAAAATATGCAAGTGTCCCTGGACTGTGATAATTTCCCGACTTTATCTGGGATATCAACCATGCAGTTTAAACCTAAACGTGCTGGGGTAAGCATGCATATGCAGAACAGGACATACTGTCTCTCCCACATGAGATAAGTTAATCATGCTATCTGATCTGGCTATCGATTAAAGCTGACTCCACCAAATAGCCATTAGGGGCTATACAAAAGATTGCATGTATATGTGTGGATGCAATTCCAAGTGCCAAATGCAGTTTTATACCCAGTAAGACACGCTTTATATGCAAATGATCTGAACCAGCATGGAGATCACTGTATAGAAATCTGATTCTGGATGTTATTTGCTTTGCTCATAATATGGAAAATTCTACTAAAGACTACATGTACACTGTGTCAGTATATAGTTCACAAACAGAAAAAGAACCAGACTTCTTCCATCTATTTTTTGCAATAAAAGCGGGGGGGGGGGGCGCGAATATCAAGGGAAGATAAATCTATTGGCCTACATTTCCTATGGGTCAGATTTTACTTATGCACCTGAATAAGTAGTTACCATGTCTGAAATAGGCCACTGCCTGAATCAGATTCTGTTTTTGCATATACACTAGCCTCCCCAAAAGTCAGGTCACACATCATGTTTCTTCCATGATTATGAGACTGGAGCATTAGAAAGGCAATTTATTTTTTGCTGTATTCTTAAAAAACCAAAACCAAAACCAAAAAAAACCCATGATTGCAGCCCTGCAGATAAGCATCCTTTTTTATTATCCTCTGTACTGATCTTGCCTTTTATTTAAGTTATTTCAACACATTAAAAGCAGCATTGCTATTTAAATTGCATTTTTCACACTAGTGAAATGCTTGCAATATTTATTTTGGAAAAAAATTTTTTTGGAAGCTCAGGAAGCATGATGCCATTCGACAAAACCTTTTTCTGAAAATAAGCTTAAATACAAAACTATATGCTTAAAACAAAATGGTATGTACAGTTATTTGGTCCTTTGCCTATTTCATTGAAGTTTGGGGCAGATAATCTATATTCTGCTTCTGCCTGCTATATAAGTGATCTCAAAATCAAATTTGTTTGACAGAAATGTTGACAAAAATCAATTTGGTAATCTGATCACAGCAACTGCCTTAATACCTCACCAGATCAGCTTCAATTTAAAATGCCAGCACCTTAATTTAAATGTATTCTCCACCACACACACAAAATTCTCTTTCTCCATAATTCCTTGAGATTAATAAATGTAGCAAAATCTACCACACACAGAAAGCTAAAAAAATTCCTCATCTGCAAATGATGAGACAAACATTTGACTCAGATATTTATGTAAATTTCTACAAATGGTGACATGAAAGATGCTAAAAGAAAACTAATTAAAATAAAAGCTAGGATGCTTCTAGCTTTTAGGATGCTTCTACAAGTCTTCACTTACAATTGTTAAACTTTAATTATACATAGCAAAAAATATAAACTTACAAAGAAAGCATTAGCTCTGTTATAATTTATATTCTATTAAATGCTGCATCCAGATACATTATAGAATACTAAACAATTTACTACTGGTCTTTTTTTCTTTTTAGAGCAACTCTATAATAACTAGATGAAAAAGAAAACAGCTCACAATAAATTAACGTAACACAGGGGATAATTCTGTATACTTCCTTTAAAAGCAGATAAATTTATCGTTCCAACGAAACTATAACATTAGAAACATGGAAGTGACTTACCATTCATGTTGAAAGGCTGGTTTTTGGAAACATATTGCTAGTAATGTTTGCCCAGTAAATGAGTTATTTAATCTCTAAAGTAAAAGCATTGATGCTCTCACATATGGCCACTAGAACTGGAAGACAAACAAATCCAGAGAGCTTGTATTCATCCAGCCAGCTTGAGATATGCAAACTATCCAATAAAAATACCAGCAGTTGATAGCAGATCCATATTCAAATAGCGATGCTCATTAATGACTTGTTTTTGAGCCAGGATTACCTATACACAGATAAAGCGACTCAAAATGGCAGAGGGGGGAAAAGCAAAAACGCCAGGATGTTTTAAGATGTTCTCAATTATATCAAGCACTGCTTGTTTCCATAGCAACCTTAGAGGAGAATTATCGGTCTGCTTGTACCCAGCCAGTAGTTTCTCCTAAAGCTTTAATTTATCCACATAAGCAACATATTTCTATGTTTTTTATTAATATGACTTTTTTTAAAAAAATAGTGTTTCTTCACAGGCACAAAACTCAAGATAGTCTAGCAGATGCTCTATAGGATATTAGGAAATACCTGGAAAGTGCTCAAAGCATAACTCCCCCCCCCCCCCGCCTATTATAATCTACTGTCATGCTACATCATGCAGCACAACCAACCAACTTCCTTGGAATTAACTCATTCCACACACAGTACAACCTATACGGTACCATCTAGATTGCTGGTCTACCATTATTACCATCACTACTGTATTGTGATTTATAGCAAACAGAGTATTACATAAATGTGCTTCAAACTAAAAGCAATCATACACCATTCCCAACAATAAATACATCAACAAGATCACCACTAAAACAGCTATTTAAAAAAATGTAAAACCATCAAGCCACAGAGAAATACAATTAACAACCATATGCCAGACGTAGAGGAAAGTCTGAACCTGGCACTGAAAAATGGTGGGTCTTGGTGCAAGATACGCTTCCATTGGAAAAGCATTCCAACCGAGGGTCTTTACAGTGAAGGGCCTCTCTCTTGTAACCACCCATCACATTTCTGTTGGAAGGACACTTGGACAAGGGCCCATGATCATGATTTAAGTGTCTGGGTAGGTTGATAATGAGAGAGATGTTCTGTAAGGCAACAGGTTCCCAACTATATAAGACTTCATAGTCAAAACCATCACTGTGATTGACCCCAGAAATTTATCAGAAGCCAGGGCAAAACAGGTGTTACATGTAAAGGTTAATTTGTACACTGTGCTTTATATTTTTATGCAGTTCTCTTTAATAATCCTATAATATATGGTGCTATGTCCATCCCATACACACAAAACCAGAGCAGAATGATTTCTCCAAAGTCGCCCACAATAAAATCACAGTTGATCCGGAACTCAAATTTGTAGCATTCAAGGTGTTAACTCCCTGGCCTGGTCAAACAAGAAAACCAGAGACACCTAATAATCTGTGACTGGACTCCAGCTCCCATCACCCCCAATCAGCATGTCCAATGGCTAGATATGATGGAACTTGTTGTCCAGCAAAATCTGGAGAGCTAAATGCTAAACTCACACAAGAAAAACCAGTGTTTCATGTATTGACTGTTTAGAATCCCAAACACAAAGCCATGGTATAAGCTTACCAAGTGTATATAGGTAGACACTTGAAAACCTAGTTCAACCATAATGATATTCAGAAATGCTTTACCACAATTAAGGAAAACAAACAATGGCTAAACATTATACATAATGTCTCCATGGTATTTAGAAGCTTAAATAAAGAATCAACGGGGGTCTTTGAAACTATGTAAAATACTGTATTTTCTAAAAATGGAGAACAAAAGTAACAATCCTTGTCAGTATTAAAAAGCCATTGGAAACAGATAAGTGCTTTTAAGCCAAAAAATGCAGCCAGAAGATCAGTGTGTAACTTAAAACACTTCATAGTATGCGCTTCACACACTAATGTCCATCTGATCCCCGAAAACCTGAATGGAGGCAATACAGCTTCCCAATAACCTGTCGCAGCAGTGAGCAGCTTAACTCAGGGTAGGGAGAGAGAGAACTATTCTGCTCACATTATTAAACCACAAGAAGCTAACAACCCACAGAGATACAGCTTCCTCTTTGAGGACTATAACTGCATAACAAGATGTTTTGCAAAGAGGATATGTCGAAGCAATAGACCAGGGCCCAGCAAACTTTTTCAGCAGGGGGCCGGTCCACTGTCCCTCAGACCTTGTGCGCGGCTGGACTATTTTTTTTTTTTGGGGGGGGGGGAATGAATGAATTCCTATGCCCCACAAATAACCCAGAGATGCATTTTAAATAAAAGCACACATTCTACTCATGTAAAAACACCAGGCAGGCCCCACAAATAACTCAGAGATGTAGTTTTAAAAAAGGACACATTCTGCTCATGTAAAAACACGCTGATTCCTGGACCGTTCGCTGGCCGGATTTAGAAGGCAATTGGGCTGGATCCGGCCCCTGGGCCTTAGTTTGCCTACCCATGCAATAGACCTATAGGGCTGCAATAGAATTTTTACCATTCTAGTTTTCATCCCTCCTTTCCAGTGCTACAATTACATGGTTTTAAATGAGATTTGCTCTCTTTTTTGAACATCTAAGTGCATCTATGCACCTTAAAGATTAAGGCACTGTGTTGCTCACATCCTCCTCTCCCCTTTATGTTTCCCTCCGATATTCCACACTGGGGTGTAGAGGGTGTTAGGGGAGGGGTAGTACCTCTGATGGGGGACACATTATAATCATTCTGGGATAGTTTGTCCACTTTTGGTTCCCACCCTGCACTCAACTCTTACCAACTCCTAGAAACTGTCACCCCAAGAAATGGCTTCCACTGGTTGGCTAAACCAGGTGAGGGTCTCAAACCTTTGGTGATTTAGGGTCTTCCCCTGCATGCAAAGACAGGCTCCGGCAGATTGAGCAGAGAAAAGAAATAGTGGGTCCGACAGTCAAGAAGACACGTGCTGTAGAGGGAAATGAGGGGCGGGAGGGGGGGAGCATCAACCTGGGAAGGTAGCCCATCTAGGAGAAAGAAAACTCTGATCCTAAACCACTGTTGCCTTATGGCTATACACTTTTGTGATAAAGGCTTTGGGAGTAATCTCTGAGGAAAAATCTGTACCTGCTGCCATGCAGAACATCTTCAGGAGAAGAAAAATGGCTGAGGAGTAAGTCCTATACAATCTGAAGTGGAATCCCTAAGATGTCCTGCAGCCAAGGGGAATCTTGTTGTCTGGGCACCCCAGGACCTCCACACATACTACCCAGGCACACATACTGCCCAAAGGTCACTTTGATGATGCTAATGCAGCAAAATCAATGTGGGAGTCAGCAGTTCTAAGTTACCATGGGATACCTTGGACTGGGAAAGTGACATAGATATACCATAAATCACATCAAATCAAAATATTAAAAGAATGGACAGCGCCTTGTTTCTAAAATAATGACCTGGCAGCTTTACATTTATTGTTGGGTTTGTTCACCAAAATAAAGAATATAACAAGAGCTCTACTGGATGAAACCAAGGCCTGTCTAGTCTAGCAATTATTTTCTCACTGTAGCCAACCAGATGCCTATGGGAAGTCCACACACAAGACAAATGCCCAACAGTATTACTGTTTCCAATCACAGTCCAAAGCCTTTTTAATATACTGTTTTGGTGCTTTTGTATTCATTTACACTATGTGGGTTTTTTCTATTTGATGTTTAAAATGACTATGAAATGGCAAAATAATTCTTTTTTTGATGCAGATGGCATATAAATGTTAAATTAACTAAGAAACCTGAACCGCAAGACAGTAGAAATATGGCTACATGTTCTGCCAGCAGTTTGCTATTTAAGCAACATTCTAGTCAAGGTTCAAGAAGAAATAGAAGATCACAGGCACAATGCATTTTATAGGCGGAAGATTTACAGTGCACCTATTAAGTTCTCACATAATATAATACAATCTTTTTTCCTAGAAAAAAAAATACAATTTTCCAGCAATACGTAGCATACATAATGAATTTGCCTTCTTTCAAAAATATGTTCAGATAGTTATAAAATTCAGTTGGCTAACTGGTTTCAGCTTCAACGCAGTGGGTTGGATCCAGACTTGGGAGTAAATCAATGGCTAACTTAAGTCCTATTTATTTCAGTGGTTCTACTCTCACCATGGCTGTCTGGATCTAATCCATTGCATTGTTCAAAAAGCCAGTTTAGAAGACACATTGCAAGTAATATAGATTGTTTATAAAAATGGTCTCCGGCTGCAAAAATGTAATGGAAAATGTATCTAGAGAAGAGTATTTGTTTATTTGTTTTATTCAGGAGATGTTTCAAATCAATAGTATCTAAAAAGAAATAAAGCACGCGTAACTTCTACATGTCTAGATAGGCTTGTCTGAACAAAAATGTTTCAAACAGATGCCCAAAAGAGAACCGTGAAGGTGCTTGCCTGGTGTCAAAAAACTGCCAAACTAAAAGAATGATTTTTTATGAGATCCTTGGAAGATAAAAGGTGGTAAAGGTAAAGGGACCCCTGACCATTAGGTCCAGTCGTAGACAACTCTGGGGTTGCGGCACTCATCTCACTTTACTGGCCAAGGGAGCCAGCATACAGCATGTGGCCAGCATGACTAAGCTGCTTCTGGTGAACCAGAGCAGCGCATGGAAACACCGTTTACCTTCCCGCCAGAGCGGTACCTACTTATCAACTTGCACTTCGTGCTTTTGAACTGCTAGGTTGGCAGAAGGGGCTGAGCAACCGGAGCTCACCCCATCACAGGGATTCGAACCATTGACCTTCTGATCGGCAAGCCCTAGGCTCTGTGGTTTAACCCACAGCACCACCCATAAAAGGTGGTGTGTGTGTGGGGGGGGTGTATATGTAATAAATGAATGTGGAATTAATGTATGTAACACTAGCACAGTGCTAGTTCTGCAGATCAGAGAAGTTGAGTGGGCACATGTGGGTTACGGTGATCGTGCAAGATAAACTGGTCTCAAGCTGTTAAGGGTTTTATATACTAATAGTAAAGAAATGAACATGGCCTGGTAGAAAATGAGCAACCAGTGTAGATTTGCAAGCTGAGGTGCTTTATGCTGACAGGAGTTGACTCCTGCCAGCAACCAGGCTGCAGCATTCTGCACTAACTACAGCTTCCGGATCGGTTGCAAGGGAAGTCAGACATAAAGAGTGGATTGCTTTAAAGCACTCTGATTCACCCAAACCTGAACTACTGTAATTGATCTCTCTCAGTCCAGGTACGGCTGCAGTTGTTTCACCAGTCACAGCTGCTAAAAGTATATACATCTGGCCACTGAGGCTACCTGAGCCTCCAGTGACACAGCTGGATCCAGAAGAACCCTCAAGCTGGGTACCAACATCTTCAGAGGGAGTGCAACCCCATTCAGGGCAGACCATTGACCCATTCAATAAATGGACACAGGAACCACTCATCCACAATGCCTCCATCTTCCCAGGATTCAAGCTCATGTTATTTTCTCTCATCCATCCCACCACTGCATCCAAGGACTGTTTGAGGGCCTGCATGGCTTCTCCTGATACATATATTATGGAGAAATACAGCTGATGGCACCTGACCACAAAACTCCTAATGACTGCTCCCAGTGGCTTCATAGCATTGAGTATGGAATAGTAGCCTGCAGCACTCCAGTGAACCAAGAAGCACCTCCCGATGCTTCTCTCTGGACACGGTCATGTAGGTGGGGGCTGAAACAGCTGTAACACAGTGACTCCAGCTCCCATTTCATGGATCTGGTCCGGGTGGTTACCATGGTGAATGGCATCAAAAGTCTCAAAGAGACTTGAGAAGCAGGAGCAAGGTTGCGCTCCCCTTGTCCCATTCTCTGCATAGGCCATCTATCAGGGAGACAATGCACTATTACATTAAGAGTTTCAACCCTGATTAAAATTATGGTATAGCATTTAGCTAATACTTGCTGTTTCCAATAAACTTAGGGATCAGTTTCCACAACATGAGATTAATGTAAATTAGTAAATAATCAAGACCATGATTTAAAACTGTGAGTTTCGATATACATATTTATCTATTATTCCCCTTAAAATAAGTATGAATGCTATTTTGAACACCAGACTCAATAGTCTCCACTCCAAGAGGCAAATAAAGAAAATATCCTGAATTTTCTATGCCTTTGCCCAGAGAAGTGGGAGCCCTATTGATTATACAAAATTAATGAAATGTATGAAAATGTACTAGAATACATATAGCTGCTTAGTAAATATGAAAGTATTTATACTCTCATATTTGAACTCCCAATAGGCTAACTGCATATTTGTCAGTATCTTGTTAAATAACTAGCATGGTCAGCTATGGCGCTCATTGGCAAACTCCCCACCCACTAGGCAACCTAAGCTACACCAACCACATGGTTACTACTGAAGTGAAAATGCTGCTTCGTTCGAACTATGAAGAAGAATGATTTACAACCACCATGATCTGATATACATGCAGTATTTTACCTTCTTCCAGGAAGCTTATACTACTTATATTTCCAACTTTGCTTGACAAGAGGGTGGTAGCCCCATCCATTTTAAAGTATCAGGGTCCCCCACTTAATGCTATATACAGTAACAGTTAAAAGAGTTCAGTCTATAGATTTTAATGTGCGACTACAGGTTGTGTACACAAGATCTTCTCATACAATAGAAGATTTCCCAGCTCTGATGCAGCTGGAGGCACTGCACATGCTGATGTGTCTGTCACTCTCTTCACCACACTGCACCAGTCCTGTGTCCATGGGGCCCAAACTGCAAGAGAGTCTCCATACTGCAGCCTGTTTTGGTGTGTAAATCACCTTTGCGGCACCCTTGCATGCCCTTCTCTTCAATCATTCAAGCTTAAGGACAGCCAATAATAATAATAATAATAATAATAATAATAATAATAATAATAATAAAATTTATTTATATCCCGCCCTCCCCAGCCAAAGCCGGGCTCAGGGCGGCTAACAACAATCAAATAATCCCACATTCTAAAAGCATTTCATTATAAAAATTAATTAAAATCAAATTGATGGCAACCGTTAAGCAAAATTCTGTGCAGATTGCCAGAGGAGGGAGTCAGGCTGCGCCCTGACCAAAGGCCTGGTGGAACAGCTCTGTCTTGCAGGCCCTGCGGAAGGATGTCAGGTCCCGCAGGGCCCTTGTCTCTTGTGACAGAGCGTTCCACCAGATTGGAGCCGCAGCCGAGAAAGCCCTGGCTCTAGTTGAGGCCAGCCTAACCTCTCTGTGGCCTGGGACCTTCAGGATGTTTTTATTTGCAGACCGTAGGTTCCTCTGTGGGACATACCAGGAGAGGCGGTCCTGTAGGTACGAGGGTCCTAGGCCGTATAGGGCTTTAAAGGTTAAAACCAGCACCTTAAACCTGATCCTGTACTCCACCGGGAGCCAGTGCAGCTGGTATAGTACCGGATGAATGTGATCTCGCAGCGAAGACCCCATAAGGAGTCTCGCTGCGGCATTCTGCACCCGCTGGAGTTTCTGGGTCAGTCTCAAGGGCAGCCCCACGTAGAGCGAGTTACAATAATCCAGTCTGGAGGTGACTGTCGCGTGGATCACAGTGGCTAGGTCAGGGCAAGAGAGATAAGGAGCCAACTGCTTAGCTTGGCGGAGATGAAAAAATGCTGTAATCTGCGCCTCCATAGAGAGGGAGGTATCGAAGATTACACCCAAACTCTTAACGGACGGTGCTGGCACTAATTGCACCCCCGCAAGAGATGGGAGTTGCTCCCTCAATCCCATATCGTCCCGTCCCAGCCAGAGGACCTGTCTTCGAAGGATTTAACTTCAACCGGCTCCCACGAAACCATCCAGCCACAGCTTCCAGACATCTGGTCAGTGTGTCTGGGGCCGAGTCAGGATGGCCATCCATCAACAGATAGAGTTGGGTGTCATCGGCATACTGATGGCAACCCAGCCCAAAACTCCGGACAAGCTGTGCGAGGGGGTGCATAAAGATGTTAAAAAGCATCGGGGAGAGTATCGCACCCTGAAGCACTCCACACACCAAGGAGTGGCGCGATGACAATTCCCCCCCAAGCGCCACCCTCTGTCCCCAACCAGAGAGAAACGAGCGCAGCCATTGAAGGACTGTGCCCTGGATCCCCACGTCGGCAAGGCGGTGGTCCAGGAGTTCGTGATCGACCATGTCAAAGGCTGCTGACAGGTCTAGAAGAATCAGCAGCCCCGGTCCGCCTCGATCCAGCTGCCTCGATCCAGCCAACAATTAATAGTCAGCCTTAGCGCTTCAAAAACACAACTTCAAATAATGAAGAAGTAGACATTTAACGCAGGCAGGAAAATATGCAAGGCAATGAAATGACTATAGTAAGCTGACTGATAATAATACTCTGTGACCTGATCACATATGCTTTAAGAAACAAAACTACAGATTTGAATCCACTTGCTGATCATTTAATTCACCAGTTTGGCTGTCAGCATTTTTCTATATTTAGTATGCAACATGCTACAGTTTGCCATTACATACCAAGTAATACCCCTCCCCAACACACACACTTACTTGATCTGTCCCACAGTGCAGCGGGTTCAGAGAAATGAGAAGACTCATTTTCCAGAGCCACTTTCAGTTCACTTGTAGAACCTTTGGAGTGCCTGTGAAAAAGTCTGTTGGCAAACCCTTCCAATCTCTGCAAAGCATTAGCAGTCCCCACGCTCTGGCTGCCCTGTAACTCCTTCTGGGCTGCCATCTATGTACATTTAAGGTGTAAGTTAGAGGCAAGAAACAATTCTCAACTTAAGAACTTAGCACAGAAGCCGAGGACTAAGAATGTGTCAGACTTCCTGTATGCAGTGTGCTAAAGCCGCAACTGCTGTTCTGCTTCCTGTTAATATAAAACCAAGCTTCAAGAGCTATTCTCAGCAAAAGGCTCTTGATATCAGCTCAGGGTGGTGACTAGAGGGGAAAAAAAACCCTGTACTGTTTGCATGTTAACTCTCCACTTTGGGGGGGGGGGGGAGAACCACCTCAGGGAGATGAGAACAAGCATGTGTTTTGTTATATTGAAAAGGGATAACAGAAGCCAGGATCCAGAAAGCATAATTTGCTTTTAGTTTATTAGCAGTGTTAGATATTATAGTTTACTACTGCAGATTAAGAGAAAATTTCAAAACATTTCCTGTTTAGAAAACTTGACGATATATCTGTATACTGCACATAGTCATTCAATTCCTATAACGTGCAAGTCATATCCATGCTAAAAAAGAAAATGAGTTTACATGCTGCAGGGCATGTACACACAGTAAATATGTGGTCAGGATCCAAAAACCTTGGCAGGAAGCCTCTTCCCAACTTCTAAAGAACTAATTAAATAGCTGTACTTGCTGCTGAGCTATGCTGTGCAGTGTTACAGGGGTCACCTAAGGTCCTACTCAGTGGCTACGTTCATCGAGGGGCTTTGCAATTACAAGAAAAATAATTGCAAAGAATCTAATAGTGAGAGTCCCCCCCCCCCCCGCAAGACATTTGATTACTTTTGGTTTCATACACCGAGGCAAATAAGTACGACTCCTAAGCCACAAGTGTAAAAATTACACACACACACAAAATAATTTGTGTTTGTATGTGTGGATCAAAACAATAATTTTAAAAAGAGCATCAGAAAAACGTTGGGAAGAGGAAAACCAACAACCCTACAAAAAAACTAGTTAGCAACTTTTACTCGTTTGAAGGAAAACAATTAACATTGGAGATGCCCCTGGAAAAAGTACCTTAGACAGAAGCTGTGCACTCATCCAGATTCAACCCCGCAAGGGCCTGGCTGTTGTCTTTCCCTCAACAAGAGGAAAAGGTCTTTACTGGAATAACCACGGAGGGTCAAGATATTCCACTCAGTTTCTGGGCATATGGTTGAAGAACATCCAGGGTTCTTACCTAGTAGATCTGGCAAGTCTCACAAGGTGTGAAAACCAGGGATAGTGGGGGCCTATTGGTGCTATTACAGTGATACCTCTGGTGATCCGTTCTGGAGGCCCGGCCGTATCCCGAAAATTTCGTAACTGGAGGACTGCTTCTGCGCACGCTGCCGCAGAGTGCTTCTGCGCATGCACAAAGCACTTCTGCACACGCGACAAACTCACTTCCAGGTTTGCCACGTTTGCAACCCGAAGATTACGTTACCCGAAGTTAACGTACTCGAGGGTCCACTGTATAATCACCTGTGCCTGATTACTTCCCATCTTCCTTATCAATGCTAGGGGGAGGCAAAAATGCATAGAGATTGCCTCTTAGGCAAGCAGACCTTAGGACATACACGATATGTTTCCCTTCCCTGACACCTTGCTGTGACCATTCTTAACTTTTTGCTTTCAGACAGGTTTAGGAATATGGCTTCTCTCTTGTGAAAACCTGTGGAGTTGACAAATCATTCTAAGTCTGGTGACTTAGCCAGTCCCTGAAATGTTCCATATCCCCTTGCCTCTCTCCCTGCACTTCTGCAGAGTGCACCTTCCTTCGCCATGCACAACTGGGCGCAGGCCTCCCCTCTCCCTCCCACCTGCACACAAGATGTTTTTGCCTGTTCACTCGCACTCACCCCACCCCATTACAAGGTACTGGCCTAATTATTGTCCATTGCCTTTATTCTTCTCCATTGCCTATCTCAGAAAGACCAGAACAGATGGGAGAAGGCAATGTAGCTAACAGCAAAGGCTACCCCATCTTGCAAAAATATTACTTGCTGTTCATTTTTATTATCTCATTAATCATGAAAACCTTACCTAAAGGACAATACAACAACAACCCTACCACAAATTTCTGAACTTCTACAGTATTGTTGAAGAGTCATTTACAATACTGCCTTGGGCATGAGCATATGCATCCCTTCACAGGATTGCTGCTTATGACACTACAAGCTTGCATAAAACGAACGAAAAGAAAAGCATTTATTTACACTGAAATCTGTTTAAGTGACTGTTAGGTTGCTCTCCTAGTAAATGATAAAAGATGTTGTAAAGGTAATATTAATATTGATTTCCGTATAATTTTAAGAAGAAATTTGTAGAAAGAGGTTGTTGCGGCGCTCATCTCACATTATTGGCCGAGGGAGCCGGCGTACAGTTTCTGGGTCATGTGGCCAGCATGACTAAACCGCTTCTGGTGAACCAGAGCAGCACACGGAAACGCCGTTTACCTTCCCGTCGGAGCAGTACCTATTTATCTACTTGCACTTTGACGTGCTTTCGAACTGCTAGGTTGGCAGGAGCAGGGACTGAGCAACGGGAGCTCACCCCGTCGTGGGGAATTGAACCGCCAACCTTCTGATCGGCAAGTCCTAGACTCTGTGGTTTAACCCACAGCACCACCCGCGTCCCTACATTGTGACATATATGCACCCCTTTAATCAGTACCAACATATTTAAGCATCTCCCAACATAAAACTCCCATTAGTTACTTTCAAAAACTTAAGCAAGAGCCTAATCCATGTATGATAATCTTTTCTGAAAAGGATCACCAGTGTTCAGGGAAGGTGGACTTTCAGGGAAGGGAATCAGACATGGATTGAAAGGGTTATGACTGTTAATTTTACACTGCAAGAACAAACAACTGTCAGGAAAGCACCATTTTTTAGTTTGGCCTGTAAAGGTAAAGGTACCCCTGCCCGTACGGGCCAGTCTTGACAGACTCTGGGGTTGTGCGCCCATCTCACTCAAAAGGCCGGGGGCCAGCGCTGTCCAGAGACACTTCTGGGTCACGTGGCCAGCGTGACATCGCTGCTCTGGCGAGCCAGAGCCGCACACAGAAACGCCGTTTACCTTCCCGCTAGTAAGCGGTCCCTATTTATCTACTTGCACCCGGGGGTGCTTTCGAACTGCTAGGTTGGCAACGGGAGTGCACCCCGCCGCGGGGATTCGAACCGCCGACCTTTCGATCGACAAGCCCTAGGCGCTGAGGCTTTTACCCACAGCGCCACCCGCGTCCCAAGTTTGGCCTGTATAGGGGGTAAAATGTACTCTGCAGCTACGCACACTTACCTGAGAGTAAATCCCACTGAATTCAATGGTACTTACTTATGGAGAAAAATATATTGAACTGCCCTGTAATGTGAATTTCTCCTTGAATTCTGTATCCTAGTATGTATACATACCTAATTAGCTAATATGTTAATCTGTAGTGAGCACTGCCAGAGTCATCCATCAAGCTAAATGAACAAACCTGACTATACCTAGATTCCAAAGAACTGCTCAACTAGTTACATGTGCCCAGAGGGATTTGAATTCATGTTCTGGAAATGCCAGCGCCAGCCTCCACCCCCACTCATGCCAAACACTTTTACAACTGAGGGGTCTCTCAAATCAGTTTGTGATATAGCATAGGGAGGCTTAAAGGCAGAAAAGGGGTGGGGGTGGGGAATCTCACCAAATGTGTCCAAGTCCCTAGGGTGCTTAAAGTAGGTATCTGCTGTATAATGAATATAGCCATTTAAACAGAACAGTTAATATATGGGAGATACAGTATAGATATATATAATCAGTCTAGAACAAACAGATATCCTACATCTTGCCAGCAGAGCTTTTTAAAGCATCTCAGAAAGTCTCTCTTTAGCATGAGAGCAATGTAAAGATGAGGCAGTAGCATTTCTATAAATAACATCGCCAAGAGGAAGTTGTTGCTATGGCAGCTCTCACCACATTTCTATTTTAATTCAAAAGCTATCTACTGGCATCTACTGTCTGAAAGTTAAAAATGCAGCCACTAGTGATACAACGTAAACACATTTATGCCAGAGGAGACAAATGCTGCCCCAAGACATTGTGTCTAGGCATGAATCCAGAAAGTGTTGCACTTCCTTTCATGCAAAGGGGAGGAAAGGCCACCCCAGATTTGGGGGGATTCCTGCTGCAGCTTCCTGGGTTATATGTGCTAGCTCCTGTCCCCAAACTTGCAAACAGAAGCTCTTACTTTTAAGTAAGAACAAGATCTTTATTCTGGCAAGTAACAATATAGGCTCTAACAAACACAGGGCTTGGGACCAGGGTAACACATTCACCACTTGAAGGAAACAATGAAGATGTCCCAACAAGTTTCACCCACCAAGCTTTTAAAGACAAGGTGTGGTGCACTCACTCATGAGACTCACTTGCCTTGCATGAATGTTGGGGTTGCAAAAGCACAATCTATTGGATGGGTGGGTCTCCTCCCATCCACAAAGGCAGCGACTGATTCTAGGCAACAAGACTGCACCCCTCCTTGTCAGACTCCTGTTCAGTCACTGCCACCTTCTGTTCCACCTCCTCCCTCGGCTGCTCAAAGCCCTCTTCGGCCTCCGCCAAGGCCCTGTCCTCTGCAGAAAGGGGGGGGGGGAGGGGAGAGCAAGCATCCTGCTCCTTCTTTTGAAGCAGCTGGAGTCAGGGCAGAAAGGAGAGGTCTCCACTCCTCCAGCCAACATTCAGCTTCCTCCCATTTCTTTCCACTCCTGTACCAAAGCAAGGACTCCAGGACCCAACCAGAACTTAATGCCTCTTTCCCAAAGCCCATGCCTCGCTCACCCAGCTTTGGGAAGCCGGCATGAGGGCTGGGGTCTGGGGGAGAGCGTCATATTTTGGCCTTGCTCTGCACCCTGTTGTGTGAATGGAACACTGCTGGATACAACTGCATACATCTGAACTAAACAATTTTTTAAACTGCCATAACTTCTCAAAATGCACGTGGGGAAGGTTTACTGTTACACAAATTTTAGCAAGTGCAGAAATACCCTAAATTTACTTTGTGTTTACAACAGAGGGTCACAGAGATACTTCAGGTTGTCACTGTTTCACACATTGGAAAACTATGGTTTATAGCTATGAAAATGATGTGCTGAGTCATGGATTTTCACACACATCCCCTTTTATCTTTTGTGGATGCAGCTTTCCATTAGGTCTGTACTGGAACTACGGTTAATCACTTTTCTTTAAAAAGCCACCGTACAAAGCCAAGATTTAAAGTGGATTCAAAGACCATGCCTTATTTCAAAGCCATTACCCCAAGTTCCTAGTTCTGGTGTAACATAAAACTATGGCTAGCTGCTGTTTCCTAGCTTGTTTCATCGCTTACCCAAAGAGAGGAGTGAAGTGGCTGTATGAAGGTGCAGAAGGCACGTGAAAATACTGATTTGATCAGGTGGACATAATCATGGTTCTAAACCTGGCTTGTTCTTAAGCCATGGTCTCCCAACTCTAGAAATATGGCTAGCTTAAAATCAAAAGTGGAAGCTTTCCCTCTCCCTCCTGTAGACAGCTAATTTGAATAGCTCCTTCCTTCCCATATGTTAATTTGTCCTGAGTTTTAACTACAGTTCATGTGCACTGGAATTAATCCTGGTTAACACTAACAAGAGTTCGCAAGGATTGCTAACTAGTTTCAGATCTTGGTATGAAATCCAAGTTTTGTACAAACTCTGGTTAGTACTAACCATGGTTAAGAGCAGTAGTAAGAAGGTGATATAATTTACATAAAAGAGTGCTATAGGAAAGAATGCACAATCTTGCAGTCTGATCTGGCTCTGTTAGCCATGGTTAAAATGTTAGGAATATTACAGCTTCACTGGCCTATATAGTTTTCACAGTCCCCCAGCCAAACAATATTTGAATTATGATGCACACAGTGTTCAGCCATGGTGAAATGGACAAGCCCTAAAACTGACACCTCTACAGCTACAGTGCAAGGCAAGTCGCTACCTTGGAATAAGTAACATTTATGGTTCCAGTATTTAATCTAGTAAAATCAGTCACCTAAGGCTTTCGTCATAAATTAAAAAGTGCTCTGGAAGTCTCTGATGCTATTCTCTGCACCTTACTAGATGAAAGAGAAACAGCCGCTACTTCTACTCTGTATCCACAGCTAGAACACTATTTGCCTTTCGTGGTAAAACTACAATAGGTGTTCGTCTAACAATTAGAATCAAAGGAAATGAAAGCAGACAGTGCGTATGTAAAATCAGTCTGGATCTTCCACAGTACTGACAGATCCTGAAGTTGTTTAATTCTGGTGAACGATTATAATTAGGAGTGTTCTGGTTTTTCAAATTGAGTGACTTTTTTTTTCTTTTTGGAAAACTTCATAGGGACTAGCCCTTTCCTTCAAGAACCTCTTGAGTCCAACTTTTGCTTTGTTTATTTGAGATGACCTCAGGGTCATGAGCAGCATAGTGGTTTCGAGATATTACCTGCAGCACACTTAAGAAAACCTGTATTTCTGCATATTGGAGAGTTATGGGCAAAAAAAACCCCTATGGAAACAACTGAGTATCACATTATGGTTACTCACTAGACATCCAGCACCCTAGTAACAGTTTTAAATCTTTTTTATCAAAGCACAATAAAATGCAAAGCATGTTGTCAATCAGAAGATGATCTGGGGGAAAAAAGATGTAGCTAGACAAAATATATTTTATTAGCCTAGAAGCTCTTCAAAACAGTTGCAAGCATAAAAACATAAGATGATTTTTTTTTTAGGTTAGAGTACCCAGATATTTTTTTAAAAAAACAACCAACCAACCAACCAACCATAAGCAATGTTTGATTTGGACAGATTTTAAGATTGTTTGAATAATATTCAACTATGATGCCGTGAGATGGAAATATAATACTTCTTATGTTCATTAAGTGTTTTCCTTTATCTTGGGCTTCAGAAATTTCTCTTCTTTTGTAGCTAGCTACAGTTGGATTGCACCTGGAACTTTAGACTGTACTATGGCCATGTGTGCCATGGGACGCGGGTGGCGCTGTGGTCTAAACCACTGAGCCTTGGGCTTGCCGAATGGAAGGTCAGCGGATCGAATCCCTGTGACGGGGTGAGCTCACATTGCTCGGTCCCAGCTCCTGCCCATCTAGCAGTTCGAAAGCAGGCAGTGCAAGTAGATAAATAGGTACTGCTCTGGCGGGAAGGTAAATGGCGTTTCCGTGCGCTGCTCTGGTTCACCAGAAGCAGCTTAGTCATGCTGGCCACATGACCCGGAAGCTGTCTGTGGACAAACGCCGGCTCCCTCGGCCTGTAGAACAATATGGGCGCCGCAACCGCAGAGTCGTTTGTGACTGGACTTAAATGTTAGGGGTCCTTTACGTTTTTTACGGTTGGATTGCACCTGGAACTTTAGACTGTACTATGGCCATGTGTGCTTCCCACTATTTTCATCTGGAGAGATACATTTAGACCCTGACAAGACAGCTATCATTCATACCCACCCGCTTAGAAACTGAAAGGTAGAAGTAGCAAAAGATACTTTTTGTATTGCCCTTGAAGGATGCAGCGTGACAGTTACAACATACATCGGTTGGAATCCCCAAAGCCCCCAATAACAATAACTTGAGCTCAACGTTAACCAGAAGGCCATCTCTTAATCATATTAAGATCCAAGAGCAATTATTCCAACTATGTAGCAAGTTTTCAAGTTGAGGGCATGGAGATGCCCTCAAATGTTGCTTAAATACCACAGATTTCTCACACACCCATGAGATTCACCAGGCTCAAGCTGAGCATCTTCTAGAACAGGAGTTCCCAAACTGTGGTCTGCAGACCACCTTCTTGGTCCACAACGTGCCTGTAAAAATACATTTAAAAATCAAACAACAACTAGCACAGCACATTACAATTCTACAACAGGCAGATTAAGTGGGCTGCAAAGACCTCCAGTGCTTTTTAAGTGGTCCGTGGGAAAAAGTTGGGGAACCACTGCTCTAGAAAACACTGAGCTAACATTAACAATACTCCTTCTGAGCAGATGAGCAAAACTATCAGTTGTGAGGTTGCTCATCTCTCTTTGCTTTTCTGTTAAAAGCAGTAAAACTGACCAGATCAGAAGCTGTTTGCAATATGATCTAGTCAGTTCACTACTATTTATTCGTATGAAATATGCAGAAGCATCTGCAGCTAGGATAACAGAGTATGCATAGGATTAGGCTTGTACAATAAGGTACCAATAAGGCACCAATGTTAGAATAGGATAGGGTCATGTTAGCAGTAATGAAATTTTGAAATATGCACACTTATTTTAATTTAACAGCTTACTTTGCTGTTAAAATAAGTGTGCATATTTCACACTCATGCAATAAGCACACTTATATTTTAGTTTAAAACACTGAAGATATGGGGAAGGGAGAAATATGAATGTAAGGAGAAATTTGAATATGCAGTCTTAATAGATAAATGAAACCTGGAAAGGGAGGGGGGAGAAGGAAAGTCAATGTACGGTTATATTTAATGAAATGTGAATCAGTGCAATGGAAAATTATAAATAGAACAAAATAATTAATTTAACAGTTTAAGCAAACAATCAATGATGAGACATATAAATAAAAATTATGTTAAACTAGTTGGCAACCCTGGTAAAAATGAAAATGTAGACAATTCTCACAGCTGTACCTAATGTGTTTGCAATTATTCTGATTATATTAAACCTCTCAGATCTTCCTATTCAAGTTACAGAATGTCTGCTTTCTTGCTTTCAAATACAGATTTGATACAAATCACTTTTAAGATGGGTGCATATCACAGCGGGTGGTGCTGTGGGTAAAACCTCAGCGCCTAGGACTTGCCGATCGTATGGTCGGCGGTTCGAATCCCCGCGGCGGGGTGAGCTCCCGTCATTCGGTCCCAGCTCCTGCCCACCTAGCAGTTCGAAAGCACTCTTAAGTGCAAGTAGATAAATAGGTACTGCTTTATAGCGGGAAGGTAAACGGCGTTTCTGTGTGCTGCGCTGGTGCAGGCTCGCCAGAGCAGCTTCGTCATGCTGGCCACGTGACCCGGAAGTGTCTCCGGACAACGCTGGCCCCCGGCCTCTTAAGCGAGATGGGCGCGCAACCTCAGAATCGGTCACAACTGGCCCGTACGGGCAGGGGTACCTTTACCTTTACCTTTATATCATAGCACAGAAACTCACCCAAGTACAGTAGATTTGTACTCAAGACCAATGGATAATTAATGACCTTTTTCAAACTACTCTAACTTGAAATTTAAAAAGAAAAGCTATTCAACAAGAGAAGCCAATAATTTAGAGAGCACTTCCCACTGTTTCCAGAGTCTATATAATTTAAAAATAGACACTATCATTAGAAAATGGCAATCACATACAGGCAGTTCTATCTATATTGAAAATCAGTAAGCAGTAAAGACAAATAAGAAGTGAACTGGCATACTGTGCAGGCTTTTACAAAGCTACTTTGCCTGATCAGACAGCTAGGAAACTATTTTTGTATAAACAGAAAGCAAGCTGCTTCTTTTTTCTTTCAGGTTGTCAGTGTTCAAAATGCCCAACTCAGGTATCTGAACTTTTCTTTGCCTTATCTGAAAAGTTGATATTGATGTACAAAACAGCATCTTAGAAGAAAGGGTGTAAGTCGCTGGGTACAATATGGCTGACCACTGCACCACGTTAACTGGTAGCCATGTTCATGCAGAACTGAGTTGGTGTGGCCATACCACGCTCTTACATGAACACAGACCCATGTTGTGCATGTAACTAGCTGAGGATAGAGGAATATCACCCCTCTACAAATCATTAAATGATCAACCTGATGACTGGGGTGGGGGAAAATTTAATTTTCACTTCGATCAGGTGCTGCAGTGTGCACAGTGGCTAAACCTCTGCACCCACCCCAAAATATACACACACTCCTAGCTGCTGTTGGGCGTTTTGAGTGGCCAGAAAAATGTGCTTGGAGAGCCAAGGGCTAACAATTCCTGATCTTGATAAATCATTAGCACATGCTTCTTACAAGAGCAACTCACACAGCCAGTTCTAACTATATGATGATTGTTCCTATAGTTAAGCTCACCATATATTGAAATAGTATGGAGTAGGCAAAGCACAAGGACATAAACAGTAGAAGGAAGGCACAAGAACAAACCAAATACCATAAATTCCGGCGTATAAGACGACTTTTTAACCCCGGAAAAGAGGTTAAAAAGTTGGGGGTCGTCTTATATGCTGGGTATCTGCCCCCCTCCCCCCGCTGCCGCGGCGGGCTCCGCTCTGCAGTGGGAGAGAGCTGCCAGGCGTGGAGCCCGCCCACTGCTGCTTCGGAAGCAGCAGCAGGGGCAGCGGGCTCCGCTCCGGGTGGGTTTCTCCCAGCACTGAGTTGCCCAGCGTATTAGGCAACTGGGCTTATAAGATGAACCCCCAAATTGCAGCTGCCAATTTGGGGGGTCGTCTAATATGCCCAGTCGCCGAATACACCAGAATCTATAGTAGCTATCAAGGCAGACTCTCTAGATTTACTGAGGGACTTCTGATCCGTCAGTGGTGTGGGCAGAAAAAATTCTAGAAGATTTTCCACCGCTTTATTTCTTCATTAATTTTTTTATATTTCATAAATTCATTAGTAACAAGGAAAGTATGCCTAGTGCATTTAATTAATTGATTACATACATACATACATACATACATATAGGGAAGCTTGGCAGTTTCCAAATTATTGACTTTGTTTGCTAAATACAAATAAAAGAAACATGCTAAATTAGATTGCTCTCAAGGGAACCAGACACTTTTCTGCTACAAATTGAAAATCTTCTGCTGCAAATTGCCATAATGTGCATAAGAGATTTTTCCAATTCAGAATTTCCTGGAAAAACCACTCCTCTGGTTTTGTAACCTGTCACTCTATTGGACACTAAAGTGAAACAGAACTGCTTAGAACTTTAAAAATCCAGATCACTTTTCTGAGTTTTGTAACTCAGGGGCTACATGATTCCTATCTGCCTTAGACAGAGACCACAGGGGGGCCAAGTATTAAAATCACATGAACTCAAATTCAGCAATAATGCAGCAGGGCATATAACCTCAAGAGATTTGTTCCATTTTAAATTGTCTTTTTGAATCTACAAACCATCTATGATATACAGAATTGTTCAACGTGCCAGAGTTTGAACATGATGGTATTATATTACTTCCAAAGTGAAAGGTACTTGGTTGCACCAGCACACACATGTGCAAAGTATACATCTTTAGAGTAAAGTAAACTAATCAATTACAGTAGTACCATCAGATATCCTAGTTGTTGCTTTCATTCTTTAGTATGCAATGATGAGGTTACTTCAGGACTCATAACAGCTGCAATTTTGTACATTTGCTATAAGGGACGCGGGTGGCGCTGTGGGTTAAACCACAGAGTTTAGGGCTTGCTGATCAGAAGGTTGGCGGTTCGAATGCCCGCGACAGGATGAGCTCCCGTTGCTCAGTCCCTGCTCCTGCCAACCTAGCAGTTCAAAAGTATGTTAAAGTGCAAGTAGATAAATGGGTAGGTACTCCGGCGGGAAGGTACACGGCGTTTCCGTGTGCTGCTCTGGTTCGCCAGAAGGGGCATAGTCATGCTGGCAACATGACCTGGAAGCTGTACGCCGGCTCCCTCGGCCAATAAAGCGAGATGAGTGCCGCAACCCCAGAGTTGGCCACAACTGGACCTAATAGTCAGGGGTCCCTTTACCTTTACCTTATGTAGACTACAGTATAGTTCTCAACACATAATGTCTTGTGCTCAGACAGATTGATTATATTAGTGTGCAAGTTCATATACTATTTCTGATTTCTCAGTATGAATTTTGTGACTGACCATACTGTACATATATCCCAAGGCAAATGTTTGTGCGTAGCTTCTTCCAGAGGCACAAGTTGCTTTCTGCACCCACTGGCTTTATGTTAGACTGACACTGCAATCAAATCTCTGGCCTGTGGCAAAACGGAAAGGTTGTTTTGTTTTTTACAAAATCTTACACCCTAATCTTAAACACTTATGCTTAGAAGACCCGTCCATTTCAAGAAAAGCTCAATGTAAATTTTGTGAATGGAAAATGATAAAATGCTTTCATAATGCTGTGTTTTAATGTTTTAACTATGCTGAAAGCCACCTCGAGTCTGAAAGGTATATGATAACTGTGGAGGTGAAGTTCAAGCAGTCCTAACTAACAGCATTATGTTAGCAGGATGACCATCAAGAGATTTGGGTATGTCAGTCATTAAAATTCTCATGCAATAACATGTTTCACACATTTGCCTTTAGGACACACTTATTCCTATGATATTCACACACAATCACCAGTTATTACAGGATACACACACATACACAGAATGGAAAGCAAACAGATCTTTGTCAGAATTGAGAGGTCCCAGTATAGCAGTCCACTGTGGTTCAGTGGTAGGGTACAGCTTTCATTCCATGCACCCAGTGTTGAACTGCAACTAAAAGTAATGCTTCAACAAAACACTAAAAGAAAGCCTGAAAAACTTCCAGTAGCCTGCACACCAAGTCAATTGCTACCGCAGCTTAGGAATTTGAATCTTATGGACAGTCCAAGGCCTGCACATGGTAACATTTAGGAATCAGCATGTTCCACAGAAGTGGAACAACAGAAGCACGAGCAATATTTCAATCCAAGACACCATTACAAAAGAAGCTTGGAATACATTCAGTGAATACATTCGAAAGCTCACCTAGTATCTGTGGATGCCATCCTTAGGCACTTGGTCCCTGTGTTTTTAGAAAGTTCATAGCTGTTCAGAGTTCACAGATGCACAGAAAAGTTACCAGTGACCACAATTCCAACACAGAAATTCCCTAATCTAGCAGGATGCATGAGCATGGAACCTGGATGTGTCTAACTTCAGTATTGGGTACTATGGTTACTTCCTCTCAGAATTATACACTTAACTTTTAAGGCATTATTTTATAACCCAGCAACTGTCTGCATGGTGAACTGTATCTTTTTATTACTGAAATGTATAGGATACATGCTTAATCTAATGCTCTGATGAACTGAAGTTTTAGATGCATTTCCCGTTTCAAAAATCTGCTGCTGTGTACTGAATACAGTGCAAAGGTTTTCATGTTTTAGAATATTTGTTCTTGCTTACACTACACATGCTTTTTTGTTATTTGTATTCCAAGGGCAGCCTTGGCAATAAGTCTGCCAAAGTTACTATCCCACAGAAGTTGTTGTTATTATTATTTTTAAATTAAAGCCCCACTTTTCCCCACAAAGGAGTTGCTCAGTGACTTGCACATGAAGAGTAAGCAGAAAAGCAACAATGACACAACCAATAAAAACACATATTTTAAACAGAGAAGCAAAACAAAAACACAAAAAGCAGCAACAGCAGCACCAATCAATGCATTAAGTAGCAACAGAATCAAGAGCATGTTTAAAAATAAAAGCTTTCTTAGTGCCAAGATAATATAAAGAGCAAGGGGGCAGAGAGTTCCACACTACCACAGATAAAGCAGTCTCTCTCATCTGTTACCACACACCTAGCCTTAGCCGGCAACACCAAATGCAGGAGCGGTTCAACATCCAATCTTAAAGGATAGGTACATTTACATAAGGGAAGGTGATGCTAATTAACTTGGTACTAAGTTGTCTTGGACTGTACAGTAAGAAGCACTAGCTCCTTTACTCACACATACCATGTTACTTATTTGTGGAACCATCAACAGCTGGAGCAAAAGCAATTTTCCATTTTAAAGCAGTTTCTCTGACTGGTCATCTGAAGGAGATTCTTACCACAGACAAGTGAATATTCACATGCTTATTAACATTTAAAAAACACTATTATTTTTGCAGAGTTGTATACAACATTAGTCATACTCAGAGAAGACCCTTTGAAATTAATGGTCCTGACTAATTTAGGTCCATTAATTTCAATGGGTCAACTGTGAGTATAATTTAGTTGACTACATGCCACAGCATCTTAGGTTATAGCAGCCTGAAAATACAAGCCAGAACTTTCTTTTACTATAGTGTTTAAGTTACATCGTTGTTGTTTTTAAAAAAGTAATGTAATTTTTTGTACAACTTCACAATTTGGTCTAGCCTAATCATGTACTAGCCTACTTTGAAGAAAAAGAAAAAAGGAAACACAGAGGCCTGGTTCAGATATAATGATCCTGGTCTAATAAGCCAGAGTTTGTTAGATGAAGTTGTGTCTGCACATTCTCCCCTCTCACACCATAATACAACACTTCCAGGGTTTGCTAAGCCAGTTTCCCATTACATTCAGCTGGAAAACTTGGTTTAATCTCTGCCTACTGACCATAAGATGAAACCAAGATCTAGTAAAGCCTGGCTTGCAAACAGATCAAACCACAGTTTTAGTGGTTCAGTTGTAACAGAAATAAACCACAGAAGATGTGCCAAAGCTGGGTCATGGCAGAATAGGTCAAAGCCAGAATGTGGGGACTAGATTTGTTCTTTAATAAAACATCATTTATTAGACCAAGGTTATTTCCTCTCTGCCAGGTCATGCACTCACAGATCCTTGTCCCCAAATAAATTATAATCTATATTTTGAGAGTAGGGAGAGTACAGAGGAAGAAACAAGAGTAACAAGGGGCGAAATGTGAGCAAGAGCACAGTTGAGGGATGGAGACGAATGGGTTAAGCAAGGACTTCCCTGAGCTGGTGAGCCCTGGAGAATTACTTGAAAATATTTGTTCTGGAAAGAAATTCCAGGCACAGCAATGGAAAAAATGCAGAGATGTTTAAGGGTTTGGGCTACTGGTGGTGGCAGTGTTGGAGGAAGAACTAGATGTATCAGCAAATAAGGATAGAGAGGTAGGTTAGAACAAGGCAGAAGGTGATATTCAATGTTAGTCATACTCAGAGCAGAGCCACTGAATTAAGACAATTTATTTCAGCGAGTATGGCTTAGCTGGATATCACCCAGTGGTTTTGAAGATAACTATGCTTAAGGCTATCTGTGAGGATATGTATAAAGCTGCTTTCCAGGCTCATTCTTAAAGAACAACAACAAAAATAAAATTTGCTTTAAGCATTTCCCAAATCGTTAGAAGGCTAACAACTAGAATAAGTAAAGTGCAAGCTTTTCCAAATCTATGCAATATTCTAGTTGAGAAATATGGTCCCTGGGTCTGTTTGTGTAGTTCAGGAACATGTGCAACCATTCCTGCCAGAGGTCCTGTATACTGGGGTGGGGAGGTTACAAAAGCAAGTCAATGATTTCTTCCTTTGTGCATGGAGCAATCAGAAAACATTCACTAACCTAAACAGATGAAAATGGTCAAAAACAGGTGAACTTTCTGCCCCACAAAAAAGAGAAAAGGTTACTTGAAAATAGATAACTACTGAGCCAATTCCAAATCAAACCATGAAGAGATCACCACTACGGGTAGTTATGTCCTATTTGCACAAACTTTAGAGTTGTGCCAAAACATGTGATGAGAATAAACTTCCCCACTTTATCCTTCCTCGAAGAGGCCAAAGTTAGCATGCATGTGATGATGAATACACAACAGCTCTAGAGCTATCCCAGCAGCACTAGAAGAATGAGAGAGCAAATAAGAACATAGGCTAGAGAGAAAGCATAATCGGCTACCCACACTTTCCTAGTCCTTCTCTAGTGCCAACACCTTTATTAGGTCCCTTCTCCCCTCCTCTCAAGGTGCATAATAGAATCACAGAATTGGAAGTGACCCTGAGGATCATCTACCCCAACCTTCTGCAATGCAGGAATATGTAGCTGCTCCATACAGGGATCAAGTCTGCAACCTTGGCATTATCAGCACCATGAGCTATCCAGGAGTCTGGCTACTTCCTTTGATGGCACAAGGAAAAATACCTTCTGGATAGTGCAGGATAGGCTTCCTGGAGTAAGTAAAGGTAAAGGTAAAGGTACCCCTGCCCATACGGGCCAGTCTTGACAGACTCTAGGGTTGTGCGCCCATCTCACTTAAGAGGCCGGGGGCCAGCACTGTCCGGAGACACTTTCCGGGTCACGTGGCCAGCGTGACAAAGCTGCATCTGGTGAGCCAGCGCAGCACACGGAAACGCCGTTTACCTTCCCGCCAGTAAGCGGTCCCTATTTATCTACTTGCACCCGGGGGTGCTTTCGAACTGCTAGGTTAGCAGGCGCTGGGACCGAACAACGGAAGCGCACCCTGCCGCGGGGATTCGAACCGCCGACCTTTCAATCGGCAAGCCCTAGGCGCTGAGGCTTTTACCCACAGCACCACCCGCGTCCCCATAGGCTTCCTGGAGTAGTAGGATACAATTCACTCTAGCAATACTGGTTTGTTTTGCAGCACTTTCAATATACTTCCTACTCTGCTCCTAGTTTTCAGAAGGCCAGTGTGGGGTGGGGAAAAGAAAAGTACTGGGAGTGATGAATTCTTCTGGTATTTGATTCACTCCCTTCACCCATCAAGTTTTCTTGCTGTCCTATATAATTTTTATTTTGCGTGAAAAGGTTTGTGACCCAAACTCCATGATATAACAAAATATGTAAGCACTGTGTGCATCAAGAAAGCAATTCTAGAACAGGAAAGGTGCCTTCTGGAATAAGATCTAGTTCATTATCTCAAAACGATAACTCTATATATTCCAATTCATCTATCAATTAAACACTGCAAAGGGTTGGACTAGATTACCCTAAGGGTCCCTTCCAACTCTACAATTCAATTACTCTATGATTCTATCTCATTTTCTTTTAAGAAGCATCCAGTATTTTTAAACAACAGTCTTCTGGTATCTTAAAGACCAACAAAATTATGTTGGTATAAGCTTCTATGGACTACTGTCTACTTCATCAATTGCATGGAGTGGAGTGTAATTCAGAAAAGCTTGTGCTATAATAAATGTGTTACTTTCAAAAGTACCATGTAACCAGCATTTGAAATTCACCAGGTGCTTTCTGCACCTGACTACTGGCCACTTGCGACCAAGAGAGGATGCCCAGGTGCCAGGATGGCCCCTGACGTCTCCACCATCTGGAGGTGCGTGCGTTGGGTCTTGACTGTTTTCACACACTAGCAACACATCCAGTAGAATTCTACCTGCTAGATTTTATCTGCAAAATCAGAATGAATTTCAAGAACTAAAAAGTTGTATTGAAAAATACAAATTTCAAGCTGTCTGGCTCAAAAATGACAACTAGGCATTGTTTTGAAAACTGTACTCCTAGTTTAAGGAGCCATTTGGTATCTAGCTTATATATCTGAGTTTCTAACAATGCATAACTGTGCTTTTTGATGCCACAGACTAATACTGCTACTTATCTGGACAGTATTTTAAAGGCAATGACATTTCTAATTCCAGTTAGGATCCCTTTTTTTAAAAAGTATTCACTGAGTTGCAGAAAGTTTTCCTTTAAATAGTACTTGTAAATGTAGTTTCTGCTCAGACCCAACATCCTAGACCTCAAAGGCAAAGCCCCCTTTTTAGAAGTGCTGAAGCAGGTCCCACCAATATCAATTGAACTTAATTGGAACTTTGTTCAGATGCATAATGGCAATATTGCTTTAAGACTGTTTAGCAAAGAAATACATTGAAATTATTTTTCTATGTTCAAGTACAATATGTAATAGACATTACCTTACACAACATAGAACATGCATCCATATCCAGAACTAAAGTAAAAAAAGGACTGCATTCTTCTACTAATGCTATAAAGTTTGAATAAATAAATAACCACCACTACTAAAAATATTCCAGAGCCATATTAAATGCACCATCGGTGATAAAAGTTCAGCAACACACAATAAGATACCATTATATGAAGCTTTACTACTAAGTGCTACAATTATATTGTTTCCGTTTACATTGACCACAGTTGCGGTAAGAGCTCTCAAATACTTTATGTGCAAATATAAAGTAGACTACAAATCAAGTCACTGTTCATTGTCTTTCGGATACTGTAGCATAGCCTTGATCTTTACAATCACAGCTTTCAGTAGATGTTAATATATAAAGGACATGGATTAAAAGTAATCACTGCCCTCCCCCGCTTCCACTGTCAGTTTACAGAACTTATTCAAAACTTGTAGCTTTTCTAACATGTTGTGTAAACTTATAACAAAAATTTGTAAGATTTGTTTCCTTAGGCAGCTATTTTGACAAGGATGAGTAGTTCTATAACAATGCAAACTGCAACAGTCACTGTATCAGGTAGCAGAAAAACCTCTGTTTCAACGCTTGCAAAGCATTCACAAATCTTCATACTCTGAGAATCCCTCAACCCCTCTCGCTGCAGTGGTACTTCCTTTTGTTCTCAACCCTCTACAAATTCACAATTCTAGAAAGCGTCTTTGAGACAGCACAATATTGCTACCACTGCCTTATTTTGCATTCCTGACAGTTGGTTCGGATCTGACAAGTTAACAAATCTGACATGTGCATTTTTACTACAATTTGACACCGTTAATATGAAAGGGGTGTGTTGTGATGCAGAACAAGTGAAATCCATGCTAGATTTGGGCATGTGTTAGAAAATGTTCCGGAAATCACAGACCTGCACACCACATGCATGGATAGAGTGAGGAGAGAATCCTCATAGGGACCAAGGGTATTTAAAAGGATGCCTAACTCCCTATAGAGTACACATGCAACAGCCTAGAGCTGTCCCAAACATACTGCAATGCTGCAGGTCATTCACTTGAAGGCAAAGTGAATGTCACCCATCCCAGGCACACAGAATACCCTCAGCAGAAGCAGAACTGTGCCCAGAGGGTTGAGCAAGAATATGCTGCTTGATTCACAGATGCAAGGATAGCAAAGATGGTACCCACCAAAGGTATTTGGACTATAATTCCCATCAGCCTCAACCAGCATGATCAATTGTCAGGGAAGTCATAGTCCAACAAAATGACACCACTTTGGCTACCCCTGCTGCCAAAGTAAAATTATGAGCCTGTGGCACCACAGTTCACCAGGACCATCACTGATGCCACATGAAGAGGCAGCATGGCAGGGAAGGTAGGTTAGACTAAAGCCCCAAAGGGAGTCTCTCCTCCCAGGAAACAGGTTTGAAGCCAGAGGCTTTTTCAAATGTCAGGCATGCATTGATTCGGCATACCAGAAACCACCAATCGACAAGAAAACTATTCCTATGCATACTAACAGTTTACACTGCATCAACATGACAGCCCATTCTGAACACAGCCATTACAGTGTGGCATTCTCAGACCATTAGTACACAACAAGCTACTTTTCTCCCACCCCACTTTTGCACAGTATTACAGCTGAACAAGCACCTTCTGGAGATGCTATTAACTGGTGGAGGCAACTTAAATCCCACTGAAATCAAACACAATGAAGGCCTCAAGGCCTCAAAGTTAGGAGGAAAGCTTCAGCACTGTACACACTTAACCAGAAGCTAGTTCAACTGAATTTAATGGTGCATGCACAGGATTCTACTTTTAAAGCATGCATCTGTCTCTCTAGATTTACTTATTTTTAAAATTGGTTTAAGCTTTTGATTATTCAACGGAAAGGATTTTATTTTATTTGACTACATCAGGGTGGGCAACAGTGGCCCTGCAGGTGTTATCCACTACAACTACCATTATCCCTGGCCATTGGTCATGTTGACTGGGGCTGATAGGAGTTTTAGTTCAACACCTGGAGGGTCATAGGTTCCCCATCTCTGGACTAAGTAACCTTTAGGGCTTTATTCTGAGGAACCGTATTTTATGAAACCAAAACAATCTTTATGTAAAATTACTTGTCTAACTACAAAAGGAGACAGATGCTAACGAATAAAAGTTGCCCATCTCAAAAATTGCTGAGGATCAAAAACACTCCAAATCATTTCTACTGCAGACAAGCAAATAGAAATAAACACTCAAAACCTCAAGAGTTCATATTAGTAACCCACCTCATAATCTTAAACACGTGTACTCAAAAGCCTGATTGAATTCAATGGGACTTACTCCCAAGTAAGTGTGTTAGCAAGGCCTTAATCTCCAATGAGAAGTGCCAGCAATTGCTTAAATGCTTTGCTTGTGTTCTTTTACGCTATGTTCTCAATCCCAAACAAAATGCAGCTTACCAAGATCCTGCACGACAAAATAATATTAATAATCGTTTACTAGCGTTAGGTCTCTTTCGCTTTGTGTAGAGAATGGTTTCACAACACATTAACATGCTGCAACAGAAGACTGCTTCTCCTAAGCAAGGAGGAGCTCGGAATAAACTGTTTCCACAACAGTAGAGAACAAAAACTATAAGAGGGAAAGGTTAGGGAGTTTTCTACAGCAGCCTTTTTTTCTGTTGGGGGGGGGGGAGAGGGTAAGGAAGGAAGAGGCGGAGAGAAAAGAGGAGAAAACACACAAGCGCCAAACAAATCACAGTTTGCACCCGAGCTTTGCCCCGACCCCCACCCCAAGGTTGCCGAGAGAAAAGCTTTTCTTCCAACTGCGAGGGCCAAGAGTTTTACCAAGAGCGACTGGGGCGGGAGAAATAGACCCCACCCGCTCCCATTCATTGGCCTCCTCCGGGTTGGGACTAGGCCGGCCTAAGCGGAGAGATGCACCTAGGTGGGGATGCCGGGGACACGCAGCAGCAGCGGCCTCCGGGTGGGGGGCATCCATGGAGCTCCTCTGCACCACCCCCCCGGGGAGGGGGCTCTGCATCTGCCCCTGAGCCTTGCGAGGGGACCGGTTAGCTCGCTTACTCCTAAGCCCCCGGAGCGGGACGTGGCTGCAGCAGTTCCCCCAGAACCCCCGCGCCAAAGGGGCACAGCGAGCGGGCCGGCCTGCCTGCCTGCCGCACGGGTTGCCGCCAGTGCCGCAGCCCGCCAGACTAGGCCGCAGGGCCTTGCTGCTGCCACGGCCCGTCCCGGTGCACCTTGGCGAGAGGAGGAGCGGCGGGGCGGCGGCAGAGAGCCGGCCTGCCTCCCCCCCGGTCTTTGTCGCCCGCTTCCAACTCACCGCTCTCGATCTCGTTGCCCTTCTTGGCGGTGGCGGCGTTCCCCATGGCCGGGAGGCCGGCGGGCTGCTCCGTCCGTCCAGCGGGGGGAAAGAAAGGGAGGGAGGGAGAAGGGCGGGAATCCCGAGCGGCTTCTGTGGAGCCGGCAAGAAGCGAAGGAGGAAGGAGTGTGGCGTCGCCGCTTCGGTCTTTTTTCCCCTCAGCGCTCGGCCTTCGGCTTCTCTCCCCCTCGCTCTAGTAAGGGGGCTCCGGGCGGCCTCTAAGTCGGAGGCGGCGAGGGCTCCTCCGGGTCCTGCCTCCTTTCTTTCCGCTTGTCCGCCTGCCCTCCCCGACTCCACACACACACATACACGGCGGAAATGACGGCCGCTGAAGCGCCTCCTCCTTCTCCTCAGCCGTTCCTCCTCACGCTCGCAAGGGCTCCGGCTTCGCCTGCCCGGCGGCCTGGCAGGGCTACGCTCTTGCAGGAGGAGGAGGAGGAGGAGGCCCCCTGCCGGCCTCGCTTTCCCCCTCAGACTCTTCCTCCTTTTGCCCTCGAGTAAATAATTCACCCGGAGGGACCAGCCTTTTTTTGCCTTCTTCACCCGCACTTGCAAGCAGTAGTCCCAAGTCCGCACTTATTTCAGCAGCGGATCTAACGCGCCCTTCGCGCGCTGCTGCGACTCCTCCTCCCGAGTAGATAAACCCATGGAAGTTTGTGGGAGTTTGGTTTATGGATCATATAAACGCGCCTTGGCTTGGGATGCCTCATCCTGTGCTTGAGTCTTATATCTATACTGTTAATGTGGAAGCCAGTGAGAGATAGGATATGGGGCAAAAGGGAGGTTGGGGAAAGGTATAATCCAGACAAGATACCGGTACTTTGGGACATATTTCTGTTGGACACACTGGGTGCAGTTGTTTTTTGGACTGCTCCTGGATTCAGCTTTGCTCCAGATTCCAAGAAGTGCACCAACTGGCCTTTTTCTCAAGATGGATCTTGCTGCAGTTACAGGTTTCTTGTTTGCCTTTCATATTTAGGTCATGGTATGTGCAGTATGTGGTGGAACGGTTCTGAAAAGTGCCCAGAAGCTTTTTAGTTGATGCAAAATGCAGCAGTCATGCCGTACCAATACTGTGCATTCTTCAACAGTTTTGAATTTCTTCCTGGGCTCTGTTCAAAGTGTGGTTGTTACCCCTTTTCCGGGCCTGAACAGTTTGGAAGTTGGAGGGCTACTGCTTCTGCCCATCTGAATCTGCCCACACACTTTGGTCTTCAGAGGAGGCCTTGCTATGGATGCTATTTTCATCTGGGGGTGCAACAAACAAGATCTTCTTTCTTTTAGTGTACAGGCTTGTGTACCTTGCCACAAAACAATCAGCTAGGGGTAGGGTCTTCCTTGTGGTGGCCCTCATTTGTGGAACTCCCTCCCTATGGAGATGCAGTTGTCTCCCTCACTAACAGTGTTCAAACAATGGCTTTAGACACGCATGTGTGCAGAAGCATTTGTGGGAAGTTGGCAAATTGAATTGTTTTGAATTGCTTGATTAAATGTGATTTTTAAATGAATTTTTACATTGATATATGGATTTTATTATATGTTCCCTGTTTTAGGATCCTATGGAACGAGGGATGGTTTATATAAATGTAAATAAAAAATAAAATAGGCAATTAAACCTTTCTTGTTTAGATATGGGTTGCAATGATGAAAGTCACGATTTACATCTGTGGCTATGAAGGTTGCTACAGTTTTAAAATAATGATTAATGATGCATTTGCTCCTTCTGTCTATTGAGTTTTCATGTTGTTTTATGATTGCTTGTTTTTGAGCTAGGGCCTGAAACCTGAAACACAAACACATGAATACTGTTATGATTATGATAATTATTTATTGCGGTAAAAAAAAGTGGCTTTGAACACATTCAGAGTACATTTTTTAAATTGCTGAGTAACTATACCCTTTTGCTCTCTAGTAATCTGATATTAGAGATCAAGGTTTTATTTTTATGAGGAATTCTATTTTGGTGTGTACATACCATAACTTTTAAGCACACTCTTTTCCTCAAAGAATTATGGGTACTGTAGTTTACCCCTCAGAGTTACTATTTCTAGCAACCCTTAATAAACTACAGTACCCAGAAACAAGTTCAATTAGGCTGCTATCCTAATCACATTTACCCGAGAGAAAACTCCATTCCATAAATAGGACTGACTTTTGAGGAGATATGATTGGAATTGCACTGTTAGTGTATTTGTGATTGGCGCCTCAAATTTGTAGATACACGTGTGAACTTGAGCAGATACACTTCGAATTTTGGAAATTAACAGTATGTGCAATTCTGTAGCTAGAATTAAGTTGCACTGTGTTGAGAGGCCCATGGGTACTGGACTGCAACATAAGTATGGTTTAGTAGCCTTGTAGTTGCACTCATAGCTAGGTGACTTTCATTGCAACTTTCCTCAGTATACTGCCTTTTCTACATCTTTCAAAAAATAATTTTGATGCACACTGCTATACCATCACCTTTAAATTAATAATTGGATGATTGTGAATTTTGTGAAATTATGATATAGTTGGTGAAATTTCAGTTTTTGCTGATCTAAACCACTCAGAAGGAAATGTATGATAGGAGGTAGGCTTTTAAATATTTAATCTGATGTGTTTTTTATTACATTTTCGCAGTTCCACTATAAAATATTGTACCATTATCATTATGCAATCCCTGGCAACCTTTATTGTGTCTCAGGGTTGCTTTTTTCCTCTTTCGCCCTCAAATTGAGAGAGGTTTTGCTTCTTGGGGTTGGGTGGTGCATTCTATTCCAATTTCAGAAGTGTGCTGTTTATCCATGAGCTGCCTGTCATCTATTCTAGAAGATGGTTAAAGACATAAGTGTCAAATTTGAATATGCTCTTTCCTCTATGTTAAGAGCAAACTCATTTTCCGAGTGTGGATCCTTTCAAAGCAAAAGCAGCAGTATCCATGCCCAAGAGGGAGTAAACTCTGATAAACTACAAAAGTTATAGAAGTATAAAAAATATATATTTGGGGGGGGGAATTAGGGGAGGGGAGCAAAAAGCACAATGAAAACTGAGCATGCTCAGTGGTCATGGAATGCTCTCTGTCTCTGTGTGTTTGATGAGAGGGACAGAAAACTAGAAGGGGACATTTGAATGGAGTGGCTTGGAAAAGCTGGCAGGCATTCTGAACAAGAGCACTGTACTCCACAACAGTTTATTGCAGGTCCGTGTTATACTTTCCAAATAGGCACATAGTCCACTCCTGTGTTCACTTGGATGTTAGACAATAGATGTTATAGTGCAGTAGTGGCACTGGAATATTTTAAAAGCAGTTCTCTACCACCTGACTTGTCACATTGTTCTACTCTGATGTTAAAATAGTACTGTATTTTATGATGAAGTCATGGAAAAGTGATTTCTGTATTACTGTCAAAGTATCTAAAGGATGCATTTCTTCCAAATTGGTTAGCCTGGGATTTAGGGATGGGGAGAAGTTTAATTCAATTCTCAGCTGAAGACAAACCTGCCTGATTTGCACTTTTCAAAACAATATGCAAGACAAAATACAGCTTTATAAATTGGTACTTCTCACAATTTTATAGTGCAGTTCTCCAGCCAAGTTATGTGTATAAAGGTCTGCATAAAATTGCATATATTCATGAAAATACAGTGGTACCTCAGGTTACAGACGCTTCAGGTTACTGACACTTCAGGTCACAGACTCCGCTAACCCAAAAGTAGTACCTCCGGTTAATAATAATAATAATAATAATAATTTATTATTTGTAGCCCGCCCATCTGGCTGGGCTTCCACAGTCACTCTGGGCACCTGTCAAAAAGATTAAAAATACATTTGCTTCAGGATGAGAACAGAAATCATGTGGTGGTGGCACGGCGGCAGTGAGAGGCCCCATTAGCTAAAGTGGTACCTCAGGTTAAGAACAGACCTCCAGAATGAATTAAGTTCTTAACCCGAGGTACCACTGTAACATACAAAAATCAATTACGGAAAGAAAAATGGCTTTGCAAAAATGTGCACATTAGGATATATTCAAAATAAAGTGCTGGTGAATTTTCATGAGAACCTTTAAAAGAAAATAGCAAACTTCCGTGGAGAACTGAAGACTGAAACATGAAAAATTGAAATGACAGGTGTGCCTTGCAGGACAATTGTACGAGACATGTTTCAGAAGTAAGTCCTTACTGTGTCTTCGTTCCTATAAAAAGTATAAAAGTAATGTAGTCTCTGTTCTATTGCATATTAAAAATAACAGAACAGGCTAGATTTCTCTGGGTCTCTTCAAGAAAGATGCTTTGTGAAAACACCAGGAGTACAGGTTCTTCTTATCCTATAACATTGGAAGGATAAGATATATATTCTTTTGGACCAATTATTGGTTTTCATATTTTATTAGAAAATTGACTGAGAAATCAGTTGAGGGAGACTAGATATGGGGAAGCAAAACTGAAGACTGTATGTGAACATTCTGTGTCCTTTGATAGCCAGATATGCTGGTTGGAGTTCTTTGGTTTAACTCTTGCAGAAGTATTTAAAATTCACTGACTTCTTAAATCTGGGACCTTTCAGAGGGAAAAGCAACCGGGGGCATTTTTTAAGCAGAAAAAAATCCTTTCTGTTCCACCAGTATTTAGAGGGCGTTTTACTGGTAATTACAGTACTGAAAGAAAATGAAAACTTGGGGCTTCATTATATGCATTTGCATGTAGCATAATTTGCTCCTAGGCCAGTCTAATTAGATAGTTTACAGTTCACTTCTACTTAAGCCAAGCAGTGTAAAGTACATTAAAACGTTCCTTTTTAAAAATATGTGTTTAAGGAAATTAATGGAATAGCCTTAAATGAGGTAGATTAGAGAGACAAGCAAGGGGCACTTGCACAGTCGAAAACTGATTGTTCTTAACACTTTGGCATCAAATCCTGTAACAAAGTGATCTTGGGAGCTCTCTTCCAAATAATGACTCACTCTAAGTAACCCCCCAGAGAAGTATCCAGCCATTCCCTACAGAGCTCGTAATTGTTGGCTTATTTCTTTGGAATTTCTTACAGTCTGATCTTAGACATGTTAATTCAGAAATGATTCCCACTGTGCTGAGTGTGATTTAATTTCAGGGTTGTGGGTTCAAGGCAGCTGCGTAGCTAGCCGCTTAGGTGCCTGGGATGAGATGGGGCAGGGCATGCTGGAATCCCAGTGCCCAAACCGCATTGCGCTCTGGTGGTCTGCAGGTCCACGTTGCTTTTTCGGGCAGCGTGGAGCCAGCCGGGGCCCGAGCCACCACGTCACTCCCAGGAGAGATGTGTGGCTTGGGAGCACTGCAGGCCCCATGGTAAGTGCCACCTCCGCAGTGTGGTGCCCAGTGTGCCTTGCCCCCTCCCCCATTTGAGCCCCATGTTGGGCAAAAAATTTCTGCATTGCAGGGGGTTGGACTAGATGACCCTCGTGGTCGCTTCCAGCTCTACAATTCTGTGGTTCTCAAAATGGTAGCATGATTTAAGCATGCTTAGATCTAAAGTAAGTGCTACTGACTACAATGGGGGTTGTTTCCCAAGTAAGTGTCCATTAGATTACAGCCTCATTTTCTTGGGGGAGGGGGTATTATTTATTTAATCTATTAATGGGATATTATGAGTCATATAAAGGTAAAGGTACCCCTGCCCGTACGGGCCAGTCTTGACAGACTCTAGGGTTGTGCGCCCATCTCACTTAAGAGGCCGGGAGCCAGCGCTGTCCGGAGACACTTCTGGGTCACGTGGCCAGCGTGACAAAGCCGCATCTGGCGAGCCAGCGCAGCACATGGAACGCCGTTTACCTTCCCGCCAGTAAGCGGTCCCTATTTATCTACTTGCACCCGGAGGTGCTTTCGAACTGCTAGGTTGGCAGGCGCTGGGGCCGAGCAACGGGAGCGCACCCCGCCGCGGGGATTCGAACCGCCAACCTTTTGATCGGCAAGCCCTAGGCGCTGAGGCTTTTACCCACAGCGCCACCCGCGTCCCTATGAGTCATATACTTTATTTTTATTTTTCCCCAATAATATTTATTAAGTTTCTTACACATATAGCACATACTATAAAACAAATGAGACAAAAATAAAAAAGAACAAGTAGGAAATGAAACAAATACAACAAATCACAACAAAAAATATAAACAATACAGATTAATTAATTAATTAAAATTCCAACCTCATAAACTTATTGCTTGACTTCCTCTAATCCTTCCCATCTGAATTTCCTTGTAACTGAATGTAGCAGTTTTCCAATATAATTCTACAAAAACAATATTCTAATTATAATCAAATCTATTAACTTTTCTTTATATTTTATAACTTAAACTGGAGACTGAGAATTGTATATGAATGGGCCGGGATTGCCCTTCCTGTTTCGCTGCATCTTCCCCAGAAAAATTCCTTTTGCCAATTCCACTTTCCTTGTACTTCATAATCATAGTCGAAGTAAATCTTCAGTGATTTAGGTACCTCTGAGAGGGTCATCTAGTTCATCCCCTGCAATGCAGGAATCTTTTGCCCATCTGGGGCTCGAACCTGCAACCCAAAGATTTAGCCCAACCCTCATGCTCTACTGATTGAGCTAACCCAGAGATAATAAATTAACGTGTTTTTTTCCTGTATGGCTTCTGTTACAGAGAAAGAGCTGATCTCACCGGATTTGCTCTCTGCTTTGTTTTATTTGCCATGTAGATTACCCTGAGTAATTATTTAAAAAACAAAAACAAAAAACTCACAATTTTCCTTTTAGAGAAACAATGCAGGAGACAAATTGCAGGCATGCCTGTACCTTAAGGGGCAAAGCTGATTCTTCCTGACACGCAATATGGGACAACCTGCTGGAGACGAGAGTCAAAATCGATGGGCTAAGTGTATAAATTATTAATGAATTCTGCCACTTAGTCTCATTTGCTAGGAAAATGGATGCCTGTTTTCGCTTCAAGCCATGGCCTGAGCAAGCGGCATTTAACAGGACTCGCACTGAGGCAATATTTCTTCCTCATTGCCTGGAGTTTCACATTACAAGAGCAGAACTGGGGGACGGTGGCTGTTTTTCAGGGTCATCGTAGTAAGATTTAGGCAACACCTTTAATGCAGATCCTCCAAGTGTCCCTATTTTTCAGGGACAGTCCTAGATTTACAGAAGCCGTCCCGGTTTCTGATTTGATCCCAGAATGTCCTGCTTTTCTTAAGGACATCCCTATTTTCATTGGATACATTTTGGAGGGTATGGAGTTATGTGACCCCTGAGCCAAGAAAATGAGATACAGTACAACCATCAGAACCATCTGCATAGGAATTTTTTTTAATGCTTTTTAAAAATGTTTAATGTTTTATTATGCTTTTATAAATGCTGGAAGCCCAGAGTGGCTGGGGCAACCCAGTCAGATGGGTGGGGTATTATTATTATTATTATTATTATTATTATTATTATTATTATTATTATTATTTGAATAGGACACCTCTATTTTCATCAGAGAAATGTTGGAGGGTGTGTTAATGCATTTAAACAGAAGAGCTGCTCTGAAAACCCAGAAGTAGGGAAACGAACAAATAAACCACAACAAGATCCCAGAAATAATACAAAAAAAATTCCTTCCAGTAGCACCTTAAAGACCAACTAAGTTAGTTCTTGGTATGAGCTTTCGTGTGCATGCACACTTCTTCAGATACACTATGACTATGACTATGGCAGACCAACACGGCTACCCATCTGTAACCAGAAATAATAGTTAGCTGATAAGATTTTTCAATGTTCCCTCAGTGCTCTAAGGGCTTGGCTTCTTTTGAAATACTCAGAAACCATCATCATCTTTAGCATATCATCATCTTTAGCATTTTGATATTAGGCATATCAATCAATCATTTCATCTTTCACATAAGAATGATGGCGAGAGAGAGAGAGAGAGAGAGAGAGAGAGAGAGAGGAATCAACAAATAAGTAGAGGGCTCCAAATGATGGGGGAAATGGAAGAGGGTAAATTATTTAGATTGGAATATGAGAAAGGTTAACCTCTGCTCAAAGCACACAGCAGCTCCCAGAAATCTCCTGGTCTCTGGGGACCGAGAACCAATTATTCAACCTTTATGCCTGTTTTTAGCCTGGGCTCGAGTGAAGCATTCTTACCCATGCATCAAGCCAGGATCAGAGATACGCCACTGCTGTGCTTTCAAATAAGGTGCTGTATCCAAAGCATGCTCAGCCCCAAAGAGGAAGGAAATTTCCCATGGGAAATTCAAAACTATAGTAAAAGTAACAGATGTTCCTCCACCTTCCATGGACACGGAGAGAGGAAATCTGCAGAGGACAGGCTAGGGTTCATTGGTCATTTTGCCATACCGTATACATGCAAGAAATGCAGAAGATTAGGCAGCAGCCACAAACACTTCTAAAGGAGCCTTGTGGTTGTTAATGGACTGAGGAACTCTGAAAGATAAATCTGTTTATGGTCAGAGTTTAGACAGTTCAGCACAACAGAGGGCATCCTTGTACACACATCTCCTCTTGCTTTCCCACTCACTCTTGGTGTTAAGAAGCAGTGCGGGCCATCACATCCTTTGCCTCTACATTGCTGCCTTTTGCTATAATTGAAACAGATATCCAGATATGATTGAAACAGATATCCAGATATCTCAAAAGCCAAACAACAAGCTACTTATTTGCAGATTTATAAACCACTTTGTAAAGAGAGCTGGACCATAAAGAAGGCTGATCGCCGAAGAATTGATGCTCTTGAATTATGGTGCTGGAGGAGACTCTTGAGAGTCCCATGGACTGCAAGAAGATCAAACCTATCCATTTTTAAGGAATTCAGCCCTGAGTGCTCACTAGAAGGACAGATCCTGAAGCTGAGGCTCCAAGACTTTGGCCACCTCATGAGAAGAGAAGACTCCCTGGAAAAGACCCTGATGTTGGGAAAGATGGAGGGCACAAGGAGAAGGGGACGACAGAGGATGAGATGGTTGGACAGTGTTCTCAAAGCTACCAGCATGAGTTTGACCAAACTGCGGGAGGCAGTGGAAGACAGGAGTGCCTGGCGTGCTTTAGTCTGTGGGGTCATGAAGAGTTGGACATGGCTAAACAACAACAAACCACTTTGCAAACAAAATTTATGGAAATGGCGTATATTAGAAGAAAATAAGATAGAATATAAAACAGAAAAAAGCTGCAAACTCCATAAACTGAAGGCAGGGAAACCATTCCTAGAACTGTTAAATTATTATTCCATAAAAAGACTGGATCACAAATCAGGGGACAGTTGCCCAATAGGAGACAATTGAAGGGATAATTGGAGTGGCAGTGCCACTGCTGCATTAGAACATCCAAAGGCTTACTTCCTTCTACAGATCAGAATGGTGGTGGGGAGACTGATCTTTTTGCAGTGGGGTGGGTGTGGGTGTGCTGTACCAGGACCAGGCTGGCGCAGCTTAGAAGCCTAGGTTGAATCACTCTCTGAGAGATGGACTGGTATAGGATCCAGTGGATCAGTGGCTGGCCCAGCTCTGCCCTGCTGAATTGTTGGTCCCTGTGTTGGATCCTTCCAGCAGGGGGGCTGATGTCAATATCGTCCTTCTTGCTTGAGTGAAGTTTGGGCTTCTGCTTGCCATTCTGTGGGGGAAATGAAGCTGATACCCCAGACACCATAGAAGGGGGCTTTCTTGGCTCCAAGCCAATGGCGAGCTGTTTTGTGTGCGCTTGTGTGCCATTTGGAGGGTTCAGCTTGGACACTGCCCTACAAGATAAACAAAACTTCTCTGATGAATCATGTGCCTGGGGATAGGTGCACACAGTTTATTATCATGGTGAAGAACTGGGTTGTCCACTCTTGATTGGAAAAACCCTGATCTTCTGGGTGGGGTTAAAATATATGTGCTTAGGGGCAGAGCCAGGGCAGGATCTGGTGGGGGGGGGGAAGGGTGGACCTAAGATGAAACCCATAGGGTCATAGTTGGAGATCTGCATGGTGGGGTTAACAGGAAACAATTGCTGCTGCTGCTGCTGTTGTTGTTGTTGTTGTTGTTGTTACTATTTAAATTATGCTTTGAAGTTTGTTGACTTTTCAGATCCCAGTACTTGTTACTTTCAAGGACTTGGCTTTAGCAGTACTGTATTTTATATGTAAAATATCAATTTCCACTAGACAATTTCAACTCCGATTAGAAGCAAATGCGTGCAAACTTTTGAGCCGTTGTTCTTATTATTTGCTACTTTTATGGTTTATGTTGGTTAGTTTTGATTAGTTTTTATGTATTTTGTGTTGTGGTTGTGTATTCTACCTCACCTGTAGATCCATTGTGAAATAAAGGGCAGGTTAGAAATAGCTTTGATAAATAAATGCATTAAATGTGTGAGCGTTTGTTTGTTTGCTGTTGCATTGCTTTGAGCCCAGTCGTTGTTTGAGGAGATCATAACGCTGCATTCTTAAGTACGTTTACTGAGAAGCAAGTCCCACGGAGTTTAACTGGGCTTACTTCCCTGTAAGTTGGTATAGGATTGCATTCAAGGAGCTGCAGCACTTTTGCTTTCAGTACCACCTGCCTCTTCTCTGGCAACCTGTTGTTGACATTAATAGTCCTTGGAGCAGGTGGAGGAGTCTGTTCACAAACAGCATACAACCTGTAATTGGTTATGTTATCCTGAAACGACCTCTGTATGGACAAATACATTATATGTTTGTCACTAGAGGGAGCTGATCTTGCTATCTAAATGCAGGTAAAGCATGAAATATATTGTGAAGTACAAAGAGGGAAGGGTGTGACTTTCTAATTATTTCTGAATGATTAAATACCGTCATCGTGCTAAGAAATTCCACATACTCGTTGAAAACGGGGCAACTTTTCTTCCCTTTAAAAGGGGAGGAGATACAGAAAAAATTGTAGTTTGTTTTGTTTCTCTTCACATCAACGGCTTCCCCATAACTCCTTTTTTTCAAGAACGGGACAAGCAGTAAAATAATATTTGGTGAAGATAGTATCTAGTCTGGAAGTTGTCCCTTTAAATCTCTGTGTTCCATTTGGTTGCCCAGGACAACTCTTGTAAACATCAGTGAACCTACATGTGGCCTTTGAAAAAAGCTGGGGCCTGAAGCTGATGGGAAAGTTTAGGTCATTTCAGAGCTGCTTGAATCAGACTGTGAGTACTCCCTTACTGTAGGAGGCAGCAGCTTTGCTTTGTGTGATGTAATTTGCTTTTTGTTTACGAATTTTACTTTCAAAGTACTCAGCAGAGAGAAAAAAAATACCTTTAGAGTACGCTGACTTTTTCTGTATAATATCTGCTAAACAGAGCGTTTAGAGAGCACTGGGAAGAAAGACATTCACCTCAAGAAATATTAGAAAACGTATTGCTGTAGGAAATTACAGCTCCCCAGTCCATTTGAAGTGTGTACACTTCTGAGAAGGATATACAGGGAGAAAAGAGCTTTAGGCGAGACTCTTCACATATTATTGTGGCTTCTGTAGTGACAGCCAAGACAATAAATAAATCACTCCTTTGCTAGGCATTTGTGAACTCATGATAGAATAGGCGTTTGCATTAGGGGATGTTCTGAAGTAGAGGACCTTATGCATTATATCTTGCACTGTCCGTTATATAATGATGCAAGAAAAAGATTTTTGGTACCTATAATGACAGGGTCCCCTGGCCAGAACCCCCTCGATATGATGTTATATCTCCTTGCAGACACAGATAAGTATGTGACCTGGCGGGTAGCACTTTTTGCAACTGCTGCCAGGAAAATTAGAGCAAATTATATAGCCAAGGTAGCCATTAACTGTAAAGGAGATGAATTTATTTGATCCTATCTATCTACCTCAGGCTATGCTCTATCTTTGTCACCAAACTCTGAGTATAAATTGCACACTGTATCAATTGATATTGTTTTTAACATTAGTGACCATGTGATGATTTTAGCTTATGAATTTTATTGTTTAATGTTTTTATTTGTACATTGGGGTACTTTTATAGCTTTGTTTAGAGTATGTAATGTTTTAATAATATAAATGTTTTAAGCCTTTTTTTACCAATTCAGTATATTTACTTTTAACTGTCAAATAATTCTGTGTACATTGCGGCAGCCTTTGGCTATGTGCAATAAAACTGACTGGGACTGAGATAGAATAGGCAGATCTGGTTAGCTGAAGAACAACGGATACTCACTGGGAAGAAGGGTTCAGATGTGATTTGTACTTGAGGAAAAAACCTTTGGGTTCCTCCTCCTGGGTTTATTTTATTTTACAGAGTTAGAAAATGTGACTGCTTCTTTTATTAAAGAGAAAAAGGAAACAAAGAAAACGTTGTGTATCCAAGTGGGTGTGTATTCCTTGAGGTTTCTTCCGCAAAGCAGAAACAAACGCCACCATATCCTTTTATAAGACTCTAGCTTGCCTCCCTTTTTGCATATCACTTCTCTGAGGATGCCATTACGCATCACTGATAACCAGGCATGAATCTTAACTAGTTTTTAGAACAGTTGTAGCAAGTGCTTTATAAATATTAAACAGCAGTCAATGTAGAAGTATCATTCAATAAGAAACATGACCAAATCTCATCTAAACTGTTTGGAGGTTTTGTTACAATCAGTTGGTATATAAATGTTGTTAAATGGATGAATAAATAAATAAATAAATAGAATACATTTATTTATGTAAAGATTTTTTTATCTCACTCTGCAGCCAAAATGGGCTGTCGTGGCAGTGTGCAGATAGTCCCTGCTGTCAGGCATACAATCTAAGGAGGCAAGACACAAACTCAGGAGTATAGGGGACCACCAAAATCCCCCCATCAGAAGATCTCAGTGTTCAAGGTGCTGCAATAAGGAATGAAAGTCTGTAAAGTACTCTGGGCCCATGTTGTTTAGGCTTTTTGTGAGTTAATACAAATTCTTCAGAATGCAAGACAAGTTGGAACCCTGCAGTGAACTGTTCTGCCATATTGCGTTAAAATTTGCAGCTTAAACAGAGTCCTAAAATAAATGAGAATCCTCTACTCTCTGTTTCCATAATCTATTCTGTTATTTTGCTGCTTTTTATTATTTATATCCTGCTCTTTTTACAAGTATTCAGAGCATCTTACAAGAAAGAATAAATAGAAACATTACTATGTAAATTCCTGAACATAACCAATAACTTTTTAAACCAAGCACTAACAAATTCTTGTAATAAGACTATCATAGCCAAATTTCAATTTTACATCAATATTTAGAGTGACGTATAAAAAAATTCCTCCCAGTAGCACCTTAGAGACCAACTAAGTCTGTTATTGGTATGAGCTTTCATGTGCATGCACACTTCTTCAGATATCTGGAGAAGTGTGCATGCACACAAAAGCTCATACCAGTAACAAACTTAGTTGGTCTCTAAGGTGCTACTGGAAGGAATTTTTTAAGTTTGTTTCGGCTAGGGCAGACCAACATGGTTACCTATCTGTAACTAGAGTGATGTATGTCTGTTTTGCAGTTCGCACATCATTCACAAATGTCCCATTTAAACTGCCTAAAACCTTCACCAAGTGTTGCATCAGTAGAGCAGTCATATTTATATTATGGCATACTTGGTGCTTGTTTGGTGCTCTCTAGGTGACTTAAGGTAAAGGTAAAGGGGACCCCTGACCATTAGGTCCAGTTGTGGCCGACTCTGGCGTTGCGGTGTTCATCTCGCTCTATAGGCCAAGGGAGCCGGCGTTTGTCCGCAGACAGCTTCCGGGTCATGTGGCCAGCATGACTCAGCTGCTTCTGGCGAACCAGAGCAGTGCACGGAAACGCCGTTTACCTTCCTGCTGGAGTGGTACCTATTTATCTACTTGCACATTGATGTGCTTTCGGACTGCTAGGTTGGCAGGAACAGGGACTGAGCAACGGGAGCTCACCCCGTTGCGGGGATTCGAACCGCCGACCTTCTGATTGGCAAGTCCTAGGCTCTGTGGTTTAACCCACAGCGCCACCCGCGTCCCCTTCTAGGTGACATATCTAATTTAAAGAAGAAAAACTACATAAAAGTCAAAACAATACAGTATACACAACAACTCTCCCTAACTTGAGGGCTGCTGCGTCCACATGCCTTGCATGCTTCTCATAAGCATCTGACTGGCAACTGTGAAAAAAGGGTTATGGGCTAGTTTACGTACTCTTTCAACAGTTGCCTGCTCAGCGTTTTCCTTCTGATTCAGATGGGTTTGGTGTTAAACTTTCTCATATGTGGTTTTACACTTGCACCATCCACTGTTCAAAATATAGATTAAATAGAAGAGCAGAATAAATATTATTCATGCTGGTGGCACCTGCTTGCCTAAACTATCCATTCCGTATCATTCTAAGCATAGCAGGATGACTGGCAAAGTTATATACTAATAGCTATTTGTGTGATTAGAAGGTTCTAACAGAAGGCCGGCCATAGCACTCAGGTTGCGCTTGGCATACTTTGATCATTGATGGGATCAGGAGCAGGGTTCATTTGGAACCATGGTGGGATGCATTGTGATGCCACAGGGAGCGTGGTGATAACCATAGGATGAAATACAAGGGATGTCCGCTGCCTAGTGCTAAGACGAGTGCTTTACTCTTGTTCCTTGCATGTAAAGGAGGTGGAAGCTGGTGGAGAAAACTCAGTCATCATATATTGCTAGGCATCCATGCAGCGGAAAGGGAAGACATGACAATTTGTCTGTACAAGTTGAGTCATGCATACATTGCTTGCATCACCTACAAAAGGTACTGGTATGAGTTTGTGGGTGCCAGACACCTATAATCCCTGGACCCAGTAAGTGTTTGAATTGAATCAAGGCTTTGGGTGCTAAACTGGGCGCTGGACCTCTTTAATCCCTGGATCCAGCAAGCATTAAAATCTAAATAAACCAGGCTAGCTTCCTGTGTTGCGGTAACTGCCTGGGGTGGTAGGTCGTTAAGAAAAGAAAGGAATGGTGGTGGGACATTAAGAGAGAAAAAGAAAGGGGTCTTTGTGCCGGATAGTAAATGAGTGGGGCCCCTACTCCAGCTCTTAGATAGTTAGACAGACAAAACCCAGAGTTTAGAGTTGAAAAGTGTGTGTATTATGTGATCTAGAAAAGAACAGCAGGTTGGAAAGGCAGAGAGAGAGAGAGCCAGCCAGCCAGCCATGGCTGATTTCTGCTTGAATCTAAAACTGTGGCTATAGGAGAAACACAACCTTTTTGGGATGTTGATGCTGTGAACCCCTCCATTGTAGGCTCATGTTTTACATATAAGTGTAAATAAACCATATATCATAAAGACACCACAGTCTCTGCTGTGCCTCATTTTCAAAAGGAAACATGGAACCTCCTAGAATCTTGCATTACTCGGAGATTGATGGTTGAGAAACACTGGTCTAGGGCTTTGTGAATTAATACAAGTACCTTGAACCTGGTGTGGTAGCAAATCGACAACCAGTGCAGCGCACCACTTACAGATAAAAAAACCCCCAGAACATTAAGTGGTTTTAATAAATAAATAGGGGTGTGCCATTTTAGTCTGGGTGGTGTAAGCCATGATTTCTCAGATGCAAATTAGAATCTTCTGTCTGTCAGGCCTTGGAAAAGAGACGAGCAAGGGATAACATTTTGCCCTCCTTATAATGGCCTGTTAACAATGCAATTCTATATGTGCCCACTCAGAATCCAGTCCCATTGAGTTCAATGGGATGTTCCTAAGTATGTAGAGCAGGGGTAGCCAGCTTCGTGGAAGCTTATTGAACTACAACTCCCATCAGCCCCCAGCCAGCACAGCTAACAGACAAGGTCAATGGGAATTGTAGTCCAAAACATCTGGAAGGAGCTAGGAAGGCTATAGGAAAGCCAGGGCGAGTATGGTGCTTGATTGGGTGCAGCTCTCCAGTGAGGAGGGAGAGAAGGGAATTGGAGAAGTAATATTAGCAAGAGAACAGCAAGGAAAAGCAGCCAATTTGTGCGTGTGAGGCTGCATGATTATAATCGGGAACAGGGCGGTGTTGCGATCCTTATTACATGCACTTACTTTATAAACTGGCAGGCTTTACTTCCAAATCAGGGTTTCCCAAGCTTGGATCTCCAGCTGTTTTTGGACGATAGTTACCTTCACCCCTGACCACTGGTCCTGCTAACTAGGTTATGATGGGAGTTGTAGTCCAAAAACAGCTGGAGACTCAAGCTTGGGAAACCCTGTTCCAAGTAAAGCTATCTCGCACAGGCATAGGCAAACTCCGGCCCTCCAGGTGTTTTGGACTACAATTCCCATCATCCCTAGCTAACAGGACTAGTGGTCAGGGATAATGGGAATTGTAGTCCCAAACATCTGGGGGGCCCGGAGTTTGCCTATGCCATCTGCTCACTGGAGCCCTGATGATGCGGTGCATGAAGCCCAGGAAAGAGCAACCTTTCCCCGATGCACCTCGTTGCTGTTGCTTGCAGGGAAACTGAGTCAGCCCTGCTGCTGCAGCAGCCGAAGAAGATGAGCAGCCGATGCACCGGCTGGAGAGACCAGAATCGCTGCTTCTCCGGTTGCTACATCCCATCTGTTTGCAATTCGGAGGCAGCCGAGGCGGGCCTTTACATTTTCACGGCAGGAGAGGGGTAGGTGGGTGGGATCTTCTGCCGCCTTGGTACCACATATACATATATACTGTATGTACAGTTGTTGTTTAGTCGTTCAGTTGTGTCCAACTCTTCGTGACCCCATGGACCAGAGCACGCCAGGCACTCCTGTCTTCCACTGCCTCCTGCAGTTTGGTCAGACTCATGCTGGTAGCTTTGAGAACACTATCCAACCATCTCGTCCTCTGTCGTCCCCTTCTCCTTGTGCCCTCCATCTTTCCCAACATCAGGGTCTTTTCCAGGGAGTCTTCTCTTCTCATGAGGTGGCCAAAGTATTGGAGCCTCAGCTTCACGATCTGTCCTTCTAGTGAGCACTCAGGGCTGATTTCCTTCAGAATGGAGAGGTTTGATCTTCTTGCAGTCCATGGGACTCTCAAGAGTCTCCTCCAGCACAATGATTCAAAAGCATCAATTCTTCGGCGACCAGCCTTCCTTATGGTCCAGCTCTCACTTCTATACATCACTACTGGGAAAACCATAGCTTTAACTATACGGACCTTTGTTGGCAAGGTGATGTCTCTGCTTTTTAAGATGCTGTCTAGGTATTTGATTTCTCCAGCAATCCGCCTCCCGTCCCCTTTTAGTGCACAGAAGCCCTGCAGTTCCCTGGTCGGGCAGCGGGTGTCGCATGGCTCTCTCCCTCTGCTCCATCTCCCCCGCGCTTGAGGAATGGTTCGCTCCGGCCTCCCCGCTCTGCAGCAACATCCCTCCTCGCGAGCGTGTCCAGCCCTGGCAGGCTCCGGAGCAGATGCTGCCGCCGCTGCTGCCGGGGGAGCGAGCTGGGACGGACGCGAGGCGCACCCGCCAGTCTCCTTGGCCGTTGGCACCGGGCAGCCCCGAGTGAGGAGGAGCCTGCCGGATCTCGGCGCTGCCCGGGACGACAACGGCCCGGGGGGCGGTAGGTTGAAGGGACCCGCCACCCATTGCAGGTAAATGACAGCGAGCCGTTGCATCATTTAGGGATCATAGCCTCCCCGGTCCCTCGCCGCCAGCCAGCCAGCCAACCTGGGCATATTCTAAGCACAATAGCTATATAGCTCCAACGCCCCTTCTCTCCCTATCTGTGCCCTGCAGAAAGGAAAGAAAGAAGAGCTTGGGGGGGGGGGGGAGGTTGCATGGGTGAAACTGATGCTGCAACAAATAGGGGCGGGTGCCAGGGAAGGGGAGAGACGGGGCTGAAACTGTTGATGATTCAGCATCATTTTCTGCAAAGAGGAGCTGAAGAAGGGAGCCCCATGGATAAGGACCCCATCAGAGCCCTTCTCCCCAGCTGCAGGAAAAGCCCCATTGGAAGTGATGCCTATAAGCCATCTGGAAGATCTGCAGTGGTCATTCACCTTGCTTTGTCATGTGCACCCAGAGCTCAGCTGTGCTTTGCTCTTTCCTATTATTACCATTATTATTTTCTTGTTCTCCTTTCCCCTGCTTTTGGGTGAGAGAGGAGTGCTGCTCTGATTTGCACTGGCTTAGCTGTGCCCAAGGGCTTTGTGGCACCGTTGCTGACAAAGATGTTTTGCTGGGGAAAAGACAGAAAGACAAAGAAAGAAAGAAAGAAAGAAAGAAAGGCATAATAATTCCGGAGAGGTTTTCTTTTCCCGTGTCAGGGAAATAGGAGGTTGCAGGGAGGAGAGCCTAAATCAAGAATGTGTTGGGCCTAAATGATGAAATGCATTTGGATAAATGTCGTCTGAATCATTCTGAACGTGTTAAGTCAGATCAGGACATTTCTTATTTTTTATTTTAAACCACAATGACCGGAAGTTTTCAGCTTTGGTACAATATGCTTGCATGTACGATGGTGTCTTCATTTTGATAAGACGGAGGCACCTGTGTGATAGAAACTAGAAAGGAACTGCTTGGCATATGCCTGCAGAAATGGGGTAGGGTAGAAAGAGGGGGCAATTTATTGGCTGTGGACTCCCCACCCCCCACAGTCTTCCGCTAGATAGAAAATGAATGTTTATGGCTTTTTGCTTTCTTTTCTAAAGTATAAGTATGCAAAAAAATTCCCCAGGATAATGTGGCTGTGCTAACTCAGGTTGTTGACAATAATAAACGAGAAGCACCATATATGGAAAAAGCTGCCCGTCATTCAGAAGAAAATATTTGTGATATGGGTGATGATAGCACTGACTGCGGTTGTGGGGATTACAATTAGGTATGCAAATGTTAAGTGTAATATTAGGTTAAGAGAAATACTAAGCTGTTGTACAGGAAAGAAAAAAGATGGTTCAAGTGACCTCCATCGTGCTGAAGCCAAATAATCCTTTAGAGGACAAATGGGTTTGTTACGACTTCCATGTTCTGAGCAAGGATGCTGTCACCCTGATTACACAGCAGAATGTGATGGGATTATTTTAGGAGGTGGAAACTTTAGGGCAATGATGTGCTATTTTAAAAGAGCTGAGAAATACAGTTATTTTGAGAAGATTCTATGGGGCTTTCAGATAAGGGAGAAAAGTGCTAATGGGCTCAATTTCTAGGGGAAGAAATCCATTTTCTTCCTTCCAGAGAAATTGTTGTTGCTGTAGTGCCAGGGCCCAATCTTGTAGGCAAAAAAGGAGCTTACATTGCAGTCCTAAGTCAGTTCTATTGAATTCAGTGGGAAGTGCAGCCCCAACCCTCCTTGCCCCCTGCTGCAGCCCTGCATACACTTACTACCTAGGAGAAAGCACCACTGGGACATAGTTCTGGTTGGACATGTATCCGATTGCACAGCCAGTCTTGGAAAATGCAGAATTCGAGTGCAGAACTGAGAAAGTGAATGTAAATAATGGGAGAGGGACAGAGGACACCCTGTTATCAATTTGTACAACTACGACACAATCCATGATTATTCTCACTTTCTCCATCCTATGCTAATATGCAAAAGTACTTTTTGGTTGACTTCATCCTTACAACAGCCATGTTGTAAGGTCTGTTTTACACTTTTAGGTCTGTTGAATAGTTGAAGATCTAAAGGAGAGAGATGGTATCTTTGTAAAACCCCTGGTGTTGTAGACTGGGTAGAATTTAAAGCATTCTCTCATTGGGCTGCAGGGCTCCCCATCAGCTTTTGTCTAGAACCATTTCCAGTGGCAGAACCCTTCACTTTAAACAGAACTTTGGCAGAACACTTGCCCGAGTAAATTTCTTTTAACATGATTAAAAATAAAATAAAAGCAGGGGAGGGTGTTGGTTATTGGGAGAGCCAGTCAGAGTGGCAACTTTTAAAAGCAGCGACCTTAGTGGTCAGGGGAGCATTGTTTACCCGACTTCCCAGCATTGTACAGCAGTGAGCAGCGGATCGGCTCCACTTCTGCACCTGCACCCCACCAAGCTCCCCACTGCTTGCCTCTCTTCTCTTGGAAACGGGCCACGATGCTCCCTCTGGCTGCCCTGCTGGCCACTACTGAAATTTAAACCCTGGAAAGTGCAATGAGGGGAAAGGATAGGAAGGGATTCCTTCCTAGCACAATTGCTTGAGTAGTTGTATTTAATCCCCACAGCTGCAGCTCAGTAGAAATCATACAAAAATCTGCCTTTGCAGTTTTTTCTTAGCAGAGCTCCTTGAATTGCTTTGCAGAACCCCAGGGTTTTCTGTAGAATACAGTTTGAGAAGCTTATGCTTGGTACCACATCATATGTGATTATAGAGGTTAGCTTCTCCGGATGCAAGATCTTCTAGATACTGATTTCTGTAGTTTTGTTACATCGCTCTGGCCAGGTCCTGATGTTTCTGTTGCACATGCCTCCTTCTTGTCCTACTGTGCTATTCCTTGTGCTGATCTCTTATTTTTGATGCTTCAGGTGTAAGGCTGTCTACCTGCCAAAGAACAGTGCCTTTGTGCAAGAGAAAAGTGTCCTGTCTCCCCTGGTCTCAGCAGCCTATTGCAGCTGCCCCTAACCTAATGTGTCCTCCATATGTTGTTGGGTTCCAACTCCAGCCTGAGTCAAGGATGTTGGGAGTTGTAGTCCATCAGCATCTGATTGGGGAACACTGGCTTGTTGTAACTAAGCCAAAGCCTGCATCATCAAAACAACTGCATAGCCTCCCCTGTTTACTCCTGTCTCTCTTTCCCTTCTTTTCGATTGTAAGCAGTGTTAGAAACTCAGATATATAAGCTAGGTGCCAAAAGGCTCCTTAAACAAAGGTTACAGTAGCCAAAATGGAATGTCTAGTCTGTAAAATACTGTAAAATTAATGAATGTTAGAAGAATGTTGGGATGAAGTTACATGGCTTTAGTGGAAATGCTATAAGGAATTAAGTAAAAATAGATTAATAGAATATTAAAGGGAAAAATAAGGGTAGAATGTGTTAAGATAATTATAGGATAGAAAACAGAGGAAGATGGAAAGGAATTGCTGAAACAATTAACAGAAGTGGAATACAAAAAGGGAGGTGTGAGGAGGTCGTGGAAATAAGTGAATGAAAGATAAGATATTGAAATTGTTTGATGTGTTTTAAATTGTTTTTGTTTGGTTATGTTAGTTTAATGTGTCAGTGTTATGGTAGTGTTTTTATGTAGTGTTTTTGTATTGTATTGTATTGTTTGGTTCTTTTTGTTTTTTGTTTCCCCCCCTCTTTGTAGTGTTGTGTTTAAATTGTTGGAAAAGTAATAAATATCATTTAAAAAAAAAAGGAATGTCTAGTTGCCATTTTGGGGCAAGACGGCTCTAAAGTCTTTTTTTCAATGATGGACTGACTGTGATTCATTCTCAATTAAACATCTGGCAAGTTCAGATGACAACCTCCGGCTAGGTTAAGAGCTTTGTGAACTTAAAGAAGAAAAGTCACTTTATCCAGGGACAGTCCTACCTCTTTTTCTTAATGGTGACACAGACCAGTCATAATGTAAGAATATTCTTCACAACTGTGAGCAGGGCAGTAGGTTGGGGGAAGTGAAGATGAGCGGCAGCAGTTAGCTATAACGTTGTTTATTGCTCTTGCTCAGGCTGCACAGAAAAGGCACTTTGGTTCCTGAAATTCATTCTGATGGTGCAGATGAAACATAAAAGGTAGAATTCTACAGGATGTGGTATTAGCGTGCGAAAAGAGTCAGGAGCCAATGACCCCCCAGGTATGCACCTCCAGGTGATGGAGATGTCAGGCACCACGGTTGCAAGTGGCCGATTGCCAAGTGCAAAATGCGCCTGGCTAATTTCAAACACTGGTTGTACGCCTCTTCTGGGCAAAGACCTAAGAAACCTGTTGTTTGGGTGGCATCATGTCCATTGATGACTTTATAGCTGTCAGGGAACTGCCATCAGCTCAGAGGCGAGAGGTGGAAGGGCAGCTGGGTTACAGGGAGCCTCCAAAGATCGTGAGAAGCAGCACTTCCTCCGTGGAGGAGGGAAGCCCCGCCTCTAGTGGGGAAGAGATGCAGGGCTTGGAGGATGCAAGAGAGAGCCAAGACACCATGCATGAGCAAAGCGGGGGGGGGGGAGGCAGGTTCCCCTTTACCCACGCCCTCTCTGCGCAGTAGGTTTACGCGCAGAGAGGGGAGGCGTCGGATGGGGGTCAAGCGACTACTCTGCTGGGGAAAGTTTAAGGACCTCCCGCTCCCAGATTCTGCTAGTGACTGAGCAAGACATGGAATCGAGACGTTCTGCACTGTAAATGTTTTTGCACCGATAATAAAGCCTTTTGAAAAGACCAGTGGGGATCTTGCCTGTTCGCTCTCGAGCAACCACGCCAGTAGGCATAACAATAGCGATACTAAATGATATCAGCAATAGAAAGCTCCCCCAGTTGTGAAACGGTTCAAGCCACTTGGGGAAGAGGAAGGAAAGGCACTTGTACCAAATTGATAGTAGTAGTAGTAGTAGTAGTAGTAGTAGTAGTAGTAGTAGTAGAAGAAGAAGAAGAAGAAGAAGAAGAAACCTCCAAGGTGAACTAGACATTTGTAGATTCAGGAGATCCAGTGTTTTCTGAGTGAACCCTCTTCATCAAGGTCTTCTGTGCTCTTGGTTGCACAGTAATTTCGAAACAGAAGGTTTCCACTACTGTTGCTTTCAAGCCACTTGGCCTGAGCTCCCCTTGCCTTGCACCAGCCTTCCCCAACCGGGTGCCCTCCAGATGTTGCACTACAGCTCTCCTCACACCTGACCACTGGCCATGCTAGCTGGGGCTAATGGGAGTTGAATTCCAGCAGCATCTGGAGGGCACCAGCCAGTTTGAGAGGAAGGCTGTACGGTGGCAGCAGTACAGATGGCATTTGGTGGAGAAAGAGCTTCATATGCACAGCAGTGTAGGATGCAAACTTATACAGTGGTACCTCGGGTTAAGAACTTAATTCGTTCCTGAGGTCCGTTCTTAACCTGAAACTGTTCTTAACCTGAAGCACCACTTTAGCTAATGGGCCTCCTGCTGCCGCTGCACTGCCGCTGCCACCCGATTTCTGTTCTCATCCTGAAGCAAAAGTTCTTAACCCGAGGTACTATTTCTGGGTTAGCGGAGTCTGTAACCTGAAGCGTCTGTAACCCGAAGCGTATGTAACCCGAGGTACCACTGTACAGGGTCAGTAGTTTCCTGGATAGGAGTGCTAGACTGAAAAAAGGGAGCATGCTTTCCTGTTTTGTCAATTGCCAATTGATTTCTGAATGAATGTCCAAATACATTTCTTTTATCTGCAGAAAAGCCTGCTGCTGTCTAGATCCATGTATTATATACTTGGCAGTCTCTGGCCATGCGTAAAATGATCTCGACAAATTCAGCAGTGTAAATTCAAAAACCAAAACAAACAAACAAAACCAAGCACCACTGCACTGGCATACAATGCATACTTCTTAAAGTTTTGAAATATATGGTATTTCATATGGTTGATGTTTGATTTCTGGATATCCAGGTCATGGTGACCGCCTCTACTTTAACGCTTAAGCATTGCCATCGGAACTGAGAATGTTGGCAAGAAAATGAATTGGCACCGAGAGTTGATCCATTTGTTTCTTTGACACCCATAGCTTTAACTTCGTCAAGAGGCATCTCTTTGTTTCCCCCACTGTACATCCCTGACATCTTTCTGAAGTTCAGCAGCATGAGCAAAACAGCAACCATATTTCTGCAGTTTGCCCAAGGCTAGGGAAACTGGCGTCAGGATAGTCAGCATATGTCCTGCCATTTCTCTTTAATCTACTTTTGGCTGTGCAGTTTCTGCCTTATGTTGTGTCTTTCAACGCGGATTGTCATCAGAATGGGCTGGCGGCACATTAACATGTTGCCCCCCCCCCGAAAAGCCACCTCCTGAATCCAGCAGTACATAATGGGAAAGAAGAGTTCCTTTTGCTTTCTGCAGATATGTTGATGTACGCTTCATAAGAAGTTGGCTACTTGAGCAGCATATTTTTATCACCAGAGTATTGATTTCCATGCAGCGTTTGTACTTGGGTGTGAATACTTGCAGAATGCGAGTTTGAGGTATCAAATGTAACTCACACCTGCCTTCTTGTAACACAGGTGCATGAGATAAAGGTTGATTGCATCCTTTTTAAGGCGGAACAGGCGTAGTAATGCACACATACATTTACACTTGCCGCACCATTTCAGCATGCACAACGGAGTGCAAAAATGCTTTGTATGAACTGACCGTAGGATTCTGGCTAAAAAATAAATCTGGTGGGCCAGTGTAGACCTTATTAGTGCTGAGTTTTCTCCACTTCCAGATCCCCCAGCAGCTCTGTTTGCTGCTTGCAGCATCATCTGGAACAATGGGCATATGAGATGCTGTTCAATTTATAATTCTCCTTTAGTGTTCCTTCTGTTGCTGTGTCTGCATTTCCCAGTACATTTCTCGTTTCTCTACTGTTGGCTATAGTTTGTTTTAACCAGGGTTTGTTTTGTTTTCCAGTTGCGCCAGTTTCAAAGGCCTTTGCAGGCTGGTGAGCGTCTTGGTGTTGGGTGGTCAAAGAAATCATGGGATGAAGAAAGGCTTTAGGCTCGGACATAATAGCTAGTGTATAGATATGGAACAACAAACATTTGTGGCTTGTTGGCAGAAAACAAACCATGGTTATTTTGCTGGACTGCATACACACATTCAAACAAACCATTAGTGGGCTAAACAAGCCATGGCTTATCATTTTGCGTGAACCAGGCCATAGGCATTCAGTCGTGTCAAACAAGGGAGAACTGTACAGGCGACCATTGGGTTATGCATCTCCATCGCCATCTGCAAGAAGCTTTTCTAGGGGAAAGATTTTGGTGGGCTGAGTGCAGCTTATGTGCCCACCCTACCCAATAACCACGGTCTTAGTGATGAACTAAGCACAATTTTTTTAGTTTTGAAAGCATGGAGAACGAATCTGTCTTCATTTCAGACTTTCAATCTGCAGTCATTACGATTAGACTGTTTTGAGGGCGGAGATTTTCGCAATTCGCTAAAATACCCAGAGCTGTGAACAATAATACAGTTGACAACTTTAATACAATGTTTTCAGCCTGCCTCACATCATAGTTGCTTCTGGCTTTTCCTTGCGTATGTATCAGAAGGGGAAATGATTTAAAACAAAAAACAAAAAAAACCCAACAATGTATTTTGAATCATTGTGACCCTTTCTGGGACATTATGGTGAAGGGAAGGCAATAAACCTAATAAATTTAAAGCAACGCCCCACCCCAAATGAAAAACAACCCTTTCTATAAGCATTGGCCTGAGACATCCTTCAGCGCTTCAGCTGCTTACAGCCCAACCTATATGCATGCTTGTTTGAAAACAAATCCGACTGAGTTCAGCGAGAGTTCAGTGGTGCGTAGGATTGCAGCCTTAGGCTTCGATGACATTTTATGTTTTAATGGGTACACACTATAGATCTACTTTGCATATGTTCTAAAACTAGTGTTTGAAGTGGAAGCATACATTTATTTCACCTGCAGATATATGCTGCCGAGAGCTGTGATTGTCAGTCTTTTTTCCTCACAGATGCTCTAAATGTAATTTCCAAGCTTATTTCTCCGTGCAGGGAAGTCTCAACCCCCCCCCCCCCAAATTGGCTCTCATTTCCTGCTTCTTACATTGCTGCCGGTGCTGAGCTTGCTTGGGAGGTGGTACTAAGACAAGGGCAGGATTGTGACCCAGTGGAAACTGCCTCCCCGCGAGAGAGTTCTTAATTGTTTTGGTTTTTTGGGTTGTGTTCTGAGACAATTTGGAATAGACACTTTGGAAAATGAACCAGTCCGGAAGGAAGACATATGTAACACAAATTTAGCCATGTGTCAACAAAGTTACCGTATTTTTACATTTGCTGTGTGTGTGGAGGATACTAGCTATATTTTTCTATGGTCATATTAGTCTGTGTTTACTTCCAAATTTGTCCTTGAACTGACATTTGCTTCTATTTTTAGCTGCTAAGAAGCATAGCTACATGCTTTATTGTGAAGGTTTTCATTTTGTTTTGAAAAGCACCTATGGCCTAGTTTGCTGGTACATGCGCTTATTTTGATCGCAGGGATGGAAAAGGTTTCCCTTTCTCCATGGCCTACAGCTTTTAAATGAGTATGAACCATCAGAGTACAGAGGGGACTTAAAATATGCAAATAGAGCTTATAAAATGGTCTTCAATGGTTATTAGTGACTCGGAGGCCCAACTTTTAATCCCACCTGGAAATACGGGATCCACTTCTAATTTTCCACCTGATGTGTGGCTGATACCAGAAGTATCCACACAAGGATATTGCCTGTCTTGGATGCATTTTGTGAACGTCCCCAAAGGCAGGGGGAAGATGGCAAGTTTCGGTATTAATAGTGGCTTCTCCCACACACGGGAAAACTTGTCAGTTTTCAGACGCCCACAAGATGCATTAGGAACCTGTCAACACTCGTCTGAGTTTCCAACAGTAGCATCATTTCTGTGTGTTCAGAAATCACTTTCTCTCTCTTCCATCTTTCCCCCTCTTTCTCTTTCCACATTTCTGGAGCAATGTTGAAACATGAAAATAGAGAGGGAGGAGGAGGAGGAGGGAGGTAGCAGGGCTGCAGGTGTTGCTGGTGGTTGCAGCACACAATTAGAGCAGACCCTCCAAGTTTCCCTATTTTCCAGGGACAGTCCTGGATTTACATAAGCCGGAATGTCCCGCTCTTCCTTAAAGGTAAAGGGACCCCTGATCATCAGGTCCAGTCGTGCCCGACTCTGGGGTTGCGGCGCTCATCTCGCTTTATTGGTCGAGGGAGCCGGCGTAGAGCTTCTGGGTCATGTGGCCAGCATGACTAAGCCGCTTCTGGCGAACCAGAGCATCACACAGAAACACTGTTTACCTTCCCGCCAGAGCCGTACCTATTTATCTACTTGCACTTTGATGTGCTTTCGAACTGCTAGGTTGGCAGGAGCAGGGACCGAGCAACGGGAGCTCACCCCGTTGCGGGGATTTGAACCGCCAACCTTCTGATCGGCAAGTCCTCGGCTCTGTGGTTTAACCCACAGCGCCACCCGCGTCCCAACTCACTCTTCCTTAGGATGTCCCTATTTTCATCAGAGAAATGTTGGAGGGTATGTTAGAGAAGTGTGCTCTAGTAGCTCATACAATGCCACATGGTGCCCCCCCCTCTTCATCTACCCCGAGGAAGAGTTCTGTGCAACACAAAAGCTGATGTGCTTCATCGTGAGCCTTCTAATAAAAAGGTTTCCTTTTACTGACCCTGCGAACACGGTGCACTACTTCCTTCCAAAGTTGAAAGCAGAATACGACAAAAGCGCAAAACTGGTAGAGGGGTGTGTGTGTGTGTGTGTTAAAGTGACCTAGTTTAAAAGAGAGGGAGGGAGGGGGAGGGAGGGAGAGAAAGAGAGAAGTTATTGCTGATGCTCTTTCTCCTTGATGTATCTGCAGCGCTCTCTTAAGTGCTTGTACCAGTGAGAAGAAGAAATTCTGTTCTTAGAAAAATTGATCCGCTAGACTCTGAAGTAAATGCTGGGGCAGCAGTACAGCCAACACCAGTGAGCACATTTTGAAGATAAAGCACATAAGATGTGCTCACCTTCAGATCTTTCATCCTTTGCCAGTAGAGAGCAAGGCTGTTTGAATAACTCTGTTTTTGACAGCTAAATCCTTCTCAGAGATCTTCTTTATGAATACAGGGATTTTTAAACATGTGACCAAGATTCCTAGGCAGCAGTGATGCGTTACTTCTTCTTCTTCTTCTTCTTCTTCTTCTTCTTCTTCTTCCTCTTCCTCTTCCTCTTCCTCTTCCTCTTCCTCTTCCTCTTCCTCTTCGAAATGCATTTCACTCCCATGGCCTGATTTTGACTATGCCTACATGGTGTGCGATTTACAGATTATAATTTCCAAGGATCCCACATTGGGCTGCCATTATGGCTTTCATTCTGTACAGCGGCCAGTGCTAATCATCATAACTAAGGCTTGATGGAGGGGAGAAGAGGACGTTTCATCTAAAATGTCAATCCAGCCTCCTTGGTTCATGAAAAAGGAGACTTTGGGCACCCATTTATTGTCTTACCAGCACTGCATCTGTTTTACACTGCAGGAAGGCTGCCTTGTGCAGAGTTCAGGCTGAATACTAACAGGGGGCAGAGCTCTGATGTTGCTTCAGCGGCAGTCAAACTTGGACTGAGCAGTTGTGTCCCAATCGCAAGCTGTGCCTTCCCCGAAAGGTGCCTTTTCAGTTAAAAGGGACCAGTCCACACCAGCAGTCTTTTTACTTTGTTGGAGCTGGGGAGAATCTGATCTTCCTGGGGCTTCTGGGCTGGAATCGTCTGAGTTGGAGCATGGTTGAACCCTCACCCTAAATGATTCAATAGTGCCTTTTGACCATGCAGAGTGTTTCACAAAAACTGTGTCAGTAATCCTTGTGACAACCATGTGTTGTTGTTGCCACATTGCCATGCAGATGCCTGTGGCTGATTAGGAGAGGCTTGCCTGAAGGGACCTACCTTCTGTGTAAACATGGTCCAGCTGCGAGTTGAGGCAGGCATTTATGCATTTCCCAGATTGTAATGCTGTGCCAGCCATAGCAAAGCATATGCAAGTTTTTATTTGGAGAATTGTAGAGTTGGAAGGGACCACAAAGGTCATCTAGTCCAACCCTCCACAGTGCAGGAATATTTTGCCCAACGTGGGGCTCGAACTCACGAGCCTGAGATTAAGCGTCTCGTGCCGTACCAACTGAGCCACTCTCACCTTCAGAGAATACATTAGCAATATGGTAAATTCATATTTCTCCTGCCAACCTAGCAGTTCAAAAGCACGTCAAAGTGCAAGTAGATAAATAGGTACCACTCCGACGGGAAGGTAAATGGCATTTCCGTGCGCTGCTCTGGTTTGCCAGAAGCGGCTTAGTCATGCTGGCCTCATGACCCGGAAGCTGTACGCCGGCTCCCTCGGCCAATAAAGTGAGATGAGCGCCGCAACCTCAGAGTCAGTCACGACTGGGACTAACGGTCAGGGGTCCCTTTACCTTTTTAAATGCATATTTAGAAATATATTGTGTTTCTGTGGTGACGTTTTGATTCTAGATTGGATGGAAAGGAGAAGAAAGAAGGGACCCCAAGCCTGGGGTGGGGTTTGGGTGAGAAAGGCACAAAAGTTCCTGAAAGGTTTAGAGAGTATATAAGTGCCATTTTCTGGGTGGTTCCCCCCTCCATCCTGCTTTTTTTCTTTCCTGCAAGTGATAAACAGCAGAGCTCTTTGTGGCAGAGCAAGTCAGGCTACAATACAATTGCTAAATGCTAAGCACCCCTCTAAACTTTGGGGAACTCTTGCAGGTGCTCACACTTTGAAATGGCTTCTCTGAATTTGCCTCCTAATCAGCAGTGGGGAAATTGTGTTGGTGGAAGAGGCATGTTTGGCTCAGCTCTAAATCTTCTGTTGTACAGTGGTACCTCTGGTTAAGTACTTAATTCGTTCTGGAGGTCCATTCTTAACCTGAAACTGTTCTTAACCTGAAGCACCACTTTAGCTAATGGGGCCTCCCGCTGCCGCTGTGCTGCGGAAGCACGATTTTTGTTCTCATCCTGAAGCAAAGTTCTTAACCCGAGGTACTATTTCTGGGTTAGCGGAGTCTGTAACCTAAAGCGTATGTAACCTGAAGCGCATGTAATCCAAGGTACCACTGTACTGCAGTTTCCCATCTATTTAAAATAAAAGTTGTCTGGCAGAGCAGACTTCTCTGAAATGGAAGACGTTTGCGGCATATTGCGAGATACTTCTCTCTCTTCCAAGCATCTGAGAATTCCTCGTGCATAAAAATACACGGTCACCAGATCACATTTGTTCTTAAATGCTGGTTTTAGCACAAAGCTTTCCTGCTAACTTTGCGAGTGGCTCTTCCTGCATGGGGCTGAGCTCTGGCGCCTGCATTTCAAGGCATGACGGAGACTGGGCACCCTGAGGTCAGGGTTTGCAGTGACTTGGAATTACAGATCCAGTGGACCTTGCAATGTCGTCATGCTTGTCGCTTGGAGGCAGCAGAAAGTTAGCTTGTAAATTGAGCTGGGTTTTTCATGGCTTTGCTTCGGGGTAATTGAGGTCGAGAAACACGTGTTTCTGAATGCACAGACCCTCCATTTCCATTAATGCAGGGAAGGGAGTTAATTCCTTGCTTGACCCTCCCATTTGTTTTGCAGTTAAGATGCCATATTATATTTGGAGTCTGGTTTGACAATGTGGGCTTCCAGGTGTGGCCTGTCTGTTTTCAGGTGATTCCAGGTTCAGGGTCTATTATCTCTAGGGAGGGCTAAGAAAGACCACTGTGATCCAGCACAGAACAGGAACCTCCTTAGCTTCATAAATTGAAGCTGACTCCTGAAAAGACAGAGGTGTTATGCTTTCTGAGTTCTCAAATCTGTGAAGTGATGAGATGCCCTGCTCTGGGTGGGGTTGCAGTCCTCTGAAAGGAGCAGGTCCATAGCTTGGGGACTGGATCCAACCTTATCCCCGGAGGCTCAGGTAGCCTTGGTGACTAGGAGTTCCTTTTTCCAGCTCTGGACAGCTACAGCCCTTTTGGACATAGATGATTTGGCTATGGTACTCTATGCTCTGGTTGCTTCCAAATTGGACTATTGTAAAGGTAAGGTAAAGGTACCCCTGCCCGTACAGGCCAGTCTTGCCAGACTCTAGGGTTGTGCGCACATCTCACTCTATAGGCCGGGGGCCAGCGCTGTCCGCAGACACTTCCGGGTCACGTGGCTAGCGTGACAAGCTGCATCTGGCGAGCCAGCACAGCACACGGAACGCCGTTTACCTTCCCGCTAGTAAGCGGTCCCTATTTATCTACTTGCACCCGGAGGTGCTTTCGAACTGCTAGGTTGGCAGGCGCTGGGACTGAGCAACGGGAGCGCACCCCGCCACGGGGATTCGAACCGCCGACCATTCGATCGGCAAGTCCTAGGCGCTGAGGCTTTAACCCACAGCGCCACCCGCGTCCCACACTATTGTAGTGTGCTCTAAATGGGCCTATCATTGAAGACAACTCAGGAGCTTCAACTGATCCATTTTTTTTACATTGGTGTGACGCACCCTAGTACCTTATGGTGAAGGGTGGGTGGTGGTAGTAGTAGTAGTAGTAATAATAATAATAATAATAATAATAATAATAATAATAATATGATGTGTGTGTTCCTGTGTCTCTAAAGTTTACCTCTGATTCTGGACTTGTAAAAGAGTATTGGGAAATGATCCATAATGACTTGAAAAAATGTTTAAAAGCCTGCATTCGCCCCATAGGATGCACACACATTTCCCCTTCATTTTTGGAGGGGAAAAAGTGCGTCCTATGGGGCGAAAAATACGGTACATTTAAAGAAGACTGGAAAATGTTTGTTGAATATTTGGGAAATATTTTTGTACAGCTGAAAACACTGTAAACAAGTTTTGATAGATGCAATAATGGAATAATGAGTGGTATAGTTTTTGTAAAATATGCAGGGATTTATGATATGTAAAATGAACCATGGAAAGAGAAGAAGGGAAGATTGATATCTTAAAGATGCTGGTCTTCAAAGTCCTAGTCCAGCCCTACAACTACTGCACTTTAGGAAAACAATATAAGGGGAAATTATAACCCCACCCCTCCTAGTCCTGCTGTCCCAATCCAATTCACTTGGCTGCATGGGGGGGGGGGGGCTGGGTGGAATTAAAGGAATGGGCCATCTGAAAATGGCTCACCAATATTTTTTCTAGTTAGGACCTTATTGCAGTTGGGTGTGGGAACTATGTCTCCAAGGACAAGGGAAGACTGCTTGTTAGCAGCTGTTCTGATTTTTTTCTTTTGTTACATAATCAACACTTTTTGAACTAATGAGTTGAATCGCAGCGATTATGTTGTTCCTGCTATCTTCTGGCAGCAACTGAAAACATGAAACCCTTTGCAAAAATAGCCAAGGTGATGTTCTAAGAATGGCTAGCTGATTTGCAGTGTGTTCCATTAAAACTAATCAGTTGAAAGGCCAGTGGTTATTGGATTTCCTTCCAAATATGCATTGCTGAAATCCTTTCTCAGATTAGCCTGATATTCCATATGCCGTGTTATTATATTTTGGATGGGCTTGGCCCTGGAAGTGGACAAGTCCAGATCTCAACAATCAAATAATTTGGCCCAGCCCAAGACCTTATCAGAGATGCTCTGGAGAGACATTCTGTGGCCTTTACCTGGTTCTAGCAACTTGTAAAGGGAGGGAAGATAATGTATTGGCCCAAAGTCAGGTTGTCATACCTTTTCTCTCACTCTGTATAAGCCATGGTTTGTTTAACTGGGTTAGTTCATTTGTTTTACTTCTGACTCTGACCCAGCTAACCATGGTTTGTTTGAAGCTGGCCCAGCTTGGAGATCTATCTTTGCCTAGTAAGCCAAGATATCCACCAGCCCTGTGCTTGCATACTCCCTTTTCACGTCACTGCTTTCACCCTCTCTTTTTGGTACTCCGTGGTCGAAGAGTTCCTGGGTTAATTAACCTTGGTTGCCCATTATGTCCAAACTGTTTTGGAGCAAATTGTGCTCTGAAATGATGGTTTCAAATCCTGCTTTCCTTCAGTTCTGGTAACCATAGTGTTCTGGTTTGGACATAATGGGAAGATACGGTAATTTATTCCAGGAAGTATTCAACCATGGCATACTATGGTGGTGGTAAGGAGTGGTACAAGGCTTCTGCACATCTCAGCTTAATAATCAAACATGAATGTCCAGAGACCAAGCCAACATTTCCTACCTTGGCACTGTTGCATTCTGATTAAGACTGGAGGCAGGCGCTATTTTTAAAAGAGAGTTGGAAGTGGCAAGAGAGCAGCATCATGGGTTTCTATGGCAAACAGCACACATGTTACTTATGTCCCTCTATTGTCTGTGGGCTTCTGAAACAATGCAAAAGCCTTTTACCAGAGGCAAAAGTGAGTCAAGTACATGTATCATGAGTGGAAATCTTAAAAGACTCAGTTCTCTTTCTGGAGGGACCCCGGTGGTGCTGTGGGTTAAACCACAGAGCCTAGGACTTGCCAATCAGAAGGTCGGCGGTTCGAATTCCCGCGACGGGGTGAGCTCCCGTTGCTCGGTCCCAGCTCCTGCCAACCTAGCAGTTTGAAAGCACGTCAAAGTGCAAGTAGATAAATAGGTACCGCTCCAGCGGGAAGGTAAACAGCGTTTTCGTGCGCTGCTCTGGTTCGCCAGAAGCGGCTTAGTCATGCTGGCCACATGACCCGGAAGCTGTATGCCGGCTCCCTTGGCCAATAAAGCGAGATCAGCTTCAACCCCAGAGTCACTTACGACTGGACCAAATGGTCAGGGGTCCCTTTACCTTTACTTATACCTTCTCTTTCTGGAAGCTTTTTCAGAGAGCTGAAGATTTAATAGAGAATGGAGCTTTCTGCCCCAGTGCTGATGAGCATTATGTTCATCTATCCGTTGTATATTTTTAATCCTCCTGAATGAACAAAATAGGCTGTGTCGATGGCGTCCCCTGCACTTCAGTGCAAGAGGCCAAGTTTTTCCTGCTCAACATTTACATTAATGCCATTCCGTAGCTGTTCTTCGAGTGCCTGTACTTTGTCATCTGCAAGCTTTTTTGTTTATAGTCCAGATAAGCCATTGGGAGTACAGTATGTGCAGTCAAGTCCATAACTGGCCAGAAAAGCACTGTGGCTTGTAATGCACTCAAGACATGGCATTCCTCCTACCCTTTTAAAACTGTAATATATTATGCATCAGTCGGGAGCATAGTAGAGCTTCTGTCATCAGTATTAATCTGTCATGTTAGCAAAAAAGTGGTTTCTTTCCTGATAGCTATGGGGTTTCCCCTCCCTTCCTGTGACCACGTAGCAAGTTTAAATTGCCCGTGGCCTGAATTTGACAGGTTTGGTACTTTTACATCATAGCTACATTTTGCACAATGCTCCTTGATGTAACTGTGGGATAAAGAGAATGCCCATGGGTGGCAGTCAGCTAAGTTTTACTCAAGAGTAGGACAATGGTCTTCAGCTGGTTCAGACCCACCTCAGACACCCAACCTTCAACTATGCTGGGCAACATCCGGGGAATTTAGTGGCTGTAATGATTATTCTGTATGTCTTTTCTAAAACAGTATGTGAGATCAAATTTAAAGCAATAAACACCGGAACACGTTTTGGAAACTTCCACCTTAAAGTTTATGGGTTGGATCTGAAGGTTCTCTTCCTAGCGATCTGATTCTTAATCTGTACCTTTAAAAAAAAACCCCAAACCACTGCCTTTTAACCTCACATTTTACTTTGTCCATAGTTATTTGTAATGGGTTCATGTCTTTATTAAATGCAGGCACCTGTTTCTTTTTCGGAACTGAGTTTCGCCACAGTCTTGAACTGACATGGTATGACAAGAGCTTTCAGAGAACTGGCTTGGAGGGCCTTTGAAGTTTCCTGAGTGCGTGCAGCAGGATTTGGGCTCGGCTATTGCACCCTACCTGTGACCATGCCATCCTTGCCCAATGAAGGAGGTAGGCTTCCATCTTGCAAAAAGCCTCGTATCTTGGTTATATTTGGTCAAAGACGGACGGTGCAAAATTCCAAGGCCTGCCAATGCCATGTACGGGATTGGGCAGCGCACATGCACCTCCTCTACTGCATATGCCATAATGCATGGCATGAACCAAATTTCTGATCCCTGCCATTCTTTCATATTAAAAGGGGGGGTGGGAGTGGCTAGTTCCAGGGTTACCTGAATTATGTGCTTCCTGATGTACATGCATATACAGTGGTGCCTCACAAGACAAAAAGAATCCGTTCCGCGATTCTCTTCGTCCAGCGGTTTTTTCGTCTTGCGAAGCAACCCTATTAGCGGCTAAGCGGATTAGCGCTATTAGCGGCTTAGCGGCTATTAAAGGCTTAGCGGCTAAGCTGCTAAAAGGCTATTAGCGGCTTAGCGGCTTAGAAAAAGGGGGGGAAGCGGGGGGGGGGGAATCGCAAGACACGCAAGACGTTTTCGTCCTGCGAAGCAAGCCCATAGGGAAAATCGTCTTGCGAAGCAACTCAGAAACGGAAAACCCTTTCGTCTAGCGGGTTTTCCGTCTTGCGAGGCATTCGTCTTGCGGGGCACCACTGTACACCGCGTTCCCATGCTTATGCTGTGTATACAAAGTGGGAGAACCACACACGGTCTCACTGTTCCTTCATATGACCAAGGTGTATTCTAATTTGTATTTTCAGAGATTTTATAAAACGCTCACATTATATTAATTCAGAGAGGTGTGTAGAAAAACGACAGTGCAATATGTTTACCCGAAAGAATAAAATAAAATTAATGGTACAAGACTGGAAGGTGAGCTGCGGACAGTAATTTAAAAATGCCATTCAGAAAAGGCCTGGGCACCTGAAATAGTCTTGGTCATGCACCTAAAAATATAAAATAGCCCTGCGCCTGCATCTCGTTGGAGCAGGACTGAGACTGAGTGAGCTATAAATTGCTCCAAGATGTTAGCAATACCTTCTCGACCTAAACCAAAGGGAAGTCCTCCCTTTTTAATTTGGTTTTTGTACTTTTGTTATGCCTCCTAAGACCAGGCGACAAAGAAACTTACCTGTGTGTTCAGTTCATCTTTTGTAACTACCTGCGAGAACTTTGTGACGGTGATATAACATTTTATCCCCCCCTCTCCTTATTTTTAAACAGATAACCAAGGGACCTCTTCTCTGACTTTGAGCTCGGAGCTGCCTTATCAAAGCACAATAAGGAGGAAAGTCAGAGAGAAGAAAAAACACGGAGCAATCACTGCGAATGTCGCCGGCACCAAATATGAGATCGGTAGCAAGCTACATATTCTGCTTACCTTACAATTAAATTATGTGATAAGAATAAAGAAAAGTGGATGGAGCAAGGACAGTTACATAGCTAAAAAAGCTTCCAGGTCAAAGTATGATAGAGCGTGATACTATTGCTGTTGTGGCTTGTGGGTTGCCATGGGCATCTGGTTGGCTACTGCGAGAAATAAGCGGGCTCCTCGAATTTCTGGTCTGATCTTATTATGTTCTTAGGGAATTGATGAACCACCCTGGGATCTTCAGATGAAATATACAAATTTAAGATAAAAAAACTATTATAATTAGCCACCGAGAGAATAGCTCAGTTGGTTAGACTGAGCATGGTGTTGATAATGCCAAGGTTGTAGGTTTGATCCCCATATGGGGCACTTGAGTATTAACTGAATTGCAGGGGGTTGGACTAGATGATCTCCAGAGTCTCCTTCTAACTCTATGATTCTATAAACCCAGACTGCCTTTATGAAACTCCAAATATTTCCCCACCCAGGCACTGATCAGGCCTACAGCCTGCATCAACCTTTGCTGTACGAGTCGCACTTCCAGATGTTTTGGATGCAGAGTCAGCAGCCAGTCTTAGCGCCCTAAAACTCTGGTTTATTTATGCTTGGTTGAAATGTCACCTGAGAGAGAATAGCTGCTTAAAGGCTTAGTCCCGGTTCTGTAAGAGCTCGCACATTTGCTGGAATGTGTGCGTTTAAGTGCCTTCTATTAAACCATCCCAGCGTCTAACGTTTAGCAGGGCTACTCACAGTGCATTAAGCTCAACGCCTCACCCATTTCCCATTAATTTTACACATGGCTTGCAAAAGAGCAGAGAGCGCATTTCTTGCTGGGCCGGAGGTTGGCTTTTTACCTTCTGAGTTTAGTCACAGGAAATTAGGTCTTGGGGGCTTATGACGAGGGCGCTGTCATTTGAATAGTCTTCCTGTAATTACCATTCAGAACGTCATTCTCTGGAGGGGGTGAATGGCAGGTTTCCAGCTGCCCTTTCCGTAAAAAGATTTCCATACCCGTACAAATGCAACTGGGTCTTCTGATATCCCCTCTGTTTCATAAGACTCAAGCATCGCTCTGTTGCCTTTAGATACATAGGAAGAAAAAACAGGAAGCAGCCAAAGCAGACCTCAGTATTGTCTACCCTGACTTGCAGTGGCCCTCCAGGAGTTCAGGCTTGGCTCTCTCCCAGATCTACCTGGCGATGCTGGGGATTGGATCTGCATGCCACACAGATGTTCTGACCTTGAGCTATGGCTCTTCCAGGTTTGATCCCCATATGGGACTGTTGCATATTCCTGCATTGCAGGGGGGTACATGGCCCTTCCAACTCTACAGTTCTGTGAGTCCCCTTTGCTCGTTTTACAGCTGTGACCTCTCCCCCTGCTTTGGTATGTCAGGCACGAGCAATCGCTCTACCAACCTCTTGTGTGCACACCAACAGATTTCTGTTTGATTATTTATGCCTAGATAAGAAACCACCCTTGCTTGTGAGGTCAACCTTCTCATCCCGTTTCACAGCCAACATATTGCTGCTGATCTCGTGTCAGAGATGCAGCTGAGAACTAAATAGGTTATTCCTCCATCATTTTTGGTTGAGCGACAAGCTCTTGTCGGTTCCTTTAGCAAGCTAATGTTTGCTCCCAGCCCCAGCAGCGCAATGATTAAAACTATGCAATCGGCAGGATTAGATTTGCAAAATTAAATATCGCAAGGTGAGCAGCACAAGTTTTTTTTTTAAAAAAAACCCCAATAATAGCCTGTGTGCTAGTACTGCTGTATGACTAAATTATGTGTACTTTCCCTGGGAGTCTAGTTTGATTTCCCCCCCATGTACCTATTCCTCTCTTGCAGTACGCGTAGTAATTGAAGAAATGGGCTATGTAAAGACTCGGGACGACGATGAGACTGCAAATCTCATCTGGAGTGATTGCGCCGTGCAGCAGGAAAAGATTGCCGAGCTCCGAAACTACCAGGTACAAAGAAGAAATAACCAGGTAGCCTTGGGCACCTTGATCAGGACAGTAGAAGAAATAATAACATTTCTGTATTGCTCAACCTTTGGTGTGTGTGCGCAGAGAAATCTGTATATTTGATTGTTCATTCATGATTATGTACCCATTACCTTCTACTGACATAATGGGAAGCAAGAGCTGACTTTCCTGTTGGCAGAGGTCTGCTGGATTCCATTGGGGGGGGGCGGTGATGTGCAAACTGATTCTGCATTTGGTGGTTGCACATTTCTCTCCACACACACACAAAAATACCTTTTTGCTACTGCTGCACCACCTGAAGCTGATGGACAGCTTTTCTTGTTCCCAAACCAAAAGCTGGTAACATCAGAAAAGCCCTCTCAGCCTTCTGTGCATCGGTTAAATACAGTAAGCAAGCGAAAGTGTTGGCATGCTGATTATATGTCTTCATTCAAATGGGCCCTCGCCCGATCTGCGTGCCTATAAGTCAGTCACTACTTCTCTGTAGATGAGTTTACCCAGATATGCCCACCTGAAGAGCAGCCCACTGATTCACCCTTTCCTCTGTGCTTATCAACGAGCCTTTTCTCTTCTGTTTTTGCTTCATTTTTCCTAAGAGGAAATCTGATTGCCCAGAACTTAGTTAATGGAGTTCCACAAAGAGGTCCCAGTAACTAGTGTGCTTGGATGTAAGTCTGGGAGATCAGGGGTAGTCACCGTGGTTATCCCCAGAAGTTAAGGACTCCAGTTCCCATCCTCCCTGGTCGTTGCCCCCTGGAACTGATGAGAATTGTTTCCCACACCTTGTGGCCCATGTTGGCTACCCCAAGTCTAGATCCTGGCACGGCCGTCAACCCAACATGGTGCCCCTTTGCTTCTCATGCTGCTTCATTTAAAGGGAAAATGTTGATAATCCTCCACGTGTGATTGCTGTAAGATTAAAGGGGGTAGGAACGCTAAGGCCCCATACATTGCTATAAGTAGGAGGGGGGTCACATCACTGCACACTTCAAAAGTTCGTGTGAGGGTGGTTGGGAGCCGTGAAGGCTAGCTGCATCTCCACTACACGCCTAATCTTATTCTTCCTTTTGACACAGCAGTGGAAGGTGGGGATATGGCTCTTGCATGCAGCAGAAGTTAGGAGCAGCTCATGCTGCCCCATAGCTCTCTTATATGGTCTTTCAGTGCTTGGCGGGGGGGGTGGAGACCGAGCACCTGAAACCCAGTATAGTGGTACCTTGGTTCTCAAATGCCTTTGTACTCAAACAACTTGGAACCCAAACACTGCAAACCCGGAAGTGTTCCAGTTTGTGAACTTTTTCCGGATGCCAGAAGTGCTCCGTTTTGAGTGTTACGCTTCCGATTTGAGTGCCACACTTCCGATTTGAGTGTCACGCTGAGGTCAGTCTGTTTTTGCTTTTTATCTTGTGTTGGATTTTTATGCGGCTTTTTTGTTTTGTTTTTGTGAGTGTGTGGAACCCAGTTCAGCTACTGATTGATTGATTGATTGTGTGACTGCAGTACATTATTTATTGCTTTCATTTTATGGATCAGTGGTCTCATTAGATAGTAAAATTCATGTTAAATGGCTGTTTTAGGAGTTGTTTTTAAAAGTCTGGAACAGATTGATCCATTTTGCATTACTTTCTATGGGAAAGCATGCCTTGGTTTTGAAACGCTTTGGTTTTGGAACAGACTTCCGGAACAGATTAAGTTTGAGAACCAAGGTACCACTGTAATAATTAAACAGGTCCATGCTGTCTAACAGATTTCCAGCATCTACCTAGCATAATTAATAGCGGTCTCTTGTAGGTACTGAGTTTGTTACAAGTCTAAAATAAATTCTGGTAAATTCAATTGCTGACCCTTCCCTAACGTACGTCTTTCCCTCTTTTCTCCCACCAGAGAATCAACCACTTTCCAGGAATGGGCGAGATCTGTAGGAAGGATTTCTTAGCAAGAAACATGACCAAGTAATTTCCTTTTTAATTTTTGTGTGTAAAGGAGCGCAGTTTAATAAACTCTCTTTTTTATTTTTGGTAATGTAGCATTGTTTTCTGCCATCTAGGGACCTTGTGGGTCAGTTTTAGCCCCCGAGTTTTATCAAGACCCTGTTGTGAGTGACAGATGGCTGTGTAGTCACAATAGTTATGGGGAACGCTCTGATTCAGAATCAGCAGTTCACTAGAATATCATTTGAATGGGAGATACAGAAAGGGAGGACTGTTTCTTCCATGCCCTACTTGTGAACGTCTCAGAAGTATCTGGTTGCCCACAGTAGGAAACACAATGTTGGAGTAGATGGGCCTTCTTATGGGCTCTTCTTTTGATGAACTTCCCTTATGTTGTTATTAGTGTGGCCCGGTCCTCTGGCTTGACTGGTTAGGAAACTGCTCTGCACACTCTTATTAGGGTGGTAAAAAGCTTCCAATAGCTGGTTAGCCCAAAAATGGAAAACTAGCGAGGTCCCAACTAAAGAAGAATGGCAACTTAAGCTGATGGAATATGTGCAGCTAGCAGACTTAACATATAGAATAAGAGAACTAGAAGAGCATACGTTTAAAGAAGATTGGAAAATGTTTATTGAATATATGGGGGGAAATTGTGTACACATGGAAACGTTGGCAGCATTAAGATAAATTCAACAGTGCAAATAGGTTTTGATGGATGTAATAATGGAATATTGGATATATATATCTTCCAATAGCTTCACCCCAAAGAAGTAGGGAAATCTTTCCAAGCAGCAGACAAGAAATAAAAAGATGGGTTTTGTATGTAACCATTTCCCCAGGTATGTCTTAGTGCATGTGTTCCTCAACTAGGGCAAAATGCCTGTTTGGTTCTTGAACCAATGTCTGGAGCTTTGAGCAGCCCTGGTCCCTGCTGTTGTTGGGATATTGCCAAAAGGCAATTTTCTGCACAGAGTCCTTTGTATGGTCTTGATGAGAGCTCCCTGCATAAAGTGAAGGTTATGAGATCAGGTCCCTTATTGATATCATGTTATTTCTGTGTGTGTGTGTGAAGAATTAGGATCTTGAACAAAGATATAGACCAATGCAGCACCTGCTATCTAGCTCCTTCATGCAGGGATGGTCACCTAAATTGTTTTGTGTGAACTATACGCTTTGGTTAGATTCCCAAGAATCTGAGCTTTTCAAATTAAAGACCATGTAGCTTAATGCAGATCTGCAGAAAGAAAGAAAATTCTTGGGGGGAGAGAGGAAAACAGGCTAGGGGTGTGGAATTATGGCTCCATCCAGTAACCAGATCATTTCTGGTTCTGGAGCCCAACTCAGAGAAAAAGTACTATTGGGGAAAAGAATTGTGAGGAGGGGATATGGCATAGGTTGCTTGCAGGTGGTTAGCATTCCTCAACTGCGTGTTCCTTTTTCTCTTAAAATTGGATCACTCACCCTCATTTCTATGAGGGTGGGGCAGACCTGCGTTTAAAACATGGGTCTGCCACCTTGGCATTTAGCTTAGCCCTAGAACAAATGGAAAAAAAGACTTGGGCAGATTGAACAATTTTGAATCATGGGCTTTCAATCACTCAACAGAGCTCGCCCCCCTTTCCTTGCCTTGTGCCCCTCAAAATAGGGTCAGGCTGGTTGGGCGATCCCCCCCCCCCCAGAACAGCATGCAGCGAGAGGTGGGTGATTGTTCTGTCTGGCAGGCTGAAATGCTCATGCAGCTCCGACGTTTGTGCGACATTGAATCATACCCATTAATTATAGCGTAGCTGGGAGTTCATTTTAAGAAAGCATGCTGTAGAAGTGGCAAAACAAATCTCCTCTCTTTTGTTCTAAAGAGGATGTCTAGAGGCAACTGTGTGAATGGGGGGGGGGGGGGAGGAACAGTGACAGGCATGACAATGTATCTGAGGACACCAGCTGAGAAAATTGGATTCGGCAACAAGCCCCGTTGCCCCATATTTTCATCTCTTATCTTCTCATCCCCGCCTTGGCTTCAAAAAGTTAATACATTTTGATGTGCAATTCAGAGCTATTATAAAATAAGGAAGTAGATGTGCTTAGACTGTTGTCGTCTGTTGCAGTCGGCGTTTGGGTTTATGGTACCTGCTTCCATTTTGCCTTTTGCAGGGATGGAGAGAGACACACAGAGAGAAAGAATGAATGCCTTCTATTGCTATATAGGGCATCCCGTCTAATCTACAAGGCCTTAGAGCAGCTCTCGATAAAGAGTCACTTGCTTTTCCATATCTCTATTATATTAGAAAGGGCTGCCAAGACTCACAAGGCCAGTAATATGGAAGTGTAAGAAGAGAGGACCAGAAGGAGCACCAGAATGGATATAGGAAGTGGCCTTATACTGAGACAAACTATTGGTCTATCTGGTTCCATATCAACTACCTTGGAAGTAGCTTTCCGAAGGATACAGTAGGGATCTTTCCTAACCCTAGATGCTTTAGTTGAGATTCCTGCATTGCAGGGGGTTGGACTAATTCAGTGGTGGCCAATCTCGGCTCTCCAACTGTTTGGGGACTACATTTCCCACCATCCCTGACCACTGGTTCTGTTAGCTAGGGATGATGGGAGTTGTAGTCCCAAAACAGCTGGAGGGCCAGGTTTAGCCACCACTGGACTAGACAAATCATCAGGGTTTCTTCCGACTCTATGATTCTATTAACTCCTTGACGTTCTTTGTTCAAAACATGTGGTCTGCCACAGAGCCCTGGCCTGGTAGGAAATCTGGGCCTAAATTGAACAAAGACCCCCTTCTGAGCACATCTTTATATTTTACACGTGTGCAGCAGCCATCCTCTTGGTGCAAATGGGAATAAGAACAGGATCACATCTTTCCATTTTAGGTGCTCGTAGTTGCTCACCTTGATTTTGAAAGGTATAAGTCCTCTTCTGATGAGTTTTGTCATTCTGTGCAGAGAGGTATCCTGAGTTTAAACTTTGTCCAGAATAGGAGAGGGAAATGTTCACATTCTTGGCAAGAAAGAAAGGTGGAATAGAGGAAAGTTCTCTGGCATGAGCTCCATTAGCTTTCATTCAAAAGGGGCTTACATAAGTGGCCTGAGGCCCAGGCAAAGATTGAAAGCGTCAGTATTTCAGCTCACTAGTGGAAGGAGTTGTTCCTAGGAAAAAGAAAGCTCCCATATGTGGGTTTCTTTCTTTCTGTGGATTATTGTCACTTTTGCTGCTAATGAGATTTCCCCATCTTTTGTCTTGTGGATTAGTAAGTGGGAAAGAGGATCAGCTGTGTGCATCAGCATCCCTGAGCTCTGAATTACTGAAACAACCACCAAGTGTATGTGAGTCTAATCTGTTAGATAGCATACTTTGGAGAATACAATACTGAGCCATTGGCCCCGTTCCTACAACCATGTTTATCACCTGATGACCAGCTTGCACAAAAGACATCACAAATCACGCTCAATCACAAAGAGGGTTCATATCGCCTCATGTGGAATGCCTTTCAATGGATGGAGACCCCAGATTGAGTGAGATGAATTGGCATTTCGTTTGAATGAAAGAATAAGTCCCTTTGTTACTTTTGTAGAAGTACAAACATCAAAAAACCTAGCTGAGCTGCTAAACGAGACTGTAATACAATTTTGTGTGTGGTACCTCGGTTGTAATCTGAGTTACTGCAGTGCCAGTATTTGGATCTATAATGATCCTGAGCACAGCAATAAAAAAAACTACAGTTGCAATTGTGTTTTGTTGCGCCGTTAGCGAGTAGTTTTTGTGACAGGCTATCTATTGTACTGAGGCCTTGATGTTCTTGGCTGCAGTCCTGGTTTTGCAGATGTGCTTGTTAGTTTTTTCAACTTTCGTAACGAGGCAAGAAATCTAAAGCACAGACCTCTTCTTGCCATCAATTTGATTTTAATTAATTTTTATAATGAAATGTTTTTAGAATGTTGGATTATTTGATTGTTGTTAGCCGCCCTGAGCCCGGCTTCGGCTGGGGAGGGCGGGATATAAATAAAATTTCTTCTTCTTCTTCTTCTTCTTCTTCTTCTTCTTCTTCTTCTTCTTCTTCTTCTTCTTCTTCTTTCCAATGGCAGTCCTGCACAATCTCCTTGCGGAATCAATACATTGCATCCAAAGCTCTTAGGTTTTTGTTTGCTGTCTACATGTCGCACAGGGTGGCATAGTGCACATGTTTCTTCTAATGTTTCCCTGCACAAACAACTCTTTAAATACCTCAAACTTTAGGCATATCAAGGTTCCCCTTTACGTCAGAAGTATCAGTGAATAGAATGAGCAATAATTCCCATGAATGTGTCCCTGCCTTACCCCCCTGTAAATGAAGGAATAAACTGCAAATAGTGTAAATGGTACAAATGAAAATTCTATCCCTTAGGGTTTCCCTGTGAGTTGTTGGAGGAAGTTTCAGACTGTGCAGTACATAATTGAACTCGGGAAAAGAGAGAAATCCATGCATCCAAATATTAAATAGCAAATCCCCTTTTGACTGTTCTGTAATCCTGCTGTTAAGTTAATAATGTTCTCTGTTACGTCGGCAAACCTTTGTGGTGATACTACACGTTACAGGTTGTTTTTGTGTCGTTTTGGTACATATCGATGACCTTGAGTGGAATATGATGTTGTGTAAGCGATCCTCCTCTCATACAATGGGACTTCCTCTTCCTCTTCTTTCCCCTGCAGCCTGTGCACCTCCCAGAATCTGCTCTGGAAGGTTCCTAATTCTCTAGAGCAGATTTTGAGGGCGCTGCAGGGAGGAGAGGTAAGTCAAGGCTATTGTGCAAGCAGAAGTCCATTTCACTCTCACGCAGACTGTGTTAAATACAACCCATTTGCTCCAGTGGAACAGTTGGAGGCCCAGTCTGTTAGTATCTGATACTGAAACATAGCAGGCTTAAGCCACAAAATATGAAAACTCTCCTTCCTTCCTTCCTTCCTTCCTTCTTCTTCTTCTTCTTCTTCTTCTTCTTCTTCTTCTTCTTCTATTTAAAAGTTTTACAGACATACAGATCTGATAATTTCCCAACAAACACATATGTTTTGACTTTCTTCCACCCCTTTTGCAGTTTCTTATAGTTTTAATTTTTCAACACTGCATTTCCTACATTGTTCTGTTTATTACCTACTCCCCGATTTATCTTTAGCATTACATTTAACCAGTGCTTTTTTTCTGGGGGGGGGGGGGGACGCAGGGGTATGCATACCCCTAAACATTTTGTGAATCTAAGTTTGGCCTCATTGAGGGGCAGTATTTCAATATGAGTAGGGAAATTAGAGGACCCCTAAACATTTTTTAAATAGAAAAAAAGCACCGCATTTAACTGCTTGTTTTTACATTAATCCTCTAACGAACTTGCATGTTTACAAAAACTTGTCCAGTGTTCCACAGATTCCCCCCCCCATTCTTTAATAAAATTTCTTTCTTTCTTGGTTTCTTATTGTTCCGGTAAGTTTTGCCATTTTGGCAATTCTTCTTCTTCTTTTCCCCAGAATGATCAAATCTCAGCCTCAGGAGTACAGCTTTATTCCTCGAACGTGGATCTTCCCAGCAGAGTACACACAATTCCAGAATTATGTAAAAGAACTCAAGAGAAAACGAAGACAGAAAACATTCATCGTCAAACCAGCTAACGGTGCAATGGGGCATGGGTATGTGCAGGGTTTAAAGAAGCTTCTTTAAGTCAGCCTCCTCCAGCTTGATGCCTACCGGATGTTGCTGGACTACAACTCCCATCGTCCATGATCATTGGATGCCTTGGCTGGGGCTGATGGGAGGTGGAGGCTGGGGCTCATGGGAAGGCTGCTTACAGGTTCTTCAATCTCGTGTCTCGTCTGCTGTTACTATTACTGTGAATTGAACTGAATATAGATTATATTGTTCTTTGTAAATATGACCCATGAATTTAGAAATAACAACAATGATGTCAATCGGATTTTTCATACAATAGTAAAAACGGTGACACACATTCGTTTTTATTTCCCTTTTTCTTTTCTTTCCCCCCCTCTCTTTTCAAATATGACAAATACGCAGCTCAGGTCAATTCTTTATCTTACAAGAGTACCAACATAGTTAAAGTTGTTTGCCCAGGCTTAGCAGCAATAAATGATTTTTAGTCATTTTTTAGTATGAAATGGTGTAATAGGGCGAAATAATTCATGCTCGTTTACAGCATGGTTTCTTTTAAATAAAGCTTCAACCATTTTCCAGGGCAGGATTTTTTTAAAGGTAAATATGTGAGAGGCCATTGAAACGTAATTGATGGCACTCATAACAAAGCAGCTGGATAGACTCTCTGGAGAACCTTATGACTTAAAAAGCTGATTTAATTCCTTAACTTGTTGGTTTTACTTCAGTCAACGAGCACAATCTCCAGTGGTGACAATGAAGCCACACGAAGGGATCACCATAGCACCCTTGGTCCTAAATGTGTTGGAGATCATTTTGCATTGCTTTAGTGTAAAACCAGGCTTCAAAAGCAAGGGGACTTATCTGAGCTCTTGGGAACACCAGAACATATGGCCGACAATTCAAAGTGTTAGTGCTGACCTTTAAATCCCTAAATGGCTTTGGCCCTGTATACCTGAAGAGCGTCTCTCACTGAGAGAAGTGAGGTTACAGGGAACCAAGTTGAGGGCCTTTTCAGTAATGGCACCTGCCCTGTTGAACTCCCTCCCATCAGATGTCAATGAGATAAAGAACTATCTGACTTTTAGAAGACACCTGAAGGCAGCCCTGTATAGGGAAGTTTTGTGTTTGTCGTGTTGTGTTTTAATTTGTTGGAAGCAGCCCAGAGTGGCTGGGGTAGCCCAGTCAGATGGGCAGCATATAAATAAGCTGTTGTTGTTAGTTGTGTATGGCCTTAGACACCCTTTGCTAGCTTAGTGCCCTCTAGACGTTACCGGACTGCAGCATCTGGAGAGCACCAAGTTGATGTCTTGTTAAAGCAAGTTACAAACCTCAGTTTCTGAACTGTTCGGGTCAAATGATCTGTCAGAGCTGTAATTGTATTTCTGAGGGTTTACTTAACTTTCTGTGTTTAAAACCTATCTTTGTGCCTTTTAACCAGGATCTCCCTCACAAGAAATGCAGAGAAGCTTCATTCTCAGGAACACCTCATAGTCCAGGAATATCTTGACAAGCCCTTTCTTATTGAAGGCTACAAATTTGATCTAAGAGTGTACATTCTGGTGACTTCCTGTGATCCCTTAAAAATATTTTTATATCATGACGGGCTAGTGAGGATGGGCACAGAGCTGTATCATCCTCCCAATGATTCAAATCTGGTAAGTGGTTGTTAGGATCAAACGGAACACTTCTGAGTGCAGCACAAAATAGTTTAGGTGCCAGAAGAGGAAAAGGAAATGACATTTTGAGCAAAAAAAAAAAAAACAGTGCACAATTTAGTTAGGCAAATTCTAGTCCTTGTTCACCCGGGCCACCTTGTGTTGGAGCCTGTGATTCACATCAGCTAGCTAATAAGAGACTCAGAAAACACTGTTCACGTGTTCCTTCAGGATCACACGTTTAACATTTTGTTGTGTGTGGAAACAAGGCTGTGCCTGCTGACTCCACCCCCTAACCATCCCTGCTTGCCCCCCAGCTATGTACTGGGAAGGTCTGAAATGGGAGGTGGGGAGCTTTCTCTGAATGTGTAATCTCTACTGTGACTTGGAACCATGCAAGTAGAACAGACTCCCCTCTTCATGCCTTTTTCCAATCCGTGGACAACATGAGTGTGTCGTGACCTTCAGTTCTAACTTTTCACCCTCGTGGCTGTAAATTCAGAGAGAGAATATCAAACTAGAAGAGACACTTGTCCTTGGAAGAAGTTCCAGATGTTCCCGCTGCCCTGGAAACTCCAGCACAAGAGAATCTGATGTTGTTGACATCTCCCTGGCCTTGGGATAATTGCAACGATACAGAAAATACAAATTGTGCCTTGAAAAGGACAGTTAAGCTACATACTTGCATCTTGCAGTGGAAAGGCCTTGCCTCATTTTCTTGTTGCTATCCCAATAGCAATGTTTTCTGAGCGGCTTTCATTATCAGTAAATGTTGAAGTGCAGCTGCTAAGCTTAAAATGATGATGTAGCAGATGTCTACCCAGGATTTCACAGATTAGGGCTGCAGTCCTAATGTGTGTTGGGGGTGAAGGAGAACCAAATGCTCACCTGAGCTGCCTCATCCAGTACACTTCTGGGCTGGAAGTGAGGATGCAGCAGCCATCTTGTATTTAATCATTTTCTGCTTTTTAAAAAACCAGCAACCCAATTTTCCTTTCACCTGGAACAGACATTGAGTGTCCCTCTTTGTGGTCGGAGCTCTCACTCCACCCTCTTAGAGGGAAATCTTCCTATGGAAAGCAAGTATGGTATAGTGATCAGGACAATGGACTTGGACCTGGGCGACCAGAATTCAAATTCCCAGCCGACCATGAAATTCACCAAGTGACTTTGTTCCAGTCATGAACTCTGATTCTCACCTAAGAGGCAGTGCTATTGTTCTAGAGAAAGAGGTGCCAGAACTCGCAACGAACACCTCCCTCATACTCTTTGAATGGCAATGGCGCCTACATATGAGCTACCGGAACTGAGTTTCCGGAGAGTTCCATCTAGAAAATAGCCCTGCTAACAGGTCCAATGTGAGGATAATATTGGGGGGGCGGGGGCGGGATTAATTACACAGTCTTGGGATCCTGTGGGATATAACTGGCATTAATAAGTAAGTACGGTCCTTGGGACACCCTCCTAAGGACCATCATATGACTGTAGAAATGATCTTAAAAGGCCTGGAATAAAAATAAAACGGTGTTTTCCTGTCACCAGATGGAACCCAAAGGAGACAAGCAACTTTGGAGAGAGCTGGGGGGGGGGGGCTAACAGTGAGAAGGATCTTTTCCCAGTAGCCACCTGTGGCATGTCAATTGGTGGCAGCATCCGGAGAAAGGCTTACCTCAGATTAATGTCCATGAACTGTCTTTGTACCTGTAGCTCAGTAGCGACCCTTTCCTATCTTCCCTTCCTTTCAGAGCCAGCTGTTTATGCACCTGACCAACTACTCTGTGAATAAGCATAATGAGCGTTTTGAGCGGGACGAAACAGAAGATAAAGGCAGTAAGCGCTCTATAAAGTGGTTTACTGAGTTTCTGCAAACAAATCACCTTGACGTTTCCAAATTCTGGAATGATATTTCAGTAAGAGAAAACTAATAATGCAATAGCTGTTTTCAATGTTTATGTTGGCCTATTACGAGTGCTCCTCACTTCTTGGCTTGGACTGGGACGCAATCTGGTTTTTGACTCATTGCAGGTTCTTCTTTGGATGCACATTTTTATATCGCTAAATTATTTGGCAGAGTGCAAACTCGATGATGTTTCATACAAAGCCTTCTTTCAAGGCTTGAGGCTGGGAAATTGACACAAGAATCAGATTGTTTCAGCCGAGTGACAAACGCATTAAACAAAATTCAGTTTGTTTATGTGCCCCTGTGATTTAGAGTGAAACCAGCTGTTGATTAGATTCCTTAATTTTGCACAGTCAGTCTTGTCTCTTGTATTTGAATGTGTGTTGCTTAATGCCTTTTGGTGATCTGAAATGAAACAAAACAAAATAACACCTAGATAAATAACGATGCTGCTTCCCCCATCTCTCTCTTCTCTGCACAATCCCCCAGGAACTAGTGGTGAAGACTCTCATAGTAGCAGAGCCCCATGTCCTTCACGCTTACCGTATGTGTAGGCCAGGACAGTCTCCAGGAAGTGACAGTGTTTGCTTTGAAGTTCTGGGGTTTGATATCCTGCTGGACAGAAAACTCAAGCCATGGCTCCTAGAGGTAAGCTGCTTTAAAATAGTAACAATAATAAGACAAGATCAGAAGGTCGGCGGTTCGAATCCCCGCGATGGGGTGAGCTCCCGTTGCTCGGTCCCTCCTCCTGCCAACCTAGCAGTTCGAAAGCACCTCAAAGTGCAAGTAGATAAATAGGTACCACTCCGGCGGGAAGGTAAACGACGTTTCCGTGCACTGCTCTGGTTTGCCAGAAGCAGCTTAGTCATGCTGGCCACATGACCTGGAAGCTGTACGCTGGCTCCCTCGGCCAATAAAGCGAGATGAGCGCCGCAACCCCAGAGTCGGCCACAACTGGACCTTATGGTCAGGGGTCCCTTTACCCTTTACCTTAGACATGTAGGAGAAGACTATCATCAGCCCTAGCCATGATGGCTATGTTCTACCTCCACTGTAGAACACCAGTTGCTAGGAATCACATTTGGAGAAAGCTCTGCTGCACTCAGGTCTTGCTTTGGTTGGCCACAGTGAGATCATTGCGCTGGACTAGATGGACCATTGGTCTGGAGATGCATTGAGGTTGAGGGAACGTTCTTTCATATGTGGTGGACCTGTAAAATGGTAAAGAGTATTGGGAAATAATCCATAATGAATTGGGGGAAAATGTTTAAAAGTATACATTTCCAAAAAAAACCAGAGTCCTTTTTGTTGGGTGATAATTCAGATGGAAATTCCCAGGTGTCAAAAAAGGTTATTTATGTATGCCACTACTGTGGCCCATGTTTTGTTAGCCCAAAAATGGAAAACCGAGCAAGGTCCCGACTAAAGAAGAATGGCAACTTCAGCTGATGGAAAATACGCTGCTTGCAGACTTAACATATAGAATAAGAGAACTAAGAGAACACACGTTTAGAGAAGATTGGAAAACGCTTATTGAATATATGGGGGAAATTGTGTGCACTTGAAAACGTTGGCGGCATTAGGATCAATTCAGCTGTGTAAATAAGTTTTGATGGAATGCCAAATGGTTTAGTTTACGTAAAATCTGCAGGGATTTATGATATGCAAAATGAACCATGGAAAGAGAGGAAGGGAAGTCATTGACATTTTAACAGAATAATATAATAAGAATTACCAAAAATAAAATAAAATAGATAGGCCGTTGGTCTGCTCCATTAGATACCAGACCTTCTTAACAGTTTCCAAGTGTTACAAAAAGGATGCAATGCAAAATCTCTGAACCATGTACGAAAACAGCCAGGTCATTGAGCAAAGCTAACCCAGATCATAATTGATGGATTTTGGCAGCCCTGCATTTTATTTGCTGGGAGCAGGAGAAGAGTGCAGAGGGCTGTTCCTCCAGGCTCTCCATCATTCTCATCTGTTTGGATGCTGGACTAGGTGGATCTTCTTACCTTCTGAAAAGGCTGGCCGTGTCTCAAAGCCAGCATATACCCAGTAGAACTAATCATAGAAGGCCTTTCCTGGACGAGAGCTTTTTCACAGTGCATAAAAGAGCTCAAAAGAGATGGTGATTTAAAATATGAATGGGTTTTATCAATGCTCGGGAAGTCCCTTTTCATGATACACCCCCCACTTTCAGAGAGAGCAAGTGTAGACAAGTCAAATATTTGCTCCCCCTTTGTCCTGGCCTTGTGTCTTGTTTTAAAGATGGAAGTGCTTGCACCATCTAGTGGAAGAAACATGGAAGATTATCCTGCAAGCAGAGCAATAGTGTCTCATCTGGAACATTCATTTTATTAACTAGTTTATTTCTATTAACTAATTTTATTAACCACTGGCTTGGGAAGAAGTTTTCACACATTAGCCACCATCCGTGTCTATCCTGTAGTTTCTTATGAAATACTGTGTTTTGATGCATTTACCCCCAAACCACCTTTGATCCGAAATGAGAAAACCTAGTTTAAAGCTGGTAATATATACAGAGCCTAATACATCAATAGCTGCATTTCTTCAGAGACAGAGTCCTCTTGTTTCCGTGTTGAATGCATCTCAACATGCCTCTTCAGACTCCCTGTTGTTTCTGAACTGAACTTTGGTTCAAGCGTTGATTTATTTTTATTTTTGTGTTTTTGATCGGCCGCAATGTTTTATGCGAACACTGTGTAGTACATAAGAGTGGGACAGAAATGTCCTACATGAAATCAATGAACCGGTCCTCCAGTTTACGCTGTCTAGAGCTTCCTCGCGAGAGCAGTGGTTGCATGATGTCTTCCGCTTGTAAGTGGGAGAGAGAACGCCCTTGTCAACACAAGAAATTGTCCTAGCTGGCTCACACAGGACTAGATTGAAGAGAATGATATGGTGTGCCGTCAAAGGAGGATATGCAAAAGTCGAGGATTTGCAAAATGGCGAGTCCAGAGAGGAAGAAGACAGAGGAGGATAAGGGCAAGAGAAGGAAGAGTGTGCAGCTGAAAACTGGATGATGAACATGGCAGGTTGGAAGCAGATTCTAGATACAGCCTTGATCCTAGATACACAGGTGGAAGTAGTGGCTAGGAGTGCTCATCTATGTCCACCATTCACACATCCTTTCTTCAAGGAGCTTATAATGTATAGTCAAGTCCCAGTGGGACTGTTAACATGCCCTACATAGGTTTGAAAGCTTCTGTTGCTCTGGAATGCAGCTGCCACACTGTTAACTGAAGCTGGAAAAGTTGAACCTACAGTCCTAATATTACATCATATGCACTGGTTTCCACATGGGTGGCGCTGTGGTCTAAACTACTGAGCCTCCTGGACTTGCCGATCAGAAGGTCAGCAGTTTGAATCCCCGTGACAGGGTGAGCTCCCGTTGCTCTGTCCCAGCTAACTTAGCAGTTCAAAAGCACACCAGTGCAAGTAGATAAATAGATGCTGCTGCGGCGGGAAGGTAAATGGCATTTCCGTGCTCTCTGGTTGCTGTCAAGGTGTTCTGTTGCACCAGAAGTGGTTTAGTCATGCTGGCCACATGACCCGGAAAGCTGTCTGTGGACAAACGCCGGCGCCCTTGGCCTGAAAGCGAGATGAGCGCAACCCGCAACCGTCCAGGGGTCCTTTACCTTTTTTTTTTTTACTGGTTTCCACACAAAAAAACCAAAAAACTGAAGGCGTCCCTTTTGACTTCAATGTTCCAGACAGTTTGAATGACACAGTTCAGATCTATCCAAACCTACCCAGATAATCTTCAGATGCCCTTGTGTCCCTGAGTGGACAGACACAAGAGACAGGGCCCTCTTCACAGTGATGCCAAGACAGTGAACTTCCCAAGTTGAGCAGGAAGGCATTATCCATGGGCTAAGAACCTTCAATAATCAAGAAATCTGGTTCCTCAGTGTTTGCACTCATGGGGATGATTCAAAGTGTGTTTTTGGTGAACACATGAAGAATCCCCATTCAGACCTGGGGGCGGGGGCGGGGATGTTGGGGCCTGCATGCATGCACCCCCCCCAATTATTACCAAATAGTTTGAAATAATGCTTGAGAGTGGGGGTGTTTGGCATTTGAAAACTGGGCCCCAGTGTTATGTCTGTGGGAGCGTACCTCACGGTTATTTTGTGAATTAAGACATTCCTGGAGATGTTCTGTCCTCTATAATTTTTTTCAGATTAACCGAGCCCCGAGCTTTGGTACTGACCAAAAAATAGACTATGATGTGAAAAAAGGTGTCCTGCTGAATGCATTAAAGCTGCTCAATATAAGGTAAAATTACATTTCCCCTGTTGTTCTTTTCGTTAGTTGTTGTTTGGTTTTTTTTGGAGGGGGGAGGGAATAGAGATACATTTACATCATGATATACCAAAGTCATTGTAAATGATTCATAGGAAACTTGTGGTTTATGTTAAATTCTTCTGAGCCAAATTTAACATCGTTCCCTCATCAGAAGATATGTTAGTTAAATCTTTTGTTTGATGCGGGAGCTGTAGAAGGCCCAGGCAGCTTCTTCAGGCAGCACTCTGATTTAAATTTGCTACCCACAGTAGGAAGATCTCATGTTGGGGCTAAGGTAAATCATGAGAGGGAATCAAGATGGGTATATAGTGACCATAAAGATGGTAAAGGAAATGCCTTGCTCTTTTCCTGTCATCAAAAGGAGCACACCCTTATCTCCCAAATTCTGCTTCCTTGGCGCACAATACTACAGACTTTTGATGAATTGCGTTCCCCCCTTTTTTCTTTTTAGCTATAGTAATATGAATTTGTCTTCTTTCTTTTCTTTTATTCATTTCAATTTTGTGCTCTTTGGCTGTTTATTGAGACCTCTAAACAACTTCATTTAACAGAAGCTTTCTGGTGCTGTTTGAAATCCAAATTCCTTCAGACGTGCACATTCTGTTGGGTTAGCTCAGTGCAATGGCAGTCTGAGGGGGAGTAATTAATAAATGAGGGAAAACTGCAAACGAGAGGAAAGTTTTTGCAGTTTTCCATCCTACTTTTTAGAATGCTTTCAGCTGTAAATGTTTTATGGGCGCCTCCTCCCATGTGATGCATTTCCCTCGTGTCCTCATTGGTGTGGATTATTTATTTGGTTCTTTAAAAAGAATAATTATATGATTGGCAGCTAGAATCGGAGCGGAAATGTAGTTAGCTTTATTTTCCTTCTGGCATGAATCAATTTTTTGTGTGGTTATTATTTTTTAAGTTGTTGTAATAAAGATGCAATAAAATCCCACAACTTGATAAAATGCCACCACAAAATAGAAAAAGGTAAACACATTCCCGTTCCAAGATCCTTTCTGCTGACTCCATCTTTTACATTCCCCAAACGAAGCTTTCCAGTCCCATGCCTTTAAATTCTCCTCTTCCAGTCAAGCTCCTTTCCCTGTACCCGGCCCTGAATACCTTCCTCCATCTTTTCCTGAACTGCTGCTCACAGAGGAGACGGGCTGAAGAGGCAGCTTCTATTCCTGCCGCTGCTGCTGGCTGCTTGCCTGTTCGTCCCCAAGGGCAGATAGATAAACGCCATTGCTCCCCCCACACCATGCATTCTCCTGGCCTGCAGCTGCTTCTCAGTGTCCTTCCCACTTTCTTGGATGGCGGCCTGCCTTTTCTGGCTGTCCCAGCAATCCGTTGACAGTGGAAAGAGCTGTGCTTCAGGAAAGCAAGGCTGGTCTCCTGCTGATGTATTTCCAGTATGTATCTGAGCTCTCGGGAACACCAGAACATGTGGCCGACAATTCAAAGTGTTGGTGCTGACCTTTAAAGCCCTAAACAGCCTTGACCCTGTATACTTGAAGGAGCGTCTCCACCCTCCACTGTTCGGCCCAGGCACGGATGTCCAGCACATAGAGCCTTCTGGCGGTTCCCTCATTGCAAGAAGTGAAGTTACAGGGAACTAGGCAGAGGGCCTTCTCGGTAGTGGAACCCACCCTGTGGAGCGCCCTTCTATCAGATGTTAAGGAGATAAATAACTGTGCACCTTTTAGAAGACATCTGAAGGCAGCTCAGCATAGGGAGGTTTTTAAGGTTTGATGTTTTATTATGCTTTTATATTTCTTTGGAAGCCGCCCAGAGTGGCTGGGGCAACCCAGCCAGATGGGTGGGGTACAAATTGAAGTGTAGGTGGGTTCCCACAAGACATGACATAGTGATAACAGCAAGGACCTTTATTGAACTACATAACTGAACAACAGGGACAAAGCAACTGCTTATATACATTTCTGAAGGCCTGGGCCACTCCCACTCCCAACGTGATTGGCAGTCTAAACTTCCAAGTTGCGAATCATCACTTGGAGTTTAAGGGCCAATGGCAGAGGCCCAAATCTTGAAATGTTCTGTGATTGGATATCATGTATCGAATCAGAACACAGGAGCTCAGAATCCTTAGTCCAGACTCAAGGTCAGGCAAACACAGACCACTGAATACATAACACAAATAATAGAATTATTATTATTACTATTATTATTTATTAGAGTGTGCAGGCAAGCAGCGAAGAGCGGCTGCTATTGAAAGGGAGGGCAGGCAGCTTCTGCTCACACTGCCAGTCAGTTCCTTGGTACAGCTGCCAGTGCTTCTACTCTTCATTTCTCAGGCAATGGGAGTTGAGGAAAGGAGCTTTCCCTGCTCTGAGGGAGCTCATGGAGGACACCTTTCTCAGAGGCCTCTGAAACCTTGAACCATCCCTGACGGTGATGGTGATGGTGACTTTGGATGTCGGGTGGGGGGGGAGGGGGGAGGGGAAGACACTTCCCTCGCCTCCCAGCAGGTGAGTTGCCACTGCAAACTCACTGACAGGCCCCTATGCCATGAATTTTTTTGCCCAGCGGCTCCTATGCACCAATGTTTTAAAGGCCTAGGAGAAGGTAAGACCAGATGGCACCCCTCTTTGATGGAAGAAGAAGAAGAGTTTGGACTTGATATCCCGCTTTATCCCGCTCAAGATGGCGGCGCGCATAGACGCTGCGGCTTAGTCACAAGACAGATGTGGCAGGGGATTCAGCATATTACCAACTACAAACCTAACCTTGGTGCTGTCGACGGTGACCCTTTGCTGGCGGAGGAGCTTAACCTCTTCTTTGCTCGCTTCGAGAAGGAGCCACCTGAGACGCCGGTATTACAGCCACCAGCCCATAGGGGCCCCTCATTCACGGTAGAGGAGCATGAGGTGAGACAGGTATTGAGGATGGCGAATCCGAGGAAGGCGGCTGGACCTGATGGCATCACTGGAAAGGTGTTGAAGGGCTGTGCGGATCAGCTGGCGAGGGTCTTTACTAAGATCTTCAACAAGTCCTTACACCAGTCTATTGTCCCACCCTGCCTGAAGTCGTCAACTATTGTCCCTCTGCCTAAAAAATCCACAATCAGTAGTTTGAATGACTACAGACCAGTTGCACTGACTCCAATCATCATGAAGTGTTTTGAGAAACTGGTGCGCCGTCACATTATTTCCTGTCTTCCATCAACTTTTGACAACTACCAGTTTGCATACAGGGCAAATAGATCCACAGAAGACGCTATCACCACCACTCTCCATGCTGCTCTGTCCCATCTGGAGCAGCCGGGGAGTTATGTGAGGCTGCTGTTTGTGGATTTTAGCTCTGCTTTTAACACTATCCTCCCCCATAGACTGGTGTCCAAGCTAGAGGCGATTGGAATCTCCAACTCCACCTGTCTCTGGGTTTTGGATTTTTTGTCAGAACGTTCTCAGAGGGTTAGAGTAGGGTCACATATGTCCACAGCCCTTAGCCTTAACACCGGCTCACCACAGGGTTGTGTGTTGAGTCCCCTGCTCTATGCTCTCTATACGTATGACTGTACAGCCATCTATTCCAGCAACAAAATCATCAAGTTTGCTGATGACACTACGGTGGTAGGGCTCATTTCAGGAGGGGACGAGTCCGCCTATCGGGACGAGGTGGAGCGGCTTTGTGTTTGGTGTGGAGAGAACAATCTGGCTCTTAATACGGCTAAGACCAAGGAATTGGTGGTGGATTACAGGAAAAAAAAGGCGGACATTCAGCCCTTGTATATCAACGGGGAACGGGTGGAGAGGGTGGCGGAATTCAGGTTTTTGGGAGTAACTATCGAACAGGGCATGACTTGGAGCGCAAATACCACTGCTCTGGTGAAGAAGGCCCAGCAGAGAATTTATTTCCTCAGACTTTTAAAGAAGAACAATCTGAGTGAGAGACTGCTGGTGTCCTTCTACCGAGGCTCCATAGAGAGCATTCTTACATACTGTATTTGTGCTTGGTTCTCCAGTTGTACAGCTAGGGAGAGGAAGGTGCTCCAGAAGGTCATAACCACAGCCCAAAGGATTATTGGTCATCCTCTCCCATCTTTGGAAGAACTGTACGGTTCCCGTTGTCTTAGGAAAGCAAACAACAGCCTGCAGGATTCATCTCACCCGGGACACAGTCTGTTTGCACTACTGCCTTCTGGCAGGAGATATAGAAACATCAAGTCAAGGACAAATAGACTGAAAAACAGTTTCTATCCAAGAGCTGTGGCCTTTTTGAATGCTGTAACTCGATAGTGTGACCTGGGAGTTTGATGGGTGTGGGTGTGGGTGTGGCTGGAATGTGGTTTGTTTGGTTGTTGTTGTTGTTTTGCTTTTGTTGTTTTTAAGGGATGGCATCCAATTTCGTTGCACTTGTGCAATGTTGCACTTGTGTAATGACAATAAAGAATCTAAATCTAAATCTAAATCTAAATTTATCACTACCCTAAGGAGTCTCAAAGTGGCTAACAATCTCCTTTCCCTTCCTCCCCCACAACAAACACTCTGTGAGGTGAGGGAGGCTGAGAGACTTCAGAGAAATATGACTAGCCCAAGGTCACCCAGCAGCTGCATGTGGAGGAGCGGGGATGCGAACCCAGTTCACCAGATTATGAGTCCACCACTCTTAACCACTACACCACACTGGATACATTTCTTCTCTGGGTTTCCTTTCATCGCTGTGCTTTTCTGTTTCAGGACAAGCGATAAAAGAAAAAACCTAGCCAAGCAGAAAGCAGAAGCTCAGAAGAGGCTTTACGGCCAAGGCTCCATGAAAAGGCTGTCACCGGTGTCTTCCGACTGGGAGAAACAGCGCCGTTCCCTAGAAAGGAGGAGAGAGGAACTGGTAGATTGCTTTTCTCAAATAAACGAATAAGCAAGCCTCTGTTTTCTGTCCTTCCTCAAGGAACATGTTTGATCATTTCTTAAATGTTCTTGATTTTCAGAAGGAGAGACTGGCACAAGTGCGCAAGCAGATCTCCAAAGAAGAGCACGAAAACAGGCACATGGGGAATTACAGGTAGCTATGTCATCTGGGCTTCCTATCAGGAATAAATCTTGGGTACCGTTGCTTTGTAGCAGGTGAGCGTGGTGCCTCAATCCCATTTGTGCAAAGGTGCTTTTCTGTCAATGGCTGAAAGGGATGGCATGGATATGACTAGGAAGTGCTGCCAGTTATTGAGTTTAAAAATATTTGCCAGCAGCAGCAAGATTTACATCTGGTGCAGAGGGCAGGTGCAGCGCTGTTTCATCGCAAATTGTGATTTGGCAGAATCGGGAGGTGTCCTTGGAGACAGACATTCCTTGTCCTTCCTTTGTCCAGAGTGAATTTCTTTCTCTCCCAGCCTACCCCGGTTTTAAATCTTGGTCAAGATGAGAGGTTATCGACCATAATTATTGACAGTGTATGTATTATTCTAAAGCTATGATCAAAAGTAATAAGAAGCATGGGGGAATTTGCTGCGGGTTAGAGAGGAAGGTGAAGAAGGAACCATGAGCTGCCATGGCTGGTTCCATATTTGCAAACTATTGAATTCAGGAAGCCTGCACCCCGCTTTAGAGATGAAAAGGTTATTGTTTTAGTGAACTGTTATAATACTCAGCAAATAATGTCAGTCAGGTTTGCTTTTGTTTTGGCATTTACATTATGATTCTTTTAAATTGTCTTTTCATAAACTTTCATAAACTTGAAAGGTGGACAGAAAAATACTTGCAATAACTAACGAACCAACCAACTAACCAACTAACTAACTAACTAACTAACACACACACACACACACACACACACACACACACACACAAACATAAGACCCCGGATTACCACTCTAATTAACTGTGAAATATAAAATTACTTATTTCCAGACACTACAGTGAAAACATCCATTGGGTGCTCTGGTGATTTCTGTCCCTGAATGTATTTCTTTCTTTTCTTTTCTTTTCTTTTCTTTTCTTTTCTTTTCTTTTCTTTTCTTTTCTTTTCTTTACCTCAGAACAATAGGGTTGAATTATGAAAGCAAAATATTACTGATTTTTTTTAAATGAGACAGATCATGTTATGCTTTGCTATTAATTGATAGTGCACCTGATGAAGTAAGGTGTGTTTTAATGGAGCTTATTCCCAATCGTGCTTAGGATTAGATCCGTAAATCACAGAAGAGGCAGTAACCTTTCCCAGTCCAGTTTCAAACTGTATTCCAGAGAACCCTAGGTTGCCTGGAAAGCTTATCAGGAGCTTTTTACAGTCAGAAGATCGGTATTAGTGGACAACCGTCTTTGAAAGGCAGCTTTCCAGTCATAGGTACATAGGAAGTTGACTTGCGCCAAGACAGAATATTTATCCATCTAGCCCATTATTTTTTTACTCCAACTGGCCTGCCACTCTCAAGGGTTTCTTCCAAAGAATCTTCTTTATCATCTAAGGGTTTTACCCAAATAATCTTCTTTATCATCTTACCTGGATCTTTTAAGTAAAGTTGGCAGGGATTGAACCTGCAGCCTTCTGTTTGCAAAGGATGGGCTCCGCCCCAAAGCTGAAACTTGCCCTGTAGTCAGTCTTGCCTTGAAACGCACAGCCGCAGGGAGGTGTTGAGCATCCTTGGGTGCTTCCTCTGCTCATTTAGGACAATGAAATGTCCAGTAGACATGGGCACTTCAATGGTGGGTCCACAGGATTCCTGTAGTCCTTTGTCCGCTGGGACCACATAACACCGGTTCTGAGAGATCTGCATTGGCTTCCAGTACGTTTCCGAGCACAATTCAAAGTGTTGGTGCTGACCTTTAAAGCCCTAAACGGCCTCAGTCCTGTATACCTGAAGGAGCGTCTCCACCCCCATCGTTCAGCCCGGACACTGAGATCCAGCGCCGAGGGCCTTCTGGCAGTTCCCTCATTGCGAGAAGTAAGGTTACAGGGAACCAGGCAGAGGGCCTTCTCGGTGGTGGCGCCTGCCCTGTGGAACGCCCTCCCAGCAGATGTCAAGGCAATAAACAACTATTTTACTTTTAAAAGACAACTGAAGGCAGCCCTAGGGAAGTTTTTAATGCTGTATTGTTTTTAATATTCAGTTGGAAGCCGCCCAGAGTGGCTGGGGAAACCCAGCCAGATGGGCGGGGTATAAATAATAAATATTATTATTATTATTATTATTATTATTATTATTATTATTATTATTATTTGTACATTTATTTATATGGGGGCCATTGCTCTTTCAAGAGTTTTGTGAACAACAACAAGCCCCTGCCCCCAAATAAAGAGAGTCTGGATGAATTCTGCTCCTCTAACCTCCCCAGCTGTCTATGGCAGTCTTAGGCTGTTGGATGGTGTAGTGCAGCTGCTAGACAAGGCGAGGGGTGGCTGGCGCTCCCTTCTCCCAGCCTTATAGAAAGCAAGAGATGGCTCAGGACGGATTATTGTTTTTCAAGGATAGCAATGGGATCTCCCACTCCTTTTTGCAGCACCCCTGCCCCTTGAACTCAGCCTTGACACTTCTGAACTATGAATGCAATATTTTGTTAATGTTTCATGCCTCGCGCATACCTGACGTTGACATTTCAGTGAGTATTCAGCGTTTCAAACCTTCCTCTCCATCCATAGAAGAACTAGCACTGCCCCGTTTTTTTCCTTTGCTTTTTATAGCTCGTAACACCTACCCACACCCCTGTTAAACCACACATAGAGTAATTGGACTAGAATTAGTGCCCCGTCCCCACCAGTGTATGCTTCACGTTGCTGGTGAACACTGAACAAATCGTACCTCCGGAGGTTTTGCGCATAAGCCTCTGGGATCAAACTAATACGCACATCTCCGTGGTATGAATGGAAGCTCACTTCCTCACTCTAACATGACTCCTGTTCATTTCAGTGCAGTGTGTGGTGACCTTGTTGGATTGTGGCTACACTACATAATTTTTCTCCTCCTCCTTCTGTTTAAACCGTAGGCGCATTTACCCTCCTGACGATAAGCTGCTACTTGAAAAATATGAGGGCTTGTTAGCCGCTGCCTTTCAGACGTTCCTTGCCGGTAGAGCAGTTTCACTTCAGCGAGAGATGAACAACCCCCTCAAAAGAATGAAGGTGACCACTGATTCACCCAACTTGCATTTCTGTTCCAGGGATGGGTAATGTTATCGGACCTCAACTCCCATCGGTTTCAGGCAGAATGGCCAATAGTCAGGGATGGCAAGAGCTGTCATGTGACAAACAGTGGTGTGGCAATAAAACCGCTAGCCCATTTGCAAAGTTAAGCAGGGCCTGGTATGGTTTCAAATTGGATGGGGGGCTGTGTGTTGAGATTTCTGCATTGCAGTGGGTTGGACCAGGTGACCCAACTCTGCAGTTCTATGATTCTGCGAATACCTGGATGGCCAGAGGTTCTTCACCCCTCTTTTGTTCCATGAGGTTGTGTGGTGCCGAGTCTTCCCATAAGCACGGTGGAGTTTTTCAGTAGGGTTTCCTCCAGCATACAATTCCTCCAGCTTATGGCAATGAACTGACAGCGTTCAAGGCCGGTGTGTGAGAGGAAGTGTCTCCGAGATAGTTTCCATTCATCCAGATGTTCCAACACATCTGCCAAAACTGGACATTCCATTGGCTAAGCATTATCTCCAATAATGTGCCTTCTCTGTGAGTGTCTGTCCATTTTCAAATGGCTCCTAGTAGAGAGGGGTTGTGTAATGATGTGTCTTTGAAAGCTTCAGGGAGACGTTTTGGGAGATGGAAGAAACATCTCCCGACATCCTGGTCTCCAAACTTGGCAGCGGTCCTTTGAAGCAACCGCAAATCTGCAGTTTCCCCTCATCCCATGTAGAACTTTTTGATAGCATTCAGATGAAAAGCTGTGCGAGAATCCATGTGCCATCATCCCTGCTCCTAGTGTACATCCACTGGCATAATTTTCTGCTTACCACCTTGAAAGGCATGTGTGTGGGAAGATACTTTGGGCATCAATTGGGCATCTGTGTTAGCTGTACCAACTTAATTAGGCTCCAGCAAGTCTACAGTAATACATAATGCCTTCCTTTTGGAATCTAGCCTCTGCTTGATGAGAAGCAAGAAGCCATGTTCATAATTTTGTGTGCATTCTGGCTTTTTATACTAATCCAGAGATTTAACCCCCACCCACCCCCCCTTTTTTTAGGAAGAAGACATATTGGATCTTTTGGAACAATGTGAACTGGACGATGAGAAGCTAATGGGCAAATCTGTCCGGCCACGTGGCCCAAAGGTATGTCACTGCATTCTAAACACCTCTGAAGTTTAGGACTGGTAAAATCAGGATGGCACTGCCATGCTACAGACAAGAAGGTTAATGCCACAGACTGAAAGGAGGGTGCCCTGGCCTCGGGGAACAATTTCAATAAGGCTCTAATACTTTCCTTTCCCTTTCGCTAAAACAAAAGACACCCCAAAACTACATGGATTGCAAGCGGGATGTTTCTTCCATCTTCCCTTCCTCCCTATTTTGGTTTTTGCACTGAACAGGCCGTTTATGTCCTCTAGATGGCACATTTTCACTTTCTTTCAGGAAGTACTTTTATGCTAAGCCAGCTGTATCTGTTTATATACTCCCTTGCATTGCATCTCTTTTAGAAACTGCATGTTAACGTGATGTCAAATAATGCACATGCACATTATATATAACAGACACACAAACTCCCAGGCTGACAGTGTTGTGGCTCGTTTACCCTCAGTGCATTCTCTTCCGAATTCTATATAGTTCTGTTAATTCAGTAGGTGGTGGCAGCTACTAGTAATAACGAGGACATTTTAGGGCAGGTTTTGTCCCAGTACTAAAGCTGGGGCTCTTAGTCAGCCTTTAATTTTGCCTCCCCCAGTGACCCCCTTTGGGGCACCCAGTTAAGGCCCGAGGCTTAAGGATTCTCTGAAGGACAGCTGGGTACATCACCACCCTCAGCTGAATGTGCAGCACAGCTCTGCAAAGATAAATTGCTCGCTTTTATCTCGAGTGACCTACTTTTCACTTAGAAATCATCCGAAAACAGGCAAATAAAAACCCAACAGCTCAGCTGGTAAAGAGATTAACCGTCATGGCTGCGAAGGCCAGTGGGGCAGTCTTCTTGCAACAAATGATACATTTCCAGAGGATTGTTTGTGCTGATGTTCTGTTTTGCATCTGCTTTATGGAGGGAGGGAGGACAATTATCCAACCTTGTCAATTGTTCCTGTGGCTGTTTTGTCTCTCTCTCTCTCTCTCATATTTTGAAAGATAAATGACCCTGACTGGATATAGCGTCCCGTGTGCATATGGGATTACAGTGAGGCTTACCGGGCCAAGTCTTGTTTTCATTGCTTAGGGTTTTATCCCCCAGTGCTGGCTGGCTGGTTTGTTTTATTTTATTTCCAAACCTGCTTTATAAAACCTTGTTTTACCTACATTGGAAACATTATGTGAATGAGTGTGGCTTAAAGAACTAAGCATGTGAAACCCCTTTTCCTAAAAGAGGTCTAGTGGACATGTATTACCTTTCTCTCACCAATATTACACCGGCATTTTGAAAGGGGAAACTTTAGGGCAGTTTTGGGGGACCTGCAGCCCTCTTGGTATTGTTTGGGTCTATTTATTGAATCTTTCAATTGTTACCAAACTTTAAAATCAAATCAGTGTGTGTGTGTGTGTGTGTGTGTGTGTGTGTGTGTGTGTGTGTAAAAGTGTGTGTGTATATGAGAACAATACAGAGATTCAGTTCCCACATATAGGAGATTATTTACTTTTCCATGCTACAATCCCATTGGGGCTGGCCCTATTGTTAGCCAGAGAAAGGTTGTGGTCTCAGGCAGCTGAATTTGTGTGTCATTATTTGTTACCAAAGTATTTTTACTGGCAGGGAAGCCACACGTGAGATTTTCTGCCTCAGGTGCCAAAATTATGCACCTTCGCTTGGGTGGGGGAGGTGGCACCATTTGCTTCTGTAGTGCAGAAAGCAAAATGTATTGGGCCTGACCCGGTCCCTTGCAGTGTCGCAGAGGCTCCCAACCCTCCAGAATGAAGTAGGTTATTATGAAGGGGGAGGGAGAGAAATGTTAATACATATTTTTTCTCCCCCCCCTCCAACTTTCTCTCCAGCCCTTGTATTCCATGCCAGAGAGTGCGCAGTTCTTGAAAAAGACCAAGAACAACAGCAGCGGCAGTAGCTGTGAAAGCAGCAGTGATCTATCTGAATGGGAGGAGGAACCCGAAAAAGAATATGAAAATGCAAAGAAAGAGAGGAATGTCTCATTTGATGTTGAAGACAGGAAATTAATAGAACGATCCAGTAAGTTACATAAATACAAAGCTAATGAAGTTTTGCAGAAAGCATGCATCATCATCATCATCATCATCATCATCATCATCATCATTATTATTATTTAAAATGTGTGCACATGGTTGCTAAATCTGAAAAAGCCACTGGGGACCATTTATGGATCTGAGCTACTGAGAATGTGAGGTCCTCTGAACTACCCCCTTACTCAACTATCTCTTCAGTGTCCCCACCTCTTTCCACGTGTATAACACAAAAATGCATCCTGAATCATTTTAGAGCTTCTCAAAATATCCATGGATATAATTTGAGAGTCTCACAGTTTCTGCTCTGCCTGCTTTCAGTGTCACGGAAAGTCACGTCTTTCTCTTTCCTGCCTGTATGTGTCTTTTCGTTACAAAACCTATTTTGCTTTTTTTCCATTTCTAAGGAAACGCTTGGGGTGACTCATATCAGTAAAAACCAATCTAACAGTCAATGATGAAACAGCCAAAAGGCAGCGGGGGGGGGGGGGGAGAAAGAAACAGAACGATAAAGAGGCAGTAAACAAAGAAATTCAAGCTCTAGTCACACCAAAAGCTTTCTCAAGTAACAACGTTTTGAGTCTACAGTGGCACACTGGTAAATAGAGGGCCAAGTGAACCTCCTAGGGTAGGAAGTTTCCATGTTGTGGGGGCCTCAGCAGAAAAGGCTCTGTTGGACAACCCTGCCAACTGTATCTCACAAGCTGGTGGGATGCAGAGAAGGACCTCACCAATATATTATCATTATATTGTTGGGGATTGATTGGGAGGTTGGAAGAGGCAGTCTTCTGGTCCTAAGCCATTTCGGACTTTAGAGGCGATAACCAATTCTTTGTGTAAGGACCAGAAACTTTGGCTTCTTGATTTTCCTTCACCCATCCCTGCTGCTCAGTGCTTACTTCTGAGGCAAAGAACTGGGGCATTAGACGAAGGGGGAAGGATGTCAGGAAGGGAGCGAATGTGCCTCTGATTGGCTGTTCCTCAGCAGTGTAGCGCATCTTGGCTCTTGCCTGGCGCATGTCAGCAGGAGAAGTGTTCGTTGCATGGAGTTTGGTAGACAAGGCACCCAAGCAGAACTGGAACTCTGTAAGGGAAAAGAGGGATCCCAGAAATGTCCTGGACAGGTGAAGAGGTTGGGAATCCCTGCTTAAAAACACACACACACAAAAACACGTTGGTTTGAGAAAGGGAAAAAGGGGTGTTTCACTTTTCATTTACTGAGTTGTATCTCTTTGCAGGCAGAATGCACTGGAAGCGGCCTCTTAAGAAAGTCCCTTCTTACGTATCGCCCACGCCGTTGTCAGGTCCTATGAGGCGTTCTGTGAGCTGCCCTCGCTCCATTTCAGTCTTGTCTATGCAAATGCAAGGCGCCGAAAACCGCCCTTTCTCAGCCAAGAATTTGGTGCAGCTTTCTCGCCCGTCTTCTGTGAGTAGGTCACACTCTTTAAACAGAGGTTCATCTGCGGGCAAAATGTCTCACACTGCCAACCTGGGTACTGTACATTCTCCTGTGGTAAGTTAGCAAATCACACCTGGAGGTGAATTGTTTGGGATCTGGTGTGGTGTCCTCTTATTATCCAAGCCTAAAATTTCTAGTTCTGCAACCAGCAATTCACAGGTAACTTAACCCAAATGAGTTTAAGATCGATAAAAGTTAACTAAAGATTATTTAAGCATCTTTATTATACACACCAAATGAGATATATCCAATCCATTTTGGAAACTCAGAAGGTGTAATTCAGATATGCTGAATTTGGTTAATTCACACAGCCACGGTTTGGATAATGGGTGTGGGATTTTATTGTGTCTGAACGTTATTTTGGTGATGTTTTCCCAAATATTTTTCAAGTGATGTTGGTTGCGGTTTATTTTGAAAAATATGTTGAACTGATTCCAAATCAGCATAGATTTGTTCTGTAGCACTGGTGATTACAACTAACCTTGCTTCTCAATTGCTACTTTTATATACAGCATTAGAACATTGAAAAATGATGTTGTTGTTTCGGCTACTACAGTAAATTACAGAATTTAATCAAAGGAAGCCAGAAATTCATGCACAGCCAAATGACCAAATACAGATCATGATGATTATAGAGATGTTGATGTTGATGTTGTTGTTGTTGCTGCTGCTGCTGAAATGAGAAGACACATTTATCCGTTCAAATCTTTCCAACAACCATTATATGTGTTTTACAGCCCAGTGTTTTATAGATTTCCTAATAATATATGTGGTAGAATATTTTCTTGCGGTTTCTTACACCAGTACATATAAACATACCATATTTTTCGCCCCATAGGACGCACCTAGTTTTTTGGGGGGAGGAAATAAAGAAAAAAAAAATTATCCCCCCCCCAGGCGCGGGGCTGGTGCGGGGGAAGCCGGAGCTTCCCCCGACCCCAGCCCCAAGAACAGCCTGCTATCCGCAAGCCTAGGGAGCCCGGCAGGAAGTCGCGCCGGTCTCCCCAGGCTTGCGGAAAGCTGCGCGAAGCCCAGGCGCGCTCATCAGCGCGCCCCAGGCATCTGAATGCAGGCAGCTCTGTGCAGCCCTAGGGAGCCCGGCGCGACTTCGCGCTAGGCTCCCTAGGGCTGCGCAGAGCTGCGCGAAGCCTGGGACTGCAGGCAGCTCTGCGCAACCGGCGAAGTCGCGCTGGTCTCCCGAGGGTTGCGCAGAGCTTCCTGAAGCCTGGAGAGCAAGAGGGGGCGGTGCACACCGACCCCTCTCGCTCTCCAGGCTTCAGCGAAAGCCTGCATTCGCCTCATAGGACGCACACACATTTCCCCTTCATTTTTGGAGGGGGAAAAGTGCGTCCTATAGGGAGAAAAATACGGTACTCAATTGTTCAATGGCTGCACAGCCACACTGGGGTGGAGGTTGGATGAGGCAAGATGAATGATATTTGCATGCAAAGAAATGTTCTTACCTCCCTCACCTACAAGCTTCCTTCAAGCCATCTTTTACCAGAGTGGTCCGTGAAGAAGCTACAGGGAATGTTCAGGATCCAGAGCCCAGCAGTAACCATGACACTGGTAATCAGGGGGCCACTGAACCTGAAGCTGGCAGGCAGGAGCCCACTGAACCAGCTGCCAGAGCACTGGAACCTTTTGAGCCAGAGCCCCATGGGTACCTTCCAGTGGGCCTGAGGAACCACGTGTCTCCCACACTCCCACAAGGAGTGCACCAGTTTAGAGGCCATGGAATGTAGGAGACATCTTCAGACCAGAGGGTTGGCCCTTGGAGAGACTATCTTTTCCACAAGGGGACAGAGGCTAGGAGAGGTGGATTGGAGACAGAAGGTCAAAGGGGATCAGTTTTCTGCCAAACTTAGCTGGAGCAAGTTGCTCACTAGTAGCTCTCCGTGGTGCTGCAACGAACAGCCTGCCTTCCTCCGTAGGCCTTCTCTCCAGGGACATGACATTGTGGAGCTGGAGGCCAGCGAGTGTGGAGCTTTGGTACTCAACCCAGGTTTGGGACTGCAGAGGGGATGGGAATCATCACTTAAAGCCGAATGCTTTAGCTGAGATCCTTGCCTTGCAGAGGGTTGGACTAGATGACCCTTGGGTCCCTTCTAGCTCTAAGATTCTGTGATTCTATCTGTAGCTCCAGGTTTTGTAGGCTGTTCTCACTCTCCAGAGGCTGGCTTCCTGCTTGCTGTGGTGAGGGAGCAAATGTGTGAGGTGACTGAATCATTCCGTGTGGCCGTGTATGTATGTTGACATTTTTATTATGACCTCATGGTTCTATGGGACCCCAATGGAGGCTTATAGGATAGGATAAAAACAGAAATTGGTTCCTGAGATAATCAGAGGACTGCAACTGCAGCAAATAAACGCAACCAACAATAAAATAGAACAACCTTCTGTTATGGAAAATTGAAAGTTAAAAGTAAGCCAAAGCGATCTTTAAGCCGGCTGAGGTTTTTCACATGAGTTAATGTGGTTCTAGGTGAGAGTATAACAAAGCTTTAAAATGAAGTCTGTCACCTATATGGAACCCTTCTGTCATTGTAACGATGTACTGAAAATGTGATACCCATTTAAATGAATATTTAGTGACTCTTCTTTTTTTAAAAAATGGAGTGCTACATCTTCTGGTAGAGAGATCCCACTTAAGGCCCGTGTTATTTATCTGACAGAGCAAGAGACGTATTTCTTTTAATAATGTGAACAAAATCACTTGCAGAGTAGGAGGGCTAAATACTGACAGCGAGCTTATAGTTTTACGTTACTGTTGTGTAATTAAGAATAATGTACTGCAGCTGGCCAACAGTGTGAAAAAAAATATCGATTTTTTAATTTATTTTTTAGATTGCTGGAAAACTAATCATTTGGTAAAGATAAAATGTTTGTTGTGAATTGTGAGATAAAATAGATTTAGTGAGTCGTTGCTGTTAGATTAAATACCGCTTCCACAGATCAGCAGAAACTGAGGTGATGATCCCAAACACACTTAGTTGGAAACACGTGTCAGTTAAATCAATTGGATTTACCTCCCAAGAAAAGTGGTTAGGGCACTGCTATAAATATTGAGGAATATATAAATGCCAGCAAAGCAGACGCTAATGTCAAAGCAATACATTCTGCATCATTTTCAGAGCCGTTTTACTGTACACACATCCTACAAAACATGTTGTTAAGTCCAGCATTATATATTGCTTCGTTACGATCTCTTGCTTCAGCATTAGATATCTTGCAGATGCATCATATACTTTCGATTCTATATGTTTCATTTACGGTATCAAAGGTCCCTTTTAAGATCCATAAAAACAGCACACACAGAGAGAGATCTTCCAAGTTATTAGTCATTTTATGCACTATAATGTACTGCTCAATACAAACATGCCCTTGCCTGAAGTCTCCTCCTCCTCCTGGAATGTGTCTGTGTTTTGGTTCTTTTCCACAAAAGGCAGTGAAATCCAAGATCCATTGAATTCAGTAGCATACCCCCCCACCCCCCGCAATCCCAACATTTTGTTTGTGTATTTTGGTTTTGAATTTCCCCGCTCGGTTCTTCATACCAGAAAATCAGCAAGAAAAGTGTTCCTCACCTCTGCTTCTCATGTGACTCTGAAATCCCACCCCGCCACGCAGCCAGCTAACCCTTTTCTCTCTTGGCAGACGGAAAGACAACAGAGAGCCAAAGAGCAAGAAGAGGCCCTCACAAAGGAGGCGCTGGTCATTTTCACGAGTATGAAGATCCGATACCCAGGGAAAAATAATGAAGACGCAGAATTAATACTCGAAGACGTGAGTATCGGAGAAGGGAAAATGATAAGAAACTGGATGTTTATTTGATGACGAGGCTACAAAGGTGACACTCTTCAATGAGGGCATGTTCCCTACCCACACCCCGGGTTCCCATTCAGTAGCAGAATCCTCTGTCTCTGCACCACACTGTCTCCATAGCCATCACTGCGTATGTGTAATGTAACAGTGAAAAACATTCATGCAGTAAACATGGTCAGAGAAACAAGGGGCTTTATCATCCCCAAGCAAACTTTGTTCCAGCCCTTACCTATCCTGCTTGATGAGTTTTGCTGAAATCACGATTTTCTCCAGGACAATTTTTTTGTTACAGTTTATATCCTGCCCTTTATCCAAAGACCCCCAGGGTATTAAGAACATAATTCACACAGCATAATAACAAAAACATAGCACATAGCACAAGCATACGCACAGCAAAACAATAAAATAATCCTAATAAACTTCTTCTTGGGCCACGCGGCTTGGCTTACTTGCCTGAGTCATATGGAACTCTGTAGCTTCGAAGCTAGGCACATCTCTTGTGGTGGTGGTGGTGGGGGGAAGGATCAGTGGGTGGGAAAGACTTTTCTTTGCTTGAGAGGCTGCCCATCAGAGTAAACAACATTGAGCCAGATTTATTTTAACCAATGTGGTCCTCTCCAGATAATTACTGGACTACAGCTGGATCTACACTGATTTGAAAAAAACACTTTAAAAAACCTGTATCTCTCAATGCAATTTCCCATTGATGGCAGATCACTGCTCCACAGTGCCCCCTGGTGTCACATTTTTATAACACATTTTTAACATTTGAACTGAGTTTGCGTCCAACAACATCAGGAGAACAAAATGTTGGCTTCCCATAGATGGACAGATAGCCTGACCTGGTATAAAGCAGCTTCCCATGTTTCGTGGTTGGTTCTTCAAGCACCTTTGGAGATCTGGATCATGTAAGGTTTTTCCTCTTGAGATTCTGGCAGAAGAAGATCCTGACTTTGGGCCAGTGGTTAGACAATGACTCGTAGATGCACCCGCCCCTCCAAAAGCCAGTTCAACATAGTTTCCTCCATGTGGAAGCGGCAGCTGCGCCATTTCCTTAGCCGTGCCGGTTATCAAACCATGCATGCTTGCTGCACGCACACATGCAGCTGTTTCCACACTCACAACTGACGGCCAGAACTTTTCTCCTGATGCCACCCTTAACGGCAACCGCTATGGCCGTACCCATGGGCACCCTATGTTACCCATAAGATTGTACGGAAGGCAGGGTTCGGGCAGCTGACGTGCTGGAGAAATTGCAGTGAGAGCTAACAGGATGGTACAAAGTTGATCAGATCTGCCACCCTTCCCAGACTTCTTAATACCTTTGACAAAACAGGCTCCAGGCTATTGATTTGACCTTCTGCAAAATGCCAAATGTACTCCACTGCGGTTCACTTCTTCTGATGTTGGCATCATTTTGAACGTTTAGTTCCTTTTTTCTTTTTTTTTGTATATAATTTTTATTGAATTTTCCGTTTTACACTTTAAAGTACTCATTTTTACATCTTTAAAATATCTCTGGCTTCCCTTCTTCTCTTTCCATGGTTCATTTTACATATCATAAAGCCCTGCATATTTTACAAAAACTATACCATTCAGTATTCCATTATTGCATCCGTCAAAACTTATTTACACTGTTGAATTTATCTTAACGCTGCCTGCATTTTCAGCTGTACACAATTCTATCCCATAGATTCAATAAACATTTTCCAGTCTTCTCTAAAGATATGTTCTTCTTGTTCCCTTATTCTATATGTTAAGTCTGCAAGCTGCGCATATTCCGTCAACTTAAGTTACCATTCTTCTTTGCTTGGGACCTTGCTCGTTTTCCATTTTTCTGCTAGTGAAACACGGGCTGCAGTAGTGGCATACATAAATAACCTTTTTTGACACCTGGGGGAAAAAGTTTAGTTTTCAACCTTGCTAGGCTGTTCTCACCCAGTGGTTTTTTACTCCTCCTGTTGTTGTTTAGCAGCAGAAAAGATCCATAAGTGTAACGGTATTGTTTTCCTTTTCCTTTTGCTCTTCCTTCCCTTTGACCTGTAAACTGGGACATTTCAAATGATCCCTCTCCCTTCTTCACCCACCATCCGTACGGCTAGTTTTTAAACCACTCCCCACCATCTTTCTCAGTTGCTCTTTGCACCATCTGGTGGCACTGCTTGAAATACTACTCAGTAGAACTACAGATCCTTAACAGGCTTCTATATTGCGAAGTACAGGGTGAGTCCTTTAAAAGAGGCTCCAGGGATACAGAATACATCTGTTCCATGGGGCCTCTTTCAAAAGACTAACCCTGTATTTTTAATATACATTAAAAAACCCCACCTTGCAGTCCACAAATGTGTGCTACAAAGCAACAGTTTTAAAAGTGGGACGCATTAGGAGGTACGCAGCTTGGCCCTAACCATATGGGCTTATTTTCAGACTATTTTCACATGTAAAGGTAAAGGTTAAGGTACCCCTGCCCGTACGGGCCAGTCTTGACAGACTCTAGGGTTGTGCGCCCATCTCACTTAAGAGGCCGACGGCCAGCGCTGTCCGGAGACACTTCCGGGTCACGTGGCCAGCGTGACAAGCTGCATCTGGCGAGCCAGCGCAGCACACGGAAACGCCGTTTACCTTCCCACCAGTAAGCGGTCCCCATTTATCTACTTGCACCCAAGGGCGCTGGGACCGAGCAACGGGAGCGCACCCCACCGCGGGGATTCGAACCGACGACCTTTCGATCGGCAAGCCCTAGGCACTGAGGCTTTTACCCACAGCGCCACCCGCATCCCATTTCACATGTGCATGGCTGTAATTTCCCTTGCTTTATGGTGGCTGGCATTTGTCCCCATTAGAGCAGTTGCACCGCTGGAGAAACATCTCATTGTACCTATGGCAGTAGTTTGATTTCAGAAATAACATCATTCTAATTGATTTTTTTTGGTCTTTTATACAGATTATGGATAATTGGAAATTCCATAAATCAAAAGTGGCTTCATATTGGTTAATTAAACTAGACTCTGCAAAACAGAGAAAGGTGAGTGGTGCATACTCCTCTCACTGTGTGTTAGCCATTAGAAATAACACTTTTAATGAATTCTTAACTGCACTAGTCATTTATCTGGTAATGTCTTCTCTCAGTTGAACTTTTAAAAATTTGGTATTCTTGAAGGTCAGTAAGAAGCAGTAAGTATTATGCCCATTTTAAAAGGTCATTTAGGTTGCCAAATCCATAGGTCAGTTCAGATGTAGCAAGAAACCAGGGTGCCTTACTAGAAGACTTTTTGGACTTTTCAAGTCTGGCAATGGGCCGTGAGATGTTTGGGGTTGTGGGGGCTCCTAATTTTGGAGGAATTTTGAAACATGCTCTTGAATACCACATGGCGTTTAGTGTGGATTATAGAAAAGGGGTCGATCAGTCGAGAAGGGTTAAAAATATTGTTAAGTTGGAGTCCCCACAAATGAAACGAGCAGGAGACAAGGGAAAATACGGTTATAAATATGATGAGAAGTTGCGGAAGGGACATGGAAGAGACTTAAGGGCCTCGGATTCAAGGCTACCAGGTTAATGCGCTAGATCGATGGGACAATAAGGACTGACAAAACCCGGAACCAGGAGGAAGGGACGCTGGATGAAGATGGGATTGTTTCTACTATTAGGATTGTTTTATAAAATCGATGAATGTTAGAAAAATGTTGGAATGAAATTACTTGGCTCTAATAAAAATGTGTAAAGAATTATGTAAGAATATAATGGCTAGGAGAAGTTGGTAAAAATAAGACTCAAGTTTCAAGTTTTGGTTTTTTAAATGTTGCAAAATTGATTGAACTAAAGTGGTTTTATGCTGTAATGTTATAAAGGAATATGAAAAATGGATAATTAATAGGTAAAAATTTAATGTCATAATATATGAAAGGATTTGCTGAACCAATGAATTGAATTGGAATACAAAAAAGGGGGCGTGAGGAGGTCCGGAAAATAAGCAAATGAAAAATAAGTAATGGAAAGATTGAATTGTTTTTTAACTGTTTTTATTTGGTGTTTTTTCATTTTCATTTTTTCATTTTTTCTTCTTCTCATTTTGTAATATTGTGAAAATCTTAATAAATATCTTTTTTAAAAAATAAAAAAATACTAGAAGAATGATCCGCAATAAGCATCCTGTTCACAGGTCTTTCCCTTTCCTTCCTCTGACACACCTACAACGAGGTGACTGTTTTTATTTTGAACAAAATCACATTTCTACAACACTGTTCCTTGTGGCACCTGAACTCTGGAAACTGTGGTTTGCTTCAGCTCTAGCTGGTGAGCAAATTAGATCCTGAAACCACTGTGTAATCTTGACTTGTTCTTATTAACAAGAGTTTAAACAAACCACGGTTTATAGTAATGGAAGCCAAAAGTAGTTCTCTGGTCCAAGGAACTGGAGTGTCACCATCAGCAGGGTTTTTTGGGGGGGCGGGGGCTCAGTCTGGATGGCTCAGTTGGTTAGATAGTGGTGCTGATAACACCAAGCTTGCAGGTTTGATCCCCTGATGGGACAGCTGCATATTCCTGCATTGCAGGGGGTTGAACTAGATGATCCTCAGGGTCCCTTCCAACTCTACAATTCTATGAACTACTAGGTTAGAAGTATTTCACTGATTGCACTGATTCCTGTGCAGTCTGTAGTTCTGCTTCCTCTTGCATAGCTCTTTAGAATTGCACTTTCAACCATCCAGTTTTCTCCAGTGCAAGGCTGTTCTTAAAAGCACTGTAGACTGTGTTTTCTGTGTAGGATGAACACACACACACAAACACACACACCCTCCCCCCAAACAGTAAGTGTATCTGCTTTCTTCCACTGACAAGTATAAGTGGTACCCCAGGCACACAGTCTGGGTCAAGATGATATACTAGGTCATTACGAAGAAAAACGGCACTTCTGCAAATGGCGGATGTCTTTGTTCAGCTTGCAAAGACATGCCTGATGACTCAGGGGGCTAATATTACCTGAAGCGCTGATGAGCTCTCGACGTCTTTTGGCAGCAGTGCCTTGCCGTAGGCTTCTCCGTGTGTTTAATCCTAACCTCTTTGAGCAATCAGAGTCATTTTTAAGGATGCAGTTAAACAGATTGCTTAAGGTTTCGCATTGACCTTGAGGCCCAAGGTTTTCCGAGCGTGACGCAAAAGTACAGAAGCTCGGCCTCTCCATATGCCAGCATTTGGGAAGGGAACTGATAGGGAGAAGGGCAGGCGACAGTAACAAATATAGTCGAAGGCTTTTTTTTTAAAGATTTCAATTAAGGGGCATGGCTAGTAGTGGCATAGCATATAAAATGGAGGCAGACACTCTGGCTGCAGAGTGACCTGGCAGATACACTAAATGGTCCATCACCTGCTGGTTTATGTGTTAGGGGTAAGGTGAGCTGAATGACTAATATGCACATATTATCGAGGAGAATATGCACATTGTTTGTCTATGGACAGGTCATTATGCACATTTCCTGATTCAACGCATGCATTCTCCAGCAGGCTTTTGCACATCTTCTGGGCAACGCGGATAATCTGAGAATGTGCCTGTGCGCATTTTCCCAAGGATGCAATGCTGGAGACGATGTATTATTGCCCAGAAGATGTACAAAGGTGCAGTACATTGGAAAGTATCAATAGTTGGACAAATGGCGGCATTACTTGAGCAGGTCACCTTAGCAAGAAAACTATGTGCAGGTTATCTTGCAAGCTTGGGTAGTTAGGCGAGAGTTTTCTCCTGGTCCTTGCGCACAGGAGGTACATGTGATCGTTGTGAGAGCGAATCTCAGGACTTTCATATCCCTTCCACTCACAAGCAGAGCTGTTAATATCAGCCACGGTTTAGTCCTGTAGAAATGGCTGTGCAAAGCAGGCCTCACAATCTGCCTGCCATGAAAAAATAGAGATGGATCAAAGGGGCAAGGTTTCCTTGTGTAGGCGCTTAAATGTGGAGAGATTGTTGTTATGAAGGTTCTGCATGAGCAGGGTTCACAGTGCGGTCTGTGGGCCAGCCTTGGGGGTTTTGTATTCCGATTTTGGCACCTTCCATCTTGACTGTAATCTGCAATTTGCAGGGAAGTAAAAAAATAAATAAAAATAAGGACTACTTCTTTCTTTTTCTTTTATAAATGACATCATATTGTAGTTATAAAGCACATATGCGTGCTGTTCTACAATCTCTCATGTTTGGGGGGCAAAATATCCTTTCTTTTCGCAGAGGGTGGAGATCACAATAGAAAACACAACTGCAAAAATTGTGCAGTGGCCTTTCCCCTTGTGAATCTTAATTCCTATACATTGTATATAAACTTACCTGTGGATGTTCAGGCTTCTGTGCATCCTGACATCCGTCTATATTGGTCTATTTAAGAAGTGCTAATTTACCTTCCCCACCCTGCCAGCTTCCCTCCCCCTGCTTTTTTGGCTGAATGCCTTCCTAAATAAGTTCCTCTTGAAATCAGAATCTTTAGTTAAATTCATATGCAATTAGCCTTAGAGGCACAGAACGGTCCCTGCAATCATCTTATGCTTATGGTTTCACATTTTGATGTTGAGTGGAAGCTGTTGGTCCAGCGTTTAGCCTATGAACCTCTAACCCTCATTTACAGAAGATTGGAATTGATAAGTTAATTGTGCCAAGAACTGAGTCAGTGACTTGTAGTCAACACACTGAAATGAATTGAAATGAGGAAGCTAGTGTCCTAAGGCAAAGTGAGTTGATTTCATGTGAAGGGAGTTTCAATTTATCTTCCCAAGCTCTGCATGCATCCCCGGGGTAGATTCCTGTGGCAAAAGTTCACACGCCGTTTAAAGCCCCTTGCTATGCCACTCACAGAACAATCCCATAGATGTTTACTCAGAAGCAAGTCCCACTGAGTTCTTTAGTGCTTGTTCCCAAGTAAGCGGGTTTGGCATTGCAACCTTAGCCCAAGAAACCAGCCCTATGGCCCACAGTTACATTATTAGCTGGGTTGTGAAAAAGAGGTAGAACTACGCTGAATGGCTAAAAAGATTGTCTTGAGCTTGATGACCGTGTGGTACATGTTGAAACACACACAAAAAAAGGAAAGGCAAATTAGAGTTTATACGAGAACCTAGCAGCTCTTTTCTCCCCGGCTTCTCTTATAAGCCGAACACAGTGATAAGAAATTCCCAGTTCAGTTTGTTTGTTTTTTAAAAAAAATAGTATACAGTGGTACCTCGGGTTACATACGCTTCAGGTTACAGACGCTTCAGGTCACAGACTCTGCTAACCCAGAAATAGTGCTTCAGGTTAAGAACTTTGTTTCAGGATGAGAACAGAAATCGTGCTCCGGCGGCATGGCGGCAGCAGGAGGCCCCATTAGCTAAAGTGGTGCTTCAGGTTAACAATAGTTTCAGTTTAAGAACGGACCTCCGGAACAAATTAAGTACTTAACCCGAGGTACCACTGTATAGGATTTGGCTACATTAGACCATCGTTTCTTTCTGTTAAACTGGATGTGGGCACTATTTTAGATGGAAAGACAGCACTGAAACTTTGAAAACAAGCACTGTAGTGCTAGTCTGTAAAATGCAATTAAGGGTAGGTGCAGAAGAGGAGTGGTTCTCCCAGAGGGGCGAGCCACAGCAATAGATTCCTGACAGCAGCATCGTCTGCCACCTACCAGGGGAAAATGGGGTTAGGTAGGGGCTGTGTGAATGCCTTGGCAGAGCCAATCAGTGGTGCATTCATTCAAGCAGCCCTGACGTCCCCCCTTCCTCTCGTCCCTCCCTCTCCCTTCTCTTACTAGTAAGCAACAGTGCTGCTGTAGTTTGGGGGCTATTGCTGTGGTTCTGTCCCACCAGGAGACCTCCTCCCGGTACTCGAGTAACAGAAAACAGGAACCGGAAGTATATATTTTCGCAACGGGGCGAGCCCATGTTTTACCTGTGCTTAAAATGCCGGCAATATAATGATCAACAAATGAAATGCTAATTAATTGCTTGGTCATCTCGTTCCTTCCTCTGTGTGTCAAGCTCAGGCTGTTTGCCTTTTTTAAAAAAACAGCAACAAAGTGCAGCACAAAATTAATTCAACTGAATGTTCATTCCTTGCTTTATTTAAAAACAAAGAATGCCTGCAAATGCAGCCAACAGAAGCATTTCAGGTTTTGTAAAAGTTGAAAACCTGCTCTGGAGACAGAGGGGGAATTGGCCTCATGACATTGCAGGATTCTTAGTGCTGCTTTAGGCTGAAAAACAGGAAGAATGGGGTTCCTTTGAAGTCGATCCTTTAAGAAAAAAACCAAACACATCTCAGCAAAACATGGTAAATGGGCTCACCACTCAAATTATGTAAGTCTGGAAGCACCCCTGTGGGAGTGATTAGTTGTGATTAGCAGAAAGTTTTGATACACAATTCAGAGAAATCAAAGTCTATGCAGAGAAACCTGTTCATCCTCCTTATGAATATCCCTTTCTTATCCACAAAAAGTACTTTTGTTATTCTCCTTGCAAATGGGTGAGATAAAATGTTCTTTACACGCCTAATAAAATTTTGATCTGATCTCATTTGTTTCGATTGCAGGCACTTGCCATAACCATGTGTCAAATTTTAAAACCTAGCTTTTCATCGTCGTCTTTTTGGCTTTGGTATTTTAAGTATTTATTCCTAGAGGCTTGCCTGCACAACATTGGTCTTTGAGTTTTTGTTTTTGAAGTATTCCTTAATTTATTTATTTATCTGCTTACTATAATTCTTTTTTCCAGGTTTTAGATATTGTGAAAGCGAGCACCCGCTCAGTTCTGCAGCGTGTCTGGGGAGTTTCAGATGTTGAATGTTTACATTTGTACCGACTCCTTAATCGTGTCTTTAATCGCCTGCTATGGAGCCATGGTCAAGGTCTGTGGAACTGTTTCTGCAATTCAGGGTAAGAAGCAATATATTACCTTGTAACTGTCATGGCTTTCCTTAACTTAAAAGCACCATTCTTTTTGTCTTGTTTCTGCTGCGGCTTTATTATTATTATTATTATTATTATTATTATTATTATTATTATTATTATTAATTTTCTCATAGTGAGTTCCTTACTAAATATTAACTGTTCTCAGAATTTTCTTGCGGTCCTAGAATGGTGATGGTTTAGAACTTTTGATAAGGATGGATGAGACCTCCTTGGACTCCTCAGCATCTGTGTCCTGTTCGATGTAATGGTCTGAGCTGAGACCGCACAGATTAGGGTGTTTTACTGCTTTGCTGCCTTAACTTTTGCAACCAGAATCCCTGCTGCTCTGTCCCTATGGCAGGCAGAGTGGATGTTGGCTAGGGCAAGAGAGGCATGTGTATGTGTGGCTGGATGGGAAAGAAGTGTGGCAGCTCCAGGGCCTGGCATATTTATTTCCCCTCCCTTCTTAGGGATGTGTTGAGGGAATATGCAGGATCCAAATCTTCCTTCAATCCACTTTTGTGTTGCTTCTCTCCCCCACCCCCCACCAGCCATTAGAACACCAGTGGCGAAGGAAAGGCAACTGTGGAGTACATTATCTTTTGGCAGAGACCGGCCGTGAAACCCTAAGCATGTTTGCACAAATACTCTTTGGTAAACATCAGTTCATGCACATATTTATTAAACAGCGCTTAAAAAATGCAGTCTCAGCTTCAGGATCTGTCCTTCCAGTGAACACTCAGGGCTGATTACCTATCCATTCTTAAGGAAATCAGCCCTGAGTGCTCGCTGGAAGGACAGATCCTGAAGCTGAGACTCCAATACTTTGGCCACCTCATGAGAAGAGAAGACCCCCTGGAAAAGACCCTGATGTTGGGAAAGATTGAGGGCACAAGGAGAAGGGGACGACAGAGGACGAGATGGTTGGACAGTGTTCTTGAAGCTACCAATATGAGTCTGACCAAACTGCGGGAGGCAGTGGAAGACAGGAGTGCCTGGCATGCTCTGGTCCATGGGGTCACGAAGAGTCGGACACGACTAAACGACAATGCCAAAATAGGCTTCCAAGCAGCCAGAATTGGGATCTATTGGTCCATGTATCAGACCAATATATTGGGAAATCGACTGGTAAGAATAGAAGGGCAAGCTTTGTGACTTCGATGAGCAAAAACTGGGCCATCCGCTCTTATGTCTGCCATGTACCAACCAAAGCTTATCCAGTTGGATGCTTCTCCTGAGGATCCAACTCAGCAGCAAGGATCCTTTACAGACACATCGCATTTAGGGTTGTTTTTTTTTTATTCCAGTAAAACATTGCTTTTGTTGTTCCCTTTATAAGCTAATATAATGGCTGTCCAACATGAAGGTCTATATTCCAGTCATGCTTTTGTTTAGCAACTGTTATGATGCTCCGTCGGAGACTTCAGGTGGTTGCACAAACCCTTAATCCATGCGCCCTGCATTGATGAAAGCAACGTCAATGTGGCGTATCTTCTGCCGACACGAAAGGGTTCTGCCATTGAAGCTTCGAGACGCTCGCCGAACAACTGGCTTGTGGGCTTCTCCCTCCCCCTCCCCGAAAGCCGAAGGTTAACTTACTCATTTGTGTTTTATATTTTCTACCGTCTGCTGGTGAAATAGGGTAGGCTCTTTACTGTAAACGGGCAAGGTCGTGCATTATTCCTCTTCCTTCTTCCATGGCTAAATCTCTCCTGTAGAGCAGTAAAGCTTTTAGATTGCCATTTGTGACAGAAAACATGAGGTCATGTCTGTTTCCATGCCAACAGGAGCTCCTGGGAGACGATATTCAGTAGAAGCACAGAAGCGGTGACTGACGATCAGATCCAGTGTTGCCAACGAATAGTAGATCTTTGTAAACAGTGCCTGCTAGTGGTTTACAAATACTCTGCCGATTCCAGAGGGTCCCTCACTGGAGTTTACCCAGACTGGGATGACACAAGGTATGCACACCTCCTTTATTTTGGCTTTGTATAATCTAACATTCATTGTAATGCAGGGTGGCAAGGATTTGATTAGGTTGCTCTATGTATTTTAATTTTTTTCCCTTCAATCTCAGGTTGGAAAGCACACAAATAACACATCAACAGATGTTTCAGCCTAACAGTTGTTTACAGGGCATACTTTTGGGGTTTCCCGAACTTGGGTCTCTGGCTGTTTTTTGGACTACAAATCCCATCATCCCTGACCACTGGCCCTGCTAGCTAGGGGTGATGGGAGTTGTAGTCCATAAACAGCTGGAGACCCAAGTTTGGGAAACCCTGGTTTAGCGTATGGCAATCCACTGCAAGGGAGCTTGCTCATTTCTTCCCTCACGAAAACAGACTGTGGAACAACAGGCCCATATAAATGGGGTGAGGGATATGCGGCCCTCCCTCAGATGTTGGATTCCCGACTTCCATCACACCCAGCCAGTGGTCAGGGAGGATGGGGCTTGAAGTCTATAGAGGGCCACAGGTTCCCCACCCCTGATTTTAAATGAATATGTTCTTCTGCGCACTCAACAAATCAGCCCTGAAGCACACATAGTGATGGCATAGAAGCACTAGTATCTGTCTTGCGTGGTCAGAAAGGACCATGAGTCCCAGAGAGCCATTCTAGAACTGCTAGGAACAAGTGTGGGACTCTGCCAGTCTCCTGTCTAGACTTTCTCACAAGTCATGGAGTGCTTCCACCACATGAGGGAGCCTTTCGATGCAAAACCACTCCAGGCTATGTGAAGTGTGAGTTTGTTTTTCTTTAGCTGGTGCTTCATTTGTGTGTGAGATTGAGGGCCCCTCCAGACATCTTAAAAAAACAACAACACCCATTATTATGCATTCAGCATGGTATTCATGAAGGTGTTGGGTTTGCGCCTGCGGTCCTACTGCTTTGTTTCCGCTTGGTGCATGTCCCTTGGCTTCCTGACGAAACGCTGTAACTTGTGGTTCTTTTGGATGCGGCCTAAGTTTAAAACCGGCAGAAGATTCAAAGCAGGGATAAAGTAGCAACATCATGCATTTCGAAATGACCATGCCATATCACACGTTGGCTTAAAAAAAATAAAAATCCCCCAAACAAACTGAGGAGGAGAGGAAGAGCAGCTCCACTAGTAATTCACAGAAAAACTTACCTTAAAAAGAAACACTCTAAGTTTGCCTTAAGAAAGATAACAGGGATGAGCAGTGGTCTCTTGGGATCAGAATTCCACCATCTTATAGATGACCTACAAGAGCTGTATGCAACAGCCTTGTAGCTTCTCTTGCACAACAGACTTCCATGAATGCAACACAGCTTCCTCTTTCGTCCTTTTCAGCTCCCCAAATGCCCTCAAAATAGGCTCCAGAGTGCTAAGGGACCCTATATTGCAGGGGTCGGCAACCCGCTGCTCTGGAGCCGCATGTGGTTCTTTTACACCTTTGCCGCGGCTCCGGGGCGGATACTAGCGAGGGGAGGAGGCGCATTGTGCGCCCCGACACTCCCCACTGTGGCGGGCGCTGTACTGGCTGTGATGTCACATGGGGGCGGTGCGTGCGTTAGTCACGCACCGTCCCGACGTCACCTTCCCACCCGCCCGCTACATTGTAAGGGGCATGTACGCTGGTCACTGCATTGAAAGGGGGCATGTATGCTGGTCACTGTTTTGAAGGGGAGTGAAGAACACACACACACACAAAGGTAACTTGTTAATTTAACGTTTATTTCTATGAGGAGGAGTAATTCTGAGGGGTCAAACAAAGAAATAATAAAAAAGTGACAAAAAAGTTATTTTTATAATGACGAGTTTTGCGGCTCCCAGTTTTTTTTTCTTCAGAAACGGGTCCAAGTGGCTCTTTTTGTCTTAAAGGTTGCAGACCCCTGCTCTATTGCATGGTTGTTTTTTGGGAGGGGGTACAGGAGGAGAGGAAATGGAATTCCTGTTTCTCCAATCCTGCTTATCTTGTGATAAGACCCAAAGCATTTTAAGACCTGCTCATTGGATTCATCTCTTTAACTTCCTATCTGCAAAATGCCCACTCCCACCCTTAAGTACTCAGAAATTTTAGTGTTATATGCCCCTTTTCCATTTCTTCCTGGCAGTTAACCAACCATGCATTTAGTCGCCAGCATTTCCATTGGAAATGAGTTTTAATCGTCGCTTGTCGACTCTCATATCTCAAGACTGGATTCTAGCGTGGCTGCCTCTGCTCTTATTGAAGGGAAAACAGATAGTCTTCTAGGTGCATTCGCCAAACTGCTTTTCAAGTGGGCATAGGAAAGTATGCGTCTACTTTCTCTCCCCACCTCCTTTTTTCCAACGCACAACAAAACTACACAAAAAGACAAATTTAGGTCTCGCGGATCGTAAACTTGAAATGGCCAAAATCAGATTTGGGTGTGGAAGAGCCTGTCTCATGAACAAATGAGCCTGTCTAATTTTTTGACATTAGGCATTTTTTTGCATAATAAGGTCCTGACATCGTCAGTGAAAAGAGCGTGTTGGATTGCTACTGGTTGTTGAAAGAGACAGGATTAGGCTATATGGCTCGGTGGTTTGTCTCTGGATAAGGTACCTTCTTTTTGTTCATCTAAGGCAAGCATGGCCAAACTTGGCCCTCCAGATGCTTTGGGACTACAACTCCCATCATCCCTAGCTAACAGGACCGGTGGTCAGGGATGGTGGGAATTGTAGTCCCAAAACATCTGCAGGGCCAAGTTTGGCCATGCCTGATCCAAGGGTTTCGAAATGCAGGGTTCTCCACATGTAATTCAGGAAGGTTTTTTTGTTTTGTTTTTGCTGAACTTCATACTGCTCTACCACTTTGCATAAGTTTGACTCCAGTTTAATTTCTACCCAACCATCTGTGCTGGTTCAAATGACACATCTGTGTGCAGGCACAGGGTGAACGTTCTTCTCTGTCCTCGAGTGGCCTCCCCTAAAACTGGTTTGAGGTTTTATTACAGTCTAAGCGGTATATAAATCTTGTGAAAAAAATTGCAGAGAAAACATTACTGCAGTGCCTGAAGAGCTGCCTTTTAAAAATGGCACAGGCTCCCTCCTGCACCGAGTTACGCTTTGCACTGTCGTATTAATCCATTTCTGTTATTTCAGCTCGTTTATTCTGCACGGCATCTCCATTCTTGTCCTTATTTATGCATCTTGATCCCTCTCTTCAAAGATGCTTCCTAACCTGGTGCTCTTTGTGGATTACATGAGCCACCCTTGGCCTACAAGGACTAATGAAAATCTTGAATGGAGCAGAGTTTAGGCTTGCTCCTGAGGAACTCCCCTTTGTCTTTCTTACGCCAAGTGTGGCGCCTTTTTTCATTTTTATTTTTAGAATCCCTTTTCTCCAACCCGTTCAGTTCAGCTGAGGGCCATGTTACAAGACACTGCACATAAAGTCAGGAGGCAGTTGTAACCACAGCTGCCTGTAGGGATGCCTATAATGTAGTGTGCATTTGATGAGTGTACACTTTCAGGTGTAAAGGTAAAGGGACCCCTGACCATTAGGTCCAGTCGTGATCGACTCTGGGGTTGCGGCGCTCATCTCGCTTTATTGGCCGAGGGAGCCGGCGTACAGCTTCCGGGTCATGTGGCCAGCATGACTAAACCGCTTCTGGCAAACCAGATCAGTACACGGAAACGCCGTATATCTTCCTGCTGGAGCGGTACCTATTTATCTACTTGCACTTTGATGTGCTTTCGAACTGCTAGGTTGGCAGGACCTTTCAGGTGTATATGCTTTAAATCTGTTCCAGGGTTTCCCCAACCCTCTGAAGCTGATGAGGGGAAGTGCAGAGTGTGCACGTGTGGGGTGGGGTGGGGTGGGGATGAGACAAGGGGAGGAAAGTTTTGTTGCACAAGCATAAATCCTTGAGTTGGATACCACCCATTATGTGTGGTGGCTCTTAAGTCAGCTGTTTTTGAGCATGGGTGGAGTGAATCAACATGGAGCGATAAAAGTGCTTCTGCTTTGAAGGGAAGTTCAGCCTTTTGACATCTGGAACACTGGTTAACCAGTGGTAGTGACCTAAAGGCATTGACATGGAGTGTTATGGCTTATGCTGCTTAATACCTTTGCCCAGGCTATTTGGGAGCATTCAGGGCAGCCATTTTAATTCCTGTAGGTAACTGATACCTGCAATTCCTACAGATTGCATCTATTTGCAGAGTTATAAATCCAAAAACCTTCTTAAGGCTGAGCTGGCTGCTGTAGCATTATTCGAGACAATAGGTGTCAGACCTGTTCCTCGGGTATCCGAAGTTTGCTTGCTGTTTTATCGTGTAATTCTTTCCACCAGCGTGGAAGTAAATTAATTCCAGCTGGAAAAAAGAGAGAGAAGTATTTGGTAGGGCAGAGAGAACTCTGCTGCGGCAAAACAAAACATGTGTGGTATTAATATGCTATCACAGTAGAGAAGTAATCTAATTTTGATCAGCTGTGACCAAAGATTGTTCTTGCTTTTCATCATTAATGTAAAAGGGAATTATTTTAATGGAAATTATGTGCTCGGATCAAACAGATCAGCCTTACGCACTGTAGCTAACCGTCATCTATTCGCAAAAAGCATGAAGATACCTCTTGTATTGAACTCCGCCTGCTGAAACCCCACGGAGAGGGTTGTTTCACTCGTAAGGACAGTGTGATTTCTTAAAAACACCCTCCCTTTTATTTTTCAACTTTTTACAGAGCTCCCCCCACTCTCACACACACTTTGGTGTAACTCAGAATTCCTCCCTAACCTAGTGACATTAGAAAGAATAGGGTCTTTCCATTGGCTATTTAATGGTCTTTGAATGCACCCTGAGGCAGTAATGCTGCCATTTTACACACTTTGTTGGATTTGGTCTTGTAGGAAGGAAACCCTGAACATTCACAATGTCCCACTAGAACGGGGTCTTTGTTTGCATTAAATTCGCAAGAGGTCTTGGGAAGCAATGGCTTGACTTCATCATACAGTCTCATGATGCTGCCCAGTAATTTTGTAGGATTAATCATCGCGACTGTTTCAGAGTGTGCTCAGTATTCATTCATCAATAGGGCTCCCATTCCATGATGTAACCCTTTTCTAACAGTGGGCTCTATTTATGTGCGGTGGTGGCAATCAATTCTAGCATAATGCATTGCTCGTCACGCAGCTTCCACTTAGTGTAGGTGTTATTTTTATGTACTTTTGCCGCATTTATCTAATAACTGCCCGTAATTATAGTACATCCGTAATGGGAAATAGATTAAAGGGTGATCATTAGACAATGTGTGATAAATTATTGTTTGTATGATTTTATTCCAGTTCCCCTTCTGCTTATTGCCTGCTTTTTAAGCAAATAAATCAGAGTAGTCATTGATGAATGGCAAATTAGCAATTTGCTAAAATCATGATAATGAGGTGGTGGTTATGTCACAACTTCATTAAATAAGAGTCCGGTTTAGTCTAATGTACCTAAATGTGTTAATGGCGTTTCTGGCTTGTAGGGCTTTGTGCGGGCATTTGTTTATTTTCGTAACGGGAACTGCTTGATCCTTAGTTCTTTGCCCTTGCTCTACCTGATCCTGTTGCTGCTGCAGCAAGATAAAGGGAGACAGAAGCCCGGTTGCCCCTTTATGTAAAAATAGAGAAGAGAGTTAAGCATTCCAGTGTGTCACAAAACTGGAGGAATGGTTCTTGAATTGGAAGAGGGATGGATGGATGATCAATATAGATATGGCTGATGTGGCAGAGGGTGGCTGTTTTTTAATCTTCAGAAAGCAGTACAAAAATTGCGCAGGCATTTGGTACAGATGGAAGTCTTGTGTCTCTTGTCCTAAGAGATGCTGGACACTACACAAGGACAGCCACACTGAGTGCAGTAGCTGGAGATAAAGATGGTCTTTTCGTAGAAACCACAATTTGTGGTTTGAGCGCAGGGTGGAAAGGTGAATTCCACGTGAGAGATATGTGACCTGGAGGGGAGTATATTTTCAGCATTCCCTGTTAAAAAAAAAAGGGGGGGGGGGGAGGTTGTAAGTGCCGGGTGGATTCCTAGAAGCTGCTCCTGTCTTCAAGGTGTTGAAACTGGCAAGTGTGATGGGCCCCCATGTGCCTAAGTGAAATCACGAAAAGTGGGGAGCACCCTCTAAACGTCCTCTCTGTCGCTCTCTCTTCAATCCATGCCCAAAAGACTGTATCCAAAAATATCCACAACTAGAACTGAAGCTCTGGGGCCGACAGGGGGCTGGAGGATGTTTGGGAATTGCATCGGCAACTTCGGCTGCTGCGCTGCCTCGCCATCTGTTAGGCGGGGAGGCTGAGCAGTAGGGGCGGGGAAGCCCCGCTGTGCCTCAGGTCTCTTTGGGGCTTCCTCCCCCTTCATAGATGTCCTCTTCAGGCTCTGGGGAAGGTCTCCTTGTCAGGCACAAAGACTCTCTAGGTCTCCTTCCCCATTTCCAGGTTTGGATTGAATTATTTAATCATTTCCTGGTTCCGTCCATATACACGGTTGCATGCCAGTCTATCACACTTAAGTGTGGAGGATGCCCCTGGATGACAGGTGTGGAATGACTTGGTTCTGCAGGCAACAAATACATTGCACTACAATGTTGTTGTTTTAAAAAATCTCCCCTTTGATCTCAACTCATCAATGTCCCATCTCCCAACTCTCCCTTCTCCAAAGTGATTAACACTTTGAAGCCTTCACCCGTCTCCCAAATTTCTTGACTTATCTCCACTCGGATTTTCTTCTCCATCCTCCTCGACTGATAAAAGACCTACCTGTTGGGCATGTGGTGGTACATCCCATTTGGGATTGTACAACTTCAAAGCAGGTGGGAGGAATGTCCACTTGAATGCTCAGCCATATTTGAAATTCCTTATACTTAGGAAATTAGCATAGCAGGGAGAGATTTAACAGCTGAATTCTATATACCGTATTTTTCGCACCATAGGACGCACTTTTCCCCCTCCAAAAATGAAGGGGAAATGTGTGTGCGTCCTATGGTGCGAATGCAGGCTTTCGCTGAAGCCTGGAGAGCGAGAGGGGTCGGTGTGCACCGACCCCTCACACTCTCCAGGCTTCGCTCACCTCTCCGCAAGCAGCGGGAGCTCAGCACTGGGCTCCCGCTGCTTGCGGAGAGTTGCCTGCATGCTGAAGCCTGCGCGCACGCTCAGCTCAGCGCGTCCAGGCTTCGCGGACCTCTCCGCAAGCAGCGGGAGCGCTCCCACTGCTTGCGGAGAGTTGCCTGCATGCTGAAGCCTGCGCGCGCTCAGCTCAGCGCGTCCAGGCTTCGCGCACCTCTCAGCAAGCAGTGGGAGCGCTCCCATGGCTTGCAGAGAGCTGCCTGTTTGGGGGCTGGGGTCGGGGGAATCTCGAGCTTCCCCCGCCCCAGCCCCGCGCCTGGGGGGGAAAATAATTTTTTCCCCTTTATTTCCCCCCCAAAAATCTGGGTGCGCCCTATGGTCCGGTGCGCCCTATGGTGCGAAAAATACGGTATGTCTTTCCAGAAGTTAGCCTCATTGACTTATTCCCCAATAAGTGGGTATAGGATTGCAGCAGAAGTAAACATCCTTCTAGTCCTCTGTGTTGAGGGAGGTTTGTGAAACGTCAAAAAATCCTCCCCTCTTTCCCCAGATTAGTATAATAGTTTTTAGGTATGATAGTTATTTATAATAGTTACATACACATTGCCCTGTGTTGCTATGTCGGCATGGAGACAAAATTTAATTGAATGCAAGTTAGATCAACAATGTTCATAACCTTGCAATTGCAAATCATAAAAAATTGGCTAGGACTTCTTTGAGTTTCAAATGCCCAGTTTTTCAAATGTAAAGCAAACTTTACATTAAAATGAATGCAAATAATAATAATAATAATAATAATAAAAATCCAGCAGCCCAGACATTTCACGCCAGTCCCTTTATCCCCCGTTGACTAACTGGCCTGCTTCACTCCCCCAAGACCAAAGAAATAGAGCTGTTAAATGTAAGTGTATAGTTATATCAGCCTTCCCCAGCCTCCAAATTTTATTAGACTCCAGTTCCCAACATCTTTCATCGTTGGATGGGGCTGATGGGAATTGTAGTCCAAAGGTTTTGGAGGGCCACCACATTATATGAACATATGTGCTACTCTGGCATGCAAACGCCTCTTGGAGGAGTGTTTTGCACGAGGCAAAACTTGTTTCAGTTTCTTATTTTGGGGATATTTTGGTCCATTGTTTCAAATGCAGCCAGGGGGGCGGAGCAGAGAGTAGTGGCAAGAGTAACCTGTGACCCCCCCCAGTTGCTGTTGGACTCCAACTGCTTTAAGCCCCAGCCACAACGGGCAATGATTAGGGAGTTGTACTCCTGCAACATCTGGAAGCTTAGAGGTTCCCCATCCTAGAGTTGAACATTACTGACCAACATACGCATATCCTGCAAGAAAACCCTCCCCAAAGAGATGAATCTCCTAAATGGGCAGGCATACCTCTCACAGATAGGGATTTATTACTGATCAGCTCCTCAATAAGACATGTCTGTTTGGGGCAGAAGAAGCATCCTGATCCTGCATTTGATGTCCTGGCGATGTCTACAAAGACCGTAGATCAGCTTTTCTCAACCTGTGGGTCCCCAGATGTTGTTGAACTCCAACTCCCATCACCCCAAGCTAGCAAGGCCAGAGCTCAGGGATGATGGGAGTTATAGTCCAACATCATCTGGGGACCCACAGGTTGAGAACCGCTGCTGTAGATGGAGTACCACTTCACACTTGAAGACAAGGTGCTCATGTTGCAGAGGCTTCCAAATCAGGGTCACACTAGGGTGGGAAACAGGAAATCAACTTCTGTGTTTTGTTTTGTTTTTTTTTTAAAAAATAGATGGTTGGATTCTACCTAGCGTGTGCCCACCACACCTCTTCATATCCACGTGCTTGGATGTGGTAGCGTTCTGCCCTTAGATGTGCCTAAAAATCACAGTGCCAGTAACTTAACACCTTTATTTTAGCCAGCCAATTAAGAAGAAGAGGAGTTTGGATTTGATATCCCACCTTTCACTCCCCTTCAGGAGTCTCAAAGCGGCTAACAATCTCCTTTCCCTTCCTCCCCCACAACAAACACTCTGTGAGGTGAGTGGGGCTGAGAGACTTCAAAGAAGTGTGACTGGCCCAAGGTCACCCAGCAGCTGCATGTGGAGGAGCGGAGACGTGAACCCGGTTACCCAGATTACGTGACTACCGCTCTTAACCACTACACCACACTTCATTCTAAATGAAGGTATTATTTTACCGATGCTGCATGGGTTCTTATAAGGAACCAGTACACATCCCTCTACTAGGTTGTGCCCTTGTTCAGCGATTTCATGTTACTGAAATGAATATATTTGTTGAATTCTCATGCTTTCCTTCCTTTCTTTCAGGTACTCACTGCCAGGACCTTTGCAGTTCATCATGAAACCCTCCACCGGTTTTGGATGTAGCTCATCTGGAATGACTCGCTCCGTTTTGTTTACACCTAGATACGACCAGTCATGAAGCGAAAGGGAATGTTGTTATATATAATGGGCAATTTATTTTATTTTTTTCTTCTCAATTTCAAATGTGCGATGGAACTGAACCCAGGCACTGTTATATATTTATTACAGTATATAAAAATGTAGCGCAAAAACCTGCTGTAAACACCTAACCTTTCTGGAAATGTAATAAACCTTCTCAAAATGTTTACAGAGAGATACGGATGCCCAGATCTTGGTAGGTTTCTTAGCAATTCCTTCCCTACTGTGGAGTCACTGTAAGGACGCAATCCTATATGAAAGATCCACCGGCTTAAGGAGCTTTAGGATCTGGAAGACGTCCCCAAATGCTGGTGGAACGCCAAATACACCCTTGGCCAGGCGGATACACCAGCCGAACTCCCCTCATATGTTGGCAGAACTGATGGAGTAATTTCACTGGTGAAGAAGATGTGGCCAGGGCATGGGCAGCTCAGGGGGGCGAGCACACTTAGCATTATATCATATACTCCTTTAATCCACTGCCACACTCCTTTCGACAGTGCAACACACGTCAGCCACACGTCAGCAGAGGGAGTTTTTCTCTCATTGGCTTTAATGGAAGGCGGACAATGGAAAACTATCTGCTCCCCTATCGAGAACCATGGCAAAGTATAGCAAGGGGAGCCAATGCGTTACCCTCCAGATTGATGTTGGACTCCCATTTCCTAGAAGTCCCTGCCAGTACAGCCCAAAATGGTCAAAGGATGCTGAGGGTTGTTGACGACAACACCTGTATTACTTTGGAGTGGAATGCTCAGCAGACGTTGAGCTGAATTCGGAATCCCTGTGAGAGGAGCACATTCTACCCTGCATACAGTCACAGAGAGACTCTGGGTCTAGGAGCATAGGAAAGCTAATGTTTATTTTAGGGGATTAATGTTGGTAGGAAAGCTCTAACTAAGGTGGAGATGCACTGAGCCAACAGGAAAGCGAGAGAGCGAGCTCCAAGTACACCTGCTCGTAAGAGGAGGCATGGAGACAAAGAAGGAAGGTAGGATGTGACATCAGCAAACCTAAGATTATCCGCCTAACACTGAAGGAAGATTAACAAGGTGGACAGTCTAGGAAGCTTTCCTCTCTATCTACCCTTTCTCATGTAGGTACATCAGCCTACAGTGGAAGCTGAGCTGCACCCTGACACTTCCCACAGTCCAGAGAGTGGCATGTTGACAAACTCTGGAGTCCTAGATTGGGTGTAACTTGGCGTCCATTTCACAGCACAGCACCGCCAGCCTATCGACCGGACCTAGGAAGCCCACAATTCAAACGATAGGCCTCTGGCCTCAAGTCACATATAGTTAACATCCCAAAACGGGGGGTTTTGTTGAGGGGAAACAGTTCACCTGCAAAGGGAACACTTGGCAAGCAGCCTGTCCCCAGAGCACTCGTAGGGTGCTGAGCGCCTTGCTAGCTCTTCTCTGCTTCAAACCCTGTTAGGTCACTCGCCTTGGGGCACCGGACACAAACACCAAACTCCACTCTGCTCCTTGGGACTCACGTAAGCAAGCCAGGAAAGGGGGAGCACATGATGCAAAATGTAACTGCTGTGACTGCCCCCCATAACTTTTCTCACCTTCACACACTCCCCTTAGCATGGGGATGGGAAACCTCTGGAGGCCCAACACACTCCTGCCTTAGCTATAGGTGAAAAACATGCCTGTAATGTTCCCAGACTCACCACTACCCCATCCAAGGTGTTTTGCAAGGAACCCCGTTATCACATAGCAGGGCTAAGGGGAAACAGACCATGGATAGTGTTCCCTTGCTGCCTCAGTATGAGACAGGAAAAGGGGTGCTGGACCTCTTTTCAGGTGGTGTGAGCTAGAGCAGTATGGCCAATCCAGGTTGGGCCAGCAGAGGGCTGTTAGCAGCTCACAAAGGGGCACAAAAGCCACAGGAAGAACTGCACCCAAGGGGCCCATTGCCTACCCTGCCTCACCTGTATGGGAAGCTGGTTGTAGAGCATCCCATGGGTTTGGGATAGGTACTCGGTGTGTGAGGAAACCTTGCGATGGACCAGGATGCAGAAGGGGTTGGGAGAACTTCAATAGTTGCATTTATTCGCAAACAGCAACTCATTATAGCAGAGGAGACTTGCTACACAGGAGAGATGAAGGTTCCAAATCGTCCTCACCTGGCTCTGTAGGGAAGCAGGCCGTAAAAAAAGGGGATGCTTCTTTTATTGACTAGGCAGGCCACACATCCTGGGGAATGGGAGCACAGACAAGTCATTGGCCCAAAGAACCAGACACAGACTGCTAGGGAAAGAGCTTTCGGAGGGAATAACTGGGTGGAGGGAAGGGAGGAGCAGAAGATGGGTGTTGGGGCGGGAAGGAGAATAGCCATATATAAAGGGAGTGGCAAGGACTTGGGATGGTCATCTGCGGGGCGGCAGAGGGAGGTGAGAGGGGGATGGCTCAGAGCAATGGTTCCTCCATGCCTGGAGCAGCCAGGGTGACCATCTCTGGCATTCGAGAACAGTCCCTCTGATCCAGGGTACTCTGGATGCCAGCCAATTGATCTGAGACCTCACAAATAGCCTGTAAGGATTGGCTCCCTCCCCGGGTCCCATTGCCAGCACCGTACCTGAGTGGTGGGTTCAGCAGTGTTTCCAGGGATGCTTATGGGCCTTATTTTGTCTGCCTTTTTGTATTTCTCTTCTCCCACCTCTCCTGGGCTGATCATGCATTGGATATGGCGGCTGCTCTGCCGGCATGGCAGAGGGGTATCTCTTTCGTCTTGGTGTACGGCTGAGTATAGGATTGCTCTTCCCAGTTGAATTGATTTGGGGGGGTCCTCTTACGGTAACGTTATTTTATAGTCATGATGCTTTTGGACTGGAAACATTTATGTAAAGCCTCTTGTTTGTCTTCACATGTTTTGTCAGGATAAACTAAAAGGACTGGGAGAGAGGGAAGTGGTTAATTACTAAATATGGCACTTCCCATTGCTTACTTGATTCCTGATTCTTTGATTCCAGAGGGTTGGACTAGATGATCCACGGGGTCCCTTCCAGTTCTACAGTTCTATGAGTCTACTTAAAGAGAAACCGGTACAAGCCAAAATCTGGTGTACTTTCTGGCATATTTTGTAATGTTAAGAGAATGATGAGAAATGTGTAATTTTATTTTCCCCCAGTAAGGGCATGCTGAGATCTCTTAGCTTAAGTGAAGACAATCCACTGGGTAAATTATTTAAAACCATGAGGTCTGACATACAGTTTCTAACTGGAGCCTTGTAATAAAAACAGCCAACAGTGGTTAATGTCTTACTGTCTTTTTTTTCTTTCCTTGAGCTTTCTAGTTTCTCCCTGGGGCAGGTAGATATTTGCAATGTCGTTGGAGTCATGCAAAATATCTACTGACTAATTGAGAAAGCAGACATCTTCCAGAATGACGCTGTCGCCAACAACATCCTCTTTAAATCTTATAAAGCTGTGTATTTGTGCAAAGAGGTGCACTGCATTGTGTTGTGGAAGAAATCCTCTGACGTGGCATTTTCTTGCAGAAACTATGAAGAATGGTTTTGGAAATGTAATTGTCTAGTGGATTATTTTTCCCCCTCTTAGAAAGAATTGGTTTTCCAGATGAGAAAACGGGTTAAGGAATGTGACACACAAGGTATAGGTGACAACGTGCAGAAATGACAGGAGGTAGTTTGCAAATCATCCACAGGAGTTCTGCCAAATCTCTTGAACGTTTTGCCTCTGTCAGCATAGCCAAATATTAAATCGTAGCTGTTTAAAAGAAGCATGCTTTATATTAATACCTACATTTCTTTCTCTCTGCCACCCTTTCCCTCATCCCCTCCCCCCGACTTGCTGCCCACATGTCATTTGGTTGGGGACGGCCTCATGAAATTAGGCCAAGAAGCTTAGACTGCTCACCTCTGTTTTATAATACAGACAGAGTCAGGTCACGTGTTAATGCTGGCCAATGAAATAGCTTCATGAGCAGAAGATGGTGGTCATCATGAGGAAAGAACACAGAGCTGGTTTGTGGAGACATAAAACATGACATCACCAGCCACAAGGACAGCAAACCATTCCAATGTGATAATGGGAGAAGGACCTGAGGGAAAACTGCCACATGGCACCTCTCTGTCTAAAGCAACTTGCATTTCATCTCTGTCTTTCCAGTGCGAGGTCAAGAAAATGGCCATGTTACTTGCCCTTGCCTAAAAGATGGCATGTTAGAGGGCTTGATAAACGAATACAGCGGTTTCCAGTTGGTGAATCATTTCCAGAAACTAGGGCGGATTCAGAGGAACATGGCCTTGCTTGATATTAGGGAATATAGCACTGTGAAAGAGTCAGGAACATTCTCTCAGATCTGCCCGTGACAGGAGTAGGGACAAAAAGGTGAACAAAGTCAAATTATCACATCAGATTTTACTTTCTTTTTTTAAAAAAAGTGTGTGCCTAGAAATACTCATTCTACAGAGAAAGTAAAGTGTTGGTGTGAGGGTTTGGAACAGTGGGAAGCAAAACAGTACTGTCCTCAACCCTTGGCTGCAAAAAAGTTGTCTAAGTCTAAGTCCAGGGGCCAAGTCACACAAGCAAAGTCCAGGAAACAACAGTTCAGGGTGAATCTAAGTAGCCAAGTCTGAAGGTCCAGCAGTCAGGATACAGACCAGAGTCAAACCCAAAGCACAGTCCTGTAAAGGTCCATGAGCATCCAAGCCAAGGTCCATCAACATGACCAGTTGAGCAGACACAGCACCTCATCTCTGCTTCCCCTTTGTACTTTGCCTGCTGATTGCAGCATCTGGGCTTGACGAGGCAGGTGACCCTCACCTGTGCTGAGCCTGCTCCAGCTGAAGAATCACACACTTCCTCCCAGAGCTAGCGAGCCCCACCTGGCCTGAGCTGGGGGCCCTTGCCTGCCTCAGCCTCCTAGAGTGCCACTCCTGCTGCTCCCTACACCTCAGAGCCCACCATGTTCATGGAGACAAGGCCTCCTCTCTGGCTCTGCTGATGGTTCCTGCTGCTGTGCGCTGGAACCTCCATCATGTGCGCTGACCTCCATCCCCTCGCCATCCTCTGTCAGCTTGTGAGTACTTCTCCATCCCCAGCTTGCTCCAGTGTGTCCCAGTCCTGGCTATGCCCCTCGCTGGGATCCTCTTCCACCTCCCTGTCGTCCTGCCAGTTTGTGACAGATATTGAAAATAGGGGAACTGAGGCAACAGTAGAAGGGAGATTGACCAGTATTGCAGATTGAAAGTGAGGTCCTGTGAAAAGTGCGCTCAGGGAGTCAAAGGAACACACGGAAATCTGCCTGTGGTCAGCAACTAATGGCTGTGATGGTGAAGGAAGCATACAAATACGATGTTCCATTTTTATGCATATTTCCGATCCTCTCTTCTCAGTAAGTGTTGCATTCTGCCCACCCCCACCCTCGAATGTGTGCTGTACTTTTATGAATGACCTTTTCCTAAGGTTTATAGCTGTAGGGGGGAGAGGAGGCAATTGTTTTCATGATGCCTGCTCACCTTTTAGGCCTGGCCAGTTGCAGGATAATGCGACAATCAACCCTTGAGGTGGTAGAACGAACTGTTATCGTTTCAAAATGCAGATGCGATTGTTCATTTTTGAATGTTTCCCTTTGTAAAAACTCGTAATCAGAAAGAACTTGGCTAGAAACTCCCTGATGGTATTCATTATTGTTCCTTTTAACTTTCTGGGTGGGTTTTTTTTTCTGAGGGAACTTTTTTTTTAAATGGCGCCTCCTACCTACAGCTGTTCTTCTGACTCATTTTGCTGCCTCTACTATTGTAGAACTCTGCATTTCTAACTAATTACTATTTTTCTGCAAGGCAAGGGGTCAATACGATTAGCAGTGACTCTGGCCTGCCTTTCCCTTCCCCTCCTCAGTCGTACATATACACACTAACCAAACTTGGAAGCAGCATGGTATTGAAACTTGGGCTACGTACACACATTTTGTTCCAGAATCAAGGGGGACTAGAACACTTGTTTTTAATGCATAGTCTATACACAGGCTATAGGGACGCGAGTGGCGCTGCGGGTTAAACCACAGAGCCTAGGACTTGCTGATCAGAAGGTCAGCAGTTCGAATCCCCGTGACAGGGTGAGCTCCCATTGCTCAGTCCCTGCTCCTGCCAACCTAGCAGTTCGAAAGCACGTTAAGTGCAAGTAGATAAATAGGTACCACTCTGGTGGGAAGGTAAACGGCGTTTCCATGCGTTGCTCTGGTTCGCCAAAAGTCGCTTAGTCATGCTGGCAACATGACCCGGAAGCTGTACCCCGGCTCCCTCGGCCAATAAAGCGAGATGAGCGCCACAACCCCAGAGTTGGTCATGACTGGACCTAATGGTCCGGGGTCTCTCTACCTTACCTATACCCCCGCCCCTGAAGAATGCTTATTGAGAAATGGCTCCATTCTAAAATAAATAAATTAATAAAAGCTCCTTGAAGATGGAGCCTGCCTTACACTGCAGTGTGTCTATTTGAAAACAGATTTAGGCATGTCTGGCAATGGAGCAGATGTAGCCATACCTTCCCAATGGTGTTGTGGGTGGAAATATACCAAGATCACTATCTCCACTTCCTTCATTCACCTGAGGCATGTACAGAGAGGAAAAGTGATAACCTAACTAAGAGGGAGTTCAAATACCTTTCAAGTAACTGCACCCATGCTTGTGTTAAGCAGGATCTAGAATCAATCTATATTGAAACCAGCATGCTGAGGATGAGCATCAATGATTCCAAACTGAGAAAAAGGTACATGTTTTTTTTGCTACAAAGATGTCACTCCTTGGACTTTGCTATCAAGGACACAGCTGTGGTTTATGAAACTAGCCTGTTTTCACTAACCATAGTTGTGCAATACAGTAAGTTTCCCTTGCTTTCCATCAGTGGCCATTGCAATTTTCTAAGAAATTAAAGATAAATTCCAGAGATACAAGCTCGCATAGTTACAATCAGTGCTATTTTTCTAGGGGGAAAAAAGAGGTGCCCAAGCTCACCACCAACTTCTCCCTTGTTCTCTTAGAATGGCAATGGCGCCCACCTGAGAGGTGCGGGAGCTGAGCTCTGGCTGATAAAAAGCCCTAGTTACAATAAACCATAGTTTAGGGTTCAGAAGGTACAGCAAACTGGTTGAGCAAAACAGAAGTGGAAGCTTCCCATCTCCTTGTATCTGCACTGGGAGGGGGCAGGGAGTGTGTGAGCCTGTGGCTCGCTATGCATCATCCTTGTAACGATAATGAAAAAGGAAGATAAAAACCATGTTTCCGTATGATGTGTGAACACAGCCAATTTAGATGATAGACAATCATTCTGTCACTGCAGCATTCCTCAGTGGGGTTTTTAAACGATCTATTTGGTACCGTTACACTGCTGGCTCAAGCTTATTTTCCGACTTTCGACAAGCAGTGCCAATTTATTACTTGTCAAGAAAAATATTGGCATTTGTCCTGTTGGTAAGATGTTATTCCTGCTTGAATTGGCACTTCACAACTTAAAAAGTTTGACTGACATGTCTTTGTTTTATGGGGAACAGAAGTAATGCCAGAACCAAGGAGTCTAAAATCCATGGGTAGTGCAAATGGCAAAGAGGATGAGCCGTTCAAGTATTGTTTGTGCCTTTGGAAAACATTCCCCAAGGTCTCCGAAACAGCTTCAAGCCCACTTTAGAACACACACACGCTAGGCTCACTTTTGTGCTGATCCTTTGCAGAGAGGTGGAATTTCACTGCAGGCAAAAAGCAAGGGTTCCCACGATAAAGAGGATGGGGAACAGCTACATTTCTCATTCATGGCAAACTAAAGTGCCCGGAACAACTAGATTTGTAAGAGATCGCTTATTGCTGCAATCAGGGGAAGAAGAATTGGGTTGGGTGCTTTTTGTGGCTGGCACATTGACCAGTTACTGTCTTTTACAATCAGCTTTGCTTTGTGAAGCCGTTTAGAAATGTTTTTTATTCACAGCAATTGTGTCTGTTTATATCATGCCCTTTCCCACACCACACCGTAGTTACCTATGCTCCCTAGTTATTAATCTGGACGTTCTGCCTCCTGAGTAGGCCCAGGACAGTGTTAGATCCATGCAAAGCTCCCGAAATGTTTTTTTTTGTGTTCTCTCTAGCTGGTTGTATAAAATTGGTTTTGCTGCAGTAGCAGGGCCTTGTTGCCACCGTCTGCTTGGTATATCTCTTTATGGAACTAAGCGTGCTGTTTCATTTATTAATTACATATATTTATTACTCGCCCTTCACTAAAAGGTCCCAGGGTGGATTAAAAAACGGGAAAAACAATATCGTATTTCATAATAATGGAAAAACAATTTAAATCACTGAAACCATAGACAGTATAAAATTACAAAACAGAAGGATAAATCATCATTCAGCGTTCCCAAAAGCTTGAGTAAAAAAAGTACGGCTTTACGTGCCTTCTAAATATATACAGAGTTGGTGCCAGACACTATGTCCCTATGCAGAAGACCTTAATGTGGCAACGGTACATGCTATTGAGCAATACCATCTACAGCCAAGGCCCTCTAATGAAATTTGTGACACTGAAATCTGCACTTACAATGCCTGATGTGTAGCATATTGTGTATTTGTGCTGCCCAACTGGTTTTATCTCCCTCCCCCATGGGCATGTTCTTGTGCTATTGGCTTTGTTATTCCATTTTAATATTGTGTGATACCCTTTTTTTTATTTCTTGCCCAGAGAAAATACATTACAGTGGTACCTCAGGTTACATACGCTTCAGGTTACATACGCTTCAGATTACAGACTCTGCTAACCCAGAAATAGTGCTTCAGGTTAAGAACTTTGCTTCAGGATGAGAACAGAAATTGTGCTCTGGCGGTGTGGCGGCAGCAGGAGGCCCCATTAGCTAAAGTGGTGCTTCAGGTTAAGAACAGTTTCAGGCTAAGTACGGACCTCCAGAACGAATTAAGTACTTAACCTGAGGTACCACTGTATTGAAATACTGCTCCTCAATGAGTCCAAACTTAGATTCACAAAATGTTTAGGGGTATGCGTACCCCTGCGTATCCCCAGAAAAAAAAAGCACTGGACTTTGATAGTATATTGCAGTGGTCTGAATGCCCATTATGATTTGAGATTCTTAGTCTAAGATGCTCTTTTAAAAGAATTGAAAGGATTGAAGAGGGAAGATTGGAGAAGGGTGTTTTAGGTTGGAAAAGAAGCTGACAGAGGGTAGGGGGAAGGAGTAAAAAACAGTTCTTTGAAGAGAGGATGAAAGCTAACCACCAGTTATTCACTAAGAAATAAACAACTTGGAAGGCTTGGGTAAACCTGACCAGATAATCTTCAAGGCCTGGTCAACTGACTCCCTGAAGGCATTCCAAGCTATAAGCTATATAGATAAGAGAGAGTAAACACTGTCCCATAAGTTTGAAATTGCTTCTCAACTAAGAAGACCATTTTTGGAGTGAAATCAGTGTGTATCTTAAAATGAATGCCTCTAGGTTTGTGGTCATTTTGCCCCCAAAATGTTTTATTTTATCTGATGGGCTGGAATTTCTTCTTGCGCTGAGCTATACATCTCCTCCGCCATTTACCAGTCCAGCAATATCAGAAATCTGAGGTCATATAAGAGGAGTCTTTATAATGGCTGCTACCCACGATTAGGGCAATATTGGCGTGAAAAAAAACTAACCTCTTAATATATAGTGTGGGACTTTTGACATATAGGAGAAGTGTGGAATGGGGAAGTGGTTGTAGTGGCTTCCATACCTCTGAGGTAATGTTGGAAAGAGACCTGAATATGATTTCATTTTCTTCTTGGCAAGCAAACATTAGAATCCCCTCCCTGTGGCAAACTGGGGCATAAGAGGATAACTATAATATATTAAAGGAGCAACCAGTGGGATGTTCAGGAAGGGTTTGTATCTCTGGTGGGGGACATGTCATGCTCCTTCTGGGGTAGTTTGTCCACCTTTGGTCCCCATGCTGTACTCAGCTCTTACCTGTGGTTCCTAGAAGCTGTCAGCATGCTGCGACAGCAACCACATCCCAGTAACAGCTTCCATTGGGCGGCCAAACCAGGTGAGGGTAGTTGATGGCTTTCCAACCCTCTGTGAGCTAGGGACTTCCTCTGCATGCAAGGACAGGCACCTGTGGATTGAGTGGAAGAGACCAAAAGTGGGTCCAACGGTCAAGAAGGCAGTTTCTGCATGTGCTGTAGAGGGAATGAGGAACAGATGGGGGTCACCAACCTGGGAAGGTAGCCCATCCTGGAGAAGGGCAACTCTGATCCTGAGCTTCTGGATGCCTTGTGGGATATCTTTGGGAGAAGAAAAGGCTAGGGAGTAAACCCTACACAAATCCAGAATGGAGTTCTTAAGATGCTTGGATGGCGTCTTGTATGCCTCCTTCTTGCAACTCCAGCAGCCAAGCTGGTGCCAAATGCTCTGCCTTCCTTTGGACCACAACAGCAGAGCCAAGGGGAGTGGGGTCTCTTTGTCTGGGCAGCCCAGGACCTCCATACACACTGCCCAGGCTTGCGCCCTGTGGAAGTCACTTCGGTGCTGGTAACGCAGCAGTTTGACTTCACCCCTGGAGTCGCACTCCATTGTCTCTCAAAGATAGACGATGCCTACAACAACAACCCACATGGATTCCAAATAGGACTCCATTGGCCTGGCTAGCTGGAGCTGATGGGAGTTGAGAGTCCAGCAACAGCTGAATGGTGCCATGCTGGCCACCCCTGGTATTCTTCTCAAGAAATAACCTATTGCATAGTCTGGATTTGAGCATACAGTTGATAGCAATTTGTTTTTTAATTCCCTTGGGCATCCTTTCTGGTGTTGGAATACGAATATTCAGAATGCGCTTGAAATGTCAGCCTCCTATGTAATTAACACAGTTCTGACAGGCTCTTGCATATGATAGATTGAAAAAGAGGGCTTATTTCAATTATTCAATTACACACAAAGTAGTGAAATACAGTTACAGGAAGGAAATCCGCCCCCACTCCCCAAGCAGCCTTATGTTATACAAACCCTTGCCATTGCTCTTGGTGGCAAAAACGTTTGCCTTCCAATTAAACATTCAGACAGATGTGATATATTTCATAGTAATGCTCATCTTCTCATAAGGCCCTGAAACAGCATTATGGGGACAGTTCTGAATGCTATTATAAAGCCAATATAATTGGATGGGTTTCTGAACACGTTGGCTACAATGGGGTCTGTTTCAAAAGGCCACTTGCTTATTTTTCATTTTGCATTCTGCATAATGTCAACACCCTGAAGTATTAATTTAAGCCAAAGATTGTGTTGTGCTATCAGCATTTCTGTTATTTAAGAGTTAAGAGCTTTAATTTGGCACATGCCAAGTATCAGCTGGAAATACGTTTATATCCTATCATGCAATTGCATAGTGAATAAGCCATCCAAAAACACAACTTAATTGTAGATTTAAGGTCGGCTTGCTTTGCCCATGGTCTAAAGGCTGAGGTACACTGACGATTATAAAGTCACTGGTGTCTCTTGGTTACCACCAAGGTTAGAATCAGGAAGCTTCAGTTCTGTGTGCAGCTGCCCAATGGGGTGAGCCATCAGCTATTCCCAGAATGGGATAACTCCCTGACACTGAAGTATCCCTAATTTTTGACATTTTTTTTTTAAGGAAAAAAACCTTGTCTTATACATGGGAAAATATGGTAATTCCCATTAGGCTTTAGGCTAGAACTGGATATTATGGCAAATTAGCTTAGTGTTTCCTTTCATTCTGTAAAGTTTAGGATATTCACCACTAGCTTCCCACCCTCACTTCACTTCTTTGATGACTGTTTGAGTAGGGTTGCCATATTTCAAAGACTGAGCAACTGAAGTTTTGGAGCTATTTTTAAGGGAAATCGGCAAAAATGACACTGCCAACACGGGTTGCCATACATCCAGATTTTCCAAGATGTTCCAGCGATTTCTGCCTGGACACTGTTTCCGGCACCCGATTGCTGGCTATGTCCAGGGAATTCCGGACATATGGCACCCCTGTGTGTGAGGTGTTAGGGGGAAAGTGTAGTGTGATGGCATCATATAATATGGTGAGTATGCTTAGAAATTGTCAGGGAGATGGGAGATTAGATATGAAACTGTTATTGGTGGCAGCCAAAATATCTCCTGCCAGCATGAGATGTACCTGGCCCAAACTACTGGAGAACAGGATTGGTTCTAACAGGAGACAAAGTGAGGCAGCAATCTCAGGTGACAGTTGCTGGCTGCAGAGAGCAATGGTGAGGTGTTGGTAGCACTAGTGGCGTAGCGTGGGGGGTGCAGGGGGGGCCGGCCGCACCGGGCGCAACATCTGGGGTTAGGGCAAATTCACGGGTTAGGGGGCGCAAATCCACAGGTTAGGGGGCGCAAATCCATGGGTTAGGGGGCGCAAATTACTTGCCTTGCCCCGGGTGCTGACAACCCATGCTACGCCGCTGGGTAGCACAGAGCTGCGTGTGTCTTGCAGCCTGTCTTGCACCCCCTAAGCTAGTATTCTCCCCTCATGCATGATGGAGGATGGTGTCTTGACACCAGTGCAGAAGCTGCCGGTCAGGTGGGCTTCTGTACATGGAGGGAGGGTGCCATATTGTCCTTTGCCTCTGTCTGGAAAATATATTGGATCACTCCTCCTGGAGAAAAGCAAGAATTAGCATGTTGTCTGAGAACATTGCCTAAGAATTGTTGAGTCTTCTGGATTTGGCTGCTTTTAGTTTGTGATAAAGGCCTTCGCTGCACCAGGCACCCATCTGCTGTGTTTCTGTTCATATTTTTTTTAACTCAAAAGAGCCACGGTATCTCTTTATAACACATCAGGGTTTGTTTTCTGTGTGCGTGCTTGTTTTCACTCACCACAAACCACAAACTCTGACAACCCAAGTTTGGCACTGGGTTGAACATTGATATGGCATTCCTCTCTCGGGACATCACTCTGGAAGTTAGCATGAGGCAGCTGAAGCCAAGCAGATCCACTTCCAAATCCACCTGGAAACAGTGCTTTGTTGCAGATGCCACTCTGGGAAGATGGACCAGAGACAAATGTTTCTCTTCCTGTCAAGATGTAGTCTGGGCTGCTGTTTGCAGAGATTTGTTGGGAAGGAAGAGGGACAGTCCAGAAAACCTACGCAGCTGACTTAACTGCTGCGATGGTGAACTTGTGGCCGTCCACATGTTGTTGGGCTCCAGTTTCCATCAACCCCTAGCACTATGGCCAATAGTTAGGGAGCTGAATTCCAGAAACATCTGGAAGGCTGCAGGTCCCCCACTCCTGAATAGCTGCCGCTGAGATTATTCTAAGGGAAAAAGTGGCCTCATTCCCTGCCCCCTTCCCCGCTATCAATTGAATCGTGGTGTGATTCACTACACAGTAGAATCATACCCTTTGTTCCATCCAAGACTACTGTATCTTCCAATGGTACACAACCATTGCAGGAGACATAATTTAGCTTGCTTGTGCAATGCATGCTAAGGTCAGGAAATAAGTCTGGGCTCTGAAGACAAAGGAACACAGAAAATTGCCTTACGCAGAGACCACACTCACACCATACATTTAAAGCACTGTGATACCACTTTAAACAGGCATGGCTTCCCCCCAAAGAATTCTGGGAGCTGTAGTTTGTTAAGGGTTCTGAGAGTTGTTAGGAGCCCCCCCCCCGCATTCCTCTCACAGAGCTACTATTCTCAGAGTACCCTGTGAAGAAATGTTGACTATTAAACCACTGTGGGAATTGTAGCTCCAGGGAGGAAATAGGGGTCTCCTAACAACTCTCAGCACCCTTAACAAACTATACACCCTGTAGTTATTAGGGGGAAGCCATAGCTGGTGTAAAATTATTTAAAATTATGGTGTTGCTGTGACCACTGGTCTCTCCAGCTCAGTACTGTCAACCCTGACTCTCATGATCCAGCGCCTTTGTGGACAAATCTGTGGTGGAAATAGTTTTAGAAATCCCTGCCACCCTACGAGGCGTTGTCTATCAAAGCCTGCTCTTAAGGGGATAAATGTCTGTCTGCCTCCTAAACCTGGCAGCAGCACAATCACCTGTTAAGCTGTCACCGTGTGATGTCACTCTCTGAACAGCTTTGGTGAGGCTGTGAAAGCTATAGGTAGCTAAGCTGTTGAAAAGGACCCCATTTGTGCAGAAGGTGTGAATGGGTTTAAGGCTTCAGTCTAAAGCTAGCAGGTTGCGCTGAAAGCTGTCATGATGGATCGCCAGCAGAAATTTAGTTAGGCTCTACTGACTCTTAATAACGCGAAGGCCGAGAGATTGGTAACGTTTAGGGTAAGATGGCTTTAAAAGGGTCACAGCAAAGGCTGGGAGGAAATGCATTTCACATGCGCACTGGGTGCAGAGAATATGCAGCTCGTGAGCTCTGAGGAGAGTAACAGTGATCCCATCTGGTGTTCTGACGAGGCCCAAGGCGCAATCCCGTCCCTTCTCCCCTTTATTATAGCCGCCCAATAAAGCCTGGCGCTTGAAGCAGGAGATGAAACAAAAGCAGTTGTCCAAAGGCCCTCCCCCTGGCCAACTGATGTGGACATCTGGCTTCATAATAGTTTGATCTGTAACTCGTAAATGTGCTAACGTTGATTGCAAAGCCAGATGGTGCTCCAGGGAATTTAAATACAGCCGCATCCTTCACAGGGGACTGTCTGTGACGTGTGCTTTTGCATCAACAGTGGGTAGAAAGGTTGCAACGTTGTGAGAAAGGGTGGATTGGATATTGCAGGTCCAGGCGCAGTGATGCCGTGAGTGGCGGGGCCGAGGCATGGTAAAGTTGCAACAAACACAGGACAAACTTTTTGGGGGATTGAAACAGGCCACAGCTTTGTTGATTACCGATGCCAGCATGTTTTGGCACAGACATTGGGTTTGTGGCAAACCCTGTGGAACACCCTCCCACCAAATCTCAAGGAGATAAAGAACTACACAACTTTTAGAAGATATCTGAAGGTAGCCCTGTATTGGGAAGTTCTTCATGTTTGATGTTTTTATATGTGCTGGAAGCCACTCAGAGTGGCTGAGGAAACCCAGCCAGATGGGTGGGGTATAAATAATAAAATTATTATTGTTGTTGTTGTTAAATTAATTAACTAACCCATCTGCTGGTTGATTATTTGACAGTGTTAACAACAAGGGTTAAGGATCATTCTATGACATACATCATATTTGGGCGACTCATTCAAGACCACCATTGGTGGTGTGGCCTGTCAACCCCCATCTGTGCGTCCAGACAGTAGCACCTCCTCCTGAATCTCTTTAATGGGACACCCTGATTCCTTTGAGTGGGGTGGGATGGGGCTCCCAACAGCCCCCCATCCGCCTAGACTAAGGATCCAACCCAATGCCTTATCTGCTGCTTGAGTCAGCCTGCCTACTGTCCTAGGCGCAGCTGGCTATTATAGTCAAGGAGCAGACCAGAGGGAAGAAGTTTCCCCTTTGGTCTGCTCCCAAATGGAGCCACTAGCTCACACACATTTGGCTGCAACTGTGGGCGAGCTCCAGCAGCCAGTGTGTCTGGCGAAGGAGCCAGTGATGTGCTCCCCTTGAAAGACTGCCCCACCACTATCGCTGTGCCAGACTGCCACCTGTCACTTCCCTCTGGCTGGTGGTGAGTGGTCCTTAAGATCAGAAGAGCAGAGTTGCTGGATCAAGCCAAAGGTCCTTTTGATCTGGCATCCTGTTCTCACAGTGGCTCACTAAATCTCACACTGGTTAAAAAGGGGCAAAACATGACATGGAATGGGGTGGGTGGGTTAAGGCCATTTAAAATGTGAGATGCTTTGAAAATGGATTAGGGAGAGAGGGAGGGAGCTCCTTTGCTGTAAGACCGATAATCAAAGCTGTTTAACAAGTGATAGTAGGCTGCGAAGTTACGCTGACAGCACAACTCTCTCATTTATATGCTGGAAGCTTTGGGGCTCTTTGTTCCTAAAACTAGATGTTCCCCAATACAAAGTTTCTTTTTTCTGCTCACCTCTTTTATTAAACATTCTCTGGATGCTAAAAGGCAGATTTTGATTAACAGTATTTTCTCATTGTTCAATGACCTTTACGGTTGTCTGAAGGCACCATACTGTTGACATCATTCTTTTAAGAAACTTGAAATGTCCTGAAAATGAAGGACCTTTTGGAACTCATCTAGGCCTTTTGAACTCTTCAGATGATTAAGTTTTGCGTGAATTCCATTGCTCAGCGGGCAAAATGTACTTGTTGAAAGATGTTCTTTCTAAAGTGTTAGGATTGTGACATTCTGTGTAGAGGAGAAATGTGGAAATAAGATAGATATAATTGTGTGCCAAATCCCATGTATTTAATGTGTGTGTGTGTGTTTGAAAAAGATCACCGGCTTCCCACTTCATGTATCTATGGTGCAGATATGTTTGCAATACTGTGTATGACTCTTGTCACCACATACCCCAAAATATATTGTTATAGAGGAGGAGAATGTACAAGTAGGTGCATCAAAAATGATGTAGAATACCTTTCCTATTTGCAAAAGCTGAGGAGTTGTGGGACACTACTAGAGTGTGTAGTTTAGTGGGGGGAGACGTTTGGAGGAGCAGGGACAAATTTGATGGTAGTTTATAATATTCTGTGTGGTTAGGAGAAAGCGAGGATAGATAATTTTTGTCACTGTCCCCCATAATACTAGAATTTGGGGTTACTCAATGAAATTGATTGGCAGCAGGTTCAGGACAGGCAAAGAACTACTCCTTCAGTCAATACATAACTAACTTATGGAAGCTGCTGCCATACTACTTCCCTTTGTGTGTTCTTTTGGAGGAAAATCAAATCCCTGTGGCCCACATGTATGGGGTAAATAACAAAAGAATTGGCTGGGTGCCTGGATTCAAAACACAGTGCTAAACTCACTCTTCAGCAGGAGAGAGCCCTCAGTAGCAGAGTTTAAACTCACAAAAGGCAAGCAACGGTATAGCGTTAGGAATATAGGTTGTTAGATTCTTTTAGTCTGCTTGCAAACTGCACTGCTCTCTTTCTACCTCTCTTGCAATGAACAGACCACACACTGTTAAGTAAGTTTAAAAATACTTTACTTACAAAGCGTTGCAAAGGTCAGATTCATGTCTTTATCCAAGCAGCAGCAAGGAGAACACAGGCAGAACACTTGGGTAGGAAATACAGAAAGATAGCTTAAACACGTGCTCCAAGCTGGGAGCTTGCTTAGGCATGTCTTCCTTGGTCAGTTACATGGTGTGGAGAAGGAACAGGAAAAGAAGGCTTCCCTTCCTCCCGCAGCGGAAACAAGGGGATGTGACCTAGCTGAGTCTAGGAACATACCTCTCTCTGGTCTTAACCTCTTTCGTGCACAAACTAGCATCCATGCATATTTATGCTTGACTGCAATTTCCCACAGTTCTGATCCCCTGAGAGATTAGAACCGCCTGATGGAGAGATGGGATACAAACCCATGCATACCGGCTTCTGTCAGTAGTGCCTTCCATGTTGTTGTTGTTTAGTTGTTTAGTCATGTCCAACTCTTCGTGACCCCATGGACCAGAGCACGCCAGGCACTCCTGTCTTCCACTGCCTCCCGCAATTTGGTCAAACTCATGCTGGTAGCTTTGAGAACACTATCCAACCATCTCGTCCTCTGTCGTCCCCTTCTCCTTGTGCCCTCCATCTTTCCCAGCATCGGGGTCTTTTCCAGGGAGTCTTCTCTTTTCATGAGGTGGCCAAAGAATTGGAGCCTCAGCTTTAGGATCTGTCCTTCCAGTGAGCACTCAAGGCTGATTTCCTTAAGAATGGATAGGTTTGATCTTCTTGCAGTCCATGGGACTCTCAAGAGTCCAGCACCATAATTCAAAAGCATCAATTCTTCGGCAATTAGCCGCCTTTATGATCCAGCTCTCACTTCCATGTCTTCCATGAGTTTGAGGCAAATGTCTACAGTGGAGTAGCTGCTGTACTCATTTAGGCTCCCTGCATGCTTTAGAAAATAAAGATTTCTAAATCATGTGGAGAATCTACATAAATAGAAAAGACTTCTTGCTTCAGAAGTTATCCATCTGACTCATGGAAAGCAACACTGAAGGCAACGGGAAACTGGGGGCAGAGGGCTAGCATACCAATCAACACTTTCCCTTATTGTTTGAGGGATTATATAGCACCTCAATGGGGCCCATATGTGTGATGGCTTAGTTGACCTTAAAAAGGAAAGAGGGGAATAAATGACAGGTGTCTATCAATGTCTGTTAGCTTTCTCTCAGTTCAGAGGCGTTGGGCGGGGTATTGTGCAGCCCTATTTGAGCCACGCATTCCTGGCAAGCCTAGTGACAAAACTATTTGTAATTTTACAGAAGGGGTGGGGAGCAGGAAGGAAACAATCAGATGTATACAAAAGCTGGACTCTTCCTGATTCACTGTTACACTGGGTAGACGATACCTCTGCTTAACAATCCATTCGAGGAGTTCTGTCTTTACAGCTAGGAACTGCAATTAAAAACATCAAATACTCAGGAAGCTCAGCCAATTTTCTGTTTTTGTTTCTACAATCTGAGCTCAGATTTCTGTTGTTGTTAAAGCAGTCAGATAAGAAGGGGGGAAAAATCTTCCTGCTTTAATTGCCAGTAAACAGCATCTCTTATCAAGACCAGAAATGAGGAACACTCCAATCATAAACACATTAACTTGAAAGTAAGCTCCACTGATTCCAGTGGAACTTAACTTCCGTACAAGTGTGTTCAAGATCGAAGTCTCAAGGTCAACAGCAGTGGAGTTGTCTTCATATCAGATAGAGAACAAAAAAATCAAAGTAGCACAAAGACTGAATATTAATATCTACATTTAATTAAAACCTTAAACTGCATAGTTGAGTACTTCTGTTTCAGCTTCTGCACTTTGTGAAGTTTAGGGATTTATAAAGAACAAAATATTTACTGCTTCTTAGCCCTGCTCCTACTAGGGGTGGGGGAGAAATTCAGTTTTGTTTGCCTTTTAAGGAGGAACTACCCAATTAACAGTTTTTGAATCAATATGTGAATGAAGACCATCTATCTTGCGAAATGTGCTCTGCTCTGAATTTTGCAGCACAGTTTTCCAGTCAAGTAATGCGTACAAAGGAATGTGTATATTTGGGCATGTGGGTGGGTGTGTACTCCCTGGTCCTGAATGGGGTAACTGTGCCCCTGAAGGAGCAGGTGTGCAGCCTGGGAGTCATTTTGGACTCGCAGCTGTCCATGGAGGTGCAGGTCAATTCTGTGTCCAGGGCAGCTGTTTTTCAGCGCCATCTGGTATGCAGGCTGAGACCCTAACTGCCCGCAGACTGTCTCGCCAGAGTGGTGCATGCTCTGGTTATCTCCCGCTTGGACTACTGCAATGCACTCTATGTGGGGCTACCTTTGAAGGTGACCCGGAAACTACAAATAGTCCAGAATGCAGCAGCTAGACTGGTGACCGGGAGCGGCCGTCGAGAACACATAACACTGGTCTTGAAAGACCTACACGGGCTCCAAGTACGTTTCCGAGCACAATTCAAAGTTTGATGCTGACCTTTAAAGCCCTAAACGGCCTCGGTCCAGTATACCTGAAGGAGCGTCTCCACCCCCATCGTTCTGCCCGGACACTGAGGTCCAGTGCTGAGGGCCTTCTGGCGGTTTCCTCGCTGTGAGAAGCCAAGTTACAGGGAACCAGGCAGAGGGCCTTCTCGGTAGTGGCACCTGCCCTGTGGAATGCCCTCCCACCAGATGTCAAAGAGAAAAACAACTACCAGACTTTTAGAAGACATCTGAAGGCAGCCCTGTTTAGGGAAGCTTTTAATGTTTAATAGATTATTGTATTTTAATATTCTGTTGAAAGCCGCCCAGAGTGGAAGCCCAGCCAGATGGGCAGGGTATAAATAATAAATAATAATTATTATTATTATTATTATTATTATTATTATTATTATTATTATTATTATTATTATTATTATTATTATTCACCAATATCTGGAGGTTCCCCACACACACTGTATACAAACTTATTTTATTTATTTCATAAAAATTTATGCACTACTTGATTGTAAACAAAACCCAAAACAAAACCCTCAGAGGGGTTTTGCAAATGAGTGTTCATGTGTAGGTCTCAAGTCTGAAAAGCTTCAGCCTGTAGCTGGGACTGAGCATGGACGACACCACTAAGTGCTTGTATCATTGGATTGCTTTAGCAAATCTAGCTCAAAACTGCTTTTCACCTGTTTATCTAGGGAATATTAGGTCAACAGGTTTATAAAAGCCCCTGATCACTTGAAATAAGTTTGTTACTTCTTGGTACAATGTTGTTCTTTAGTAAGGAGCCTGGGTTTTGTTCTGTGGTGGGTTTTTTGTTTTTTTTGCGTTAAGTAACAGAAGTTCAGCAATTTCACATCTGAGTGCTTTAGGAATTCCCACTTGAATGTCATCTGACCCTGCAATGTGTTACTTTTTAATTTGTCAATTAGCCAATCTAGGATTGTTTTTCAGCCATCAAAGGAAAGGTAATCTGATGTAATTAAAGTCACCCCAAGGAATTGTGCAAACATTTTATGAAGATGGACGGTTGCCAGCTTGAGTTTGAAAACTTCCTTCTTTGCCATCTTTTAGAAGAGGTCGGACAGTTAAGAAAAGAAGAAGAAAGAAAAGAATGTACAAGCTGTTACAGAACAATCTAACACTACACAGTCTAGATTTTGAGAGGTGGAATCTAGGGACCCAAAAACTTATTCAGATCATTCTGTTTTGCTCCTTTTTTTTATTTAAAGAATGTCTTTATTCAACCCTATACATTACAGTGGTCCATTGGGAGCTTAAATGGGTTTCTCTAGAGAAAGTGTGCGTATGAGAGAGAAGTTGTAACAGACCCTCTCTTCAGAGTCCCTGTTGCCTCTATCTCAACCCAGTCAACCCTGATCTGAGTATTCGTGAATGCAAAGATTCAGCTCGGCTGTTTGAGCTATAAAGCACCCATGAATAGGGCAGCCACTAAAATTCATTCATGTTGCAGTTGAAGGGGGACGTACAGTGGTTCCATCCATATTTTTTTTCTGAAACTTCTAGCAGCCTTCTTGAAATCCACAATTTCCTTTCCTCAGCAGCCAATATGTGTATTACGCATTTCCCCTGAATATTCTAACCCTTTCCTGGCTTCCACTGCTCTGGGTTTTGGAGGTGATCATGATGAGTTAAGCAGGCTGTTCTCCTACTATTAGTAATAGTAAATAGTAGTAAATGTAAGGCAACAACTTGCTACAAATCCCTTGGCTCATTGCAACACAGAGTGAAAATTGCATATGAGAAAACGAATCAATGGACTACCAGGCTCATGCGCCAGTGCGTCATTGAGTGAAAAGGCTTGTCTGACAACATCTGGAGCCTACAGAAGATGAGAAAGCAGAGAGCGATGAGAGCATAGATAGAACGGGATGGATTTAGATTTAGGCATGGATTTTTAAAAAATATATTTTTAGAAAATGAAATTGGTATATGGGTAACTGAAAAGCAGCATTTGCAATAGGATTTCAGCTAACCCCTAACAATGGATGTTTACTCAAAAGTAAATCTCCCTAATTACAGTGAGGGTAGAATTGCAGCCTAAATTAAGAATCATGTCTTTTTTTATATTGAAATCTCAAATAATACCTGACGGTGCACATTGTGTCATTTCCAGTGAAGGGACAGAGGAATAAAAATAGATGTGCATGCATAAATTGGTTAGCCAGCTTTCACGTATAACTGCAAAAAGAAAGAAAGAAAGAAAGAAAGAAAGAAAGAAAGAAAGAAAGAAAGAAAAGAAAAAGAAACTCCAGTCTTATTGCATTTACAATTGCTGTTGATACAGAATGCAGACCATGGTTATTTTCTTTCCCACGCAGTAAAAAAACCCAATTTCTTTTTAGTGGAGGTCTCCGACAAATCTTTCACTGGGGTTTTTAGGATTTATAGGAAACAGTGACTTGACAGGGTGAAAGGGGAGCAAATGAAGAGCAATTATGTCAGGATACATTATAGTGTGCAGATGACACAAATGTCCAATACTGATTATGGATTATATCGCAGGGGTGGTATCTGATGTAATGGCTCCAGGGCATAATCACTTTGCTATTGTTTCTGTACAGCAATGGGATTAAAGGTGAACTGAAGATGTGCTAAAATTCCCTTGCTGTGGATGTATTTGATGCTCACCCTCCTTTGCCCACCATAAATAAAGTGGTTTCATATCCAGTGGTATTTCCTGGACAAGAATCTATTCACACAGCTATTTTCCATATTAATAGTGGGAACAATAGTGATGTTGATGAAGAAGATAGTAATAACCCTATAGTGCTTAAATACCAGGTGCTCTATAAAAGATTTTCCTTCCCTGAATTTCACCAGGGGATGACTATTCCGAAGCTATGTATGAAAGTGACAAACCTCACATCCACATTGTACATTCAAAGCACTCCTGTACCACTTTAACAGTCACGTGGAAATTGTCAGGTAATGAAACATCAGACAAATAGCATAAAGAGCTGTCCGAATGCAGCCCAGGTCTTTTCCTCTGATGTTGCAACTGTTTGCACAAGTAACACGGGCTGTGCTCACACCTAATACGAAGCAAATTTCCATAGGCTCTATGAGGCTGCTTGTTCTACATTATAGAAGCCTTGTGTTCATTCGTTCATTTATTTTATTTGCATGCTGTTTCCCCCCCCCCAAAAAAAATCATGCTCAAAGCCTCTTACAAGAAAAGCAAGAGTGCATTTATAACAAACACTGCAAAAAACATTTCATAACAACATAGCAAAACAATAACAACGCCCCCCCCCCGGCATTTCAATACTATAAAGATAACAAGATTACTTAAACAACATGCAGCAACCAATAGCAAAAACAAAAAGGCAGCTTCGCGGTTAAACCTTGGTCCTAGAAACACCTCCTCACATGCTGTTTCTCACGGTCCCTCTCCTGCAGCCACTTGCAGGACATCCAAGGCCAAGGGGTGAGGTAGCTGGAAACACTCACTGTAGCCCCACATTGAGCAAAAGATTCCAGCATTGCAGGGGGTTAGACTGGATAAGTGGTTCCCAACCTTTTATTGGCCATGCCCCACCTAAGCATCTCTAAAATCCTGATGCCCCTCCGATATATTATTCTTATTATTCAAAAAGTGAACTTCTATTCATGTGGAGGAAGCCTAGAAGGCCATTAACTGCTAATAACTCATTCTCGAATTGCCCCCCTTAAAAATCAAATTGCCCCCCTCTGGGGCATGTGCTGGGAACCCCGTGGTCCCTGCCAACTCTATATAATTCTGTGATTTCATTGAAACCCATGGGATTACTTGGCCATGGCGAGGGGGAATCCAGCTGGAAAGAATGAGTTGTAAGTGGGTCACAATTCTAAATAGGAATTTTGTTGTGTTTTAGTGAAAAGAGCGCTCTAAAACCCATATTTCAGCAATAACTTTATGGGGCCCAGCCACAAACAGTCTCATCCAACGGTGGATTTCAGGGGGGTTTCCCTCTTTATAGGCCAACACAGTTATCCCTTTTCTTTTTCTTGTGGTTTGTTATCAGAACTTATTTTTCTCTCAAGTCTGCACAATCTATGGCCCACCAAGCTGAAGCCCATGTTTTGGCGGCCCAGTGAATATTGAGCAGGGCCTTTTGACAATCCCGTCCGCCTGCCGTTTTGCAGTTTCAGTCAAGCAGCAGAGCAAGGAGGTTCACGAAGCCTCTGTTGGGTAATATGTGGCTGCTTGGCTTGGCAGAAGCATTTTATCTGAATGGTCTGTTGATTCACCCAGTGTGCGGCACAGCTCAACGAATGTGCTGGCTGCATAGAGCTGCGCTGATGTGAATGACCAAAGTAGGAACCAAGCAAATCCACACAACAAGGACTGACTTATATAAAGAGTTGCGTAGGTTCATGCCAAGTTTGCCACATGGCATTCAGTATGTGTTGCCCATTTGGGTGGTGGGCAGAGACCCTTAAGTTTGGAAGCCTGCATAGGCTTACAAAACCCCCTTTTATTTCTTGTTTGGTTCCATACCAAAACATTGATAGTACAGTGGTACCTTGGGTTAAGTACTTAATTCATTCTGGAGGTCCGTAGTTAACCTGAAACTGTTCTTAACCTGAAGCACCACTTTAGCTAATGCGGCCTCCTGCTGCCGCCATGCCGGAGCACAATTTCTGTTCTCAACCTGAAGCAAAGTTCTTAACCTGAAGCACTATTTCTGGGTTAGCGGAGTATGTAACCTGAAGCGTATGTAACCTGAGGTACCACTGTAATGAGCACCAAATTTCTCAGATTAGTTTATATATTTGGATTACTCTAGGAGTTCCTTAGACGTATTTATTGATTTTGTTTTCACTTTGCTACTTCTTGCATTTTTAAATATAAATGCAAGTTCGACTCCATATTGCGTGGTTTGTTTGTTTGTTTTTTTAAAAAATTGTTTCATATAAACTTATTTTGCAATGACTTATAGAGAAGATTATAATCTCATCGATTGTGCTTGGCATTCAAGTGATTTCCCCACTGTATTACTGATAGGAACATATTTCTCTTTCTCTGTCAATAACTTTACAATCTTAATCTTCTTACGTCACTTGTCGTCCGTCTCTCTCTCTCTCTCTCGTCCCATCCCGCTTTTCATTCTGACACTTGAACGAAGCAGCTCCAGCTGTTCTTATTATTACAGCATATCTAACATCCTTTGGTCCCCAAAATGCACCATTGTTTTGATTTCTTTTCACAGTCTGTCACAAAGAAATACATGGAGTAATTAATTAAAATGGCTGTATTCCTGCCCCAGAGGTCTGGCGCTGTTTATAAATTACCCCACGATGCTGTCAGCATTCATGGCTTCAGCGAGATCATTTGACTGAAATATGGCTCAATTAATCTCTCTCTCTCCCTCCCTCTCTCTCTCCCTCCCTCCCTCCCTCTCCAGCCCCCCTCCATAATTTATATGTAATAATTAATTCATTTTAAAATTTCGAGCACTGGGATCGTCACATTGAGGCATAACATCTTCAAGTGAGTCCTGGGGCACGAGGTGCTTCTGGAATACTAAGCAGCTGAACAATCATACATTGGTGTGGCGGATAATCTCAGCTACAGCCACTTAAAATGAGCCATAACAAGTGTTCGTGCAATGACTCCGGGGTAAGCCTATTAAACATGCACCGGCGATTTATTGAAGCATGCCAATGCCCAAGATCCCTATGCGTTTCGGGCTACACAGCCCTTCATCAGGGAGGTATTGCTTATTAAATGTACGACAAGAGAAACGCTCTGCTTGGCATCACCACCTTCAATCAGAGACCCCAGGAAGGAACATCAGAAGCTGTCTTCTACTAGGTTAGCCTACTGGTCCATCCAGCGTCATATTATCTCTGTAGATTGGCAGCAGCTTTCCAGGGTTTCAGGCAGGGAGTTTTCCCAGCCCTGCCTGGGTATGCCAAGGATGGAAGCTGAGGCTTAATAAATATTGTGCGATTTGAAGCAACCTGAAGCGTAAGAATTGACTCCTTTGGAAACAAAGCATTGTCCAGGCCTGTAGGAAATATTCCAACTTTTCCCAGCAGAACTTTCTTTAAAAGAGAATGAAAATATCCATACAATATCTTGTGCTGTCCAGCCCAGGCTTAGCATCTTACAAAATATGAAATAATCCACCTTGGAAGTTGATCGCTTTGTAAGTCGGACGTTTTGGCTCCGAAATGCCGCAAACTTGGAAGTGAGTGTGGCTGTTTGCGAACGTTCTTTGGAACCCGAATGTCTGATGTGGCTTCCGATTGGCTGCAGGAACTTCTGGAAGTTCCTTGGTTTCCCAACGTCTTGGAAGTCAAACGGACTTCTGGAATGGATTCCATTTGACTTCCGAGCTATGACTGTATAAGCAAAGGTCTCTCTCCAGCCTGCTTTCCAGCCTCCAGTCTGTTTGCTCTCCCTCCAGGAGAGCCATTTACATGCATTGTTCTCCCTGTGGCGTTCAGAGAGATGACTCCATTTGCATCTTCAAGGAGGAAAAAGACTCAAAACCAACTCCTTTCAAAATGGAGACTGTAGCCCAATACCTCTCACACGATCCCAGATTTACAGCTCTCACTTTTTAGCTACCGGAGAACGAAAATCAGTTAGTTTATCATTAACTCTGCAAGAGCTCAGAATCCTTTAGAAAAACTCTTGTGGAAAAGCCCCAGTGTTAGCAATACACATTTCGCCATTTTAAACCCACATTAATAAATACACATTTTTCATTTCTGTGTCAGTTAAATCATTATACTTAACAAAAACTTGCGCCCTCTACCGCTGAGCTATAGACCTTCCTCAATGGCAGAAGCTGGGCTCTGAAACAGTGGCTTGCGATTCAAGCTAACACTGTTTAAAAAAGGCTTCTCTAACACCTCCCCAAAACACACAGCGAGAGACAGCGATTCACCAGAGATCCACAAAACGAGCTGCAGTATATAGGGGCAGCTGGACTCTCCATGCAATGTGGAGAGTTGAGGCAAATGCTTGGGCTTCTCTTATCTACTGGATGCTTTTTCGGTGGACGATTCAAGGCAAGCAATAGCTGTGAGTTTGTCTCATGTGGCGTAACAGGACATGTCACCCCAACTCCTAAACTATCCTTGGTGAATGAGGCCTCACTGTGAAGAGAAATCACTCTGGAGCACAGTTCTGAAATAGCTGCCTGGGGTCAAGTGCAAGAACAAGGGGAGTTGTAGTAGTAGTAGTAGTAATAATAATAATAATAATAATAATAATAATAATATTTATACCCCGCCCATCTGGCTGGGTTTCCCTAGCCACTCTGGGCGGCTCCCAACAGAATATTAAAAACACGATAAAACATCAAACATTAATAACTTCCTTAAGCAGGGCTGCCTTCAGATGTCTTCTAAAAGTCAGATACAGTGGTACCTCAGGTTACATATGCTTCAGGTTACATATGCTTCAGGTTACATACGCTTCAGGTTACAGACTCTGCTAACCCAGAAATACTGCTTCAGGTTAAGAACTTTGCTTCAGGATGAGAACAGAAATCGTGCTCCGGTGGCGTGGCAGCAGCAGGAGGCCCCATTAGCTAAAGTGGTGCTTCAGGTTAAGAGCAGTTTCAGGTTAAGTACAGACCTCCGGAACGAATTAAGTACTTAACCTGAGGTACCACTGTAGTTGTTTATTTCCTTGACATCTGACGAGAGGGCGTTCCACAGGGCGGGCGCCACTACCAAGAAGGGGCAGCAAAAGTACGTGCAAACTGTCTAGCACAGAGCAGACAAAGCAGCTCAGGAAGAACACAGCTGACAGGTGCTTCATACGGAGAATTTATGGGGAGTGATAGGTTTGGGGAAAAGTGGGGTGTTAGCAAGAGCATGTAAGGGTGCTTCCAGATGGTCTGCATTTCAGAGTGGGATTCGATCACGTATCAGCATGTTCAGGTTGTGCAATTGTAGCTGTTTTTAGGTAAAGGTAAAGGTACCCCTGCCCGTACGGGTCAGTCTTGACAGACTCTAGGGTTGTGCGCCCATCTCACTCAAGAGGCCGGGGGCCAGCGCTGTCCGGAGACACTTCCGGGTCACGTGGCCAGCGTGACATCGCTGCTCTGGTGAGCCAGAGCAGCAAACGGAACGCCGTTTACCTTCCCGCTGGTAAGCGGTCCCTATTTATCTACTTGCACCCAGGGGTGCTTTCGAACTGCTAGGTTGGCAGGCGCTGGGACCGAGCAGCGGGAGCGCACCCCGCCGCGGGGATTTGAACCGCCAACCTTTCGATCGGCAAGCCCTAGGCGCTGAGGCTTTTACCCACAGCGCCACCCGCGTCCCTGTAGCTGTTTTTATTTATGCACAAAAGGATTTCCACACCGCCATCTCCTAAGACATCTGGGCGGTGTGCAATATGTATATAACAAAACATAAACTGTCATTCAAAAAACAGCAAAAAATAGTCATTAAAATGACTGGTTAATTGAGAAAGTTTTCAGCAACTGCCTAGCCCTGTTGGCATAAAATGGTCTTCCAGAAATGCCTGAAAGTCAAAAACGAAGATGCCTGTTCAAATCTTTGCTGGAAGAGTGTTCCAAAGCATGGGACCAGTGACACCAAATGCCCAACTTCTACTTGAAGCCAGTCAGGTCTCCGTAACATGGAGAACAGTTAGCAGCGCTCTTGCAGTGATCAAGTTGGGATATAAGAGCTTAGGTGGTCCTTAAGGTATTCTGGACTCAGGTTGTTCAGGGCTTTAGCAACACAAAAGCCTTGAACACTGAACTAGTAGCGTATGAGCTGCCTGTGCAGCTGTTTTAGTAGAGGCATTGGCCATCTGCCCCCATCAGCAGATTGGGAGGTCTTGCTCAACATACCCGCTTCTCTAAAAGATTGGATTTTCTGTGATAAGGAAAGTAGGAGGAAAATGCCCTGAACGGTGTGAGATAACACTTGCTTTGATGCAATGCCACCTCACTTTCCTGCAAACAATTCAAGACGAATGCTCCATAGATAGGTCATCTGGAAATGCCCTCTGTCTGTGCTAAAAAAGAAGAAGAGAGGGTCTTGTTTGGAAGGAAGTGCTCTAGTGCTGGGAATTACTCTATAATTTCGAGTGTGTGGCGTTTGGAACAGTTTGGTTTAAGTGGCACATCTCAGATGTGTCTGTCTCTACAAAATCATTGTTTACAGATTGTACTGCCTTGTTTCTTCTTGCCTCTACAGCAGCAAAGCTCTCTCACGCCACTCTCACATCAAAATCCTCAGCTGCCTCCCTTCTGCCCTCAAAAAGTGTACCTATGATTTTGCGGGGTGAAGAGAGAAATATGGAGGTGAAACATTACAATAGCATCTACAAGAGAGTTGAGGCGTCAGCTTGTCTGGGGTGTTTTGCCAATTTGTATGTGTGTCTGGCAATTTTGTGTGTGTGTGTGTGTGTGTGTGTGTGTGTGTGTGTGTGTTGGCTGTCTTCCTTAACGTCATTCATATATATGGCAGTCTAGCTTTTTAAAAGTTAGCAATGGAAAGAATTAGATGAAGCAAGGCTTACCTTTTGGAGTCTGAGCTTTCATTACTCTATTAATTTTTAAATGGTGTACAGGGTTAGCAGACAGTGGAATGAAATATGTAAGGAACAAAGGCCTGGAATGCCACCACTGAGAAACTCGATCAGTACTCCCTTTTCACCAAGAGAGAGCAATCTAAGCACATTTTTGCAAACTTACCAGTTTGCAGGCAGCCCTCCACGCTCCTACGCAGGGACATATACGGCTTGCTGTTTTTAGAGGTTATTATTTTACCCGCCTCTGAATTTGATGGATGTGCTGCAATTATTAGTTAGGGTTATAGCTGTTGATGATGTATGTTTTATGGATCATATTTTTTGTCTTTCAGCTTTTCTTTATACGTACAATGTTTCCTCGTTCATTATGATTTCATTTAAGATACGTGTTTATGTGTTTGTTGAAACACGGCGGCTGTTCTGGTCACACACAGACATATTCAAGGAACCTAAAAAAACACACACCCCTCCTAGCCTTGCAAATCTGTTAATGGATTTGCACTGTAATGTGCAAGAAAAGACAACCTGGATCAGATTAAAGGTCCCTATTGGCCTATTTCTCCGTGGTCAAAGGGTAGGTCCCATGGTTGCTCCTTAACAATGGATGGTCAATGGATACTCTACCCTCTCTCTAAACCCAGAGATTCCTATAACTGTCATGACCAATAGCTGTTGATAGACATGGGCTTTTAGGAATTTGTCAATTCCTCTTCTAAAGTCATCTAGGTTGATCATGACACATGTTCTGTAGGCCAGAGCATGGAAACTGACTGTTATGCCAACTCTAAGTGGAAAAGGGGAAAATGCATGATTATGACTTATAAGCAGGCATGGGAAGGAAGAAGTGATTTCATAGAGATTCCCCCTCCCCAAAACTGACATCTATTAGTGTAATTTTGGAATACTTATAGACTAACAGAAAATTTTGACAATTTGATGCTGAGTTAATGCATTTTCTGAACAAGCTAAATGTGTGGGTTTCTCCCCTCGGGCCATTCCCCCCCCCCCCCTGTTCTAGCAAATACGATGCAATAGCAGGGAATTTAAATTATTGCACAGCTCTGTTAATTTTGGACTCTTTGTTTCTGATGAAAGTAACCAGGTATGCTTTTCTCTCTTTTTTTTCTTATGGGGGGGAGAAGGGAAAGCCATCGAGCCTGCAGTCCTGTGCTGACATATTTGGGACTAAGCCACACTCAACTCAAGAGGAGTTAACTGTCGAGTAGATCAGTTGCACTGCTTAGCCGGCAGCCATCCCTATAAAGCGTGGCAGCAAATTCTGAACATTAGTTGTGTATTATGGGATGAAGTTGCTTTCTTTTGTTGATCCTGAATCTCCTTCCAGTTAATTTTGCTGGATGACCCAGAGTTCTATTATTATGAAATAGAAAAACATCTCTCTAGACATTTCCTCCACTCCACTGTTTTACAAGCCTCTCTCATGTTCTTGCTTAGTGGTATTCTCTCCCTCCCTCCCTCCCTCCCCTACCTCAAGCTAAAATGCCCCCAGTGCTTTAATTTTTCCTCGGACGGATGATGTTCTAACCAGTTGTTTTGGTTACCCTTCCCTTGTCACTGGTACCTACTGTTTTCATGCCATCAGTCCTTGCCACGTGATCTCCAGGGTTCCAAGAGTGCAGCAAGAGCACCAGGACACTTTGGTGATGCATGGTTTTCTTTTGCTTAGTGCTTGTGTGGGGAGGTGTGTCAGCATCACCTGGGTAGGTCCTTTATTTACTGTATGTATGTATTTATCTTTATTGGCATTGCAAGGGGTTGGAGGGACAGGAGTTTGGTTGGTTGCGTTCAGTTGGTTGCTGTGTGGTTTGTGTGTATGTGTGAGGGGTGGGGTGGGGTTGTTGGGTCAGGGTAGCCATATTGGTTTGTATACTGTGGAGTGGAGGTGAGGATAGGTCATTGTCTTGTGCTGTGAATGTGATGAAGGGGAACCATGCTGGGATGAAGGCGTCTTCCTTTGCTTGTCCCCGTGCTAGTCTAAGTTCATTGGTTAACTTCTCTAGTAGGGCAGTTTCCCATACATATCGGAAGTAGACATAGACTACTGGTACCAAAATGTATGGAAATTGTTCCTCTTATAGTCAAACACGGGATCAGGTACTAGTACAGTGGTGCCTTGCAAGACGAAATTAATCCGTTCCGCGAGTCTCTTCGTCTTGCGGTTTTTTCGTCTTGCGAAGCACGGCTATAAGCAGCTTAGCGGCTATTAGCGGCTTAGCGGCTATTAACGACTTAGCGGCTTAGCGGCTATTAACGGCTTAGCGGCTTTAAGAAAAAGGAAACAAACTCGCAAGAACTCGCAAGACGTTTCATCTTGCGAAGCAAGCCCATAGGGAAATTCGTCTTGCAGAACAACTCAAAAAACGGAAAACCCTTTCGTCTAGCGAGTTTTTCGTCTTGCGAGGCATTCGTCTTGCGGGGCACCACTGTAGCAGAACTAGGAAAGTCAGAGAAAACAGAAATGGAAGTAGAATTTGCTAAGTTCCATGTCTGGAACGAACGGAAATCATTCCAGCGAAAACAGTCAGTACCTATTGCTGTTGTTGCTTCCAGCCCATAAATGATATGTAACATTCCACCCCCTGCTGCATTCGTATCACGTTTCCTTTGCACGGAAATAAATGCAATAACATGATCTTGTGGTGCATACAATTTACATAATTTCCTTACAGTGGACAGCGGGACAGATAAGAAACTGCAGTGGAACGGAAACAGCGCTGAATAGGAAGAATGCAGGGCGTAATGGGAAAAATGCATTTTTGCATCTCTAATTTGGAACGAGGTTAACCCTCCTATGGGAAAGGCTTCCCTGACAAATGTGGGGGTTCCAGGCCTGCTTTTTGAGGTGCCTTGTGTTGGGGAAAGGGAACCAAACAAATCAATGGCAAAGTCTGGCAGGGGAAATGCATGTATTTGTAGCATGCTCTAAATGCTAAATGCATGCTCTTAAAATGCATGCTCTTAAATGCTAAATGCATGCTCTTAAAAAGGAGCATGCATGCTGTAGAGACCCTACTGCACTAATTCCAAATTTTACTCCCCCCCCCCCTTCACGTGGCTCAGAAAAACCTTTTCATGTCAAGGCACAATTATTACTCATGTCATAGCACTTGAATGCTGACAAATTTCAAAATCCAATTTTGGTACAGGCTGACCTGCCTAAAAATTCTCTGGGTGGTCCTACAGCATTGCAAGTGCCTAGCACATAATATTCTAGAGTTATATCTATTCACATGAGCTAGAAACAATACAGACTCTTTTTTTAAAGGTAGGAGCTGGTAGGTCATACTTGCTGTTCTGTATCTTACGTTAATAAAATGGAGTTTTTTATTTTATTTTATTCCAAGACTCTTTTTAGGAGGGCTGTCCTTTAAAAATCCTAATTAAATGGTAAGTATTCCTAGCAACTGGAGTTGGTTTGCAGATCTATCATTACACAAAGTGGGAAAGTATGGTTGATTGCCACTGTTTATTATGCTGATATGATAGCAGCCATCTAATTAACCTTTAAGCATAAAGCGTTGCCTGTGAGTTTTGATATATTTGTTATTACATCTTTGTTCCACCTTTCTTCAAAAGAGCAAAGGGTACTGTTCAAAGTTCTTGCCACCCTGTTTTATGCCCCAGAACAATCCCACGAGGCAGGCTAGGTTGAGGGAGAGTGACTGATTCAAGGTCACCCAATGAACTTGGGGGGCTTTGAGCCTGCGTTTTCCACAGTCCAAGTTTGACAACATCAATCACCACACCACACTGGCTTATTTTCATGAGGCAAATAAAATGTGTTGTTGTTGTTGTTGGCATCTGTCTGTCTCAAGAGACAATGGAGTGCACTTCCAGGGATGAAGTCAAACCGTTGCATTAGCAGCACCAAAGTGAGCTCCCTGGGGCAGAAGCCTGAGCAGTGTATATGGAGGTCCTGGTCTGCCCAGATGACAAGACTCTCCTCTCGGCCTTCCATATGTGGTCTAAAGGAAAACAAAGCAATATGTTGGGCACCATTGGCTGCAGGAGTTGCTGAAAGGAGACATACAACTGTGAAATCAGTAGACTAGCTACCACTGCAGCCAACCCAGGGGGCTGTGGGTGCTTTGGCACCCATAATAATATATTCATGGGGGCTGGGCCCCCCAAGTCAATGGGCAAAGTTGAAGCCCTTTGTTGCGGGCACCCACAATCTTCGGTGTGAGATGGCACCTATGCTAGCTACACTGTTTTAAGTTCTGTTTCCCTAGGTAGTGGCATACAGCATCTCTATGGGCATGCCATAGTTCTGCTCAATTGCAAATCCAAAGAGCATCATTTTTGTTCAAAACCAAGTTATTCGCCACTGTGATCATGATGCTGTGCTTGAAAAGTGTGTGGTGGTGCTTGGTTTAAAATCTTTGAAGGGAAAAGATCGCTGAAAGACATTTCCAGAGGTCAAAGGGCAGGTGTGAAGGGGTGACGGCGGGGGCAGGCTATTAGTGCCTCACATAGCTGCTCTGAGTGAGAAGAAATAAATTGCAGAATAAAGATGTAAAATAATATGCAATATTGCATGCTTTATACATGTTGCAGAATGTAACATTTCTCCAACTTGTCTAAATCAGAATTGTGATGCTTCTTCCCATCAACACCAAAGCACAGTGTACTTACACAGCTCTGCAGTAAAGTATATATGTATATACACATACACAAAATATACTCATTGATCTACCTGGCATGATGCTTGTCACTCATTGTTTTGCTCTGATCTGTGTGTGCATGTTTACACACACACACACACACACACACACACACACACACACACACACACACACAGCATAATCTGAGTCCTACGACTTAATCTAGTCAGAGTTACCCTTTCTGCAAGGGCGGCAGCAGGGGGTGGCCTTCCCTGGACACCTTCCAGGTTCCTTTCAATTTTAACAAGTGTATGATTCTGTGAAAATGATGAAGCTCAAGGAGTGGAATTATCTGCGCTGAAGGATAGCCTGTAGCCAGGCGCTGAAACATTCAAGATCCCAGGTGATGTATTAGGGCAGGTGCTTGCTTGCTTCCTTAGGAGTATTTTAATAAAGCCACAGCTTGTCGGCTGCGCCTGAAGTCGTTCCTGCCACCTGCCTTTGTTCTGGCAAGCCCTGAGCAGGCGGTCACGAAGAGTGCACCCAGCAGCACCTTGGCTGACACTGATGCCCTTTACCGCAAACACAGAGATGTTGCCGGGAAGGGCCCGATGCTTGTGCACTCCAAGTGGCAGGGTCCGGTGACATTATTTTGCTTGGCTCCGAAAGCTTTCAGAGGATTTACAGAGACATTAAACCTTTTAAGCACATTACTGCAATATAATGTGAATTACCATTTCATGTTTCATCTTAGCTCTTTATATTCCATCATGATCCTCCCCGATTTCTCTGTGCTAGAGCTGCAATGGCCCAACCCCCAAAGACTGCCAGGCAATCTGTTCCGTAGGTGGCGAGAGTGCACGTATGCCTTTAAATCCAGGCCCGTGGCTCCATGTACTTCCTAGCTGTCACAGCGCTCCTGTCCTCAGCTAAGGGAATTCGCCAGGCTTTACTTATTGAGGGAAGTAGGTATAAACCTCCAGAAAATGCCGTGCGGCCTGACTGTATCTCATTCAGAAGGCCCTCTGAGATGTCCCACACGATTAGGGGGCCACACATGTTGAGTTTGCTTACATAATAATCTGGCAGATGGGCCTTGATATCTAATCCCTGTTAAGCCCCCAAAGCCCTTTGATAGTGGGTGTCTTAAAAGGCCAGGCTGGAAGTCATGCTGCTCTTTTATTTAGGCTTTTGCTTCAGTGTCCGCAAACTTAGTGCGCCATTTAATGATCACTTAAAGAGGCACAGTCACAATGAAAGTGAAGGATTACACCAGCAAATAAACTGAGCGTGGGCAGGCCAAAGATTATTTTGTCCATAGAAGCAGTGGAGTCTGGAGGGTTGGTTGGATTGTGTCACAGTTGCCTACTTGGCCAGACGGAAGGCACCCAGTGCCACTCCACAGCCCATTCACTCCAAAGCTCTTCTGGATTTTGTGGCTTTTATATGGCCCATGAGATGCCACACAGGGAAAATGAAGGAAGTCTCTTCCTCAGACAGAAAGGTGCAAATGTTCCTGTGTGACATCATCCTGGGTTCATTCATACTACAACTGAAAATCCACATTTGATTCATCCTCTTTTGCCCTCAACGTTTTGTACATAAATCACACCAGTTTTCCAACCTGAAGTTTCAAGGAGCATATGGTGCACACCTGCTTATTTTGGTTTTTTGTCCTTCCTCCCACCCTTAGACCTGTCTCTCCTTCTACTTTCAACAGCTCATGCACATCCAAGGCCCTCCACTCACAGCACACCTGGAAGTGAACTCATTTCCTTGGAAACAGCAATGCCAACATCAGAACCACCACCCTCCCCTCTGCCCTCTTTGCAAACCTCCCTCCTCCTACCTGTCTTTCGTATTTAAAAAAAATCTTTATTTGTGGCAAATCTGTAAACATGTTACATATGCAAAAAAATTCAGTTGAATGCAAAACACACACACACACACACACACACACACACACACACACACACACAACAACAACAACATGTAAGCTGCTGGCCAGCCCTTTACCCTGGTTTCCTGGGAAACAATGTTCAAGGTATCAATCCCTGCAGTGATTTGTGACAATACTTGCCTCCTTACCAGATTATTGTCAGACAGTTAAAATCCAGTTGTATGATTCCTCCAGAAAGAGTAAAGCTGTATGGGCTGTTAAGAAAGGGGTAGTACCTCTGGTGGGGGGGGGCATTTCATACTCCTCCTGGGGTAGTTTGTCCACCTTTGGTCCCCACCCAGCACTCAGCTCTCACCTGTGGCTCCTAGAAGCATGTGACAGCAGCAACACCCTGGGAAACGGCTTTGACTGGCTGGCTAAACCAGGTGATGGTAGCAGATGGCTCTCACACCATCAGTGGGCTAGGAACTCCACTCTGGTGGGTTCAGCCGGTGAGACCAATAGTGGGTTCAAGAAGTTGGTTTCTGCTTGTTCTGTAGAGGGAAGTGAGGGGCAGATGGGAGGCATCAAACTGGGAAGGTAGCCCATCTTGGAGAAGGAAAACTCTGGCCCTAAACCTCCGCTGCCTTCTCTGGGAGAAGAAAAGGCTAAGGAGTAACCAGACACAAATCCTGAAGGGAGTCCCTAAGACTGTTGGCTAGCACCTTGTCCGACCCCTTCCGGCAACTCCTGTAGCCAAGCTGGTGCTTTCCTTTGGACCATATCAGTGAGGTCGAGGGTTGGTGGGTTCATGTTGTCTGGGCAGCCCAGGACCTCCATATACACTGCCCAGGCTTATGCCCCAGGGAGGTCCCTTCAGTGCTCCTAATGCAGTGTTGACTTCATCCCTGGAAGCACACTCAAGAGACAATAGTCTCTGAGATAGAAAGATGCTGACAGCAAGTAAGAAGCAATGGGCAATCAACATTAAATAAAGGTATTGATGGGCCCCCTATCTTACAGTGGACATCAAGTACCCTCTGGTGAAGCAGTTGGGTCCCAGCTCAAGGAGTGCATTTGTTTGAGTTAGAAAAAAGTTACAAAGGAGAACAGGGCTCCCATACCAATCAAATGTTGGTTCCCAGAGAGAATTTCACCAGCAATGAGCACTCCAGTGCATTTGTGGCATAAACAGTGCTTTACAGTAACTGTTTCATTCTCATAAAATTCCTAAAAGGTAGATCACTGATAATTTCAAAAGGAAATCTAAAGGAAAGATGTACTTCTGATAACCAAGTGAGTTTAGGGCAGCCTGAGCTAAATTAATATCTCCTGGCTACACATCCAGCAGGCTATCTGCTAGATTAAGCCACTTGGGGACTGCTAGATAAGAACATACATTTTTTGTGTGATGTGGTATTTTGATGTATTGACAAAGAACAAAACCACAATGGCTTAAAACACAGCAGCTGTCTCTTTCCCCCTTCTGGAATGATGAGGTTCTCCAGGTTTAACGTTTCTGAGTATTCCTGAATTTGCCGATCGCAGACCAAATGGCGGCTTTCTGCGTCCCTTTCTCCTCCCCCTCTTACTGTTGTTATTTAGAATGGCCGCTTACCCCTCTTCACTGTGAGTGGCGGTTGCGGCCCGTCATGGTGCCTCCATGAGCCCTTGGAGCCTCATCACATTGCCCTGACCGTTGGGTCCTCCCCAGCTGCCCCTCGGTTTGAATTCCACCAATCCACAGCGGCCTGGGGGGGGTGGAGCTTGGGGGAGCAGACATGAGTTTTGCAGGCTTCACTCAGGTTCGCTTTCTGGGACATCATTTAATGATATTAGAAAATATCTTAGTGAAGTGCCTCTCCTAGACTAAGAAACCAATTGTTGCCTCTTTGATGATATACAGAAAACCCACTTTCTTTCCCTGGCAGGAATGCAGCGGCTGACCTTGGTGCTACAGATGGCCTGTTGCTATGTTTCCTGTAGCATTTAGGGCTCGGCATTTTTTGAGCACGCTAATCCTATAATGCTGATTTCTTTTGCAGCCAGGATTTCTCAATGATCCTTAGTGCTGTTAAGAACTAAAGTTCTTTATATAAGCAGCAGCCACCTACACAGGAGTGTAAGATAAAAATAATCAAAGAAGAGCAAAACAGGAAACCAGGGAAGATTAAGATCTGGAGACTTCGGCCCATAATATTTCTCCCTAACAAAGTAAAGCACTTCAATTTGTAGGAAGCAAAACCAGGGGAAAGTTCCAAGCGAAGATGGTACTCAGTGCTCTCTCAACTATACCTCCTAAGAACTCTCAGCAATCTTAAGAAACTATAGTTCTCAGGTTTATTCGATCTTCTGCCTTTGGTAGGGGAATAGAACAATACCCTTTGCTATCTCCACCAGCACAGAGCATGGACCAAGGGAAGGACGTATGTTTGTTTGTGTGTGTGTAGTAGACCTGACAGGCTAAGCTTCAGGCATGGCTGTTTAAAGCCCTGGGTTTTTTGGGGGGGCCTAGCCTGCCCTGCCTAACCTAGCCATGAGACTTAGCACACCTCCAGACTGTCACTATTTTGTGGTGGGATTCAGTCACTTGCCAGGAAATTTAGACTGCACGATGAAAGGGGATTTGGGGCTCTTGTGCAACGAACCTGCTTCCAAAAACATCTGGAGTAAGGAAAGCTATGGGGACATGTGGGACCACAATTGCTTAATGCATAAGGCCTTCCTGCGAACAAGTTGGGATAAAAAAAATTGGTCACGTGGAAGTTACCTTATTGCCAGGTCTGTATGCCCAGGGCTGTAGGCCATAGCACTGCTCAACAAAGATCTGTAAAAGGCAGGCAGAAGTATGTATAAAGGACTGACACTTTGTTTTTTGCCTGTACAATTTTAGCTTTATGACTAATCAAGCTTTCTTTCAAGTGATGACTACTTTGATGTGGGGAAAAAAGTTGTGGTTTAATCTAATGCAGCCCGTGTGCCCTTAATTTGGTTCGTATGTTTCATTCCTACTATAATGTGGTTTTTTCTCTTTTCCCCAAATACATACGGCCCCTAAGCTTGTTGTCTCTTAGGTCAGGAGGACCAAGACTAAATCTTATCAATAGGCACCTTGAATTCGTGCCTAGCACAGCACTTTTGCTACTGCTGAGGCAGCAGCCGGCGCAAGAGTTTTCACTCTTGTAAGGTAGCTTTGGCAGCCATGGTACTGTGGTTTGGGAGCGGTGGCTGGCAAGTGGAACACCCTCATCTCTTGGGATCGCAAAACTGAAACAAATGCACAAATAGTAAAATTGCAGGTGCCCAGTAGGTACAATATCAAAACATGTTTGGGGACATTTTTAGAACAGAATCAATGGAGGAAAGGAAGTCAGGCTTGTGGGTAGAAAGGGTGAGGCCTTTTCCTACATGTCCTCACAGCCATGAAACTCCCTCCAACAAGATATACCATCAGTGTTCTCCTTGGGAGAGTTTAGATGGTCTCTAAAAAACATTTTGGTTCAGGTTTGCTTTTAATGAAAGTGGTTAAAAGTATTCTTATTCTGTGATATATCCATCTGTACATGTGTAGAAACACAAAGTTTCTCTACACATGTGCAATTATTTGCGTGGATTTGTACTGTTCAGATAATGCGTACACAGCTACACAAACTACAACCATGGAATGTTTTGTCTCAATGCCCAGAATAATATATGTTTATGTGTGATTGTGGACAACAAACTGTTCCTTTCTAATTACAAAGGCAAATTTAATTTTTGCTAAAGCTACATTATGCATTTAGGGTCAAATTCTGAGTATATGAAATAATATTTCCATGAGCTTCTTAATTTTTAACGCAAGACTTTAAGGTCAGTAGTCCAATGATGTAAATTATTTAAAAACATATGAATTTTTCATAGGTCTCTCCAGCCATCTAGTTTGGTCTTTACTTTCTTCATCGCTGACTTTGAAACTGCAGTACTTGGGGTGATGTCACACACCCAGCATTTATTTATCTCATGTCATGAGCTGCTAAACATGAACTTACTTTTTTGGGGGGGGGGGCATAAATTGTGATGTGTCCCTTCCCTCCCTTTCAATATCTTTTATTTAAACCCAATGCTTTACTCTTATTTCCAGTCTAGAAAGCAAGAACACAGCTGCGTCCTTTGATTTGAACCTTTGCACTAATAGGCTTTCAGATTTTGTGTTTCCGTTCCTTCATGTGTAGATGCTTAATTAATTTGGTGGAAATAATACTCTGGTTTGAGGTGGCTTCTTGGATGTATCTAAAGATTAAGCGGTGCTCACGAATACATCTACCAGGAATTATCCATGCAAGAAAGGACCATAAGCTCTGTTCAGGCATTTATTTGGGTACATGAGAAATGCATGGAGGCCAGAGAGTTGACCAGCAGAGTAGTGACTGCTGGCCTTTCCCCAGACACATTCGCAAGGAGCCTCTGTATGTATCACTAAATGTACAAACTCCAGTAGATACAATCCAGCACATTGGAAAATGGAATCTCCCATGCACCTTCAAGTATACATGTCTATCTTCCAGGTATATGGGCCCACTGAACGTGTGGCCTGGAGGTAAGATCCCAGGTTGCCCTTGTTTGGGAATGAAGGCTTTCAGACTCAGTGGGTCTTAGTTCTATGTATGCGCCTCTATGCATAAGATTGGTCTGTCAGTGCAGAACAAGTCCAATAAACACAGAAGCCATCAGCATTGAAGAGCAGAAGGAAACTGTCGTGAATTGGCACAATGCTATAGAAACACCTGAGTTTCCTTGTGGTGGTTGGTTGGCAAAGGCATGAGGTGAACAGGACATCTTAAAGCAGCCCCAAAGGATCAAAGGCTTAGATTAGAAGCATTTTTAGAGCTGGATTTAGGCTTGAATCTGCTTTATGTTGTTAGGTAGGCAACCGGTGAGAGTTTTGGATTTCAGCATGTGTGTGTGGTGGGAATGAATAATTCTCAGCAAGGTTTAAAAGTCCACTTTTAGATTCAAAATCAAATTGTGGACGAAAACCCCAGTGTATGAAGAATATTTGTTGTGGTTACTTTTCCATACCCCTTAGTAACCATAGCAATGTTATCAACACCGGTGAAACAATCACCTCCATTTTCTTTCCTTTTTTTGAAAAGCAGAGAGGGGTTGTGCCTTTGGCCTATATACCTGGTAGACAGACTCATTCGCTTGTTCTTAACAATAGCCGTTCAGCATATAGAACAAATGAACAGGCCCCAGGCAGGACCTCTGATTTTAAAAATCGCATGGAGCTTCAAATGCACATCGACAATGGCCTGTGGCCTTCAGTGCCTTCTCTAAGTAGTTGCCCATTCAGTTGCTAGTAAAAACAGAATAAAGTATGCTGGCATATAAATTTGTACATAATTGTATGCACGGCATAACTGAGACAGTGATGATACTAAGGATGGGATAGAAAATTGTTTCACGTCGAAAGGCAAACCTGTCTCATTTTTATTTTCTGGGGGGGGAAAGTGAATTGAAACATTGCGATCCTTCACAATTCGCCTTTTTCTGAATTTTGCAATACGGTTCTCTAGCCAAGTAATGTGTGTAAAAATGCATATGCTGGGGTATACTATATATAAACTTCATGTATTTGTGAAAATAACATACAAAATCCATTATGTTATGCAGCATTGCATTCAAACACATATCTTAGGAGAAATTCGCACTAAAATACAGGTGAATGTTTAGGAGTACTTAAGGGGTGAGGGGAGAATCACAAACTGAGGTGAAAAATATGAACAACCAATTGATCCACATATCTGTGCATTTGCCACACTGGGCTCTTTGGGGCGGGCGGGAGGGACATAAATTGAATGAATGAATAATAATAATAATAATATATTTTTTTAAAAGCAGAATATAAGCAGAATTGAATATAAGCCATTTTGGTTGGGCACCACGTCCCTTAAACATTCTGAACACTGTTTGTGCAGAAAGAGGCTAAACGGCAGGAATTTATAAACATCCAGATCCCATGTAATCCCTGTTTCAGCGTTCCATTTCAAGCGTTTTGGTAGGCATCTTAGTCCTCAGCGCAGCCAGGCTTCTAATACCCATAAATGAAATTGCCCTTTTTGTCGAGCTCATCTCCAGAGTCAGGCCCCACGCTTTCTGCAGCGGCGGCTGCTTGTAAGCTCCTCTGGACACTTGACTCCCGCACGTTCCCAACAGCGAGTGCTTGTCAACTGCGGCAGCCGCAGGTAAATCCCAGGAAGGAGGTTCATGCCTAGTGCAAATGGACCATGACTGTATGTTTTATGTGTGCGACTCTGCCGACGACTGAGGCCGTGGCAGCCACTCGGCAGGAGGGGATTAGAATCCTGCTGGTTCTTTGAGCTTAAACAAGGAACGGCCCTCATCAAACACTTGGCGGCTGGAAAAAGAGAGAGATTCCAGGGCAGGCGACGTCCCTATGAAGTAACAGGGGGAATGCAAACAAGACAGATGTATCTCTGACTGTGTATTGCTTGGAGAAAGCATCTCTCTCTCTCTCTCTGTCTCTCCCCGCTCTTCCCTTTTTCTAAAACCCATCATGGCTGTTAACAAATCACACCACATCCTCACAAGTGACACAGAGTGCGGCTGAACTGAGCTTTCCAGCTGGGACAAAGAATTTGCAGTCTATATTACTTTCCACCTCACTTTTCTTGAGGAGAGCAGATTAACAATGGTGGAATCTGGCAGGGTTTTTCTGTTTTATTTACTAGACGGAGAGAGCAAGCGGGCTTTTCTCTTTTCCCCCTCCCGTTTTTCTGCAAAGTGCAAATGGGCTTTGCCTGGCAACAGACTATAACTAGGAGTACCCGGGATGTTGATTGTCTGCAGGAAGTTACTATTCCGCAGTCAGTAGGAAGTTATGTGGGGTGCAAGCGGTGAAATGCGGCAGGTCCTAATGTGCCATAATTGCAGGAGCTAGAGTTTGAACTGGCTTGTCATGCTGCTGCTTGGGGGAATCTAGAGTTATACCTCTTGTTTCCTTCTTTCATGTCTGAGGCCTGTATGAGGTGAAATGGAAACTTTTGCCCTTGAAAGTAGTTGCCCGGCTTGATGAACTGGTATATAACTCTTTGCCAGAGCAGCTGGAAATTCCCAGGCCTGTTTCTACTTCCTAACAACAAGTAAATTCTCAAATAGCTCAAATAACTGCCAGCTGGAGCAAAACTCAGTTCAGAACTTGTATTTGCAACTAAGGGAATTCAGGCTTGGCATTTTGCTGCTCGTGCAAAAGACAAGATGGCTCCCCTCTCCTATACCTTGTGGAATCTGACCAAAATGACAGTTGAATCTTAGACACTAGCGAAGGGACAGCTTCTTCCAGCAGGCTAGTTTGGGGCAGGAAGACACAGCTCTGTTTTCCAACATCTCTCCCTTGCCCATATTTCCTGTCACCTGAGGCAGTTGCTTCAGTTCGCCTAATGGTAGGGCAGGCCCTGAGGGTGGGTTTTTTTGTTTTTGTTTTATTATAAAACACACAAGACTTAAAGTGACTCTTGTTTTTGAGTTTGAATGCAAGCCTATGCTGACTAGAATGCTCATTTGCATTTCTAACACTTTTTTGCTTTTTCTTCTACGTTAAAAACAGAGATGCTCAAAGTAAGTCTTCTTATTTAATGACTTAAAAGTTACAGTGTTTTAAGGAAGGAGGAAAAAGTAAAATACAAATTATACAACCCACATTAAGTCCTTGTGTCCCAAATAAGTCATAGAAGCCTGTACACTGATTAATCAGAGGATTGTTTACTTAAATGGAAGTAGATTTTTATGTTACCTGTTGGAAATTCTCCATATTGGTGCCTGTTTAAGCTAATGAAAGGAGTGTGACAGTAGAATAATATACCTATGCTCCAGCATAAGTGTGTAGAGGACTGTAACCTGAAGCTTGCAACCCTGCTAAAATCCCTCGTATTTTAGACCAGTCTAGACCAAACACTCCCCAAACACAATGGTAAAGCACACGCACTGCATTCCAAAATCCCAAGTTAAATTCCTGACTTTTTTTGGGTGGTGGTGGTGGTCTGCAAAAGACTCCTTTCTGAAGCTTTGAAGAGCTGCGGCAACTCATTGCAGACAGTTCTGACCCAGATGGGCCAATGGTCTGTTTCAGTATACAGCAGCTTCCTAATTTTATTACCTCAACTGCAGACCCTCCAAGTGTCCCTGTTTTCCAGGGACAGTCTCAGATTTACAAAAGCCATACCCATTTCTGATTTGATCCCAGAATGTCCCACTTTTCATTAGGACGTCCTTAGGCCAATCAAAGGAAAAATATTGGAGGGTATGGAGTTATGTGACCCCTGAACCAAGTAGCTATACAACCTCAGCCAGGCGGGCAGTGTATTATTATTATTATTATTATTATTATTATTATTATTATTATATAGGACATCCCTATTTTCATGGGAGAAATGTTGGAGGGTATGCAACTGGATCCCAAATGGAACCCGCCCCTGATAGGACCAAGATTTTTAAAAGCCTTGTCACACTGTTCAGACAAAAATTCCTGTCACAAATCCAAATTCTGCTCAACTATCCTCCCTGCAGCTGGATTCAGAGAAGAAGCTGGTACATTGCTATGTACCAGTGTAGAGCCTTTGTGGTGTAGTGGTTAAGAGTGGTAGTCTCATAATCTAGTGAACCGGGTTCCATTCCCCGCTCCTCCACATGCAGCTGCTGGGTGACCTTGGGCCAGTCACACTTCTTTGAAGTCTCTCAGCCCCACTCATCTCACAGAGTGTTTGTTGTGGGGGAAGAAGGGAAAGGAGATTGTTAGCCGCTTTGAGACTCCTTTGGATAGTGATAAAGTGGGATATCAAATCCAAACTCTTCTTCTTCTTCTCTTCTATGTGTGTGCTTCCACAGCAGGGTCACTCCTGAGTGTTTGCACATTCTCATCTTTGTCCCATGTCTTGTTTTTGTATTGGGAATACACAGCCAAGGAAAACAACTTCCTTTTTGTGTGCTTCGAGAATTCTCTGAAGCACAGAGGGAAATACCTTTTAATTATCATTTTATCAGGAAACGACTGCTCCCACCCAGTCTATTTTTTTTACTCCTCTTTTATATTTCTCTGGCAGTTTGCATTTGCAAAGGTTTCAAGTGGAACATGAATATGTGCTTAGCTTTGCAAAAGCAGAATTCTATACATAAGAAAGGTTTATAAGAAAGGAAATGGAAATTAGGGGGAATCTGGAGAACACACATCTGAGATAAATCTGTTTCATCGCTACTATGTGACCCAGCTCTTTTGCGTAAGCTTAACTCTACAACAGTGTCATGGCAACATATACTGTGATCTTGGAAACAGCAGTTCCAAAACATAACTTGGATTTATTCTTATTTTCCATGCCTGATAGCAAGGCGCTTCTACTTTAAAGGGATGTGACCATAGCGCCCCCCCCAACTGACATTTTTCTGCAATATGTCATTGATGCAATAATAGTGTTGGGTTTATAGTGGAAAGTCCACACACCATCCTACTGTAATTTTTGTTCCGTGGTGCTTCCCCAGTGTTACTGCAATCATTGCTGTGTGTAGGGGCACCATAGAGCAACAAAGGCAGGGCACAAAAATAAGCTGAAACATCTGTGGTATAAAATATTACATGATTTCTGCATGAAGCTATGGGACATGTGGTGGTTGGAAATCAAGCAGTGTGATCACCCCCAAAACTTTTGCAGCTGCAAACAGTATTGAAAATGGGATTCCATCTCAAATACTTGTAGGAAGTGTAAAGAACATGAAGAGACATTTTTTTAAAATAAAAAATATTAACTTTTTTTTTGTATTTTAACAAACATCTCATTATCAGTAACACACATGTTACAAATCTTCATCCCCTTTCCTCCCAGGCTTCCCCCAGCTCCCATTTCTGGTTTGTTACCCCCTTATCATATACTGCTGTTTCCACCAATTCCACCATACCGTTTCTTCTTCGTTTTAAATGCTCTATATCAAAAAAAGTGTGTATGTTTATTTAAACAATCACAAAATTAAAAGACGCCTGCTTTTAAAAGCAAAGACAAACCTAGACAGCATCTTAAAAAGCAGAGACATCACCTTGCCAACAAAGGTCCGTATAGTTAAAGCTATGGTTTTCCCAGTAGTGATGTATGGAAGTGAGAGCTGGACCATAAAGAAGGCTGATCGCTGAAGAATTGATGCTTTTGAATTATGGTGCTGGAGGAGACTCTTGATGGCGTGCTCTGGTCCATGGGGTTACGAAGAGTCAGACAAGACCAAATGACTAAACAACAACAATGTTTATTTAAATCCTGCCATCAAGTCAATGTTCTTTTTTTGTTTCTGCAAAAATAATATAAAAGGTCCCACTCTTTTTCAAAGTCACTGTTGTCCTTTTCTGAACATGAAGAGACATTTTATCATGTTTGGTGGACATGTAAACAAGCTTTAAAAAATGGGTACAAATGCATACACTGATACAGAGAATTCTGAAGACTAATTTTCAACTCAAAACCAGAACCCTGCCAGGAGCTATGGATATACAATTAGAAAAAGGCTATGTACCGTATTTTTCGCCCCATAGGACGCACCACCCTATAGGACGCACCTAGTTTTTTTGGGAGGGGGGGGGGAGAATAAAGAAAAAAAAATTCCCCCCAGGCATGGGGCAGTGCCTCTCTAGGGTTTCTGGCAGTGGGTGCAGACCTACCCACTCACCCCAACAGAGCATTTGTTTGCAACCCCGACATTCCCACAAGTGAACCTGCCGTACTTCATCTTTAAAAAGTTGGTGGGCAGGGTATGGAAACTTGTTAGGGCACCTTTGTCACTTCTGTCCAGTTCTGAGCTTCTTGCCCTCCTTTAAATCTCTTGAACTGTATGCCTGGGCCCTGTGTCTGCTGCTCAGCCTGTATCCTACCTAGCATAAAAATAAATAAATTTCTTTCTTACATACAAGTAAGAGTCTCTGGGACCTAGGACAAATGGACCCCTCAGCTAAATAGCTGCAGGCCAAACCTCTCACTCAGTCCCCTACTGCTCCCGTGTAGTATTTAGGATCATTATTAGGAAATAAATGTGGAGAAAGAGATGCTGGGGGTGGAGCGGAACAAGGCAGACTTTAATCACCTCACACCTTGCTATGTCAGCAGTTGCGGAGAAAACCCGGAAACTTCAGGAAGCTCCAGAACACGTACACGCCAACCACAGATACAGGAAAAATCACAGTTTTGTCTGTCATCTTGTGTGTCGTAATGAATATGAGACACTACACCCAGAGCCATGACTAAATATGGCTGGATTTGTCTAATAATTACCAGGCCTCCCAAATTGAAACAAGATGCCAGGACAGTTAAATTTATGATTATTATTTTTAAATACAAAGAACCCTGTTTTGTGTTTGGCATTTCTGAGCCTCACATTTTATTTTACATGTTCTCTGTACTCTCGGCTTGATTCTTTTTTTATTTCCCAGCAGCCATTTTTTAAAAAATCCCTATTCTTTTTTTCTAACAAATGTTTAGGGGTACTCTCATTTTCCTACTCATATTGAAATACTGCCCCTCAATGAGGCCAAACTTAGATTCACAAAATGTTTTGGGGTATGTGTACCTCTGCATACCCCCAGAAAAAAAGCACTGGATATAGATATAAATGAATGAAAACCCCAAGAAGATACTTAAAAAGTGTGGCTGCAGTTCTGAGTCCAGTCAAATTTGTTTCCATGTTCCGTTGAAATCAATCTCCCTGGAATAATGTGTTATGGGATGTCAAACTGCAACCCACAGCTGCCTTCTACCAGAGCACTGCTGCTGACATTGAATGGTGCTGCCCTGGGACCCGTAAATTTGCAGTTTCTACCTATGAGCACAGGATGGAGAGGACGTACACAGAAGAAATCCAGTCTTCATTTCCATGCAGCTGCTCATCATCTCAACACATACTTCATTGCATTTAGCTTCTGAAATGCCTCTGAATGTTGGCTGGAGACACTTTTTTGTGGTCAGGGCATTGAAAGTGGTAAGGCAGAGGTGCTGTTGATTTTATTTATTTCAAACTTGAATATACCTCTTTTTCATGCCCTCCAATTCTTTTTCTTTCCCCCCACTTATGTTTTATTTTAAAAAATCGCATAGACATTCCAATACATAGTATTTTTTCCCCTTTTGCTTTGTTGGTGTCCCATCCCATTTTCCATGGTGTTTTTAATTTCTCCCCGTTGCTGTACCCCATCTTCTCTCTCTTATACCATAATAATAATGCAGCAATCTCTCATTCATTCTGTTGCTCAAAGTTAAAATCCTACTCGTGAATTCATCATGCTATAATATTCCTTTAAATAGTCTGAAAAAGGCTTCCATTCTTCTACAAAACAATCATCATTTGGTTCTCTTACTTGAGCTGTTATCTTTGCTGATTCCACATAATATATCACTTTACTTATCCATTCTTCTTTGGTGGGAAGTTCTTCTTCCTTCCATTTTTGTGCATAAAGAATCCTACCTGCTGTCATTACATACACAAACAGCTTAATCATCTTTTTTTGAACTTCTGTCCCTATAATCCCTAAGAGAAAAGCTTCAGGGTTTTGGTTTTTTAAAAAAGTATAACCACTTTAAACATCTTTTTCATCTCATCATATATCATTTCCCAAAATGCCCTCATTTTCTTACAAGTCCACTACATAAGAAGAAGAAGAAAAATCCATCTACTTGTTTACACTTCCAGCAGCTCCCCCAATTCTGTTTCATCTGTTTCTTGATAGTACAACACACTCACACCACCATCTTTAGATGCCAAATTTTGCTGGGCTTCTGAACCAGCGAACTGGCAGCCCCAGTTGCGTGCGTCCGGGAGCAACAGAGAATGGAGTTGGGATATTACAAAGTGTTTGCTAATGCCATTTGGGGGAAGGGCTGCGGTCCAGGGGTAGAATGCATGCCTTGCATGAATGGGTCTGAAGTTCAGTCCTTGGCATATTCAGGTAAGGCAGGTAAAGTGTAGGGATGTGTATAGATGCCAGGAGAAGATATATTTATTATATATGATCCTTCCTTCCTTATGTTTGTGAGTTCAGCAGAGCACATCCCTTTGCAGCTTAAAAGGGAAGCTTAGACCGGCTACTTTTAGCCTTTTAGCTTAAGTAATCCAGGATGCTTTGAGGCAGACTGGATTCTCCTGGCATTTTCTCCCCCTTAAAACAATAATCACACAAACAATCTTGTAAAACAGAGCTTTCCAAATGTTTCATGTTGGCGACATACTTTTTAGACGTGCATCTTTCGCAACACAGTAATTCAGTTTTACTTGCAAACCAGAAGTTACACTAACTCCTTTTCCCGGGAGGAGCGCGAGGAGCATTCGTGCGACACATCTACACACTGCAGCCGACACACGGTTTGGAAAGCTCTGTTGTAAAAGGCAACAAGTAACATACACTCACTCGGAATACTTGTCAAAGAGTAACAGATACAGCAGCTTTGTTTAGGCAGACTTAAAATGGCGATCCAGTTACATACTTTGGCTTAGTTTAAGACTGAGTGTGAACTGTGGCTCAGACTTAGCATATGTTCTACATTGCTGGAATGAGGTGAAAGAGCAAAGAGAAAGTGCCCAGCCAGGTGAAGAGATGATATGTGGCTATGCTTTCCCCCTGTCAGGGCACAGTGGGAGTGTCTCTCAGAGTTCTCTCTAGCAAACTTACAGGAAAACTCTTTGAGCTTCAGCTCCCATCATGAGCCTATCTAGCAAACATGCATTGTTGGTTTGACTGCATTGTAAATATCACACAGCAAGATTCGTGCCCAAACCTTGGAGAGCCCCTGCCAGTCGAAGCAGACAGTATTGAGTGAGAGGGACCATGGCTCTGACTGACTGCAAGACATCTTCCTGTGTTCCTGTGCCATGGAAGCTTACAGATTTTCCATTTCGGTCTAATGGGAGGGCATTCCTGTGCTCCCTGCTGCAGGCCTCGCAGCCAGCTGTGCAACAGCCCAGTGACAGGCAGATGTTTTTGCAGTGATGAAAGCAAACTCAGATGTTTTGCCAGGAACGATGCAAGCTCCATGAAGTCACCTGGTTCATGCACAATTTACCACTGTAATAATGCTGCTTTGTTCGCACCAGTTATTTTAAGTGATTTATATGTCATGTTTTATCTGACTAGCTTTGCCATTCCAGCCAATGTGGAGAGTTCGCAGAAAACCACACGACCGACCCACTGCATGTAGCACTTGGCTCAGTAGATGTCGCAGCGAGGCTAGAAGCCTTGCACCTGACTTTCTGCCAGCAAAATTTCCATGTAGATATGGCTGCCACCCGCAGAGTAGAAAAGGGAAGCTGCCTATTGCCTTACCCTCTTAACATCTAGGATAGTGCTTTTAATATGTGAGACTTGGTTTTTTTTTAGTTCTGTGTGCACCACCAACACTCCAAGCCCAGTCTACGCCTTTATCCCACTATACTTTTAGTCACCAGGGGTGGATCTACTCTCCTGGTTTTTAATACTAAAAAAGAGTAAAGGAATGATTCTATCATATATGTTCTTTTTATACGTTATTAAAATGTGACACCAGCTACCAGAAACCAGGTAGATGGTATGGAAACAAAGCGAAAGAGAAACCAAAGAGGACTTTCCCGGTCCTGACGTTTTGGAACGCTATTTCTAATATCATCCCAATAACGTTTAAAAAGTAGGTGTAGATCCAGCCCAGGTTAAAAGACCCAGGTTATAAGACCATGTACTAGTAAACTGACAAGAGCTGGGAGGCTCTGGCTGAGCTCTAAGCTCTTGAAAATTATACTAATCCTCATAATCGGCAAAATGAGCGGGAAGACCGCAGCATGCAGCAAGCAAGGCTGTCTTATCAACATTTTTTGGAGTAAGTGAAGCAATATACCATCTAATACATCTGTTAAGCCCATGGCCGAAAATTACCTTTGTGTATGCCCCCTCTCCTCATTTAAATCTTATTTTATTTTATTTATTTGAAAATGTGTATTCAAATCTACATTTTCAAGATAGCTTTACCAAAGAGAACCGTAAAGCAAATATGCAACAGATCAAAAACATTAGGAATAAAAGCAATTATTGTAGCGACAGTAAAAAAACACACCAAAAAACCAAAAGCAGTAGATATAAAATCCTCACTTAAATCTGACCCCTCAGAAAATGTGTTTTTGCTGAACCAACATAGCCTCACCTTGCCTGCAAGTTCTGTGGGCACACACACACTTCCCTTGCTACATGGTCCAGCTCACATATTTTGTTCCCCAAGCCTTCTTTCTTTACAGATTCCTCTAAGAAGGTGGTGTTCTGAATGGCTGAGGGGAACAGAAAGGGAGCTTTGAAACAAGTATGAATCTAGGCGATCACACATCCAAACTAAGCACATTCAAGTACTGTTGGAGTGGTTACAGTTAGTGGCTGCTGTCACCGACTGCTGACGGAGCAGGAGAGAAGAGCAACTCATGAACACCGAGGCTCAGTGTTAGAGAACTTGCTTCGCTTGGGAAAATTCCTATGTTTGATCCCTGGTGTCAGGAACGTGGCCCCCCAGAGCGCAGGAGAAGAGTTAGACTCAGAAATAGAACTAAATGAATGAGGGACTGACTCTGCAGATGAGAGTTGGCTGCAGATGAGAGTCAAGAAAGTGCAGTTCAACCCCCCTTCCCGGGGAAGACTCTGTTAGCTCGCAAGAAGAAGAAGAGTTGGAAGACAGCCAGAGCATTGCTAGGCAATCAGCAGATAAGCAGAGATCTGAGTCTGTGTCGAGTAACAGTGTGGAGGGGACAGGCCATCCTCTCAATCCCTGTGCTGGGCATCTGGATAAGATCAGATGGCAACGGAAGGGCAAGAGGGGAAAGACAGGAGTTTGGTGTCCTTCCTGCTGTGGGAGGGGCAAAAATTCAGACTGACCAACTATCGTCAATGTGAGCAGGTGAGAAGCTGTGCTCTGGATGTGCCTTTTTGTAAATAAACATACATAAAACTGCTGGAGAGTCAATTCTGCTTGATTGCCTGCCAAAGATCATTACACCTGGGGTGTCAACCTAAAAGGCTTTCAAGTAGCAGGGGGGAAGCATGTTCTGTAGGCCTTAGGGAGCTAGATATCCATCTAGCTGGACCAATGATCTGCTGATGTACTGCATCTCTACCAGGCCGGTAGTTTAGGTCTTTGGCTGCAGGTCATGTAAGAGTTTGTTACAGTCTGTGTACATTTTCGAACAGAGTCAGCTGCAACCATGCAGATGAAGATGCATTCTGGTTGCCAGCTAGCACTTTGCTTCATTGTTCTAAGGAAATTGGCCCACCAATTTCCCGCCCCTATTTCTCCCTTGTTATCCACACAAAATTTATAATATCCAGGTACCAGATATGACAACCGAGTTGTATTTCCCCAAAGCCCCATTCCTTCCAGAGTCTTGCAAACTGAGCAGACATTGGGAACATATACACCTGTTGTGGCTTCTTTCTCCCCCTAACACAAACAGAACCTAAAACTTTGGGCAATAGAGAAGATGAAGGCGCCGTTTCTCCTGGACCCCCATTTCTGCCAGGCAGCGCAAGCCTGAATTTTGTGCTTCTTTAGAGCTGTACAAAATGTTTCTAAATACTCCATAGACGTTCAAGGTGGTAAATACTTTTGCAGGCTGTTGAACAGGCCATTTCCAGTGGCTGGCTCAGAGGTATCGGGACATGCATTTTTGATACGGAGGTAGGAAATGAGTCATAAAACAGGTAATGGAATCTTAAAACAACAGTCAGCAGTGCAATTGTGAGGAGCGCAGCATATAGACAACAGCCAGAGGGGCATTTTCTTTGGGGAGTGGGGAATTTCTGTTAAGTAGATACGGCGTCCTTTGCATTGCTTTGCTCGCACATTTCCTTTCACAAAGGGAGTGATTCTGTCTTTCAACGGGCTAACGGCGAGAGAAGAGTGCGAGTGCGAGAGTGTACAAATTCTCCCACACTTCACTGGTCTGGTGAATTTGTAATGTTAGGCAAGTCCTTGTGGAGAGATGCGTCGCTCTCTGGTATTTCCTGAGGAGGGTTACTGAAAAGTAATAACTGTCATCGCAAGCCGTCTCTTTTCACAGTAAATAATGCACCCTTCCCTTGCGCATTGCTGTACTTAATCACTCAGAAATACTTATGAGATTATAAACAGCAGGCTGCCTCTGTGGTAGAAGATTGAGCACCTCTGGTCACGGAGGTACCAGATGAGCAGGAGTCCAGCATTGTTCTCACCTTTCCAGAGGGATGAAACTCTGAATGATTTCCTGCTGCTTCCTCTTTTGCCCCGAGCCTGATGCATCTTATGGTTCCATGCATGAGACATAAATAGGGTGTTGGAATAATTTCTGTCTGGGTGGCAAATACACAGGCGAGGTTTTGAATCAGGGCCAAATCATGTTACGTTCGAGGGATGGTTGCCGTTGCAAAGCCACTCTGCCGTGGCTGTGTCGCACTAGTCTTCTTAAGATTCCCTTTGTTTCCCTTGAAATCACTTGGGTGTTTCTGCTCCAGCAGGAATCTCTGAATTTGCCAAGGATTTTTCTTTCTTTCTTTAGGTAGAATTTGTTGGCTAATTAGGGATGTGCAAACTGGGAACTTTCACTAGTCTTTGCATTACAAGATGCACCTGTTTCAATTCCCTCTTCTACACAACTATTAAAGGTGCTGGAGCCCTGTTTCCTATTGCATCTGGCCATACTAGTGGTAAACAGGTTGCCAACTTTTTGAACCAGGCCCTGATCTTGTGCCTTCAAGAATAGCATGGCTTGCAGACATTAGTAGGTACTTCCATTTAGTTATTTTAATTATTGCATTTATAGCCCACCTTCCCCCCAAGGAGCTTAAGGTGGCATGCATGGTTATCCCCTTCCTCATTTAATCCCCGCAACCAGTGCTTTTTTTCCAGCCAGAGTGTAGTTCTGGCACCTCTCAGGTGGGCGCCATTGCGAGCCAGCACTCCCGCCACACCTGCTTCTTGCCTTAACGTACTTACGAGAAGCCCAAAACAAACATTTCAAGTCAAAATGGAAACTGGGCAGTGTGTGAGAGTCTATATTTCTTTTTAGATCCATGACTCCACCTAGCTCCTTAGCCACTCAAAGTTGTGATTGGTTAAGCAAAGAGGCAGGGCCAATTTGTATTTCCTTTTCTTCAATCCATCTCCCGTGTAGTGGCAAGGGGCTTTACGCTTTCCAGCTAGGCCTCTACCGTTGCTTGTGTGTGTGTTTGCGTGAGGGCCCTTCTGAGCTGCCCTAGCCATTTGCCTGAAGAGAACAAGGAAGGCGGAGGCACATTTATTTGACATGCACCAAAATCAGAGGCAACCCCTCAAACAAGCTAGGGAGAAAGCATGCCATAGCTTTTAGCACCTCCACAGGCGGTGAACACAGCTGTTGTCAAACCGACATCTGCTCAGGGCTGCTCCGAGTTGCCTGGCAACCTACTGCCACAACTTCATGGTGAATTCTGGCACCTATTTTTCTTGGGGGGTGGGTGGGAGGAAAGTAGTGGCCACAACAACTCTGTGAGGTAGGTTAGTCTGAGAGGCAGTGACTGGCCCAAGGCTACCCAGTGAGCTTCATGGCTGAGTGGGAATTTGAACCCTGGTCTCCCCAGTCCTAGTCTGACACTGTAGCCACTCCATGCTTTGAAATGCTTCACCTCTCGGTTCTGTCTACCTTTTGGTCAACTGGCAGTCCTTGTGGAAGAAGATGGAGCTGTTTCGTCTCCCAATTCAGTAGCAAATTTAAAAGTATTGGGGGAATCTCTGGGTTGTGACCCAACAAAGCTTGATGACCACATAGTCAAAGCTCCCCATTTTACAATTCTCACTGCACTTGGCATACACTGAACATAGCTTAGCGGTTTTTGTTTTTGTTTTAATTTTTAAACAGTCAGCATTAAAATAATAATAAAACCCCCTCTGCCTGCCACTAATAAAGTTTTCCTTATTGTTAACTACTAGCAAACACAAATGTCTGGGGAATCTCCAGCTGGCTGAAGCGCTCTCATCATTAAGCGGCAAGAACATTTTTGATAGGTTTTCAACAGCTCCAGAGTTTCTGTCAACATCACTGTGTGCCTTTTAAAAAGTATCCCCCCCTCTTTAATAGGTCCCAGAACCCAAGAATACATTCAGGTCAGTTGTTTAGAATCTGAATCCTTCCAAGTAATTAGCAGGTAGAATTACCTGGTAGCAGTCAGTACTCTTGCCTGCAATCCGTCTGTAGGATCTGCAGCTGGGGTAATTGCCATCTCAGGCGAGCCTGCAAAACATGTCTAATTTAAAGTGTCAATTGGGATTTTCTCTCTGTTTCTTCAATCCCTCTGCCAGGTTGCGAGTTTTCCTCTCACAAACCAGGCTCAAAAGGCAAGATATATTGAACGTATGGGTTTCTGAGAAAATGAAAGATTTCTCTCCCTCTACTCAGCTGCCCCACCGTCCTGGTGACTGAAAATGTGCAAAAGCAGTCAGAGTGTCGTCTTTCTCTGGTGCCCGTGTGAGCAGAAAGCAGAAGTGAAGTTCCACATACCCACATGCAAAGCAAAGCAGATCAATGCCAAACGGTCCTCAATCTTCTTCATCAAACCTGCAAGGCATCACTTTCACTCATTCACAATTGTGTTTCTCAAAAGCCGAGCTTGGAAAAAGTATGCTACCATCAAGATGATGGCTGCTCCCCCCCCCCCCCCCGTTTTGCTATTCTCAAGTCATGAATCAACAGATGTGCCCAAACAGAGCGAGGGTGTATGCTGACATTTGCAGGAGACCATGGAACAGATTTTTCTCCCCACTCTCCATCACTAGGGCCTATACCTTGGCAGGCTGGGTTATTAGTTCTGCAACTACTTTTTGGAACCAGCTCTGGGTCAGCGGTGTTGCGGGGTCTGCCTGCTTGCCTTCTTTGATCTGTGTCTTTGACTGTGAAAAATTGCATTCAAGAACAAGGCCCAGTTCTTTCTATCATAAAATCCATATGCAGGGGTAGTTTCCTTTTATTTTCTTTTTTAATGATAAGGAGTAATTCCTGGTGGACTCATATATCCGCTGCACAATTCATACACGTCCCCTTAGAGAGCCTGTGGACTGACTTCTAACAAGGCATATTATATGAGCGTAATGTTCAGGAATCACTTGGGCATCAAAATTGTTTGGGGGCTCTCGCCTGAGCCAGAAAGCTGAAATTTGGTATACATGCACACACACAGAGTCCAAAACAATCTGACCACCAGAAAATCTGGACACTTGTGGAGCGCTCCCTCAAAATATTATGTACCCCCAAATCATTAGATTTTCACTAAATGCTAGAGAGTTGGGACTGCATAATAATTTAGTTCATAATAATGGTGCAGGGTGTTGACTAACTGAGATGGACTCAAGAAGTTCGGGAGAAAGGGAGAAAGGCTTGTAGTGACAGCCAAGAAAATACCCTCAACCCTACCATGCCTTTCAAGCTGATTTGAGTCTAGTGGGCAAGGCGCAGGCCTCCATTACGAGAAAGTCAAAATGGGATGGAATGTTGTGTCCGCCATTTTCTAAGGGTTCATCCAGACTTCCTGGAGAGCCAATGCCAGTCAGCATAGGGCATAGACAATATTGAGTTAGATGGGCCATTAACTGACCAATAAGGCAGCTTCCTATGTTCCTATGATCTCACAATCTGAAGGCTGAGCTTCACGACAAAAGAAAAAACTGAGCTGAAGATACTGACTCTGTTGCATATGTGCTAGCTCCTAGGGGGCAAGGCTGTTTTGCCCCCTCCCCCAATGCTTTTTATGAGGGGCCCCCCTCAATATTCAGAGGGTGTTTGGCTCCACACCCTGGCTCCTTGTTATGTTGCCCACACAACATCAGAATGCTGCATTAAGTCCCCTCAATCAGATTGAGAAGATGGTACCTCTGATCTGTTGACATTCACATTGGCCAACCCAACCTCTGCCAGTGATGGCTTGCAAGTGGATATGTAGTCGTGGTGACATGAGATATGCCTTCCTGCTAACCCTTGAACCTTGGAATTTTTGGGGTGGCTCATAGGATACATTTGTACAAGCTGTATAACGTCTAACTGGAATTGGGGAAAGAGGGTCATGGAATATTAGGCGACCTTCAGTTCAAACTAGTTGAATCCATCGAAAGCTTGGTTATATAGGTGTATTTTCTGAGCCATGAAATCTAAAATATGACTGTGGTGACATTGATATACCGCACACATAGAAAGCTAGCATACTATGGAGGAGTCCATCTAGAGCCCTGTAGTTTAGTTTTCTGCACCAAAGGCATGTTTTGTATGGAGAAACTGCCTGCCGTGTGACCCCCCCAATCCACTGTCTGAAGTGCAATAGCTCAGAAACAACTTTACTGCCTTGGTGAGAACTAGCTCTAAGAGGGACTAGAGACAAGTTGATGGAGAGCGTAAGAAAAAAGTGGAACATGTCATGTGTTAGCAATTCCTCTTACACTTGAATCCTGCTTGTGGGTTTCCCACAGGCATTTGATGGGCCACTGGACCAGCCATTGGCCCAATCCAACACACTGCTCTTATGGGTAACTTCCACTCCCCAAATCAACCCAATATTGGAGCAGAAGTTGGGAAAGAAAACCAGGAAAGAGAGTGTGGTAACATGTATGCAACGATACTGCAGAAGGTGAAAAGTTAGAAAGGACCAAGTGCCTTCCAGAGGTAGAACGGAGAGAAGATTTCCTCTTCATCATCTTTCCTAGTTAGAGGTTCTAGGCCTCACTTGTCTTATGCTAAAACAAACAATTAACTTCTGTTAATTGTTGACTGCAAGCCCAAGAACCCTCTCTAATTCAAGAGAGAGTGAATTCACTCATTGAGCCTCTTACAGCTTATACTGTTCTGGGGGAAGGCATTCCTGGCACTTTGAACAGGAAAACCAATAGGAATAGGGCCCTAGTAAAGATAAAGGTAAGGTATAGGACCCCTGAATGGTTACGTCCAGTCAAAGGCAACTATGGGGCTCATCTTGCTTTTCAGGCCAAGGGAGCAGGCGTTTGTCCACAGACAGCTTTCTGGGTCATGTGACCAGCATGACTAAACTGCTTCTGGTGCAATGGGACACGGTGATGGAAGCCAGAGTGCACGGAAACGCCATTTACCTTCCTGCCACAGCAATACCTATTTATCTACTTGCACTGGCGTGTTTTCGAACTGCTAGGTTGGCAGGAGCTGGGACAGAGCAATGGGAGCTCACCTTGTTGTGCGGATTTGAATTGCCGACCTTCTGATTGGCAAGCCCAAGAAGCTCAGTGGTTTAGACCACAGCGCCAATTGCGTCCTGGACTATAGAGGGAAGAGGTTCACCCTAGAACGAGATGCAGAACCTGTGGCCCTCCAGATCATCAGCCCCTGTTGGCATGGCCAACGATCAGGGATAATGATCAGGGATAGGGGAGTTTTAACCCAACAGCATATGAAGCACAACAGGTTTCTGATGCCTGTTTTAGAGGGTGAGGATATACTGCAACATTTGGTTGTGGGTCCTGCTTGCACAACCTTTTCAGGAAGAGGTTGTCCTTTCTCTCCAAGATAGATGATCATTACAGAGCAGAGAATGTAATTTGAAAAACAAAATGACGCTCTAATAGGCTTCCTTGCGTGATGATACCGTAAGCAAACATTAGGTTCATCTTGAGACTTGGCATTTTCTCATGTTCCCTGAAATCTGTATGACACGGTTACTATTCCAGACAAACCCCCCATTAACTCATTACATGTGATGTCTTAAAAAAAACCAACAACCACGCATGTGGAACTCACTTAAAGTGGTCCTTCTCTAAGGATAATCATCCTTCCTTTAAATAAAAACAGCCACCAAGCCAATCCTTTTCTTTGCTTTAAACAGCAGGTGGCAAATCCACAGGTAATCCCTACAACTAGTCATACAAAATAATATGATAAAGAATGGAAAATATGTTGCCGGCATATCAGCAATATAACTAAGCTTCATTGCATAACTTGAGCCATGATGGAGATTTTGACATAGTCAGTGGCAACCTGACAGATGTGTCATGGTGCCTAATCCCCTTAAGCTCGCAAAGCTCTTTGGAAATGGATGTTTAAAAATACTAGATTGGAAAATATGCTGTTCCTTTATTGGGCTCCCTGCCCGCCCCTTTCTACTCCACTGTTCCTGCCAATGTTTCTCCTTCTCCCACTCACCCACCCCAAGTTTGCTCTCGCCTACTATTGAGATTGTTGCCAGATGTATACAAAGCAAATTTGTGCAGAGGTGGGTGCCAGTACCAGTGGTAATGGAAACTGAAAGAGTTTTCTGTGGCACAAGGAAACGAAATTGACATCTTCTATGACTGCTCTGGGAGAGTAATTAAAATTCCACCTGATTGTAAGGGATTTTTTTTTTCTTGCGGTGGGCGGGGAGGAAGAGCCGAATTCAGATATCCTCAGCTGTACCTTTAAAGAAGATAGCATTTCTGGATCAAGTAAATCCCAGTGTAGAGTTGTGCCAGTTTGGGAGAGTCTGGAGGGAGGTATTTCTGCAACTCCGTGTCACATCTTCTGAATCATGCTTAACGCCTTCTTGGTGATTTGGACCCCATCCACCATCAGTAAAAGCAAGAAATGGGGCCAGTTTGCGTTCTGTTACAGACCAGTCTCCTGGATGACAGGATTATTTCCAATGAAAGTGTCATGGATTACTCCCTGCTGTGAGCTAATAGGGTGCTAATTAGCATATTTAATTTATTTACTTAACGGGCATAAAAACCATTCGGCGCAGGTCCCGCTTACAATGGTTTCCTGGGGAAGCCTCAAACTGCTCTAAGTGTTTACAGTGCTATGTTAAAACAGATACAGGCTCACATAAACACAGCCCAGAGACTGAAAACAAATTACCGCTGCTGTCTAATTGTATTGCACCTTGTCGATAGCTTAAAACATTAACTAACATTATTTCCCTCTGTCCGTGCGTTAGAGCGGTGTTTCCCAAACTCTAGCTTTTTTGGACTACATTTCCCATCATTCCTGACCACTGGTCCTGCCAGCTAGGGATGATGGGAGTTGTAGTCCAAAAACAGCTGGAGACCCAAGTTTGGGAAACAGTGCATTAGAGTTAATGGTCTTAGTCTTTGGAAGAAGCAGCCATGCCACCTCAGGAACTGACACATTAAAATGCACATGGGGTGGATTTAGACATGAGGGATCTCATTGGTGAACAGTAGCTTCCTTAGAGTGGTATCTAGCTATAAGATTCAGAAAGCCTTGAAGTGACGCTACCGGAGTGTTGTAATGTAACTAAGTGACCAGTTTGCAAAGCCTTCAGGTGAAGTTTAGTGAATCCTTTCATCAATTCCACTCCCTGACAACTATAGTTTATATTTTGCCTTGAGACTCCAGCTAGAGTTATACCTCTCAGCAAGCACCACTGCTACCAACAACACCGTAATACTGTATTCAACTACTGCAACCCATTAGAGCAAGGATAGCTCAGTTGGTAGAACATGAGACTCTTAATTTCAGGGCTGTGGGTTTGAGCCCCATGTTGGGCGAAAGATTCCTGCATTGCAAGGGATTGGATGAGATGATCCTTGTGGTTCCTTCTATGATTCCATTTGCACAATGAGACTCCCCAGCTCCCATGTGTTGGGAGAACCCCTAGATTTAGGGGGCATGGCGGGGGAGGAGAAGGGGAACATGTTCAGATGCCCAAGCAGAAAACCTTGTGCTGATGGAACAAGAAACCAAGTGTGGATTCCACCCTATGAGCCAAGGTGGCTTTTGAGGATGAGAGATGCTGCCCACTTCCCTCTAGTAGCCTTTTAAAAGACTGAGTTAGACTGTTAGCTCATTTGGTACGGAACTAGCCACTCTTAACTGGCACTGGCACTCCAAGATCCTGGGTAGAGAGTTGTCAGTGGTTCAGAACATACTTTGCACGCAAAAGGTTTCAGGTTCAGTTCCTGCCATCTCCAGCTATGGCTGGAAATCGCCCCTTTCTGAAAACCCAGAGAGCCTTTGCCAGTTAGTGTCACATGATACTGCTGAAGATGGATTAATAATCTGGCTTGATATAAGACCAAGGCATTAGGGCCTCAAACTAAGAGAAATCGGCTTTTCAAACAGCTTTACTCCCCCAAGTTTACACATGGTTACTGGCTTCACAATGTCTCCATATCCTATCAATACATTCATCATTGCAATACACCTTCCTGCCCTTGTACTATTCACCTTTTTTGCCACTGAGTAAAAATTAAGGCAGTTGTCTTTTCTAAAAGATGGCTGTTTTCTTTTGTGTGTGTGTGTATGCATGTGCGTGCAAACTTTAAATAAAAAACCCCCTATTATTCTAGGGGAAAATGTTCTCCCTCTCTCTCTTCTCTCTCTCCGAACATTCTTGTAAATCAAAAGATTCAGGGTGTAATGCTGCCTGTATTTTACAGAAGAAGTTACAGTTATAGGGCAATATTGGTCCCTCTGCATATTCTGTGGGTGTGAAGCAGATTTAATGCAATCCGAGGATAACAATTTATAAACCAATTAAAGTAAATAGAGATCTGAGCATTGAGAGACACTGCACCTTATTTCAGCCTAATAAGACTTGCTCCCCAGGAGACACATTTTTTTTGGTGTGTTCTTTGTGTTAAAGTAATCACACATCTAAGAAAAGCTGCTTTTCCTCTAGAATAAACTCTATTTAATACTGGTGCTTTCCTTGGTTCACTGGGGAGAGAAAAAAAATCCAGCCATATGAAAGTCATATAAGCTTTTTTATTTTTTTCAGAAAGAAAGAAATGGAACAGATTTTGAGGATCTGTTACCCCGCAATAGAAAGAAATATATTTTGCTGATGCTACCTAGGAGCTTTGCCTACTCCCCATGTATTCGTGTGCATTGCCTCTCTCTCCTTCCCTGCGCTCCTGGTGCCTCCTTCTCCTAGGGCCAAAGTGCATATTGCATACAACTGCATGTAGCCCAATTCTCCGCTGTTTTTTAGTTTACAAATTCACTGCAAGAGGGGGCCATTGACAGAACACTGAAGCAGAGGGAGGAGAGCTTAACTTCCCTCTCAATCTGCAGTTCCCCTGCAATGACAGGTGGTCTAAACCACCGAGCCTCTTGGGCTTGCCGATCAGAAAGTTGGCGGTTCAAATCCCCACGACGGGGTGAGCTCCCGTTGCTCTGCCCCAGCTTCTGCCAACCTAGCATTTCGAAAGCATACCAGTGCAAGTAGATAAATAGGTACCGCTGTGGCAGAAAGGTAAACGGCGTTTCCGTGCACTCTGGCACTCATCACGGTGTTCCGTTGCACCCTCGGCCTGAAAGCGAGATGAGCGCCGCAACCCAATAGACGCTTTTGACTGGACTTAACTGTCCAGGAGTCCTTTCCCTTTCCCCCTTTTTTATGTCCCCATAGGGTTTCAATCAAAGGCATGTTTCTTACAAGCATGGATTTGATGCACAGCCAAGGGCAAGGTAGTGGCTCGGGCCCCTCTGTCTAGGCCCATTGTTACTTCCTCCATCGCCTCCTTCCTCCGAAGCACCTTTTCACGCTAAAAAAAAAAAAAAAAGACGAACGGAAAAAGCCATTGTGCTACAATTACACCCATTTGCATGCAATGTGTAATTTGGCTTGATACCACCATACCTCCCCCCCCCCCCAATGATTGCTTCAGCAATAGCACACATGGGTGCTCCTTGTATCGAAAACGACTCCTGCGCAGCTATTATGCCTGGGGCAGCGCCACATTACAGTGCTGCGGCTGCTTGGAATATATGGTGCATGGACGCTAATTCTTTTCAAAATAGTGGAAGAGGGAGATGATGTTTGTAGCACATCAGAGCTGGTGACCTTAAGAAGGGGTGGTGGTGGTGAAGTTTGGTGAAAGGTGTCTGTGGTGCTCTGCCACTGAGTTATGGGTTTAGTGATCCAGACACTTAGTAGCCTCATGCCTAGACCACGGTAATGCACACTTTCTCTCTTTTTTAATTATATTTTATGAAGTTTCAACATTTCTAACATATGCAATCCAATACACATTAAACCCCCCCTCTTATTTTTTTCAACTTCCCACCCCTTTTCCCATGGAGTTGTAGCTTCTCCCCTTCCGCTGCAGCCTATCTTCTATCTGTTAAATCGTATCCGCAATACTATAATCTATTCTGTTTGTCATAACTCAAATACCGCTCGCGAGTTTGTCATACCATAATATTTCTTTTAAATAGTCTGAAAAATGCATCCGTTCTTCCACAAAACACTTGCCATTAGATTGACTCAATCATGCTGTTAATATTGCCAGTTCTGCATAGTCCATTGTCTTGCTTTTCCTTTCATCTTTGGTGGGAACGTCTTCCTTCCACATCCGTGCAATAATAATAATAATAATAATAACAATAATAACAACAACAATAATAATAATATATTTATATCCTGCCCTCCCCAGCTGAAGCTGGGCTCAGAGCGGCTAACAACAGTAAAATAATACAGCATTCTAAAATCAATTCATTATAAAATCATTTCAAATCAAATTGATGGCAACCATTGGGCTAGAGTTCTGTGAAGAAATTATCAAAAGAATCCTAGCAGTTGTTGTTACACACATAAGCAACTTTTTTTTTTTGGGGGGGGGGACTTCTTTCCCTATAATCCCTAAGAGAAACACTTCAGGATTTTTTATTATAAAAACAACAATCTTGTCGTGCATCATTCCCCAAAATACATTTGAAGATTGTCTGGAAACACCAGCCAGTGCAGAACACAACCACCAGTGTGCCCACAGGCGCATCTGTGCAGAGACCTAAGTGGGATCTGTCGCTGGCTGCCAATACAGAACCATTCATGCCTTGGCTTAATGTGGTTTGTGAGCGCCTTGTGCCTCCATTTATTCCTCCTTGTCTGTGCAGCATTCTCCTTTGACAATCCGAATAGGAGAGCCACATTGAGTGCATTGGAAATCTCTGGATTTTGGGACAGCAGTAGTTGGAGGAGAATACCAGCAGTCCTTGCTTGTTTGAAAGGGGCGGTGGCTAGAGAATAAGATGCAGTGGCTGCTGCAGTGGCAGCCATGGGGAAATGGTGGCGCCCAGATCTGCCACCCTTTGTGGATCCTGCCACCTGAGGCAGTCACTTCACCTCGCCTCATGGGTGGGCCAGCTCTGGTCTTAGTGCTGCTGCTATATCTGTAGCGTGTGATGATATTTAATATTTAGAAAACTTTTGATTGCTGCGTTATTGCTTTCCTTTATAAGTTTTTAACCGGTGTTTTATTGTTGTGATACAGTAATCTTATTTTATTCATTGCATTGTAAACCACCCTGGGATCTATCTTATTTGGGGACGGATCGATTAAAAATGGTTAAATAAATAAATGAGAAGGGGGATAGAGGTATGCAAGGTCATTCCTCAACTCAATTTCCATTCTCAGATCAAAATCCTATGACGCCTGAATTGGCTGCTATGCAATACCAGTCCAAGTTAAGATATAAGCCATTGGGAAGGAAGTCTTGGTCTAGACAAGCTCTCCAACCCTGATCTGATTTGCTTCAGATCCTGGCAATCTACACTTCAGTTAATAAACAAAGCTATCCTGATTGCTATCCATAGATATCCAATTGTCAAGGGTGCGGCATATTGTATTGTTGCCTGTTGCAAACTTTCAAATATGCTATGGTTTTGCTTTTTAGTTTGGCTTCTTGTTGTATTGTCCATTTATATTGTGGTTTGTTTGTTTTTAAAATGTTGAGCATTGTCAGTATTTTGTTGTAATTATCATTTCCATACTGCCCTGGGATTCAGAATGAAGTATAACGTAAAGTGTTGTCATAAATAAGCAAACAAATATCCTATATTGCACCAATCAAAGTTCAGAAAGCACAGGAATGTAAAAAGCTGCCTCCTACCAAGTCATAGCATTGGTCAATTTAGTTCATCACTGCATCCAATGATCTCTCCAGGGGTTCAGATGGGATTCTGTCCTCTCCTCTCAAATCAGAGCTGAGATCCACAACCATGAATCTCTGTCAACTGTTGATATCTGTCAATCATTGATATGTTTGGGATTCTTATATACAGCTGTGAATATGTGACTTTCACTCTTGGAAATGAAAACCACTTATATTTACCATATCTGTATTTTTTTAAATTTTTAAATGAACAACCCCCCTTTTTTACCATTTGTGGAAGCCTCTGAGCTTGCTGAAGGAATCATCTCCCTCTGTTTGAAGCAGAAATATTCTACACTTCTCAGACCATTACACAATTAACATCTTGTAAGCCTCCTTGAAAGGAAAAAAAAGTAAGTAAATCAACTTACACCCAAGAATTACTTCATTGAAAGAACTCCCCATTCAATTTCCGAAAGCTATTTTGATTCCATCAGGCATCAGAAATCATGCCCATGGTCCTTTGTAATTTTAGCATGTACCATATAAGAGAACTCATCATCAGTGAATGAACCAATCTTTCAGTAATCTTTGTCACAGCAGGTAAAACAGAAATCGGCATGTAATTTGTAATCGCCATGTCTTTGCTTGAGATTAATCCTCGGTCGCCCATGGAGAAAAAGAGATATCTTTTGACCCAGGAAAGGGCGATTCATCATTCAGCAGGGCAGTGGGGCTTTTGCTTCCCAATGCACGCTTTGTCTGACCATCCTCCCCTTTTTAGCGATGGATCAGTTTTTGTCTTCTTGCTACCTTTTTTTGCATCAAAAAGTGCAAGCCTGCATACCCTAAGCCTTTTTTGCACACATAATTTCCTTTCATTTGCCTGTGTTGCTTGACCTAAAAGGAAACAGAGAGGGAGAACTTTATATGGAGAAAATGCTTGAGACTTTCCCTCCGATTCGTTTTTCAAACATCATATGCAGGAGAGGGAAAGCAGAGGCCTGGAGATACTTCAGAATGGCCTCAATTACATATAAATTTGACTTCTAATTATTACGCATCTATGCAAGGCAATCGTATTTGGTAACATGATTACTTTGTGCAAGCTAATAAATGAAGATTTGCAAAGCATGAAATGCAAAGCATTCAGGGCAGGACTAAACACCGAAAGGAACTGCTATGTACTGAGTTTGGATCCTAGAACAATAGGCAGGTAGGATCCTAGAAGGCAGCAACCTGATTGGTCTGCAGGAGCCGCCCAATCCAGCTCCAGGAGGAAGTGAATCAGCAACTTGATTGGCCTGCAGGAATAGTCCAATCAGGCTCCAGGTGGGGAGTTGAATTAGCCAATCACACGGGACCCATTGTGTAAATAATGTATATATAGCCAGGGGTTTTGGGGGAAAGCACTCACTCACTGTTTACCATGAGCTGAAATAAAGAGCATGAAATCAACACTCAACTACGAGTGTATTTCAGGAACATAGGGAGAAAAGAGCCAGAAAGGATTCTCCTCTCTAGTTGCATGCCTTGACGCCCATTTGCGAATTGTCCCATGTCATGGTGCCACTATGTAGCATCTTTTCCCATCATTACCTGTTACTGGTAGAAGTGGGAGAGGCCATAGGGATGGACACATTTCAGTTTCTCATTTTTCCAGACCTGATTTCAGTTCTCCACATCAGTTTGCCTTAAAAAGAAAAGTCCCATTGAAAATTCACCAGCATTTTAACACACATTTCTCCTAATAGACATGCTCCCATGCAATTTCCCTAATACAGTGGTACCTCGGTTTACAAACTTAATCCGTTCTGGAAGTCCGTTCTTAAATCGAAGGGTTCTTAAACCAAGGTGTGCTTTCCCATAGCAGCGGGGGACTCAATTTTCAAATGGAACACACTCAACAGGAAGCAAAACATGCTCTGCTTCCAAGGCAAAGTCCACAAACCAAAACATCTACTTTCAGGTTTGCAGCATTCTTAATCCAAGTTGTTCATAAACTAAGCTGTTCTTAAACCAAGGTACCACTGTATACATGTTTTGCAACACAACTTTCCCTAATATAACATGTTTTGCATGTTATTTTTACAAATATATTCATTTTTAATGAAAATTTAATTAGTACATGCATTGTCGTACACCTTACTTGGCTGTAGAACTGCGTTGCAAAATTTTTGGGACATGCAAATTTTGAAGAATGGCTGTGCTTCTGTTCATGTATTATTTTGCAAAGTGTGAAATAGGTAACTCCACCTTTAAATGCAAACTGAATTCAGTTTCTCCCTGTCCCTATTACGGAGAAATGATATCCAAACATGGGCTAAGTTGTACGAGGTGCTACAGAGAGGGAGGATGGAATGGGATACAGCGGGTGCCATTTTGGGTGGCAGTCCTGTCCACACCGACGTATTTCCAGTTACTGCCTGATGTCTGATGGCCATATGTTTACATCAAAGTAGAAAACACCATTACAGTGGTACCTCGGGTTAAGAACCTATGGCCTGTTTTTTAGGAAATGCCTGTACATCAAATGCCTGAATTGGGCTTTTGTATGTTTGTGTGTGAAGCAAATGAGTTGCTTGGGGGTAGAACCACCTAACAGCCAGTGCATCTGAGGAAAAATCCCATGGTCCCTCAAATGCTCTTTAAATATGTTCCTGGGAAGCAGGGAGATTATAGGAACAGGGAAGCAAAACATTTATTCAAGGTTCAAAGTTAGTTGATATTCTACTATCCACAGAGGTGCAGCTGAATGGTCTGCTTTAGGTCTCCCCTCCAGACATTCTTTTGATTGTGCAGTTATTTGCTCATGATGTAAAGGTAAAAGTAAAGGACCCCTGGACGGTTCAGTCCAGTCAAAGGTGACTATGGGGTTGTGGTGCACAGAAATACCGTTTTACCTTCCTGCCACAGTGGTACCTATTTATCTACTTGTGTAAGGTATTTCTTCTGAAAGCTCCTTAGAACAGAATCTCCAGATAGATAGATACGTAGATAGGAGTGATCATTTAATTGGAACAGCAGAATGACTCGAATCTGTGTATCTGAAGAAGTGTGCATGCACACGAAAACTTATACCCAGAACAAATTTATTTGGTCTCTAAGGTGTTACTGGACAATTTCTTAATTTCTTAATTTATTTTGACTACGTCTTGGCTACCTCCCTGAATCTCGAATCTGACTTCTTACTTCTAGGAACTATCAATAAAATTGTGAAATGGGCTTGGGGCAGGTGAGAGGGCAAGGATTATTGTTTTGGAACTGTTTCATTTTTTTCCATTCAGAATTTAATTAAAAACATTTTTTTAAAAAAACCCCACATGGACAATATAGTTTGGAAAAGAATTTGGGGTGTTAGGGGAGAAGAACTGCCGGAGTTAATTTAATGATGCTTTAGTGACAATACTGAAATGTGATTTTGTTCCTATTGACAGCAGCATCCTGGCTGCAGCCTTGACTGTAGCTGCAGGTACTTCACATGACAGAAACCTTTCTGGCACTCCAAATCCTCATTCAGTTTCCCCCCCTGTTGTTTGCTCAAGAGCTAAATGCTTTCCATGGCCCTGTTAATGGGGATTGAAGTTCTTGTTCTTGTTCTACATTAATTCAATAAATGACCCTGACTTTCATGGTACTGCGAGCTGACATTACCATGATTTTGAAATGCAGCGATTTCTATTGCTTCAGGGTGTTGGATTTTTTTTTTTATATAAATCCCCCCTTCATAATAGTCTTTTCTTCATATACTGATAGACATAAAGATCTCTAAAACAAGACCCCTGTTGCCCCATACTCTGAATCAAAAACACCACCTCCTCACTCATCGTCTTCTGTGTAAATAGGTGAATTTAGGAGGTAATCAGAGCCATGAGGAAAATAAGAGACTCAAACTTGAATATTTGGCTTGGGAAAGGAGAAGTTCAAACTGTATTAGAGCTGCGTGCTGATGAAAATCATTTGCACCAATAAATGCTTGACCATGGCTTACTAAATAGCCTTCCAGCTCCAGAGCTTCTCTAAGAAACGTGGCAAAATGCAGTTTCTGGACGATGTGCTTCCTTTCCCTGCTATTCACATGGAAGTTGTATCAGTATAGAAAAATAGCACAAGAAGTGTCCTTAACTGTAATGCAGAAATAAATATAGCGTGTTGTTGTTGGTCTTGCCACTTGCACCCAATCTTACATGATGTTTAAAACTTGCTGAAATGTTCTTCTGCTGTTTATTGCTTCTCTTCCTCAGGTCTTGCTTTTAATTTCTTTTTTTACATTAGCTGCTCCAACAACCTATTTTAACTAAAAAACGAAACTGCGTCCTTTTAATAGATGCGAGAATGAAATCTGCTTCTCCCCCACCAACGTTAGTTTTCTCTCTTTTTAAACATAAAAGATAGTCAGCTCTGTGAGCAAATACTATCTGGGGGCACAGCAACACCGTTTGCAACTAACATTCTGCAACAAACACACTCATTGTGTAGAAGCTAAGATGCAAAGATTGTACCGAAAGGGAAAGGAAGCAAATCTTGAAGAAGCATATCTCTTCGCTGGCACTGTTGCAGAAGCTCCCTTAAAATGTTCACCAGGATAGTCCCGATCGCTGAGTAAATGACATAGAGGATTCTGGTATGCTTTTGTATTTTTCAAATTTTCCATAAATCAAATTGTGCAAGATGATAATCCCACTCTCTAAGGAATGTACAGTTAATGGCAGCTGACGATGCTCTTGATTGATGAGCGTTTAGCTCTATAACACACACCCGACCATAACACGCACATAGTTTTTAGAGGAGGAAAATCCGTAGGCATGCCACCCGTAGGCATTCCCTCCATAACACGCACAGACATTTCCCCTTACTTTCTAGGAGGAAAAAAGTGAGTGTTATGGTGCAAAAAATACGGTATATATATATATATATATATGCTTTCGTAGATTTTCACGGGTACAGGAATGCAGGTTTTGGTGTCCTCGGGTGTCTTCCCGTGTAAAAGTTGGGGTGTCTAGGCGACGTTTCGACGAGGTCTCACTCGTCATCTTCAGGCTGGTGCTTTCGGCTTCTTGTTACTGGAACAGAGCAGGATCTCAGTGTTTGAGTTCCTATAAATACTGTTGAGGAGGTGTGGTGTATAGCCTCCAATGTTCTGGGCAGAGAGGAAGTTCCCAGGCTAGTGTGCCTTTTCTTCTTTTGTTCCTTAATTGCTTGAGGGATATCATGAGTGATTTCTTGAGTGATATCCTGAGTACCACTTAGGTGGGTCATTAGGTGTGGATTAGTTGCTAAAGCCTTTGTGTCTTGACCTCTTGAACTTTGTGAAGAGTTTAGTTGTGCTCTGGCTTGGCTTCGTGTATAGGGGCGAGCTGTGCTGCCTACACCCCAAAATACAATTCACTATGGAAATAGAAGCCAACAACCAACTTCCCTTCCTTGACGTCCTAATCTACAAAAAACCTGATGGCTCCCTAGGACACACTATCTACCGGAAAAAAACACACACCAACCGCTACTTACATGCACAATCACACCACCACCCTGCACAAATAAACTCCGTAGCCAAGACTCTCATCTCCAGAACCAAACGCCTGGCTGACAAAGACCACTTGACAACTGAGTTACAGAATCTCTCAAATGTGTTAATTGCCAATGGATACCAGCAAAACAGGGTTACGAAGCTAATCCAAAAAGAAACACCCCCCAAAAACCAAGACACAGAAGAAAACAATGGCATGGCCCTCCTTCCTTATATCAAGGGCACTACAGATAAAATTAGCAAAATCCTCCATAAACACAATATCAAAACAGCCTTTTGCGCCAACCAAAAAATAGCCAATATCCTCAGAAACCCCAAGGATAAAATCCAGTTGGAAAACCAAGGGGTCTATGAAATACCCTGCAAAGTCTGCCCAGCCACGTACATTGGACAAACAAACAGACGAATAAATGCACGTATCGCAGAACACAAGAATGCCGTCAAAAAAGAAGAAAAAACTTCCTCTCTTTTCCAACACATGAAAGAAACAGGACACGAAATTAATTTTGCAGATTCCAAATTGCTCTCTAACATGGAACATCACCACAAGAGAATAATCATGGAAGCCATCGAGATAGAGAAACACCCTCACAACATGAACAAGCGTGACGACACATCCCGCTTGCCAGACATCTGGAAATTAGCCCTCCCCACAAAAACAGACACCAAATCCAGAGGCACACAGAACGCCATCACCAATCAACCACACCAGACCCAAACCCAGACCCTCCCCACAGATAAATTACAGACACCATCCAGTAGCCAAACCATGGTGGCACCTCCGGATGCTGCACCCCCCTGCAATCCCTACACAGATCTGGCTGGCACAGGCCACAAAACCACAGCTCGCCCCTATACACGAAGCCAAGCCAGAGCACAACTAAACTCTTCACAAAGTTCAAGAGGTCAAGACACAAAGGCTTTAGCAACTAATCCACACCTAATGACCCACCTAAGTGGTACTCAGGATATCACTCAAGAAATCACTCATGATATCCCTCAAGCAATTAAGGAACAAAAGAAGAAAAGGCACACTAGCCTGGGAACTTCCTCTCTGCCCAGAACATTGGAGGCTATACACCACACCTCCTCAACAGTATTTATAGGAACTCAAACACTGAGATCCTGCTCTGTTCCAGTAACAAGAAGCCGAAAGCACCAGCCTGAAGATGACGAGTGAGACCTCGTCGAAACGTCGCCTAGACACCCCAACTTTTACACGGGAAGACACCCGAGGACACCAAAACCTGCATATATATATATATATATATATATATATATGAATTTTCCAACCTTCCTTGTCTGATTGAATGCTTAGCATTAGAGCAAAATTCCGTAGCTCAGACTGAAAGGAATCCAAACTAGAGGCAGGCTGCTGAGGCACATAGCTGCAGTTGCTGCTTCAGCATTGCAAACTTGGGTTTTTGAAAAAGAAAGCGTCTCCCTCCAACATCCATCTCCATGCTAGAGTGATTTATTTTGTTTTTTTTGTTTCAGTTGTTCAGAGTACTTTGTACGCTTAATGATTTATAATGTTTGAAAACACAGTTGGACTATATGTGCGTGACTGTCTCAATGTTACTGGCAGTTATTTCTGCTTAAGCCCCATTGATTTCAATGAGATTTACTCACATAACTATGGGTAAGACTGGAGTCTTAGATGTTAAAAAGCAACTCATTAGGCACTATATGTGGATTTGAAATGCACATATGTGCTTTGTAGGGTGGGGAAGAATCCATTTTAATAGCGGTTCCGAGAGAGCCTGATTTATAATTGGAGAATTGATAGCTAAGCCTCTCTTTAGATATTCTACTTCATTAATTTCCCAGGTTAATAAACATCTGTTTATATGAAGATATTTGAGGATACAGATATTTGGAGCCATTGGATTGCTTTTGACAACGGCACAAGGAATCTATTCAAAGCTGATTTCTCTCCTTTTTTTGTTCATTGAGACCTGCAGAATCTAAGATAAAAATTGGCAGTTGTCCTGGGGGCACCTCAAGGCATGTCATTAAAACTGGAATTTGATCCTCTTTTTCATGGTTCACTCGGACAATCAAGCACAGGAAACCTGAAAACTCATCAGTTTTTTGGTTTTTTTAAATAAAATAAAAATTGACATGCCCTTGACTTTGTCAGTTTGAATTCAGCATGCTAGGCTTGAAGATTTTAAAATCCCTTTAGATGTCACTGTGTCTTCAAGAATACAGGCATTAGGCCTTGTGTTGAGATGCAAGGAATCGGTTTCTTCTAAATATGTCTGCAAGATTTTATATTCTGCTTCTCTGCCCGCCTGCCTGCCACCTTTATAGGATAGGCAAGGAGGTAGAATACTTAAAAATTCAGACTGTCATTTTTGAAGGCATTTAGATGAGCTCATTGATAATTGTAATAAACATGAATCCGCAAAGTAATTCCAGCATAAAATTTGAAGTGATGGTTTATTTTATTGCAGCTTCATCTGTTTTAATGAAAACCAAATCTGGTTGTTTCAGATTTAATTCCAAATCTATCTGCGGTGTTTCAATCTTATGCTTATGTCCTGGGTGCTTAGCAGTTTCTACATATGCGGGGAAATTATATTATTATTAATAATACTCAATCTGATTTTTTTAAAGGCATCATCTACAACCCTCTTTCCACTCGCAAATGATATGATGACTAGGCAAACTGAACAAAAAACCCCCGTGTTTCTAAGTAACTGGCTGTGTGCAGACTGTCATTTTGAAATCAGCAGAGCTCTTTGAGTTCGGTAAGTAGATTTTCCTCTTGAAAGATCGGCTGGCCTCTGGCAATCACAGCAGTGGGAGGATGGCTATGGATTCGGAACACATCTGTGTGGAAAGCTTATTGCAAATTTAAAACAGCATCTTCTATTGTTCTCCCAAAGTATAATAAAACTAAAAACTGCAGTACAGAATTTGCAGGGTGTATGGATCTCCTGAGCACAGTTTCAGTAACCCTGCTAGGAACTGTGCATTGCCCTGGAACAGATCTTTGCCCTGACTTCTCCTTCCCCCTTGCTCCTTTTGGACGCTGTGGCATCCCACCCTTAACGGCAGGAAGGATAAAAATCCCTTGTAGTTACTGCTTCGGGCAGCCAGGGGATGTTGTGGGACTGTGCAAAGACACAGCTGTGCTCTGCTTTTCGTTTCACTGTTCTTCTCTCTTGAACCAAATAAAGGATTGGGGTAGTGGTGGTGGTAGAAGAAGGAGAGAGAGGTGGAAATGAGGGCAAAGAAAGCGGCAAATGATACTGGAAAGGGGTCCAAGATATTTCAAAGATACCCTGATGCAGCAAGCCCTAGACTTGGTTTGCTCCATTGCTCTTTGAACATCCCTCCAGATTGTAACGTAAAGGGTAAAGGGACCCCTGAACATTAGGTCCAGTCATGGCCGACTCTGGGGTTGCGGCGCTCATCTTGTTTTATTGGCTGAGGGAGCCGGCGTACAGCTTCCGGGTCATGTGGCCAGCATGACTAAGCCGCTTCTGGCGAACCAGAGCAGCGGATGGAAACGCTGTTTACCTTCCCAATGGAGCGGTACCTATTTATCTACTTGCACTTTGATGTGCTTTCAAACTGCTAGGTTAGCAGGAGCAGGGACCAAGCAATGGGAGCTCACCCCGTCGTGGGGATTCGAACCACTGACCTTCTGATCAGCAAGTCTTAGGCTCTGTGGTTTAACCCACAGTGCCACCCGCGTCCCCCCTCCAGATTGTAGGATCATGTAAATTTGTCTCATTCCAAGGAGAAAAAGCACAGGACTAGTATTGCTTGCTCTGACTGGCAGAAGCTCTGAAACCAGTGGCCTTTCACATATCCCTGCTAATGGATCCTTTTTGCTGGAGATGCTGTGGATTGAACCTGGGACCTTGTGCATGCAAAAATGTGTCACCGACCGCCACCCTGCGCTTTTGAATGTGAATGAGCCACAGGGATAATTATGATCAGAGCCAAGAGCACACTGGGGGCCTGCTGCTGTGCACACAGTTATTTGCTGTACAATTAAAAAGCACACTGCTTAGACATTATCATGTGCGTGCTCACATCTGTTTTGCCCAGAAACCTGGAAATATGAAACTGTGACTGTCCAAGTTTTTGCAGTGCACATGCAGTGGGACAGACACATGTGCACCTTTCATATACGTCAGCAGCACATTTTGGACAAAATGACTCTTGAGATTCCTTGTAACTCCACAGTTCTATGATAATGTCTGGGTCAGCTTTTTCCGCACTCTTTATTTATCTGATCTTTTATTTTTGTTCAGTCTCAGGGGTCTGCCTGGATGATATGTAGCTATCTAAAGGCTTATATATACAGTGGTACCTTGGGTTAAGAACTTATTTCGTTCTGGCGGTCCGTTCTTAACCAGAAACTGTTCTTAACCTGAGGTACCACTTTAGCTAATGGGGCCTCCGCTGCCACCATGCAATTCTGTTCTCATCATGAAGTAAAGTTCTTAACCCGAGGTACTATTTCTTAACCCGAGGTACATTAGTCACATTAAAAGTAGGCAGACATCTTCGTGATACTGTTTCCGACACCTGCTGGGGGAAAAAAAATCTGTTTCAGCAAGCCTATCCCAGACACAATATTTGATTACATTTGTTTTACAGTATATGTTTTCTTGGTTTTATCTTTGTTTTAGTGGTGGCTTTATGGTCTTAATCGGCTTTTGCATTTTAGTCATGTTTTATATGTAATTGGACTAGCACACTGGTTTCAGATTTTATTTCCAGCATTTTATAAATTTTCTAGGTAATCTGATCCACTTGGGGTTGCTTGCTGTCCTGGAGCTTAGGCAAGTCAAACAACTTTGGGCATTGTCCTCCCAAAAAAGCTGAGCAACTTTTGGGGTGTCCTGGTTTTTACTTTTTGAATATGGTCCCTATGGAATTTTTATGGTCCAAAGGTCTCCTAAGTGTGTACCCAGGGGCTGTCAGTTTCAGCAGATTTTAGCTATCGTGAAAAAAATTGACACTTTCCCCCTTATCAAACAAGTTGTGCAGACAAGATGCCAAAAGCAATCATGGATGGGATGACTTCTGCTTGTGCAATAGCACCTTCCCTTCCTCTCCTGGCCTTGTGCACTCACCACCCCACCAAATATGCTCCAGAGATTTGGAGATTTGAACCCCAAAACCCAGGAGATGAGAGGGATGGGTACATACAATCACTGGTACATACAATCCAGTGTAGGATTTTTTTTTTAAATGCCAAGTCCTTCTTCCCAGTTTCAGTTGTGTGCTCTTTCCTGTAGGGTAACCTGTTCAAAGCTAAACGATGTTCTTTGCACATCTTGCCATTGAGGCAGCTCTAACTGGACATCTAATGCGCACAGTTCTTGTCTATACATTTCATAATGGCTTCTGCCAAGCGCTGGAAGGTCAGAACGAAACATGATTTTTCCTGATGGGCAAGGATAGCTCTCTTCTGTATACAGTAGCCTGTTTTGGTTATATGAGACGTACCTTTCTGTTTCTAATTTGAAGTCTTCAGTTCCCTATAAGGTCTCCTCCCCCAATCAACACATAATTAGAAACTTTGGGTTATTTCACCCATCTTCCATATCCTAGCCAAGTGTCAGTTACCAGCTAGCACGTTTAAACTGCAGGCAATACTTGACCATATGGGTAAAAACTATTCCAATTATGTGCATTTTCATTTATTATTCCCCATTCTAAGGAATCTATCATGGACCTATTATATAGTCACATTATAGGAACTGCTATGGATTATCTCAAGGCAACTTTGAACTTTCTAGGTCATTTTGTGCCCACGTCTGTGTTGCACCAGGGTCTCAAGTCTTATCATTCCACTTTGATTACACTACTGGCCTCAGGTCTTTCTTTGTTTTAATCAACAGATCCTCTTCTTAAACCTTTTAATGGGAGGGTTGGAAAAGTCGGCACTTACCTGCAAACCATTACTTGGTTGCAGCACCTAATATTTAATTTTGAGGGTTGCGCTAGCAAAAAATAAATAAATGAAGGGTATGTACAAAGATGGCTGTGAATAATAAATATTGCGGTGCTTGTGTTAAGAGGGAATCTCTGATGGGGCACAAAGGCATGTATATACCTATGGATGTGCTTTGATATTCAGTGCCTCACAGATTGCATTTGATTGAGATGGACGATTGAGTTACTCTGGGTGACATTTGATGACAGGGAAAAGATTGCCATGCAGCGCGCTTAAAGAATGTGTGTGGCTCACTGATTTGTGAAGAATGACGCAGGAGGGTGAAGTTGAGGATGAAGTGAGGCTAGGGGAGACCCACATAGTTCAGGAATGTAATCACAACATACAAAAGACATCAGTCTTTCCCCTTTCTAAGTGACAGTTTGGTTCATTTAGTTAAGTTGTTTTAAAGAGACAGTAATGTGAATTCTCAAAGCTTGTGTACCCTAAGAATGGTATGGTGCTTTTGCCAGCCATAATGTTTAAAGATCAGTCAATCAATCAATCAATCAAAATCTGTTGATTTATAAAAGCCATTTATAAAAAAAGTTTATTTAGAAAAGTGTGTACACAGCCGTAGTCACGGAGCTTCTTCTGAGTAGTGGTCTGATCCTGGAATGTTGTTGATTTTAAATCTTTGTAACTATAAATAAAAAATTTGTCTAGTAGCACCTTAGAGACCAACTAAGTTTGTTCTGAGTATGAGTTTTGTGTGCATGCACACTTCTTCAGATATCTTCAGTTATCTGAAGAAGTGTGCATGCACATGAAAACTTACACCCAGAACAAACTTAGTTGGTCTCTAAGGTTCCACTTTGTAACTATAAGGCCTTAAGTTGTCGATCAGAGTTACCTAGAGAGAGTGGCATGAATTCAGAGTTTCCTCAAATGAGTGTTGAACTCATTGGGGCTTTGCATCATGTGATGGTCTGGAGGGCAGGAAAATCTGATACGTATTGATTCCGTAGCCTCCTTGCTGGGAAACTAATTAGAGAAGCTTTAACATTGTGTGTGTGTTGTATATTTGAATAAACTGGATATTTTATAAGCTGCATTCTGTCAACAGAATAAATTTCCTCCTCCCCCCATAATTTTACAGAGACAGTGGTTTAAGTTTTGCATCCTTTATCATCTCAATGTACTATAAGAAGTGGTGCAAGGTAAATCCCAAAGAAAGTAGCTAAATGAGATCAAACACAACCTTCACCCCATAATTCGACATCCCTTGCATGATGTTCTTAATAAGAAGAGCTAGACATGCTTCCAACATAAGACAATGTGTTCTAGTTCTGGAATTCCACAATGGCTAAATTAGGCAGAAATCCTGCTCTGGCTGATACTGACTTCAAGATCTTTGCGGTGCGGAACCGATGCACAAAAAAGACCGAAACTCAAATTCCAAGTCCAGGAGAAGTTACGCAGGCAATGACATTGGTTTACAGCAAAATCAGAAGCCCCCGCTTCTCCTCTGCTTCTCACTGCAAATATTTTGGAATGCAAGTCTGGCTACCCACAGTCAAGGCGGGAGCGACTGATGGGCCCATTAATGCATGTTAATGGCAGCTACAATGTAGCATTGTTCAGAATTTTCATTTATCGTGGTGGAAGCTTTACTGCAATGCATCCTGCCAAATTGCACATATTAATCATTTCTTCCACCTTAGTTGTGGTCCATTTGCGATAAATGGAGGCTTGGAGGCATTTAATTAAGGATATATTTTGAGGGACATTTCATTAAGTTTATGTTCAAGTGTGTGAGTGTGTTATGTGCTCGGGAGGGCCTTTCCTGCAATACATTTTGTGTGTGAATTGTTGAGGCTTAGAAGGTGCTTAGTTTGTCTGCAGCTCCCCCCTTTCTCATCATAGGTAAGGAGGTTGTGAGAGAAGTGCCTTGGTAGCTGATCTACAGACCTGAATTTTCTAAATAAGCTTGCTCAACAGAAGAAGAGTTTGGATTTGAAGAAGAGTTTGGATTTGATATCCCACTTTATCACTACCCTAAGGAGTCTCAAAGCGGCTAACATTCTCCTTTCCCTTCCTCTCCCACAACAAACACTCTGTGAGGTGAGTGGGGCTGAGAGACTTCGAAGAAGTGTGACTAGCCCAAGGTCACCCAGCAGCTGCATGTGGAGGACGCGAACCCGGTTCACCAGATTACGAGTCTACCGCTCTTAACCACTGCACCACACCGGCTCCCATAGATTGATATGGGAGAAACCCATAGATTGGGATGCTGTCATTTTATGGCCTCGCTTCTATGTAACTCAATTTTTTTTAAGTAAACAAATAACTTTAATCCGCAGTAGCCAACATGGTGCCCTCCAGATGTTGCCCGACCACAGCTCCCATCTTCCTCAACCATTGTCCATGCTTGCAGGGGTTGATGGGAGCTGGAGTTTGGCAACATCTGCATGGCACCCCGTTGGCAACCTCGGCTTTGAGTATTTTCAGCTCAGTAAATAATAAATTCAATTTACCATGGAAAAGTTTTGTCACTTAGCAATGCTCTCTTGGAATAGATATTTCTTAATTGGCATCAATGGAAAATTTCCTGGGAAGCATAACAAAATGGATCATTTAATAGATGCCCAATCTCTCCATCCATCCATCTATCTATCTATCAGCGCAGCGCATGATGTTTTGACTTTAATATGGTAATTATCTCAGGCTGGCTTCAGAGCAGGAAGCTGCCACCCACACAGCAGTGCTTAATTACTTTAGACTTCAGCTTGCCAAGTGAAAAATTGACTGTTCTCCCCCCCACCCCACCCCCGAAACGGTATGGAATGGAAATGATTTCCATTGTCATTTCAGTTGAAATGCAACATGACGTTATGGGGGCATCATGGGAAAGAAATGCAAAATCCGCCCCCCCTGAAATTATTAAGATAGGCTGAAAATGTCTGTTTTCCCCCTTCCAAAACCGATTAACGAAGGTCCAGATTTGCATTCTCTCCAACTTTGCAATGAACTGCTTCTTATTCTGGGATAATCCCCCCCGCCTCACCTTCCCCCGACGGAATAGATTTAACTTTGCACATCAAGATGCAGAAGTTCTGTAAAGTTGTCATAAGCCCATGCCATCCCCTCTGTGTTTTGAGGGCACATGACTGGCTAGGATGAACGCTTGCTTAAAATGCAGCTTAAAAAGGATATCTGAGGGTGTAGCTAATTTGGTGAAAGGTGTAATGAATGAAAGCTCTGATTCTGGCAGCTTACAAAATTGAAGTGTTTATCTTTTGTCAATGGCAGGCTGCAAAAACAGTGGTATTTATTAAACAGGGTGAAATCTCTCTGTGTGTGAGCATCCTCGTGCATGCATATTTCTTCAGCATTTGGAAGTATTGCTTTTATTACCGAAAGCCATGGAAATCAATACAAGATTTTTACGTACGTGTTTTAAGTATGTGGTGCAAATTGATTTGACACTCCCGAATTGAAAGTAATCGGTCCAACTGAAAAGTTCTTTACAGAAATTCCACACCTCTCACTGTCTTATAATTCTGCATCCAATGACATTGATAGACATTTGGGGAGGGCTTATTAATCGTTTGTCTTTAAGCAAATCAATCCGCAGTTCAATCAGTTTCTTAACATTCTGCATATTACCAAATCCTCATATAGGTGCCTTTTTGAGATACTGGAAAAGAATGATGATTTACATTGTGCCATGTGCTCATTGTCAATCCCACCCTGCCAATTTCCTGTCACAGTAATAAAATAGACCCCAAACAGCATCAAAAATGTAAAACAAGTACACTCACAATCTGACTCGCTACATTATCCCTCCCCAGGCAAAATTGGAGAGGCATCAAGTGTTGGCCCAGGACACTTTAGCAGAACCCAAATGATATCCTCCCCACTTCTTCTTTCCCATTTTTTGTTTTGTTCTAGCTTCTTACATATGTTACCAGGATGCTTTTATCTGACCAAAGCAACCCAATTCATAAGCAGTTTAGAGATGGAGGAGAAATTAGATTCTGTCTGCATTTAAAGGCAAACCTGCCTAATTTGAACTTTCTAAAACAGCCCACAAATGGAAGCACAGCCATCTTTTGAAATTCACATTCCTGCGTAACATTTAGGGCAGATGGGCTTGCAGGTGGTGGGTGGGGCCAGCAGCAAAAGGGGGTGGAGCAACAGTACTATTACTAGAGGCAGAACCTTTAGTGAGGCAAGCTCAGCCCAGTGCAACGCTCTCCCAGCAGTTGAGCAAGAACCACTGCTCTCTTCCTTCAAATGCCTTTTGAAAACTGTTTTTTGCTTGGACAATTCTCTTTTTTTAATCCACTCCATATTTATTGATGTTTTGTTGATATTTCAAAGGCTGCTTTTGTGGTTTACCTTTGTTGATTGTTAATTAGACATTTGCAAACCAACCAACCAACCAACCAACCAACCAATCAATATCCATCCTATGGGGCATGGCTAGAGACGGGTGGTGGTGTAGGGAGGATCCCAAGGGGCCAAATAGAGAGCATTGGAGGGCCACATTTAGCCCCTGGGTCTGAGGCTCCCCATCTCTGATCTTGTACACTTGCCCATTCAATTTTTATTACAATAGTCACGGTGCTTGGAACAGTGAATTGTCCAGCACAGGTACTATTGAGGACTAGTAACTTCCCACCACAGCTTTCTGTGAATATTATTATTATTATTATTATTATTATTATTATTATTATTATTTTTATTTCTACCCTGCCCATCTGACTGGGTTTCCCCAGCCACTCTGGGTGGCTCCCAACAGAGGACTAAAAACAGAATAAAACTTCAAACATCAAAAACTTCCCTAAACATGGCTGCCTTCAGAATCATCGAATTGGAAGGGACCCTGGGGATCATCTAGTTCAACCCCCTGAAATGCAGGAATATTCAGCTGTCCCAGAGTGGATCTACACAGAGGGGAAAAACACACTAGAAATAAGTAAAAAATGAAAGGGGGGGGGAGCTATGGAAAATTGCTCAGATTTTTTTTTTTTGCTCTCCAGCACCCTCTGGTGTTGTGTGTTTATAATGCATTCAGAATGCTGTTCCTTGACTAATACAGCTGAGTCTCCATGCTAGGGACTGAACCTGGAACCTGCACCACGCTCTAACCAACTGAACTATCCAGGTTTGCTTGACTTGGTGTGCAAAGTTCCAGGCAGAAACAACGGAAATGTGCCTTTTATCTGCTAGCGTAGCAATTACAACAGCTCTATTTAAAACCTTATCCTCTCAGTTGATGAAATTGGACTCATGTACACAACAGGATATCCTGACTTGGCAGGAGAACTTGGGCATTCGGGTCTGGCCTTCTCGGCAAAAGGCTTGTGGGAGAGGAATGTACGCCCATCCCGATCGCACCCCATAATAAATCCATCTGCTGCCAACATTCCAATTAAAATGCTTCCGTTGCAATGAGAGGAATCAATATACCCCAGTGCTTCTTTTCCCTTGAAAAGGTTTCTTAATCTCTTACCCCCGCCACTCCATTTTAAAAAGCATCTAGAAAGATGTTTGAGAGAGAGACATATTCGACGCATTTCCTCCCCCGCCTTTCCACTTTCACACAAACTTTTCAAACCAGAGGAATGCGGAGAAGCCTTTTGGAATAAATCTAGTGACCCTGGGGAGTTTACAAATACTAGCATATTAATATACAGCTAAAATAATAATAAAAAACACCATGCTGCTAAAGATGTTTAGTATTATCAGCTCTCTGCAGGAGTTTATTAGAAACTCCTGCTTTCTTTTATTAAAATTTCAATTGGCTCAGTGAATGAGATCCTATGTTAGTGTCATAAAGTGAGAAGCCAGGAGAGGATATTGGCATTTAAACGCAGATTTCATTTCGAAAATATTTTGTCTCATGCTAGAATATTGCAGTGACAGTGCTAGGAGTGGCCTGAGCGCTTTCCAGATCTCTTGGTTTCATTGTTCGATTGTTTTTATCAGAGCGTATTGTTTCACCGTTTCACTGTAGCATTTTATGCCATTACTTTTAAATGCATCCCAAGAGTTTGCAGAACAAAAGGAAAGCTCAATAGTTCAGTGCGACTCTTGGAGAAATGTATTTGACACAGTTCAAGGCACAGAGGTGGGCTTTATGGGTAATTAGGGGAGAACTCCAAAAGTCTTGCACTGTGAAGAACAATACTTAATTGCTTGGAAATGAATGTGAAACTATTAGCGTGCTCAAAGACACCTCCGCTGTGAACAAGTGCTGCCCCAGGCTCCTTTGGGAGAAAGGGTGGGATATATATTTTTTATTTCTTTTAAAAAAAGGGGGGGGGGAGTTTAGACATCACTAACTTTGCTGGCACCCTCAGAATGTGCTTGGTAGTATCCTAGGTGTCCTGTGAGCAGCCTGGTTTTAAGAGCAGCTTTGTGAGTTAACAGTAGCTGGTATTATTATTATTATTATTATTATTATTAATTAGTGCCCCATCCATTTTGACTGGGTTGCCCAAGCCACTATGGACGGCTTCCAACCCATATAAAAACATAAAAAACATAATACCAAACATTAAAAACTTCCTGATACAGGGCTGCCTTCAGATGTCTTCCAAAAGTTGTGTAGTTCTTTATCTCCTTGACATCTGATGGGAGGGTGTTCCACAGGGAGGGCGCCACAGCCGAGAAGGCCCTCTGCCTGGTTCCCTGTAACTTTACTTCTCGCAGTGAGGGAACCACCAGAAGGCCCTCAGAGCTGGGCCTCAGTGAACAATGTAGGTGGAGATGCTCCTTCAGGTATGGTAGGGCAGAGCAGCCTTCCCTTGCAATGAGAACAAATTAAACACTACCGTACAATTCCTTAACATCTAACAGCATTCAGTCAGGGTCTCTTACCTTGCCTCACTAGGCCTGTTGTGCTTGATGGGAGGAAAGGTGTGTTCTCTCCCACTGCTACCAGCCATCCCTATCCTACAGCTAGGTCATCATTCCAGGTTGTGGCACCATGGGCATGTGTTTAGATCACACAGCTGCAGGTTTCATACCTTTGCACACACAAACAAGCATGAAAAGTGTCATATTCTATAACTGGGCATGCTGGTAGCCTGCTCTTTTCTCAGTCTTCTGCGATCAGGGCCAATGGTTCCCCTTACCTAATACTTGTGCTGGGCTCCACAGTTGATATGAAATGGGTGGCTGACCAGCTGGCATTGGTGGGATGGTCCGGCTACATCTTAAGAGCAACATTTATTTCTGTTTATATCTTTTCTTCTGCCATGCACTGAGGTCCAGCGTCAAGGGCCCTTGAGCAGTTCCCTCACTGTGAGAAGTGAGGTTACAGGGAACCAGGCAGAGGGCCTTCTCAGTAGTGGCGTCCGCCCTGTGGAACACCATCCTGTCAGATGTCAAGGAAATAAATAACTATCTGATTTTTAGAAGACATCTGAAGGCAGCCCTGTTTAGGGAAGTTTTTAATGTTTGATGTTTTATCGTGTTTTTAAGGCAGTCAGAGTGGCTGGGGAAACCTAGCCAGATGGGCGGTGTATAAATAATAAATTATTATTATTATTATTATTATTATTATTATTATTATTATTATTATGATGATGATGATGATGATGCATAGGTCCCCCAGGCAGTCTCCTGTCCAGGCACTGTCCAGACCCAGGTGTGCTGAGCTTCCACCTTGTTACTGTGACTTCACAGTGTATCCCGGGACTATTTATACACCAAAACTGCCATCTAGGTGGTTAAAATGCCATTGACTTTAGGGATGGAAAACTTGTCACCCTCCATATGTTGCTGAAACACAACTCCCATCAGCCCCAACCATCAGTGAGCTTCATGGCTGGGGAGGGATTGCAACCCAAATTCTGTGTCCAGCAGATGTTCTGCTTCCCCATGGTAGCTTTGCCAGCACTGTTGCAGAGACATTATATATCCGTGTTTCAGGTTACAATGCAGTCAGACTCGCTTAAGCTAGAGGAATCAGGGAAGGGCCATACAGCATCTACGTACATTGCATACAGAATGGCCCAGTTTCTATGCTGATCATCTCCAGGTAACGCAGAAATGCCCCCAGTCTGGAGAGTATTGTTACTCAGTAGGAAATACGGAGTAGATTTAACGGTTTGACTTTGCACGTCGGTTTCCTATGTTACTAAGTGAAACTCCATTTTCTGCATGCATTATTAGGCTGTAAAACTTCATGTTTGAAACCCCATTGCGGGGAGGGGAGGTAATTTAGACAGGGAAATCATTGGTGGAGACCGTCTGTGGCTTTGCCACCATCTCTAAGCGGCCTTTCAAGCAATAGAATCATAGAGTTGGAAGGGACCCTGAAGATCTTCCAGCCCAACCTCCTGCAATACAGGAATATGCAGTTGTCCCATGGAAAGATTGAACCTGCAACCTTGGCATTATCAGCACCCCTCTCTGACCAACTGAGCTATATAATAATAATAATAATAATAATAATAATAATAATAATAATAATAATATTTATTAATATTTATACCCCGCCCTCCCCGGATAGAGGTGGGCTCAGGGCGGCTAACACCAGTAAAATTACAGTAAAAACATAATGGGGGGGGGGAACCCAATTTAAAATACAGGTTAAAATGCAATTTAAAATGCACCCTCATTTTAATAGTAGCCCATAGATCAAAACCATAAGGGGAGGGAAACATAAGGGTCAGACTGAGTCCAAACCAAAGGCCAGGTGGAACAGCTCTGTCTTGCAGGCTCTGCGGAAAGATGTCAAGTCCCGCAGGGCCATGGTCTCTTGTGAGACCAATCTAACCACCTTGTTACCTGGGGCCTCCAAAATGTTGTCAATTGTGGACCTTAAGGTCCTCCGTGGGGCATACCCACTTGGGTCTTAGGCCACATAGGGCTTTAAAGGTCAAAACCAGCACCTTAAACCTGACCCACCAGCCTACAATCACACCCATCTGCATTTGACATGAATTTCGATCCTTATATTGTGCCATCTGCAACACAAGCATAGCAGTGTGTGGTGTTTTTAAGGATTCAGAGAAAGTCCGGAAAGTTGAGGTTCCTGATAAAATTAAATGAAGCGTGGATATCTAGTAACTATTGCCTATGTTGCTAAGTCGAGGCGGGGGGGAGGGACTGAAAAGGAAACAACCCAAAGAGGATGGTTGGATTTCGACTGATTGTCTCTCCTCTCACTTTGGTGGTCCCATTAAAGGGGCATCTGGGCTGGCTGGGCAATACTGCAGACTCTGAAATGGATGCGTGACTCTTTGAAATGCTGTGGCTGTGGTAATGAACCGAAGATTGCTTGGAACGCAATGCTCATCTGTTCTGTTGCTTTGCGATTACATAATCATTGCCGTGTTACTTGATAAAACCCTGTGTGTGTGTGTGCATGCTTTAAAAAAGGGACCTACCCAAAGATTGGCCCAGCTGCCGATCCTAGATGAAAAACTGCCTTACATCTCTCACATCTGGACTCTTCACGACAGAGTGTAAAGCTTGCAGTTTTTTTCTGCAGCTGCAACTCTTTCATGGCAAGTTCTGAACATTTTACACATGGCTGCCTGCTTGGAAAATATTTTCCAGATTTACATGTTTACGGTATTGACACATGAGGCAGAAGGACCTTCGTTTTCGATTAGGACATGAAGTGCTCAGAAGTCTGCACACTAACTTTATGAAAAGTGGAAGTGGGTCATTTCAAACTTTCAAACAAATCAAAGTCCTTTTTGATCTCTCCTCCAAAAAGTTTCTGTTACTGCCACTTTTTTTTTTTTAAAAAGCATTTCTACGTAAATCTGGTCCCTGTTATTGTGTGAATTGCCATTATCTGTTTGGAAGCTAATGCAACCCATTGAAGCCATTTCATTCTAACGAATAAGTCCTTCAGGAAGAAATATGTTTATGCAGCCTGGGCACAGAACAAGCAATTCCATTAGGGGGGAACCATCTCCCTCAATCATTTTGCTTGTGCGAGGAACTTTTATATATATATATATATATATATATATATATATATATATATATGCTTTCGTAGATTTTCACGGGTATAGGTATGCAGGTTTTGGTGTCCTCGGGTGTCTTCCCGTGTAAAAGTTGGGGTGTCTAGGCGACGTTTCGACGAGGTCGAAAACGAGTGAGATGACGAGTGAGACCTCGTCGAAACGTCGCCTAGACACCCCAACTTTTACACGGGAAGACACCCGAGGACACCAAAACCTGCATATATATATATATATATATATATGCAGGTTTTGGTGTCCTCGGGTATCTTCCCGTGTAAAAGACTTTTACACGGGAAGATACCCGAGGACACCAAAACCTGCATTCCTGTACCCGTGAAAATCTACGAAAGCAAATATATATATATATATATATATATATATATATATATATATATATATATCTCCTAATTTTTAAGCTGTTGCTCATTAACCTTACAAAGCCATGCCATATGCCATGCCATGCCATATGCCCCTCCTCTTCTAGTTTTGGTGAGGAGACGAAAAGGAGGCCGCCCCCCCCCCCGCTGCACTGCAGTTTAAACAGTCTGTGGCCACATCCCCGGCAACACCGATTGGACAGCCAGGAGCGTAATGCGGCCAGGAGTTCCCATGACGTGGGCGGCAGCCCTCTGCCCTCCCGCTGGGTAACTGGGAGGCCTGGATGCTGTGCCGCAACCCCACCCACCGGGGAAGGTGAGCGGATTTGCTAGAGAACACTGTGGTGACCACCAGTGTAGCACTGATGCTCTCATCTGATAGGCAGAAAACTTGGGAGAAAGCATCTAATGAACTCCCAAGGGCTGTTCTTTCTCGGTGCATTTGGATGTACATTTATCATGTAGGAACCAAGGCTAGCCCGACCATTCGGCAAATGAGGCAACTGCCTCAGGTGGCAGATACTAGAGGGCAGCAATGGCCGTCCCCTGGCTGTACCCTTCTGCTGAAGGATGGAAAGCTGTACATGCTGCACAGATCATCCTGTTTGTGAAGCCATGTGCTCTGAAAGTGACCTGCATTGTCACTCACAGTGGAGGAGGTTGTAGGTAAAGGTAAAAGTAAAGGACCCCTGAACGGTTAAGTCCAGGCAAAGGCGACTATGGGCTTGCGGCGCACGTCTCATATTCAGGCCGAGGGAGCCGCTGTTTGTCCACAGACAGCTTTCATGGTCATGTGGCCAGAATGACTAAAGCGCTTCTGGCGCAACGGAACACTGTGACAGAAACCTGAGCGCACGGAAATGCCGTTTACCTTCCCGCTGCAATGGTACTTATTTATCTACTTGCACTGGTGTGTTTTTGAACTGCTAAATTGGCAGGAGCTGGGATGGAGCAGCAGGAGCTTACCCTGTTGTAGGGGTTTGAACCGCCGACCTTCTGATTGGCAAGCCCAAGAGGCTCAGTGGTTTAGACCACAGCACCACCTGTGTCCCTATGCAGGAGATTCTACCTTATATGGAAGACATTTTGGCATATAAATGGTATATAATATTTTTTAAAAAAAAAAAGTTAATGGAGTAAGTTTGCACTAACCCAGTGGTATTCAATCTGTGGCACTCATTCCACCTGACATACTGCAAAGTATCTCCTGTTGTATAGCACGGCACGAACAGCCTCTCTTCAGTTTAACAGTGCTTGAAAAGGCCTCTTCTCTCCTACGTAGCCCTGGAGTGAGCTTTATTATCCACCGAACAATCACACTGAAGAAGGTGGATTAAAGTCGCTTCTTGAGTCACAGTACCTTCAGTCTGACTAAATTAGCTCGGATCTAAGTATTTCATCTTCAGATGGTTATGAACCGGGCGGTATTGTTCGGAGGCATAATGAATATTCCCACCCACCCAGGAACAAGACGGAATCCATGAAGTGAACATTAATCCAGTCTTTTCCTCTGCAGTTTAGCAAAACTTGAGGTTGGAGAGAGAAACAAATCATTTGGCTTTTCTTCAGTTTTCCGCAATACCTAGTGAGTGCTTAGAAACAACATCGAAGGGGGTCCCGTACAGACACTTGAGGAAAATGAACGTATTTTGATTAGCTTTAAATTTTTAATTGCAAGCCACAATAAGGCAAGGATTAACTGAAGGAAACAAAGAAGATCTAATAAAGAAGCCTGTATAAAATATAAGTGAATCATCTCATGAAATGTAGTTCTGTCACTAGAAATAAAAAATCATAAAATATACAGTTCATATATTCTCTTACTAGGAAAGCCTCACCGTAGGCAGCCAGCTACTAAAAATTTATAAAGAAATAATCCCTGAAGGAAAGTGTGCATAACTGCTGCTGTTCTAAAGGGGGGGTGGGGGAAGAGAAATCTGCTTTTAGCACTGGCTATGAAGTTCATAAAGCATGTAATAGCAATCCCTAAGACTAGAAAACCATACCGTAAATGTGTGTGTATTGGGATTGACAACCGGTAAGAGGTTTGTAGTTTATTTTAGCTAATAGACTAATTAAACACCTCACCGTTCCACAATATACATCGTTATCTAATGCAGCCAACCATTTATCTGGCCTCAGCACCGAGACAGTCATTTTCACTTGCACCATCAGGACCGGACACAGTTTTGCAAGCGGCACCTCTGATTCACAATCCAGTTTTGTTTCTGTTTCTACCCACAATTTGGAATCTTAAACACACGATCTAAGGAATTGAGCCTGTTGTTCTATCAGCCCACGATGGACAGGTTGCAATAATTTAACATTCAGATTTTTTTTTATAAAGTTAAGACGGATTACAGGCACAGGAATGAAAATGTACATCCCATGAGGATTTCACTAAAATGTTCAGATGCAATTAGTTTTTTGTTAATTGAGAGAGAATGGTAGTGTGTGTGTGTGTGTGTGTGTGTGTGTGTGTGTGTATCATACCCTCCAATATTTTGTGAGACGAATTCGTGGCACCCACCAACCATCCCCCATCTCTGTCATTCGCTCCCTTCCTGCCACTGACCCCTTCCTCATCTGCCTATTCACCCTTCCTTCCCTCCCCTCTCTTACCTTTGTTGTCTCTGGCCTCCTGCTATGTCTCCAGATTCTGTGAGGCCTGGAGCAGCCTCTGGGAAAATCGGGGCATCCTGGATTGAGATCAGAAGCTGGGGCAGCTTCTGTAAATTTGGGGTGTCCAAATTAAATCGGGACACTTGGGGGATCTGATACATGGAGGATAAAATTTCAGCACTGTGCTAGAAAAGACCACATGGATGGCAACCAGATGAACCTTTCTGGGAAGGCTTTTCCATTACAGTGGTACCTCGGGTTAAGAACTTAATTCGTTCTGGAGGTCCGTTCTTAACTTGAAACTGTTCTTAACCTGAGGTACCATTTTAGGTAATGGGACCTCCTGCCGCCGCCGCACGATTTCTGTTCTCATCCTGAAGCAAAGTTCTTAACCCGAGGTACTATTTCTGGGTTAGCGGAGTCTGTAACCTGAAGCGTCTGAACCCGAGGTACCACTGTCTTGTGGTGCTGCTAAAGCCCCTCTCCCTGATGGTTATCCCTGGGTGTACCTTTCTCCAATTCATCTTCTGAAGAGGATCTTAAGGTTCAGGAGCTCTTCTCAGGCCAGCAGAACCAAGAGAAGCTGGATGAAGGAGGATATGGATCGGATTGGGCTAGGCTAATTTTGGGCTTCAAAGGTTAAGACCAGCCTGGAAATTAACTGGAAGCCAGAGCAGCTAACAGACCTCATGGTCAAGTGGTCCAGTCTTGGTTAAGGCATACCCAGTCCAACATCCTGTTCTCACAGTTGCCAACCGGATGCCTATGGGAAGCTCACAAGCAAGTCCTGAGGGCAACTACTTGTGATTTCTAGGAACTGGTACATAGAAGTGCACTGTGTTCCACGCTGGAGGCTGAACATAACCAAGATGGTTAGTAGCCCCTGACAGCCATTCCCTGCATGAATTTGTCTAATTATCCTGAAAAGTCGTTCAAGTTGCTCGCCATAACTACATCCTGTGGGAGCAGATTTCAAAGTTTGATGATGTCCTTTTTTTTTGTCTCTCCTGAATCTTCCAGCACCTAGCTTTGTTGTGAGAGAGGGAGAAAAAATGTCTGTCTATCCAGTTTCTGTAACGCACTAGACTGGCGTTTTTATCTGGTCTAGCTAAGTATTTAAAGACAAAGCGAATTTCTAAGGACTTGCGATTCATCACCTGCCTCAAACCAAAAATCCTTCATGTTATATAGCTGCAAATGGGAATGTGTGATATTTAAGGCAGCTGCTTGGCTGCCTCAAAGCCTTCATTTCCCCCTTTAGCATGGTTTCCTTTACAGTTTTTGCACCGTGAAAGTTGAGGTTCATTTATAATTCTCTCCTCCTGTGACTAAAAGCTCTATTGTATTCGTACCTTGCTCCAGGTAATACTTGGAAACACCGCTGGCATTGCTATTACACGGTCTATGGGCTTGTTTATCTGTTAATTGATTCCCCTGAGGAGAGAAGCAAACGCTTCTAACCTAATATGGGTTAATATGATCGGGACAACAAAGCTTTTAAACTTGTCAGCATTCCTTGTAAAGACATTTTCCTCATTGTTAATAGTAATTAGTAAGCTTTTTATAAAAAAAAAAACCCAGATCCTTTTAGGATATTATCCATGTGCAAGCAAAATATCTACAAATGATTTCAGGGACAGCCAGTAAAACATCTGTCAATGTGTGATCATAGTTCAGGGGTCTCAATCCTGTTAGTGCCTGGGGAAATCTAACCACAAAATACCCATTTCACAGGTGAAAAACTGGCAATTTTTGGAACCCCTCTCCCCAAACAGTCAAGATTACCAACACATGCCCCTGAATGGACAAAATATGGACAGAGCCAAGGGAGAAAAAAGCAGCAGGCAGACCTGGCACCCACCCGAAGCAGCAACAAAAAGTTTAGCAAATTGTCCCCCACAACAAAACAGAACCAAAAGCAGTCAAACACACACACACACACACACACACACACACACACACACGTAAACAATACAGAGGCATTCTGGGACTTTGGGCTCTCTAATTCCAGCGGCATCCTGGGCAACGCTAAAATTTGGCACCTCCCACCTCTCACTCATATCGTTGTTGTGGTGTCCCATTCAGCATAGTGCCCAGTGCGGCCGAATTGGTTGCACTGGGCACCACGCTGCAGGGGGACCACAAATCGATCACACTACCCTAAAACCGTGTCTGGTACAGACTGGGCCCAGAGGAAGAGGGAAACTGAAGGGGCAGCGATGACAGAGGCAAACAGGAGGTGGACTCACTCAGGATGAGAACGTACCAAGGCAGAGGTGGGAAACCTCAGGCTGGGGGGCCAACTGCAGCTCTCTGGTCCTTGCCCCTCTTCTTAGGACATTCCTCTCCCCCAAGGCATGCCCCATACTGGCTCTGCTTCATGCCTCCCTCAAGCGCTTTTTCTGGCTGAAATGTGTCCTTGAACTAACTCCCCCACCTCTCGTTTTTGCCTGGCTGGAATGTAACCATCTATACCAAGGTAGAGACATCACCTTGCCTACAAAGGTCCATATAGTAAAAGCTATGGTTTTCCCAGTAGTGATGTATGGAAGTGAGAGCTGGACCATAAAGAAGGCTGATCACCGAAGAATTGATGCTTTTGAATTATGGTGCTGAAGGAGACTCTTGAGAGTCCCATGGACTGCAAGAAGATCAAACCTATCCATTCTGAAGGAAATCAGCCCTGAGTGCTCACTGGAAGGACAGATCATGAAGCTGAGGCTCCAGTACTTTGCCCACCTCATGAGAAGAGAAGACTCCCTGGAAAAGACCCTGATGTTGGGAAAGATGGAGGGCACAAGGAGAAGGGGACGACAGAGGACAAGATGGTTGGATAGTGTTCTCGAAGCTACCAGCATGAGTTTGATCAAATTGCGGGAGGCAGTGGAAGAAAGAAGTGCCTGGCGTGCTCTGGTCCATGGGGTCACGAAGAGTCAGAGACGACTGAACGACTAAACAACAACAACAACAAGAATCACATCCATTGCTTTGCCTGCTTTCACCTTTGGCCTCACGCATCATGGGCACAGAGCCCTCCCTTGCCAAAGATTCCTCGCAAAGGCCATTGGACCAAAATGCACCTTGCCACTGCCCTAAGGGCATTTTTATCTAATGATGCCTCAGAAACTGGAGGTGACGTTATAGCCTGGAAATCCAGTAAAGAGAAAGGTGAACTCTTGTTCTGTCTGGGCTCTACTCCTGCAGGAAGTGCAGAAAAATCTGTCCATGTCTTTTGCCTTGCAGAATATCTGCTTGATTGTTCAGCCAATATAGAAACGATGTCTTCCCATTCCATGCAGGAAAACAACAACTCCAAAACTATTATGTGTGTGACTTTTAATGGAGATGGGGCTAAGCCTTTGAAATATTTATGCCATTAAAATTTAATCTCACCAACTTCTGTGCCCTCTCGTGGTCGTTTGCAATTCTGCCCTAGGAGAGGAGCCATTTAGAAGCAGACCTAGCCAAGCACTTATGCATGTCCTTAATTCTATGCATATGTATAGATCCTTTGCTTAATGGGACGTCTCTCATGTGTAATAACCAAGTCGAGTTTCTGCAGGGTTATATACTGTGGCATTGCCGTGCTGTGAGGACCCACAGAAGAAGGAGAAAATATGTATGGCCCAATCCTTAGATGTGTCAGTGCCTATTGAATGATGAAGGTAAATTGGGCTCCGGAACGTGCATTCCCAACAGTGAACTGAGAGAGAAATTTAATACACTGATCCTTCATTGATATTGCAATGGAATTACAGGTTTTGAGTCTGAAGTATGCTGTGATTATGAGCGCAGCTACTTTTCTCTCCCGGGCTGGTGTTCTGCATGGATGAGTCTGTGTTTTATGTACAAGTTGTTCCGCACATCTGCAAAGGAAGGCAGTTGGCTAAAGGCAGAGCCCCATTTGCGGAGCGGAGAAAATGTATGTATACTTCACAAATTAGAGTGAAGGAGGGATTCCTGCGGAGAGCAGTGTCTCTCAGAGTTAGGAGGGGGACTAAAGATTACGAATGTTCTTTTCTTCTCCTGATACATTTTCGCCAAGTGGGCAAATTACTTAAAACACCGTCCACTGAGTACAGTTTTATTTAAGCAAACCCCATTTATGCTATCATAGAGCATGTTGCATGGAGTTGTAGCTGTAGGCTGGAATCTGAGACGTATATACTGGGAAGTAGGCACCATTGGGCACAGTAAGTCTTCTGAGTAGACATAGATAACATGGGCACTGAAAATCTCACCCTACGCCTATTTTCCTATTGTACAACTGGCATACAAATCAGTGGCACAGGGTTGGGGGATGCCACCAGGGCAGTTGCCCTGGGGGGAAATGGTTAGGGGTGCGAATTTCAATACCCAGTGCTGCTTCAATACAACTGTGTGTTTCTGTTGCTTGGCTCCATTGAAAATGGCTTCTCCATGTGAACCCAGAAGTGACCCCTCCATACAATGGAATGACTCTTCTTTTCTTATCTTTGCGGCTGTGATCTCCTGGGTGATGTGGACCCTGTTAGTCAGTTGAATGCACATGTGTACTCCATCTGTTCCCCTCCCTCCTTCCTTCCATGTGGCCCCGGGCACTGGCAACCCATCCTACGCCACTGGAACAAATTTCCTTCCAACATTTTAGTTTCAAAATAAAACTGTATTGGAAGGATGCAGTTTTAAGCCAAGAAATAGGATTGGGAAGGGCTGCTTGCCCTTTCTCCTGTAGCCACTTTCCACCCCAAATCACTTGCTTTTCAACCTGCAAAGGGAAAGATACATACCCATCTGCAGCAAGGCATAACAAATAACCTGGGGCTTAGACTTTGCATGGAGAATGTAGATCACCTATTTAAACCTAGGTGAGGGTCTCATTGCAAATCACCCTGAAGATGAGCTGAGGGTGATGGGCAGATCCTTCAAGTACCAATAACATTGCATGGCTCAATCCTGACAGTTGGTCAAGATTTTGTTTGCCGAGATGAATAAGCAGGATGCTGCGGATGGGGGCATAGAAGTGAGCCAGTGTGGTGTAGTGGTTAAGAGTGGTAGACTCGTAATCTGGTGAACCGGGTTTGATTCCCCACTCCTCCACATGCAGCTGCTGGGTGACCTTGGGCTAGTCACACTTCTTTGAAGTCTCTCAGCCCCACTCACCTCACAGGGTGTTTGTTGTGGGGGAGGAAGGGAAAGGAGAATGTTAGCCGCTTTGAGACTCCTTCGGGTAGCGATAAAGCGGGATATCAAATCCAAACTCCTCCCACAACACAGGGCAGGCAGTAATTCACCCCATAACACAGCAGTATTTTCCACACAATGGAAGGAAGCCCATCTGCTCACTGGAGCTGAGTTCCAGTGCCTGAGCTATTTGGAGTGTAGTGAGCCCAGAGAATGGCTGAGTGCCCACAGATGAGAACCAGGGCTGGGAAGGAATCATGGAGTTGGGGCAAATGATGTACTTTCTACCCATGCAAACATGAGTTCCATGTTGTTTTGTTCCAGAACTGTGTCCATTGCTCAAGGCCAGTTGCCATCTCAAAAACTGTTCCAATAAGCCTTTGGGATGGAAGGGAACACGTAATGTTATCATTAAAATGCCATGACTTTGTAGCTTTGTACAATGCTGTAAATCTTCCTTTATGATGTACTTAATGCAAATAATATTACAAAATAATGTGCATTATACACATTTCTTGGTCTGTAAACTGCTTGTGACACCAAATTAGCCCATTCAATTACAGAGAGGCTTTCAAATGAGAAGCTAATTCTGGGAGCTGAGTTCTTCACCATCACTTTGAACTGCACTTTATGTGGCATGTGCTATAGGGTGATGTTAAATCCAGCCGTCCTGCAAGCTAGAAAGTCTCCTTGCATTTTCAGTTTTCACACACGGAGCACATTCTCCACATTTACTGCTAGTATTTTCATGTTTAACTACCCTGCTTCCTGTGCATGTCTTCTCTTTCCTGGAGTGGAACCCACCACAGTAGACTTGTGGCAGGCTAATGCAAATCATGCGCACCACAGATAAAGGCAAGCAGACCGAGCATATGGTGGCCTTTCAACTAATGCATGTTCTGCATTTGTGTTGCTGCTATTATTCATAAGGGCCTCGGAGGATGGCTCCTTGTTAACTGGGACAATACTGGCAGGCTGCTGGTTTAAATTGCTTTAAATTCAGCCGCCAAGTACCCCCAACGCGTGGGGGGAATAATGGGAAATGCTTTCTAAGGGGTGGTCCGAGAGCATCGACTCTCCTGAAATACAGAGCACAATTTGTCCTTGCTTTCAAGTGATAAATCAGACACCATCTTGTTGGGGGGTAAATTGGTATGGATTATAGAGCTATCGCCAGAAATCCTCTGCTTTCCTTTGTAAGGTTGTCCCTGAGGGAATGTGGACCTTAGACCCATATATAAGAGGGACATATACATGGTTTAGTGAAATGCAAAAGAGAATCAGTGCTCAGAAGGATGGGGTGGGGTGGAGAGAATGACAAATGAAATCCAGAGCCCTCCACACGCTGACTATCCCAATGCTAGCTAAATTGTGGTCCTCATGTGCACTTCTTAAAACAGTACCTAAGGGGACTGACACACACAAAAAATCAAGGCGATTAAGCCTCTTCTGACCATCTTGCATTCGGAGGATTTTCCAAGGGCTTTTCACGATGCCCTTTTCGTATACGCCACTGAAGTACAGAATGCTGCCTTCCTTTAATTTTGTTTATCCGATTGCCTAGAGATTAAATGGGAACATATTAGAACTGAGCAAAATCTCTTCACAGGTTTTTCCCCCACCCAGGCACGTTCAGTCGTGGTGCTGAAACTCCCCTCCCTCGGGTAATTTAGAAACCATTTTGCAAAATATAGTAATTCTTGCTTATTCATTTACATTACCCTTTCTCAGTGTCTTCCCCTCCCCAGGGGGTACACAAGAGTACGCAGTAACAGCACCTCCTTTCTGTTGTTGTTAAAAAGTGTGGCACTAGCTGTAACAACTTCATGGTGAGTACTGGCACTTATTTTTCGGGGGGGGGGGGGAGCACTGTCCTTACTTGCCCTCAGCAATGTTACCACGCAGGCAAATTTGGTTGGTTTTTAAGCGTGATGACATCATTTCAGTTCTTTGTGTGATCCTTGATGGGATTGCCCCCGAAGTTGCAAGTAGGAGACACAAGGGCACTGAACAGAATGTCTAAATCCACAAAAAGGGTTTTTCAGCAAAACAACAACTATATATATATATATATATATATATATATATATATATATATATATATATTCCTTGTTTACCCTCTACACAAGTGCCATACAGAGGAAACCATATTAGTAAAAAATGATTGAATAATACAGAATTAATTAAATACTCTTAAGCTTTCCACTTTCTTAGCCCTTACAACATTAAAAGTGACTCAAGTACTATTATATCAAGCAGATACATACAAGCATGAGGAGAACAAATTATAACTAAGGATAATTGAGTCAGGTGTGTGAAGGTGCGATGACATATGTAAGGAATGGATTATGCAGGGATTGGGAAAGGAGAGCAGGTAAGTGAAAGTGTGAAGAGCAGAGTGTCAGGCAATATTAATTACAAAGAGAGAGGGGGGAAGCATTTCTGTACGACTGAATCATGTCGCAGGTATTTCTCTAATCCAAAAAAAGCCAGTCCTTATGTAAAAACGATATTGGATAGAATATGAAATCCCTTAAAGGTACATGGGAAACCATAAGCAATTAAAATATTATCTATCCGTTGAGCAGGTTCAAGCATCAGCTTGCCAGAAGCCGGCTGCTTTCAGATGTGAACTGTCCTGTTTCAATTATACTTTTCTTCTCTGTGTGCGTGTTTGTGATGGAAAGGTTAAGGAATTTAATAGGGGGAAGTCAAATCCTACTTGTTTTAATAAGTTTCTGCAGGACATCCCTGCCAGCTGGCAAAGAATGATATTCTTTTGTTTTACAAGACTGCAATTCTAAGCACTCCTGCGTTGGAGTGAATCCCATTGAACTTAATGGACCTGACTCCTGACTTCATATGCTTAGTATTGCATCCTAAAGTACTGCAAGGGCCCCCCCCCCCCCAATCCAAACTCACCGGAACTCAGTTTCAGCACCTCTCAGGTGGGCCAGTATAAGAGAACAAGGGAGGCATTCATGGTGAATTCTGACAGCTCTTTTTCTAGAAAAACAGCACTGAGTACTGCTTAGGTGAAAACTGGATTACAAGCATGTAGAGTGGATTGAAAAGAGAAGGGATTATTTGATAATTATTTGAGGCTTATTTGATGATTGATTGGTGGTTGATTAATGACTGAATACAGAACTATGAAATCATTGAAATTAATGAGCAACTAGCTACACACGCACGCACACACGCAAACGTGCGCACAGACACATATAATTTTTATTAATTTTTCTGTTTTACAATTTAAAATAGTCATTTAAATGTCCCTAAAATATCAACAACTTCCCTTCTTCTCTTTCCATGGTTCATTTTGCATAAATCCCTGCATATTTTACATAAACTAAACCATTCAGCATTCCATCAAAACTTATTTACGCTGTTGAATTTATCTTAATGCTGCCAATGTTTTCAAGTGTACACAATTTCCCCCATATATTCAATAAACATTTCCCAATCTTCTCTAAACGTATGTTCTTCTTGTTCTCTTGTTCTGTATGTTAGGTCCGCAAGCTGCATATATTCCATCAGCTTAAGTTGCCATTCTTCTTTAGTTGGGACCTCGCTCGCTTTCCATTTTGGGGCTAACAAAACACGGGCCGCAGTAGTGGCATACATAAATAACGTTTTTTGACATCTGGGAATTTCCATGAGGTGGAAACACACACACACACATTTAAAGGGGAGGTGTGATGTTTCAGTCCCCATTCAAAATAAGCTAGGCTAAAGTTACATTGCATGGTTTGTTTATTGATGCTTTGCTACTTTGTCAAGCATTTGTGTCTGTGATCAAGTTTGGAAATGTCATGTTCAAATCATAAATAAATCAATCAAAAAGGTAGAGATGCCATATTAAGGGTATTGCTTTGGACTCAGACTTGCTGCTCCGTGAATTTGAAGGCTCCTTCAGTTTGCAGAAGGCTCCCCCTTTTCCCCGCAGTCTCCAAAAATCACTTCTGCCTCTGAGAGAGTTCCATAAACAGAACTCTGCTCATAGCATCCAACCCACCAGGTTTTTACACTATTGTGACACTGCAATATCATATAAGAATTTTGGGGGAAATATTTTAAAAATATATATTTTTAAAAGTCGGTGCTATTTTTCTAGAGAAAAAGGTACCGGAACTCACCAAGTTCTCTTATAATAGTAATGGTGCCCACCTGGGAGGTTCTGGAATCGAGTTCCAGTGAGTTCTGGCTGGAAAAAAAGTCCCGTTTAAAGTTGTTACTGAAATAACAGGATGAGTTCTAAAGCACATATCACAGAAAGTAGTGTTAAATGCTCTTGAGGAAATAGTATAAAAAGGAATCTTGGGATAGGACACTAGCTGATAATTTATTCGCGGAGCAAGATACTTCTCGAAAAACATGATAACTATCAGTGAAGAAGACAGGGAAGATGACAATATACAAGTTCATGGCTATTAGTAAAACATGGCAGTGCAGTGATAACGCTATCTCTCATTTTGACTGGGGAAAATTTAAGCTGAATCGGAACAGGAATACACAGATATTACCCGTGTGGCAAAGCTGAGTGGTTTTAAATACAAGGAGCCATTTCATCATATATTTCATTATTTGATTTGCAGATTTTTGAATGCATCCTTATAAATGTTAATTGTTAATGTCTTTCATTAGGCATGTTTATTTGAAAAGGAAAAACGATGTTAAAGAAATAGGCACTTATCTAAAGACACACACTGAACAAAACATTAAGTGGTATCCAACTAAATCGTAATCAGAGCAGACACATTAGATTCATGGACTTTGTTGATTTCGAACGGGTCGAATCATTCTCAGACTGAAATTGACAAGAATAAAAGGTGCTGCAGAGTGAAACTGATGGAAAGGCAGGCAGGCAGGGAACCCGTAAATGCCAGGTAACTACTGCATAAGCTACACCACATGAGTTAACAGTACTGCAGTCAGTTCATATCCGGAAGACGCACTACAATGGTTGTGGAACATTTTAAAATCATGATAAATCAGTATTTGGGGGGGGGGTAGGGTGACAATGGGGAAAACATGGGGATGTGACAAGATAGGGTTGATGTCTGGATTATGAGATATAAATTAGAGAGCAAAGGGTGTTGATTCCGGACAAAAGGTCTAGTGTGGAGGAACCTTCCTTTTATCCTTATAACAACTCTATGTGGTCATACCCCGCAAATGTCCCAGAAAAAATGGGACATCCCATTTTTCTTGCTCGACCTTGGGCCAGTCACACTTCTTTGAAGTCTCTCAGCCCCACTCACCTCACAGAGTGTTTGTTGTGGGGGAGGAAGGGAAAAGGAGATTGTTAGCCGCTTTGAGACTCCTTAAAGGGAGTGAAAGGCGGGATATCAAATCCAAACTACTCTTCTTCTTCTTCTTCTTCTTCTTCTTCTTCTTCTTCTTCTTCTTCTTCTTCTTCTCGAGAGCACGGCGACCATTTTATGTGCTGTGATCTTGTGCAATTTTGCACTGAGATTTCACCCCCCCAAAAGTGGGTTTGGGGGTGTGTGATTTTGTGCAGTGCCCCCAAATGCACATTTTGGGGTGCTGTGCCAGCATAGCCCCGAAAAGGTGTGTCTTTGGGGCTCCATAATCTTGTGTGGGTCACAGGAGCATGGGGATCCCAGTCTGGGGACTCAAGATGTTGGAGGGTATTTGTGGTTATTGTAATACCCAGTTTATGGGTGGGAGCTGTAGGGTTGCTATCTGACTCCTTAATGCTGGGAGTAAGAAATGAGTCTGTGATGCCTTATTCACACTGACAAATCACCACCTGATGCTGTAGTTGTCAAGCCATGAAAACAATTGGTGACTTGCCCAATAATACTTCTTGATCCCATAATGGAAATGTGGGTTGAACCCAGTTTTTCCAAGTCCAGCGGCTTTTCACTGTTTGAAATTCCAGTTCACATCTTAGCATGTATCTAGACGTCCAGGACCCAGTGCAGGAACCCTGTGGAATAAGCAAAACGCACTGAGCCTTAATTATATATAATGCTTTTCCTCTTATTTTACATTTTGTTAAACATGGAGAAAATGATATTTAATAGCCCTGAGTCCATTAGTAGACCCAAGAAGCAATTCATTAAAATATATATCTGATTTGTGCAGGTCACAATTATGTTGCAGCTCATTATAAATATGTTATGTTGCTTAATATTAAATAGCACATCAGCACCACAATAATGCGTTGAGTCACAAATGGGAAGAAAAGGTCACAACCATTTGCCTTTCTGCCTGAAAACTTGACCCATAGGTCTTAAGCATGCAAAAAGTGATCTGATTCTTCCCCACTCCATGCCACATAATCAAGTGCAACAAAAATAATTAAATGCTTCCATGGGAAGCAATGAAAGCTGTCCTCACTCACATCTAATAATCTGTTGTGTTCTTGTTGCAATCTCTTGATTAAATAAATTGTGTGGTAATCAAAGCACAGGCCCGTGAGTTTCCTTGATCCATCAGAAGTATAACAGGAAGGCTTAATCATAGCAGTGTTAAATTTGGGCTGTATTACATACCGTATGTCGATGAGGATTTGCCAATAATGCACTTGTAACGTGAGCTTTACCTACTCATAGGATTTGTGTTATTGTCTTTACAACCTGGTGTTAATGAACTCAGGTTTTTTTTTGGGGGGGGGGATCTGCATGGATGGTGAACACAGGGTTGTTGTTGTGAACTCAGTTCTGGCACCTCTCAGGTGGGCGCCATTGCCATTCTAAGAGAACAAGGGAGGTGCCCATGAAACAGCACTGTGATCAGCCCAGAAGTTATGGAATGGAATGGAAGAAAACTTTGGCCAAGAGACTCTGGCTCAATGACAGAAATAAACACAAATGGCTGTCCTGAGGGTACAAATGTTTCTTTTCTCTGGCGGATGTGAGAAGCAGAAATGCGGAAAGGGGCTTGGTCGAGCTAAGACAATGCACCAATGTACAAAATCCATTACTCCACACAGGGCCATAGCTAGGTGATCTTGCGCCCCTGTCAGAACTGTCCAGATTGCACCCCCAAGCCATGGACAAATTAGCTCTTCTTTCTGCCTCTCCTCCAACCTCCCCCCATTTAATTAACCCTCTATTTAAAACCTTTTCTTATGAGGCAATAATTGATATTTTTATTTATAGACATATTTATGGACATATTTGGGAGGACTCGGGTGGCACTGTGGGTTAAACCACAGAGCCTAGGACTTGCCAATCAGAAGGTCAGCGGTTCGAATCCCCGCAACTGGGTGAGCTCCAGTTGCTCGGTCCCTGCTCCTGCCAACCTAGCAGTTTGAAAGCACATCAAAGTGGAAGTAGATAAATAGGTACCGCTCTGGCGGGAAGGTAAACGGCATTTCCGTGCGCTGCTCTGGTTTGCCAGAAGTGGCTTAGTCATGCTGGCCACATGACCCGGAAGTTGTACTCCGGCTCTCTCGGCCAATAAAGCGAGATGTGCGCCGCAACCCCAGAGTTGGCCACGACTGGACCTAATGGTCAGGGGTCCCTTTACCTTATGGACATATTTTAAACCGGTTTTGCACTGCCCCCTTCACCCCTGGTGGGGGCCCACCTCACCAATCCCTAGCTACGGCCCTGACTCCATGTGGCTAGCAGTGCTTGTGAGTCCCCCTTGGGATCAGGTCAGCCCCTAAAAAAATAGAAAACTGTCACTACAGGAGTTTGTTCCATGACCAATACACAACTGAGAGAAAAAAACAAATCCGAATTCAGAAAATTTGAGGTGTCATGGAGGATCAAAAAGAAGCCTCCTACACCTCATTGTCCTCCTTCCCTTAGCTCCATGTTTTTTGAATATTTTTTTTATTGCTTTGGAGCCCAGTTTGCTGTTTGGCCTTCTCTTTTTGAGAAGAAGCAATTTCTTCCTTTGAACCCCTCTCTCCTACCACATTCAGCTCTCAGCTGATCCTTGAACACACCGAAACAGTTTCCTTTGAATCTGTGCCTACATATTCTTTCTTTCCTCTTAATATTTAGGATAAGGTCCTTTATATCTGAAACATAATAAAGCTTTTAGCTGGTTTGGACTAGTGGAAGTTTTAGGGGCCAAATAATAGAGTTGATTAATAAACATATCATTAGCTTTGCATGTCATAATTGTTTGTAACAGTTAAGTTGCATATTGTTTCTCTGAGTAAAGTTTGTACGTTAAGCTGTACTTGTTTACCTGAAGGAGCGTCTCCATCCCCATTGTTCTGCCCAGACACTGAGGTCCAGCGCCAAGGGCCTTCTGGTGGTTCCCTCACTGCAAGAAGCGAAGTTACAGGGAACCAGGCAGAGGGCCTTCTCAGTAGTGGCACCCGCCCTGTGGAACGCCCTCCCACTAGATGTCAAAGGAAAAAACAACTACCAGACTTTTAGGAGACAACTGAAGGACTATTGTATTTTAATATTTTGTTGGAAGCAGCGCAGAGTGGCCAGGGAAACCCAGCCAGATGGGTGGGGTATGTATGTATGTATGTATGTATGTATGTATGTATGTATGTATGTATAAATAAATAAATAAATAGCTGCAATATTCATATTCCAGTATATTTTCCATATAGTCATTGTTGGCACACTTTTTCCTTGCCCATTCAAGTCATCCAAGTCATTCAAGTGTAATGTGCTGTTGATTTCTCTTTCAGATCATTATGTTCATGTCTTTTATAAGTTGCAATGTGTTCACTGGCCTTCTGCTGTTGTCTTTAAAAGAAATCCTTTCTAATCGACTTTGGTCTTGAGTTCTGTCTAGTCAACACCCCCCCTCTCTCTTTGTGGCAATTTGAGAACCTCATTTTCTACCTGCTTGCAATTAATTCTGAGGCATCTTGAGTTGATTTCCTGCTTTTGTATCAGACAAGGCATCTCTTCTCTAATTAACAGAAGAATTGTCACCTGCCAATCTGATCCAATTCCCACTATGTTAGGTTCTGAACATAAAAATACAGTCTTTTTATTGAGCCTCCACAAAACATCCCAGCTATCTGGCACAAGTCTAATTCATTCATCATGTCTTGATTTGTGGTTGTGGATTCAGGAAGAAAGAAAAACATTCCTAGAAGTCATTTCAGGTAGACACTTCAGTATGTAGTGGACCAGATTAAAACTGACCGTATGACGTCTTTCACAAATTAATTTATTTCAGTTGCAAAATGCATGAAAATTCATGAAGCTTCTTCCTGTAAGACAGAGTTACAGACATTCCATGTTTGCTTCCAATTAATAAAGCTTAGCTTCACTGTAGTGGAACTTGAAACAGGCATCACTGCCTTCCAAACTTATTTTGTTTCCAATTTTTTTTTGAGCTGATGCAACTGTGTTGTAGCGATGTTATAATATTTTGGAGCTGGTGTTGTATGCATAAGACACACACGCACAAACCCTGACACTTTGTGCACATTTGCTGTAGGATTGTCAATGACAGCTGCTCAAAACTGAGTAGCAAAAGGAAAGGAAAAGAAAACAGAATTTTAGATTTACTTATTCCTAAATACTCCACAGCTTATGAACTTATTCCTAAATACTCTACAGACATACTGTGCTTTAAGAGCTGTGGAGTGGGGAGTGTAACATGGACCAGTTTAGATAAACTACTAAAATATATTATACCTGTAAACAACTTTTGGAGAACCTTCTTTTCTTCTGTGTCCCAGTCCTACCATTACATCAACCCTGGAATATTCCTGCTACCCATACAAAAGAAAAAAACACACACACATAATGTTTTCAACATTTCATATAATAAAAACCAAACAAATCTTTAAAAAATGATGATAAAGAACAATACAGAAAAAGAAGAAAACATAAAAGATGGGAAGAGAAGGGGGAGGAGAAAATCTATTATGTGATCATGCAAGGGAACTCTGGGGCAATAGAATATAAAATTTTAATTGTTTCTATTTTTCAGTGTCTTTTTTTAGAATAAGGGATACCATTTTGCCTCCTGGTAATTGCCCAAGATATGAGAGAAAGAAGAGAGAAATAATAATAATAATAATAATAATAATAATAATAATAATAATAATAATAATAGCAGCAGCTGCTTGGCAGAGGAGCTTCTGTGAAAGCATTCCACTCTATTTTAAAAAAATAAAAAAAACAATTTTTCTATTTGTACCTCATATGCCTTTCAGCAATGTTCAAGAAGAATCCTTCCTAAATAACAAATGAAACAAATGGGTAGCACCACAACTGTTTGCAGTTCCAACGTACTTTGAGGACACAATTCAATAGTCTTAGGCTACAATTGTAAGCACACTAAGGCAGTGTTTCCCAACCTTTTTTGGGCAAAGGCACACTTGTTTCATGAAAAAAATCTTGAGGCACACCACCATTACAGCCCCGTGACGTCAGCGCGCAGCGTCACGCCGGGAGGGACGCACGAAAGTGTAAGTTTCAATTTTTCCCCCTCCCCCTTGCCTTCCTTCTGTGCCAACCGCCAAAAAGCCAAGAAAAAAGCCAAGACTTTAGGGCAGCAGGTCGACACGGAAGAAGCTCCTACCTAAGGACAGGTGCGACGGCCGTGTCCTCTTCTGCCACACTTGGCAGCCCTGCCTCACGGTCGTGACTCCCACCCTGATTTCTCCCCGCAGGTCGAGCGGCACAGGCAGCCCAATGTGTCCAGCCCAGACACAAGCCCCGCTTCCCCACTCTAGATCCTGAATGCGACCAAGTGCTCTGGACTCCTGAGCACAGTGGGAAAGAGGACTCGCATCTGGTAGCCTCCGGGCTCCTCGCCTGCTTGAGGGATGGCATTGCAGGCAAGCTGCCGGCCGTCGCCATCGCCGCCCCGTCATGCGAGTGGACCTGCCCAGAGTGGTGGGCCGGGGGAGGCTCGCTCTCTGTGGGAATGTGGCCCGCACGCGCGGCCCCGCTTCCTCCTGCCCAGGGCTGAGCTCCTTACCCGCGATCTCGGTCTCGCGCACACGGATCCCACTTATTCTGAAGCTCGCGCCACTAGCCGGGGCTCTCACACCGTGCCAGGGCGAGGCGGCGCGGCCCACTGACGTCATCGCGGCTCGCCGCCGCCCTCGACTTCCCTGTTCCCTCCCCTCCCTCGGGTCGCCGTGGTTACCGAGGACTGCAAGCTGCTCGGGCGAGCGTGGGGCATTAAGTGGGAGAAGGAAAATTAAAATTAAAACTCGCCTGAAGGCCGCCTCTCCGGATATCTTTCGAGTTTTTTAATTTTTCCCGCGGCACACCAGGCAACGTCTCGCGGCACACTAGTGTGCCGCGGAACACTGGTTGGGAAACACTGCACTAAGGAATAGCAGAGGCACCTAAGGCCCCTTTGCGCTGAGCTGGAGGGCTGGATTGGGTGGAAGTGTTCATCAGCCAAATCCTGTAGGCCTCTGTTAGTGAGACTGGAGAAGCCATGCTGATTCTCCTTTACTGAGGCTTGTTCTTCTTCACACCTGAGAATTCTGTCTTTCATCATGCTGTCCACCTTGTTGCCCCAAAGAGATGATAACCGCTCTGTAGATAGTTGGCTTTCAGCACATTTCCAGGCATAATTCAAAGGGCTTTAAAGCCCTAAACGGCCTCGGTCCTCTATACCTGAAGGAGTGTCTCCAGCCCCATCATTCAGCTCCAAGGGCCTTCTGGCGGTTCCCTCAATGCGAGAAGTGAGGTTGCAGGGAACCAGGCAGAGGGCCTTCTTGGTAGTGGTGCCCACCCTACCAGACTTTTAGAAGACATCTGAAGGCAGCCCTGTTTAGGGAAGCTTTTAATGTTTAATGCTGTATTGTGTTTTTAATATTCAGTTGGGAGCCGCCCAGAGTTGCTGGACAAACCCAGCCAGATGTGCGGGGTATAATTTATTATTATTATTATTATTATTATTATTATTATTATTATTATTATTTGTAATTTCTGTGACCCCTTTTCAAAAAGTGATGTTCCATGGGCTACTTTCTAGAATGGAGCTCACTGTGCCCCTTGGCTGTTTCTTGGACAAGATTCTTGACAATTAGGACTGTGATATTGCAATTAGGACTGTTCTGTACAGGAGACCCCACAACTGGTCACATGCTGAGGGAGCAAAATGAAAAAGAAAATCCTGGCCACTTGCTAAGCAGCCAAGCTCTTTGCACACTGTGCATGGGCGCTGAAGTTCACTGTTGTGCATGTGGATCTCTCAGCCAAGACCACAGTATGTAAATCCATTATTGTGATTGTTTAGCTCTCTGCTCTAAAAGTAGAATAAGCAAACAAATAAATTTGTGATGCAATTCAACTTATACCACTCCTGCCCCCCACCCCCAGCCCCATATAAACTTTCCTCAAGAGTGTGATTCATTTATTTCAAAACTGGCGAATGATGTGTTGGAAATAATCCTGTTCTTAATTGTAATTATGAGATTTTTGTCATTTCTCTCATTAATCATAATGACAGCATTTCCCCTCAAGGCCAAGGTCGAAAGTTCCCTGCTGTTATTTTATCCAGAAATGTACTCTCTGGTTTGCTGTGGTATGCCATGAATATTTATGCTCTACAGGTAATAGAGTAAATATTAGCACTATGAATTATTAAGAATAAAGGAAAAATTGCTGAAATTGTTTTTTTGGGGAGAGTAGGGTTGTTCTGTAGCTTTGTATATTTGTGAGGTGTTGGATATGAATTAAAGGCAGGAGAAAAGACTCACTGTAATTACTGCTGCAGAATTTTAGTTTGCATTAATGGAAATTTTAGTCAAACAATATGAATGTTTTAAGGTATTTTTGAGCATAGTGAATTGTAAAGCAGATCAAAGTAGTTATTTAATAATGCATTTTGCAAGTGGGACAGTGCTGTCTCCTAGGAATGCTTCCATTAAGGAATGTGACTGAGACGATTGCGGAGGCAAAGAGTCGGATCCTGCACTTGGACAAAGTCATTTCATTCCCTCTGTTTCCCCCCACCTCTATTCTATTGAGCTTAGCCCCCTAATACAGAGGACTAGGTGAAAGGACCCTTTTGAGCTATGTACCATTCATCGCTCATAACTGTGGATAGGGTTGCCATATATTAGCCACTGAAAGGCTTCTGTTTCTTTCAGATTTCTGCAGAATGCAGCTGACAGATGCTCAGGTACAGCTTAGCCAATCACAATGGTGACGGGGGAAACCATATCTGAGCTGCTCTTGAAAAGTCAGAGGTTCTGTTTCTGGTGGCAACTCCAGCTATAACTATTAAGGATATTTCTTTGGTATCCAAAGAACACTGTCATTCTTTATTTTCTGTAGTTGGGTTCTTGCATGAGCCTGTCCTTGAAAACAGTCCAGAAACTACAGCTAGTGCAGAATGCGGCTGCCACATTATTAACTGGGGCAGGGGAGAGGTGATCATGCAACCCCTTTCCTAAAATCCCCGCTCTACCTGTCTGTGTGCTACAAGGCTGGAGTCGAGGTGCTGATAGTGCTTTAAGGTAAAGGGGTAAAGGGGACCCCTGACCATTAGGTCCAGTCGTGGCCGACTCTGGGGTTGTGGCACTCATCTCGCTTTATCGGCCGAGCGAGCCGGCGTACAGCTTCCGGGTCATGTGGCCAGCATGACTAAGCCGCTTCTGGCGAACCAGAGCAGCGCACAGAAACGCCGTTTACCTTTCTGCTGGAGAGCTACCTATTTATCTACTTGCACTTTGACGTGCTTTCAAACTGCTAGGTTGGCAGGAGCAGGGACAGAACAACTGGAGCTCACCCTGTCATGGGGATTCAAGCCGCTGACCTTCTGATCGGCAAGTCCTAGGCTCTGTGGTTTAACACACAGCGCCACCCGCGTCCCACATAGTGCTTTACAAAGCCCTAAATGGTTCTGGCCCAACTATTTGCAAACCCTCCAAGCAGGGGTGAACGAAGGCTAACCAACACCCGGGGCAGGGCAAACCACAGGCTGCGCACGCGTTGCACCACTGTGTACGACGCATGCGTGACATTGCTCTGTAGGGTGCATGTGCACATGTGTTGTATGTAGTGGTTTGCCGCCGGCACTGCCTGAGCGCCGTACAGACGGTGGCGGGATCCTCTGCTCATGGCAAACTAACAAAACTCTAGCCAGGGTTTCAGTGGGTGAATCATAGTAAAAGAAAGGACCCCTTATATAATAGAAGCATTATTTTATAAAGGCGCTGGCTGTTCTAGGCTCTCTCTGCAAGCAGCAAAAAGTATAGAGAATGCTGAAACAACCAACTAACCTATTGGCTTTTGTGCATATAGGAATGCAAGTAGGGTGGAGAGGCTGCTGTCCTATAAACGACAGCTTCTGCACTATACAGAGCAGTACAGAAAGTGTTTATCTGTGATTTGAATTCTGCTTAGCAAGGCTCACTGGTCTTTATTGAAAAATACAGGCTTATGCCTTCATTTGTCTGCTGGGGCTGTACAAGTCTCACCTTTGGTCTGTTGCAATGAGCCTGCATGATTGCTTGAGAATGGAGTGCCGGTTCTTCTGCTGAGTGCTCTGGTCTTGTTCTGATCTGAAGCACTTACTTATAATTGGTGCCAGGGAGTGACAATCAGCCCGGGAAAAACGTTCTGGAAAAGTTGGATTTTCTCTCTGAAATTTTTCTGTGAACTCAGGGCTTGAAATGAAAATATAGGCATAGGAACTGGAAGGAAGGCAGAAACCAACGCAGACTTCAGTTACTAGCCCCCTCACCTGACTTGGGGTGTGCTCCCTCTAGATCAGACAAAGTAAGTTAATTACCCTATCCACATTTATTTGCACATTGAATACAGGGTGATAAAACATGCATAGGACCAGGCTGCGATGCTCTTTGTGAATTTAAAGGCGCTTTGATCTGTTTGGATATATTTAAAGAACTTTGCAGAAGATGGACTAGAGCACCCTTCCCCTACTTGGTGGCTTCCAGACATTTTGAACTACAAGTCCCATCAGCCTCAGCTAGCATGATGACATGCTGGGATGTTGGGAAGAGTAATCCAACAGCCATTGCTATTTCTGCAGACGGCCCTCTTCTCCAGTGTTCTAGAGCTGCCCAACCAGCATGAATGGCAAGCTTCTGGGCCACAGAGAAGAAGTCTTCTCACCCTTTGTGCTGACTGGAGCCAATCAGAGTGAAAGGAAGTGAGTCAGCCACTGAGGATTGGCTCTGAGGGTCATTCTGGAGAAGGCATGCGGGAAGAATACTGAGAAACAGTTCTGTATGCTCCAAAGCCAAGTATGTGGGAACAATGAAAACATAAGGTGCTTCAGTTTCAAGAGAATAGTGTTATAAGGTCTGTTATGAACAATGAAACAAAAAACTTAAGGAACTCCAAAAGAAAATAGTAGAGCACACCAAATCATTTTCCCATGTAAAAGGTAAAGGTACCCCTGACCATTAGGTTATCTCATCACGGACGTCTCTAGGGTTGTGCGCTCATCTCACTCTACAGGCCGAGGGAGCCGGCGTTTGTCCACAGACAGCTTCTGGGTCATGTTGCTAGCATGACAAAGCCACTTCCGGCAAACCAGAGCAGCACACAGAAATGCCGTTTATCTTCCCGCCGGAGTAGTACCTATTTATATACTTGCACTTTGACGTGCTTTCGAACTGCTAGGTGGGCAGGAGTAGGGACCGAGCAACGGGAGCTCACCCCGTCGTGGGGATTTGAACCACTGACCTTCCGATCGGCAAGCCCTAGGCTCTGTGGTTTAGACCACATCGCCACCCACGTCCTTTTACATGTACATGCATAGAAATTAGTCGATCCAGTGAAAGACAACACATGGAGATCTCCACTGACTGTTGCAGTGCATATGCTTCTAAGATTTTTGGATAAATTTAGAAGGCTCTATAGTCTTAGAATTGGGTGTGGCTGTGAAAGGGCATGGCTTTAACTATCACAAAGGACCTGGGACTTCTGAATTTGCCACAACACTACTGGAATCAGGCATTTAAGATTCCTCCCAAGGACGTTTTCGGAGCACCAGCTCTGTGCAGGACAAGAAGGATGGGGGGAACCGGTGGCTTGGATCCTGGAGGGTAGCTGTTTGCAGAAGAGCTGGCCTCCCTAATACAAATGTTTCCTTCCAGCATTTTAAATGAAAGTGCTCAAAATTGTTTTGAAGCACTACCATTTAAAGGACTTGCATAGCCAGTGCGACTGCACAGCGGGAGGCTGAAATATGTGGCGCTTATTGCAAAGTGCTGCTGGTGTGGGGATCTTGAGGCTCTATCTCCTTTGAATATGCTGAAACTGGCTGAAAGACACTAAGCCCACCTGTAACAGATATATATATAGGTGGTAGCATTTCTATTTGGGCCATTTTGCTGTTGGAAATTATTTTGAAGCTCATTTCCTAGCTTTAGCTGATACGTTGTTTTAGGGCTGCCTGTGAAATTTATGCATGGGTTTTGTTTTATGAAGGAGAATGCAATTTAAAAACGACACCTACACAGAGAGGGAATAAATCAAAATCTGCCCTTGCAAAGGCAGATAAAAGAGAGTCAAACTGCCCACCATCACCACTAAGTACTCTTTACAGCCTTGAGAACATTATTGGGCATCTTCACATATAAGGCTTCAACTGTCCTGTGCTGCAGCTACAAAAACCAACATGGATAAGAACGTACACAGAGTTCTGTTTATGTGTTCTAAACTTGAATGATTTTCACTTTGAGATGGGTCATGACTCAGGACAGAGCATGTGCTTGGCATGCAGACAGACTCAGGTTCCACCCCTGGTATCTCCCAGTACAGCTGGGAGATTTTTTTGGGAGAGTGACTGCCGCTGGGTTTCGGGGATTCTAAGCTAGATGGATCCCTGATCTAACGCAGCTTATTTTAATGTTTTTAGGGTGTTAGGGGAGGGGTAGTATCTCTGGTGGGGGGCATGTTGTGCTCCTTCTGGGGTACTTTGTCCACCTTTGGTCCCCACCCTGCACTCAATTCTCACCTGTGGCTTCTAGAAGTTGTCAGCGTGTGACAGAATCTACACCCCAATGGTCAAGAAGACATTTCTGCACATGCAGAATATAGGGCTCATCCAGCTGGAAAATGAAAATTCTGATCCTAAAGCTCTGCTGCCTTGTGGGATATATTTGGGTGAAGAAAAGGCTAGGGAGTAAACCCTACACCAATCCGGAGTGCAGTCCCTAAGATGGTTGGATGGCGCCTTGTATTCCTCCTTCTGGCAACTCCTGCAGCCAGAAGCTTTTTGCTTTGCTTTCTTTTGGACTACATCATCAAGACTGAGGGGGTGGGGCTTCTTGTCTGGGCAGCCTGGGACCTCCATATATTGTGCCCTGGAGAGGTCACTTCAGTGCTGCTAATGCAGCTGTTTGACTTCACCCCTGGAGGCACACTCCATTGTCTCTTGAGACTGGCGGATGCCAATGACAATGTCCCATGATACTCCTTTCAACGCCTGTTCTTCACACACTTGCTGGGGGAATGAAGTTGTCTGAGTAATTTGCTGCTGGTCAGGCTATCAGATACACACCTCTTAGAACTCTCTCAACACTGAAAAACTTGTTTAAGGGAATTAAATAGTTTGCAGGCCCTAGACTTACTGCAGGTTCCAAGAGGTCCCTGTGCCAGCTCCTTCCTACTCCCTTCCAGCTTGATATGTGTGACCAGGAGATTCCTGAAAAGAGCTATGGTACCCCCTTGTACTGGACACCCCTCACATGGACTGAGGGTGGGTCCTCACATAGATGGTCTCAGTTCTTTCCTAAGAACTCTTCCATCCATCTCCCCTGTGTGCATCTCTCACCCACAACTTCCTTTTGTCCTACCCACAGTCTCCACTCCAATTCCTTAACATCCCCACTATTCCTCACCCTTCAGATCTTTATCTACCGGTAAGCCGGTTTCCTCCTAACACCTTTCAGAAAAGAGCTGGAAAGCCTTTTCCACTTTAGCCAGAGAAGCTGTCTTGGGTACAATTATCACCAGCTGTCACTATCAGATAAAGATTCTGCAGGATCCTTCTGTGGACTAATATGGCTGTTCTTCGTCTGTCTCAGATATTTCTCCTCGTAGTCCTGTGTTCAATATCACCCAGTTCAGAGGTTGTCGTAGGACCGCATCTGAATCAGCCGTAGTATCTCCTTCAGCTTCCCGTCATTGTCTGGAGAGACCTCCTTCTCAAAGGAGCTGATAACTGTTAGGGGTTACACCCCCCCCCCAAGCTCAGCTTAGATTTATATACAGCATGTTCATGACATCTGGATTCAGAGAGATGGAACAGAGAGATGGGAAGAGCCTGCACGGTCCCATTTCCCCTGTCATCTCCCTGACCTTTGTGTCTGACTGTTAGTCTTTCAGCATTCTTTTCTCCGTCCAAGGAATACATCCCGGCATTTCTGCTTTAGCAATGGCAAGCGCTACTGTTGCTGACTTTCTTTCTGGATATTTTGTCAGGTGCTGGGGAACGGATATTATTTGCAGGAGCTGGCCTGGCAGGGAGTCCTGATTTACAAAAGGAAATGAAAAGCATGCATGTTCATAGCATTTCTATGTTAGAGGACAGCTTCCGGACATATTAGGCTACCATGCTTGTAAAGTGGAAGCATCTTAACTTTGTACACTTAACTTTGATATGCAAGGTTTGGGGTGTATAAAGGATGCATTTCTTTCCCTGTAATCTTTACGTTTGCTTAGCTTTTTTAAAATTATTATTATTAAAAATAATAATCCTCTACAAGAAAAAGGGGGAATAAACTGTCAAAGCTCCCATCCAGTCTATTCCATCAAGACTATTCTTTCCAGTTCAGCTGCAATCCTGTTCACAGTTTCCTGGGAGTAAATGGCTTGTGCACAGTGAGACTTATTTCAGAGCACACACACACACACATACAGGATTGTGCTTTAAGTTTCTTATTTCTTGTCAATCAAGGGGTAGGTAGATAAATGGAAAATTTTGATACCAACTTGAGTGTGAGGGGAATTGCTCCCTAGGGCCCATTAAAAACCACATTTCATTGCAATATCCACCTACATTTCATGAAGAGAAAAAATGGCATTATTTGTTTATTATAAACTAAAAATAGGCACACGCTGAAGGTACTTTTCAGCTCAAATCAGTGGTGTTTAGATTGTATGCACACTTACCAAAGAGTAAATCCTGCTGAGCTCAGTATGACTTACTTCTGAGTAAACAAGCAAAAATTCTGTTGCTTGTGCTTAGCTTTGGCTGGATTGCCTCAAGTCTTCTGGCTTCTGGTTTGGAAGTTTGGTCTTACGCTTGCCCCTTCTCTCACTAGGTTAGGTCCCATCAAGAAACTACTTGATATATACCCTGACAAAGAGCCTGCAAAATTCATTTGGGAGGGATTTTCGGATCCCAGTATCTGTATGCCCAAATCCAAATGATCCCCCGAACCAAAAATCTGTTAGGAAGCTTCCTGAGGTGGCCAGGGTGAAGATTGGAAAGGAAGTCACCACCAGGCGAGTGGCAGGCCCATTTGACTTGTCCCTCATAGTGGCCATACCACTCTTCCAATGGAGACTGCTTGGGGGATGCCCCGATTTGACATAGGTCATAGGAAGTCCCCCTGCCCTCTGGCTTCACCCTTAGAAACACCCCCAGTGGTTGGACGGGAGTGAGATGCGCCATCACTTACCTCAGTGCCTATGGCCAAACCTTTCACATCTGTAACCAACAAAGTTGTCGCCTTATTTGATCCCAGAACCCAATATGCTGTGAGTTGAATAGGCATTTGCACCTTAGTGAATAAGGTACAGAGGGGGTCTCACCACACAACGTAAGTTTACCTTAGTACAGTGGTACCTCGGGATGCAAACGGGATCCGTTCCAGAGCCCCGTTCACATCCCGAAGCGAACGTAACCCATGTCCGCATGTCACCTTTTGGCGCTTCTGCGCATGCGCGTGACATCATTTTGATGGTCTGCGTTTGCACGCACGGCGGAAGTAATGCGCTCTGTTACTTCTGGGTCGCCGCGGAGCTCAAACCGAATTTGCCTAATCCGAAGCGTATTCATCCCCGAGGTATGACTGTATATGCATTTCTTTTCACCTTACTTGGCTAGAGAACTGTACTGCAAAATTTGGGTAAGTTCACATTTCAAAGACTGGCTACATTTGGGTTTGCATACTGCTTTAGAAAATGTGAATTATGTGGGTTCAACGGCACTGAATTTCTCCTCTATTTCCAATGGTCACACAGCAAAATCAGCTTCTCTCTCTCTCTCTCTCTCTCTCTCTCTCTCTCTCACCAAGGGAACCTGCCTTAACAGCCTGATTCTTTGGATCAGCTTGAACTCCCATGTTGCAAAGTGAGATTATCTATTCTGTTTACAATACACTGTTAACTTCCAGAAGCCTTGGGACAAGAAGGTTATCTTCTAAATTCTAATTATAAATGGTGTGCAGAGACTGAACAGGGGGAAAAATGATGCTCCCTGTCCTCCTTCTCATCTCAGAACTTTGGAATGCATGTTTAAACAATGATATAGACTGGCTTTAGGTACTGGGCACACTAAAGAAATGGTTGTTTTTTAAAAAAATAATAATGTGTACATATATCGTACTTTTCGCTCCATAAGACGCACCAGACCATAAGACGCACCTAGTTTTTGGAGGAGGAAAACAAGAAGAAAAATATTCTGAATCCCAGAAGCCAGCACAGCAAGAGGGATCGCTGCACAGCGAAAGCAGCGATCCCTCTTGCTGTTCTGGCTTCTGGGATAGCTGCGCAGCCTGCATTCGCTCCATAAGATGCACACACATTTCCCCTTACTTTCTAGGAGGGAAAAAGTGAGTCTTATAGAGCAAAAAATATGATATCTATCTATCATCTATCTATCTATCTATCATCTATCTATCTATCTATCTATCTATCATCTATCTATCTATCTCTATATCTATATCCATATCTATATCATCTATATCTCTATCTATATCTATCTATCTATCTATCATCTATCTATCTATCATCTATCTATCTATCATCTATCATCTATCTATCTATCATCTATCATCTATCATCTATCATCTATCTATCTATCTATCTATCTATCTATCTATCTATCTATCTATCATCTATCATCTATCATCTATATCTATCTATCTGTATTGCAATGCATAATTAACTTATGGCATTAATTGCCTCAGGATGCATTGATGGGGTTTATATAAAGGATTAAAGGCATTAATTTAATGCTGTACTGTTTTTAACATTAGATTGGGAGCTTCCCAGAGTGGCTGGGGAAACTCAGCCAGATGAGCAGGGTATAAATAATAAATAATAAATTATTATTATTATTATTATTATTATTATTATTATTATTATTATTATTATTATGGAGGGTGAGTTTATCACTATGCAGGCTAAAAGCAATTCCCTAAAATGCCTCCTAAAATCCATGCCAGATCACAACGTTCAGCTTTAGCTGGAAGTCAGTTCCCGAGTTGTTTGTGGACCAATTGCTGTCCTGAAGCTGGCTACATTCAGCTTTGGGCTTGGCGGTTCAAATTGCTGAGCTCCTGAGTGAAGTATGAAACACGTGTATAGGAGGACCTAATAAACTACAATGATATCACATCTCAATGATTAGCAAACTACCTCTTTTATCAGTGCATTTCTTGTCATTGGGTGTTTGATAACGTGAACCTGGCAGCCTGGTGTTACAAATGGACTCATCTTAACTCTTTGTTAAAATGGCACGGTGTCAATTTCTGTAAGTTTACAGTTCCCTAGAGTGAGGAAGCAGAAGAAAATATTGTGAAAGCATAGCATCCGTAGGAAACCAAGTAGCTTTTTCCGAATCAACTTTCTTTATTATATGACATTCTCTATTAACCATCAAGATGATAGCTCTTCTGTTGCCGTTAGAGCTTTACCTAGATACAGCAGATGGTATTGTAGGGTTGGGTAAATCTGTCCATTTTGGTTTCTTTCAGTATCTCATTTTTCCAATCTTCAATTTAGTTCTCCACATTTCCACTTCATTTCTGATTATTTTTTTTTAAGTCCTCATGAAAATCCACACTCCTAATAATAGTTTGTATGCCATTTCCCCTAACATCATAGGCAAATATAATGCAGATACAATAGAATGTTTTTAAATGTTTTTGATGTTTCACAAATACATGCATTTCACTTTACCCAATTATATGCGGGGTTTTTTTGTAACATTACTTTGGTGGAGAATTGCATTGCAAAATTCAGAGAAGTGCAAATTTCAAAAAAATAAAATAAAAGGTTGTGCTTGGATTCACATCTTACCTTTGAGTCACATTTGAAAGCATGAATTAGGTAGGATCACCTTTAAATGAGGACTGGTTGAATTTCTCCACCATCCCTAATGGTAACAGGTATTTTAAGCAATTTAGTTAAACAGGCACCTCCTATCATAAACGGTTCTGCTGCTATCCTGCGCTTAGGTCACAATGAAGCATAGGATTGTGATGTTAACAGTGATATTTTCTGTTTGTACATACTAGGAACAATTTCAGCTGGGTGAAAAGGTCTCTGCTTTAGGAGTTCATTTTTTATTATTTCACAATGAATTTTGAGGCGTCTTTGAACTCTCTCTGTGGGTGTATATAATCTTTTCATAATATGTCTGTAAATCACCTTGAGAAATATATGTATGTGAAAGACAACAAACAAACAAACAATTTGTTTGAGGACAACCAACTTACCACTACAAATACAGGGCCATATAACAAGAATTGGGTTCAGAATTTGTCTATCCTCCATGGGCCATTTTGACACATGAGTAAGCATGCTCACCAGATGAGCACCTGAAGCCATATCACACCAGGTAGCTCAAAATTCAAACCAAGAGAGCAGACAGAGGCTTCTAACCTGATCCGTGATCCCACGGGGCCAAGATCAGAGATCTGCTGCCTTCTCTTTTGACAGTTTACTGTCAAAGAGCAGGCAGAGGCTTATCGCCAACCTTAGTGGCTAAGCACCCAATTGCTAAGTTCAGATATAAATGAACCTCTGATCTTAGTACTGTGGCACTTGGTGCTAAGGTTGGAGATAAGAGGTCCCTTATCTCTGATCTTAGCACTTACTGTTTAGATCAGAAAGGACAGATCTCTGTGCCTGATGTCATAAGTCTCTGGGTGACTGACAGGCCTCACGAACCAAATTCAGATGCTAGGCAGGCCTAATTAGACTCACAGCTTGGAGGTCCCCATGTTTGCTTTCTCCTTCTCTGTTTGGAAGGGGGTTGTTTGTTCTCTAACCACTTTAGCTATCTGTGTTTTGATGAAATTGCTATAAAACTATTCTACTTCATTCTGCGTGCCTCTGTCTCCGCCTGTGTTTATCTGTGTTGGCATATAGCTGACAGATTTTGGAAACAACAAACCATTTTCCAGTGGCAAGAATTACTGTAGAGCTTTGATGAAAGTGGTGAACCTATCTGGGTTGAAAGTCAAGTTTCTAAAATGCCATTGAAAACAATATATATATATATATATATATATATATATATATATATATATATATATATATATCCTCTTTTCTCTCTCAGATTTCCATAGCTTCAAATTGTTTTATTCTATTCTACTAGTAAGTCATATCTTTGCATCGTCTTTGATATCCAAGTACATTAGCAAATTGGGGAGAAATGATGCAATACGATTTGCATTTGTTTCATGCACTTTCTTTATGAATGACATTGAAGCCCTGGCTGTCATTGACTCTAGAAGTTTGTGAAATATATAGTGATTTTGCATGCCATAGCTCGGCTGAATGATAGCACTATTAAAATGGGAAATTGATGTTGATTGTTGGAGGAATGTGATTGCATAGCTCCCTGTGCCTTCTCTAGGTATCCTTCTATTTTCATATCAGCTGCCCAATGGGTACTATATGATGATGATAATGTCACTTAAAAAAAGCAATATGTCACAAAGTCAGTCATTCTGGAAATAATATTTCAGCGTTGCAAAGGTATTGCCGTGGTGGGAAGGAATAAAATATGTGTCTCCTGGCATTGAGTAGACAACAATGTCTAAAAATATATTAACTTCCTCCAGCAGTATAAGTAAAAGTAGGTTGAATCGCCTCCCCACCTCATTTCCACCCACACCCCCCAGAAAGGCAAAGACAAAAAAGTTCAGCTGTAAGTGTGACTTCTCCGGGGTGCATCCATGAAACACATTTAATTAGTGCTGTGAGGAAAAATTTCTTCTGAGCCTGCCTCCCCGCTACCATTTTCCACCAATTGATGAAAAAATAAATTGTATTTGAAAATTATAGGGGGAGGGGACATTGGTGAAATATTCGTGAGTGGGATGTAGGGATTTTGTTGCGCTTGCTTGCTTACCTTTTGAAGTTGCCAGGGGAGTTTGTGGGTGTCTATAGATCATCTTTCAGGTGATTTTCTGTATTGTATGGCCTCCCCAGGAGCCCGTGCGTCTTAAAAACCACATGACATCCTTAGCTGGGCCTTCCTGTAAGCATGGGAAGACAGGAAGGCTGCCTAACCTGTGGCTGGCAGCTGCTTATGTTCGAAAAAGTGAAGTAATTTCCGTGCTATTTTTCTAGAAGTAGAAAATTCCATGAGTGCCTCTCTTGTTCTCTTATATTGGCAATGGCGCCCACCTGAATTCTAGCAAGTTTCAGGTGGGGGAAAAAAGCCCTGTGTTTTTTTTAAAGTCTAAAAGACTTTTGAGTTTGCTTTACAGTACAGAGAACGTTGGTGACTTGTGGAAGTCCGTGGGATGTATCAGCAGAGTTTGAGGAGCTCCAGTAGAATCTGCAGATACTGTATTTCCTGCTCCCAGCAGAACAGCTTCTGCCAGACTCCTTGGTTAAGGGGAAAACTCCTCTCCCATACAGTTCAAAGTAACAAAGTGTTTATTGTCTCCCGACGCAAGACAAAGCTGAGCACGGCTACCTACTATATACAGTTCTTCTGGTCTTTGATGTAAAGATTAATACATACAGAGAGATCCGCTTACACTGTTCACCATACTAGCCAATGCTACTGTGTAAAACCCACAACCTCTTGCCCTGACTCTCACAGATTCAGAGTCAAACCCTGACAGCAAACAGGACAGGATGCAGACATAAGGGAAGCAATGCCCTAGAGACTATTATACCCATCTCTACATGCAGGTGTATTTCCTTAAGCAATGAGAGGGTGCCAGCCACTCCCTCGACCTCGCTGGTGTTGCTATGGTAACCTGCTGGCACCTGGCACCCTATTCTCAGAACATCTCGGTGTGGGGGATGTGCTCCTCAAGACATGAGACCAAGCACTGTGCAATTTACCCCATTGTTCACATTACAGCAACAGTGAATACTTCTACATACTTTGTACAGTGGTACCTCGCAAGACGAACGCCTCGCAAGACGGAAAACCCGCTATACGAAAGGGTTTTCCGTTTTGGAGGCGCTTCGCAAAACGAATTTCCCTATGGGCTTGATTCGCAAGACGACAGCCCATAGGGAAATCTCCGGGACAGCGGGGAAGCGCAGCGCGTCTTCCCCGCTGTCCTTGGACCTCCTCCGAAGCCTGGCGGCGGGGCGGGGACACCTCCTCCCGCTGCCGCCGGGCTTCGGAACGATGCCCCGATGCCGGGCGGGGGGGGGGGGGGAAACGCCTCCGCCTCCGCCCGCCATCGGGACGATGCCCCGATCCCGGGCGGTGGGGCAGGAACGCCTCCCCCCGCCGCCCTCCATCGGGACGATGCCCCGATCCAGGCGGCGGGGGGCGGGAACGCCTCCCCCCGCCGCCCGCCATCGGGACGATGCCCCGATCCCGGGCGGCGGGGCGGGAACGCCTCCCCCCGCCGCCCGCCATCGGGACGATGCCCCGATCCCGGGCGGCGGGGCGGGAACGCCTCCCCCCGTCGCCCGCCATCGGGACGATGCCCCGATCCCGGGCGGCGGGGCGGGAACGCCTCCCCCCGCCGCCCGCCATCGGGACGATGCCCCGATCCCGGGCGGCGGGGCGGGAACGCCTCCCCCCGCCGCCCGCCATCGGGACGATGCCCCGATCCCGGGCGGCGGGGCGGGAACGCCTCCCCCCGCCGCCCGCCATCGGGACGATGCCCCGATCCCGGGCGGCGGGGCGGGAACGCCTCCCCCCGCCGCCCGCCATCGGGACGATGCCCCGATCCCAGGCGGTGGGGCGGGAACGCCTCCCCCCGCCGCCCGCCATCGGGACGATGCCCCGATCCCGGGCGGCGGGGCGGGAAGCCTGGGCGCGCTGATCTCGGCGCGCCCAGGCTTCGGCATGCTGGCACCTGTCCGCAAGCAGCGGCAGTGCTGCCGCTGCTTGCGGAGAGGTCCGCGAAGCCTGGGCCGGTCAGCTTTTGAAGGCAGGCGGGGGGAGCAAAGACTTTCGCCCCCGCCAGCCTTCAGAAGAGGTCCAGGACCTCTTCTGAAGGCCAGCGGGGGGCTAAAGTCTTTGCTCCCCCCTGCCTGCCTTCTCGGGAGAGCGGAGAAACGCAGCACGTTTCTCCGCTGTCCCGGAGGGCTTTTGAAGGCAGGCGGGGGGGGAGCAAAGACTTTTGCCCCCGCCAGCCTTCAGAAGAGGTCCAGGACCTCTTCTGAAGGCTGGCGGGGGCGAAAGTCTTTGTCCCCCCTGCCTGCCTTCCCAGGGGCTTTTAAATCGCCCCGGACAGCGGAGACGTCCTCCGCTGTCCCGGGGTTTTTTAAAATGCTGGGGGTGGGAAGAAAAGCCCTTGTCCTCCCCCAGCCTTCAGAAGAGGTCGGGGGACAGACTGTCCCCGGACCTGGTCTGAAGGCGGTTTCCCTAGGAACACATTAATTGATTTTCAATGCATTCCTATGGGAAACCGTGCATCGCAAGACGAAAAACTCGCAAGACGAAGAGACTTGCGGAACGAATTAATTTAGTCTTGCGAGGCACCACTGTATCTGACAGTGGCTGGAGTGGTAGATGGGTGGCACTCTGTTGACCTCCCGTCAGCTGCGTCACTGCTGTTTACCAAGAGGTGGATGGGGAAGGGAGACAGGGCGGCAAGATTGCTAGTACCTCATCCCTCCCACTCTTCCTCAGCAATGACCTGACTCAGGGGTGGTATTCAATGAATGTGTCCCATTACTACTTTAGCACTTTAAACTGGGCTTAGAAGTAAATAGGCCAGTGTTTCCCAACCTTGTGCCTCCAGCTGTTTTTGGCCTACAATTCCCATCATCCCTTGCCACTGGTCTTGCTAGTCAGGGATGATGGGAGTTGTAGGCCAAAAGCATCTGGAGGCACAAGGTTGGGAAACACTGAAATAGGCAGCCAGTGGAGATCTCTCAAAACAGGTGTAGTGTAGACAGCTTTGTTAGGTTTTCCCTCACCATATATTCAAATACTGAGAAAAAGCCAATAAAATGTGGCTCACTCCTCTTCTCAAAGTTCCAGTTGCCCACATCGTCCATCCCATTTCCATTGGGTTATCTCAGTCCCTGTCACATTCTTGTTTCCCTTCCACTATTGCCCGATTGAAGATGTAGATTTTGAGCCAAGCTGAGATACATTCCTACCACCGATGTAGTCTATCACATTTATTTCTGGTGTATAGCAGATATATTCAAACTGAGTGGTAAGGACACCTGGGGAGCAAAGCAATCAAGCAACGAGTTAGTTTTGGCCTACATTTAGGATGGAACGTTACCAGCACATTTTGTTCCTGAACTAAAGTTCTAACAGAAAGATATAACTGAAGATCAAAATGTAGCTCCAGTATATTTAACAGCAAGCATTGCTTTCGTCGCTAAAAAGTTAAATAGCCTTCTCTGCTTGTTTGAATTACAATATTGTAAAATACTGTTATTTTATCTATACTAGAAAATATCTTTTTGAGTTATCTGCAAATAATCCAACAATCCGATTTATTTTCATAAATGCCTCTGCTAATAACATTCCTTCTTAGTAAAATGAATTAAACATGAAGTGCAGGAGCTGAATTATCTGACCTGATACATTTAAAACCAACACACAAAATTATTGTGATGCATTCAATCTCATATTGTTAAGAAGATGAAATACAAAAGTTGAAAGAATTGATCCACAGAAATTTAAAATATCTCCCCCCCCAAAAAAAACCAACCCATTACACATAAATAGTTCAGTGTATAAGAGTCCAATCCTATACTTGAGACCACCAGCTGAGGAGCCATAGCGTATAGTGGAAGCTTTTCGACACTATTAAAATATCCAGTATGCCACCAGCACAAAATGGATGCCATTGGAACAGCCCAAATGGGGAGTCCTGCACAGTGTAATGGGAGAACATACGCCACATCCTAAACTTCCCCAGATCACAGCTATTCTTCTGTTGACAATGCAAGTTTACACCAGTTGTAGACCAGGTGCAAAAAGATTTCCCGCAGTTAATCCACTGTTGTAGAGTTCTTTTTTTCAAAGCCATCCTGCTCCACCTACATCAGCACCCAATTATAGCACACCACTGTTTGCACGTGAAGCCCAAACAGAGAGCTCATATCTACCCTAGGAAGACTTTCTGTCTGTTTCTCTCTTGTCCATGTTGTGCATGCTTAGAGCTCTCAACGGTGAACTGTGGAGAAACATCACTGTGCTTTAAATGTTTGGTTGTTGTTGTTTAGTCGTTTAGTCGTGTCCGACTCTTAGTGACTCCATAGACCATAACACGCCAAGCACTCCTGTCTTCCACTGGTCAATCTCATGCTGGTAGCTTTGAGAACACTGTCCAACCATCTCGTCCTCTGTCATCCCCTTCTCCTTGTGCCCTCAATCTTTCCCAACATCAGGGTCTTTTCCAGGGAGTCTTCTCTTCTCATGGCCACCCATGAGGCCACCCATGAGGTGGCCAAAGTATTGTAGCCTCAGCTTCAGGATCTGTCCTTCCAGTGAGCACTCAGGGCTGATTTCCTTCAGAATGGATAGGTTTGATCTTCTTGCAGTCCATGGGACTCTCAAGAGTCTCCTCCAGCACCATAATACTGCAAATGTTTTGGGATTAGAAGAGGAGCCACCTTATTCTCTGTTCTTCAGAAGACGGTATGGGATCTAGAAGTGCATTTTGCAAAAAACAAACACAAAAAAACCACACCAAACCCTAACCCCATCTTGGATTGCCATTCTCTTTGATGAAGTTGCTGTCACCTAGCACTAAGTGTTTAGTGCTCACAGAACATACATAGGCACCTAAGACAGTATGAAGACATTTCACTGGCAAATGTAGCAGTAGTACTCCTGTGTGCTTGTAATCCTTTTGCTCCTGCACTAAGGGTCACAGCCCAATGCTCCAATTACACATTGCTGAAGGCAATGTGTATTATGCGGTCATTCATTTACTCTTCAATAGCCTCGTTTGTACTGGCTTCCAAAGAGGGTTTTCTAGTAAACTAACTTAAGACAGATTTTCATTTTTAAACTGACCAATTAAAAACAACAATAAAAAACCCTAAAAGTTTAATATCTAAACTCCTAATGGATCCAGGATTTAAGTGCTACAAAGTCACATACTTTCCCCCATACATATATTGAGCCTTGTGTGGTGACTTAGTTCCACTCCCCTGCTAATACTAATTCCCATTTATCAAAAAATCCTGGATTAAAATACTGAGGGGAAACCATTGAAAAACCAGCGCAAGAACTATAAGAACAAGAGAGCAACCTGTTTGCAAATGAATCCCTTTCAGGCTCAGTGTTCTGCATTGCATATTGGTAGAAAAGTGATGCGTATTGTTACCTTATGCATATATCACATCTTTCTCCCATTCTGTATTCACCAGGATGTGTGTGTGTGTCTTAAGGACAATGAATGGTCCTGTCTCTCTTGCAAGTGCATTCCATCCTGTTTTCATGTAGCATTTGAAAGGAAAAATCCTAAAATAGTCACATGGTTTCAGTGGAATTAGACAGATAGATATAGTATTTACAAGGCCCTTGCCCCCTTCCGTTTTTTATAGTTTCAGCTGCTTGGAGCAGCTAGAAAGTGCGACACATGGTGAAAATCATATCTAAAATATCCTGGAAGCATTGATATGTAACAATGTGTTGTCCCTTCTTGGATAATCTTATGGCAGAAAATATGGCTGCCGCTACAGATACAAGGAATCGGCTATCTCCCACCCTGCCGCCTGGTGCTGTTATGCAGGATACATAGGTGCCAACTTCCTGGGGCCCTGAGCACCCACAATATTCCCCATGAAGGGGCCAGGCACCCTTCATGGGGAATATTGTGCCAGTTTTTGTGTGCCAGGGCCATGCACGCTGCATGGCACCCATGGTCCTAGGCACCCACGGTTGCGGGGCCAAGTTGGCACTCCTGGCAGGATAGGGCGGCACATCATTACACACTTTTCAGTGAGCGCAGCAGGAAGTGCCAAGGTTTCTAGTTGCTCCAAGCAGCTTGAAACTGGAAAGAGAAAGGGCAGCCCTTTGGCCACTTTGCAGAAATGTATGTAAGTAGCTGTAACCTCCAAATATCTTCTATGATAATGTGGTCCAACATGCACCAAAACAGTCGCTTGAAACTTTGGGCCGAATGAAACCATTGGTCACCTTGAGTGTATGTGTGTTGTGTGGCTTCACCCTGTAGAATTTTGACATCCAGCTTTTTCACCTTTTAGTCTTCGACTGTGCGATCAGCAACATAAAGTTCTTTCTTACTTCTTTCAGTCTCCAGGTCAGGTTTTTTTTTTTTTTAAGAGCACACAGAAAATACAAAGACCGTGACCCTGAAAACTTCCCCTGCCCCCTCCCTTGCCAAAAAAGTAAGAGAACAAAGCTTTGTTTGTCAGTCAATCTTTCTGAGCACAAAATCTCATGTGGCAGCTGTTGCCTGGATCTATCGAGTTGCCCAAGGTTGCAAATAGTTGTGATAGGCCATGATAGACTGGGAAGCTCTGATCCCTCTTTGAACTGAATGGGGAGGACTGTACTTTCCACGCCAGCCCATCTTCCAGCCTCTTTGAATGGGGGACTGCAGCTACCTGGGGAATTGTGTCTATAGCCTTTCAAGTCCCAAGCTTAGCCTGCTGTTGGTTGCTTTCCAGAGGAGAAAAATGTCAATTATGAAAAGAGTGGCCCATGAAACTACTTCTGATTGCTTGATGATGGTTGCTGTGCTTAGCACTACGGTTAATGGTATTATGAGCATTTATTTAGCTCCACTGAAAGAAAGCCTTTTCAGAGATTGATTGTGTGACAGTCAGTGGGGCTGTGTTGTTGTCTTTGAGGCCTCACAGCTTCCTTGTCTTGTCCTCAAGTGGATAGGACAGCACAACATTACACACCATGCTTCTAGGGTATTAATGGCTACTAGTCATGATGGCTACGCTCTGCCTCCGTGCTTCTATAATATCACTTACTGGAAACCACCGGAGGTGCTTAGGTTCTACTTGAGAGTTTCCACCAAGCATCTGGGTAGCCACTGTGAAAACAGGATGTTGGATTAGATGGGCTACTGGACTGATCTAGTAGGCTCATCTTATGTTCCTATGCTGGTGTAGGGTGAGGCAGGTTCCATGGAACTTAGAATCCCAATTGTGTTGAGTTCCAGCTTTGGTGGAGGTTTACACACACAGCCTTTTTGCCTATGCACATCCATGTGGGCATTAGGACCTGCATGGTAGCATTGTGCCCCCTTCCCCACTGCTACCCCTTTAACCACAAGGATCCTCTCCATGTGATTTAACCCCTGAAAGGTACTCCAATGCTCACAAAAGCAAGCTTTTGCTTGCCTGGGGAACTTACAAAATGGAAGAGCGAGGACACCGCTTGATCAATGCACACTTGATGGAATTTGCAGCCATGCGATGTGGCAGCCCATGACTGTAAAAGGAGATCAGACAGAATGATGGAGGAGAAGACTATCAAAGTCTGCTGGTCATGATGGCTGTATGCTACTTCTAGGTTCAGAAACAGATTGTTATCCTCTCCGTGGCTTGACCAAAGCAGCCTGGTGAGCTAAATGGGGAGGCCTAGTGGGCTCAGACTGGAGGTTCTCCACTCCTGCAGTGTGCCTAGGAATCCTAGTTGCTAAGGGCAAACAACAGAAAGAGGACTGTTGCCCTCATACCCTTCTTCTGGGTTTCATGGAGGTATCTGGTAGGTCAATGTGGTACCCTGGGGAGCTGAACTAAATGGAGCATTGTTCTAATCCAACAGGTCTCTCCTCATGCTCTTATGAACAGACAGAGTGGTAAACAAAAATAGTCCAGAGAGAAACTGAGTCTATGCTTATGATTTCAAGACAGGCATTGCAATTGCTTTTTTTTAAAAAATGAATCCTTTGATGGATGAGGTAGTTGTTTGACTAATGAGGCAAAGCACACTGTTCAAAAACAGGCAGCATTTTCAGCCCCATAGGGAGGCTGAATTGGGCTCTTATACGGTCACCATTCCTTAGTGGTCATTAGGGTCACACGTCAATTGCATCTGTAAAAAAAAAAATTGGGCAGGAAGCTGCTCCTCTGATCAATTAAGGCTGCTGACTGTTTAAAGTGAACGACTCATCTTATTCCCAGTTTAAATTAGTGCATTAAACTAAATTTTTTTCCACGCAGGTGCCCTGGCAGCCTGCATCATGTTAAAGGATGCTTAATCTGTACTGCAGCCTTGCATGGATTTGCTCTACACTATATAGTTCATTTGGTGAAGGGGCTGCTCCGCCCTGTGGTAGAGCACACATTGTATGCATAGAAAAACCCAGATGCTATCTTTGGGGTATCCACTCAAAAAGAAGAACAGGATCAGGTGATGGGAAAGAACCTTCTCTCTCTGAAACCCTGGAGGGCTGCTGTCTGTCAGGCATTATCTGCAATTTAAAGCAGTGCCATATCACTTTAAACAGTCAGCACCCTTAACGAACTACAGTTCCCAGGTTTCTTGTGGGGGAAACCATGCTTGTTTAAAGTGGCACAATGCTGCTTTAAATATATAGCATGGGGCCTCAGAGTAGACTGTAAGTGGGCTAGATAAAAAGATAGGCAGCCTTTTGTGTGTTCTACCATTTGCATTTGAATTCCTTGTCCATGGTGATTGACACAGGGCAACTACTGTAGTAAAGCTGGCACAGAGAAGTTATTTTCATGTGCCTAACATCCTATTTAAACATGGCCTTAAACAAGTTCCAAGAAGTCAATTTTTAAAAATGACACTCCACCTAGAATAGCAGATTCTGTGGTTGGAACCGTTTACTCAGTCAATCTGTGGATATTTCCGAGACATCTATTATTGCAGCATTTATTCCTCCTGTGGATGTATCTTTTAATTTTAGAAATATTTGAAAAGAATTGATTAAATCTAAAACCATACTGATGGGGGAAAGAAGTTAATAGAAACATTAATACATACAAGTCTAATAGGATTTGAACTCACAACCTCTCAGATGTGAATTAGACACTTACCCAATAGTGTCTGCAATCTTTCATTAGTGTCCTTGGGAATTTACAGGTGTTAAATTAGGCTCCACTATTGTTCATCAAATGCAATAAAAACATAATGAGAAATACAAGGAAATAAATTAATTCTGGGGAAAAAAAATCTAATAAAAGGGCAGCGAAGTTCAAACAAAGCCTGTTCCCTAGTCTCTGCCGAGATATATGAAATGTCAGTAATATTAGTTTTAATACTGCGTGTTATGCTTTGCTGAATGAAATATTTTTATTAGATGAAGATTCTTTTACTTAGTAATTTTTTTCCTGTTGCAAAGAGATCACAATCACACTTATTCAACACACACAGTTACATAGACACAATAGTTCTCTAGGGCATTTAGACTATACTATACCACATCATCATCATTATTATTTTTAAAATCAGAATATAATGTATTTTTTTAAAAAAAAGAAAACACCATCGGCTATAACAAAGAAAGAACAAAGTATGTTTACAATAAAATCAAAGGGGAAGTAAAAACTCAGCTATTGTAAGGCTGGACAACATTATCCATTGTAAATTCCTACTCTCTGCATATTTGCAACAGCAAATGCAAACTGGGTTCCACCCAGAGAGTTCTACATGCACTCACATCATTCCATCCATTATCAAGTTCAAAGACTCATTCCAACCAGGCAAAAACGCTCAAGAGTGCAGAGTAGGGTTGGGTAGTGTGGCCTGTGAAGAGCCAGATAGAGAGCATTGAGGGCCACATTCAGCCATGAAGCTTCTCATCACCAGATAACACCTTGCAAACTGTCCCTATGAATATACTTTTCTCCTTTTTTTCCTCATTTGCGGACTGTGGAGGAAACACATTTGAATATGGATAAAGTTAGCTAAAACTACTCCGGACATACTGTTGCCCTTACTCTTCTTCCCATCTCTCCAAAATGCTTTTGTGCAATTGAAGTTGAAACTCTCTCATCAGTTACATAGTCAGTAGATGCTAAATGAACTCATCCTCTGGCAATTCTCTATGTGAAGAAGAAGAAGAAGAAGAAGAAGAAGAAGAAGAAGAAGAAGAAGAAGAAGAAGAAGGAACAGAAGAGTTTGGATTTGATATCCCGCTTTATCACTACCCGAAGTCTCAAAGTGGCTAACATTCTCCTTTCCCTTCCTCCCCCACAACAAACATTCTGTGAGGTGAGTGGGGCTGAGAGACTTCAGAGAAGTGTGACTGGCCCAAGGTCACCCAGCAGCTGCATGTGGAGGAGCGGAGACATGAACCCGGTTCCCCAGATTACGAGTCTACCATTCGTAACAACTACACCACACTGACTCTCAAAGAACACACTTTCTTTAAAAAATTAAAAATAAATTACACATATTGCTTGTAACATACCCTGAATAAAAACAATGTTCAAAGAAACAAAACTGAGAGGCTTTTTCTGCCCTGCTTCTGGTCTGTACCTTGTAATGGAAGTGATGAAAGCGACTGAAGGTGACCCTGCGACTAGCGCTGGTAGAATTATTTAAATTTTGCACCCACAGAGTAAATCCTCCAGAGGCCTAGCTCTACTCTGCCTTCAGCTTTGGCCCATCCAAGTCTACTCCCTTGACCTGACTTAGTTGCAGCCTTGGGGATTAGGTCATCCTGGTTTTTTGTTTTGCTTCTTTCGGTGTTGTTGTTTAAAAAAGAAATCCTAGCAATCTTTCTAAAAAATATGCTGCCTGTGGAGCTGTGGCCTTTCAAAGTGACCTATAATATTTAACAACTCTAAGGCCAAATCCTCTCTGCTACATCAGTGCAACCTCATTGACACGAGCCCTGCCAGTAGCTGTTGCAAGGAGTAATTCATACACCACCTCATCTGCAGTGGATCATATTTTCTTGAACTCTAATTGATCTCGGCTTTTCTTTCATGTATTCTACCAGGCTAATATATTCAATGCATATGGAATCAACTGTCTCACTGCTTCCGAGAGAAGAGTTCACCTCTTTTCTTTTGAACCCTAGCTATTATCCCGGCTGAAAATCGCGGAGTTTTCATTCCCATCACACTTTTGTGTCTTCTTTTGTTTGTCATAAAGTCATTTTTTAAATATTTTTTTTGAAACTGTTCATTTGCTCTTCGTTGTTGAAACAGTTTGTCCTTCACTTGCTTTTTCTTTTCTTTCTTTCTTTTTTTGAAGAAAGAAAGAAAAAAGCAAATCTTTTCCTTTTGTTTCTTCATTTTACCTCATGGTCTCCATCTTGGATTTCCACCTATACACGTCTAGCAGGAATGTTTATTTGGTGGTCTTTATTTATTTCACTCCTTAATTGCCTTATACAAAAGTCTCAAGGCGACTGGAGAGAAGAGAAATTAGGCAAGTCAAGAGCGAAACATCTACAACAACATATGCAATTTTAAAACACAGCAGCAGGAACCCACCACAAGTGGTAAAGCGGATAATGTCAACACACGATTAATCAAACCCCCACATCTTCCCAAGCACATAAACACAATCACATCAAAATTACCCTGCCAAATTTGCTTCCAGCTGAAAGAGGTACATCTTCACTTGTTACCTAAAAGAAAACAGTGACGTAGTTCAATGCACTTCTGTGGGGGTGAATGTTACACAGATATGGAGCTGTCACCTAGAAGGCCCTTCCATAGCCCCTGGTGCTACTCACTTCACCAGCTGGGGTTTATCCTCTGATCTTAAAGTATGTGCAGATTGGTATGTGAGAAGGCATTTTCTTGGATTTTTGGGTCCCAGGTCATTCAACACCTTGAACTGGGCCTGGGGAGCAAGTGGCAACAGTGAAGTTGTTTTAAGATGGGAACACGCCCGGGAAGGCCACCAACTTCCCAAGTCATCAGGGTGTCTCTCCAGTGGTCCTCCCTGGCTGTAAATCTCCCTCAGTCCAGAGAGACCGGTGATAAGCGACCCCTCTCTCCTGAGAGGAGCACGGTCATCTTCTGGCATATCATAGCAGAAGATGGACTCAACCAGTAGCTCTAAAACTACTTTATTTACAGTCTATATATACAAAGACTCCATCAGCATGTCTGTGCTCTTTGAGTACCAGTACAAAACAGCAACACTTTCAGAAGTGAAACCAACTTCCAACAGTACTCAGACTTCCTGTCTCACACTCTCTCAGACACTCACATGATGTACACAAAACATAGTACAACAGTACCACTCGCTGGAAGGGATGCGGGTGGCGCTGTGGGTTAAACCACGGAGCCTAGGACTTGCCGATCAGAAGGTCGACGGTTTGAATCCCCGCGATGGGGTGAGCTCCCATTGCTCGGTCCCTGCTCCTGCCAACCTAGCAGTTCGAAAGCACGTCAAAGTGCAAGTAGATAAATGGGTACCACTCCAGCGGGAAGGTAAACGGTGTTTCTGTGTGCTGCTCTGGTTCGCCAGAAGCGGCTTAGTCATGCTGGCCACATGACCCGGAAGCTGTACGCCGGCTCCCTCAGTCAATAAAGCGAGGTGAGCGCCACAACCCCAGAGTCGGTCACGACTGGTCAGGGGTCCCTTTACCTTACCACTCGCTGGAGCAGGTCAGATAGATAAAAATCCTAACACTACTATCAGTGCTCTGGCTGCCACTTTGCAGTACTTGCAATTTCCTGACCGTCTTAAGGAGCAGTGCTGTGTAAATCATTTTATAGCAATCCAACTTGGACGTTACCAAAGCACAGCTGACTAAGCCAAGCTATCCCTGTCCTGGTTGTATTTAGCATACTAGTCAAAGCTGGGCAGAGGCACTCCTGGCCACCTGGGTATCCTGCGTCAACAATGGTGCGAGGAGCAGCCCCAAATTATGTACCTGCTCCTTTCAAGGGGAACACAGCCATATCAAGATCAGAGTATTTCCCCAACTCCCAGCCATGGGAGCTGCTTGTCCACAGCACCTCTGGACTGAGCTTCAGTTTATATGTACCAAATACTGTACGAAGCAAGGCACGGGAGCTTTTTCATCATCACAAGTACTCGGATCACAGGCGGATCTGAGCAGCAGCTTCGTAATCCATGTACTTGTAGCAAGAAAAGCGTTCGCCCCACATTCCACATATTCCAATGCATCAAACTGATCACCATAAAAGATGCTTATGTTCAAAAGCGCCCAGCCCCCTGTGGCTGAGAAGAATGGCCCTTAATCCAGATGTTGTGGTGTTGGAAAGAAAAGGAGCTTAAACAGAAAAGAAAAGGAAGGAACACAAGTTTCCTTTCAATGTAAAAAGTTAATAAAATAGTTTGACACATAAAGCTTTTTGATGGATGGCTACCTGTAGTGAGGCACTCCTTTATTCTGTCAAATATACCTCTCCTTTGCAAAGGCCAAGAAATTAAAGAATAGTTTTTCCTCCCCTCTCCCTCTTCTAGGCTACCCAGGGTAATTATGTATTATTAATAATGCAGCACCACAAATGATATTAAATGAACTACATTTGTTAATGTAGATCTTATCTAACTGCTTTTTTCTATCAGTGGACTGTTGCTCAACGGGGGGTACTAATTAGCTGTAATATGTAGAAAGATGAGACAGGAATTCAATCAGATAAATGGCATCTATTTGCAAAAATCCAGGAAGGAGGGCGGGGTGGGGGGGAGCATTCAGGACAATTTTCTACTACACACACACACACACACACACACACACACACACACACACACCATAGATTTTGAGAGTTGGAGGGGGTTTGCAGGGGTCTCTAATGTAATTCACTGCTCAATGTAGGAAACCCAGAGCTGGCATATCCTCTGCTTGGTTTGCTTTGCCCCCATCGCTCTATTCTTTCCGAAGAAGAAGAAGAAAAGGAACATTTGTAAAAAAATAAATTAATGCTTTTGATTGCTCTCAGGAAATTTTAACCTGTTTAGCAGTCCACGGAAATTTTTGAATGTTCACGGTTCTTGTTAAGATTCCTTGCCAAAAACCAAGAAGATGTCACATTGTTTCCTTTTAATCTAATAAAGCAAAAAGCTTAAAATGTACATATCCTTCTCTTCTTGCCTTGCAATTTTAAATTGATTTGTTGTTGCATTTGCCTTAAAAAAAACAACCAACCAACAAAGCCGAAAAGAAGCAGGATGTTACCTCTGTGGGTGTTGTCAAAGGCATTATTTTAGTTGGGGATAGAATAGATTGGATCCAATTGAGCAGACCCCTCATTAGCAATACTTCTCTTACCCTGAAATCCTTGGCTATTTATTTCACCTGCACAATGTAGCCACTTGCCAATATAACCCTATATCAGCAGCAGTTATACTTTCCCTTTGCCTTCCTGTCTCCCCCCCCCCCCAAAAAAAATCACCATTACATTTAAAGCCACTTTGCATCTTGTAGTAAAACTGTGATGTATGAGTAATGCTTATAGAGGGAGGATTTTGGCAATGGCGAGAGCTCTAGAAGTTTGGTTTTCAAGTGATGCATGATGGAGTCCTTGTCAGTGAATTTCTAGACTGCTGACTATGGGCGCTGGGTACAATATATCACACTTTCATATCCTCATTTTATTTGTATGCCTTCTTTCCATAGTCAAAACTATGCTCAAGGCGGCTTACAACATGGCAAGCTTTACATAATTACAAACATAACAGAAGTCATAAACAATAAATAAAACACATCAAAAAGTACACAGCCAAAGGGAAACAATTTCCACATAAATCCTAAGATCTAAAACTAAAGATACAACAATAATATCAGTAACAGCAACAAGCTCTCTCAATCCCCCATAAACAATACTCCAGCCCAGGAATCTGTTCAACAGCTTCAGCTTTTGTAGCTGGAGTCAGTCCACTCTCCACTCTCCCAGGCCAGATGGGAAAGGGACAGCAAGGCAGGGTGCAGGTCTTCCAGGGCTCACAGCCAAGATGGTCTCATTTAAAACAAGACAGATACAAATGGAAAACAACTTAAAAGCAGCTGCAGTCCTTGAGAAGCCTGTCAAGCTCCGCCCCAAGCCAGGTGGAAGGAGACAAGAGCAGGGCCCTTCAGGCCCTCAGCAGGCCATCACAAGAGGATAAAAATAAGTGGGCAGAAGTGAACTAATTATGGGTTTCAACCTCCCACGCTACACAACACAACCGTTGTTTAGTCTCTTAATTCAAATGTTTAAAAACTTTTGACATAAAATGGATCCAGTTATTGTAATAACATGAGCACAAACACCAGCAGTTTAGTAACACATTATTTTGGAAAATAAGCTGCAAAGTAAAACAAAAAACAAAAAAAACCCCTACCAAACCTCATCGTAAAAGTTTGGTAGATATGCAGGAGAAATATTTACATTTATATGCAGCCATATCATGCAATTAAAGTCAACAGATAAACACATCGGCGTGTTGAAATAGATGTACAAACGTATCTAGACATATTGCACCGAAACCCTGATATTTCATCCAAATGCAATACTGTATTTCCCAATACTGTATTCCCCGTAGGAGTTTTGCTCAAGGCTATGCTTAGGTATACTCAAAAAACCCTGATAGCTAGTCACTAGGGAAAACATGTTCTTTTACAGATAATTGCTACTGGCAGCTAGAGGCCCCGAGAATTTGATGTGCAATAATGTGACCTGACTATGTATTAAACTTGTTTTGAAGGACATGTGTAAAGTAATTTTATATGCATCTCACACACCTTAGTTTTTGGGATTTCACTGTGTTAGCACATTTTTAACAACTTCTCTATATTTAATATCACTGTTAGGGTTTGTCCTAATAGTTCTCAGTCACCAAAGATCTCAGATATATGTTTTGTTTCTTCAGAAAGAATGAGAGAGAGAGAGAGAGAGAGAGAGAGAGAGAGAGAGAGAGAGATGAAATGGAAAGAAAGCAAACCCAGGTGACTTGTGAGGAATATGTAAACAAAGCAGAATTATATTATTGATAATGGAACTGGAAATAGAATGAGAGAACAGCATTTACTCCCAGGAATTTATGAGGTTAACCATTCCAGCGCATTTAATCGGAATGCTATCTAGTAGCTGCACATTATGCCTTTGAATTCTATGCTAATCACCACTTTGTTAAATTTTAGGTATGTTTCAGAGATGACTGTTCTACATTCAATGAGCTGCATATTTTATAAAAACTAGGATGGATGTAGCTTTTGTTTTTTATTGTAAAGTGGATAATAAGCTAAAAATGCAATTACAGGGTATGGTGAACAAGTATCACAACTGCTAATTACCAGAAATATATAAATTTCTCAGGACTCATTTTATTGCCTCAGTCTTTGCATGGAAACCTAAAATCTAATGTCACTGAATCCCCAGGATATAATTCAAGAGTTTCCACAAATGGAAAGGAGCTGGAGACTTGTTGAGAGATGTCCTCCATGGCACAACAAAGCCATCCCCAAATAAGAAAGTTTAGGACTACAATACTGTTAGGTACTGCACAGAAATTAATACAGTGTGTGTGTGTGTGTGTGTGTGTGTGTGTGTGTGTGTGTGTGTTCATGACTCAGCAAAGACTCATGAATGGAAAGATTCTGTAACAGTACGTATTACTATCTGAGGCCAGGATCCAAAAGTCCCTTTCCTGTAGGACTGGAAAGCAATTCCATAGGGGCGGAATTGCTCATCTCCCACAGGCTGCATTCATCTCTGCCATAAATACTCTTAAGGGCCATAAAACCCCTCTGGCTCGGTTTTTCTCAAGGTACAGGTGACCCTAGAAAGTGCCCCAGAGAACCCCATATGTGCATATAGAAATTCTGTGTGTGACTCTTTGGAATAATGTAGAGATCCATTTGAATAATGTAGGCACCATCCAGGCAAGAGTCTAAAAGGAAACTCCAGCGCCCACACATTGCCTTTATACTTGGGAGCTATCAAAATCATTACGGTCCTTTCGCCACAGAAATCTGGTACACACATAGTTCCAGACAGCTTGATAATGAGAAAACAACTGGACCATAATGCTTCCAGATGACTAGAGCGGCATCAGCTCTATGAGGGAATTGAAGGGCTGTAGGGTTCTCCCCTTCTCACATTTCAACAAGGCTTAGAGGAGAATTATATCAAATTATAATGGGGTGGCCATGGCAACCATGCCGCATGAAAAGGGATGAGGCTAAGGGACGAAACTGGGCTTTAAGGCCTTAAGGAAAGTGACACTGGGAATCTCACGTGCGTCTTTTACAACTGTTGACTTTTAATGTCGGGAATGAGCCAGCTCCAAGCAAAGATTTGCAGCCAACTGCAGAAAGCAGCCAGGAACAGAGAAGCTTAGATTTTACTCAGGCAGGAGAGAGACGACAGCCACAGACTTCGGCTCTTCCTGACCTTGAACAGCAAGCTGATAAGGCAGTAGCTGAGAGAAGGCTGGGACACAGCCAAAGCTCTCAAAAAGCACAAACAGACTCAGAGACAGCCTCTCAGAACAGGAAGAGGCTGGAGCTGACCCACTAAGTCTGAAGAGTCGGTGAATGGGAGGGCTGCTAGATTAAGGTTACCAGACGTCCCTGTTTCCTGGGGACAGTTCCCGGATTTACAAATCAGTCCCCATACAAAATCAATTGAAGTTGAAAAGTGTCCCCAGATTCACTGAAAAAAATCTGGTAACCTTATGCTAGGTAGGAAGCAAAACAAGAGACGCAAGGGTTGTAAATTCAATATCTTCTGTCAACACCGGAAGGAGTCTTCAGAAGGGTCATCTTGAGTGATGATGCCGGAGGCTTTGTTTTTGCCATAAACCCTCCTTTTTAATTACCTACACTCACTGTGTTATCAAGCTGGGAACCTGGACTCCTGACATTCAATCCCAGTAAGCCCTTTCCACCAGCTTTTAAAATGTTCTCTGTCGTGTCTTCTTCATCCTTCCAGGGGTGATTTTATGTACTAAAGACCAAATGGTCTTCAGCTGGTGGGTCAGAATCCACTACTATGTTGCAGTTGGACCTGAAGTGTGTCGCCACCATTCAAATATGTGGTAAGAAAAATTAGGATGGGTTCCCAGATGGTTGTTGTGCTGAAGGTAGGTCAGGTCTTTAAAAAAGTTTGGAGATTATTGCTCCTGGCCCCATTTCCAGCTATGGGCCTGTGCCATTGATGTAATGCACCCCACTTTAATGCCATTTCTTGCAATGGGTATGTTAAAAATGAAGATGGAGCTGTTACTATCTTTCAAATCATCTTTCCTACTTTTCAAGGTGCTCAACATCCAAGGCTCAGTTTACATGCCTTCTGGCCAAAATGTAAGAGAGCCCTAGCCCAATCACTCAAAGAAGCCCGGGAACACCTAAGCATTGTCAAACTGTTCACATACAGCTTCACAACTGTGCTGTGATTCTGTTTTTGCTGAGCACATCCTGTAAGCCAGCTCCATTCATTGTTAGAAAGAATATGACAGCTGCTGCCTACACTGAGGTTTTGCAATTTTTTCTTTCTTAAAAAAAACCTGATTATACTATTGTATTTCTATATTGTTGCTTGTAACCCACCCTGGGGCCTTATGGTGAAAGGTTGGTAAGAAATCCAATAAATAAATACCACTCTATGTAGGATAAACAAGCTTTGCTGAAATATTCCCAGTACGCCACAGAAATATAAATAAATAAATGTTCCAAATACACTACAGAAATATAAAGAAAGTGTACTGAATTTTTCACAAAACTGAAAGATTGGACATACCAAAACAATTTAATTTTGACCCCAAATTATTATCCAGTGCTATTTTTCTAGAAAAAGAGGTGCCAGAACTCACCTCCCATGCTCTCTTAAAATAGCAATGGTGCCCACCTGAGAGATGCCGGAACTGATTTCCAGCGAGTTTTGGCTGAAAAAAAATCCCTGGTGATACCCTGTTTCATCCTGTCCCTGATGGGCAAATATAAGCTGAAGAAATCCAAGGGAGCATGTCCACAATGTCGCCAAAAACATAGACTGTGGATATTGAACACAAGCAGGGCTAGTCCCAAGACATTTCTCAAGCCCAAGTAGCTCCATGGACTGATTCAAGAGTCACACTCCCTGCAACTTTGCAGCGGATGTTGGGATGAAACTCTTAGGTCATACTGAGCTTCACTGAAACTCTTAACACAGTATATAGCTCCCTAAAGCTACTACATAGCTTGTTTGTGTGGCTGACCAAGCCCTTCAACATGAGTAAATTCAACATTTGAAATCCATCCCACCCTTAAGGAAGCTTTGGCTTTATACTATGTGGGTTTATTCTATATCATTACATATGTTATCTTAAGACTTGTGAACATGAAGAATTATTCCAGTCTGAGGAGTTGTTGTTTTGCAGCACAGATAATGTTTTACTCGATTTCTGCTGAGCAGCTCTTCAAAACCTTTGTGCCGGGGCAAAGGAAGAGGGGAGGATTGTCCATTCGATGTTAATGATGCAGGGTTGAGGATGGCATCACACTGCAGGATGAAGAATACGCAGAGCTCGAGAATCCCTAGGAAAAGTCTTGAAGTGCATCTTTAGAACAAGCGCTCTTCACAACATCCTAGGAATGCAAAATTCCCCAGGAAAAACATAGCCATTATTCATCTGCCTCTGGTACTTTTAAGTATATCCAATTGAGAAATATCCACTGTGCACCATCAAAGCTTAGCTTAAAAAAAAAAGGCTAAGTAAAATAAAAAAAGATCAGGATAGTTTAAGGCCAACAGAAACCCCGAAGCCCTGTTATGATGATATTCTGCAAAAAATGAATTGTTATTGAGGTAGCAAAACTGAATCTTCGGCAACTACTTTTGTGCAAGATGAAGTTTTCGGTTTGCCCAATTCCGTCTCCCCATTGGCAAACTGCAAAGTTAGCCTTCATGTTTTTGAAATCACATCAGGATTTACAACTGTTTTAGCCAGGCTCTTCAATTCCCAATGCTGAATGATAGCAAGAGAATAGCTATTGCTTCTCTTATTTTTCATTTTGCAAAGGTTTAGTGGCTCAGGCTCCCTGCCCCCAAAGGAAAAGAAAAACGTGGCACATTTTACCCCCTAACAAAGCAACAAATATATATATGCTGGTATGCAAACCTTTGAAGGAAGACTGTTCTAGGAAGCCAGTGAAGGGCTAAACACAGCTCGAATAAAACAAGTCACATTATTATTATTTTTTACATATGGTGGTGATAACACCAGGTTACCTGATGAGCCATGTCAGGTAAAGACAGAGAGGTGGCACCAGACCATTAACAAATAAAGGATTAAGGAAGCGCTAGCAGGTTAGGGCCTCAAGCTCAGCAACGATGAGATTCTGCTAAAGCAGCTTCAAGCCTGAGGCAGGACGATAAAAGCTGACTATTGCAAAAAGAAAACCAGACCTGTCACCACCATCGCTCAGCTATGCATGTTTGGAGCAGGGAAATTACAAAAGGCTGGGCAGGTCTCTATTACAAGGCAGGCTGGCAATTCTCAACCATTTGCTCACAATTTTTTTTGCAATTCCTATGGCAATGTGACTCACGTATTTGCCTGACTGAAACATGTATGTCCCCTAACAAGCGTGTGCCACGGTGGAACTCTGCCTACAGTTTTCTAGATTCAATGCATCAAAACGGGGTATGCATGTTTTTATTTATTTCAGCTGTGATGGGGTCGCTACTCCAATCTGACAGCTTAAAGTGGTAAAAGGTCTTAGTAAGGCTGCTTGAATTTCCAGTTAAAAAGTAAAAGCTGCATACACCAGACCCTCCAAGTGTCCCTCTTTTCCAGGGACAGTCCCGGATTTACAGAAGCCGTCCCGATTTCTGATTTGATCCTGGAATGTCCCGCTTTTCCTTAGGACATCCCTATTTTCATCAGAGAAATGTTGGAGAGTATGAAGTTATGCAACTCCCGAGCCAAGGAGATATGTAATTGTACAATTTTGGTGTGTATACCACCAAAGGTTGCATTTCACCCTGATGAAAAAGAGTCTTTGTTAAACACCTGTTCGGTGTGTTAAATAGGTTGAATCCATGTATGCTTTCTCAGAAGTAAGCACTAATTGAGTTCACTGGAGCTTGCTGCAAAAGTAACATCACCTAAGGTTGCAGTCTTAGAATCAAAGCATGCAGCTGGGAAACAGCTGGAAGTTTTATTAATGGAATGCCGCAGATTTCTTTATTATTATTTTTAGAAAATACAATTTTGGGGGCTTGTGTAAGTGTTAACAGACTCTGACAATCCATGTGAATTTTGTCTGTGGCATAATATGGATCTTTTCTGTAGGCATTAGGAGCAAAGTCACAACTGCATGTGATAGCATAATTAGATCAGGTCATTTGTCATTGAGGCTGTTGGAAGAAGAAACAAATAACCATTCTGAGGGCCATAAATGAAGGAGTGTACATACCAAAAATTTATGTCCATCATAAATTCTGATTTAAAATGGATTAAACCTAGTTTAGCTTTTCCAAACCTTTGGGCAGATAATTTCAGTGAGACCTCTTAGAAGAAAATTGCACCTGAAAAGTAAACTTATCCAATTAACATTCATGCCCAATGCCCAATTAGATAGATAAATAGATAGATAGCTATGCCAAATTCTTTGTATATTTGTGTGTACATATGTAAGCTAATGGGAGAACAGTTTCAAAAACTGAAAGGGAAAAAGGCCTATCTAAAGGTCTTGAATAAATTTCAGGTTAAAAGCGTGTGTGTGTGTGAGAGAGAGAGAGTCAATATGTAGCCTGAGTTACATTAACTTAAATCAGGAAATATATTTACTGATATTTCATATAATTATGTTGCAATATCATGCTGGGACTAGACTTCATAGCTAGCTAGTAAAAAGGTGTAGATATCATGTCCAGTCATAATTTGTAGATCCCAGGAGGGGCTTATCTTCAACTCTGCCAGAACCTACTGCTAAAGTTCGGGGAAAAAACCCCACCCTCCAATCATGACTCCTCCTCTTCCTTGTCTCTCAAGCTGTAACTTTTTTTTTATTTTGCTCTCATCAGCTGAATCCACCTACAACTCATTTTCTTTATTATCCTCCTTCCAAGTTAGTCTCCTATACAGCACATTAGAGAAACACTATCGTGCAAACACATCCAGTAGCATTCAGAATCACACTTTTTATTAAGTGCTGGTGTTTTTGTTTTGTTTATTAAACTGCTCGTACGGAATTATTCAAAAAGCAGACTGTATGACTGTAGTACTATATAGTTTAACCTGGGAGTAAGTTTCATTGCATTCTGTGGGACTGACTTCTGAGCAGAAATGCAAAGGATTGCTCTGTAAAGGTTGTAGCTTTAAGGACTAAATAATGAAATATTCCACTGGAAAGTGTACCTTTTCTTTTTTTAAAAAAATGAAGAACATTTTCACATGTATCGATGTCTCGGAAGCAGATGTCTCCTTGACGTGTGCATTCAATCTGTTGGTGGTGACCTTGCCGGGTGAAGCAGTCGTTTGAAAATGAGTTTTTTGCCTCCTAGTCTGTGGAAAATAATGCTGTAACGAAGATTTAATATAAGCCATAGCTTCCCATAGAAGCTTATTTCAGCAAACTAAACTATTAATTAAAATAACAAATGTCAGCTATTTCTCAAGCTGACAGTTAACACAACACAGCTTTTGCTTAGCATGATGTGCAGGATGTATGGGAGTCGCTCCTCCATTCTGTCCTCCTAGCTACGTATGGTCCATTTATTAGACTTCAATACAGTGATAAATTAACAAAAAAATGCTGCAGTTTTACTAGTAGCGTGGGAGCTTGGGGAAAACCCATCTGGCGGGCGAAGAGAGTCTGGCAAATATAGGAGGAAACACTTGCGGCAAAAGTGAATGTGTGGCATTTCACGAACGGTTTCAGAGTCGCAGGGGGAAGGATGGGAGAAATCAGCACAGACGTTTGTGTTGACGCAGGGTGTTTGCGCCCTCAACTGATGCTAGGTTTCTGATGCTGAATAAGAAGGTTCACCAAAATAAAGCCCGGGGCCTGAAGAGGTTTCTGATCAGAGAAGGTTTTGGTGTCTCTGGTCCGAGTGCAGGTAATTCTTCCTCTGGTTACTGCCACGGGGACACAAAGGATGGCATCTAATGAAGCACTAAGTAACAAAGGAGATTCCAACTAAACATGATGGAGAACTTTCTGATGGTAAGAGTAGAAGAGACTCCCTAGGGAGGTGGTGGACTCTCCTTCCTTGGAGGTTTTTAAGCAGAGGTTGGATGGCCACCTGTCAAGAATGCTTTAGCTGAAATTCCTGGACTGCAGAGAGTTGGAGTAGATGCTTCCTGGGGTGCTTCCAACTCCATGATTCTATAGCACTGAATATGCCCTGCAATACCACACCTCACAAAAAATATTTTCCAGAGTGTTAGAGGAAACCACAGAACAGATTGGGGCATGTGAGGGGAGAAGAGGGAGAGAAAGTCCTGTTGCGCAAGCAGAAATATTTCTTGTAACTTGAAGCCATTGTTTTAAGTCCTAACCTCCAGAGCAGGAGGAGACAAGCTTGCTCCATCTTCAGTGTGACAGCCCTATGTTGGATACAAGCCAGAAAGTAAGAAATCAGTGATTCACATGGGGGTCAAGTCTCTTGGGACCTGATACATCACTGTCTGACTCCTATAAAGTATAAACCTATAAAGTATAATCCTTTGAGGTACACCTGATAGAGGGTGTGCAATACTCTGTTTCAGTCTTTCATTCTTTCCGTAATCATTTGCATTGCTATGAAGAAAGATATTTAGACATCAATTTATAAGTAACATCCAGGATAGGGTGGATTATGAATTGCCCCTGGATTAGGGATGCCATATGTCTGGGAAAATCCAGGTGCATTGCAGCCCATGTTGGAAGTGTAGATTTTGGTAAATTTCATTAATAATAGCTCATAACTTTGGCCAAAAAAAGTTCAACAATTTTCATGTCCAGATTTTCACTTTTTGAAATATGGCAAGCCTACTCTGGATCCATTGACTACTTTCTATTGTTTTGTGAAAGCTTTGGTCCTTCCAGAAAATACAGAAATTGCAAGGATGTCTCGAAAGTAATCAGTTGGGGGGGGAGAAGTAGGGCTGCTTTCTAGTACTGATTGGCTGTTGAGGGTTTTGGACATGATATAAGTTGACCAATGTTGTTGGAAGGGTGGATATCGGTTCATTGAAAAACCCAGCCCCCTTTCTGATGTTTTGGGGTAATAAGGGATCATCCCTGCATAGTCTCCCAACATTTCTTCAATGAAAATAGGGACCAGGTGCGCCATCTATGCAAAGCCATGGGGTCAGAGCCCCACCCCCCAATTTTCCACAGCTGGATGGGCCCTGTCAGGCCCTCCCACAGCTGCAACTAAGCCCCGTTGGGCTACCTAGAGGGTGTGACGGCCCTGTCAGATCTCCTCCTATCGTGCGACGTCATGCAGTGCACCCACCCCATGTGGGATGGAACCCAGCGCACCTGATAGGAACGCCCTATTCGATACCGTCCAACATTTCTCTGACGAAAATAGAGATGTCCTAAAGCTGGATATTCCAGGATCAAATCTGAAACCAGGATGGCTTCTGTAAATCTGGGACTGTCCCTGGAAAATAGGGACACTTGGAGGGTCTGTCCCTGTCTGACCTCAGACAGAGGTTTTCCTCAGTCTTCCTAGATGAGACTAAAGTTGAGGACACTAGCAATTCTGTCTTCCTCGTCACCATCCCCAGATGGAGGCTAAACTATACACCATGTGCAATTGTCCTGATTTTGAAACATCCCCGGGTACCGCCTTTTGTGTTAAGAGCTGCAAAGTAAGCAATTGATAGCCAGCATGGAGGTTCACAAAGGCCTCTGAGGGGGCAAAAGAAGGCAGGGCCTCTTTCCTAAAGTCGGCATTTTAAAAGCTTTACTCCAGCCTGTGGGAAGCCTATAAATCAATATCAATATAATTATATATATATTTTTTTCAGGAAGAAAGAACTAACATTTCCAGCAAAGCACAATTTAATATACATTTGTTTCATCAGTGGGGTTGTCTCCTTTCCCCGCTCTTTTTTTATTGTGGTTACGAGAAAGCATTCTGCTTCAATGGGAAGCAACTGAAAAGATTTCTCTCTCCTCTGACTGAGGAGGCATGCTTCTGTAGCTGTATATGGAACTGATGTCGTTTTTTTTTTTAAGAAACTCAGGGCTTGGAAACTACTGATATATCTGAAGTTAGTATTTCTGACTCTTCAGTTGCTCCCTCAAAAGGCCTTTCCCCCCACCTAAATTAAGACGCTGAAATGGACAAAACTAAGCAGAAGTTCAGTTCCATTCTGACACTGAAAACGAATTCCTAGGATTAGAATGTGATTAGAGGAACCCTGCTCTTTAATTCTGCCCATCTTTTGCCCCTGACTCTGGTTAGTAGATCTTGGGGTTATAGTAAAACAGCAACCAAGTAGATATGAAAAGGATGAAGTCTGATCACCCCTTGGACATTGTTTTAAAAGTCTTTTTTAACAATAACAACAATATTTTTTAAAAAACAGAAAAATGGCTAGGCTAGCTTTCTTTTTTATACAGGTGTCAATAGGCCCCAAGTAAAATGAAATTCTTAGTCGTACTGTACATTATTTACTCCAACGTTCCTTCAAGGAACTTGAGGTAGCCTGCTTGGCTTCTCTTTCCCCCAATTTTATTCTTACAACAATCCTGTAAGGTAGGGCAGGTTAGCGATCCTGGTCTGCTCAAGGATACCTAGTGAGCTTCGTGGCCAACCAGGTATTTGTACTTGGGTGTCCCCAGTATAAGTGCAACACATTAAAACTCTCAGCTGCCATACAATAAATTATAAAGAGATCCTACGTTTCTGTAATTGTGTGCACATGCTAGTACACACACACACACACACACACACACACACACACACACACACACTTACAACAACAGCCAATTTCTATTTTTAATAGATGACACCTCTTCCCCCATTACACAAAGATAAACCACTTCTGCACGAACCAGCCCTTTTGACGTATAATTACTTGTCTTGAAATGACATCCTGCTCGCCTATGAATACTTGAAAAATGTTAATCCCATAATTGACTCCATTTACTGGATTTTCTCAGATGATATTTCACATCTTCTATACATGGCACACAGACAGCAGCACAATGCATGGATCCCTGCCTAGGCCTGCCTTTTTGCCAACTTCGAGCTCTATAACAACGGCAATTCTATGCAAAAATATGCCGTTTCAGGGGAAAAGAAAAGAAAAGAAAAGAAAAGAAAAGAAAAGAAAAGGAGAACATTACTTATTTAGGGCCCGCAGACAAATGTATTTGCAGCTTCACTTACCACAGGATAGTACTTGTAGACAGTCTGTCTGAAAAGAAGCCGTGCACCTTTAGACTGTGATGGTATAACGTCAGGAGGGTTTTGCTCGTATTCCTGTAAATGTTGGGTAGTGCAGCTATTAATGGTCTTAATTAGAAGAGGCACCAATGGGCTGTGTTTAGTGTGAGGCAACTGCCTTGAGAAAGCTGCCTCTGATTGCCCAAAAGCAATTTAGAAGCAAGGTGATGCTCTAGCAGAGCAGTAGGAGTCAAAATAGGATCCTTTTTAATAAAATAAATAAGGAAACCAGAAAACACAATCAAATTGCTCTTCCGAAAGCTTGGCAGTAGGTTCACTCAGAATGAGGAAGTCTGCTAATAGCTCAGAAAGCAATTCTGCCCTCAGACCAAGTTCACTGGGGCTTTGTCATATTTTTTCTAGGAAACCCACCCCATATATATATATATATATATATATATATATATATATATATATATTTGCTTTCGTAGATTTTCACGGGTACAGGAATGCAGGTTTTGGTGTCCTCGGGTATCTTCCCGTGTAAAAGTTGGGGTGTCTAGGCGACGTTTCGACGAGGTCTCACTCGTCATCTTCAGGCTGGTGCTTTCGGCTTCTTGTTACTGGAACAGAGCAGGATCTCAGTGTTTGAGTTCCTATAAATACTGTAGAGGAGGTATGGTGTATAGCCTCCAATGTTCTGGGCAGAGAGGAAGTTCCCAGGCTAGTGTGCCTTTTCTTCTTTTGTTCCTTAATTGCTTGAGGGATATCTTGAGTGATTTCTTGAGTGATATCCTGAGTACCACTTAGGTGGGTCATTAGGTGTGGATTAGTTGCTAAAGCCTTTGTGTCTTGACCTCTTGAACTTTGTGAAGAGTTTTTCTGAGAAGATGGGTGTACTACATTTAGTTGTGCTCTGGCTTGGCTTCGTGTATAGGGGCGAGCTGTGGTTTTGTGGCCTGTGCCAGCCAGATCTGTGTAGGGATTGCAGGGGGGTGCAGCATCCGGAGGTGCCACCATGGTTTGGCTACTGGATGGTGTCTGTAATTTATCTGTGGAGAGGGTCTGGGTTTGGGTCTGGTGTGGTTGATTGGTGATGGCGTTCTGTGTGCCTCTGGATCTGGTGTCAGTTTTTGTGGGGAGGGCTAATTTCCAGATGTCTGGCAAGCGGGATGTGTCGTCACGCTTGTTCATGTTGTGAGGGTGTTTCTCTATCTCGATGGCTTCCATGATTATTCTCTTGTGGTGATGTTCCATGTTAGAGAGCAATTTGGAATCTGCAAAATTAATTTCGTGTCCTGTTTCTTTCATGTGTTGGAAGAGAGAGGAAGTTTTTTCTTCTTTTTTGACGGCATTCTTGTGTTCTGCGATACGTGCATTTATTCGTCTGTTTGTTTGTCCAATGTACGTGGCTGGGCAGACTTTGCAGGGTATTTCATAGACCCCTTGGTTTTCCAACTGGATTTTATCCTTGGGGTTTCTGAGGATATTGGCTATTTTTTGGTTGGCGCAAAAGGCTGTTTTGATATTGTGTTTATGGAGGATTTTGCTAATTTTATCTGTAGTGCCCTTGATATAAGGAAGGAGGGCCATGCCATTGTTTTCTTCTGTGTCTTGGTTTTTGGGGTGTTTCTTCCAAAAAGGCGTGCTCTGGTCCATGGGGTCACGAAGAGTCGGACACAACTAAACGACTAAACAACAACAACATTCACGCTCACAGAGCTACAATTCCCTGAGTTCCCTGGGAGAAGAGATTGATTGTTAAACCACTCTGGAAATTGTAGTTCTGTGGTGGGAAAAGGGGCGTGAATGTGGCAGTTGAAGCTTTGCAGGAATCTCATAGAAATGCTGAGCTGGTCCAAGACATTTTGCTGCTTGAGGCAAAGGACAAAATGGAGCTTTATCCCATGCTGCGTACAAAAGTCAACCAGGCCGGCAATTAAATCTAACTTTGACACCATCAATGTGGTAGCATCCTCCACTATCCCTGAGGCCAGGAGGCTAGCTTAGCAGGCTCAGGGAAGGCCACGTGGCACACACAATACTGCCTGCTCCCCAGCTGTCAGCATCTGCTGCCTGAGGCAGCTGTTGAGATGATAATCATAGAATCATAGAATCATAGAGTTGGAAGAGACCACAAGGGCCATCGAGTCCAACCCCCTGCCAAGCAGGAAACACCATCAGAGCACTCCTGACATATGGTTGTCAAGCCTCTGCTTAAAGACCTCCAAAGAAGGAGACTCCGCCACACTCCTTGGCAGCAAATTCCACTGTCGAACAGCTCTTACTGTCAGGAAGTTCTTCCTAATGTTTAGGCGGAATCTTCTTTCTTGTAGTTTGGATCCATTGCTCCGTGTCCGCTTCTCTGGAGCAGCAGAAAACAACCTTTCTCCCTCCTCTATGTGACATCCTTTTATATATTTGAACATGGCTATCATATCACCCCTTAACCTCCTCTTCTCCAGGCTAAACATGCCCAGCTCCCTTAGCCGTTCCTCGTAAGGCATCGTTTCCAGGCCTTTGACCATTTTGGTTGCCCTCCTCTGGACACGTTCCAGTTTGTCAGTGTCCTTCTTGAACTGTGGTGCCCAGAACTGGACACAGTACTCCAGGTGAGGTCTGACCAGAGCAGAATACAGTGGCACTATTACTTCCCTTGATCTAGATGCTATACTCCTATTGATGCAGCCCAGAATTGCATTGGCTTTTTTAGCTGCCGCGTCACACTGTTGGCTCATGTCAAGTTTGTGGTCAACCAAGACTCCTAGATCCTTTTCACATGTACTGCATAAACTTGAATGCTATGCATGTTCCCCTGAGTCCTTGAGGAGAAGGGCTGGAGGAAACAAAGTGTGAAGGAAGAAGAGGTGCTCAGAAACAGGAGGTGGGGCTGGGCTGGCTAGGGTGAAATGTGTGTACTTTGTCATTGTACTACCACTTTGCAACTATAATGGACTATTCCAGCTCTACTGTTAGGCAGTTGGAGTATAGAACCATATGCATTGTGCTTGTCCAGTGCCCCCTAAGCTAGCATGCTCAACTCAGCACTGTTGCTGAACAAAGACACAAGCTGGAGGGGGAGGGTTAGCATCTTGTCCTTCTCTTCAGGCTGCAATGTGTCTACTTAGGGTGGGGATGGAAGAGAAATGTGGCTCAATTCACATTTAAAGCGGAACCTACCTTCTGGATCAATGAGAGAATACAGCCATCCTCTGAAATGTGCGGTGCAAATTTCAAATGCCAAAGAATGTTTAAAAATGGATATATTAAAGGAAAGTGCAGAAAAATAAATCTATTAATGAAAATGATATACAAGAGCGCATTATAATATAATATGTTCATTGTAGAAATGTCAACATGCAATTCCAACAAAACACCCCAGCAAACTCTACAGAAGGAGAACGCAGTATGCCTATCGACGTGTCAGAGTTTCTCATTGAGCTTTTAACTTTTCAAATTGAGCCATTTAATTATTAGAAGAAACTTGCAAAACAACAACAGCAACAACAACAACAACAGATTTTTCATGAGTGTCCCCCCCCCCCCTTAAGAACATGTGCAAATTGCTGCAGAAATGTGGACAACCAAATTTAGGATTGGAAAAAATTGAGAAATGAAGGGAACCGAAATCGACGGGTGATTCCATCCACTGCCTTGGGACAGCCTAACGAGAGGGTTACCTTAAATCTTGCTTTAACTCAGGTTTTTTGGGTTGTTTTTTTTTTAAGTTTAACTTACCCAAAGAAAGACTTTCTTGAAACATAGGTCATTTAAAGTAAAAATGAAATGAAATAATGAAATGAAAGGAGAACACCATAGCATATATTGGTGTCAAAGGCAATGACCAGCTGGCTTCCTGGACTCAGGGACTTATCAGGTGGCAGATGGTTGTTTTAGCTGTCCTTTGGGTCTTGTGCCGGGTACGACTGACTCTGACTGGAGAATTGGTCTGAATTCCACATTTTTTAAAAAGTGGAGTGTCGAAGCATGCAGTTGAAAAAATGTTCAGCTTTCTTTGGTCTTTCAAACCTACAACCTGTGTGGATGGGGGTCCCATTTGTTCTTTCAAAGAGTTTTTTAAAATAAAAATTACACACACACACACACACACACACACACACACACAGGTCACAGCTGCATCATGCATTTCAAGCACTCTTACACCACTTAGTCATGGTTTAATGGCATGGTTTAACAATCAGTCCCTCTTCCCAGGGAACTTTGGGAATTGTAGCTCTGTGAGGGCAATGGGAGCCTCCTGACCACTCTGATCACCATTAACAAACTATGGTTTCCAGGGTTCTTTGGGGACAGAACGGGCTCTTTAATGTGTTATGATACTGTTTTAAATGTACCGTGTGGATGTGGTCACAACAAATGTGGAGGAATTGTGTAGTCCACATAAATATTATCTGTTTCCCCTCTTAACCTTGTTACAAGGTCTTTGAATTTTCTGGACACTCTTCGAATCTCCTCCATGTGTTGATGTTTCGGATACTTGATGGCAAAGGCAGTATTCTGTTGACATACCGAGAGCGACTTTTGGTTATGTAGCTGCACAGGCTTCTGTGCTGGGAATGGGGGGGGGGGGGGAGAGAAACAAAACAATTTCATGACTTGACTTCATCTCTTCTTCATTTCTATGCAGAAAACATATTCATCCGAGGTAGCAAAATAGCTGCAAAGGTTCCAAGTGCTGAACTTGGTGTGCCTGAGCAAAATAATAACAAAGCAGTTTCCTAGGCAGATTTGAAAGGCACCTAGCTTTATTCTTTATTTTTGAAAAAAGCAACAACCCACAAACCAAGGAGAAACCAAACAGAGAAGCAGATTGTAGGTGGTGGGGTGGGGGGCCCGAATTCCTGATGAGCCTCTAAAAATAAACATAGTATCATAGAATCATAATGATTTGATAACCAGGATCTGGTTAATGAAATGATCCTTAAAACCCCTTTGATATAAGTTGAAGGTTCAAAGGTTGAGCACAGTAAAATGGGATGTGTGTGTGTGACTGCATCAGAACTGAGAATTTTTGTTGTTGACAGTGATAACATAATATAAAATCTAAACTTGGTTTGGACTTCATGCCAGTTTCTGTTGTGTTTTCCTTCAGGGGGCCAGACACTTGCTATTTACATTTAAGGGATGAGTAACAGAGAATGACTACCACAAAATTCCCTAAGTACTCCACCACAGTGATGTGCTGAAATGTGTCCTCCAGTTTCTTGAAAGTTTATTTCCTTCCTCTGTGAGTGTTGTGGCCTGGCTGGAATGTGCCTTTGAACACTGATACTTAGCCACTTGTTTGCTGGGATAAGGGATAGAGAATAGTGTGTGAATGTGTCTAGGAGGTAGAAAGTACAGGGGTAAAATCTGCATATGTTGCTTTTGACCACATTTGCCCCTAGTCCCTTCTACCACACAGAAGGTTGCCTAGATGGGAAAATGCCGGTCTTAAGGAGGTTCCCAAACTCTCCAAATGTTCCTATTTTCTAGAGACAGTCCCTGATTTACTGAAGCAGTTCTGGTTTCTGATTTGATCCAGGAATGTCTCACCTTTCCTTAGGACATCCTTACAGTGGTACTTCGGGTTACAGATGCTTCAAGTTACAGACACTTCAGGTTACAGACTCTGCTAAACCAGAAGTAGTACCTCGGGTTAAGAACTTTGCTTCAGGATGAAAACAGAAATCGCGCGGCAGCAGCGAGAGGCACCATTAGCTAAAGTGATACCTCAGGTTAAGAACAGTTTCAGGTTAAGAACGGACCTCCGGAACGAATTAAGTTCTTAACCCGAGGTACCACTGTATTTTTATTGGACAAATGTTGGAGTGTGTGGAGTTATCTGACCCCCCAAGCCATCTGAAGGAAGCCCTGTATTGGGAAGTTTTTTAATGTTTCATGTTTTATTATGTTTTTCTATATGTTGGAGGCTGCCCAGAATGGCTGGGGCAATCCAGTCAGATGGGTGGGGCATGAATATTATTATTATTATTATTATTATTATTATTATTATTATTATTATTATAAAATAGGAAGTCCCTCTTTTCATTAGGAATGTTGGAGGGTATGGCTTCCTCACCCCTGCCTTAGCTTATGGTATCAAATCAACCCAAAGATCTGTCACGCTCTGTCATAGGTTCTGAAATCCATAACTCTGTAACAATAACAACAACAAAATCAGCGTTCATCAGAAGGCCAAGCCAGGGGTGAAATGTTGCACTGCGTGAGGCTGATGTAGGAAAGCAGAGTGAAAAATCCTGGAAGTTATTCCTGTTGCCTTTGCGAATGCACACTTGCTGAAATGGCACTGAGAACGGTGGCAGTGCTCATGCTGTATTTATTTACTCACAGCAAGTACTGCTTGCTCGGTGTGAAGTCCTGCTTAAGTTGATTGGGCTACTTAACCGAAAGGACGACAGAAGCCAGCACATAGTGATTACTGCTTGTCGCCACTTACGGCTTATCAATGGTGAGCCCAAAAGAGTTCTCCTCGAGTTGTCATTTACACCCGCCTTCCCAGCACCTTGCCATGGCACTTGACAGCACTTTGCTGACTTTTCTGGCTGCAACTCTTATCTTCCCCTTTGCTTTGCATTATGTTTTAGGGGTGATAAACACAGTAGCCTCTCCAACTCAGAAGGGGGAGTCCATTTCGCCACTTTAGACAGCAGCCTTTGAAATCATTAGCTAAAAGTGTTTCCCTTTCATCACCAGGATACAGAGGCATTTTCTGTCAAACTTTTCTGCAAGCCAGGTGAGCCCATGAGGGGGGCAGAAGTATCTGTGGGGCTGTGGGCACTCATGGCTGTGTGACATTTCCCCCTCCCCCCAGTCTCTTTAAACTGGCAGGTCCTGCCATTTGGTCTCTGCCTATTCGTAATTACAATAGTACTAACAAAAGTGACTCTTCCAGGTCTCTTCATTTGACTTTGTCAAATGTTGTCTTCGTTTGTATTCCTCTCAGGATTCTGCCCCACTGAATGTCTTTAAGCACCCCCCACTGTTAGTTGTGTTCTTGCTTATTAATGGCGACAGTCACGCATGCTGATGTCAACAAAAGGAGACACCATTTTGAATTTTAGTCCTTTAGAATATTATGTGGTTTCCGGGGAGGGAGTCTCGGACAGAGTGGGCAAATGCAGGGCGGACTGTGGTTTTAAGTGAAAATTTTGGAATTTAGGGCCTTAGGGAACAACGGCTTTGGCTGTGCTCCAAGACACCCTGCTGTGAACTCAAGTCCTGACAAGCAGCCCCATCCATTAAACTCTGGGCATATAAATGCTATTTCTCAGTTAAAAGCTTCTTTTTCTTCTTTATTTGACTATAATATTCTTGTCTATATGCAGCTTAAAGAGGCATAGTGTTGTACTGTCAGAACTGCAAAATTTCAGAGAGAAATACCCGAAGCCTCTGTACTCCAGGCACTTGCTCAAAACTTACACAGTAACACAGCTACCCTGCAACTCTACCCTCTACTACAGCATTTACCAAACTTGGGATTCCAGCTGTTTTTTTGACTACAACTCCCATCATCCCTAGCTAGCAGGACCAATGGTCAGGGGTGATAGGAATTGTAGTAAAAAATTAGCTGGAGACCCCAAGTTTGAAAAACACTGCTCTGCTACCTCTGCGCTCCTTTCTACGGTGGTACCTCGGGTTAAGTACTTGATTCGTTCCAGAGGTCTGTTCTTAACTTGAAGCTGTTCTTAACCTGAAGCACCACTTTAGCTAATGGGGCCTCCTGCTGCCACCGCGCCGCTGAAGCACAATTTCTGTTCTCATCCTGAAGCAAAGCTCTTAACCTGAAGCACTATTTCTGGGTTAGCGGAGTCTGTAACCTGAAGCGTATGTAACCTGAGGTACCACTGTATTCCTATTACAACAACTCCCAGCATGCAATTTACCCACTCCTATAATAAGGATGGACAAAATAGCTGTGTAAAGTTTATGTGGATTTCTTTAAGGAAAAAAATCCTTTAAACATGTGCATGCTTTCAACAGATTTAAATTGGGAACAAGTAATGAGAAGTTGGTCTGTTGGCTTATCGGGTTCTTTCTTTCTTTTAAACCATTCTTAGCTGCTTGCTAGGACTTACAGGAGTAGCCATCTTTTCTACCCATATAATTATTCAGGATGGAGTGGGATGTCATATGACACTTCCTTTTCCAGATTCCTTTTATTAGAAAGTTTTCAACAGGCTTGGTAAGCACCAGGCTTTCTAGCAACTAGAAATGTTTCATTGAAATGACTCATCGGCAAGATTGGGCAAGTTTGTTCCAAATTTTGGACCAAACCAGAAACCTCCCCTATCGACACTCCTATATTCCTATGCATAACAATGTAGTTCAGTTTGCAGAAACTGCTTCCAGTGCCTGAAATTGGCAGATCCACCAAAGCCTTGCTACAAGAGCAGCATTCATTCCAGTTACATTTACAACACAGCACAGAACGTGGCTGATTCAGAGATTGAAGCAGTGCATGAGAGATACACTTGAGAGAAATTCAGGAAGGACGGGAAGTGGGCTTTTAAAGCATATTTATCCCGCTGACTTTGTAATTACCAGCAAGCTATCCTCCAGTGAGTAAAATAATAAAGAAAACATTCCAGGTATTACAGAGAAATAGTGTTTTGTTGGCAATGAGAATATCTCAGAATAAGACATTATTATTATTATGTATTAAATTTATTGTCCAGACTTCACCAGCAGGTCCCCAGGGTGGGTTACAACAGTTTGGAATCAGGCAATATCTTCTTGAAGCTGCATGCATTTGAACAGTCTTTGGAAAGTTCATTTTAAAAAGGAATTTACACTCATTCAAGTTCACCCTGTCCAAAAAGGAACGAGTTCCAGTTAAAGTTCTTCCTTTCCCAAAATGAATCTGTTCAGTTCAAGTTCATCCAAATCCATACATCATTGGCAATTTGTTTTAAACATTCAGAATGTTACAGGCTGCTGTGCTGAAGTCTAGAGCTCAAAAGTAAATTGGGGGCCAGACAGACAGAATCTCACCATGTGAAGCTTTCTACTAGCAAAGGCTTAGCCTGTTTAATTTCTACCAGCCACATGGCTATTAATAGCGCAAGGCATCATTCACTTTGTTCCTGAACCTGTACTTCTTGCTGCAAGCTGCTCCTGTCTGAAGACAATGAATGAATACAGGTGCCTTAGCAATGGCAGTTAAGTGATTAAGAAACCTTGGCCACAACAGCAGCTATTTATCCACATAGTAAGTCTTAGAATGCTGCCTCCACATTTTGCTTTCTAACTTCCTTTACAGATGCCATTACAGATTACATTTTAAAAAGCAAGCAAGAAAGAAGGAAAGCTGAGCACTCAGGCTTCTCACCTGGGGTGGGGAGAGGGAATGAATGTGAACTAGAAATCATAAAAAAGGTCTATTGTGGATCGAGGGCCCGACCCCACTATGTGAAATAAATACACATGGACACGTGGTATAAGGTTAATGGGCAAGAAAAGGCCACAACTTTATTGATTACAGCAGTGAAAGGTATTGGCTTAGGCATTGGATGACTATAGGTGGTGGGTTTATTCAACAGTAGGTGGAGCCTGTTGATGCTAATCCAACTATAGGCTCACCCCCTGACCCACCGAGGGTCGTGCCATGGCCTCCCGCCAAGCAGGCATCGGACAGAATACACGACCGCCAGATTCCTTTAACGGAATAACCCACGGTAGATAGCATAGGTGATGGCCACACCTAGCCCTTGACACATCACAGCACATGAATCCAATGCCTAACCACCACCCGAGCCGCAAAGGGGCTCACCGCCAATACCCTCACAGCTGCAACCAATCCCTAATGCTACTAATGACACTGTGCGGGACGACGAGGACTGAGGGGGAGGTGAAGCTGGCGCCGCAGCATTAAGCCGCTAAACACGCCCCTCGGAGGCACCTGGTTGGCTGCCTCCGGTGGGGGTGGGCGCCAGCCGGCCAGGTAAGGAGGGGCAGGGGCTAAGGCCCCTGCCAGGGCGGAGTTCGGGCTCCCGCCCACAACCACTCCCCTCTCTTGCAGGGAGGAGAGTCTTTCTAAAATGAACTTAATCCACATTTAGTGCACCCCACATTTATAGAAGCTACTTTCGTGTATAGTTCAGAGATTTTTGAACCTGTTAATTGAACTTTGTTCAACTGGACTAGTTCATTCCAAGAGCTACATTTGAATTATAGCCTGTAATAAAGGCTTTCCATTCAGGTTTGCCATTTAGTCTGAACAAAAATTGGTTGCTATTTTTCTCCTTCTACTTGCCAAAGACTCATCTGGCCTCTATCCTGCTCCAAGGATCTTGCCTCCTAGCTTGGTAGGTGCTGATTTTGATTCTAATATATGAGACAGTCATTTGTTTCATAACAAGGTCTTCATTTGAAATATCTTTGGTCAGAGATAATTTCTTCTTTTTGAACTCTGTAAGTCCTTATGAGTGGCAGGACTCTCATGAGATCTCAGCCATTTGCTACCACTAATGATGACTCACCCCCCCTTTTAATGACCAACTTAATCTAGCTAATAATCTAGAAATTCACACTGTGGCAGAAATAAATGGTGCTTACTTGCCGCTTGATCATCTAGCAATAGGGGAAGTATGGGAATAATTTAATTCCAATTTTTATCTGCTGAGAAATGTAAGTCGGCAGTACACGGGGGGGGGGGGGGAGATTCTACCAGACTGGATAAGCAGTGGCGAAAAGCCCAAGAATTTCTCACACAGCAGATGCAGCAAATTCATCACGAAGATTGCAGATGATGAACAACATCATAAACATTGTCAACTTACTGGATCAATAGACCGTAGAAATGAAGTTGCCCTTCAGATATTGATTAGCTAGTGAGACATAACCAAATGGCAAAAAATACCCAAAATGAGCCCAAGCATTGGAATCTTAACTCAGAATGTCCTTATTGTAAGTAGATAATAGAAACTATTTTAGGAGAGTTTGTGATCATTTTACTGGAACAAATGGATAATCAGTAGCAATATATTGCAAGAGACAATGCAGTTATTAGGCTCCATATTTATACAAAAACGATCGGAATTAAATCTTCAGGAAAACACAACAATATTTGCTGCAGTTTTACATACAGCCTGCAGAAACTTGAGAAGTAACCAGACAGTAAATTTAAAATAAAGTTAAGATAAACATCCCTGCAAGCAAATAGGAAATTAAGGGAAGGTACTGCCAATTCACAACAGAGAACTTTCTAGAAATTTCCTACTTGCATGCTGTGGTTGCTTATTCATCTTTCTGGTAACGGAGGGACAAACTGTTACATAAGAGATTCATTCTGTATGCTGTCTTTATGAACATGTGTGGAATGGAATCTGAAAAGAAAGACAGGGAATCAGAGGATCAAAAGGATGTGGGTGAGAGGAGTCAATAGAGAAGAAAAAATAAATTGAATTTGTGTGTGTGTGTGTGTGTGTGTGTGTGTGTTCGTTCGTTCTAAGCATAAAGCAAGGTTATAGGTAAGGAGAGATTAAATTCAGATCCAAGGTAGTCTAAGACTGCTCAACATGCTATATGTATGGTACTGTATTGACCTACATGGGAATCGGCAAATGAGCTGGTTGTTAATTATGTTAAATGCTGCCAAGATTCTTTGTAGATTCAATTTTTTGGGCAAATGGCTGGTTGGGGATTACTGGTGTTATGATTGGTGGGAATGCATGAGAGTGAGATTTGTAAGTGAGAGAATGCTAATTATGATTTTATTGTTAAATCTTTAAAAAAATAGTTTATATCTTATAATTATTATTTTATTTTATTTATTACTTTGGTAGCAAATCATTTGGGGCTTTCTTTGGGAGGTGATATACAAATGTAATAAACCTAAGTTAAACCTAAACCTGAGGATGCGTTTGGGAGATGTTACTATGGAGGAAAGTGTGACGAAATCTACACTATTTCGTTTAGATGCTATTGATGCTTTAATCTGATGAGTTTTTATTGTATTTGATTTTTACTTGTATTTTTTTAAAAAATGTTTAGAAGCTCAAGCTCATGAGAGAAGATGCAATAGAAAAGTTGGCTACTAAAGGTCCTAGATAAATATGCTGTCCATAACTTGGTGAACATTTAGGTAATGTGAAGGGTTGAGCCACCAGGAATTAAAGAAAGCACAATCTAGAAGAAAGGATGCGGGAACCTGTGGCACTCCAGATGTTATTGGATTCCAACCCAGCAGCCTCAACCAGCATGGCCAATGATTGGGGTGATGGACGTTGGGAGTCCAGCACTATCTGTAGGGAAGGGAAGAGATGATGCTTATTATAATCCAACAATATCCAGATGGACGCTGGGTTCCGCCACTGAGCTAAAGTAAACAATGATAGATTTAAACCATGAAGGGGGAACATGATGTTGCATGTATGCAATGTGTAATCTTGTAGAATAGATGGACACTTCCATCTCACCAAGAAACAGACTGTAGGATGGACTGTGAGGAGCAATATGGTAACAGCAGAAGAATTTACTGTCGGCAGCAGTTGACTAAAGAAGGTCTTTCCTCCTTTAACCTTAACTTCTATATTATATTATTCAATGAGTCTGGAAATAGATGTTTATTGGTCACACACACAATAAGCATTTAAGCATCTAATGAGATGTTTCTTAGAGGGTAACTATAATGGCTCCTTTGAGAGAAGGCGTAAAAGGGCATTCTGTAATGCTGACATCATGCTCATTCATAAAAAGGGTACATAGGATGTGCCCTTTTCCCTCTCTACCCTATCACGCCATCTCTTTTTATTAATATCATCTGTGCAGTTGTAGCAAAGGTCTTGCCCCTGAAGACAGAAAAAGAACACCAAGTACAAATCTACCCATACCGAATAAGATTTAGGAGGCACTGCGGTCCCTTTATTTTAACATCTGGAGGCTACTGGATTTGAAGTTAAATATTTGTTGTTTCTCAGAAGTGGTCTTTGTGTTTACTGTGCATGCCAAAAAAATTACCTTTGATGTGGTGAAGCCAGCCTTGCAATGCTGGGGCTTTAAAGATAACTTCCCAAGGAAGATTTCTGTGCATCCCAACGCGCAGGTGAGCTTTTGTTCCTTCCAAACCTCTCTGCTATCGTTATTACCAGAAACAGGCAACAAAGAGCTACGTCTGTTTAAGAAAATTGTATCAGGAAATCAGGGCCTTTGCTTTCCTTTGCCACATACTTACAGTGATAGAAGGGCGGGGAACACAAAGGCAACTTTGGCAATCTGTGCACAATTCCATGTAATTTTAGGTACCAAATTCAGCAAGACTCCTTTCGCACAATTAGCAATTGCGACAATGAGCTTTAAAAGGTAAAGAGCTGGTGTGGGCAGCCTGAACGCAGTGCGGTTTGGCAAAGCATTTGATGCCTCTGGCTAGTTTCCATGCTGTGCTTCAATGAAGCCTAAGCGTGTGCAACTGAAACTGTCAGGTATGGTGCATCTGCATGCATCTGCTTCCTTCCCTCTCCTCTTGTTCCCCCTAAACCTAAGGGCAGCTGGCAGGGAGAGACATAGCTTCCCACTAGCTGCATTGCTGTTCTAAGCAGGAGCGTGAAGGTGAGGGGTGAAGCAGCAGGAAGGTTGGTGTACTGCAAGCACAGTGGTGGGAGCAGTAGATTGGCTCCCCCACCATGCTGGCACCATGCCAACCTTACAACCATCTCACCCTCCCTGTAAGCACAGTGATACAGCTGGCCGGAGGCCAGGTGTGCAGCAGTGCCCCCTACCTGCTGACCATGTTGCCTATGTAAAATGTTAGATTATAAGCTCTGGAGAGCCAGCGTGGTGTAGTGGTTAAGAGCAGTGGACTCGTAATCTGGTGAACCGGGTTCACTTCCCCACTCCTCCACATGCAGCTGCTGGGTGACCTTGGGCTAGTCACACTTCTCTGAAGTCTCTCAGCCCCACTCACCTCACAGAGTGTTTGTTGTGGGGGAGGAAGGGAAAGGAGAATGTTAGCCGCTTTGAGACTCCTTCGGGTAGTGATAAAGCGGGATATCAAAACCAAACTCCTCCTCCTCCTCCTCCTCTTCTTATGCGCTGTAAAGCACTAGGCATCCTGGTGGTGCCCTATGAATAAATAGTAAGCTTTAGATAGCCTCGGGAAGAGGAACATCAGGGTAGAGATTGTCTGGGGAGGTAGCTTAACCCTTTCCAACTGTGCTGTGGTTCTGATGAAGATCCCAAAGCTGCTCTTAGTTTCTCTCCAGTACCAAATAAAATATTGTATGGGATTTTTGTCAACATCACAACATGGAGTAGTTAAAAAAACAAATGAACACCCTTACACCCAGACCATGGACCTGATCTTGAATGTGCCACCTGTAGATTAAGAGGAGGAAATGGGGGAAGAATAGTTCTACATCAAATTACCATCTGATATATCTGTGTCAGAGAGAGACCACTGCTCCAGCAAGAACCCTGCAGAGCAGACTGCTGACAATACATTCTTTGCCTTGTTTCCACTGCCACTGCTTGAACTTAGCTGCCCACTTAAGCCAGAATTGAGTGTGCTTCACCCATCTTCTGAAAAAAAAAACACAAAAACCCACCCCACCATCCCAACTATGTATAAGGGTCTGGTGACTTCTGTTTCGGTGTATCTGAAGAAGGGTGCATGCACACAAAGGCTTATACCCAGAACAAACTTAGTTGGTCTCTAAGGTGCTACTGGACAATTTTTTATTCATTTCGACTGCTGCCCCCAGTGTTACTCCTGAAAAGAGGAAAGTGCCAGCCAAGCTCCCAGTCTTCTGCTGATCCAACTCTCAGCCTGCTCTCCCCTCTTTACTTCTAATAACTTAAATCCTGGAATGTGTAGGCAGCATGGAGGGTGGCAGGGGGTGCTGGCAGAGGAACTCAGCCACTTAGTGTTATAAAAATATAGTCCAGACCAAGAATCCAGTTAAGGAAAGTTTATTCAAGCAAACTATAAAAAGGGAGAAGCTGGAGGAAAACAGAGCATATATGCAAACAGTTTACAGGCTAAACCTGCACAAACAATCCAGCATTGGTGCATCGCTTTGGTTTGTTATTGGCTGCCGCTAGTGGTTAAGGAGGAGAGAGCTGAACCACAATCCTAGTGGTTTAGTCACTGCACTGCTCTGAGCTAAAAGGAATAGGGAGGAGCAGAATGGGTGTGTGTTGCTCTCTAGGAGCCAACTCCATTGCATAGTCCCATAGTTTGGCTCACTGTGATGAGCGGACCAGACCAATGTCAGTAGTCCAACTTTGCAGCCACTTTCCCCTCTGCATCCAAATTAATAAATGTGAAATTGAGGCTGGAATACAAAACCGAAAGGACGAGTGTTTTACTCCACTTATATCAATCATCTAACTTTGCGTTAAGTCTGGGACTTAAATATAATATCTGGAATAATGTAACTATAGATGCTGACCATCACTAAAACGACAGGCTGAACTTAGTTTGGGGGGTTTTTTGGAGGTTATTTTTGCCATTTGTGGCTTTTACTACTCTGCAGTTCAAAATCCATCCAAGTTTTTTTATTTTTTTATTTTTATTTAATTATTTTAATTTACTGAGGGCTTTTCTTTTCAGGAACTAGATATTGCGTGAGGAAACAAGGCTGGCAGCCCAATTTTCTTCCTATTATCCTTGATATAGTGATTGCTCTGCATAGCATGCTTGTCTCCATTAGTCGCACTGCTAACAGTGATGAAACTCAGATTGACGTATGGATAAAACCACTGTGAGCTAGCCAGAAAAACTCAATGGAGTGCTTGATTGGTGCTGACATTCGCTCTTACTTCATCTGCATAGAATGTACTGGTAAAATTCACCTTCTATTGATTAAGTTGCAGAGAGAAAAAAGGTGTTGTTGTTTCCTTGGTCAAGGGGAACATAATCTTCACTGAGCGAGTTTACCCATTTGCTCTCTCATTTCACTCAGTGAACTAATGCAGTTCTAAGATATAAGGCACAGACAAGCTTTTCCAGGGAATGGAAATATATGCAGACATATATTTGTAGTACAAATACGCTCAGTTAATGCGATCTGTCTCTGTAAGGAACAAGTACCATTCCTTTTTCCAACATCGTCTTATTTGTTAGAACAAGGATGGTACTACAGAAGGAGCTGTGGCTCTTGCAATATTTCCAAACAACTCTGTGTAACAACTGTCAGTATAGCATATCAGACTTAGACAGGGCAAACTCCCTTCCCTTGGTTTGATTTACGTTCAGGTGCTTTAAAGACTCTTGAGATCAGGACCCCTGCAGAGTCTTTGAAGCTCATGTGTTTTCCCCCCTCCTTCCAGTAGAAAGCAAAGCCCTGACTTCTAATGGCGGCTCTGCAAATATCTCATCAATATTTAAAGTGTCAAGTGTATTTCTGTTAGAGGTACCAATTGCAGATCAAAGATGATACCAGTGAGGTGTAGCATTCCCTTCAAGGGTCTTCACAGTTGAGCTTTTCCTTTTATTGGGATAGAACTTCTTTTAACATAAGCTGCTTTTTGCTTGAGCCGCGAATGTGTTGTTTGACAACTGTGGGGAGCTCGGTGTTTCCTTAGTACACAGCCAGGGAAGAAGCCGAAGAACTTGTTCAGACCGGTTCATGATTGTTTGAAGAAGGAGAGTATTGGGGAAAGGATTCTCCCTGTTGCAATTGTAATCTGACCCTCAAAGTCTATCAGATCAATGTTGGGTCTGTCATTCTTCAGGTCTGGAAGATGCCAGGGAGAAATAGAACCAGGAGCTAAACTACACATTGTAGTAATGGGCCTGCAACTGAAAATGCCTGCGCCTTTACTTTGTGTTATAGCATCATTGTCTTCCATGGTTCTCTTCCCCCACTGCACAGCCCTGGTTGCTGTTGACAGGAGGTGAGGACCGTGGATTGCCAAGAAATGAAGAAAGGTCTACTAGATCAGGGTAGCTAACACAGCATCCTGCAGATGTTGTTGGAGTACAACTCCCCCCATCCCTGATTGGCTATGCTGGCTGGGGCTGATGGGATTTGCAATCCAAGACCAACAGGAAAGCATCACGGTGACTATCACTGTACTAGATGCTGTAGAAGAGGAGAAGGAAACATGTGGTGGCTATGGCTGGCAGCCAGGAAAAGCAATCTACTTCAGAAGGCATGGTGCAAGGGGTGGAGATAGAGATAGATGAAGGCAGGAATTGGCATCTGAATGGAGTAGCAAGACTTTTTAAAGTGTTTATCCAAGCTGGGAAGGTTGGTGTGCGACATTTGGAACTCTTTCAAGTGGCAAAGCGTCTGTAGTGACTACCTTTGGGTGGGAGATATGTGTTTACCCCAATGTCTGCTTTGGTCAGAAAAAGCTGATATCTCCCAGGTTCATATCTATTTCCCCCGTTGGACCATTTTTCGGAAGTGTTTGTGCAGTTTTTGAGGCAATTCCAAAGAGGCATACTTTTAAGCCAATTCATAAAGAAGCCTATGAAGCTCATAAACTTAATATTAATTGCAGATTTACCCTGAATTTGTGGTCCAATTGGTAAATCTTATTTTTTCCCCATTGCACTATACCTTTTAAAGTTAAAGTCATAATTTTTCTTTGCAAAAAAGGAGAAAAAAATAAAAAATACTGCCAAGTGTAATCTGTGTGCGTTTTAGAGACTATGCTCCAAGGAACTGCAACTTGGACAACAGGATTTTGAACTGTGCATTTCAATATATTATACCGCCAGCTAATAGGAGTAAGGAATATATTTTTACAAATACTGGAGTGGTGGAATAACTTATTTTAGATGGAAAATTTCTTTGGATGCCATACAGTGTGTTGGAGTTCAACAAAATGAATCTATGCTGACTTAACATATCAGTTAAGGAGCCTGTATGTCTGTGTCTTGCAGTTCAGAGATTCTTAATATGATCCTGACAGAAATGCAGGAGTTTTACCACTAGAGAGAATTATTTCGTGTTTCTTTGAAATAACATTTACTTCTGCTATTGATCCTGTATGTGGCTCCAAACTGCTCAGCATCCAGTCGCTCACAAAGCAGTCTTGAAACCAAAGGATGAACTTTGGCAATATTTTTTTATTCATGTTTTATAAAGAGGGATAAAAACCTTGCTTTGACATTATAAGGAATGATGAAAGGACCAGGTATAAGAATTATTGACAGGAGCAAGAGGCAGTGCTTGTTTTTGAACCTAACATCCTCACTTTATGATGAAATTCAGTTCAGCCACAAATCGTACATTTCAAACACCACTGCATTTTCTCCCAGGTTAAACCAGGGGTCCAGGGTGCAACAGTGTAATATAAAGAAGTGTTTCCCAACTGGGGGCCATATGGCCCCCTGGGGGGCCAGGATATTCCAAGGTGAAACTTACGTAAATGGGGGGGGGGCTACAGCACGGGGCCACAGAAGGAAGTGAGAAGAAAAGGGAAACAAATCATTTTTTAAAAACATAATCCCGATTGGCTGGCTATCTATTTGGGTAAGGGAGTGGCCCACCAGAGGGTAGCCTAGCGCTTCTTTCTGCCACATGCATTTTATTGGAGCAGACATGGTTTCTTTCCAGCAGGAAAGGGTGATTGCTGAGGCTCCCGTTTTGACCACTGCTTGTAGCTGCTGCCAGTACTGGGCCAGGTGGCAGCCTGGGCCTGACTTCGCAAGGTGCGGGGTGCAATCCACCCCAGTGCCTAGCAGATCGGGGCCTTTGGATTTTGCTGAGGGGTGGAGGGCCTAATGGCAGCGTGGGGCAAAATCCACCCCAGCGCCTAGCCAAGCAGGGTCATCTGGTGCTGCTGACTTGCATCTAGTAAAAACAAAGTGTCTACTCAGAAGAAAGCTGCACTGAGTTCAGTGGGCCTTGCTCCCAGGAAAAGGTGTGTCAAACTGCTTTTTCTTCTGTCAACCTCCGCCCTCCCCAGCATTTCTGAAAAACCTGGAATGGGTTTACAGTATTTTCATTGGCTGGAAGATGTTTTGTGCAATTTCCCACATTTCCGGTGGCGTTTGGGTATGTGGTTTGAGCGATGTTCATTTGGTGTCTGGAGGTTATCTGTAGCTTAGACCCAAGCGGTGAAGTTTGTGCTGTCTAATCTTCCCTCATGAACAGGGTACCTTGGGTTACAGGCGCTTCAGGTTACATACGCTTCAGGTTACAGACTCCGCTAACCCAGAAATATTACCTTGGGTTAAGAACTTTGCTTCAGGATGAGAACAGAAATCATGCTCAGGCGGCACAGCGGCATCAGGAGGCCCCATTAGCTAAAGTGGTGCTTCAGGTTAAGAACAGTTTCAGGTTAAGAACAGACCTCCAGAACGAATTAAGTAATATGGATGGAAAAAGCACAATCACTGTTAAGGAAAAAAACAGTGAAGTGCCACCAGTGGTGTGGACTGTCTGCTACAATTTTACACACACACACACACACACACACACACACACACACACACACACCCCAGAACATACAACAGCTATAATGCTATGAACAGTATGTTTGGGGTCTACAGTAAACAGCCAGGTATGGTTCAAAATTAGCCATCTCCCAAAGTCTTCTGAGGAGCTAGGACTTGCCACATGAGGGGAGGGGGAGAGCATGTGGTGGGGCCAGACAGAGGGCATTATGCATTTATTCTGTGTGGTGTGGCTCACAGAATCCAACCTATAATGCACTGGAAGAATCTGGGGACTCAGATAGCAAAGCCCAGTCTCCGATAGTGCCTCCCATATAGTAGCCAGGAATGGAACTGCAGCTCTTTAGTTCCACTACAACCATGTGACCCAAGAGACCAATAGCGTCCTTGCTGGCTGTATATAGGGCCTCCTCTGAGCTGTGGTCCTGAACAACTTTTCTGACAGAGTAATGACACAGACGCATTGCTTGCAAATAGCAGCAGAGATGGGGCTCTGTTGCTCTCCTGGCTTCCCACTGCGCGCTACACCATGCCCCACTCCCTGCCCCTCATGGTAGGCAGCAGCAGCAACCTGCTATGTTGGAAAGCTGGAAGAGCAATGGTGCCCCACTCACCCTGTGTGCCTGATCTTCCCTGATGCCTGACCTCCAACACGATAACTTTGACCTCATTCTTGCCTTTGGTTCCAATCTGCCCAACCTAGCAGCCACCTCCAGCCCTTAGTCCTTGCTTGGTGGATCCAGCGCCTGACCTCCAACCCAATGTGTGGCTACATTTTATCCCTCTGGCCCATGTGGTACTTCCTTATGTTGCCAGAATCAGACCGCAGCTGTAGCCAGCCACAATGTTAGGTCCAAGGCCTGACACCATCCATTACCGAGTGTTCCAAGCTGGTGGGCAAACACAGCACACTTCCAGCTGAAGTTTATTCTGAGACTGATCATCACATTTTTTCAATTTGGCAAGTAGTCAAGCACTGCAGTCCTCTTGTTCAGCTTGCATTATATTCATTGTCTGGGAAAGTAGCAGACAACATCTCTTGGCATGTGTGTACCTTCCCCCCCCCCCAAAGGCCTGTATATGAGATGATGAGCATTGTGAGGCAGCTAAAGCCATAAAGTCACCGAGGAATGAACAACCAACCCCTGGAAATGTATTATTCTTTCATGTTGTTTGCATTTGCTTTTGTTGGCTTTTCATACTTAAATGCCTAAGTGGCTGTTCTGGCCACATTGAACGAAGCTCTCTTGGCTTCTTTGAAGAATTTTTACGGTGTCATGAAGAGAGACAGACATGTTCCTTAACACACACACACATACACACGAGTAGTGAGCTGAAGAATCAGGGTCTTTTCTCCTCTCTCAGGATTATTTGTTTCCTTTTACATCTGACATTCAAAACGAAGTTTAAGAACTTATATAAAATATACCATTTACAGTGGATGGTCGGGTTGCGAACGTGATCCGTGCGGGAGGCACGTTCGCAACCCGCAGCGCCGCATCTGTGCACGCGCGGGTTGCGATTCGGCGCTTCTGTGCATGCACAAAACACGATTTAGTACTTTTGCGCATGTGCGAGCGCCGAAACCCGGAAGTGACCCATTCCAGCGCATACGTAACCCGAAAAAACGCAGCCTGAAGCGTCTGTAACCCGAGGTATGACTGTATACCATCATAATAGTCTTGATAATGAATTGGATTTCTTACTTCTCCAAATTTTGTGACTAGAGCAGAGCTGATATTTTTGGCCCAGCTGTTTCAGAGATTCACATAGCTGGGTGATAGGGAGGAAAATAGACTGCTCCCCAAATACAGGGAGGTGATGAGAGAAATGGATGCAAACACGATGGTAAGATTTGAATCACCTCACTGTATATAAAGGCAGGTCTGGTGGCACCAGATGTTTTTTTTTTGGGGGGGGGGCAGTCCATTGATATTATGCCAGTGACATAATATCCCCAAATCTTTTCTCTGCTACCACCACAATGACTGTCGAAGGAAAGGTCTTAGCTCAGCATTAGGACACCTGCTTTGCATGCAGAGGGTCTGAGGTCCAATCCCCAGCATCTCCAGGTAGGAACTAGAATTTTAAAATAATCAAATAACTTTGGATTCCCGCCCCCCCCATGGTTTCCCCAGTTTCCCCATTAATGCTGCATATTATAGTTATTCTATACCTTATCTTCTCCACACTATTTTCAGACTTTTTTTTTACTGCTGTTCTTACTCTAAAGCTACTCACGTTTTAACATATTTCCAATAATTTTTTTTTAAATAATCAACAAATATTTCCCAATCCTCCTTAAACTCTGCCTCATGTTGGTCTCCATTTTTACAAGTTAAACTTGCCAATTCAGCATATTTCATCAGTTTCAGCTGCCATTCCTCTTTTGTTCGTACAATCTCATCCCTCCATTTTTTGCGTGTACAATATTCTTGCTACAGTTGTTGCATATAAAAATAAATTCCTCTGTTTTTTGGGTACATCTGTTCCACTTATCCCTAAAGGAGAGGCTTCCGGTCTTTTTGGGAGTGTTGCCTTAAAGATTTTCTTTATCTTGTTATAAATCATCTCTCCAAATCCCTTGGGCCACTCTACCAAGTCCACCACATATGGCAGACAGGGCCAGATTTAGGCCCTAAGCTACTGAAGGTAACGGCGCCCTTTATATGTCCAGGTGTCATTTGTCAACAACATATTGTCATTGTTCTTTGTGTTGAATATATGCTATATGGTAATTAATGGAGCCAATAGGTATCTAAAGTCATTTTATTTGTTTTTTATCTTATATTTTGGAAATGTACATCCAGGTTTTTTCCCTTTAATTTTTTGGGGGGGCCCTCAAGAGAGTGGGGCCCTAAACCATAGCTTGTTTAGCTTATACGTAAATCCGGCACTGATGGTAGAATGTACCCTCTGTTTCCTTACATGATGGACCAATGTTCTGGCTATGAGGCAGCTTCCTTTGCTGGTTGCTTAAAAAGGAAAATATAATATTGCAAAGGCCTATCTAAACAATTGTTTTCAAAGGTCTCAACAAGACGGCAAGGACATTTCCTTGCATGTAATTAGGGGCACATTTATTCCTTACAGCATGCATAATACCCTACCCCTTTGTATGCTGTCCTCATGCAACTGCTCTATAGAATGCTTTGCATACATGATACTATAATAATTCCCCTGATTTTTAGAGATAACACGCCAGATAGATTATCTTCCTGACAGTTTGCAGATATTTCCAACAAAATCCTTGTGGACTTTGCATTCTGATGCAAAGCTTCCTGTATATCTCCATGGGTCTCAATCTGAATAGCAGAAACACCACACTAGCCAAGACCTGGTTGGTTCATTGTATTAATTATCCTGTGGTATAAATTACCACCAGGCCCTGTCATTTTAGGGGCCATATAAATTTAAACTTTGGAAAGTAAAACTTCTTGGGCCAGAGAGACATCTCACAGCGTCTTCAAAGTATCTGCTGCCCATCATACATTTGCAGAATTTCTTTTGCACACCACCTATATGCATTTTTCCACCTTATGTAACTTTTGTATAGCAACAGACTCAAAATATAACAGCATTAACCTTGAGGTGTTTCCTCCCTATTTAAGTAATAAAAACCCATTAGCTCCCTATTCCTTTTGTTCTTTCCTATACAGATCAGATATCCTTAAGTAGAGCGTTTTGTGAACACCAAGGTCACTGCCTTTCATTTATTTAGCTTACACAAGGTTGAATACTGTTGCACAGAAGTACAGTTATTATTATTATTTCACGAAAGAAAAACTATTGAATTTTCGAGAGCTCCCTCCCTCCCGTTCTCCCGACCTATTATGCACTTACCACCGCATTCTTAGAAGTTTATAGAAGCATGTCAGGCAAGATCCACCTTGATTGGTAAGGCAGGTCTTTTTTTCTGTAAGATTAGAACTTGGTTTTTAAAAAAATGGCTCTTGGAATTATCTCTTGGCAAGATGATGGGATGGGAAAGGATGGGAGCACAGCCTCCAGTTGCAAGCCATTCATTATTCTATTTCCATGTTCAAGATACTGCAGTAAAAGTGCATTACCTTAATAATCAATAACTCAGTGGGAGGCCTTAATGGGTAGAACTCACTTGGAATTGAACTCCAACTGAAGAGGCAGAAGACCACAGAAGGCCTGCAGGCTATAATTAGAGTGCCATAAAACCAGAAGGTAAAGGGTGGCAGAATGCATTAGGAGTAAAAATGCGAACTTGCAAGTAATAATTCCAAAATCTTTCATGTTGACGCGAGTGTCACTTAAACATGAGCAAGTAAATGTTACATTAAAGAACACATTTACATTTAGACTCCCTAAAGCTTGAAGACTGAACAGAGGTTGGTTGGGCAAAGAGAAAGCGAGCGCATGCAATCTGCCCATTGGTCTCTTCCCTCCTCCTCCTCCTCCTCCTCCTCTTCTTCTTCTTCCTCTTCTTCTTCTTCTTCCTTCTCCCCCTTTGCTCCATCCGTCCATTTCCCCACCTTAATGTTTCCCTCCTCCCCATCTCCCCACCATCTGCCTTTAAAGAAACATATCACAGAATTTAAGCTACAGGAAGCTAATATAAAAATCCTCTCATGCAAAGAAACAGTGCATCTGTCTTTACATTGTTTCTGTTCATGGCTGGCTAGTTTTACATTTTCTGATCAGCGACCGGCACCGTGACCAGTAAACCAGTTTCTTCTGAGCTTCGGTGGACTGTCTGGAGGTCCTACATTATTGATTTTCTGCTCATACGTTCTGGTTACTCTGTCAATCACTAGCTTGAAATACAAGATGGCAGTCAATAAGTCAAAAAAAGAGAAGAAAATGGGGGAGGGGGGGACAGCTACCACGCTGTGGATAAAATGAACAGAAAGCAATAACTTCCTTCCGAGGAAGGAGAGGCAGCAAATCTGATATACCATCTCAGAAAGCAATGGGCATAAAAAACAAATATATGAATTTTAACTTGACTGCACTAGGTGAAGGCAGGGACCATGCCCAATGGTATAATAATGCCTACCTGGAATTCTGCCTGCATCCATGGAGAAATAAACAACCCAGAGACTTAACTGTTAGAGGTAAAGTTACACTTTGTAGGGATAGACAGGCACCCACCTGCTTGGCCCCCAAATCATTTGGGCTGCTTCAAGTCAAATAATCAGCACCTCAATAAGTTGTTTGAGTGTTTGACTTGAACGCTTGAATTGCCTATTTCCCCCTCCCTCCAATCTCCCACCCTCCCTATCCCCCACTTTTTAAGAGAAAAAATTGCTTATCTTTGTGAAGTGAGACTGTGGAGACAGAGGCAGGGGGTAAGAGCAGGTGCTTCAAGGCAGGACACAAACCTTGGGACTCCTCTCCTGAGGTAAATTGTGTGCCATTTGCTGTCAGTTCATAGTCAGAGTACATCATTTGCAGCCAAGGAGGTCAAGCTCCAAAGACCATTTCAGGAGGAGCAAGACAGGACCAAAGGATAATGAAATGATACAGGAGAATGCCAGAGATTTGGAAGCCCTTGTTGTTCAAGCAAAGCTTAACTGGAACAGTATTCTTACTTGTCCCATACCCTCCAACATTTCTCCGATGAAAATAGGGACGTCACATTCCAAAATGATAATTTTACTATTTATACTCTTGTTGAGTTGCGCATGCTAATTTTAGGCAGTTGTATTACACATCTGTGTACCTACCAATACCCCTGTGAGAATATAAACTACTATTATTCTTTAGCACTGAAGAGTTCCTAAAGGACATCATAGCTTTCTCTCATTAAACTGTGAAGGTTCAGGCTAGACCCAAGGCTGGGAATTAGATACCATCTAGTGTAAAGCTAGGTACCAGGGAAGTCATCCTGATAGCTCAGCAGGTGGCACTCTTCCTCCCCTAGTCACTAATCCTTTGGCTACTACAGTAATCCATACAATGAACACAGCCTATCCGTTTGATATTTGTTAATGAGAATCTCCACTTGAGGTGCTTAAGGGCACTCCTTCAACAAACTCCCAGTCCGTTTACAAAATTGTGAAAAGCAGCAGGGAAGCCTCACTAGGAAGGACCTGAACTATCTGTTAGCACAGATGGAGAAAAGTTTTCCTGAGGGCAGAAATGGCAATTGTTAATGCATAGGAAACGTTGTACAACTACGATCACATTGACTGGGTAAATGTACATTCAGAACTGCAACCACGAGAGGAAAATCTCTAGATAGGATAACTGACTGTGTCTTAATCATGATTAGAGAGAAGGCAGTGTAGGAATTAATGCCGGGTGATGCCCAGAATTTGATGTATGAGAGAATCATAAAATCATAGAATCACAGAGGTGGAGAGTCATCTAGTTCAACTCCCTGCAATGTATGTGTTGGGAACAGTGACTTCAGTACCCATTAGGAATAGCGACTCTGATATGATGATGTTCAAGCTGCTCAGAAAGACCATCATGCTTGCATTTAATTTCAAAAGAGAAATGAAATTAGTTACATTATTTAGATCCTTCTCAATCTGGTTTTAGGCCTGTTTTGGGACTGAAACAGCCTTGTTCAGTTGGATGGCTGATCTGCACTGCAAACTAGACAATGGGAGTGCATCCTTCCCAGTTCTGCTGGACATCTAAGTAGTGGTTTTCTATACCACCAAGCATGGTATCCTTTGGGGGCATATGGCTTCTTTCAGGTCTGGATACAGCATTACATGGTAACTCCAGTCCTATCTGGTTGGGTGTTCTCAGAAGGTAGTACTGGGGGACAGTGGTTCAACAACTTAGCCACTGACCTTTAGGAGACTCTCAGAATTCCATCTTGTTCCTTATGCTATTTAAACATCTACATTAAATGGTTGGGAGAGGTCATCCGGGGTTGGGGGATTAGATCATCAATATAGCACCCAGCTCTATTTCTTCCTTTCAACTGGAGCTAAGAAGGCTGTGGAGATTCTGAACCAATGTCTAGGCATGGTAATCAACTGGATGCGCACTAACAAGATGGAGGCCTAATCAAAACAAGATGTAATCATTTGTGGAGAGACATTATTTGTCTGTAGATGTTCTGACCCAGGATTCAAAGCACAGCCTATTTTAGAGACAGTTGCATTTCTTCTGAAGGACCAGGCTTGCAGCTGAGGGGTGTGTGTGTAGAGATATTCCTGGACAAAGCTCTGCTCCTGGAAGGCCAGGTGGTTTCTGTGACTAGGAGTGTTTTTGCCCAGCTGCCTTGAGAAAGAAAGTTCAATGTGCCTTACCAAGGGTGGCCAAACTTTTTTCAAAGAGGGCCATATTTGATGAAGTGAACATGTGTGAAGGCTGACCAAAGATGTTGACCTTTTCTTTTAGGGTTGAAGTTGTTGAGCCACTGGATTAAACCGATCAGCGGGCCGGATTAGGCCCCCAAAACGGACTTTGGACATGCCTGCCTTAGACACATCATGATTAGACTACAGGAAAGCACTGGATATGTGTCTGCCCTTGGAAAGTGAACTATTGCTTTCTGAACCTAATCCGTTTTGTTATTACACTACTTCTTGATATGGTAATAAGCATCTGTGTTCAAAACCTTTCTGAAGTCTCACTTGTATTGTTCTGCCTTGAGACTTGTATGCATCTAGCTTGTATGTATCTGATGTAGGTACATCTGCAATCTCAGTTGTTTCATCAATCATTGTTCCAGACTTTTACTATTCTGCAGCTGTCTTCTGTGCCTCCTGTAGACAGCTGCATCACCATCTATGTTCTTGAGGTCCTATGTTTCTCAGCTAGTTTGACAAGTTTCCACCTTCTCTTTGATGGATGGTATCCGCCTGCTGGTTTTTGTTTGTTTGCTTGCTTGCTTTTACATTTAAAGGTTTGACATCTGGCATGTTATGAATGCACCAAGTCTTCAGTTTGACTACACATACCTAGTCAATAAAAGGCCTCCTGAGCCCTGCTATTCATTGCATAACTCAGGTCCTAGATGACTCTATTGTATGCAATTTTTCCCCTTAGGTCTTGAAGCAGTATGATTTTTCTATTTTAAGAAACAAATCCCTTCCAGCATGTAGACTTGGTTCAGTAAGTGTATCTACTCTTCCACCAGGCCTTTCCTGCAAAATAGCTTTCTTTTTTAGATAGAAAAACTATATGATTTGCAAATGTGTGTCCAGTTAAAAGCAAAGACTGAGTTGTGGAGTTCAGCCCAGCAGCACAATCAAGATGACCATAGCAGAGAGCAGTGATCCTGCCAGGAGCAATCCCACATGACTCCTTGAATAAAGAAGTAGCTACTGGGAAACTACAGTAAGTTTAGCAATCTGAAGGAAGACAGGAACAAACACTGAACTGGCTTTTAGTTATGCAACAAATTTTAGATACCCATGTGGGAGACTTTGGAATTTTAAAGCAGAAAATCATGGTTGGTAGTATAGGTAGACACAATCTGTACTAGGTACAGGGAATCATTCGTCCTCCAGATGTTATTGAACTACAACTCCCAACAGCTCTGGCCATGGCTCATTCTTACTGGGACTGATGGGAGTTATAGTTCAGCAACAAAGGGAGAGCCAAAGGTTTCCCACCACTACATTAACAGCAGACCATATGGTAAAAGTCTTCTTGGACTGTACCACTTCAGATTAAAGGTGGGTGCTTCACATGATTGAATATCCCCCAATGAAAATTCCCTGCTCATAGGAAACTACATATCATGGTGAATGGTTGTAGCCTAGACCTTTCCCCTATATATGACTTTCCCCTGTTTACAATTTATTTAAATAAAATGAAATGGGAGCATGCAAAGAAACCCCTAAAGTTTTCAGGGGTACAGTTGAAGAAGTGACAATATTACCACCTGACAACTTCCTTGTTTAGACCAGCCACTTTGCAAGAAGACTTTCCTAAAGTTATAAAGCCATAATTTAAATAAAACAAATAATGCACATCAACATGAATTTTTGTGCTATGAGTGCACACATGTCACCATATGGAAATACATTGGGAACTGATAGAAGAAGCTGACTGTTTTCATACATAGCATGAAAACCACCTTCAAACTTCTGCTGCCCAATTTTATTTATTTATTTGCACGTTTAGTCACATTGTTAACATGTGAGAGAAAGTGGAAGAACACCATTTTGAAATATGGTACATTCTGGTCAATTAAGGTTTCTATTTTGTTTCTCCTAATACCAAATGCAGGAAATGTACAGTCCAAAACCACCTTCAGTCTCTCGGCCAGATTGCATCAGGAGAGCAATTGGAAGAAGAAATGGGGAAAGGAGCAATTCCAATCTAACCAAGCTATAGAAATTGTATGTATGCCATGGGTATAATTACAGTCTTGTTCCATTATTACCTTTGTGATGGGCCTCTGCATGGATAAAGTGCATCAAATCAGATCAATAGTAAGAATAATCTAAAGCAAACTTTGTAGTTCCACTCTGCATCTTCCTAGTTGCTTCTTTGCGAAGCACAGTTTGCATTGTTCTGCTGTTATATACATCATTGAGCCTTGATTTCCTACAGTAAAGCTTAGCATCTGTTTTGTCATTTGATGAATAGCTCTGATCTGTTGTTTTAATTGCTTCCTAGTAAGACACTAATGACCTTTTTTTGTTCCACTAAACACCATTTTTGCTTAGTTGTAAATTAACCATAACCAAACAGTTGATGTGCTAATACCTTTAACATCCTTTGCTGCAGGTTGGTGAATTAGAGCCTGGGGGAGGTGTTGTCACAGCAAACTGAAAGAACTAGAATTTCACATTAAGGAGATACGCAGGTTCCTCAGTAGTTATTTTCTGATTTATATGAAGAATACAGTTGGAGATACAGAGAAATTTCACCTCCACCTGGCTAAGAAAGAAAATAAGCATAAGTGTGGACACATAAGCAGGAGTATCGATCCCACCATTGTGCATTCAGTCCTAATGGCTTTGGGCAGGCCGGGTCGTCCTCTTATATACCTGCTGGGATTGACAAGGCATCTGACCCTCACCTGAATCTCATAGCTCTCCTGTAGCTGCTTCTGATTAGTTATCATTTAACTCTTGGGGGAAATAATTAGCATCACATGCCATGTGCATGGAAGTTGCCAAACCAATTAACCAACTAGAAGGATTACTGTTAATAGCACCAGTTTTCCTATAACTTGATATTGGTGGATAGTTTTGATGAACTGCAAAAGCATTTTTAGTTTGCTTTCTGTTGTCACCCTTTTCTTGTATATGTTGATAATATAATTTTGGTTAGTAAAGGTAAAGGGACCCCTGACCATTAGGTCCAGTCGTGACCGACTCTGGGGTTGTGGCGCTCATCTCGCTTTATTGGCCGAGGGAGCCAGCGTACAGCTTCCGGGTCATGTGGCCAACATGACTAAGCCGCTTCTGGTGAATCAGAGCAGCGCACGGAAACGCCATTTACCCTCCTGCTGGAGCAGTACCTATTTATCTACTTGCACTTTGATGTGCTTTCGAACTGCTAGGTTGGCAGGAGCAGGGACTGAGCAACGGGAGCTCATCCCTTCGCGGGGATTCAAACTGCCGACCTTCTGATCAGCAAGTCCTAGGCTCTGTGGTTTAACCCACAGCACCACCCGCGTCCCTATAATTTTGGTTACTGAGGACAAATAAGATTGTACAAAAACAAGATTGGGTGCAGGCCTGGCCAGCACATAGGCGTCCTGTGACAAAGGTGACCTGTGTGCTTGCTTGCTTGCTTCCTTGCTTGGTTAACAGCTGTTGGGAACTTCAAGGTCCCTGCTCTCCCTTCTTATGGTCTTTGTATTGGATCTGGAGACTCCAATAGAGAGCATTCCACACCAAGAAGGAGGGCAAGTGGGCACTCTATCAAATGACAGGGCAGGAGTTACACAGAGCAGGGTCTTTTCACTGGTGGTGCCCATTGTATGCCTCACTCTTCCCAGACCTGCTCTCTTTTGGCCTGTATTTTTGAGCTTTATAAATTAGGAAGACTTTAGAAGAACTGGTTGATAAGTTTTATCAGTTGCTGGAGTTTGAGCGGATTTTATTCGCTGCTATTCTGTGCTTCTGCTGCACCAGGGTTTACACCAGCATAATAGAGTTGGCCAAGATGCCAGAAGGGATCCAATTTATGAGCTTTCTCCATCATCTGCACAGTAGGGGGTGTTCAGTCAACAGTGCAAAGGCTAAGCTTAAGCATTCCCTGCTGGTTACCTGCTTTCAGCAATAGGGGTCGCTGCTGTTTGGTAGTACCCAATTGGTTAGCTGTCAGATTCTAGAGCTCCCTATTGTTGGCTCTTAGGTAATTCATAAAATACAGAGTCCATTCATAAAACACTGTTCATTCATAAAGCAGTAACATAAATCTCCATTGCTACATATTGGGTGTATATTTCAGCGGTTGAACATAAAGGTTTATGGCCATGCTGCAGTGTAGTGCTAATGCGACTCTGAATAAAGGTGGCTGGGCTCATTGTCTCGGGGTTTGGGGGGGGAGAGGAGACAAAACTGATTTTCAAGAAGTGCCCCCCTTTATTTCCATAACAAGTCCTTGCGTCTGTACTCTGAATGGTGACACCAGGGATCTAGAAGGTGCAGGGCTTGTCAGTCCAACCCCTGCACAGTCTCATCAGGGCTGGCCTTAAGGCAATTGGAGCAATTGGGCCAAATTGGGCCCCATGGGCTGCTCCTAAAGGGGCCTCTGCACCAGGGCAATCTAGATGAATTTTATTTATATCTATAATATTTTCCAGACTTTGTCTGTGAACTGGGGCCCTACGGGAAAAAAAACAAACACCAAGTTGCGCCCCACTGCTTCAAATTGGGCCCCACTGGCTAGCCCTGAGTCTAATCGTTGCTGGGCCTGAGTTGCCCTGCCCTTGTATGAAGTCTTGGGTTTACAGTTTTGGGAGAGGGGAGACTGCGACACTGGGGAGCAGGCAGGCTGGCGAGGCCCCCTAGATTTACAGGCACGAGTTGTCATGCCCTCACATGAAGTATTGGGTTTGCAATTTTGGGTGAGGGGAGACTGCGGCACTGGGGAGAGGGCAGGCTGGTGAGGCCCCCTAGTCTTAGAGGCCCGAGCTGTCCTGCCCTTGCATGAAGTCTTGGGTTTGCAATTTTGGGAGGGGGAGACTGCCCGCTGGGGAGTGGGAGGGGTGGTGAGGCCCCCTAGCTTTAGAGGCCCTAGGCTTCAACCTTAGCCTATACATAAATCTGGCACTGATGGTGATGCTCTGAGTGGTCTGAACCATTAGTAAATTGGAATGGGAGCACAGTTTGCATCCTGTCTTCCAATCCTCTTTATCCAATTCTGCATAATTTTCACTATGTAGACCAGTGCAATTTATAGCCTCATCCAATGAGCTGCTAAATCAAAGGTGGGTTGCTGGTGTGTGTGTTTGTATGTTTGCTAAAATGCTGTTTTTCTTCTTAAAATGTTATTTCTTGACTACAGAAATATGTATTCAAGCCTTCAGTTGCTGCAGGGATGCTGGCAGGAGAATAAACAACCCCCTGCTGTATTCCCACATTACAGACCGCAGTGGAAACAAACATTAAGCAAACAAGCAAAAGCCTCACAAACCACAAAGATGCCATGATCCCTTAAAATTTGAGAGAGAGAACAGCCTGGATGTTGTTAAAGTCACCTGTCTTGAGAGGGATTGTTCTCTTTTCCTGCCCTCCGCTATTCTCCTCAAGCACCCTTGTCCCTAAGGTACTGGATTCCCTGAACAAGTCTGTAGAGAAACTTCTGTAGAGAAGTTTATTAAATTTGCTAACTCAAAATGTAGCTCATGGAGGGAAACGAGGGATTAACAATGTGTCCTGAAAATGAAAATGTGAGTGAGGCTGAAATCTCTCCCTCTCCTCTCCTTTCAAAATAAAGTTCTATAGGTATTGATGAAATTACTGTTATGGACTGCCCTGCAACACTTTCCATAGTTTTTAAAAACACTCAGATTACCTGTATCCATCCTCACCCCCACCAAGGGCAGGATATATTGGGTACACATGTATTGTGCCCCAAGTCAGCAGGGGCACCAGACCCTTAGCTCTCAATCAGAAATCTACAAAGAAAGTTAGAAGGCAAACTGTGGAGGCAATGTTGTAAGAATTTTTAGACAGGTAGAGTTAAGGATGCTGAATCACTGAATCACCATCCTCACCTGGGACTTAGGAAGGGGAAGCACTGAGAACAGCGGGGGGTGGGTGGGCGGGGAGGGAGATTGCTATTGTTGCTATTAGCCTGATGCTGAACAGAAGAGGATAGTCTGCTTGTGTACTAAGGTAGGTTTGCTTAAGCACTTTTCTCTTTGTCCATATTATTTCAATTATTGTATAAAACACAATTAGCTAGCTTTGGTATGTTTTACTTGGAGGTAACGCCATTGAAATGATGCTTCCTTCCTACTGAGAGAATATGATGGCAGAACCATGCCACTCCTCTGCCCCCAATTTTCCATGTCCTCCATACAGCCACTACTGTCTATATAAATATAAGATACAAAATGAATCTGCAAATACAAGCATAACATCATCAAACACCTTATTTGTGACTGCAAGTTAACATTCCTATAGGCCAGACATGGCCAAACTTGGCCCTCCAGCTGTTTTGGGACTACAATTCTCATCGTCCCTGACCACAGGTCCTGTTAGCTAGGGATGATGGGAGTTGTAGTCCCAAAACAGCTGGAGGGCCAAGTTTGGCCATGCCTACTATAGGCTGTTACTTTTTGGTTTATCAATATTGGCAAACAATCTTTCTCTTTGTGTGTTTTTGCTGAGAGTTTTGAAATTCCTCATGCTTAGAGTATTTGTGGTTTGCTGCATTTTTGTAGCTAACTTTTCTTCCCAAGAGCTCAGGGCTGGTATACATTGTCTACTCTTTCCCCCTTTTTATCTTCTCAACAGCCATGTGAGGTAGGCTAGGCTGAGATTTGGTAGTTCAGGAACTGGACATAATTTGAGCACTTTTTTCTTCCTCTTATCTTTTCTGGATTGGCAAAGTTTAGAAAGGGATTGTGGTTTGAGAAACACTGGCGTAAGATATAGGTCCAAAAGATGAACGAGTGTCGAGTAGGCAAGCTAGCAATGTGACAAATGGTTTGGGAAAATGGTCTGTCATGTGCATAGTTAGGAAGTCTGGCTTTGCCTTTCTCTCCCTCAGCCCATTGCGGCTTGTTTTTAACCATGTAATGTGAAAAGTCTCTTTTATCTTCTCCCTCACCCCACTATTCTACATTAAATGATTCTGTTGAAAATAAAGTTACTATTATCTTGGAAGGTAGAAGAAGGGAAAATAGGACTGTCTTTGATCATATACTCTCCCATTGTCAAAAGGATTACGGGAATAAAGACCAAATAATAATAAAAAAGAGCCTAACAAATATTCCCTTTGGGGAGTTTTGCTTTTCATTTGCTCATGTCAGCTCCTGCAATAAATTTATGCAGCTATTTTGTAAATAAATGAGGATAAAGTAAAAGCGCTCATAAACCCTTCTATTGGGTTACAAGAGCTTTCCTTTTGTCTTACAGACACATGACTGTGAAGGATTACAAGGCACACTGAAATGCCCCTTTTCTCAAATTCTGAGCAATGATCACAGGCCTCAAGGTCATTGATGCTTTGACTTCTGAGAGGCTGTGTTTTGTTATTTATTTAATGCTAATGGATGCAGTTCCTTTTATTGCTGGATTAAAAATCCTTTGCTCATCTTCCTTTCATACCGGAGGAACATTTCTTTTCTCTTTATTCTAAATGTGTGTGGCGTTATCAGAGGAGGGGAGTTCATCCGTAGCCAAGCTGAAACTCTTGCAGTGCGAAATATGTACCGGTAACTCAGGCTGCGACCCCATTCCTACTTAGCAGGGACTAAGTCCCATGGAAAACTACAGACTTGTTTCTGAATGGGACTGCATGGTTTGTAGCACAAAGGGTGGTACAGATAATCTTCCATAGTTCAGCTTGGATAGCTCACTTGATTACAGCATGGTGCTATAATGCCAAGCTTGCAAGTTGGATCCCCATATGGGACAGCTGCATATCCAATTGGACTAGATGATCCTCAGGATCGCTTCTAACTCTATGATTCTATCTGGGCTGGTGCTACCTCAAGAGAATTAGACTCTTAAGGTCCTGGGTCCAGCATTAATTTTACTGAAGAAAGTCAAACTAGGCTCAGCAGACATGCATCTTAGGTATGTATGTATGTGCTTTTTCCAGCCATTGTTTTCATGTGTTTAAACCATGAAAAGGAGTTGGGCTTTGCTGTGCTAGTATTCCTTCCATTTCCCCTCAGCTCCCTCTCAGCCCCTCCTCTGATAAATTGCAGACTCAGGGGAATTTGGTATGAGAGTTGTTTGTGGAATGTGAATGAAGAAAGTGAGGTTTTGTAACAGGGTAAGCAATGGGGACGAGTTTGGGAAGGGGTGATGGCTAGGCTGAACATCTGTCAAACTGATTTTTCTGGTATGGGTTTAATTACACTACAGATATTACATTAAAAGAACAAAGGAATGGCAGAAACCACCCCAAATCTGTTTTGTTTTGCCTATGTCAGATGAAATAAATTAGTCTGCAACTGTATACAGACTTACTTGGGAGTAAGCCCTATTGAGCCCAGTGAGACTTTCTTCGAAGTAGATATGTATAAGATTGCCCTGTTATTCTCCAAATACTGGACCGTATATATTGAGAGGGAGAGAATGATTTTAAACCCTGTTGGAATGAGTGTTTTTCTTACAATTTTTTTTTTTTTGGACCAAGAATGCAGAATGGAGTTATAATTATAAACTTCTGAAAACCCCAGTCTGCAGAATGAGGTTGCCAAGAGTGCTTGAACAATAGAGTATTACCCTGAAATAATGTAATGGAAGCAGCAAGATCCACTTCTGGCTCAAAGGGAAGGAGGGGGAAAACTTTACATTTTGCTGCAGAGCTCAGTATATTAACAAAACTGTCATTACCCATAGTGGGGGGAAAAGTCTTGAAGCTTTGCAGACCTTTTGGATTGCAGAATGGAATATAGTTTCAAAAAAGAAAAGAAAGAAAAGGATTTACTATGTCTGGATGCAAAACTAATCAACTCAGTATGACTATTTCATATGGTTAAACCCATTACAAGTTTGCTTGACTTCTTTCATCTCTGTTGAGGATATAGGATATCATTAATGTTACCAGCTGCATTGTTTTCTTCAAATACCAACAGCCGGGGGGGGGGGGAGGAGGAATCCCATTGGCTGCCTTGTTTTCCACTTACATAGCTATCATACTGCCAAGGCAAATGGGAAACAGGCCCTTGCAATAACAGCGCTGTCCCAAATGCCCTGTTAATTTTTAGTAAACCAAAATAAAATGTGTTGTTATTTATTAAGACTATGTGACCCGTACGGAATCCAGATGATTTTTCAGCAAAGCATCGGGCTCTTTAACATACAACCCTCCCCTCATTTCTTTGTATAGAGCCCAGAAAATGAGCAGTCATTTATGTTTGGTGCAATCCATGCGCCATGGGATTCAGCTACACCAGCTATAACTCTTGGTACTTACATAAAACTTTAACGGTTCCCCGAATACATGAAAAACACCACTCGGTTGCACAACGTTCTTGGTGTGACTGGATGATAGCTGTCTTAAGGCCGCTAAACCTAGCTGGGGGACAGATCCATGGGGATCTTCTTACATCAGCCTTTGTCATGGCAGCACTGCAGAAGGTCTTGTTGTCCGGTAAGAGCAGTTTTGTTTAGGGGAAGGAGGATTCAGCCTCTTCCACTCCTTTAATGTCCTGTGGGCTCACTCTGTCTCATGTTCCAGGCCTTCTGAATCCCACTTCATCTTGGATAATTTTTAAAAGTAATTCCATAACCGGAGCATGTGCGGTTTGTTGCAGATGTTGTTTCCTTCTCATAGGAAGCTGCCTTGTGCTGAGTAAGGCTGTTGGCCCAGCTAACTCGGCCATGGGGAGCCTCTGGTCAATGGCAGAAATTTCAGTGGCATCCTGTGTGATGCCAAATTCCCCCCCCCAACCTCTTGCATTCCACTCTGCACCATAGTTGTGGTGCCCCTACAGGGCCCCTAAGGAGCCCAGTGCCTCCCTAAATCCACCTCTGCTCTTGCCACCTTAGCCCAGCTTTGGGGTTCAGTTTCTGCAAACCATGCCCGCCTGTCAACCAGCTAACATCTCTTTTGACATCAATTCTTCAATTCTGCATTGGCTGTGGATACCTGTTTCCAGTAGGGAACAGGCATCCATAGCCAAAGCAGCAGGATTTAACCCTTGCTCGGGCATCAGGTGAGCAGGGCTTAAATCCTGCTCAGTTTGCCTGTTTGTGTGTGGCCAAAGAAGGCAGACTCCTTTTCTCCAATGTTTACCTGGGCAAGGGAGAAATTTAATTTTGACAGGTTTCTCTCCCTCCCACCTCAGCCCCGGCTAGGAAAGAAATGTGCTTTTCACCAACATTGGTTGGGTGAGAGAATTATATTTCATGCAGTGATGCCTGTAAAAAGCAGACATATTGGGAGGGTAGGGGGAAAAAAGCGATTTGCAGGCCCTGTGCTTGATGCTTCTCAAAGGGCAAAGCAATGTCCCTTGTGCTGTGCAAGGGATTTGACCAGCTGTCCACTGTGGCAAAACATCATTGCTGCAGAGCTCCTGCCTGCTGGGGTATGAAACCCTGGGTTAAAACAGGCCTGTGCTTTGATTTAGGATGTGGGAGCTACATACACTTTTAGGGAAGGGGTTGGCTGCCAGCAGCCTCCAGGCTGAATCCAGGCTTTGTAAGTTGCAGGCTTTGCGAAAGCAATTCAAATTTATACGTACTCAGCTGTTTCTAACCGGAGCCTGTTCTTTAACGTATGAATGTGGCATACTCCATATGTAGACGTAATAATAAGATAATTAGCAGGTAGTAATAATAACGGGTGCATATGAGAAGAGTATAGCATGGACAAACCAGAAGGGCTGTCAGTTTTAATGAGCGCCAACATTAGTGGGATTTATATCATGCTAAGAAAGAGAAATGACACCCAGCGGAGCTCTCACAGCAAATTAGTGGTTGTGGCAGCAGACCGCCTTCCCAGATTGGTTTCACTGGAAAGCTGAGAGAGCAAGAAATTGTTCCTGGTGGTAGCCCAGGGAACTATAGCAACTGGACTCTACATTTTTCTCCCTCTCTTAGCTGTGTGGTGACCCTATTTTGCAGAAATGCTGGACGGGGCAACCATTTTAGCAACTGGTAACTCAGCACAAGGGACGTGGGTGGTGCTGTGGGTTAAACCACTGAGCCTAGGACTTGCTGATCAGAAGGTTGGTGGTTCAAATCCCCATGACGGGGTGAGCTCCCGTTGCTCGGTCCCTGCTCCTGCCAACCTAGCAGTTCGAAAGCACGTCAAAGTGCAAGTAGATAAATAGGTACCGCTCTGGCGGGAAGGTAAACGGCATTTCCGTGCGCTGCTCTGGTTCACCAGAAGCGGCTTAGTCATGCTGGCCACATGACCTGGAAGCTGTATGCCGGCTCCCTCGGCCAATAAAGCAAGATGAGCACTGCAACCCCAGAGTTGGTCACGACTGGACCTAATGGTCAGGGGCCCCTTTACCTTTACCTTTTAACTCAGCACAGGCAAATTGCAACTGCCTAGTAAGGACCTCATCTGTGTTATCCTAGCAAAGTTATAGAGAATTTACTTAATCACCAGGGCCAACTTTGCCACTGGGCAAAGCTAGCTGGCCACTTTAGGCAACCTATTTTGAGCATCCTTCTGTCAGCTGCAGAGGGGGCATGGGGCAAGGGGAGAAAAGCTTCCTCTTCTTCATTCCCCTCTTGTTTGCAAGTGGGATATTAGGATGGGGCGAGTTGCGAGGGGATGAGAGAGTTTGGGGCATTTATGGGAGAGGGGAGGGGAATGTTTGTGCGGGAGGTTTGCTCCGGAGTCGGATTGTGGTTGTGCCAGGCTGCAATCATTGCTCGCCATCGTACTAAGACAAGCAGTCCTTGTGTCTCATTTCATGGAGTGAATATGGGCAAGAGCTTGCGAAGGGAAGGAGCCTAATTGGTATTGTTAAATGGAGCCAAGGCACAGAGCTTTGAATGTCAGCCATGTGACGGTTGGAATGGCTGCTCTAAAGGCTTGGCAGCTCCTGCTACTGGACAGAAGTTTCTTACCTTGATTGCCAACTTTATGAATTCTGCAGAGAGGTTTAGAGTGCATGAGCCAACCTTGAAGTGTTACAATGAGTCTGCCTGCATTCACGTCACCCTGATACAGGGGAAAAAAAAACTGTCTGTAACTTTCATTTCTCCGCTTGCATTAGCCTTGAATTATTGCGCTGCTTACATAATTAATTGAATCATCTGGGGACAAGTTTGTTCTAAAGTGTTTCTTTTTAAAAAATAAAATAAAAATAAAGCAGTGATACACTTAATACTGCAAAGTTTTTGCACGTATCTTTGTGCTCAAACTCATCTTTGTACGATGCTGTTGTTGAAGTCATTTGTAGCAAGTTGCTGCCTTTGAAAGTGGCGCTCTGTGCCTACATTTCACATTGTGCCTGTATTTATTTGTTTTCCCCAATAACTGAATTCAGCTTACACTTTGGAGGGGAGATCTGCTATGTATATGATGGCTATTTTCCACCAGTCTCATACTAAGTAATGAGCACCCTCCCACCATTATTTAAAGCCTTGTATAATTATTCTGCAAGAAGCAGTTGCAGTTCTGATCATTTCTCTCCCCAGTCTAAACAATGTACACACAGACCCTTTTCAAAGAAGTAATAGTTGAAGTAATCAAATTTTCTCTCGGAAGAGAATAGTCAATCTAGCCTTTGCACCCATCTAAACAGCTAATCTCCACGAAGTTATGGTAGCTGAATACAGCTGAAGAGGTCTACGTGCAACACTTTTGTACACATGTGGTACTTCAACAAACTTAGAGATGTGCATACATAGGGCGCCAGCTCAATCAGGGTAATTGGAGCTACAAACTAATTGACTACAAAATACCAACATTTCTATACAGCCTTGGGTGGTTTTCTTAGGAAAACTGCACAAAATCTCTGAACGATACTGATGAGGACAAATGTGTTTTTTGAAAGTTTCCTCTGATATATTTGCTTCAGAAATCTGGCATGAACTTCTTATGGAGCAGGAGTGAAGAGTGAGCCTGTTTCATCCCACAGGATGACTGCAAGTGTCAAATGGGGCAACCCAGCCAGATGGACGCGGTGTAAATAAACCATTATTATTATTATTATTATTATTATTATTATTATTATTATTATTATTATTATTATTACCCATTGGTTAGGGGACCTGATTAGCTTGCAATCAAAAGTATATGATATCGCAAAAACAAAGCACTTTGAGAAGCAGAGGCACAACTTCAGACAATCCTTTAGAATTATTTAATTTATGAAGCAGACAACTGAAAAATACTACCTTCATCTGAGGATCACAAGGCCTCTCTAGGCTGGTTGATTTTTAATTTTTTTTGCGAGTGCATTGTGCAACATTTAATTGAAGCAAAAATCATGCATTGACCAACTTTATTCATTGTTCTGCAATGTTTCCTCAATGTTACGGCATTAATGCAGTTTTAGTTCATCAAAAGGTGTAAGAACTGGTAGCCCATCGCACGCTGCTGGACTCCATCTCCCATAAACCCCTGACAATATGGTCAGGGATTAAGAATGATGGGAACTGCAGTCCACGGATTTCAGTGTTTGTTTTGAAGGGGAAATACACATAGAAGTATACATTGATATACCATTAAAGCCCATATTTGGAGACAGGGGTGGCGACTTGCCCCCACATTGAGAGTGCCCGGTCATGTGATGCTGCCCAGCAGTGCGGGAGGGACACTGTTGGTGTAAAGCAGAGTTCCGTGCCCAGCGGAAGGATGAGGATTACGTACTACATACTCAATATTGCTTTATTTACAGTTCAAATTAGTTATATTACAGAAAGACATCTTGCCTCTGCCGGAGCAGAAAAAGCATCCTCTCTCCTCAACAGCTTGGAGAGAATCACACAGTGAAAAACAGGAAACCAGTGTACGTCACATCCAGTCTCCCTTTCCCGTGAGAAACTCCAACAGTACAGACTGTGGAATGTAAACACCTGTCTCGTGACAAGCCCTTTCGCTGCACAGTGAAGGAAAGCAGAAACCAACATCCTCCCCCTTTCTGTGAACATCACTGGGCAGCGTGTTCGTACAACATCAGTACAAACCCAACTTCTGCACATAGGTACAGTGTTGATCCCTTGATACAATCTTGGACAATACATCAGCAGGAATTTCATTACCTGGCATATAGGACACCGTTACGAGTCCCTTCTGAATACATTCCTTAGCATGCTGCAACTTTAATTGCAAGTGCTTCGTGCTTTGCTTACAACCTTCAGACTTCAGCAAAGCCAAACATGCTTTGTTGTCCTGGTAAACCTGGATTGGACATTTGACAGGAATTTTCATATCTTTGCACAATTGTATCAACCATTCACAATCCTTTAGTGAATAAGACAGTGCATTCAGTTCAGCTTCACAAGTACTTAAGCTAACTGTTGTTTGCTTCTTGCATGACCAATCAAACAGACCCTGATTGTACATGTAGCAAACTCCAGACGTACTTTTCCTGTCTGCAGTGTCACTTCCAAAACTTGCATCTGCAAATATTTCAAGACCACCAGACTTCTGATTGTTAAATCTCAGTCTGTAATGCATAGTGCCTTTCAAATACCGCGCTATGCGTTTCAGAGCTTTCCAATCCTTGACACTAGGATTGTTGACTTGTCTGCTTAGCAAATTACAGCTAACAGCAATGTCTGGTCTTGAACATCTGGCAATGAAGTTTAGCTTGCCTAGCACACTTCTGTACAGTGTAGTGTCAGAAAATGCTTCTTCAGTGTCATCTACCTGATAACCTGTTATCATCGGTGTGTCTACAGGGTTAGCATCCATCAGGTTTAGTTTGCTTAACACATCAGCAATTTTCCGTGACTGGTGTACTAGAATGTTACCATCTTGATCTCTCTCTATTTCTAGAGATAGGTAGTTGTTTACCTCACCAAGATCTTTCATGTCAAAGTGCTCTTTCAGTTGAGCTAGGGCGTTATTGTACATTGCGACATCTTTCCAAAAGAATAATAAATCATCAACATAAAACAAACAGTACAGTTTCTTCTGCCCCTCCTCTTTGACAAATACACATGGATCAGCTTTCCCTTGCTTAAAACCTAGAGAAAACAATACTTCAGTGAGTTTTGTGTGCCAACACCGTGCACTTTGTTTGAGACCATAAAGGGATTTCTTCAGAGCACAAACAAATCCCTGTTTTACCTGTACGCCATCAGGTGGAAGCATATAAAGTGATTCATCCAGAGATCCGTACAGAAAAGCTGTATTAATATCATGGTGACTAATGTGTAGATTTTCCTCTGCAGCTAGCTTGAGCATAAGCCTAATGCTTTCATACCTCACTGTGGGTGAGTAGGTCTCGTGATAGTCTTCACCTGGTACCTGTGCAAAACCTCTGGCTACCAATCTGGCTTTGTGTCTGACTATCTTGCCATTTTGATCAGTCTTCGCTTTGAAGACCCATTTGCTTCCAAGCAGTTTCATTCCTGGAACTACTGGAACTAGTTCCCATGTTTTGTTCCTTTCCAAGGAATCAAGCTCAGCCTTCATGGCATTTAACCATGGCTCAGCTTCCTTTGAATCCAAACCCTGGATTTCTTGGAAACTTGAAGGTTCAAATACCTTCTTGGAGCTTTTAACAGCCGTTACTGCTATCGTAGCAAACTCATCAGCAAATCTCTTTGGAGGTTTGCCTTTTGTGGTTCTTTGTGACCTACGAATTAGCCTTAAGTCTTCAACACTCTCCTCTTCCTTCTTAGGAGAAGAACGACCTATTGTGAACAATGGTTCTTCCAATTCTTCTCGATCAGAGCTTTCAGAGGGTCGCATAGAGGCTTTCGCACTCTTGAAATCCTCTGAATCACCCGATTCAGTTTCAGATTCAGACTCAGAACCTTCATCAGTGGGTTGTTGTGGTTGCTTTTGACTATCCTCAGTCTCATCACCGTCATCAGGATAACATTGGAAAATTCCCACATTCTCCCCCCACTTTGCATTGTACTCAACACTTCTCGTGAGCTTAATTGTCTTAGAGTCAGTCATCATTATTCTGTAAGACCCTTTCTGATAACCTAGAAAGATACCATGCAATCCACGCTTGTCTAACTTGGAGTTTTGTGGTGAATGAACCCACATGTCAGAACCAAAAATTTTCATGTGTTTGATGTATGGCTTCTTGCCAAACATCTTCTCATAGGGGGTACAACCAATCGCTGAAGATAACCTGCGATTGTAACTGTAAACAAAACACGAGAGAGATTCGGCCCAATAACTCTCTGGAAGATTGGCATCATGCAGCAAGGTTTTTAACCCTTGAAGCAATGTCTGATTTGCCCGTTCCGCAAGTCCATTCTGCCATGGCGAGCGAGGACTAGACAAATCGTGTTGAATTCCTTTCTCAGTCAGAAAAGCTTCAAACTGCTGAGAAGTGAATTCTCCCCCGCGATCACTGAAAAGAGTCTTTATCTGCTTACCATGCACATTTTCCAACCAAGCACAGAATTCCTTGAACCTAGGAAAAGCCTCTGATTTCTGCTTGAGATTGTACACAAAAATATACCTCGAAAATGCGTCAATGAGAACCATGAAGTACCTATTTCCACCCAAAGAGGGCGCTAGTGGTCCAACCAAATCAGCATGAACAATTTGGTATGGTTCCGTAGCTTGCCTACTAGACACCTTACCTTTCGCAGCCATTTTCACCTTGTTTGCTGCGCATGCTTTGCACTTCATGTGGTACTTGCAGGGTTTAATAGTCATACCTTCAACCAAGGCAGGCATTTTAGATACTGCCTCAAAATGCAAATGTCCAAATTTTCGATGAAAATCATGAATACATTCTGCATGCAAACTTTTGTTAGAACCTGCAATACAACAAGTGTCATCCTGCACAACATCATCATAATACAAAACAAACAAACGATCAACATATTCAGCATGCAATACATAATCATTTTTCTTTGTGATGATGCACTTCTTGTTCTTGAAGGACACGTCAATGTTCCGCTCAATTAGCTGTCCAACGCTGAGAAGATTATGTTTGGAATCTGGCACGTAAAGGACATTCTGTATCGATAAGTCCAAACTGTGAAGAACAACAGTTCCGTAGCCTTTACTGGGAATAGTGTGGTCATCCGCCTGGTGAATCGCACCTTCCTGCGGTGTAAAAGACACAAACAGTCTCTTATCGTTGCACATGTGGTGGGTCGCCGCCGAATCAACAACGAAGAAAGATCTAGACGTCTTCTGGACCTCTGCAACCTTTGGAGTGAAGCGTGAAACCATAGCCTTGTGCTGCGTTGTCCTAGACACCGGACCTTTGCCTTTGCCTCGGCCTTTTCCGCGCGATGAGCTTTCGCTGCGCTGCTCTGTCTTGGCCCTGGGATATCTGCATTCCCTCTTCATATGGCCTAGACGTCCACACGAGTAGCATTTCACTGCCTTCAAAGCTTTGGCGCCATCTGGTGGTTCCACTGCACTATGGGATGACGTCTGTGAAGACTCCCCCTTGCCCATGCAGCTAGCACCCCGGCGATCCGCTTCATTTAAAATCACGGCAGTAACAAAGTCCACTGTCAGCTGAGCTGTTGGCTGCACAGCAATCTGGGTTGCAACAGACTCCCAACCTGAACCCAAAGATTGTAGTATCATGAAAGAATACACAGCCTCTGGAAAGTTGAGTCCTCTCTGTTGCAGCTCATGTCTCAGATTTTGCATCTCCATCAGATGTAAACGCACATCTCCACCTTCAGCAAGAGCCATATTATGCAGCTTGTTGAAGTAAAACATAGTAGATCCAGCTTCTGTCCTTAAGTGAGCCTCCCTCAAAGATTCCCAAATTTCTCTGGCTGAGGTCTTATCACGCAATAGACAGAGCTCTTCTGGGGATACTATCAATGTAAGCGTTCCCCGTGCTTTGGAATCCTTAGCTTTCCATGCATCTGTAACTGGAGCTGGGGGGGTTTCTGTAATCACCTCAAACAAACCCTCTTTCCGCAGAATTGCCTCTGCATACAAAACCCAGTCCATATAATTTTTCTTGTTGAGCTTAGGAATCCCACAAGCATCCTGAAGGGCCATCATGACTCTGGCATTAGCCTTCAGCGTTATATATGCTGCTTTAATTCTTGCTGCGTCACTGCTGCAGCTGCTTTATTCCAAAAGCGCACTTAAAAGTTACTTTCGATTTCCCCAGCATAGTAACTTGTGCCTGGGAGCCTTTTGCGTATTCCCGGCAAAACGGCTTTAAAAGTTCAAAGTCCAGCCATAAAGCCATTAACTAGAAGCTGGCAGGCTGCCCGGAGCAGTAGTACATACCTCATTAATCATGTTTACGCGCAGAGCAGATTCCGATCCGATCTGTCCCTCTGCATTCCGATCCTTTGCCGGCACTCCGATTCGACTTCTGGAGCCCATAACCACGTGTTGGTGTAAAGCAGAGTTCCGTGCCCAGCGGAAGGATGAGGATTACGTACTACATACTCAATATTGCTTTATTTACAGTTCAAAGTAGTTATATTACAGAAAGACATCTTGCCTCTGCCGGAGCAGAAAAAGCATCCTCTCTCCTCAACAGCTTGGAGAGAATCACACAGTGAAAAACAGGAAACCAGTGTACGTCACATCCAGTCTCCCTTTCCCGTGAGAAACTCCAACAGTACAGACTGTGGAATGTAAACACCTGTCTCGTGACAAGCCCTTTCGCTGCACAGTGAAGGAAAGCAGAAACCAACAGACACGAGGAGGGCAATTTTCACACTTGCTTGATCGAGTCCTGGCCTGGCTCTTGGGCTACCGGGCAGAGGCTGGGGTGGCTGGTGGAGGCAAGGGGTGGCAACCCACTCAATATTGGGGGATACAGCCCACTGCCTCCAAATATTGGGGGGACTGAAGCCCCTTCTGCCCCCTATACTCGGCATCCCTGTCTTGAGACTTCTTTCATGTTTGCAGGTTAATCTGAGAATGCCACATAACAGAATTTTGGGCAAACGTGTGGAAGTGATACTGTTTAGAAATAGATTCGCTCCTACCATAAACATTTGGGGATGTATTGTAAGACAGTCCTGACTGAATTGGCCTTTTGGGGCAATATTCTGCCCGAATATTCTTCCTGAATAGTCTGCCCGAATATTCTTCCTGAATATTCTGCCCGAATATTCTTCCTGAATATTCTCCCCGAATATTCTTCCTGAATATTCTGCCTGAATATTCTTCCTGAATATTCTGCCTGAATATTCTTCCTGAATATTCTCCCCGAATATTCATGATGGGATGGGCTTTTAACAGAAATAAGGCCCCCATACATTTCCAACATTTTTCAGATGAAAATAGGGACATCCCATTCTCCACGAGGAAGCTTCCCCCACATTTGATCTCCTGCACACATAGATGTCACATGCACATCGAAACTAGTCAGTTTGAGCCAATTTCTTAGGAATTGCCTGTTACTAGCCATAGGAAATGGTTGAAACCTCTGTCTCAGATGGTCAGTCATCCGATCCAAAGCACCTTTGGTTTTTCATGAAATTTCTCGGAAACATCCCCTCAGAAAGAACCCCCAAATTTGTTCAAATTTTGCTTTAGGCAGAATTTTGGTTCTGCCAATAGTGCCCATAGCTTTGCCTTTGGTAGTTTAGTAAACATGCTTTGCTTTGCATTTTTGGAATATTGGTTACCGTTGAAAACATAATAGAAGCTCCATCCAAACGTCTGTGAGCATTTCCACTATAATTCCCTTTGGCATAGTCAAGAGTTTTATAACTTAGTTGTAAAACATCACCCCGAGCTAAAATTTGGCAAACCGTGTATTAAGATGGAAAGTTAATTTTATATCCAAAACATGAAAATAATCCATTAAGTACGTTTGCGAGTTCTTTGAGTGAGTTCAAAGTGCACTTTTTTTCTTTTGAATCTTTATTATACTCGAGTCTCTGCAGGCTTTAATTATTGAAACAGTTTTTGCAAATGTTTAACCTATATTGATGGATAATGAGGTTCTGTAATGCTAAAGAAAGTGCTAGATGAGCTGGAATTATTGTAATCATTTAATAAAAGGTGAGTGGAATTGCTGTATTTTACTTTTCAAATGTGAAACTGTGGACTGGGTTTTTAGACTGTGTTTTCCTGAAATAAAACCAGGAGAGCTTTTATTTTGGTGACCATAGTTGCTGCTGCTCTGTGGAGTTCACATCTCAAAACATAGTATGGAGTCCACCCCTCTCAGTATCGAAAATTCTCTCACCATTCACTGGCACTGTAGACATAATGGCTGCAGTGAGTATCTTAGATTAATAGCGCATGGAGTTTGACAAAGGATAATAATGGCTTAGGGTTGAAGAAGCCATTATGGTTTATTAGATTATTGATTTGTGAATCTAAAAAAATTGCTTGCCAGGGAATATTTTGCTATACAATTTTAATGACTCATTGTAGGAGCTGTTGGATCGGATTCTGAATATCACCATACTAAATAAAAATAGTAGGAGCTAGTCCACCAAAAGAACATGATATGCACCTTATTATTCCCCCCTAAATTCTTATTGCATATATTCTGCTCAGATTAAGATACCCTTTGTCTACATCTTGGCTTTGACATTTGCTGAAAGCCTAGAACAACATTGTTCATCTTTCCCCACCAGGGCTGGTCCTACCAAGTGTCAAGCTGAGCCTTTTGGCTCAAGTGGTAGATTGAGAGGGGCCTTGGAAGAAACACACCCTCCCCACTGCACTACCAGAGCTCCCATGGGCTTACAAAGCTAGAACAAGTGCACTCCACCAGCCACTGCCATGAGCCCATGCCACACCAAACCACTAGTGGTGCTCTGTGGCCTGGCAGGACCCCCCCCCCAGACTGGTGTTTTGTTGCAGGTATATTCTGTAACAGCCAGTGTGGTGTAGTGGTTAAGAGTGGTAGACTCGTAATCTGGGGAACCAGGTTCGCGTCTCCGCTCCTCCACATGCAGCTGCTGGGTGACCTTGGGCTAGTCACACTTCTTGAAGTCTCTCAGCCCCACTCACCTCACAGGGTGTTTGTTGTGGGGGAGGAAGGGAAAGGAGAATGTTAGCCGCTTTGAGACTCCTTCGGGTAGTGATAAAGCGGGATATCAAATCCAAACTCCTCCTCCTTAATGTAATAATACTGCATTGGTGGTAGATTTATTCTGCTTTAAAAGTTGTTCTGTAATGCTTCCCCGGCAGTACCATGTTACTGCTGTCTGTTGGGGCTATAATGCAATGTAAGGAAATAAATTATGGGATTTCAGGGATGTGCACTGATTGGAAAGGATACAGCATGACTTTCCCAAAACTTGTGTAGCCTCCTGGAATAGGCCACTTGCCCATCAAATCTAGGAGCCTGTTCACAAAGTAGCCAAGCTTTTCTGATGGAAGCTAATAAACAAGATCTGAGCGCAACCGTACTCTCCCCTCCTGCAGTTTTCAGCAACGGTAGGGTTGCCATTGTTGGGATATTCCATTCCACCTTAAGAACAGACGTGTGGATTGCTGCATGTCACATGCCTGTTTACACTCCAGCACAGCTTGCTGGGAACTTCCGTTTGTGTATAGCTTTAGCCGTCTTGCTTTGGACATGAAGGAGATCAGACATGTTTCCTTTTGTCCTGATGTACGCTGAATAAACTGCTTGTAAATATGCTCACACGGCCTCTCCTGCCACTTCTGTTGTGTAGCGTTTACTCTGCTGAGTAGCGTGCCCTAGCTTCTGAAGCTCGGATCACAGATTCATGCTGCACCAAGGACTGGAGTTCATCCGGCACACCGGCCGGTGGGCTGGAGCCAGCTGGGGGCCTGCCAATTGCCCTCGTTTCCTTGGCTGCATGCCAACAGCCATATCCTGAAGAGCAAAAAAGAGGACAGCCCAAGCCGCTGCCAGCCCAAGCTGGGGAAAGAGGTGCATGGCCCAAGCTCAAGCTGCCTGAGTCTGGGCTGCTGCCACCCCGAGTGGAGGCAGGACCCCAGCTCCTATCAGATCTTTGCTGCGACGGCTTCGCTTCGCTGCGGCGCTTCCACCTCCAGGGCATAGTGCCTTCCCAAGTGTTTGTGAGCTCCCCCCAAGCCCCCCCCAATAAAATAAAATAAACTTCAAAAACCCAGATTTCCTTTTAAATGTATATATCTGCTGGACCCCCAAAAGAGGACATGTCTGGGTTTTCCTGGACGTATGGCAACCCTGTGTCCACAGACTGAGGTCAAGCTGCATAGGGAGAAGCCTTAGAGACACCTCCCTCCAGTCTATCCCAGCAAATATATTGCTGAAGTCTTGGTTGAATTTAGGGGCTTGTGTTCAGTGAGCAAGTAGCTGCATGTGAGGTGGGTGGGTGTGGCAGCTCAGGCATCAAAATGGTTTAGTTGCTTCTCTGCCTGTATGCTCCCCTCCCCCTCCCTCTCTCCTCTACCTTTTAAATACTCAAATTCCTTATCTCTCTGCTTTTGTTGCACATCTTTTCTCTTCTCTTGATCTTTAAAGAAATAACTGTCTTCTTACACGTTTCACAGCATGCAAAACATCAACAGCAGTTATTGCCGATTTCCCCTCTACCAAACTTTTTGAAACCATTTTGCCTGTCTGTTCATGTTTATAGAATTTGTCTCCCTTCCCCTCCTCTTCTTTTTAAATATACATTTAAAAGGGGGGGGGGGACACACCTCATCTTATGTGGTACTTACTACATGAACAAATGGGCTTGTATTCTAAACACAGAAAATGGTTCATTACTTTAACACTAGGTTCAAGACTGGTTAGAGAGATCTTCAGGTGACCATAATGATATATTCTGTACCATTCGGTATTACTAAAATAGTATGAAACGCTACCAAACACTGGCAACAACAATGCATTCTGAGTATTTTTTAAAACATCTATTGTTGTGTTGCTGCCTTTTCTGTCTCCAAGGTATTCCATCATTTACTGCCAGCATTATTATATTAACAACATACAATGCTGATGTGATATTCTTTTCTCCCAAATGTGTGAATTAAAACCTGCTCAAAAACATTTTTCATTTATTCCACATAGGTCCCTTCCTTCCTTCCTTTCCCCTGTCACATCGTCATTCCATTCTTTCTCCTATTTATTGTCTTCTTTCTGATGTACTTCATTAGTTCTGAAACTCTTTTAAAAAAACACCTGTCTCTTCTCAGATGAGAAATGCCTCTTTTATATTCTTCCAACAGAGTCGGACAGTGAGGAGTATCCAAATGCTCTTTAGGGAACAGGCAAGTTCAAATGTTTACGCCTATGACCTTTCTGCATTACTTGATAATTCAGGACTTGAATCATATGCAGCTAAATCTGTGGGCGACAAACACGGAAAAGCATTGTGGCTGAGTTGACACGAGATAATAAGAAAGTTCTGTTTATTGTATTTGATCAGTGGTGATTCACTGACAAAATAGTGAGTCACTATTTTTTCTTCTTCAGCCATCAAGTGCTGAACATGCCTCAGTGTATCAGCTCATAGACTCGTTTAGAGCAGAAATCTTTATTTTAAAAAAGTATTTCTTAAAGGTGTGGGGAAACTGTTCCTAGATGCAGCTTGTCACGCTGGCCACGTGACCCGGAAGTGCCTTCGGACAGCGCTGGCCCCCGGCCTCTTAAGTGAGATGGGCGCACAACCCCAGAGTCGGACACGACTGGCCCGTATGGGCAGGGGTACCTTTACCTTTACCTTTAATCCAACATAAGCCAAACTCAGAGTAGACACATTGAGATCTATGGATATACATGCATTGATTTCGGCGGGCCAACTCCAGTGAGTATAACTTAGCGCAGCCTTTCTCAACCTGTGGGTCCCCAGATGTTGTTGAACTACAACTCCCATCACCCCTAGCTAGCAAGGCCAGAGCTCAGGGGTGATGGAAGTTGTAGTCCAACAACATCTGGGGACCCACAGGTTGAGAACAGCTGACTTAGTGGGATATCACTCAATATAAAGACCAATAAATATGCATGGCAATATATGCAGAAAAAGAGGCAATTTTTAAAATGAAAGAGCAGAGTAAGGGGAAAATCCAAATACAATGTCATCTACAATGTCTGGGCAAATAGGAAGGAACCTATACAAGTGTCTGGTTAACTGCCTGAGAAAATAAACATCATAAAAATGAATGTGCTCCCCAAAACTTTATTTACATTTCAGAATTGGTTCAGACCCAGAAACCTAACTGTCTAGAATAGATACAGCTGAGTGCATCTGTTTGTTTCTTAATTTGCTCCTATGGGTAACCACTTGATTGCAAAATCAGTCCCCGCCCCCCTAAAATAATTTTCTTAGAAACTGCTTGCTGTCTTTCTGAACCCTTAAGTAAAAACCATTCATTTTGGGGGAAAAAGAAACAGACTTGGTTAGTACCTAGATCGAAAGTGGTGGTGGCAAAATGGGAAAAGATAATGTGTGAAATAAACATCTGTTTGGAAACCTGGAACTGTTATAAGGAAGTTTTATCAGCCCAAAACCTCCCTGTTAGCTTTGTTACAGACGATGAAAGATTTAACTCAGAGGGAAGATTGGGAAATTTCCAACTGTGGAACGAAAATAAGCTAGAATGCTTTCAGGATTGGAAGCGTATACAAACCTTTGAGAACGTGAAAGAAAAAATGTAGAAAGTGCCATCTATTTATCAGTAGCTACAAATTAGATCCTTTGTGAATCAAATGATAAATAATCAAGAGATTTGGGAAGAGAAGGCAGAGTTTGAGGGGGGGGAACCCAAAAACGGAAGATTTCATAAATCTACGGAACTATTGCAGGGGAGGGAGGAACACAGTAAAACAGTGTATAATTATAAGATAAAATGGAACAAAAGTATGCAATATGAGATACAAAGGGAAGGGTGGGATTTCTTATTCAAGAAGGGTTCAAACTTTTTGACAGCAGTGTAATGCAAGGAGAACTGCATAAAAATGGCAGTACTGGACCCCACTGAAGAATAAAAAGATAAATAAAATAGGAAATGAAAAATGTTGGATATGCCATGAGAACAAAGGGTTGTAAGAGGGCTAAAGCATACTGGCAAATGGCAATAACAATGATTAAAGGAATGTCCCAGGTTCAGATAAATGCAGAGTCTTGATTATGCCTTCCAAAGTAATTGGAATATCAAAATGCATCAAACAAAGGTATTGTATCTATTAACTACTGTATAGCAAGGATACTGTTCACTAAACTATGGAAGCAGAGCTGGGTGCTGAGAAACTGGTTGGAAAGATATGGGAACAGATGGAAATTATAAAGATAACTGGGATAATATGCTCATGTAAAATGATACTGGAATGCTCCCTCTCTGCCACCTCCACTGCCGCTGTCACTCAGGACAAGTGACAGCTCATCTTCTGCCTTGAGCTAGGCAGCAGCAATGGTGGATGAAATTAGGGGCATTTCAGGATCATATCTGGGATGGCTTTTGTAATTCTGGGGCTGTCCCTGCAAAATCGGGACACTTGGTGGGCATGTGGCTGGGGAAGCCCAGCCAGATGGGCGGGATATAAATAATGAATTGTTGTTGTTGTTGTTGTTGTTGTTGTTGTTGTTGTTGTTGTTGTTATTTCCTGTCTGGTAGATGTCCAAGCTATTCGCTATTCTAACAAGATTAGGAAGGTATGGGTGGAGCATCGCCAACAGTGGCAATCTCCAGCCTGAGCACGGGTAAGCTCACTTACTCCAGCCCAAAGAGGAGGCAGATATAAGCCTTGCAACCCAAAAGTGACTTTCGAAAACAGCAGCGTCTCCCCCCTGTACAGGTCCTAAGTATTTCCTTCCAGTTCCAGGGCCACTGTACTTCCAGGGGGAAACTATGCTGAATGCAGAGGCCCTGAGGCTACATGCTTAAGTTTGGAGAATCTCAGTGCGTCTATGATTTCATGTAGCAAAGTCTTTCCCTCCGGTGCTTTTGCATAAAATGTATGACATCTCCTCATTATTGCTTAAATGCCCTTGCCAGTTTAAAACTACGTATTTCATTATGGGAATTTGCTTCCAAACACCTGCTCATTTTTTAATCTCCAAATTCTCTTCCATCCAAGGTTATAACTCTCTCTCTCTCTCTCTCTCTCTCTCTCTCTCTCTTTCTTCTTTTTCGGGTCGTCCGACCAATGAATCCATTTCTTTACATAGCCCACCAAGGGATGAGCTGATCTGCTCTCTGTATCCAGATGTAGTTTAATTGTTTAACATAAAGACATATGCTGAGATTTACAAAGAACTCTCCCCAGAATGGAGTATGATAATTATCTGCCAATTGAAGACTATATATTATCAACTAGAGATCTTTTTTGTCCTTCAATTAAAGCAGGCTTAGATGGGCAGGATATGGTAAACCCTGAAATAATTAGAAAGATTTAATCATTCATATTGCACACTGCCATTTGCTATGCTGTGACCGTTTGATAAAACGTCAAGCCAGCAAGGGTTGCCTAGTTGAATAAATGTTCGCTCTGGCTGAGGAGGAAGGAGGAAGCTGTGTCTTTTTACACTACCGTTCATCAAGTGATTATATCTCCAAGGCTTGAGTGAACTGTGTTGAAGAATTAAAAAAAGGGGGGAGTGGATAAGTAAATACAAGAATTATGGATAAAAATTAAGACCCTTCCTCTGCTTATTTTTGGGAAGTGGAGGAGAGCAGACACTCCGCCTATTGCCTTCAGTAATTCTTTGTGGCTATTGAAGTGGCTATTGGAGAAAAGAGATATTAACTTATACTAAGTCACTGGCCATGAAGGTCAGTAATGTTGACATTGATGACTCTCCAGGGCTTCAGGTAAGAGTCTTTCCCCAGCCCTACCTAGAGATAGTTGGAATTAAACCAGGGATCCTTTGCATGCAAAGCAAGCACTCGACTGCTGAGCCACAGTCCCTCTCCTACCATACCATTCCTCAAAAATAGCCTCTAACATAGCTCATTATTCTCATTTCAACTCATTATTCTTGCCAGGGCTTGCGTCAAATATTGTATTTTTCAGGGCTTAATTGTTGCATTGGGAAAATCATGAGCAGTGTAGTATTTGAATGGCCATGTGGGAATCTTTTGGATACATCCACTATGAAGCAGCATAATGTACCAGGCCAGCTCTCCCACATTTGCGTGCTAAGCTAAAGAGATATCCCCTTGGTTCTTATAGCAATTCATATCAGCAGCAAACACCCCCCCCAAAAAAACCCCCCTTTTCTCTCTCTTTATCCAACATGCATTTTAATTTCTGGGTCAGTCAAAGAAATGTGAAAAGGACACTAAGGACTGGTTCATACTTGCATGCATATCAATTGCTTTTTAAAAACCCAATCAATCTGCCCTTGTGACTGGTAGTTTGGGGCGTGATATGACTCCATGTCAGCACATTGCTTTTGAGGTGACATCGGGTGATAGGTTATTAACTGTTAGAAAACTGTGTGGGTGACCGAACACTGTTCACATGTGTGCATCTAGAGAAAACATTCCAAGAGCCATCCTTTGGTGGTGACATGACATCATGGTGTGACTGTCATTGCAAAAGTTTAAAATGAAAAGAAGATTTCTTAACTGACTTCCGTTTTTTGCAGTAACGGTGGTGTCTGTAGGTGTATTCAGGCTTTCTCCTGAACTCAGGAATGTTCAGACTGTGAAGGAGGGCAGGGGAACATACAAAGGTTCCTATATGCATTGGTCTTACCCACTCACCCCCTGACCTTCCCACACTGAGTGGTTTCATGATTGCTTGGACACAAAAGAGAGCCCTCCATGCGGCAAAGGGCTCCAATAAAATGGTGCAGGCTTTCTACTGATGTTCAGCCAAAAGCCCCTTGAAGACATTCCCAACTCAGTATGGGAAGGTTGGTGTCAGGGATGGATTAATCTTGTCAATTTCAGTTCTCCCAGTTTCTCATTGTTCCAGTCTCAGCTGCCCTTATGTGTGCAACTTGAAGGGTGAACTCTGAAGGATGGCTGTGTTTCAGTTCGTGTCCTGTTTCAGAAAGTGTCAGTTTCATAGGCTTGCTCCCCAAAGCAAGCTAACTCAAATCCCCCCCCATCCCTGTTTGGAGTAAACGCACATGGGGTTGGTTGCACGTGGGGACGTTGGAGGGTGGGGCTTGCAAGTTCACCATTGCCCCCCACCCGAGCTTAAGCTCTTGTGGGTTCAGGACATGATGGGAGTTGCGCTGCCCCCAAGCCATGCAACCTTTGGCATCTAGGCAGGTGCTCTGGCAGAGAAAACATTGGCTCTGCTTTGGAAAGAGAAGGCAGCAGTGCACATTTGACTTCACTCTTCCACCTCCTTTCCACCTCACCTCGTCAAACATTCTTTAGGAACGTGTCATTCTTGCAACTCATTCGGAGCCAGCTGTGAAGCCTTGCTGAAAGCTCCTCACAGCTCCCCCCTCCGTCCCGATTTCTTTGCTGCGGGGAAGATTTAATTCAGGAAATGTCAATGTTAAAGAGAGATACATGTGGAGTCCGTATTGGGATGCTGGGTGTGTTTAATACCCCCAGTGCTTGTTTTTCATTAAAACACAATCTCAGTGCAGGGCTTTCTGCTAGGAATCGGAGGCCTCAAAGGTTACAAGGTTTGCTCTTCTTCGATGGCCCCTTTCTGTAATAGTTTCTTCTTCATCTTCTTCTTCTAAAGCTCCAGGACAAACGTTATGAAATAGAAACAGACATGTCTGAAGTCATTTTAGTTCCATTCCTTTCTTTATATGTAAAATAGCTTTCCTTTCTTTGTCTTCATATGCCTGTCATCTCTGCGTCTGTATTGCAGAGTTTCATTCTTTAATGTCTGAGGTGCATTTCAGTCCTGAGCAAAGTTTTATGAATAAAATAAAACATGTCCCTGCATATAAAGCAGATAAATTAACATGAACATGCATTCAAATGATATTGGGTACTGATCCAAGGAGTTTTGCAGCTCCCTCTGTTCCACATCCCACCCCAAAATGCCGCTTCAGAAGGTTGGAGAACTTACTGGAATGGTGTTTAGGGGATGCTATGGGCCGAAGGGGGAAAGAGGGGGCTGATCAAAATCACCACACCACACCATCCTCTAACAGTGAGACTGTGTTGGTTCCTGGTTCCCTCCACAAATGGAAAGCACCCTTCCATTTGCTGAGGAAAAAGCCTGGATTGAACCCAGTGACTATCAGTGCAAAGTTCCTCATTCGTGACTTTGTGATGCTGGACTGTAATCAGGTCACTTTGGTTCACTGATCTGAGATCCGCACGCTGAGATGCCAGGAACCCATGAATGGATTTCTCAGGCTTTGCCTCTAATTGTGTTTAATTGGAAATAACACAATGGGCAGGATTTGATTTGCCTGAATGTCTGGGGTGGCAACTGGCAGCCAGTAGCCCAAGGACAACAATCAACCTTCAGCCTTCTGGCCTCCTTGAAGATTATTGTAGGAGCTTCAGAAACAAGAGGCGTATTGCCAGAAAACCACCCATTGTCCGTATGTTAGTGGCAGTTTCCTGCCTAGGGAAGAAAGCCATGCCAATTTGGACGTTCTGCCTCTGTGATATAGAAAGGTGCATTTGACTCTTTGATCCTGTGCCTTCTTTTAGAATGATCCAGTGGCCCATATAGTTTGTGGCTAGCATGCTTAGGACCAGCACATGTCAAATATAATGCAACACTATTTTAATATGGTTCTTACACACTCCATCAAGGAAATGTGCTGTTAAACCAGAGATATAGCTGCTTTGCCTTGGCTCTCTGTCTCTGAAAGATGCTTGTGAAATGTTATCTGTTCTCACACCCTCGCCCATAAAGGTGCTACTGATCAGTACTGAATAGCTCCCATTCCTTGGATGCTGGTATGGTCCCGCCCCCCCCCGCCCCCGGCTGCTAGGTCATGTTGAAAACGAGGATAACACTTCTTTTATTCAAGCAGTAGCTACAAGGATGTCATGCAGCTTAATAGGAATGAAAAAAAGAGAGGAAAATTACGACCGGGAAGAAAGTTGCTGGTGGACTACTTTTGATTCAGGAGACTTCACCCTCATACAGAGGGAGGTGCTTCTGCCGGGATCCTGACTCACTCAGGTGATGGTCTGGAAATCCAGTGCTGACTCTGAAGGAGGAAACAAAGAAACCCCCTCACTTTTTGGAGATACCCGAATTCCGAATACTTTTTTGTGTGTGGAATCTGGAACAGAAAAGCTCTGAAGAGATAATGAGAAATCCTCTCTCCTGGGTTTACCAGGTTTTGTGAGAAGGCAGATGGAGATTCTTAGCGCAGCAGACTTTTAAGCAGGTGGCCTCTATTACTTACTGAATCAGTTAAGCATGCCCATGGAGAAGGGAAAAAAGAGGTTACCTGGCCTCAGAAGAGACAGGAGGAAATATAAGAAGGGTGCAAATAGGTTTAGTATGATGCGGGGTTTTTTTGGGGGGGGGGCATTTTTGCACAGAGGCATTTTTGATCCTGTTTCTCTTGCTGTTGTCCTGAAACAATTTTTAATGGGATCCTGGCTTTTCTAGTTTCCCAGTATGATGGAAAGAGAACTATGAATTAACAATGGTCAAATTTCTTTCTGAGCAGTGTGCACATTCCTTGTAGGCAGAGACATGGCATAGCAGCTTAATGCCATTTTTTTTTCTAAATTCTGCATTTCGGAAGAGGAGAGAAACCAGTTTCTATGGAAAATATGGCTTGGTTAATAGTCTGCCTTCTGGATTCCAGCCCCTGCCCCCCCCCCAGCCCCACTGCAGATGTCTCATTTCCTGACTTGGTGCCAGAGCCTTGCTCAAACTCTCTGGTCCTGAAGTTCAAGAGATTAGAGAGAGAATGGTTATCAAATGAGGAGACTGCCTTAAATTATTGAGAGCCTCCCCCTTCCTCTGTTCCTTCTCTTGATGTTTTGGATCAAAAGCACACTTCTTCCTGTAAATGTCTTTCTGAGTGGGGGGGGGGGGACTGTGTTTTAAAGAAACAAACCCCATATTGCTGACAACTCTGAAGCCAGAACACATGAACCGATAACTTACAAACGTAGGAACTTCCAGCAAGTCAGACCAATGTTCTACCTACCTCAGAATTGTCTACTCTGACTAGCAAAAAAACTCCAGGGTTTCAGGCACCGCTCCTACGTTGAGTTGCCAGGAATTGAAATTTGGGCCTTCTGTATTCAAAAACAGCTGCAGTCCTGTCCCCAAGTGAGACTTTGGCTCCATTCCTCCCTGGAGGGTCACATCAGTTGCTGCCAAAATGCAGCGCCATCGTTGTGATCATGTAGACATTACTGCCGCTTGCTCACTTGTGCAAATGACTGATGTCCTGTGGGAGGACAGGAGTCACGGAAACCAACCTCGTCTTACGGCTTCTCTAGTAATGGAAAAAGAAGCTGCAATCTTCTGCGAGTCCCATCATATTGGCTTGGTGTGCCATGAAAGGATACAGTATAAATGGTTCCTCCTTCCTTTTGTAAACTACTTGGAGGCTTTGTTTTGCTTACAGTCAAGCAGAATGGAAATCTACTGAAATAAAAATAAACAAAGTTATCTCTGGTTACAGCTAGGGCTGTACCATCTGGTTCAGCACTCTTCTCTCACCATCTTATTGGTTTCACCTGCTGTTAACATTTTCTGCAAGGAAAAGAGGGCACTTCTTTCCAGGCACCCCATTTTATTAACACCACAGTAGGGGTTACCTTGAAAATTCATTTTTAAGACATGTGGCTTTAAATTTTCTTTTCCTTTTTTAAAGATTTTCTTTACAAACAAGCTAATACTGTTTTCCTTTCACTTGAAGATTAATGTTAACAATAACATATTGCTCCAGAGCTCGTACTTGTTTCCATTAATTATTTTTCTATAGGGACCAGATTGTACTTGAAAACTACATTATAAAGCAACAATACAGCTCTAGTAACAGAAGTTAGAGATGGAAAATCCCTTATAGGTCATTTAGTGCATTTCTTTGCTAATATAGCAATATTCCCTGTGGCATTTTTAAAATAGATTATTGTTTCAATCCTTTGCCAAGTTCCGTTTTAAATGACCTATATGAGACGAGGCTCCTGTAGATGCAGGTATGGTGGTTTCTACAGAGTACTTGTTAGAGCAAACCAGGATATCTTGTTAGACACTAAACAGAGGAGCTTCTGAGTTAGCAACTAGTGATATCTCAGATACTCCCTAAGCAGTTTTCCCTCTCTCATATTACATCTTCAGGCTGCCCCCTGCCATTTTATTTTATCCATCATGATTTATTCAGTGAAAAAATTGATACAAAAATGTGTGTTTATTCAAATAATAATAATAATTTATATTGTTCCCTACTTTTCTTTCAAACTACTTTTGTCCTTTCCCTGACCCACACAAAAATGCATCACAAGGATTCACGCATGTATATTACTGATATACAAATCAGGGAGGGAATTCTTGGGACAGTTTAAGGAGTCCCAGACCTATTTTCCATTTCAAGCAGCAACTGTGTTTGCTGGAGGTCACTCCAGTGTTTCCTACCACACCCATGAAGACATGAGGTGTGAGTAATGGATTTATACCAGGGCCACAATTTCCCTCCTAAAGGTAAAGGTACCCCCGCCCGTACGGGCCAGTCGTGTCTGACTCTAGGGTTGCGCGCTCATCTCGCTCAAGAGGCCAGGAGACGGCGCCGTCTGAAGACACTTCTGGGTCACGTGGCCAGCGTGACGAAGCTGCAGCTGGTGAGCCAGCACCAGCGCCGCACACGGAAACACCGTTTACCTTCCCGCTATAAAGCGGTACCTATTTATCTACTTGCACTTAGGGGTGCTTTCGAACTGCTAGGTGGGCAGGAGCTGGGACCGAACGACGGGAGCTCACCCCGCCGCGGGGATTCGAACCGCCTACCTTACGACCAGCAAGTCCTAGGCACTGAGGTTTTACCCACAGCGCCACCCGCGTCCCATTTCCCTCCTATATACATGTAAACGTAAGGATGTTGTCACGCTGCAGTTTACATGGCTGACAATAGACAGTCATGTGAACTGCAGCATGACCACGGAACAGCAGGCAGGTGGCCCAGGCAGGCAAGTGGAGGGAGGCAGGTGAGCCTCAGAGGAACAGGCAGGACAAGCTAGGGCATCTGCCCAGCAACCTTCCTGCTGCCACTGCACGCCTCTCACTGGTGCTGCTCTTTCAGCTTCAGTTGCACTGGAGGCTGAGGAGGAGGGAAGCAGCAGGATATATTAATATTCACATAATGTTCATATATTAATTAATTAATCTTGTGAGCCGCCCAGAGGCCTGTGGGTATAGGGCGGTATACAAATAACAACAACACAAATATGTATTACCTTAGGGGAAATTTCATTGCAAAAAATGTGTATAGTATACAAAATTGGATGCATAAATGCATATTTTAGGAGAAATTTGCACTTAAATGTTGCTGAACTGCCCTGAGACCTGCGGTTATAGGACAGTATACAAATTTTATAATAAATAAAATAAACAAATAATGAATAAAATAAGAATCTTCAGAAGGACTTTGAAAAAATGTAAATCTATGTGGAAACGTGGAAAACAACTTAAGACTGGAAAAATTAGAAACTGAGGCCAAAACCACACAGTAGATGTAAATCATTCATATACTTTAACAGTGATGGCATCTCCCAAAGCACCCTGGGAACACTGGTTTGTTAACGGTGTGGAGGGTTGTTAGAAGACTTCTATTTAGCTCACAGAGCTTCAAGCCTCAGAGTGGTTTAACAATCAATTCCTCTACCCAGGTAACTGGGAATTGCAGCTCTCTGAGGGGAAAAGGAATTTCCTGACAACTTTCTGCATCCTTTGCAAACTGCAGTTCCCAGGATTATTTGTGGAAGCCCCACTCCCTCTCTGTATGTGTGCCATTTGTTGCTCCACCTCAAGCAGCAACATGTTTTGGGCCTTACTTCAATTTCCACAAGAATGCTCGCGCCTTCCGGCCATGGCAGCAACCATGATTTTCTTTATGAAGATCTGTGATATATCATCCATGTAGTAACGTTGCCATGCTATGGACAAAATGTGACAGGCCAACTGGATTAACTTGAAGCGTGGGCAAATGAAGCTGAGGAGCATGACAGCAAAGAAGGAGGAAGATGACTCCAAGAAGAGTGCCAAAAACAGTGTGAATATGTTTGTCATGAAGGCTGAATAACAGGGGGAGCAGAAAGCACTTCTTAACGCTCACGAAAACAAATACAAATGGAAGCAAGTCATTTCAATTCCGCTGTTGCAAGAGAGCCCCAGACATCATAGCTTCTTAAAGCCTTTTTTTCCTTTCTATTAGAACTACTGAAACATTTATTAAAACATTCTATTTATTCATTTTCAAGTATTAATTGAGAGATGCTGCTGTCACCCCATATGGCCAAGGCACACCACCTGCTTCCCACCTGGCGAGGGAGACAGAATGCTATATATCTTCATTCTTGGGCGGAGGGTCACGCAAACAAGAACACGGGGACAAGCAATGACTCCCACTTTGGCAGAAGACCGTATACATCACAAGCTGTTTACACCACAATCTGTTCTTCTAGAGGACGATGCTCTTCATGCTACAAACTCTTTCGGCTAAAGTCTCTGGAGCTTAAACTACAGCAAGAGGGGGTCATTAACTCCAATATGTTAATGGATGTGAATAACCTGGTCCTATGGCGTTGCTTCAGCAATCCTCGGTAAAAAGAAAAGAAAAGCTTGTGCCGTTGCAGCAAAAGGAACTTTGTATCTTCTTCTTCTTCTTCTTCTTCTTCTTCTTCTTCTTCTTCTTCTTCGGCAATCACTCGTAGCCAAATAAGATTGTCTTCCATAAACACGGTTTTAGCAATGAGTCCGTAAGTGACTGTGGAGGCCAATTCTGGATCCACATGTCCTTCCACAGTGGGAACATTGGTTTCCAGGTGGGAGTTGATCATGGTGTGGATTTGCCAAGCGTGCCTTTCTCTTAGCATGTTTCTCCCTTGGGTCCTGAGTTCAAGTGTCTTCAAAGTCTATGGCACCTTTGGTAAAGGCTGTTTTCCAAATGGAGCGCTTGCAAGGTAGTGTTTTCCAATTGTTGGTGTTTGTAGTACATTTCTTAAAATTTGCCTTGAGACAGTCTTTCGACCTCTTTTGTTGACTACCAGCATGTTTGGAATAGAGTAGTTGCTTTGGAAGGTGATAATCAGGCACCCACACAACATGTCCAGTCCAACGAAGTTGATGTTGAAGAATCATTGCTTCAACACTGGTGATCTTTGCTTCTTCCAGTACACTGGTATTAGTTCATCTGTCTTACCAAGTGATGTATACAATTTTTCAGAGACACTGTTGATGGAATCTTTCAAGGAGCTGGAGATGGTGTTTAAAAGTGGTCCATGTTTCACAAGCATACAGTAAGGTTGGTAGTTCAATAGCATTGTATACAAAGCTACTGACAACACAATTCTGCTTAGAAGCCCCATTATTTTCAGTGGGACTCACTCCCAGCAAAGAGTGCATGTGCTCTACTTGACAAAGGCCATGCCTATATTTTCATACCCTCCAACATTTCTCCAATGAAAATAGGGGCATCCTATTCAACAACAACAACAACACTTTTTTTATTTATATCCCGCCCATCTGACTGGGTTGCTCATCTGGGTGGCTTCCAACGTATATAAAAACAAGATAAAACTATACAGGGCTGCCTTCAGGTGTCTTCTAAAGGTTGCGTAGAAACTTGGCTCCAGGGTCGCATAAGTCCTTGCCCTCCAACATTTCTCTGATGAAAATAGGGATGTCCTAAGGAAAAGTGGGACATTCTGAAATCAAATCAGAAACTGGAACAGCTTCTGTAAATCTGGGACTGTCTCTGGAAAATAGGGACACTTGGAAGGTCTGTGTTGTACAGGATACGTGTCTATTTGGAGAAGAAAGAAAAAAGAACTACAAGAAGGGAGAGCAGGACTCTTGTGGTTGCCCATCACCAGTTAGTGGCCATACATGCCACTTGGTCACCCAAGGAGGAGAGGTGAGGCGGTGGAGAGGCCTGGGCTGCATGGTTGCACCAGCAGAACCAATCTGATTCTCCTGATGGTGCGTCTGCACTGCCGTCCAGCTGGTACCTGTTACATCAGCAAAGCAGCTTCTTCCAGGAATGATAATGACAATGCTGCTGCTTAATGATTTTCTACCCTGTTCTTCCACTGATGTGCTCAGAGCACCATAGAGGACAAACAATAACCGTAAGGCACAGGGAAAGTCTCTGTTCACCCTATGGGTTGATCCAAACTTGCATAGAACAGACCCATTGAAATGAAAGAAAGTTACTGTTGTTCCAATTTCATTGGGTCTGCTCTAAGGATGGTGAAGGCACTGTACATTTCAAGCAGTGCAGTACACCTTTAAATAGTCATGGCTTCCCCCAAAGAATCCTGGGAGCTGTAGTTTTTTTTTTTTTAAAGAGTGCTTAGAATTGTTAGGAGACCTCTAGCCCTGTCAAAGAGTGGTTTAATAGTCTCTCCTCTTCCCAGGGAACTCTAGGAATGGTAGCTCTGCGAGGGGAAGAGGGTCTCCTAGCAACTCTCAGCACCCTTAACAAACTACAGCTCCCGGGATTCTTTGGGGGGAGCCATGACTCTTTAAAGTGGTATGGTACTGCTTCACTGTTCCTCGTTTCCTCCTTCCTTGAGTGGAGCTCTGCAACTTTTATTCTATTCTGTGCTTGGGGGCGGGGGAGAGATAGTATCTGGTTGTTCTGTGAGGCTGAAACTATACTTCACATTCAGCTCCCCGCAAAAAGTACAGCCACCCTGAGCCTGTTTCATTTTATACCTGCATTTGATACTGTAGGGGGAACTCCACATTTGACTTTTTATGTACTCTGCATGTAAAGTGTGGAAAAGTGTCTTCTCCTTGACATTTTTTTTCTTCCTACGTCAAGAGAATGTGTTTTCAAATGTACCATTCTTCCCCCCTGCAGTCATATGTGGTACTTTTCAGGAAGGGCTGTAGCATTTGTTGTTTTAAAATGTATTCCTTGGCTCTGTGTGACTTAGGAAGGAACTGATATATGTGGAAACGGGTCACACTGGATGAGCTCTTAGGGCCTTCATAGCATCATAGCAGGCCATGTTCCTGGTTGAAACCTATCTTCCTTTGCAACAGACTTAAAGCCTTCCGAATAAACTGACAAATATTGTCCATTAAGCATAAGCATAATATTTGCTCCAGCTATAATATGCAATAAGATTGCTGGGAGTGAAAATGAAAAGTTCATTACGCTCCTCTAGCTGTTAGCTGTAAAAAGATAATAAGGAATTAAGATTTTATAACATGTTTTATTTTTTTAATAATTAACACATGGAGATATAATAAAAGGCTATAATTATAGTAATGGCTGCCGTACCTGGGCGTTTTGCTGAGGCAAGCGCAATGCAAGAACGCTCAGTGTTATTGCATAGCTGGGAACCAGCGAGGTTGCAGTGTAATGTGCAAGTTTGTTTGGTAAGTAATAATAAAGTATTTATAAATAGAAATATGAAATAAAATGCTACCATATGCTACAAGTAATAGTCGGGAGCTTGCCCTTAGCGGAGAGAAGGTGGAATTTGAGCTTCCACGCGAAGGTGGATCCAGTACAAACACATCCATGTGATAATTGGGTAGGCAGCTGAGGTTTCAGCCCTTGGTGGGGGGGGGGGGGAGGGAAGAAACAGTTAATCATATAATTAAAAGCTACTTAAGATTCCTCCCAAACTGTGAAACTTCATTCAGATTTGCGACTTGTGAATTATTTATCACCGTTTAATTTTTAATAAATGTCCACATGCAGTGGATAAAATTTCCACTTTTGAGAGAGATACACGGCTCAGATTCCAGGCTTATGTGCAATTATTTTGAAATTATAGCGTACCCTCAGCCCAGAATATCATTCACATGGGTTATTACACATTTCCCTCTTTAAAAAAGAAAGAAAGAAGCTCAGATATGGTGCTGTAACTTTAAAGCAACAGATCTGAACATGGATTTCCATCTCCTCAGATAATATTAATTAGTGCAGTCTCTTTAAAGTTGTGATGGCCTGTTCCTCTATATGCTTTTCTCTCATAGTGCTCATTTTTAAACTCTCTGAAAACCAATGGGGAGGATATAGCCCAATCCGAAGAGCCATTCTACATCCAGACTGGCCCTCACGATGGTGCAGAGATTCAATTTGTATTCATGCTGTTGCATCAGCTGCCATCAGCGGGAATAGGGAAAAGGAGGAGGCCATCAGTGGCAATATGGCCATTCACTACACCTTTAAGACAAAAACACCAATATCAAATTACTTTTATACAGATCTGTGGAAAACTGGGTGCACATAGGTATTGTCTCCCCAACCTTCATAAAGGATATTGTAGAGCCCCCCAAAGGGCAACCCAAAAGATCAAGGGACTGGAAGAATTCCTTTGTGTTTACAACATTTGGAGCTTTTTAGCTAAGGAATAAAGGCAGGTAAGAAGAGTCATCCTAAAGGTGCATGAAATTATACATGGTGTGTGGAGAAAGTGCGTAAGGAAAGGTTTTTGATCCTTGGGTCATACAGGCTCTCCAAGATATTCCAGGGACAGTCCCAGAATTACAGAAGCCATCCCAGTTTCTGATATGATCCTGGAAGTTCCTGCTTTTTGATGTCCCCTACGCGGGTGGCGCTGTGGGTAAAAGCCTCAGCGCCTAGGGCTTGCCGATCAAAAGGTCGGCGGTTCGAATCCCCGCGGCGGGGTGCGCTCCCGTTGCTCGGTCCCAGCGCCTGCCAACCTAGCAGTTCGAAAGCACCCCCAGGTGCAAGTAGATAAATAGGTACCGCTTTATAGCGGGAAGGTAAATGGCGTTTCCGTGTGCTGCGCTGGCTCAGCAGATACAGCTTTGTCATGCTGGCCACGTGACCTGGAAGTGTCTGCGGACAGCGCTGGCCCCCGGCCTCTTGAGTGAGATGGGCGCACAACCCTAGAGTCTGTCAAGACTGGCCCGTACGGGCAGGGGTACCTTTACCTTTACCTATTTTCACCAGAGAAATGTTGGAGGATAGAATAGGATGTATGTATTCCCATCTGAGAAATGTTGGCGGAGGGGATGCAATGAATGCTGGGAGATTCAGCACACATGAAAAGAATTATTTCTTCATACAGTGCACAGAGTTTGCTACCTCAGAATGTAGTAATGTCCCTCAACCCTGGTAGCTTTAAAATGGGGTTAGACAGACTCCTTGAGAATAAGGCTGTCATTGACTGCCACAGCTATGATGGCTCTGTAGTTCCTCCAGTACTGAAGGCGGTATGTCACTGAATACCAGCTGGTGCTGGGACTCACTGTCATACCCTCCAACATTTCTCTGATGAAAATAGGGACGTCCCATTCCATAATGATAATTTTACTGTTTATACCCCACACATCTTACTGGGCTACCCCAGCCACTCTGGGCAGCTTCCAACATATATAAAAACATAATGAAACATTAAACATTAAAAACCTTCCCTATGCAGGATTGCCTTTAGATGGCTCGGGGGTTGGATAACTCCATACCCTCCAACATTTCTCCAGTGAAAATAGGGACATCCTAAGGAAAAATGGTACATTCCAGTATCAAATCAGAAACTGGGATGGCTTCTCTAAATCAGGGACGTCCCCTGGAAAGCAGGGACATTTGGAGGGTCTGCACTAATAGGCAGAATGCTGCTGTCCTCATGTCTATATGTGGGCCTTTGGTCTGATCCAAGACAGCTCTCATTGTCTTCTTGAAAGTATTTTCCTAGGATTAGTCTGAATGGGTTACTTCACGGGAATTGTGTCTTTACCCCTTCCCCTCTGTTTTTCTTATTAAATTCTTCAATATAAAACTGAAAAATGAGAAGGGAAAATAAAATCCTAGCAGTTGAACCTATTTGGGTTTTGTTTATTTTAGCGCTTAGAACTTTGCTGGAATTCTCTTGTTTTTGTTAATATAGGTTCTGCATGGTTTCAGTTGCCTCTGTCTTCTTGAAAGTGAAATGAATGTTTGGAGAAGTTAGTGGAGCAATAAGAAGAAGAAGGGGGGGAAAGGCAGACCCTGTATTTTTCCAAGAGATAATGAGACAAAGCAACTGCCCATAACTTTATGGCTCTGGAAACCAGTCAGAATGATAGAGGCCCTGAAAATGACAACCAACAGCATCTATTTACAAATCTCAAAAAGGGTCCACAGATTAACAGCCTCACGAGTTGCCTCAATTGTAGAGAAATTCAACCGCCGTGGTATTTTGCAGCATAGTAATTTTAGGAGACGTAGACAGAGGTAGTTTGGATCTGGGACTGGAAGATACAGTAGCAGGAGCGAGTTAAAGTGGTGCTTTGGGCTTATGTATGGGCATGTCGTAGAAATATCTGGATAAAAAGAAAAATGTGAAACTGCCTCTTAGGCTAAGAAAGAGAGAAAAAGAAAATGCAGGCACTTGGACATAAAAAGGGTATCTGATCCCCAACCCCTCTCAAAAGCCTGTCACTGATTTTGGTGATTGTTTCTGCTGTTATTAGTTTCCAGATCACCAGAATCTGATATTAGCTTTGGACGGGACACAGCAGCCAGCTCCTAGGGTCTGCGCTCCCTTCGGTCTCCTCCCCAATAAAATATTTGAGGGGGCCGTCCACCTCCAGGGTTGATGGTTGTGGCGTTTGCCTGTTTATTTAGAAAATGTCTGAACAGGGGGGAGAGATAGGGTTAAAAATATAGACCAATAGGAAAGCCGGAGGCGGAGCCTACCTGTGTATAAAAGGGCTTAGCCCGAGGTTTGAATTGTTGTTGGGAGCTGTTGGTGGGTAGTTGGTTGGTTTTAGTGAGTTGGCTGGTTAGGAAAGGCAATTGGAGAAGCAGTTGGTAGGCAGCTGGTAATAGAGAGACAGTTAGGGCAGTGGGTTCTTGAGTGAGGGGAGGTAGAAGAGATAGAGAAAGGAAAATAGGACTAAGAAAGTAAAGAGCAACAACGTTTGGAATGCCGTAAAAGTTTGTTTGTGTCTGAAATAAAATACACTCTTCTTTATTAATTGAGAACCTGACTGAGGCTGAAGTGATTTTACCGGGGAGGACCTGGTTGGTGGCAGCGGATTAGTGGTGTACAGGTCAATAGTCCGGGAGATGACCGGGGGCTCCGTACGAACGCCACAATCGTCATCACAATTCAAATAGTGTGTGCGTGCAGTGTCATGTGATCGATCATGCAGGATGAGGCTTACCTGCCTCCCCACCCCCAGGAGGGGATAAGTTGATGGCTTAAAAGGTTAGATCCCTTTCACAGCACCATGGCCCTGATCCAAACCATTTCTCCCTTCCAATGCAGTTACTTTCCCGAAAAGTACTTCTATGTAATGTGTAGTTCGGGCCTCTGACATTCAGGGCCCTTTTAGATTTGGGAAGTATTAGAAACACCTCAATTTAACCTGCAGGCATGGTAGGACACAAGACTTTTCATTAAATAAATCTGTCTTTCTCTTTGTCTGAGAGTTCTATACACATCCCACCTGCAATTACTTCCTTGGCAAGGAGCAGATATTTGACATTAAAGAGATGTTAATGCAACTCTGCAACATCTTTAAAGACTTCAGTTCATACAAGGTTATGTAACCAGCATTGCAAATCCTCAGATCTACCTGCTTGCCTATCTACTTACCTTACATATTTCAGGTCACATATATTGTCATTGCATAATTTATGATATCAATATCTCTTGTATTTCCCTTTTTCGATAAAGTCCCGGCTGCTCGTGTTACTTTACCATCCGCTTCCTGCTGCTCCTCCTGTGCAGCAAAATAGTGGAACTGTGAGTGTATTTATTTAGTTAAGCAGGAAAGGGATGGGGGGGGGGGAAGATCTACAAGAACCTGATTGTTCCTGATTGAAAATTTTGTCTGATTTTTCCTTAGTGCCTCCCTCCATCCTGCAACCTTTGATTTGCTTGGATCACTTCTTTGTTGATTGGGAGAGGGGGGTGGGAATCAGCCCTTCGCCATGGGTGTCCTTTAATTCAAGTTGAATCCAAAGTATAACTTTTGATTACGGCAGAAAGTAAACTCCGATAGGATTAAGGAACCCCTCTAGGAATTGAGTGCATATTTGTTGGGACTTAAAGCATTCCCTGAATAGCAATTTATTTGCAACCACAACAAACATTTCTTTTGCTTAGATCTACCGTCCTTGCCACCATAGCCTCCTATCTTGCGTTCCTTTTGAACTGCTTGCCAGTAGTAGGCTTGCTAAAAATAATTTATGTGTCCGTACACCGCTATATCACAAGCACATTTGCCTCAGATGTTTACCGTTTATCTCCCTTTTCTTCTCAACTGCATTGCAATTCAGTTTTGAATGCTGATTGTAATGTTCCTAGGGTCACCAAATTCCATAATGGACAGGGTTCGCACCTCTGCAGTATACCCCATTTTGAAGCAGAAGAAGGGCTAAGAGGGGGAGGAAAGGAAATCAAACCCACAACAAACACTTGGGGATAGGGAAAGACTACCAGACACCACCAAGTTCAAGTATATATTATAAAATCTGTACATAATAATCTGCTCTGCAAAGACAGATTCACTTTCTTTTATTATTACTTAATTGCGCCCTGTGAATCGATGCAATGTTTCTTTTTTTAAAAAAAATACTATTCTTCTACTACTTCTACCTCTCTTTGCTTCTCTTAATTACTGCGTAATTACTGATACATTTCTGAATACTTTATATAGCAAATTGTATTGTCTGCTAAAAATACATTATATAATACATTTAGCATTTACCTTTATAAAACCATGTGTACGGCCACAAATCTTAAAAAACCAAAAGCTTAAAAATATCAAATGTTGTCTGGGCCATGAATTGGTCTTCTTCAGTGATGTTTGTAGCTTATAAAGTATTTCACGATAATTTTAGTTGTTCATTAAAATGTTATTAACAGGTTTCTTTTACATCTGTGGTTATGCAACCATTTTATAAAATTGCAAGGCATGTGTTATTAAATTTATTATATGTTTTTGATAACACATAGACTAACTTGGTGGTGCTGAATATTTATTTATTTTAATCCCAATGCAAAGGACGTGTTAGGATTATTTCAACTGGTGTTTTTGTACATGTACAAGAGCTTTTGGTCCAGCAGGCTCAGATTTAGTGTCCAATAATAATAATTTTATTATTTGTACCTAGCTCATCTGGTTGGGTTGCCCAAGACACTCTGGGTGGCTTCCAACACAAAAAAAGAACATAATAAAACACCCAACATTAAAGACTTCAGATGTCTTCTAAAAGTTGTGTAGTTCTTTAATTCCTTGACATTTGATGGGAGGGTGTTCCACAGAATGGGTGCCACTACTGAGAAGGCCCTCTGCCTGGTTCCCTGTAACTTCACTCCTCACAGTGAGGGAACCACCAGAAGGCCTTCAGAGCTGGACCTCAGTGTCCAGGCTGAACACCACAACCCATGAATCCTGGTGAACCTGTCCGGTGGTGGCTGGTAACTGAGTGCCAGGAGTAGACCTCGTATACCATGTAAATCTCTCTCTCTCTCTCCCCCCCCCCACTCTGGAGTGATACAACATTGGTGGCCCTTTGGCCCTGGGTTTAGGACAGACAACAAACAAACACATATTCACAAAATGCACAACTAACCTATGGAATTCTCTATCACCATGTGTGATGATACCTCCTAACATTAAAAGGCTTAAAAAAAGATTTGGACTCACCCAGAGGGGAAACTTCCATGTTGAGACGAACAAGTTATCTGAGTACCAGATGATGAAAAAATGAAATCTTACTTGAGCATTGGTAGCTATTAGCTGAAAATGAAAGAATAATTATAATCCCACAAGACTGATGACCTTTCTGCACTATGGCCTGATTTATCTATTTGGCATAACACATTTATCCAGTATATCACAGTACAGTTACCAAGGATATCTTTTTTGCCAAAATTATATCTCAGTAAAGTTTTTTTTATATATCCCCACCCTGGTTTACTAATTGTTTGGAAATGAGATGAATAGGGAGCATCTTCTTAGCCTATCGTCATTGCCACCAAACAAAATGTTGACATCTCTTCAAACATTTCCACCGACTAAAGAAGAACAGAAGCTTTGCTCACTAAATCTCAGTAGCGTTAAAGCTTGAACATGTGCGGTGAGGTGTTTAATTAACTCGCAGGGCCAACTCTTGCCAACTGTGCAAGCCTAATGTCTACACAGAAATAGTAGAAGAAGAAGGGTTTGGATTTGATATCCCACTTTATCACTACCCGAAAGAGTCTCAAAGCGGCTAACAATCTCATTTCCCTTCTTCCCCCACAACAAACACTCTGTGAGGTGAGTGGGGCTGAGAGACTTCAGAGAAGTGTGACTAGCCCAAAGTCACCCAGCAGCTGCATGTGGAGGAGAGGAGATGTGAACCCGGTTCACCAGATTATGAGTCTACCGCTCTTAACCACTACACCACACTGGCTCTCAGTCCTACTGAGTTCAACAGGTCTCACTCCTTGGAGAGTATAGAGCTGCTGTCCAAATTCATATTTATTTATTTTATTTTGACAATTTATATACTGATTAATTACAGTTGCCTCTAAGTGGCGTGCATCAAGGCAGAGGCCCTGAGATAACATACACCAGCTCTTTTATTTCCCTTGGGTGCAGCTCATCAGGCCCTGGATATGTGAATTTATTTAAAGTAACTAGTTGTTCCCTTACCACCTCTTTTTTTATCTTGGACTGGTCAGTCCTGTCTATAATCTTCAGAAGTTATTGGAGATCAGGTGAGGTCCCTGCAGAAGTGGGCAAATGATGTCCCCATCTTCAAAAATTCTATTTTTGATACCTGTCTTGCTCTGCTTCTCCCCTAAGGTTATTACAGTGATACCTCAGGTTACATACGCTTCAGGTTACATACACTTCAGGTTACAGACTCTGTTAACCCAGAAATAGTATCTTGGGTTAAGAACTTTGCTTCAGGATGAGAACAGAAATCGTGCTCCGGTGGCACAGCAGCAGGAGGAGGCCCCATTAGCTAAAGTGGTGCTTCAGGTTAAGAACAGTTTCAGGTTAAGAACGGACCTCCGGAACGAATTAAGTACTTAACCTGAGGTACCACTGTATAGTGGAAATGTAAGCTACAAAATTAGCCTATGTGTGCATGTGTACAGGCAGAGAAGCATATGATATAATTTGAAATAAGCATGTTATTATTAAAGGCTCGAAATAGGCAAATGCTGATGGAGAGCGGTTTCAAGCAACTTTGCCAGCTTGGAATCACAGTTGGATTTACCATTGTTGACATTTTTCTACCCCTGCTTGTTAGGAATCTGGATGCTAACCACATTTTTCTACTAGGAATATTCCCAGAAATGGGTTTTAGACTCCTGGCCAAGAGTAATTGCTTCAACAGAATATAGACACTTTGACTGGATCTGCACTGCTGGTCCCCCAGTGCAGGCAAGGCTTAATTTGAGTCAGCCATCGCCAGGCTAGATAATGTTTTCACAGAAGAGCCTTTCAGCCCCTCTCAGTGTTTATATTCGTTCCCAATCATTGCTTAGGGTTAGGAGAGAAGAATTTCTGAGAGGGGTGACATTCTTCACGTTGCCTGCCCACAATTCCCAAGCCTACCCCGAGCCGTCAGGGGGAGGGATGGAGCTGTGCCACCTTGCAGGCAGCTTCCCCCCATTTCCCCTTCGTTTTGACAGCTCGGCAGGGGCTTGGGAGTCACGGGAGGGTGGCGCGCCATTGCCATCCCTCCCGGTCTGCTTCCGGGGTGGGGGGTGGGGTGAAGCCTCCCCGAGCTGTCAAAAGGAAGAGGGAAGGGAGGAAGGCTGCTGGCAAAGCGGCATGGCTCCCTCCCCCCCCCTGCCCAGGAAGCAGCCCACCATGGGCTGCTCAATCCACCCCCATGGGTGGTTCGCCCCCTGGGATGCTTGCACCGCCCCCATGGCTCCACCCATGGGTGCACAGCATGTGCGCTGCTCCGGGGTGCCGGAGCAGCTAGCTTCGCTTCTGGGGAAGTGGCCATCTTAACAGGGTATGCCACGGCAGAGGCTGTTTCCTCCATGTAAAGGTAAAGGTAAAGGTACCCCTGCCCGTACGTCTTGACAGACTCTGGGGTTGTGCGCCCATCTCACTCAAGAGGCCGGGGGCCAGCGCTATCCGGAGACACTTCCGGGTCACGTGGCAAGCGTGACAAAGCTGCATCTGGCGAGCCAGCGCAGCACACGGAATGCCGTTTACCTTCCCGCTGGTAAGCGGTCCCTATTTATCTACTTGCACCCGGGGTGCTGCTTTCGAACTGCTAGGTTGGCAGGCGCTGGGACCGAACAATGGGAGCGCACCCCGCCGCGGGGATTCGAACCGCCGACCTTTCGATTGGCAAGCCCTAGGCGCTGAGGCTTTTACCCACAGCGCCACCCGCGTCCCGTTTCCTCCATGTAGCTTCATCCAAAGAAGGCTTCAGATGTATGAACTGGCCCCATGGCAGCATGAGTTTCTCAAGCCATACCTTGAGCTTATTTATGATATCTCAAAACTTCTGCTATCAGAAAAAACTGTGTGGAGAGAGAGACACTGTTTCCATCTTCCTTATCACACCTTCCAGCCATATTAGTCTACCATAATGGAGCTGGCTTTTTTGCAGCGGTGGGGGAGGAGTGGGGCAGCAATGTCATCACCTTTGGGGCTACTTTAGGCTGCAAAGGTGATGAATATGGCTTATTGGCATATTGGTTAAGCTTTATTGTTGAATTTTTAGCATTAATATTATTATTAAATTTGTATGCCACCCTTCATCCATAGATTTCACAAAATAGAAATACAAAATAAATACATACAGTACATAAAAACAAGAACAAAAATTGTGGTAGAACTTTTTTATTATATAATTTGATTGCACACTGTGTTTATTTTCTGTGAACTTTTTGAGCACAAATGTATCTGTAGAAGATACAATAAATATATACATTTGGCTATGCCCATCAACAAACACGTCCTCTGAACATACCCTTAGCTGTCCAATCCACATCTTTAAACAACAATATTGATAAGGCTAAGTGAACAAGTTGGTCAAAGAAAACACAATCATTTAAGAAAAACAGGTGACTGGAGAAGATTATTTTCTTCCAAATCCATTGTTGGCATCATAGAAATACAGGAGAAGGCTCCCACTTCTTACATGAGATTTCCTTATTTTCCCTGATAGAGTTGACATTATTAAAGTGCTGTCCAATGTGTGCTGTGATTTATGGGTTCGGATAAATTCTCAATTCCTTCAGGCACCTCTATATTGGCAATAAAATGCGGATTTAGTAGAAAAGTCATGGAAAGATTATTGCCATGATTTTGAAAAAAAAAAGAAGATATGCTAATTATCATGCAGCTGGAGCTGACAATCTGCCAGCTGGAGGCGGAAAAGGAAGGGACTTCCAATATGTCTCTGGCTTAGAAACTACTCAGATCTCTTTCAGAGACGGGTGCTCTATTTTTTGCATTTAATCAGCTGAAACAATGTCATGTGCTATTGCACCCTGTGCCAGGAATGAGTTAACTTGAGCCTTGTGTGGTCTCCCAATACTCATTATATTTACTAAGCTAGTGTACTCAGCAAAGGTGGAGCCAATGGCCTTCCAGAAATTAGTGGATTTAAATTCCCATCAGCCCCAGCCAGCCTGGCCAATGGTCAGGGATGATGGGTGTTCTAGCCCATGAGCCTATTGAAGGGCCACAAGTTCCCCAACTCTGTCCTAAAGGTTTATACCTCAACAGACCCTCCAAGTGTCCCTAATATCCAGGGACAGTCCCAGGTTTACAGAAGCTTCCCCGGTTTCTGATGTGATCACTAGGTAGTCTAGACAGAATTGGTTAGAACTCAACCCCTAGACCTAGCAAAAAGAACCACTGCTATTTCACTGGTTGCCGAACACTTTATCAAAAGGTTCTCAAGCTTTATGGAGAGTTTAGAAACTTTTTGAGAACTTTGGTTAAGTAGCAATCCCGCCAAAGGATGAGCCTAATCAACAAGTAAACGTTGATTTTTTTATAGACTCCAGGCGATCGTTATTGTAATGGACATTAAAAGACACATGCATTTATCAGCCCATTAAAATCAATGTTATTATCCAAATGGATTTACAAACATTAAATACATCTTCCCATAAAACATAAATAATGTAGCCCTGTTTTGACCTTACTGAAGGTACCAATGCAACAGCAGAATGCACATTAATAATTCTCTTGGCTGGGAGCCATCAATGGGCCAAAAGCATTTGAATTGTTTACCAACAGTGAGGCTTGCTAACTTTTATCCATAGCACCACAAAGCAAACTGGATTGCTTCAGATCTGTATGCTAAGCAAATAAAAACTGAAAGCCGTGGGTGGGTGCTGATTTTATTTATGGAGGAAAACTCCAGTGGTGAGTCTATAGCAAGAGACTGGCGGAACATAAGGAAAGTAGGGTTAGAAAACAGGATAAAAGACAAGCCCAGGGGAGGAATCCAGTGATGAAAAAGGTGTCTGAGCTCTTGTAGCAATGGCCCCATCCACTCTACTCTGAAGTAAGAGGATATTGACTCTCTGAGGTTCTTCTAGGGGTGGGGGTGGATAGACAGAGTGAATATAACAGTTCATTTATATCTATTCCAAGTATTTTTAAACCATGATAGTATACCAGAAAGACTAAAACAACTGAAGTGCAAATACAGGCAAAACATAATAAACTAAAATGACACAAGATAACAAAAGTAGCATAAAGCAGTCAGTAAAACTGAAATTTAGGTATGGTGCATATTTTACATCCTCTGCAGGCAAACACAGTCTTCCTTCTCAGTTGCTCCTCTCCTTTCCATCTTTGAAGCACTGGGCAATATTATTTACATCTCCAGTGATATTCACATGATTGGCTTCCATTTTGAGTTTACAACCCCCAGTCAGAAGCAGCTTTGAAAACTCTTGTTTGGAACTAAACCACCGCTGCTGTTTCTATTTGATAATTATTATAATTTTTATTACTTGTTTCCAAAAAGTTTTCATCGGGTAGAAACCTCTTTGTGTGTCCTTTTATTTAGTTCCTTCGTTATTTGTGCATGTTCGATTCTGCTTCAAAGTGGAAATCCTTGTCAATTTGGAATGCTGACTTCTTTGTTTTGGACTTCCCTTCCTTACTCGGAGTTCTTTTTGTACCGTCTATTATGCAGTTATTGTCCCCTGTAGTTAAGGCTAGTGTCAGAGAAAGCAGACAGAACGTGGAAAGAGAGCTTAATAGCTTTTGAACCATAAAAAGGTGTTGAAAATCTGACAAGCTCATTGAAATCCTTGCAGTTAGCCTGATTTTTTCTTCTTTTTTCTTCCCCTTTTCTGTCACAGCTTTCATGTTCATGCGTCTTATTATACATTTTTAATATAACATTGACAATTTGGCTTCTGAGAGTCTGCTCACAGTTTTAGCCTGCTCTCTGAGTGCAACTCCCCCAAACTTTATACTTTGAAAATTGTCTGGGTCCAGACAACTCAGGGTTGAACTCAAGAGTAGACCCACTGAAATTAATAGACCTATGTAAGTCATGTCCAGGTGTTTTTTCCAGGGGGGAGGTATACTCTAAATATACCTATACAGCCCACGGTATTAGAAAGTGCAAATATAAATTACACAGACTGCAATCCTTTGCCAAGGAGTAAGCCTTATTGTACTCAGTGGGATTTAATTCTGAGTACGTTTGTACAGAATTCGACTAACAGGGATCAAACAAACCCACATTTTTTCATCTTTCTGGAAGTACTGCGGATTTTAAAAAGCCACCCTGTTCAAAGTGTATCCAGGGTTCAAATAGGATTGCTGTCGTAGACCTTCATTTTCTGTTGTGCTCTCAGACGCAAACATGCTTTTATTTCCTCTCTGCTGTCTGTTTATTCATTGGCTTGCTTTTATCTGTTTTTTGAGTTTTAATTGTTTGATTATATTTTATGGGCTTTTTTTTTATTTGATCGTTGCAATTTTATAATGTACACGCTTTGAGAATCTATAATGATTGGCAAGGCCACAGTAAAACCTCATAAACGAATAAATCAAATAACTAATTGGCTTGGATAAAGCCCTAAATAGTTTTCACCCTGTTTGCCCTCTCTGTATCTTCCCATCTATTAAGATCAACAAGAGAGCTCAGCAGTGCTGGTTTTATTGGCAGGAGCTTTAAGGGGTGCACCAAATAAGGCGGTCCACATTCTCATCTCGGCCCAGTATACCTGAAGGAGCGTCTCCACCCCCATCATTCAGCCGAGACACTGAGGTCCTGCTCCAAGGGCCTTCTGGCGGTTCCCTCATTGTGAGAAGTGAAGTTCCAGGGAACCAGGCAGAGGGCCTTCTTGGTAGTGGCACCCACCCTGTGGAACGCCCTCCATCAGATATCAAGGAGATAAGCAACTATTCGACTTTAAGAAGACATCTGAAGGCAGCCCTGTATCGGGATTTAATGTCTAATGTTTTACAATTTTGTATGTGCTGTAAGCCAGCCAGAGTGGTTGGGGAAACCCAGCAGATGGGTGGGGTGTAATAATAATAATAATAATTGCTACTGACCATTTGCTTGTCTCTCCCTCTACGTTAATCTGCAGTGGGGAGTGGGTGGGGGTGCACAGAGCTTCCTGTTGGGTGCATTCATACAGAGCCACCTTACATTGTAAACCACCCTGTGATCTTCAAATGAAGAGCAATATATAAGTTTCATATATAAAATAATAAATAAACACATTACCATGTTTTAAATTAGAATAAGAACTTGATATGACCCTGTTGGACCAGGCCAATGTCCGTCTAGTACTGCGTTGTGTTCTCACGGTGGCCAACCAGATGCCTGTGAGTAGAATAAAGTCCTCCATTAATTTGTTCAGTTTTCTTTTAAAGCCATCCAAGCTGGTGGACATCTCAGTTGGTTAGCAAGCTTCCTCAAACTTGGCCCTCCAGATGTTTTGAGACTACAATTCCCATCATCACTGACCACTGGTCCTGGTAGCTAGGGATCATTGGAATTGTAGGCCAAAAACATCTGGAGGGCCAAGTTTGAGGAAGCCTGGGTTAGAGCGTGGTGCTGATAATGCCAAGGTTGCAGGTTCGATTCCTGTATGTGACAGCTGCATAGTCCTGCATCATGGGGTCCTTTTCAACTTTACAATTCTATGATTCCATGATTTTCGCCTCCTGTCGGAGCAATTTTAACTATGCACTGCATGAAGAAATGCTTTCTTTTATGTGTCTTGAATCTTCCATCATTCATCTTCGCTGGATGTCCACTGGTTCTAGTGTAATTAGAGAGGGAGAAAATCTTTTCTCTATTCACTTTCTGCATGCCATCCATAATTTTACAAACTTCTATCACGTAACTTCTTACTTACCTTTTATCTAAACTTGTTTAGTCGTTTAGTCGTGTCCGACTCTTCGTGACCTCATGGACCAGAGCACGCCAGGCACTCCTGTCTTCCACTGCCTCCCGCAGTTTGGTCAGACTCATGCTGGTAGCTTCGAGAACACTGTCCAACCATCTCATCCTCTGTCATCCCCTTCTCCTTGTGCCCTCTATCTTTCCCAACATCAGGGTCTAAACTAGCAAGTCCCAAATGCACCAACCTTCCCTCCTAAGAGGAATATGCAGTGTCTGCGTGTGTGCTGCAACCATGCTTGTGTGCTGCAGCTGGGGGCTGCAAGCACTTTTCAACAATGGCTGCTGGGTAAAAGAAAATAAACTCTTGGCATGGCATGGGCCCATGAGAGCCCTGGGAAGTGGAAGTAAAAATGTTCCCCTCCTCCACCACACCACCCCTGTAGCTGAAGGTGCGGTGGAGGCCCTGAATTTAGGACTGGAAATCTGTGGATAACATCATGTGACCACTGGATAATGGTTTGAAATAAGTGAAGGTATGGCAGATGAACAGCTACCTGGATTCAGGAAGGATGGCAAAATTAAGTCTTTATATGCTATTCTTCTACATTCAGAACAATTTCTCAACATAAAAAAAATACACATGCAGAAATACACATCATAAAGTGGAATGACTTGTGACACTAAATGTTCTATTTCGAAATTGTAGCCAAGATTGTAGGTCCTCCCCCTCCTGTTCTGGAATGCCATTTTAAACTGGTCTTAAACAGAAACAGAATCACTCAACAAAATAGACTATTATAGTGGTGCTTTTCTTTGTGGCTGAAGAGCTCGTTTCCTTTGTCTGCTAGCAAAGTGTCCCCCTTGTAGATTCCACCCTTTCTGAAGATCACCATCTGGTTCGATCTCAAGGAGGAAGAAACCATGTACTCCTGGGACCAACTAGGGGTCACAGCTTTGTGTGAGTTGACTCTCAGTGTACACCCATCAACCACCATCACTCTTATTCCAGAGCAAGTCCATACAGTCCTGCTTACAAAATAAAGTAGGCATTATGTGTTACCTCATTATATAAATAAGCTCTCAGAATGATCAAGGTATGATAGAATGCTCAACAAACACATATTATGCCAATGTTTGGTATCTTAAGGTTTAGCTAGTTTGTTCAATTATTAAAGGATCCTCAGGCTTTCTGGTTTACAGGCTCCATTGATTTCTTTTTGTCCGATGAAACTATACACACAAACAGGCATACAGATATGCAGAGATTTCAGATGGTACAGGCAGAAACTTATTTATCTTCGAAGGACTCATCTCAGTAGATGAAGGTATTAGCCAGAGAGTTATATATCCTCCAGTATCACAAATTCACACAAATCAGCTTGCCAAGTTACACAACCTTTGATTCGCAGGTAATAAAATGTGTAGCATCTGTTCACCTGAGGCAAAGTGGCAATTCCTAGCAGACTCAGTGACTCCAAATTCCTGGCTTTCTATCAAGCTGTTTCTCACTGACCTGAGGTCAGCTGCAGGTTATGTCAGTCTAAGGCCATGTTAGCGAAAGATCAACATACTGTAACATATAAAATATATGATAGACTGCTATTAATGTAGATCCAGAAATGACATAGGGAACAACTGAAGGAAGGAAGAGAAAATGAGAGTTGCTAGGTAGGAGACCAACAGCACAGTGCTGCTGGTGGGGCCCCACCCTCCCAACACACACACACACTCCCCAATTCAGCCATGAAGTATTTGTTTCTTGCATCATGGAAGCAGCAACACTACTCAGTGTATTCCCTTCTAGACCTATGAACATCCATATGCATGGCGGACAGGTGGCAGTGTTACTTGTGAATAGGAGCCAAGCTCAGATCCTTTCCACTTCATAGAGCTATATGCTGGGGCACTGCATTTTGGGTAAATGAAGATGGCAGCCATCTTGGATTGGAACCAAACTTGGCTCTCCTTCAAAAGTGGTGCCACCACTGGGGAATGGACCTTCTAAGCTACTAGGGCACTTGGCCAATGCACAACCTGACCAACCAAAGGCAACAGGCTTGATAATAAGTGGGGTCGGGCGACACAAGGATGGCGGAGCAGCCATACTGCAAGTACAATGATCTTCATACGGAAGTCACACCGATAGAAACCAAACTTTGGCAGGTATTATATATTTAATATTGGAAGTTTCCTAAATAATTCTCACAGTGAATCAGAGCTGCAGAGTTACCAGATTCCATATCTCATGAAATGTGGCATTTAGAAGAGTGATTAGGACACCATACCCCACCTTTTCAAAGAAGTATCTCTATTTGGTTCGGCAGGCATGTTAATATGCCTATTGGGTTCATTGCCTTTATATTCATGGAATTTAACAACATATTGCCATTAGTCAGGAGGGGAAATCAACCAGATCAGAAGAACCAGCAGTTGAAGGCATGGATATGTTGCCTGGACCCTAAGTCCAAGCCTGAGCTTGAGATGTAGACTCATTGAACTAGTGTAACTCACGAACCCATGCCTGAAACAGAAAGAAGTCTCCACCATCAGCCCTTCAGGATAGCTGAAGCCAGAATGTCAGCACTTAGTAATTAGCACGAAGAATAAGCAAATCCCTGATCAGAGAGAAAACTTGAAGCCTGTCAGGTAACTGTGGGGTGGAGAACTCTGACCTGAGAAGACATCAGGTCTGAACGGCATGTGATTTAACAGGGGTGGAGATGGACAGAGAAATTGGCTAATAGTTTAGTGTAGAAATAGGAACTAGAACAAGGTTATAGCACCTCTATAAAGTAACAATGGTATAATTAAAAGAAATATCTTCAAAGCAAAAGTAATATATTTAAGCCGTTATCAAACTAAGTACTGTTAAATAAACAACTTGCAAATAAACCCATTCTTTTACATCACTGAAAGTTTTAATAAATTAAAATGTATATAAATTCTAATATAATGTATAATAAATTATAATTAAATTATAACAGATAATAAATTATAATAAAATTTTAATGTATAATGAATTAAAAGAAAATTATCATGAAACCCAGCTACTGTAGGTGATAAAAGGTTAGGAAATGTGTTATTTATTTGAAACGGAATTATGTCAGTGGGAATATAAAAGGGATAAGGAAAGCAGGTCCTTTTAAAATATAAGGAATCCCTCTACAACTTCGTGGGTAGTGGTGGGACAGACAAACCAAAGTAGACCCTCCATGGTTGGGCAATGACTATATGTGTTTACCCTTACTGCGAAAGAAGGGCAGAAGGTGGGACTGTCAGGCCAGGTCACAATTTATCCCCCCACTGCTGATTGGCCAGCCGGACCCACCCTCCAGGGCAGGCCTGCCCAAGGCTACTGGCTCACCCAATTGCCGGCAGTCAGTCAGTCAAACCATGGTCCCTTCTCCAGATTACCACAGGGCCCATGGTCTGGCTGCAACACTGCTCACCAGATAAGGTGAGTGGACTTACTGAAAACAGCACTGTATGGAGTAAACAGCTAAAAGATGGTGATTTGTGCCAGCAAGTGTTTCAGGGCCTTGCCCTGGATTAGGGGCATGTTCTAGATCAGAACTGTGCAGCTCTTCCCTGCCCGCTTCAGAATAAAAGTTAAGCATGCTTCTTAAGAAATGTGCATTCAGCATTAGCTCAATACATTTTGCTGTCTGAGGCAGAACGGCAAATGGTGTCCCCCTCCCCTGAGTCAAGTTCCATTGTACCCATGGCTGGCATAATTATTTTGTCACCTGACACAGGAAAACCCAAAAGCACATCTCCATGGAAGTAAAAAATAAAATGCAACAATAATAAATTAACTGACAGTTTTCCTCCCTTAGATGACACTCAAAATCAGTTGCCTTGAAGCAGCTGCCTCACTTTGCATAAGGATAGGGCAGGCATTGAATGTGTTTATCCTAACATGTAGTCTGTTCCTTTAGTTCTTGTTTTCTGTTTGATGCGCAATAGTGTGTTGGCCCACCACTGCTTACTGGGCTGTACTGCTGAGCTGCCCAACTACATTTCTAGGTCCAGGCACTCATGTGTTCCAGTGTCCTTATTTATATCTATGAAACATTGGAGGAAGATGTGGTCTGCTGGTCCAAGCTGTGTTGTGTGCAAACACCACCTTTTTCTGGGGATTCCTCTGACATACAGTGACTGGCAATATGGACCTCAAAGAGCTGAAGCTCGAAAGCACCCACAGTTCTTAGTCATGTAGTTCAGTTCCTTCAGATATTTTCCCTCTGGCCGCTTAAAGTCCTCCTCATTTTACACCATGCCTGCTGGCCATTTGTTCATTGTCACACTGTACCTGAAATACCAATGCATAATTAAGAAACAGGTAGTAAAATATACAAGCTCGAATGTTCACTTGTTCATTCATTCATAAAATATCCACTTTGCCCAAGTTTTTAATGAAGCATGTTCCACAGAAAAGCTGGGCAGGGTTGGGGATGCATTTCTTCTGATGAGGCTTTGTGTGCCCTGTTTTTCCTGAAGGCACGGGGGGAACTCTGAGCGTCACCTGCAGTTCCTGCATTGTAACATTAACTATCCAGAAACAAAACATGTATGGTGTAGCAACAATGCATTCTTTATTTGGAAGGGTGAGTCATATTGCTTCAATCCAGCTTCCCACCGATTGGGTCTTTAATAGGGACATAAATAAGCCTCCTTAGCATATGTGACCTCCTGACCAGAGCGTGTTAAACTCCAGGAACTATATCGCTCACCACTTTTCTTTCATTTGAAAGCATGTCCATCATAGTCCTGCTTGAAATCATTTGATTTAATACCAACCCTGGCCTATCAGAAAATAAACGATGTTCAAATATGCTGAGAGCCAACTAACGAGGTTGCAATAGTCATGCAAGATGTTGAAAACCTCTTCAGTTTAACCACATGCTATAATGTGATTTGGACGTGGGTGGCGCTGTGGGTAAAACCTCAGCGCCTAGGACTTGCCGATCGCATGGTCGGCGGTTCGAATCCCCGCGGCGGGGTGCGCTCCCGTTGCTCGGTCCCAGCGCCTGCCAACCTAGCAGTTCGAAAGCACCCCCGGGTGCAAGTAGATAAATAGGGACCGCTTACTAGCGGGAAGGTAAACGGCGTTCCGTGTGCTGCACTGGCTCGTCAGATGCAGCTTGTCACGCTGGCCACGTGACCCGGAAGTGTCTGTGGACAGCGCTGGCTCCCAGCCTATAGAGTGAGATGAGCGCACAACCCTAGAGTCTGGCAAGACTGGCCCGTACGGGCAGGGGTACCTTTACCTATAATGTGATTGACCCAGCTATATGTAATCGCTGCTCTTTAAAGAACACAGCAATGCATTTCGTACATGTGGCTGATATTATGATGTATTGTAGGGGTGGGGAAATTGTAGCCCTACAGGCATAGCTGGACTACAGTTCCCATCATCCCTGACAATTCTTCATGCTGGTTGGGGCAGATGGGAGCATGACATCTTCCCCAGCCAATGCCATCGGAAGGCCTGCAGGTTCCCTCTAACATTTGGGCCTAGAGCAAGAGCTAGCAAGCAAAGAGTGGTGATGGAAGGACTTTACCTGGTTTGAATGTCTCAGAAATCAGCAGAGCTGTTCAGATCTGTTTCTCCTAAAAGGATGGATTAGAGATGGAGTAGTAGTTTTGGGAAGGGGTGTCAGCTGGGTGGAAGAGGATAGGAAGGGAATTCATCTCCTCTCTAGCTCAAGCCAGTCTGCATTTGAGGAGAACATTATGCGCCTTTAATATGCATATCCCAGAGGTCAGAAAATATGTGTTGTGGGGGTGGGGGAGGCTGTTGCTCTGCTATAGATCTCATGCTTTGTCTGCAAAAGGTCCCAGGTTCAATCCCTGGGCATCTTCAGTTAGCAGGTTCGGGTGATGGGAAAGACATTTGCTGAGAACTTAGCTCTGTTGAGAAGAACACTCTTATTTTCTATCAACACACAAGCAGTGAGTGGGGCTGCACTATAGAATCATAGAGTTGTAGAGATGGAAGGAACATACTGAGAGTAATGTTTGATGTATTACAGTATTTTAATATTTTTTTGGAAGCCGCCCAGAGTGGCTGGGGAAGCCCAGCCAGATGGGCGGGGTATAAACAATAAATTATTATTATTATTATTATTATTATTATTATTATTATTATTATTATTAATATTCCTGATCAGCAACTAGATGGGAGCAGCCCTGAAAGTGAGAGAACGTCATCAAATGCCACTGCTCCAGGGAGACTCGTGGCATGATTTTAGAGTATTCAAATTTTGTGATAGAAATGACACCTCCCATGTCAACTGCTCCAGGTTCTTGGGTTCTGGATTACTATTTCTTTCAAATGCCAAAGACAGAAATGTATTTTTCAGGATTGGAAGCAGTGATGCAGCCCTCAGACTGCTTCCTAAAAGAATCTGCTGGACTGCAGATTCAGAAATGGACTCAACATGCCATCTGGGTCACAAGTCTGCAATCTGAGTTTGTTGGAGTCTTCTGCCCTCTCTATCTCTTGAGTGCATTTCCCAAGAACTGATCAGTTATGAATTTCCAAGACTATTCTAGGTATGATATGGGGATTCAGTTTCAAGATCCAAATTGGTGGAGTATACATGACTGCCCTATTTATTTATTTCCTGAAAAACTGTGTTCTGTGATGTTTCTGTTCATGCTACAGTAGGTTATGTTTAATCTTTCTTGGCGAAACAGACTCAAGGAAACGCTTTCTTGTCAGATTTCTGATGTTCTGTAAGCAGGATGCTAACAAATTTATTTAGCTGTTAGGTGGAATAGTTTATTAAAAGATTAACTTTCATGAACATAGAAGCAAACAGTTTGCTATCACCAAGAAGACGGGGCGCTTACAAAATAGGACACAAAAGCACAGCCAACTCTGAACAAAAGGCATTTATTGCACAAATGTCCTGTGTATCTGGAGGGGGAGAGGCTTGTGAACAAGTGGCAGGTCATATGGACAAGCGGGATTAGGGAAATACCCTTCAGTAATTGGTTCCAGAGCGTTTAGATATTAAAGTGCTGGTTCCCACAATGACATCTGTTGTATAAGCATGTCTTTGCAATGGAATAGGCCATTCCCTTGGGTTAATATTATTGATTTTTAGATGAATTGTAGACCAAATAATTATCAAAGATGGGATGATTCCCTTGGCCTCAGACAGCCTGTAGCTTAGTAACTGCAATTAGATTGCATTTATCCCACATGCTGAGTTCTTATAACTTGCCAATGCGAGACAAAATAGGAGCTCGGTGCTTTTGAAAAATCCAGCCATGGTTTCTGATTCCTAAATGAGTGCTGGATTCTTGCTGTACAATCTGCTGGGCATTTTAAAAGTGTATATCTGTTTTATAATACTTTTTTATATATAAGGCAACTGGCAAAGTAAAATATGTGTGTGTGTGTGTGTGTGTGTGTGTGTGTGTAAATAAAAATGTGGGATTGTGAATAATTTTGGAAGATGAGTAATTAAGTTTTGGGGGATGTCTGTTTCTTTAGGTTCAGTGATTATTGAAAAGAAGACTCATTGCTCAGTGAACTTTCATGCAGAAAATGCTATTGAGCAAATCTGTCATCCAGGAATAGTTTTGATGGGAAAGTATTTGAGACCTTAAAGCTGAACTTTCTTCAGTGGGAGTTTGCAGATGTCATTATAAACTTTCTAGCGGATACATGAATAAGTTATCCACAAAAGAAGAGCTCTGTAAAAGACTGAGGGACATCAAAGTGGAGCAGAGAGAGAATCCATCTGTGGCCATCACAACTACAATCAAGAGAACCAGAGACCATTTTAAAGGATGCCTTGTCTCACTTTGCTGCAATTCTAGGGTGAGCAAAGGAGACATCTTATTGAGCAGCCAAAACAACTGCTTTGCTGAAACCCATCCTCAAAATTCTTGAAAGTTTTCTTCTGGAAAATATACTTCCATATTTATTCATTTTTGCATCTACCACTGAGATCTTTTAAATGTCAGTCAATGTGGGGTTGTGTCCCCCCACCCCATTAAACACTTCCATGCAGTCTGTCCTATTGCCTGCACTTCCTGATCTAAAACAGCCCCATGAGATACTGGTAAGTTATCTCATGACATCTTCCTTTGAACTTTAACTGCAGCATAGGAGGTCCTAGGCAGCTGGCGACCAAGCACCTCAGATTGGTGCAGTCACTGGCTTTGTTTTTAAAAGAAGCCCTACTTTCCACCCTAAAAACAAAACATACTCATTAAAAAATAAATAAAAGGCTTCACTTTTAAAATATGAACAGATGTCAGGACCACAGTAAGTAGTTTCTCCACTTTCCTGTGCTTATTTATAAGATAGCCCAGCTGAGGATGTATCTGTCTTCAGACCACTGGAGAGATGGTGACTTGAAGAATGAAGGAAAAGGCACTAACAAAAATCTGTCTGCCAGCTTGAAAGCAATGTAAGTGCAGGTGCCGAAATCCCAAGGGAGCAGAAAAAGACTATTTATGTATTCGACCATGGCTGCATGGATGTTATTAGCTCAGAGATGGAAAGAAGATAAAGTTCCTACCAGAGAAGAATGGCAGATGAAGCTGATGGATTATGCTGAAATAGCTAAAATGACCGGAAGAGTCAGAAATCAGGAAGACCAAAATTTTAACAAGGAATGGGAAAAATCTATAACTTATCTTAAAGACCATTGTAAACAGTTAAAATTGTTAGTAGGATTGAAATATCACTTGTAGTTTAAGGCTGAACTCTGGACACAATGGAGATGTAAAGGATTTCGATTATCATAAAAGATGCAGGAGGAAATGATTAATAATAACAAAGGGGAAGATGGAAGTCCAGGAAATTCCTTGGAATCTTGTCTTTATGATTTATGTTTGATACATCTCTGGAATTTTTTAATTTGAAAAACCAAATAAATAAATTAATATAAAAAAGTAATGTAAATGCAACAAAAACCCTACCCATGAGAATTTTGCCAAAATGTTCTTTCCCCAAAATTTCAAATTCAATTTCTTTTCTCATGAATTGATGGAGGATGGTAGAAAAATAAAGATGTAAAAGGCCAGGAGAAATTTTCAGCATGACACCATTCAACACCAGACATTTATTGCTTATATTTTTAAAATGTCCAGACTCTGTTATGGTTTTACTTATTTTTTACTTCCAAATGTAAAAAAATCTTGTCAGCTCCTCAAAAGACCAAATAGACAAAAAAGGGAGACCTGAATAGCGTGATGGATTTGACCTTTTTATGTATCTAATAGCTGCTTGATCTTTAGATCATACTACCGACTTGTTTTCAAATTTATTTTTCCCCATCTGTGAGGCCAAGAAGCCTTATTTTAAAATAAAGCAAAAACTCAGGATTCCAGCAAGAATTTGTGGGCTATAGAAAAGCCTCAGTACCGCATGTTGATGAAGGTCCTTGAGAAACAGCCACCCATAGGCATGAGACTACAGGTAAGGGCTATATTGACATTTCTATACTTATAATTGCTTACAGTTCATATCTGCTGTAGTTTCAAGAGTCCCTATTGTCAACAAAAGACTTTAAGTATTTGGAAAAGAGGGTGCAAGGTGGAATATTTGCTGCATCAGTTATTTGATGTCAGATTCCTGTGTTTTGAGAACAAAAGTCCAAGAACAATTATTGCTGTTGTACCAGAGAGGATGCAAATTTGATGATCTCCAAGCTTCTGCATTCTTACTTTCCTGCAGTTCTTCTATTGAGATTTCAAAGGCATGGAACACAATAAACAGCTTGTAGAGTGAAGGACAAGGCAATGTTTGATAGCATTGCTTTGATATTAAGTGGCTGTTACGTTCAGGAGCTACAGTTCAGTGTCAGGTGCAATTATTCATGAACAACTAGCCTGGATAATACTTTTGATTCAAACAACTAGCCTGAGTAATACTTTCAATCTAATTCTGGGAGTCTTCTGCCAGCAGCAATTCCACTGAAATTAATGGGATTAATATCAGTGGAATAGTTAGAAAATAAAGATCTAGTGAAGGACTTTGCACATATCATGTGAATTGTGCCTTGCTGTGAAAAGGTTTTTGTGTGCTGATTTCTTGGAATTGTTACCAGGGTAAAAAATAAATAAATTGATTGCTTATAGCTGTAGACAGGGTTAATTTTGGCATAGTGGAAATGGATACCAAACATGCATGGAAATGGATACCTAATACTATTGTATTGAGAAATGTGTGTATTTGCTGCACAAATAGGGTAAATTCTGACACTTAAACTGCATGCATCTGAAAAGTCACATAGATCTGGGACTGATTGGAGTTTGGGTCCAGAAACAACTGAGGACCACAGGTTCTCCACCTGTGACATAGTAGGCTAGATTGAATTAACCCAGTGCACGAGTGGAAGCCAGAGCAAAGACGCCCAACAGTGCAACAGGGCTCCCCCCCCCCCCGCATGTCCTTGGTGCCTCTCTCAAATCCACCCAGGTGGGTTGGCAGAACCCACAGAACAGAATGCAGTGGAGTGGGGGGGGGAGAGAGAGTGGAGATGGTTCCACTGGGTAAGCATGAATGTGGTTGAGGAGGCCGGGGAAAAATAAAATGGTGACACATCAATCTCTCCTAGGAAGAAACAAAAATCAAATGCATTCCACATTGCTGATGGGCCGAAGCCACAGTCCCAAGGGACTGCATAAGAAAAGAAAAGCCACAGAAAGGAGAATGGCCACAGAGAGCTGAAGGAAGGACATATAGTGGTACCTCGGGTTACAAACACCTCGGGTTACAAACACTTTGGGTTACAGACTCCACTAACCCGGAAGTAGTACCTTGGGTGAATAACTTTACCTCAGGATGAGAACAGAAATTGCGTGCCAGCGGTGCAGTGGGAGGCCCCATTAGCTAAAGTGGTACCTCAGGTTAAGAACGGTTTCAGGTTAAGAACGGAGCTCCAGAACGAATTAAGTTCATAACCAGAGGAACCACTGTATTCAAAGTAAGGGCATGGTCTACTCTAAAATACAAGGCAAGAGGCAAACTGGGTTCCAAAGGCTTCAGAATGAGCAGGAATCCTGTTGGAAAACTTGGAGCTAAGCAAAAATAAAATCTAACAAAGAAGAAGAAGACAGCTCTAGGACCGAGTGATCCCAAATGACACCCCAGTTTTTCTGAATTCAGATTTGTCCTTTTCTCCTGCCCCACTCTCTCTCACAAAAAATCCACTCCATATTTGTAAATGACAGGTCATGGTGCAAACACCTGGAATTTCTACCTCCCCCCGCCACTATTGTTTTAGGGGTTGATATGATCCCAAGCCTTATCAGGGTACAGGGAGACTCACAAAGGTCATCCATTGCTGCTAGCCACATGGAGTAACAAATCTTGCACCTTCTTCATACTGGTGCATTATTTCTACTGAGGCCTTATCAGCATTTCTGCTTCTCACACACTCCAGGCAGGGGAAAAAAATGTTTCTGCAATCCAAATTCAGGCCTACCTCAGGCACAAACCTGCATTTCTTGGCCAAACATTTCTTCCATATCATACCACAGCTTCTGGGATGATTACCATGATACATGCAAATTTATTTCCCCAAGCTGAGCCCAGGAGCAGTTTCCATTAACAGTCTCTATGCAATGATTATATGGGTTATTTCCTATGACATTTCAGTACTGAGATGGAATACTTTTCAGGCACTTACATTTGCTACCTTGCAAAGGATTCTGTTATTAGTTCAATGACTCTAATTGATCAGGGATCATGCATGCATGACACTATAGTGAAACTAGAACACTTTCCCCAGCCATTATCCTTTTCTGATGGGACTTCTAGCTCACAGTGGAAGTGGGCAGGTGAAGTCTCTTGAGAGCCAGTGTGGTGTAGTGGTTAAGAGCAGTGGACTCGTAATCTGGTGAACCAGGTTCGCGTCTCCGCTCCTCCACATGCAGCTGCTGGGTGACCTTGGGCTAGTCACACTTCTTTGAAGTCTCTCAGCCCCACTCACCTCACAGAGTGTTTGTTGTGGGGGAGTAAGGGAAAGTAGAATGTTAGCCGCTTCGAGACTCCTTCGGGTAGTGATAAAGCGTGGTATCAAATCCAAACTTTTCTTCTTGCAGATGCTTTAGGTCCAAGAAAATAAAGTCAGGGCAAGTCATATCAAGACAGGGATCAGTACCCTGGACAGTTCCCAGTGGGTCCTGCTGGGTGAGCAGTGGAAAGATGTTTACTCAATCTGGAGCCAAAACCATCTGAAACTTTAGAAAAGGCACAGGAGACCTCCTCACTACTAAGCCTCACTGTTGAAGGCAGTATCACCCTGAACACCAGCTTCTAGGTATCACATACATACATACATACATACATACATACATAGTTTTATATGTATGCCACCTTTCCATAGCTAAAACCATGCTCAAGGCAGCTTACATCTTGGAAAAATTACACAATTTCAAACATAACAAAAGTAGCCATAATCAATAAATGAAAAACCAAAAAGTACTCAACCAAATTTCCACATAAATCAGGGTAAGATCTAAAATAAAGATACAAGTTCTCTCCCCCCCCAAAAAAAAAAACAAAAACAGCTAGAACCTCACTCCCAACAAAAACCCCAAACAATACCCCAACCCAAGAGTCTTCCAGGATTCACAGCCAAGATGGCCTCTGGCCTCCCCAGCAGCCTCAGCTTTTGTAATTGGAGTCAGTCAGGGCCCTGCCCTCCCAGGCACAGGTGGGAAAAGGCCTACAAGGTTGGAGGATGGTGGCAGGACCATATCTTCTAGCCAGGAAGGCCAAGCCAAAGCTGGATGTCCTTTCCTTGTCCTTTTTGGTGCACAGTGTGACTCCAGGATCAGGGGCTATGGCAACCATTTATGGGGGAGGGGTGAAAACTGAATCACTGGGTGAATTTCCCTGCAGCGGGGGGAGCTTAGGTTAGTTTTCATCAAGGTGGTGGATGAGGACTGGAGTCGTATTGACCATGATGATCAGCAGAACCTATTCATCCGTGCTTCCTGGATGAGAATGTCATAGAAACAACATTATGTATCATTGTTCGCATTGTATTCTGGTCCAGGAATCACATCTGGAGAGGGTGCAAGGAGTCTGTGACTCACTGTGAGGCTGTTTTTAAAATCCAGAGAGAGAAGGGGGATTTTTCAGCCATCTTGTCAGCTAAATCTAAGTAAGGCAATGCCCCCTACAAATGTCAGGGAAGTTTCCCTTCCCTGCTCAAAATCCCCACCCCACCCCCCAGTTTCATGAGGGTAAATGATACTCTCCTGCAGTGCACTCTACGTGGAGCTACCTTTGAAGGTGACCCGGAAACTACAACTAATCCAGAATGCGGCAGCTAGACTGGTGACTGGGAGTGGCTGCCGAGACCACATAACACTGGTCTTGAAAGACCTACATTGGCTCCCAGTATATTTCCGAGCACAATTCAAAGTGTTGGTGCTGACCTTTAAAGCCCTAAATGGCCTCAGCCCAGTATACCTGAAGGAGCGTCTCCACCCCCATCGTTCTGCCCGGACACTGAGGTCCAGCGCCGAGGGCCTTCTGGAAGTTCCCTCATTGCGAGAAGGAAAGCTACAGGGAACCAGGCAGAGGGCCTTCTCGGTAGTGGTGCCCGCCCTGTGGAACGCCCTCCCATCAGATGTCAAAGAGATAAACAACTACCTGACATTCAGAAGACATCTGAAGGCAGCCCTGTTCAGGGAAGTTTTTAATGTGTGATATTTTAATGTATTTTTAATCTGTGTTGGAAGCTGCCCAGAGCTGCTGGGGAAACCCAGTCAGATGGGCAGGGTATAAATAATAAATTATCATCATTATCAAACTGGGGGGCGGGGAGATTTCGTCCCTCATCTGCTATAAAGCCAAGCAGATTTAGCAGTGTGGCACTGTCAATGAGGGCAAAGTTGATGGGGAATAATAGCAATGTGTCCTGGATCATTTTCATAGTTGATGACAGCCAGCAGAATGATATCATATACCTATGGATTCAGGCAGAACAGTTTCAAAGCAATAATTACAGAAGAGGAAGTTGACACTAGCATGTTGTCAAAAATAGCAAGTTCTATTGGCTCAGGCGTCCTTTAGTTGGACTTCGGTAAGTTTTCAGAAACCTGAAAGTGAATCCAAGGGAGTCATGTCATGCCCAATGAAATAAACATTGTATGTTTGCTTGTTTACATTCCTAAACCCTACCCCAAATCAATGTGCTTCCTCCCAGTTCTTCATATTTAAATTAAGCTTCATACGAAAAGGTCACTTAAAAATATACCAAAATCATTCAAACCAAACCTTGTGTTCTTGAGAACTCTCAGTTGCTTAGGTAATTATTTCTGGTGAGCTGAGAAGTGTTAAGTTTTTGCTTGTATAAAAATAATTGAGCAAAAGCTGTGAGCGATATCGTGTGGTGTTAATTCAAGGAGTTTAAAGAGATCCTAAACGAAATAAAGTTTTTTCTTGTGTTGTGTAAAAATAACCTCAGTCTTTATCCACTGTAAACTATGCTGAAATATAGGTATAGATATCTCAGCCATTAAGCAGATTCCCTCTTGGAATGCTATAAAATATTCACTCCAGTAGGTAAAATTAGTCAGTGAGTGCAAGCCATAAAATAATGTATTTTACTTTGCAGCATTTCTACAGAATTGCAGTGATGAAAGCATTGCCTTCTATTAATGGACCCTTTCCTAGTGTTATCTTATAAATATATATATAAAGGTGCATGCAATAAATGTCCTTTTGAAATTAGATTTATGAGGAGCCTGTCACCACATAGCGTCAACAATTTATCCTCATATATAACATTTTGTAATCAGCTTTTTGGCTAATGAAATTAATTAGCACATGGGGAAAGATACCAAAAGGAGAGGGGGAGGGCATTTAAGAACTCCTTGCAAAGTTTGTGGTATGTTTATATTGGTTAAATAAATCAGTTTTAATTATTTGGCTTCATGCATTGGATGCAAAATAATAAACCTTTTAAATCATGCCGGTGGGTTTTTTTTTTTAATTGGGAGAAAATTGTTAGAATTTCCATTTCCCCGATCTCCTTTTCTCTTCTTGGTGGTTTGCTACAAGTGCTTATTGATCCCAGCCATTAGAGAAGTCATTCCCAAATGGTGTGTCGGGGAATATGAGTGTGCCACAAGAGATCTGCTAACAAGCTGTGATTGTGAAAGCTAAATAAACTATATACATCTTCCTGTAAGCTCAAAAAGTACCCACCACATAGACGGAGACTGTCCATTTTGTGTCCCTGTTATGTTGAGATTATTCGTTATTCATGGTATGATTCATTCTGGCATTGTCTCCTTTCAGTTAGCTAAATTGCAGCTAGGTTTCCAAGCCAAATCACGTGCAATACTGACTCCTTTCTTGAAATTGAAACAACATCCCAACACTTGTTAAAATATTCAAAAAGACCCAAGACTTTACAGATCTTCTTGGATTCCTGCTCTGTGAATCCATGTTTCCAAATCCAGAATTCTCACATAGGATACAGTACTGTATGAGGAGAAATGGTACAATTTGGCAGGGGGGAGGATACGTCTTTGCAATGTTACCCTTTTAAAAGGTTCAGGCACAACCAGGAGAGACATATGAGCAGAGGTTTCTTTTCTGGGAATTAGTGCAAATCTTTTGGGAACTTCTGCATGTGTTTAACTGCTTGTCTGTTGCCCAAGCCCAAGTGTTTAAATGACTTTGGAATCTATATTTAGAAGCCTGCTTGGAGGACCAAGCCTCTTGACTACTCTAAAGCTTATCCACCAGTACTTTAAACAGAAAGGAGATTAGTATCCTAAGAATATAAATAACTGAACAGATTTCTCATTGGTAGAAAATCCCCACTGAGTGACGGACAGTTCTTTGCCCTCTTCCAAAATATCTTGGACGTTCTAGATGCCCTACTTAAAGCAGCCTAGAAAAACCAAAGCAATAATTTCTGGGCAGATGCCTGGATATTCAAATTGAAAAGATGCATATGGCAAGTGCTTTGAATAATCCCCGGCTTTTAAATTTCAGTGGCTGAAACACGCTTTGCTTTTCTGTCCCAATCTGCTGAATGTAGGATTGTGGACATGTTAAGGTAAAGGAGGAATGGAGAGTGTTTGACACATCCACCCCCCCCCCCCAGATTTTACTTGATTACAACCCCCAACATTTCTCAGGCTTGATAGGAGTTGGAATTGCAAAACATCTGAAGGACCACAGGTTTGGCACCCCCAATATAGTCCTTTTTCTGAGCATTTTAAGAGAACGCATTACTGTTTACGACTTTCCTCTAAGACAGACCAGCATTAGTATGCACAGATCACAGTTTGGGACTGAGAACATCAGATAAGATAGGATGCCTGTTTTCAATCTGCTTGTGAAAATTATCAGAGATCGCAAAGAAAGGAATATACGATAACAACAAGAAGAGAAAGAAAGTAATAAAGGACTATCTGGATTGAACTGGATAGAACTGTCTAATTAAAGCAGTAATATAAGTGATGTTTGGACTCGTTCGGAGTTTTGGACTCGTGCGGAGCTTGATGTATGGGTACCCCCAACAAAATTTAAAATTTGGCTGTATAATTTGAAACTAATGTGATTTGGATAATGTGATTGGCCTGTTAATAAAAATTAATTTTTTTTTTAAAAAAGAGAACATCAGATAAGATATCATACTAATACTAATACTAATACTAGGGACGCGGGTGGCGCTGTGGGTAAAAGCCTCAGCGCCTAGGGCTTGCCGATCGGAAGGTCGGCGGTTCAAATCCCCGCGGCGGGGTGCGCTCCCGTTGCTCGGTCCCAGCGCCTGCCAACCTAGCAGTTCGAAAGCACCCCCGGGTGCAAGTAGATAAATAGGGACCGCTTTATAGCGGGAAGGTAAACGGCGTTTCCGTGTGCGGCTCTGGCTCGCCAGAGCAGCTTCGTCACGCTGGCCACGTGACCCGGAAGTGTCTCCGGACAGCGCTGGCCCTTGGCCTCTTGAGTGAGATGGGCGCACAACCCCAGAGTCTGTCAAGACTGGCCCGTACGGGCAGGGGTACCTTTACCTTTTACCTTTTACTAATACTAAAAACTAATAATCTATTACTTATACCCCGCCCATCCGACTCAGTTGTTCCAGCCACTATTGGCAGCTTCCAGCATGATATAAAAACACAGTGAGACATCAAACATTAAAAACTCCTTGATACAGGGCTGCCTTCAGATGTTCAGAAAGTTGTGTAGTTGTTTATCTATTTGACATCTGATGGGAGGGCATTCCACAGAGTGGATTCCATTGCCAAGAAGGCCCTCTGCTTGGTTCCCTGTAATTTCACTTCTTGCAGCAACTGCCAGGAGGCCATCAGAGCTAGACCTCAGTGCCTGGACTGAATGATGCGGTTGGATACGCTCCTTCAGTAGAGCCAAGCCTATTTGGGGCTTTAAAGGTCAGCACCAACACTTTGAATTGATATCAGCTAGAAGCTTCTCAGCAGGCATTTTTTAGTCTTATATTGATCAAATATAATGTGAATAATATTATGCATCTCACCTTCAGGGTCCTCTCAGGCTGTTGTCCAGTTTGCTAGTTCAAAAGGTGATACATGTAGCCAGGTGAACACTTCACACAAATTCACACAACAAAACACACAACCGCCAGATTTTTCTGGTAAGCAAGTTGTAGCTGGTGAACAAGTTTCCATCTGTCTGGAAGATGAATATCCTCACCATAGTTAGCCATGCTCTGATAAGGTCTCCTTCTAGACTACCACAATGTGTTGTACATAAGGCTGCCCTTGTAGACTACTTGGGAACATTGATTAATGCAAAATATAACTTACCAGGGATAAGAGACTTTTCTCACCAGTTTTGAAATGTTGAAACTGGCTCATTTTTTTTCTGCCTTCAGAACTGGAAAAACTGCATTCTCTCTTATGACCCAATTGTTATGGAATGGGAAGCTTACCAGGCACTGATCCTATCATCCTTTTGGCACAAGGTGAAGATCTTTTTACTTTGCTAGGTCTTTCATGTGGAATTTTAACATAGTTTATTTTCCTGTTGGTTCTGTTTTAATTCCTGCTGTGGTTTTTCCATTTTTACGATATGGTTTTGTTGGTTTTGTTTCAACTCATTTTTAAAGCGTATAAGCTGCTTTGTACACACAGGACAGGACTTTGGAGGCCAGAGGTCCAGGGACCTACTTAGCAAAACAGAGTTATTTTGGCAGCACAGAAAACCCCGCCAAGTGCATCTCCCTGTGAGGAAAAATGCAATAATCAGAAATTTGTATAATTAACAATTCACTCCCTTTTAATGGCATCAAAAAGCAGCTGTCTGATGCAGTTGCCTCACTTTGCCTAACGTTAGGACTGGCTCTGTAAGGAAGAATTGCTGTTCAATTGTTTGCATCTCTGTGCTGAGCTTTACAAGGGCAGATCTACACTTATGGTTTTTTAACATTAAGGAAGGGTTAAGGAATGGTTTTCGTAACATAGATGGACACATGAAGCTCTACTTTTTACATTCATAGTGCATTATTACCTTGTCTGTTTTATCTATCTATCTATCTGTCTATCTCCAGTGCTTTTTTCCTAAAAAAAATGTTTAGGGGTACTCTCATTTTGACTCAAGAAAATCACCATTCTATAGTTCAAATCAGGAAAAATAAATACAGTAAATGGACAAAATTACAAAGATTCACAAAATGTTTAGGGGTATGTGTACCTCTGCGTAACCTAGAAAAAAGCTTTCTCTCTCTCTCTCTCTCTGTGTATATATATAATTTTGAAAAAGTAATAATAATACATATAAATCTCTTAATTCTTAATCTTTTATGCGGCTATATTGGTGAAACATTGCTCATTTGTCCCTATGTGGCGTTTTACCTTTTTTATTTTACTGCATTCCAACTCTGACCCCCCTCCAATGGGAGGGAGGGAGGGAGGAATAATAAAAATTTGACAGCAGAGGGGAAGCAGAGCAACCAGTGACCAGCACAGAAAGAAACAGTATTTTGGAAAGTGGTGTAGCCAGGTATTACTTACATTTGATGGGGTGGTGGGAAACAAGGTAAAAAACATTTTAATTAACAAGCATGCCCTGTGACGTTTTAGAACGACATATAGTTCTAATAGGGGGAAATAACGTTAAACAGGTCAGTGTAGATCCAGCCCAAGTTAATGAGCACCACAACCCCTTCTCTACCCAAGAACCTACAAAAGAAAAGGCAAGAAAGCTGCAGCTCAAGCCTGCATGTGATTATGCACAAATAAATTCCCCTGAGTTCATTTGGACTTGCTTCCAAGTACAGTGGTACCTCAGGTTAAGTACTTAATTCGTTCCGGAGGTCCGTACTTAACCTGAAACTGTTCTTAACCTGAAGCACCACTTTAGCTAATGGGGCCTCCTGCTGCTGCCGCGCTGCCGGAGCACGACTTCTGTTCTCATCCTGAAGCAAAGTTCTTAACCTGAAGCACTATTTCTGGGTAAACAGAGTCTGTAACCTGAAGCGTATGTAACCTGAAGCGTATGTTACCTGAGGTACCACTGTAAAGATGCAGAAGGTTGGGTTGTGTGTGTGTTTTGTGTTTGTGTGGGAGAGAGAAATCTCAAAAACAATAGGAAGGCGATTTGGCATTTTGCAGCTATAAACACAAAGATCATTCTCAGAGCACTAAGGAAAATGAAACCTATTCAGAACACCCACTCCCACCCAGCCACCATGCATACACCCTCAATTAAAACAATGCCCCTGATATCAGGCAGTATAATCTGCATTTTATTTCACTCATGAGCAAAATAACAAGTTACTCAGGCCTGAGGCACTCATGAGTGATATGGGCCGTGTAATATCTTCTCCACTGAGTTTCCTATTATTAAGCTTGAAATAAGGAGTTCAGAATTAACTGTGACAATGATTTTATGGAGAGACGGCATCACCATTAGCTTTTGCAGTTTACTGCTAATAAAACTTTAAATTTGCTACTACGCCTAATAACCTCCTTTGCCACCTTAGCTGTACAATTTGACAGGAAACACACACACACACAACAAAACAAAGATCTCTGCCAGAAAAGGTGAGTAGTGAATCCCACATACACCTTATGTGATGCCCATCAGTTCTGGCTAGTCTTAAGAGCCTGCTATTTGCCAAGTACACAAATGTGGTCTGCAATGGGGGCGCTGGCCTATTGGCTGATTAATTTGAAGTGCCCGTTCCCCAGGCCAAAGCAGCATTTTCACTCGTTTGCACATGTAACTGACCAGCTGTACGTGGCCTGTCAGAAGGATATTTAACTATAAGCGTTCTCGACACCAGCTGTCAATCCATTTTGAGAGGAGTCACATGAGTGAGCAGGGCTAATGTTTTAAAACTTACCAAGGTCTTGTGATGGATTCTGCGTTAATGAGGTACAAGGCTTCTATCATTTCAAAACTCTTAACAATACCACCGATGATGGAATATAAACTGATGGGGCATAATTACAGTCAACAGATTCCCTTGAGATTTCTTCCCATTTTATTTTTTAATCTGTTTTCTCGGCATTCATTAAACGGTTTTTCTGTTTATTAATCTTCTTTGGCTTGACTTAGCAATGCATGCATGTAGCAACCATGGGATGGGAGGGGATATCCAGCCTTTTGTCCCACCCAAACCATTTGCTGCTATTTTTCTGATCTGGGTAAAGTTTCCAGCAGCTGGATTGGGGCATAAACTGTGCAGATAGCAGTTCTTTTCACACTGGATTCCTCATTCAGCAAGCAACACACTACACACAAGTCTCTTTCTGCACATACTACATTTTTAAACGACACACACAATGTGACAGGCTGTATGTAACTATATAAATTCTTTTTAACAATTCTTTTTAATTCTTTTTTAAAATATGATTCAACATATCATATCAAAATATGTGGTTCTGTAGACCGACTTATCATACAAACAAAACATACTACATTTTTGACATGGACTGTAATATCTGTTCGCGTGCTTGTGTAAATATTTGTGGCAAAACAGCATATAACGAACCAGCCTAAATAATATTCCCTATCATAGTCCTTGTTTATGATGCTGGGAAAGGGTTACTTCTTACAAGAGTCCTTCTTCTAAAGTTGGGTATGGAGAAAATATCTCAAACAAATTATTCTTAAGTAAAGTTTTGTTGCAAAACGTTCATTGGAACTTATTACTTTCAGAAGTGGCAAAACTGAACTTGGCTGTGTACAAAAAGTAAAAACCTACACAGCTCTGCCTGCAGATTTACATCTAATTTTGCAAACCTCAAACTTATATTCTCTCTTTATTTATTGCTCCTATTTCATTTTTTAAAAATATTTCCAGCTTTTGACGCTGTTTGATTCTGAAGGATTAGAAAAACCAGCAGAGCAACTCTTTTGGTTTCCTAGCAGTAAGGCTAATCATGGAACCTAGTTAAGAAAAAGTATCTATATTCTGATTCACTGTGTGTGTGTGTGTGTGTGTGTGTGTGTGTGTGTGTGTGTATGTATACACACACATCACCCTGTCACAGGGCACTGTGCATTGACCTGTTGACATAACAAATCTTCAAGAGACCCCTGGACGTACAAAGTGAAAATGCCTGCAAAAATTTGCTCCTAGCTGTCCACGCAAAATAAATGCTCCCAGCCCTGATTCAGTCAATCATACAGGGTTCAAGTCACTTGGCTGCCTTTGCATCCAGAGCTATACACATGAAGGCTTCCTCAGGAGAGATGTCTGTGCTCTATGCACAGGGGTTGGGGTGAGCCAGTAGCTGTGTTTGCACATAATGCTAAGCCATGGTTTGTTAAACACAGATGATCAAACAAATCACGGCTCATTTCTCCAGAGATTGTTGTCTTTTCTAGCTGATCTTGCCTCATGCCTTTATAGCTTACCTTAGTGAGTGCATGGGGGGTGGTCATCACACAAACTACCGTATTGGCGCAAATATAAGCCACACCCACAAATAAGCCACACCTTTAAAAATTGGCTGCTTGGGGGAGGCTTGGGAGCTGTGAATGGGATGGGCGCTGTTGCCCCACGCTCCTGGGCTGGTCTATTGAGGGGTGGAGCTGCACCACTTTGCTGACGGCCTCTCCCCCCTCCCCCTTCATTCTGATGGCTTGGAGGAGGTTGGGGAGCAGTGGGTGGGCTGGGTGCCATTGCTCTGCACTCCCGGGCTGCTTCCTGGGGGGAGGGAGCTGCGCCGCTTTGCCCGTGGTGTAAGGCTGCAAATATAAGCTGCACTTTAACTTTTTACAATCAGAATTTGGGGGGGGGGAAGTGTGGCTTATATTCAGACCAATACGGTATGTTTAAGAAAGGATGGTGCAATTGTAGATCATACCAAGCGACTTGCGATCTCGATCACATGCAGTCTGTAGTCCGCTGGCAGTAGTACAATATGGGCATGTCTTTAAGTTAACATCTTACATTAAAAACCTGACAGTACCAAATCAAACGTTATTCACCAAAGCCAGACTAAACGTCTTTCCTTCTGCAGTGTTGGATGGCAGGTTGAGAGGACTTCCCTACCAGGACAGACTTTGCTCTTGCGCTCAAGACATCGATTCCATAAAACATATTTTGTTGCACTGTGCAAAATATGAGCAAGCCAGGGCTGAACTGATATTACCCTTGCTGGTACCTTTCCCGGGAAAATCAGAGGATCACTATGTCAGGTTCCTATTGGAAGACTGGACAAACGATAGAACATTAGCAGTGGCAAAGTTTTTATCAGTGGTTGCAAGAACCAATGATCACTATATTCTGAACAAAACGCTTGTTTAACCTGCAGGTAGGCTGTATGAATTGTGTATTGCTTTGTAACAATTTGTTGGGTTTCTGGACCGTAATAAAGGTTGATGATGATGATGATGATGACATCATACCAAGCCATAGCTAAAAAAGACTGAGGCTCATAAGCCAACAACAAACCATGCTTTCAAATCATAATTTCTTGACAGTAAATAGATCATTGTTAAGCCACTGGCAAGGGTTTGTGCACACAAAACATGGTTTAGTAAGCCATAGATTACTTAGCATTACGCGTGAACCAGGCCAGTGTATGCAACAGCTTGGGTTGGGCAATTCTCCCAGCTCACATGTTGATTTGACGGGCAAGTATTTTTCTGAACACAGCAGTCATTTCAGAGGAATCCTGGCATTGATGAAAGATATTGTGAACAATCTTATAAAGGTCAGTCTGCTGAAGTTTCTCTGCCCGACATCGCTGTCAAGAAGTCAGCACTGCCAGTCATTGGTTGTTAAAAAGGCCCGTGTGCCTGAGATGTTGAGAAATATCAATTAATTGCAAGGGCAGCTATTTTTCCAGCTTGGAGTTTTTATGCTAATGCACACAGTAACATCAAATAAAAACTTGAACCATGGCAAATCCTTTTCAATTGGCACCATGCAATGCATCCTGTGGATCTGAGGCTTACCCTTGAAATGGCTGGAGGTTGAGCCAGTGTATGATCTCTGACGAAGCATCGGTGGAGAGATCGATTGGGCTGCTTATAGACCTCATATTTATCACAGGGCAAAGTCATAAATCCCCCTGTAGGGTTCCAGCAATAATACCGTTTATTAAAAGCAGTTGGTGAAGCAGCCTTAAAATCTGATCAGTCGTTTTGTGCAAAGAACAATTCTGTTGAATGCGATGGAGAATTAGAATTTATATTTATCTATGGGGACTCTCCTGATGAAGATCTCTAGGGCTGAGTGAAAATGGGTGGTGAAATTGCTACAAGGGTGGCATTTTGCTGAATATTGTCCAGGGAAGGTTGAGCTTCTCCATTATTTCAAGACAAGCTCCAAAAACAAAGTTTTCAAAAAATTGTCAGAAAAAATATTTTCAATTACATTTTGGCTCATTTAATATTGAATGGAATTATAGTGTTAGTTCATATTGGTGGATGAAGGATTCAATAGGCTAAGAGAGTATAAATTGGGAAAGAGAAGGAATCAAACTCATTGCTTCCTATTAACATATTTTAATTGTATTTTATTCTAAAATATTAACATATTTTAATTGTATTTTATTCCATAACATTTATATACCACTTCGTTGTTGTTGTTGTTTTAGAAAAACAATCTCACTAGGTCTCTCTGACATGCTAACTCAGACCCTTCAAGTGTCCCTATTTCCCAGGGACAGTCCCAGATTTACAAAAGCCCTCCCAGAATGTCCCAGATTTGATCCCAGAATGTCCCTATTTTCATCAGAGAAATGTTGGAGAATATGGAGTTATGACAAGGAGATGAGTAACTATACAACGTTTAGAAGACATCCGAAAGCAGCCATGTATAATGAAGCTTTTTAATGCATAATGTTTTATTATGATTTTATATATATTAGAAGCTGCCCAGAGTGGCTGGGGCAACCCAGTCATATGGGTGAGGTATAAGTTATATATTATTATTGTTGTTGTTGTTGTTTAGTCGTGTCCGACTCTTCGTGACCCCATGGACCAGAGCACGCCAGGCACTCCTGTCTTCCACTGCCTCTCGCAGTTTGGTCAAACTCCTGCTGGTAGCTTCGAGAACACTATCCAACCATCTCGTCCTCTGTCGCCCCCTTCTCCTTGTGCCCTCCATCTTTCCCAACATCAGGGTCTTTTCCAGGGAGTCTTCTCTTCTCATGAGGTGGCCAAAGTATTGGAGCCTCAGCTTCACAATCTGTCCTTCCAGTGAGCACTCAGGGCTGATTTCCTTCAGAATGGATAGGTTTGATCTTCTTGCAGTCCATGGGACTCTCAAGAGTCTCCTCCAGCACCATAATTCAAAAGCATCAATTCTTCGGCAATCAGCCTTCTTTATGGTCCAGCTCTCACTTCCATACATCACTACTGGGAAAACCATAGCTTTAACTATGCGGACTATTATGGAATAGGACGTCCCTATTTTCATTGGAGAAAAGTCAGAGGGTATGCTAGCTCTATAAAGGCAGGGACAGACTGCTGTTATTTTCCTCTGTGTCATAATATTGTAATAATATAGTCCTTATACCCCAAGGTCAAAATGGTTGAGTAAACAGGTTCACTAGCATCACCATATTCCATAGTGTTCCTATCTTAGTTTTTTGGGGTGTTTTTTTTTTTTTAGCAAACTGCATTTTGTTGGGTTCCTCTGAGATCTGTGCTGTTTAATCTCAGAGAATGTCAAAGGTCCTTGTTTTTAAGCTACAGTCTTTTGTTTGTAATGACTTGCCACAGAACTGTAATGTGTTACCTTTCCCCCTCTTCCTCTGTTTTTGACATGCAGCAGCTCGTTTTTTCGTTTCCACTGCCTCTTTGGCTCTACAGCTCCCTGCTTGCCTTTGCCTGTGTCAGAAATGAATTAAAAAAAAAAAAAGCACTTGCACTTTGAACCATAAAACAAAAATACAAAGCTGGAATCAGAAGGAGGAGGTAAATTACTTTTAGTGCTTGGCACAGAAACTTTCACTTGGCTATTTCCTGTTGTTTTGAAACTCTGAAAAATCAATATAGAAACATATCATAGTCTGAAGGCAGGTCATCTGTGTGCTAGGTGTTTTTAACAGTCAGCCTTTGAAGGGGCTTCTTATGCCCCCCGACATGAATCTAGAGTTCTTTTGCACTAAGTGTCCTGTTGAAACTACATTTTTGCTCCAGTTATCCATCTCAATGGTTATTACTTTTTACGGTTTCAGTCTCCCATCTTCTATTATAGATTCACTGATAGATCAATATGACAGAGGCAAGATAAAAGGCAGTTAGCTGTACATGTCTATTATAAGCCCAAAAACTCAGAAAAGATTTCTCAAGCCAGAAAGGATGTACCTGACAGAAATGATATACAGAAACGGTACATGCTACTGATCTGTTATATATCCCCACGCTCTTTGTCTTTTTCCACCCTTTTCTTTCGGCTCTTTCTCTCTTTTTTTAACCGAAGTTTGTCCTGAACCAATCACCTGTCAGAACATCTTTCTTAATTTTGAGATCCTTCTGGCTGCTCTGCAAATTTGGAGCGAGTGTTTTCCCCAAGGGAGGAAGAAAGTTGAAAATACAATCTCCACTTCTGAAAGGAGACAGCAGAACATATTTGCTTTTAGGCAGAAGTCGTAAAAAGGAATTCTGACATGCTACATTTCCCAACCAGAGGCAAGCGAGAGATGCTATAAAATGAAATGGTGGTTTAAAGGCATAATGAATTTTCTTTCTTCTTCTACTACTTCTTGTAAGCAGGTGGTGTGTCAGTAAGGAGCAATAACTAGCTCAGGAGGTCCAGGTTACTGGCAACTCTGCCTTTTTTTTGTCTCTTATTCCCGCCTGTAGGTAGGGATAACACCATCATATTGGTAGTTGTACCTAATAATAGACCCAAAGTTCAACTCAAGCCAGCTCTCAAGCTATTTTAGGAGTACATGTTAAAAAAGAACATCCAGCTAGAGGAAACTCTTGACATCTGGGAAGGAGTTTAATCTGAATCGCATTCCAAAATGCACTGGCTTCATTTCCAGGAGCAATTCAGAGTCCTGGTTTTGACCTATAAATCTTAAACAGCTTGGGACCTGATAGCCTGAAGCATCGCCTCTTCTCACATGGACCATGAGCTCAACCTTAGAGGTCTGTCTCTGAGTGCACCCACCAAGTGCAGCAGGGAATTTGGCTAATGTGGGGGAGAAGGGTCTTTTTCAAATATGTGTGTGTGTATTAGACACTCTGGTTCACCAGAAGCAGCTTAGTCACGCTGGCCACATGACCCGGAAGGTGTACGCCGGCTCCCTCGGCTAATAAAGCGAGATGAGCACCGCAACCCCAGAGTCGTTCGCCACTGGACCTAATGGTCAGGGGTCCCTTTACCTTTTATTAGACAAGCATCAGACAGACAGAAGCTAAAATAAAACATTAGTGCTGTTTGAATGCAGCCAGATTTCTACTTCTAGCTCCGTTGGCAGACTTCTTTCCTGGCATCGTTCTTCTCCAGTGTTCGGTGTTGGGAACCCAAGAGAGCAACACCATCCCACTTGTACCCCACTGACTGCTACTTGCTCCAAGCGCTCTGTCTTAACACAGCCTCCTCCTTTACAGCGTTGCAGCTCTTTCTCTCTTGAACTCTTTAACCTTCCTCCCAAATACATCCTTTTAACTTTGCCTCCCAATGGCATGGGCAATAAAAAGGGGAGCAGAGTCCTTCATAAGTTTCCAGTTCCCCTGATTTGTTAGGTTTCTTCCGCTCCCCCTTTTAACTACCAAATTGAACTCAAGACCCTTCTGTGAATGTTTAACCTTTCTCATTAGAGCAGCCTTGGAAAAGGAAGGGGAAGAAAACAACTATTTTATAACAAAGAACATAAAATGGCAGGACAGGTCCATTCCTTTACAGCTACTCTCTGCCCAGGTTATTTTATTTTAAAGACCATTGAAGGTGATATAACAGAGCCATCCTTGGTTGCCTCCACACAATATTATTATTTTTGCCCCGCTGTGGTCTCTGATCAAACAGGTGTTCCAAATTGTCAAAGCTCAGCAGCTTTCAGGGTGTCCCGTTTTTTACTTTTTGAAATATGGCAGCCCCAGACTATTGTGGCACAGAAATCTTGAAGACTGTAGGGAATCTGATTTGTGATTTATGTGTCCCAGTTCACCAAAGTCTGTAGCAGTTCTAGTCTTGTTTTTACACAAAGATCAGATGCTCTAGGGACTAGGCTCTGTGGTAGCTGGAGAGAGATTTTGAGTGTTTTTTCACCCCATGCCTACTATGTGTTACAGTTTGTCCTAAGTTCAGTGGTTGTCTTAAGGTACCCCTGCCCGTACGGGCCAGTCTTGACAGACTCTAGGGTTGTGCACTCATCTCACTCTAGAGGCCGGGAGCCAGCGCTGTCCGCAGACACTTCCAGGTCATGTGGCCAGCATGACAAAGCTGCTCTGGCGAACCGGCACCAGCGCAGCACACGGAAACGCCGTTTACCTTCCCGCTATAAAGCGGTCCCTATTTATCTACTTGTACTTAAGGGTGCTTTCAAACTGCTAGGTGGGCAGGAGCTGGGACCGAATGACGGGAGCTCACCCCGCCGCGGGGATTCGAACCGCGACCATGCGATCGGCAAGTCCTAGGTGCTGAGGTTTTACCCACAGCGCCACCCGCGTCCCCAGTGGTTGTCTTACAATGTTAATAAGAGAAATACACAATGAGCGCTGCATGGACATGGGACCAATGCCTCTTTGTGCCAGCTGATAAAGGTGTGCTTCGTGTTTTGTTGTTTTATCTTCTTGCTTTGTAGAAAACTAGACCTGCTGTGGCTGCTCTCCCTGCCTTTCCCTCACTGAGTGCCCATGTGTCAGGGCCTGGCTGGACGAGGAAGCAGCCAATAGTTCAGGAAGCACCTGAGGGAGAAGGGGACTTTGAACCAGGTTCAGACTGGTGGGACAGGGAGGAATCGTCACCAGAGAGTGAGGTTGAAGGGGGGAGACTTGAGGCAGCCACAGACACTGGCAGAGAAGGGGCAAGGGATGTGTCTCCTGCCCTGCAGTATAGTCCTGATTCGGCTCCTTCCCTTCCTTCACTCTCAGTGCAGGAAAGAAGAGTCAAGAAAAGGCTAGAACAATTAAGAAAAGCTGAGTCACAGCGAAAAAATGCATGGAGGGAGATATAAACAGCGGCGGAGCTAGCTACTTGGGCACCCAGAGTGGCGCACATGCCGTGCATCCGGGGGCGGGGCGATCTGCCCAGGGGGGTGATCGTCGGCACGGCAGCGATCCGCTCGGGGGGGGGGGATTTTGTCACCCCGCCCCTCAGGGATGATACCTGGGGCAGGCCGCCTCCACTGCCCCCCCCCCTTCGTCCCTGGGTATAAATAAGAGCAAAGAGGGGGTGGAACTTTAGCTTCTGCAACTGACCTGCTTAGCTGATGGATGTGCTGTGAGCTGTCTCCTTGGTTACTGAGCAATAAAGTTAATTACTGTCAAGCCATGCCTGTTTCTGCTTATAGTGTTGAACAGACAGAAGGGCTTTTCTGGCAGCTGACATCATGATTCCTATTCAAACTTGGGACACGGCTGGTATAAGTGGATGCAGAAGCTGGGAATTTTGTTCTGTGCTTCTGAAACAACTTTTTTTCTCTACACAACCACACAGCGTTTTCCTGCAATGCTCCCCCTCCCCCTCATCCCTGTACCTAGGACTGTATTGTCCACCCATGTTCTGCAATCAAGTTGCGCATCGAGGTCCCCCAGGCCACCCCAAATAACTCACACTTCACACATCAATTTTTGTTTAACGTTTTTGGCATAAATTTGGCCACAACTTTATTTAAATACACACACGTGAGTGGTTGCTTAGGCATTGGTTATGACTATCTGTCCTTGCCCCCGGGACAGAACTGACTTCCGGATTCCAGCGGAAGCCAGTCAGGGAGAACCATATTGGGGAGAAATGAAGCTGGGCATCAGTCCCTCACTTCTCACCCTCATGTTCCTGTGGGGCTTGCACGCCCCAAGTCCGATGCCAGGGACTAGGACGAAAGGGATGGCAAGCCCCTGGATTCCTTTAATGGAATTCCCTATGCACCACCACCATTGGAGGGGTAGGCACTTACACCTCCACCAACCAATTTTAACCAATGCCTAACCACCAACCTTACAAGTTGTGACGATTTGCTACGCAGTAGGCAAAAACCAAATGGCAACAGCCAATTGGCCAAATGGACAAAATTCCTACCAGGCCCCTGCCCCAAGGCAGACAACCCCATGACAGGCATAGCAAGGTCAGAGGACAATGGACCTCCCCTTTTCAGGGAGGGTGGGCAGGTGATCCGGTGCACGCAGCCCAAGAGAAGGCCCCAGGCTGTGACCTCTGACCCCTCCCACCATTTAGCAATATAACATTCTCCCCAGCAACACTCCTTGCCCAATCACAGCATGTGGCCAATTTGCCCAACAACAGTGGGGTGGCCTTTAGGCCCCCACCGCAACACGTGCTCTCTGTTGTGGAGAACACGCTTAAGTAGAGATTTAGATTGCATCTGCTGAGTTAGTTGAAGCATAAGCCTTTCAGATCACATAGGTGAGAACATTGGCGCTGCTTTACAGTCCCTACACAGGCTGGGATGTGCTGGGACTGGGCTAGAGTGGGTTTGGCCCTGATCCCGCCAAGTTACTCTTCTCAATCTCTCAAACAAGGAATGTAATGAATGTTCTCAGAGGGTGATTGCAGGATGGAAAAGGATAACTATGGGAACCATTATGCACATGAAAAGTGCTGTGGCCGTAATAAATAAGAGCCGCCATTTCAGCTGATTCCAGTGGAAGAGATTTACTCTTCCATGGTATTTGTGGCAAAATTGTGTACAAAGACATTATGTCCACCTCCTTCTTGCAACCTTTCGTTTGGTGCCGCGTACAGGACCTTTTCTAAGAACTGGCATTTGGCAGCTATTTGGTTTTTATTTATTTATTCAGTACATCATTAGACCTGCTGCTATGTGGTCTATGACGAATACACACTCCCCTCCGTAAGTGCACCCAGGAGTGGGACTTATGAGTAGGAAGGAATTAAGGAAGTTAGATTCTTTTCCAGAATGTCATGTGCTGTTGAGACGCTGGTTTGTGAAGTATCTCTTGGCATTTGCAATGGGAAAATAAACCATGGTGTACTTCCAGATCAAAATCTTATATCTGGCAAGCCTACTGAGAGAAATGTCTACCAAACAAAACTTTAAGAGGGAAATACTCTCCTGAGTAATGCTCTGTTTAGCTTTTCTGTAAACCGAAACCACTACATTGTATAGCATGCAAAAAGTAATTTCTGACAACTCTTCGAAGCTTTTGCATTATCTTGCTAGCGCCTACATGATGTGGTCCCAATAGTAATCTTAAAGTGCTTCCTACATTTCTGATGTTTTGTGTCATTTCCAGAGGACGATGTTTATGAAAGACTGAAGAGCCTTTGTTGTCTCTCCCACTGAGCCATTATGACCCATAGAAGCATCGCTCACTAATTCTAAACTAAAAGATCAATCCTAATCCCATCATCAACAGGTGTGAATTCAGCCACCTTTGAATTCATGTAAATTGTTTTTACAATATATGTGCTGATATGTTGCTATATAACTGCCCTGAATAGCAGAGACTGTAGAAACTATTGAACAAGGACAGAATGAGAAATGAAACTGGAAGAAACTTTCCTCTGCATATACAACCTCCCGCATATTCTAAGATCTGAGCACTTCTGCCAAAACATGTCTCCAGCAAATTCAACCCTCTTTTTGCCCAGTGACAATTGAGGATAATGTTAAAAATGAACTAACAGCGATGGGAATAGTATGTTTGAATGATGTGCAGAGAAGTTGGGGAATGGCATTGTTTGAAAACTTGGACCCCATCCTAGTCAGACTTCACATAAACATTAGATCAAGGAGCTACAAGTTGTCTGTGGTTTATTCTGGGAAGTTGGTAGACTTTGGGCTCTACAACATAATTTAAGCATTTATAAACGTCAACTCATCTGTTTCTAACGAAAGCTAATAGATTATTTGCAGACATTTTAACTTCAGAAATTGCTTCTGTAATCTATTTCTATAGAATCGGCAAAAGAGGAAGCAGACATATTATGGGTCAATACCAATGAAAGGCCCTCTGTGCAGACATAAGATGCACAGTCCATTAAGTTTCAGGTCTGCCCCAATATGGATTCCTCTGATGTATGACTATTACATCCTATTTTTGTTGACTCAGTTCCTATGTCAGCATACAGAACTAAACATTTTGGCTTCAGCCCAGACGCAAGCTGTCTGTGGAGGATATGTTTCTGCCTCCACCACCATGACAGTAATGAGGAACGGGCATTAGCTTGATTTGCATAACATGCACTTCCAAGTTAGACTGTATGTCAGTAGGAGACAACTTATTGTGATGATGCCCACAGCATAATATCCGTTTTGTGCTATCAGCATTTATTTATGTAAATTCCATCATTACAAGGGGTCATTTTCCAACCTTCTACCATGAAATCACTTTCCCTGCCAACAAACAGGAAGGAAACACCATAGGAGAATGGCCAGACGTATTCCTGTCATTCATATTCATTGGTCATGAAATGGAAAATGGGATGTGTGATGCTTAGGCTCTCTACAAGACTTGACAGCTATGAAGACAAAACTAAAATTTGATAGCCCACCTATGATCAATTTAGACAAATGCTGTCAGACAGACGGGCCCACCCACCCGCTCCTTCCTGATTCTACTGTCTTTTTAATTGTAAGAGTCTTTCAAGAATAGTTTCAGGGCTAAATGACATGCTGTAATAGCAAACTCATTCACCAAACATGGGTCCTTATCGCACATGACCTGGGCACAAGAGAGAAGTTATCAGCAGGGGAGCCCCAAGGCATGTAGGAGTACAAAATAGCTTTTTGTTAATTACCTCAGTAATGGCCTTATGAAGATTGAGCATGCTCAGTTGCCACGGAATTTAAAGAGGAGAAGTGGAAAACCAGGGTGGGGAGGAATGGAACAGAGGACTTGGTTGCCTGGCTGGCCACCCTAGACAGGAGCATTCCACAGTCACACAGTTTGTGCTTCTTGAGGAAAGGTAGCATGTCTTCTGTGATAAGAAGCAGTTTGCTGTAATTTATTCATGTCGGAGATAAAAAGAGAGAATAACAAATGAGGATGTTGCGCTTGTTACAGCAGTACGAAGAAGCTACGCCCGTTAAAGGAAGCTCTAAATTTCAGAGGCTCCTTCATTATCTTCTTTCTTTTCTTTTCAAACCCCACCCCCGAGAATTAATGTAAATGGTAATGTGTGAACTTTGGCAGGGGTGTCTATGTCAAGGGTCTATTAAGTGGGCAGGAAGCCACTAAATGCATGGGCTTCCTGCTTCACCTGAATCAAGGTGCTGGTGTTTCCCTTCAAAACCCTTTAATGGCTTGGGACTTAAATACAGTGGGACCTTGGTTGTCGAACGGCTTGGCTCCCAAACAAATTGGCTCCCGGACGCCGCAAACCCAGAAGTAAGTGTTCCGGTTTGCGAACGTTTTTTGGAAGCCAAATGTCTGGAGTGGTTTCTGCGGTTTCCAACTGGGTGCAGGAAGCTCCTGCAGCCAATCGGAAGCCACGCCTTGGTTTTCGAATGGTTCCAGGAGTCGAATGGGCTGCCGGAACGGATTAAGTTCAACACCCAAGGTACCACTGTATCTGAAAGTGTCTTTACACCAGTGGTGTGCGGTCAGTGGACTAGGGGCACTAGGCTAGTCCCCTAATTGTTCCCCTGGCACCTCCTTCCCAAAGCCTGGGATGCTTCTGCTTGGCTCAGGGAGAGAGGTGCAATGTCACGTGAACAATTCCCTGCCACCCCGCTCCATCACCTTTGCAAGCTGTTGCCTCTGGCTCTAACTGTTCCCCTACAACCCCCCCCCCCCCCAAAAAAAACAAACCAAAAACCTCAGTGCACACCACTGCTAAGGCTGCACTCTTAACCTCCATTGAATTCATTAGGACTTGTTCTTGAGCAGACAAAATAATTGGTGCTGTTAGTTACAATCTTCACATTAGTCTGAGAGGTGCAGACTGCCGGCCATTTTGCATAGGAATCAGAAAATACCAAATTCAGAGATTGGGAAAGATAAAAGCAAAGGAACACAACTGAGACAGTTGAGAAACAAATACTGGTAAAAGCTAACAGTAGCACCCAGAAGACCAAACAACTCCATCTGCAAGAAATGAAAGACAGATTTTTGCCTAGAACTTTCCTTTGAAAAATAAGTTTCAAACAGATGCAACCCCTTCCTCCCCCAAACCCTTCTTAATGTCACTTTTATGTTACAAAAAATAAAATAAAAAATAAAAAAATATTTTAAGCAACAACACAAGGTCTTCTTTTGTTAATTAGACAGATTTATCAAATGCAAAAACCATTCCTTATGGACACTTTGATTTCTTGAGGACTTCACTTCATTGATGAGCAGCCCCAGGCACGACACAGCTAGTTAATGAATAAATGTTTTTCCATCCATGCCCCCCACCAGGGCTATTAAAAAATCAAGATAGATGGCATGTGTTTGTATAAGATGACAATTTCTATTGAAGTGTATTGCATCCGTTGCAAGGGATCTCGTTGTCTTGCTCATCTTTTTGCAGAGCATCACTGGTTTAGCCACATAATTATCTGGGAATGCTACCAAAATGATCCAACCCTCCTTTTTTCCATTCTTGGGAAATACCCTTCTCTCTACCCCGACTACCACAACTCTTTCTTTTATAGAAATCCTAGGAAGTATTGTGGTATTTCCCATCACTGCTGATTTTGAGAACATTTCATCTAAGATCCCACATAAAGAGAATATGATAACCCACCAGACATATAATCATCAGTGTTCTTGTTCCAGGAATATGTCAGCATTCCAGAGGCGCATCCCTGCAGATGAACAGATACGCAGCACATCCTTCCCTTCTGGTCATGCATCTGTCATGGTAAGAGCCACATAAATATGAATGTCGAGGCTTGCTAGCAAAACGTAGCATTTTGACTGGCCAGAAGAAAATGTCGGAAAACACCGGTAGTGGGTGATAAGTCTCAGTTTTTGCCCAATGTCACAGTTTCTTCTGTGGTTTGCTGGCAAATGTTGAAAGTCTGCAAGGCCGAGAGGCAAATGTCATCATATATGGGCCCCATTATGGTGACTTTAGCACACTATCCACGCTGCATGGAAGAAGCTTTTCAGGAGAGTAGCTCCTGAACATGGAAGTGAACCAAAGACGTGAGCTGGGGCTGAGCTGTCGCCAAGGAAACGGAGTCTCTCTTGAGTTGGGACCTGTGGTGTTGACCCCCAGCTATGTGCCTGGGTCATTTGAATGTTATCTCAGCTGCTCAGAAGTTATTAATAGAAAAGCAAATGCACAGTCTGGGCAATGTTAGCGTGGAATGGGCACCTACAACATTTCCTTATGGTTACTGTCCTCACAGCTCAGTTTGGATTCCTGCTTAGGGGTGGAGAAGAATTTGAATCAGGGGTGTTTTGGGAGCATCCTATTGCCTTGGTTTTGCTTGCACCCACTGCTGACGCCACCTCCTCCTTCTCCAAGGCAAAGCACTGCCAACACCTTCTTTCATTGTGGAAAGGGGAGATAATGGCAGAAGCCCTCCATATCTTGTTGAACGTTCACTCCCATCAACCTCAGCCAGCACAGCCAAAGGTCGGGGATACTAATACTGAAATCAGCTGTTGGTCTGAAACCACTCTTCAAGAGCTTAAATAGGGGCCTTTCCCTCTTTTTCTTTTCTTTCCCATTTCCTGATGAGTGTACATTGGAACAACCTGTATTTGCAAAAATGGCATGCACATTCCAAGGAGCATTCCAGAATGGAGGCACAGGTACATTCCGCATCAGCAGCACAGTAATTTTCATGCCTGCAGAAGCACAGATGTATTCAGGCAGGGTATTTGAGAGTTTTCTACTGCCTCGGCCACTGTTTCTGCACAGTGCAGTTTATTGCTCCACTTGCACTACTACTCCACTTGCAGGCATAATGGAATTGATGCCTGCACCTCCAAAGACGATATTCCAGGGTGCATAGCAAAGGCTAGCTGTATATATGCAAGGTGAAGTACATCAAGGCAACGTTTCCCACAATACTATGTGTAGAGTAATAAAATGTTCTTGTGCAAGAGACAAGAGGCTCATGAGCTCAAAAACCTGGAACCTCTCAGCCATGACACTGCAGTATAAACTGAAGAAGCAGAGTTGTTGGGAATGCTGGCAGATTTTTTTTTAACTTTCCCAGTAAGTCAGAAAGAGAAACGGTTAAACCGGAAGCCTGCTTCAGGCATTGCTGCCCTACGAGGCAACTTGGGTACAGGAGGGTTCTGGGGCTGTATGTTAAGCCTATTTGTGTGTCTTCACCCAGACCCTTGTGTGATTAATGTGAACTTCTGCAACCACGGGCCTTGTGGAAGAAGCACCTTGTGCAACTGAGAACCCCAGAGGAGGTTTTCAGTTGCACCCGGAGCCCCACTGCACCCAGGTTGCCTCTTAGGGGGATAACATCTAAACAGGGCTAGGGCATTGCCCCAATACTCTGGACTGCTGAGCAACTCCGTACAATAAAGGTAAAGGTAAAGGGACCCCTGACCATTAGGTCCAGTCACGGCTGACTCTGGGGTTGCAGCGCTCATCTCACTTTATTGGCTGAGGGAGCCGGCGTACAGCTTCCGGGTCATGTGGCCAGCATGACTAAGCTGCTTCTGGTGAACCAGAGCAGCGCACGGAAATGCCGTTTACCTTCCCACTGGAGCGGTACCTATTTATCTACTTGCACTTTGACGTGCTTTTGAACTGCTAGGTTGGCAGGAGCAGGGACCGAGCAACGAGAGCTCACCCCGTCGCGGGGATTCGAACCGCCGACCTTCTGATCAGCAAGTCCTAGGCTCTGTGGTTTAACCCACAGCACCACCCGCATCCTAATAATAATAATAATAATAATAATAATAATAATAATAATAATAAATAATTTATTACGTCAAAGACCAGTTCAAGAGGCACAACTGAGACTACTTTCACAAAAGTGAAATAGACATTTAAAACAGTATACAATAACAATTTACAGATTAAAATTGAAATAGTCGCATGTACACGAAAAGACCTAAGATTAGACTAACATGCAGATTGACTCTGGGACACCCAGGAGACCAGCAACGGCAGTTTTCTGGTGGGGTGTTCTGCGCCTACAAATCTGTGCACAAAATCTGGCGACCATCCAGGTGGTCTTGTGATTTTTGCCTAAGAGGAGAAAATTGAGTTTTGGCTTGTCTGGAAGGTCAGCAAGCCTCACCAGATGGGGGGGCGATGGTATCTCTACGTGCCTCATTGTAAAAAGGACATCTAAAAAATAAGTGTTCAGGGCTTCCTATTTCCCCTAATGGGCAGGCATAAAGTCTGTGGGCGTTCGGGACTTTTCCAAAAGATGCTTCCAAAACCAGCGAGGGCAGAGCCAAACTTTCTGACGAGAGTAAGGCCCTTCTTGCATTTCTGGATACAAGGAAATGGAAGTATGCTGCCGGGACAGCAACATATCTCTCGTGTTCTGCAATTATGTAATCAGGGGACCTCAAGCAGTCCTGCTGTCTCTCTATGTCCATAATTCTTTGCCTGACCACGGATCTTGCTTGATCCAATCCCAAATTTAAGATGGCTTGAGGAGCAAGACCCAATTTTTGCAGAGAGTTCAGGACCGCTATCTGCCAGCCAGACTGGAACCGTTCACAAATAAACTCTGTACAGTGCTAAACAAAGGACGAGGACAACACGCATCCACCAACCTGCAGGTGGTTATAGACACACTCAAAGGGGAGGATCACTGTGTGGTTTCCAGGGGAACTTTTTTCACTCTTCTGCCTTATTTAAAAGAGGGCCCCATCCATTGCGCTGAGGTCGAAAAGATAGTAAAACGGAGTAAAGCTGCTTGGATTCCACATTGGGATCAGAAGATAATTAAGAATAGAGGGAAAGAGTTGATAGGGGTGAAGTCCTGAATTTTGATGCCACGTGTGTGTGTGTGTGTTTTTCTGTTTCCCTAGCTGCCCAAGGAAAGCTTGACTGGGATCCTACTTGACATTCCATTATTCCATATTAGACTCCTTGCTAGGTTCATGGGGCATGGTGTGTGGGTGAGCGACCTTCCTTTTCCTTAATTGGCATGACCTTTGATGCATCTTGCTCAGCAGTCATCAAAACTATGCCAGTGGGTTTCTGGCTGTCCTTTTATCTAAATCAGCAGCATGTGTGAGTTGATGTCAAGAGCTTTCAGCCACACTATGCCTGTGAGTCACATAAGGCCAAGGACTGCAGGGTTGAGCAACGATCCATAGCTCTCCGAATTTCTCTTAATGATGAAGACTCTTTACTTCTATATAATTAAGAATAATACCACCTTGGAAATATTTTGGAAGGCTGCTTTATAAAAATGCATTTATACTATTAGGGGAATATTTTTTAAGGCAGTCAGACCACGGCATGCTGCACAGACAAGGAAACCCACCAGATGTTGCCGTTGTTATTATTGTTGGACTAAAACTCTCATCAACTCTTTCCACTGGCCACTGTAGGTGGGCATGTTGGGAGTTGTAGTTCAACAACATCTGCATGGCCACACACACACACCCAATTGCTGACATACTGAATATTAAACTGGACAAGTCATTTTATTATGTCAGCTAGATTTTCTCGTTTCTTTCCAGGGTCCCTGTTTTTAAGAAATTACAATCCTATTTAAGGGTTGTTAGCAGAAAGAAGTATTAGTATGGAATTATTAATGTCAACATTTTAGTAATAGAAATTCCAAACAGTTCTGTGTCTACTCAGAAATAGTGTTGGTAATGGGGGCAGGAAGCATGACTAAAACAGTGACATGGAGACCTAGAAAAGAGCACATTGGTCTGAATGGGCACCTGCAGGTCCTTGAATGCCATTAAAACCAGCTCTCTCGTTGATAATATTAGTATTTCTCTTATGTTGGGTTGGGGAAGCTGTGGCCCCTTGGATGCTCTTACATCAGCCTCAGTCTTGACCGCTTTAGAGTGAGTAGGACAACGTCGGGTTTTCGGCAAAACCATGACCCTGAGAGTTAGGGCGCTGAAGGCTCATTTTGTGGGCTGCCATGAAACGTAGGGTTTTCACTGCCAAACGTTCCAGGGGCCTTTAGCTGGAGTTTGGCATTGCTTTGCAGTGAACTGGACAATGTCTGGTTTTTGGTGATATTGTGACCCCGTGGGTTAGGGCACCGAAGGCTGTTTTTGTGGTGCACTGTGAAACATAGGGTTTTCACTGCCAAATGTTGCAGGCAGCCTTTTGCTGGTGTTTCATGCCATTTTGGAATGAATCGGACGATGCCGGGTTTTCAACAAAGCCGTGACTGTGCAGGTCTGTGCACCGAGGGCTCGTTTTGTGGGGAGCCGTGAAACCTGCAATTTTCGCTGCCAAGCAATGCAGGGTGCCTTTTGCTGACATCTGGTGCTACTTTGGAGTGAATAGGATGATGTTGGGTTTTTGCCGAAATCATGACCCTGTGGTTAGGGCACCGAAGGCTGATTTTGTGGGGCACTGCAAAATCAAAGGTTGATTTTGTGGGGTGCTTGAGAATGATCTCTCCCTACCTTGAAGCTTCTATAGAATATTAACTCAAGAATTGAAGCAGGGACTTTTAGAGTAATTTCCCCCCCCAAAGGAAACTAAGGGTGACAGAGCTTGAGTGTAATCTTTGTTGCGCTAGTAGTAAAGCTTTCATTAAACTATTTTCATGCTAATCGTGTCGTATCCTTGTGTGTATACTTTTATGATAGCTATGGACTGCAATATTGCACAAAAGAGTTTATAAGTTAATGTCTAATATAGCCCAAATGCACTACCTTCAGGTATTTTTGGAAGAGCAGATGGTGTATTGACTATGCCCTCTCCAAGTGACACAAAACAGAGATCTGGTAAGTAGAAGCAAAAGTAGCACATTCAATTCATTGTGTGAACCATAAGTGCCCAGGGTGATATTATGGTGGAGAAACTGAATCAACAGTGTGGCATAACTGTCAGGTCTGAGGCATTTTCAACAGTATCATGCATGGTAATATAAGACTTTATTTCTATGTATGATAATTCAGTGCAGTTTTGGAGAAGGATAAATGTGGTATATGCACGGGAAAGGAAATTGAAGCGACAATGAAATTCTGTTGTGATTTTTGAATCCGCTCCCTGCTTGCTCCTCAGTGGCTTTCTGTAGTGTGTTCTGGAAGTAGTTGTTTAATGATACGATTTACTGTTCTACAAAAAGGGAGAGAGGAGGGCAGAGAAGATGGCAAAGGGTTTCATTGGAGCACAGGGCATGTATGCAAAAAATACAATGTAAAAGTTGCTTCTTCTGAAATCGGAATATTGTTACCATCAGCATCACTAGTGTAAGCAGGTTACTATCAAGTAGCACATATGCAAATATATCTGGTTCTCAGAGAACACTAGTAAATGAGACACCTTGACTATTGGTTCTGTATCTTTAGAGGATGCAAAAGTAACATTTCATGTGGCTCCACCATGGTTACTCCCAGTGTCACATATGCTTGTTTGCCAGTCCTGAGAATGGTCAGTGTGGAACTCCTGAGAGATGCAAAGCACTAGGGAATGGTACACAGGAACCTACATTGTAATTTGCAGATTTTCTGAGGGATGGAAAGGAATGTGCAAAAGCAAGACACTTTGCCAAACAGCTCAGGAACAAATACAGTGACATCAGCTCAGTATTGGTGTCCCAAAGCCAAGAGGAGTCAAAAGTGGCTGCTGAAAGCCTCCAATGTTTTCAGCATTTTATTCCGGATGTTGGTGCTGGAGGGCTATGATTCATTCCTGCTGTGTCAAGTTGGATGCCTGTTCTGAAAAGACACATCACTCTATTTATTTAGCTTCTGTATACAATAGTATTGCAATGATATTGTTTTAAAATAGCCTCATGTTCAGTATTATTTATTTCTGTGACAGTAATCTGATTTAACTGTTTTTAATTCTGCATTTTAAATAGTTGTAACCTGGTGGTGGAAGGTAATAAATTTAACAACAACAACAACAACAACCCCCAGTTTAGAAAAGTCTCCCAGGTTTGTCCTCAGTAACCAAAATTATATTATCAACATATACAAGCAGAAAAGTTGTTTTCCTTCATTTGCAAGGAATCGTACAAAACAAAGTGGCACTAATAAAGAAAAGTTCCAGGGTGGCAACAGAAAGCAAACTAAAAATGCTTTTGCAGTTCATCAAAACTATCCAGCAATATCAAGTTATAGGAAAACTGGTGCTATTAACAGTAATCCTTCTAGTTGGTTAATTGGTTTGGCAACTTCCATGCACATGACATGTGATGCTAATTATTTTCCCCAAGAGTTAAATGATAACGAATCAGAGGCAGCTAAAGGAGAGCTATGAGATTCAGGTGAGGGTCAGATGCCTTGTCAATCCCAGCAGGTATATAAGAGGACGACCCAGCCTGCTCAGGCCTCCAGCCTGGAAGTTGCCAAACCAATTAACCAACTAGAAGGATTACTGTTAATAGCACCAGTTTTCCTATAACTTGATATTGCTGGATAGTTTTGATGAACTGCAAAAGCATTTTTAGTTTGCTTTCTGTTGCCACCCTGGAACTTTTCTTTATTAGTGCTACTTTGTTTGTACAAAATTGTACAAAAACAAGATTGAGCGCAGGCCTGGCCAGGACATAGGCGTCCTGACTGTGACAAAGGTGACCTGTGTGCTTGCTTGCTTGCTTGCTTGCTTGATTAACAGTTGTTGGGAACTTCAAGGTCCCTGCTCTCCCTTCTTATGGTTTTTGAACTGGACCTGGAGACTCCAATAGAGAGCATTCCATGTCAAGAAGGAGGGCAAGTGGGCACCCTATCAAATGACAGGGCAGGAGCTACATGGAGTGAGGCCTTTTCCCTGGTGGTACCCATTGTATGTCTTGCTCTTCCCAGACCTGCTCTCTTTTGGCCTGTATTTTGGAGCTTTACAATTTAGACAGACTTTGGAAGAACTGGTTGACAAGTCATATCAGTCACTGTCGTATCAGCGGATTTTATTTGCTGCTATTCTGGGCTTCTGGTGCACCAGGGTTTACACCAGCGTAATAGAGTTGGCCAGGATGCCAGAAGGGATACAATTTACAAGCTTTCTCCATTATCTGCACAGCAGGGGGTGTTCAGTCAACAGTGCAAAGGCAGAGCTGAAGCATTCCCTGCTGGTTACCTGCTTTCAGCAATAGGGGTCGCTGCTGTTTGGTAGTACCCAATTGGTGAGCTCCCTATTGGTGGCTCTTAGGTAATTCACAGAATACAGAATCCATTCATAAAACACAGTGTTCATTCATAAAGCAGTAACATAAATCTCCATTGCCAAATATTGTGTGTATATTTCAGCAGTTGAACATACAGGTTTATGGCCATGCTGTAGTGTAGTGCTTATGAGACTGTGAATAAAAGGTGGCTGGGCTCATTGTTTTGGGGTTTTGGGGGGAAGAGGTGACAAAACTGATTTCCAGTAAGTGCCCCCCTTTATTTCCATAACAAGTCCTTGAGTCTGTACTCTGAATGGTGACACCAGGGATCTAAAAGGTGCAGGGCTTTTCAGTCCAACCCCTGCACAGTCTCATCAGGGCTGACCTTAAGGCAATTAGAGCAATTTGGCCAAATTGGGCCCCGTGTGCTGCTGCTAAGGGTCCCCCCACACCAGGGCAATCTAGATGGATTTTATTTATATCTATAAGATTGTGCAGACTTTGGCTGTGAACTTTGGCCCTACAAAAAAAAATAATTTCAAGTTGAGCCCCACTGCTTCAAACTGGGCCCCACTGGCTAGCCCTGAGTCTCATAGTTGCTGGGCCTGAGTTGCGCTGCTCCCACATGAAGTATCGGGTTTACAGTTTTGGGAGAGGGGAGACTGCGGCACTGGGGAGTGGACAGGCTGGCGTGGTCCCCTAGATCTAGAGGCCTGAGGTGCCCTGCCCTTGCATGAAGTCTTGGGTTTGCAATTTTGGGAGATGGGAGACTGCCCTCTGGAGAGCGGGTGGGCTGGTGAGGCCCCCTAGATTTAGAGACCCTAGGCTTCAGCCTACTTAGTCTATACATAAATCTGGCACTGCACACTGTCCATACAAAAGGCCCCAGGATCATCTCCAGTTAAATAATATCAGTTAAAGAATGCCAGTAAAATGAGACATGTGACCTGCACAGATCACAAAGAGTCTCGTAGCACTTTTTAATACTAGTAAGTTGCTATTTCTCCACTGCCAGAATGAAAGAAAGAACAAGCTGCAATGCCTCTGATTTAAAGCAGGCCATTTATCAATTTGTCCCAAGCAAGTGGGAATTTTAAAACCTGGATTGGAATGTGCCAGTGATAGAGTCCCCCAAGTTCATTTGTGGTGTGTTCTGCAAATCTGTATTCTGGGTTAGCTAAAAGGAGGTGTGACCTAGAGAGGGTTCCAAGGAGCAGATAGAAAGGCCTATACTTGGCCCATAGACCTGAGGCTCCCCACTCCTGTGGCAGAACTTAGGGCACAGTAGAAATAGGAAGATCAAGAACAAGGATGTTATAATAATCAATAGTGGGGAATAATAAGAAATGGGCAAACCTGTCCCCATATCCTTCCCTGCTCCTCCCATCACAGAATTGCAGAGGAGCAACTCTGTTTCCCTATCACCTGAGGTCATTTTCTGGGAAAACAGAAGAGCAGGTGCATACCCCCAACATTTTGGGAGGGCAATTTGGGGCACACACCCTCCCCACTGACCCCGTCACAGTTCTGCAGAAGGAAGGCCTGTGGGTCTGGCCAAGAGGACTACTATGTGGACATGTGGAAGGGAAATCCTATTCCATTTGTGCTTGGAGCAGTCCTCCTGATGTCCAGGGGGAATGAACTACTTTCTTCTGCTCTTTGGTCTCTCTGGGGACATAATGGGGAAACTAAACCATTTTCCATATCCCCAGGAGATTACTTGAAGCCATTTTAAAACTCTGATAAACAGGGGCTATTTTTGGCATTTGTGTGTGTATATATTTATTCAATAGTAATCAGGGGTTAGCAACTGGAGGGGGGCGGTTGTGTAAGAACAGGGCACTCAGTGTCTGGGAAACTGAGATTGACAACTTTTCTGTGGTATATGTAAAGAGGGAAAGCTTGGAGTGACAATCACATTTGCTTGCATATTCTGAAGTTTCCACTTAGTAGTTTGCAAAAATGTTTGCATGAGGGAGGGTTTTTGCATTATATTAAAAGGCATCTGTGAATTCAATCACTTAGAGCAGTAGCTCTCAAACTGTGCTCCTGTGGTTCCTCAGAAACATGTCAGCAGTTTCCCACGGAGAAGATCAGTCATGGCAAATAAGCTTCCTAGGAACCGTTTGCCCAACGCTACCAATGTCCCCCTGCGGTGCCAAAGGGGAGTATTGAATGTGTCCTTGGGTACACTCTCAGTTTATGCAGAAAAATGATGAGGCCCGATGGACTCAGCCTGCACACAAAGAGCTCAAATGACTCAGTCCCTTAGAAGTGAGAACATGAGAAGTCAATGGTAGCAGACAAGTATACATGGGGAAAGTCTTCTGGAGAGAAAAATTCAGATCCACTGATGTAGAGCCGGCATGTCCAACCAGTAGATTGCAATCTACCGGTAGATCCCTGGCTGATCCTGGTAGATCGCGGGAACCTTATCGATCATGGAATTAAAACAAGTTTACTGAAAGTAAACAAAAAAGAAGCAGAATAACTCTGGGCAATCCTACCCCCCAAAGCTCAACAACTCTGGGTAATCCACACCCACACCCACACACTCCTCGTCCCTCTAGTGACAATGGGTAGATCACTGCCAGTGTTTTTATACGGGGAGTAGATTGCAGTCTCTTGGGAGTTGAATGTGCCTGATGTTGAGCATAAGAGGGAAAGCTACCCAAAGTGATGTGTGCAGTTGTCATCTTGCCTTTGCTAAGGAAAAATTAAAGCACTGGGCATGAGGCCTTTACAGAAGAGTTTACAATAGCATGCATGTCTCTGAGCACATCCTTGTTCCCCTTTTCTATTGAAAGTGCCATAGCTCAGTGGTACAGCGTATTTTTAATGCAAATAGTCCACGTTCAATCCCTGTCAGCTCCATGTAAGGCTGAAGAAGGTTTGAAGTCCCGGAGAGGCAATGCAAGTCAATGTACTGTAGTCCAGGCATGGGCAAACTTGGCCCTCCAGCTGTTTTCGGACTACAATTCCCATCATCCCTGGCCACTTGTCCTGTTAGCTAGGGATGATGGGAGTTGTAGTCCCAAAACAGCTGGAGGGCCAAGTTTGGCCATGCCTTTTGTAGTCCATACTGAGCTAGATGGACCAGCTTTCTGACAATATAAGGAAGTGTTTCCTTTTGGTATCAGAAGTTGGCAAGACCAGGACAGAAGGTTATATTTCTATTATTCATCGCTAGGCAGAGTTCTCAAGTGTATGCATTGCTTTTTTATTTACATTTATATCCATGTAACTACTTTGTATGCTCTAAGCAGCATATATGGCTCTATGATCTATGAGCAGTAAAATGTAGGCTTTGCAAGATACTCCCTTTAAATGAATGTCGAATAAAATACTGGTCTTCATAGACCACATTCATCTGAGCTTATCTGGAATGGAATTAACCATTCTTTTAAATTTCCTTTACAGTAATTTTGATGAGATGTTTATTCTTTATGGTGTTATTTGGGAGATATATTGCTCATTGATTAATCCCAGCAAGGGCCTGTGGCTCATAGCCATAGGTACTGTATATTATCTATAATTTAATTTCACAGTGCAAGAGATTTTATAGATTCAACATTCCCAAACCAAATTCATTTAATCCAATTAAATATTGCTTAGAACCCCCGTTATTCTTATTTCCTATTACACCTGAGATATATTGTTTTTTCACACTGTGGTTCTTTGGCAGAGTTAAGTAATAAACCAGACCTGATTTAAATGGAAGCTATTTTTCCATTGTCTCTTTGTTTCAAACTGTGTGCCTTAATAATATGTGGGCCCAAAAAGCTACGTTGCATTTATAATTTCATATTTAGAGCAGATGCATAAAATACTGTGTTTTCTCAGAGCAGAGTGAATAAGAATGAAGAACGCTGAATGTGGGTAAATCATAGAATCAAAGAGTTGAAAAGAGCTCTTTGTAGGCCATCTATTCCCATCTGGAGCCCACTGCCCCTCTTGAAATCTCTCTTAATGTTCACCCCAAAATATTTGCACTTGTAAACATTTGGGTGTCAGACTTCCAACTTCTTCCTTCAGCTCTATGTACTTTTCAAGGCAGAAGAAAGATAACCATCCTTTCCTCAAAATCAAGGAGAAAGTGCTTGTGCTATATAGGCACCAGGAAAAGGCCTTAAGGGGTCATGTTGGTGACCCCTGGATTAGAAATCAGGAATTTTTAATGATTTTTTTTTCAGTGCAAAAGTAGCAGGACGTGAATTTCATGCCTCCATCCTCCCATCTCTCCATACTCCGCCAAGAAAGTACCTTGTGATCACTCGATGAAGGATGATATATACCTTTAATTTTAATGGTGATGGTGATGATGATAAAGCTAGACAAGAACTTGATTGTCTTTCTCCAAGCAAAAAACAACTGGTACAGGAAACTCCTGACTCCACTCAGATACTAAGGCCAGTGACATCTAAACCAGCGGGGGATAACCCTCAGTTCTGGCCCCCAAGCTAATTCTAACTCCTCAGGACCCCACCAATTTTGGCTAAAAGTAAACAAAAAAGTAAACACAGTGCTGGAGTGTGCAGAGCCCAGCACCCTAAACGAGATGAAAAGTGCACCGTCCCTGATTATCAGGTCAATCATTTGAAGAGTGGTGAGGGAGTGGCAAGCCTACCTTGTCAGCTATTATTATTATTATTATTATTATTGTTGTTGTTGTTGTTGTTGTTGTTGTTGTTGTTGTTATTAATAATACCCCGCCCATCTGGCTGGGTTTCCCTAGCTACTCTGGGCAGCTCCCAATAGAATATTAAAAACACAATAAATACATCGAACATTAAAGGCTTCCCTAAACAGGGCTGCCTTCAGATGTCTTCCACAAGTCAGATAGTTGTTTATTTCCTTGACATCTGGTGGGAGGACGTTCCAAAGGGTGGGAGCCAGTACCAAGAAGGCCCTCTGTCTGGTTCCCTTTAACATCATTTATCACAGTGAGGGAACCGCCAGAAGGCCCTTGGAGCTGGACTTCAATGTCCGGTCTGAACGATGGGGGTGGAGACGCTCCTTCAGGTATACTGAGACCAGGCCATCTGCATGGATCAGCTTAGGAGAGAGACTGTGTGTCTCCCCGTGTGTGTCATGTGTGCATGCATATGAAAGCGTATGCATGAGAAAGTCAGTCAGTGTCATTTTTATTGTCTGTAGTAAATGACTATCATAATTGATCACACAAAAAAACAAGCTATGGTCCCAGCCATGACCATATTGCTGGGCTTCTCTCCCATGCCAGCAATGGCTCAGTGCCCAGAGCATCCGTGGGCTTCTTCCATCACTCTGGCAGGGCAGGAAGAAGCCGCAGTGCAATGAAAGAAGGGAGTCACCCTCCAACTTGTCATGAGAGGCACTGATTCATCATAATGGAGTACAGCAAATTTAATCAGCCACTCTTAGTCCCAAGTAATGGTAGAACTCAGTAGCAACAACACATATTTCTTGGTCTGAAGCTTAGGGCTTCTCTAGATGATCTGTTTATTCAGCATCCATCTTGATTTGCTTGCACATAGCTTACATTGTGGTTGGACTTTATTCTGCCCTTACTGAACAGGTTGTGGTTGGACTCTATCCTGCCCTTACTGATTTATTTATGGGATGGTTGTCCAATAATGGGCATTCATCCTGATTTGTATGCATGACGTTTATGTCTTCCTGTTATTCGTCCATGCATCCCACACTTAGTTTTTAAGCATTTCTCTGTCACTTTCCTAACTGCAAATAATACTAATAATAATCCATTTTTAAGGTGGATTTGTTATGCTATGGGAACAGAACACTTCAATTGCATAAACGTGCAAAATAATGACAGTTTGAAGGCACCCTTAAATATAAATGTTTAAAAGTATAAAAAGTCCACACAAGTATAACTCCACTGGCTTCACTCATCATGTGAAGAAGAGATGAAAAACCCAGTGGCAATTCGATGTGAGTTGTTTGAAGTACAAGTTAAGTTACATATTTAAGGGAACTATCCATTATGCAGGCTATTTAGTGTAATATTTCTAATGCTAAAAATCCAAGGATTGAAATAATCTGAGTTGAAGAGATTACTGGAAATGACTATCAGTCCTTGAAAATTAAAAGTAGCAGCCCCATTTAGCTGTGGGCTATTCCTCATGAATTTGAATAGACCTTGCTCTACTGAACATATTGATTCCACTAGTGATTGCTCATTGGCATCTTCACGAGCCATGGGGTTAACGCACATTATCCTAGAACATCTGTCATTAAGTACTTAAACGGCACCGAGAGGTGACAATCCTGCCTCAGTGCCACAAGGTATAGCGAGCTAAGTGCATGCATTAAAAGTGGCTTTGTCCCTGGGATCATAACAAATGGCTGCACTTTGGAAGCAGTTGTTTAATGACATGATTTACAGTTCACCGAGAGGGGCAGAGGAGATGACAGAGGGTGTCCTCCGCCCACAGCACAGCCTGCGCAGAATGTCGCACGAAATGTTGCTGCTTCCGAAACCGCAAGCGTTGGCATCGCCAGCGTCAGCAAAGTCAATATCAATCAGTAAGCAAACAAATATATCTGGTTCACTGAGCATGCATAAATGAGACACCTTAGCTGTTGGTTCCGTATCCTTAGAGAAGGCAGAGATATGTGGCAGCTTGGCATGATTACAAGAGAACATCCTGTAGATCTGCTGACTCTTAATCAACAAACAGGCACCAAGAAAACCATCATGTCGGGAGGCTGAATAATTATACAAAACCGTGTAAGCCGCTGGCATACAACTAACTGTTTCAGGCCATCTGTGAAAGATTTGCGATATAGGCTTAGGAAGAAGATAGGGTGGTAGTAGATGCTAGTCCTACTAAGAGTAGAAACGAAGAGTTGAAACTTAAGAAATTGCTTACTAGATTTACCGTATTTTTCGCTCTATAGGACGCACTTTTCCCCCTCCAAAAATTAAGGGGAAATGTGTGTGCGTCCTATGGAGCGAATGTAGGCTCCTTGGCTTCAGCGATAGCAACGCGAAGCCTCCGAAGTGCAGAGCGAGCGCTCCCTCCACGCTCAGGAGGCTTAGTGTTGCTTTCGCTGAAGCCTGATGAGTGAGAGGGGTCAGTGCACACTGACCCCTCTCACTCTCCAGGCTTCAGGGATAGCTGCCTGAAGCCTTCGGAGCACAGCGCGAGTTCCCGCTGCACTCCAGAGGCTTCAGGTTCCTTTCGCTGAAGCCAGGAGGGTCTTGCTGTCCCTGAAGCCTTTGGAGCGCAGCACAAGTTCCCTCTGTGCTCCAGAGGCTTCGGGTTCCCTTTGCTTAAGCCGAGAGAGCAAGACTCTCCTGGCTTCAGCAGAGAGGGAGAGCTGCGCAGTGCCCCTTCAGCCAAGCGGGAGGAGAAATGGAAGGGGCTCCGTTTCTCCTGCCGCTTTGCTGAAGGGGTGGTGAGCTGAGAGGGGGAGATTTTTTTTCTTGTTCTCCCCCTCTAAAACAAGGTGCGTCCTATAGAGTGAAAAATACCGTATTCATTTCAATCAGCCTGTTCTGAACAGGGCTTCCTTGAATGCAACCCATGGGAAGCTGACTCAGGCTATTTGTCCATCTAGCTCAGCCCTGTCTGCACAGACTTGAAGTGGCTCTCCCATATTTCAGATAGAAGTTCTTCCCAGCCCTACCTGGAGATTCTGCGGTTGTAATCTGGTACTATCCACATCATCATCACCACTATCATCATATTATTTATACTCCGCCCATCTGGCTGGGTTTCCCCAGCCACTCTGGGCTGCTTACAGTATAAATAAAAATGCAAAACATCAAGAATTAAAAACTTCAGGAGGGTGTTCCACAGGGAGGGCACCACTACAGATATAGCCCTCTGCCTGGTACCCTGTAACTTCGCATTGAGGGAAGCAGCAGAATACCCTCAGAGGAGGACCTCAGTGTCCGGGTTTAACGATGGGGGTGGAGACGCTCCTTCAGGTATACTGGGCTGCAAGATGCTCTGCTATGGAGCTATGGCCCCTCCCTGCTAGTGGGGACTTCAAGGAAATTGTTGATGAGATATATCTCCAACTCATAAGAACAAGAGTTCTGTTTTCAGGAGTTGGGGTGGGGGTGGGAATAGTCATTCCCCCCCCCCTCCCTACTGTCTTGCTACCTGCTGCCATCTTATTACACACTGCTAAAGAGTAAGAGTTGGCTCTCCCATTAGGCAAAGTGAGGCAACAGCCAGGGAGTGTCTCTGAGGCGTTGGAAGACAGAGCTGTGTTTGTCACACCGGCTGCCCAGCTGGTATAGGGGAAGGCCCCAGCGCTCTCTCCAGTGGCCCACAGGCTTTTGCTTGTGATACATTCTGCAAAACCCTCAAGTCCCAGAGAATGTACACCACTACCCAGTGTGGTATAGTGGTTAAGAGCGGTAGTCTCGTAATCTGGTGAACCGGGTTTGCGTCCCCGCTCCTCCACATGCAGCTGCTGGGTGATCTTGGGCTAGTCACACTTCTCTGAAGTCTCTCAACCCCACTCACCTAGAGAGTGTTTGTTGTGGGGGAGGAAGGGAAAGGAGAATGTTAGCCTCTTTGAGACTCCTTAGGGTAGTGACAAAGCTGGATATCAAATCCAAACTATTCTTCTTCCCTTACTTCCTCTGTTGCTGAAAGGAAATGCGCCTTCCTTGTCAACAGCTTTTGTGAGGACATTTCTTGCCCTCAAGGCCAGCCAAACTGAAAACTATCCAAATGATAGTCTTGGGACAACTATATTTGGTGTGGGAGGTGGGAACCAGCAACTAAAAGACATGCCACTCAAGCCGTGCACCTCAGGATCCTATGAAAATGCAAAAGGACCCAAGTTTGCACCACCAGGATTACTCCATGCAGTCATTTGAGGGCAGTTTTGTCAGTTCCTATCGGCAAGCTCTGGAATGGTCAACCCCTGGCCATTGTGCTCACTTCCTTGATTCATGAAAACAAAAACATAAACAGGGCGCAATCTACCAGGGACCCACATGGTGGAGAGATGGGTTCTGGCCACCAGAATGGACGTGTTTTTGTTTTTTTTCCGTCGGCCCTCTGAAGAATCCACAGGCTTCCTATATGATATCAAGGCACATGATGTATTTAGAACACATTCTGTTGAAATTAATTGAATACATAAAAATGAAAAAGAGTTGAGAAAAGGATGTTAAAGATTTATGAATGCTAGTGAAATGATTAGAGCACACAAAAGCTTTGAATCTCAAAGCCAGCCTTCCATCTTGTTCTTACATATCTTCCTCCTTTGATCATCCACCCTTCAAACTTTTACATGGCTTTAATGTGCTCTTATAATTGTTTCACTAATACTGTTGAAGATTAAAGGTACGAGTCAAATTCAAGCCTGGGTTTTTTTGTGTGAGAGTGGGGAGGGGTGGTGGTGGAAAGGGGGCGACCAGGCTTAATTTTGAATAAACGTATGCACGTGTGGGCTTCCTAATCCATTGTCTTTGCTGCTGGCTTTGCATTTAGTTCGGGTGTCCAGGAACTGCTGCTGTGAAGGCTGCAGGATTTCAACCCCAATTTCCATGTCTGCTGAACTTCATGGTGTGGCCACCTTCTAAGGATTCTGTTCCATGTCACAAATTGTGCCCCAGTCACACCGGCAGGGTGGTTGCTAGGACCATTACTGTGGTGTCTGAAAAAAGAAAAGAAAAGGGAGTAAGCTAAGCATATCTAACAATGGATATTTGGCCAACACCACATCTTGCCAAATTACGGTGGGCATGTGATGAGTGTGTATCAGTAGCACTTGCCTGGGTGGCTACTTGGAGTAAGTGAGGCTGGGCAACTGCATGCTGACATAACACTGTTGTGGCTGCACCTGCAACTATAGGCTAGCTGTCTGTGGTCCAATACAGGCAACTAATTGCCAAGCTGTTTTCTAACAGAGTTTCACCTTCTTGTCTGCATTTGCCCTGTTTTATACCATTATGTAAACTGCTTAGGGATTCGTTTGATGAAGTGGCATATAAATCTTGCTGAATACAATAAGAGATCAACATAGAATCATAGAACTGTTGGAAGGAGCTGTGAGGGTCCAACTTTAGTCCAACTCCCTGCGATGCAGGAGTCTTTTTGACCAACATGAGGCTCAAACTCACAACCCTGAGATTTAAGAGTCTCGTGCTCTACTGACTGAGCTATCCTAACTGTCATGAGTCCTGAAGCGTCTCTGGACTTAGGAGTAGAGTGGCAGGCTAAGAGGGATGAAGAGGGAGAACAGAATAAGAACATTGGGTTGGGAGCTGAGACTGGGGAACAGAAGCTGGAGGCGGTGAGCTCTTCCCACTCTCAGGCGGCAGCTGTCCCGGTTGGTAACACAGGACTCTCCTCTTCTCTCCAGGTGAGAGGAGCACAGCAACATAATCCACCAAGGGGAGCAGCCCACTGCTAAGGGTAGGGGAACCAGAGAGTCAAAAAGTGAGGGTAAAGCCTAGTTGTCCAAGACCCCATGGTGCTCCCATAACTGGGCAAATATGCATCTTCCCCAGCGCAGTGAGCTGAGGTAGTCAGAGGTCATCTAGAAAGCCTACATACAACACAAGTGTGAGATTTCAATTCAAAACATAATGTGGGACATTTTGCTGTATTATGGAATGTTTCTTTGGGTCTCTTGCCTACCATATCCAAAGACATGGGGAACTGTATTTGAAATTATGTCTCAGTTATAAAGATACTCCTCTGTCTGGGAAGAGCCCACAGTCTGCAATGACAGTTCCTCTGTGGCCACTGAAGGTTTGAGGATGAGAACACAGCACTTTAAACACATATTTTGCAAAGACACATGTACACGTTTGAACATTTAGCACATGCAGCTTCAGAATATTAACTTTGAGAATGGGATTGTGGGGTTTGCTTAATAGAAGGGCCCCATATTATTTACAGCATCTTAAAAAGCAGAAAGCAGAGACATCACCTTGCCAACAAAGGTCCGTATAGTTAAAGCCATGGTTTTCCCAGTAGTGATGAATGGAAGTGAGAGCTGGACCATAAAGAAGGCTGATCGCCAAAGAATTGATGCTTTTGAATTATGGTGTTGGAGGAGACTCTTGAGAGTCCCATGGACTGCAAGAAGATCAAACCTCTCCATTCTTAAGGAAATCAGCCCTGAGTGCTCACTGGAAGTACAGATAATGAAGCTGAGGCTCCAATACTTTGGCCACCTAATGAGAAGAGAACACTCCCTGGAAAAGACCCTGATGTTGGGAAAGATGGAGGGCACAAGGAGAAGGGGATGACAAAGGACGAGATGGTTGGACTGTGTTCTCGAAGCTACCAACATGAGTCTGACCAAACTGCGGGAGGCAGTGGAAGACAGGAGTGCCTGGCGTGCTCTGGTCCATGGGGTCACAAAGAGTTGGACACGACTAAACAACAACATATTAGATAAGGATTACTACTCTTTATTCTTCCAGAACATGGGTTTGATCTCCAGCTTCCCCCCGCCGCAAAGACATGAGATTTCATGTGCACACCACATGCTGCCATTAGCTGGCGTCGAGAGAATATAGAATGGGAACGAATTTTCGCATTTCCAAAGGTGTTAAAAAGATCTGCTGACATAACCAGTCACTTTGGGCCTCTTGAGCGGAGAAAGCTGCTTTCAGCAGGGCAGGTTGCTAAAGAGGGGAGGTTCAGCCTCCTTTCCGAATGTTTCAAGGAGCACACAGATGTTACGCATTCTCCAAGATGCATTTGGTTGGGAAGGCTTGCTCATGTCATTTAAGCACATGTTAAAACAGAAGGACTGTTTTAGGAGGTCTTAAACTCTTACCTCAAACAGCGCTGCTCATATAAACTGAGATGATTTTGGGAGAAAGTCCCGGAAGACTTTGCCAGATGCCCAAGAGAGGGTGTCCTGCCTGGATTCATCTTAGCAGCTGGGAAGATTTTATATTGCTAAGAGGGATTTTTAAATTAATTGCACAACTATAAGATTGTCATGAAACAGCTGAACAGTCCTCTGGAGCCCTTGCTATGGATGTTGGGTTTTTTTTGGGGGGGTTTTCTTTTTTAGCAAAACAGTGTCAGGCAGAAACAGGTTCCTGTACTGATTTACAGGGAAAGATATATGAAGAGCTTTGTGTTTTGGTTCAAGTGCACAGGAGACATTGTCCCCCACGGGTGTAGGCATTCTTCAATCCAAGTTTTCTTTTCTTAGGCTGTTTCTCAAATAATACCACTTAAGACATTCAGCATTATAGATGAATTTAGTGACATGAACAGAGCACTGTTTGTAATGCAAGGGCAAAGCTTTTGATATATTTATATCAAGTTTTTGACACATACACTTAGCCTAAGCTAAGATAGCTAAGATAGCCCCTAACTGAACCCACCAGCTGGTGAGAATGACAAGGTGTGTAAAGACCAAGAAAAATCAAGGAATGAGACTAAGGTTCATTGACCGACAAAATTAGTTTTAACGAAAGTTCTTGTTTTTTAAGCCGCAACAAAAGTAACTAATAATGTCTGTTGGGAGAATTATTGTTATTGTTATTATTGCAGTTAGCCACAAGAGTAATTAGGATTTAGGACATGGAAATAACATGGGAAAACACTCCTCCATGTCTATATTCCTATAAATATGTGGGGCATCACCCAGCCCAGTCTCCTTTGGAGTTATTTGTTGTTTTGCATTTATATCTCACCTTTTCCTCCAAAGAGCTCAAGGTATCATACATGGTTGTCTCCTTCCTCATTTCATCCCCACAACAACCCTGTGAGTAGGTTATACTGAGAGGTAAGGACTGGCCCACAGTTACCTAGTGAGTAGGAATTTGAACCCTGGTCAGAGTTAAGCAAAGTTTCACCACATGAGACTGATGCACTCTTATACCATTTTTTCCTGCAAGTAACTCTGCACAAGCTCTGAAACCCACCTCTACAAAGGCAGGTAAAGTGTGGTTAGCAAAAGTGATTGACTTTTGGATTTGATTTTAAAGTCTCTCTCTCTCTGTGTGTGAAAGAGATTTGCTGCCTTCCTTTACCTAAACAAACTCCTTTATATACATTTACAATTGGCTTCATTGATCTTCAAAGGGCATTTCTGTCTTAAAATCTTCCCTACTTGCTAGACTGCAATGTTATTAAGCTACTCCTTGAGTTCTAAAGGTATCTTTCATGGCTAGGCTAAAATCTATACCCTTTGGCCTCTGGGAAAGTAAATCTAAGTTTATATTACTTTATTTTACCATCTTTAGAACAGTCTTTAAAAGAAGGGTACTTGTCAGTAAGGCACCCCTTGCTGCTCCCAGTGCCCTGGCAGCCTAGTGGCTTTCTGGCTAGGCTCAGCTTGTGGTAGCAAGCCTATTGGTATTTTTTCCACAAGCAGAGAAATACTATCTCTCCATGGTCCATCATTTATGATAAAAAAGTTAAAGGTAAAGGACCCCTGGACGGTTAAGTCCAGTCAAAGGCGACTATGGGGTTGCGGGGCTCATCCTTCTTTCAGGCCGATGGAGTCAGCTTTTGTCCACAGACAGCTTTCCGGGTCATGTGACCAGCATGACTAAACCGCTTCTGGCACAATGGAACACCCTTACGGAAGCCAGAGCACATGGAAACGCCGTTTACCTTCCCGCCACAATGGTACCTATTTATCTACTTTCACTGGCATACTTTCGAACTGCTAGGTAGGCAGGAGCTGGGACAGAGCAACAGGAGCTCACCCCATTGTGCGGATTCAAACCGCCAACCTTCTGATCAGCAAGCCCAAGATGCTCAGTGGTTTAGACCACAGAGCCACCCGCATCCCTATCCATCATTTATGATAGAGCAGTGTTGGCCAAAAAAGTGAAAATAGGTGAAATGTTGGTAGAAACCCTTGGGGACCTTCTCCTTGAGGTCAAGAAGTCAGATAAAGGCAAAGGATCCCTGGATGGTTAATCCTGTCAAACGTGATTATGGGGTGCGGTGCACATCTCACTTCAGGCTGAGGAAGCCGGCATTTGTCCGCAGACAGCTTTCCAAGCCATTTGGCCAGCATGACTAAACCGCTTCTACCTTGTCGTGTGGACTTGAATTGCTAACCTTCTGATTGGCAAGCCCAAGAGGCTCAGTGTTTTAGACTAAGGCTACCAGATTTTTTTTCAAAGAATCCGGGGACACTTAAAAAAAAAAATTAAATTTTTTTAAAAATTAAAAATTAAGAAGTAATACCTTCTCTTCTGTGATCTCCTCTGTTGCATGGCCTTCCTCTGTGCCCTGGCCTGCTCTTTTGGAGCACTAGCTGCCGTGTAGTAGGCTCAGGTCGGGCCTGGCTCCTCCACATGTCCTTGCCCTCCTGGTGCTCTCCTACCTCTCCTCAGCGGCAGCAGCAGCAACGCGGCAAGATCGGGGCTCCCCTCTTTTTTCTCCTTCCTCTTTCTCTCTCTTCCTTCTCCTTCTCTTCTCCTCCTTCTCCCTGCGTTGGCTCTGGAGTTTTCATGGTCCTGGGCTGGGCAGTCGGCATGGTGATCAGGTGCTCTCTCTCCCGGCTTGATTTGGGTCGTGTGTGTGTGTGTGTGTGTCAGCAGTTCCCCCAGTTGACGCTCCGGGAGTCCCAGGTTCCCCCTCGGCAGTGGCGCCCGCCATTTTGCCTCACCGGAAGTCCCCATATGATGTGTCTTGTGCCATTGAACCAATCACGCAACATTCATTCCCTGCTAATAAATCTACAACACTTAAAATATAAATCCGGGGACATTAAATGAAATCTGGGGACATTCTGGGGACGGATTTTGTCCAGGGATACATTTGTGAATCCGGGGACTGTCCCTGGGAAATGGGGACATCTGGTAACCATATTTTAGACCACAGTGCCACCCGCTCCCTTTTCAAGAAGTCAGATCGCAATGTGACTACCTGTAGGAATCCAAGTTCACAGGTGCTAATGTGGTAGACCCTTTCAGCGTCTCTTAATGGGATGTGGTTGTGAAGAGACACAGAAGAAGGGGCAAAAAGTTTGATACTTTCCTGTCTCATAGCTGGAGGATATTTCCCACCCTGAAACTGATGTACATTTGTGTGTGAGAATGTTTTGTGTTTCACTAAACTCACTTTATGAATCCCTAATAACATTAATGGCTAGGCTCATTCCGATCTCAGTTTCCAGACTTCTTTTGAAGCAGGGGTTGAGGGCCCGTCCATAATGGCTCGTGTGGTCTTGTGGTAATGTAACTGGTGGAAACATTGCTGCAAGAAAATAATATTATCAGATGTATCATCTCTGCCTACAATAGTGAAAAAACCACCAGGTCTGGGCAGTGCTTGAGGTGTGAAATTTTAATCAGTCATATAACTGAAGACTGAATAACACAGCTCAGTCACATGGGACCAAGACTTCGATTAAGTGTGAAACCCAAGCACTGACATTTCCTGAATTTTGAATGATTAGCTGTGCAAATGTGCAATGGTCTCTCACGGTAGCTTTCTTCCCTTAAATGGAAAAGAACCACTCGTAAAGAGTCTTTCTGTCTAAAAAACATTTCCTTGGAATCATGATGTGTGGGCCCACGAGAACTGTTCGTCAGTTCTCATGTCATGACAACGCTTTAATCAAAACCCTTTCCACAGTGAATGAGTCTTTCTTCTTGGGTCTCTCTCTCTCTATGTATTGTACAGGTAGATTTCATTTTATGTGGTGTTTCCGACTTTCAAGCATATAAGGAAAATCATATAAAATCACAACAACCCCTGGAGCGGATTTGTGCAACCATCCCTAAATGTCTGAAACCAATGTTGAGTGGGCCTTGCCCCTCCTCATGCAAGGCATAGAGCTTTCAAAGCCCCCCCCCCCTTGCTTACTAGGCTCTGGGAAGGTTGCAGGAGGGCTCACGTGAGAGCTCAAACATGGGGAGGGGGGCCCCCCTCTCCCATACCTTTTAAATTATTCTTTTTATTTTCAGTGATCTCTGTAAAGCTGTGATCACATAAATGAAGTCTGTGTAAGATGCAGCGTGCCTGTGCAGTCACGATGATGTGTGCTCATGATGCTATCGGGACGGTCACACATGATCCCACTTTCAATACTATTTACACCCGCAAAAGTGATGAGGCGGTCATACCGCTTCAATTCCAATCAGTGCATATCCTGCTGAAGTCATATACGTTTTCATATCACAAACGTTCTGGGCTTTGTTTGTTTCTTCATCACACTTTTTTGGGCACTGGGCAGCAATAATGTGGTAGGATTGGGAAAGCATCGCAGAGCCACTAATCATCACCATCCCCACCCAATACATTGAAAGCACTCTTATACCAGTTTAACATTCGTGCAGAGACTCCTGAGGGCTGTAGTTTGTTAAGGGTTCTGAGAGTTGTTAGGAGACCTCTATTCCCTCCACAGAGTGCCAGTTCAGAGCTCCCTGTGAAGAGGGATTGGTTGTTAAACCACTCCGGGAACTGTAGGGGAATAGGGGTTTCCTAACAACACTCAGCACCTTTGCGTTGCAAGGTCCCAAACCCTTCTGGGAAGTGGAATAAAGACACATGAAACAGTATTTTAGGTTAATGGGCGAAAAAGGCCACAACTTTATTGGTTACAGAATGGTTACAGAATGTGAGTGGTATTGGCTTAGGCATTGGAAACCACATGACTATACCTGACTTCTGCCCATCTGCAGGAGTCTTGGAAGGGTTAACCACCAGTAGGGGGAGCCCTGCTGATGCACATCAACTACAAACTCCCCCAGGGTCACCGCTAGGGGTCATGCCATGGCCCTAGCCCCCTGTCTGGGGCTTTGGACAGAGACCACACACCCCAGATACCTTTAACGGAATACCCATGAATTAGGAGGGGTAGGTGATGGCCACTACTTCACCTCACCTTCAACCTAATACTCCAATGCCTAACTGCCAAGCCTTACAAAGTTGTGATGATTTGCTACAAGGTAGGCAAAAAATCAAATGTCCAGTGCCAATTTGCCAAGTGGGAAAAAATTCCTACCAGACCCCTTGGACAACCAAGGTGACCAACCGAGGTCCATAGCAAGGTCAAGAGATAAAGAGCCTAACCTAAGGGTGGGAGGGTGGGAGAACTGACTAAGCAGGGAGAAAAGAGAGGCAAGTCCTTGGCCATGGGCAGTTTAAATAGCCCGTGCCATGCCCCCGGACGGTCCAGATTGGACAGCCTAAGGATGATGTGGCCGAGGACCATTCAATGGCGCAGGAGCTATCCCGCCCTGTGCGTGTGGGGAGGGGTTGCTTCCAGCGCACAACGTCATTTCCCCGGGAACGGAAAATGGCTTTAACAAAAGACAACTCCCAGGATTCTCTGGGGGAAGCCATGTCTATTAAAGTGGTGTAAAAGCGCAGTAAATGTGTGGTACAGATGTGCCCCAAGGACAATAAATCCACAACTAATTTTGCCAATAATGTGCTGCAGAATAGAGAGCCAGTCTGGAAGCGACCCCCCTTATACCTTGGCATGGTTTGCTAGGAAGAAAATAAATATGGGGAAAGAATTAAACAAATTTGCAGCAGTAGAACTATGCCATGTTGTTTATGTTGCTGGCGGGGGGGGGGGGCAAAATCAAGGAGGAAAAACTTAGAAAATATTGAGGCAATGCAGTGATTGGATAATCAGAGTTTCTGTAATATGACAACCTACGGGAAGTGAACAGAAGAGTTCAAAGACCATAAGCCATTTGATTCTTTCTCCTAATTACCAATATTCAGCCACAGAAGTCTTAATTGGCTTGATTGAAAACCCAGTGACTTCCATGGACTTTATTAGATTTAAGATCAGACCCCATGCCCCGACTTTTCATTGCAGGCCATAAATACAGAACATATTTAGGCACAGTAGTCTCCTCAGTGCACAAATTTTAATACTCAAGCTTCTGCTGAGCTGGCTTTGTTTAATTGGGGGAAAGCAGCGGAAAGAGCAGTGGTCTCTTTTTCCACAGAGGGGGAGAAAGGAAAAAAACCCACACAACTTATTTTATGTTATAGCATAGCATCTTCATATATTAATCCCTCTCTTAAAAATAATTACACATAGTTCGACTGGCTGGGAGGTTTTCCATGCTGCTTCTGAAACCACTTCTTTGGGTGGGGAGCTTTTATTACCCTTCCCCCTGCCTGATAACAGTTGAAAGAAGATGGGACCAAGAGGAGGAGGAGGGAAAGTCTTGTGACCCCTTCAAGGCACTACAGAAACCCCAGTGCTGACTCGAAGGCCACTGGTGGATGGGCCACAGGCTACTGAACTTGTCCCAGTTTGGAAAGCAGTCGTTTCACTCCCTTCCCCCCTCCCTTAGATAAAATTCATATCTTATATTTTACTTAGTCCAAGAATATCCTGCTGCACAGTACCTGAGGTGAACTTGAAGGACTAAAGTGAGAGTTTAGAAAATAATTCAGAAATAAAGGAAAGGAGTGGCTCGGACATAAGGTAAGTTAATACCTGAGTTCTTCCTTCTCTGAATGAAGTATAGTGGTACCTCGGGTTAAGTACTTGATTCGTTCCGGAGGTCCGTACTTAACCTGAAACTGTTCTTAACCTGAAGCACCACTTTAGCTAATGGGGCCTCCTGCTGCTGCCGTACCGCCAGACCCCAAATTCTGTTCTTATCCTGAAGCAAAGTTCTTAACCTGAAGCGTATGTAACCTGAAGCGTATGTAACCTGAAGCGTATGTAACCCGAGGTACCACTGTACCATCTTTGCTGATGAAACATTGGCTAGTGAGTCCTGCAGAAGCTATGGCTACCTTATCCAATTCCTTTTTCAATATTTTTTGACTCGCCTCTACCAAATATTCAATGCAGGTCAAGTTTTATTGCACACTTATTAGCTGGGTTCTTTGATGTATATATATAATCTGCCATCAAATCAACTCTTGCATTTATGGAGGACTCACACACTTTCCCCTCTCCTCTTGCTCTGCAGCTCAGCAAAAGCAATTTCAGAGATATCCAAAACCACATAGTCCTGCTGTTGTTTGTATGTATGTATGTAAAGTACAAGCTGCCAAACCACTGAAGTCTCATACTGCAAAATATTCTTAAATCTGTGTTGTTAAATACATTTTGGTTAGAACTGGATTTTTTTTTTTTATTACACTTTAGAGACTTGAGTACTACGTGTCCAATAGATATTGAATTGTTAAGATGCTAATCCCAGGCATTTAAATCAAAAGATACACTCCTGTGAACTCAGTGAGACTTACTTTTGGGGGAAAAGTTAATGAGAGAACTTCAAAATAGTAATCCCATTCAGATGTACTTGTGAATATACCCTTAAAAAAATTAAAAAATAAAGTTCCATCCCATTAAACTGCAGTAAAATAGTTTCCCACTTATACATTGTCATTTTCAAAGCCGTAGATTTGTCTATAGTCTCTCCAAACATATAAAAAGACGCTCTACTATTTAAAAATGTATACAAATGATTACTATCCACTCATGATGCGACATAAATCACTGTCTTTTGCATGATAGCATCATCACAAAGTTTAATTAGCTAATCCCTGATCGCTGGAATGTTTGCAAGTCCTGTCGATGATAATTATTTTTGAATAAACAGGCAGTTTTGAGCTGTAACTCTGGTAGCATTAGCTGTTATGGGTATTATCAAGCTTGCTTATCCTTATTGGAACAAAGTCAGATTCTAAAGACAGACATCAAATTTCTAAAATTAAAAATAGAGCAAAACAGGAGTGTGACTGGCTTCAGGAACTATATACAGTGTTTTATTTATTTTATTCAGAGATCTGTCACCCTCCTAAGCACATTAACCTTAGGGAGGAAAACTTTTGTTTATCTACTTCCCTTGGATTATTTTTATGTTATTTTATGCTGTTTCTATCAGTTTGCTATTTTTAGTTTATTTCTATGTATTTTATGGTGTTTTACATCTTTTGTTGTAAGCTTCCCTGACAATATGCTTGAACAGCACCATATATAAACTATGATAGATAAAGATGCAGCTGGAAGCTAGAAATGCATGATTTTCATGGTTACACGGCATCCTATACGATGACTGAATGCAAAGATTTCCTGCTTCTGTGATGTAGAAGAGGGATCATATGAACGGTAACCTGTCATGGAGGGTAAAAAAAAAAAAGTTGCAGTTGATTGATTGATTGAACGTGCACATATTCTAAAGTTCTCACAAGATGACTTACTACTTACAACTAAGGAAGTACAATAACTAAAACCAGGGAATTATCAATTAAAATTGCAGGAGCTATAAACAAAGGCAGATAATGTCATTGGCAAGAAGCTGAGCATGATTAAAAGTATTTCAAACCTGCTTTAAAGCCACCAATGAGAACACAATGAGGAGGACCTCTCAGGGATGGAATTCCAGTGATGTGGGGTCACCACAGAAAAGGCCCTGTCCCCAGACTCCACTAATCTTATGGCTCTTAAAGGAGAACCAGAGAAGAAGAAGAAGAAGAAGAAGAAGAAGAAGAAGAAGAAGAAGAAGAGGAGGAGGAGGAGGAGGAGGAGGAGGAGGAGGAGGAGGAGGAGTTTGGATTTGAGTCTCAAAGCGGCTCACAATCTCCTTTCCCTTCCTCCCCCACAACAAACACTCTGTGAGGTGAGTGGGGCTGAGAGACTTCAGAGGAGTGTGACTAGCCCAAGATCACCCAGCAGCTGCATGTGGAGGAGCGGAGACGCGGACCTGGTTCACCAGATTACGAGTCCACCGCTCTGAACCACTACACCACACTGGCTCTCCAGGTTCTCTGAGGCCAATCTCAGGGGATGGATAGGTTCATAGAGATGCAGGCGGTCCTTTAAGAAACCTGGTGACAAATAATTCAGAGCTGTAAGGGTCAAATCCAACAATTCAGTTTGAGCCTAGCAGCAAATAGGTGACCAATGCAACCAGTCCATGATCCAAACTCTGCCCCCACCCCCCAAAAAGCATCCCAGCAGCTGCATTATGTACCAGCTAAAGATTGTGTGAGCAGGCGGCGACAGCCCCAGCCCCCAGGGATCATAAGGAAGGAATAAAGACTCTGACAACGTGTTATGGAATTAAAATTAGGCCACAACTTTATTAAATTTCTGAATGTAGGAAGACCTTGGCTTAGGCCATGGGCATGTATCCCTCCCAGCCCTCCAGACAGGGGGAACTGGGGCTCATCAGGGTAAATGGGATATGGGGGTGCTCTGCGAGATGTAAGTGTAGCAGACAGCCAAACCCATATCCCCGCAAGCAGGGTAGTTCACGGACGACCTTTCACTCATATATATAACTCCTTTAAGAGGGGACCCTGGAATCGCCGCTGCAGGGGGGTGAGTCACCACTTCATGGCCCCCCAATATAGGGAAGAAAAGACTAAAGGATTCCACCCAAGGCCATAACTGCCAAAGTTGTGACGAATTGCTACAGGGAAGACAAAACCTGCCAATGCAGGAAAATTTCTTCCCGGTCCTTCAACAGCAACCAGTCAAAGACTGTAGCAGCGCCTGCTAAACAGGAAGACAAAGTTAACCTGTAAACAAGAAACATTAACAAAGGGGGGGGGGGTAGGGAGGGTGAATCTCCAGAGCCGACTGGCTGGCTATTGTCGGCTCCACCCCCTATTTATAAATGGGGCTGGCCCTCACCTCCCAGCAAGAAATTTAATTGCTGAGGCTGAGTAAAATTAACACTGAGAGGCAAGCCAGCCCCTGTTTGTCAGTAAGCTCCCTGGAAACTGTAGCACCACACGCAATCCTGCAAAGGGCACCCACAATGTAAAGTGTGAGTGCTCATTCCCAAACTTCCTTTAAAGGCAGTGGTACGTACAATAATCTAGTTTGGATGCAGCCAGGGTCTGCATGACTCAACTCAGGCCCTCTTTCTTCAGATTAGGGCACAACCATTGAGCTAGTCTAAGCTAATAAAGCAAAAAAATAAAAATACTTCTAAACCAAGAGCTATGTAGCCTTTGCATCTGGTCAGCCTACCATTGGGATGTGTCCTTCCTGAGTTTTGATGCTTAAGGAGACTGGAATCCTGTAGCTCTGGCCTACCTCCCATCTTAGGCTTCTTTTCCTCATTCCTGCAGAAGGCTTAAAAAGAATTGATTGCCTTTCTTTGCGTGAGGGAAGCTGGCTCCATTTATGTGAGCTACTATTTGCAAATGTGCAGTCTAGACATCCATAAACTGCAAGTATTCACTTGTGGGCCATTGGGATGCTGTTTGCTCTTCCTCATAAATGTCATAAATGGGTGTAGGGCTTGATAGCTCTAAGTGACAGAAAAAATAGCCTTGCAGGGTAGGTTGCAGCTGCCGGAGTGTAATTAAACTTGTCTGAAATAAGGCCAAAGGCAGCAGTGTATTTACGCCTTCTATTTGGCACTTTCGTTTCCAAGTTATTTTATTAACATAGGGTTGCCTTTAATTATGCAGCACTACACACTGCATTATTGATATTCTATAAACATTAACTACTGGTGCCCCTAATGAAGCAGGAAGAAAACATGTTTTCCTGTTATTTGTCAAGACTCACAAAACACCTCACACGGGAGTCGCTGTGCTCCCATTTTGCCAAAGAACTGGTGCAAAGGGGTGGGGAGAGGCGTTTGAGTGATTGGCCAGCTCAGCCTGGTATTCTTTTCTCCCCCCCCCTTTTTTCCCACCAGATGCCTTGATTTAGTTTCCTATAATGAGCTTCATACATTTACCTGAAAAGGCTTCAGAACCTCGCTCATTGCTCTGATCTTACCCCTGAGAACTCCTAGTTAATCGCAAGTTCTTTAATGAGTCACACTTCCATCCAGCAACAACTAGGGACAATAGATCAATATGCCACTCAGCTTCAAATTAAAAGTCAAGCTAGCTTGTATTCCAACATCCTGAACTCTTATCTCCTGCTCCTCCACCTTGATGAGGAAATGTCTTCTCCCTGCCTTGTTGAATCTATGTCCACAGATACGGACAGAGGACTTCCTTTTTAAATATTTCTGGCCTGCCTCTCTGTGTCTGGCATGTACGATCTCAGACTGCATGTGGGGGAATCATGTGACAATAGTGTTGCTTCCACCTGGACAGACAGCATATTCTTCAACATTTCACTGATGAAAAGAGCTAGAACGCTGCTAGAACCAACTGTTAGAACCATGGCAGTGGTTGTTGGCTGAGTTCTAGCCTTCACGAAGGCTTCCCATTGACCCTGCCACCAACTCAAATGTGGGCTGCAGTCAGAGGCAGATTTAGAGGGCGGCAACCAGTTCAGTCTTTGTCCATGGAGTTTTCTTGGCAGGGATACTGGAGTGGCTTGCTGGTTCCTCCTCCAGGTGGATCACGTTTGGTCAAAACTCTTCACTATGACCTGTCTATCTTGGGTGCCCTGCTCGGCATAGTTCGTAGCTTCTCTGAGTTATTCAAGCCCCTTCGCCGCGGCAAGGCAGTGATCCATGAATTATGGTGCTGGAGGAGACTCTTGAGAGTCCCATGGACTGCAAGAAGATCAAACCTCTCCATTCTGAAGGAAATCAGCCCTGAGTGCTCACTGGAAGGACAGATCCTGAAGCTGAGGCTCCAATACTTTGGCCACCTCATGAGAAGAGAAGACTCCCTGGAAAAGACCCTGATGTTGGGAAAGATGGAGGGCACAAGGAGAAGGGGACGACAGAGGACGAGATGGTTGGACTGTGTTCTCGAAGCTACTAACATGAGTTTGACCAAACTGCGGGAGGCCGTGGAAGACAGGAGTGCCTGGCTTGCTCTTGGCCATGGGGTCATGAAGAGTTGGACACGACTAAATGACTAAACAACAACAATAACCAGTTCAGTTGCACTGCCTGTGGAGCCTTGAGGGCTCCACAGATGTTGAAACAAATATGTAGTAGAATGGAAAATGAGAGGTGGGGTGGGGTGCTGAATTTTGGTGTTGCCCAGGGCACCGCTGAAATTTGAGACCCCAAGGATGCCAACAATTCTCTCAGTGCCGGACTTCCACTGCTTTCCCCTTGTCCAGTGATGCAGATGAGGCAGCTAAGGCTGCCATTTCAATTCCCTCTCAATGCCTCTGGGGCTCGAATGTCCTAGAATCCTAGACCTGTACAGGTGTAAGGAACCCTGAGGATCACTCTAGTCCAACCACCTGCAATGCAGGAATATGCAGCTGTCCCATATGGACATTGAATGTTGTGCCACTCCAGAACAAGAAACCATTAGGAGGCTTTGTCAAGGAATTAAAATGTTGGGTGTCAGTACAACTGCTGGCTAGACTGGTGAACACAATAACAAAAACGGATGCTTCTGCACATACCAGCCAGGATAAATGGTGGTGTTGGGTATTCTCCCACGTATGAGAAGGGAGCCACCAGGCCTGCTGCATCCCCACTTCTCATTGCTAGAAGCTCTCGTCTCATTGGCTCTAGGTTGTATGTGAATATCTGCAATAACTTGTGTTGAACTGGCTTCTGAAGCAGATCAGAGCTGGGAGCATGTACAATGCCCCCATGTGAGGACTATCATTAGACAGAGTGAAGCAACTGCCTCAGGTGGCAAAGTCTGGGAGGCCGTGGGAGCAGGCCCTAGTTCAGTCCTCTAGCCATACCCTTCTGTTGGAAGTTAGAGCTGTCTGTTCTGCACCCTGATAGCTATCTAGCTGTCCTTGAGTTGGACCTGATGAATAGACACAGGTCCTGAGTGCGGGAAAGAGTTGTGATAATTCCCTCACATTCAGCAGTTTGTGGCTACAGCACTTTCTCTCTATTAAATATGTAAGCAAAATGTGCAGCCTATGCAACGCCATACATTTCCATCAGTTGGTGATGAGGGAAATAGGGCACCACAGACTTTTTGTGGGCTGAAACAGTTGGGCTTTTGTAATCTACCAGTGCCTGTTTTTGATCCAAAGTTCTCATTAGTTCAATGAATAATGAAGGACTTCAGTCAAATTCATAATTATGATCAGTTTCTATGGCCATTGTTTGGCCCTGGAGCCTTCAAAGGAACTTGCATGGAAAACAGAAAAACTGGATCATGACCCTGCAGTGTGTCAATGAAATGCTGGGGGGGATACAAGATGACAACATAATCAAATGTGATGGGCCTCTGCAATGACACATTCTGCCTGCAGAATTCAAGTAGGCAAAGCTTGCTGAGAGCCATGGCTGAAACATGTTTTCAGTTAGCTGCGTGTATTTTTCAACATTTTAAAAGAGTATATATATATTATATCTCATAAACTGCACCAAAAACAGAAAAAGAAAATGTCTTCAGTGCGTCTTGTTGTCAAAACCCTTGGTTTGCAAGGCACTAAAGAAACTTGGTCCTCATCCACCTGGAGCCATCCAAAATCTGTACAAAGTAGACCAAGAGGTATCATTTGTTTAAACATGTGTTCCACTTCACCTTCTTGTGCCCAAACTAAATGTGACATCACAGATACATGAATGAATCTCCTGGTGTTTTGTAGGCACAGGTGGGGAGTCTGTGGTTCTGCAGGTGGATGATAGCTGTTGAGTGATAGCTACCATCTTTCCGAACCATTAGTCATGCTGGCTGGGGCTGAAGGGAGTTGCACAGTCAACAGCTTACTTTTAATTGTATTTTTAAAAATATGTCATTGAATGTTGCCTGTAAGCCACCTTGGTAGGCTTTATATCCTGAAAGGAGGGGCATAAATAATTGCAATAAATAAATCCAGTAACTTCCTTCCCTCGTCTTTGGGTTTAGCAGTGGAGGGAGAAACGTAAGATGAGTTGGCATGAGAGGGAAAGGTTAGCTCTCTTTGCCCATGTCACAGCCTCAATCCAAATTTATGCCTGTCCTGCAGCTGCATTTAACAACCACCACTACAACAAACCCCTAAAGCTATTGGGAGTTGCATTCACACACATCTGCAACCTTCTAATTGGGTTTCCCCTTAGTAAAAAGAAAAAAAGAAAAGAAAAAAGAAGTTGCTTCATTTAAAAGTAATTTATCATTTATTGCTGTATCAAAGAATTGACCTCCAGACATTGAAGGTTCAATGTAATTTTTGAAATGCTAGACCCATTAAAATATTATGGCCTTCAATGGAAACTGTAGCACTTGAAAACAACATTGAAACTGATTGGTTCGGGTGACCGGCATGCTTGCAACAGTGGCAATGCTCCAACGCTCCTCCTGGCCATCTATCTTAATGATCTCCAGAATGTTTGATTTGATCCTAGCAGACCTAGTAAATGAGACATGCAAACAACAAGAAATACTCTCATTACCACTGTGCCATAGACATGTCTAGGGTCTGGCAGTGGTACTGGCCCATATAACCCGTTGTTCCAGATTCAGTACATCAGGTCTAGTGTCCAGAAAGTGCATCTATTTATGGTGTGTGTGTACAATGGTCCACAAACTGGAGCTGGGTGCAAAAAGGTGGGTTGAGTGGGACATAGAATTAAGGAGCAGGGTATCTCTGAGTACATGCTAACTCCAGGAATTTGCTTTCACTACCAGAACTGAGCTCACCGTCAGGTCACAGTCAGGTCGCACAAAATCTACTGCTCCCCCTTCCGCAACTTTCTTAAATTCAGCCGCCTAATTTAGAACAAAGGGGAAGCCTCTCCTTTTGCTATTGTTAAATAACAGGGAGTAAAAAACATACAAAAACCCTTTGGCAAATCATCCCAAGATCCTTCAGCAGATTCCCACCTACTTTCCACCCACTTACTCACCTGGTATGTTAGATGCCATTCTTATTCTGAATCACTCTCTGTTTGGGTAATGTCGTCCTAAACGGTTGTTCCTGCAATAACCGAAAACACCTTACACTTTACCTCTTAACTGCGGTACACAATTAATAACTGCCCTCTTATTTGTGTATGCTTTTACGCAGAGTGGCTAATTGGCAAGCGCTGACTACTGTATTCTGCTATGCATTCTCTTTAGTGTCATATATGCCTTGCAGTGTTGTGCCATGTGTGGTATTAATAGACTTTTCTGGGTGATAGGCTTGATGCTAATGATTTGCTGATTTCCTCTTCAAAAGCCAACTTTCTAATGCAACTTTTGCCTTCATTGATTTATGATGGTATTAGTTCAAATCCAGTGTGCTTTCCCTCTGATTAGAATTATGCTTATACTTAACGAGCTTTTGCAAGTATTTAGCTTTTCCCTCTGATGCTTTTAATGGACTATTAAAATATATGTGAAGGATCACAAACAACATTTCTGTAGTACAGGGGTAGATAATGTGGTGTCGTCCAGATGTTGACTCCAACTCCCATTAGACTGAGACAGTGGTCAGGGATGGTTTGAGTTGGCTCTGTTGACTACCCCTGCTATCTTCTATAACATTGTATAATGTTGTTCAGCAACATTTCAACATTGTGCACTTTTGTTCAGATGTTTAAGCCAGCCCTGCTATTAGGCATCGTGAGGTGGCTAGCACTCTGGCAGCAGCAATGCTTGCTCACTGCTGGACTGGGCTCACCCATTCATCTTCTCCCAATGTTTCACAGTCAGCATCACTGGGAAAAAGTCTCTTGACCAAACGACAGGTGGAGAGGCCGACATCCCAGTTCACACACTCCAGAAGGCATGGTGCACTGCTCATGAGAGCTGTGCCAAATTTTAGGATCTGCTTGATCAGGCCGCAAGTGAGCAATTTAGCGAATGGCTGCAAGGCATTGAAGGTCAGAAATGTGCACGCTATGCCTTGCACCCTCTAAGCAGGCCAGCTACCCACCATAACACCCCTCCATAACACCAAGGACAGGCTTAACTCAAGAGAGCGGAGAATTGAATTCCTCTGAATATATTTCTGATTTTTGCTGGTACTTTTTTATTATTTCGGGGAATGGAAGATCAAACCAACGCCTATTTCAGTCCTGGAAAACCTCTGGTTCTCCAGATGCTATTGAATTCCAGCTCCCATCAGCACCAGCCATCCTGGTGAATGTTCAGCAATTATGGGAGTCAAGCAAAATCTGGAGATCCGCAGGTTCCCCTTCCCTCTTCGGTCTAGTACAGTTTCTTGTTTTCGTTTGCAGGTACTCAAACGTGTAATTCTTCTGAATATCCGTTCTTCTTTTTCCTTTTCCTTTTTTTGTCCACCCTTTACCATAAAATCCCTGTGGAGGTAAGAATAGACAAATCTGTCTTCCAGGAGGCAGAGTGCTACACAGGTAGGAGCCTTGAGTAACGTCAACAACAATACCTGTCAAGAGCATTCAATGCCTTGCATTGGGATGGCTGTAACCGGGCCATAAGGCACTGCTGGTAAGAGCGAACCTGCTTCCGTGCATTATTTCACATCCATATTTTGCAACTATTGACTCTCTTAACATTGTGACATGAAAATGCTTTCATCATGTGCTGTTTCTGCACACGGCAGGAGCCTCTGCAGCTTATGCTGGAAAGGACACCAAACCCACAGTTGTTGTCAATGCTGTCATGTAGTCAGCCGTTATCTCAATTACTCTGAATGCACATGAAATGTGCCTCGATAAGAGGCAAATTGACACATCTTCTTGCATGCCAGCATATAGCTAGTAGCGTGATAGAGAGAGTGCTGTGTAACGTCAGACCTGAAGTTTGTGTTGGGAGGTGTGTAGCTATTCTCTGTCTTTATTGTAAGTTTGCACTGATATTTCCTTGATGCATTCCATTGTCTGTCCTCATCCTACGAACTTTCTCATATTCCCTGCACACACTTTCCAAAGGTAAAGATAAAGGTAAAGGTAAAGGAACCCTGGATAGCTAAGTCCAGTCAAAAGGGACTATAGGGTGCAGCGGTCATCTCACTTTTCAGAATGAATGAATCGGCATTTGTCCACAGATTGCTTTCCGGGTCATGTGGCCAGCATAACTAAACTGCTTCTGGAGCATGGAGGACCATAACGAGTGCCAGAGCACATGGAAATACCATTTACCTTCCCGCTGCAGTGGTACCTATTTATCTACTTGCACTGGTATGCTTTCCAAATGCTAGGTTGGCAGAAGCTGGGACAGAGCAACGGGCGCTCACCCCGTCATGCGGATTCAAACCACTGACTTTCCAATCAGCAATCCCAAGAGACTCAGTGGTTTAGACCACAGCGCTACCCATGTGCCAAATATTTCCAAAATAATGCAATGTTTCTGCATTTGCCAAACTGCAAAGACTGCATCCCATCTGGGCAGCAGTGGTAGTTGTAGCCTGGCATAGATGTGGGTGAGCAATTGTCTCAAGTTTTTGGCAGAAAAAGGCATTGGGTTGGATCCTTGTTCTAATCAGAGGGGATGAGAAGGAGCTTTATATCCCCTTTCATCTGGATGAAAGTATCAGGGCATCCTGGTAAAGGGGTCCCAAGGGGAAGAATTCTGTTTGTAGGCCCAGGCAGGAACTGACAAACCACAGAGCCCCCCAATTGGCACCCTGGAGGGGTAGCCTGATTTGATGTGTGTCAAATGGGTATCCTTAACTCACAATTGACCCTGACAAAGTTATCAGTCAGCAACAGGGTTGGATGATACAGGATACATACACAGTGCCCAAACCAAAGCTTTCTTACACCTGTAATCAAAAAATTGTGGCCATTTCGATCCAAAAAGGCTGTTAATTTCTTGCTTCCTATGCCTCTACCCCAGCGACTGCAGGCTTTCTGCAACTAAGCCAGCAAAAGATTTTGTAAAATGAAACTGCTGTCTACAAAATACACTGAAATATATTAGATGTAGAATTTTCTAGGGCCATGATTGTGCCACTTTGCAAAAAAGAAGAAGTATCGCTCAGCCTCAGTTTACCACGTGTAAAAAGGGAATAATGCCAAACCAACAACGGCAACAACCCACCCAAAAACCCAACTCTGTTTTTTGGTGTGGCGGCACTAAGGATAGACACACCGAAGATTGCAAAGTACTTCATATGAAAAATAGATGATCAAATTATATATGGTAGTAATTTATTTTCAGGCCTGAGCTTTCACTTTTAAACTAAACCATCATCTCCCGTTGAATCAGCCAGGAGCTCTGCGGGAGATGCAGGACGAACTTTTATGATTAAAAGCAATAAGCTATCTAAGCCTAACAAAGAATTGCACTAACAAGAATAAGAGAGGCCTTTGTATTTTTGAAACGCAGTCATGTGGGCATGAAGGAGGCATCAGCCTTCTCCGCTCCCGCTATTCATTTTGCTCAATCACCTGTGAAAAGGACCTTAATCTGTTATTGTTTTGTGCCAAAATGTATTACAGTATGTTGATGTCCTTCAGTCTCTGCCCATGTAGCAGTCACTTTGTCTCGGGCAATCACTGCCTCTGGAAAGCTGCCGAAATCTCTGTCTTCACATGAATGCAAAAGTCCTTCCCAAGAACTCCCTCTGGGGATGTGCACAATAATATCAGGACATGAACTAGCTTGCAGTCACAGACACTGACAGTCACCGCCTATGGGGATAGTGGGAATGGTGAAGGCATTCTGACAAATACACTACTTGACTTTCTTCCCCTTCCCCTTTCAGAGCGGCGGTGTCGCACAAGGGATTACAAAGTCAATGGCTAGTCCCTATTTAAATACCACATGTATTTGGAATGAGTCCCACAATGGTACTGCAAATCAATCAAATGCTAATGCCCGGTGACTCGGCAGGCACAAGCCAGGCTCAGCCCTGCATTTAGAAGCACAAAGCATCACAGGAGTCTCCCCCCCCCCCTGCTTAAAATAAAGCTAGCCATTTAGGAAACAATGCGCACAGGTGATAGGCAAAGGTTGCAGACTCAGGCTGCAGGCTGAGACACACTCGCCTGGGAGTAAAGTCCACGGAACTTAATGCGAGTTACTTCTGACTTGATGCTTGTAAGATTGCACAGTCATTTACAGAGAATTTAAATAGCTACCAATTTACTGATGTGTTAAAAAACAAAAGCAAACCCACAGTGTTTATAAGGGCGTTGTTTTAATTTTTGGGAGCACTGCTGGTGCAGAACTGTGTAAGTCTCTGAACTGTTCATGGTCTGGGGTGAAGGTGGATGAGAGGTAGCCCAAGGGGAAGAAAACAGTACAGTGGTACCTCGGGTTACCGACGCTTCAGGTTACAGACTCTGCTAACCCAGAAATATTACCTTGGGTTAAGAATTTTGCTTCAGGATGAGAACAGAAATTGTGATCTGGTGGCGCAGCAGCAGCGGGAGGCCCCATTAGCTAAAGTGGTGCTTCAGGTTAAAAACAGATTCAGGTTAAGAATGGACCTCTGGAATGAATTAAGTTCTTAACCAGAGGTACCACTGTATGGTTAAGAAAATGAGCACAGAATACTGCTTTCACTCAGAAGCATTGTCCTCTAGGGAGATCATGCAACGCTAATTTATTGTCATGGCTGAAGTGTTTGGCAATAATTATTTAGCGTATAATTGGACTTTATATATTAATTTACCATGGGAGGGATTCAGTTAAGTTGTTGTGTGCATGGGACAAAGGCTTACTCATGGAATGGAATGAACTCACACCTCTTAAATCTGCTCTGGAGGGTTGGGGAACCCCAGAATAGGTTTGGGGGATGCATGGCGGAACACAGGTCTGTCAGAAATAGTGTCTGGGTGGAATTTCCAAAAATCAGTACAAATGTCATAGAAAACCCAGGCGTAGGGTAACCCATGTCAGAAGTGTTGATTTTTTTGGTGAATTTCCTTAAAAATAGCTCAAAAAGTATTCTCTCTCTCTCTCTCTCTCTCTCTCTCTCTCTCTCTTGAGATTTTGCAAAATAAAGCTCAACAACTTTGCCCCCCCCCCCAGGTGCACATAGCCCACTTAACACTTTGTTGAATTTCACCACAGTTTTTTATCTGCCTTGCAAGCAAACCTCATGGTGCAATTGTGAGGAGAGTTTGGAGATTCTAGACTGGAGAAACTATCTGAGGTACACCAAAGTCTTGTAAAGGCATCAGTGAATCTACCTATTTCAGTTTCTTTCTTTTTAATTATTTTGTATTGAAATTTCAAAAATTCAACATAAACACACAACATAAAAATACATCAACTTCCTACGCCATTTTCCATAGTTTTTTATTATTATTTCTCCCCCTTTGCTTTATCCTATCTTCTTAAATTTCAGTTTCTTTCATTTTCGAGTCTTAAGTTCAGTTCAGCCCATTTCCACATCAGTTTGGCCATTTTTAAAAAAGTGTGTACAAAGATTTCTATGTGGTATTTGTGTGCATTTCTCAAAATATACAAGTGCATGAGCAATTTTGCCTTATATACAGGGTTTTGCAAGCAATTTCCCCTAATATGTGTTTTGTACATTATTTTCATGAATTTGCACATTTTTTGTGTGCCCTTTCCCATAATATTCACATTTTTGTATACATTTTTAGGTTGGAGAACTACTTGGCAAAATCTGGAGAAGTGTGATTATTAAAGGATAGTTTTAATCCATGTATTGGCTTGAGAAATGCAAATTAGGTAAATTCACATTCTTTTTTCTCTCTCATCCCTGTTAGAAACTTTTTTTCAGAACTGCTTAAGTTGTTCTCCTGAAACAATATGGTGGCTGTTGTGCAAGGAAACCCTCAGGGAATTTCCATGGAAGCAAAAATCCCTGACAAGTTTGGTGACAGTTACTTAGGGATGGGGTCCAGCAATCCCTGCTGTTACCTGAATAACCTTCAAAGGTGGACAATAGATATGAGAAACAATCAATGGTGGCAGGTTCCCATTAAGAGTGGGGACTCAGCTACATTAATCAAAAAACAGCATTTTGAATGCATTATAAACATGCAACACCGGACGGGGCTGGAGAGCAAAATGTTTTTTTTTTTAAAAATTGCAATTTTCCATAGCGTTTTTGTTCCTTTTATTATAACGATTTTATTTCTGACTTATTTATAGCAATTTCCCCCCTTGTGTGTAGATCCACCCTGATACTGATATAGCAGACGGCTATAGCCAATGACAGGCAGAACCAGCTAATTCTAGTTATGTCCCCATTCATTTTCCTGTTCTACAACACTGAGACTGGGGAAGAAGCTGGTGGCTGGTGTCAGCCTTGGCCGTGGTTGTATGTAAGAGGCAGGTGGGAGATGGATGAGGACAGACTGAAGTTGGTGGGGCAATGCCCCATATGGCCTAGTGGACCACTGACATAGCTCTACCCCCATTTAAAACATCTTACAAGCTAATTAAACTTTCTAAGCAGTACAATGTTGATAAGATTATGGTTAATTACAATCTCATGCAATTTGAGTCAATTTTAATCCTATAGTTTCTAGTGAGAGTGAAGTTTTTTTTCAAAAAGAGAGAGAGAAAATTCTTTCAGGCGCATGCTGATAGGTAATAGATTCGACACATTAGTGTTTCAATTACCTTTCTGGTATTTAAACGGGTAATTTTATTAAGCAGTTAAATACACAATCCCTGGACGAGTGTACTTCTTTTCAAAAATAAATAAATAAATAAATTGGGAGAGACATTACCTTGAAAAAGATGGAAGTATTTTTATCAGTACATTTCTTATCGATGGCTAAGTGCCTGTTGTGTTGATCAGTTGAAATATTAGCTGATTCCATGGTCACGTGGCTCACCTACTTTTTATTCCGTCCCCCCCCCTCCTCAATTTAGTTGTGTTTACAGGCTGAGATTAGATTAACTGCATAATAGGCTGTGGCTATTTATGCGTGTATTTAAAGCACTTTAAGGGACTAATGCACCACTGGCAACAGTACTTTGTATATTATACACTGGAGCATTTGATTTGTACATAAAGCAGCCTTATAATCAAGATGAACTCCAGTGAAGTCTTAAATATTTGCATCCCAATTCAGAACCATCTACGGACATGCATTAGGAGCTTTTCCGTTGTTCTGTATGTGCAGACCTACGGAGGAAATTTGCTTTACGTGGATGGAAAGGGCAAATCCATAGATAGGCCTCCCACTAGTGCCTGCCCTCCAACATTTCTCCGATGAAAATGTGGATGTCCTAAAGAAAAAACAGGACATTCCAGGATCAAATCAGAAACTGAGGCAGCTTCTGTAAATCTGTGACTGTCCCTGGAAAATAGGGACACGTGGAGGGTCTGCCAGCAGATCCCATTGTGCGTATCTTAAACAAGGGGCAGATGTATGCAAAAGGACTTCTACAATTTACTGCTGTGCCACACATTGCTTCATCAATATATTGGTACATATTGATCCAAATGGCCATAGCTGTTTCCCCATGCTATTTCCCTTTCTTCCTCCTTTCTGATCCGGACAGGTCCAGTCACCTTTTCTGGTGGTCAGCGTTGTGGCCAGGCATCCAGGCCCCTGCAGTGATCTGGTGGAGGGCGGAGATTGCCGTCCCAGCCATGTCACCGGAGCTGGGCGGGGCCCTACCCAGGGGTGGCCCCTCTATCCAATCAGCACAGGTAGGAGGTGTGGCCATGGGAGATTTAAACTGTGGCGTGGCCAGGGAGCCCTCCTCTCTTGCCCTTCACCAGATCTCCCAACCCACCTGCCCTCTTTTTTTTTTTGCTTTGCTATGACACAACCTTGCTATGGACAAATGTCGGCCACCAGATTGTTTGGGCCGGGTAGGATTTTTTTCCACTTGGCAAATTCATGCCAGTCATTTGGTTTTGCCTGCCTTGTAGCAATTGTCAAGCCCTTTTTTTGGATGGAGGGGAGGTTGTAGCCCCTGCCTGCCCCTCCCCTTTAAGGGTACCCTGTTAAAGGGATCCGGGGGTGTGCGTTCTGTCCAATGCCCGGACATGGGCTAGGCCATGCCATGACCCCAACAGCGACCCCTTGGGGTGCCCCTGTTGGTGGCGTACCCTAAGAAGAACTCCCTGCAGATGGGCGGGAGTCGAGATATAGCCTGGCTTCACCCAATGCCTAAGCCAAACTGCTCACATCTGCAACCAATAAAGTTGTGGCCTATTTGAACACATAAACCTAAATACTCATGTCTGTGTGTTTATTATCCACCAAGGAACTGTGGGTCATGGGGCCTTGGCACCCACTACATCCAGCTCCCTTCTTCACTGCATCTTCCCAGGTCTACATCCACTTCCTACTATGTTGTACAGGGCAAACTCAGGGTCTGAACACTGGATTGCGTGGGGAACTCTGAGCTCATTGCTACACTTCTTGTCCTAACCTTTCACCTGTTCTTAATATCCAAATGGGTAGCCGCATTACTGTCTGTTGCAGCAATGAGTATCATAGCGCCTTAAAGATTAACAAATGGATTATGACATAAGGATTCATGGACCAGAGCCCAGAGCTGATGACATAATAAATTTCTGAGTCCTTAAGGTGCCACAAAACTCTGTGCTGATCTTAATCACTACTAACTATGCTCATTGATGTTGAGATGATGAATTACTCCATGATACCGTCTTGGTTTCTGCAAAGTATATTGTGGACTTTCTCTCATTGCAATGCCTATTGCTTGTGCCCATATTATGTATGCACAACCTTGCGTGAGCAACTGCGGCTTTTCCTCGACCACCAGCTTCCCCGCTCGGAAGTTGCAGCATGACGCAGAATTGGTGTTCCATGATTTAATTGATGCGTACCTCTGCACACTGTTCTTCTCCCGCAGTTCTCCGGGAGTTTTACGGCCCATTATTGAGTGACTAAAATGGGTGCAGATTTTGCAAGCCTCTGCCAGAAGATGTTTATTACGCTCATCATTCTTCGGGAAATCATGTTCCAGCAGGTTCGGGCAGCGTGCAGAACATGGCACATGTGTGAATTAGCTGCTTCACACCACTCTTACAATATTATCGCCGCTAATAAAACTGGGGGGAAGACCTTGGGGGGAAGGCTGTGCATTAATTTGGTCGCACAGCTTTGAAAAGCGATCTTTGCTAAGCCTGGAGATAAGAGGAGCCATTATGCTTCTTTCTGAAAGTTACAGCCAATTGTTGAGGGAGCTGGAGTGTCGAGGTAGAATTGCAATCAAGTGTTGGTCCAGTCGTGTGCATGCTGGCTTTTTAATATGGACGCATTTTCAATGTGTCTCCAGAGTTATTTTATTAAGCCTGAGTTGGTACTTAAAAAGTGTTTGATGTTGCATAGACACAGATGCATAGATACTCTAGATGGTGTTTTAAACTTTGCCTCTATCATAAAGAATGCTGCTGGTAAATAGAGAACTAGGGCTTTCCCAAATTACCACGGATGCTTGAGGAATTAGATCCTAGCACATTTCAGATGCACAACTGGTTTGCTCCACGACTCCTTGATCCATGACAAAAGTGTGGATGGAGACATTCTTCTTCACCAGCATTTGCACTTCCCGATGTTCTGAAGGAGGCCTCACTTCAAAAGTATGTACCAAAATACATTTTAAAATGTGCAATTTGAGAGAATGTGCGATGAAAGTGTTTAATTTTAAACTGAATTTTCATGCAGATTTTGTTTGGAGATCGAAGACGGAATGGATATGGCAATTTTCATGGAATGAAAATAGATTTACACCAGGGGTGGGTAACTTCCAGCCTGCAGGTCTACCTAGGCTGACACAGGTTATAGTTTGGCTGTGGCGCCGTTTTCTCTTAACCACACACCCACTCCACACTTGACATCACATGTGAAGGGCAGGGGGAGATGTAGCTCTCAAGGGGAGCCTTAAAGTGTATTTCCAATTGTGCATTGCCAAAGGAGGCTTGCTGTGACTGCCAGTCAGCTGATTGGCAGTGAGAGCAAGGTAGGCTGGGATTGGTTGCGCTACTGAGTTCCTCATGGGAAACTCTGTAGTACAGTCAATCCCAGCAGAAAGAAGAGCTTGAAGTCAGTGCCTCCCAGGGAGAACAATGCAGCCAGTTGATCTTTGAAGGGATCACTGAGGTCAGCTTTGAAGCAGTGACTACCAGCTTATCAGGGGCATCCCAAAGCAGTGCCCAGGGAGTTTGGCAAGTGCTTTGCAAAGAGCCCTGCTCAGAACTTTCCATGGTATTTTGAAGCCCTGATGATTGTGGAGACTTGAAAGCACCACCTCGTCTGACATCATTGTGGCATCGGGTGATTGACAGGTGAACGGCCCCACCCACCTGTCCAATTTTGCTTGTCAGACACAGGGCAGATAACGATCTGGCTCACTGGCTAGATCAAGCTTCTCACCCCTGATTTGTAATCTAGAAATAACTTTCCTCGTTTCATCTTTGTTTTTGTGGCTTCCGATAAGTGCCTCCTGTTTCTGAGCATTTGTCACAAGCTTTTCTCGGGGTTGTCCCTCCCTGGGGCGATTTTGTATCTTCCTGACATGCTGCTACTCATTCCCCATTTAATCTTATTGGCTGCATCGATCCATGTGATTTTTGGCAGTGATTTCACAATGCTGTGCCTGACATAATGGATATTTCTAAGCCAAGTGCCCAGGTAATCACAATCACTTGGCTTATGCAACAGTTTGGACAAATGAGACTGAGGATAAGGAGAGTGAAGAAGTAGAAAAAATGACATTGAGAACAAGCAGCAAACAGAGTCTTGAATAGTATTGAGACAACATCAGTGTTTAGCGAGTTTTGTTGTAATTTATTCACCTGAATTAAGTGTGTTAACTTTTGAAATTAATATCAGAATTAAAGAATATCAGGCACAGCAAACGACACAGGGTTGATTCATAATTCATTTCTGTGAATTTTGCTTGTAGGCAGAGAACTAATTGCATAGGCTCTTTCTTCTTTATGTTCATGGTATCAGTTGTAGCAGACATCTCTGACACTGTCCTGTCTGTGGTTAATCAGCTCTCCCGACAATCTTTTCAAGGAGAAAGTACTTTCTCTTTTTTCTATTTAAGAGCCAAATGCCAGAATGTCTTCAAACTTCATCATTATTTATCGCAGGCATTTATTTATTCATAGGCCTTTTTAATATTTGTATTCTTTCCTATCTCGAAAGGTGAATTACAGCATATTAAAACCAGACTTTAGGCATATCTCTCTTGCGCACACATGCGCGTACATCAATTACAGCGCTGTCCCCGTTTACAAACTGTAAGGTGGACGCAAAGCAGAATTCAGGGCAGAGCCGGTTCTTGTCAGGAGAGGAAATTCATAATAGTAAAGCAAGGCTGGGTGTCATATAGTGCCTCAGAGATGGAGCAAGGCAAAGTATTTCCAAGCATTTCTATGCAAAATGCAGCAACAGACGGACTGGGGAGCTTTTTATAGGGAGAAGGCCTTATAAGGTTGCCAGCTTTGGCCATTTGCTGTTCACATTTCTTCTTTGTTTATCTGTCTAGCGCCTCCTCCTTTGCTCAGAGCTTTGTGGTAGACCAATGGATCAATTCCTTGACGTATCTTACTGTGGCGATCACACAGGGTCCCCGGACGTTTGACGGTCTATTGATCCCTGTGCCACCACTATGATTACTTCCCCGCTGCCACCAACCCATTTCTCTCGGGTACACACTGAGTCCAGACAGTTGTTAACATCAAAACAAATAATCAAGTTTATTTTATAAGCATGAACAAGGTTATGGTTTCAGATAATTTTTCTTATCAGTTTCTTATCCTTAGTTTCTATACCGGCCTATACCTTCCTAATAACTTCTAACTGATTATCCCAACTGTCTATCTGACTCCTCCTAACAGTTTCCCTCACTCTTTCACATCAAAACTAGACCAACCCATAGACTTATCCTCCCTCTTCCTTCTCCAACTCCCAACTGACTTCCCAACAACTCCAACTCCAACTCCTCCCCTTGGGTTCCCACTGGCCAATCACTTCACACTCATTTAACCCTTTTCTTATGACCCACCTGGGAGGGCAAACATCACACTTACCCTCCAGCTGTACTGACTTGGGATGCAATCACAGCAGGCTGGGTGTGTGTTGGGTGGGGCAGGGTTCTCCCGCCATGCAGTCAAGAAACATTCTGCTGGCCTCTGCCCATTGAGTGATACTCATGCCACTCTGCTGGTGCACAGCTTCCCATTCTGCCCAACGAAGAGGGGGCTGAGAGTACCAGCAGTGTGTTTTCCTTTGATGGTAGCCCACCGAAACTGGGTAAAGCCTCCCTGAGATCTACGGGTATAGGGTGGTATACAAATCCAATATATAAACTAATCATGGGAAGGGATCAGCCAGGTGCAGACTGGCATAACCCAGAGCAGGCTTTTGCCTTCTCCCCCACTTAGTGTGAGCAACAGGGTTGTGGGTGCACCAATCTTTCGCTGCCTGGCTGGGGTTTAGATTGCTCTTTCAGGCCAAACAGCCAGGATTTCCAGAACACTGTCTCGAGTAAGCCCTGCTCCCTCCCCACTGCACATGCTTGTGTTAGGTGAAGTTGAAGTCTGAAGAGTAGGTTGCAGTAGGCAGTGGTCCTACCAGAGTTCCCTTTAAACCTCTGTAAAATATCTTAGCTCCCTCACTCCTCTGCATGACAAGACGTTCTAGGGCACAGTGCATTATAAGTTTTTGGTTATGTCCAGAGGGCAGCTGGAATCTTGTTGGCATTTCACAATATTTGAATGTATATGTCAATACACAGGATGTGCAGACGTGAAGGGCACAGCTCAAAAACTTCAACAGATAACCAAATTCCATTGCTCCCACATCAGATACCCAGGAAGACAACCAACACCCCAAAGATGCTAGAGAGTCCAAACTCAGCTTTACATCTGTGTCTGACTCAAACTTCAATTTCTGTTCACACTCAGACATCCAGGTCATCCTTAGTTGGGGTGGGGAACAGATAACCCCCTTTCAGGTACTTCCTGGTCTTTCAGAAGGCCATCTATAGCTACTGAGATCACTCAGCTCGACTTCCTTGCTAAGGAAATGGTGCCTAAAAACTTTGCTAGATTAATGTAGCCTTCAGCTCCATTGACTTCCTATTCATCTGCCCTTCAATCTTACAACACAGTTGTATCACAGAAAAGTGGCTCCCTTGTGGCAGCTGTATCAGCACCTGAAGGCCACTCTTGCCTCCTGTTAAAAAAAAAAAAGCAAGCATATTGATCAACATAGTCCTGACTTGAATTGAAATCAGACTTTTACCAAGTCTAAGCCAGCCTCCACTGGTTCAATGTGCTCACGTTGTCCATGATGATATCCTCATAAATTTCATCCACTTTGCCTGCATAATGTGCTAAGCTCGTTTCCCCTCTCTCCATGTGGCAGGGAAATGGATGAGCAATGTGAACATTAGTGTGTTGGATATCCCAAATCAGGGCTTGGCAACCTCCATTGCCCATCTGTCCCAGGCAGCATTGCAGATGGTCAGGAACAATATGGACTGAGAACATCTGAAGGGCCATAGGTTGCCTGTGCCCCCATTCTAAGCACTTATCACTTTAGCATGGAAGACGCAAAGAAGGACATACTGCAGCAAAGGGGGCATGGTTGGTCAAAAAGTCTGGTTCAGAGCCATATCCCACAAGCAACTGCTGAACCGGACTCTGGAATTTTACCCTTCCCTCCTGATCCACGTAGCTTGCCTCTGCATGATCCCAGCTGCCATCCTCCAGCAACATTTCATCTCACAGATTTTCAGGGGGCACTACCAATTCGGCTTAGCTCTCTCCTGTGGGCCTCTCCATTCCAGTCCTTGTTTGTCTTGTCAGATTCTATGAGTACGCTTTACTTATGTTATTCCCTCACCCGACATCCATCTTGTCAAACTGCTGGGATGGGGGCAGACAGTTTTGAAGCATGCCTTCTGCATGGCACGGCCTTATGCGCCATCACTCTTAACAGCTCCGTCTCTCAGCTGCTCTCTCTGCTCTTCGCACCGAGCAACCCTGGCCTCCAGATACTATTCCCATTTGCTAGCAGCTGCAAACCGCTTGCCCTTGCTTGTGATCAGACAACATCGAGCTCAATTTCTCTTGGAGGAATTTAAGCAAGAAATGTGTCGGCTGAAAGTTCTTCCCTTCCTGTTCAAGTCTTCCCAAATTCTTCGAATTCACACTCAGTTGAGATGGAGGGGGTAGAGAGAAATAACAGCAGCAGCAACCATTTAAAAAATGCCTGGAAGGTTAAAGACTTTGCATTTTAAACTAGTGTTACCATACATGAAAACTGTGAATTGAAGGGGCTGAGGGAGCCTTCTCTGAAGCCAACCAGAAACGAGCTGCTTATACACAAAGAAAAGTTTTAGATATTTCTGGCTTTCCCCCTCCTGATCATCCATTTTGCAGGTTGCCTGCAGGGGACGTGGCGGGTGTATAACCTTTGCAGCTGGTTCAGTGGAAGAGAATGGAGGAAGAACAGAGAAATATGAATTTTCAGCTTGTTTTATCATCTTTGAACGAGATTCATGAATACGGCTCTTTTTAGAAAAAAGCCCCATAGGAGCTACACGTTCTGCATCTTAGAGTCAGGGTCACAGTCATCATAGGCAATGCAATTCAGAGACCAAAATGCAAGCTGAGGCTTCTTTTCTCTTTTGCTACTCTGCCTTTCTACACCGCCGCCTTGAGAGTTGCCCGTAGAACCATATACTGTGTGACAGACTGGGGGTATGTTCACATCAGTGACTTGAAATGAATTGAGGTTATTTACTCCCGATGCATTTCCAGCTGCATTTGCAAGGGGTTCTTCACATCAGAGAGCGGGTGGGGATGTCTTCACCCAACGCATCTGACCATTCGGGTTTCCCTGCCCCTACAGCCTTCCAGGGACTCCTATTCCTTAAGCTGTCAAGTGTGCTTGCTTGTTCATCTTCATCTGTGTGAAGGCTGTTCACATCACGGTATGTTCACATGGCTGCTTACCTCACAACCAGTTTTCTAATTGGACTGAAGTTGCTAATGGCAAATGACATGTGGCTCAGCTTCAAAATTAGCAGTGGGAGAGCAATGGGTGGAAAGTAAACAGTAATGTGAACATACCCTAAGACAAGCTTCTTCAACCTCGGCCCTCCAGATGTTTTGAGATTATAATTCCCATCATTCCTGACCACTGGTCCTGCTAGCTAGGGATCATGGGAGTTGTAGGCCAAAAACATCTGGAGGGCCGAGGTTGAGGAAGCCTGCCCTAAGATGATGATGATTTATTCAATTTATACACAGCCCTTTATAAGAAGATCCCAGGGCAGTGTACAATATTAAAAACACATTACAGAACATCAATGATAAAAACATAAGGACAGATAGCCTAATAATAAAATATTCATCATAATAACAGTCCTCTCCCCCACTTCACAAGTCATAGATTATTTAATAGCCATAGGCTTGAGTAAAGAGGAATGTTTTTGCCTAGCACCTAAAGACATATAGTGATGGCTCCAGGCAAGGCTTTCTGGGGAGAGCATTCTACAATCAGGGAGCCACCACAAAAAGGCCTGTTCTCTTGTTGCCCCCCACCCCCACCCCAAACTTCTCAGATTGGGGACATGGAGAAGTGCCTCAGGTGATAAGTGCAGGGCTTGGGTCGATTCATACAGGGAGAGGTAATCTGAGGTAATTCCTTCTTTAGACTGGACCAAGGATCTCTCTATAGCTTAACTGGCCAAGACTCCCAGATGTCTTGGCTACTTAAGGTCATCAGTGTAGAGATACTGAGGCTTGAGTCTATCACTTTGACCTACATGGGAAACTGCCCTACAGCAGGTCAGAGTACTTGTCCATTTAGCCCAGTGTTGTCTACTCTGAAAGACGACAGATCTTGAATGTATCACCTGCTCTTTGATTCTTTGTGTGTGTGTGTGGTTGTTTTCCCTGGGATGGCACAAATTGAACCTGGCACATTTTGCATGCTAGATGCGTCATAAACTATGGCCACAGCTCCATGGGAGGACCAGACCATGTTGTTTTTTCTCATGCCCTAATTCGGCCCATCTAAAGCAAAATTCTGGCTTCTTTTCTCTTACTGCTTTGTTTACATTCACTTCTCCCCTCAAAAGCACTCAGTGATGTACCTTGCATTTGCTTGAAGCTTATCCCCATCGAAATGATTACTGTAATTTCTCACAGCCACAGGAGTATAGTCAAACAGAAAGAATAGTTGCCTTCCCAATCTGGAATGCTTGTAATATTAATAAAACTGGCATGAGGTGGAGGGAAATGAGGCAGCATGGAACCAAATAGGTGCTGTGTTTGGTTGATTTAGGTCCTGGAAATTCCACGTGGTGCTCAGATTTCAATTTGCATTTCACTTTAGCAGCAAACCATCATTCATTTGGTGGGGGAAAAGCATTGCCCGGTGCCAGTCAGGGTGAACTCCTGTGATTGCATCTTTCAGCAAAGAGCAAAGCACAGCAGCAAATGTGCAGCCTAGCCCTGCCAGGTTTCCCTTCTTAACAAAGTGAGCAGGATTTTTCATTTCATACATCATTTACAGTTGCCACAATGATTTCTGAAAGCCAGACTGTATTTTCAACAAAAGGAAAAGAAAGGGAGAAGATGTATTATTTGTTACAACAGTCTGGCACATTGGGCTCAAATTTAATCAGGCCATAACATCAAAAGCTGCATTAGATGTGGGAGGAGAGCCAGTCATCCCTAACCCAGAATAAAAGATAGGATCTCTTTCCCTGTCAAAAAATAAAAATCTATATAGACCCATTGGGCAGCAATTTGGGTGCCTTGACGCACTGCAAGGTTACAATAGCAGCCAAGATGATGCACACACTTAATACAGGTGCCAGAGCTCCATAAATTTGAGAGTTTCAAAGTAAAGCACAATCCTTAAGCCTTCTCTGCAAACTTGCAAGGGTTAGCTATACAGGTTATTGCTATAAAGTGCCTAGCCTGTTCCTGCAGGTACTGCTGAGTGTACAGACCCCTGTTGCGCAGAACAATGCATTTGAATGGGATTCTCAGCAGGAATCTGGCACACTCGGCAGGACCTCAGCGACCTTATAGGAAACCAGGGCATCTGCACTTTTCTCTTTTATCCCTTCTCTGGGCAGCCGACGCATCTCAAGTGCTGACCTGGATGAATGGAAGGGTGAGGGGCTTGCAATTGTTAATAAATAACATTACATAAATTCATGGGGATTGATCGGGCCCATTGTTGTGAACTTTCTGCTCCCATTAAATGCAGGTAGCATCAGCAGTCGGGCCCCGAAGGCATAGCCAGCGGTAGGTATGATCCGTTTCCAGAGGAGCTTTCTGTTGCTTCTCTTTTAATGCTGGCACAGTTGCTTGCTTTTTGTCTGAACATCAGCCACAGACAGTTTGTTTCATTCACGTGGCACATCAGAATGCCATCGCAGGGCTGCATTAAGACCTTTAGGGACCCTAAGCACTTAAAGAACATTTTGGTGCCCCCATATCGTATGTTGACACATTGATGGCCTCCCAAATCTATGTGGTTAATATTTTGCTTTCCCTCCCAACCCCCCCAAAGAAAAATTATCTCCACAATTATTGCCAAGGCCTTTAAAAACCTCCAAATTTGGAGAACCCTCCCTCCCAATCTGGCAACACTGTACTGAGTGCCAGTGGCGTAGCGTGGGGGGTGCAGGGGGGGCCGGCCACACCGGGCGCAACATCTGGGGTTAGGGCAAATCCACGGGTTAGGGGGCGCAAATCCACGGGTTAGGGGGCGCAAATTACTTGCCTTGCCCCGGGTGCTGACAACCCACGCTACGCCACTGCTGAGTGCCACTGCACTAACTCTCAGTGGAAGACTGAATGGAGCAAGATTTGGACAAGAACGATTGCGTGGGCCTTGGTGGACTGAGTGGCAGTTTACCAGTTACCAGATTCTAATTTTGTTGCATTCCCAAGAAAATTACATCAAATAAGAGACATTTTGCTGCCCTTTTATGTTGCCCCAAATTAGCTTTCTGCGGCAGCCACCTTGCCCTACCTAATGGTAGAGCCACCCCCAAATATCAAGTTCTGAACATACACAATACAGTGGTATCTCTGGTTATGAACATAATTCGTTCTGGAGGTCCGTTCTTAACCTGAAACCATTCTTAACCTAAGGTACCACTTTAGCTAATGGGGCCTCCTGCTGCCGCCGTGCTGCCGGCGCACAATTTCTGTTCTCATCCTGGGGCAAAGTTCTTAACCCAAGGTACTACTTCCAGGTTAGCAGAGTCTGTAACCCAAAGTGTTTGTAACCCGAGGTTATCACTGTAGGTTGGGTCTGTAACCCAAAGTGTTTGTAACCCGAGGTTATCACTATCACTGTAGAAATACAAACAGACACATTGATATTGCTGTGGTGAATATATTTCTCAAGGGGACCTGAGCTGAGCTTTGGTCATCATCCAATGCAGCACATTTCAATTATAGTTTAGTTAACCTTAACATAAAAGCATCCTGTCATTCACAGTACACCCCATTTTATCGGAAGACTTTGGGAGACAATGAGAGGAATTCTGCTTCAAAATCTTCATGTGGCTGTGAACTGAAAGGGGTGGAAACTTCCTGTGTAGCAGGAAGGCATAGCATAGGGGGGGGGGGCGGCACAAAGGGACTGTGGCCCCAGGTGCAAAATTCTGAGGGGGGCGCAACCAGGCGCCCCCCACAGGCACCAGCTTCCACAGGGTCTCCCCCCTCCCAGCAAAGGTGGCAGAGCACCTTAGGCCCACAGTGAGCAGGTGTGGATGAGACTATAATTTAATGAATGGAGACTCGTACCATGAACAGAGTGGAAATTAAGAAGCCAAATCGTTGTATTTTAAGCAACTTGTTCTTGTTGCTTTGGGAAGTTTCTGTATGAAAACATGTTGACAACAGTCTCCTTCCAAAATGCAGCATGTGAGCCAACCAAGGTTATCTGGCTGCAGTTTGTGCCTTATGGCTTCAACTGTGTATTATATCACCTCATGGCTGTTGATATAACCCCCCCTATAATCCATGTAAAACTGCATAAAATGGTAAAACACAGCTTCACGAACTATGCAAATGAGATGGATCTTCTTTGTTCCATGTGCGCACCCTCAAAATAATAATAATAATAAATCCAGTGTAAACAAAAGCTGATTACTAGATTATTGAAGTCGTTAACCTTCTTCTTGAGTGTTCAGAAGAAAAGGCTAATAAAGAGTGGTGAAGGGGGAACATGCACTTATAATAACAAATAATAATCAGGCAGAGCCATGGCATACAAAGTGCATTGCAAATCAGAATTTTAATTTAATTCAGCACAAAAATAATAAGAGGAGACGTGGAGCGGAGGGGGCAATGCTAACAGGTCATTCCCTTGAACTGGCAGTTCATATCAGTTCTGATGAGAGCTTTTGTTGACGTGTCTTCAGCGCTATTCTTTAAAGACAGTGAAGAGACAGAGGTAAATACATGCTTCTGTCCCTGCCTGCATCTCTTTATTAGGGAGGCTGGTCTATTGAAGAGCCTTTGTTCTTTTTTGTAGTCATTTGTGAAAATGCATAAGGTCGCTGCGGATTTACATACTTGACTTGAGAGGATGAATGGGTGCAATTAGCAACATTACACTTATTTTCATGCCATCATTTTGATTTAGAATGTTGTTGCCTTAAAAAGATCTTAATTTCTAGGGCAAATTACCTAATTGTTCATTTCGTGTTTAACTATTTTTAGATAATTAGGAATTAGTAATTTAATTTATCCCCTTTCTGATTAATTGAGTTAATAATGTCTGCTGAGGAATTTAACACCACAGATCAGAGTGCACAGCCAAAGCCCAGTTTCGGTATGACCGTGTCCATGTAAGTAGCACTGAAAAGCCCTTCCTGGGCTGATATAATTTGTTCATTTGTCTCCTGCCTTTCCTCAAGGCCACATTCTCGGTTCTCCCCACCCAAATACAAAATTTATCTTCACAAAACCTCTGTGATGTGGATTAGGCTGAGGAGCAGTGGAAAGTCCACAAGAAGCAATGGAAACTCTATGATCACCCAGTGAGCTTCATGGCTCAGGGTGCCATTTGGTCTGTTCCTCCCTAATTTTGCGCTCTACCACTACATCATAGAATCTTAAGAGTGGGAAGGGACTCCAAGGGTCATCTAGTCCAACCCTTGCCAACCTTCCCATTATACCAGTAAAAAGGATCCATCCAAGTGCAGCAGTTGTCCCATGCTGAAGTCGGGCAATGCCACTAACTGGTGAATACTTGACACAACAGACTAGCCGCACTGGACTCGCAATCCCTCTCTCACTATCTTGCTTAATGCTGGGCACTTTCATGTATGTGATGTTGTGAAGCATTGCAAAAATGTTGCTAACTCTCTCTCTCTCTCTCTCTCTCTCTCTCTCTCTCTCTCTCTCACACACACACACACACACACACACACACAAAACACTGCAACGTGGTATTTTCAGTGTGATGCAATGTTATCTGCATTGTTGTTGGAGCAGAAATACAATGATGACTTAGCATAATAATAGATCATTACGTTGGAACAGTTAGAGTAGCATACCAAATGACCCATGGATTTCGTCCAACAGAAGAACAGAAAAAAGAAGAAAGGAGAAAAGAGAGAGAAAGGTTTATATTGCCAACAAAATGCTTTCTTTTTCAAGGAAAAAAAAAACATCTCTGGAAGCAAGATTGTCCTTCAGAATGCCTTCTTCCATTCAAAATAGCTTTGCCTCACTTTCCAGCCAGTGGTCAAGCCACATGTCCTCATGTTCTTCAGCAGACAATATTAGCTCAATTAAACAACAAAGATGAAAAATAAATGGCTCCTTCCTAATTATACCCCAACCCCCTGAAAAATTCAAATGGGCAACAAAAACCACTCTATAATTCACTCCGAAATTATGATTTTCACACCATTTGCAACCTAAATCAAAGGCATAGTAATAAAATAAGTCTAATGCTGTTAATTGCATCCATGCATCTTCTCAAGTCAAACACATAAATTATAAGTTTGAGATTTATAAGTACAGAAGTAAAACCAAAGTATATAAAAAGCTCTCAAAGGCAAGAGAAGGACTAGAATTTAGACTTAATGTCCTAAAATACTTACAAATTAGGTTTTACAAAGACCTGCTAGGGGGGTTGAGAAGAACAGGGCCATCTTTACCTGGGGATGCAAGGGGTACTGGGCACCCGGGCACCAAATTCTGGGGGGTGCCAGGCACCCGCCGCTGAAACCGCCTAAGCTCTTAACTATCTACCTGTTATGAAATAATAAATAATTTTGATCAAGCTGGGGGGGGGGGGAATACATATATACCTTGGTATTACCAAAATGTATACCTACTGTTCACTAAAGGACTTTCGACTTTGTGCGCTCATTTACCAAATACACGCCACGCCAGTCGTGGCGCTTGTCATTCACAACAGCTGTGCTTGACTCAACGACGGCGGTTGTCATTCTCAACGGTGCCGTGTACGCGAAATTAACTCTTACATCATAATAAAAGTTAATTTGGGGGCTAAAAGTAAATTTGGGGGTGCTGGGCAGATCTTTGCACCCCAGCGGCACATATGCTAAAGACTGCACTGGAGAAGAACAAGGGATTGAATGCTAGGGTAGCCACAGGCGCCAATGTATTATTTCTTCTGATACTTCAGTAGTGAAACTTCCCCTGAAGTACAACAGGGTTCTCTTTGTCATCTGCTAATGTTGTACATGTTGAACTGCAACTCCCACCCACCCCAGGGTCAGTGATGATAGAGAGCCACAGGGTCCCTTGCTCCTTGCATCTAACAGTGCTAACAAAAGATCTGACTTTTGAGAGGGAGAAAGTGTTAGAATTCCTGCTCCGTGATTGCAGTCATGGGATTTTTGTCTATCACATGACGGTGTATGTTTTGACTCCACAGAGTGGGAAGTGACGGAGACAGGATGTTTGTGTTACTGTGTTCCGTGAAGTGGGACTATTGTCCTTTGTTCTTTTTCTCTTTGCTGTCTGATGCTACAGAGAGAGGGAGCCATGTTGCAGTGCTCCATGTGTGTTTATATGTAAATAAAGTAGATTAGCCAAAATGCTGAGTTGCTGAGGTCTGTCATGCAAGTTGTGCAAACTCTGCAGATCCCTAAGTGTGCCGGTGTCGGTTGACATCGGTCGCTGTGATCTTCAGGCAGAAGAAAGCTTTTGAAGCTCCCGAACGATTGACCAGGAGGGACAGAGCATGCCAGGCGGGCATGTGTCTCTGCCAGGGTCCTATTCGAGTATAGGCTGAACTCCTGACAGAAAGTGTGGCAGTTGGCATGGAAAGACACCCCCACCCACCCCAAATCCCTGCTCGGTTCACTTTGGGACTGCCACTATTTCTCTGCCTAATCTACCTCACCGAATTGTAAGGATAAGAAGACATCAGCTGTCAACTTTGATGGCTTCCAAAGAGGATTTGACCAACTCATGGAGGACATGGCTACCAGCCACAGTGGCTATGTCATGCCTTCTCTCAGGCAGTATGACTGAATGCCATTTGCTGAGAATCACAAGTGGAGATACTGCTGTTGTGTTCTGGTCCTGCTTGCAGGCTTCATCAATCAGTAATGATATGGATCAGAATCCACTAAAATTGCTCCTGATCCACACTCTGAGAAAATTAATGAAAACTACTCAGTGCATGTCACTGAAGATCAGCACACATTATGGTGATTTTATTATTATCTGCATACCCTCTAACATTTCTCCGATTAAAATAGGGATGTCCTATTCCATACTAATAACAGTAGTAGTAGTAGTAGTAGTAATTTTATTATTTACACCCCACTCATCTGACTGGGTTACCCCAGCCACTCTGGGCAGCTTCCAACACATATAAAAACATAATAAAACATTAATTAATTATTTTTTAAAAAACACACTCCCCTATACAAGGCTGCCTTTAGCAGTTGTCTTCTAAAGGTTGTATAGTTACTTATCTCTTTCGTTCAGGAGTCAGATAACTCCATACCTTCCAACATATCTCCGATGAAAATAGGGACATCCTAAGGAAAAGCAGGACATTCCAGGATCAAATCAGAAACCGGAGTGGATTCTGTAAATCTGTGACTGTCCCTGGAAAATAGGGACACTTGGAGGGTCTGTAACAGACATAGGCAAACTCCGGCCCTCCAGATGTTTGAGACTACAATTCCCATCATCCCTAGCTAATAGGACCAGTGGTCAGGGATGATGGGAATTGTAGTCCTAAACATCTGGAGGGCCGGAGTTTGCCTACGCCTGGAATGTAATCTGTACATTTAGATGTAATTTAAAAAGCTCTATTAAGAGCCTCATGCAATCCTGGCAGCCAGTCTGATGACAATCGGATCACAGGATTGAATCATTTTGAAGGTACATGAAGCAGACATACCTTTCACACAAAAAGAGCATGTTTTTGCAGGCAAGCAAAAATATGTTTGGTTATGTAATATTTTGAGCTTCAAAATGACCCCACCATTTCTAATAAAATCACCTGTCAGAAGCTCTGACCCTACCAAATGCAAGTCATGGGAGCACACCCTTCTACACCAATGCTTCAGACCAATCAATAACAATTCAATCTTAGCAGGATTCGGGCAAGAGCTTATTACAAGCCAGCCGAAACTGAATTTCAGCCAAAGAATTAGACATCAAGGAAAACACCGAACTAAGGTCTGATGTGAAACAACACAATTCCGTATGCTATGTCAACTTGAGAGATAGCTCCGTTGCTTCTGACTGATAATGTCACAGAACAGCAACTTGCAATTATTTTTCTTAAAAACACAGCCTCTGAAGTTAAAATAGGACCCAGAGGGACGTAACAGGCAAGTTCTGTTTCATTTAGGGATGGATCTGCTAAAGGTATCTGGGAAAGGAAGAGTCCTAGAGGAAGAGCACTCACACAAGGCTAAAATAATAAACGATGATGTATGCTCAGGTTCCTGAATTCAGACCAGCTGTAGGCCAGCTAGAGTCAGCATTCCCTTATTCTCCCATGACACAATTCTTGCAAGAATGAAGGCAAAGAGCAACCACATCCCAGGCTCCAGCTGGGAAACTGTCACAACCTCTTGCAAACACAGCAGAGCCATGTAAGTTGCTTCATATAGTTCCTTGGCTGCACTTTGACTGTGTCGGGCACAGGAGAAATGTGACTTTATCCCACTTACATGTTCTGTGATCCTTAACATATATGCATACCAAAACCGACCGCCAGCTGTTTTCTTCTTTTGGCGAAATTTCACGTGTTTGTTCAGAATTCTAGCCTTCTATAGTATAACCACAGGTCTCCGTAGTTCTGTTCCACTGGCCACAATGGAGTCATGGACTCCAATTAAACCAACAAACAAAGATAAGGAATGGTATTTGCAAAATACAATGTCCTTAAAGAGCTAGCTATGTGGTGTTTTGTCTGTGTTTAACATGGGGCAATCAAGGGAATTAGTTTCTCTTCCAAAACGGTAATGGAAGAAGAGGGATGTTCTAAAGAAATGTCAGTATCAAAAATGTTGTTGATACAAAGAAAATTATGCTGCAAGGAAACCCCATATAAAAGCAACTCAAACGGTTGTCATGCCGCATAGGGGCAAGATGAGTTGCTTGGTTTCTCTGATGTCTTTTCTGTGAGGATTCTCAAAACTTTGGGGAGTCTTCTGTGGTTCAGAAAACTGGTGAAATGAAGAGGTGGGAAAGAGCAATCCCTCCAGTCTCAGAGCTTTGCACTGCCATGATGCTGTTTCTTAAAAAGCCTTTTAAAAAAAAAAAAAAGTATCCAGGTCATGGTGTAACAAAATGCTGAGGTGAGGGGAAATAAGGTGAGTGAGGGTGTGAGTTCGGATCAGATGGCCAGCAAGCTCCAGCCTTTTACTCATCTGACTGGTTCAGTGGGCTGACATTCCCCTGGATCAGCCAATCAGAGCCTTCTATGCCATTCAAAATCACCAGTAAATAACTGTTCTTCTCCTGCCCAACAAATGACTGTTTGCCCCAGCATTGATCCTTCTCATACACACAACCGCATGAGGCAGTGTCAGAGGCAGCCGAATTCTCTTTCAGCAAAGACATTTTTACCTCAGAAAGTGGCACCCACCAGCTCCGCATCATCTCTGCATTATGATTTAGACATCACCGTATAATAACAATGAGCGTAACAAAATCATAGGGCAAGGATTCTTGGAATTTATTAAGATTATTATGGCACAATGGAACTGGAACACATTAGCATAACTTTTGCTCTCTTATCTCCCATTTCGAATTTTTAATAGTGTTGGTTAACTCTTAAGTAATCCTCGGTTTGCAGTTAAAGTTGCAATTTGTTAACCGTTAATCTTGGCTTAATTTGTTATTTATGTTTGATCGTTCTGGCGGTGTGCAAAAACAAGAGTTTTCTTTTATGTGGATCGGGAAAGAAAACAAAGCACGTCTAATTGCAGCTCCCATATGAAGTTGCCATGTATTGCTGGGCCTTGTAGCGCAATGGAGCTAATTCTTATCGGTCAGGGTGGAGATGGTACAGATGGGCTCATTACTGGGCATCCCTGCTGACTGGTTCCATGCGGTGCTAACTGCTTCAGAGGAATCTGTCTACCCTCTTGACTCCGAGGGTGTGCTCTGAAGCAGCTCCTGATGGAGAGGGCAGGGAGATGGTGCATATATGGGGAAATAGCAGTCAAGTGGGAAAGCTGTGAGATAATGACTGAGGTTGTTGGTGAACTCCCTTTGGGCCTGCTGCAGGCTCTGAAGTAAACCTGTTTTTCAGGAAATGAGGCACCTTGAATCTCTCTGTGGGGTGCAAAGCGCAGGTGCGATTTCTGCTAGTCGGGGACGCTTGTGTTGTTCTGTGCTCCATTATACATATATGTGAATCCTTGGTCCTTCAGCCTGTGGGACATTGTTCCTTGGCACCACATGTCCACAGAGTGGCTCACTAGTTTCTACTCCTGCCTGACTTCTCCCCTCTTTACCTCCTGCAGCTGACATCCTTTTTGCCAGCTGGGTCTTTTCCGCAAGGCAATTCTCTTCTCTGCTGACAGAGGTCCTAGGGGACCGCAAGACTGTCACCCATGCTTTCATCCTCAGTACTTTCTTTTACTTTCAAATGACTCCTTTCTTGTTTCTTTAGTAGTGTAACATTACAGTCCTTGCAGAATCCCATCTAGCTGGCAGTGTCTTGATGTAGGAATGCAACTTAAGGAAGTAACAGAAATTATGGGGGAACTTCTACTTTGACAACATGCGGATTTCCTATGAAAACAGGAGGTGTGGATACAGATCAGCCATTGCTTGATGTAAACCTTGAGAGCAGAGGTAGACAACGTCATGTCCTCCTGGTGTTAAGGACTACTGCCTCTCACTGCCCCAGGCAGTATGGCCAATGCTCAGTTATGATAGGAATTGTAATCCACAACATTTGGATTGCAACTTGTTGATTGCTCCTAATTTAGGGCATAGGTAGCCTCAACAGCGTATGTCTATATATGCCTACTCAGAAGCAAGTATGGTCATACCTTGGTTCTTGAATGGACTCCGTTCTGGAAGTCCATCTAACTTCTGAAAACATTTGAAAACCAAGGTGTGGCTTCCGATTGGCTGCAAAGCTTCCTGCACTCAATCGGAAGCTGTGTCGGATGTTCGGTTTCCAAAAAAAAGTTCACAAACTGGAACACTCACTTCTGGGTTTGCTGCGTTCAGGAGCCAAAACGTTCAAGTCGCAAGGCATTCCAGAACCAACGTACAACTGTATCATGAAGTTCAGTGGAACTTACTCCCTGGTAAATGGATATAGAATTGCATCCTAAAAATAATTCATTTACTCCAGGGAACTCTGAGGATTAATAGTTCTGTGGGAGAGGCTAAGGATGCCAACAGAGAATTCTTAGGACATGTCTATAGTCCCCAAAATGCTTTGGGGAAATGCCACTCAAAGTGGTATATGTAACTGATTCTTTGCAGTGTAAATGTACCCTTACTATGGTTCCTCCATCAGAAGCAAATATATTTCCATAGCTTGGGCATCTGAACATGAAAGAAAGATGTTGTGCAGAGCAGCCCCCCTGATGTTTTGGACTATTCCATCAGCACCAGCAGGCCTGTGCAAATTTCACTTTAAGTAAGAAAAGTTCTGAAATTTGCAATTTGTGCACATGCACAGTTTACCTCAGTTTTGAGTTCCTTCTTATCTTTCCCCAAACTCTATGGTAATAATGCACAAGTGTGCACTAGACAAGCACTGAACATAGATACTGTTGTTCCACTGGTGCAGCCAATAGCCCTTTCTGACTCTGCCCAATATTTTTACCACCAGGGAAAACACAACAGCAGCATTTGGATGCTCAAATTATTGTGTGCACTAGGAAGGGGGTTGAAATGTCAAAGAGTATTATCTGAACGTGCATCTAAGTGCAAATGTATATCACTGCTGCAGTTTTCTCATCGGTGTGTACATTCCCACCCACAACTACACATGATAGGCTGGACTGACACGTATATGGACAACACACACACAGTGTACAATTTAGGTTGAAGCTGCTGAGACTTTCCCTTTTTCAAATTGTGCGTTATGTTCAGGCTTCAAAACATGAGCTGCAAAACTGAGTGGATATCTGTGCAGTCAGCAATGTTGCCCATGCATGTGCAAAATTTTAACAGAAGACTCATGTGCTGGCACATCACTAAATTGTACACCGGTTTGGGAAATTATTTTTTGCACATTGGGGAGAGGGAGAAGAATCCCAGCTGCACAGAACTCATTTGCAAAAGCAATAATATCTCCATTGACTTCCTGTGGATATCGGAGAACATGGGGAAGAGGAAGCAGAAAATGGAGGACAAGACGCACATTTCTAGTCAGAAAGTTGCCAAAAGGAAAACTCAAAGTAGTTTTGTGGGTTCCTCAAGTGGAACCTACAAGGTGGGGACAGATCAACAAAGAGAGTTTTAGTAAAAATTGCACAATTTATTGAGATTTTATGTATATTTAGTCATTATACATCAGACAGGTGCCATTTCTATTATCTCTTCAGTGCCTATTGAATACCGAGAGCCAGTGTGGTGTAGTGGTTAAGAGCGGTAGTCTCGTAATCTGGGGAACCGGGTTCGCGTTCCCGCTCCTCCACATGCAGCTGCTGGGTGACCTTGGGCTAGTCACACTTCTCTGAAGTCTCTCAGCCTCACTCACCTCACAGAGTGTTTGTTGTGGGGGAGGAAGGGAAAAGAAGATTGTTAGCCACTTTAAGACTCCTGAAGGGGAGTGAAAGGCGGGATATCAAATCCAAACTCTTCTTCTTCTTCTACCTATTCTTTTTCTTCTTAAAACTTTATCTTTTCAACAAACTATTAAAGTGGACATATATTTTTTATATCAGTCCATACCTGTATTGGATTCAAAATTGATTCAATATATGAAATTGTTTTAATTGGTTTTTATATATGAAAATGTTTTACATGTGTTCTTATTGTTAAATTGCTTTGAGCAATTTCGCAGGATGTGATTCATAAATGGAATGGAATAAAAACACACTCAGCTGCAAATCTAGAAAATGGCTTTCACAGAAGTTGGTTGCTAGCTTCCAATGCAGTTACCAATATCCTATCTCAATTAATCCCTTACCCTATAGAATCTGTATACTTGCAGTTTTCAGAACTCCCAGAAAACTGTGTTGGCGGCAGCACTCTTACTTTGGTTCAACCTCCAGGATATCAGAAGTTGTGTCTCTAGCATCAGTCATGGGATGTAACTATGGTATTTCTCTTTTTTCTTTCTTCACTTTCACTTACATGTTATTGAGATAATGCTGCCTTCTGGAGTAAAATGTCATTTACTGATATTTCTGCTGGAAGTGTGGCTTTCATGGGATGGCTTCTGGTGGAGAACTTGAGCCCAATGATCTTTGATTTGACAAGGAGTGCTGTACAGATGACCTCTGTTCTGCATCTGCGGTCCCTACAGGAATGGGGGGAATGAAGTGTGGAATAGAAAAGTCTTGGACTTTTTACCGTATCTGAAAACGCCACTTATTTTCTGCTCCTCTAGCAGGCATTGGGTGACTAGAGATTACAGTGACTGACACGGTGGAAATAGCGCTGCTTTGATAAAGAAGCTGGATAGCATGTATTTGGTACTAGCCCCATGTCGGGCTGTGCGGAAGGGGGCAAAGTTCGAGATATTGTAGTTCACAGAAAATATATCCTTGCAGGGGAGGTTGGAGATCCCTTGCTTTCCCCTACAATCATCTGCCACAGTGTTTCTAAAACTGCAGGTGTTGGGCCTCAGCTTTTTGGTGGGTCTTCGCATGGAAACCCATTCCCTCACATAGGCATGCTGTAATAACAAGAACAACAATAACAACAACAATAATTTATTATTTATACCATGCCCATCTTGCTGGGTTTCCCCAGCCAATCCGGGTGGCTCCCAACAGAATAATAATAATAATAATAATAATAATATGCGACAAAACATCAATCCTTAAAAACTTCCCTAAACAGGGCTACTTTCAGATGTCTTCTAAAAGTCAGATAGTTGTTTATTTTCTTGACATCTGGTGGGAGGGTGTGATTACTGAGAAGGCTGTCTGCCTGGTTGCCTGTAGCTTCACTTCTCACAGTGAGAAGGCCCTCAGTGATGGAACTCAGTTTCGGGGCTGGATGATGGAGGTAGAGATGCTCCTTCAGGAGGACCAAGGCCATTTAAAGGTCAGCACCAACACTTTGAATTGTGCTCGGAAACATACTGGGAACCAATGTAGGTCTTTCAGGACTGGTGTTATATGGTCTAGGCGGCCACTCCCAGTTAGCAGTTAAGACAGCAAGGCTCCAGCATGTTAACTTGAAGGGGAAAGAAAGGAAAATGGATGGAATGGTTGGCTAAGTGTGAGAGATGGAAGAGATCCTGTTGGAAGAAAAAAGTATTCGCCTGCTGGTGGAAGGGCAAGAAAGAAGCCTTCTCTAGGAAGGAAGTTGTGAAGTCTGGGGCAACCACTGAGAAGGCTCTTTCCTGTGTCCCCGCCAAGTATGTCTCTGAGGGTAGCAGGACTGAGACAGCTTGCTAAACCTCTCCACCACCAGCCCCCATTTTGTGATTGGCTGTGCCTCCATTTCATGATAGGAGGGCCTCAGTAGTTTTCAATCCTTTCAAGTTAGCACCAGGTATGGAAAATGTTGAGACCCCCTGTTCTAGCACATCTTCTAATTAATAGCAAGCTCAATTGGTGAGTTACGACAGTGCTTTGACTGAGGCTGCTGAGAAACATGAGGAAGGTAGCAGCATGCGTGGGGAAACCCAAGGTTCTCAAAAAATAGTAATAAAGGGGGGGATCCTAAGGAGGAAAGCTTCCCCTAAACTACCCAGTGAAGACCCAGCAAGTGCAGTGGCCACAGACTGACTTACTCTGGGGTGTAGCATGCCCTCCAACTTTTCTCCAATGAAAATAAAGACATCACATTCCATAATGATAATTTTACTATTTATACCCCACATATATTACTGAGTTGCCCCAGCCATTCTGGGCAGCTTCCAACATATAGTAAAACATAATAAAACATTAAACATTTTTGTAAAAAAAAACCCTTCCCTATGCAGTGGTACCTCGGGTTACAAATGCTTCAGGTTACAGATGCTTCAGGTTACAGACTCCACTAACCCAGAAATAGTACCTCGGGTTAAGAACTTTGCTTCAGGATGAGAACAGAAATCGTGCGGCGGCGGCAGCAGGAGGCCCCATTAGCTAAAGTGGTGCTTCAGGTTAAGAACAGTTTCAGGTTAAGAGCGGACCTCCAGAACGAATTATGTTCTTAACCCGAGGTACCACTGTACAGGATTGTCTTAGAGGTCAGATAACTCCATAGCCTCCAACATTTCTCCAATGAAAATAAGGGCACCCTAAGGAAAAGTGGGGCATTCCAGGATCAAATCAGAAACCGGGGCGGCTTCTCTAAATCAGGGACGTCCCTGGAAAAGAGGGGCACTTGTAGGGTCTGGTGTAGGGAGGATAACTGAAAGCTGGGGGTGGAGTGGAGTGGCACTGATGATCCTGAAGCAGAGCACTCTGTACGGCCACATTTTCTTGTGGGTCTCACTTGTAACAATAAATACTAAACAAAACCAAGGCAAAGGAGTACAAATAAAATTCAATAGAAAAGTAAACAATTTGAAGAGCAAGCATATGATCTCTTTGGGTGGTATGAAGTTATAGTGGGGAGGTTAGAGGCTTATAATCTTTTTGAATCATGTCCCTGTTACTGCAGGTTTAGTTACTTGTGGCTGTTGCATAGTCTCTGTTTTTGTATGCTGCTTAAGTGCACACATAAGCAGTTGGGAGGTCTAGCTGGGATCCAGAAATCATATAAGAGGTAAATAGACTGCTATCTCCTCACGCTGCAAGCCCCACAGTGGCAATGGCTTACCTTATTTGCTGTAGTGGCTGGCAATTTAAAGCTGCCACCTTATGCACACACATTTGAGGAAGAAAATCCCATTGAACACTGTGAAACTCACTTCTGAGCAAACATGCCTTAGATTGTGCTATAAATGCGTATAAAGGTTTCTTGATACCCAAGTTTCTACGGCAGTCAGTGTAGGCTAGTGGACATCCATTTATGCCTCTAGACACCTGCAAATAGCACCTCTTAAGTTCTTAAGGTGTGCTCAGAAGGCCACGAGCCACTGCTATGAATTCCTCCCTGGTAATTCTGTTAGCTTTGTGAATGAGCCGTAGATCAGGGTGACGATTAAGTTGATGCTACTGGAAATTGAACTTCTGGTAAGAAACCTAAATTAGAATGATCTAAAATGACTCCCACAATTATGAGCACTTGACTTACTTGTGTTTGTACATCACAGGCAGCAATTTACCCAGTGTTTTTTCCAATTCATTTAAATGGGAGATGGCAGGGGGTTAGCAATTCTCATCCTACAAAATCATAGATGTTTTAAACAGCTGGCGATAAACAGTCATTTATATTGATAAAACTATATTTACACAGGAAAAGAAAGCACTTTGGAAATCTCAGCAACACATTGTTTTCGAATTGGCTTGAAGAAGAGGCATTTGACCTTGGGTTAGAAGAGCTTTGGCTTATAGCACACAAGTCTTGGGGAAACCCTGCAACTTTTAAAATCAACCAATGAAGGAAGGGGTTTTGTGCCTACATTGTGCTAACTCCATTGGCAGAAGTGGGAAAACTTTCTTCAGCTTCTTTCTTCAGATTTGTGTCGTGCTCCAAATTTAGCTTGTTATTGTTAGCACTGGGTATCATCCAATCGAACCCAGTATATTTTTCCAGAAAAAGAGGTGTCAGAATTCACTACGAGCACCTCCCTTGTTCTCTTATAATGGTAATGGTGCCCACCTGAGAGGTGCCGGAACTGAGCTCCAGTGAGCTCTGGCTGATGTGATCCAAGGTGTCAACAAGAGTAAGTACACACCTGCTCTCTTTGCCCACCTTCTCATGTGCCCATGTAGGAATGGAACATCTGAATTGGGCCTACACATTCACTTAACAGGTCACAAACTATGGTGGCCTGGCCACTCCACTTCCATTCAAGTATTTCCGACTTCAGCACCAGCCCTTCCATTTCAGCGTATCAGCTAAACACCTCACAAGTACCCAGGACACCTGACAGGCATTATAATGAGGTGCAGACAACAGCTTTCCCCATTATTTTTTTTATTTAATTTGTTGTCACTGTTATGCTCAGCAGGCTTCTATGGCTTTCTTCTTTGATATTTTCAAGATGATGTGATAAAGGCTTTACACAACACCCTTTGCCCACTGCAGCTATGCTAAGTGGCCAGAGCAGTGGAGGGATTTTGAGTGAGGATGTTCAGTACAGCTGAGAAAATATCAAAGTCTTCACGGTTGTTTGAAGAAGATAGAACATCCAAGGGAATGAATGGATGCAAAGAAGAGCTGGGAGATCTGAGCTGCCTGCAGTATCCGAAGAGATGAAAGTGACATAGCGGAGTTCACAGCAACCCAGAGAAGACAACATACTCTTGAATGGGGATATCTTTGCATACACAGGTAGCAGCATGTGTTTCTGTTAGTTGTTGTCAGCCAATAACACGCCGAACAACATTGTCATGCTTGCTCTGAGATCATGCAAGGACAGCAATATGGTGTTTTTGGGCGGGCGGTGGGGTGCATTGCCACTACGTATAATATCTAAACAAGTAAAGCAATAATAGCAGCCGCAAGGTAGGATTTATGTTCTTCTCGGCACTGCTTGATGAGACGTCTATGCAGCTGCTATTATTGGTTTGCCTCAGCCACCTGCACAGTGAAACTAAATTGCTGTAATGGCGGAGTGTCACAAACAATCATGGAAGAATTCAATTGCTCTTGTCGTGAAGCTGCAAGAAGAGTTTATTTATGTTTGCAGACCTCGACAGGTTGTCTGCCGTTGAAGGTGAGGGGAACTACAACTTCCATCACCCCTAGCCATTGGCCTTGCTTGTTGGGGCTGATGGGAATTGTAGTTCAGACACATCTGCCAGCAAAAGGTTCTTTGCACTTGTTCTGTGGCCACACCTATACAAAATCAACTAGCTGTTCTTCTCCTAGCATCAGAAATCTTGAGGTAGTCCCAGTTAGTTCAACGGCAATATTCCTAAGCTAATTCTTCAACAATAATATCTCATGGTTGCAGCCCAGCAAAGTTTGGTGTACTTCAGAGCACAGGTGCACTTAGTTGCAGTGTAGTTTGGTTTTACCTCCTTTTTCAAGGAGTTCCACACTTTCTCCTTATCCATTCTAATTAACATGTTGTTGAGAAATTTCTGTAATTTTATAACATACATTACATTTCCCCTCTTCCTTAGCCCCTTGCCTCCAGTTCGCCAACCACTGATACAGAGGATATAAAATGCTGAAAGATAATGAAAACAATAAAGCACCAGAGATCTACAGTGATTTAAATTGTGAACTCTACTCCCGGACACGGCCAAGAAACCTCCCAGAAAACACCCACACGTAGGCACATACAAAGTGCAATCCTAACCATATCTAACCATATCTAACCATATCAATAGGAGTATAGCATCTAGATCAAGGGAAGTAATAGTGCCACTGTATTCTGCTCTGGTCAGACCTCACCTGGAGTACTGTGTCCAGTTCTGGGCACCACAGTTCAAGAAGGACACTGACAAACTGGAACGTGTCCAGAGGAGGGCAACCAAAATGGTCAAAGGCCTGGAAATGATGCCTTATGAGGAATGGCTAAGGGAGCTGGGCATGTTTAGCCTGGAGAAGAGGAGGTTAAGGGGTGATATGATAGCCATGTTCAAATATATAAAAGGATGTCATATAGAGGAGGGAGAAAGGTTGTTTTCTGCTGCTCCAGAGAAGCGGACACGGAGCAATGGATCCAAACTACAAGAAAGAAGATTCCACCTAAAGATTAGGAAGAACTTCCTGACAGTAAGAGCTGTTCGACAGTGGAATTTGCTGCCAAGGAGTGTGGTGGAGTCTCCTTCTTTGGAGGTCTTTAAGCAGAGGCTTGACAACCATATGTCAGGAGTGCTCTGATGGTGTTTCCTGCTTTGCAGGGGGTTGGACTCGATGGCCCTTGTGGTCTATTCCAACTCTATGATTCTATGATACTCAGAAATAAGTCCTATTGGATGGAATGTGGTTAGGACTGCAGCTTAATACTAATACTTTTGACCGTATTATGCTTCTTGATGTCTATACTATCCTCTTTCATATTAGCAGAGACTCCTTGTCCTTGACTTCAAAGCTTTATGCAGTTCTCCCTTCTAAACTCTCATTTCTCTCTTATTTCTTATGCTTATTATGTTCCTCCTGAAGATTTCTGCTCTTTGGGACCCTCCATCCTCATTCACTCGTTTCTTCCAGCGCCTGAAATCATCTTCCCATGTGCAAATGCTGTATCCTCCATTTCTTATCCTTGAAATGACTCTTAAGGCCCACGACTTCAGAAAACCTATCTATCCATGACTCAACTCCTTTCTTTCTTCCCTTTACAATATCTGAACGGTGTTTAAATTGCATTAGCTCATTATCCTATTGAGTTATCTCATTTTTGGTTTTTGATGTAACTTACCCTTGACCATGGTTAGACTGTAAACTTATTGGAACAATGTTTAGTCTCACTCTTTAGTTATCAGGTATTTCAAAGGGCTTTTTGAACTGGAAATAAAGTAAAGGTAAAGGTACCCCTGCCCGTACGGGCCAGTCTTGACAGACTCTAGGGTTGTGCGCCCATCTCACTCTATAGGCCGGGGGCCAGCGCTGTCCGGAGACACTTCCAGGTCACGTGGCCAGCGTGACATCGCTGCTCTGGCGAGCCAGAGCCACACACGGAAACGCCGTTTACCTTCCCGCTAGTAAGCGGTCCCTATTTATCTACTTGCACCCGGGGGTGCTTTCGAACTGCTAGGTTGGCTGGAAATACCTGGAACTGGAACTGGAAATACCTCATGCTAAAATCAACCATATTTTCCATCACTTTACGTCTGTAACCTCAAGAAACATAACCCTCTGAATAATAACTTTACTAATCTGTTGTACTGAAGTATAATCTAGAAAGTTAATAATGAATAGATGCGAAGTACTATTTAATAAGTGGGAACTCACCAAGGTACACATACAATCAGATGGATTGGGCTAGTCATCAGTTGCTCCACCCATGAGGTGAAGACCAGTTCCACATCCAACTTCCACATCCAACTATGTTCTTGCATTTCCAGTTGGTAGGTGGGTGCATTAACCTCGGTGTCTTTCCTGATGCTACAAAGAACTAGACCTTCATTCAGTTCAATTTGTCCTGGGAAGAAAGGTCTGTAATCACTCAATGAGAACATAAAAATTGCTTTATAGGTTCGTATCTATGATTCCTTTAGCCTGTCCTTCTGCTGAGCGTGACCGTGAAAGGTGCCAAAATTGATTCTGTAGAGACCATTTTACCCTCTGAAATTTAGCAACGTTTTCTGATCTTTGGGTTAGTCTTGTACACATTGCTGAACATGCCCCATGCTTCTAGGATCTATTCATTATTCATTTTTTAAAAAGCATCTCTTAAATCCTTAATTAAAACTATTTAGAAGCCATTTTGGAAAGTAAGTGATATATAAATTAAATCATCCCCATCAGTGCTTTTTTGTGACAGTGCTCTTTTTTCTTTTTTTTGCTGCCCTGGAAGTCATCTAACACCGACATAACTCTTTTATCAAGATGTGTGTATCCTTTTCTTTTTGCATGGACACACACACACACACACACAAATGATAACAGTAGCAGGTGCGACAAAACGTAAAGCCAGAGAATAACATTGAGGAATAAAGGTAAAGGTAAAGGTACCCCTGCCCGTACGGGCCAGTCTTGACAGACTCTATGGTTGTGCGCCCATCTCACTCTATAGGCCGGGGGCCAGCGCTGTCCGGAGACACTTCCGGGTCACGTGGCCAGCGTGACATCGCTGCTCTGGCGAGCCAGAGCCACACACGGAAACACCGTTTACCTTCCCGCTAGTAAGCGGTCCCTATTTATCTACTTGCACCCGGGGGTGCTTTCGAACTGCTAGGTTGGCAGGTGCTGGGACCGAGCAACTGGAGCGCACCCCGCTGCGGGGATTCGAACCACCGACCTTTCGATCAGCAAGCCCTAGGCGCTGAGGCTTTTACCCACAGCGCCACCCGCGTCCCATTGAGGATATACATTGAGGAATACTAAAGCTGAAATTGCAGATGATTCATTCTGCTTCTCACTGAAATCAATAGCACCTACTTATGAGTAAGACAGCTTCCAATTAGGCTGTGTGATGCAGGCAAAGATCTCTGCTCCTTTTCTGTGTTAGCTGGGATTTAGAGCCCAAATTTGGTTGGTTTTTAAAAGGTTTTAAACTTATTATTTTTAATGACTTCAAAACTTGTATCTTCTCTGTTTCATATTTTTATTTCATTTCTGAATTTGCAGCAAGCTAACCAAGATAACATGGCAAATTGCATGTATAACAAAAGGTCAAATGAGAAGTCAGCAATCAATGCCTATATCAGAAACACACAAAAGTGACCTTGTCCTGAAGTCCCCAAGATAGTTATGCTTTTGAAAGGATGCCTTTGGGAGTCAAGATCCCCATTCGTTAGGGTTTAACCCCTGCGTGCTTTTCTTGCACTTCTATCTATATCTCAGTTTATATCCTTGGGTGTTATTTAAGGAAGAGGGGAAAGCAGGGAAGGAAGTCAAGTCACAGAGCAAAAGATAAAAAAATTAAAAAATGCCAAAAGAGACTAGAAGAAAATAAGCCAGAAAATGCTGATTTTAAAATGTCTTGCAAATAATGTGTGGGACTAAAACTAAACACACACATATACACACCAAGACCCAACAACCCTGCTTGTTATTACACAAGATTTATTATGTTTTCCCAGGTATTATAAAATGTCTGCTTTAAACAAATGGTCTCCCTAGACTTGGGTCAAAAGCATGAATCAGAAGGGGTGCCTCTGAATCTGATTTCAGTGATGAATATGCAAGCTATCAACAGTATGGCAGCTATTTCCAGATGTAGACTGTGAAATACAGGTGTGGGCATTTGGATCTTATTTATCATGTAGATGGTACTTTCAATATGCAGACAGGGTTACCATCTGGTATGATTTTGGCCAAGAGAGCCCAGAAAGAGTAAAAATATATATCCCGGGGTGGTGATTGGGGAGCAGGGGACCCCCCCAGCAATTTGCAACTAATGAAATGTGTACAGTATTCTGAAAAAAGAACCACTTGAAAACTGAATACTTTGTGAAGACACTGTGTTTCCTCGAGAGAGAGTAGAGTATTTGCTTGAGACAAACATGCAGATGACACTGTGGTCCTCAGAGTAAGATGATGAATTTGCTGCAATAGGATGGAGGCTGTTATGAGCACTTAAAGTTATAGCACTTGAAGTTGAAAATCTTTTAGGGCTGTATTGTTTTGCTCCACCCACTTTCTTTGACAATAGGACAGAGCTGTTTCCAGAGCTACTCAATGGAGGAGGATGTATCAGTCGGTTAACACGAACACTTCCCATTCGAGGCTTCAGCACTTCAGTTTATCACTTCAGCCATTGGATTTAGGATTAGGACATTAACCAAGAGGATGCTGCTGAAGATAATTATTATTATGAATAGTTTTATTATTTATACCCTGCCCATCTGGCTGGGTTTCGCCAGCCAATCTGAATTGCTTCCAGTGCATATAAAACATATATGTCTTCTAAAAGTTGTGTAGTTCTTTATCTCCTGATGGCTTTTGCATGGAAAAGTGATCCCTTCCTTGGCTGAAACATGGAGAATGCCATGCTGTGTGGATCAGTGTCATGACCCAAGCCAAAGCAGTGTGCTGGTCAATGGTAGTAGTTGTAGACGTTGTATGATAGCCAATGTTAGTCCTACTCCAGCAGATCCATTAATATCCATACACTTAAGTAAATTAGTTGGATATCACTCATTAGAGTTAGGAGATGAACACTTTCCTTGGGAAGGCTGTTTCGATGTCTTCCCAATGCTGCGCGTAACATGTGATCTAGCGCATTATCAGGCCAGTGAACGTTTATGCACACACACAAGGCATGTAGGATGATCAGTTTGACCTCAAGTATAAATGCAAAATAGATCTCCCAGGAGCAGCAGAACTTTGCGCCCATGTTCATCCCACCCAATTGCCAAACAGAGACTGGATATCTCTGATGTGTTGACTTCACTCTAGTATGAAGGTCCAGGGACAGTAGAACTTTAAAACAGCAGGAGTAAAAGTTGAAGCCTGGACTTCTGAATGTTGGCCGAAGTAATGTTTGTATTACGTGAGCACAGGGTTTTCTTTGGGTGGCTTTACGTAAACAAACTGGAGTCTCGCTGATATTAATGAGGTAGCTTTCTACACCCGCATTGTGTATTGTGATTGGCTCGTGACTGGCTATGGCAGCCCGGGGGCCTAATGTCTTTTACGCTACCGAAGTTCTATAACATTCATTATTCTGTGTCAAGCCAAAATTACCTTGCAGGGGCATTGCATAATGTCTGGTATATTAATCATTAGAGATATTTTTGAAGCACTCAATTACATTATGAAGGCTGGGTTATGTTCTTATCTTTCTAATGGTCACATGTAAAGCACCGAGGCCCCCTATTACTGTGTAATAAGAAATGCATACCCGACAGAATAATGCATTATGCACATCCTCGTCTATAGGACGGAAAAGGTCAGCCAGCAACTTGAATATTTTTGTCCTCTAGATCAATTTCACTTAAAAGAGTTCATTAGAAAGAATGGCTTTATCTTTTCAATATGTCCTAACAGCATGCTATCACTTTACAGAACCAGATTTCAACTATTTTATTCTATTCAAAGCAGAATGAATTACATCAATCTGGCTGAGGCACATTCATTTTGAGGTTATCAATTCCAAAGTGTTTCAGGATACATTTAAGAGGGCCTTTGTTGCCAAGATTTTTTTTTTAAAAAATAAAATAGCGAATGTTGAACATATACAGCCCACTTACCTTGGAGTAACCCCATCTACTCTAACCAAACTACCTGGGAGATGCATTGCAGTTCTAACTATTTCATATCCTAAGTGAATAAGGACAAGCATTTACTTTCATTTGCAGATTCTGGCATTTCTAGCAGGTGTTGAGTTCATAGAAATTCGCATTTAGGGGAATTCACACTCACTTCCACAAAGCAGGAACCCTGCTGAACGTGTTAGCGATTAGCAAAAGCTATTCAATAAAAAGAGAGAGAGCGAGAGCCCAAATGCGAACAGCATTGTGTGTCAGGCTTTTTCTTCTTCTCCTCGTATTCATTGAAAATGTATATATTCAAAACGTTTTTTAAAAAACAATTTTTATTATACAAGAACCATTAAACACTTATCCAGCAGTACAGCTAATGGTATTTGGGCTATCCATTGACCTTAGACATGAGCTTCAGTGTTCAAACATATTTCTTAATGTAACTTCTTCACTGAGATGATTGAGCAGTAGGTATAACAAGGTCTTGATTTAGGTCAATAACATAGCTAAAGAAAGGGATCCATGTTTCTCGGAAGGTGTCCCTTATCATTATGCCTTTAATTGTCCTCCTGTGTCTGGTGAAACCCCCAGACATTGCTGTATCCCAGATATTATTTTCCCATATATTGAGGGGTATTTCAGTCTGGTTCATCCATTGTTGAGCTATCACTAATTGTTCTGCTGGTTCACAGTGGTGCAGGGTGGAGCCCAGGTCTATGTCCAAATACAGTAGTGCTAAGGCAGGATTTGGAAAAAGAGGCTGGCTTGTAATTGAAGATATAACGGAGAATACTCTCTTCCAGAAGTTTTTTTTAACATGGGGACATTCCCACCAAACATGCACAAATGAACCAAGTTTTCCAAAACCCTTTAAGCATAGAGAAAGGTAGGGATAAATTTTTGCCAGTCTGACTGGTGTCCAACCAGTCTGACTGGTGCCCAATCTCCCCCCCCCCCCGTATAATTTTTTAAATTAATTTTAGTAAAATGTACTTTTCACTATATGTTTTGTTGTGTGTGTGTGTGTGTGTGTGCGCGCGCGTACACACACTTGGGATAGCATTCAGCAATGTACCATTTTTTATTTTTCAAAAAAAGAGGGTCCGGCTAACATTAATAGGGAAAATCTGGAACACATCCTATTTTTTATTCTTTATGTTTTGCGTGGAGGGGAGCACTGCGCCTAGGCTTCCTTACCTATGAGCCTGGTAATGTGTTTCATTTAGCACTTGCTGCCTTCTTGCCAAGGATGCTGCCTCGGGGCAAACTCTGGCTGTGCTGATTGCTGCTCTCAACTTTCCATTTATTCGTTTTTCAACCTCTAAATGCATACACGGAGGCTTACCAAGCGTATGCTAAGGTTCCAGCACTTCCTTCTCTGAAGGAGACTCGAAAGACTGTTCTTGGACTTTGCACACCGTGGGGACCTGTGAGTAAATGACAGACTCGATTTAAAGAAGAAGAGCTGGCCTCTGGGAGACTTTAAGCAGAGGACCCAATCTGCCTGGCATTTGTGCCTGTGTGTCCCTCCTCCGGTGTGTACACACGTGTGTGCAGGGCAAAAAACAGCAGGCTAAATTGCCTTAGAATCCATTGGGGTCTCGGCTGAAGAATAAAAAGTTAACAGAAGCAACTGAGGTACCATGAGCCCCACAGTAGGATGCAGAAGAAGCCAGAAGCTCTGGCTACTAATGTTGACTGAGAGGAGTTGCAGCTACAGTTGGGCACACTGGTTAATTTGGGTTCCTTTCTGGCTCCCATTTCCCCATTCTTAAGTTCAGTTCTCCACGTTTCATGAACAATCTTGTGCAACTTTATCCTCAGATACACAGTTTTTGTGTGCAATTTTGCCCCATAAAGACATTTCACAAGGCAATTTCCCCAAATACATTGCAGGCATTTTTATGCACATTCGGCCCTGGTATACGCATTTATGCACACATTACTTGGCTGGAGAACTGAGCTGCAAAATCTAGAGAAGTGCAACTTGGAAGGGATAATTGTATCTCAGTTTCTGTATTGTTTTGGAAAATGTGAATTAGGTGGGTTTGCCTTTAAGTGTGAATGGAATTTCGCCTCCATTTCAGCAGCAGTTCCGTGATAGAGATGATGGGTTGTATGAAGAAGGTCCATCCCTGGTATCTCCAGCCAGGGTGGGGAAATATGCCTTCTGGAACCCTGGAGAGTCGGTGGCAGTCAGCTGAGTTGGTATAAGGCAGAGATCTGAAAGGCTGCTAAGGAAACTTTGACTACATAATATGTGTCAATACTTTCATTGATCACACTGTTCTGTGGACCACTGGTGGACAAATTGGAGGCAATTGAGAAGAAGACAGGTTCTGATTGCACCATACCTGCTGCAACACCTTTTTCTTGGCCTTGTTGTTGCTTTTTTAAAGGCTTTGGTGTTGCCTCTTAACAGTGCTTGAATTATGCAGGGAAACTTAAGGGAGTTCTCTGTGAAGTCAACGCGTCCCTCTTACTGACCCTGTATAATTTTAGCCACATCAGCCTTCTAAGACAGCACTTAAGGAGGTTTGGTCAAAGGATAGAACACCTGCCATGAACCACACCATTGGTAATTCTATGTTTTAGCTGCTCGGGAGGTTCAAATTCCTTTGCAGCAGCAACTTTCCAGAGATGCTACTTCTAAACAATAGGTCTAAACCACTGTGAAGAGCTAAGTAAGCAGACCCCTGAAACAGAGGCGTTGGAATGGGGGGGGGATGCGGACCGCCCCGGGTGTAATCACTGAGGGGGGTGACAGTCGGCACACCGCCCACCCCAACTCCCAAGCCTACCCCGAACCGTTGATGTGTGTGTGGGGGGGGGGTGACAAAAAATTTTCACACCGGGTACCACCTGACTTTGCTACGCCTCTGCCCTGAAATGCTTTTTAAAGTGTGGACAGGCTCCATCTAGTCCACAAGCCATACAGTGGACTCCTGAACTTGCACCCTGCAAGTTCCTTCCTTCATGTAAAGTCAATGGGACCGTGTCTGCAAACGTGGATGAGTGACATTCAATTACGTTCATGGGGAATGCAAAAAGCCACTAAGGAGGCAATTTACTGCTCTAGCCCTGTATGCAATTCTTCACTTGAAATCAATTTTTCATTATATGGGAGAACAGTATGTTGAGTTGATATATTTGTTCTTGTAATTTGATAGAGTAGCCGGTAATGTGTAAAGCTTGTCTCTAACAGGAGGGGGAAAATGACATTTGACAAACTAGGGAAATGTGGCGGAATTTCTGCTAATAAAACAACATCATGTTTTCTGATGGAATTTCTGAGTTAATGGTGCCAGCTTATACACCCAGCACTAAAGATCATGAGCCCAAAATGTTTCACATGACCCTTTTGCCAGTGTGACCAATCTTGTTACATCTGGCTAAAAAAAATGTTTGCTGACTTCAGGATATGACCTTTTGCCTCAAATACATTCCACCTGGTTTTCCTTAGTATAATGTGTTTGTGTGTCAATGGTTGTCGGTGTTATTGTTGCTTTCTTTTAAAAACACACACCCAACAATCTCAGTTTATTTTGAATTACAGTATCTGATATAATGTATGCATGTGTATAAATCTAATATAGGCAACCTAGACATGTAATTTCATTATGTACATTTTTTGAAACTGTTGATTTTATCTGTATTTTGATAAACGTCTACTGTTTTTAAAACTGCTTTTTTGTTACAGTCATACTTCATGTTGCATCTGCTTCATGTTGTTTGTTTTCGTCTAGCGTCCCGCGATGATCCGGAAGTACTGAAATGGGTTACGTCCGGGTTTCACCACTCGCACATGCGCATAAGTGCTAAAACGTGCTTCTGCGCATGCGCAGAAGTGCTAAATTGTGCCGTGTGTGTGCAGACGTGGCACTTCAGCTTATGTCAGTTCCATGTTACAAATGTGTCTCTGGAACGGATCCTGTCTGTAACATGAGGTTCCACTGTATTTATAAAATGAATTCCTCTTTCATACCATGTTCAACTCTTTGAAGGAGAGATGGTCTAGATGACTCGTAAGATTCTATGAAAATAAATTTCTTCAGCATTAGTTGCAACAAACAAACTGTGCCCATTGCCTGCAAGAAAGCTCTGGTGCTTATTTTAAGGAATTAAGGAAGTGCCTGACTAACGACATGTCACCCCTCGAGTGTATCACATCACTTTCTCTAATGATACGGTCTTGTTTGCACAAAAACTTTGGTTGCTCAGCTTCTTCCTGCACACGGTGTCTTGCATTAATCATTCACCCCACCCACTGCACGACATTCAGGATGAAGACAAGCAAAGAGAGCACACCCGTTTAACTAATACAGGCTGCAGGCCTAAAGTAAACCCACTTAGGCGTCAATCCTCTTCACCCCTCCCTAGAAGTAACCCCCACTGAACAAAGCGGGGCTTGCTACTGAGTAAGCATGCACTGGATTGTGATGCATGTCTGACCAACAAGTTTGGCGTTCCGTGCTTGAGAATTTTCTTTGCTCGAATTAAAAAACAAACAAACCTCATTCAGTCTGCAGCATGGCTACTCTTGTAACAATAAACTTATGCTATATCGTCATTCTAACGATTTCCATATGTGAGGGTGAATTTTCCTTTGCAACCAATAAAACGATTCTTTTAGCTTGGGCTTGTTTTTAAAGAGGTGAAATGTTCAAAAAGCACAAGATGTGTACAATTAGTCTGAAACTGTCTAAACTGGCATATATTTTGAGATTGCCCCCCTCTTCTGTCCCATGAAGTCCTGCCTGTTCACCTAGCATTGTCTAATACCATTTCAAGCATTCTATTTCTGGGTGTGTTTGCTGAGAGCTGAGGGGTACTGTCGTATCCTGTACCCTGTGGAAAGTTCGAGTCTTCCAAGTTTCCATCTGTTGCTTGGCCACAAATCTTCCAGGTCTGTTAGCACGAACAAGGTTAATAGTCTCCTGAACGGATAGACAACCTAGGCAGCAGGCCTGTAAGCAAATGAAATAGCTGCATATCTCAGATGTGGGCTATGCTATTTGGCCAGCCAAACTCTTAGCTGGAAATGACACACAGAGCTTAACGTTGTAAGGTGGGATCATTTGAGGAATGTGATGGGTAGGGATGAGTAAATCTGTCCCTGTTGGTTTCCCTGAGTTTCACATTTTTCAAATCTTCAGTTCATTTCTCCACATTTTGACATCCGTTTGACTTTAAAAAAAAAAAAAAAAAGTCCTCATGAAAATTCATCAGCACTTTAGTGCAAAATTCTGTGAATAGGCAAATTTGCATTCCTTTTTGCCTAATACTCACATTTTGCAAAATGTACAGAATGCATTTGTTTGTGTGTTGTTTTCACCAATACATGCATTTTAATGCACCATTTTTTTTACACGTTACTTGGCTGGAGAACTGCACCGCAAAATTCAGTTCGGTAAGAGCAGATTTCAACTAAGGAGTCTTCAATGGGAGTCTTGTTCAAGGATCATTTCCAACCACCTTCCATTGCTTGGTGTATTCCTGGCACATGCTTTTTTTGGAGCCCGGCATGTTGCTGGATGAAGTATGTTGTTTGTTGTTGTTGTTTTGCATATGCTTGACATATACGGTGTCCCCATAGTTCCCTTAGTGAAGGAAGGATTATAGGTACTGAAGGTACCTACGGGACCGCCTCTCCTGGTATGCCCCACAAAGGAACTTACGGTCTTCAAATAAAAACATCTTGAAGGTCCCAGGCCACAGAGAGGTTAGGCTGGCCTCAACTAGAGCCAGAGCTTTTTCGGCTGCGGCTCCAACCTGGTGGAACGCCCTGTCGCAAGAGACAAGGGCCCTGCAGGACTTGACATCTTTTCGCAGGGCCTGTAAGACAGAGCTGTTCCACCAGGCCTTTGGTCAGGGCGCAGCCTGACTCCCTCCTTTGGCAATCTCTACAAAGCTTTAGTCTATGGTTGCCATCAATATATATTTTAATTAATTTTTAGAATGTATTTATAATGTTGTACTGTTTTAGTGTTGTTAGCCGCCCTGAGCCCGGCTTCGGCTGGGGAGGGCGGGATATAAATAAAAATAATTATTATTATTATTATTATTATTATTATTATTATTATTATTATTATTATTCTGCTTCCAATCATCTGTGGGGCATGGGACTGGTAGTATGTGCCTCCACCTGACTTATCCAGATTCCAGCACCCCACACTTTCACAGTTTAACTGACTGCAAATCTTCTTGTTCTATATAGTGCAATAGGAGAGCTGAAAATAATGCCAATATATTTCACATCTGGCAACCAATGAGCCCCTTTGGTTTCAGAGAGTACATGGGTAGATGATTCTAAAAAGCCTGGGACACTAATTTTCACGACCTTCTTGCAGGAGTGGTGGCTCATTTACCAGAAGTAATGCATTTAGCGCCAGCTCGGCATTAACTCATATACTCGAATATGAAACGTATACTCGATTCTGACCAAACTTAGCCTCCTAGAGCAAAATGTACAGCAGGAGACTTAGTTTGGTCAGAATTGAATATATGTTTTCAGAGTTAATGCCAAATACTTTATTTCTGGTACATGAGCCTTCATATAGCCACTAGAGGGCCATGAAAACTTGTGTCCCAAGATTTTTAGACTCATCTACCTATGAACTGGGACACGGGTAGTGCTGTGGGTAAAAGCCTCAGCGCCTAGGACTTGCTGATCGTCAGGTCGGCGGTTTGAATCCCCGCGGCGGGGTGCGCTCCCGTTGCTCAGTCCCAGCGCCTGCCAACCTAGCAGTTCGAAAGCACCCCCGGGTGCAAGTAGATAAATAGGGACCGCTTACTAGCGGGAAGGTAAACGGCGTTCCGTGTGCTGCGCTGGCTCGCCAGATGCAGCTTGTCACGCTGGCCACGTGACCCGGAAGTGTCTGCGGACAGCGCTGGCTCCCGGCCTATAGAGTGAGATGAGCGCACAACCCTAGAGTCTGGCAAGACTGGCCCATACGGGCAGGGGTACCTTTACCTTTACCTATGAACTACCTATGAACTATGTCACAAAAACAATGGTTGGCATTGCAGCATTGGCAACAGTTGCCAGATGTGGATTCTTTTTTCCAGTTTTCCTGTTGTTGTTTAGTCGTTTAGTCATGTCCAAATCTTCGTGACCCCATGGACTAGAGCACGCCAGGCACTCCTGTCTTCCACTGCCTCCCGCAGTTTGGTCAGACTCATGTTGGTAGCTTCGAGAACACTGTCCAACCATCTCATCCTCTGTCGTCCACTTCTCCTTGTGCCCTCAATCTTTCCCAACACCAGGGTCTTTTCCAGGGAGTCTTCTCTTCTCATGAGGTGGCCAAAGTATTGGAGCCTCAGCTTCACGATCTGTCCTTCCAGGTTTCCTACCCCACTATAATAATGAATATAAACTTTACATCCTATGCTGTGTATCTTGAGTCTCCTTTCTGGCTGTGGGCGAATAACATCAGCAGACCTCACTTGGCACTATTGGTCACTGCCAAGGTAGCCCTTCTTCCACCTCCTGCCACAGGTTTGCATGCAGGGTCATGGTGGTAAATCATTTCTTTTCAACTGAGCATATCTTAGAACTATAATGCTAGAAATATGCAACCATCCTTAGCAATTTTGCCCATGCAACAGAAGAACCCATCCTGCTATATATATTTTTAAGCATCAGAAAGCTGGAAGAACCACTAGGCCTCTAGGGTGCTGTTGGCTTATCTTGTGAGGTTGTATGTATTCTCACTGAAGTATCTTGATCAAAGTGCCTGGTTGGCCACATCCTTACAGGGGTTTAAGGGCATCCTAGGCAGGCTAACTGAAACCCCCCTCTCCCTGTTCAGGCAGTTTTGGATTATTTGATGTGAATCCCTTGGTTGCTAACAGTGAACCTGCTTATTCCTCACTTTTCTTTGGATGCAGGATGCTTCAGAGTATTGTGTTGGGCTGGATCCCAGGTCTAACAGCAGGAGACACTTAAACAGACTGTATTGTTGCAATATTTCTAATAAAAACATCTGGCCTAAGTACTCTAAGGGATGACCAGAGGGGAACCTGAAAAGCATATACACACAACCCACAGCAGCCAGCCAACTGGCCTAGAATGAATTCTTTCCTAGTGGTTAATATGTTCAGCTGCAGATGAATTCAGTTTCGACTCAGGCCAAAAGGCAATGGCTGCACCGCCAAAGTACTCTGGGTGATTTCATGGAATATGGATTGTTCAACAATGCACTTGCCAAAGACTGAACTATTCCAAACCCTACAAGTGTCCCTATTTTCCAGGGGCAGTCCTGGATTTATGGAAGCTATCCCAGTTTCTGATTTGATCCCAGAATGTCCCGGTTCCCCTTAAGATGTCCCTATTTTCATCGGAGAAATGTTTGAGGGTAAGGAGTTTAGAAGACACCTTAAGGCAGCCCTGTACAGGGAAGTGTTTTTTAAAAATGTTTAATCTTTTATTATGTTTTTTATATATGTTGGAAGCTGCCCAGAGTGGCTGGGGCAACCTATTCAGATGGGTGAAGTATAAATAATAAAATTATTATGAATAAAATTGTGGAATACAATGTCCCTGTTTTCATTGGAGAAATTTTGGAGGGCATGCTATCCCTTTTAGGACGCATTTTCAAATTTCAGTCAATGGGTGCCATGTAGAAAGCTTTCACAGAAAAGCTTATATTCTGTTAGAAATGTTGCATGAGGCCGTGCTTAGCCTTAGATACTGTCCCCCCCCCCCCCATTTTGTCTGTTATTTTCCTTTACTTCCTCATTTAGCATAGCTAAGTGTCTGGGTTTAATCATGAATATTACAAGGAAAAGAATTACTTTTCCATATTGTGGTGCTCAACAGGACTTTGGATATAAATGCTTGTCAAAAAGACCAACGGGTATAAGTCATGAGTGGGGACCCTCTGGCCATACAGACATTGTTGACCACCAGTTCCCTTTAGTCACAGCTAGTATGGCCAATGGTCAGGAAGGAAGGCCACAAGCTCCCCATCTCTAGTATAAATACTATTTCAAAGGGTCTTCCTCTCATTCTTTCCTTGCTTGACAGTTCGATCCTATACATGTCTGTTCAGAAGTGTGCCTAACTGAATTCAAGGAGACTTACTCCCAGGTAAATGAATACAGTCACACCTTGGAAGTTGAACGGAATCCGTTCCGTAAGTCTGTTCGACTTCCAAAACATTCGGAAACCAAAGCACGGCTTCTGATTGGCTGCAGGAAGCTCCTGCAGCCAATCGGAAGCCCTGTCGGATGTTTGGCTTCCAAAAATAATTCGCAAACCGAAACAGTCACTTCTGGGTTTGTGGCGTTCGGGAGCCCATTTGTTTGAGAACTAAGTTGTTTGAAAACCAAGGTATGACTGTATAGGACTGGAGCCAGAGATCAGCCTCCCCGCAGATGAAGAAGAATTGTTATTATTTAAGGAAAGCTGGGTAGCTGGTTCAAAACTTTAGGCAATGGAAAACTGCAACGTATTCACATAAATTATTCTCATTCTGTGTTATATGATGTGAATATCACATATAATAACCACTGATTGTGCTGTTTATATATATATATAACAGAAACTAAGACAAACCATAGTTTGTTAAATATCTACTGTTAACATCTATGCATCACATCCTTCATTAAGAAAATTCATTTTGTTCTATTCCCAGCGTTATCGAAGGTCTACTTTGATAGCCATCCTTACAATTTTTGTTGGAGTGCAGCTCTTTATGCCTCCAAAAGGTAAATAATACATGACAAAGATCTACTGAAGTTATGGAACCTCTGACTAGCATTATCCTTTAAATATTAAAGATTATTTTTCGAAGTTGTTTGAACTATGATCAGTTGCATGCAACTATTTCCCTGTTAGAAGGGAAATATGCCAGACTCAGCCATTTTACTCCTTTGATGTCCATGCATACTAATGTTTGGTAGGGATTCTTATTAATGATTTCAGTGCAGTCTAAACTGTACACAATTTCTCAGCTGATTATTTAATTCTGAACGAAAGGCAAAAATTAATTGTCTGACTTGAGCTTTGCTAACATCCTATGCATTCTTTATTTTGCAACCAGAAGAACATGCAATTCCAACTTTGCACTTTCAATATTGACGTCCGGTTAGGGACAGAGGAGAAATTTGTTTTGTTCAGATTTTAAGCTGAGCCTTCCTAATTCACACTTTGTGAAACAACATGTGAACTGAAACACAGCTGCCTTTTAAAGTTTGCATTCCTCTGATTCCTGAGATACATTTCTCCAGCCAAATAATGTGTATAAGATGTATTGGGGGGAAAGTAGGCATAGAAATGATATATTAGTAGAAACAACCCACAAAAATGAATTATAGCAGCGAAACTACTTGCAACAATGTGTACATCGAGCACAATTGCAGACAAACATGTGAACGTGGATAAATTTTCACTGAAATGCTGATAAATTTTCATGGCAACTTTTTTTAAAAAAATGACAAAGCAATCTAGTAATGCAGAGAAATGAACTTGGCTGTAATTCTCAAAGACCTGTTCCCTGCTTTGCAGGCCTTTTCCCACCTGGAATAGGAGGGAGGAGCCATGCACTGACTCCAGCTACAAAACCCAAGGCTGCTGAACAGACTCTGTTGTTGGTGAGGAGTTGCTGTTGCGATTAATTTTTTGTATATTTATTTTAAATCTTATATGTGGAAATTGTTCAATTCGGTTGTCTACCTTTTGATGTTTGATTTGCTGTTTATTATTATTATTATTGCCATAATTGTAATTATAAAATTTTAAAAATATGTTGTAAGTCACTTTGAGCATGGTTTCAACTTTGCAAAGACAGCATACAAATAAAATGCTTGATTTATTGATCTTAAGATGGGGGCGGGGGGGGGCAGGAATGAGAAATAGAAAGAACACCGACAGATTTCACTGTCTCTGTTCCAAGCCAAATCAACCCAGAAGGAGAGCCAGTGTGGTGTAGTGGTTAGAATGTTGGACTAGAAACTGGAAGATCCGAGTTCCAATCCCCACTTGGCTGTGAAGCTCACTGGGTGACCTTAGGCCTCTCTGCCGCTCACCCTAACCTACCTCACTGGATTGCGGTGGGGATTAAATGAAGAGTGGGGAAGCCATGTACGCCACCTTGAGGTCCTTGGAGAAACAAAGGGGGATACAAATGCAATAAATAAATAAAGGAACGAGTTCTCCTGGGCAAGCCTCTTTGAAATGAATGCGAGCTGTTCCAGAATTCTCTAGCACAAACTCCATTCATTTCAGTGGGTCTTGCGCTGGCGACCTTTTGCTGTGCCCTTTGGTAAAACCATAACATTCGCCGAGAAGTGCAAATAAGATTTGTTCCGACAGCATTATATGTCCCTAAACAACATCAGAACACTGTATTTTATGAGTTGGCGAAAAATCCCAGATGCAAAGGTTAAATTTATTGTGGCAAAGAAGATCCACTTTTTGCTGTATTCCCTTGCCTGATGCAGGGCTTGAGCCCTGAACATACTTGTGAAATGCAGAGTTCAAGACAGTGGTTTTGAAGAAGTTGCTCAATAGCACAGCACTTAGTAAACGCTTGGTTTTTGCTGAATGGCACTTCATGACCTGCTTGCAGGGGTCAGCAGATCACAGCTTGTGTGCTAAGATCCTTGAGATAGCACAGGTATTTTTGTTTGTTTGTTTAATGTGGTTTTCATATCCAACTGGTAAGGGCAGTGTCATTGATTTTTTTTAAGAAACATTTTTCTATTGTAGTAGAAGTGTTTAGAGTGTAGGTTTTCTCCAGCACTTTCCAGGCAAATTCCCTATTTTGTTTTATTGGAAGTTTTTTTGGGGGGGAAACAAATGCTGAAAACAAAATTTGAAGATGCACTTTAGGGAGCTGCGTTTATTCATGAAGTCTATAATGATATATTTATCTTATATACAGAACCAGGCTTGTAGATAAAAATGAGGTGGGAGGAAGGAAATTACAGATGTGACTCTGAGCTCTGAGTTGAAACAGCAGACGAAGTCTTATGTAAAAACAGATTCAGTGAGGGAGCTGTGCTTTGAAAGAGATAGATTTAAATGATAGAGAAATCATGTTATTTAATAATGGATAAAGATATACCACAACGGGGATATTTGATGTAGTTGCCAACTGCTGTTATGCTCCCTATAGATGGCTTCTTTGCTAATGCCTTGAAAAATAATATTTATTTTCCTAGTGACCTTTTTGGGGCTGCCGTGAATTTGTGATTATTATTTTTATAGCCTTTAGAGTTCTCAGTTAGTTGTAGGGAATGACCTAACAGCAAGTTTTATCTTGGGGCGATGTGGGGTCTCTCATGCGGAATCCTAAACAGGACAATTGCTTGCTTTCCAACTGAATTCACTAAGATATATGTGGAATATTCTAAAAAAATGTCAGACTTTGAGACAAAGACCTTGTTCAGATGTTTACTGCAAGGCTTGGCATGGGAAGGAGTAATGGAGGCATCCTTGCTCTTCAGGTAAATCGGTGGTAGCTAATGGGGTGCTCTCTAGATGTTTTGGACTACAATGTCCATCATCCTGGACTATGTTGGCTAAGAATAATGGGAGTTGTAGTCCAAGTCAGAGGGAAAGTAGGCTTTCAGCAGTTCTGCCTTCTCTCCATTACCCAATATCATTTCTCTGTCTTCTTCACGCAGAAGACATACTACTTGCTTGTTCTTCCTCTTGCTTCAAAAAGGTGCTGAAGCAATGTTTGATATAAGCTTTCCATGTGGAGACCTGCACACTTTGTTCACTTACTTATCGATTTTTAAAAGCATTTACCCGGCCAGTGATCAGGGATGATGGGAATTGGCGTTGAACAACGTATGGAGGTTACCACGTTGGCTTCCCCCAATCTAAAGATTAAGTATTCTTCAGCTCGGGTCATTTCTTGTCACAATTTCCTATATGCGTTTAAAATGGAACTTATTGAAAAGTCATTCTCTAATTTTGCATCCACTCTCATTATCTGGCTTCCCGTCCCCCTCAGTGTCTCATTGGCCTAGAAAAGCCCAGCTCCTTTCCTCTTGCCGCTTCTGTTCTGTTGAGCGTTGCATTCTCCGCTTCTCCTGTGAGCTCCCTTCACAGTTCTCTTCATAACCAGTTCAATTATCGCATGCACAGAACTTTGTACCTTTAGTGGCTTTTCTAATTTTGGGACTTGCAGTTTCTCCCCAGCTAGTAGGGAAATGAAGATTGGTAGCTGTGCATGTTACTCTGAAAGCATAGAGCTGATTTATTTATTTTGGGTGAAACTAAAGACGATTCACATTCAGAGACCTTCATTTAGTTTGGGCCTTATTCCAAACTATCCCTCATGTAACAGGGAGAAAAAAGATGAACTTGGGTTTGAATAGATTGTGGGACTCATTCAGGATTCAGCCCTAAACAAGCTCAGTAGAGAGTAAGTCTCATTGAACTCACAGATCTTACATCTTCTGCTCTCTGATTTTTAGACATTACACCATCCATGATGCAGATCAGACAGAAAGACAGGATTATACCAACTACAGACAACAATTGTGAGGTAAATAGCAGGCCCACTGAAGTTAATAGACATGTCTAAAGCTACAATCCTAATCCCACTTACCTGAAAGCAAGGTCAATTTAATTCAATAGGACTTACTTCTGACTAGCAATGATATGGATCGTGCTATAACTTATGCCCAAATCAGGATGCAAATGCGTCCGACAAGTTATAATTCTCATTTGTTTTACAAACTAAGTGCCATTCCCTCAAGAAATTCTTTTCCAGTTTGAAATGTAAAATAAGGTGCTACACTAGACCAGGCTGCAACCAATTTTTATTATAAGCCCTTTACTCTTGGATGAAATTCTCATCCGTTGAAACTGTGGCTGATCATTGCGCAGTTATTTCAACTACAAAGTCAGCTACAGTGCAAGTGCAGAAGTTGTGGGTACAAGCGAAGAAATTCTGTCTTTAATACTAACTTTTTTCCTCTCATTAATCATTTTGAAACTAGGTGCTTAGAGCAGTCTGAACCAAGCAACCTTTTCTTCGATGAGCATATCTTTTTGGTTGAATTCTCTTGATTGTTTCTTACTTCCCCCTCCATCCAGATCTAAAACTCTTCCTTTTTTGTTTTTGTTTTAAACCTGGCTTTGGAAGTGGGGAGCATGGGGGGGGGGCAATAGAATAAGACGTATGTTCTTAGCCCATCAGGATGCATGTGACAATTTTGCAGAATTCCCAAGATTTATCTGAGAGAGCCGATTCCAAGCTAGTTCTGAATCAAGATGGAGGTTGCCCCTCACAAATTCAAAAGCTCATGTAGGGAATGTTCTGCCTTTGAAAATTCCTATATGAAATGACCTGATATCCATCTCTCAGTGCAATGTGAAGCTTAGCTGTTTACTAGATATTTTACTTCTTCCAAATATCATAGCAATGTGACACAGTTCTTGGCAGTTTGAATATATCCAAGTACACATTGAAACAGGTGTGTGTGTGTGTGAGAGAGAGAGAGAGAGAGAGAGAGAGAGAGAGAGAGAGTTTCAAATACCTATTTTGAGAGGGGTTTTCTTAAAACAAATTAAGGAGATTAATGCAGAAACAGAACAGAATGGGTATCTATAACAATTGTCAAGACGGGCCAGAAATGGAATGATTTGTCCGTTCCTAGGCTCATGTTAAACAACTGTAGGAATTCATAGAGAAGTTGCTTTTCAACAGTAATTAGTACGGTGGTTTGGGTAATTACTACAATGGTTTGAGTATGTGGGAGGGGGTGACACATTTCAAGAGAACATGTACAGTATCTATTGAATTGATACTCTTGGGGGATATACAATTTCCCACTCCATTTCCTTAGTGGGTTCCCCTCCCCTTTACCTTCATCATCAGGGACATTTGCTTCTGATGTCACACTTTCATAGCTTGGTGAGGTTACTAATGAACCATGTTGATGAATCCCCCATGCATTGGACCTGGAGGCTCACTGCACAGGCCTGCTGTCACTACGTAACTCACTAGCCTTTTCTGCCTCCAAGAACATTTTCTCTGATGTTTTTGTAGAGCTCCGTTCAAGCAGAGGACCTTGCGCTGTCTGTTTCCCTGCAGTAAGGTAAATGTCATCTTTTAACTTAAATCCCACTTCCACTTCCAATGAAGGCTTTGTTCCATGGAAGGCAAGCTGTTGCTGTAGCAACATAATCTATTTCCCTTTTGTTAATGAAATAGACAAATAATGGAGGAGCACAATAGATGGGAACCTTGATAGACACCCAGACAGAAGAGCAGCACCTGCTGCACAAAAATTAATTTTCCACAGTGCCTTCTGAAACATTTCAGGAGGAAAGAGCCAGGAAAAAGCATTTCTGACTAGAATCGCGTCTCTATTTGATGGATTCCCCTGTCCCCTCCTAGCGAAGGCTCAAATTTTGCGCTTGGATACGTAATGCTGAAGGACAACAATTGCAACTGCCGTTTATATGACGCCTGCTGTGGATTCCCTGTTCCCATTAAGGGAAATGAAATTGTAGTTTGCAGAATGATGACCAAAGCATAATTGCCTGATCAGATTGTTGGATTCCTAGGGCCTACCAAAACTGTGATAACTGTCCGCGTGCAGAGAATATGCCATCTCAGGCAGTTCATTTGAAAAGTCTGCCAATGAATTGTTCCTCGGTCAGGATATGGAAAAGGAGAAGAAGCTGGTCAGAGAGTGAAAAGGCTAGATGAGCAAACTTTCTATGGTTGATTTTTAAAAAAATAATAATTAAAGATTTTAAATTGCATGTCACCTGGGTGAAAAGTTGAAGTGGGACTATCCATTCATTAGAATAGCACCATAAAGGTAAAGGTAAAGGGACCCCTGACCATTAGGTCCAGTCATGACCGACCCTGGGGTTGCACAGCTTCTGGGTCATGTGGCCAGCATAACTAAGCTGCTTCTGGCGAACCAGAGCAGCGCATAGAAACACCATTTACCCCGTTTACCTTCCCGCCGGAGCGGTACCTATTTATCTACTTGCACTTTGACGTGCTTTCAAACTGCTAGGTTGGCAGGAGCAGGGACTGAGCAATGGGAGCTCATCCCGTCACAGGGATTGGAACCGCTGACCTTCTGATCGGCAAGTCCTAGGCTCTGTGGTTTAACCCACAGCGCCACCCGCGTCCCTTGAATAGCACCATACAGGTTTATTTATCCGGGGGGGGGGGGGCTCACTATATATAACAAACCACTTTACAATAAAAATGCAACAATTCAAGATTATTAATTTTTTTTAAAAACCCCCTGATAAAACAAGATAAAATCAACAATAAAACTGAGCAGTGCACAAAACCAAAATTAAGAGCGAGAACTCAGAAAATGTTGGGTAAGTGTGTAAGCTTTTAAGAGGTGGTCAAAAGTTATTATCGTTTCCACTTCATAAATTACCTGAGGAAGAGTGTTCACATACCCTCCCACATTCCTTAGATGAAAATAGGGACATTTCTCAGCTCCCAAAATTGATGTTCATCGTCATCCCATTTTTTTCTGCCCCCCCCCAAGCATTTCCTGTCAGAAGAAGGATGAGTGCCACCACCAACTCATCACAGCCCATGCCCCCTCCACTATTTCGAGAAAACCTCTTAAACCTGATTTTGATTTGATTCTTTGGTAGATTTACAAAAAGGAAAACAAACACCAATAAATAGCATTTTAGAAAGGAGCAAGATTAGACACAGGCACACAAGTGTGTGTGTGTGTGTGTGTGTGCGCGCGCGCGCATGTGTGTGTGTGTGTGTGTGTGTGTGTGTGTAAATAAATTCAAGACTCTGCTTTCCTTAAATTCCTGCCCAGAGCTAGCTCATCATGCGGGGCTAGACACCAGTGGCAGCAGCTTCTCCTCCTCCTCAACTGCTCCCCAGCAGCTGTTATAACCTGCCCAAGGGAGGTTGGGGGCAATGGACAGGGAGAGGCCCTAGAGAGACAACGGGATGCTCCCTCTCAGCACTGCCACCACCACCAATTGGGACAAGCTCTGGCTCATCCTCCTCCCTGTGCTCGACATTGGTGGCGCAAATAGGGACATTCCAGGATCAAATCAGAAGCCAGGATGGCTTTCATAATTCTGGGACCGTCCCTGGAAAATCAGGACACATGGAAGGTACGTGTTCGGATGATGGATGTCACTAATGAGAAGGCCTGTTTCTGTTTCTAGGTTCCACAGGAACCTAGGAAGGAGCCTTATGTTAAATCAGACCATTGTTCCAACTACCTCAATTTTGTCTAAGGTAAAGGTAAAGGGACCTCTGAGCATTAGGTCCAGTCGTGACCGACTCTGGGGTTGTGGCGCTCATCTCGCTTTATTGGCCGAGGGAGTCGGCGTACAGCTTCCAGGTCATGTGGCAAGCATGACTGAGCTGCTTCCCGCCAGAGCGGTACCTATTTAGCTACTTGCACTTTGGCGGGGATTCAGTTTTGTCTACCCTGACCAATAGTTGTTCTTCAGGATTTCAAATGTTTATGTGGGTCTCTCCTGGCACTACCTAGAGATGCTAAGGAAAAGCAAATGCTTTGTCGCTGAGCTACAACCCCAAACACTTGTGTGCACTTGAATCAGCTCTTCCTCATGATATTCTTAAGGAGAGGGGGGAAAATATTCCACCACTTGTGGTAAACAGAGGCTTGAATCACAACAGATAAGGTGGGGTCCTACACAAAATAAGAACTTTATTCCCTGAAGTATTTTTCTTGTTGCAACATTGCAGCAACAATAAGGGAACATCCAAGTCTGATTTTAAAGATGGATGTGGCATCTTCCCCCTCCCCATGGAATTCCAGTGGAGGGCAGTGCAGTACCATATAAGGGTTTTCACCCCATGGCTGGCGCAAGAGTACAGTAATGGCATAGTCAGATTTAAGTCTGGGCAGTTAATCTACTTCCAAGCTAACAGGCATGAATGGCTCTAGAAACCAAGCTGCTGTGATAATTAATATCACAGCAGCCACACACACACACACACACACACACACACACACACACACACACAAAAATACCGAACCATACGAGCAGTCCAGACTTTTTCTTGGACATAATTAAGAAAAATTAACTGCCAGATTATGTTGTGCATATTTTCCATCGCAACGTGACATCAGGCAACATGTAAGAAATGCGCTAACAAAATATTTCCCCCTCTTCTAGGATTGGCAAATTTGTGTCTGGGATCTACCGCCTCAGACTGCAGGTGAGGGCTCCTATTACGGCATGATCGTCCATGTAAGTCCTTGTATATAGAAATCTAGTGTATCAGGGAGAAGGCTAAAACACCCTTCCTCTGACATCTAGTTTACTACATGGAAGGGGTTTTCTGAATAGGGTAGGACTCAGCCATGTCAGGTGGTACAGCCCATAGGCAGCTTTATCTTCCCAGTCAGAATGAGATCAGAATAACACTAGGATTTCCCAGGTATTAGCAAGTAGTTTAGATGCTGTGGTGATGATTACAAATTAGTTTTGAGACCATTTACCCTATTTTCTTCCTTTATTGGATCTCTGGCATGGGAGATGTAATCTGAACATGTGTAGTGTGTACATGCACCCCTACACACTTGTAAACAAAACTTGCACAACTGTAAAATTCAGCATGAAAATGGTGATACATACCAACTTCCCCCAAATCAGGTGCCTTCTTTATCATAGAATCATAGAGTTGGAATAGACCACAAGGGCCATTGAGTCCAAACCCCTGCCAAGCAGGAAACACCATCAGAGCACTCCTGACATATGGTTGTCAAGCCTCTGCTTAAAGACCTCCAAAGAAGGAGACTCCACCAGACTCCTTGGCAGCAAATTCCACTGTTGAACAGCTCTTACTGTTAATTGTTTTGGACTACAATTCCTGTCAGCCTCAACCAGCACGGCCTCAACCAGCATGTTCAGGGATGATGGGAAATGTAGTCCAAAAACATCTAGCAAGAGCCAGATTGCGGGGAGCTTGATGTTTACAATCATTTCAAAATTAGGTATGGATTTGTGTCAATTTCATACATCCACAGCCAGATCACTTCTCTCAGGCTCCACCCCTTTCCTGGAAGACCTTAAAGGGACAGCCTCTGGCTTGGAGCCTAACAGTTTTCCTACAATTCCTACAAGGCTTCTTGTCTGGACCTATAAGCTGTGGGGTTCACCTCTGTAGAGTGTACCATTCACCAGGGGTGCAAGTTCTGAAGGTACAGGCGCCAGAGTTCCTGGTTCTAGGGTCCCTGGTTCAAGAGGATCCAATGGGCTTTGAATCTAGTCGAGTTCCAAAACCTCTGTTCTCTCATGCCACTGGTCTGATGGCTCTGGTCCTTCTTTGTCTTAGTCAGCTCAGAGTAGGTATCCTGAGAGATTTCTCTGGTGCAAATGGGTAGCATCAGCTTTCTGCCAGAGATGCTTGAACTTGTATGTCAGGACCTGGGAGAACCGACTACTTTCTTCACCTCTTCCCCATTCTCCTGCTCTGGATAAGCTTAGTGAGTTCTTGAGGGATAAAGGAAGAGGTAACAGAGCGCCCAGACACATTTTCTAGCATGTTCATGTGAAGAATGCACAACAGATCAAGACCCTTTCAGGATAAGGCCAGGTATCTCTGTGGACCCCAAATTAAGACTGTCTTTCTGCAGAGTGTTGCTAATGTATGTAGCCTGGAAACGCAGGGCAGATACAAATGAGCTGCAGGAACCAGAAACGGTGGCAAACTCTGCCAGCCTGGTGCATTGCACACAATCCAGAGATGAAAGCACAAGAAGGAAGAACCCGTCTAATGCATCAGTTATTCCACACCATAGAAAGACCGTGTAATTCAGAAATCTAGAATCGGAGCATAAAATCTGGATGAATAGAACTTTGGAACTAGGGATGCCGCTTCCGTGAAGTCCTGCGTTAGTAACTACCCCATGTTGTGGAAAGCCTTCCGGATGGCAAGTTCAGCAGCTGCCAGTGGACTTCCTGGATGACACAGTCTCAACGGGTGTGTGACTTTTGAAGCAGAATCAGAAACTTTAAATTAAATACAAACACGCATCTGCAGGTAGGCTCCACCCCCCCCCAGCATAAAACTTGGAAATCTCTCCCTGGTGGTACAGTTTAGAAAATGAATTCTAGCTGTGCTTTCAAATTATACTTTGTCTTTCCTCTAATTAAGGAAGTTAACTACAATGCAACAATTTATAAACTCGGGGCAGATGTTAAAGGGTGGAGAAAAACTATCACTAATTTGGCGTAGAAATGGGAGGCCATCTGTACCCTGAGTAACAACATATTTCACTCATTTCAGCACCAGCGACGTGAATACAGTATTCCAGCATTTGAATACTGTAGCTCTTTCAGTATTTGGAACATATTACCCATGGTCTTGCTGTTAAAAGCCTTCTGAGAATTGTAACAATTAGCACCACCCTATGTGTTCCAAAGCAAACTTTTCTCATATCTTCTGTTAAACTTCAATCTATGCCCTCCCTTCGCTCCGATCCTGCACACAGAATTTATTCGTTTTAAAATCCACTTAGGAGAGCGGCTGTTAAAACGATAAATGAGCAACCTTATTTGGTTAAAAGCAGAGTGGAACCTCCAAGTCTTTAAGGCAGAGCGTTCCAAACGTTTCATATTGGTGACACAATTTTTAGACATGCATCATTTTGTGACACAGAAATTCAGTTTTACTAGCAAACTGGAGGCTAAACTAACCCCTTTCCAGCCCCAGGAGGACCGCAGGGAGTGTTTGCGGGACACACCTACACACTGCAGCCAGCACACTAACATACCGCGACACACAGTTTGGAAAGCTCTGCTTTAACGCAATAGTGGGGCACCTTTTACAGCCCCAGGGCCACATTCTGTTTTATATCAACTTCTGGGGGCCACGTGCCAAAGAGGTGTGACTTTTACCTGTGTACAATAGTCTACATTCCTGCGAGGCAAAAACCAGAGGTTTGAAGACACACACAAGCAGACAGTCTCTCACACACATACACAAACATTCAAGCCAGGCAAAAGTACTTGAGGGTAGGGCCAGGGCCAGTGTGGTGTGTGGCCTAGGGAGAGTCCCAAAGAGGGCTAGAGGGCCACATTTCCTACTCTAGCTTTAAGGCACATTTCATAATATCCAGAGGAGACAAATGTACATCCTGTGGGAGGGATTTCCTGAAGGAATGGGGTTGGTATTTGGTTATCACAAAATCTCCATTGATTCTGCCCAACAACCAGTAAGTGATCAGTAAGCCCCAGGATTTTCCACAGAAAATTGGACTGGATGCATTCCAAGATTGGTTAACTGCACTAATCCATAATGGAATGTCGTAAAGGAGTTTTGGGGCTATTTTGGCATCAAATAACTTTAGAACAGCTGGAACGAACCGATTCCCTCTGTTAAAGAAGAAATGGGTGGTGGCCACATCCAGTGACCTCTTAGCCACCTTCCAAGAGAGCAAAAGTAAAGGTAAAGGTACCCCTGCCCGAACGGGCCAGTCGTGTCCGACTCTAGGGTTGCGTGCTCATCTCGCTTAAGAGGCCGGGAGCCAGCGCTGCCCGAAGACACTTTCAGGTCACGTGGCCAGCGTGACGAAGCTGCAGCTGGCAAGCCAGCACCAGCGCCGCGCACGGAAACACCGTTTACCTTCCCGCTATAAAGGGGTGCCTATTTATCTACTTGCACTTAAGAGTGCTTTCGAACTGCTAGGTGGGCAGGAGCTGGGACCGATCGGCGGGAGCTCACCCCGCTGCGGGGATTCGAACCGCCGACCTTACGATCAGCAAGTCCTAGGCACTGAGATTTTACCCACAGCGCCACCCGCGTCCCTTCCAAGGGAGCAAAGAAGAAAATAAAAGTGAAGCACGTAAAAATAATGCTTGATTGGTTGCCTTTCAAACATACATCTCAAGGTGATGTACAAGATACCAGCAAAAGCCCATCTCCAGCTCATTCCCAGTTAAATGCAGTGCAGAAAACAAACACACAAACAAAGCAGACCTATGACAGAGACCCATTCATCCAGGTGGGAATACCAAGCCAGTCAGAACAAAAATGACTTCATCTGTTTCTGGGAAGTGCAGATAGTGGGCACCTGTTTTGTCTTGACAGGGATGCTACGCCACAGAAGAGGGAGAGCCACAAAGACAGCCCTGCTCTGAATTATTGTGGATTTAACAACACTTCAGTCCTTAACTGCAACTACTAAATTAAATATATTTAAATGGAAAGAAGAGTCATTGTTCAAAGCAAGCATTTAATAATCTAAAAATAAAAATATATGGTACTTATTGAATATTGAATTACAAGCTCTCTCTCTCTCTCTCTCTCTCTCTCTGGAAGCCACTATCTATTCTGATTTTTTTGAAATCCTCAGACAATGTGCCAATTTTTATATTACCAATTGTCCCCAAGCTCTTTCATACTTATTCTTTAAGTGATAGTAATGGATATTTGTCTAAGATAAACCTTCCATCACTTCAATTCATACCATCAAATGCATAACAAGCTCTTTGTCAAATTGAGATTAGCAGATGCTGTTGCTGAAATGACCTGAAGCCCAAGGAAAGAGTTTTGTTAAATAAAATAAAAGCCATTAATAGCTGTGTGTTTTCCATTCAACAATAGCTGTGAAAAGGCTATGCTGAGCTCTAGCGATTTTTTCTTGGGGAAGGCACCCTGTTATCAAAAGGGCAAGATTTTGTACATTGATACAGTATGTGCTTCAGTTTCTATGAAGGATATGACCACTGTCTCACCTCTGCTCAACACCGATTGGGAGGAGGGACAATCTTCCCAGCCACAAATGCCACAGATTCATTTCAGAAAGAAGTTTGCATTTGCAGAATCCCTTAGATCTGTGATGCTGCTTTCACTCAGACACTGTCATCAGATAGTTAGTCTTCACGAGAACAATATGACAATATGGTTGAGCCCATAAACCACCCCCAAACAGTTCATGGGAATCATTCCTAAAAGCTTCTCCTGGGAGCCAACCCACAGCCACCAATTAACTTCCTTTATCATTACTTAAGTGTGGAACAAGTTGGGTGGCTGGTTCTGTTTCACTGGAATCCCTCCAGCAATTTATAATTCCCAGAACATTTCTGCACTCTAGTGACGCCCGTCTCTGAGCCACACAACTATGAAGAATGATGTGTCTCCAGCTATGCCTCTCTCACAGATGCTTTAGGGTGGAGGAGGAGAGGAATTAAGTGGTTACAATGAACCATGCAGGACCAAAAAAGAAGTCTCTTTTTGAAAGATGAAGGCTTCCAGTAGTATTACAATAACTTAAATGAACAGCATGACAGAGCGATCCATTGGGTATCAACTGGAGATGGGGAATTATGGGAGATTCATAAGTTTGGGTTTTCTCATTTGCTGAAGAATTAAGATACCTTTGTTATATTTATCTGATAACATAAGTGCTAGTGTTCTTCCGGATAGGTAATTATGCAAAATCCTATAATGTGCACTTGACATTTCTCAAGCTTGTGATGTAGAGCACATACTATCCCAGATCCTGCATGGTGGAAAACAAATTGATGAGAATTGTGCTATTTAAAGTCAGCAGGCAAAAGCCTGTTTATTTCCAAAATAGTTAACTGCTAAGCCCTAAGTCAGAACTATGTTTTTTAAAAAACAAAAAAACCCCTATGTGTTTGCATCATCTCAGTGCCATTCCTGCTGGTCCTCATTACCCAGATTGCTCTGTTGTGTTTGATGCTGAAGAGACCCATGACCTCACCAAAACAATTTTTGTTAACTCAAACCATTATCTTGCAACACAAAGGCCTGAGACACATCTGTCAACAACTGCACTGCCAACTCACCCCACAAGTATTTGATTATGATTTCATAAACAGGAACATTTCTCCAAAAATCTTTCACAAATCTTCTAGCGGGCAAGAGAGGAGTATGAAGACAGCCGAGTTAAACAAAGGAAGCTACACTGCAACGCAAACTGGGTTGTTGTTGTTCTTGTTGTTTTGCACCCTTGACAGATTAAGCAACTCAAGAAACACCCAGACCTGAAGAGTCATAAAGTACAGATAACTGCAAAAAGTAGTTGCTTCTTCTGTTGGAGCCTTACATCCAGCAAAACAATGCAACCTTATCATGATGCAGTTCTTAAATGTAATCGCTGGTGATTTTAAAAAGCAGATTTGGTGCACATCAGAGGAAGACACTCCTCAGCCATCCCATTGAAATGAATGCTGTGTAACAGCAGAGCTAAGAGCTTATGTTCCTCTGATATCCATGAGACTGTGGCACACTAATGTAGGAGTGAGCCCCATTGAACTCAAGGTGACTTACTTCTAAGTAGACATATGTGGCTTAGTTCTTTCACCTTTTTTTGACCCAGTGGCCCGATGTCACATGTCAGCCATGAGTATGTGTAGGCCACCATGCACAGGAGTCCTGAACACACAGACAGATATGCACAGACACACATGGGGACACACCCTTCCTCCAGATTACTGTTGCTCCATCCCTGCTCACCAAAATGATCAATGGCATCTCCATTGGGGTTCTGGGCCATGTGGAAAGTTTTAAACTTCTACACCCAATGCTGTGGTATGTCATTTAAATTTTGGCTTTCGTTTTTGCCGCTGCCATGAAAACTGGTGAGATCTTGGGGCAGTGGGGAGAGAAACTTCTTGCTTGGGAAGTGAATCTTACTGCTGGTTGGGGGTTAGCTTCTCCCGTTGTCGAAGATTGTACTCTGAGGATTCCTTGCATCACTCATACACAGACATGTAGCACAGTTAATCTAGTAGATTTTTTTGTATTCAAAGAAAAGACCTGTCATGGCTATGATAAGCGATGTTAAGTATTCCTATAAGATACATGTGCTTTGAACCCCTTGTTTGTCACATTCTGAATTTTTTTAGTAATAGACATGGATAGAAACATAAACTGCGAAGAGATCCTTAACCATTATTCAACACATTGGAGGCTTCTAGAACTCATACCACTTGTGTAAGAATTAAAAGGAAGTTTTCCACATTGGCTTTTGCCCTTGAATTTCTGCATAATCCACTGTTGGAATGCAAGCTTCTGTCTTTTCTGCACAGTCAAGTTGTTTGATTTCTGATGCCCTGACAGTGCGACGTTCATAACTTCCAGATTGGCAATCCCTTGGGTAATCTGCTTTTCACCATTTCATCTGTAGGAATATCTTCCTAGTTCACTTTGCATGAAAAACAACAACAACCCAACATTAGCTAAATAGCCAAATCATGTTTTACATTCCATATTTTTCTGGATATATTCCTTTTGTCAAGCCATTGTACTGTTGTATGTTGAGCTTGACGTAGAGTGGGGATTGTTAAAACACGGGATTGCTTGTCACATGATCCATTAGCCTGAAACTTACCAAGAGTCTTTTACTGAGTTCTGCACTCTTGATAGTATTGCACTCTTATTCTAAAGTGAGAACAATTTCTTCTTTTTTTAAAGAAGGTAAAACCTCAAATCACCCTTGGCTTTGCTAAGTGCAGTTTGAGGTACAGTGCAAAGGAGGAATATATACACATCTCCCCATTTATTGGCAAAGATGGAAAACGTACTTCCCTAAAGTACTTTTGACTATTTATCTGAGAGCTTTATAACCCTAACAAATGGGCACTTATGTCTTTGTATTTGTGGGTAAAAGAGGGTTTATTCAACAAAAACATGCACGGCGGTAGCTACTGTGGCTGCCAGATTATTTGCTCTTTGTGTGTATGAATTTCAGCAATTTTTTTTTATTCCATCTCCTTTCTTCGGCTTTTGCAAGGCTGTAACCTGCAATATTTGGTGCTTGCAAAATGACTTCAATGGCAGGCTGCTGAGGAGTTGCACCCCCCAACCTCCCATGAATTCCTTCCCTGCCTCAACTCTTTGGCGCACTTCACACCAGTCAGCACATTGGAGCTATATAACACAGGGTATAACCATTGTTTATAGGTTTTCTGTAGATTTTTATTACAGCTGTGACATTAGATTGATGGACTATTTCCATCTCGTTCCCTGCCAATTGTGCACTGAATGGATACATGATGGCATGATGGATGTGTGTCAGGGCCACAGCCAAGAGGCAGCTGCTGCAAAAACAATCGCTGCAATCTTGATATGGTGCTAACCTTCCTACACTTTTGCTAATTTTTCTTTAACACTGAACAAAACCTGAACGTGCTCCGTGGAAGGCAGGGAAAAGAAAGTGCTTGTGAAAGCGATGCAAGAAATAACTGCCACCCCTCTTCCTGGGCCAATTAGGGCAATCCCCTCCCCGACTAGGGAAAATGTTCTTCAGGAAGCTAACAAAATAGAATACTGCTATGTTCTAGGAAATGTCAAAGGTGAGCCTGACTAGAAATAAGATTTACTCTTCACTGAGGCAAAAAAGAAGGAATGGTTGCTCCTTTGCAGCAGGGAATATTTAGGCTTTGTCTGAGGAGAAGCACGAATTAGCTAAAAGCAACAATATGGAGGAGCTTTCTGGGAGTGGGGGTAGAGGTAGAGGAATGCTTTTGAGATGAGTCATCACACCTTTTGAGCCTGATTTACTGTGTCAACAGCTATTGGAGTCATCTCTCGGGAGAAATGATATGAAACAGAATTTGAATATTTCCAGCCCATTTTTAACATCAGAAATGCTGTCACTGGGCCTTCTCAGTAGTGGCACCCACCCTGTGGAGCACCCTCCCATCAGATGTCAAGGAGATGAGCAACTATATAACCTTTAGAAGACATCTGAAGGCAGCTTTTAATGTGTGAAGTTTTATTATGTTTTTATATATGTTTAGATGTATAAGAAGAAGAAGAAGAAGAAGAAGAAGAAGAAGAAGAAGAAGAAGAAGAAGAAATATTGAGCTATAGGGACAAGTGGTCTGACTCAGTCCTATGGACCACGAATTCTAGCTATAGTAACCCAAAGTACAGTGAAGCACGTTTTAACCTAGTGGATCTCTGAGTGCTTAAATTGTGTTGTATTCTTGTCCTTGTGTAAATATATCTTAAGACAGGATAAGAAATCAGGTCTGTCAGTTACCTTATTGACCACTTTCCATGGCCTCATGCTGTCGACAGTGGCACTAAATACATTTGAAATAGCAACTGAAGGACCGAGGTTTCCTTTGGGTGTCTGTCCTCTCCATCTAATCTATGAAGTACCTCACTGTGCTAATCTCCAGAGATGATCCTTCCCTAATCCTACTATGTTTGGATTTTCAGATGCCATGTTCCTGAGCAGGTTCTAACTGAAACAGGCTTCCAGTCAAAATGAGCATATATCCTCACAGTCTGAATGTTTTAGTACTTGTGATGGACTTTTTATGTGCACAGTTTGCAAACCAACAATTATATGCAGATATTATTTGGTGAATAATTAATATTTTAATTCTTCTGGTAATTAGAAAAAAAGAAATACATGGAATAATTAAGACTATAATTGCTAATTATGCTTCATTTTGTTTGCTGAATTTGTTCTTTGTTCCAAACATATTACCACTTGAAGTTTAAACAAAACTTGCTGCTGAACTTACATTTTGAATTGACATTTGCTGAGAAGCAAATTGGTGAACAATGGATATCAGAAATTGAGCAGGAGTTGGACCTCAAATAAAGGCATTAATGGGTTGCCTTTTTAAATGCCAGCGGAAGGAGCAAAAGCAACAGTATGTTTGTATGTGTTCAGAATGTGAACTCTGTTTTTAAAATGCTTGTGTCCTGTCTCTTTGTGTCAGATCCAGACCCCTTTCAGATCAGCTCAAAATGGGATGCACCTTCAAAACACCCTATCTCAGGACTGCTCACCTGGATATTTTTCAGGGATATCAGCAGCCGTCCTCTCACCTGCCCAAGTGGGGTGTTGACAGGGGAGGCAAGCACCATTAGAGGGATAGCCTTAATGGCAGCAGTGCATCTGAAGTCTAAAACTTTCTCTAATGCTGACCTCCATCATTAACCAATTTGCTTTCAGCAGAAGTCGATTCGAAATGCAAGTTCGCCAGCAAGTTCCATTCAAGCTCGAAGTGGTAACAGGTATGGGCTGAAAAACAAATTCAGCAAACAGAATGAAATATAATCAGCAATAACATCCTTTCTTTCCCAAAGTATTTCTTCTTCTTTTCCCCCCTGAAAGCTTTGCTGATTGAAAGAGATGTTTGCCGCATTCAGACTTTAGGCAGTTTCCCAAGTTGTATTTTTAGGACACAGCCAGGGGTTTTGTGTGCTTTCAGATCACTCTCACATATAAACTTCCTGTCATATTCTTCCTCAAAAAGAAAAAGATATTCTCCCCCCCCCTCCTCCTGCACAACACACGCCTGGAAATTAATGGTGGAAGCATTCCTATGATTGGTTTGTACCTGGATGAGTGAACTTCAGGGGAATCTTTGCATGGCACTATGAACTTCTCGGAAGGTTTGTGTGGTTTCTATGTTTTGTTCAAAAATGAAATTCTTTTTAAAAGTTGAACATAAGAAGAGCTCTGTGGATCAGGCCAAAGAACCATTTAGTTCAACATCATGTCCTCACAGTGGCCATCCAGATACCTATGAGAAGTTATTTTTGTTCACCCTTATAAACGTAGGCCATTAACAAAGTAGACAGACGATTACCTCAGTACATAGGACTGTGGACTCCATTTATGTGGAAATCTGTTCAGAGTTATCTTTTTTTAAAAAAGTTTTTTGTTAAAGAAAAATAGGAGTGATTATCTGTGGTTTTTAATTGCAGTAGTATAGCACCTAACAATTACAAGCACATTCTCATTAGATATCCATAGTGATAAAGTGATAAAGTCCGAGGGTCATAAGTACAGAGTTTCTAGTCAGTCGGGGTGGGGAATGAACCAGCAAAGTGGTTTGAAATGCACAAAGATAAAAGGAGCTGAGAACACCCATTAGACAAATAATATGACAAGGACCCTAAAATTAGGAACATCTGACTTCAAGATGGATTCAATACAATTTGATTTAGGTAGAAATGTAGTTCTCAGGGGTAAACTTAGAAAGAGGGAATGTAGAGAACGCAGCCTCGAAGGGGAAATAGTTTATTCTTCCCCTCTGCCATTTCTCATGTTCTTGAACACTGCCAAACGTATGTAATTGCTATAATTATTTTAGCAAGACTGCTATAAAAAAATTCCTCCTTTAATGTAAAGGTTTTGTTTTTAATGTAGCTCCTCTTTTGAATATCTGGGGGGAAATGCATTGCCTGCTAATGCTTATCAAATTATTTTTCTCAAGACAATTCCAAACAGGAAACACTGGCAATCGCTCTGTCTCTCACTCATTATTTCTCTCTGTCACTCTCTCTCTCTCTCTCACAAACACACATGCACCCTTGTGTTTGTCTTTCCTGGTGGGTTTATTTTAATACAACGTTTTTGCTGCAGCTGTTAGTGTTAATGCTAGAAGATTCTCTGACGTATATATTTGGGGAGATCTTCATTTAAGACCTCAAGGTAAAAATTAGGCCCTCTCTCACCTTCACAATATCATACAGTCAGGGCGACAAAGACCATTTTAGTTCTTTAGTCTGTTTCAATAGAAAGTTAGTTATCTTTAAGGAAGAACACAGGATCTTTGTATTTATGTAGAAAGAGTTCATAAAAAGGAGAAGTCATATGGCTTGGCATTATCTTCATAATATAATTCTGCACATATTCTGCACATATTAATAGAAATCAGTTGTTAACAAAATTACTATTCAGCTGCTCCCCTCCACTTATTCCAATATGTCTGCTAAGACACCAAAACCCAAACTCTAGAGTACTTAAAAGGTAAAAGACCCCTGAACAGTTAAGCCAGTCAAAGGCGACTATGGGGTGTGGCGCTCATCTCACTTCAGGCCAAGGGAACAGACAGCTTTCCGAGTCATGTGGCCAGCATGACTAAACTGCTTCTGGTTCAACGGAACACTATGATGGAAACCAGAGCACACGGAAATGACAACTACCTTTCTGTTGCAGCGGTACCTATTTATCTACTTGCACTGGTGTGCTTTCGAACTGCTAGGTTGGCAGAAGCTGGGGCAGAGCAATGGGAGCTCACCCCGTCACACAGATTCGAACCGCCAACCTTCCGATAGGCAAGCCCAAGGGGCTCAGGGGTTTAGACCACAGTGCCATCCATGTCCCACTTCTGGAGTACTTATCTCATAACAACAGGACCTAGTGCAACTATCTTATGGGAGGCACTCAAGCACATATTGCAAATTTAAGTTTGTGCAGTTAAATAGGATCAAAGCACTAGTACCAAAAGAAGAAGAAAGAAAGAAAATCCACTTTAAAAAAAAATAGGAAAGCAGTTAGGAAGTGAAAGGGAAACGTACAGAAAAGAGTAGGACAAACAAATCATTCTGTAGTAAAAACAGTACAGAAGCAAATCAGAATGAATTATAATTATATAACTATGCTATAAATAAATCAGAATTATTACATTTGAACAACAGCAAGAAGAAGAGCAAAAGGAGAGCAAAAGCAAACTGAAACCCAGTCTTCCTCTGAAAATTACACTTCTCTGAATTTTGCAGTGTGGTTCTCCAGCCAAGTAATTTATATGCTGTATACAAAAATATATATACTAAAGTAGCTATAGAATTGCACTATAAATTAGTGAAAATAGCATGCAAAAATGCATTGCTTTGGGGGAAATCACTTTGCAAAAATGGGTGTTAATCAAAACTTCGTACAAAAATGTGTCTATACTGAGAATGTCACATTAAGTTCTGGTGATTTTTCATGAGAGGGTTTTTTGTTTTTTAAAAAAATCACTAAGCATTGTTGAAAGTGGACATCTGAACTCAAGAAAGGAAAAATGAAACTGAAAGAAACATAAATTCACTCATCTCTTCCCTCCAGAATTGTGCTAGGAAGCTGTGCAAGAATACACAAAAGTTGTATACTTGTTCTCTGCCAGCCAGGTCCTTCTGTTGAATCAAAAACTTTCTGTAGCTTGATAGAGCCTTTCTATCCATGGATGGTAAAGCCTGGATCCAACTGACTAAAACCGAGAGGTCAGATATTTTTCCTAAATATCAGTTCAACAAGCAGAGAATCTCTCTTACACTTCTTAAACACTTTCTAACCCTGCTTTATTTTTCTGTCTCCCATTAAACTGGTCTTCCATATTTCATCATGCCATTCATGAAATACCTTCAAAATCTTCAAAATAATACTTACTGATCTAGTGTATTATTTTGTAAACCTGTTTGTGCTCTGCTAATCTTGACTTAAGTTTGAAAGACTCGTCTACTTGCTTCCATCATTCCTTTTTTTTTAAAGCAAGCAAACCAAAAGTCAGTCCTTTTCACAGTAGTTCTCAAAACAAAACTGTAGAAATGGCGTTTTTCTCACTCCATATCTCTGTGTATTCAGTGTTACATCTGCTTACTATGGTGAAAAACAACTTTATGCTCACTGGAAGCCTCACATAATTAAGACAGAGCATGAGGTGGACATTTCAGTTTTTTTGCTTCAGTTTTCTCCTTAGCTATCAACCCCCCCCCCCCACATTCAGATATAATGGCTGTTAACAATTTATAGCCCTTCAAAACGGGGTGCATGGATTGTTTTAAACGTTTTCTTTTTCCTCTTTGGTTTTAATGAATGTATATTTTTTTGTGTTGCTTGTTGTTTGTTTTTCTAAAAATAGCTTGTGTTGCTTGTGGTGAGAGAAGGCATCAAATAAATTTTAACAACAGCAACAACTTGTGTCCTTTTACATGCTTGGTTCCAATTCAGATCCACCTGACCTGATGCTGAAACCTGTGATGAAATTGATCTAGTAATAATTCATAAATTGGTCCCTAGAAAGGCCTACTATATTTAGCTGTACTTATCTATAGCTGGGGAAAGTACAATGTATTAAACAATAATACTAGAACAGCTTTGCAGAACATTGATGAAATATAGTCTCAAAAAAAATAAATTGCTTATATTCAGCTATTAGTACTCAACATCAATGTTTGGCATCCAAAAAATCATTTTCAGTTAGCAAACTCAGGCCCCATTGGCACTGTCCATTTAAAGGAGTATCATACCACTTTCATCTGCCATGGCTTTCCCCAAATAATTATGGGAACTGTAGTTTGTTAAGGATCCTGAGATTTGTTAGGAGGTGCCTATTATCCTCACAGAGCTACATTTCTCAGAGTGGTTTAGCAATCAGTCCAGTTTTCATTTACTATGAACCAGCAAGACAGAGCAGCCCATTGAAGCAGGCTTTTACATTGCAATATTTACCTGGCCCCCATTCAGCTAAATGGATGTAGACAGTACAGTGTATCACCTTTTGGGGTTACTAGTTACAGCGTGTGACTGATTTCTACAGCTGGAGATAGATTGGGCCTTTGTATTTGAAAATTCACTTCAATATGAATATGGATATGGATATGGATATGGATAAGTACTCTTATCTATGGGATTCTGTTTCAAAATTCGTTAGGTTTTCTACTTTAATTTTGATATAGGGCTTAAAATATTTTGAGCAGGTCTCTGTGGCCCGTTTCAGTGAATCACAGCTACTGGCACTTATCCCCCCCCCCCCACTGCACCCATTTTGTGAGACATGGAACTTCTCTGGAGGGGAAAACACTTGCACATTATCATTTGCAGCTGTTGGAGATACCACAGCCCTGATAAAGCTTTGCTTGCAACAGAAATGCTACACTCTCAACCGGTGACCCTAGAATTTGGCTAGTACTTCAGCATCGCCAAATAAGGTATAAGTGGTTTGTTATCACAGCCATAAATATTTACATCCAGTGGTGACAAATATATGAGAAGTGTGGAATGACTATGTAATTTAAGTTGTTCTCCACAAGTGTGCCAGTAGTTTTGTTATCTCCTGAAGGCTGGCAATGAATAGCTCCCGCAGGCTAAATGAAAGCACAAACTCAAGCTGCTGTCACTGGCCTAATTGGCCATTTCTAAAGCATTACTTACCTGTGGGGTCTGGCTTGATTCCCACGTCTCTCCAAAAGCTCCCTTTTCTTGGTATTTGTACAATTCATAGAATGTAAATGCAAATTTTAATGAATTGCAGTGCAGTTTGTAAAAGGGCCAGGAAGGTGGAATACCAGGAATAACAACAACAACAACAACAACTGACTGGGTTGCCCTAGCCACTCTGGGTGGCTTCCAGCATATACAAAATAATAATAAAACATTAAACATTAAAAACTTCTCTATGCTGGGCAGCCTTCAGATGTCTTCTAAAGGTTGTGTAGTTTATCTCTTTGACATCTGATGGGAGGGCATTCCACAGGGCAGGCGCGACTACCGAGAAGGCCCTCTGTCTGGTTCTCTGTAACTTCTCACAGTGAGGGAGCCACCAGAAAGCCCTTGGAAATGGACCTCAGTGTCTTGGCTGAATAATGCGGGTGAAGATAACTTTTCAGGTATAGAGGGCTGAGGCCATTTAAAGGTCACCACAACACTTTGAATATATTATATTGAAAGGATAATTGAATACGAAAATGTGTGTATTTGGAGAAACGTGCAGTAAAATGCTGAAAAATCTCCATGAACCTAAAACTGGGGAAATGAGAAAGTGCCTAGCCTTCTCCAAGGAAGTAGCACTAGCAAGGAAGTAGAACTAGCAAGGAGCACAGAATAGACCTTCACAAGGTGATTCAATACTTTAGCACCCCTTCCCTAAAGCACTGTGATTGGCGAGCCCAGGTAAAAGCAAGGCCTCGGTCCAGTATACCTGAAGGAGCGTCTCCACCCCCATCGTTCTGCCCGGACACTGAGGTCCAGCGCCAAGGGCCTTCTGGCAGTTCCCTCAATGTGAGAAGCCAAGTTACAGGGAACCAGGCAGAGGGCCTTCTCAGTAGTGTCACCCGCCCTGTGGAACGCCCTCCCACCAGATGCCAAAGAGAAGAACAACTACCAGACTTTTAGAAGACATCTGAAGGCAGCCCTGTTTAATGTTTAAAGCTTTTAAGGTTTGACAGACTACTGTATTTTAATATTTTGTTGGAAGCCACCCAGAGTGGCTGGGGAAGCCCAGCCTGATGTGCAGGGTATAAATAATAAATTATTATTATTAATAGTAGTAGTAGTAGTAGCTAGACTTGTCAGTCACAGAAGGGCTTTCCTTCAACTCTCTGCCCACACTGGTGTTTTCCTCATACAACAAAGTTGGGGAGAAATGTTTCAATTTGTGCAGAAACACTGGCTGTCCAGTTGTTGTTTATTTTGTTTTTTTGTTGTAAATCCACATCTCAAAATCACACTGGAGGACCCTGCTTCAGCTCAGAACCCTAAGGAAGGGTTCTTCTTTTAGCTTAGGCAAGCCTCAAATCTGTCTGAAGCAAGATTTGTCCAGATCTGATGCACATCTCTAGTGTGAATGAGAAAGTAAGGAAACTTAGAACACAATATGTAAAATATGGATCCAAGAGAAAAGCTCCCCTTTGTCCCAGCCTTTCTTTCAAGGGGTTTGTCCATAACAACGTGATGGTAATGTACTCTGTTCAACCCTCTTTCCTGATCTAGGTATATTGTCAGAACAGATGCATCCGATTCTGGCACAAATGTCTTGCTAACATTTACAGTGCTGATAATGAAGCAACTTGGGAAATATTACTTGCTCATCAACAGAAAACACTTACTTTTTCCCCAAAGAGTGAATAGGCAGTGTCAACTGATTAAAACTGTATTATGTGGGTTCTGCTTGCAACCCATTAAGGATAGTCGCTCGGCTTATCTCTGCAGCCGTTTTGCAGCATTTTCTTGCAGAAGCCAGCTGGTGTGTTTTGTACAGTGTTGGCTAATTGTTTGCAAGGAAACATTCCCAGCCAAATATAAGCAAAAAAGCTTACTGTGCTTTTTCATATCTATTTCTGACTATTATTATTATTATTAATGCACAAAGCCATCCACTTTACCTGTGCAGAAGAAGCATCTTAAACTATGGGATCAGTTGAACTGTTGAAATGTCATCTCATAGTTTTGCCACACTCCATCAATTGCTGGTGGACTCTCGCACAGAAATCTATGTGTCAGGAAACAAAAATACCAGTTAAAATATCCCCCTTTCTCTCCATAGCACCTCATTATTTATATCATATTATGCATAGCTTCTAGATAAAGTAGGTTTGGACATGTTGCCTCCACACTTTGGTCTCCTGCGACTGGTTAAAAACAGCCCTACCATATTCACAAAGCTTTTCGTTACAATCTAGGCCATTTGAAGGAGTGATCAATCAGGATCATGTTCAAATGACAGGACTAGTACAGACTGCTGCTTTTTAACTCAACTTAGCCACATGTTACTATATCTCTGCAAAATGCATCTTAAGCAGACTTGTGAAAAGGATGCCCTTTCCCTCTTTGATTGTGTCCTGCGTTCTCGCCATGACAAAGCTATAGAAATTATGCCCCATTTTTTTCCCACCCCATTCCGTTTGAAATGAGGTTGGCATACTTTCTTTCTTTGAGCTGTCCTAAGCACAGTTGAAATGAATTTGTTCCTAACATTCTCTTTAAAATACTTTTCTACAAATTTGGGTATGGAATACTGCCCAGATATTCTCTTGACTGCTTGTTCTTGGTTTTTTCCTGTTTACCAAATGTCTGATATCTGTAATTTACATCCAATGATCTTTTATGCTAATATTTGAGAGCTTGTACTTGATCACATCATAGTACTTAGTGTTACTGACAGTGTTTGATAGTTGATAGTTTGATATATATTTCTCATATCTAACTAGATATAATAGTGTTTAGCTGTTGACTCTGTTTTACAGTCAACATGCAGTAATATTTGGAGCCACATTCAACAAATTGTTGTATTATGCCCAATAGCACAATGGGACTCCCACCCCCACGTGGTTCCTGTGCCCCCCACCTCAATCTGCTGTGGAGGGTCAGGGGAACCCCCATAAGTGTGTAGGGGGAGCAGAGGAGAAATGATTTTGTTGGGCAAGCAAAAATGCTTAAACAGACAGAATAATCTATTTAGCACTACGCTGAATACTACCCTTAGTGTCTGATAATAGTAGGTGGCTGACAACCTTTGAAATTGTGTCTTTGAAGCATGCCCAAATCAAAACAAACAAGCGATGCCAACAAATCTAAAATACTGCAGCTCTGGAATTTAGGTCGAAATCCTATATTTATTCACTTATTTCAACCATTTGGATTCCACTTGTTCCGGGATGATGGGGTTCATCTTTCAGATCGGGGGAACGATATTTGGTTAGGTAGCATCATCAACAGTATTAGGGATTGGTTACAGCTGTGAGGGTATTGGCGGCGAGCCTCTTGGGCTTGGGTGGCGGTTAGGCATTGGAATGTGTTCATGGTGTGTGGAAGGGCTAGGTGTGGCCATCGCCTACCCCTTCAATTTTGGGTATTTCGTTAAAGGAATCCGGTTGTCGTGGATCCTGTCTGATGCCTGTGTGGTGGGGGGCCATGCACGACCCTCGGTGACATCAGGGGCGAGCTTATAGTTGTATTAGCATCAACAGGCTCCACCTTCTGGTGAATAAACCCCCTTTCTGGCTCACCCCCTCTCTAAGGGGGTGGAGTCTATCTGTCGTGGTCCAATGCCTAAGCCAATACCTTTCACTTGCTGTAATCAATAAAGTTGTGGCCTTTTCTTGCCCATCCCATTAACCTTATATTCTGTGTCTGTGTGTCTTCATTTCACAAAGCGGGGATCGGGTCCTCGAACCACAAATATTAGTTGTCTCTGGAGACCTAATACAATGAGACTAAAATCAGCGAAAGCTATAAAAATCAAAGTTTAAAAGCTTGCTAAAATGAATAAAATCTTAAGTAAGTTCAACAGGAAGGGGGCCTGTTTGAACTTAGCTAGAATGCAGTTCAACAAAATTGGGCCCGGATGGTCAGGGATGATGGGAGTTGTAGTTCAGGAACGCAGCTGCATCTTCCCCATCTAGATGCAGAATATCAGTTTATAGGCTGCTGCATTGTGACCTCTTCATCGTGCCACCATTCTCAAGCATTTCCACCCAATATTTTGAGTGTTCTTTGTTCGTTCGTTTTGCCGGCTCTTTGCTTCCCCAAAAAGATTGGGGTAGAGGAAATTATTCTAATCAAATAATTCTCCCTGTTGGTTACTGTGACTTAGTGACACTTGTACAGCACCGTCGGTATCATGGGGGGGGGGGGGGTTTGAGGGTCTGCACCTGGCTTGTTGCCATGGATGCAATTATAGTGAGTGACATTTAGGGTACCCAGTATATTAATAGCATATGCTTACCTTCCAAGATGGTGACATGAAACTGAGCTTGTCCTCCAAGGATATCCTATTAAGATTCTGGTTTTGTGGATTTCCTATGCTTCATGAGAAGACATGTCTAATGATTCAGAATTAAATATAACCCTTCAGCTGACAATGACGGATGTATTTGAAGCACAAGAACTAGTCAGAGTACTAATACCATATCCTGTTCTCTCTGTCACTGGCTTTTAATTGACATTCAACTCCCCCCCCCCCTCCGAAGCATCAATACTTTGGAATCAGGCAGGCATTTTTGAGTGAGTCCCACCCTTTAGTTCTTGTGAATCACATATTTTTCTACAACATTCTCTTTGCCACCACAAACAAATTATAGACTTTAACTCTCAGCTGTCAGACAGACAATATTTTGGCAGCCTGTTAAGTGCAAAGCAGGTGGGGCAGGGAGAGAGCTGTGTCGTCCAAAGATTATTGTTGTGATATTGTTTGTTTTCTCCTCCTTGAAATCAGATTTTTGTTTTTGTTTTTTGTCTTTAGACGGTGGTATTTCTGAGAGGCATTGAACTCCTAAAGAACTTGAGTTTTGTTCTTCGAACACTTTGTCAACTTAATCTTCCCTTTCCTATTTTATCTCCCGCCTTTCTAAAAAGAAATGGAGGTTGTTAACAAAGCCACAGTTTGTGAGGGGGCTCAGTTGATGAGACTGGCACATTCAGTGGCCTTCGCTCAAAGTTTGCAGTGTAGTCTTGCCTAAATTGAACATCTATCTCTCTTGTCACACTCTCCGTGGTGCTTACTGCTGGGGGAAGGAACTGTACCATCTAGATTGTCGACATTTTGCCTCTTGTATGCATCGTGGCTCTGGATTGCAGCAACAATACCATACATTTGAATTTGAAGAATCTGTTTGATTTTCAACTTTCCACACGCCCCCGTTTAATTTATCTCCATTCTGAGTCCTTTATTGCAGCAGCTCTCTCTGAATTCTTATTCGATATGGTGCTATCAGCGGATCTCTGCACTTCTCAAGCATTGTCAGGTTTTGCCCCAAAGACTGTGTATTGTTTAACCTGTTTGGAGGAAAGTAAAAGAGTCCGTGATACAAATGTATGAGCTATTTCAGACTTTGGCATGTAAAGCCTGCCTGAACCACTGCGCTTTTAAACTTTGCACTTTTTCAGCACTGAGAGCTTACCCAAAGTGGTTCTGGTTCATAGCATCTCTGCTGGGAAAGCAATAATAATAATAATAATAATAATAATAAATACTTGGAAACCATTTCAGAATAGCTAATCCTTTCTAAGGATGAGCAAGGAGAGCATAAAATTTATCCTTTATTTCAAATACACACTTGCCCTGATATACCCTGAAAACTGGTTGACGAAAATACACAGGGCAGGAAGGGAATGCCAGCATGAGTGAAGTAAAGGTCAAAATGAGAGAAATCATTAGCTGGCAACTGATAGAGGAAGCCAGCTTGGATGGCACAGGTGAGTGGAGCTGTTGGCAAAATTTTCTGGAAATGAATTGTGTCTACTGCACAGGGACCTGTCATTTTGTTTCTCAAATCCCTCTCTGCCCACACAAGTGACCCGGAAAAATGATAGGTGAGAGATGGCAGTGAGACCTGTGCCTCGTTCTTATTGCAATAGTCTTCCCTTGAGCCCCTCCCTCCCAACTGCCTTGCTTTAGGAGGCTGGTGAATTGCTTTGAAAGATTTTCCCCAAAAGAAAGGTTAGATTTCCCCCTCTTTGCAATGCAGCTTTGCTGACTCCCAAGTCTTTACAGTACGGAATCTGAACAGAAGCAGAAGGAGATGAGGCAGTGACAATAATTCAGTGTCTTAAACCTGGCGTTGTCGTCATAAATCTCAAGCCACTCTGCAATAAAAATATGGTGTGGGAATCAAAAGAAGTGTTTTAAATGGCACATTTGGCTTGTCGCATAAAGAAAGAGATTCAGTAGCCTGGGATTCAATATAGGGCTTTCCGAACCCAGTGCCAATGTGACAGTTGCCTGCCTCCCACCAAACAATACATTTCTCCCCTTTTATTACAAACTTACTATATCAGGAAGTTTTTAATGTTTGATGTTTTGCTGTGTTTTTATTATGTTGGAAGCCACCCAGAATGGCTGGGTCATTCCGGTCAGATGGGTGGCATTATGTAGTCAGTGGTCTGTGTTTGCCTGAGCTTGAGTCTGGACTAAGGATTCTGAGCCCCTGTGTTCTGATTCGATACATGATATCCACAGAACATTTCAGGATTGGGGCCTTTGCCATTGGCCCTTAAACTCTGAGTCATGATTTGCAGTTTGGAAGTTTAGACAGCCAATCACATTGGCAGTGGGAGTGGCCCAGGCCTTCAGAAATGTATATAAGCAGTTGCTTTGCCCCTGTTATCCAGTTCTGTAGTTCAAAAAGGTTCTTGCTGTAATCACTGTGCCTTGCCTAGTGGGAACCCACCTACACTTCAGGTGGGGTATAAATAGCAGCAGCAACAGCAGCAGCAACAACAACCTCATATAAACATGGAAGTTTGGGGAAAGGCCATTGCTCAGTGACTGAGCCTCTGCTTTGCATGCAATATGTGCCAGGTTGAATCCTTGGAATCTCCAGGTAGACATGGAAACCTGAAACCCTGGAAAGCTAATGCCAGTCAGTGTTGGCAGTACTGGGGCAAACGGACCAGCATAACAACTCAGTCTAAGGCAGCTCCCTAGGTTCCTATGGAACATCTCTCTGATATACTGGGTATCGTTCAGAGGAACAGTTCCTGACATAGCCACGAGACCATTCAGATGCCCTCACTTTCAGGAGAAGGCCATGCTTCTGAATACTAGTTACTAGAAGCCACAGGAAGGGAGAGTACTTTTCTGCTTGAGTCCTGCTTGTGGGTTTTCCTACATACATCTGGTTAGACACTGTGAGAACAGGATGCTGGACTAGATGGGCCATTGGCCTGATCCAGCAGCCTCTTATGTTCCTAGAGATCAGTAGTAGTATTTGTGATGAACATAAACAAGAACCGGAAGTTATAAAGTGCATTATGATTGTTATGTGCCCATCTGACTGGGTTGCCCCAGTCACTCTGAGCGGCTCCCAACAAAAATAGTAGAAACAAAATACAACATCAAACAGTAAATTCACATAGTCTATCTGTTTGACATCTGCTGGGAGGGTGTTTCACAGGGAGGGAGCCACTACCGAAAAGGCCCTCTGCCTGGTTCCCTGTAACCTCACTTCTCGCAATGAGGAGACCACCAGAAGGCCCTTTGATCTGAACAATGGGAGTGGAGGTTCTCCTTCAGATATACATGGCCGAAGCCGTTTAGGGCTTTAAAGGTCAACACCAACACTTTGAATTGTTCTAGGAAATGTACTGCTAGCCAATGTAGTTCTTTTAGAACTGGTGGTATATGGTAAGGTTACCAGATTTTTTTCAATGAATTTGGGGACTGTCAGGGAACTGCCATCGGAGCTAGAGGCGGAGGGAAGGCTCCAGAGGGATGCCAGAGAGGGTCCTAGTAGGGAGAGAGGCAGCCCATCTACGGGGGAAGGAAATCAGCGTAACACCAGTGGAGAAGGGGGGCAGATGGGGGAATCGGAGGGGAGGCTCCAGGACTCCTCACCGGAGACCAGCGGAGAGAGTACAGGTACTCCGCTGCCCACACCCTCCCTGCGCAGGAGACTTCCGCGCAGGGAGAGTAGGAAGAGACTTGGCGTCAAACAGCTTTTATGCTGGAAAAGGTTCAAGAAACGCCCACTGACTGATTCTGCCAGTGACTGAGACAGCCACGAAACTTGAGGCTGTCCAGACAGAAAGGGTTCAACCAGATAACCTAGCCAGGAGTGGCGGCAACTTACGCACGAGCAACCCCTAGAACCATTACAGGGACACTTTTCAACTTCCATGGATTTTGTATGGGGACTGATTTGTAAATCCGGGGAATGTCCCCGGGAAACGGGGACATCTGGTAATCTTACTGTATGATCCTGGCGGCCTCTCCCAATCACCAGCCTAGCTGTCACATTCTGGACTACTTGAGGGGAAAACATTTATTATCAAGCTTTTAAAAGAGCAAAACACCGCAGAGTTCTGAAATAAAACAATCTACTTTCCTCAATGGGTAGGATGTATGATCAAAATTTTTGTTGTGGTGGTTGTTGTTGTTGTTAAAGGACTTAAGAGACAATTGTATTTCTGCTGTTCAGGAAAGGATTCCAGGTTCAAGATTTGTAGGAAATGAAGCGAATAACTCTTAAATCACAGGCATTTGCTGTCTTTTTAAGATCCAGGTTACACTGAAATACCTTCGTTTTGCACACTTCCTCTGTCCTGATGGAGAAATAGAAAAAGGCAAATGTCGAACTACCAGTCAGAATTAGTTTATTAATGAACCACTTCTCTGCTTTCATTTGATAAAATAAGGAACTAGCTGCTGCTGCTGCTGCTGCTGGCTACAAACTCAGTGAGAATAAAATATTGTCTGGAGTCATGGAAACTAATAAATCCTCCCCTGACAATTAAACAGGTTGGCATAGGGGATAAAATTACCTTTCATAAAAATGCTGTGCAGATGGTGAAACCACAGGAATTAAACAGGGATCAAAATTCTCCAGAAAAAATCAAATTGTGGAGATCTGAGGAGAAATTGATTAAGATGTGGTTTAAACTGTTCCTGCTTTCAGATCCTCAGAGGATTTGTTCAGCGGTTGTGTATATGGTCCCCAACCTGCTCAGTTGGTTTCAGCCTGTGCCATACTTTAAGATGTGTAGATATGTGTTGTTGGTTTTTAAGCCCCCCAATAGAAATCTACAGGATCCAATCTTTCCGGATACGGTTTCTGCAGCATTATTTTGCTGCAATTTTAGCTTCTTTTTGCACGATTACAAATCTGTGGAAATTTTCATGTTCCTCAAGTTCCGTTTCTGATCTTATATACGCAAAGTCCTCAGCAGAAAAAAAACCCGAAACCCTAAGTGCTTACAGGATGAAATGTCATTTCAGTCTCCAATTTGTTATTCCTTAGTAGGAAAGAATCTAAGTAAACCTCAATATCTATCTTTCTTCCTTCCTTCCTTCCTTCCTTCCTTCCTTCCTTCCTTCCTTCCTTCCTTCCTTCCTTCTTTCTCTCTCTCTCTCTCTCTCTCTCTCTCTCAAAAAACAAACAAGCAGAAGTAAATAAGTAAATCATATGTAATTCCCAATGGTGAAATATTTTTCCCCTGGGATTTCTAGAGCAATTTTCAAAGTGCCAGTGACACAGAGGAAAAAGATTTAAAGAAACTGACAGACAACATTATTCTTGAAATCTATCTCAAAGGGCTCCACTCAGCATGGTAGCACCCTTGTCGTTTTTTCAGCCAAGTACCTAGAGGCAACGTTACTCTGTGGAACCTTTCAACATTTATTTCTGAGGCAGACAAAAAGTACAAGCGCAACTGAGAGGATGCAATGACTGTGCCTTAAGAAGCCTAAAAGAGCCGGAGTTTGCGACTAAAGAAATAATGCTTAGCTCTGCTTGCGACCTTCCTCAGAGCTTCTGGTTACATTCTTTAAGAAATCGAATGGTGAGCTCGATAGACCAGTGGCCTTGTTGGATATGATGATTGTTGGCTTTGGTTTTGATTACTTCCCCTGCCTTCCTCTCTTCCTCCACCTCTTCAGATGTTCGCAAGACTTTATTACAGAAAAAAATGGTCTACCTACCTCTGATTCAGTTTAAGGCAGATTCAAGACCCCTTTGTGCACTGTACCATGTGAGGGTGGTCCTCAGAAGAGTTAAATCTCCTGGGCCAACCTCAGACATTTATTTATTTAAGAAATTTATGAACCACTCAAACATTGGCATTTCTAAGCAGCGTAAAAAAATCACCAAGCCCATTCTTAAGATGAACTTATAAAACAATAAGCATTGATCATAAAACTGAACACTATCTTAAAATGCCTGCTGGGGCAAGAAATTCTTAGGCTGCATTCAGACAGCACTTTATTTGGCGAAAGTTGAAAGGACCAGTGGTTGTTAAAAGAAACGAAAAATAAATGAAGGATTAACATCGGAAATGGTTTATCTGGACTAATTAAGAAATGCAATGTGATATTAGATGAACAGCACTCCGCGAAATTCAGAGCATGGGGAGTCACCCAAAGATATATAATTTGGCGTTGATATTTGGCTTTTTTGATTGTATTATAATTTGGAATGTTTTAATGTGGTTTTTATTGGATTGTTAAAATGGAAAATTTAATAAATATTTTTTTAAAAAAACAACAACAACAGACAGCACTTTATTCCGTTTTCGCGTTACCTTACTGGATAATTGTCTTTCACACAACATAAAAGTCGTGTTGGGAAATCTAGTGGAAGCTGAGTGCTCTTTCCTTGCATTAATTGCTTCCGGGGGGGGGATCCATTTGTGACCCTGTAAACCCATAAAGTCACGAGAGGAAATTTGGGGTGGCTGTATCCTAGAATACAGTTCTTTCATGCTGTTCAAAATGAGGTACCAGCAATGCAAGGGACCCTTTCATGTGGCTATTGGATGAAGGGGACAGGGATAAAGATCACTTCTGCTGATAGTTATTATTTATTAGTTTTGTTCATAAAATGTATACACCTCTTGATTGCAAAAAAGAAAACCCCCTCAAAACTGCCTTATACAGAGTCAGACCATTGGTCCATATGTAGCTCAAGATAATCAGCAGTGACCTGCAGTGGCTTTCCGAGATTCCAGACAGGAGTGTATCTTAGCCCTACTTGGGAGACTCCAGGGATCAACTAATTAAGCATGAGGATCTCTTGTGCATTTCCTGAGCTAGACCTGAAAGGCAAAATGTTTCAAGGGCATTGGATCAGGCCCATAACTGAGTGCAGAGAAGAAGCGGAAGATTTTTTTCAGCAATGCTGCTCCCCCCCCCCAACTCCTGCAAGTGAAAGGACTTGCCGCAATTGTCAGCAAGGTAATTATAACGCTTTTGCATTTAGAACAGGGAGAGAGAGAGAATCATTTCCTGAATTTCTTCCCTTGTATTATTATGTCATAAATGTAAAAACAAAAAGTCAACAGCGGTGGAAAACACAATAATCTGTGTTTCTTTCCCAAACAATCATTTTCTTTTAAATGGCAGATATTACTGCTTAGAATAGCAACTCTCTGGTGAGATGCTTTTAGTGTAATAGCAGGAGTTGAATTTGGACTGCAGAATTATTATTTTTAATAGGAGTGGTGGTTCTCTTATATATAATTACCTAGGAGTGTATCTTATGTAAAAATTTGTCTACTTCAACATCTCATGGTGACATTGCTAAGAATGATACTTTTTCCAGAAGGTATAAAGAGTGTCTCTATATTACAATAGCCAAGATATGTATATCTCTATGATTCTACCCTACAGTTTGGAAACACACGCACACGCGCGCACACACACACACACACACACACAACCTGTTTCTGTGCTACCAGCTACTTATTTCCCCCATTGCTTTTGAACCGTCAACATTCCTTCTTGACATTCCATGGTTTAATTCAGCAGTTGCAGCATTACCGCTCTGTATTACCTCCATTGTCAGTTTATCTCCAGTAATGGGCTACTGCTGTTTTGCTCGTTTATGTATCCCAATTGGAGAGGCTTGGGAGAAACGCACCAAATTGTCATGGTGTTTAGACTGCATGGGATGTTGGGAGCATGTTCAACATGTGTTGGGAAGATGGCCAAAATGCTGACAACCCTGAAATGTCAGACTTGGTAACTGAATATATATTTTTCTCCATCCCCAACACTAACTTTCTTATAAAATCATTGACCACATTCACACCATATATTTAAAGCAGGATAACATGGCTTCTCCCAATGAATTCTGGGAACTGTAGCCTGCTAAGGGTGCTGGAAGTTAGGAGATCCCTGTTTCCCCCGCAGAACAACCAATTCCCTTTCCCAGGGAACTCTTGAGAACGTTATTGGGAGCAGATCAGAAGAGGAAAGCCAACATTTGCAAAGTCTCCATGGGAACTTAGGTTTTGAAATGCTTCAAAATTACTAACCAGTTCCTTGGTTGTAGCCAGCCCTTAATGGACCAGGACCAGGTTTAAGGTCCGATAGAATATCAAGCCATTACAATGTAGTTGTGGTCCAGTAGTAGCTGGAGCAGATGGTCTGTGGAATCCCCGGGGCTCTGTATGGATGTATGTAGCTGTCACCTTGCAGATTAGTTCCTCACTCTAAGCAACTTGTTAGATAAAGTAGCTCAGGAGTGGGCTTTGGGTAATTTTTGTAATATGAGGCCAAAATTTGGTGACCCCAAATGGGTCTTCTCAATTATGGGTCTTCTCAATTCCCCCCCCCCCCCCTCTGCTCAGCCCCCTGTGTGGGGGAAGCACTTTCACCACCCTAAATCTGGCACTGGAGTAGCCATTCTGTCATGCTATGACTTCTTGCCCTCTGGCCTGCCACTTTTTTGGATTATGATTTTCTGCTTGGCCTTCTTCATCTGCTGGCCTCCATCCCATCTATTCTTTGTTCACTTCCTTTGGGCTGCCTTCTTGCCTTTCACTCTTTTTATGTTTCATTTTATCCAGGCTTTTGGCCATATAATTTCAAGGGTTTTGGGGGTATATTTTTTCCTTGCCTTTTTTTTCTTGTGGTGTGGGTTGTCCTATACTTGTTTATTATATATGCTTGGATGTGTTTTTAGGCTTTTACCTGTTCTGGATTTTATACCTGATTTTAATGTTTGCACTATCTTCTAAGCCACATTGGGCTACTTTTTGTATATAAAAAGGTGACTAAAATGCAATAAATAATATAGTCTTCCAACTGAGGTGGTCTCTGCAAGGATGTGATAGGAGATTGCTGTGGGATCAGAACACAGAATTCAGGACACTAAAAAACCAATGAAGTGCAGACTTCCTATTTTCTTCTAAGAAACTAGAAACATCATTACAGTGACTCAGATACGAACCTGACTTTTGGTACATTCAAGGCATCTTGTTCTCTAGAACAATCTGAAAATGAAAAGGCTAAGTTCCTCAGCAAATCATTGTTCAAGGGACCTCATTATCATGTGAGTGATAAGACTTTGAGGGAGAGGAAGGACTATATGATTAGGCTGGTGTTTTGCTACTGAGATTTCCAACAGGTGGCACCTATTTACTGTTATTGTATATTTAGTTAAAAAGAAAAGGGGGAAAACCATAATGTGCAGGGCTGTCCACATGGAGCTAAAGCTTTGGGGCAGGTAATTATGTCTTCAGGGATTATGGTTTGTTTTTAAGTCATGAATACCTTTTTTTAAATCCAAAATATTTGTACGTGCACGTTCATCTGCAGTTATTTATCCCACCAGCAGAAATTACCTATTTGAGGCAGTGTGTTCTTGTGGCCAGTTCCAGGCTTTTTGTTAGGCCCTAAAAGGGAGGGGGAAAGCTTTCCAAATGAAACAAAAGTGGAAAATTGTTGTCATAGTGGGTTTCCCCCGCTTTTTCCGTTTTCCAATCAGTCACACTGTTTCGATATAGCTGTCTTTTCTCTTGGAGCGTCTTTCCGCCTTTCTGGAATGCAATCTTGCTAAAGGTACTTCCAAACTTTCATTGCCGAAAGGAGGGATACCTGCAATTCTGCAGATTACAGCAGATTTGCAGCCTGTTATGTGCTATCACAATAGGATAGCCTGGGCTGCTTGTCTTGTGTTCCTTTTGCTTATGGCAGAATTTCCAAGCATGTTTCTTTTTCTCTCTACTTCCTGATTCCCCGCCTCCCCTGCAAGACAATTCAATCATGTCATCATGCTTTTAGCCTGCTCAAAATTAGGACTTTTTTTTGGATGTGGTTTTGAGCCGATAATTCAATTGATCACAAGGTGCTTTGAACAAGATGTCCTCAACGTAATGTAGCGTGATTTGTTTTGGGGCTGCATATGAGGGAAAGGCAGTGCCACTGTGCAATTAACTATAAAGTGAGACAAAGGCTCTTTGAGACACTTCCTACTTGCACAAGAGGTTTCTCATTCTGGACTGCTGAGATTTTAAGAAGGGGGATTTAGCAGTATGACGTCAAAATCACTGTAATGTGGAGGAAACAAGATTACCACCCAGGGAGAGGGCAGGAAAAGAAATCTACATACAGTAACTCTGAAAAATCAAATGCTGTACTAAGCAGATGGACGAAGAAGAAGAAGAAGAAGAAGAAGAAGTTGTTTGGATTTGATATCCCGCCTTTCACTCCCCTTAAGGAGTCTCAAAGCAGCTAGCAATCTCCTTTTCCCTTCCTCCCCCACAACAAACACTCTGTGAGGTGAGTGAGGCTGAGAGACTGCAGACAAGTGTGACTAGCCCAAGGTCACCCAGCAGCTGCATGTGGAGGAGCGGGGAAGTGAACCCGGTTCACCAGATTACGAGTCCACCACTCTTAACCACTACACAATGCTGTAGTGAGGCTATTTACTATGAAAAGTGTTAATAAAAGTTTAACTGTTGGTTTACTTCAGTTTACTTCAGTTGGACTCCAACTCCCATCAGCCCCAGCCAGCCTGGCCAATGGTTTCGGATGATGGGAATTGCTGTCCAAAACACCTAGAAGACCCAAGTTTGAGGGAAACTAGTTTAATGCATCTCGGATCCTTAACGCATTCCTATTAATTTCTGTTACAAAAATAAACTATAACAATTTTAACAAACTATGGAGTTCTCCTGTTCATGTCACATCACACATATTCCTCTTTGAATCATAGAAATGTAGAGCTGGAAGGGACCCTGAGGATCATCTAGTCCAACCTCCTGCAATGCAGGAATATGCAGCTGTCCCTTACGGGGATTGAACCTGCAACCTTGGTGTTATCAGCACCACGCTCTAACCAACTGAGCCATCCAGTGGTGTGTTCACACTTTTGTTGCAACACATTAAAGTGTTAACAAATTTCTGCATCATGTTCCATGCACTAAAGGCAGGAGCGGGGCCTTATTAATGCAATAATTCATGGGCAGAGCTTCCTGCAAAATTAAATGCTTCCCTGTATCTTTTCCTTCTTTGCAGTTGCTGTTGGACATGCACTGGATAAAGTCTCGGGTTTGTTATACCACATAGCCTATAGGCTATAAAGAAACATCAAAATTCTCTGGCCCACACTTTAAGCTGCTTCATGAGCTTGTTGACCTTATTGTCACCGGCTTAACTTTCAAATCTTTCAGCCATCGTTCTTCCAGCAAAGGTTTCTCAGGAAACTGACCTACCAGCTCAAAAAATAAAAAAAATAAAAATTCTCCTGACTCATCATATTCTAGCACTCAGATTTTTTAGGATTTCTCCAAGTTGCTGAACATATCCAGCTGGGCAAATAAGGCTACAATCTTATAGCAGTTATTTTGGTGTAAGTTTAATTCAACACAATGGGACTTGAGCAGATATGGATAGGATTGCATTTTTAATCTCTTTTTAGCAAATAAGGAAGCTCTGCTCTTTGAAGCTGGTCCACCATGCTTCCAGGTGCCCTGTTTGTTTGCAGAGAGATTAGACAATGTTGCCTATTTAATGAGTATTCACAATGATTTCTTTGCAGAGAGGTTAGATGACGCGTCAAAGCAAGTGTTGTGCCGTGCTTTCCCCTCACTTTCATAGAATCATAGAATCATAGAGTTGGAAGAGACCACAAGGGCCATCGAGTCCAACCCCCTGCAAAGCAGGAAACACCATCAGAGCACTCCTGACATATGGTTGTCAAGCCTCTGCTTAAAGACCTCCAAAGACGGAGACTCCACCACACTCCTTGGCAGCAAATTCCACTGTCGAACAGCTCTTACTGTCAGGAAGTTCTTCCTAATGTTTAGGTGGAATCTTCTTTCTTGTAGTTTGGATCCATTGCTCTGTGTCCGCTTCTCTGGAGCAGCAGAAAACAACCTTTCTCCCTCCTCTATGTGACATCCTTTTATATATTTGAACATGGCTATCATATCACCCCTTAACCTCCTCTTCTCCAGGCTAAACATGCCCAGCTCCCTTAGCCGTTCCTCATAAGGCATCGTTTCCAGGCCTTTGACCATTTTGGTTGCCCTCCTCTGGACACGTTCCAGTTTGTCAGTGTCCTTCTTGAACTGTGGTGCCCAGAACTGGACACAGTACTCCAGGTGAGGTCTGACCAGAGCAGAATACAGTGGCACCATTACTTCCCTTGATCTAGATGCTATACTCCTATTGATGCAGCCCAGAATTGCATTGGCTTTTTTAGCTGCCGCGTCACACTGTTGGCTCATGTCAAGTTTGTGGTCAACCAAGACTCCTAGATCCTTTTCACATGTACTGTTCTCAAGCCAAGTGTCCCCCATCTTGTATTTGTGCCTCTCATTTTTTTTGCCCAAGTGCAATACTTTACATTTCTCCCTGTTAAAGTTCATCTTGTTTGTTTTGGCCCAGTTCTCTAATCTGTCAACGTCGTTTTGAAGTGTGATCCTGTCCTCTGGGGTGTTAGCCACCCCTCCCAGTTTGGTGTCATCTGCAGATTTGATCAGGATGCCCTTGAGTCCATCATCCAAGTCGTTGATAAAGATGTTGAATAAGACTGGGCCCAAGACAGAACCCTGTGGCACCCCACTAGTCACTCTTCTCCAGGATGAAGAGGAACCATTGATGAGCACCCTTTGGGTTCGGTCAGTCAGCCAGTTACAAATCCACTGAGTGGTAGCATAGTCAAGACCGCATTTTACCAGCTTCTTTACAAGAATATCATGGGGCACCTTGTCAAATGCCTTGCTGAAATCAAGGTAGGCTACATCCACTGCGTTCCCTTCATCTACCAGGCTTGTAATTCTGTCAAAAAACGAGATCAAGTTAGTCTGACATGACTTATTTTTCAGAAATCCATGCTGACTATTGGTGATCACAGCATTCCTTTCTAGGTGCTCACAGACTGTTTGCTTAATGATCTGCTCCAGAATCTTCCCTGGTATTGATGTCAGACTGACTGGGCGATAATTATTTGGGTCCTCTCTTTTCCCCTTTTTGAAAATAGGGACAACATTTGCCCTCCTCCAGTCTGCCGGGACTTCGCCTGTTCTCCAGGAATTCTCAAAGATGACTGCCAGTGGTTCTGAAATCACATCTGCCAGTTCTTTTAATACTCTTGGATGCAGTTCATCTGGGCCTGGAGACTTGAATACATCTAGACTAGCCAAGTATTCTTGTACTATCTCCTTAGTTATTCTGGGCTGTGTTTCCTCTGCTGAATCATTTGCTCCAAATTCTTCAGGTCGGGCATTGTTTTCTTTATCGGAGAAGACTGAGGCAAAGAAGGCATTGAGGAGTTCAGCCCTTTCTATGTCCCCTGTTTGCATTTCACCATCTTCTCCTCTGAGTGACCCCACTGTTTCTTTGTTCTTCCTTTTGCTACGAACATACCCATAAAAGCCTTTTTTGTTGCTTTTAACCTCTCTAGCAAGCCTGAGTTCATTCTGTGCTTTAGCTTTTCTGACTTTGTGTCTACACGTGCTGGCTATTTGTTTGAATTCCTCTTTGGTGGTTTCCCCCCTTTTCCATTTTTTGTACACATCCTTTTTTAATCTTAACTCAGTTAAAAGTTCTTTAGATAGCCACCCTGGCTTCTTTAGGCACCTTCCATGTTTCCATCTCATTGGTATTGCCTGAAGTTGTGCTTTTACTATCTCCCTCTTAACAAACTCCCAGCCATCATGAACTCCCTTTCCTTTTAGTATTACTGTCCATGGGATCTCACCCAGCACTTCCCTAAGTTTTATGAAGTCGGCTTTCTTAAAGTCAAGAAATTGAGTCCTAGTATGCTTGGCTGCTCCTTTCCGCTGTATAGTAAACTTCAGAAGAGCATGATCACTCGCGCCTAATGATCCTTCCACTTCTACCCCACTAACCAGGTCCTCAACATTGGTTAGGACCAGATCTAAAATGGCTGTTCCTCTTGTTGCTTCTCCCACTTTCTGGACAATGAAGTTGTCTGCAAGGGCAGTGAGGAATCTGTTTGACCTTATTCTCTTGGCTGAGTTTGACATCCAACAAATATCCGGGTAATTGAAGTCCCCCATTACTACTATCTCCCTTCCTTTTGCATGCTTGGCCATCTGTTCCAGGAAGGCATCATCTATGTCCTCCGTTTGGCTTGGGGATCTATAGTAAACTCCCACAATGAGGTCTCTGTTATTCTTCTCTCCCTTAATTTTGACCCAAATGCTCTCACTTTGGCTTTGAGGTTCTAAATCTTGGATCTCTTCACAGGTATACACATCCCTGACATATAACGCCACTCCTCCTCCTTTCTTGTCTGGTCTGTTTCTCTGAAATAGATTGTATCCCTCCATTATTACATTCCAATCGTGGGACTTATCCCACCAGGTTTCAGTGATGCCTATTATGTCATATTTAGTTTGCTGTACCAAGAGCTCAAGCTCATCTTGTTTATTTCCCATGCTTTGCGCATTAGTGTACAGACATTGAAGTCCATTAATCATTCCCCGTGTCTCTTATTTAAGGATTTTTTCCTTCCACCACTAGGTCTGCATGCTGTTTGCTCCATTCGGTCTATGACATTTGGATGATCATCTTCATCAATTGATCGACTCCTACCTTCAGGTGCACTGTCTCCCTCCCCCACATTAGTCAGTTTAAAGCCCTCCTGATGAGGTTTCTGAGATTTTTGGCAAAAACATTCCTCCCAACCGCTGTGAGGTGCAGCCCATCGCTTGCCAGAAGTCCATCTTCAAGAAACTGCAGTCTGTGATCTAAGAATCCAAACCGTTCCTGTTTACACCATTTGCGAAGCCAGCTGTTCACTTCCAATATTTTTCTCTCTCTCCCTGGGCAAAAAGTGACAGCTACTCACCCATATACTTGTCGCAAAAAGTGTGATCTTATAAGGGAATGCTTGTTAGTTGTGCAAGAGCTCCAAATCAACTTTAGTTGTACAACCTTGAATTTTCCAGTATTCTTATTGCTAGGGTTTATTTCTCTGCTGTCTTTCAGCCAAAATGGCTCACAATGGTTCACGCACACAAAAACAAAATCCAAGTAAAATATGCCAACTATAGAAATTAAATACAAAGCTCATTTCCTTCCTTCCTTCCCTCCCTCCCTCCTTCCTTCCTTCCTTCCTTCAAGCCAAATAGTTCAATATTCCTGCCAAATTATAAGGGGCGGTCCCCACAAAAATCAATAGGAGAGACAGAATATGAGCCAGAAAGTTAAAGCATTGGTAAACCAGCAAAGCCATGCAATGTAAGAGTGCTTGACTGTGGCTGGATCGTTCCTTTCATTTTTATCTCAACTACAAAGTCCTGTGGTATTTTAAGACACACATATTGCGGCACGAGCTTGCATTGGCCACAGTTCATTAGGTGCAAGTGTTTTTTCAAAATATTTATTGAATAACATTTAATATATAATTATATTATCGGTAAAACAAAACAACAACTAGATCTCACTCAGACTAATGTCAGAGATGGATTTTTAAAAGAAGATGCTTAATAAATAAATTTAAAAAGGAAAGGGTTATCACCAATCTGAGAGATTAAATGATGAAGCAACATCCGGGCACATTGTGGAAGCAGAGCAGACACTGCTCCTTAAAAACATCCCTCCAGAAATGATATTTTCTTGGAAGAGGATGGAGTGGGGAGGACAAGAACTCAGAGTTAAAGCGGTGCAGACATGTCTTGTGAAATCTGAGCATGATCTAGAAATCTGACAGCACAGTTCTATGTACTTCCATTCAGAAGTTTTTAAAAAAATCACATTGACTGGGCTGCCATTTCAAGCAGTATTTAATCCAGCCATACATGGAAGGCAAGGGGCAAACAGATACCCTAACAAAGTTTGGGTGGGAGAGGCAGAAATTTCTTTCTCTAACCTTACAAAGGGGCAGAGTGGAATGTGTGTTTGCTTTTAACCTTTTCTTCTTCTCAGTTTCAACCTCTTGCTGTCTCCTGATCCTCTTTGCTTCCTGTAGTGAATCAGCCTGGTTCTGCTTGCTGGTGTTACCATGGAAACCAGAGGTTTTCATGGGCACTACAGCAAGCACTGGCAAATGGCAGAAAACCAGGAGGGTCATTAACTGTGGTCCTGGACCACAGAGAGGGAGGCACAAATACCCTATAGTGAAAATCCTTGCAGACGACCGCAATGTCTGGAGACAGACACTCAGGCGATGCATCCATAGCAGTGACCAGAAGAGGAATGATTGCTGGGAGGAGCACAGAGAGGAGAAATGCCATGGTGCATCTGTAGCATCACAACCGGATGCCTTCATCTGCCCGGCTGCAACAAAACATGTCTCTCCCATATTGGTCTCTACAGCCACAGCAGGCACTGTAACTCCCCTACAGTTTGACTTCGCCCGCAAAGGAACAATCGCCCGTTGTCTCCAGAGACAGACGGATGCCAACCAACATCTCAACAGCTGGTCTGAGAACTGCAGCCTTATTTTAACCAAACCGTTGATTCAAAAAAATGCCAATTCAGTTTGGTTCTTTGTACCCTGCATGTTTAGAAAATTGTGACATGCACACCAACGAAGGGCAGCATTCCTCATTGCAAAGAGAATTGCTTACTTTGGGCAGAAATGGAAGGAGCGGTCTGAAAAACTGACTTATAATGGATGACTGCCTTCACCTACAAGGTAACTACAGCTACTCTGCCATCAGGAAATGATTAACTGCATCGCCTAGGATGCTTGTAGAAAAATCTAACTACCTGCAAGCATATGGGTGAGTAGCTGTCACTACACAAACTGTATGGTTATCACTATCGCATAAGCACAAAGCAGTACTGTACCTGCTATTTTCCTTCAAAAGCAGGCCAGTAAAGATGCCCAATAAATTCTTGCTAAAATACTGGCCCTGTTGCCTGTCGTTCGGCTGCCAGTTATCGTCAGCCCCCCTCCCACCTGACAGCCAGGATTTGTACTGCAGTCTTTGGTTTCACCATGTCATGTATTGTGTTTAAAACAAACACGGGGGAAAGAGAAGCCAAACCTTTAAGAGTCTTTGCTTATCATTCCGCTGCCACATTTAATTTCTTTTTTTCCATGTGATTAACATGATCATGAGCTATCAACCTCTTGTCTCTTCTTCTTTGTTTCCAGGCTCGCTGGGGTCTTTCATTCTCTTCAGTTTATTTGGAAGAATTAACCAGTCGCGTTTGCGTTTCTGACACATCTGCTCATGTCAAAATAGGAAGAGGGAGAAAGAGGACCTGTTCATATTTCTTATTTAATAGCTATTGAAAAAAGGAAGTACTGGGGCATAAGCCTCTTTGGGAGGCATGATAACTGGAATGACCACTCCCCACATTAATATAACAACAACAACAACAACAACAACAACAACAATTTATTATTTATACCCCGCCCATCTGGCTGGGTTTCCCCAGCCACTCTGGGCGGCTTCCAACAAAATATTAAAATACATCAAACATTAAAAGCTTCCCTAAACAGGGCTGCCTTCAGATATCTTCTAAAAGTCTGGTAGTTGTTGTTCTCTTTGACGTCTGGTGGGAGGGCATTCCACAAGGAGGGCGCCGCTACCGAGAAGGCCCTCTGCCTGGTTCCCTGTAACTTGGCTTCTCACAGTGAGAGAACCGCCAGAAGGTTCCTTTAAATGGGAGGGGACCCTTTGCGTGGTCACGTGCAGCCCCCTGGACCCTATGTGGCACCATTAGCACAGGCTTGGCTTCGCCTCCCCCCAGGTGGGATACCTGGAGGTCTCCGCCTACCTCAGCCAGTTGCCCAATCCCACCTGGGGAGGCGTTACCAAGGTGATCAGGCCAGGTAGGGGGAGGGACCACCCTGCCCACACAATAGGGGGAGGATCTTACCTGGGAATCGTCAGTTGGCTCCAGATCTTCTCCCACCCTATCCACCCTCAGTTAAGACTTCTTTTGCAGGTTAACCTTTTCTCCACAGGTACATGGGCGCTGCTACGTCACGGTCGCTGTTGAAGGGCCAGAAAGGAATTCTCCTGCAATGGCAGGTTTGCCTTTCCCATAGCAAAACGTCACAACTTTGGTGGTATCAGGCCTTGGGTGGAATCCTTAGTCTATCTTCCCTAAATGGGGGTGGGCGTGTAGTGGTGACCCACGCCCCCCTTCTCTTTGCAGCGGCAATACCAGGGTTCCCCATTAAAGGGGTTGTTTTGATGGGAGGCTTTGGCCGTAAGCCAAGAGGTTGTCATTGCTCTCCCCTGCGACGGCGGCGTAACGCGGGCGGGCTCTCTCTACTTGAACATATGTTCTCCAGAGCCAGCCCATCCCCCCCACTGGATAACACTGATGTTCCCCAGATCCCCAGTGGGGGACTGGGAGGGATAAACGCCCAATGCCTGAGCCAAGGTCTACCCACATCTGAAACATAATAAAGTTGTGGCCAATTTTAATCCCATAGCACGTTGTCTTGAGTCATTATTCCACACGAGGGCTGCCCAGGGTTTTGGGGGACTCCCCCTGTCCACGCAAATAGTGCTGTGAGGGGAATTTGGTTTGGTTCATCTTTTAATGCGACCCCACCTGATTTACACATCACAAACAATATGTGACCAGGAATTCTTCAAAATTATTACCCGTCCATATTTAGTGAAGCAGTTCTTCTGCCAAATAGAAACTGAGGTGTCCTTGCTTCCATGGTCAGCCCTTTACTGTTTCTAGTATGGATTCCCTTCCCCACACTCTCAATCCGTCCAGAGGAACAGTTCTGCTGTGGCAGCTCCTACTTCTACTGAAGGCAGCCCTGTTTAGGGAAGCTTTTAATGTTTAATAGATTATTGTATTTTAATATTCTGTTGGAAGCCGCCCGGAGTGGCTGGGGAAACCCAGCCAGATGGGCGTGGTATTAATAATAATAATAATAATAATAATAATAATAATAATAATAGTTGTTGTTGTTGTTGTTGTTGTTGTTGTTGTTATTATTATTATTATTATTATTATTATTATTATTATTATTATTATTATTATTATTTTGCAAACCACTTCACTGTCGGCTGTTCAACTCATATATTTGGAAGCTTCGTCATTGCTTAGCAGCATGACCAGGAAGGTAGACGTTTGCCAGGGGCCTGTGAAAGCGCACCATCTCTTGATACTTTGCAAAGTCGTTCTTGGGTTTTGCAAGCTGTACCTTCTGTTTTGCAAACTACTGTGCTTTTGCAAAGCCCCTAATTGTCTGTGCATTTCTAGCTGAATGGGGAGCCCTGTGGACAACCAGGTACTGAATGTACAGTTTCCCTCTCCAATATAGCAGGCAAGGCTGTGTGCGTTGAACTGTTGTTCTAACATGGCAAATTGCAGCAGTTAGGTGTTCAAGAGGAATACGGGGTGACGTGGGGTAGATTCAGTTCTCCTCCTCCCCCTTTGCCATGAAATAGCTGGCAATAACAAGTGGGGTTTTAGCTTTCGAAAGGAGATCTGCTTGGGCAGCCCTTGGGAGCCTGTAATCCTCAGATGTTGTTGGACACAACACACCTCATCCCTGACCCATGGCAATGCTGGCTGGGGCTGATGGGAGTTGGCATTCACCAATACCTGAAGGGTCATAGGCTCACCATACCTGGTTTAGCATTCTAGGTGTGTGTTCAATGGACAACCTATATATCCGGGCTGAAGGCACCCTCTTGTTCATAAATACAGGCTACAGGTTATGAATGACTGAAGCAGTTGACATATACATATCTAAGTATCTTGCTAGTACAAAGCTTTGTACTTGCAAGGCTCTTATAGTTCCTTTTTTTTCCAAAAAAACAAACCACCAGCCTTTGCTTTAAAGCTCATTAATGTTTATTTACCAATACCTTGTTATTTTATTTATTAAGTTTGTCAGTAAGCTCTGCTTTGCATATGCTCATGTTTGCTCATGCATACTTTATGAATATAGAAATTAGTATCTCATTAACTTGATAATTAGGCCAGTGATAAACAGCTGTTTAGTTGCCATGTGGGGCAAGGTTTTCTCCTGCATTCCTTACCTTCTACAAATAGTTGCCTCCCTTTTTTTTTTTGCTTTTAAAATCTCTGCCTTGGAATTTGAGATACTCCCCCCCACACACACATACACCACCCCCAGATTAACATTTACTCTCTGTGTAATTGTGGGTGTACATTCTAAATCTCGTTTTTTCAAAAAGGGAAAATGTGGATTTGCAGCCATGTGTTCTGCATTTCCAAGTAATTTAATTATGCACAATAGAAGGATTTACTGGGCTGTACAAAAAATAATTTTTGATTCAGACTTTAAATGCCCTGCCTTAGCTGGATTACTACCCTACACAGTGCCACTTTTTGTTCCAGTTTGAATTATGTCACTCTGTGATCATTAAACACTCGCTGGCTTAGAGAAGGTTTTTCACAGCTTCAACTCTGAGATCAGTTCATGCCCCTCTGGCTTACCTCCAGTAAATTCCAGTATCTTAATTACAGTGATCTCAGCACATGCTGGGATATCAGCCGTTCAAGGAGACTGGGATAGAACAAACTGTGGCAGGGCAAATCTGAATGGCTGGTGAGCTAAATATAAGGGTGGGAGTTTGTGTGTGTGTGAGAGTGATTTTTTTGTTTTTGTTTTTAAAAATAAATCTCAGAAGCTACCTGTAAAAATCCCACAGCAAAAGTGAATGGAACGGCCAAGGTGGCTTTGCTTATCAGTTTATATTTCAAGTTCCCGGCCGGCAGCCAAAGATCAGGCTGGTTTATTCCTAATCCAGATATGAACTTCAGCTTTGATGGCCTTACTTCTGCAGCCTCCTGAGCAGCTCAGTTGTTGGCAAAGACTCCAAGGACCAGACTGTAATTCTGTGTTTACTGTTTAGTTTTAACATACCAGAAGCTGGAGTAGTTCTAATACGGGTTTAATTATGACATAAACCCTGCTTAGGCATGATGCCTGAACAGGAAATATTGGCGCATGTTAAGAGACATGAAGCGCTGCTCGGCTGCTGCAATCTCTGCTCCTGACACTCTTGTACAGAGTGGGGAAAATCTGAAAGGAGATGACTACCTGGGTCTGCCTGAAACCCTCCTTGCCATCAAGAACACTTATGAGGTAAGGTTCTCCACTGTGGATGCAGGTCAAAGCCTTTCCTGCTGAGAACAGAAAAGGCAGGAATTGAGTGGCTGGAGACTTTGCCAATGAAAACCTGAGAGGAGGAGCCAGTGTGCATGGCCCTAAACAATCTTTTCCTTTCAGGCAGAATTTCTCCACAGACAAGATCTGGTCAGGCTCTGCTTTGGACACTTCTCAGCCATCTCCTGGGTGTATGATGAATCTTGCACAGACCAGATCAGTCAATGGAACAAGATAACCTTCAGGCCATTCTGTTCTTCTGTGACATAAGGGAAGCTCCACCAATCACTGACAGCACCCCTTGAGGCACTACAATGCCAATAGTCCATTTGAGAAGATGCATCCATAAAATATTACCAGAGAAAGAGCTGCTCTTTCCAGGGGCGGAGGAAGGGGAGTGTGGTGGCTGCGGTCCGCCCCAGGTGTCACCACTGAGGGGGGTGACAAAATGCTGGGCGGCACTCACTGCGGGGCCTGCAGCACGCCCAAGCCATGTGTCTCTCCTGGGAGAAACGCAGTGGCCTGGGCGCGCGCAGGCTCCACGCTGCCCAAACGGTCCATCCACTGCCTCCCCCCCCCCCCCGCAGCTGTAGGGCGGCTGAGTGGGAGGAGGTAGGCAGACTCCGGAAGCTCCACGGTGTGTCACGCCCCTTTGGGTGGCTTGCCCCGCCCCTGGGTGTGCCGCCCCAGGTGCCTGAGTGGCTTCCTCCACCGCTGGCTCTTTCTTAGAGTCAAACTGCTTGTATAAAAAAAAGATAGATTTAAACATATTGCTGTTAATATTGTCTAATAGCAGAGATTATGTAGACAGTAATCTTATGCTGAGCTCCAACTAATGATAGTCTAAGGGAAAAAATCATTGAAGCAAATTGCACCCTTTCTAAAGGGGATTGTGAGTTTGAGGACTTCTCTTATGTGTGCCATGCACCATGCAGTCTGTAAAGAGGATCCTGAAAATGGATTAAATTGCTTTAGTTATGTTGGTCTTTAGTTTTCATGGTTGGGGGTGGGTGGAGCTTGAAAACAGGGATACCCTCAAATGTTGCCCCAGCTTCAGTCTGGGAAAGAGCTCCAGGTGTTGGCAGAAGCACACGGATTTTTGGACCAAGACCAGGACTCCTAATCACTGGTAAAGAGTAGATTCCAGCCCATTGTGAAATGCTCTGAATGTCTGCCACTGTGAGCAGCATGTGACCTTCTATATCACCCTGGCACTACCACAGAGTGCCCTAGAAGATCATGTCCAATCATGCCTGGTGCAACCAGCGGGCAAGGAAAACAATGCCCATTGTTCCATCTCATGTGAGCCAGGCGCTGTTAGCTGTTGTTTTGCCACAGGGGCATTTGGTACCCCAAATCTCTCAACCTTCCCTTTGCTCTGCAGAATCACCAAGACTCAAGAGCAAACTAAAGTGTTGCGTAGAAGGTTGTCTGGAGGAAGCTATTCTGAGGAATAACAAGTAAGGAAGGACCAGAAACCTGAAGCAGCAGCCATTTTGCATTACCATTGTCAAGAGTTTTACATGCAGCACTCTACTCTTAATTTATAAAGTTTGCAGCAGCAAATATCCCTGTTGTTAAGCCACCTTGGTCACATCTGGTTCCTGAATCCTGGATTTAGTAGTGAGATTGTGCTTGTGGTTAACAACCTGTCCTTGTTGGAGAGGGGTGTGGGAATGTACTTATCTTATGAGAACTTTTAACATTAATCATGAAGTGTTGATGATACGTCTGTGGGAACTGTCAGGAGTTGTGGGTCTGGTATAGAGTCAACATACTGGAACACCATAGAAGGTGATTATCGATGCATGCAGATTCCTTTCTTGGGATCACTCTAATGGGAGGACATTTTCCTTCAGCCTCCACTCTCATTCGCTCTAAATAAGGTGGATAAACATCTGCAACCCTTAGTTCCTACTAGAGGCCTTAGATAACAATTCGATTCTGGGTTAATTCTCTCACATCCCCACTTTGTCTTCACATAGTTAGAGAATTCAAGCATATTCTCTATTCTGGAGATCCTGAGACTTTATTTTCTCATATTAGAGGAGAGAATGCAGTGTGCTGTAAAATAAGCACAAACATATGGCTGGCTTCTTCTTTTAGTCAACTTTTATAATCTTTGATTTCTTCAAAACACGTAGCAAAGGCTGAAAAAGGTGAAATATGAAACATGGTTTTCATACTCTTTCACACACGTATCCCATAAGATTTTTTTATGCTCAGAGAAAAATAAAAAAATTGGGATACAACTTGCTTTTGTGGTAAAATTCTTGGGATGAACAAAGGTTTGTTTAATGGGTTGCCATTCCTAAACCAAGAAACCTATTGCCATGCTTTGTTGAGTGTGTCAAATAGCAAAGACTAGTGGGAGACTGGCATGAAATATGATAGGTACTCTTGTTGCCTGAGGTGTGTTTGTGACTGATTGCTGTAGCATTTTACGTCATCTTTAGAAATGGAAAATGCCCGTGTGAGCATCCCCTGCCTTCTCCAAGAAAACTGAGCACCTTGTTAGTTGGAAACTTTTCTAGTTTTTCATCAGTCTCCTGAAAATACATATGATCACACCACGGCTCCTTCTGAAACCCACATCTGAAGATGAGAGAATGAATTACAGAAAGCTTTAAGATGTGAAGAGTCAGGAAGAACACATGTATTTGAGTCCATTTCTCCCCCTTAAATGATAGTTGTATTTTCTGAAGCAGAAACTGTAATGATAGTATCTAGGCGAGAAACGGTTCAGTAAAGGAGACTGGATATTTTTATTCCAAATGAAACTGGAATTGAATCTGACAATATCTTTTTTGTCCTAATTCTCTAAAGTTTCTGCTAAAAGTGCCAAAATAAAAGAGAAAATAACATGGAGGTTATGTAACTATATTTTTTTGAGATGGATGTTAAAATATGTAATCTTTTTTAAAAAAAATTGACGATGCTAGGTACCTGGTGCTGAAGTCATACAACAGCTCCTTTGTTTGCATCTGGTCTGCTGTTCTATCACCAGTGGGGTTATTGAATTTAGGGTGAAGCCTGGCAGTTAGGGAGAGCAGCTGCACTTGCCCCTCACCCAGGATTTCAAATGGAAACCAAACCATTCTGCCAGTAGGGCTCTAAGATTAGCTATAGCTAATGCTGTGCCAAACTGCCCTCCTATTTATCAAAACTTTCCTTCCTCTACAAAAGAGCCTTTTTTCCACCTCATTCTTGGGCCACTGTAATGATTTTGGTGGACATGGGGTTTTGATCTTACATTATTGTGGTAAGATGCCCAAGGGTTATGTCTGTGTTTCTCTGCCCAGTAAACATTTCTCCAGCTTCCTCACCTGCCTGGGCTTCCTGATCTGAGAAGGTCCCTCAGGAGCTTGCCTCATGATATCTCATGATCTGAGAAGGTCCCTCAGGAGTTACCTCATGCTGTCTTCCCTTGGTTTTAATTGAAGCATGGGCACCTGAGAGGGCTGCAGAATACAGACTACTTGGTGGATGGTTTGTAGAATTAAAGAAAGGACACTCCACCCAACACACTCCCCCAGCTTCCACAAAGAAAATTAAGTACACCCACTACATCCATAAAATGGAGGAACTGCTCTCAGTAGATGGGAAGGAACCACTATGGTGCCCTCCTGACAGGTGAATTGCTGCTGCTTACCAGGGGGAAGAGTCGTGGGAGGGTTGGTGTGGTGCAAAAGCACTGGCAGGAGTGCTGTGTTCGTTCTGCTGATGCATTTTCACCTTGCCAATGTTCCTGCGACCTTGCTTCTCCTGTGGGGAAGTGAGTGGAATGGCTCCACCCAATGCTGAAAGCCACTCCTGTTTGCTCTGCTTCAGAATCCTAAACTGTAGGAACCTTGCTCCTTTTGGAATATGATCACTCTAACAGGCAGACTCACGCTAGCACTATGAATAATTACTAGTTACAAGCTAGCTCAGCTGCTGACGGGACGACAAACCAAGACACCCATTATAACCCTGGGGAGTAATTTAGCTCCAAGGTGACCTGACCTCAAGAAGGCTGCTACAGCAGATGGAAAAGCCCTGAGAAATATGGATATTTCCCTAACCTTTGTAAGATTGTTCTAATAGTTAACCTATCATAAACTCTAACAAATGTAATATTTAAAAAATGTGAAACCTTTGCTAGGGAATGAGAACTTCATGGAAGCAGAGAAGCATGCTCGCGGATAGTACAGGAACATGAACAGTTTAGCCTGCAGCCTCCTTGAAGGAAAGAATATATTATGCTCCTCTGTGGAATGTTCAGGGGCGAAGATGTTGCAAAGGGTCCCCCCCCCCCTTTATACTATTTCCTGGGATTCTCCCCCTCCCCACATGGGAAGTGGTGTATCAGAAATGCCAGCCAAGCTTCTTCAAACTTTTGCAGAAATAAACGAAGAAGCAACGTTTTCCCCACAACAGGAGTAAAACTGCAACTGTCGGGCACCCACCAGACAAAAAGTCTTTCCTGAGGCACAAGCAGGAAAGAGAGGCAGGAAAAGGCAGAACAGGAAGCAGAATAGTATATCCAAGAACAGCCTAGGTAAAGGAGGACAAATGTAGGCAGCTCTTCAAGAACAAAAGGATTGTCCATATGGAAAATCTGGAGCACTACAACAGTTCTTAGAGCAGTTAGTTTGCTTTCTGAGAGTACTTTGATTGTGAGAAGTAGCTGCTCAGCCAATGGAATTGCAGAAGAATAAGGCCTCTTCTCCTACCATCACACTTCCTGTGTGATGGGCTCCTTGGAGGAGGAAGGGTGGGATATAAATTTGATAAATAAAAAATGTTTAAGGGTGCTTTTAATCTTTGATGTATTACTGTATTTTAATATTTGGTTGGAAGCCACCCAGAGTGGCTGGGGAAGCCCAGTCAGATGGGCGGGGTATAAATAATATATTCTTCTTCTTCTTCTTCTTCTTCTTCTTCTTCTTCTTCTTCTTCTTCTTCTTCTTCTTCTTCTTCCTCCTCTTCTTCTTCTTCTTCTTTTTCTTATCTGCATGCTTATTCCTAGTTGGAGGCCATCTCCCTGTAGGAAAATTGCTCAGAACTGGAAAGAAGAAAAAGCACCAACAAAAGACAAATGGATTTTAAAGCTAATGGACTATGCAGAGCTGGTGAAACTAACAACAAAAATAAGAAACCAACATGACGGACTATTCATGGAAGAATGGAAGCGCTTTATGAAATATTTGGGGAAATGTCATAATCAGATGAAATCACGAGCAGAATTTGAAATATGAGCAGCGGTGGAAAATTGATAATGTATGAAATAGAATAATATGTCTTAGGTGAAACATTTATTAGAATGTAGTATGTAAATGGATGGGATTAAGAACAGCACAGGGGGGGAGATGGGAAGTCAAAGTTTAAAGAGAAATGTATAACAAATTTGGAATCTGGAATTGGAATTGAAATTTTTAAAAATGTAATAAAAAATTGACAAAAAAGGAAAAGGAAAACGCTCAAGTGAACTACTCTTTATAGTCACACTAGAAAAACTTTCAATGTTCATTTTTTCTTTCTGGGTTCAGATGGATGGTTGTGTTGAGGTTGAGTTTGCTATCTGTGAGGACCAGATGGTTGGGGAAGGCAATTCCATTGTGACTGTGTGGTGTGCTGCTTTAGCAGAATGAGTGCTTATAGGATGCCAGCCTTCATGGGTGGGCATCCTGACACTCATCTCATCAGGAGTGCCAACTGGGCCCCACAATCATGGGTGCCCAGGGTCGTGTACCCTGGCACCGAAATTTGTGGGTGCTCAGCCCCTCCATGGGGAATTTTGGGGATGCTCGGGCACCCAGAGCCCCAGGGAGTTGGCACCTATGTCTCAAGGTGCGGGTTGTACTAGCAGTATTGCCAGCATTTCCCAGAGTTTGTTTGTTCAAATAAGAGAAAGTCGAAGATGGGAGCATACTGAGAAAGGGAGGAAATAAAATAAAAATGAGACAAACGTGCTAAAAAATTTACATGGTGGGGCCCATACTACGGGTTGGGTCTGAAGTGTGCCCTTGATTTGAAAAGGTTGATGATTATTGGCTGAGGGCACAGTTTCCGTTGTTCATTACCAGAAAGGCTCATTTTTCTGTTGCTCTAAGGGCATTACTAGGTCTTATTATCTTTTGCCTAACCGGTTTAAATTCACAACGAGAAGAAACTTGGAGGGCAGCCTGGATATGCACAGGAGACTTGCTGGGCAGACAATGACGCTATGCAAACAGCAGCTTGAAACACAGGTTATTAGTGAGTGAGGACAGAGGACTTTGACCTGGAGTCAGGAGGGGGAAGCCAGTTCCAGAAAGCAGGGGGACGGTGGCCAAAAACAATCTCGGAGAGCAACAGTGGTATAGTCAGCACCTTAGGAGGTGAATCTTGGTCCAAAGGCAAGCACAGCAGGTGAGATGGAAGGAAATGCAGAAACTGGTAGTGTGTGTGTTTTTAGACAGCTTGACTTTGAAGGAAGCAGTAATTTATGTGCAATCATGAGGAAAGCAGTGAAAAGCCTCTGCTGGAAACAAGAAAATTGGGACATTTTCATTGCCAGTCAATCTGCTGCTTTAAAAAGCAGCACTTCGCATTCCTTTGGGAGCTGTGAAGTTCTGCTCCAAAAGAAACAAAAGCCCAAACAAGTTTTACAGACCAATATTTACCTGAGATCTCTCCTTAAAAAACCCCCACAAAAAACAAGGCTTTCGTTTTCATTACATTTATAACATTAAAAACCTTTCAATTGAAACTTTTATATGGCAGTGAAGAAGATGGATATGGTTTGAATGAGTAGGATTGCACTGGGAAGCAATATTTTGTACTGTACGTTACTAGCATGGCCAGAAGCGGTAGCTAGAACAAGGTTGATGAAACTGTGGCCATCCAGAGGTTGTTAGACTACAAATCCCATAATCTCTGACCACTGGTCATGCTGGCTGTTGCTGATGGAAGTTGTGGTTCAACAACACCTGGAGAGCCACAAGTTCTCCATTCCTCAATGTAGGATGGGCCTGGGTGATCTGGTGAGCCTTCTGCCTCATATCACCTCACAATTGTATCTATGGTTGCTCTTTTTTCCACAATCTGACCACCTTATCCCTCCAGCCAATTAATTTTTGACCTTGAACTGTAATAATTGGCCTGTATAGGAGATGAAGAGATGGGTTGGTGGTTGTAGAGAAGCTGGAATGTATCCTACTATACAAAGGTAAGAGTCATAACCATTGTTCCCCCAACTTTTGCCTCTAGCCCTGCTCATCATTGGCATGTGGACCCCAGAAGGTGAGAGAATATGTCCTTCAGAGTTCCTGCCAGTTATGCTGGGCTCTGCACATATAGATTTGTTCAGATGTACGTAAACAAGCGGTGTGCCTTTGTGACCCTACTGCTCTTTCCCTCCTGCTTTCTTGCTGCACCACAATAAGCTAAGAAGGTCTCAATTAACCACAGTTTCCTGTTGCATCCAACCAGGAACAATGGTTACTGCTTCGGAGCAAGTCAGGATTTTAATAAAGCATGGGTTAATATTTAGCTTGTTCTGAACTTGGTATCTATCATCTCCTGGTTTGGATGTAATAGAAAACAATGTTATTCATTGTTTTTATTTTATTATATAATTGAAGATTTCTGGAATTCCTGGAATTCAAGGAAGGGAGGAAGGGTGCTTGCAGAAGCAAGGGTAATTTATATAGTGGTTTATTAAGACAAGACAAGTATTTTGAACTCAACCATCACTTTTAGTTACTCCATAATTACTCTTGTGTGGAATTATGAACAACTTACCTTATCAAGCTGCACACACTCAGAGTATGTCCCATTATAAGATTTATGGAATATAATGATTACCTTGATTTCTGTGTGCTGTTTTCCTGTCCGAATGTGGCTCTGAACTGTTGAGTTTCTTATATTGCGAATATTCTAATTAATTATTTTACTGTTTGTCTCGTGAAATTCAGTACATCTGTGATGCTGTTTTGCATTCATGGGAAAGATTGAGTAGTTGTAAAAAAAAGACTTGCTAGTCTATCTGATGCTTGTCTCTGTAGTATTTTGTCACTAACTCTACTTCATCTTCTTGCTTCCTCATTTGCAAAGGTGACTTCATGTTCCTTGGAGGGTCCATTCAGCTTTGGCAAGGGCACAGCTAATAGACTCTCCGGTGTCATGGGACGCCCTTGACCCATTCCGTCAACACCATTCTGTAGAGGATTATGGAAGACAGCCAGGAGACAGATGTCACGTTTTACCCTTTGTTCATGCAATTTCCTTTGCCCTCTTTTATTGTGAGTGCTGATGACAAGATGTGTTATTGCGTGTTGAATAACCAGGGCTGTAGCTACTTGGCGAGATAATGAAAAATAAAACAAACAGCAGCTATAGAATTGCAAAACCAAATTTTCCAAAATTGTTAGAAGCATTTTCTGCATGTAGCGGAGACCTACCACGAATCTCTCACAGAAGCTTCTGTTACATATATTTTCAGAAAGGGGGAACTCACAAACTTAAACTGTTCAGGTTTGATCTGGTAAAGAATCATCAGCTGTATTTATTTAAGTACTGAATTGCAACTCTATTTATTTTTAGGATATCCTCTTACTGAAATGCTTAGTTGGAGCATAGCTAAACAATTGCTGTCAACTGCAAGTGTGTTGTTTGGGTGATGTATTGCGAACCTCAGTGATGAATAATAATAATTTTTAAAAGCAAGAAGCAAGTCACAACATTGCTTAGAAAAGCTAAGTATTCATACACTACTTTAAAGGGGAAATAAATAATAATAATAATAATAATAATAATAATAATAATAATAATAATAATTTATTTATACCCCACCCATATGGCTGGGTTTCCCCAGCCACTCTGGGCAGCTTCCAGGAGAATATTAAAATACAATGATTCATCACATATTAAAAGCTTCCCTAAACAGGGCTGCCTTCAGATGTCTTCTGAAAGTCCGATAGTTGTTTATTTCCTTGTCATCTGATGGGAGGGCGTTCCACAGGGTGGGTGCCACTACCGAGAAGGCCCTCTGCCTGGTCCCTGTAATTTCACTTCTCGCAGTGAGGGAACCACCAGAAGGCCCTCGGAGCTGGACCTCAGTGTCTGGGCTGAACGATGCGGGTGGAGATGCTCCTTCAGGTATACTGGGCTGAGGCCATTCAGAGCTTTAAAGTCAGCACCAACACTTTGAATTGTGCTCGGAAACATACTGGGAGCCAAGTTTAAAAAAGGGATGATTTGTGTTAACCTCTCCCTTATTTGTGTTAACCTCCCTCTCTCCTTCCCTCAGGCACAGTAAGCCTGAGGCCACGGGGGGGGGGGGTGCAGGGTGTGTGGAAAACAGCAACAAATGACACAACAAAAACTTGGGACCAAAATGGACACAACTTTATTGATTACAGATAGCAGTAGGCTTTGGAATAGGCACTGGGTATGTATCCTGAATCAATTAACCCAATTGCTGGGTTATGGATACCCCCGTGATGCAAATCAAATACTGGCGATCCCTCCAGAATGCCATCTGGGGAGTTCTGTGGCCCACTAGCTTATTCTATTGCTCTCTTCCACCTGGTTGTCAGTTTTTCCCCTCTCAGTCTTTCAACATACCATACCACTGAATTATGATGGTGCTGGTGTCTGTGTAGTGGTACCTGTTCTTCCACCTGCATAATTTTATCTTCATTCCTTGTGGTTACCTCGAGTCTTCCAATACCACTTTCTTGTGCATAGGTGCTGTGCTTTTGGCTACCTAAGCACAAGCCCAGGAAAGCTCTAATGGATCTCACTACATACTGTGGATATGTTGCATATGGCAGCCCCTTGTTTTCTGTGAGACTCAACTCTGTTGTTGAATGAGCTGATTCTCTCTTTCTAAGGATACCTTTCCCCACTGCAACTCGACCATCCCTCAAGCTATTTGCCTTTTTCTAAGAACACACCCTGGGAACATAGCTTATTCCCCCAAGTCATGCTCTGTAACTAATGGGCTGTTTGAAATGTGCTGTCTCCTACTGCCTGTCGAGTCCTGTTAATTGAAACAGAATGGGGGGGAAATTGAGGTTGTTTTTCTTATTTTCAAAAAAGTGGTTTAATTCAGCCAAGACACCAAGAAACAGACTCTCCACTTGCCTCCCTCCCAAGTGATTTTAGAAAGAATCTTTTCAACCATAAGACATCAGTGGTGTGGTTCTGCTTCATCTGATAGATTTCCTGTCAGAAGAGGACTTCTCATATCAAACTCACATGTAGAGTCAGTCCTCCTGATTCAGGACTCCTACTGAACGAAGGGTAGTAACGAGCACAAAGTCCTGTAGTGTCTTCAGATATTTTCCTTCATTAGGATAACTTAGCAAGCCAGATCATGGCTATAAAAGTAAGTAAGCAATCAAATGCAATTCTGGGCTGCATCAATAGGAGTATAGCATCTAGATCAAGGGAAGTAATAGTGCCACTGTATTCTGCTCTGGTCAGACCTCACCTGGAGTACTGTGTCCAGTTCTGGGCACCACAGTTCAAGAAGGACACTGACAAACTGGAATGTGTCCAGAGGAGGGCAACCAAAATGGTCAAAGGCCTGGAAACGATGCCTTATGAGGAACGGCTAAGGGAGCTGGGCATGTTTAGCCTGGAGAAGAGGAGGTTAAGGGGTGATATGATAGCCATGTTCAAATATATAAAAGGATGTCACATAGAGGAGGGAGAAAGGTTGTTTTCTGCTGCTCCAGAGAAGCGGACACAGAGCAATGGATCCAAACTACAAGAAAGAAGATTCCACCTAAACATTAGGAAGAACTTCCTGACAGTAAGAGCTGTTCGACAGTGGAATTTGCTGCCAAGGAGTGTGGTGGAGTCTCCGTCTTTGGAGGTCTTTAAGCAGAGGCTTGACAACCATATGTCAGGAGTGCTCTGATGGTGTTTCCTGCTTGGCAGGGGGTTGGACTCGATGGCCCTTGTGGTCTCTTCCAACTCTATGATTCTATGATTCTATGAAATATAAATATGGCATTGCCCTACACATAAGTAGCACAGGCTTCTGAAAGTTGGACTTGGGTGTGTTTAGTAACTCAGGGAACCCTAGCATGCTTGTTATCTGGGTTGTAAGCAAACACATTTACACATCTTTCCTACAGTATAGTCAGGATTTTAATTACTGAGTGACTTGGTGGAACACAACCTCGACTGAAAATGAAATGAAAGAAAAGAGCCCGCAGAGAAAATACTGATCTGATGTAAGCCTGGTTGGCTTGCGAAACTTTTAGTGCTATTTTTCATTTTATGGAACTTTTAATGTGTGAAGTGCTACTACAGAATTCAGAATTAGTCTTCCTGCCTGACCAGGTCTAGCTTGTTTGTAGAGCAAGGGTAGCCAAAATGGTTCCCTCCAGGTGTTGTTGGACTACATCCCCCATTTATACTGTAAACTTCCCTGTGATCCTCAGATGAAGGGCAGCATATAAATTTTATTTTAAACAAACAAACAAACAAACAAACAAACAAACAAACAAACAAACAATGTCCCCCCCGACTGTTGGTCATAATTACTCAGGTTGATGGGAGTTGAGGGTCCAACAACATCTTGAGGACACCATGTTGGCTACCGCTGATGAAGAGAAATTGAGTCCGAAGGAAAACCTGGATAGGAAATCTTGCCAGATGTAGGTATGTGAAAACTGCAGTAAACATGGGCCTTTTCTATGGTGGCTCCCCATCTCCCCAGGTTCACCTGGCTGCATGGTGCCAGGTGAAAACATTCCTTTTTTACCCAAGCCTTCGGACATTAAATAATCTATGGCATGTTAAATGTGTGTATGTGGGGGCCTAATATTAGCATTATCTTAATATTATTATGCACAGTACCAACACCTCTTTTTTGTCAAAATGTGTGACATTTACTGTAACATCTTCATGGTGAGTACCGGCACCTATTTTTTTTGGGGGGGGCAGGGGAAGCACTGATTATTCTGCATAAATTATGTTCTTAGTGTTATACATAACCTTTGGATCTTAGGATATAGGCAGTATATAACCCAAATAAATAATAATACATCAGGGTGACCACTTTTATATCACCAAATAAACATGGCGGAGGTTGACATAGATTTGCACCAGCTTATAGGTATAGGTTGAAATGTAGAAATAATTACTATATTTTGAAGTGCATCTCACCATAGTGAGGAAGACTATGTTGACCCATGTGAGAGCTCAGTCTATAGTCCAAATGCTTATTGTTACTGATAAACTCCAAGGCCCCCTGCTGCTCTCCCTTCTTAGGGTTCTGGATCTTTAAGCCAAGCCTGAACTTGACAGCCCTTCCAATGGAGGCTTCCTTCAAAGAAAGAACTGTCCCATATAAAGCAGAGTGGTAGGGAAGGCCTAGGGATGACTTGCACCTGCTCTCTCCACCCATGGCAGCCAATAGGCACATAGACTCTCACACAGAGATGTGCACATGCTGTCCTTCAAAATGTACACATTTACTTTTCTATCCCAGTGCAATAAATTTGTGCTCCTTCATAGGTATAATTCCAAAAGCATTTCCCCAGGGCGGAAAAAGAACCCTACATTCCAGTTGCTCATAGATCCTCTTCATTCCTATTCTGCAACTGTGACACAAGCAATCTGCTTTCCCTTTCAGATATTCCAGAAATAATGGGAGCGGGGTAAGTGGAAGAAAATAATAGGCATCTAATAAAAACGTAGAGGAGGAGGAGGAGGAAACCATAGGGCTTGAATGAGTGGATTTAATGTGTGCATGGGGTCCTATTTGTCCAGTTTCTCAGGGGCCCTGTAGGTGTAGCCACAGCCATGATGGAAATCATCTGTGTCTAGTTTTACATGGTTTCCATCTGAAACCAGGCCAAACTCTGTCCTTTCAGCTGAGCTTCATGGAGCGTTCTGGGCTTTGTTCAAACATGGAATTCAAACAAAACGCAGAGGAGGAACGCAGCATTTTATTTTATTTTATTTAAAAACACAGTGGTTTTCATAAGCCCTTTGCAAATGGAACCCATTAAGCTTTGCGCAGGGTAACCAGCTCTCTAGTGTTGATATTCTTAATGTAGCATAGAAAGTGAGAGTGGAAGGCTCCCAGCACATGAGAGAATGAGACGGGAGATGCCACAATTGCAACAATTGCAACTTGCTTCTCCCCATTCCCTGACCTGCTTATTCTTCCAGCTAGGATTAGGATGAGCACAAACAACAGCTTCCATCTCCCTTCTTCCAAAAACGACTCCAGAACTTGTCTTCCCCTCAGTGTTTCCACCCCCTCCTCTTTCACACATATGGCTCTGCTTTCCACACCGACCAGAATGTCCTTCCACATCAAAGGGACCCCTCTTGAGACTACACAATTACAGGGACTGGTGTGTGCACGTGCGCCTATATATAATGGAACACTTCTTGACAAAGCAACCTTTCCTTAAAGCGCACAGAGGTTTTGTTTATCATTCTGCACCACCACCGTGAGTAAGATAAATACTAGAAATCAGCAAAATATTACAGGAGGGATCGCAGACACTGACAAATGACAAAAGTCTCATTCAATTACCAATGGGTGAAACAACCTTCTGAAACAGAGCCTGAACAACAACAACAAGAACTGTGTGTGTGCATGCGGGCGAGAGTCTTCCTTTTGCTCAAGCAGAGGCTCCTTTCGGCATGAAAATGAGTGCAGTGGCAGACAGGTTATACATAAAGGCCTCTGGCAGTGGAGATGACACCGGCATAAGCAACATTTGGGAAGGAAAACAAATGGCATCATCAACAGGAATGAGGAGAAATTTCAATTTGCAATATGCTCGGTGCGTGTTTGTGTGAATAAGTAATAATTTCCCAATGCGGGATCATTGATGTATTGGGGGTGCACCAGTCTTTTTGTGTGTGATTTATCACATTTTATGCTGTTTCTCACCAATGGGTTGGGCTCACCCACTGTGTAAACAAAAAGAGAGAAAGAATGAGGAAATGATCCCGTATGCTAGCCCTGCAGCTGTGACTCACAGAATGGTGAGAAGACTAGCCTCTCAGCTACTGTCCCTCATGGTTTTGCTAGATTTAGGAAAGAAACTAGCCTACAGTTGCCTACAAGAATTTCTAACTGTTATCTTCATTTAGAAGGAAAAGCTTTGCTGAAGCCATTTCTGGTTCCAGTCACAGCCTTCAGCTTATCTGTGCTATGCAGAGGGCAAGTTAGAAAAGGGCAGGAGCTCAGAGTGTAGACAGAAGCTGCACAATCTGCAGGAAGACGTTGCCATCAACATCGGAAAAAGCAGCACAGATGGGTCCTGCATGAGGTGGGCTATTGGAGAATGGACTACAGCTGGTAGTCCTCTTATTGGCCTAGATACCAGGTACTGGCATCCACTGAGGTTTATGGCTCAAAACACCATTAAGGTAGTTATTGGTGCAAGGTGTTGTGCTTTACTGGATGCTAGTCCATGAAACAGCATTCAAGCAGTTAACCAAAGTATCTGTGCTGTAATACTTCATTGTGAGAGAACCAGGAACTGTGTCAGGAGATGCCGGTTCTGCAAGATTAGGTGCTATATTGCAGCAGAAAGGTTGACCTCTGGGGTATGCTTCCAAAGCACTGTTAGCTACCCTACAGGGCTATGCTGAGATTGGGACAGAATAAAGGGAAGTTGATGCACGGTTGGGGCTGAATGCACACATTTCTGCCAGTTCATTTATAGAAAAACGGTGAAACAGGCCACAGGACATTGGAGACATTAAAAAAGGTGGGGGAATGGAATTCTTTATATAAAGCACCTCCATTACAGTAGCAAAGGATGGCTTTAGTGTGTAGAGAAATATCACAAGTGTCACTTAGACCCAAACAAGTGTTGCTCCTGTACGCATGTAATCCTAGACTCATATGGATGAGGACATGAACATGAAAAGAAAAACAACAACAACAACAACAACAACAACCTGCTAAACCACAAAATGGCTGCCAGGGAGACCTCAGAGAAGGTTTTGCCAGTGACCAAGAGACAGAGTGACAAGAAAATCTATTAGATGCAATCTTTTAGATATCTATTAGATAAGAATCTTTTCTTCAAGAGAAAATATTTAATGACAATTTAGAAACCATAGTGATCCATGAGTGGAAGGAGACAATTCTGGGAAATGTTGTGCTCGGGGCTCAGGGCTGAGTTAACAGTTAATGTCAGATGAGGAGAATGGAGGATACCTTCAGTGACAAGCAGTCCAAGAGGGAGGACAGCTGCCTTCCCTTTGCCTTTAGAGGCCAGGGAAGGGTTTTTTCCCCACTGGTTCCCTGTCCTGCCCCATCCATGGAGTGGATCCATTTCCTAGCATTGGCAGAGAGCCTCACCCAGCTAGATGAGGAGGCCGGACAACTGGACAAGGAAGAGCAAGCAGGGCTGACCTGTACCCCATCATCAGTAACTCAGCCCTGCCTCCGCTGTTGGCAAGAGACCCACACCCTTCAGAGAAACACGTGCTTCCAATTGCATCAGTTTCATTGGGAGAGTCTTAAAATGTAATACCTTGACCAGTTGTCAAGGCATCTGTGCAGCTTTCATCTGGTCTCAGATTCCTGGCACTTGAACTTTCCAGGTGTGCCTTTGGCAATCAGTACCTGTAGCCTGACTTGAACCATTGCAAGACTCCAATAACGTTTTATTTCTTACACTCTGTCATAGCATCTGGGACGGGAGCAAGGACAGGGAACAGAAGCGTAGAGCTGAAACCTGAGGCAGCAGCCATTTTGTGATTGGGGACTCAGCTGTACAGCTGTAAATAAAACAGCTGTGTTGTAAAGTGCAATATACAAATATGACACTGGATGGCGATGGTGAGCTATGGCAAATCCAATATATATTTCAAAACGTTTATTAAAAAAGCATTTGCAAAGCATTTTTTTATATGTGTGTAGATTCCACCTGGCTGTACTCTGAGTTGCACAGCGTCAAGTACAGTTTGTTTTCCCACACTTCATTCTCCTGTGGCATCATTTTACAAACCTTGCAGCTGAAAATATGTAGTTTCCAGATTGTGGTGTTGGAACACAGAGGGAGATGTGAGCTCCTTGCTTACCGCTTCTGAAAGCACGACTGGATTGGGCAGCAAGCAGATTTCTAACTCGCCCATCTTTCAGGTCTGCATGTTCAACACATGCTTAACATTGCTTAATATTTCCATATTGCTCAGAGGAGCTGTGCAGTGTAATGTAAGAGATCTGATTCACCTCACTGTAAATGAGTAAGAGCGAAATCCACAGAAGGCCCAGGTTGGCCTTAAATATTTTGTCATGATGATCACTGCTTAAAGCTTTTCTGTGATGATACATTGGTTACTTATTTCCAATAAAATCTCTCTGGGGAAACAACGTAACCACGCTTTCTCACCCTCCCTTTAGGATCCGTTATGATATATGGTGTTGAAGAGAACATGTCAACACTTCTGAGGGCTCGGGGAAAGTGTGTAGGATGAAGCTGAAAAAAGCTGGATGGTGGTGGCGGTGGCGGGGGGGGGGGGGACCAGTTACAAAGTGTTGCACAGTACCCAGTCATATATGAATGCAGGATCACTGTTGACGTGTGTGGAAAAGGTGATGACATTTGGACTTTGAATGGAAACCAGAGATATCCCTCCCCGCACACACCAATTTCCAGTCTGGTAAAGGAATGAGGAAAGGCACAAGTACCAGCTACTGTGTGAAAACCACAATTTAGGCAGCACATAAATCTAAACGCTTCCACTTTTCTACCCTGATTTGCGCTCCTTGGACCGATAAGAAAGCAAAACAACTATTTGTTGTTTCAGAGGTGCTCTTTCCAGCTGGCATGTTCAGGTGGGCAGTGTACAGCAGGGCTATTTCATCTACCTTCCAGGGATGTAAAAAAATTCATTTTTTGCAGCCTGGGGTTTGAAGGATAGGCATACATACGTAAATCAGCAGATGTTAAATAGGAAGCTTCGGAAGCCTGGAATTAGCAGGTGTTAAAACAGAAATTGTTAATCATTTTTAAAGTCCTGCTGGCTTAGCTTCCAGTTGCCACTTGAAATAGCAAAAACGTTTAGGCTAAAGCTGCAGTCCTAAACACACTTACTAGGGAGTAAGCCCAGCTGAACATAGTGAAACTTACCTCTGTGTAAAAAACCCCGTATGTGATGGTGTTGTGAAACTTTTGGGGTTGGCTCTAGACTGGCAAACGCAAGCTATACATGTATGTTCCAAAGCTGGTTTAACACCCAGGATTTCAGCCAGGCAGAATGATTCTAACCCTGGTTGAGCAACCATGGGGCATGATGAAGTGGTGTAGTCCCCACCACAGCCCTGCTGGTCATGTTGGCTGAGGCTGAAGGAAGGGAGTGGGCGAAACCTGCTCAGTGAAGCTGAAACAGTGTTTCGGCTGGGATGGAACCCAGAGCCATCAAGTGATGGAAGTGGGACCATCATAATTTATCGTAATTTATTGTTTGCACCCTGCCCATCTGGCTGGGCCTCCCCAGCCACTCTGGGTGGCCTCCAACAAAGATCAAAAACACATTAATATGTCACACATTAAAAACGTCCCTGAACAGGGCTGCCTTCAGATGTCTTCTAAATATCAGGTAGTTGTTTATCTCTTTGGCATCTGATGGGAGAGTGTTCCACAAGGCGGGTGCCACTACTGAGAAGGCCCTCTGCCTAGTTCCCTGTAGCTTTGCTTCTCGCAGTGAGGAAAACCCCAGAAGGCCCTCGGCACTGGACCTCAGCGTCCGGGCAAAACGATGGGGGTGGAGACACTCCTTCAGGTATACTGGGCCAAAGACCAGCTTAGGATCCAGTCATTTCCAGGCTGGCTCAGCCCCATCTCACTCGCAGAACGCTCTGTTACTTCTGCTTCCCCACGCTCCCTGGAGGAGTGAACCTGGTGCCACACTGCAAATGGAGAGCACTGCAGTGGCAGAGGCGGCTCTCAGGGAGCGTGACTGGTGCAGTCACACTGGGCATGGAGCGTCTGAGGCATCAGAACAGGCTCCACCAAAATTACTCCAATGGAAGGAGAGAAGCAGGGGGAAGAATTTTGGCCTTGCACAGGGCGCCGCTGAAATTTGGGGTGACAATGTCTGCCACTGGCAGTGATTTGGGCTGGTTGGAGGTGGATTGATGACCCATCCACACCACCCACACTGAAGCGGATGCAGTTGCTTGTACTTAAATCCCACTGAAATCAATAGTCATAACTAACTTGTCCCATGGATATCACCAGGACACAAGTGCAAATGATTTAGGCGGCAATCCTAAACCTACTTTCTAGGGAGCATGTCCCATTGAATTTAATAGGGCTAACCTCTCAGTAGACATAGTTGGATTCCACTGTTAGCCTGGATCCAACCCTTTGACCCCACTTTGTGAATTGCAAATAAATACAGGTTCGATTCATATATATTTTTATCATCAGTGTGATCCTATTATGCAGTACAGTGGATCTCGGGTTACATACGCTTCAGGTTACATACGCTTCAGGTTACAGACTCCGCTAACCCAGAAATAATACCTCAGGTTAACAACTTTGCTTCAGGATGAGAACAGAAATCGTGTGGCGGCAGTGCAGCAGCAGCAGGAGGCACCATTAGCTAAAGTGGTGCTTCAGGTTAAGAACAGTTTCAGGTTAAGAACGGACCTCCGGAATGAATTAAGTACTTAACCCGAGGTTCCACTCTAAACCACACTGAGTTCAGTATATATTATTGTCACCCTTGTAGCACTTGAAGTCGTATCATTGACTTCAATATCACATGTTTTGTAGCCAATGTAACAGGCACGGCAGAATTTGCAGGAAGGTACGCTGTGGGTTAAACCACAGAGCCTAGGACTTGCCGACCAGAAAGTCAGCGGTTCGAATTCCCACGACGGGGTGAGCTCCCGTTGCTCGGTCCCTGCTCCTGCCAACCTAGCAGTTCGAAAGCACGTCAAAGTGCAAGTAGATAAATAGGTACTGCTCTGGCGGGAAGGTAAACAACGTTTCCGTGCGCTGCTCTGGTTTGCCAGAAGAGGCTTAGTCATGCTGGCCACATGACCCGGAAGCTGTACGCCGGCTCCCTCAGCCGATAAAGCGAGATGAGTGCCGCAACCCCAGAGTTGGCCACGACTGGACCTAATGGTCAGGGGTCCCTTTACCTTTACCTTTACCTTACGGTTTGCGTGAACAGATAGGGTTCTCCACCCCCCCACACCATTTAACTCCCCCTCCATAATTCTTCATAGTTTTAACAACCTGCTGCTCTCACATTATTTTACTTTGGTATAGCAGGAGTTAGACGATGCCATGAGTGAAGGAGTTAACTCCTCTCTCTAAAAAAAGTGAGGCCTGTTATTGCTGAGACCTCAGAGTGCTCATACAGTAAGAGTCTCTTCCATCCCTTTAGATTGGCTTGCCAGAAATCTCCGCAAAGAATTCCAGAAAGTTAGTGAGCTGTGAACCCCCCTCCCCCCTCTCCATTGCCCACCCTTAACACCCATACTGTCAATCCTTAATCAAGCTGTGCTTCTTCAACTGTTTACCCACTTGATATTCTAGGACTTTCTCCATACCGTCTATCCAGCTAACGGGTCTCTGGTTTCCTGTTATGTCTCCAGGCTCTTTTTAAATAACTTTGTTATGTTCACCACTTTCCAGTCCCCAAGGGTCTCTTCTAAGTTAAATGAACTTGTGAATATCTGCTAATTTCTTGCTTGCTGTCCTCCTCTTCCTTTAACACGTTTGGATATTTGTATGCCCTTGATTTTTAAGAGTCTGTAACCATTTTAATAGCTTTTCGAATTACACTTTACCTTCTTTAGAAATGTGGCCATTATTTAAGCAAACGTTCTTTTTGGAATAAAGAGAAAACACAAAACAAAGGTTGCATCGTCCTTTCGCTTGCACCCCTTTTTTTCACTGTCGCTTTCTTTCTTAGCAGTCTCATCACGATTTATATATATATATATATGTATATGTAGATTATTGTGCAAAGCAGAGTAGTCAACATACTACTCTCTGAATGGTGGTCTGCAATTCCCATCATCCTTGAACATTGGCCATGCTGTCTGGAGCTGGTGATGGAAGTTGTAGCCCAACATTGCTGCTATCTTTGGTGTGAAGTCATGGTGTAGCCCAAGGGAAGCCATGGATCTGACTTATATCAGCCATGGATTCATTGGGAATTCATGGGCAAGAAAATCAACAAAGATATGTGATGCCTCTGAAAAAATCCTCCACCCTTAAAAGAATTATTTCATTTCAGACTGATCCACCTCCAGTTTCTCTTTAGATGAAATTTGCAGGCAACTGGAAGAATAATTATGCTGTTAATCTTATCACGGTTCTGAAGTTCCTTTAAAGACCTTCATGTTATAAAAATTGTGACAACCATGCCTTTCTTGATTATTATTATTATTATTTATTAGATTAATATACCACCCTTCATCATAAGATCTCAGGGCAGTTCACAGAATAAAATACAGGATAAAAACAAGTGTATAATTAAAAACAAAACAGCAAAACCCTACCCCCCTTCCCACAGACACATTTAAAAGGCTGTAGAATATTACTCAGCCAAAGGCCTGGTTGAAGAGGAACAATTTCACCTGGTGCCTAAAATATATATAATGAAGGTGCCAGGTGAACCTGAGAAGAGCATTCCACAAATGGGGAGCCACTACAGAGAAGGCCCATTCTGGTGTTGCTACCCTTAGGACCTCTCGTGGAGGAGGCACATGAAGATGATCTCAGGGTCTGTGATGGTTTATAAGGGGAGAGATGATCCTTCAGGTTTTGCGGTCCTGAGCCATCTTGTGAGAGAGAACGCATTAAAAGTGATATATAGATTAACAACAATTCCATAGTTACATATTATCTACAGCATTGGTGGCTAGCACATGGCCCTCAAGAAGTTGTTGGACTCCTTTCAGCTCCAGCCAGCACACAGCAAATAGTTAGGGATTAGTAGTCTAGCAGCATCTGGAGGACTATGCTTTGGACTATGGTTTCGGTCCCCAGCTCTGAAGCACTTGATGGTCTTTTATTTTTATGTTCTATTTTATACTTGTCGAAGTTGCAGTTCTGTTTTTTTAAGACAGTCTAATCCTCTAGTTCTCACTCCTCTTTTTAAAAACCCCATTCAACAATTTGTTCTATTTTCTAAATGGAGGTTTTGTTTCCACTTGGGCCTTATTTTAATGTTTGCTGTGGGTTTTCTGTTGTTTTTTAATGACACAAAGTGTTTTGTTTTACTTCCTTGGTTCCCCCACAGGGCCAGACAGAGCACATTTTGTCCGAAGTTATGTCTCCCCTGCTCTGCAAAAAGTACCATTTAACAATATCAGTTAAGAACAATGAAGTCGGCAGGGTGCGAGCAACAGACTAGGTTTTCCCCCCCTCCTAGGAAAAATGTTGGGGAGAAATTGCCTGTTGTCAATGAAGGCACAAAGTGGTATAGTGTGTTTCTTTTCTCCTCAGTCCCAATACAAAGGAAGAATATAATATCTGCTGTTGTTAAGGCTCCAAAAATCTTAACAATCATTGATTGCTCCAGAAAGCTGTTTCTCACATCCATTAGAAATAACCTCAGATTATCTTCGGTGACTTTGCATCCTTCAGTGTTTCCCTCCCAACAGTACCTTCACATTGACTTTCACTTTACTCTTTAGAGGCTGAAAAGAAGCAGTTCTGCTGCGACTATTATTTTCTATAACATCATTAATGGCGTGTGACGGCATGTAAGTGTGTATGAGAGAGTAGGGAGGGGAGCAAAAAAGAAACTGTGAAAGAGGATATTGCACAGCCGTTCAGCGCCTGAGTTTCAGCAAGCACTGTTCTTCCTCAAACTTGGCATAAACAATCTCCCGTTTCCCCTCTGAATCCAGTTGCACAGAGGAGCAAGCTAATTCCTCTCAAAGGTTTTACCACTCTGGCACTCTCTATTAATAGCTGTGTGAAGCCCCAACCCACAGTGCTTATGGGGATGTGAGGAGAATTGAAATAGGGACATCAACCATGTTGCTAAAGTGTGGGACCTTCTAAAAATTGACCAGTCAACATTTAATATCTTTATTATAATTATTGTCATTTAAAAAAATAACAACAGTGGACTGGTCAACTTTTAAAATGCCATTATACGTTCTCTGGGAAGCTCAGATTTCTCTCCCCTTAAGTAGCAACACTTTAAGCCAATTTAAGGTAAAGGTAAAGGTAAAGGTACCCCTGCCCGTATGGGCCAGTCTTGACAGACTCTGGGATTGTGCGCCCATCTCACTCAAGAGGCCGGGGGCCAGCGCTGTCCGGAGACACTTCCAGGTCACGTGGCCAGCGTGACAAAGCTGCATCTGGCGAGCCAGCGCAGCACACGGAACGTCGTTTACCTTCCCGCTGGTAAGTGGTCCCTATTTATCTACTTGCACCCGGGGGTGCTTTCGAACTGCTAGGTTGGCAGGCGCTGGGACCGAGCAGCGGGAGCGCACCCCGCCGCGGGGATTCGAACTGCCGACCTTTCGATCAGCAAGCCCTAGGCGCTGAGGCTTTTACCCACAGCGCCACCCGCGTCCCATTTAAGCCAATTTATAATGTACCAAAAGGAGATTTTCATTAAGGTGAAGGATGAGGCAGAATGACAACAGTCATGGGAACCAGTGAAATGGTCAGTCAAAAAAGAGTTTCAGGTTACGTTCACTTTTCAGTTGCCACACCAGAGGTAAATTATTGTTTCAGGAATGGATTCGAAGCCCATTATAATCTCCAAAACGTCCTGTCAATGCTCATGTCTTGTGTCTTAATTTCTGTAGTACAGGGCACCAGCTAATTAGACAGTTATTGATTTTGTTTATAGATGGTGCATTTGGTTGGCCTCAATCCCCAACCCTGATCTTTTAAGCTAATGATTCCAGTGCACATGCATGTGGGATTGATTGATGGTTTGTGTACAAAACTCTAGATGTTTATTCCTTCCAGTCTCATTAATCTTGGTTCAGATCCTAGGACTAACTCCGGAATGGTCTATAAGCCTATTGGTTGTGTCACAGTCTTGGGAGAAAACAGCTCTTGGCTATGTCTGGCAAAGTGCATGTCCCCCTCCTTAATCCTCTAATTGTTGTCCCAACATTCAGCTAAAAGGATTTTTGTTCTAAAGCTCTTTGAGAAAATCACCTTGCCATTTTTTGCATACTTTCTATCTTGCAAACTTTTGGGCGACTTTTTTCTTGATCTCTATCTTTCCAGAGAGTGGGATTGTCAGTGTAGTGGATGTTGCCTTTCTCTTTAAAAGATATGCCTAGTCTGTAATAGAAACACCCTCCTGTGAGCGCAGGGCTATGCTGAGTTATGCTGAGCTGTTGATCTGCTGCTCACAAACAAATACAGCTGTTGAAGTTTTCCCGACTCCTCCCACTTGCTGGTGTTAGGCCCATTTCAAGGTTTCCACACCCAGTCAGTACCCTTCCCAGACCAATGGGATAATACATTTGACTCACTGGGCCTCATGGTTCCTACAGTTTTACTGCAGGCAAACAACCCCATCACCCTATGTGCTCCCCTTGCCCCCAGAAAACTTTCTTTCCCACACAGCAGCTGCACTAATTGTGAAAATTCAGATTCCCACCCACATGATTACAATTTCTAACTGAATGTTAGAGAGCATTCACAGGCATCAGCCTATTCAAGCCATTTGCTAAACATCTCCATGCAATACTCAGCTGAGGTTCTCTTTATCAAAATGGGGAGCAACCATGTACAGGATTATATATACGCAGTCAAGGACAGGTGGAAAAATTTGAACTGCAGAGCAAGACAATAGTGTGTGTGTGTGTGTGTGTGTGTGTGCACGCACATGCAAGTGAATAAGCTAGATAAAGATCACGAGCTGTAGGAGGATAGCTTATAAACAACAGAAAGGTGAAAATTCTTGAATAAGATGAATTATTCAGGCTGTGCATATACTGTCTGATTAGAGTTTGCGATTCTATTTGAAATCCTCATTGATTTTTCTATGGCAAAATTTAATGGATTTTTTTTTTTGTCCCTCGGTTTCCTCTTTGTAAAGGAGAGAAGTGGATATAAACTCTTGTCTGTTGCATGTATATTCCCTGCTTTAGTGATCCCCTCAGATCTGTCAGGTACATGTTTTCGTGGACCTGTTCCATTTTAAAATCATGGTGTAATGTGATGGTGGTTCCTAAAGAGGAACTTGTGATAACCATTGGGGTGAGCTAGACTCTTGGTCGGTTCCCATGTCCATTCTCCTCCATCTTTTGTACGCACAGCCACAATCACTGGGATGTTCAGTTCAGAGCGTTTATTGGGGATTAAGTGCAAGTGCACTCTCTCCGAGTTACCCTAGCGATGCCAGAGATATATCTCCCTGGGCATTACAGCAAACTTCCCATGTTTGGGTTTTTGACAATCCTCCTGCCATGAGTCAGTCAGTAGTTCCTCTCAAGAACACTAGCACTTTGGTATCCAGTAAATACAGCCCAGAATTTCTTTGTCTGGCAACTTTACTTCTGCCTTTCCTGGTGCCAGCATGCAAAAGGAAAATAACCTATTGCTCCTCCCTTCCAGCACTGTGCTACCTCTGGAAGTGAGGTGTTGAAGCAAAGGAATCTCCTGAATAGTGCTTCCCCCTTTCCGGGACTTATTTAGGCATGATCTGCAACTTACAACCCCCCCTTTCCCCATTCCTACAGCCTTCTTCCAGTTATCTTCTTATCTAGGGGTGCAGTTAGGCAGTGCCCATAGCCTCTTTCTCTCCTGCATGTTCTCCTCAGAATTAAGTCACCTTGACTTCAATGAGTTTTATCCCCAGGTAAGTATGCATAGGGTTCCAGGCCTTCTGTGTTGAAAACACCTTGCACGAATCATCTCAGAAATCCTTTCAAGAGCAATATTTTCAGCAGCCCCTTCTTGCAGTTGGGATGCTGGTAAACTGTGGTTGAGGGACAATGGCTTGGTGAAGGCCAATTCATAGCTGAGGTTAATCAACAACTGCAAAATTCACAGCCACTCCACTACTTCTGTTTATGCTTAAAAGCTTCTGAAGATACAAAAGAGATACATTTAGGGTCATCGGCTTGACCCTGAAACGCTTATTTCTTTTCATGGGTTCTTTTCTAATACTGAACAAATATCACTCAAAGCGGAACACTCGTTTCAATATTTGCCTCCAACCTGACCGTGTTTCTATGAGAAAAATCAGAGCCACGTTTTGTAGTGCTTAACTAGGTGGGCTTTGTGAAAGGGATTGTGCCGCCTGAGGCGGGCAGAAAGGACTGAGGGGTCCATCTTCATAGCCGGGCATTCTGGGCAAGATGGCCAGAAGAACCCCATTCTGTCACTATGGTGGCTAGAAAGGCTTTTAAACCTTAAATTGCTTTTGGAACTTTAAAACATTTTCTAACTTCAAAAAGCCTTATCTGGTTCCACAGCAAACCACAGCAGTGGCACAGGCATTCTCCTGTTCACCTTACTCGAAATTCCTAGCTCTGAAGAAGGACCCCTTCCGCCTTTTCTCAGAGCTAAGCTGTTCAAAAACGAAGGTACGGCTGTAGTGGGGAAATGAATCTCCCTTTCCCAATTTACCCCTGAATCTGTTTTTGGGTCTGTTTTATATATATTCACAAGACAGTTATTAGTCAGTGATAAATATGGGTCTAGGTATTTAGCACAATATATATATATATATATATATATATATATATATATATGCACATTTTAGAGGAACATATTTGCATATTTCCAGCTAAACTGAGCCTAAATGATAAGGCACGTTAGAAAATAATAATAAAAAAATGGCACCTCTCCAGCACCCTCCACCAACCTCATTATTGTCTTCCTACTGAGGCATTGCCTCCAGCTCCTCCCTGCCTTACCTTGCTTTGTTCTCGAATGTTTTGGCTCCTGAACGCCACAAACCCAGAAGTGACTGTTCCAGTTTGTGAACTGTTTTTGGAAGCCGAACGTCCAACGAGCCTTTTGTGGCTTCCGATTGGCTGCAGGACCTTGCTGCAGCCAATCAGAAGCCATGCTTTGGTTTCTGAACGTTTTGGAAGTCGAATGGACTTCTGGAACGGATTCTGTTCGACTTCCAAGGTACAACTGTATAAAGTTTGGAAAAAGTCACACACCCACCCCGAAATGTTAGTGCTCTCCAGTAAACACCCTTTAAAAAATGTAAACGTTACATTCACGCTGTTCAGGGAGGCTTGTCAGTTGGTAATATTTTATCCCTGCTTCCAAAGTATTTCATCAAGTATTTCAATAATTGAAGCAGTTGTGCACACTAAAAAACAAAACAAAACAATTGATAGTTCCCCCACCTATTTCCCTACATACTGTGAAATGATTTATCGAACAGTGGAGTTTGATTATCAAAGTTACTTTGCACTATTTTGTTGTAGTCAACAAGAATGCAGGCCAGAGAGGTGGGAGACACATTATTCTGGGTTTGTTCAAGTGCGAATGAAATCAGCTAAAAGCAAGTGAATGATAGCCCTGCATGATTTAACCTCCTGGAAAGAGCTCAATAAAAGCAAAGCACCAATACTATACTTAAAGTATTTTTTTTTATAATAATAATGAGTTCTAATAACCGTTTCTAATGGGAACTCCAGTCCATTGTTAATATAGAAAGCAAGTAGCACAAAAGACATTTTTAAGAGCTTGAACTATTCTATTGAAAGTGACATGTATCCAGAGTCATGTTGTAATTTAGAGCCCTGCATTATTTTCAAAGTGCATTCAGAGCACCTGTGCTTGTGGAAGGTTTGGTACATGTGGATAGTATCATGAAAAGGATATTGGCCCATTTCTATGACCCTTTTTTCAATTGCATTTTATTAAGTTTCAACATTTTTAACATACACAATCAAAACACCGTTTCATCTTTTCTCTTATTTTTGTTGAGTTCCTGCCCCTTATTTGCAAATCGAGGACTTACGAAGCTAAAGTAGGGAGATAGCATAAAGAATCAAGGCCATCAAAGAATGAAGATTTGCTCAGAAATTGACAAAAAACCCAGAATACTTTTTGAGCCACAGATGACCTATCTTCTGGTGTTCTGTATACAACTATACATGTATACAGTCTAAACTCAAAGTAATAAAAGACACAGCTTTCTGTATATATAATTGGGTGTTGTTGTTTTTTACTGTAGTACAGTGGTACCTCAGTTTACAAACTTAATCCATTCTGGAAGTCTGTTCTTAAACCAAAACCATTCTTAAACCGAGGTGCGCTTTTCCTAATGAGGCCTCCTGCCGCTGGTGCCCTTCCACCGTTCGGATTCCGTTCTTAGACTGAGGTAAAGTTCGCAAACTACTTCCAGTTTTGTGGAGTTTGTAAGCTGAATCGTTCATAAACAGGACTGTTCTTAAACCGAGGTACCACTGTATTTTAATATCTGAATGCCTTCAAGAACAAACTCATTCATTTATTCACCATTCCTTGTTTCCAGTTGAGCCGTCATCCTCAGTCCCACGGATTCTCCTCCTTGGACTTCAGAGTGAATATACAATAATTCTCCGAAACCAGTGGCACATGTGCTAGGATTTAACACTGTGGGGAAAGCCAACACAGAGTGTGGGTTCATTGGCCTTGCACTTTATGCCCCTACACAGAAGAGAGAGCTGCACAGTGAGGAAAGTTACACAATTTAGACCCTCAGCTGAAAGAGCCTTCTCAAACATAATTCTCGGAAGAAACCAGTCAGTTTTTGCCAATTAATTTATAAGGTGGCAACATGAGAACACTTGCGGTTGGGCTCTTAGTTTCACAAAGCAACGAATTCCTGACCGGTAAAGGATTGAAAAAAAAATCCTTAACAGCATCCAAAAACCCTTGCCATTTTATAAATAGACAAGCCAATGCCAGCACTCGTTACGGTAATGTTAATATACCAATATTTATGAGTAACCCCCTCCCCAAAAAAACCCCTTTGCATGGCATGCCCTGGCAGCGATCCTAGATCGCTGAGATGTCTGTGAGGTTTTTACACTACTGATATATTATTTTTTAAAGAAAAAACCCCTCATATTCTGAGAAATCTGCTGCCTGAAAAGTCCCAGAATTTGATTTAAGTCTATTGAACTATTTTCAAGTGCTGTAAATCATTTGTGTGTGTGTGTGTCTGCTCATTTACCTTTGCATTCTCTTTTGAGCCACTGGCAGCGAAGCTGACGAATGGGAATCAAATGGAGTGTGCTAAGTGGTCCTGCCGTAGGCTTTCATCTGCCCACCTTCTGCCTTGTGATTTATCTCGGCAATACATCACCCGCCTTATTTTGCCTTTGCTTATTTTATTTAGTGTTGTCACAAATAATATCAATTGACCATCCACCATGAGTACTAAGCAGTAGTAAATTAGCAAAATAAACTGAATCTACAGAACTCATCTGTCCCCAAATTTGATTAGAGCCACTTGTACTGCACCAAGTCATTTACTACAGATGAACCTCATTTATTACACAAGCAGCTTCATGGGTTCGCTGCAGTGTACGGTAAATTGTTATGCATAGTATTTGCTGAGATTTTAATGAAACACTTAAAAGTGACTCTTTTATATCTCAATCACTAGGGGTATTTTATGCTTCTGAAATGGTTATTTCCAGTTACCCTGTCACTTTGGTCTGAATCATTACATTGAGCCTAGCCATCCATTTCAGAAGGATCACTCGGTTTCTGAAAAATGAGGGAAAGGGGGAAAATCTTAAGCGCTTATGGGCTTGAAAACCATCATCCTTCATGGTCATGAAGATGTAGTTCATCCTTCCATATCATCCTTCCTTGCCATCATTAGGAGATCTATTTTTGTACCATAAAGGTTGTCTCGAGATACTAGCATTTAATTCATTCTCTAAACAAAACATTTCAATCTGTGGGCCACCAAACTTAAGGAACATTTCCCCCGCAATTGGGCTTACCATATCCTTATTTGGGGCTTGAAGAACCATCCATCTTTTTCTGGTAGAAAGGCAGAGAGAAACATAAAGAAATAAACCACCTATGAAAAGTAATTTATAAAACTATTCGTTTCAGCTGGCGAAAGCTAATGTGGTAATAATACTGCTTTTTAATGGCACATAGAACAACTGATATGGATTGAGACTTATGTCCTTGCCAGTGAAATTGAAAGAGAGGTTAAAAATGGCTCAAATGAACTTTTTTGCAACGTGTGTGCTGAGAGAATGTGTATGTGTGTGTATTCTCTCAGCGCACACGTTGCAGAAAAGTTCCTTTGAGCCATATATGGAACAATCTAAAGCAGATCAATGCAAAACGTTAATTCTTTGAGGGGGGAATGTAAACCACCAAGATTTGGGGTGGGAAGAAAGTAGTGAGCAGAACCTGTGGCCAGAATACACAAGGATAAATTCTTTAACAAAAGAACCAGTGGAGTAGAACAGGACAAAGAAGAAAGATGGAATGATAAAGGCTATGCCTTGGAAATATTTCATTTATTTAGTTAATTTATATACCAGGAATCCCAAAACCCAACAAAAAGGCATTGATACATCAAAATTCACATTCAGTACCAAATGACACTGCTGCTACTACTATTGACGATGCATTCTGGGTTGATGAAACATGATGAACACGCTACAGTACTTTGGACTGCCTCCTTTTATACCAGCTAGCCCATAAACTAATATCTGAATTGTTCCTAAAAAAGCAAAGCCAAAGCTTTCAGACACCACTTGTTTCCCCCCTTATGAGAAGCGACTTGAGACCCACAATGCCTTCTCTTAAAGCAAAATCGCCGATTGTATTTTAAGGAACTGGAATGCTACCGCTAAAAAGACGTTGAGTCAAACAGGAATGGCTTTAGCAGATCCCATTGTTTTAATTTTGTGGTAAGAAATGGCAGCATTTTCCACTCTGCTTCTCCCTGCTGTGCACCATCACCTTTTTTTGTTTTGTTTTGTTTTTATTTTAGCACATCTGCATTTAATAGTAGAGTTTCGACTAATGAAAAAATAAGTGATTTCCATTTTAGGGTTTGTAATATGCATTAGGGGTATGGGGGAATTAGCTGTTTGTCCAACGGTGTGGGCTAACGTGCAAGGAGAAAATCTGTTTTAGCTCACAAAGTGGTGCAAAGAGCGTCAGCAAATGGATCACTAAGCTGCCTGGGTCAAGCTATGCCACCTGCATGCATAGAGAGCACTGCCTAACATCAAGTACCTTACCATGAGTGGTTCAGGAATAATAATGCACACCTAGGATGCTACATTAAAAGCACAATTTTCTTTACTATGGTAAGCCTTGCTGTCATTAACATAACACCCCGGAGGCAACCCTGGTACAACCTATATCTCCTATGGATCACAACAAGATGGAGGTCAAGGAAGTGCCATTTAACATTAAATCCTGACTTAAACCTGCAGTATTACACACACACACACACACACACACACACTAAAAATCAGATGCTTTTTCCATGAGTCACATAAAATGATTTTACTTTAAATGATTTTGCGACAGGGAAAACCGACAAGAACAGTGCATTATAAGCCACTATAATGTTCCTAGCAGAGCCTGAAGCAGCTCCTTTGCATCATTGGGGAAATCACACAGTACTGAAACAATGCTCTCTATGTTTTCTTTCTTTCATACAGGCAAAAATGGGGGGATAGGTATAAAGAGTTTGGGTCTGCTAGAGCGTATAGGGTAGGTAGACCCTTTCCTGTGGGGGAGGTTTGTGAGGGGATATACCCACAAGCTTCAGTAGAAAATACTGGGTTTGGAAGTGAATGTGGCTGGCTGAGCAGGAATGCAAATTTGGGCCTCCCATTTCCAAACCCAAGACTGTACCCACTACAAGATATATATGGGGCATGGTGGGAAAGCATGTTCTCCTTCATGGAGAGCACGTGTTGTGGTGGGGGCCGACAGGACACTCCAAAGTCGTGGGGCGGGCTAATTGATTGTTGGCCACTGTTGTGATTGGGCTTCCCTTGTTGTTGGGAAGAAGTTAATGCTGCTATTTGTTGATTGACAGCCAGAAATTCTAAAACTCCCTGCACGAGGCGTAGAGCTTCCTCTTTTCGCTCTGTGCATCGGATTGCCCGTCCCCCCTCCCTATATTTAGGGTTGTTCACTTTGACCTTGCTATGCCTGTCATGGGGTCATCTGCTCTTGGGGCAGGGGCCCGGTAGGAATTTTGTCCATCTGGCTGATTGGCTGGGGTCATTTGGTTTTTGCCTACTGTGTAGCAAATCGTCACAACTTGTAAGGTTGCGGTTAGGCATTGGTTTATGGTTTGGTTGGTTGAGGGGCATGGATTGGCTGTGCCTGCCCCTCTAATGCTGCTGCTGCTGCAAGGGATTCCGTTAAAGGAATTCAGGGGCTCACTGTTGCTTTTGTCCAACACTGTCAAGGGGCTAGGGCCATGCAAGAGCCCCTGGTTGCATTTGGGGAGGGCTGAGGGCAGATTCCCTGCTCCGTTGCTACCCCCAAGTGTAATCCTCTTTTATGACTTTCGCAGGCGTGCGGAATATCAGTCTGTCCCCCATGGTGGGGCAGATAGTCGCAACCAATGCCTAAACAGCCACTCACATTTTTGTATTTTAATAAAGTTGTGGCCAAAATTATGCCAAAAACCTTAAACAAAATTTCTGTGTGATGTGTGAGTTATTTGGGGTGGCCCTGGGACCTCGACACAGAAGTTTAAAGGAAAGGGTGGTGGCGCTCCAACTCTGGAATAGGCTTATATGGCACCCAGTTTTACAACATTTCATAATCAGGCAAATAACTTTTTATTTTTCCAGTGTTTTCACCCAGTGTTTTAGAGTGGTTTGTACCTTGTGTCTGCTGTTATCAACTTGATTGTTTTAGTCCCCTGCTGTTGCTGTTTTTTAGTTTGTTTTAATTCTCTTGCAACACATAGCAAGGCACTATGAGACACTGGGCAGGGAGCTCAAGAGACTTGGGGCACAGGTAGACTTCTCATCACTCCTTCCTGCTGAAGGTCATGGCCCACCACACCTGGAGTCCTGTGTCCAGTTCTGAATACCACAGTTTAAGAAGGATGTTGACAAGCTGAAATGTGTGCAGCTAAGATGATCAAGGGTCTGGAAATTATGCCTTATGAGGAGCGCTTGAAGGAACAAGGTATGTTTAGCCTGGAAAGGAGGAAACTGAGAAGAGATATGATAACCATCTTCAAATATCTTAAGGGCTGCCACATGGAGGATGGAGCAAGCTTGTTTTCTCTTGCTCTGGAGGGTAGGACTCAAACCAATGGCTTCAAGTTGCAAGAAAGGAGATTCCGACTAAACATTCCGAAAAACTTTCTGGCAGTAAAAGCAGTTCAAAAGTGGAACAGTCTCCCATGAAAGGTGGTGCACTCTCCTTCCGTGGAGGTTTTTAAGCAGAAGTTGGATGGCTATCTGTCATGGATGTTTTAGCTGAGATTCTGACATTGCAGAGGGTTGGACTAGATGACCCTTGGGGTGCCTTTCAACTCTAAGATTTTACGATTCTGTGATTCTACAGGCTATTTTTGTACACTGATGACTTGATTGACTGGTGGTGTCTGTGTACTCAATCATTAAATACCACATAGAATAGCTTGTTCATTTTTCTGCAGAACAATTAAAAAAGGCTATACTGCAGATCATTGGTGATTATATATATATATATATATATATATGCTTTCGTAGATTTTCACGGGTACAAGAATGCAAGTTTTGGTGTCCTCGGGTGTCTTCCCGTGTAAAAGTTGGGGTGTCTAGGCGACGTTTCGACGAGGTCTCACTCGTCATCTTCAGGCTGGTGCTTTCGGCTTCTTGTTACTGGAACAGAGCAGGATCTCAGTGTTTGAGTTCCTATAAATACTGTTGAGGAGGTGTGGCCTCTAGTGTTCTGGGCAGAGAGGAAGTTCCTAGGCTAGTGTGCCTTTTCTTCTTTTGTTCCTTAATTACTTGAGGGATATCTTGAGTGATTTCTTGAGTTGTATCCTGAGTACCACTTAGGTGGGTCATTAGGTGTGGATTAGTTGCTAAAGCCTTTGTGTCTTGACCTCTTGAACTTTGTGAAGAGTTTTTCTGAGAAGATGGTTGTACTGCATTTTGTTGTGCTCTGGCTTGGCTTCGTGTATAGGGGCGAGCTGTGGTTTTGTGGCCTGTGCCAGCCAGATCTGTGTAGGGGTTGCGGGGGGGTGCAGCATCCGGAGGTGCCACCATGGTTTGGCTACTGGATGGTGTCTGTAATTTATCTGTGGAGAGGGTCTGGGTTTGGGTCTGGTGTGGTTGATTGGTGATGGCGTTCTGTGTGCCTCTGGATCTGGTGTCAGATTTTGTGGGGAGGGCTAATTTCCAGATGTCTGGCAAGCGGGATGTGTCGTCACGCTTGTTCATGTTGTGAGGGTGTTTCTCTATCTCGATGGCTTCCATGATTATTCTCTTGTGGTGATGTTCCATGTTAAAGAGCAATTTGGAATCTGCAAAATTAATTTCGTGTCCTGTTTCTTTCATGTGTTGGAAAAGAGAGGAAGTTTTTTCTTCTTTTTTGACGGCATTCTTGTGTTCTGCGATACGTGCATTTATTCGTCTGTTTGTTTGTCCAATGTACGTGGCTGGGCAGACTTTGCAGGGTATTTCATAGACCCCTTGGTTTTCCAACTGGATTTTATCCTTGGGGTTTCTGAGGATATTGGCTATTTTTTGGTTGGTGCAAAAGGCTGTTTTGATATTGTGTTTATGGAGGATTTTGCTAATTTTATCTGTAGTGCCCTTGATATAAGGAAGGAGGGCCATGCCATTGTTTTCTTCTGTGTCTTGGTTTTTGGGGGGTGTTTCTTTTTGGATTAGCTTCGTAACCCTGTTTTGCTGGTATCCATTGGCAATTAACACATTTGAGAGATTCTGTAACTCAGTTGTCAAGTGGTCTTCGTCAGCCAGGCGTTTGGTTCTGGAGATGAGAGTCTTGGCTACGGAGTTTATTTGTGCAGGGTGGTGGTGTGATTGTGCATGTAAGTAGCGGTTGGTGTGTGTTTTTTTCCGGTAGATAGTGTGTCCTAGGGAGCCATCAGGTTTTTTGTAGATTAGGACGTCAAGGAAGGACGTTCCCTAGGACACACTATCTACCGGAAAAAAACACACACCAACCGCTACTTACATGCACAATCACACCACCACCCTGCACAAATAAACTCCGTAGCCAAGACTCTCATCTCCAGAACCAAACGCCTGGCTGACGAAGACCACTTGACAACTGAGTTACAGAATCTCTCAAATGTGTTAATTGCCAATGGATACCAGCAAAACAGGGTTACGAAGCTAATCCAAAAAGAAACACCCCCCAAAAACCAAGACACAGAAGAAAACAATGGCATGGCCCTCCTTCCTTATATCAAGGGCACTACAGATAAAATTAGCAAAATCCTCCATAAACACAATATCAAAACAGCCTTTTGCACCAACCAAAAAATAGCCAATATCCTCAGAAACCCCAAGGATAAAATCCAGTTGGAAAACCAAGGGGTCTATGAAATACCCTGCAAAGTCTGCCCAGCCACGTACATTGGACAAACAAACAGACGAATAAATGCACGTATCGCAGAACACAAGAATGCCGTCAAAAAAGAAGAAAAAACTTCCTCTCTTTTCCAACACATGAAAGAAACAGGACACGAAATTAATTTTGCAGATTCCAAATTGCTCTTTAACATGGAACATCACCACAAGAGAATAATCATGGAAGCCATCGAGATAGAGAAACACCCTCACAACATGAACAAGCGTGACGACACATCCCGCTTGCCAGACATCTGGAAATTAGCCCTCCCCACAAAATCTGACACCAGATCCAGAGGCACACAGAACGCCATCACCAATCAACCACACCAGACCCAAACCCAGACCCTCTCCACAGATAAATTACAGACACCATCCAGTAGCCAAACCATGGTGGCACCTCCGGATGCTGCACCCCCCCGCAACCCCTACACAGATCTGGCTGGCACAGGCCACAAAACCACAGCTCGCCCCTATACACGAAGCCAAGCCAGAGCACAACAAAATGCAGTACAACCATCTTCTCAGAAAAACTCTTCACAAAGTTCAAGAGGTCAAGACACAAAGGCTTTAGCAACTAATCCACACCTAATGACCCACCTAAGTGGTACTCAGGATACAACTCAAGAAATCACTCAAGATATCCCTCAAGTAATTAAGGAACAAAAGAAGAAAAGGCACACTAGCCTAGGAACTTCCTCTCTGCCCAGAACACTAGAGGCCACACCTCCTCAACAGTATTTATAGGAACTCAAACACTGAGATCCTGCTCTGTTCCAGTAACAAGAAGCCGAAAGCACCAGCCTGAAGATGACGAGTGAGACCTCGTCGAAACGTCGCCTAGACACCCCAACTTTTACACGGGAAGACACCCGAGGACACCAAAACTTGCATATATATATATATATATATATATATACTGAAATTTATCTTTCAAGAAACTAGCTCCATAGAATATGCTCCAACTATCAACACCATTCTTTTGTGTTTCCAGAACCAACATTTGTGGACTGCTGCCTTTATCTAATGTACTCAGGCACAATCAATTTTATGTCACTACTATGACCGAAAATAATGTCGTTACCTGGCTTCCCAATGAGTGTTTTGCTGGAATACTAGAGTGGAGAAGGCTCAGACTTCATACCTCATTTCCTGAAGTGACTATAGCAACAAAGCAAATGGTTCTGCTAAGCTGTTGGGGTAATTCCAAATGTCATTGGACCACATGCACACAAGCATAGGCCATACAAGTTACTATAATTACTTAGGAAAGTTACAGACAAAGAAAACCTGGCTTAAAGGATGAGTCCAAAGGCTTGAAAATCCTTCAGAAAGTTTTCAGAAGCTGTGATTTACTTGGAGCTGTGGGGCTTGTTTCAAATATATTAGAAGACATATCAGGTCAGGTTGCCTTGATCATGTCATGAGTGATGACTGAGGCTGTGATATAACCTGACATTGTTATAAATTTTCAGAAACACGTTTCACTGATCTGTGCCTGTCTGTTGGGTGATTTATAATAGTGTAGTCTCCTCTAGTTTGGGTTAAAGTTTAATTGATGGAAATTTTGACAGACATGCCTTTATTTAAAGAGTTTGCTTTTAAACTCTTCATTTGACTATAGAAACCCTCTTCACTCAAAATTTTGGATAGGAGCTTCAGGATCTAAACCAGTGGAATTTCTTTCTTTCTTTCTTTCTTTCTTTCTTTCTTTCTTTCTTTCTTTCTTTCTTTCTGAATAATTTTTTTATTAAACTATCACTTTAAACAATAAACAATAATTTCCAATATACGCCTACCAATCTCTTTCCCTACTGCTCTGCCAAACTTATGACTTCCCTCCATTCCACCAACAAGCTTTCCCTTTTCAAATCTGTATCTCACAGTTTAATCTTATTTATAAATGATTTATTTCAATCCTTCTAGTGTCTTCAAACTTCTACTGTTATTATTTATATAGTCAATGAATTTACTCCAGTCTCTTTGGAATTTTAGTTCGTCCTGGTTTCGAACTCTGCAGGTCAGTTTTGCCAGTTCCGCATAGTCCATCATTTTCATCTGCCACTCCTCCATCGTTGGTAATTCTTGTAACTTCCATTTTTGGGCTAATAAAGTTCTTGCCATTGTCGTGTACATTAATAGTCTTTGATCTGCCTTTGCTATTTCCTCTCCCATCAAGCCCAGCAAAAAAGCTTCCAGCTTTTTGGGAAAGGTATATTTGAGCATCTTTTTCAATTCATTGTAGATCAATTCCCAAAATGATCTTACCTTGTCACACGTCCACCACATATGATATCCTTCTCTTTACATTTCCAACATAGTCTATTACTCATCCTATACATTTTAGCCAACTTTACTGGTGTTAAATACCATCTATACATCATTTTCATTACATTTTCCTTTAAGGTAACACATGCTGTAAACTTTAGACTTTCATTCCATAGTCTTAACCATGCATCATATTCAATATTATGCCCAAAGTCTATTGCCCATTTTATCATAACCTCTTTCGTCTGCTCATCCTTTGTATACCATTCTAATAAAACATTGTACATTTTAGACAGCAATTTACTTCTGCATTCCAACAGTTCGATTTGAAATCTAGATTTTTTTTGTCTTCGAATCCTACTTTCTTATCACACAAAAGAACACCATTTACTTGATGATATTGCAACTAAACCAGTGGAATTTCAAAGTCTCCCAGTTCTGATTTGATATTTCTCCAAATGTGAAGAGTCGATTTTCTTCATTTATTACAAAAGCATGGTTCCAGTACCTTGTGCGCATTTGATTTTCATTCATTCATTTATTTAGGCTTTTCGTTGATGGAAAACAGACCCACATTCAGCATTTTGTGAAATACATAGCAGGCAACTGCTTTAAAAGCCTGTGAAGCACGTGAGATGGGGTGGGGGATGAGAAAACACCACATACCATGCCACGATACACATCCTCCCCCTTGAGTTGCATTCTTCCTGCTTGTCCTTTTCAACACATGTGGTAATGGTCACTTATCTGACTACCTGTGGATATGGAAATGCATTTGAAATTATGAAAAACCCTCTATTCCCTGATAATGACAACAAAACCTTGACATTTCTAACCTTAGCAGCGGGTTACAAACTATTTGTGTTCTCTTCCATTAACAATTTTACCCCTTCTGACACATCTATTTAGTTCTGTTTGAGAGAGGAAATCACATTAGGATGGCCAAAAACCATAAATGAAGACTATCTTCTCCAAAGTAATCTGAATATGTTTACGTATTTATGAGTCACCTGCTGGGTATCTGAGGTGACTATCAATTTAGAAATGGCCCAGTAATAATATAGAGATTCCCTATGTGAACATCACAACATCGTACCAAAGAGAGCTATGAGCTGGATGGATATTTCAGCCCTGTTTTGGAGACTTTTTTTTTTTTTTTTAAAAAGGGTGACTCTGGGGGTCTTTGGTGCTGATTGTGGATGAGAAATATGTGTGGTTCAGTATGCCGTTAATCGCTCCCCCCCTCCATGTTGCAACAATGTAGACTATTTTAATTCTGAGACGCCAGTCATTTACAACACAATAAGTGCCAAAATTAAAAACATTCTTTATACATAATCTGTACGCGTTTTTGAAGAAAGGGGAAATTGTTGTTTCAGTGATGACCAGATGGTTTATGTAAACCCCCTCAGGGTAAGCACTACCAAGGACACCTGCAGAGTAATTTAGTTTGGTGGAAAGAAAAACTGCTCAGTGTAATTATTAATATAGTCGGTAAAATACATATGTATTTTCAACAAACATTAATTATATTAGTAATATACAGAACTATATGAATGAAAACATGCAAACAAGCAAACATGAACTGAAGGCTCCTTCTTGTCAAAGAATTCCAAAGGCTTCAACTGGATTTGATGCTTGAGACTTTTTATGCTCAGAGTATTTATTGAGGCACAGAAAAGGTATAAAGGCTCTAGCTCAGGGGTCTGCAACCTGCGGCTCCGGAGCCGCATGTGGCTCTTTTACACCTTTGCCGCGGCTCCGGGGCGGATACTAGCGAGGGGAGGAGGCGCATTGTGCGCCCCGACACTCCGCACTGTGACGTCGCATGGGGGCGGTGCGTGCGTTAGTCACACACCGTCCCGACTGCTACATTGTAAGGGGCATGTACGCTGGTCACTGCATTGAAAGGGGGCATGTACACTGGTCACTGTTTTGAAGGGGAGTGAAGAACACACACACACACAAAAAGGTAACTTGTTAATCTAACGTTTATTTCTATGAGGAGGAGTAATTCTGAGGGGTCATCCAAAGAAATAATAAAAAGTAACAAAAAAGTTATTTTTATAATGACGAGTTTTGCGGCTCCCAGTTTTTTTTCCTTTGGAAACGGGTCCAAGTGGCTCTTTTTGTCTTAAAGGTTGCAGACCCCTGCTCTAGCTTGTATCTAGGGAAAAAACCCTGAAGTTTCGGTTTTAACCTTTATAGCTCTAGATATGCAGAGGTAGGTAGTCTTCAGACAAGTCTGCTCATATATTAAGATATTATATATTAAGATATTATATATTAAGATATATTAAGATGAGAACATCCCGCGGCAGCAGCGGGAGCTAAAGTGGTGTCTCAGGTTAAGAACAGTTTCAGGTTAAGAACGGACCTCCAGAATGAATTAAGTTTTTAACCAGAGGCACCACTGTAGTAATCTGCAAAACCACCACAAAAATCAAAACATTGGGCATTACATTTATATCCTACCTTTCTATCAAGGATCCCTCCTACAGAGCATCCTCCCCATTTTATCTTGTGAGGTATTTTAGTGTTAGAGACGATGTCTGACCCCCAAAAGCATCCCACTGTGTTTCAAGGCTGAGTGGGGATTCGAACCCCTGGCCATCCTGATCCTAGTCTAGTTTGGCCAGAGCACCACACAGGTCTGTCTACCACATTAATCACTGAAGTCCAGCAGCGAGGGCCTTCTGGCAGTTCGCTCATTGCAAGAAGCGAAGTTACAGGGAACCAGGCAGAGGACCTTCTCAGTAGTGGTGCCTGCCCGGTGGAACGCCCTCCCACCAGATGTCAAAGAAATAAACAACTATCTGACTTTTAGAAGACAGAGCTATTCTGCCTGGCTTTCAATTTGAACTTTATTCCCCTTCCTCCCCTCCCTCTCCCCCTCCCCTCCCCTTTTTATGAAGATTACCTGCTCTGGGATCCCACAACTAATTCTCCCCTGGTCTTCCTGCTGGCCCAAATAGGACTAATTTAGCCAGCTAGCCCTGGTGATCATCTAATGTTTATTGGATGGATTTCCCCCCTAAATTGATTTTTGAATTCTGAATTTATTGTTATTCATGTTTTATATTGTATTTTATGCTGTTTTTTGTTGCATTAATTAAGTGTTTTAAATTTGTTGTTAGCTGCCCTGAGCCCAGTTTTTTGAACCGGGAAGGGTGGGGTATAAATAAAAAATTATTATTATTATTATTATTATTATTATTATTATTATTATTATTATCTGTTTAGGGAAGTTTTTAATGTTTGAAGTTTTATTCTGTTTTTAATGCTCTGTTGAAAGCCACCCAGAGTGGCCAGATGGGCGGGGTATGAATAATTTATTATTATTATTATTATTATTATTATTATTATTAGTCAATCAGACTCCCCATGTGTTAATCGTAGTTGCGTTGCTGATTCACCCCTTTTCTTTTTGGTACATTTTTCAAACTCTCCTTCCACCCCCCCCCCCCAATCTATACCACAAGAGTAGAAGGTAAACTTTAAAAGGCCCACTTGACAACAAATGCAGCTTTTAGTACTGCTGTATTTAGTAGCTTTGCAGTGTAGACGGCAATCTAGGGTGAAATTACTCCTGATGTTGGTTTAGTAAATTCAAAGCTTTCTAAAAGGAATGCAATTTCCATCTTGCTTTGTTTGTTTAATCTATTGGACACAAATTAATAACTGTTCTAATATACAAGCATATCTGAAACAATGTAGTAAATGGTATAAGCATTATACAACTAAACTACCCAGACATTAGTTAAAATATACTCAAATAAATATGCTGGAAATTCTCCTATTTGTTTCTAGCCACTAAAGAATACTGAAGATTGGCGTTCACTGAGCATTTAAGATGGGGGGTGGGGAGTGGGAGAGGTTTTAGGATGTTTTCATCCCAGAAAGTCTATAAACCTTGTTGTTTCCAATCAGACATGGATGGTGGTGACCAAAAGTCCTCTCCCATTGTACAATAGACGTTATATTTACATTATTATGTATCCAATTTCTCCTTCTTCAACATAATTGTAAACCTGACTTCTTTTACTGTGTAATTAGCCGTAAACAACCAAGAGACAGTGAATCCTGTCTGAAGCCATTTTTGCAATGGTTTGGGTTTTTCTTCTTCTCATTCCCAGAATATAATGTTTTGTTTATAAAGCAGTATCATGCAAATGTTTTTTTGTTTTTTTTAAGGTTATACGAAAGGTGTTTTTTTGATCCTGCTCTTTGCTACATCTTTGTAGCTTAAGTGATTTGCTTCTGTCAAACTACATCTGGTCTGGATTTCTATCGTTTGGCCAGAGTCACTCATTCTGCTGCTTCTCCATGAATAGCAATCCTTGATGGTTTGCAGAGGCAAAACAGCCTCGGCCCCATATACCTGAAGGAGCGTTTCCATCCCCATCATTCAGCCCGGACACTGAGGTCCAGCTCCGAGGGCCTTCTGGCGGTTCTCTCATTGCGAGAAGCCAAGTTACAGGGAACCAGGCAGAGGGCCTTCTTGGTAGTGGCGCCCACCCTGTGGAATGCCCTTCCATCAGATGTCAAGGAAAGAAACAACTAGCTCTGTTGGACGGATACTCAGAGATGCAATGGAGTCAGCCAAGGAAGCCTTCTTTGATTCCTTCAGTGCCATAAACAGGTATAACTAGATACACTAGCAGTTTTTTTTTGCTGCACTTGCATTGAGTCTTGCACCACTTGCACTCTAACCATCCTCTAGGCCAGTGTTTCCCAACCGGTGTTCCGCGGCACACTAGTGTGCCGTGAGACCTTGCCTGGTGTGCCGTGGGAGGGAGGCGGGAGAGGCGGAGCGGCGGCAGCATCTCCTGCTGGATGCAAATCCAAACATGGCGGGCGCCTCCCTCGCTCCTTTGTAGGCGGACCATCGAGAGAGAAAGAAAAGGAGGCGAAAGAGCGAGAGAAGGCGCCTGCGCGGAAAGAGGAGCGAGCAGTGCGCCTGCGCGCCGCGGCGCCCGAGATCGCTTCTCCCCACCGCCCCTTGCTTCAAAAGAAGTCCGGGGACAGCGGGAAGCGCTTCGCGCTGCCCCCGGACCTCTTTTGAAGCAAGGGTTTGCGGGGAGAAGCGATCTCCCCGCAGCTCCTTGCTTCAAAAGAGGTGCGGGGGCAGCGGGAAGCGCAGCGCATCTTCCCCGCTGCCCCCGGACCTCTTTTGAAGCAAGGGGCTGCGGGGAGATCGCTTCTCCCGGTGCTCCGAAGCGGGGCGGGGGGGCGGGAACACCTGCCCCAGCCGCCCCGCTTCTCCTGGTGCTCCGAAGCGGGGTGGGGGGCAGGAACACCTGCCCCAGCCGCCCCGCTTCGGAACGCTGCTCCGAAGCGGGGCGGTGGGGCGGGAACACCTCGCACCCCGCTGCCGGGCATCGGAATGATGCCCCGATGCCGGGCGGTGGGGCGGGAACCTCTCCCACCGCCGCCCGGCATCGGAACGATGCCCCGATGCCGGGCGGTGGGGCGGGAACCTCTCCCCCTGCCGCCCGGCATCGGAACGATGCCCCGATGCCGGGCGGTGGGGCGGGAACCTCGCACCCCGCCGCCGGGCATCGGAACGAGGTCCTGGACCTCTTCTGAAGGCAGGCGGGGGCAAAAGTCTTTGCTCCCCCCGCCTGCCTTCCCGGGACAGCGGAGACTTCTCCGCTGCCCCGGGCGATCTTAAAATGCTGGCGGGCGGGAGCGAAGCGTTCGCTGCCGACCCCCAGCATTTTAAAATCTCCTCGGGGCAGCGGAGACTTCGCTCCCGCCCGCCAGCATTTTAAAATCGCCCCGGGACAGCAGGGGCTTTTAAAATGCTGGCGGTCGGCAGCAAAGCCCTCCTGTCCCCGGAGCTTGCGGGGCGGGAGGTGGGAAGAAGGGCTTTTCTTCCCACCGCCAGCCTTCAGAACAGACTTCTGAAGGCTGGCAGTGGGAAGAAAAGCCCTTGTTCCCCCCCCCCCCAGCCTTCAGAAGAGGTCGGGGGACAGACTGTCCCCGGACCTGGTCTGAAGGCGGTTTCCCTAGGAACGCATTAATTGATTTTCAATGCATTCCTATGGGAAACCGTGCATCGCAAGATGAAAAACTCGCAAGACGAAGAGACTTGCGGAACGAATTAATTTCGTCTTGCGAGGCACCACTGTACTTTTTATATAGTCAATATAGGCACAGAGTTAAATTTTTTAACATTTTCTAATGGTGGTGTGTGTGCCTTTGCCCAAAAAAGGTTGGGAAACACTGCTCTAGGCTAGAGTTCCCTGGAAAGTCAAGGAACAACCCCATCTCCATGGTGTCAAAGATGGCCTTCAAAAGCAATGGTGTAGACAATCCCTCAAATGGCACAAAATGTTCTAGCTTCTTTTTCCATGTGTAAAGTTAGCTGATAACGTTTCACATCAGGGAGCACTGGCAAATACATTGGCTGGCTGCTAATTAGTGAAGTCGTATTTATAAAGCAAATGGTATTTTACAGAAAATAGAAAAGCTAGCAAGGTGCTCAAATGTTGTTGCTCTGTTGTTTTTCCCTACCCAGTGTCATAGTGCTTTAACCTTGGCATTCGATTTGCTTCCAAATGAACCAAATACTAAAGCAAGAATTTTACCTGGTTATCGTCTGGTTCTGCCTTCCCCAATCTGGTACTCTTCAATGTTTTGCACTGTAGCTTCCATCAGCCACAATCATATGGCCAGTCATCAGAGATGATGGGGACTGTAGTCCAAAACATCTGGAAACAGCACATTGGGAAAAGTTGATCTAGTTCAACTCTCTGCATGTTTATGTTACATTATCTTACAGCAGTGTTTCCCAACCTTTTTTGGGCAAAGGCACACTTGTTTCATGAAAAAAATCTCGAGGCACACCACCATTAGAAAATGTTAAAAAAATTAACTCTGTGCCTATATTGACTATATAAAAAGTACAGTGGTGCCTCGCAAGACGAAATTAATTCGTTCCGCAAGTCTCTTCGTCTTGCGAGTTTTTCGTCTTGCGATGCATGGTTTCCCATAGGAATGCATTGAAAATCAATTAATGCGTTCCTAGGGAAACCGCCTTCAGACCAGGTCCGGGGACAGTCTGTCCCCCGACCTCTTCTGAAGGCTGGGGGGGGGGGGGGGACAAGGGCTTTTCTTCCCACTGCCAGCCTTCAGAAGCCCTTCTTCCCACCTCCCGCCCCGCAAGCTCCGGGGACAGGAGGGCTTTGCTGCCGACCGCCAGCATTTTAAAAGCCCCTGCTGTCCCGGGGCGATTTTAAAATGCTGGCGGGCGGGAGCGAAGTCTCCGCTGCCCCGAGGAGATTTTAAAATGCTGGGGGTCGGCAGCGAACGCTTCGCTCCCGCCCGCCAGCATTTTAAGATCGCCCGGGGCAGCGGAGAAGTCTCCGCTGTCCCGGGAAGGCAGGAGGGGGGAACAAAGACTTTTGCCCCCGCCTGCCTTCAGAAGAGGTCCAGGACCTCGTTCCGATGCCCGGCGGCGGGGGGAGAGGTTCCCGCCCCACCGCCCGGCATCGGGGCATCGTTCCGATGCCGGGCGGCGGGGTGCGAGGTTCCCGCCCCACCGTCCCGCTTCGGAGCAGCGCTCCGAAGCGGGGCGGCTGGGGCAGGTGTTCCCACCCCCCGCCCCGCTTCGGAGCAGGTGTTCCCACCCCCCCACCCCGCTTCGGAGCACCGGGAGAAGCGATCTCCCCGCAGCCCCTTGCTTCAAAAGAGGTCCGGGGGCAGCGCGAAGCACTTCCCGCTGTCCCCGGACCTCTTTTGAAGCAAGGGGCGGTGGGGAGAAGCGATCTCGGGCGCCGCGGCGCGCAGGCGCACTGCTCGCTCCTCTTTCCGCGCAGGCGCCTTCTCTCGCTCTTTCGCCTCCTTTTCTTTCTCTCTCGATGGTCCGCCTACAAAGGAGCGAGGGAGGCGCCCGCCATGTTTGGATTTGCATCCAACAGGAGATGCCGCCGCCGCTCCGCCTCTCCCGCCTCCCTCCCACGGCACACCAGGCAAGGTCTCACGGCACACTAGTGTGCCGCGGAACACCGGTTGGGAAACACTGTCTTACAGTGTATTTCTATGGCCCCTTTTCACCAAAAAAGGTCCCCCAGGCAAATGGATACATCATCATCATCATCATCATCATTATTATTATTAAATACAATTTCCAAAGATTTCAGACAACAAAATTGTAACATTTCAGAAAAGACTAAAAGTCAAATGCATTCATGTGCTTGCCAAAAGGCAAAGAACAACAGCAAATCCTTAGTAAGCAGCAAAGTGACAACGAGGCTCACATAGTACAGATGCACTGGGGGAGCCAATCCTGTGTTCCTATTCATGTGTTTGCACTGCACTGACCTTGCCACCACCGTGTCCAATGTCCATCCTCCTGTACTTCCCATTAAGCAACATGAATGCAATTGTTCGTGCACCATTCACTAATGAACGTAGGAGGTCTCTTTTGCTAAAGTTATGGAGACAACAAACTACGAGATGCAAACCTTGGACAATATATATATTGTAGATTGGCCAAATCTTCATCTTTGCAACTATACTCCACCCAGAAAAGGTTCCTCGAGTTGGGTTCACTCTTCCTTCACTAACTATACTGAATATGGAAAGGGAAATCTGTGCTGATATGTTACATCTGCTCTTGAGGTTGGGGAAAAGCAGCAACCACCCCAAAGGCCCTGACCAGGACTCTCAACACTCCAAGCCAAATCAAGCCATGAGAAATGAGAAATATAAAATCCAGGTGTCAGGAAGCAAGAAAAACCTGGCAAAGGATGGTGAGGTGACGAAGCCAATCAGGGAGTGAAAGGGTGGTTAATTAATAATAATAATACTAGTAATAAATATGCAATCTGAGATTTATAGCCACTCTTCCTGTCAACCTAGAAAAGAAAACAAGCAGGCAGAGGGTGTGCACCATGTTCAGAAAGCAATGTAAAGATTCTGGAAGACTGTATGCGTGCCCACCTGCAAATCTTCTAAGCGGCCTGCTGGGTTGTTCCTTCAGGCTTGCAAAGCTGTCCTTTTTGAATTTTCTCCACCACCCCTTGCCCAAACCTTTTGTACTTTGATTAATACTTGCTTATTTCTGGTAAAGTACTAAGGATCATGATTCAATAAAGATGGCATTTACTGCCATCTGCCTTGACAGTCTTTGAATAGAAAATGTGAGAGGTGAAAGGTTTACTGGTGGGGCTTATTGCCTCGAGCATACAGATGGAAGGAGAGGAATTAACCGTAGTATACACACTACAACCTAGTGGGAAGAAGGGATCCTCGCCCCCCCTCTTTCCTCTCTTCTTCCTAGTCAGACTTCCTGCCAAAACAGGTTTGTTTGAAAAGCAAAACAGAGCAAATTTCAGGCAGCGACTTGCCATGGTGACTCTTTTTGCAAAGCCACTTCACCAAATTAGCAGCGACATTGCAGTAGCAGAATCAAATGGCATCTCTCACTCTTGGGCTACTATAATGCATGGTACAAGAAAAGCTGAGGCAGTAGAATAATAGAATTGTGGAGTTGGAAGGGGCCCTGAGGGTCATCTAGGCCAAGCCCCTGCAATGCAGGAATCTTAATAATAATAATAATAATAATTTATTATTTGTACCCCGCCCATCTGGCTGGGTTTCCCCAGCCACTCTGGGCGGCTTCCATAGAAACCAAAAACCCCACTAAAATATCATACATTAAAAACTTCCCTGAACAGGGCTGCCTTAAGATGTCTTCTGAATGTCAGGTAGTTGTTTATCGTTTTGACATCAGATGGGAGGGCATTCCACAGGGCAGGCGCCACTACCGAAAAGGCCCTCTGCCTGGTTCCCTGTAGCTTTGCTTCTCGCAATGAGGGAACCGCCAGAAGGCCCTCGGCGCTGGACCTTAGCGTCCGGGCAGAACGATGGGGGTGGAGACGCTCCTTCAGGTATACTGGGCCGAGGCCATTTAGGGCTTTAAAGGTCAACACCAGCACTTTGAATTGTGCTCGGAAACGTACTGGGAGCCAATGTAGGTCTTTCAAGACCGGTGTTATGTGGTCTCGGCGGCCGCCCCCAGTCACCAGTCTAGCTGCCGCATTCTGGATTAGCTGTAGTTTCCGAGTCACCTTCAAAGGTAGCCCCACGTAGAGCGCATTGCAGTAGTCCAAGCGGGAGATAACTAGAGCATGCACCACTCTGGCGAGACAGTCCGCGGGCAGGTAGGGTCTCAGCCTGCGTACCAGGTGGAGTTGGTAGACAGCTGCCCTGGATACAGAATTGACCTGCGCCTCCATGGACAGCTGTGAGTCCAAAATGACTCCCAGGCTACGCACCTGGTCCTTCAGGGGCACAGTTACCCCATTCAGGACCAGGGAGTCCTCCACACCAGCCCGCCCCCTGTCCCCCAAAAACAGTACTTCTGTCTTGTCAGGATTCAACTTCAACCCATTAGCTGCCATCCATCCTCCAACCGCCTCCAGGCACTCACACAGGACCTTCACCGCCTTCACTGGCTCTGATTTGAAAGAGAGGTAGAGCTGGGTATCATCTGCATATTGATGGACACCCAGTCCAAACCCCCTGATGATCTCTCCTAGCGGCTTCATATAGATGTTAAAAAGCATGGGGGAGAGGACGGAACCCTGAGGTACCCCACAAGTGAGGGCCCAAGGGTCTGAACACTCATCCCCCACCACCACTTTCTGAACACGGCCCAGGAGGAAGGAGCGGAACCACTGTATAACAGTGCCCCCAGCTCCCAACCCCTCTAGACGGTCCAGAAGGATGTTATGGTCGATTGTATCAAAGGCCGCTGAGAGATCCAGCAGAACTAGGAAACAGCTCTCACCTTTGTCCCTAGCTCGCCGGAGATCATCAACCAGTGCGACCAAGGCAGTTTCAGTCCCATGATGAGGCCTGAACCCCGATTGGAAGGGATCCAAATGGTCCGCATCCTCCAGGCGTGCCTGGAGTTGTTCAGCAACCACACGCTCAATCACCTTGCCCAAGAATGGAAGATTTGAGACTGGGCGATAGTTGGCCATACTGGCCGGGTCTAAAGATGGTTTTTTAAGAAGCTGTTTAATGACCGCCTCTTTCAGCGGATCTGGGAATGTTCCCTCACAGAGGGAAGCATTCACCACCCCGCAGAGCCCATCCCCCAGCCCTTCCCGGCTTGCTTTTATTAGCCAGGATGGGCAAGGATCAAAGAGACAGGTGGTTGGTTTCACGCGTCCAAGCAGCCTGTCCACATCCTCGGGGGTAACGGATTGAAATTGGTTCCATGCAACTTGACCAGACAGAGCTCTAGCACTCTCCCGCCCCAGCCCTGCTCCCACGGTGGTGTCTAGCTCCTTCCGAATATGAGTGATTTTATCTGCAAAAAACTTTGCAAAATCGTTGCAGGAGATCTTGGGGTCTTTACAAGGCCCCGATGTTAAAGGTGGTTCCGTTAAATTGCGGACCACCTGAAAGAGTCTCCTGCTACTATTTTCTGCAGATGCAATAGAGGCGGTGAAGAAAGTCTTCTTCGCCGTCGCTATCGCCACTTGGTAGGCTCGACGTTGAGCTCTAACCTGTGTCCGGTCCGATTCGGAGTGAGTTTTCTGCCACCAACGCTCTAGCCGTCTCAGCGATTGTTTCATCGCCCTCAGCCCCGAAGAAAACCACGGGGCTGTCCGGGCTCCATGCAATCGGAGAGGGTGCTTCGGAGCCAGACAGTCGATAGCCCTGGTTAACTCCACATTCCAGCGGGCCACCAGGGAATCAGCTGAAAGGCCATCAACATGGGATAAAGCATCCCCTACCACTCTCTGGAAACCATTTGGATCCATTAAGTGGAGCATCCATTAAGTGGAGCATCTTAACTGAAGCATCCATGACAGACATAAATTCAATCTCTGATTAAAATCCTCATTGCATGTTCTTTCTGCCTGAGTATAGAACCTCACATTTGTTCCTATGGAAATTCATGTTGTTAAGTTTGGGCCCAGCTCTCCAATCTGTTAAGGTCGTCTTGAATCCCAATTCTATCTTCTGTGGGATTAGCTACACCTCCCAGTTTGGTGTCATCTACAAATTAAATTGGGATGCGGGTGGTGCTGTGGGTTAAACCACAGAGCCGAGGTTGGCGGTTCGAATCCCCGCGACGGGGTGAGCTCCCGTTGCTCGGTCCCTGCTCCTGCCAACCTAGCAATTCAAAAGCACGTCAAAGTGCAAGTAGATAAATAGGTACCGCTCCGGCGGGAAGGTAAACGGTGTTTCCGTGCGCTGCTCTGGTTCACCAGAAGCGGCTTAGTCATGCTGGCCACATGACCCAGAAGTTGTCTGCGGACAAACGCCGGCTCCCTCAGCCTATAGAGTGAGATGAGCGCGCAACCTCAGAGTCGGTCACGACTGGACCTAATGGTCAGGAGTCCTTTACAAATTAAATCAAACTCATTTATAAAGTCATTGAACAACAGCAAGCTCAGGTCAGAACTCTGCTTCACCCCACTTATCACATTTTTCCAGAATGATGAGAAACCATGAACTCTTTGGGTTCGGTCAGTCAACCAGCTACAAATACTTGACATTCAGGCCACATTTTACTACCTTCTCTGCAAGAATATCATGGGGAGCTTTGTCAAAAGCCTTGCTGAAATCAATATCCTCTAAGTCCATAGCATTCCCTTGATCCAACAAGCTGGTTACTCTATCGAAAAAAGAAATGAGATTCATCTGGCATGACTTGATTTTGAGAAATTTTGAGAAACCCATGCTGGGTCTTAGCAATCACAGCATCTTTCCTAAGGGCTCACAGACCTTTACAACAGGATGTGATCAGAGCGGGATTAGGTGCGAGCATAATACAAAGATTTGGTTTTGCCAATACTTCAAATTCTGAAAAACAGGAAGTAGAATCGTTTATGAATATTTTCAGCACTCTCTTGGCAAGGTCAAAATGGAATCATTTTTTAAGTTTTTGTTTTCTAAATCCATCATTTCCCCCTTACTTTTCAACATTATGTAACCAATCTGATGGAGTTGGAATGCCTATTAATGTGATGCTCAGTAGATTTTCCCCTTCCCCTAATTTTCTATAAGACATCTTTTAAGAAAATCATGTCTTCTACCTTGAAAGACATAATCATTTAATCATAATTCATCACCATTTAAGAGTGACCTGAAAGAGGAGGATAGGGAGAACCTGAAAGAACTAGAAAAATTGTGGGATATTTTTCAATTGCACCACAGAAATCCATCCTGAAATTGAAAACTGAGTTCTCATTCACACCCATCCATCTGTTAAATTTCTTATTTTCATTTCCATATACAATGGTCCAAAATTCAAGATAAAAAGTCTAGACATCTTCCAGAGAATTTGTACTCCAAAGGATCTGAATGCCTTACAGCACAAACATATCTGTATGCATACACAATTGCTCAGTTGGTCTGATACTAAATAAGTAAATAAATAAATAGGTGAGTAAGACTTCTCAAAGTTTATATGATGGCTGGCTATATGTTCAGAAAGACCCGATTCTGTTTGGAGCATCAGCATTGCATTGACAGGATCCTTCCTCGTTAAGATAATATTGTCTGCATAGAGGTTGATGAAGTAATCCTCTTATATGGGGTTTTACTCTTAAAGTTTCCGCTAGAGGTTCCAGGGAGAGGGAGGGGGGAAAGAGAAAGGGACATAGGAGGAATCCTTGCTTGGTGCCCTGTTCAGTAATAATGGGCAAAGTATCCATATTGTTTGTTCGTACGAATGCATCCTTTTTAAAATATAATTTTGAGACCGCCATGTTGAGATACCTTGTTGACTACCCCGACTCTCACTACAGATACGTTTGATTGCGGAATTCCACGTATGGTTCCTGACCTTCACAGATACAACTTTCTAGCAGCAATTTCTGTAATTGTGGAGCACATGCTTCAGCCACTGTGTCAAAGCAATCTTTTGTGGGTAACTGCTGCCATAACTGGGTCACTTGTTACATTATCCAAGCCAATGAGTCCCCACAGAAAAATTGTGGCTCATTATATAAAGACGGTTCTTGAATGTCTCAACTACCTTCATAAGAAAATTATGGGGCGAGACACTCACTAGTCGCCACCAGAGTGAACGAGGAGTATATCTAGCCAACGTCTAGGAGGGTTTTCATACGTTTTCAGTTTCTCCAGTCTTTTGTACTCTTCCTTCTTCAAAGGGTGGGAAACAGCAGGCAAGAGAGTGACCTGCTGCTTTAAGAAGTCTGCAATCCACTGGATCATACTGTGAAGATAAAATAGCCTGTTGGAAGGAAGAGGGAGAGAACAGCATTTCCCACACACTGCAATGCTCAGGCAGACTCTTTTGCCATTCAAGTTGTTGACAAAATGCCTACTTTCTAACCTCTAACCCAAGCCTTCGTAAGCAGGTAGCAAAGACAGTTATTAAGCAGAGAGTAAAGAGTAATAGTTTGGAAGCTAGGCCTGCAAGAAGAACCGATAAATGCAGAGTGGAGCAGCCAAGTGCCCCGTGTCCAGGATCTGAAATAGGTTTCTCCAAGACATTAGAGGACTAGAATCCAAGTACCATGAGATGAGAGGTACGTGAGTAATCCAGAAAGTGACTATTCTATTATTATTATTATTATTATTATTATTATTATTATTATTATTAAGCTTTATAAAATATTGTATTGCATCTGTAGTATCAGTGGCTCAGATCCAAAGATGGTATTGTATAAGGGGAGGAAGGAAACTTCTGGTTCTATAAGGGGAGAAGCCTGTTTGTCTGTTGACACCCTCATACTTGCTCCAACCCTCCACACCACATGCCATTCTTTTCTGGAGAATCTTCCAATGCTCAGGAGCAGATTTCCCAGGGGTGCAGCCTGCTGCGGAAGGAGGGAGAGTTGAGAAAACGAAGCCAAACTAAGAAATAATAAAGGACCCCCAAAAAGTGAATATGAACCAACGTAATTCAGTTTGTGGACTACAGCAGTTCCGCTGCAATATGCAAATGAAGTTCAATGAAACAGGACAAATGAAATTTAGGCACATTGATCTTCATGACACAATAGTAAAAGACAGAATACAATATGTATTTCCAAATGCAGAGATTGCACTGCATAAATTTCTAACATTGGTGATTATTCACTGCTGCACGGAATGTGCTTTCTCCCAGCTGAAAATAACAGCTCAGAGAACAACCATGTGCCAAGACAGACTTGATTCACTTTCCATACTGTGCACAGAAGCGAGCGTGCTTCATCGAGTCAATGAACTTATCCAGAATTTTGCACTCAGAAAATCTCGAAAGTGGCTATTTCGATTTCAGCATACATGTAAGTTTTGTGACATTTCAAAAAATGAAAATTTGTTTTCCGGTTTCGTATTGCTTTTATTTTGAATAACATGATGGAGGATAACCCTATAATCTTTTCAGTGCTTCAGGCCTTTAAGGGTCTTAATCCATCTCTGGGTTCGGATGCATAGAGTAGGCAGGTCTTGTATGTTCTGCCTCCACTGTCAGAGACAATATGCGCCTGGATGTGAGTTGCTGGGAATCACAAGTGGGGAGAATGTTGCTGTGCTCAGGTCCTGCTTTCAGGCTTCCCATAGGCAACTGGGTGTGCTGGTCCCGGGGGGAGGTTACCGTGGGGTGAGGTCCAGGACCTGAGTCGAGGGTCGGCAGACAGTCCTCCACTGGCGAAGCGGGGTCCAAAGCGAGGAGCTGGGCAGGGACAGGAACTCTGGAGGAACAGGACTGGCCGAAACAGCTCTTCAACTACGTTGCTCCCGCAACCTGGGACCGGGCTGACTGGCCTTTATCTTCTCTGAGGCCAGGGGTGGTCCCGGCCCCCAGGAGACCCGCCTCTCCTGGCCTTAAGGCGAGCACTCCTCCTGGGAGAAACCAGTTCCCTCCACCTCTCTGCCCTGAGCCTCTGCAGCTCAGGAGAGGCCGGTGGGTTACTGGACCCAGGGGGAGACTCACCTTCCCCTGACAGGGCTGGGAGAGGCACACCTGTAGGCACTGTGTCCTCAACCACCTCCGGAGCCAGAGTGGATTCACCTGGTGCCTGCTCCTGAGGATCCGGCACAGGTGCAGGTGCTTCAGAATCAAGGCCCTGCCCCAGTTCAGCCGGCCCTGGAGGCGGGGACTCCTGTGCAGGCTGGGATTCCTCCGGTTCAGCCTCTGAATCAGATTCCCAGGCCATCACACTGGGTAGCACGATGAGATCATGATGATGGACTACAGGAGACATTGGCCTGATGCTGCAGGTTCATCTCACATTCTACAAACAGCTTCAGAAAACACAGTTAAAGCAGAATTTCTGAATTTTTGCTATTTGTTCAGTTGCTCAGGATTGAGGGCTCCCCTGTTTTTCAGTTTGAAGTAAGGGGACTGTCATTCTGCAGGTGCCCCCTATTTTATTCATTTTCACTAAATATTTTGTATTAACCCATCACAATTTGGGAGAGGTATTGGCAGCCTGGAGCATGTGCAGAGGAGGGCGACTAAGATGGTGCGATGTGTGAAGGGAAAGTCAAGGGAGTTGGGTATGATAAGCCTGGGGAAGAGGAGACTGTGAAGAGATATGACAGCCATCTTCAACTTTCTGAAGGGCTGCCAGCTTGTTGTCTCCTGTTCTGGAGGGTAGGACTCAAACCAATGGTTTCAAGAAAGGAGATTCCGGCTAAACATCAGGAAGAACTTTCTGACACTAACAGCTGCTTGACAGTGGAATGGTCTCCCTCAGGAGGTTGTGGACTCTCTCCTTCCTTGGAGGTTTCTAAGCAGAGGTTGGGTGACTATCTCTCATGTATGAACTAGTTGAGATTCTTCAACTGCAGAGGGTTGGAGTAGATGACCCTCAAGATCCCTTCCAACTCTACAATTCTTTGATTCTTTGATTCCTAAACATGAGGAAGAACTTCCTGACAGTAAGAGCTGTTCGACAGTGGAATTTGCTGCCAAGGAGTGTGGTGGAGTCTCCTTCTTTGGAGGTCTTTAAGCAGAGGCTTGACAACCATATGTCAGGAGTGCTCTGATGGTGTTTCCTGCTTGGCAGGGGGTTGGACTCGATGGCCCTTGTGGTCTCTTCCAACTCTATGATTCTATGATTCTATTCTATGATTCTATGATTCTGTTTTCTATTTAAATCATCTCAAGGTCTTACTTGAAGTGCCTCCTTACCCCTTGCACACCTCTTTGAAATGTCAAATGCCAGGTTGTCCAGTTCTTTCAAACACGGGAACTGTTTTCACAAGAAAAGGTATATTCCTATCACATTAATTTCCTCCATTAAAAGGGACATCTTATTTCTGCATTTTGTTCCTTCAGCAAAAAAATAATCCTCTGCAACCATAGAAGCTACAGCATCTTTCCAACCCCATTGAATGGATGTCATCAAGTGGTCTCTGGCCATTTCCCCCCTTGATTCCAGTTTTCTATTATTGGTTATACTTTTGGAGCAGCTTGAAAATCATATTGACTCACTCTCAAGTGTTTTCCTTATTGCCCCAGTGGGTATATATTGATTTCCCCAATCCACCCTGCACAAGCAAAAACCAATTATGCCTTGTCTTGTTTATCATCCCTGATGTTTCATCTGTGATGCTATCAGTAATGTCAACATGATCTAAGGATCAGGTTTATGTTTTGGAGGCAAATATAAAAGGCAACGTGGGAACAGTTGGAAGAGTTCAAGGCAAAAATATATATCAGAAATTCAGGAGAAAACGCCACAAAAATGTACAGTGCAACATTTCAATGTGTCACCTTCTAATCCTCATGGGTAGCTGATAAAACTTTTTTGGAAGAACCCTTTTGCTAAACCAAATCTATATCTATCTATCTATCTATCTATCTATCTATCTATCTATCTATCTATCATCTATCATCTATCTATCTACCTATCATCTATCTATCTATCTATCATCATCATCATTATCTATCATCTATCTATCTATCTATCTATCTATCTATCTATCTATCTATCTATCATCTATCTATCATCTATCATCTATCATCTATCATCTATCATCTATCATCTATCATCTATCTCTATCTATCATCTATATCTATCTATCTGTCATCTATCTATCTATCTATCTATCTATCTATCTATCTATCTATCATCTATCTATCATAGTGCAACATTTCAATGTATCACCTTCTAATCCTCATGGGTAGCTGATAAAACTTTTTTGGAAGAACCCTTTTGCTAAACCAAATCTATATCTATCTATCATCTATCTATCTATCATCTATCTATCTATCTATCTATCTATCTATCTATCTATCTATCTATCTATCTATCTATCATCTATCATCTATCTATCTATCATCTATCTATCTATCTATCTATCTATCTATCTATCTATCATCTATCTATCTATCTATCTATCTATCATCTATCTATCTATCATCTATCTATCTATCATCTATCTATCTCTATCATCTTCTATTTATTATTGCATGTGTATTCCTCCTTTTATCCAACTAACTCAAGGTAGCAGATATGGTGCCCAGAGGACTCCATTTTGGATTTGTGTTGGGTTTACTGCTTAGCCTTTCCTTCTCCCAAAGATGTCCCACAAAGCAGTGGAGGTTTAGGATCAGAGTTTTCTTTCTCCTGGATGGGCTACTTTCCTAGGTTTTCCCTTCTAGATGGACTACGTTCCCAGGTTGACGATGCCCATGTGCCCCTCACTTCCCTCTACAGCATGTTCAGAAACCACCTCCTTGACTGTTGGACCAACTATTAGTCTCATCCACTCAAACTGCTAGAGCCTGTCTTTGCATGCAAGGGAAGTCCCTAACTCACTGAGGGTCTGAGACCCATTGGCTACCCTCACCTGGTTTAGCTGGCCATTTGAAGCCATTTCGCGGAGTGTGGCCAGTGTTGCATGCTAACAGATTCTAGGAGCCACAGGTGAGAGAACTGAGTGCAGGGTGAGGACCAAGGTGGACAAACTACCCCAGAAGAAGCGCAACGGGTCTTCCACCAGAGGTACCACACCTCCCCTAACACCCTATACACCCCATAAAATAAAAATGATAAAAATTTTGCTGCTATTTTTAATAATAATAGATACACATACTGCATTGCTATTTTCTTGATATGGCTTTTATTACTATATTTTGCTATACAATGCTTCTACTTTATTGTTTCCAAAACTGCTTGATATCTCTTTGAATTGAAAAACACCATCCAATTAATTTAGGCAAACAAACAAGCTGTGTTGAAAGCAGTGGGCCGAGTTAAATTTCATGCAACTTGCCCCAGTGCTTTCCACAGGAATTTATCCCCAGCCAATGTTAGTTGGATCAGGGCCATCAGCTCTTATGTCTAGCCTACTTCAAAGCTTTCCAGAGGTGGGGTATGCCATTTTCCCTTCCTGTCCCCTGTGATTCTCTCTGGACCAAAAACCCCCACCCCTGTCCTATATAATCCTCCTCCAGACTGTTCTACTTCTTAGCTCGGTCTCAAAGGGAGCCTAAAAATTGGTTTTGATCTATCTCTGGGACTCCCTGCTGCCCTAATGTCTCTAACAGTCATAGAGCAGGAAGCGCCTTTGCACTTTCCTTACTGCTGCCTAAATATTTTTATTCATGCCTGTATGCTATATGTGCGCTCTCCCCGGTAATGCAAAGGTATATTTAGATATTAATGATATCGCTGAGTCTCATCAAATGCTGGAAACCTTCTACCCTGCCTAAGTGTGTTTTGGAACGATGAACCGTAGTGTATTTCAGTTTGCAAACAGCATGAATATGTTAGCCTTTGCTGCTTCATCGTCCGCCAAAATGCAGATCTGATAGCATCTGTTTCTACTACCCACGCTATCCAAATCATTAAAAACTCAAAGGAGTTGGAGAGGAAATTCTGAAAGCATTCAGGTCTGAATTTTTGGGCTGGGGGGTGGGGGGAAGAAGGGCTAGTTTTTTTCATATTAAAAAAGGTTTCCGCATCTGTATATTCAGCTTCAAGTATCAGTAGTTTTTGGGACTTTGGTTCCTTATGCTCCTTGTCTGAGATTATAGTGATGTCACTGTGGGGGAAATCAGGTTAGAGCAGAACACTTATCTAAGAGTTTAATGTATAATGTAGCAGTCATTTAAATATTTTACCCTGAATATTTCAGAAAGTAAGGGCAGATTTAAGATTTACCCACCTCCACCTCGTGGGTATGGGAAGATGGAATAAATAAACAAAAACACAAGAAAACAATACAAGAAAAGATTGCAGGGAAGAAAAGGAAAAAAAACCCCTTGCTTAGGATGTGATCTGCTTCCACTTATAGATGTTTCCACTTAAAAATGTTTAATTCCAGGGAAATCAGCTTGGCCGCTCAAAGACTTTGCAGGAGTGGGGCTTATGTGTTTAGAGAATAGCCCACATCCCTTTGTGAATGTGTGTTATCTTTGGGCTGAAGAGGAATGAGTGAGTAAAGTTAAGTGCGTAAATATTGGCAAGAAAGAGCCACAATTGGCTAGCTTTTCCAAGTTGCCAGGCAGCTGCTCTATTCATTGCCAAATATGTCTCGGCTGTGGAAATTTTCTGCATTTTCTGCATGACCAGCTTGAGAGTATTTAAACGGAACTCTAAAACAGCGCACAGACTTCCATTGACGAAAGAAAATATTTTTGTTCCTGGAGGCGATATATTGCTGCCCTTTCTCTTCCTGGAGTACTTGTACCATAAGAATGTGCTCTGCGCAAAGAACAAAGGACTGTGTGGGCCAGAGCTGAGGACAGGGGCAAAGGAAGAAGCTATTCGGGATTGAACTTCCATACCCTCCAACATTTCTCTAATGAAAATAGGGACCTCAATAATAATAATAATAATAATAATAATAATAATAATAATAATAATAACAATAATAATAACAACAATAATTTTGTTATTTATACCCTGCCCATCTGACTGGGTTGTCCCAGCCACTCTGGGAAGCTTCCAACAAATTTAAAAATATCATAAAACATTAAACATTAAAAAGCTTCTCTGTACAGGGCTACCTTCAGATGTCTTCTAAAGGCTGTATAATTACTTATCTCCTTGGCTTGGGGAATGCATATGGTAGGGGCGTCCTACCATACACTTCAACATTCATCCAATAAAAATAGGGACTTCCTAAGGAAAAGCAGGACATTCCAGGATCAAATCAGAAACTAGAACACCTTCTGTAAATCCGGGACCATCCCTGGAAAACAGGGACACTTGGAGGGTCCAAACTTTGCTCACATCGAACTGCCTCTTGCAGGGAGCATTTGCTTACGTCTGACCTGTTCATTCATTGTTGCTTTTAAATTCCACTAATCATATGCAAAATTATAAAGAAAAATGTCTGTCTTATATTATGTTTATAATATTAAAGTCAAGCCCAATGCTGTACTTCTTGCTCAAGCATAGTTTTTTATTAATACATATGTATTATTACAGAGTTCCTAGGGGCTGCCTCCTCTGATTGCTCCGGTCCCTAGCCCAACCTATCCACCTACCTCTTTGCCAACTGCCCCTTCCCTACACCTCCTCCCTTTACACCTTGCCCACCCCAAGCTCCTCACCGCATGCCCCAGTCTTTTTTCAATAAGGGTGGGAGTCAATTCACAGAGTGGTTTGCTAAACAGCTCCTCTGGGCTGGCTGCCACCAGTACCACTTTCTCACTCTCTTGCCTGCTGTTCATCATGCTGGTTTTGGCATGGCAGGCAGGCAGGCAAACTGCGGAGCATGACAACAGCCTTAGGTTTTTATGTATATAGGAAGATATTCATTCAGAAGAAGCAGTGGATGTGAATGCAGAGGAATTTCCTCTTTTCCTGGTTTTTCCTTAAAGTGCTCTTCTTGTTGTTAATTCTGGAGATTTCACTGTTGCGTTTCTGTGTTTTGTTGTAAGCTGCCTTGAATGATTTCCCCCAGATCTAAATATTTTAAATAAATAAATACATTGAAATTATGCATATAATAAATATGAATTGCTTATAATTTTAGCAGAACTGGGGAGTGCCAGCCCTAGCTTCTTAACAAGATTAAGGAGCAAGATGGGTTTTTTAAAAAAACAACAACACACAACTATGTGGATAAGCCTGACACCAATAATTTCTTTTAGAAAATTCCACCCCTAGTTGGGAAACCTCTAGTCCAGAATGTCCACTCCACTTCACTGTGGGGAGGAGTTGTGGTGGACCGTGTGGCCACCCACTCTCCTCCGGGGGCAGGGGACGAAGTCCCGCGTTGCCCTGGGGATCCCAGCAGCGTCAGCATTAGGCTCTTGTGGTAGTTAGTCATTGTTTGACCTTATGATGGGGGAGGGGAGGTGTGGCCATCACCTGCCCCTCCAAGCTTAAGGGTATTCTGTTAAAAGAATCCGGGGGTGTGGATCTTGTCTGAAGTCCAGGGCTGGGCTCGGGCCATGACATGACCCTGTCGGGAACCCCTGGGGGAGCTCGAGTTGGTCTGCATTGACAGGGCTCCCCCTTCTGGTGGTTTACCCTTACCAGACTCCCTGCGCAATGGGCAGGAGTCAGATATAGTCGGGTCCATTCAATGCCTAAGCCAATTACCGCTCCCATTCTGTAATCAATAAAGTTGTGGCCAAAAATTGCCCAATAACATTAACCTAATATTTGTGTCCAGGTGTGTTTTATTCTTCAAACGGGTGGGGTGGGGGGTCTAGATACTCAACTGAAGGCAGCATTCCAGGCCCTTCTATCCAGTCCTGGGGAGCTTCTCCAAGAAACACCCCTCCCAGGCCGGCTCACCTTGAGTGTTGCAATGTGCCCTTTAATTATGACAATATCTCTTACATGGCTCAATGGAGGATGAAGAGATGTGTGTTTTAGGGGTGGGTAATGGTAGTGGTGGGGGTTATTTTAAGGAAACATCAGGCTTTTGTGTGACTTGAACATAGCCTACTATACAAAGCCACATACGTTGCTCAGCCTACCTTTGCCTCTGGCACCTCCTACAACTAGTATATGATTCCTGGAAGGTTGCCCCTCCCCAAGCCAGAGTTTGCAAAAATGTCAGATGATGTTGCCCACTGTGGACTGCATTAAAAATGGAGGGACTCCTCAATCACCTGATGAACCATAGTAAGTGGCTGGTTTGGTGGGTCACATACTGGACAGGGCCAAATGCAGTGCAAAGACAGGACACAAAGTGTGGTCCCATATCTAGAAATTGCTCTACTGCCCCTTCTATCCCCACTATTGTACTCCCCTGTCCAGGCGCTGTGGGCTTACTGAACCTCTTGGGCTTACTGATTGGAAGATCAACAGTTCAAATCTGCGTGACGGAGTGAGCTCCCATTGTTCTGTCTCAGCTTCTGCCAAGCTAGCAGTTCAAAAGCATGCCAGTGCAAGTAGATAAATAGGTACCACTGTGGTGGGAAGGTAAACGGCGTTTCCGTGCACTCTGGTTTCTGTCACGGTGTTCCGTTGCACCAGAAGCTATTTAGTCATGCTGACCACATGACCCGAAAAGCTGTCTGTAGACAAATGCCGGCTCCCATGGCCTGAAAGCGAGATTAGCGCCGCAACCCCATAGTCACCTTTGCCTGGACTTAACTGTCCAGGGGTCCTTTACCTTTTACCTACAAAGCATTATGATACTACTTAACAGTTATAGCTCCCCCCCCCAAAAAAAAAAGAATCATGGGAGCTGTAGATTGTTAAGGGTGTTGAGAGTTGTTAGGAGGCATCTATTCTTCTTCCAAGGCTACGATTCCCAGGTCAAACAATACCTCTTCACAAGGAACTTTGAGAGGGAAATAAAGGTCCTCTGACTCTCAGCACCCTTAGCAAACCACAGCTCCCAGAATTCTTTGGGAGATGCCATGGCTGTGGTATAATGTTTTATAATGTTTTACATGTGTGGTGTGAACATGGCCCTCATACAATGTTTCCTAATACGACACCTGTGGACACCTAACATAGCACCCACAAGACACCCACCTCTTGTTGCGTCTCCATTCAGAGATGACTTTTAAAATAATAATAATAATAATAATAATAATAATAATAATAATAATAATAATAATTTATTTGTACCCCACCCATCTGTCTGGGTTTCCCCAGCCACTCTGGGCGGCTTCCACAGAGACCAAAAATACACTAAAATATCACACATTAAAAACTTCCCTGAACAGGGCTGCCTTAAGATGTCTTCTTAGTGTCAGGTAGTTGTTTATCGCTTTGACATCTGATGGGAAGGCGTTCCACAGGGCGGGCGCCACTACTGAGACGGCCCTCTGCCTGGTTCCCTGTAGCTTTGCTTCTCGCAATGAGGGAACCGCCAGAAGGCCCTTGGCGCTGGACCTCAGTGTCCGGGCAGAACGATGGGGGTGGAGACGCTCCTTCAGGTATATCTTGTTTGTTTGTTTGTTTTACATTTTCACAGGACATCCTGGTCAGAGAAGCACCAGCAGAGGCTTCATCCAGCAGGCATCTTCTGAATGCCTGTGGCACTACAAAACAGAGGCTCCTTTCCCACCACCCAGGTTTGTTGGGTGTGTAGCCAAGGGAGCAACAATGGTGGGTGGAGAAGCTAAAGCAGAAGGAGAAGGGAAGGACACATATAGGTGTGTATCAGTTGTGTGACTGTGTGTGAATGGATGGAGCAGGTTGTGATGGAAGTGTGTGTATGAAAGAAAAATAGAGTTGGGGGGCAATACTGAGAGAGTAACAGAATATAGTAAATTCAAGCAGGTAGCCGTGTTGGTCTGCGTATTCAAAATAAATTAAAACAAATCTTTAATGTAGTGCCTTAGAGACCAACTGAGTTTTTTGTGTGTGAATGTAGTAGGAAAGAAAGAAGAAATCCAACCTTGCGATCTTCTGATCATTCTGTCAGGGAAAGCATTTTGGCTTTTCAGACAGAAGGGTGCTGTTCCAGGGGTTCTCTGAACCTCCCCAAACCAACTTTGGGGATGCACGGGGGAAAGAGGAAGGAGCCCCTGTTGTGCAAGCTGAAGTCCTTGCACAGGGCTTTCCCCAACTTTACTCATTATTTGAATCCTGCCCGATGTGTTTTGAGATGAGTGATCCAGGGAGAGTGTGTGCGCACGGACATGTGTTTTGGAGTGACCTACTATTGGCCTCTGTCAACTGTTCCATACTGCCTCTTCTTCAGCATGGGATATACAATTTGCTCCAAAGCTAATCTGACCTCCGTGGTCAAATTCTACTTGTTGTAGTGTTGGGCTTTTAATCACCTTCTGTTGTTTTTTTCCAGTTTTGTAGCTGGATTGTTTTGTATGTATTTTTCTGAAGAATGTTTTGCATTATTTTAAGTTGCCTTGAGAGAGCTTTGCCATGAAAAGTGACATATAAATTTCCCAAATAAATAAACAAGTGGAAATGGATTTATCCCCATCTGATAAACACACACACACACACACACACACACACACACGTATTAGGGCTGCCCCACTTTGTGGCTGGAGTGGAAGGAACAGTGGTAAATAGGCTTTTTAATCAACTAGGCATTCACTAAACCCCTCAGGCTACCCTGCAGCTTATATCATCAGACTCTCAATGAAGAACCAGGAGAACATTTTACAGCATTTTCCTCTTACTCATTAACTTGGCACAGATAAAATATGAGTTTCTCACATCAGAAGGAAATGAGCTCAGTCCCAAGGCAGACACTGGAAGCCATAGACTCCCACTTTTTATGATGGTTGAGCCCTGAAACCTTGTTCCTGTTTATACCATAAAGTGGTCGTATTGACAGTCCTCAGTATCTGATCCTTTCTTTGTGTATAGAGTTTCCTACTACTCTAGGAAAAGTCCTGCACATTGCCACAACAAGTCATTATCAGCTCATTTCCTGGCGCTCCCGCCCCCGGTCCACATATCTTTTGGCTTTGAGAAATTTTCTGAACACCAAGAAAGGCAGTGTAGCAAATATGTTCCTTCAAAATGTCAGACACAACGCCAACGTTGCAGGAGTGAGTACCACTTTTGGTTACATTGTGTTGTGAGGAGAAGAAAATAAATACAGGGCCTTTCCCCTCACGAATCCCTTTCTGTTAGGATTCTGGTTATTATTCTAGACTTCATGTTCCGATATTCATGTGATAAACATGTTTCAGATCTTTCTAGCAATTTAAGTATCTGATGCAGCATCAAGAATACTGATAAACCTGTGATTAAATAAGTGTGTCATTCTTTTCACACAAGAACAATAACAGCACATCAAACGTATTTTGGTGTTCTAAGTCCTTGTGGCATGTATTGTTTATTTGCCTACAATCTGAATTAGATGCGTAAATGGTATGTCGTAAGTTCCAGTCTTTGTTTTTTTACTAGACCTGCCACAAACATAGTTGCTGTTCTTGCAACATTAACAGCCCATTGTCTAAACTCGTGGCACATGTGTTTTGAAGCTGTGGCAGCAGCAGAGCTCTTGATTGCTTCCCATTCATTTTGCTTCCACAAATTGGCTCAGTTACCCACAAATCAGGGGTTGTGGGCAAACTCTTTTCTGCTGTTCTGGTTATCCCTCCTGCTTTGGTATAATGAGTTTACTAGTTAATCTAACCCTCCTTTATAAGTATCTTCTCCCACACTGTGAACATTGCTCAAGAATAATGTCTTTTATTTCAAAACTGGAGGCTGAGCAGATTGGATTTTCCTTTAGCAGGTTGGAGCCAAAGAAGGTTATAACTTCTTGCAAACATGCTAGAGACTTAAATAGGGCAAAATTATTGGTTTGCTTTTAATTGAAGGGGCAGATTATGTATCAGTTTGATCTGTTTCATCTTATTTGATTCTAAAAACCAATATACCGTGTGTTGTCTAGTTATTTGCACCCCAGAGGACAGGTGGTCATGGGGCCTTGATACACAATTCCATTCACCTCTTATCAGGTGGGTGGCTTTGTGGGTGGCCCTGGGCCTCTCTGGTAAGCCACCCTATCACAGGCCGGATCATCTCCCTGCTGCCAAATGGGCCAACGGCAACAGAGATTAGTGGGCATTCCCAGCCAGTTGTGCCCTGGGGAAGTTTAAATGCCCAACCTGTGGAAATGTGAGGAACTGAATTTAAGACTGGAAGAAATTGAGAGATTTGCCCACCCCTACTCAAGGATGTCGTTTGTAAGGTAAAGGAACCCCTGACCATTAGGTCCAGTCGTGGCCGACTTTGGGGTTGCGGCCTCATCTTGCTTTACTGGCCGAGGGAGTACAGCTACCAGGTCATGTGGCCAGCATGACTATGCCGCTTCTGGCGAACCAGAGCAGCGCACGGAAATGCTGTTTACCTTCCCGCTGGAGTGGTACCTATTTATCTACTTGCACTTTGACATGCTTTCGAACTGCTAGGTTGGCAGGAGCTGGGACCGAGCAATGGGACCTCACCCTGTCACGGGGATTCGAACTGCTGACCTTCTGATCAGCAAGTCCTAGGCTCTGTGGTTTAACAGCGCCACCCGCATCCCATGTCGTTTGTAGTACTGCATAAATAAGCAAATACCTGCAATTTAAAATGCTTACAATACCTAAAACTTTTTAAATAGCTAGTGCATTCAAAAACACACACAGGCAACTTTTAGAGTACTTCAAGTGAATAACACTGACAGGCAAATTATTTCCTGCCCTTCCAATGCCTATAACATGTGTGTTTCTTGTGATGCAGCAAACAGAAATGGAACTAAAGCAGCAAAGTGAAACTTTCTTGCTGATCAAAAGGTCGGCGGTTCAAATCTCCGCGGCGGGGTGAGCTCCCGCCGTTCGGTCCCAGCTCCTGCCCACCTAGCAGTTCGAAAGCACCCCTAAGTGCAAGTAGATAAATAGGGACCGCTTTATAGCGGGAAGGTAAACGGCGTTTCCGTGTGCGGCACTGGTGCTGGCTCGCTAGTGCAGCTTCGTCACGCTGGCCACGTGACCCGGAAGTGTCTTCGGACAGCGCCGGTTCCCGGCCTCTTGAGTGAGATGAGCGCGCAACCCTAGAGTCTGTCACGACTGGCCTGTACGGGCAGGGGTACCTTTACCTTAACCTTACCACGGGGGGGGGGGGGGATTTCTCCAACTGGAATCTTACCATAATTTCACTGGAAGTGGATTAATGATATGTATCGGAAAGAACAGGGCTTCTCTAGCAGAGCACTAATCTGCCGCCCTGACGGGCCTTTTCCATCTCTAATTACTATGATTTTCATACTAATCAGGTCTCTGGAGGGGTGACAAATGTGGCACCAAATGTTCTGACACGATGCAGGACATGACTGCAGAGATGATGCAGGCCCCCTTCTTTTTGGCAGAACAACAAGAAAGCACTTAAGTCGCGCACATTTCCCTTTCTATCTTTATGCATTAATGGGAAGTAGGAGCGGGGGAATGGTGCATGTGTAACAATGCTGTGCGTTAAGCTCTATAGCAGATAGATAAATAACAGGGACTCTGTTCTTCTCCATTGGCTCGTGTTGACTGACATTCCTGTGACTTATTGGTGCGAGTCTGCATTTTGTGCGTCTACTATGATGATGTAGTAGTCTCAGGCAGCAGGCAGTGTGGCAGTTACTATGGCAACAAGATTTTCCCCCCACCGAAGAATGGCTAAAATGGAGGAATAGAAATAACATCTGTACAGTACGTTGTCTCTCAGAGAGCAAAGGTGTGCAACTCTTAACCAGTGAATAACTGAAAGGACCTGATGATGTGGATCTAACATCACGGTTACCAACCTGTTCCAATTTCTACTTTTTTATTTGTGTAAGGGTTCTGATGTCTGGAAATGTGGTGGGTGTGGTTAAGCAAAAAAAATTTGGTAACTGGAAGCAAAAAGAAAGTCTACTGAAATCATCAACCCTCACAGCTGATTCTTAAATCCAAACTGAGATTTTAAGATGAATGAAAGACTTGCTCTGGAATCTAACAAAGGCAGGATTTTACTGTGAGCCAGAGGTGGAATCCTGGAGAGCCTGTTACAACATTTCAAAGACCTCACTTAGTTGCTTTCCAGCTGTCATGACTTGGAACTTCATAGATTAGTGGTGTGATTGGATCCTGTGAGCTATGCTGGTGAAGTCAGAGGGGTAGAATCAAGCAGAATGGGCAGATCACAAGAACATCAGAAGAGCCTCCTGGATCAGACCAGTGTCCCATCTAGTCTGGCATCTGTTCTCACAGTGGCCCACCAGTTGCAATGCTTCCCATATGGTGGGAAGCTCATAAACAGAACTCAAACACAAAAGCAAGTCTCCCTTCCTGTGATTTCCAGCAACTGATATTCAGAAGCGTGCTGCCTCCAACAGTGGAAGTGGAGCATGGCCATCCTGGCTAGTAGCAGAAGAAGAGTTTGGAATTGATACCCCGCCTTTCACTCCCCTTAAGGAGTCTCAAAGCGGCTAACAATCTCCTTTCCCTTCCTTCCCCACAACAAACACTCTGTGAGGTGAGTGAGGCTGAGAGACTTCAGAGAAGTGTGAGTGGCCCAAGGTCACCCAGCAGCTGCATGTGGAGGAGCGGAGACGCGAACCCGGTTCACCAGATTACGAGTCTACCGCTCTTAACCACTACACCACACTAGCTACAGAGTAGCCATTGATATGATAGCCTTTATCTCCAAGAGTCTTCTAATCCTCTTTTAAAGTCATCCAAGTTGGTGGATATCACTGCTTCCTATAGAAGCAAATTCCTAGTTTTACTAGACATCTGTCCTGAATCCTTCAACTTTCGGCTTCATTGGATGTTCACAAGTTCTAGTGTTTTGAGAGAGAGAACCGTTTATTTATCTGCTTTCTCCATGCCATGAATAATTTCTTAGTCTTTCATGTTGCCCCTTTACGCGCCTTTTCTCTAAACTAGAAAGTTCCAAATGCTGCAACCTTTCCTCATATGGTAGTATCTCCACCCTGTTTTGGTTTCCCTTCTCTAACTCTGCAATATTTGAGGTGAAGCAACCAGAACTGTACACAGAATTCCAACCATGTCCCTCCTTTGTGGTTGTTGTTGATATATAAATGATGACCTCGCATAGAAGCACTACAATATAGAAACCTCCCTCTTCTCTTATTCCTCAGAGCCACTTCAGCCTTTCCAGCCAAACAGGAAATACAAGGGAGTCCTGCTTCCTTTGTTCGTGCTTCCACTGCAAAGGACAAGATGTGGGAGTTGTCTCAACCTCTTGACATGTGTGACTCCCTTTATAGGAAAAGGTGAAATGAGGAAGTGGGAATCACTTCTTGTAATGTGTCACAACCTTCCGTGTCTGACTTGTAAGATTCCAAATATAGACAAAACACTGGAAACTAAATATCCCTGGCTCGTCAGACCTCTACGATTTATGTAGTACTACAAATGGCATCCTTAAGTAGGAATGGGCAAATCTATAACTTTTTGTTTCCTCTCAATTTCTCATTTCTTCCAATCTTAAGTTCAGTTCCTCACATTTTCACATCAGATTGTGATTTTTAAAAAAATAAAAAGACAAAAAAAAAAAAAGAAATGGTGCTCATGGAAATTCACCATCATTTTAGTGCAAATTGATTGGAATACATACACTTATGTATTAATTTTTGTGTGATATACATCCTTTTTATTTTTTAAAAAATAGCCTAATAATGCATGTTTATGTTATTTTCACTAATAAATTCATTTTTATGTAAAACGTACCCTAATACATGCATTTTTAATGCATTACTTGCCTGGAGAACTGGATTGCAAAATTTGGAGAAGTGCAAAGTTTGAAGAATGGCTGTTCACATCTTGTTTGGGAAAATGTGAATTTTCAGCTTTAAATGTGAACTGAATCAAATTTCTTCCCTGTCTCAATCCTCAAACAATGGAGTTGTTTCTGCATGGGACCATAACTTGTAATGCTGCTTCCCACATGGATCATTGGCACCTCACAGAACGTTGCTATGTCAACACCACACATTTTTGCAGTGTCTGGCATAGTGTGGAGAGTAAACAAGGTTCTGAATTCAGATTGCTTCGAGGATGCTGTTTGGTGGCACCCTCCACATTGTCATCTCGACATGTAAATCTGCTTCAGCATGTGTGTACCATTCTAAGCATAGCCTAAAGAGCTGGTCCTACCATTAGGCACAATGAAGCAGCTGCCTCAGGTGGTGGATGACAGGGGTCAGCAGCAGTTCCCTGTACAATTCTTCTTGAATCTCCTAATAGTGTGCTCTACACTTACCATGCTTGCCTCCTGCCCTAAGCTATGGTGGAGAATGTTTGTTCTGTCATGAGTGTTGACATAAGATTCATCTGCAGGTTCAGTCACATTCTATATGTGGAATGGGAGCTCCATCTTGTCCTTTGCCTCAGGCAGAAAACATCTTGGAGCCCTTATAAAACATCTTATCTATGGTGTTTTTCGCCAGACTTTAGCTTGCTTATCTTTACAACATGACTGTTCCATAACAGTACTGAAAGGGGAAAGGGGGGAAACTTAATCTAAATACCTGTAATTACTTTAGGTACTCCGTAATACTGGCTAAAAATGGATCCATCATTACATTCTCCGTGAAAGGAAAGTACTGTAATGGATGTTGAATTTCCAAATAATGCACTCTCTTTTTTGTGGGTGGCTGTGATTCTCTTTGTAATTAAACACTAATATCGCTTCATTGATGTGGCTTAGAGGAGGAGCTGGTTTGTTCTCATGTTGTGGATGCTAACACAAGCATTTCTGAAAAATTAGGTCTATCATTTTTTGTTTCTAAAGGGGATTAGCAATGGAGGGAAAAGTAATTCTATGTAAGAAGGGGAGGAAAGGCAGTTTCAAAGCACCTTGTCATCTGGCAGGGAAAGGAGCACAATTAGAATGTTAAATGGGCTCCTGGTGGTCCTATAATAGGTCTTCAGATACATAAAACGTCAAGACCTGTGAGGTTACTCCAACGTATTAAGGGGTGGTAGGTGGGTGATGTATGTGACCATGGAATCATTTAAACCCTAGACGTAATCTGCTCTGCTCTCTTCCCGAGACTTATGAGAGAAGTTTATCTTTGTGCAAAGTTTGTGGTTTTTGCTTACTGGGAAATGATATGCACTTTGTGCAGATTGGGAGAGCTGAACTTCATTTTCTTTATTGCTCTTCTGCCAGCCAAAATGGTATTCTTGTATACCCTGCTTTTTTTTTATGTTAAAAACAGGACATTTTGCTTCTCTTTAAGAACACATTGTAATATAAAACAGTAGGCAGTGATCCATGCAGACCTTCATTTATAACATGAATACAAGGCTCTACCCTAATCCATCTCATTAATATTAAAGTAAGAATTGTAAGGCCAGTGAGCACTTAATTACTTGGCAATTAGCACATCACTGCTAATTCTATGGAGGCCTCTTCTGCAGATGAAAAGAAGTGTGAGGATGAGTAGTAGGATAGGAAGGAAGGATTAGAAATACTCTTTCTCCTTTTTTTTTTTTTTGGCTTTACTACAGAGGATAAAAATGGTGAAAACTTTGTAATTAGAACAATTCAAGTGGTAGAGTGTAAAATATAGCTGCTTTCACCTACAAGAGAGCAAATGACTACATAAACTTAGAACTGGTAGTTTGCCTATAGGTGGACAATAGTTTCTAAGGGTTGAATGTGGCTTCAAAGAAGTGTCATTTCCCATAGAGTAAACACACATTTCTTTAGTTTCAACAAAAGAAGACTCGATCTCTGATCAAAGAGGCCGTGGAAGTTTTTGAAGTAATGCAAATCCCTTGCAAAACTTGTTTACCTCAGGCAAAAGTATACACCATGGGTAGCAATGCCTTTATTAAATTGCCTTTAACTTTCTGAGAAAATGGTTGGTTCCCCTTGCTTTGGTTATAATAAACTTCCTTTGGAAGAAAGGAGGGGGGTTCAAAACTATTGGTGAACCAGGACTAGATTTTGCACAATGTGAAAATTGCCATACAGTCTCACAGAGCCTGTCTGGGGGTAACGTAAGACCAGAAAGTGACAGGTTTGAATCCCTTTTCAGCTGTGAACCTCATCTTGAGCCACTCACTTTCTCTCAACCTAACCTACCTCACAATGTTGTTGTGAGCATAAAATGAAGTCTATATTGCAGCATGATGAGGGAATGATGGATATAAATGTAACAAAGTCAGTGAATATCACCCAAACATTCTGCAGGTCGCTTACCTGCATTTTCTGCCATCCTAAGGGCAGTGTGCCGGTGGAATGGGCCTGTCTTATCCCATATTAAAAGAACAGAATAGTAGTCCTTAGTTGGCAATATTTATATTTAAGGTTTCCCTGAACACAATACAGATCCCTTCATTAAAGTTGCAATGCAAGGGGGGGGGGTAGTGGCACACAGATCGTGCCCTTTGGCTTTGATGATACATCTTGTTAATTCAGATGCATGACCTTTGAAGCTCAAAAACTGAATTTGAAACTTCAGTGTGAGATTCCAGAATTCAAATTACAGCACAACCCAGTTAGAATGTCTTTATTTAATGGGAACACCTGCCGAGCTGGGCCCAGCACACACAAAACTGGTTTGCCATTGTTGTTTGCATACAATTAAAAGGCCTATGCTTATAGCTGTTTAATGGGCCTGTCTATTGGGTTCCCTTTCAGCTCAGCATATCACTTAATAGCAGGCAATACACACCTTTCCAGCAGAAGAATTCCTCGCTAGCAGAGCAAATAACTGAAGAGTTTGAGCTCTCAAACCCTACTACATTTTCTCTGGGATTTTTTATTTATTTTTTTTTTTTAGTTACTTGAAAACTCCTTCCCAGTAGAGAATGGCATGGTGGTGGCACGGCTGTGTTCACCTGATCACCTGCCAGTTGCATAGCTGTTGCCTACCAGGAGGGAGATGGGGAATGGACAGGCTCTAAGGTCAACGTGGGGCAAATGAACCAGCAGAGACAAGCTGGTGCTCCTGTCAGTGCCCTGCTTCACCACCACATTCCCCTCTAACATCTCAGTAAGCAGCAGTGAGTGACACGATTCCTTGGAGGTCATGTGAGCACCGCTGTCCCACCACATGACCTGGTATTGCTGCTTCCTGGAACTTAGTTACATTGCAACATACCAGCAGTAAACATTTGTTTGCTATGCATGTTGCCAGCTCTGCCATTAGACAGATTGAGGTTGCTGATATCAGGGTGTGTGAGGGGCAACGGTGGCAGTCCCCCTGGCAGTTCCTCTTGACCCCTCCAGCCATTTCCCTTTGATGGGGGGCCCAAGTTGTGCAGCTGTCACATACCCTACCCTGTGCCCCTTATGTTGGCGGTGCAAAGGAGCTGAGCCGAGAGGGGGTTCACAAAGTCCTTCACAATTATATCCCCCTTTTCCTTTGCACCTCCCATATTGGAGGCACAAAGGAGAAGCGGGAGGATCACAGAGGGCTTTCAAAGCCTCTCTGAGCAGCTCCTTCCCACCTCCTTTGTTAAATGTGGAGAAGAGCCATGTGACAGCACTGGAAGGGAGAAGCAGTTTCTACTGAAGGAGAAGCAAGTCCTGCTGCTTAAGCAAAGTCTGCTGCCAAGACCTCACCTCATGCCGCTGCCACTGCCACTGCAATCAAGCAGGATGAAGAGTTGACCCGAAAGGCAGAGGAGCATGGGAAGGAGGCCAGAAGTGGCCGACAGCCGGGGGGCCTTCTTCTGCTGCCTTATGCAGGCCAACTCTGTATTGAAATCAGCAACAAATTACCAGGCTGGTCAGCTGCCATTTTTTTCTTTCCTGTAGGAAGGTGCAGAGTGACCAATGGTTGAGTGATAATGAAGCATTATCTCCCCTTTCTACACTGCCTTTGTCCGCTGCAATGCAAACGACTGTCAGCAGAACTCTTTTGCCTTTCATTTAGTTATGCTTTCACCACAGGGTTAACATCTGTTTGTAAAATAAGAGGAAACACATGGGGCTTAGGATTTCTTTTTCATCTTTCAGTCGATCCCTCAAGGTTTTATCTATGGTAAAAAAATTGGCAGCACCTACAGGTATGTATCAACAGCGGACTGATTTTTCTGTGTGCAAAAAAAGGAAAAGGAGAAGGAAAAGGAAAAGACTTGTCTGTCCTGATTCGTGATGTGCCTTGTAGAAATGCTGAACGTTAAACTTTTAGCGAATATTACAACCGTTAGTGACCTCCAGGCCCATGGATCCTTGTGTACTGCAAAGGAAAGTAAAATCAAAACTGTTGTCCTTTAGCTGCATTCTTTCCTTATTTGGCAGCCATCTAAGTTTGTCTAGGTTCTGTTTCAGCAGATGCAAACTGACTTGCGCTTCTGTGATTGGGCGATTGAGGCACTTTGAGCAAATTCTATGAATGGTCTCCATATGGTTATGGCATTAGCAATCTCCTGTTTCTGTTACGTTGGGAGCACCTGATGGGTCAGTTGCTCCATAATTAACATATATCTGGATGGTGCAGCATGAGAGTGCCTTAGATTATTTCCAGAGTCTTGCAATTGTCATTTGGCAGTGGCTAGTAGGCTGGTTATTGCATTGCAATGAAGACCTCACATGGAAGTGGCTTTTAGACAGCTTAGTAACAGGACACTGAAACTGTTTGGTAACTCACAGCTCATTATGTGCCTTATGTTATTGTTACCCCCACTGCCTCCAAGGCCAGAATTCAGGGAACTAAGTCACTCCATGAGACAGCAGACTAACTCATACACATAAATGGAATTGCTATACAAGGAAGAAGAAGGCAGGATTCCCTATCCTCAAGAGAAAAGCTATGCTAGCCAGAGTAGAGACCTTACCCCTCTGGGAGCAGTGCACACCAGGTAATCTGAGGCCTGTTCAATAAGAGTCATATTTTGCCTTTTGGGGAAGGGTGGGAACTTTGGCCTAAGGTAATACAGTGGTACCTCTGGTTAAGTACTTAATTCGTTCCGGAGGTTTGTTCTTAACCTGAAACTGTTCGTAACCTGAAGCACCACTTTAGCTAATGGGGCCTGCTGCTGCCGCGCCGCCGAAGCACGATTTCTGTTCTCATCCTGAAGCAAAGTTCTTAACCTGAAGCACTATTTCTGGGTTAGCGGAGTCTGTAACCTGAAGCGTATGTAACCTGAGGTACCACTGTAGTAAGTGAAGTCAGTCATTGAATTAACATAATTGTGATTTATATTACGTGTAAGGGGGAGCACTGACCAAAAAAGGGTAAATCACAAAAAAGCAAAGACATCATCAGAAAAAGAGGGGAAAATGAGAGAAATTTGCATAAAATTTGAATGTGCTAATTTGTATATATTGTTGCACACTTAGAATTCTTTCTACCTACTTACCTACCTACTATATATTTTGGAAAGTGGTGTGTCTCTCCATCTGCTCTAGAAGGGTTTGAAGACTTCTTGAGATGCTGTCACCCACTTGGGTGTGATAGTTCCCTAGGTGGAGAAACTGGTTCTTAAATATGTTTGCATGCCACTGGGCACCATTTTGAATCAAGATGGCAGACTGAAGCATACAAAACTGTGGCAATTTGGATGCCTCTGAAGATACCGTTGCCCAGTTTGGTGTGACAGTTCCTGAGACTGAGTAGCTTAAATTTGGATGCCATTTTGAATCAAGATGGGAGGCCAATGTATTCCAGACTGCATTGATTTAGACACATCTGACGATATATTTGCCCAGTTTGGCACAACAGTTCCTGAAATGGAGGGATGGGTTTTGGTCTGTATGTGGATATCCTAATTAAACATTAGCCCCAGCCTGAAATTTATTCGAAGCCAGACCCAGGTCAGGTGCTCCCTGGGCCAGGTTGGGGCCCTTGTTTCTGGAGTGGAGGCACTGTGCATAGCCCTAAAACCAACAAATTACATTATCCATTCTAAAATTTGTTTGTTTGTTTCTTAGAATCCCTGTGTGATGTTGGGTATCTTCAGCTAGTAATTACTATGATTTACATAGACAGTATAAACTGAAAGTAATTTTTAAAATGTTTTTAAAAATTGCACGGTGTTTATGTTGTTGTCTCCCATGGGCTCCTTTAGGAGGAAAGATGGGATAAAAAAAATTAATTCCCTATGTATTTTGGAAAGTTTATTATGCGTTTGGACACCTCTTAAGATATCATAGCCAAATTATGCATGATGTGTTATTGAGGTCAATGAGCAGGGTTTTATTTATGTTTGAGTACAGTTGGCACCATTTTGGATCACAGTGGTGAACTGACTCCTTCAAAACTGCACCAATTTTGGGGGTTTCTTAGAATTCCTGACAATGTTGGTAAATGGCTGCTAGTAACTACATAAATGTTGCGGCCAGACAACTTGTTTGCCTACTCAGTCCTCAGCCCAGGTAGTAGTGGTTGATGGGCAACTTCAGGGCCTTTGCTCCTCCTTCTGATGGTTCTCAAGTAGGACACATGGCCACCCAGGAGGAATGTGCTCCTATACCACACCAACAAGTTCTGGTGGTTCTTCATCTGAGAATAGCCGAGCCATTTTGTCTCTGGTTACCACTGTTGCAGGTTGATCATTCTTCTGATGCTGCACTCTCCTCCTGGAAATACCTGGGGCTGGAGTGGAGGCAGCTGTTGACTCTTCCTTTTTAAAAAATTGATTAACAATTGCACAATAAAGAAAACCGCAACAGTAAAACCACAAGGCCATTATCAAAGAAGAAGGATGCATTCATCTGAACCCATCTGAGCACTTTTTCCTGGGGCCTTTTAGAAATTATCCTGCATTTGAACCCAGCGATGGGTGATCAAATGTCTCTTTCTGATACTGCTTTCACACAGAAGCTAGGTGGCTTCTCCCTCTCTAAACGCTGACTAGTTCAGCAAGCAATCTTGCATATCCTCTTCACTACAGGAATGTTCCAACTGGGTGTTTCTCATCTGAGTTGTGCAGCATAATTTTCCAAAAAGCTTTCCAGATAAAAACTTCATCGATGCAATCATTCTCCATTGCCTATGACCTCATCAGTCAAGGGAGGACATTTGCCTCTCAAGGCCTTCACTTCTTTGATGTCTTGAGGCTTTCCCTAAAATACTGTTCTTTAAGTTGGGCCCTGTTCTTTCTTGCTGTGGATTGTGGTTTTGTTTTGTTTTTTTAAAAAATGGAAATTAAGCTCATTTCAGACAATATGAGCTTGGGAAAAGACTGGAAATAAGAACAAAATGGATTTTGAAGGACTTTATCCTGCAAATGTCTGGATCCTTTAATGCATTTATTTATTTATTTAAAAAAAAAAAACCTGGAAGAGATGCCAGAATCCGCAAGGTTTGAATCCTAAACACGTTTTACGCTCCGTTCGTTTGCTATGATGAGTATTTCTTCTTGGCATTTGCTGCTGCTAAGTTGGAGAGCCTTGGATGTGCAGATGTCTTGCCGTTTGTGGCTTCTCATTGTTCTCAGGCTTTCCCTCCTCGTCTCAGTGAAATTTATACTTATTGATCATTGTGGGACTGACATTGAATCCAGATTTTATTTATTTTTTTGGAAAAAGGAGTGCGTGCCATACCCACACGATTCTTTCATTATTTCTTTGTGTAAGCAAAGCCTTAACACACCAAGACATGGGAAAGTTTTGTTCAGTTATTTTGGCTGCACTGCCATGAGCAACATATAATTTCTAAGGGCTTTCAGCCTTCTTAACAGCCACCTCCTTCCCCACAAAACCCACAAAAGGACACCCACGATATAGCAGAAGCTCGAGAGCCTGGAACTTGCAAGATACAAATTCAGCCGGCAAAAAGCAATTGTGCATAACTCTCACTGAAATAAATGGAACAATATAGCTGCAACTCAGATTCCCACAAAGTGTCCTCCCTAAAAGAGGGCACGTGTTGCGGTGAGACCTGGAGACTGACCCCCTGTGTTGTGGGTGGGTTTGATTGGTTAGCCACAACACCCAATTGGTGGGTCCCTCGATGTTGGGTTTGATCTGACCAATGGGGCGCAGTCCAAATGGATCAAGGGAGCTATATATACCCATGCTCATGACCCAGAGCTTCCTCTTTCAGCTCATGCATTCGGAACACCCGCCCACCTCTCCCTAATTTTAGGGCATTGTGCTTTGACCTTGCTATGCCATCGTGTGTCGTCTGTCATTGGGACAGGGGCACGGCAGGAATTTCCCCACTTGGCTGATTGGCTGTTGCCATTTGGGTTTCGTTTGCCACATAGCAAATCGTCACAACTTGTAAGGTTGAGGATAGGCACTGGTTCAGGTGATAGGGATGGGAGAACGGTCTCGCCATCCCTATGTGAAGGGTATTCCTTTAAAGGAATCCAGAGACTCAACTGGTTTGGTCAACCCTTGAGATGGGGTTGTACCCATATCTGAGTCCAGGGGGGCATCTGGGTGGTGAACAGAGTCTGTACCTGGCTTTTCACCTTCCCAGGTGTTCACCCTTGGCTGACCTATGCTGGTGTCCTGGGTCAGCGCTGCCTGCAAGAGTGCAGGGAGCCAGTCGAACCAGAGCCTATGCAACCACTCACCTTCTATAATCAATAAAGTTGTGGCCTAAATTCTGCCAAAAACCGAAATTAAATTTTGAGTCATGTGTGAATTTATTTAGGAGGGTGGTCTCTGAGTCTGAACATGCGAACAGCAGTACCATCAGCATTAACAAGCAGGGTACTTGAGTGAGTAGCATTCACAGGACATACAGGGTTCTCTCCCATGAAGTGGGTGAAAAAATGGCAATGTGAAATTTTCCATTTCATTGATGGAAACAGGAAATTGTTGCCTACATAAGCTGCTATGGCCTTTGATGGCTCTGCAGCTTTGAAAGAAGTTGCAGGTTCTTCCATCCCACTTTCTGCCCTTGCCTTACTGCCTCCTCTCATCACCTGTCACAGAATCAGAGCATAACATGAGCAGGAACTAAAGTGGCTTTGAAATGTTTTCTTAAGCCTTGCACACACAACCAAACATACAGAGGAAAACTCCTTCAGAACTACATAGCCAATCGGAGCATGAGCTACCTTGCTGAAGTGCCTGGTTGCTAAGCACCACCTCCACCCATCCCTCTTCCTGACTAGTTGAGTTTAGCCCCAATAGAATTAACCCTTAAATTGCATACTGAACGATCTCTACCAAACCGTGGCTTAGCATGAATGCATGAAAATGGGGGCTCTTGGAGAAGAGACTGCAGTTGCCTTGCTTTCTCCAGTCATTCTGCTGCTGCATGGAGCAAAGCAATGGTTGGGCTTAACATGTTGTCTGAACCCAGGTTTATGGTTTAGGTTTTCTGGACAAACCATGAGCTGTGAACCACAAGACTAGCTTTGGTTGCAGCTCATAGCTAGTGTAGAGAGAGCTGAACTAGGTTTGGGCAGCACACTAGTCCATGGCTTAACAGTGCAGCAGCAGAACCACTGGGGAGAAACAAACTAGCCATAACTTCCTCTCCCAGAGCCTCCCTACTCACAAATTTTCACTTAGCTTAGTATGTCATGTGAACCAGGCCTGTGCATAGTGATGTTGCAGACAGAGTCAAGTGGATAGAAATTAATTTTCTTTGTATGTGGAGACACTTTGTAAGTCTCACTGAAGCTACTGGAACAGGATTGTTATTGGATTCCTGCTTCCCAGACGTTCCCCAGCTAGCAAGAAACAGTAGATTACTCACAGTAGTGCAGTGATTCACTGACTGTCACAATGAGTGGGCTCTCAGCTGATTGGCCTGTTTGTTCCTCTTGGGTTTCTTCCTAGCAAAGATTGCAAAAGAGGTCTTTTCTGCCATAACTTCAACATATTTATGGTGTTGCTTAGTGCAATGTACACATTCTGGCCAGCAAGCCGAGTTGTGAAATTAGCTCCAGCAGACCTTGGAGGATGTTTTAGAATTGTTTTTCTAGAGAAGTGGCCTTGCTTTTTCAATATGTAAAACTGATTCCGAAACTTTAAAACAGTTTATAAAGTTTTGTGGGGGGGTGTGTGTGGTCTGCTCTTCAAATTGAGCAGGCTGAAATTTATAAAAATACCACACAAGACCCTTTTGTCAGTCTAACCAGCTCTTTGGATCCCTGCCCTTCTCTGGATTTGTTTTTGTTCTTCAGCCTAATCCAAATTAGGGACCCAAATTCTCCTTTCTGCGGAAATACACGGGTTTTTGTTTTAGTTCTTTGCTTGTTGAGGTGCTGCGCTTTCCCTCGTTCCCCCTCGCAGGGTGCATTGTCTTAAGAAAAAAGGAGATAAAAAACACTTAGGCAAACCATGATTTATTATTCAGTAATCAACCCTTGTTGGATACATTATGGCATAATCAGTTGTATGTTAAAAAGCATTTAATTTCATGCCTAATTAGCATATTATAAATTGAAGAGGCAAAATTAAATTATTATGGACAGTTTGCAAATGCAGAACTACAGTGTTCTTCAGTAACAACATGAATATTGGATGCAATATGATGTGTTTCTTCAACTCTCTCCTGTGCTTAGTGTTTGGTGATAGAGCGGAATCAATGGGCTCTTGGGGACATGTTTTGTACTGCTTTTGATTGGCATCAGCTTGCTACTAACGTAAGTAGGAACCCTGTGCGTGAACAAAGGGCAGTGTGTGTTTAAACAGATATATTTAACTTCGATGTGTGCAAATTAAATCAGAATGCATCTGGGTTTGGGGAAAATTCCTACCTTTAGAGAAGCAATTTCCTGTCACTTGATTATTTTGCCAAAGACTGCCTAGTTTTTCAGCCTAATTCTCTTGCTTATTGTCTAGTCAATGGGGAAAGCCTTCTGTGGAGCGGGATTCGATATCCACATCTGCACATAAGCTCTGCACTTATGCCTCACTGAAACTTTTAGAGGAAGTTCCTGAGACACCAAAATTTGGAAAACAGCTCTCTTGGAATACAGGGTGCATCAGCACCAGGACTTTTATGATCTGTTAAAATACAAGGTTTTCATGCGAACAGGCACATGTGATCATTACTGTTTCATAATGGTGCTGTGAATGTTTCAGGACATGAAAAGGGCACCAGCATAAAATACGTGGCTAAAAGGTCTTTCCTGGCATCAGGGCTATGTTGAGTGTTCAAGAATCAGATCCCTCCAAATCTGATACGTTAAGAATAAACACTACAAACTTTAATATGAAAAAGCACCAAGAACAAGGTGGGGTTTTTTTGGTTGGGTGTAGTGCTGGCCATAACTCTTGGGGGGGGGGGAGAAAGGGCTTTTGATGTGTGAGGTCAATGTCTTTTTTGGAAAGAAGGTACTGGTATGGGTTGACCATATGTCCATCACGCTGGCCGCATGACCCAGAAAGCTGTCTGTGGACAAACACCGGCTCCCTCGGCCTGAAAGCGAGATGAGTGCTACACCCTTTGACGGGACTTACTGTAACCATCCAGGGGTCCTTTACCTTTTTTACCTTTTAAGTCCATTCCAACCTGACAGTAATATTTTCTAACAGACAACTTGTATTCTTCCTTAAAAGGTAAAGGTACCCCTGCCCGTATGGGCCAGTCTTGCCAGACTCTAGGGTTGTGTGCTCATCTCACTCTATAGGCCGGGAGCCAGCGCTGTCCGCAGACACTTCCGGGTCATGTGGCCAGCGTGACAAGCTGCATCTGGCGAGCCAGCGCAGCACACGGAACGCCGTTTACCTTCCCGCTGGTAAGCGGTCCCTATTTATCTACTTGCACCCGGAGGTGCTTTCGAACTGCTAGGTTGGCAGGCGCTGGGACCGAACGACGGGAGCGCACCCCGCCGCGGGGATTCGAACCGCCGACCATGTGATCGGCAGGTCCTAGGCACTGAGGTTTTACCCACAGCGCCACCCGCGTCCCTTCCTTATAATAATTCTTCCTTATTAACTGTAATTTATAATAAATGCATAATTAGTTTGATCAGATGCTTACATTAAGCACTAGTTTAGTTGATGGGGGACAATTTTTAAACAGTGAGGTCATCCTTTAATTGATGGGGCTGGGAATTGTGGACATAATTGTTTTGTGAAGCTATTTTTGCCGTAGCATGTTACTGTAGTAGGAAACATTACAGTACTTTTTTTCAGGACATGAGAGGTATATTTCGGTTAGTGAACCGTACAATCCCATACTTCTGCACTTTCTTTAAAAGACATCCTACTGACATTTTCATAGTATACATGTTTCTTTGAATGCCATCTGCCTCTCAAGTAATTGATGAATCAGTTAAAAGCAAATTATTACACAAGTACAAATTATTTAATGAGTTGGTAGTCATATTTTTTTTATTGATTTAACATAGAAACTGGTGGTAGAGTGTGACTTCTTCAACTCTTAAGCAATTGAACTCTGTTCACTGGTATATGCTCCACAACTGAAATACGACATGTGGCCGAAAATCCGTAAGTAATTCTTGTTTTAAGGCAAACACTAACAATTTGTAATGCTGGATTCTAGTGAAGTATAAATTATTGAATAATTGGGATTCTATGAACGTTCAGAAGAAGGGGTGGGAAAACAAAAATATCAAAAGGGACTGGCACCTTTCGGTTGATAACCGGACAGTTTTGTAAACCACTTAAGGCTGTGATAAAATCCTTCTTGACTGGCCCACAAGCAGATGTGACAAGCTGAATTTATTTCCTCTCTTACCGGGAAGCTTTGCAGGAAACTCTTAACATATGGTGCTTTTCACTTCCATCTAGAGCTATAAATGTTATTGGAAAAGGATGTTCCCAGGAGCAGCGAGTTTCTGACATTTTTGCCAAATGGACTCCAAATGATCCTTCTGTGGTTCTGAATTCCCAACGTTCTTAGGAGCTGGCAGCCAAGAAACTCTGATCTAAACACAGCTCACTAATTTAATTATTTTATTATGGATTGGTGGAAGGCTCTCGCAAGACTTAGCATCTGCATTGTATCTAAGTGCACAGGAAGCACACGAGTTAGAGGAGGGTAAATATTTTGTTTCTTGACTGCTTTGTCTTTGAAAACGTGGAAGCCATTTCCCATAGAAACCAGCAGGCACTGCAAGGTAGAAGCCAAGAATCAAGAAAAAGACAATCTATATCAGTCAGCATTAGCATTTGTATTTTGATGAACCTATAGCTTTTTTGTGGTGGTGGGAGTGAATATTTCATTTCTGTCTGGTAACTATAATGACCAAATGAAGTTGTAGGACACTTCTTCCTTCCCAGTTCACATTTCTGAGAGAGAGCGGTTCACTGTGCAGTGTAGTTCATACTGAATACTGCAATGCAGGTTCTGAGTAGTTTACAACAGGCCTGAAGTGTTGTCCAACAGTATTAGGCCCCAGCTGTACATTGGAGTCTGGGCTGAAAGAATACAATATTCTGCAATGTCACCCATAGCTTTTATCCCCACATTGCAGCTTGAATATTCATGGGGTGGTGGTCTTTTGCTCCCCCACCCAAAAACGTGTGTTTTTTCCCCATCTTCTTATAATTGGAAGGAATATGTTGTTTTTAAAAAATAAAGAAAGAAAAGTTTCCACTGCTGTTGTTTGTCTCACATATAGTTGTAACTAATGCTCTATATGTGCAGATCTACTAGAGCAGCGGAACCTCAGTTTCCTCACCTCCTCCTGCCTGCTCCAGAATCGAGAGAGGTGCGGTCCCCAACCTTGTGGAACTGATTTTGAGGCTCTTCCAGGATGGGAGTGGTGGAAGGGGAAAGAGAGGGTGTTCCATTGTGCGTCAGCTACAGCCCATGATGCTTAATATTGTGAATATGGAGAAGGGCAACAGTGGCTCATTTGTTAGGGTTCAGAAGATGAGTGATATACTTATTGTTTATTTCTTCTCACCTCTATAGTGGAAAAGTGCCAGGTAATTCTCACTGCTGCTCTACTTCCTGCTAGAGAATAAGAAAAAAAAATAGGTTTTGTGTATACAGGGTTTCACTTTTTCCTTCATAAGGATATGGGATAAGAAATTGCTTTCTGTACCAACTGCTGTTTCCTTCTTTTGCTTCTCTAAGCTACTGGTTCAGTAGCCCTTGGGCCAATTGTTTTTTTCGTTGCTGACTACAGTTAGTTTGCTGACTACAAAATGCATACATAAAACAAATACATAGTACATACTTTCTAGCACAATAGAGCATAATTAGCTGAATTCGAGTGTTCCTTCAGCAGTGTGATTTCTGCCAACAAATACTTCCTTGTAGTTGAAGTTTGACATGGCTATGAGGCTGTTGGATTCCTCTCCAAACCTCGGCCTTCATGTGAGGTTCCGTTGCTGGCACCACACACCCCTGGGATCCAGCAGACCCGCATCGGAAGCTGGTTTGGACATTTCTGCAGAATCCCCCAATCCCAAGTGTTTGCCCGTGAAGGAACATTGTATCAGCCCAGAGCTGCTAATTACAATGAGAAGCAGAATGAGCTCATGTGCATTGTACTATTGTATTCCTATTCATTTCCTTGCATATGCTTTCAATTTATGCACTGAAAGTGGTGCTTGACTGAAGTTTTCCCCTCTGACTTTTGTGGGGAGGGAATTGAAAGGCTCAAAATATGGCCAATGATTGGATTCCTCTGTGGATTTCTACCCAGTAAGCATGCCTTGCCTTGTTTACAATAAGTGCCCTTTTTGCACTTTTCCTGAAAGATCCAAGTTCATCCCTTTTAGTAGCAGTAAGAGCACTTTAGTGAAATAAGATGAGAATCACCAGAGCAGGTTTGTGACATTGATTCACCACCGTGAAACTTGGCTAGTATGACTCAAGATGGCCTGTGAAAACTCAGAAGCTATGCATATTGTTTCACAGTCATACGGATGTCTTACCCAGATCTTTGTGAAAGTCCCTGCTCAAATTTGTTGTGATAATTCCCTCCCTGCCCCCTTATACAGTGGTACCTCGGGTTACATATGCTTCAGGTTACATACGCTTCAGGTTACAGACTCTGCTAACCCAGAAATAGTGCTTCAGGTTTAGAACTTTGCTTCAGGATAAGAACAGAAATCGTGCTCCGGCAGCATGGCAGCAGCAGGAGGTCCCATTAGCTAAAGTGGTGCTTCAGGTTAAGAACAGTTCCAGGTTAAGAACAGACCTCCGGAACGAATTAAGTACTTAACCCGACTGTCAGGGGTTCAGGGACAGAGGCACAGGTGAGGGAGGAGACGGAGAGCGAGGGGGAAGAATCCCAGGACAGCGAGGAAGAGGATGACAATGACTTGAGGGATTCCATTAGTCTTTCAAGTGAATCGGAGGATTCCCAGAAGGGGGCGCCTGTGGTCAGGCCAAGGGGAGTCACAGGGGGGACCCGTCAGGAGCAGGGGACCAGCAGGGGAACCCAGAGTGGGAGCTGGGAGTCGGGACTGGCTTCTCCGCCAGAGCGCAGTGAAGGGGGTGGAGATTCCAGTGTGACAGGGGAAGCAGGTCCGAAAGCAGAGAAGGAGGGAGGATCAGAGCAAGACATCCTCCCGGAAAGGGAGGGGAGTAGTGCAGGGAGTAGTGTAACTGTCAAGAGGAAGGTCAGAGGTTGCGAACGCACGCCAAGTTCAAATGTGGAGGCGCGCGGAAGTACAGGGAGCCCGGGGGAGGAGCCAGGTCCCAAAGCACGCAGGAGGGGGGAAGAGCTGTCTGGGGATTCCGCTTCAGGGGAATCCAGGAGGGGCGAAACCCCAGGGGGCAGGAAGACCCTGCGGAAAAGGAAAGAAAGGAAGAGGTGGAGCAGCACAGCCCTCTTAAACTGGTGCAGAGGAGGGACTGACTCAGAGGGGACTTCAGCGGTCTAAGCGTAACAGACGTGGGGCTGCGCGCCTCGGCTGTGGAGCGGACAATACATTCCAATAAACATCTTTGTATATAAACTGGACTTGGCGCTGGTCTCTTGTGAGCTGGGACCTGAGGCAGCCCTGACACCGACGTACCACTGTAATTGGATGCGTGTTACCGTACAGTGTCTCCCACCCAGACTGTTCCACACACACGTCCAAACTTGCATACATTCCAACGAATAACACTTGTCATCATCTTGGCAGATCACTTACCATGCTCAGCAAGTTCAAAGCAGCTGCAACTCCATCATCTGGAATGGCTGTTGTAATGGACAGAACCTGTGTAACCGTGGAGGGGACTTTTCACGTACAGCTGCACAGACCAAATGATACATATTAAGATTCTCTGAGCTGGCCTGGCAGTTGGTTATACATTAGGTTGAATTGCTGTTTTAACGCCATTAGCTTATGCTCTGGTCAAAGATTTGTAATGTCAGATCTTTGTACTCAGGTGCCAATAATCTTCAGCACCTCTGTGAATTAGAGCATATTATGGCAGTTAATAAATGAAGTTGGACATTTACTGGTATGTTTTTACAGCTTTGCAATATACCGCATGATCAATAATTTACCTTAACACTTTAAGTAACCCAAACACACTTAGCAAAGCCTTTGATTTACTCATTGAGCTGTTGAGCAATTATGTGTTGCACAAACACCAGACAAGTAGTAAAAGTCCATTTATTCAATCAGCCCCTGTCATTGGGTTACATCCTTACAACTCTACTGAATAGTTTTTCCCACCTTCTCTTCTCTTTACCCTCTCCCTCCTCTTCCCCTGGTTTACATACTGTAGTGGCTGAATCTCCAACAAAAATGTTTTAATAATCAATTGGTCTTTAATTAACATTGAGAGGGCACCCTAATAAATCTAAATTTAAAACTCGTTTAATCTACTTAATTAAGAGTGTGAATTAATGAGCTCTATCGATAAGTCCTGCCTTTGCCACTGAACTGAAGAAAAAGAAATCAATTTCAAAATTGCATTATATTCAATACAAAATGTATCAGCCTATAGCACTACTGTTTGACTTCTTTGACTCCTTACCTAATGCACTCACTCACTTCATAGAATGTCTCTTAATATCTTAGTGGAACAGGTTAAATTTGACGCTATTGTTGTTATTATTTATTACTATTACTCTTATATCAGTCACACGCTGCAGAATGGGATTCAGTCTTTCTATGAGCCACAGATCATTGTCGTGTTTCCGTCCTCTTGTAACATTCAGTGACATGGATCTTTACCCACATTCCCTATCATAGCCTTCCAATATATCATAGAGAAAACACTACAGCAGCCAAAATACCTCACTGTACATTGGCTCTTGGGTATCCTTTAAGGGAATTCTAAGTTATCAAAGGGAATTCATGAAATGTCCTTAACTGCAAACCATTATCTAACGCGTCAGTCAATAATTATTACCTGTTGCTAGATAAGAGCACGTTAGAAACACTAGATGTCATACTATTATTACATTCCCAAATAGTAGCTGCCATTTTTCAGACAAGAGGAAACTGTCATTGTGGATATATCTGTGTCTATTTTAACTCAAGGTTTTGTCACCACAATTTTGAACACTCCCAGAGCTGTTGAAGCCACACAGGCTCTTGGAAAGGGATAGTATTTATTTTAAAGGTGGTGCTGCACAGTTATCATCCCAGGTGGAAGTTCATTATACTAACATCATTTTTTAAGCATTTTATAATTTCCTAGGGCAACCCTTAAGAAGGATAGCTAGTTTGCAGAAGCACCTCCTGCTAATACATGTTTTCCAAAGGGCTTCAATTATCTGAGGGTGGAGAATATTTTAAATCAAAATCTATAACGACCCTGAATCCATGTAAATATTTCCGAGGGTATACAATATGTCCATATACAGTGGTACCTCGGGTTACATATGCTTCAGGTTACAGACGCTTCAGGTTACAGACTCCGCTAACCCAGAAATAGTACCTCGGGTTAAGAACTTTGCTTCAGGATGACAACAGAAATCGTGCTCCGGCGGTGCGGCAGCAACAGGAGGCCCCATTAGCTAAAGTGATGCTTCAGGTTATGAACAGTTTCAGGTTAAGAACTGACCTCCGGAACGAATTAAGTACTTAACCTGAGGTACCACTGTATTGCATTAGACCTATAAGAATTAGTCGCCTTTTCAAAAACAGGACCACAAAATAAGATGCAATGTGTTTACTCACCAGTTTGTTGTTGGCACCCATCTTTCTTGAGATGCAATGCAGTGCACCTCCAGTGATAAAGTCAAACTGTGTCATGACCCCTCAAGGAGGTGTTCAGCTCCCCAGATGTGGTCCAAAGGATATCAGAGCAATACATCTAGCACCAACTTGGCTTCAGGAATTGCTCAAAGGAGACCCCATCCAACTGTCTTAGGGAGTCTAAGTCCCTAACTCACCAAAGGTATGAGACCCATTGACTACCCTCATGTTGTGTAGTCAGCCAGTCGAAGCCATTCCTGGGGTGTGACTACTGTCACATGCTGACAGCTTCCAGGAGCCTCAGGTGAGAGCTCAATGCAGGGTGGGGACCAAAAGTCGACAAACTATCCCAGAAGGAACATGGCATATTCCTCATCAGATGTATTTACCCCTCTCCCAACACGCCATGCACCCCAGACTAGATCAGTTTAAAAGCTTGTAAAAAAGACAATACAAATGTGTGCATTTATTTGTTAGGTGCCCTGTAATTTACAACCTTTGAGCAACACACAATTACACAAAATATGTTCTGTTATTTTGAAAGAATAAACAATCAAAAGAATAGGTTATGCAGATTAATCGGGTTTGCATATATTTCTTGTAGTGGATAACAAACGTGTGGAAATTTTCAGGACACGGAAGACAAGGAAAGTGGAAAATAAATGTTTTCAATAAATAGAGAAGAGTGACAATGCTCTTGGACTAAAACTGTGACAAGCGATCAGTGAATCTCTCTTTCCCTCCTACCTCTTCCTGTATCACAAATAACTCTCAAAAGAAGCAACTTGCCAATAACTACTTCTCAGTCTTATCTTTTAGTCTTTTTCCAAACTTTATCTGCCCTGAACCTTCTCCAGCTTCTTGGTTTCCCTGTTCTCTGCCCTAAAAGTTCCTGCCTTGGATCTTGACCACGCTTACACCCTCATCCCAGGCCAAATACAGTGTTACTTTCTCTGGTAGGTTCCTGCCTTTTGGGCTGTATTCGGCTAGGTTAGATTACAGTTGGTTTTCTGCACCAAAAAAGTCTCAGTGGCACAGTGCCATCCCCTGCCTAGGGCCATTGAGCTCCACAGCCACCCGTAATGCTTTAATTCTGTCTGAGGAGAGAGCATAAAGGAGGGGCTTGCATAGAGAAAGTGGTAATTTTTCATACTTTCAAACACAGCTGCTTCACCAACCTTCATCCAGAGAGGATAAATCTACATTTAAAAGCAAGGACACCATAGATGTTACCTTTAAAATAACATGCAACATGGCAGAGAGAAATGAATGGATATTACTATTACTTTTTTTCCTAAAGTCTAAATTAGCCTCAGGAGATAAGGATAGCAAAATAAAAGCACAATTTAATTCTCCTTTTCATTACCACTGGCAGAAACTTTGAGGATATGGAAATGCTCATTTGCGTAATTCATGTTTACAAAGTCATTATACAAACTATTTGTATAACTATGTTCCTCCCTTCTTTTACTTATTATTTTATTTATTATTTTTAAAAAATACACCCTTGTAGGTGACAACTTTTCTTCCCTCATGAATTAGGCATTAACATTTCAGGAAACTTCTTATTAGCATGTAACACATTTCACCTGCAGAAATGAAGAAAAAAAAACTTGGTCCTTTAAAAAGAAAAGCAATTTGCACAAAATAGATTCTTGTAAAGTTTGGTCTTTAACCCTTTCTTTCTCATTATCAAAACACCACTTTTCTTTCTATGCTTTGAAACTCAAGTTTAATATTATCAGCTCTGCTGCCAATACTTTCTTGAATAAAAGAACATCAATATGTTTTGGGTAATGACTTATTTTTACAGTACCTATTGCCATCTTAGCTATTAGAAGTTGGAAAGTGGGGTGTCCACCTTGAAAGCACAAAATTAAAAATAAATACATGGTTTATTCCTTGCTTTTCCTGTCCTTATGAAAGATGGCGTTACCAATCGGAAGTCAGATTATAGTGCTTGCCCCTACTAATCTAGGAATCATCGAAATATGCCTGTGATTTGGATGATACATTTACAAATGTAGTTGTGGTGTGTGTGTTTTTGGTTGTTGTTGTTTTTTTGTCACTGAGCATTTAGGAAAACCATAGTATCACGGAAAGGCTGAATACAAGCAGCAGGTAACAGGATCAGTTACAGAAAGCAGGTGTGTGTGTGTGTGTGTGTGTGTGTGTGTGTGTGTGTGTGTTTTGCTGACTCACTGAGCAAGCCTCTATGGAACCCCAGAAGGACAAACTAGGGTTGTCGAATATAGAAACCTAAACCTTGGCACATGATGACAAACACAGCAAAAGGTTCCCTGAAGATATAGGTGCAGCCGCTGACCCTGGAGTGTTAAGTTAAATAGACATGTGCAGGAAAATGCTATGGTTCCCATGGAAACTCTGAAGTTATACTTCCCGGGGGCCTGGCTGTCATTGGTCTACTGTGAAATACCGGTGAACGACAAAAGACATTTGAAGACACTCTCAAGGCAAATCTTTAAAAATGTAGTACACACATGGATAACTGGGAAACACTGGCCTGCGAGTGCTCCAATTGGAGAATAGCTTCTACCAAAGGTGTCATGCACTTTGAAGATGCTTGAACTCAGGACGAAAGGGAGAAATTAGCTAAGAGGAAGGCACTTTTGGCAAATCCTCACCGTGATCGACTCCCGCCCAGAAACCTGTATCCCCACTGTGGAAGGACATGTGGATCCAGAATTGGCCTCCACAGTCACTTACGGACACACCGTTAAGACCGTGTTCGTAGAAGAGATTCTTACTTGGCTATGAGTGAGAAGAAGAGGAAGAGGAATAAGAGGAAGAGGAAGAGGAAGAAGAAGAAGACTGCATTACTACCAATACAAACTGAGACCAGCCTGCTGTACAACATGCATAAGGGATGCACTCCAGGGAGCAGAGAAATGATTCAGACCAAACCAGTGTGTGGCTTAAATTATGCCACAGCTTTATTGGTTACAACCAACAGGGAACAGGCTGGCAACCTGAGGTGAGTGACATCAGGCCTGCTCGCCCCCGCCACCATTCTGGGACCTGCCACCCTTAAGCTGGAGGTCATGCCCAATGACATTTTCTGTAATAATTGTAATAATTTAGCAACGCCTGACAGCAAACAGTGACACAAAGAGATAGGTGAAAACCTCACAACCATACACCAACTGAAGTTGGGAGTAAAATTCCTTTCCAGCTTTGTCAACCAGCAACTGCCAACGTCCCCTCTAAGAAAGTGGGTGGGTAAGATCCCGCAAAGAAGGCTGAACTTTGTAGCTGGCCTGCTGCTTTTAGGGCAGCACATCTGTAAAAAAATCTCTCTGAGAAGACCAGGAGGCCCCATGAACATTTTCTTCTGCCCTCTGGCTGTGCTGGTCATACAAGACAAGCCTCACTGCAGGACTGGCAGTGGTGAACTGTTGAGTTCTCCACATAGCAGCCATAAATCCTTGAAATGGGAGATCTTCATCTGTGGGTCATCTGCATCCACACCATTGTTCCTAGTGTGACTTAGTGATGGCAGGGGTCTATCCATGCCAGTGTTGGGCATCAATTGCCCTACTCATTGCAGCTGTAAGCAGGTTCACTGTAGAGCAGGGGTCAGCAAACTTTTTCAGCAGGGGGCCGGTCCACTGTCCCTCAGACCTTCTGGGGGACCGGACTATTTGGGGGGAGCAATGAATGAATTCCTATGCCCCACAAATAGCCCAGAGATGCATTTTAAATAAAAGCACACATTCTACTCATGTCAAAACACCAGACAGGCCCCACAAATAGCCCAGAGATGCATTTAAAATAAAAGGACACATTCTACTCATGTAAAAACACGCTGATTCCCTAACTGTCCGTGGGCTGGATTTAGAAGGCGATTGGGCCAGATCCGGCCCCTGGGCCTTAGTTTGCCAACCCATGCTGTAGAGGCTGTTTCAAATAGCCTTCATATTGAGATTGTAATGTGAACAGCAACAAAGTAAGGACATTGAACAGATCCTTGGTTCTAAGCACAAAACTCAGTTACAATCTTTGCCATTTGGGAGGGGGTGGCTCTTTAAAAAAAAAAAACCCTGAAAGATGCTGAGATTTGAAAACTATTCATAGACAGTAATACCTTTACTACAGGGTGAGTCTTTTAAAAGAGGCCTCCGTGGAAAATGTGTACTCTGTATCCGCGGGGCCTCTTTTAAAGAACTCACCCTGTACTACTAGCTCTTAAGAACTCTTAAGTATTCAGCTAAACAACCAGAAATATGTGTAACAATAACAAGGAAGGAGGAAAATCAATGAGTGTTTTATCATAGAGAACAATAAGCATGTGCCCTTGCTTCACACTTGGATTTTGGCAAAAAGTGACATCTGTTAAGTAAGGTGACGGGAACCCAGGATATTTTAAATAGTTGCTCACTGAATACTACCATAAAACTCCAATAGGGCATCTGTGTGAAGTCTCTCCAACTGAAATGTTAGACCCTTGTCAGTTAATATCATGGTTTTTTAGATCTTGATATTGCCAAAGAAAAGTTTAAATAGCTGTAACAAGTCCAAGATGTATTAACGTCACTTTGAAAAGATGCTGAAAAAAACGTTATAAGGTTCAGATCTGGTACAAGGTTTTATAGTGAAATAAAGGCGAAACTGGCATTCAGGGGTGTGTTTTTTTTTGGGGGGGGTGGTTGTAATTATATCAATGTGCTCCATGCAGTATGTATTTTTATACCCTGTCAAAAGTTTAGTTTTATTTGGTTTCTTTAGGTATCATCTTCGCTGGAGGCTTTCAACATTTCTAAGATTTTGTTAAGCTCTGACACACTATTTTTTCTAATTGATCTTTCATTCTAAAAAAGTTGGGTCATAAAAATAGAAATTAAAATGTAATTTTAAAAAAAATAATTGCAGGGGGAATCCAAAAATGAAGGGTTAATGTTGACCTCATGGACACTAAGTTGCCATATATAAAGAATCCAACAGATGTTTCTAGAAAGGAGCTGCCCAGAGTGGCTGAGGAAACCCAGCCAGATGGGCAGGATATAAATATTAAAATTATTTTTTTAATATTAATATTTATATTTTTATAGAAGCTGGGTTACATAATCTAAGTCCTTTTCCAATTATTATTTTTCTGTACTGCTTTCCCTAATGTCTCTCAACATTTCCTTTTTGAGGTGCAGCAACCAGAGCTGTGCACAGTATTCTAAATCCTGTCACATACCATAGATTTTAGCATCAGCATTATGCTATTGACAATTTTATTTTCAGTCCCCTTTCCTAATGATCCCTGATGTGGAACTTGCCTTTGTCCACAGCTCCCACACGCTGAATCAACATTGTCACTGACTTGTCCAGCCCCACCTCAAGATCTACGGTATTTTCTCGTCAGTCACTACCCATTCAAACTCTATTAGCCTATATGTGAAACTAGGAGCTTTCTTTTGCCCAGTGTGCATTACTTTATGCTTGCATACATTGAACCACAAATGTCTATTTTAATGTCCATTCACCCAGTCTGGAACGCTTGTTAATGTTGCTGAGAGAAAGTGTCTCTGCAGCTTAAGGACTATTGGTAGTTTCTCTAGTTACTATTAGGCTGGTGTCTTAGTACAGTTGGGTTTGTGGCGCTGCAGACCAGCCGCTGAACTTTTGTGCTGCCCCTGAACTTTTTGTGCACTGATTGGGATTCATACGTTCCTCGGCCAAACTCACTGTTCTGATGTTGCTGACATTGCTGGATCAGTTTGCTGACAACACTGCACTCTTTGGACGTTTTCGGTATTGAAGGATACCAAAGGAAGTGGCTTGCACCACTGTATCCTTGCTACAAAAGCTTTGCACTATAACTACAGTAGTACCTCGGGTTAAGTACTTAATTCGTTCCGGAGGTCCGTTCTTAACCTGAAACTGTTCTTAACCTGAAGCACCACTTTAGCTAATGGGACCTCCCGCTGCCGCCGGAGCACAATTTCTGTTCTCATCCTGAAGCAAAGTTCTTAACCCGAGGTACTATTTCTGGGTTAGTAGAGTCTGTAACCTGAAGTGTATGTAACCTGAAGTGTATGTAACCTGAGGTACCACTGTATATCAGAATTAGCTCTAGTTGTGTTGCCTAAAAACAAGGTGACAATCTAGATTTTCGGAAAGGACTTCCTGGCCTGCTTGTCTGGCCAGATCATATGATTTTATTTTTTAAAAATATCTGTATTAGCAAAATGAGCACATCCCCAAACACTCTTTTAAATGCTGTTATATTCTTTAACTGATCCCAGATTCTTAACAGGCCAAATTACCCATTGGCACCTAACATACAAGAAAACAAAAAGCCACTTGGTGTTATTTTTTTTAAAAATAACAACAATGATAATCCTTTAATTCTATCTGCATCATAATGAGGTTAGGCACCATGAGCTGATACAGAATCTTCAGTGCTTCTCTCCAGCTCTCTTTTTCTTGTCTGAAGATGCATAAAATTTGGGGGGGGGGGGCGGGGTGTGTGTGTTAAACTACACTACCAGAATGCATACATCCCCCTGCAATCCCAGTGGGTTTCCTCTGGCTTGTTAGGCTATTACTTTTCTTCAGTTGCAAGTGATAATGATGCGGCGAGGATATTCCGTTTGAGAAAATATTTAAATAAAGCTTCTTCATCTGCAAATGAGATGCAGCATATTTACATTTTTATTTGATGAAGCCTCTTCCTGCTATCTTTGTTCTTAATTTGGTCTCAAAAGAATTAGTAGTAAGAGAGGGAGAAATAGTCTGTAAATATGTATGAAATCAAATTTAGAGGGTAAGCTAAAAGGTATTGACTGCCAGTGGTGCTAAACGGCAGGGGGCAAAATTTCCTCCATGGTTTTCTTCTTGGCTGGAGATACATTGCCTTCCATCTAGATTATTTAATCCTCAAAATGCACATCAAAGCCTCCCATCAGGTGGTGTATGTCTTTATAGGCAGTTGAATGTCAAAGATCTAGCTTAAAGATTTTTGAAAAATGTAAAACATAATAGATCCCAGATAATAACACAGCAGTGGAGCTCCTGAACTATTCCTTCCAGCAAAGAGCTAGCATTGCAGGTTCTGGCTAAATCTTTGTGGTGAATGGGGTGGGGGGTGGGAAGGAGGGGGGTGGGGAGGGAAAGCACATTTCCTTACAAGAGCATGTGTGACATCCTTCCAGCTGATAGAAATAAAATGATGGTGTCGTGTTACCAGGCTAATATTAGCTTTCGAGCAATCTATTTCCCCCCCTCTATGCCCATGGCTTGCAAGAACAAAATAGGTTAGGAATTATCTGACACCCTCTCCTCAATTAGACAGCAGGGGAGGGTATGCAAAGCCCCCTTGGAGGCTCCCCCTTCACTGCATACTCTTAGGAGAGCCAGGATTATACCAGCACAATCCAAACAGTGTTTATTCAGAAGTCCCACTGAGTTTAGTAGGACTTACTTACTAGTAAGCATGGGTTCAGGATTGCAGCTTAGATCCATCAATGGTCCCATTGCTAAAAGCCATGTGTGTGAGAGAGACTTGAGATACTGATGCTGGAAGAGGGGGTGTTTACTCCTCCCTCCCCCCAGATGTTTTTCTAGTAAAATATACCCCTTATCCAGGGATGTAACAAAAAGCCCCTGACTTTTTAAATATTTGCTTTTACTGGTGATTTTACTTTTGTTGGGTTTTTTGTAGCGGCAGAGGTGTGTGGCGGCACATGGTGCTGGTGGTGCACGGTAGGGGTAGCAATGGCAGCCAGGCGGCAGTGGCAGTGTGTGGCAGTGCACAGGGGCAATGGCGGGTGCAGTGGTGGAGCAAGCTGATCAGGCGCCTGGGGCGGCATGCGTGCCTTGCGCCCAGGGCCAGCCGCCCATGGGGCAGGATGCTCCGCGGGGGCCTCTGAGTAGTTTGCCTGCGTCCTCCCACTCAGCCGCCCTACAGCGTAGGAGAGACATGTGGCTCGGGTGTGCGGCAGGCACCGCAGTGATTGCCGTCTGGTATTTTGTCACCCCCATCAGTGGTGACACCCAGGGCGGTCCGCCCCCACCGCACTCCACTACCTCCGCCCCTGAGTGGGTGGGGGTGATAGGATTCTTTCTCCATGTTTGCAGTCATGGGATTGTTGTCTATCACATGACAGTGTATGTTTTCATTCCACAGTGTGGGAAGTGACAGAGACAGGATGTTTTGTGTTACTGTGTTCTGTGAAGTGGGACCATTGTTCTTTCTCTCTTTGCTGTCTGATGAGAAAGAGGAAGGAGCTAAGTCAGAACGCTCCAAGTGTATTATATGTAAATAAAAGTAGATTAGCCAAAATGCTGAGCTACTGAGTTCTGTTACGCAAACTGTGAATACTCTGTGGATCCCTAAGCGTGCTGATGCTTCTTGGTATCAGTTGCTGTGATGTTCAGGCTGAAGAAAGCTTTTGAAGCTCCTGAACAATTGAACAGGAGGAGAGAACATGCCAGTCAGGCATGTGTCTCTGCCAGGGTCCTACACTAGAGTAGGACAATCCTAACAGGGGGTAGTGGCAGAACGTGCAGGTGGTGAGTGGTAGTAGTGATAAGGTGTGGGGACCCAGCACAAGAAAACAATTGTGGGTGCCTGGATCCCTAGGTCCCCCTGCAGTTAATGCTTCTGGAATGGTTGCATTAGTTCTCTTGAGTAGCTCATACGGTAGCTCATTTCAGAAGCTACTGTGGATTCTACATTACCACATTATGATGATCCACCATTTTGAGTGCAATATCTCGTCCATGTTCTAGACTGTGTGCATGTGAGGGTACTTGATTGTGATGTATCTTGAGGCGCTTCAGAGAATCCTTACTTCAACCCCCTGATGCATCACCACAGGGGGGTGCTAGCCCATTTAAACGGGTTTTGAATTTCCCCAGCTTTACAACTGGGACTAAACCTACTCCAAAGCATCCAGCGAAGATGCAACTGCTAAATTAAAGGATTACCTTGAGGGTTTGGATGAGAGTTACCATTCTGCCAATCTCTGCCCACCCATCTAAGCAATTTAAGGCAACAGTTTGGAGTGAGACATAACATCTCAGAACCTATCCATGGTTCAGAGTTTGACCCCAATCAAAACACGCTAGATGCACATTATAATTAACTCAATGTACATGTGTAAATAGGGACGCGGGTGGCGCTGTGGGTTAAAGCCTCAGTGCCTAGGACTTGCCGATCGAAAGGTCGGCAGTTCGAATCCCCGCGGCGGGGTGCGCTCCTGTCGCTCGGTCCCAGCGCCTGCCAACCTAGCACCCCCGGGTGCCAACCTAGCACCCCCGGGTGCCAACCTAGCACCCCCGGGTGCAAGTAGATAAATAGGGACCGCTTACCAGCGGGAAGGTAAACGACGTTCCGTGTGCTGCGCTGGCTCGCCAGATGCAGCTTGTCACGCTGGCCACGTGACCCGGAAGTGTCTCCGGACAGCACTGGCTCCCGGCCTATAGAGTGAGATGAGCGCACAACCCTAGAGTCTGGCAAGACTGGCCCGAACGGGCAGGGGTACCTTTACCTTTACCTTTACATGTGTAAATATGCCTGTTATTTTTGTCCATGGAGTTTTATTGGCAGGGATACTGGAATGGCTTGCTGGTTCCTGCTCCAGGTGGATCACGTTTAGTCCAAACTCTCCACTATGACCTGTCCGTCTTGGGTGGCCCTGCACGGCATAGCTCATAGCTTCTCTGAGTTATTCAAGCCTCTTCGCCACAACAAGGCAGTGATCCATGAGGGAGTTGGAGCTGGAGGAGACTCTTGAGAGTCCCATGGATTTCTTAAGGAAATCAGCCCTGAGTGCTCACTGGAAGGACAGATCCTGAAGCTGAGTCTCCAACACTTTGGCCACCTCATGAGAAGAGAAGACTCCCTGGAAAAGACTCTCATGTTGGGAAAGATGGAGGGCACAAGGAGAAGGGGACGACAGAGGACGAGATGGTTGGACAGTGTTCTTGAAGCTACCAGCATGAGTTTGATCAAACTGCGGGAGGCAGTGGAACACAGGAGTGCCTGGCATGCTCTGGTCCATGGGGTCACGAAGAGTCGGAGACGAATAAAAGACTAAACAACAACAACACATGTTTAAAGTAAGAAGGTAGCTGACATTGATTAACAGAAGCTTCACTTGATCTCCTTTAAACCTTGTTTAGCCCTGCAGTGCCATCTCCTCCTTCTGTTGTCTCTAGGCCTCTTTATCCATTTATGCATCACTTAAAACCTCCTCACAATCTAGAATTGTTGGCTCTAAGGAAGTCATGTCAGTCCTTATTAAATGAAGCAGCTGTTGTCAATTATCCCACCTCTATCACCTGCCGCACACCAAGGAATTTCTTTCAATTTGTATATTCCCACACCGGGCCATCCACCCTTTAAATACATGTTGCAGATAGATAGAGCCTACATCAAGAGAAATCATGAAGCACTTGGAACAAATTATGCACCGCAAGCTTATTCGGATTGTATTGAGGCATACAAGCACTCCTCATAGCATTCTGTTTCTTTCTTTTTTTCTCAAAGAGCAACCTCAAAACTCCTAGAACTTTGCAGTGCTCTTGGCTTATACATTTATATTCAAATTCCCATTGGCTTCCTTCTTTGCATGTTATATACAGCCAGCATAACTTCCCTGCACAACAGCTTCCTTTTTGGGGATACTGTGATCTTATGCCAGCAGACAAACTTGGAAGTAACGGTGCATTTGGCTGCCCATGTGGGACCATCACGTGAGCAGTCATTTGCATGCTCAGTCATTTGCATTTTCCAGCTCCACTTGCTGAGCATTGTTAACACAGCTGCAGCATTGCAGCAAGACGAGTCCATCCCGTTCACCATGGTAAAGCATACTTGTCTTATCAGGGTGCAGAAATTTAGATCCAGCACTGAGGCAGCTTGTAATTCATTGGGTATAGACTATCATACACTGTAGGAAGGAGCAGCTTTGCGCCACTTCCTTGGTAAGGAGAGCCAAGGCTGAGAAAGGGGAGCTGTGGAATGGTGTCTGCTTGCTTGGCATGGGGATGGATTAGAAGAGGAACTGTTAAAGGTGCTCCTTCCCTGGCTTGTCAGTGCATTGCAAAATGGCAGCCCATAGTACAGCAGTGTGGGAGTTGTTGTTGTTTAGTCGTTTAGTCGTGTCCGACTCTTCGTGACCCCATGGACCAGAGCATGCCAGGCACTCCTGTCTTCCACTGCCTCCCGCAGTTTGGTCAAACTCATGTTTGTATCTTCGAGAACACTGTCCAACCATCTCGTCCTCTGTCGTCCCCTTCTCCTTGTGCCCTCCATCTTTCCCAACATCAGGGTCTTTTCCAGGGAGTCTTCTCTTCTCATGATGTGGCCAAAGTACTGTAGCCTCAGCTTCAGGATCTGTCCTTCCAGTGAGTAGTGTGGGAGTAATCATTGCTTTGCATAGGTGCTACGAAAGGCACCTATGATTTGTTCCCTGGACCCTGCCAAACTGGTCAAGGCAAGATGTTGTCGTCCCCCCGTCGCCTACTTCACAGTGTTAGGCATTAACTGAGCTTGTGGGTAAATTGGCTGTTACTCTGGTCACTACTGGCAAGTATAGTGCAGCTATTGTAAAAAAACAAACAAACAAAAGCTTTGGTTGTGTTTGGATGCTCTTGTGAAATTCCATCAGTGGTGGTTTTTGATCTGTTCCATGTAAGGTAAAAGGTAAAGGACCCCTGGATGGTTAAGTCCAGTCAAAGGCGTCTATGGGGTTGTGGTGCTCATCTCGCTTTCAGGCCGAGGGAGCCTGTGTTTGTCCACAGACAGCTTTTTGGGTCATGTGGCCAGCATGACTAAACCACTTCTGGCGCAATGGGACACCATGACGGAAACCATAGCACACAGAAACACCATTTACCTCCCCGCCTCAGTGGTACCTACTTATTTACCTGCACTGGCATGCTTTCGAACTGCTAGGTTGACAGGAGCTGGGACAGAGCAATGGGAGCTCACCCCGTCATGGGGATTTGAACTGCTGACCTTCTGATCAGCAAGCCAAAAAGACTCAGTGGTTTAGACCACAGTGGAGGCTGCCCCTTTTTCTTCAAACTTGAATGTATCCCTTATCATCATTCGTTTGGAACTGTTAAACTGTTGTAATGCATTCCAAAGGAGGTAAGTCTTGAATACAGAGTTTGGCAGGTGACACAAAACATAGCAATAATTGTGTTTACATAGCAGCAGCCATCTAAAATATGCCTTGAATCTCTATTCCCTACAGCAGAGATTGCCAATGTGGTACCTGTGAGTGCCAGTGTGCCCTCGGGTACCACAAAAGGTAAACATCCCTGCAAATATCCACAAGATGTGAGAGATCGCTTCTCTACCTTTTCAGTTCCTGTTTCTCCTGGTTCAGTCTCTTCTACATGGAACAAGTCCCTATAAACAATCCCTAAGCAGCTGGGGATCCAAGCTCCTAAAATAATGCCTTCCTCAATATCAACCATCTTGGGCTCTATGATCAGCAAGGGAAGCCGTGTTGGTGGAGCCGCCACTGAGGGCTGACTATTTAGTGGTGACTCACAGCAGGGTCTTCTTGATGGTGGCTCCCCATTTGTGGAATGCCCTCTCTAGTGACTTTCAGGATAAACTTTAAAACACCCCTGTTTACCCAGACATCTGATGGCTGAAAGCTCTGTCCTAGGCAAGCCTGGAATTATTAGTTTTAGATTTGGCTTTAGGAATTTTAAACTGTTTATTGAAGTTTTAGTTGTATTGTTTTAATACTGACATGTTTACCACCCTGTGCTGCTTTGTAGGAAGGGTGGGACAGAAATGTAATAAATAAATAAATAAATAAATTCTTTCAAATGATGGTGGAAACCTATTGTGTATTTTTTGTTATCTTAGAGTGCATGCGATTCTTATGTAAGACAATTGAACTTTTAAAAACAGTGGCCTTCCTGCAATTATTTCCATCTCGATCCCAATATTTTGAGTTTTCTTCCTCTTTTCTCCTCTAGTTATTAGGTTTTTAAACAGTAAACTGTCACGGTGGCCTCAAAGCACCTCCCCACTTTGAAGATCTTGATATATTTTGATCATCCGCATCCTGGCGACGGCACTGACTGCACGCTGTCGAGTTGGCAGAAGGCAGTTGTTGCGGCTGTTGCTTTTTCCCCGAGCGCCCCCTTGACTCGCCCGCGAGGTTTGCCACAGAGAATTCCATCATTGCAGACGGCTTTACAGATAAGACTGTTAAAATACACAGACAACAGTGTGAAGAATTGAAATGACAAGGCTGCAGAGGTGGTTTAAACTTCAGTGTGTGCAGAGAGTCATCTGCTGAGGTAACTATCGGTACTCAATAGAACAGAAAGCTGACTGGATGCATACCAAAATGGCTTTTTTTAAAAAAGTAAACCCTTCTTGTCTTTCCCAGATGCATCACTTTGTGTCATTTCTTTTTTCCCCTAGTACACTCTAGGGTTGGGATTACTTTTCTGTGCCTTCTTCTCATAATAAATGGAAATCACTGCTGTTAATTATAATAATAAAAGGTAAAGGTAAAGGTACCCCTGCCCGTACGGGCCAGTCTTGCCAGACTCTAGGGTTGTGCGCTCATCTCACTCTATAGGCCAGGAGCCAGCGCTGTCCGCAGACACTTCCGGGTCACGTGGCCAGCGTGACAAGCTGCACCTGGCGAGCCAGCGCAGCACATGGAACGCCGTTTACCTTCCCGCTGGTAAGCGGTCCCTATTTATCTACTTGCCCCCGGGGGTGCTTTCGAACTGCTAGGTTGGCAGGCGCTGGGACCGAACGACGGGAGCGCACCCCGCCGCGGGGATTCGAACCGCCGACCATGCGATCGGCAAGTCCTAGGCGCTGAGATTTTACCCACAGTGCCACCTGCGTCCCTCTAATTATAATAATAGACAGCCTAATACTGTTTCCATCTCTGTTGTGCTTTTCTTGCTTGTGGGTCCATAGGAATCTGGCAGGTGCTATGAGAACAGGATGCTGGACTCGATGGGCCTTTGCTCAAGATATTTTGCCGCCTGAGGCAAAGGACAGGATGCTCCCTCCTGCTATTCCATGTACAAAGGCCAACCAAGATAGCATTTCAATGCTAGCAATGCAGCAGTATGCTCCACTGCACCTCAACCAGCCTAGCTTACAGTGTATAGGGAACACATGAGACATGCATAGGTCCATCTTCCCCATACCCTCTGAGGTAACTGCCTCACTCTGCCTAATGATAGGACTGGCCCTGCTTGCTCTGATGCAGCAGGGCTTTTCATGTGTGCTTGTGTTTCTAATGTAATTACACCAAAACAGAAGCTGATATAGGATAGTGCACTAAACAGTCATGCTCACTAGGGATATAGTTACATTGCAGTAAACAGCTTAGATGTTGTTGGGTTGTTGTTTAAATTACACTGTGAATCCAGGGCTTCTTAAATTGTTTGTGCAGGGTGGGTGAAGTGGTATTGTTTCCTTTCGTTACTATGTTTTTGTGTTTGTATATTGTAAACCACCCTGTGATCATTGGAAGGGTAGTACAGAAATTTAATTAATTTAATAAGATGATGATGATGATGAGCTGAACCTTCAGGAGAAAGTTATTCCACAAATGGGGTGCCCTCGCTGAAAAAGTCCTCTTGCACACTAATAACAGTAAATGACTGAACAATCAAGATAAGTTTCCCAGCACATTTTAGCTCCCAGGCACGACAAGACAGTGAGCTGTGTTTCTTCAGGTAACTGAGTACTAAGGTGTTAAGGGCTTGATGTGTCAAGACCAAGACCTTGAATTGGGTTCAGAATCAAATGGGCCACTACTGCAGTTCTCCAGGAACTGGTGTTATATGGCGAGTTGTCAACCCCATCAATCTTTTCCATTGTGCACTGGTTGCAAGCTCCAAACCATTTTCAAGGGCAGCCCTACATTGAGCTTGTTGAAATAGTTTAACAATAGAGGCTGCCTAAGTATGTTTTGTGGTGTGTTAAAGTAAGAAAAGTAACTGCCCTATGTAAAAAGTCCTTGGGCACAATGAGATCATTCCTTTAAGTCTATTTGGATTTTAGATAGTATATGGTTTGTTTCCCCTCTACTGTAAGAATTCATGTTTCTGAGACAGGTTATTCTTTTGAAAGTGCTTATTTCATCAAGGCCTCCAGGACCTTAATTTTCTACTCATTGCATTGCCTTGACAACAAGGTGTTCTCTGTGAAATAGCCTGACAACACTGGGTAGTAATAATAATAATAAGCCTCTTTCTGCCATGTTTACGACTGGGGGCAGAGGCTTTGGAAGAGCCCAAAACAGTTATAGCCAAAGAATCGGAGTTGCTAGAAGCTTCTGCATCCTTACTTGAGCCAATGGGAATGTCATATTAGTATTCCTTAAAATTCAGAATGACTTTTATGAAGAACATAGGCAGGCTAAATTCTGTCCCACCTCAAATCTGAATCCTGCAAGCACTATATTTAATGTAAGTTTATTTTAGCTTGCAAATTTCCAAAGTTTGCTTTGTTCTAAGTGAATAACAAGAATGCTGAGGCCAAGAGACTAGTGACCTGCCTTACATGGCAGATTGGAACTGATCCTAGTTCACTGTCCTGTATCAGCTTTAGAAGTTACCTCAGCCACTGACTTTGGATTTTGTAAGTATTGAAAATGAGGGCAGAGCGGCTGGGGAGAGAGTTGGAATAGTTGTGGTGTTATTTCAAATAGACTGGGGGATTACAGTACTTCATTGCCCATCACACCTCATGAGAGACAGCATCGGCTGTCTCTTAATTGTTAACTCTACATCTCAGAAGTCTTTGTCATACAACTAGCAGGCTGTTTGGCTCAAAGGGCATTCTAAGCTCATGAGCTTACATAGTTTGTAATGAGCGCAGAGACTTAATTACTTTCTTCCATCAACTGAAGCAGACCCTCTAGGTCAGGCTTAAAGCATATTGATGAAAAGTACAGGAAACCTCACAGACAAGCAGCCCTGCAGTATACTTTTCTTTGTAGTTACCCAGAAGAATTCTCTCTGTCTCTCTCTAGTTCATAATTTCAAACATAACGGAAGGAAAGACATTCATTATGAACAAGGCAGCTACCTGCACACAAGCCGTTTTTTGATGGCTCCTCAGAAAGTATACATGCTCTGGCTACCGCTGATATTAGTTTAAAGCTACTGCTACCTGTTTTTACCTGAACTGAAATCTGAGGCACGGGTTTGCATTTGTTTTGGAACAAGTGAATGAAAAATTGAACGGAATGGCAGTCCTTTGGTTAAGATTTGTTTCATTTTGAAATGGAGAGGAATGAATGAGGGACCTACCTGGGACTCCCACTCATAAATGAGTATGAATGCGAGGCTTACCTGCTATAGTCGCAACAGAAACCCTCTTGGAGTTTGTCCTCTAGGGGCCAGCATCATTCCAAAGCACCAGGTAGATAAAATGGCTGCCACCACAAAAAAAAGTATGAGTGCCACTGAGGGAGGAGAGTTGCCATTTTCTTCACGGTGTCCCAGAACTGCATAATGTCTGTGGCATTGAAGGTAATTAAAAGATGGCCTTCAGGGGGCAGCTGAGAGATGCTGTACTGCAACTCTCACTATAGACAGTGGCAAAAGAGGAGGGGAAAAAAAAGAAGAAATAGAAGAAAACATATGTACTGTTATGAGCTGGAGGTGATGAAAGTCTGGGCTCCCTTCCATGCAGCCCTGGCCCAGTATACCTGAAGGAACGTCTCCACACCCATCGTTCTGCCCAGACACTGAGGTCCAGTGCTGAGGGCCTTCTGGCGGTTCCCTCCCTGCAAGAAGTGAGGTTACAAGGAAACAGGCAGAGGGCCTTCTCGGTAGTGGCGCCCGCCCTGTGGAACGCCCTCCCTTCAGATGTAAAGGAAATAAACAACTATCTGACTTTTAGAAGACATCTGAAGGCAGCCCTGTTTAGGGAAGTTTTTAATGTTTGATTTTATTGTGCTTTTAATATTCTGTTGGAAGCCACTCAGAGTGGCTGGGGAAACCCAGCCATATGGGTGGGGGTATTAATAATAAATAATAACAACAACAATAATAAAAATAATAAAAGCTTGCTTCCTGATGAGGTGATGGGCCATTAAGGGAACAAAGGAAGTGTCTCTGTGTGAGACGACAAATGGGTGGGGCCCCCGTTCCTCAACTCATGGGTAGTTAAAAGGATAAAGGCAGAGTTGAGAGCAGAGATATGACTGGTGTGAGCTAAAGGCTAGTAGCAGGAGACTGGGAAGCTAGAGTGATGTTTGATATCTGTTTGAATCCAAGACTATGACTATGACTTCACAACCTACTTTCACCATCCTCTACACCTGGCTTAAATAAATCTGCCCCTCGGGGCAGTAAAGAGAAAGGCAAAGTGGGATTAAACAAGGCAAAACCCCAGTTAACACCTGAGGAGGAAATCCTGAAGCAGAACTCTGAAACAAATATAATAACATCTCTGAGCCCTGGAAGGAAACCAATTAGAAATACGGATATTAGAGAGGATGTGGCCCATAATATTGATGGTGACATACTACAGGACTGGCAAGTTCCGATCCAGAAAAAAGGTTGGAACCTGATACTAATCCCTCAAAAACTTGTATTTGTCAGCTACCCAAAACCAAAGGTCTTCCTCTCATGGATGGATCACATAATGCATTTCCTGAACATCCTGAACGATATGTTGCCAGGAGTAGTAAAGCCAAACGATATTGCTTCTATAGGGTACTTACATTATGATGGTTACTCGGTACAAGCAATGATCACCTTTCAAGATCAAAATTTGGCCAAACTTATCCTCAGATCAAGACATCTATTCTTAAAGGAAAGGATAGCCATACTAAGATTCTTTGAAAATAGGGTTCCATTGACCCTTTGACTATGAAAGAAGCAAAGCCCTGTTGATGTGTTAATGCTGTGAACCCCCTCCATCGTAGGCTCAGGTTGTATATACATGTAAATAAACCATATATCCTAAAGACACCACAGTCTCGCCGTCCTTCATTCCGAAGGAAACACGCATCTGGAATCTCACACCACTTGGGGTGCCACGCAACAGTACTTTGGATAAATACATATGAAATGAATGGGATTCTCACGAATGAGTAGCAAAACTGATGTGGTATTGAATGATGGGGGAACAAAATGGGTGAAAATCATGTACACTTTTAGTAATGTCTAGCAGGGTGACATGGATGAGGCTGCATCCCAATGTCTTGTCTTCCCAACACCACACGTCACTGTTGCTTACCAAGGTGAGATGGGCAAAGCAACGGGGAGCTCAGCACCATGCAGCAGGGTCAATCTGATGTTCCTGGTGCTGAGCCTGTACCGTAACAGCATTGATGCCCAGCACTGGAAAGACAGGAGAGCAATTTAGTCCCACCTACCCCACCAGCTGCTATTGACTAAATTGATTAAAGACTGGGGATACTGCTCCATTAGAGTGAATGGAGCACTGCCCCAACAATCTCAGTCTGCAACCTTGCTTACAATGAGTTCAAGGCCATATTCTCAGGTTGTCCTTGTAGAACCCAGCTGGCAGGAGATGGGGACAAACCTAGAATTATTCGGCTTTGTCCCTCATTGGCACTGGATCCAAGTATGGTTGATCTCCCTGTTGATCCACCCTACCAGATGCAATGGGCACCTGCCACTACTGATTGGGCTGATTAGAGAACCAATGTAGTTCAGAGACCAGGATTCAAATCCCCACTCCACTATGAAGCTCCTTGAGAGAAGAGACTGAGCCAGTCACCAGCTTTCAGCTTAACCTACCTCACAAATCTGTGAAGATAAAATGGAGAGAAGGGAAAATCATAGACATCACCTTGAGCTTCATTTTGGAAATGAGGAAGTAAATGTAGAAATACACACACATACACACACACACACACACACACACACACACAATGAAATTGTAAGTATAAATGAGTGCTCACACTATGGGTGCCCTTTGCGGGATCGCCCACGGTGCTTCGGACCCCGGGGAACTTACCAGTTGTATGGGCTGGCCTGCCTCTCAGTGTTATTCTTTGGAGGTTCACACCCAGCCTCAGATAGTCAATTTAGTACAATTTATGTGACTGATGGGGCCAGTCATATAAATAGGGAATGGAGCTGGCAGCAGCCAGGCAGTCGGCTCAGGAGCTTCACCCACCCAACCCTCCCTTTGTTTAATATTTCTTGTTTGCAGGTTAACCCTTTCCCTTCCCATTTAGCGGGCGCTGCTATGGTCTTTTGACTGGTTGCTGTTGAAGAACCGGGAATAAATTTTCCTGCATTGGCAGGTTTTGTCTTCCCCATAGCAATTCATCACAGCTTTGGTGGTTTAAGGCCTTGGGTGGAATCCTTTAGTCTTTTCTTCCCTAAAATGGGGAGGGGCGTGAAGTGGTGACTCACCCCCCCCCACGCACAGCGGCGATTCCAGGGTCCCCTCTTAAAGGGGTTGTAATATGTGTGTCACTGGCCATACACTGAAAGGTCGTCAGTGAACTACCCTGTGTGCGGGGATATGGGGTGGACTGCCTTCATACACATGCGTCTTGCATGTGTATCCCATTTACCCTGATGAGCCCCAGTTCTCCCCGGCTGGGGGGCTGGGAGGGATACATGCCCAATGCCTAAACCAAGGTCTTCCTACATTTGAAAGCTTAATCAAGTTCTGACCAAATTTTAATTCCATAACATGCTGCCACGAGTCATTATTCCTTTCTGGTGGTCCCTGGGGGCTGGGGCAGTCGCTGCCTGGTCACGCAAATGTAGAAATGTAGAAATAATTTTCAAAAATACAAATGGGTGTTTTTTGTTTTTTTTACAGTTATTGAAATAGCACAGTCCTATTTGTATATAACTGGAATGGTGTTAATTTAATAACTGTAAAAATCAAAATTGGTGAACTGATTTTCACTAGAAAATGCTAGTTTTACAATGCCCAGTTATCATTCAGTCCTGTTCTACTCTCCCTCATCTTACATAAAGTTCTCTGCTTCCTTGGCTAAGCATGACAGTCCCAAATCATGCAATGCTTTGTTTATGAAGAGGTTCTTTTGCCTCTTAATCAGTGTAGAACACAATCAGAGCTTGCAGAACTGTAGTGGTAATTTCATTAAAATAATTACACATGCAAGAGATTAAAGGGAAAAGGTGGATAGCAGAGGAGACAGAGAATCAACACCTGCGTGATCACAAGCCAGCATTGATTTCACCGAAGGAAATGAAAGCTTGTGTTGATTGTCTGGAGGACTTGTATCCAGTGTTATTAGCTTTTTATAGATTCAGACACATATTCTCAGATCAGAAATGGGCCGTTAGGATCTTTTCATCTTTGGTCAGCTGTGTCATTTGTCAGGAGAATTGTAAACTGTAAAAGTGCCAATATCTCATCCAAATACATTTGTTTTGGGTGAGAAAAATTAAAATACAAATGAAGATCAGCATCTTCTCTCCCTTTCCCTTCGTACTGTGGCCCCAGATTGATCACCCGATATTGGCTGAAGCCTCAGGTGCAAAACAGATGTATCGATCTTTTTCGAAATCTTGCAGTTTGCAACACATGGTGTTGCAACAACTTTGCCTCTCCCTCCTTTTTCTTTTTGCTGCCATGTGTGAAACAGAATGAAAGGCTTTCACTAATGAAAAGCACATGATGCACTCAGGCTTGAACAGAAGCTCGGCTGCATAAGAGAAGACAATACCAAAAGTAAAACAAAACAAAATTGCTAACAGCATATGGCAGTCGGCGGAGCAAACTTCATAAGCAGCGAAATGACGGGACAGGACTAAATCCCTGAGAATGGGCAAGCACCATCCAGAAACCTGCAAGATCGTAGCCATACTTATAAGCAAACAATCTTGTTGCTTAAGGGTTATAGAAATTTAAATGCAAATTGCACTTTGTAACGATGCCCTGGAGACAAACGCTATAATCATTTTCTTGAGGATGCAGCATTTACAAACTTAGTTTTCTCAAACTTGTTTCCTTAGAAACTAGAACATTGTATTATTCAATCCCTAACAACAGCAGCAACAACAATAATAATATCCTGTTCTGATGACTAAAGATCCAGAATTCAAAAGTCATTAATTCCACACAAAGCACAAGATGATTGTTTGTTTTCTCTCCCTCTCGTTCTGGAAATATCTTCCAGGACGAAACCTTATCTGACTTGGAATGCCTTCTGATCTTTGCATCTCTAAGGGCTGCATCAGAACAAAAGTACAGTTACTGAAAGAAAGAAACACAAAGTGCCTGGCAAAGTCTGCGCTGGTTCTCAAAACTGCATGCGTGCAGCTACTGTTTGTGCTATAATGGGGTCTGGTTTCAGAGTTTGCTACTCATCATTACTGGAACTTTGAGACAGTGGTTTAATTACACTTCCCAGCGGAAACAGGATTCAGGGAGGGGATCCCTTTCTTGACAAAGCCCGGGTTGTGCCAAGGAGTGCTATGTTGAGGACATTTCCCCTCTCTTGGATGGGACACTGCATGCAGCAAATAGAAAACTAGTACATCAGCCTAGTCTGTGCCGGCCACCAGTTGGCAGCAGGGGTTTTGGGATTCACACCTCTCTGTCCAGCCCCCCATCATAAGAATCTGACTCTCACTCCTCCCACAGCTACTGCTTAGCATAGTGAATCTGTTTATCTGTTTCCACACCCTGCTTAAAAGTACCTGGTTTTTTTTCATTGCACGTTCCCATTGCTCCTAACGTGTACTAAATTTGCATCCACTGGAAAAAAACACCACATCCTTCAAAAGTATTGCTAGTAGACCAGTTTTTTAAGGACCAAATTAAGTCAAGAAAACCATTCCAATTTTCATGTGATTCGCCCCACCCCCGACACACATAAAAAAAGTAAAAACAGGTGCTGGTGGGAATGAGAGCCATGATTTGTGGTGGATTTAGCCCATTTCCTGGTACTGCTTTCCCAGGATGAAACACATCCTTCCCAAAGTTGCTACTAGTCCTGGTTGAGGAAAACACATGCACAACACACACACAGGGAATTTAGCAGCTTCTATGGCATTTCAGATTAATCCCTAGTGTTGTGACTCCAATTCAGTATCCTCAACAACTGCTTTTACATTGGGGGGGGGGAGATCTGTTCATGGGTCTTCTGGCAACAAATCTCATTTACCTCCCCCACCAACAACTTAATATAATTTGAGTTCTGAGGGGGCATTTCAAAGAAACTTGGCAGAGAGTGTAGTGAAGGTTCTCGCAAAAATGTGCTATATTTCGTTAGTCTGTGCCCCTAAACTATAGAATAGTAAACCTAACTGTTCAATTAGCCAGAACATTCCCAGCATGGTCAGAATTGAGTTTGGATCAGAAATATCAATAGCTATAGGACTTTCTTGTAATTTCTTGGTGGTGCAATAGGAGGGTCAGAGAAATGTGAGCAGGACCCTAAAGTGGGGTTCAAAAAACCCCCACTTCAAATATTAAAAGTGTGCATGAGGGTAGCCCACTCCCACACATAGAGCTCCTCCATGTGAGGGGTGATCCTGGTTGGTCCAAGATTCCCACTCTCACAGAGAAGCTCTCTGTGTGTCATTTGCTACAAATATGGGACCTTCTCATGGTCCTCAAGTGCCAGCTATGAAGAGGAGCATAGGAACTGCCTTATATCAATGCAGACCATAGACCCATATAGTGCAGTATTGCCAACGCTAATCGACAATAGCTCTGCAATATCTTTTCACAGTCTTGCAGCAAGATCCTGAGGGTTGATTCTGATACTTCCTTCACACATGGCAAATGCTGTGGTCCAAGGCAGGGCACAACCCTGGGGGGGGGGGTCTATGGCCCCTTCATGCATTCTTTTAATGTGTGAGAAGGATCATAGTAACTCCCTTTTCCAGAAAAAAATGTAATCTAAGGACCTCTTGATTCTAGTGATTTTTTTTTACTAATTTCTACCTTTTGGCGTGAGATCTGCTTGAACCACAACCTGGGACAGGAAGCACTGACTTGGCAATGACATGGTGAATCTCACGCCTTTCAACATCTGGGTGATCCAAATTGAGATGCTTCTTTTCTTGGTCCTGAGCTCCACAAGAGCCAGCTGACTCATGCCAGAACATCAGACCAAAAATGGGACATGCCGGGAATCCAATCAGAAGCTGGGATGTTTTTTTGTAATTCCGGGATGTCCCACTTAAACCGGGATGGTTGAGTAGTATGGAATCCCCATGGTCTTGTGACAATAGCATTGGAAGCAAACACATCAGTGTCTTGTGGTGCCATATGCACTGCAGACTCCACTGATGCAAATGGGGGTTAAGATCGCAGGATGGTAGCTCCTACCCTGTTAGGACAGCATATGTACTGGTCTTCAGTGAACAGGATGGGAGTGACCAAGAAAATCTTCACTCCAAGCAAAGCTTGAAGGCAGGAAATATCCACTCTTCACAAAAGCTGCAACAGCCCTGTAAACCTCCCAATCTGGTAATCTATCTCCTTCCTTTGGGAAAAGCCACAGCAAATGTGCCTGGCTAAAAATCACTAGCCCAGGTGTGCCCTGTACACCCAATTTATTGGATCATCAGCTTAAGTTGCAACTTCCACTACTGCCACTGATATTACTGCCACTGAGCCCAGGAGTCCTTAGTCAATCCTAAATCTTTTATTGTTTCCTGCATGCCCCGTTTTTTTTTTTTTGTTTGTTTTTTTTTTTTTTTGAGCCATGAAAGTGTTAGGTTGAGGACTTCTGTTTTACACAAATGTTTTCATGAGTGCTAGCCCACGTTTCTGCCCCACCCCCCTTCTTAGATGGCTGGTTCTGTTAAAAGGTGAACAGTTTTCTTACAAGCCTTTTGTACATTATCAAAATACGTGGAGCATTTCTTCTGCTTTGTTTTCCTTCTGTTCATAAAGCAGACATGACTATTACCGTTTGTTGTACAAATGAGATTTTCTGTGCCTCGCATAAATTCTTTATCTAATGTGTTTTTGTAGGAAATCAATATCAACAATGATGACAAAATATCACAAAATTAATATGAGATATGCTTTGCCATGCATTTTGCAAATTAAGCTTCATAGGGGCGATTTCACAAATATCTTTCAATATATTATAGCTTATCATTTCTTTATGCAAATATGATTCTGTGGCAATTTACGGCTCTACACTCTACAACATGTCACGTTTCCCCGAATAATGGCCCTTTGACTCTCACTTGAATTTTCCCTGTACCTGTCCAACCATTTCCCCCTCCAGTGAATGCCACAAAAGGAACAGCACATATATACAGTATTATATATTCAGATCCTGTTCGAGCATTAATGCTATGGCAAAGAGAAGTTAAAGCATTCATGAATTTAAATATTTTTCATATAAACTATGTAAATATAATGATTAACAATCAGCTGCATTCACTATTCAAGACATGCAATGTAGCTTTTTCCTAATTACACTCACCACTGTTGGGAGGATGTGACTGCAGAGGAAAATTAAACTATTTGTATTTATTCAGTGTTACTCTATGGCATTAAGTAGAAAACACAGTTATCGGCACTGAGTGCAAGACGCTGCAATAATCTAAGGGTGGGGTGTGTGTGACTACAGTTTCCAGAGCTTTTGAGGTGGCAAAAGAGTCAATTTTATGTCACCTGCCATTCCACATAGGGAGCTGTCTTGTACTGAGTCAAACGATAGGTCCATCTAGCTCAGCACTGTCCCCATTGAATGACAGTGACTCTCCAGGGTTTAAGGCAGGGTACATTTCAATGCAGATGTTGGGAATTGATACTGAGACCTCATTCATGCACAACAGATGCTTTACCATTCAGCTATGGCTGAATTTTTCCTCTCATAATCTCATCGTCAATAGGAAAATGTAAACACTGATGAACATTATGACTATGTAATGTAAGGTCTTCCTACACTCCAGCCTCACTTGGTGAGGACAGAAAGCTATATGCTCACCAGGAACCCATCCAAGGCAAGCATCTGATCTGGTCCATTGTCAGAGTGACATCTTGGAAACTGGAAGAAATCTATCCTGCTATGTTGTCTGTTAATAGCAATCCCACACTATAACACACTGGACATCAGGAACAAAGTGGAGGAACCCCCAATAGACGATGCATTTAGGTGGCCCTATGTTCAAATCCTGGCACTTCCAGTTAGAAAGATCAGGCAGCAGCAGGGAATGGAAAAGACCTCCATCCTTCCTATATTCTCTCTTTTACGCTGGCATTTCTCAAACGCTCCCCCTGCCTCCATGAACTATTGAGCTTCAGCTCTCCAAATTAGGCTGCAGCATTGTGTGATCTGGCTTTCATGAAAGTTCATTACTGATCAGAGCAATCAGCTGTGTGCTTCATTTACTTAATTGTGCAATAATGGTTTGAAATTTGCTTTACCTATATACTATACTGCAAACTATCCTCAGGGGATAATTGCAGATTAATTAATAAATGGAGCCATTCATGGGTTCAGCTGGGTGACTTCCACCAGGGTTCCAAACATGGGTCCATTGATGATGGAAAAAAAGAACGCAAGCCTTATTTTGCAAAGTATGTTCTCTCACCGGGAGAACATCCAGACCAACATTCAGATAAATGCCACTGAGATATTAAACACATTTACTGGCAAGTGAGTCCCATTGAACTCTGAGAAGGTTACTTCTGAGTAAGCATACTTATGAATGCCCTGTGTTTCTATCAGAATTAGATGTGACACTAGCTCTCTTGAGGGGTCATTTCCTGAAGAGCGAACACAAATGGGGGTGGAGTGCATTAATTAGCCCCACCACCAGAGCCACATGACTCATCTGCCCCCTGTGCATGTTTACAGCAAACCTCTGCAGTTGGAAGCCTTCTGTACCTGTGCAGTAACCACTGGAACCACCAGCCACTGGCAGAAGCACCAGCTAAAGCAGTGCTTTAGAGACATGCAGTTGCCAAGGCCACATACCATTGCATTCTTTTAGCTGAAGTGCGGCTGCTTCACTTTAAAGCAAAAGGAAAACCAGCAATGGTAGTTACACAGTTGCGTACTTCATCTGTGATACAGTGTGTAATGCAGCAGCAAAAAAAGCTAATGCTGTATCAACAGAAGTACAGTGTGCCAATCGAGGGAAGTCATAGGTCTGTTCTGTTCTGTGTTGGTAGCACCACACCTGGAATAATGTGTCCAGTTCTGGGCGCCACAATTTAAGAAGGATGTTGACAAGCTGAAACATGTGCAGAGGAAGGTGAACAAGATGGTCAAGGGTCTGGAAACCAAGTCTTATGAAGAATGGTTGAAGGAGCTGGGTATGCTTAGCTTGGAGAAGAGGAAACAGAGGGGCAATATGATAGCCATCTTCAGATATATGAAGGGCTTTTTTTGTTTTTGTTTTTTTTTTTTGGTACTATGTATTTTTGTGTTTTTATACAGGCCAGGTTAACAGGCCAGGCCATTCTTCTTTTTCCTGCTAGCCCGTTGGCAACTTTACAGAAATTGGGGCTGGAATGTATGCAAGGTCAGGATCCGAGTGGAATTGGGAGCACAGAGGTTGGTGACTGAGTGTCTATCAAGGGACAGTGTGATTGTCACAGAATGATGCTGGCTGAGTGTCTAAAAGCCCGAAGGCAGGCAATCAGATTGAAGCCAGAAACATTATGGCTGTATCACAAATATAATGATTCTCATTATATAATGATTCATCATCCTCAGTGGTGGTGTTGCAAATTCCGGACAAGACAGAATGGCAAGAAAAATGATTTGGCTTTAAATTTCAAAAGGAGACTGATGGTGGTACTGCAAATCCATCAATTGTTTCTTTAAATGAATATATAATATGCTGCCATTAAAAGAATCCCATGACAGCATTTGTCATCCTTTGTGATTATGGGCAGGATTGTATGCTTGGACAAGATGCTACATTGATTTCTGTGAGTGCAAAATATCTAATTGCATTCTAAGCAACATCCTTCTATTGCAGCGAGCTCCACGGGAGCCAAAAAAAGAAGATAAAGGAAGACTGCATTAGGCTGTACCCATGTGTCACAGACGTTGTACATGTGAGGCACTCTAAAATTTTGTTGGACAGCAATCCCCATCATCCCTGACCATGGGCTATGTTGGCTGGAACCACTCTGTGTGAAGACTGCTACCTGCATTCAGGTGGAGGCTTTGAGACTTTAGATTTGTGAGTCTACCATCTCTTGAGTACACTGGGATATTTTTCTCTTTCAGTCTTCTTCTGTGGGACCCACCAACTGCTTTGTTGAACTCCATCAAGAAACATCTGAGATTTACAGGGAGGTTTGGGGGCAAAGAACAGCTTGGCTTCTTGTTGGATTCTTTCTTTTCACTGAACCAGCCTGCCAGATTGTAGAAAGCTTATCTTGGTTAATAATGCCTTCATTCAGCCCTCTTCTTCAACATTACAAGCCAGTTATGCATCTTCTAAATCTAGATCAAGGGTGGGGACAACCAGAGGTGAGGGAAGCCAGAAACAAAAGCTGTATATTTTGCCTTCGTGCAGCAGGAAACTTTCTGCACAGATACACACACTTCTCTCTATCCTTCATCAATATAAAGAAGATGCACTTTCAGAGTTCAGGGACACATTCCAGCCTGGTGAAAATACTTAGAACCAGTGTGAGGTGTGACCCAAGGAGATGGGGTCTGAACAGGGAAAAGTTGAGAGTTGCTACAGATGGGGATGGGCTACTTTAGGGATGGGAGTCTGTGTCCTTCTTAAAGTGTCCTTCTTAAAGTGGTATTCCAGGCCTCCAGTCACTTACATCCCAAACAATATTGCATAGAAAGTATTACTACTAGTAGTACTTTTGCATATGATACGAGAAATGACCTATATTCCAGTATCAATGGGACAGAGGGGGACACGGTCTTAATCATTTAATTATGGTACTATGTAAATAATAAAGAAAGGGCTATGATTGTGGGAGTTCCCATGCTCCACAGAGCTCCACAAAGTGGTGGCAGGGAATTCAGATTTCCCTGTTTTTGCAACTCGAAACAGCAGTAGTGATCTGAGAGCCTTTACTATGCCTTTTTTAATAAAAAAAATTAGTTAATTTTCATTTATGGATGATTTCCCTTGAAACATCTCGAAACAGTTGACAATAAGATCATTTGGCCAAAAGGCCTAGATGGTGCCTCAAAGGCTGGGCGCATTTGCAGACTGTTGGGCAAAGAAAGATATAGCAGGAAAATCCTTGATACCAATTAGTGCATTCCCAAGGTGGTCTGAGGAGGAGAGCAGAGCTTGATCCCTGTTTAAGGGACAAGATGACTTCCCTCCAGCCTTTCCATTTGCAGCAGTACCCGCCCTCCGTCCCTGTCTCCCAGTGAGCTTCAGGGTCACCACTAGGGGGCCATGTAGGAGCCACCCCCCAATTCCCTCATCCACCTGGGGTTCTGTGGTCCCAAGGGTGGTGACAGGGTAAGGCTTCCCTTCTCACCTAGAAAGCCACACCCTAATTCCTTAGGCAAGGGGGGGGTCACTCAATGGCTATAGTTCTACAATGAAGTTATTTCCTGCCCCATAGTTATCCCCCTCTGCTGATTTTAATTTGAGGTTTAAATAAAAGTGGCCCCCAGCTTATGTGCCTGCCTCTTTATTTGCCTATTGGGATGCGAAACGATCAGCATTAAAAACATATAAATATGAATTTCAGTTCTGATACAAACTGAGGGGGAAAAACACCCTATTGTTTATCATGGTTTCTTCAGATTTCAACCACTGTTCTCCTATCTTTTCGGGGGCATAATCAAGGTTTAGCTCTCATCCTGACCTTAAGATAACTTTGCCCTGTAAGCGGCTTGCATTTAAAAAACAGAAAAATAAATTATATCCAACCAAGTGAAATTATGTGACAACAGAAGCTAACTAACCTCTCGCTGAACTTCTTTTTATCACCGAGTGAGTCACAGTCTGACTGAGCAAATGTCCAATGTCTTAAGGACAATTCAGCAGGGACTAGTGTAACAGCTTGCCAAAAGGAAAGGTGGAACCAAGAGGAACTGTCATGTTATTTTTAATCCAACTTGGAAAAGAGGAGATTGAAGAGATGAGATAGCCATCTTCAAATATCTAAAGGGAAGATGAAGCAAGCTTCTTTTCTCCTGCTCCGGAGGCTAGGACCCAAACCAATGGATTCAAGTTACAAGGAAGGAGATTCTGATTGAACATCAGAAAGAACTTTCTGACAGTAAGAGCTGTTTGGCAGTGGAGCAGACTCCCTCGGGAGGTTGTGGGCTGTCCTTCCTTGGAGGTTTTTAAGCAGAGGTTGGATGGCCATCTCTCATGGATGCTTTAGCTGAGGTTCCTGCATTGCAGGCAATTGGACTAGATGACCATCAGGATCCCTTCCAATTCTACAATTCTATAGTTCTATTAAAGGACGTGGGTGGCGCTGTGGGTTAAACCACAGAGCCTAGGGCTTGCTGATCAGAAGGTTGGCACTTCGAATCCCCATGATGGGGTGAGCTCCCGTTGCTTAGTCCCTGCTCCTGCCAACCTAGCAGTTCAAAAGCACGTCAAAGTGCAAGTAGATAAATAAGTACTGCTCCAGCGGGAAGGTAAACGGCGTTTCCGTGTGCTGCTCTGGTTTGCCAGAAGTGGCTTAGTTATGCTGGCCACATGACCTGGAAGCTGTACGCCGGCTCTCTCGGCCAGTAAAGCGAAATGAGTGCCGCAACCCCAGAGTCGTCCATGACTGGAACTAACAGTCAGGGGTCCCTTTACCTTTATGGTTTTATTATATAATTCCTAATATTCCTACACAAACCTAGCAATGTCAGATATTTACTAAATGCATCGTGGAGTATACATCTTAACTGATCAACTTAGCTCAGAGTCAAATTGTCATCTTACTGGGGTGAAAGATTCTCAATTTTCCTCACTGGGGATGCTGGGAACTTGTTTCCACTTCCTGATCTTTACAGCTATCCCTAATAACATATTAACTATACTAGAAGGTTTGGTGTGCACTGGACGTTGGCCAGTGAGATTATTATTCTTACATTGGCATTCATGAGCAGCATCAGACAGAGGATGATCATGCCCCACACTGTTCAAACTAAAATTTAAAATTATTCCCACCCCACCCCCGGAAACAATTTCCCCTCTCCAAAAAGAAAAGGAGAAGATCCAAGAAACCAGAGGCCTTTCTTTTGGGCATCGTTGGCCAAATGGTACTGTCAGGGCCACCCAAGGTCCCAGCTCACAAGAGACCAACGCCAAGTCCAGCTTATGTACAAAAGCTTTTATTGAAGAACATTGTTAGCTCCACATCCGAGGCGTGTGACCCCACGTCTGTTAGGCTTAGACCGCTGAAGTCCCTTCTGAATCAGTCCCGCCTCTACACCAGTTTAAGAGGCTTGCGCTGGACCACCTCTTCCTCTCCTTCCTTTTCCGCAGGGTCTTTCTGCCCCCCTGGGTTCCCTCCCTCCGGGATTCCCCAGAGGCTGAATCCTCTGACGCCTGCTCCCCCCTCCTCCGTGCTTTGGGACCAGGCTCCTCCTCTGGGCTCTCCTCACTTCCGCGCGCCTCCACATTTGAACTTGGCGCGCGTACGCTGCTTCTGACCTTCCTTTTGACAGTTACACTGCTCTCGGTACTACTCTCCGCCCCTTCCGGCAGGACGTCTTGCCCCGATCTCCTTCCCCTCTCTGCTTCCTGCTCTGCTCCGTCTGACACACTGGGAACTCCACCCCCTTCACTCCGTTCCGGCGGAGAAGCCGGTCCCGATCTCCAACTCCCACTGGGGGTTCCCCTGCTGCTGCCCTGCTCCTGACTACTCCCCCCTGTGGCTCCCCTTGGCCTGACCAGGGGCGCTCCCTTTTGGGAATCCTCCGATTCACTGGAGAGACTCATGGAACCCCTCGACTCATTGTCATCTTCTTCCTCGTCGCCCTGGGATCCTTCCCCCTCGCTCTCAGTCTCCTCCCTCATCTGCGTCTCTCTCCCTGAACCCCTGACAGGTGCCAAAAAAGGACAGAACTTTTTTTATGTACGCAGCAACAGCAGCAAGAATACTCATCGCAAAACATTGGAAGACACAAGATTTGCCCACTCTGGAAGAATGGCAGATGCAATTGATAGACTACGTATATGGAATTGGCAGAAATGACTGGCAGAATCCGAGACCTGGGAGAAGAGCTAGTGGAAGAGGACTGGAAGAAATTTAAAGACTACTTGCAAAAGTATTGCAAACTGTATGAATGTTAGAATGACGCAGGATATAAAGATAATATGGCATTAGTGATATAGTTGAAAGGAGTACGTAAAAAATGGTTTATAAGAATTAAGGTGAAGTTAAAATAATATTATGTCAAACTTAAATAAATTGATAATAAAGGGTAAAATTGGAGACATAATAGTTGAAATGTATAATATAAAATAAGATTTGAAAGAAGGTGAGGCATTGCTGAATATGATCGTGTAAAAGGGAACACAGAAAAGGGAGATGTGAGGGAGTCTGGAAGGAGGGTTATGAGAATAATAACTAAGAAATTAGTTTTTTATGTCTTTTTTATGTATTTTTGTATGTATTTTTTCCCTCTTCTTTTTTATTTTTTATGGTGGGATTTTTACTGTGTTTTTCTGTTTTCTTTTTTTGATTGAATGTGAGGGTGCATTTTCTTTTTCTTTTTTTACTCTGTTTTGAATGTGAAGTTTGTTTTATTGTTTAAAACTTTAATAAATATCTTTTTTAAAAAAACAAAAAGAAAAGGAGAAGAGGATGCCTTCTGAAACACCCCACACACAAATTAGCAAAATTGATTTTTGCCTGAGTGGCAGATCACCACTATACTTCCCAGGTCTAGCCTTTGACCACAAAGAGGCAGTAGGATCTGATGGAAAGTGTGTTGCATTTTTATTTGGAGGTTTGGATTCTTGCTTGATCACAGGGTGCTTCGCTAGTTCCGAAAAAAAATAATAACTTTCTCTCGGCTCAACTAACCTCTGAGTGGCAAGGACACCAATATGTCAAGTAAGATTGCCCTCAAAATAACAGTATTTTTGGTCTTCAAAATGGACATTTCAGAGGCTCTGTTTGCTGGAGGCATGGCTGTCCCCACAGGGAAGGGACTCATACAAATACTGCAAGTCCCCTTAAGGGCCTTAGAGACTTTAGCTGCATCGCTAGAGTTTTCATGGATGACTCCAGGGTTCAGAAGTTGTGTTCTTTCCCCCCTTGCTTTAAGTGGGCGATCAACACAAACTAAAGTTGCATACTGAGCCTGAGAACTCAGCCCAGGAGTTGAAGGAGAAAAGACCATTGTACAGGCATTGTTCTCCCATCTACTCTCCACTTCAAGTCTTCTTAGCTATGTGTCTGGATTAGATTCTTCAAGTCCTGTGTAGGAACATAAGGGAATTCCACCACCTTCATGCCCAAAACCATCCCCACATCTGCACCAGAGGGTTGGGGGCACCCTAGAACAGATTTAGGGTGCATGTGCATGAAGGAAGGGGGAGAAAGTACCATCTTGCAAGGAATAATCCTTCTGCTAATGGAACGTTCACCTCCAAAGCCCACAAGAAGCTGCCTTTTATACCTCTAGTCCATCTAGCTCCTGAGTTTCAGACTGGCGTCTCTTTCACCTCTACTGAGAGACGCCTGGGATTGAACATTGGATCTTGTGCAGGCAAAGGATCTGTTTGAGCCACTGAGCTTTCGCCCTCCCCACCCCACCTGGCGTAAAGAGCAGATTGAAAGACTCATGTGGTTGTGGTAGTGGTAGGGTTCCTTTTTTAATGTATTTTTTATATCAGCATTTGGAATCTGAGGCACGCTCTTCCTGAGATTATAAAATTTTAAAGGGAGGTCAGTTTGTAGGTCTCTGTCAACCTGGGATCAAATAAAGGAGTCAGAATGAACAGAGAGCACGCTTTCATGTTGAAAATTCGTAAGCCATTGTTAAACGTAATGTCAGTCATCTGCCCAATTGAGAACTGAACTAGAAGTATCCTTTCCCTAAAATCGTGTCTTAAGGTTTCTGCGTGCGTCTCAGAAGTCTGATGAGAGGGATTATATGACTGATAGCCGTCTGGTTTTTACTGATATGATATACAGAGTGTTCCAAAGGCTGTTAAATCTGATGCAGTCTTGCCAATAGAATATCCCAGTGTTTTTCTGTCTCCCATTTCCTGCAATGCTGTGTGCCAGGAGATAATTTCCTATTAGCAATCATGCAGATTAAGCTTTTAGGAAACAGCATTGCTTCTGTTTGTAACGTATTTTTTAACAGTTTTGAAGCCTCAGCACAACAGCTGAATTTAGTTTGCTTGGTTCAATTTTGTTTCAAAATTAGGGCAGACCCAAAAGTTTTAGTCTCTTGATGAAGGGTGGTATATCAATTTAATTATTATTATTATTAATAATAATAATAATAATAATAATAATAATAATGCTCCAGAGTATAACTCTATTGAATACAATCCTATATTTATAAAGCTGCTCCTTTATAGCTTTGGATTATTTTAACTCTGGCAATGAAATAATGAAACTATCAGCCCAAGTTGCACAACAGCTGTTTCACACAAATAGCTTACCAATGCAGAATTATTTATTACTAGCACCCTCATGCCCGGCATTGTTCGGGAATTCTAATAAACAAAAAACTCAGTGCAGTTTTGAAAAGTGCAGTCCTCCAATTTCATACAAAATGGCATCCGATTTATCAAAATATAGGTGAAAACTTGCTTCTTGGACTTGAACCAATGGCTTCAAGTTACAAGGGAGAAGGTTCTGACTAAACATCAGGAAAAACCTTCAAACAGCAAGAGCTTTTTGGCAGTGGAATAGTCTCCCTCGGGAGGTTGTGGACTCTCCTTCCTTGGAGGTTGCTAAGCAGAGGTTGGATGGCCATCTGTCATGGATGCTTTAGCTGAGATTCCTGCATTGCAGGGGGTTGGACTAGATGACCCTTGGGGTGCCTTCCAACTCTACAATTCTATGATTGCAGGAACCATCATGCGCAATTTGGCTAGAATATTTACGAGGTGACCAAATGCATAGTGAACAAATAAACAACTTCCCAAAATGTGTAATAGATACAGTGGTACCTTGGGTTAAGTACTTAATTTGTTCTGGAGGTCCGTTCTTAACCTGAAACTGTTCTTAACCTGAGGTACCACTTTAGCTAATGGGGCCTCCCGCTGCCACCGCCACACGATTTCTGTTCTCATCCTGAAGCAAAGTTCTTAACCCGAGGTACTATTTCTGGGTTAGCGGAGTCTGTAACCTGAAGCGTCTGTAACCTGAAGCATCTGTAACCCGAGGTACCACTGTACATTATTAAGAATTAACATAATTTGTCTGCTAGCATTCTTTGGGCAGTGAATGACAGGAAGGAACTTAAGTCTGCAGGCCTATATCCAGCAATCTAGGAGTAAGCCGGACATGTCTAGGATGACGCAGCTAGTGTTTTCTTTCTCAATGGCAACCAGAATGTCAGTATCTTGAGCTAAGTCACCTTTGAACTTACAAACAAGCAAGGTGTTTTAAATATATATATCTGTGGCAATGTTTGATTACGTTGAATCTTCTTCAGAATTTTGTTTTTAAAGCGTGCTGTATATTATATGCCATTTAAACATATAGCAATTCCATTGTTCCATGTTTCAGATGCCTATTTATTCCTTGCAGGTCTCCTATCAAGATGGATGGATTGATTGATAGACAGATAGCTATAACCTGGTCTGTCTGTGGTCTTGTTCTTACAATAAACAAGTGGGAAATGGAGATGATTAGATTTGTTTCTTGATCTGTCTGAGAATATGTGCAATTGGGGATAATGGAGTGGCAGTAATAGCTGCTGAAAGCCAAACGTTGTCAACCAGAGGAAGTGTTAATTGTGAAAGTTCCTCAGCATGATGTCAGTCCCAGGTGGTGGGGGGGGAGATGTTTATTAAAGGATAAAATTGATTGCGGTTCGCACAATTGCTGCACTGATGAAGGTAGGCTGAAGTAGAGAATAACCACGTTCTGATTTCCTAAGAGTTACAAGTCTCGGAAAATACTAAAAGGCTTCCCACCCCCCCTCCCATTATTAACAGATAGTATATTTCATCATTACAATTCTGCAAGGTAACATTTGCTCTGAATTAATATTTAAATGGTGGGATTTAAAAGATCTGACAGATATTTCATCTGTATTTGCTTGTAATTTCAAATGTATCCCATTCAAATCCCATAACACGTAGCAGAAACAAAGTATTGTTTTTTAAAACAAAATTGCTTTAAGCTAAGGGCTGGCTGGAGATGGCTGTCTTGATTACCTTATACCAATCTCACACAAATCATTGCTCGGTGTGGAAGCTCAGTGGTAGCACATCTGCTTGGTGGGCAGAAGGTGCAAGGTTCAATCCCCAGTGTCTCCAGGTAAAGGCATTCTGCCTGAAACCCTGAAGGGTCACTGCCAGTCAGCATAGACAATGCTGCCTAGTGGTCTCACTCGGCATAAGTCAGCTTCCTATGTCCCCATCTTGCTTGGGAAGGCACAGCAGAGACCCCTTTACCTTCCCTGCCTTCTCTGGCTCCCCGCAAACCCTGGACGAAAGCAAAATGGCCCCTTGCTCCTGTTTTGATTTCCTTGGCTTTGGCTCAGACCAGTCTTCTGCCCTGATTCCTCAGGTTTTTGCCCTTGGTTTTTCCTCCATCCATTTATGCTGCCCACATCTCAGTATTCCGGACCAATATTTATTTGCCGGACCAATTATTTTGGGTCAATTGCAAAAACCCAGCAATGTAGAAGGTACATGTCAAAATACCAGAGCACATACACAGGACCTGCCATATCACTGGACAGACCACTGACCAATTTATTGTCCAGTCTGATTGCCAGGTCCAACCTCAGACATTTTGCTGAAAGAGCAGAACAGCAAATGTCCCCCCTCCAAGTCTAGGTTCATCCTACCTACCTAGTTTGCTGTCTTTACATGACATGCATGAGGCTGAAACCTGCCTAATTGTAGGTCTTCTGAGCCCTCTTAGCTGAAGTTACTTTAACAGGAAGTTCTGAGGGTTGTACTAAAGTAGGAAAAGTATGTGCTCTGCTTCTGAATGTAGCCTTTTGCCAGGCAATAGAAAACAGATGACTTACATGTTCCTGCACCCTTTGCACACAATGTGCTATGCTGGTATTTCGCACTGAATTATATTTATTCTATTCTGAACCATAAGCCAGGAATAAGGAACCTGAGGCCCTCCAAATACCATTGGACTCTTTAAACTTAACAATGTCTAGTTTTATTTTGTTTTTAAATGCTATTTTTGGTTATGTTGTTAATATATTTTTTATAAATGCTATAAATATAGCATTTGTGAATTTATGAATAATTATAATATGACTGCTGTAATTCTATTGTTTAGCATTTATAGTTTCTGCTTTGTTAATAGTGTTTTATAGACTGTACTGTTTTACTGATGATTTGTTCATTCTTCTATATGATTTATGCCGTATTTGTGATGTTCTATCCTGTTTTATTGTATTATTGTTTTTCATTGTTTGAAGTCGATTTGGGATTTGCTTGAATGAAAAGCGTCGTAGAAATACAATAACTAGCTAAATAAATAAAATCAACTCCCATAATGGCCAGGGATGATGGGATTTATAGTTTTCAACATCTGGAGGGTGACAGGCTTGCCTTTCCTGGTATTGAATATGGATGGCATAGACTACACTTGGATATAAGCTTCCATTTCATTAACTTCATAGTGTTCTTCTCCAGGCAGAATTGAGAAGGGGAGATGTGTAATGGAGACACATAGCAAAATGGTTGAGTATCTTTGATTCAAAACCTATGAGTCTTAAAATAAGGAAAATAGGCCATTCTCCAACAATCTTACTCACTTATTATATTTGCAGTAGTGATTTATTATTTCCATTTATATACTTCATTCCAAATCAAAGAATGGCTCACAGATGGGAGTATAAATGCACAACAGGAAACAATGAATAATATGTTAAAGAACAAATCTTTCACAACTTCAAAATAACAGCAAGAGAATACAATCTAATAGATTGTTCAGCAACTCAGATGGTTCCAATGTCATAAGGATGAATCAAAACCTGGGTGAAGATATGAGTAAATGACAAAATGACAAGCCAGTGGCTTGAATTAATTAATTTTATAATGAATGATTTTAGAGTGTTGTTTATGTTGTACTTTTGTACTGTTTTATTGTTGTTAGCCTCCCTGAGCCCGGCTTCGGCTGGGGAGGGCGGGATATAAATAAAATTTTTTATTATTATTTATTATTGAAGTGCTGATGAAGCCTGATGCAATCGAGGAAGCTCCTGCATGGGTAACTGTTCACCAGCCTCACTCAATGGTTGGAGAGGAAGTAGGGCCCTCTCCAAAGATTTCAGTGTCCTGGTTGGCATATGCCACGAAAAGTGCTCCATCAAGAGTTTGGGCTCCAAGTAAGTGACGGAGGAGAAATTCAATTTGGTATGCATTTAAAACTGAATCTACCAAAGTTACCCTTTATGAAAGAACATGTGAACCAAAACACAGCTACTGTTCAGAATTTGAATTTCTCTGAATTTTGCGGTCCAATTCACAGAACAATGTTCACAAAAGCGTTTCTCCAGCCAAACAATGTTGACATGTTCATAGCAGGGAAAAGTGTGCATAAAAATGAAAACATTCGTGAAAATTACATACAAAAGGCATTCTATTAGGAAAAATTGCTTGCAAAAAGAAATGTGTGCATTAGTCAAAACTGCATATAAACTTGTGTTTACTAGAATGAATTTGCACTGAAATGCTGGTGAATTTTCCAGAGGATTTTTTAAATTTATTTTTTATAATGCTGCAAAATGTGGATAACTGAATTTAAGATAGGATAAAATGAAAAACTGAGAAAATTGAAATGGACATATTCTTCCATCCCTATCTCCAAGCCATTTAAGTGTGGTGTAGTGGTTAAGAGTGGGAGACTCGTAATCTGGTGAACTGGGTTCGCGTCTCTGCTCCTCCACATGCAGCTGCTGGGCGACCTTGGGCCACTCACACTTCTCTGAAGTCTCTCAGTCTCACTCACCTCACAGAGTGTTTGTTGTGGGGGAGGAAGGGAAAGGAGATTATTAGCCGCTTTGAGACTCCTACGGTTAGTGATAAAGCGGGATATAAAATCCAAACTCCTCTTCTTCTTACAAATTGGATCCAGGAATAGGCAGCCAGTACTGCTCATGGAGAATAGGTGGACAATGGCTATGGCTTGCAGTAACCATGTGGCAGCATTCTACACCAGCTGCAGTTTCCAGACCAGTTTCACTGATAGTGGTGGCCCATGTAGAACACATTACATTAATCTAGATGTGGGGTTACTAGGCTATCTCACTTTAGGAACAGCTGTAGCTGATAAACCACAGGGGCATCTAGTGTCAAAGCTAGATCCAGGACTTCCCACAGACTATGCACCTGATTCTTCAAGGGGAGTGAGACCTCCCAACTTTCCAGGCACAGGAACCACCCACTAACAGTGCCTTCGTCTTTCCAGGATTCAGCTTCAGTTCATAACAAGACAGATGCAACATTATCAACACATTCATCTCTTTCTTTTTCTTTCTTTTTCTTTTTGGCTGCATTTTTCCTACATGTGCAACTCTTTTTCAAGAACAGCAAGTTGTTTCCGGCCCAAGATCTGATCCTACAAGGCATTTGAAATTTCTATCCGTGCAGAACTTTTGATAGATATATCGTCTGACACTGCTACTATGCCGTGGAACCAGTTTTGAGGTCAATTCCCATTGTACTCCACCACAATTCTACATTCTACAAGGGCTGGCTTGCATCCAAGCCTTGGTGAAGCCTGTGTTTTGGGGAGCAAAGAACTAAAGAAACAACTTTCTGTCTTGAGAAGGTACAGCACATTCCCTTCATGCTCAGCTGAAACCCCGCCACTAAAATAGTTGGCAACTACTGGCTTATTTAAGTTGCGAACTGCGCTAGCATCAAAGTCCCTTGCTGTGTTTGATGGGGCGGTGGGGGTTGGGAGTAGGCAGCACTATATAAAATATGGATAAGCTGTCAATCAAAACCAGTTTTCTAGTGTACGCTATGGTAATGCGAATCATATTGCTTTTTTATTTTTAAACACAACTACATCTGGTAGCTTGGCAGCAGAGGTTTTTACAAAGACAGTGCCTTCAAACTCTCTTCATAGCAAGACTTGGAAATCCTGCCAGGTTAAAAAAAAATAAAACTGTTATTGAAAACCTTTCTCCCCTCATAGGCCCATTTTGACAGGAAATCTTTGAGAGGCAGCAGCAATGAAGTGCCCAGAGATTTCATCTGTCTTCTTTTGCTTCAGGAAATGCTGAGCACAAGCTCTCCTATTAGGCAAAATACACAAAGTACCAAATCCCCTTAACAATAATCTTCGTCTGCTCTTTGTCTGACAGGTCCCTACATCCTAGTCTGTCAAACAGGGCCTGTAACAGAGACTCGTGTTACTGGGACCAGTGCAAAAGTTTCTGACAGGACTTTTGGGGGAAAGCATTGTCAAGTGTTTATAAGTTATATTTCTGGAGCAGTCCATTTTACACAGGCTAATCAGAATAAAATTTAAGATGTGAGGAGATGTTACTTTGAGCATGTGTTTCTCCTTTGGTCCTGCTGACATTAACTTCTACTTCAGAAGCACCGTCTGTCATTCTGTGTGACTAGTTGAAACTTGGCGGTTATTAGCCGTTGTACAATAATATATCCACCTCTATGAATTCTCCTTCCCCCCTCTTTTTGTTCTGTTCTGTTTTGTGTTTTGTTTTCTGACAGGTGCCAAATCTAAAATTTAAATATGTTTTTTCCCCTCCCCAGAATGAAAATGACAGCTTGCAGTAATTCTGCAGGTGTCGAAGCAGATGTACTTCCCAAAATAATTAAACAAAATATGTACAGATTGCAGGAAATAAGAAAAATTGACATTGAAATTTCATGAGTCAACATTCTTTGCGGCTCCCTATTCAGGATTGTTTAATTGTTTCTTTGAGCAGTAGGAGGCTGCCATTTTAATGCTATTTTATATGAAACTATATATATATATATATATATATATATATATATATATATATATATATATATCTCCAGGATGTTCAATTGAGGCAAGTTTTCAAAAAGCCCAGACAAACTTTGATACATGAAAGAAATGGTGACAATGCTGTGTCTGAGTCCAGATTTTCGCAGATGAAGGTAAGTAGCTATTTTTAAAAAGGTAAAGGGACAACTTTTTTTTACAGTAGGAAAGCAAGATTAAACAAGATTAACAGTACAAGTCTATATACCTGTTACTCAAAGTGAGTTCCATGGATTTGTGTCCAGGTAAGTGTGCATAGGAATCAGGGATGGAAAAAAAGTTTTTTGGTTCTAACTTTAAAATAAATCTTTGTAATTTTAACTTTCTGAACCAACTGGTTCAGAAACACAGTGTGGTGAAAGGAATTTAAGATTAAAGCAGCATATAAATGAAACAGCTGTGATTAAACTAAAAACAAAGAAAAAGCCTCACACTGCTGCCAAGGGCATGAGGCTATCTCTTCCCAGAATGCATTGGGAGCTACGCCACATTCATGCCACATAAGGTGCCATTGCTTTCAAGGAGTTACAGGAAGTGCAGCTGCTGGGCAGTTCTGGAGAGAGTCCCATGAGCAGAGTTAGGCTTTTTAAAAAATGGTGAGGGGAATTAAAGACCCTTGGCCATATCTTAAGCTTAAGGAAGGTAAGCAACATTGATACCTGAACATTTCAGAGAAATTAATCCCCCAAGAAAACAGCAGAAATCCAGTCTCAATTTTTGCAGAGTGGAGGGAGATGATTCTGGGGAGGAAACAGGGACATTTCAGCTTAGCCTTAAAATAAAAATACAACTTAGCATCAGCATATTCATGTTGACCTTGGCTGCATACGAACATTGCTTTTCCAACATTGATAGAACCATTATTCATTGCTATAGGCATTTTCTTTGTCCCATTATTGCCTGTTTAACTCTGCTTGTCCAGACTACAATGTGAGAGAAAAATATGAACATGTCTACATGGGACAATAATGGCTATATCATATCACTCTTAGTGCCTGAAAATTGTTGTATTTGAAGTTTATCTACTTTCAAGTAGGAAAACCACCAATCAGAAAAATAAATAACTCTTGACGGAACCTTAAGGCTTTTATATCAAAGCTGCAGTTGGCATTTAATCTTCACAGGGCATTAAAATAAAATGATGAATCTGGAATAAATATTTCTATATCACCAATAAAAAGAAAGTCTCTTGTTCTGTGGCTCTTTGCCTATGGTACAGAGCCTGTGACAAAAGACTAGAGAACTTGATTCTAAGGCACTAAGATCTGCAGGGCTAATTCAAAATCATTTTGGTCCTGCATATATACAGAATAAAAATTCCAGCAGGACCTGGAAGAAGAGATGCTCCTTGGCTGCTCAGTTGTCCGTTTGGGGTGATCTTGGACATTTTGTGCATTGTATTTTTGCTGTTATTGTCTTGATGGTTTGTTATTTTTATATTTGTTGCAACTGGTGGTCTTGTTTCATTGTTTGGTGACATTTTGTCAATACTATATTGTATTATAAATATTACCAGGGTTCCTTGAAATTTCTTAATTTGTTTTTAATCTGTATTTTGATATGTTACAGAACTACAATGAGATTACTTTATATATTTTGCTGCCCCATGGTTTGGGAGCCACCTTAAGAACAGTAATGTGGAAAAGTGAAATACAAATTAAAAATGAAATGAAAGATAACTAGAATTACCTGGTTCTCGATTCACAATCACCTAGGGCTGGCATAGGTATTCATACTGACGGGAATGCACTCTGTACATGCCCAGATAATCTATTTTAAACCGTTCTGCATATTCCAGTTATATACCCTGAATTCAAAACAAATCTCATCACTAAAACTTGATTAGTGTGCAACAAATCGCTGCATGTATATTCAGAAATATTCCATTGGGCTAACTCCCTAGTAAGTAAGTTTGGGATTGCAGCCAAAGCCCTGCACATTCTTCTTAAATGGAATGGCTACTGTAATTTATTATGTTTTAAAAAAGTAATTGCAAGTGCTCTTTTGTTTGTGTATTTGTGTGTGTGTGAGAGAGAGAGAGGGGGGGGGGGAGAGGGAGCGCTACAGCCAAACCAATAAAGATAAGTTTATACAGAAATAACTTCAACTAGAGACCCTCAAACCCTATTTCAACAAAATGCACTTCACTGTCACCCAAACAACTATGATTTAGACAAAAGGTGTGAGCTGTTGATGTTCTCTTGCTACTTACTTTGTTGTGGTTTTGAAGATAAAAAAAAGATAAAAGGTAAAGGACCCCTGAAAGTTAAGTCCAGTCACGAATGACTCTGGGGTTGCAGTGCTCATCTCGCTTTACTGGCCGAGGGAGCCGACATTTGTCTGCAGACAGTTTTTCCAGGTCATGTGGCCACCATGACTAAGCCGCTTCTGGTGAAACCAGAACAGTGTATGGAAACACTGTTTACCTTTCTGCTGGAGCAGTACCAATTTATCTGCTTGCACTTTGACGTGCTTTCGAACTACAAGGTTGGCAGGAGCTGGGACCAAGCAACGGGAGCTCACCCCATCGCGGGGATTCGAACCACCGACCTTCCGATCGGCAAGCCCTAGACTCAGTGGTTTAGACCACAGCGCCACCCGGATCCGAAAAAGGGGGGGGATGATACTTGGTCTTTTAAAAGTCTTTTCTAGGGCCTTCCTTCCACCAAGATGCCTTGATTCTGCCCTGTTTTCCTCTGAAAGTCTAAGATCCATTCAATTCTTTTTTTGTACTATGCTTTTTGCATATACTCCCTTGCCCATCACTTTGAGATTTTTCCTTTTCTTTTTTTTTAAAAAAATCACTGCTTAATGCCTCACAAGAGCAGCATTATTCCATTAGGAAGAGTACACCTGTGTTTTCATTTATAAACCTTGTCTTCACAATATAATATTTTATCGATGGAAGGGAAGAAGGAAAAAAAATCTAATTCTGGCTCCAAATTTTGCATACAATGCATAAGCGTTTTCCAAACTGCGAAATACTCGCCCAGAAAGTACCTTCAAATCGGAAATGTCAGGTAGAGATTATACAGTCAGTTTTAAGGGCTGATCAGCTCCCTGAAGCACAGGAGAAAAAGTGACAGGCTTTCTTCTCAGAGGCCCCAGTTTTCAGGTGAGTCCCATCACCTACAAAGCAAGGGAGGGAAAAGACCTACATCACGCAAGAATTGCTCATTATCAGCACATCACTCTGGAACAGACGTTGCTTGGGGCACAACTAAAAGCAATATGGAAGGGTGCTTTTTCCATCCCCGCATTTAAGACCATTCTTCAGTTCTTGATGTCTGTTAATCTGCTGCCACATGACAAGTGAAACATGTAACCCATGCAAAAAACAAACTGCCGACTCTGAATCTGTCTGCATAATAGACATTTTATTGGGTCTGAAATAGCTGAGCTTCTCAGGAAATTGCCTGAAGCAAAGTTCAGGCATCTTCCAACCGCTGTTTAAAAGTTTGGAGCATTTTTCACTGTTTGCAAATTTTTTTTTTTTTTTTGGGGGGGTGTCCAGTTCCTTGCAGAATGCAAGATGATCTGTGTCAGAAACAGAGGTTTTCAAAATTCCTGGGTAACTGAAAGGTACACAAAAGCAGAACGGAGGAAAGGACGGGGGTGGGGGAGGAATATTTGCTGGGAAATCTTAGCAAGATGACTTTGAAAACTCATCTAGATTCATGAATTCCCTCCCCCCCCCGTCATTAATCCTAGTGTGCAACAGATAATCTGCAGTATATACATTGTATACCATGTGCTCAGCTACATTAAAGGAATTCAAAATCAAATGAATCATGTTGGCCTTGGTTCCTTAAGGACAACATGATAGAGTTTTGCAGTTTTGGAAGAATGCAAAATCATCTGAAGCTGTTCCTGGTTTTGTGCTATCTTGCCTTGCCTTTCCCCTTTCCTCTGAAGTTCATCACTGTGCTTCTGACCAAGGTATCATAATAAAGTTATTGCTCCTTTAGAGAATGTCATTATCTTGCAACACTGTATAATCTTGATTTCTAATATAGTGGATAGATCGCTAGGGTTTGGGTCCCAAATTTACAAACCCCAAAATCTGGGATTCCCTTGAAACTGGTATCAAAGTTTTGCAGTTGTTTTGCAGTATTTTGCAGCCCACATTTCGCAGTGCCCCACAAATGGAGTAATTGATACAGAAAACCCGAGTTCATAGTTAACACCCAGAAATGCAACGTTATCAGATGTGTTCCAAATCAATGCCAAAGTTTGGCAAGAGTCTAGCAGCATTTCACAGCAAAAATCCTGCATTTTGCAGCGCCCCAGAAACAGAGCAATTGCCACGCAAACCCAGGGGTCAAAGGGTAACCAAAAACCCAACACTGTCTGATTCAATCCAAACCAATGCCAAACTTTGGCAAAAGTTTTATAGTGTTTTTCACTGGCCTCCACCACATCTCCTGAGGGAGGAGATGCTGTTCCCAAGGAGGAAAACTGTTCAAATGTAGGTGAGGGGGTGGGGCAAGCAGGCAGCTGAGGGTTGGGGTGGTGGTGGGGTGCTCCTAACAGCCCTCCCAAAATGTTGGAGGGTATGAAAAGATGCAGGACTTTATCATTAGAGGTTGGCATTTGATTTAAGTTTTACTCAGAGCAGACCCACTGAAATGAATGACCTATCAGTCATGATTTCAATGGGTTCACTCTGAGCAACACCCCCTTCATTGGCCATGGCTCAAGCCACCAGGAAATACTACAGACTGAATCTGTGTTAATGAATAAGCAAATGCATGCAGATGGCAACAAACTGCTGGAGGGTGTAGCCTTATGCCTCTTGGGGCTTATTGAAGTGATCAGTCTTTGCGAGCGCTGACTGTGCAAAAACCCAGATGTCCTATCTCCAGCAAGCACTGTTATTGTGGGGAAATATAATTCACCCCTGTGCTCAAAGCACTAATGTGTGTCACTGGGGAATTGAAATTCACCTTTCACCTCATTTCTTGCTAATGCTTTTCGTGCTATGGTGAGTTATGTGTGGACAGTGGTTGTACAAATAGAATGAGCACCTATTGCACAGTGCCCATGACATCACCAGAACTGAGCAACACAAGTCCCCTCTCTTCCATGGCCATGGCATTACAGAAATCGTTTCTAGCTAATATTTTGGTTTTTTTTTATTGCAAGGCCATATCAGCCACCTATCCAAAACAACAACAGCAAATGGGGAATAGAACTTAATAAACTTTTCAATGGAAAAGAAAGGTGGCGACAGCCAGAGCTCTGGAACTGTTGCTGCATCACCACAAAAACCTCTGGGAAAGCCGACGGTTTAAAAGAAAAGAGGAGGAAAATATTTCTTTGGGGGGGGGGATAAAGAAGAGCAGAATGAGACAGGGAGGGGAGGAGGAAGAGCACACTGAATTTAAGATCAAAAAATGCCAGATGTGTCCTCTTTTCTGCTCTTAAATACTGCCACCCTAGCTTGTGGCATGATCACAGTGTGTGGCTGGCAGCTGGCACAGGAGATTGGAGAGTTGAAATCCCCCCATCAATTCACTTCACGGCATGGACCTCATTGGTTTTGGTTATTTTGGTTGAATTATTCTGACTGCGGGATTGTAGGAGGTACAGGCAGGATTAGGAGACTAAGACAGGCAAGGACCCACAGCCCAGGTGGGGCTTGCAACTCGGGGAGGTGGGGTGTGATTCCTCAGCTGGAGTAGGTTCTCAGGACAGGTCACATGCCTCATCAAGCCCAGATGCCGCAAGGAACGTGCAAGATATAAAAGGGAAGCCGTCCTGGCCAGGCCAATGCAATAAAGTAGGATTAAACCAGGATACCAGGTTCAAACATATCAACAAACCACAGTTAGCATCAGCTGTGATTCACAAGCCATATGGAAAGTGTCCTTTTAGACTGCAGTTTGCTGGCCCCAGTTAAGCCATGGTTAATTTGCTGGGGCAGATTCAGATCTATAAACAAGCCAGAGTTAAGCCAAGCAAACCACAGTTTAGAGTTCTATCCAAAGTTGGCCAGAGACTCATCCAAAGGCTACTTAATGAGCCTCATAGTTGATAAGGAATTTTAATATTACTCTCCTGAATCCCAGTCTAATACTCTGTCCACAACCGGAGGGGGGCAAAATGATAAAAAAAATCTACATACTGTAGAATAGAAAAAGTTTGGTTTGTTTGCTCTATTTCTAGACTGTCCTTCATCCATCAGAATCACAGGGTAGTTTACAATGCCCATATTAAAACAGCAATAAAGACAATTATAAATTAATAAGTAAGCCAATTAATTTGACCAGACAACGAGAACAACTTCTATTTCTGCAGCAAATGGAACATTTCAATTTCAACACGTTTCACACACAAAAAAAGTCATCTCTTCCCCTCTGCACCCAGAAAAAAACCCCAGGTGGAAGGTAAGGCTTAAGGCAAGGAGAGAATTCAGTTAATGAAGAATGGCCTTCCTAGTAAAGAGACTGTTGGAAGCCTGCCTGTCTAATTAGCTTTGTCCACCCCCCAATGAAAGCAAACTGCAATCTGAGACAGACATGTGCCAAGTCTATTAAGAGAGGTATAATGTTTCATAACAGCAAACATGTAATAACAGCAATGCATATTTCTGAACAGGGAGGACACCTGCCTTAACTAGGAAAGGCAGAAGCCTCTGCCTCTGTGCTATTTTACAGCTTGAGAAATGGACTCGTTCACTCTTCCTGTGTTCTGCCTTAGCATTCATAGCCACTTTTTACAGTAGGTGCTTGACTTCAAATGAAATCTGTATTAGCTTGTTTTTTGCTCTCCTCCTGCGACCCCTGCATCCATTGCAGTTTTGCATTAAACATGGGCACAGTTCTTTATAAGCATAATGTGCATTTTTCAGTGTGATATTTATGGGCACAGTACATAGATGTAGTTGCATATCTGTTATCTATCTATCATCTATCTATCTATCTATCTATCATCTATCTATCTATCTATCTATCTATCTATCTATCTATCTATCTATCATCTATCTATCTATCATCTATCTATCTATCTATCATCTATCTATCTATCTATCTATCTATCTATCTATCATCTATCATCTATCTATCTATCATCTATCAATCTATCTATATCTATCTATCTATCTATTACATTCCTATACCACCCTTCATCCAAGGTTTACAGGGCAGTTTACAATACATGCCACACCCCAAATACAAAAACAATACACCTCAAGTTTAAAATGCCATACCCAACCAACATTTCTCCAATGAAAATAGGGACATCCTAAGGAAATACGAGACATTCTGGCATCCAATCAGAAATCGAAATGGCTTCTGTAAATCTGGTACTGTTCCTAGAAAATAGGGACACTTGGAGGGTCTGAAGGGCCATAAATTGCTTAATTAGCCAAAGGCCTAGGAGAAGACATATGTTTTTGCCTGGCGCCTAAAGATATGAAAATATATGCAATGAAGGCACCAGGCACGCCTCCCCGGGGAGAACATTCCACAAGCAGAGAGCCACTGAAGAAAAGGTCCATTCTGGTGTTGCTGGCCTCCAGCACAGAGGAGGTACATGAAGAAGAGCCTCAGATGGTGATTGCAGGGTTTGGGCCTATCTAGATGAGGGTAAATTTGAACCTTGAGGAACACCATACTGAAGGCTCCAAATGGCCAAAAAGCACTCCCCAAGCATTACCCTCTGGAAATGTCCATCTAAGTAGCACCAGAACCACCACATAGCAGTGCCACCCATCCCTAACTAGGGCAGCCACTCCAGAAGGATACCATGGTCAATGGCCTCAAAAGCCACTGAGAGGTTAAGGAGAATTAGGCCTAATCCCCAAATGAAATGAATCTTAAAAACCAGTTTCCTCCAAGAAACTGGATCTGGTCTGTGACCTCCTGCTCAAGAACCTTGCCCAAGAAAGGGAGACTGGCAACTGGGTAGTAATTCAGCCTCAAAATGCTTTGCAAACAAGTCACAGCGAGCTACCATTGGTTCTGTCACCTCCTTCAGGCCAAACCGTAAAAGGCCCTCAACTACCTGGAAAAGCTCTGTCTGAGGGCACAATGGTGAGTTAATGGAGGCAGCAAAGTATACTTTCTGGTGCTTCAAAAAGCATTACTATGGATGATAGGTGGTGTGGCCTTGTGGATCTCATGAGAGGCAATAAATAAGGACTCAGCCCAGATAGTAAATTTTGAAAGAGATGGTAACAGAGGGCAGCCAATCTTCAATCTGCAAAACCAGCTTTTTCTGCCTACAAGATTAACAAATTGTTGTTTTTACTTGATTTAATTTGGAGGTTTGTAATCTGTCTGAACAAAAGCCCACAGGGGGCTCACCATTTCTGGTATGCATATCTGTGTTGGTCCTTAAACTCCTCCCAATATGTGGAACGATGTAAGTAATATACACACACGAAATAAAACACTATCCAAAACGTAGGCATGTTTGCACAATATTTTAATCGGGTAGTTGCTATTTGCAAATCACGTGTGCCATGGCTTTTGATGGGCTTCGGTTTCTCTCCCTTTCTAACTTTCCAGTCTTGTGTTCAACTCTTCACATTTCTACATCTGTTTGCTGTTTTTCTGTTTTAAAAAAGCCACGAGAAAGCATCAGCACTTTAGTGTGAATTTTTTCTAAATCACAAATTTCTGTATACAATTTTGCCTGACATCATGCATTTATGTATGCAATACATATGTATGTAATTCACTAATATATTCATTTTCTGTATGTTTTATCCTGCTATGTACATTTACGTACACATTACTTGGGTAGAGAACTTCCTCGCAAAATTCACACAGTGCGAACTTTGAAGAATGGGTATGCTTCAGTTTTTATTTTCGGTATTGTACTCAAAAGTGCAAATTAGGTAGATTTGCCTTTAAATGAAATCTGAATCCAAAATGTTCTCCATCCCTAAACCCAGCTGGGAAACAGAAGCAATGTTCTTGCAAGTTATAATGCGCACATTGAGGTATTATTGTTATTTTTATTTTTCAAGGAAGGAGTGTTGGACTGAAGAGGCAAGCAGAGAACATGTTCTTTGGATTTTTTTTTTAGCTCTAATACAGGCGTGTTATATATATATATATATATATATATATATATATATATATATATTCTTGACATATCACATTTAAAAATAAATGGAAAGGGGGTGTATTGTTAGGCTGTTTGCAAATGGGTATAGAAAAATAATTTAATGAGCAGGTGGAAGAACCCTCTCAGAGAAACTGGAACTTGTGTGTCACTCAGGAGGAGACAGCTAAAGACTAATATTATTTTATTGTTAAACATATTCTGAATATGGCACTGAATGACAAATTGAAATTCAAGGGTCACTGCACACAAGATGATTTTCTGCACAGGTATCACTTCCAGAGTGAGAAAAAAATATATATGTGTATACTGCGATGTGTGACAAACATACAGAGAGAGCTGTTAGTGGGCTGGCTTAAATGTGCGGGCTGCGAGCCAAGAAATTTCTAGTACAAGTTTCAGTTCACCCAGGAATTCATTGGGTAGCATTAGACGTGCCTCAGTAACACAGCCTCAATCTCTCTCTCTCTCTCTCTCTCTCTCTCTCTCTCTCCCCTCTCTCTCTGCAACATGAGCAAAAGAATAGGGCTGCACATCCACCTTGGAATGTGTCTGAGGTAGGAATGGCAAAGAAAATTGATTCGGCTCTCATTTGAAGACAAAGTTATCTAATTCACACTTTCCATATCAATATGCAAACTGGAACACAACCATCTTTCAAAATCCAGAATTTTCTGAACTTTGCAATACTCCAGTTAAGTAATGTGTGCAAACGTGGATATACTAGGGCAAAGTGTCAGTATAAATGTATTGCTGGAAGAAATTGATTTGCAAAAATGTGTATATTAGGGGGGAAATCACACCAAACTGTTGCTGAATTTTCATGTGGACTATTTTTTTTAATAAATAAATTACTAAATCACCAACTGATGTGCAAATGCAAAGAACCAAACATAAGATTGGAAAAAATGATAAATTGAGAGAAATCCAAATTTGCATGTTTTCCCATTCCTAGTCCAGGGTGAGGATTCTCCGCCACAGAGATGACTGGGCTGACTCACCCAAGTCAAAACTGAGACAGTCTAAAATAAAACAAACTAGTCCTAAGTATTGGGAAGCTTTCTAAGGGTGTAGTTCTGAGACTGTATATTTCTTCCCATTCTGCCCCCAAAAAGGGAGTTATAAGCATTTGTTGATTTTGACCTTGTGGTCCATAAGGAAGCCACCCAAGGCTTCAGACAATGAGGTAAAGCAACCCTCTGTTTGAATCCATTGCAAACCATTAAAAAGTAAAGGTAAAGGACCCCTGGATGGTTAAGTCCAGTCAAAGGTGACTATGGGGTTGCGGAGCTCATCTCGCTTTCAGGCCGAGAAAGCTGGCGTTTGTCCACAGACAGGTTTCCAGGTCATGTGGCCAGCATGACTAAACCGCTTCTGGTGCAACGGTACACCGTGACGGAAACCAGAGTGCACGGAAATGCCATTTACCTTCCTGCCACAGTGGTACCTATTTATCTAATTGCACTGGTATGCTTTCAAACTGCTAGGTTGGCAGAAGCTGGGACTGAGCAACGGGAGCTCACCCCGTTGTGGGGATTTGAACCGCCGACCTTCTGATCAGCGAGCCCAAGAGGCTCAGTAGTTTAGACCACAGCGCTACCTGTGTCCATATCATTTAGCTAAAGCAACCCAACAAACCCATGAGTCATGTTCCAAGGCAAATATATTTTCCCCCACATGCAGCCCTAATAAATGATACTGATCTACCTTCAGGCATTCCTGAGATAGGATACAAAGAGCAATCTATAGTGTCCCACCTGAAAAATGTACATATCGAAGGTGCCTTTCCTTCCAGGTTGGTTGTGTGGATTGCTGAGGCGGTGTTTATCAGTTGCCTTGAACGTACTAAAGTGCCATCAATTATAACTTTTATTACCTATTTTGCCACATGAACACATGGTTGGAAGCTGCCGTTAGAGCGGGGCTCCTACCGCGTGCTCGCACAGCAGAACAGGCATTTCCCCTTTGTCAAATGTTATGGTGCGCATGTAGCTCTCCTAGAAGAGAAACGGAATCTGTCAGGGAAAAAATTGTATTGTGTCAAAATGGCCCTGAGTGTACATATAAATCCATGTGAAGGAGACGTAATTCCCCAACTTTCATAAATTTTCTCAGTGTGCCTGTGTTGCAAATGCCTAGTTTGGGCACACATGTGGCGTGCACACACATTAATAAATTAGATATGTAAATCACTTGCTAAGTTAATGTTTCATGCAGTGTGAATCTCACTCATCAGCTTAGCACAGTGGCGCCTGCTTTCACAATGAGCAGAATGTGCCAAATAAGAGGTCTGTGCAGCTGCAAGGAGCCCTCTCCCATGGGCATGAGTTCATCTCTCTCTCCCTAGGACTCTGGGGCACTGCAGGCACTGTATTGGCAGAGAACAATAGCATGAGCGAAGGCAGTGGGATACTCAGGATAGATCTGACTGAGAAGAGGTGAGCATCCACTGCAGCAATGAAGGCAACAGCAACAAAAGGTCATACATCTCTCTTGCCATTGCATCCAGGTGTTGACATCCAGCAGAGGTTTTTTTCCTTGTTAAATGGCCTTAATTATGAGCAAGCTAAGCCTATGAAGGCACGCTGTGACATGTTTGTTGAGCACTAGGTGCATAAAATTGTTTGCAACCAGTCCAAGTTAGAATTCATGCCTTCTTGGGGAATCCCACCAGGCTAATAACCTCCTCACTATCTAGCAACCAGTGAAGATATTTCTGTTCCAGCAAGCTTTAGGAGAGTTATCATTTTGTCCAGGTGGGTAATTCTTGTTGATGCTTCTTTGCACTCTGAAATGTTCAATTCATTGCCATATTAATGTAGCCTTTGCCTACATTTGTTCTTGTTTTTGAACCATTTTACTCATTGTCTGGAATCCAAGCCTTATGAGGAATGGTTGAGTTGGGTATGTTTAAGCCTGGTAAAGAGGAGACTGAGAGGAGATACGGTAGTCATCTTCAAATATTTAAAGGGCAGTCACATGGAGCGTCAAGCAAGCTTGTTTTCTCCTCTTTGGGAGAAATGGCTTCAAGCTGTATGAGAGGAGTTTCCAACTAAACATTAGCAATAGCTCTCTGGCAGTAAGAGCTGTTCAACAGACTCCTTCAAGGAGTGGTGGATTTTAAGCAGAGGTTGGATAACCACCTGTCATGGATGCTTTAGTTAAGTTTGCTGCATTACAGGACAAGATGACCTGTGGGATTCCTTCCAGCTCTACAATTCTGTGAAGCTCTCTTTATTCCCTTAGGCCTGTGGTTTTAGGACATTAGCTGCCTTGATGTGGGCTTAGGACGTTAAGTGCCTTGAATGACCTTTTTGATCCCCTTAGCCATGTTTATCTGTTTTGATTTTATGATGCTCTGTGGTGGTTTCCAGTTGTTTTATCCACAATAGTTTTGTTGTGTTTGGGGTTTTTTGTTTTCTTATCGATGGCCTTCAGCAGTACAGTGGTATCTTTGGTTGCGAACGGGATCTGTTCCAGAGGCCCATTCGCAACAGGAAAAGCCTGCAACCTGAAGCGCCGCATCTGCACAAGTGCGCAGTGTGATTTGGGGCTTGTGTGCATGCACAAAGCGCGATTTAGTGCTACTGCGCATGTGCAAGCAGCGAAACCCGGAAGTAACCCTTTCCGGTACTTCCAGGTCGCCACGGGGCGCAACCTGAAAAAACATAACATGAGGTATGACTGTATTTTACTTCCTTAAATTTGCAATCCACACAGAAGAGATTGTTGGTCAGAAATAGATGTCATAGATAAACAGGTATGCACAAAACATTCCCCATTGGTCTGCCCTGCTTGCTGGTCCTGTCTAACTGCCCTGCCTGTTTCCCGCCTCTTAGCCACCCATTGTGGCACTGAAAGCAAACATAGCTCAAAGTCCCATCAGTTGCAAAGCCAACAATGTATTGCCTTCTCCAACCAAAAATACCCACCCCTTCTAAAATCCTAGTCTTTTTTGTTTGTTTGTTTGTTTGTATGGAAGGACCCTATCTGGTGATTGGTGTACAACGTGACTTGGATAGAGTCAGGTTTTCTCTTAAGATATAGATTCACACTTTGGGGTTAATCCATGATTTGTTGTGTTGCTCAGGGGACAGAAGAGACTTTGAGTGCCTTTTACCAGCTGAGGATATTTAGGATTCATGGAAGAACAGCTTTCTTGCTCTGCTGACCAGTTCAGATATCCAGGCTCATTTTGCCATACAACGATGATATTTGATCATTTGAGAGGTAATGGGATAAACTAATGCAACATGCCTCTACTGAGCATACAAAAATGTATACCACCTTTTGAAAATTGGGAGCTGGTTTGCTCTTTTATTCTTTCACACTGATAGTGCCAGAACAGTATACATTAACACAGAAATTGCAAATGTTATATGGCAAAGAGAGCTGGGTGGTTGTGTTTTCTCTGCAGCCCTCACCAACCCATGAAACCCCATCCATGAAAGACTGAAAGTAGATACCTTTCACCACAAGGAAGAAAAAAACTTGAGCTACTCTTTTGTGCAAGCAAAGTTGATAAACTAGTGGCATGGCCCTGGGCGATTAACCAGAAATCAGAAGCAAACATAGTGTTTGAGCCATTGACGGCCCATCTGGTTCAGAGGCCATTTCCCTCTATTCTACAAAAACAGTGGCATCCATGTTTAGAAGGGGAAGAAATTACAGCATCCATGCCCACACTCAAGAAGCTGACACGGCCCAGAGACCCGTTTAAAGTTGCCCCTGGGAGCACTTTTCAGAATTCAAGGTAGCAGCAATGAGGTGAGAAGTGCACCACCATCTGGATGAAGCAAGGGGGCAGCACCACCCCCATTGAGAATCCTATTGACAGAATGGATTTTGACAGGTTGGAAAAGTTACCCCTGCTGTTTGAGGAAGCCCCAAAGCTGCCTGTCATTACAGTGATGTGGGCAAGAGGCACAGCAGGAGTTCTTTGCATCTGCCTGAGGTTGGAAACAGCAGGACAATTTAAGAATTCTGAAGCTGGTGTCTTGGGAGGGGGAAGAGGAGGTTGGAAGGGGGGAAATGAAGAAGGATTCAGAAGATGTGCAGTGAGGTCAACATGGTTTGGAAAGAGTGAAATTGCTCTTGCTGAGGATCCCAGAATCCCAAGGAGGAATTGAAAACAAAGTTGTATTGTGCTATACTTTTGAAGAAGCTAGGGTGACACGGGGCATAGATTAGTACTACCTCTATGTACTAATCTATGTTAGGGACGGGTGAATCTGTAAATTTCAATTTCTCTCAGTTTCTCATTTTTTCCCAATCTTGAATTCAGTTTTCTATATTTCCACATCAGTTTGTGTGTGTGTGTGTGTTTGTGTGTGTCTAAGTACTCATGAAAATTCATCAACATTTTATGCAAATTCCTCTTTGTATGCAATTTCCCCTAATTTACACATTTTTTAAAAGCAATTTTCCCTAATAGATTGCATGCTATTTTCTGTAACATATACATATTTTACCCTAGTATATGCATTTTTGTGCAGTTTGTGGCTAGAGAGCTATACTGCAAACTTTGGAAAAGTGCAGATTTGAAAGATAGTTGTGATTCAGTTAATGTATTTGTCTCGGAAAGTGAGAATTAGGTGGGCTCACCTCTGAATGCAAACTGAACTGGATTTCTCCCTTACCCCTAGCCTCAGTTCACTGTCATGGGGCTTCATAAAACTCTTCTTTCAGTCCTGTGGCCAGGGTTCAGCGGTGGCTTCCGCAGCTGAGAGTTGGGTTTCTAAGAGGGCAAGGCTCCCAGGTGAGAAGCAACAGATACCCAGGCAGTTCTCTGCAATTAAATCTCCAGCTTCTTCAAAGAAAATGATCAGGTAAGTAGGTAATGGGAAAGATCTCTTCCTGAGGACCTGTAGAGCAGAGACACAGCAGACAAATACTATGCTCAAAGGTCAACCAATCTGACCTGAAGTTGGATGGGTGCCTAGATAGAAAGTGCCATCACTTGACCCTAGGCATTTGAGAATTACATCAGGAGAAATATACAGGGAAACATTTTTCTTTCTCCCATTCTGTCTGCCTTTTGCAGCCCACTATGAATGTACTAATGCCACCTGCATGTGACATCACTCCAGGGTTTGTGTGTGTGCCTCTTGGAAAGCCATCCTTCCATGCAGGAGGATGAACAAGTTTTTCCTTAATTTAACTGCTGCTGGGCCTGGCAGGAGGTTTTGCAGAGTGACAAGGCCTGCAATATGTAATAGAAATAAGCATGGCAATGAAGTCGGAGGAGCGATCATCTGTCACCCAGCCATTACGCCATCAGCTTTTTACTGTATGTTTTGCCTGCCTATTTGTTTTATATTGGCTAAATTGTGTTATTGAATTGGACTAATTTTTTAACAAGGAGGAGAGAAGGAGGGAAGAGGATAAAGACAGCTGTCTCATGACAACACTAAAAGTGGCAGCTGTCACAGAGTCTTGCTGTTGCCATTTGATTTACAGTTCTGCATGGATGAGGTCTGGCTTTCTCTCTCTTTCTCTGCTCCCTTTCCATCAGCACAAATGCTGCATCAATTCATGTGCTGCTGCTGCTGCTGCTGCTGCACACCTGTGTTTAAGAAAGCTCTGATTTCCTTTTCGACCCCTTCCTGATGGAATGCAGGCTTTCGGCACCTTTTCCCTGCTGCAGAGTTGTGGGACCTAAGAGGATGGTCCACCAATGGAGGCCAATGGATCCAGTGGGTTTCCAGGTGGTTCTGGGGGATTTTCCAGCTGATATGACTGGCACTTCTGTCAAAGCCCTAGCTGGAACATCCGGATGGCTCAGGCCATTGACATGTTCACCCCTGCTTTGTGAGGCTGAGGTACTATTAGTGGGTGGTTCCCTAGATCAGATGGGTGGGAGGTTCCCTGATCTTGATGGGATTACACGCCCTCTGAAGGAGTGGGTACATAGCTTGGAGGGTCTTTCTGGATTCTTTGCTGTCCCTCAAGGCTCAGGTGACCTCAATTGTATGGAGTCGCTAGAGTGACCTAACATCTATACTTGGTATCATCTGCCCAGGAACTCACATGCACAGCTGAATTAAGAACCGAACACAAAATTTACCATTTTTGTGATTCCCACGTCAAATTTTATTCAAATAAGTAATTCTGCAGTCATTGTTGGGCACTTTCACACATTCCATTCACAAGCTCTATCCACTGTCAGGCTGCATTTTTTCTTGAAAGATATCAGATATACCTTGCTGGACCAGACTGAGGATCAATAATCCCAGTTATTCATTCTTATTTTCCTGTAAGACAGTCTAAATACCCAAAAGGTTATTGTGAGCCTTCTTCTGTTGACTGTCCTCAGTACTCAGAGTAAAACCACTTCTGCTGATAGAGGTTCCACTGGCTAATACCTTCTGATAGACCTACTTTCCATGAGTTTGCCCAATACCTTTCAAAGAAATCTAATCTACTGGTCACCACCATGTCAAAGTAGTAGAGAATTCCATGAGTAAATTATGAACATTTCCTTTTGCCACACCTGAATGAATTGTCGATCAGCTTCACTTGAAGCTTCACTTGGCCATGAGTGCTACCATTGCAGATTGGATATGAAGCAACACAATTTGCAGCCTGGAGTGCTCTAATTCAAGCCTCTAGCCTACTCTGCCATGCTCCCTGCCAGGACACTCCATTCCATCCCCCTCCCTGCCCCCCAGTTTTCTGGGTTTCGCCTCCAGCAGTCATTCAGCAGGATATTGTTTATGGGGAATGGTTGACTTGGCTCCACATTAGAGTGCTGGGCTCTACCCACCTCAACACATACTGCATAATACCACCACCAAAATAATTGTGCTCTTTGTGTGATATAGATAGATAGATAGATGATAGATAGAGATATATAGATTATTCAAACATTTTCAGAATAATCTTCATATCAAATAGTTACATTGTGTCATACATTGACTTCCCATGCCCAATTCCACAGTGTTGTTATTCAAATCTTTTCTACGGCATCTATCTTTATCCATTACACAAAGTTTCTCTGTTACAATTATTTCAGGGTCTTTGTGAACCAGAAAAAAATGTATTGGGAAGTTGGACCAGGCTCTTGAACTGTAGGATAGCTACCCTTCCCTTGCAGTTTCCCCAGCCAAACAATTGATTTGGATAATCAACATTAGATTATCTTAATGTCTTAGACTTCATTTTTTCCTTTCCATGATTTTGTGTGTATGCTGGGATGTACAAGCACATTCCCTATCCAAAAAGATCTGTACATCTCCCAAGACAGTGCTGCATGCTGCAGTCTATTGTGGTGGAAGGGGTGGGGGAGGAGAAGATATACAATTAAAACTTGTTAAAGATAATTAGATTGAAATGGAGAGGGAAAAAGCTGCTCCACTGCTTTGTTCATAATAATAACAGGTTCTGAACTATAATTAAATTCTTCCTTCCAATAATTGTATATATACAAAGGAATGTTCCAGATAGCAAAACAATACAGTGATTAAAAATGATTAAGGAGCTGTTTTTCAAAAGCAGAGATGAGCCAAAGAGGGTTGGAAGGGTTTTAGGTGTCTTGAAATAGAAAGTACCAGCTGGGAACCAGATGGTGTTTGGCTACCATAACCCAACGTCTGAAATACCAGTAGAAGCATCCAGAATGTGGCTTCTTTCCTTTAGCTAAAATATGCACCCAGGGGAACAAACTGGCAATACAGAGGAAATTTTCCTGACACCAAGATCTATTAAATTGTGGGATAGTCTCCCAGAGGCAGCAGTGGATGCCAAATTGCTTGGCGCTTTTAAAACAAGACTGGACAAAGTGTTAGAACGTGTAACTAAAGGGAATCCACCCTGTTTAGGATATGAATTAAACAAACAACGATTAAAAAACCCCAAACATTTTCTCATATCTGTCTAATGAAGCTGGATGCACCCCCTCCCTATATCAAAGAAAATTATATTAAGATTCTGAAATTCCAGACCTACAATTCCTAATAGTAAACTTAAAGTGGTTGATAGCCTATCAGTTTAGAAATGAAATGCCCCCCTCAAATAATAATAATAATAATAATAATAATAATAATAATAATAATAATAATAATAAGTGTTTTCTACATAATTGGTAGACTGCCGGGATGTGCAGAAGTTTATGTTTGTAAATCAAAAGGGCTTTTTTTTCTTCATAGAAAAGGGAAATGGAAGAAGCACAATAGCACTGTGAGCTTCCAGGTTTTAGGAAACATTGAGGGCACAGATACAAACTGTTTTCATACTAAAAGGTTTAAAATAACCCACTGACTGGAAAGGGCATATCAGGCCAATGACTCATCTAGTCCAGCGTCCTATTCTCACAGTGTCCAAATAGATCCCTACTGGAAGTCTACAGCAGGACACAAGTGAAACAGTACTTCTGCCTTTGAGGTTAATGGGAGAGGCAGAGGGAAAACATAGGAAGAATCCTACTAGATAATCAGACCAAAGTATTGTCCATCATCCTGCTTCCTGCCACTGTCAACCAAATGCCTATGAGAAGCCCACAAACAGAGCATGAAGTTAACAGTCCTTTCCTGATCTTCCCAACCAATGGGTATTCAGGAGCATGCTGTCTCTGATCCTGGAAGTTGTATGCCGCATAAGTGGTAGCCACCAATAGCATTATCTTCCATGAAATTGTCTAATCTCCTCATAGGAAGGGGGTTGCTGCTGCTACCCAATCAGGGTTATGCTAAAATTCTGGATTTCACCAGTGATTTCTGTGGGAAGGTCTAACTTCTAACCTGGTGGAGATGGGAAAGTAGTTCTGGAGGAACTAGAAGTTGGGGAGGGATGTGTGAGTGCCTTGGAATGTTGAAATGGTCTGTTTGGGGTGGGTTGGAGATGAATTTTGAAGGAGAGAGGAGGAGCTGGTCTGCTTGAGCCCCTAACACGGTATGATATCCTGCTCCAGGCTGGGTTGAGTTGTGTCTAGAAGGACTCCTTTTAGGGGCTTCCACAATTTGTTGTGGATCCTCCACACTTGGGTTAGCCTATTTAACCAAAGCACACAATAATCCTGTAGCACCTTCAAGACACACACATTTATTGTACTACATGACTCATTGCTAAAAACAACAACCCATCCCTGCCTCTTCACCACTAGTGACTGTTTAAAGAGGTGGGACACTGCTGGCCCTCTCTTTTAATTTTATGTGTAGCATTTTGTAACCCCAAGCTGTTATACCACATATTCCAAAAGGTGACTTCAAGTATCCCTTATGTAGTCTCAGACAAAGAAAGTTGCCATGTGCTTACTCAAACCCATGTGTTCACAAAAGATGGGTTAGTGGACTACAACACCCATAATCCCAGATCACTGGCCATTCTGGCTGGACCCAATTGGAGTTGGAGTCACAAGTTCCCCATCATTGTTCTATACCAGGCATGTCCAAACTTGGCCTTCCATATGTTTTGGGATTACAACTCCCATCATCCCTAGCTAACAGGACCAGTGGTCAGGGATGATGGGGACTGTAGTCTCAAAACCTGTGGAGGGCCAGGTTTGGACATGCCTGGTCTATACCAACTGCCAGTAGCAGCTCTCCAGGGTTTCAGACAGGAATCTTGCTCAGCCCAACCTGGAAATGCCAGGAGTGGAGAGATTCTGCATGCAAAGTATATTCCCTAAAACTGAGCTTTAGTTGTTCCCATAAAAAGCTGGAAAGATGCAAGCACTCTGGTGGTGCATCTTCTAAATTTCAGTCTTCTTTCTTGATATACAGCATATTGATCTAGATCTAGATCTATAAAGGTAAAGGTACCCCTGCCCGTACGGGCCAGTCGTGTCCGACTCTGGGGTTGTGCGCCCATCTCGCTTAAGAGGCCGGGGGCCAGCGCTGTCCGGAGACACTTCCGGGTCACGTGGCCAGCGTGACGAAGCTGCTCTGGCGAGCCTGCACCAGCGCAGCACACGGAAATGCCGTCTAGATCTATATCCACACACAAATACACACACGCACACCAGATGGTCTCAATACTGCGAGTCTGACGAAAATCATTGTTTGAGATTTTGTATGGCAGCGATGTTTCTACAGATCTGGTTTCCATGCATTAACATGTGCTTTCCAGATTGTAGGGAAATGTGTTGCTTGATGAGATTGACATTTCAAAAAAAAGAAACGCTTTGGAAGGGAATGCCACCAGATTCCCTGGAAAGCGCTTGATCCACTAGTTCAGCAAAAGGCGCTGTGAATCATTCATCTGACGTTAAACAAGTGTACCTGGTTTCATCTCTCAGATGCTGGAGGATATGCTCCTAAGGGGTAACTTTGGGAGAATGCTGCTGTGCATAATGAGCATTTGAAGTTGCACTTCCATTGTGCTTGTTTGCAGAGAAGGATAAGAAGCAAAGGCTTAAAAATCAATAGCGGGAACATAGCCAGAAAATCTAACCATAAGGATGGGCTACACGAGAGTGGATGCGCACTCTGCAAATGATGCTCACTGTATCCAAATTCAGCCTTGGTGCTTCCAAGTCTGGGAGCCCTCACCACATTGTTACCTTCTCTTGTCATGTCCCCAGATGCTCTTCTGGGCAGGAAAAGTGGGCGGTGGTGCTTGTAGAATTGTGGCAAGCACAGCCCTAGTCACATTGTTCATACATCTTTATTCTTGTTCTATCCTGACTTAGTTTCCATCCTCCAGTGTATCCTTTTCTTTCTCAGTGGTTGACATTCATCTGATGAAGAAGAAGAGTTTGGATTTGATATCCCGCTTTATCACTACCCGAAGGAGTCTCAAAGCGGCTAACATTCTCCTTTCCCTTCCTCCCCCACAACAAACACTCCGTGGGGTGAGTGGGGCTGAGAGACTTCAGAGAAGTGTGACTAGCCCAAGGTCACCCAGCAGCTGCATGTGGAGGAGTGGAGACCCGGTTCCCCAGATTACGAGACTACCGCTCTTAACCACTACACCACACTGGCTCTCTCTCTGATGAAGTAGGTTGTTGCCTATGGAAACTAAATGCCCCAACTGATCAATTAGACTCAGAGGCTGCGGACACACCATACATTTAAAGCACCCAGTTTCCCCAAAGAATCCTGGGAACTGTGGTGTGTTCATAGAACTACTGTTCTCCTAGTCCTGATGGTTATGTCAGAGACCTCTGAATACCAGTAACTGGAGAAGAGGAGCAGGTGAGCACAACACCACTTATGTCCTGCTTTCATGTCCAGAGGCATCTGGTTGGCTACTGTGGGAACTGAATGTCAAACTAGATTTGTCTGATCTATGCAGAAATGGAAGGAAGAAAAACTTCCAACCAAAGAAGAATGGATAAGATAAGTAAGATGATAACTAAGATGATAGACTATGCAGAACTGGCAAAACGAACAGCAAAATTAAAAGAATCTAATGTTTTGTGTTTTATGGAAGAATGGTTGCCCTTTTCAGACAATTTAAAGAAATACTATAGTATGATGAACTTCAGAGCAGGATTTGAGCCATGAGCAACAGAAGTAATTAAAACAAAAAAAAATCCTTCCAGTAGCACCTTAAAGACCAACTAAATTAGTTCTTGGTATGAGCTTTCGTGTGCATGCACACTTCTCTGAACTAACTTAGTTGGTCTTTAAGGTGCTACTGGAAGGAATTTTTTTGTTTTGACTATGGCAGACCAACACGGCTACCTATCTGTAACTAGAAGTAATTAAATTACGGTATAATATTGTGGTTTTGATTTGATAGATGGAAGGTAAGGCACAGCAGAAGGAGAGAAATAACAACTCCATGGAAAAAGAGGTGGGAAGTCGACAAAGACAAGAGAAAAGATGAGATTGTGTTTTGACTGTATACGTTGAAAATGTTCAAACTTAATAAAATATCATTGGGGGGGGGGGAAATAGATTGGTCTGATCCAGCAAGACCTTTCCTATGTCATATTGCCATGTATTCCACACCCTAGATTATTTCATTTTTGTAAATAGAGCAGGGGTAAGGAAGGGCCACATTGCCTTCTGGGGGCTGAATACTAGCGTTGGGTGTAGCCATAAGCAAAAGTGGGTGGAGCAATGCATGCTGGGTAGTCTCAACACACACATGCTACTCTATCCAGGGAAGCAAGAAGCACCATCAGAATTCAATGGCACATTTTGTCCTGGCAGAAAACATTCAAGTAGGGTATAAAGGATGGGTGGTGAAGGGTGTGGCCTGGAGGGGGGAGTGAAGTGGCTGTGGAGGAAGAGTCTCAAAGGACAGATAGCAAAATAGTGAGGTACTTTTCCTAGCATTAGGCAGCTAGGGGCGTGGTGCCTCTACTCAGGGCCGTCTTACCCAAAGGTGCTAGGTGCAGGGCACCCGGGTGCTGGGCATCTTAGGGGCTCCAGGACTAGAGTCCGGGGCCCAAGAGTTGAGTCTGGGGAAGAGCCTGTCTGCCGGTCAGAGCACCACAGCAGGCTCTTCTGCTGCGGGTGGCTCTGCGCATGAGTTCGGGGACAACCCAGGCAGCAAGACGCTGAGGCAGCTGGCTGGCTCTGCCCTCCTGTGCACCTGGGACTGGACAACCTGGGGGGGGCAGGCAGATCTTTGCATCCAGGCGCCGTATATGCTTAAGACAGCCCTGCCTCAACTTAAAACACAGAGGTTGCACTTCTGGCTATTCTGGCTAATAGCCTCTGATAAGCTTCCTACACGATACAATTTGTCTGCTCTTTTTAAAAAGCCATTAATGCTAGTGGCCACTATTCATTAACTATGTTTATTAACTGTAGGTTAACCTGCTTCGAATTAAGGGGGGGGGGGCAAAACAGAAAAGGAAGGGGGTGGGAGGTATCTGGCAATTTGCAGGTGTAATTAGCTTTAGAATTTCCTAAGCTACTTCCCCCCACCTTCCAAGCCACAAAATCTATATCATGCCCCCCCTACCTCTGCACTGCCAATTTTGTCAGAGCATCTTGAAGAAAATAGGAAACATTACCAATGTGTTATACCAGACATCATCAAGCTCTGCCGATAATGAAGAAACACTTGTAATTTGTTCCTCTTATCTGTGATCAAAAGATAATTAAAAAGAAAGAAAAGATAATTAAAAAGAAATTAACTTTGCTTTACTTTTAACTCCCATTTCTGTGGGCTGTGTGAAAGGCTTCCCGAAGCATCTAACATTTTCCCCAGCAAGTGAGAAATCTTCTTTAAACTGTTACAAACAGAACGGCATTTGTTCCATCCAAACAAAAAAGGCAGGTGATTTGTTTGTGAGAGGCCACGTTTTCCGGGTTTAAAAAGGGAGGGATTTGGTTCTGTAACAGATTTTATAGGGATACTGTTGAACCCAGCTGGCCACCTCAGAACCACCTCCAACACTTCCATCCCAATCGTGTGTTGAGACTCCATCACTTCAGACTATGGATCCCGGCCTCCCACTAGCAAAAACAGCAGCAGAGAAAAAGTAACAGAAGGAGAAACAGGCAAGGTGTTATTTCCGACCATTTTGTTTGTTTGTTTTGATTTTTTTGAGCTGAAAAATGGCATGTAGTTGAGGAGGGAAAGTGGCAAGGAAAAATAATTGCAGAAGAAAAGGTTGGCCCAGTGGCACTGGAGTTCTCTTGCCTGCTGCCTCTCCTCAGTGTATCAGGGTTGGGAATTTCACGCTTGGTGCCAAAGTAACAGCAATGTAAGGTTACTACATGAGGGTAAAAGCTATTTTCCTCCTTTGCCCCCATGGCTGAGGAGGGCTTAGAAGAGGAAAGCCTTCTCTGCCAAATAGGGCATTCTGGGAGAAGTTTTTTGGGGGGGCATGAGCTGGCCCTTCATCACGTGATGGCATGGGGCCCAATCTGCAATTGCCAGCACCAGGCTGTGCAATGATTTGTCCTGCCCCCCCCCCCCACTGACTTCAGCACCAGCCAACATGAGGCAATAGGGCTGTGGCGTGGCAGTAGACCCACTTAAACATTAAGCCCCATTGGTCTTTGCCTGGGCTTTAGATTGCAGTGCTGGCTTTCCAGAATCAGGGGTATGCTTTGGTTTTTTGGTGTTGTTGCTGAAATATACTCGGAGTCCTGCAGTGATTTCATGCTCTTTCTTGCAGCTTGTAAAACTATGATGGAATCCCCACCCACAAACCTCAGGCTTTTATATACATTCTTTACACAATGAGTCCCGTCTGATTGGCTGATTCTGCTTCCTTCCTGGAGCCTGATTGGGCTGCTACTGCAGGCCAGTCAGTTCTTGCATTCTACGATCCTAACAGCCTAATAGGCTGATTAGATTCCTCCCGGGGTCTGATTGGGCTGCTGCTGCAAGCCAATCAGTTGTTGCATTCTAGGATCCTACTTGCCTATTGTTCTAGGATTCAAGCTTAGTACATAACTGTGTGTGTGTGTGTGTGTGTGTGTGTGTGTGTGTAAGAGTGTTCTGCATATGTATTGGACTTGATTTTAATATGTCTTTATTGCTTTGGGAGGAAGAACAGGATATCAATTGAACAAATAAATAAATATTCAAGCATGTGATCCGTTGCTTTGCAGATTGAAGGGCTACAGCCCCATGTTATTATTCTAATACAGTGGTGCCTCGCAAGACGAAATTAATCCGTTCCGCGAGTCTCTTCGTCTTGCGGTTTTTTCGTCTTGCGAAGCACGGCTATTAGCGGCTTAGCGGCTTAGCGGCTATTAACGGCTTAGCGGCTTAGCAGCTATTAACGGCTTAGCGGCTTTAAGAAAAAGGAAACAAACTCGCAAGAACTCGCAAGACGTTTCGTCTTGCGAAGCAAGCCCATAGGGAAATTCGTCTTGCGGAACGACTCAAAAAACGGAAAACCCTTTCGTCTAGCGAGTTTTTCGTCTTGCGAGGCATTCGTCTTGCGGGCACCACTGTACTGTGGACTGGTTCAAAATGAAAGAAAAATGAGGATTCTGTCTCATGGACTGGAGTGTGGGTGGAGAAGGAATGAGTCCCATTTTGGGAGAAGTTGGCAAAGCACAATCCAGGGTCAGTCTTTCTTCTCTGTCACATGAGCCACAACCCCTCCAATATCCTGATAGAATATGTCCAAAGGAACCATAAGAGTTAAAAAAATAAAATAAAGAAGATCTGCTTTGGGGTTATTTATTCAGATAAATGAATAAAATGCCCTGGGGATCTAAAATCTCTAGTGTTATCTGAAAGTAACATTCTCCATTGAAACACTAGCTACAGCTTCTTTTGTCTTTGAACTAAATACAGCTGGGGTTGAAGCTGCCTTTGGCAGAGGGGGGGGGGGAGATAATAAAACTGTTAAAAGATTTTAATTCTGCAGACTTCCATGCTGCCACTATAAATTCACTTCTGCCTACAAGTGAATTAAAGTGCACTGTTTAAACCCACAGGTTTCTCTGTTGAAAGTGGATTCTTTGGATCCTTCTTGGGGAAAAGGGATGCTGCCAACTCCTCTGCTATTTCTTGTGCCTTTTGAAATCTTTGAAGAATCCCCATGGGAGCTCACTTCAACAAAGGGAATTCCTAGGGTTCGAAAACTAGCCTCCACATTAACCTTTGCCCCCCGTTTTCTCTTTAACAGAAAAACACACACACACACAAGTAAGTAGATTTAAGGACTGCAGTTTGATTTTTCACTTTGGGCTTGAAACAAGGGTCAAAATGAGATGTGTGCAGTTTAACCTCAAACGTAAGACAAGCTATTCAATGGCTGTAGCTTGTAATAGGTTGTAAAGGTGGTGTCTCCCCTTCGCATTAACACTCCGGCACAGTCAGCTTGATATTTACAGTTTTTATTACATATGTACAAGAAACAGCTACAGTTCAGGATTATGTGTCTGAACCCGATGAGTCAGTTTTGGGGAGTGGCTTCCTTCAATTCCTTCGCCAACAAAGCAGGCGGGGAAATCGCGTGAGATGTCTTTGACCCTTACGTTTCATTTCCCTCCATGTCTGTGTTGATTTGAAAGCCCCCTCCCTTCCAGAGTCTGAGCTCCCTTCCCAGGCCTCTGGGCGGTGGAAGGGGTCTGCAACATCCCTGAACCCTTCCTCCTTGTGGCTAATCTCTACCCGCTCTTCCACTTCCTCTGTCCCTGGGCGGTGGGAGAGCTCCACAGCATCCCTGAGCCCCTGCTCCACCTCTTCTGTCACTACCTCCTATGAATTCTCCCTGACATAGGTGTACAACTAGAATTGCATGTACTTGAGAGAGGGTCTTTTCAGTGGCGGCCCCTAACTTTCGGAATTCTTTTCTGAGTGATGTGCAATGTATGCAATGTGCCACCTATGCAGGCCTTCAAATAGATTTGGAAGATCCATCTCTTCCAGTTGGAAATTAAAGTTGATGCAGGTTTCTAGAATATTGTTTAACTGGTGTTTACTGAATTTTGGTCACTTTCATGTTGGGATGAACATTGCATTAAAACTTACTACCCATTGGCTTCTTGGCATTTGGCTGCTTCATTATTATTTTTCTGTGCTATATTATTTAGTTGCTAAAGTATTATTTATATTATTGGAATGCTGGTGTTCATTGTTATACGTTCATAAGCCACCTGGGAGACCAGGTTTGTAATCCTTACTCAGCCTTGGCCAGTCACTCTCTCTCTCAGACTAATCTACCTCACAGGGTTGTTATGAGTATACAGTGGAATGGGAAAGAGAACCACGTATACCACCTTGAACTTCTTGGAGGAAATGTGAGGGTTTTTTCCTGGGTGTATACACACACACACACACACAAAATGCATAAAAATAAATGCCCAAATTGGAAGAAATGCAACATAACTTTTGTTCACACAGTCAAAATGCAAGGGTACAAGGATTTTGATTTGTTTATTTGAATCTAGTCATCAGACCATCACAAAGCAAGAATTTAACAAACAAATGGAGCTGCATATATAAAATTAACAAAAGTTAAAATAAATAAAATGCACATAATTTACAGATTATCCAAAAACATAAATAAACTTACAATTCTGAGTCTCTCTGGAAACACACGGAGAGTTTATGCTTTCATAGATCCTCTGCAAACAGAGACTACGTGTCTATAATTTAGGTGTGCCTTGGCTGTCTCTTTGGGATCACAGGACCAGATCAATCACACAACTAGTATGCAGATTGCCGCTGTCCACAAAGAATCTACAAACACTTAGACATCAGGGCCAAGGTAAGCAAGCGTGGGCAGAGAATCTGGCTAAGTGCACAAATGTTTATATTCAAACATAGGGACTGGGCTGGGAGATATAGCCTCCCAAAGTTGAGGAGGAAGAGGAGGCTGCAGTTAGTTGGGGGGCAATTATTTTGATCAGGGTGAATGCATTGCTGGCTAACTGTTTTACGAGGTGGTCTGAGGGCTGGTATGACTTCATTGTCTTTTAAAATGAAGCTGAAACTCATCAGCAGAGCACTCGGCAGTATGCCTGTGAAGTATTTGGCTAGTGGGGCCCTAAAAACCCTGGGAATGTCTCTCTATGGTGTCAGGAATGAGCCAGCTCCTGGTGAAGGTTTGCAGCCAACCGAAGAAAGCAGCCAGGAACAGAGAGGATTAACTTTCATGCAGGTTGAACAGCAGACAAAGCCAGCTCCCCTGCCCCTTGGAATGCCGGTTGATAAGGGAATGGCTGCGAGCGGGCCAAAGCTCTTGGGAAGCTCTCGGGAACAGAGAAGGAAGTAGTCTGTCAGACTGGGAAGAGCTTGGAGCTGATCCAATCTCTCCTAAGAGTTGGCTAAGGGGCAGGCTGTTAGACTGGAAACAATGCAAGAGACGCAAGGTTCAAAAGATCAATATCTTCTGTAGAACCCAGAAACAGTCTTCAGAAGGGTCATCTTGACTGATGATGCTGGAGGTTAGGTTACAACCATCCAGAGATATCTGTTTGTTTTTGCAATAAATCCTCCTTTTTAATTAATGACACTTGCTGTGTTATCAAGCCGGGAACTTGGACGCATGACATATGATGACATAGTGTCATCACCTAGTCGCTATAAGGGAAAAAGATGACTGCACCCATGCTGTCTTTTCTCCCCCTACAGTGTCCTGGTAATGACACTAAGGTACCTTCCAGGCATGGTTTTTGCAGAGCTCTCATGCCCTGCATGGTTTCACAAGGCATTATTGTTTCTCCACAGGTATTCGAAATAATGTAGGTGCAGGGCCAATTTTTCTATCACAAGCTATGTGACATTTGAAGAAAGATCTGGTATGATCCCACCACAGTGTGGAAGATGCTGGGTGTCATTCTACTGTGCAGTGTGTTGGGGCGTGAGTGGTGGAAACGGTCTGACGGAGTGACGCCTGTCTCACACCACTTCAGATAGACCAGAGAAAGCTGACTGTCTTCTGAGGCAAGTGAGAGTGGCAGATGGTCTTGAAGGAAGTTATGGGGTTGGCCAACATGCCTGGGGTTATAATCAGGACAGAAAGAGTCTGATTTTTTTACTAGCAAAACAATTAAAGAATCCCAGAATACCAAGGGTGATTAAAAAATAAATAAATCTGTCCTTGTCAGTGATGTGTATGCTTGGCTGTTTGGTTAAGAACAGACTGCTGGATCAGGCCTATCGAGTCCAGCATCCTGCTCTCACAATGGCCTGTGGGAAAACCAGGGAGCAGAACATGCACACAAGTGCCTTCTTCCCTTCCCTGGCCTCCAGCAACTGGTATTCGGCAGCATCGCTGCCTCCAGCTATGAAGTTAGAGCATAGCCATCATAGCTCATAGCCATCGATAGCCCTCTCCTCCATGAAATTGTCTAATCCCAAAGCCATCCAAGCTGGTGGCCATCACTTCCTCCTAGGGAGCAAGTTCCACAGTTTTGACTTTGCGCTGCATGAAGAAGTACCTTCTTTAATCTGTCCTTCAACTTCAGTTGAAGGATGCCACTGAAGAAGTTACCCCTTCTTTCATTAGCTCATCCTTCAAGCTCACCAAGGTTCTTCATAGGACACTGGTACCAAATCAGAACCAATGATAGCTGAGGCAAAAGTCCTCTTCTAGTAGCAGAATATGCACTTCCCTGCCACAGCGCAAAGCAATCCAGTGGTCTTGTAAGTGAGGAGTTCCTCACAACACTTCTTTCATGACTCATTTGTCACGTTCAGTGTGAAGAGGAGGTCTATATCAATACTTACTGCTTCAGTAAGTATGAAAATTACAGGACAACCACCTTAGCTTCAGACTTTCAAAGTGCCAAAGACGTACCAGTTTCGTGTCCATCTTCAAATAACCTTCTGGGGACGGGCAATATTACTCCCATTGTGCAGTGGGCAAACAGTGGTCGAGAGGGAATGGCTGGCCCCAAATCACACAATCTCAATCTATGTAGAGGCCAGTCTTGGATGCAGATTCTAAGCAAACATTTTTTTCCCCTATTCAACAACCTGACCCCACTTGCCTTGACTCGTCCATTCTGTTTGCAAGCCTATGACATGATGCATTAGGAATAATTCTGAGCAGCAATAATGATTAAAAAAAAAAAACATTTACCCACCTCACTGTGCAGCATCTTTCTCTGTGGGCTTCTGCACCGTGGCCATCCTTTCAGAAAGAGGTCCTAGGTTGCCCCAAGTGTCCCCAATTGCAGGGCGAATGTGACTATGAACAGACCTGTTATGCCTTCAGAATGAAGTACTCCTTTCTAATTTCTCTTCAAGACACCAGCTTAATTGCATTTTAAACAAATGGGCTGCTTTGCTGGCCAACTTTTAAATGAGATAACAGCAATGTTCACTCTCCAGCGGTGATGAGTGCCTTGCAGTAGATTCAAAACTCTGTTCAATAACAGGTTTAATCTCACACCAGCAGATTTACTGCAGAATAAACTGCCACTGAGCTCATAATTAGCAAAACAAAAAAAATCCAGCCTACTAAATATTATTTCCAAAGCAGCAGGCTTTGTTTTTAGTGGGAAATTTCCATCGTGTTCTTCATGTGTTTTATTGATTTTATGTATGATATTGGGAATTCATGCTATGATTTAAGATAATGGCCTTTATCGATCACTTAAGCAGTTGTTTAGCTACCCAGTAACGAAATGATGTTCCATTCATGGAATATGCAATGCAGACAGCAGGGAGACCTCAGTACTTCACATCTTAATGTTTATTTCTTTTTCTCTCTCTCCTACCCCTCCCAAATCATATTCACGGCTGGAAAATGGCAACAGAAAACATTTGTGCTTCAGAAACAATCTTCTCATAATTTTCTTTGTTGTAGCTATTAGTAGCCAATTGTCATTCCCTGAAACCCAGCTCAACAGCTGTTCCAAAGTATATTCTGTTTAGCATGACAGCAAATATTAATGAGGTAATTGAAACTATTGAGAAAAAGAAAATGGGAAGTGTTTGTTTCACAGAGCGGGAGGTCATGCCCTTCGCATATTTCCCCCCTAGCAAAAATAAAAGCTACAGTTAGTATCTGGTTGAATTTCAGTCCAAGAGAGTGTTTCACCTGTATCTCTAGGCTGGTTTGTGCAACATGCAAACATATTGGCTAGGTTGATTCTTTTGTAAACAACAACAACAACACTGCAGATATTAGTTCAAAAAATGGTCCTCAGAAAACAGTGAACATCTTAAAATAAACTTCAGAAAGCGGCAAACGGATTTAGCTTTTGCCAGCATTTAGCAAATGCCCTCTCCATTGAGGTGCCAATGGAAACAAAGGTAACTGTCGTAAAAAAGAGAGAGAACGAAAACCTGCCATGCATTAGGTCAGCTAACAACATAACATATGGGGGTGCTGATGTGAGCTAAACTTCAGCGCGTGAATTATTGGGTCATCACAGAAAATACCCAGTTACAGTGTATATGATTGGGGCAACTCTCTTTAACTATCAGGAATGTTTTGTGTGTAGGTAAAAGTAAATAAGCAGTTGGGGGAGAATTTTTCCACAAAACTTTTGCTTTCCCCTCTCTCTTTTGCTGCCCCTATTGCATATTCATGTGTCTGAAAGAATGTGGGAGAACTATAGTTTGATGGGGAGCAGGTACACGAACACTGGTCCTACCTCAATGTCCCTGCACGCACCAGGCATACCCTGAAAAAATGCAGAGTACCTCGGTTTTTGAACAGAATAGTTCTCGAATGTTTTGGAATGCCGCAAACCTGGAAGTGACTGTTCCGGTTTGTGAACTATTTTTTGGAAGTCAACTGTCCAACGTTCCTTCAGACAATCTGAAGCCGCACTTTGGTTTCTGAACGTCTTGGCAATCGAACGGACTTCCGGAACGGATTCCATTCGATTTCCAAGGTACGACTGTACCTAATAAGACTTGTATGTGTAGAGAAATCAAGTAGAAGCTTTTCTCCCTCTCCCACAGGCCCATCCAATGAAGTGGAATGCTGTCAGATTCTGGACAGACAAAATACTGTACTTTTTCGCACAGTGCATAGTTCAGTGTCAGATTTGGTCCACTAGCCTGAAATGGCTTTAAAACAGGATCAGACAAATTCATGAAGGATGGTTAGCAGCCATGATGGCTATGTTTCACCTCCTGTGTCAGAAACAGTATGTCTGTGAACACCAAGATGCTGGGAAGAAGAAGTGGAGGGAGTGCTGCTGTATTCATGTCATTTGGGGTCTTCCCATAGGCATCTGGTTGGCCACTCTGAGAACTGGATGCTGAGTTAGATGGGCATTTGGCCTGATTCGGAAGGGCTCTTTCTGTACTTTTATGTTTACATGTTCAGCTGAGTGAAATGCCTTCCAAGCCTGCAACACACCTCCAAGTTGGGTGATGGAAGCATGTGCATCAATGCTGCATGATGATGTTGCAGTGTCACAAAATCAACCAGAGTGGAGATAATGCCTCCATCTCTCACTTAGAGCATTCAAGGGAGGGGAAGAGGCTGACCACCGGGATGAAAGGGAGAACAAATGAAGGCAGGCATAGGCAAGCTTGGCCCTCCAGATGTTTTGGGACTACAACTCCCATCATCCCTAGCTAACAGGACCAGTGGTCATGGATGATGGGAGTTGTAGTCCCAAAACATCTGGAGGGCCAAGCTTGCCTATGCCTGAATTAAGGCTTCCACATGGGGAAAGTGTTATTGTGTAAAAAAGGATGCAAGGAATAGGTGCAGACCGTGAGGGGACTTTTTGATCCAGCGATGTCACTTGAGGCCCAAGTGACCTCAGGATCCAGGTTTGCCTATTTCCAGCTATGGCTTATTCTTTAGCTATGGGCCTTTCTGGAGACAGTTTGGCTACAGTGGTCCATCCTTTGCTATCCTTCAGATTGGATTGTGGTACTGCACTCTACATGGGGCTGCCCTTAAATAGGGTTTGGAAGAAGCAGCTGGTGCAGAATGTAGCAGCCAGGGAGCTCATGAGTGTCCCTGACTAGACTCCTATCATGTCAGTCCTAAAAGATCTGAACAGGTGGCCAGTTCTCTACCAAAATAAATTCCAGGCACTTACACTAATGTATAGAGCCTTAGCAACTTGATTCCCAGATAACTGTAGGAGCATCAGCTCAGATTGACCTATCAAGTGTTAAGATAGGTAGACCAGGCCCCGTGAACAGTGCTGCCACCCTGTGAGCTTCAAGGGGCAGTGGAACATGAGCTGGCCTTCCCTGCAGTGCTGCCCATGTTGGGGAAGATTCACTCTGTGGTGCAACATCTGGCATTCTTGTTGAATGCATTTCATCACCAGCATTAAGAAACACAACTTCATCCAGGCTTTTTGGGATGGCAGACTGAGAGGCTCTCCTTTCTGTTGTATCATTAATGTTGTTGCTGTTACCGATGTGATGCTAATGTCTATTTTAATTGAAGTTCATTTACTGTTCTGAATTGTAATATTTCTACATAACCCACAGTGGGACCATTGGTGAAGGTCAGGCTACCAGTATACTTGATAAATAAATATAAATAAACAAACATGCCCAGGCTATCTGTTTTCCTTCATTGCCGGGAAATCTAAAAAAAACAGTCTTGTGTTAATGCCATTTCTTTAGATACAGTATATAAGGGCTGCAGAGGGACCCATTTGCTGGAGATTGACTGTTCTGGGCTGAGTTAATTGGTTGGAGAGATTAATAGTTACTCTAATATCCTGGCACATTGCATGTGTTAACATGTAATGTAAAATACATTAAGTAAATGCTAAAACGAATGTCTTAATTTTATGAGAAATTTGCATAATGTCTATGCTTAACCCCTACTTCATTTCCCACCATTGTAAACATATATAGCGAGTGTGAAATGTGCATAATTTTTATTCTAAACACATCTTTTTAAAAGATATTTTAAAAAGTTGTCACTGCATTTAGCACCTTTCTCTTGCAATGAGATTCCAGCACCCTAAGCGACTCAAGTTTGAGACTACATACAGCAGGAAGAGAAAATAAAGAGAAAAATATCCAGATACACAGTTAAAGGACAGGCTCAATGCTCCAAGCTGAAGGAGATATTCTCATGGCACGGCGAAAGACATGCATGTCAAACAATCCAAGCTTCACATAGTACATTGATGGGGTCTGAGCTGGCAGTGACTGACAAGGAAAGGGATCTTGGGGGCATGGGTCACACCAGTGAAAATGTTAACCCAGACTGCAGCAGCTTTGGAAAAAGCAAAATCCATGTTAGAGGTCATGAGGAAAGGGATTGAAAATAAAACCACCAATGTCATAATGCTTTTTACACAAAACTGTGGTGCAGCCATACATGGAACAATGTGCTGTTGCATCCCAGAAAGAACACTGCTGATCTGGAAATTGTGTAGGAAAATGGGAACCAAAATGATCAAGGACCTGGAGTTGCTCCCCTACGAGGAATGGTCCCAATGTCTGGCAACATGCTGGATATTTATAAAACTATACATGTAGTGTAGACTGTTTCTCCCTCTCTCATTATACTAGAATCTGGGATCATCCAATGAAGCTGAACAGTGGGAGATTCAGGACAAGCAAAAGGAACTACTTCCTCACACGGCTCATGGGGTTAAATGATAGAATTTGCTTCCATAAATGGTGGTGGGCACCAACTTAAATGGCTTTAAAAGGGGATTCGATAAATTCATGGACCATTAAGCTATCAGTTGTCACCTTGAGGATCATAGTCACCACGCTCTTGAATACCAGTTGCCAGAGAACAACAGTGAAGGAGTAATTATTGTGCTCATGTCCTGTTTGTGGGTTTTCCTTATGTATCTGGTTAGCCACTAGATGAGCATTTGATCTAGCAGGGCTCCTCGTACGTTCCTCTGTTAACTTGAAAATAAAAAGTAGATTCACTGCATATCCACAGCTCCTACTCTGTGCTGGCAAAACCTGTTCAATGTGCAATTTCCCCCATGTGCAGGGGTGGTGCCTCTGTTATAGTAAGCCCAACCAAAAGAGATCCAACAGAAGAGTCCCATTGCATGCATCTCTGCAAAACCTTTATCGTACGATTTGCCAGGCTCTGGGGGAAAGGCTGTGATGATTGCAGATCAGCATAATTTTTCCTCCGTGTGTCTTGAGTAGCTGCTTGGCAATATGGGAGATATAAACCCAAGATGAAGAAGTCAGCTTGAGTGGAAAGAGGAACAGGAAGACGTTGATAGGCAGATTAGCTAGTACTACTTGTCTCAGCATCCGTTGTTGCCGCAAGATTAATGCTGTGAGCTGGCTAACACTTGTTCACAGTTGGGTTTTCACTAGTCTTTTTCCACAGCTGGTGCTGCGTGTGTTGACAGTTGTTTATTTGGCTTTGGCTGGATTGTTTTGGCTCTGCAGGAGTTTTCGGCTGCTTTCTCTGCTTTTCAGCCATTCATCATGTATTTGGGTTATTTCCACGTGTTCTGCTCATCCTCGGGCCTTCTTGGAAGAGTCAGAATTGGCTGGCAGTGTGGGAATTAACTAATTATGAAGACAACCAGTATTCTTCATGGAGAAAACAACACGCTGGAGGCCACAGATTGCAATGTACTGTTTTTAGGAAGTTGTGACCCACGTTTTGCAAGAAAACCAGTGGAGGGGGCGTAGAGGAAAACAGCAACTAACTAAGGAGGAAAGAAGACTAACATGGAGAAAACATTCAGATTTACACTAAGTAGGTGAAAAGGTTACAGATGGTTATGGGAACTAGCCGAAGGGGCTCATAACAGGAAACAAAAGTGATTCCACCTGTGGTTCACCAGTTCAATTTCTGCCCAAACTGATCAGGGCTGTGATTGTTTAGATTGAGAAGTTTCAGCTGGCCTTGTAAAATGTGTTGATGATCTAAGTCTCATAATGATCTAAGCAAGTGTTAGAAACCTGCAAAACCACCCTCATAGTTGGTGGTCTCTACATTAAATAAAGCTCAAGACCAACTGAATTGAATGAGAGTCATCTGTGAGCATCACAAGGGATAGAATGAAAGCGAAAAGTCCAAAACATTAAACAGAATGGACAAGTTTTCTCTGCTTATCAGTGATCAGCTTGCAATATAGCCTGCTTCATGAGTGCTAAAGAAGCATTCTGTAACAAAAGGATTTCCTGACATTTGGACGTTTCAGTAGATCTAATACAAACTGGAACTTAAGGTGGCAAGAAGAGTAGAAAGGGTTTAACAGAGGAAGAAGGAAAGAAACAAAGTAGGGTAGCAAATGGCAGCAGAGGAATAGCTAGAATGGCACACAATAAAGGTATTGAGGAACCAAAAGGGGTCTGGCGTGGGCAGCTGAGCTTGGGATGGATGGAATGAGTAGGAAATAGGAGTAGGAGGAAACGAAGGGTAAAAATTGCTTACTGATTGCTCCAAGAGCTCTCAGCTTGCATTAATACAAATACAATACTATTACAAATTAACATATTAAAAACAATATATAAGAAGTCTAACCCCACAATCTAAAAGAACAAAGACAGAGAATTTCTGCCCATGCAGTTGTAATCAAATGATTGCCTGAAAAGGGCTCAGAAGATTCTATTATGCTTTGAACCCTTCAAAAGCATGCCTCAGAATACACTGGATATTAGGGATATACAGTGGTACTCTGGGTTACAGACGCTTCAGGTTACAGACACTTCAGGTTACAGACTCAGCTGACTCAGAAATAGTACCTTGGGTTAAGAACTTTGCTTCAGGATGAGAACAGAAATTGTGCTCTGGCGGCGCAGTGGCAGCAGGAAGCCCCATTAGCTAAAGTGGTACCTCAGGTTAAGAACAGTTTCAGGTTAAGAACGGACCTCCAGAACGAATTAAGTTCTTAACCCGAGGTACCACTGTACATAGGTCTGTTTGTACATCTTTCACATTACTGAGTCAGATAGCGCCATTAACAAGGTGGGTCAAGGAACTTTCAGGCTTCTGAGTAGCTTTCTCCAGTTTTTCCATGATGGCCTTTCCCCATCCTTCTCTTTTCTGAGAAACAAAACCAAATTGACTGGGAAAATATCAAGAGTTTTGAGAGGGAAAGGATTGTAAGTACAATGGCAGAAGGTTGGCAGAATCTTTCATTGTGATGGGCAGGTCTAGCTTTAAATCGCTGTGAATTATTTTCCAGTGAACTCCAATCACAGTGATTTTGGGGAGAGCTTAATCCCTTAAAGATGTGGGTCAGTCATTCTTTGAGTTTAGGCTGTGAGAATAGGGCATTAGTACAGCGGCGTAGCGTGGGTTGTCAGCACCCGGGGCAAGGCAAGTAATTTGCGCCCCCTAACTCCTAACCTGCCGCCGCTGCCAGCTTCTTCTTGCTGCTGCCTGGGCTGGGGTATTTACGGTAAGGTAGCCACGGTGGCGGCGGGTCCGTGTCAGATGATCTGAGGCGAGTTGCCGCTGGCGCTGCTGCCCAAACGACGCCGCTTGCCCGGAGGAGGAGGAGGGCAGAGAGGCGAGGAAAATGCAACATGGCCCAGCAGCTGCAGCAGCGGCGGGGCTGTGAGGAGGGGCTGCCTGGCGCGCCCTCCGCGGCCCTGACGCGTGGGGACCGCGGCAAGCGCTGAGAGCTGCTGCCAGCTCGTCGGTTCCGCGAGACATGGGGCTCTGCTATAGCCTGCGCCCGAGGCTCTTCGGCGACTCCGGAGGCGGCGAGCGCCCCCCCCCCAGATGTTGCGCCTGGTGCGGCCGGCCCCCCCTGCACCCCCACGCTATGCCACTGCATTGGTAACAGAGTTAGAGCATTTGGGTGGTCTGCTTCTTCCCCAAATTTCTCTCTCTGAGAGGGGTTTTCTTCGCAGATGGTACTTCCTGGAAACAGGGGGAAACCTGTGAATTTTGCACTTTTTGATAATAAAGGCAAAATTGCACACCACCATAGACTCTGGACCAACTTGTACACACACACACAAGGGCATCATGGGGAAGGGACTTGAAATCCAACTCTCTTTATTCTCTGAATTCAGTGTCCAATTTGTCCTCCCAACTGCTTAGAGTTTGCTCAAGCAAGAGCTAGTTTGTCCCTTGTCGATGGCCTACTTTGTGTGTATAAATCAGTTAAGTACAAAGACGTTTGTAAAGGCCAAACATACTGAATTCTGACGAATCATGCTTCTGCAACCATCAAGGTTCAGCTTGTGTAAGTGTTTATACTGCAAATCCCTTGTTTTAAGGATTTACAGCTGGCTGTAAAAATTCTTCAGGGATGGAATTTGGCAGATGAGGGCTCAGCGAGAGGTAGCCTCCCCCCATCCAATGATTTCTCATCTTAGTTTTTCCTTTAAAAGAAAAACAATATTTTCTTTTTTAAAAAAATGTTACGTGAAGGTGAGAAGCAATGTAGAATCTGGTTTTCCATTCTGCAAAATCTGAGCATACCAGGGTCTAACTATACATTACAATGACTGTATAGTACACCTGCAGCATATCGGAGAGGGGAGGCTTATTCCCTTACCAGCCAAGATTTGCCTGAAAACTCCCTGCCTCTACTCACATGATTATAGGGATTAGTTTGAAAACTTCCCATTGGAGAAGAAGCTGATATTCCAATGGACCACAGCTGGGGAGGGGAAGAGATAATGCTTCCTTCCTGCCTTTTTTGTAGACAAAATGGAGAGGTAGCTGCACTGTACACATTAAGCATAAGATGAAGTTCAACACTTTCCCATAGTAGCCCCTACAGAGGGGATTAACCCTGCCAAATTTAGGATGGGTAGCCCCAGGGATTTTCATGCTAGCCACCTTTGAAGTTTAAAATATTTTAAAATTAAAATGGACACAACGTCTCTATTTTTTCCACAAAGGGACATGAACTTTGGAAATGTGGTAACCCCTGCAATGTGTGTGGGGGAGAGAATTAATATGGCCAAATTTCAGGTGGGTAGCCTCAGGGGGTTTCATGAGAGCCACCTGTAAATTTTGCTATTCCTCAAAATGAGAATAAATATATTTTTTAAAAAAGACTGAGTGCTCTGATATGCAAATTCTCATGCTCCTGTGCTTTGCAGTGTTCCTTCCAACAAGGTTTTGAAAACATCTCAGAGGATTTAAAAATTAGGCTTCAGATACTAGTCATCAGCAGGCAGACACTGGTGGGCAGCAGCACAAAGCTATGCATGGGGGTTGATAATACAGATGCAGGAGGCTTTTGAGGGTCAGAGTGTTAGTAATGGGGAAAAAGTAACTTATTCACTGGTATCACAGAAAAAAAATATATATGTCAGACAGTAATCTCTGTTAGCAACTAAAAATATTACTACCACTACTAAGAATCATTTCAGAAGGCTGTGGCCACAGGGTTTGGCTGACTAATAAAAAAGAAAATAAACTTGTGCAATTCCACTAGGCTGCAAAGCATAAGCTGGGATGGGGCCAGGATTGATTAGGAAAGAACAGAAAACAAACACAAGTTGAACAAAATTCAACGAACCCCACCAAATGCTTTCTAAGAGGCATAACTTATAAAAGAGTCCCTAGAAGCACCGTTACTGGAGAGTGTTGAGATCATTCTAGTCTTCATCTCTCCATGCCCCGCCTTGGTGTTCTCCAGATATGGTGCTGTAATGAATAATTACAACAGTTTGGGGACACTCTCTCTTGCTTTCTGAGAGACATTTTTGAGCTACAGATGGGCACAAATATCTATAGATTGATCCAGGACAACCTGATCTGCTCTGTAGTGATTTGTAGCTGCATCAACCCAGTGCTATTTTTCTATTAAAAGAAGTGCCAGAACTCACCATGAAAGCCTCCCTTCTTCTCTTAGCAATGGTGCCCACCTGAGAGGTGCCGGAACTGAGTTCCCGTGAGTTCCGGCTGAAAGAAAGTCATGCTTCAACCCAATCTGGGCAGGACACAAATCAACCCAATTTGTTCCTTTTTGCTTTGGGATTCAGCTGAATCCAATGCACAGCCTAGATATGTGTGTCTATGTGTGTATAGGTGCGCGCGCACACACACACACACACACACACACACACACACACATTAAAGCTACTTGAATATCACAAGTTGTGAACCATCTTGACTGTGCTAGTGCAGTTTACTAAGCAAATACTTTTCATTTTGAGGATGGGCCATGGGATAGTTACTGTAAAGCAGCAAAAAAACCTTTTCCATCTTAAAGAGGAACAAGGGCATCTGAAAGGATGAAGGCATTCAGCCTTTCTCTGTGCTTCATTATTACGGCCATCGTCAGCATTTATTAAATGCTTATGTTCAGTGACTAGACCAAATTGCTAATGACAGGGAAACAGGAGCAGCTCTCTATGGCTGTCAAGTTTCTTTCCAGGGAGTACCTAAATGTCTATTTATATATTTAGCTATTTAACTACTAATATATTTGGGGGCATTTATCAATTAATGCATCTGTATCTAAAAGTCCACAGCATGTGGAATTTATGGAGGAACTCTTGTGCCGTGCAGTAAGGGAGTAGGCGAGATGGGCTCATACAGATAAAAATGATGGTTATAGCCAGTTTGTAACTTTTTCTAAAGGTTATCACGTCTCTTTTCCCCATGAGCTGCTGTTTGACTGTAATTGAAAAATCACTTAAACAGAAAGGTGTGGAGACTTTTTTGTTTTTTGTTTCTAGCAATATTGCACTACAAAATTAATAATGACAACTTAAACTTATCTTACCACAACTTCTAGGCTCCCTTTTTAATATAGGAGATAGTGCATGTTACCAAAACATTAACTGGACAGATAACAGACCTCCTTCTTCAAGGCAAGGTGACTCATTCAGTGCTTCTTTAAAAGGGAAATTCATGTATTTGAATAGTGGACGTTCTGAAGAGAAAATGTTTGGCTAACAAGTCTTTCTTTCTGATGGCCAAACAGGACTTTTTAGTGGTCATTTTCTTTAAATTGTCACTCTGGGGAAATATAAGGGGCTCTCCACTCTATCCTCCCCTGCTTCATTTCATTCTGTAGGGTTGTTGTTGTTGCTGCTGCTGTTTATTTATACTACACCTTTTTTCCATACCAGACTCAAGGTGGCTTACAGATAAAAACAATAATGACTAAACAATAACTAAAGAGATTGGAAAACCAATCATTAAAAAATAACAGCATTGATAGAATTAAAACTGCAGAGCTATATATATAGGCTTAATGCTTGAATGGACAGGATGATATGGAACTTGGCTCATAATATGGTCCCTTCCTCACTTGCATGTAGCCTTATTACCTAATTGGGAAGGGACAGGAACTCCTGCATAGAAGAAACATGCACAATTGCTCCCACCATGTTACCATGGAGGCAATGGGATAAGATAGTCCTATCACTGTAGTCCTATGTGGATGTTCTCTCTATACAGGGTGGGAGACAGCCTTGTTCCCCCTGCCACCACATGTGATAGTCAGTTAGAGGTGGTACCTGAATACGACTTTAGTTAACATGAAGGTACTCTAAGTGTAAGTTTCATTGTCCAGCCATTAAATATTGTCATTCAGAAGTTCAGAGGATGGTAGCCTTAGCACCTACTCAGAGCAGACATGCTTCTCACTGCAGAGTTAATGACCTAAGTGTTGAGTCTTGATTTAAGGGGAAGGGGGAAAAGAAACTTATTCCATAACTCAAAGGTATGTAGAGCTAGTAAAACTTTATGTGGTCTTTTCATTTAATGAATGCAGTTGATTAGCATTTATTTACACGTCCTGTATATTTGTCTGGAAGCTGTTCCCCTTCTATAGAAAACCTGACTGCCATCTAAACTGCCATGAAAGTAATTCAGTTTAATAGAATGAGTCCTTATTTTGAAGTCACCCTCAACTTAAAGCCATCAGGGAAGTAATTAAACTCACTGGAAGACATCAATTCTACACTGTACTCCCCTTAATTATTGTGGTTGTGAAATTTAATTGATGAATATTGCCTTTGCCCTTTTCCTTCCTTTTAGATGAACAACGTGGTTATAGAACAATCCAGACCCCCAACCCATCATGCTAGAGGGGTTTGGGATGTGACAGAAGTGTCCCTCTGCCCATCCAAGCCTGGTTCCACCATCCTTCTCCACTGGGGAAGACCTGCTGGTGTGGAGCACCCCAGTTCATCCACCCAAATTGTGGGCAGTGAGAATCTACTGTGGGCAGCATCTCTACCACCAGTAGCCAGGGGAAACTTCCAAAACTGGGTTTCTGTAGTATTATAGACAAACGAACTTCCAGGCAGGATAATAAACCTCAAAACTGGGTTTTTGAAATTGGGTTTCTGTGCTGGGGAAGGGGGTGTCTGGGCCAGGACAGGATTTCCTGGATCCTGTGCCAACCTGGCTACCATCTTGTGACAGAATTAGGCCCAACCCAGGCCTCTTTGTTGCACCAGGCTGGGATATATATGGCACAGTGAAAGGCATTTTCCCCTAAGTCATTGCTGGGAGTGGTGATGATGTTGCATTCTAGGTCTTCTTTGGAAACAATGAAAAACACACTTAGAATTGATCAACCCATGATTACATGTTCAGGTATATATATCTCAGCATGTAATCTGTGGGTGATACAGAAATCCCTGTTCAAAAACAAAAGTGTCATTGAGCTGCTTCATTTTTGCAAGTTATGATGTTTAGGTTGTTGGGGAAGGCAGGTTTGATTATTGTGTGATCACTTGTGCTTAAACTGATAATCACATATATACTTTTTATTGAAGTGTGTTGCCTGCTAAATTGCCTTGAAACTTTGGTGTAAGGCAATCAATGATTTTGCTTCCTTTTAGAACTGAAAGGCAGGGTTGGGCGCAGAACCTTGTTGATTGTACAGTTGGTGACAAAGAGTCCTTGAAGTTCCTTACCTGACTGCGCTTGGTGTTAAGAACTCTCGTCTCTCAGCTGGTTTAGATTAACAAAGAATTACAGCTCACTTCAATGCAATTAGATCTAATGAGGTACATATGGAAACAACTGGGGCTACCTTGTAACCACATTATATAGACTCTGCTAGTTGGCATTTTAATCAATTGGTTTGACCTCTTCTAGCTTATACATACACAAGAGGAGGAGTTCAAAGCCATACTACCTAGTTACTTGATTAGATGGAGAGAGAAAAAGGCATTAGCCTTTGGATTAACCACCAATAGACACTTGAGCAGAATGGTTTTGTAAAAGGAAAGGGAAAAGGGAAAAGAAGGGAAGGGAAGGGAAGCCTTGCCTTAATGGCTTTGTAGCATTCAATGATATCAGAAGTGTAGTTAAAGCAATGTGTAAAACAGTTGCTTTCCGTACCCTCTGAGACCTTCTCCTTTCCATTCTATCATAGAGTTACTACACAAATTAAGCAGGGGTTGCGTTTCACCAGAAGCAGAGCACAGGGGTGTCAGTTTACCTTGGAGTAATGGAACTGTAACTCAGACTCCAGTGAGATTTCTGAGACTAAGCAGGCTCCATCCAGGAGAGTTGGCCTGTCTAACTGCATTTGAGTTTTGTATTAGAGCAAAGAAGGTGAAAATGTGGGGGGGAGGGAGCAATAATGTACATTATGGAGCTAACTTCATGAAAGATTATTGTATGCATGAACCCGAATCAAAGCCTTACTCACAATACACCCACTGAAGTCAAATAACTTAATTTAGCCATTATTGACTTTAGTCTATTGATTGCAATGGTCCACTCTGAGTATGACTTAGGCCACAACCTCACTATAAATTTTAAACACTATGATGCCATGCTAACAATGGCTCTCCTCAAGATTGCTATGGGTGCTGAGAGTTGTTAGGAGACCCCATTCCTCTCACAGAGCTACAATTCCCAGAGTGGTGTAACAATCAATTCCTCTTTTCAGGGAACTCTGGGAACTGCAGCTCTTCAGGGAGACTGCAAACAACTCTCAGCTCCCATAACACTTCCCAGGAATCTTTGGGCAAAGCCATGACTGTCAAAGTGCTTTAAATTTATAGTGCAGGTGTGGCCTTAGTTAATGATTGTCCATTGATTTGAATGGGTCGATTCTGAGTACGACTTAGTCAAATACAGCTCACACTCTCCTATGAAGCGGTTTATTCTACAGGACATGGAAGAATTTATCATGCCATAGGTCAGAACATAGGAAGCTGCCTTTTCAAAGTATTTGCCCATCTGGCTCACTACTCTGACTCACAACAACTGGGTGGGAATCTGGGCAGAGGTTTCCTAACTCTTAAGATGGGAACATAGGAAGCTGCCTCCTATCAGACAGGCTGTTTGTCCATCTAGTCTGGTATTGTCTGTTCTCCCTGGAGTCTCATTCAGTGGTCTTTCCTATCATCTGCTAACTTATCCTACTAACGGGCTACCAGGGAATGAACTTGGGAACTTCTGCATGCAAAGTGTGTGCTCTGCCTCTGGGTTGCATAATTCAAGTACAACCAAGGCTAAAATAAAAAAATCTGCATTTGAAGGTGAGTTTCCAAATGAGTCTTTCCCAGAAGAATATTTTTTTCCATACTAGGTCTTGAGAGAGGAGATGACTCAAATGTACATTTTAACAGGAATTGGTTTTAGATTCCTGGCCCTGAGTCACAATAAAGAACAATGTCTTCTTCCTAACCGGCTACACAAAATATAAACTTCCTTCTATTTATGAGCCCTTAAAAAAAAAAAAAGATTAATATCCCTTTGTGTCTTAAGAACAAGTTGTGACTTACATGCAACGGCCTTCAATCAAGCGGATAAGAGGACCACAATATTCCCAAGTCATTGTTTGAGTGGGTCAGACTGTGTTCACATAGCTATATTTATTCCATTTCATTTTATTAAAAAGCAAGCACATGTCTCATTTTATATATATCAAGTTGCTTTTGTAAATTCTTTTGCAAATATGTTAGATGTGAACTTGATCAGATGGGTTAAAAAAAATCAGCTGCCAGATATATGGCAAATGCAGGTGGGAAATGCAAGGTTGGGTTGCAATTTAGAGAAAAATCCAAGCCCAAGGTCCTCTGGGATGGGGGAGGCGTTAAAATAGGTGCGTCTCCAGCTGATCTGGCTGAGCAAGAGCTCAGCTGGAACTGCATTAACTGAACTTCCCCCATCTCCACACAGCTGGAGAGAGACACCAAGACAAGTCCCCAAAATTGGGCTTTCCAGAGGTGCGGAATGAGTGGGACAGGGCAGGGAAGATTCATTCCTTTTCCCAACTCTTTTCAGCTCAGTCCCATGGACTAGCAGCCCAGTGGGAAAAGGGTGGTGTAAGTCAAACTATTTTAAAGGCTTGTTCTCCCTCTGCTGGACTTGGACCTGGAAGGAGTTTAGAACAGAGATAAATTACCCCAGCATAATTTTCCACGGCATAAATTACACTAGCTTCCTATAGCTGGGATTGCTTTGTTAGAAGGTAATGCATTAGACAATGCTTCAGAACCTTCTATTTCAGTGGGACTTGGACAGAGTACCATGAACCCTCAACTGAAATAAACAGGTGGTGCTTGGGGAATACAGGCCTTACTTCTCAGTGCAGTAGCATTGACTTATTTGTATATTGTATTTGCTCTCGCATCACCTGCGGGTGAATTACAACTCACCGTTGACCACTGCTGTAATTTAGTTATTGTACTGTACTGTATTTGAAACCGAAAAGTGTGTGAGCACATTAAATAGATATGACATTTATGTGAATGAGAACATCCAGAGTTCAGTTAAAATATTTTTATGAGAGCCATAAACCTTCAGGCTTCAGGATACAAGCCAACTTTTTTTTCTGATGACCTAAGAAGAACCATTTCCTTTTTATACTCATGTTGGAGATAGGATGAGGAATGCACACCTCTGTATCCCTGTATTCACAATTTGCATTTTCTACAACCGGAAACCAAAATTCTGCACTGAAAATTGATGCATGGTCATTTTGTTTTCTTAAGTCGCTAAAGCAGCATAGAACTGATGAACGCACTGGGTGGAATTCAATATTGCTGTTGATAAACAGCATTGCTGTTTATCAGATGGAATATACTCCCTCTCCAATTCCCACCCCCATGTGCTGTTCTGTGGGTTTTCCTGACCTGTACCCGGTTCTTTTCTTTCTTTCTTTCTTTCTTTCTTTCTTTCTTTCTTTCTTTCTGGAAGTATTTCTTATGAACTTTTACAAAAAATATTCTGCATTTATTTCATTAAAAAGCAAAAATACGTCACTTTAAAAAAACAGCTGTCCAAGTGCATGTTAGGTAGGTTATCTGCTACCCTAATTCTTGCTTTTAAAAGTGAAGCTCAGCTGAGGACATTGTGGGGTTTTCAGGAAGCGTGGGCGCCCAGCAAGGCAGAATAATACGGACCAACAGAGTGAATGAAATGAAGTGCATGCACAAAGTCCCCCAGCCACCTCGAAAATAAAGTAAACACAACAGAAACCCAGCACCCATCTCATGAACACTGAAATTGCCCCTACCATTTGATAATCTTCAAAGGTAATTCCTTTTCTCATTCATTGATGGAGAACAGCGGGGGGGGGGGGGCATGGAAGGAATTTGTCTTAGTGCTAGCAATAACTACAAGCTTTATAAACTCATTTTGAAATAAAAATTGACACTCCGTTCTGTATTATTCTCAAACAACCATGCCTTCTTCAACCTAGTGACCTCCAAATGTTTTTGACAGGAATGATGGGAGATGAAGTCCAAAAATCTGGAGGGCACTAGAAAGATGTTCTGTACAATATTTAGAGCCCTTATCTAAAGTGAGCTGGGATCAGCTGCTGTTTTAAAATACAAATTAAAATGCAACCAACATTACCTAGAACTTAAAAACAATAATTCTTGGCTTTCTTCAGTAATGCTCTAGCTGAATACCAACTCAAGCTGAGACTAAACCCATCACTTGTATGGACCCTTATATGATCTTATCTTCTTATATATGAATTGTTTATTAAACAAGTTTTCTTACCCTATTGGCTGCATGTTATATACAATAAACAAGTATATGAAATCAGTGTTCTGTAACTGCAGATGTTGAATAAAGATTGGACCGGATTCCGTATGAATTAGACTAGATTACTTGATTCAAATAGGGAGACTGATTGGAATTTGAAGTAATTTCCTTCTTTTTTAGGAGGGAAAGGAGTCAAATACCATCTGTTTCCTGGTACACAATAGCCATGAAGGCACTGAGAAGACAAACATTTAATAACTTCCTTTAAAAATATTTCTGGGTGGGGTGGGGGGAGAATCCTTCCAGCACAGTAGCCATTTATCACAGAAATAACCTGCAATCTGTGTAGAACTCTACCAAAATATTAACAAATATTTCTGGAGTAAAATTTAACTCCTTCGGTTTCAGGGTCATAATTATGAAGCTTAAGATCTAAATAGACTTTGCAGGGAATGCTTGAAGGCTACTGACCCTTGTCATCCTACTTTTTCTCAGTAGCATCTATTTAAAGATATGTATCATAATCAGTATTTCAACACAGGCCCCATAATGCCAAGTTAGATCTTTAGAAAGCTTATGTTTTGAACAAAATGTACTGGGGGGAAATCTGCTTTCAGTTCCTTCATAGTTTGCTAGAAACTAAATCAATTAATGCAGGACAGAAGAAATCATCAGCTGAAGTTCTTGTGGAGCTCAGTATGTCCCTAAAGAGTGAAGTGTTTCAAATTTTATTGATAAACTAGGATACCTGATTTGTTTCAAATCACTATACTTTATTCAGTCATTGTCAGTCTACACATCATGCTCACTCTGTGAAGGCTACTCAAAGCATCTCCTGGGAAGTCACTGCTTCACACAACAGCTGTAAAGCATAGAGCAACACGGCGTGTGGATCAACCAAACAGATGGAGTTTCCCCATTCTAAGCAGCCACAAAGAAAATTCCCTTTGTGTTGTGGATATGTGCAGTGTTAAATAGGGTGAGTTACATGTCTAACTGGCCCACATATTGCGGCCACTGCATGAAGCAGTAACCACGCTGCAGCTGTTTCAAGTCGTCTCCTCCTTGGTTTGATTTAGGGTGATGGCTTTTTCATCAGCTGGCTTCTGCTACCAACCAGAGAGGGGAGCTGGCCTTATAAGCTCACTCCACCCTCTAAATGTTGCAGTTTCATCTCTGCTGCACTCATCCTCTCTCCCTATGCAGTATGGGCCCTGCTAGTCACCTGTTCAAGGGGCTAAGTAGAAATTTTGTTGGGAACCATGTCAAGTGGCCTTGGACTCTTCTTTTTTGCTTACTTCATACTGCTGGGAATCTTGTTTAGAAAAGGTAAAGGATCCCTGGAAGGTTAAGTCCAGTCAAATGTGACTATGGGGTGTGGTGCTCATCTCGCTTCCAGGCCAATAGAGCTGGCATTTGTCAACAGACAGCTTTCCGGGTCATGTGGCCAGCATGACTAAATGGCTTCTAGCACAACAGAACACCATGACGGAAGCCAGAGCACACAGAAATGCCATTTACCTTCCCACTGCAGCGGTAACTATTTATCTACTTGCACTGGTGTGCTTTTGAACTGCTAGGTTGGCAGGAGCTGGGACAGAACAACGGGACCTCACTCCGTCATGGGGATTCAAACCGCCAACCTTCTGATCGGCAAGCCCAAGAGGCTCAGTGGTCCTGGGGTGAACACCAAACTGCAAAGCCCCAGTAAGTATGCCAAAAACAGATTCCCAGGGTGTTTGGCACAAGGAGGAAGCATTCCTTCCAATCCTTTCCTCCAACAACACAGGCAAAGCCTGTCAACCTGTCCATGACTCATGAGGGAATTTAACCTTCAACTAGGAAGCTTCCCTACCCAGGCTATATTTTGATTTGGTTAACTAGGTTGTTGCTTTGCAGATCCTCAAGTTTTGTTGTATTTCAATAAATGTAACAAATTGCTGCAAATTGCTGGGTGCATTGGCCATGCGTATTCACATCTGGCTCTAAAGCCAGATCTAGTCACTTCAAGGTGAGTGTACTGGATGCAAAAATGTGTCTTCACTGGAATTTGCATATGCATTGGCTGTCCTAGGATACCCCCCTGATGAATCAGGATGACTCTGATTCTGCCTCCTTTCCAAGCAAGAGTAAGGGAGGGAAAAACTGTTGTCAAAATGATACAATTAACATGCTTTCAAACTCATTTATCAAAGGCAACTAATGAACTCGTTTGCTTCATTTTTTATTACATTTAATACAGCAGTGTGATTTTCTCACCAATCTAAACACTTCATTCAGGATCCTGACCTATAATACCATGAGTAAACAATACGAATGATGATGGATGAAAACTATCGTAATTATCTTGTTATCTGAAACTCATAATTTTGCTGATATACTTTGTCTTTGGAACAAATCATTGCAAACTAATACATCAGGAACATGTGCTGGGTAGTTTGATTCCAAACCAATTAGAGGAAAAAGCACAAAATAGCACATTACAATAAAAATATGACATGTCGTTTTCCTAGAGGAGATATTCAGTTTTTTGTTTTGAACAAATCCCTGAAAAGCTTTAGGGTTCTTAGGATACCAAGAGTCGATTTTGTGTTTTCCCCCATAGGGAATCTTAATTCAGATTCAACAAAACACTGAAAGAGGGAGCGCTTAGAGCTGTGTAGCTCCCTCATAGCTTCTTTGCATCAACGTGAGATCCCAGGTGGACAGAAGGAAGATGTAGTAAATAAAACGTGCTGTCTTGCAAATGAGAAGTAAGACAAACCAGTTAACATTTCTATACATTGTTTTGCAAAATAAGAAGGATTTATGCAGACTTTCATTGTTGTTGAGGAAGTCTCTAAATCTATCAGATATAGTATACTGTATAGTAGCAACAGGCCCATATAAAATACATAGCTGTAAATCCGACTTTTACATTTTTACAAATAATAAAAAGGAAGTAAAAGTAAACTTCAGCCAGTGTGGTGTAGTGGTTAAGAGCAGTGGACTCGTAATCTGGTGAACCGGGTTCAATTCCCCACTCCTCCACATGCAGCTGCTGGGTGACCTTGGGCCAGACACACTTCTCTGAAGTCTCTCAGCCTCACTCCCCTCACAGAGTGTTTGTTGTGGGGGAGGAAGGGAAAGGAAATTGTTAGCCACTTTGAGACTCCTTAGGGTAGTGATAAAGCAGGATATCAAATCCAAACTCTTCAACTGAAGTTGGTTCTTTCCCCCCTCTTCTTTCTATTTATTCAGAATAATTTAGATAAATAAGGATTGATAATTCATATAAGGGCCACTGCTGCAGCTGTATAGTCGCAGCTCTGTCTTCTCCATACTCTTCAGAGTGGGATGGACCTGCAGAAGCACCTGTGATGACAGTTGGAGCAAGTTAGGGCCGCAGTTGGGGATTATCCAATCTTCTTTCTTCTCTTCCTATCCATTTCATCAGCTGCCCTTGTTTATTACCCTGACAGTGTTAATGGACATTCTTTTCTGTGGTCAGTGATATATGAAAAAGGAATATACTCTATACCACACATGACTGGTGTTAGCTTGATTATTCCTAATTAGACTCAGGTGTAGTCATTCCCAGTACAACTGCACACCAACATTTCAGCCAAAGCGAATGTGGGGGTTCCTCTGTAGGCAAAACCTATACAGGTATTTTAAGACTAGGAAAATATCACCACAGGAAAGGAACTCACATTCAGCTGTGTGAATTGGGCCCCCATAGGCATCACCTATACAGTGGTACCTCGGGTTAAGTACTTAATTTGTTCTGGAGGTCCGTTCTTAACCTGAAACTGTTCTTAACCTGAAGCACCACTTTAGCTAATGGGGCCTCCTGCTGCCCCCACGCCGCCGGAGCACGATTTCTGTTCTCATCCTGAAGCAAAGTTCTTAACCCGAGGTACTATTTCTGGGTTAGCACAGTCTGTAACCTGAAGCATATGTAACCCGAGGTACCTCTGTACCTTTGGAGATGCTGAAATTATAAAATATGTGCATGTTACTTCTAATTTTGTGAAGAATTTCATGGACCACTCAAGTAGGTCTTTGGTTACCTGTGGGTCCTCCACCCTCCGTAAATGTAAACAGCAACACCAGTGCATCATCTAACAGTGATTAAAAGTGCCATTTCCATGTCACTACCTGGATCGCAAAAGCCAATGTAATATTCCTCTTTAATGTATTCAATCCCATTCTAAACATTGACAAAGGTACTAAGACATGAGCTTGCAACATGTGTCTAATAGAGTTTCACGGCAGCTGAATGAGAGATTTTGAAATCATGCGCATTACCTTCCTTTTATTCCTTAAAGCCTTTTGGATACTCTCTAAGTCTCCCACCTGAAGTATTTAATCTGTTGAAATGGAAATTGTAATGACGACAGATATGCAGGATTCTGACTTCCTTGCTGTGAGGGGGGAGGAATAAAAATGAGCAGGGGGCTGGGGAGAAAGCTCTTGTTTTAAGCATGCCCAGCATTTTAGTAACCTTTGGAGATAATGGTGTGCAAGGCGTTGGTTGTTCCTAACAGTACCAGAATGATAAGTAAGAATTAGTATGTGGAGAGGACCTGCTGCCTGACCCTTAAAATGCGATCCCATTAGATAACGTCGCATGGCAGGTTGCTATAAAAGGCTAGACAGTGGCTTCTTTCTGTGCAGGAGTTGGAGTCATTTTTATTCCCGATGATAGCTCTTCCTCAACTTGCCAAATGGTCAGAATTTATCATCTTTAAACATTTCTTAGAGTTTACACTAGGAAAAAAGCCCCTCTCTCTAAAAAATTAAATGGGCAATCAAAGGTTCTGTGGAGATGACAGCTTCTCAAAGGCTTGGAAGCATGATTGGAGAGCTATTACTGCCACTGTACATACATTCAGTGCGGGTGAAGATAGGCTTGTCACCAGTGCTGTTGTCATCTATCGGCTTGCATCTAGGGATGTCTTGTGTGAGGGTAAAAGCACCTCTGCTTCTGCAAGACAGTTTCTGGCCCCAGTTCAGAGTACTGGTTTTACCTTAAATGGCTCAGGATTGCAATACCTCCATGACCTTCTCTCCCCATGTGAATTGAAGTGGGCTCTGCAATTGTAATCTGAGGCCCTTCTTCATGGACCACCACTGTGAGAAGTCCGCTCACCTTCCCCGGTGGGCGGTATTGCGGCCGGGTATCCAGGACCTCTCAGTGATCTAGCTGGGGGGCAGAGGGATGCCGCCCCCATCACACTGACTCCCTGTTGTCCAATTTGTACTTCTGAAACTTTTGCAATGCAGTTCTCCAGAAAGTAACGTGTGCAAAGATGAATAGGCTAGGTTAAATATGCCTAATAACGCATGACATAATGGAAAATTGCCTGCAGAAATGTACAAATTAGGTAAAGCTGCATACAAAAAAATTGTTGGGTTTTTAAAAAATAAATTCACAGTAAAATGCTGGTGAATTTTCACAACAATTTGAAGTTCAGAGATGTGCAAATATTGAAGGATGGCTGTACTTCAGTTCTCATATTGTTTCAGAAAGTGTGAATTAGGTATGATTGCCTATAGATACTCTCTGAATCAAATTTCTCCTCCAACCTTAATACTCTCACACACAGGGACCATAGTCTTTCATTTCAGAAAGTGAACTCTAGTCAGTGAAAGTCTATGTTATGATGAATCTGTTTGACTTTAAGGTGCTTTAATACAGTTTGTTGGTTTTTTTGCAATGGATAAACCCTCAGGAAAATACTAAAGGATGGCCTGCAATAATTCACAAAGTGTTTTTTTTTTAAGAAGCAATTCTACAAAAATACTGTAAACAATTTTTTTTTAAAAAAATCCATCGTATTTTTTTCTCATTATTCCTTTTTTAATCTATGCATAATAGGCTACAATAATCCCATCACCAAGCATTTCTATATGTAACTGGATTTTTTCTTTTTTCTTTTCTAACTTCCTACATTCTGGGACCAATGGGCCATTTAGCCATTGTGTTAATAACTTCCTCTGGCACCTGCAAATTTCATCTTATCGCTGAATCATGTAATTTGGAGAGAAAATTTCACAGGAGAATAACTAACAGAAGATTTTTAACTTGACATATATAAATATATTGTTTTACTAATCCTGAGTGTGCCTCACCTACTTGAAACAATGCCTGCTGGCGACTCAATAATTCTTCTGTGTGGAACAAGAAACCCATTTAAATATATAAAACTAAATCACAACCTATCATGCATGTGATAAGTGAAACAGAAAGTGTATGCTACATACTGTACCACTAGCCTAAGGAGGCCAAGTTGTCTGATCTTTTAAGCTGAAGAACCTCATGCTGTTCAGATTCGTTTTTGCCTGCTCTGCATATCTCTGCTTAAGCACATTCACAGTGCTACCCTATGCTGGTAAGGGCCCATCCCTTCATAGGAAATGGTTCTTAGCATATACCAGAGCAGCCCTCACTCTAAGTAGGCACTATCATGGGAAGCAGCCACTGAGTCAGGTCAGGAAGACCAAGACATCAGTGCCTCATTTGCTTTGCATATGGTGCTGCTTTGAATTCTGCAGCCAAAACCAACTCTTGTGGCCTCTCATTCTGGGGTTATATAGTGTTCTGACACAGACTATGATGAAGACAAGGTGCAAGTCATTTTCCACAGGGCCGTGCTTTTGGTATGCCCATTCCCTTTAATCACAATTGGAGCTCCTTTTTGTGATTCCACACACACTCTCTATAATCCATATTATAGTTTTAGAGGTTCACAATTAATGGGACTTGTGATGCCCTGGATTCTATTATGATATCATTGCCTGCCTATAACAAGAAAAACACTTTTCATGGTAAGAAACCATGTGACTGGCCCTACCCACATGGTTTTCCAGGCCTTTTAGCATTACAGTAGCACATGGAGTGCTAATCTTGTGGGGAAACGGCTCATATTATGTATGAGAATGTCTCCCAAGATGTTGTCTCACTCTGAGAGCAAGCCAAGGAAAACATAGACGCCATTAAAATATGACTGCAGCATATGACAAACAAATTGTCCAGAGACCAATGAGTTCCAAGAAGTTGTCAATATGGAAGGACGAGTCCCTCATATAAGCTTCAAAAGGCTCATCTTGTGTAACGGCCAGATGGGATATCAGGCGAAAATCCAAAAGGAACTGTTTGGATTGTGGCTAGTTGTGTTCAGTTTCAGGGTGGCAATTTTTTTTCCTTCAGGATCTCAGGGATCCTCTAAGTGTTGGGAAAGAATCCCAAAAGTTTTGGCTTGAGAAATTAATTTGGGGAAAGGAGCTGGTTTGATGAACAGGTTGCCAAGTGGCATATTAGAAAGGGACTTGGTCCATCTGCAGCCTTACTTGGCAACAGGCACCACAGAACATTGAATGGCCATAAGGACCACTCTCTTCAAAAGGAGAGTCAAAGTCATCTGGGTGGAGTGGGTGGAATCTGGAAGCAATGATGGCTCCACTCCTGTCAGTCTGAGTGGATGATGAGTGACTGCAGGGCTTTTCTGCCACCAGTTGCACAACATAAAAATTTTATACACTGTGGTTAGTGGCTAAAACCATCACTCTGAGAAATGTTCCTTGTGACTCAAGTAAGCTATGAGTTACAATCCATGCTTCCCAGAAAGCCACATAGCCATAACTCTCAAGTACGATGCCCTTCACTATGATGGATACTCTACATTTCATTTTCATATTTTAAAGAAGACTTGCCTGTTCTCATTGGCATTGCCTGCACATAACTCTCCGTACTTGGAATGCAGGTGGGACTCTCCAAAAGTAAGATTTCCTCTGTGCAGAGTGATAGATGAGAAAGAGACCTGCAGTTCATCTCTAATCCAGAACTGATATCACGCATTCAGGATTCATCATGTAATAGCTGGATGTGTGAAATAGTTATTTTATTTTTTTATCGCAGTTATATCCCATCAGTACTCTAGCTTTACTCCAAGGAGCTCAAATTGGCTTCCCTCATGACAAGTTATTCTCACAACAAACCTCTGAGGTAGGTTAGGTTGAAAGACAGAGGGTTGGCCTAAGGTCACTCAGTGAGTTTTGTGGCTTCATGGGTCTTCCTGGTCCCAGCCTGACACTGCACAAGAATCTTTAACTGATTATGGTTCGTCACTTACTGCTGCCTCAACTGATCATGCTAATTTATTTCTGTCATTCTAAGTTGCTTTAAACTATCTTTAATATTGTGTTTTAATGTTGAAACCTGCCCTGGGACCTTAGGGTGAAGGCAGGTAACAGCAGCAGCAACAACAACAACAGCAACAACAACAACAACTGGCAGATCTCAAAACTGTAACTGAGAGGACAGGGGTTCATGCTGCCCAAAGCTGACAATGATAACTTCTGCTCCCACCAAAGCAGGGAATAAGTCTGTATCTTATTTCCTTAAGTCACCTCCTTCTATCTCAATAGAATTCAGAGCAATCTAGAATTCTTCATGTGAATTAGAGAACCATTTTGACACATGCATTCAATTGCTAATTCGGTATCCGTTTATGGAAATCAAAGCCACAAAATGCACCCAATCTGGACTTTAAATGCAGTTTAGAATCAGATCATGAGAGCAGTGGGTGTATAATAGTGTTTTCTGCCTCTTTCCATGCAAGGTTAATAATAAAATTCCATCAACAAAAATGCCTTTCATTTTAACAGGCTGTGCAAAGGCCTTCCTGTGTTCCTTCAATCTCCAAAATGCTAGAAGAAATTAGAGGTGCTAAGGGCCACACCCGTAACAAATATGATTTTTAGGCAATATTGATATGGTGCAGTATACTATCCTGTGGTTCTATTCAGATTCACCACTCCCTTGGAGCTCAATAACAGACACAGGGAGACTATGCAACTGAAGCTATCGCACAACAGAGCTAGCTTTCCATGTTACTAATACCCAGCAAGTACCCAATACTATAGCAGATCTTAATCCCATGGCAGTCACTTAGCAGCTTTCATTAGCAGCTTTTAGAAGGACCTGAAGTTCTTAGCAGCCTTGGAGACTGTTGGATTAGTTGCAGTTGTTTTAATTTTTGTATTATTTTAATCTGATGTCTGCTCCTCCTGGCCTCCTTCGGAAGGAGGAGCTGGATAAAAATCCAATGGATTACTATTATTTATCATTATTATTTTCACCCACATTTTTAAGACTGGGAGGGGCCTGAAGCAGAGAGACCTTCTTGGTTCAAGATAGGATTTGAACTGGAGACGACTGCCTGTTTCAAACCGAGCCATTCCCTTACGCCAGCCCCTTCGTATGATTAAAGGAAAGGATTCTCAAATGTACTGCACATTGGCAACATTGGCAAGGTCTTCCAGAGTCTCTCAAATGTTCAGTAGACTTAAGATTCAAGATACGCACACAATCAAAGACGACAAACAGCAATGCAGTCCCTTTCCTATGCCAAGCCATAGATATGCTTGAACAATCGTCAGGTTGTGTTCATGGATTTGTAGTAAAAGGTGAAATAGATCTGGAGTTAAAGTGATGACTTAATTAATACTGACTAATTGCAGCTTTCTGTGTAGCACAAGTTCGGGGGCATTGGATCAAAAAGAATGACTTGTCTGTTTCTGTTAGTCAGGAGAGCCCTGTGATCTTTCACCAATAAAGGTTTTGGATTGCGTTCAGTGCATTCCGACCCAACGTGCATTGTTTCTTTTATTCATCCTTTCAATTTGGGAAACTAAATATTCTTGGCTTCCCAGTTCCTTAAAAATTGGCACTTCTCTCTAATGTCGTGTCTCATAAAACATAGGCAAATAAAATCATTCCCATGAAGAGCTACAAAGGTGCAGGGAGGTTTTAGAGGGGAAACAAATTATACTAGGCTGCAGACTTCACTTGAGGTAGAAAAATGCCAGCCTATATAATGCAGTGCATCTGATTGATTTTACCTAGTGATGACTGTTTTAAAAAGAAGTAAACATGGAAGTGTGTACAAAGGAGCATAGAGAGATCCCTTTTACTCTTATCATTGGTCTGCCAAGTTCAGTGCTGTCCAGTCTGGCTAGCAGCTGCCCTTTAAGTACTGAGACAAATATTTTTGCCAATCTTTTCTTCCTTAGATGATGGAGATGTCAAAGAATGACTGAGGAGAGGCAAGGCACAAACCCTACTGCTGGTCAATGGACCCTCCCAGATGCCTGAATCCAGATGCTTCCCCTTCCTACCATGCAGAGAGGTTTACTATGATCTTTATAACAGGATCCAAAACTCAGTACTTTGGTCTTATGGTAAAGATAAAGTGTTTTATATGCGTTATAACACTGTGACACCAGATGGCGCTGTGGAGTCCAGCCCTTCTCCAACAGGATTTCCCTGTATGAAGTTTACAACGCATTTAACTGAATCACTTCTTTGATGTGTCTAGATCCGGCCATAGTGGCTGCTGAGACTTGTGCAGAAGACATTTCAGACAATGCAGTCCCATGGGAAAACTGTCCCATGTGCAATTTCCAAAGTTACTGTGTAATGGGCAGAACGGGGGAAGTGACAATCTGAATCAAGCCAAGGTTTCTTCGCTTCGTAAGGCAGCAGAGAACTTTCAATGGGCGATACTAAATGATGGAAATAGGCTGCACCAAGATTTATAGGTTTGACTCATGAGCTTGAAACAGTGGCGTAGCGTGGGGGGTGCAGGGGGGGCCGGCCGCACCGGGCACAACATCTGGGGTTAGGGCAAATCCACAGGTTAGGGGGCGCAAATCCACGGGTTAGGGGGCGCAAATCCATGGGTTAGGGGGCGCAAATTACTTGCCTTGCCCCGGGTGCTGACAATCCATGCTACGCCACTGGCTTGAAACACTGAGCTTCTTTTTTAAAAGCTGTAGGAATGCCACCAACTTGTTACCATGCTCTCTAAAAAAACCCTCAAAGAAAATAATAACTTTTGAGTCTTTGAGTCTTTGGTCATGTCTGTAATCCTGTTTGGCCAAGATGAGATGTTGCTCTTACTCAGAGCTGCTCCCCTTTCTTTCCCTTCCTGACCAACCTCTGACAGATGGGTGCAACATTTGAAAAGCATCAAATTCATATAGGCCCAGGTTGCCTATCCCATGATTTTACCAGGGATATGGAGAGTTTTTTTATTTATTTTGGGACTATTATTTAGGCAGCTATTAAAAACTGGTTTGTTTGTTTTTTAAGAAAGCTTTCCTTGCGGTGTGGTCCCTGGTCATTTTATAACGCATTAACTGTAGAAATGGCTTTTAGTTTACCAAGTCTGTTTTTTCTAATTTTATGTCCAGTGCTTCAGTAGCTTCTGGCTGTGAAACGGTTTGCAAATCTCCAAAATAAATAATAAATAATAGTCCTGAACAAGCACCCTACCCCAACCCCCAGTTACACTCGAATGGTACTCACACCTCTCATATTCAGTCCCCAGAAGTATCTCTCATGTTTTTAAGGCTGAATTTCACACACACACACAATTTCTTTAAATATTTTCACTCATGCCCCCTTCTTATATATCATTGCTACTTCCTCCCCCCCCCCTTTTTTTCTACACATCTTTGCTCTGCCAATACAGTGGCACCTCGGGTTAAGTACTTAATTCGTTCCTGAGGTCCGTTCTTAACCTGAAGCACCACTTTAGCTAATGGGGCCTCCTGCTGTTGCTGCGCCTCCGGAGCACAATTTGTGTTCTCATCCTGAAGCAAAGTTCTTAAACTGAAGCACTATTTCTGGGTTAGCGGAGTCTGTAACCTGAAGCGTATGTAACAACCCGAGCTAACACTGTAGTTTCCTCTTTGCTAACCATGGCTTCCTTCCTTCCTTCCTCTTCCTTCCTTTCTCTAGTTCTCTAGAACTCCTGACATCTGTGGGAACTCTCCTTGCAAGTGTTTAAAGAGTCTTTGAAAACCTGCCTCTTTCCCCAAGTCTTTGACCTATAATCTCCTTCCCCTTACATCTCTTTTTGTCCGCTCCCCTTTCCTTGAGGTCTTGTCTTTCTTTTTAAGACTGTGAGCCTGAAGGCCAAACTTGTTCTTTTAAAGCATCAACCATTCTACAATGCCTAGATTTTGAACAGAACTAAGAGGATCTTCCCTCTTCTATGGCTTTATCAGTCCTGTAGTTCTCTCTTGTCTGAGTTTCAGTTCAGCTAGTATTAATCCCATGGTTATGTCATGAAATTCTACTCAATATTGATCCAGAGTAGAACTGCGACGTATAGTTAGCAGAGTAAAAACTTAAACACGTTGCAGGATTCCCCAAAAATAGACCAGAGGCAATTAATATTTCATCCAGCAGAGCTTTAATTCTACTGAAGACAAATGAGCATAATGGTCACAAATCCAATACATTCAGGACTGGCACTGTCCATAAGAAATCCAGTTGCAGCAGACTTAACTTAAAACTTACAATAACTTATAATGAGTCTAAACCTTAACAATATGCATACTATGTGCAGAACACCACACCAGAAGGAAAAGAAAGATAGAAAGAGAAAGTGAAACCCAGGCTCCTTCTGGCCTTACTTTTATAATCAGCATGACCTTGACAGAAGAAATAAGAGCACCAGTTTAAGCCAACTGTACTCAGCTTCTCTGAAGGAATAACCCAAACATCATGAACCTTCTGCTTGTTTCTTTCACACAGAGAAGCTTCCAGAACCCTCCTGAATTAATTAGAATATCTCTACACATCAGATCAATACTTTCTGTACTAAGATATGCAAACTGACAGGCTAAGATGTGCCATTTGTTTCAGCCTTTACTTCCTTGCACCAATTTGCACCTCTCTCTCTCTCTCTCTGAGTTACCATGTATGCAATCATAAACCACTGATAAAACAAGTGATTATATACCCAAGTCTATCAAATTTCTTTTAGGATGGTGCTACCTATTGGCAGTAAAATTACCTATGACTAGTAGCCATGGTGGCTGTGTTTTGTAGGAGGCAGTATGCTCCTACATACCAGTTGCTGGGATTTCCAAGTGAGGAGAGGCTTCACAGAGTCACAGAATTGTGGAGTTGGAAGGGACACCATACAAAAATAATATTGATGCGGCCAGGTGTCCAACAAATTTCACTTCTCTACAAATGGCTGCTATCAATGCTTAAAATGCTATTCACACATTTCTTCATCTCAGTTGGCAGACAAACTTTCACCACACATTAGAATCCATTGGACTAAGCAAATCCACTGTGTGAGTTGGTCATCTGTAGTGAACCAGTGTAAGGGCAGGACTCTTCACAAATGTTGAGTCCTACCCCTTCCCCCATTGTCTATGTTGCTGTTGTACTACTGTTGTTGAACAGACATAGAAAAAATCATTTAAATAATTTGGCACCATTTCATTGAAAAACTTTCAACACCCATATGAACTTGCCTGGGCCTTAAATTTGACTCTCTGATTTGCCACGAAAGACCCAATTGGAAGCTCTTGAACCCAGAGCCTTCTCAGCGGTGGCTCCACACCTACAGAAATCCCATTCCAGATACCATCATCAGATACCCTCCCTTTCATTGCTCTTAAGCAGGTTCTACATACTTATTCCTGGTTTGTTTATTTTGCATTTAACATATTTTGTGAAGACACTATCCTAAAAAAGTCAGACACATTAATTAGAAGTCAGACACTTTAAATAAATAAATAAGTAAATTTTCTTTAAAAGTCACAATACTTGAACAACCGTCTATCTGCTAAACTTCTTGTGAGCTGCTTCAAATCCTATATTTATCTGAACTTGCAGTTCAGCTTTCCGACAATTGACAACAATCCCGGTTTAATAAGATTAGATTTCCCCCACACACCGAAGTTCATCTTTTTGCTTTGTGGAATCTTCTGATAAAACTAAGACATCAAATCAAGGAGAATGAGTAATAGAAAATCCCATGAGCTCTCACGAGATTATTCTTTTTCTTGAAAGGTGACTATGTCAGTTTCGGTCCACCTTCTTTGTATAGTTGGGCAACTTTAAAAAGTTGAACTATAAAGGCAAGATGTATCATTTCATAATTTGGTGAAGATGCAGTTGTGTGGGAGGAGGGGGAATGGAGGAAAATGCCGTACACTGTTGCACGCGAGAAAATCTAATATTTGCAGGTTAACATGGATAAAGAGATATTGCAGGTATGTGTCTGTCATAGACCACTTTTGAGACTGCTGTACAATTGCCATTTGAGATCAGCCTTGCCTCTGAAGTTTCAAAAAAGAGCAAAGACTTTCATGACCACCAAAGATGTACCAGTCGCTTTTGATTATTGAAATTACAGAAAGCTGCAAAGGCTGATATTGAGAGCAGCTGATTTCCTGTAGAAAGGATAGATAGAACCAGGAGTCTTATTTCTCCAACCCAAGTTCAAAGATATCTGTGACATTGTGTAATACACTCGGGGCTCCTTACATAGTTGGATTAAAAGTGATGTAGGCTGTTCCGTAGCCATCCCTTCTCTAAAATCAAACACCCTGCACAGTACTTCTCCTCACATTTTTCCAGGTCAGCCCTTCATCTCTTCTTCTGGGGGGAAAGTTGCTGCAAACTTGTAAAAAGGAACACGTTCCTCACTTAACTTGGGCTGCAGTGCTCAGGACTCGACTGGTGTTTTGTTTTCTCCACCAACTTCAGTCAGTGATGAGGAGTGACATTACGGAACAATACAGGGTGATGATGTACTGGAGTGACAACGTAAGTTGCAGGGGAAATGGGGGGGGGGAATGACAAGAGACTGAACACAGCAACTCAATATCTCATTCTGTGCTCAGAGCCGCCGGACTAGGTTTCAGCGCTGCAGTGCTACTAGATACTTGCCCCAATAGAGCTCCCTTGCTCTGCCACGTAAAATAATAAACATTATAATGGAACATGGAATATTTTCTGCAGAGGAAACATTGCAAACAAATTGCACAACTGTGGATGTAAAACTGTAATTGCAGATTTGGGACATAAGTGTTTCTATGGCTGTGGATCTGTGCTATTTTCTCTACCTTGGCTGGGCTATCTACACTCAAAACCTCAAAGAGATGGAGTAATAGCCTAAATCAGTGTTTCCCAGACTTGGGTCTCCAGTTATTGTTGGACTACAACTCCCACCATCCCCAGCTTGCAGGACCAGTGGTCAGGGATGATGGGAGTTGTAGTCCAACAACATCTGGAGACCCAAGTTTGGGAAACACTGGCCTAAATCCTTCTTCACCAACCAGGTTCCTTCCAGATGTTTTAGACTACAACTCCCATCAGTCCTAGCCAATGCAACTATGTTGGCTGGGGTTGTTGAGAGTTGTAATCTAAAACATCTGGAGAACCCTAGGCTGGTCCAAATGGTATCCAAAGTTAGGCCCATAACTCTTTATATTGTAAATGTCTGTCACTGTGATATATCAGATCAGAAAAAAATCAGATACCGATATTACTGAACAGCATACAACAATGAAAACAAGGAGGATGTGAATTATGAAATTGATGCTTAATCTGTGTTGATCTGAGATGGAGCACAGTGAACTGGTAAGGTGGCAGCATGGTAGAAACATAAAAATAAATATGCAGATATGAGCAAGGAAAGTCTCTGCAGGCTTGGAGGGCTAAGAAAGTGTGAGATGACATCATCCAGATGTTCCACATATGTAAACTACAGAAACTAAAATCAAAAGGAGCCTCTCTTGCTACAACAGCTAATAACTGTCTGAAAGGAATTTATAAAGAGGGGAGGGACCATGTCATCTCTCTCTCTCCCCCCTCTCTCCCAATTCCATATGGAAGATGTGAATAAACAGTTTCCAAACCATGAAATGTCTTCAGCAATCTCAAAGCAGGAAAAAAAGAGAGAGGTTCATCTGAATAATGAAATATAGCAATGCTATGCTCCTAAAGAAAAACAACAACTCTCGCTTCTTGGGAATTACCACCCTCCTTTTTGTTTGTTTCAAATGCAAATGTTTTATTTTTTGTTTGGATTACATCCAGATATCCTGGAGCAAGGTTGAGGATTATGAGGGCTGGTTTTCTGCCCACAATCCTCCGGATGCGCCACCTCTAGATCCATAACATTCCAGCATAAACAAGGCTTATAATCACAAAGCCAAGCCATATGAACACATGTACCTTTTTAAAAAAACTCTACTGCATGAGACCCTGCCAATTGCACAAAATCCCTAACTTTAATGAAATATCTTGATTTGCTGGACATCTATCGAAGCTGCTAGTTCACCAGCGGTAGAGCAAATACATTTTAATACACCTGATATGCCTGTGGCATTTGGTTTATCACATTGCATCCCAACATACCTCCATTTACAGAAGCTTATGTTTTCATTTAGATGAAATTTACCATTCTCATATACAACTCAGGGCACCATGGCAGGTGGCCATTGTAGGTTGATGCCAGGAGACAGGAGAGACACTTCAACAGCATAGCATTCCCCCTGCCCGTTTAGTCCAATGTTGTCTCTTTTTTTCTGGCACCTGCTCTCCAAGATCTTCAGTGAGGATCTGCTACCTCATCTTATTAGCTATAGATGCCAAGGATTGAACATACTTTTAGAGCAGTTGCCACATACCTACAAATGAGCAGAATAAAACTGCATAATACTTGAAGATTACATTTGTGTAATACATTTCTTGTATTTATTTTTTTCATGTCCTACAGCTATCGCTATGTTTCCCGTATGACTGTCTTGAAACAGACAATATCCAGTGTGTTAGTTCCCTCTACAGCTTCTAGGAGCACCTAGGTCAGCCGGTCCAGAAACCAAAACCAGCACTGCAGAGTCTAACAGTGCCGACAACGTTAAGCCGCCTCAATCAGATGCTGACAAATCCAAACAGTCGGGCAAATCCATTGTTTTAAATTTTTGTTTTGCTTTTGGGATTGTAGTTCCATTTGTGTTTCACAAGCTGGTCTCTGACCGTAATAAATTTCATGTCATGTCAGTGTGTTAGTTTTGGAAAAGCAAATTTTATATTAAATACATTGGTTTATAACATCCTCCTGTTCTGGTTTCAGAAGCAGAAATGCAGCAAAACTGAACAGCATGCCTGGCAATCAGGAAGTTTAGAACCTGTGGGGAAATCTTGGCTGTTTCAAAAAGTTAATGACCTTAATATCTATGTAAAGGAAATTGCACCAAAAAGAACCCCAGTCTCCCTTCACACTATCATCCAGGAAACTCTGGTTTATTTTGGACAGATTCAAAGCTCTGCAGACATAATTGAGCACTGAACTTGTGGTTTTCAGACCAGAAGTGTTACCGACCCTGTTCTTAACCTACTAAGCCAGGACTTCCCAAAGTTTTGTAAGCTGAACCCAACCTCAGGAGAATGTAGCCAGTCGTGTTTCACCTTCAGCAGATCTGAGGGCAAAACTCTTCCCATATGTTAGAAATGTTTCCCTGGAAAATGTCTCCTTCCAATTCTGCTGCAAGAGATTACATCTAAGTGCTGGAGGTTAGGAACATGGAAACACTTGGTAGTATAGTAGAATAGCAGAAATTCGCCAAATCTGAACAGGAAATAAACCAATAATGCCAATCGCCTAACATCAGAGAGATTCAAGGAAGAGTGGAAATCTATAGTCCTTTTCAGGCGCTATGCTAATGGTTAATTACCTCATAAAGGAAGCTGTGGCAATGAGTGCCTTAAATGTACTATAACCTCCACCACATTTCCTGTCACCTTCCAGAAGATCCAAGACAACTGACTGCGGCAAAGGGGCTCTTGTAGGCATAGAATCTCCTCACACATTTGGAACCCCGTAAAATTAAGGTTCCTGCTGTGGAACTATCCATTCTTTCACTTGCCTCACACCCCAGTTGTCAGGAAGAATAACCGAGTGAGTCAGAACTCAGATTTCTCTTCGCTTTCTGTTGACCTTTCTTCTTTCAGCTATGACCAATCTAATACTTTAAATGCCAACATGGTAAATGACCAATGTTGGCAGAAAGGTTAGCATTCTTCTGAAGTGAGTTTTAAAGATAGTTTTTTTAAAAAAAACCACAGCAACATACAAACAAAAAGGTACTATATGATCTAGACTAGAAATACATTTGTACACTTTGTTTCTTTGGTAGTTGTCGTTTTAAAAAAATGATATGGCCCTTAGCATAGCAATATACTAACTCTGATTCCCATTATTGACCCACCTTTGCAAGCATTTGCTAACCATAGGTGGTCACAGGCGTTGCTGCTCTTAAGCAAAAATGGCTCAAGCTGATATCATATACGATGATGCTAGGAACCTTATTTGTTGGTTCAGAAATAGCCTGCAGAGATAGGGAAAAGGAAGAGTAGGTAGATCATTGGATTGGTGCTTATGAGAAATGGTTGGAAAATAAGGAGGGGAAATTACGGAAGATAATTAAATTAACATTTCTTCCGCATTCTGCAGCCTCCCCAGCTGCCCACACTTCCTGATCCGAAAAAGCCATGAGAGGAGTTACCAGTCCTGCTCCCCACACTTTAATTGTAGTGGGAGGGAAGCACTTGGGATGGCTGTAGGCTGCAAACCACAGAAGAGAGGATTCAGAGATGAAAAGAAAGGACACTCACTAATATCTCTCTGCCACCTCAAAAGTAAGGTAAGAATGATTACCCTGCACTGCCTCAACATTTTCTCTTCACTTTGATGAATTTCTAACACGACCTCTTTTTGCATTAACCGTTGATAAATTTTTGGCATAGCACTAATCTAAACATTTTTTTAAAGAGCCATTGAGAAATATGCGAAATATACTCTAATGGATTCTGGATTACAGTGTGAAAGTTAAGGAGAAACACACACAGAGAGAAACAAATAACCCTGTTCTGATTTATTTCGTGGATCTGACAACACAACCAAATCTCTTGCCACTTAGCTCGGACTGAGGTAGAAAAAAGGGTTAGAATCTCTCTCTCTGTAAGACTGCTGAACCTGAATCTAAGGCTGCCACGTTTTCCTTGAATTTTATTACCTATTTATTAGTCTGTCATTTACAAAATGCATACTCTGCCTTTCAGGATTTCTGCTCCCAGGGTGTCTACCAAATAACAATGAATAATTAAAAACAATAAAACAGCATATCAAAACAACTGCTAAAAAAAAATATGTCAAAGCCAGCAGGGGCAAGAAAAACATTAGAGCCACAGGAGAGTACCACATTCATGTGACGTTTTAAAAGACTGCTGAAGTGCAGCATACTGAAACAGTTGTGATTCTTCCCAAATTCTTTTGCTCCACTCCCTTCCTGTCTAGGCAATGTGGAATATTCCCAAGAGAGCTGTGTCGCAAAAGTACCGATGTGTGTTTTTCTGCATATGTAAATTGAATCGGAGTACTGATTCACCTTTCCCGTTTTGCACTGGCAGAATTCTGGAAACTGGCTGATCCCAGCAATTGTGCAAACTCTGAGGAGAAAGGTAATAATAATAATAATAATAATAATAATAATAATAATAATAATAATAATAATAAATTATTTGTACCCCGCCCATCTGGCTGGGTTTCCCCAGCCACTCTGGGCGGCTTCCACAAAGGCCAAAAATACACTAATATGTCATACATTAAAAACTTCCTTAAGATGTCTTCTGAATGTCAGGTAGTTGTTTATTTCCTTGACATCTGATGGGAGGGCGTTCCATAGGGCGGGCGCCACTATCGAGAAGGCCCTCTGCCTGGTTCCCTGTAGCTTTGCTTCTCACAATGAGGGAACCGCCAGAAGGCCCTCAGCGTGTGCGCACACCTGTAAGCCGCTGCTGCCAGCTCAGATCTTGCCTGACTTCTCTGCTGCCCGCCCTGCCCTGCCTCATCCTTGTTCAGAAGAGCACAGTGTCACTGCAATGATGTCATGGCTCCCCCTCCTCCTCGGCCACCAACATAAGATGTGATATGATAGCCATCTTCAAATATCCAAAGGGCTGTTACATGGAAGGTGGAGCAAGCTTGTTTCCTTCTTCTCCAGAAGGGTAGGGCCCAAACCAATGGATTCAAATTACAAGAAAGGAGATTCTAAATAAACATTAGGAATAACTTTCTAGCAGTAAGAGCTGTTCAACAGTGCAATAGGCTGCTTTGAAAGATAGGTTCATCAGAGGGTTTCAAACAGAGGTTGGATGGCCATCTGTCAGGAATTCTTCAGTTGCAATTCCCGCATTGCAAGTGTCAGACTAGATTACCATTGGGATCCCTTCCAGCACTACAGTTCTGTGCAATTGTGGAACATGCCTCATGCAAACTGGAGAGCTGGCTGCATCAGGCGACATGGCTAAAAGGCCTCCCAAGACAGGCATAGCCTTTTTGAACAACCAAAAAGTTACAGGGTTTTCAAATCTGCAACCCTCATACTTCTCACATTACCATAAGGAGACTATAAAAGCTCAGCTAAACTCTATGCAAAATGCTTGGCTCATTATTCTGAAAATACCGTACAATGCGCTGTGCAAAAGGGAGAACCCAGATCCAAATTGTGTAGGAACAATCATTTCCTTCTTCCGGCACAATGGGAGAATGCTTACATAACATGCTAATTTAACTTAATATCATAATATATACATGCATTTGCTGTGGTGCCTTATAAGTGGATAGTTTCAGTCTCCTGGTGTACCATTTGCATTTCACCTACACTCCACTTAAATGCCAGTATTTTAATGGGAACGTTTCCTTGTCTCTTTCTCTCTCCCAGCCCCCCCCCCATTGCTCTCCAAAAAAATAAAGATTCCAATTCATACACAGTTTAGAGTAGCCTTAATGCTAATCTAGTTTGACAAATCTTCATGTCAGCCTCAACTGTGAATGGCCAAAGGCCAAGCGATTGTCAAATGGATTTTGGCACTGGATTAAAAATTAAATCTATTTTATTTCCTTTCTCTTATGCCAGACATACCCCCCCCCCCCTCACATTGCTTTTGAATGCTACAGAGCACAGACACAGCTTGGTACTACAAAGTGCTGTTTTGCTGGGGTTTGGAGGGTGGGTGTGATGGTATGTGTGGAGAAAATCTCTTTAAAAGCCTTTCTGCAGATCTTTGTTTGAAAACACTTTTTTTTTTTGTCTGTGTGTGGAAGAAATATGCCTTTTCCTGAATTATGAACAATGCCTGCATTTGTTCCACTTCTTTCTCTTTTTGAGACTTTTAGAAGTACGCTTAATTCTAGATTTAAGAGGAGGGGTGAGAACATCCCTGTTGGCTTTTCAAGGTATTTCATTTACTATTCCATTGTGAATTCCTTAGCAACACAAAGTGGGAGCAACATTGGCAACCACGGGAGGCTGCATCTTTCTAGATCAACGTCTGTGGATCATATGCAGGAATGTTCTGCAAAGTTCACAAATGCATTTTAATACAAGGAGACACTGAAGGGGGGCGGGGAGTAAGAGGAATTCAGCTGAATTATCTCTTGCACAGGAAACAGGCAACTTGGATCCCGAGCAGAAATTGGCCAATTAAACCCGAATGACCAATGGAAGTGGAAATGTCTTTCATTTTAGGAAGGGATATAAAACATATCTGCAAGATGTATTTACTCTTACAGGAAGGAAAACCAGAAATTAAATCTGTCACTAAAGCCTGGAGGGGAGGGAATTGATCTCTCCAAATCGGAATGAACAGAAATTTGCATTCTGGAATGATGACTTCCATGTCAAAGCAATCGGGGGCTTTCAACAGTAGCTACCCAGCCAGCAGTGGTGACTCAGAGTTGAAAGGTTATAAGCCACCTGCAATTTTTTAATCTATATAGTTCAGTGGTAGAGTACATCCTTTTCATCTCAGGTGCTGACCCGGGCATCTGTGACAAAAAAGTTGGTTTTGCTGGACAGGTTGGAACAAGTGTTTCTGTTTCCTTTCTTTCCCTGCCAGCAAATGGTTAATGAATGGCAGCCTCTGATTAGCCATGGTTCCAGGAGGGAGAGGATTTGAGGAGAGACAGTTAATTAAGGAGTGGCGCTGTGGTCTAAACCACAGAGCCTAAGGCTTGCCAATCAGAAGGTCGGCGGTTCAAATCCCCACGACAGGGTGAGCTCCCGTTGCTCGGTCCCAGCTCCTGCCAACCTAGCAGTTCAAAAGCAGTTCGAAAGCGTTTTCGTGCACTGTTCTGGTTCACCAGAAGTGGCTTAGTCATGCTGGCCACATGAACCGGAAGCTGTCTGCCGACAAACGCCGGCTCCCTCAGCCAGTAAAGCGAGAGGAGCACCGCAAACCCAGTGTCCATGACTAGACCTAATGGTCAGGGGTCCCTTTACCTTTACCTAAGGAGTTAAAGGGGGTAAGGGAGTTAAGAGGGTTGGAATTGAGGTTGGAGAGGTTGGGAGATAGGTAGGGAGACAGGTTGAGGTATAAAGAGTGAATGGGAGAAAGAGTTGGTTCTGAGGAAAAACAACTTCCACTCTGAGCGTATTGTGAAGGACTGAATGTGGTGTCCTGTAGGAGGAATAGACCAGAATTTTACTGGGAGGCAGAGGTTGAGCCAGGAGAAGTAGGAGCTGGAAAGGAACAGCCTACTTTGGACTCAAATCTATTCTGGAGGGGATAGATTCTTCTGAGGAAAAGAAGAATCTCCCAAACCCAGTGAAGGGAGTGGGTGTGGAGAGCCCTTTGGTCTATTACCTAAAGTACCTCAGGAGAAGGATTGTTAAATGGGGTGGATAAATGAAAGAAAGTATCACCTTATAAAGGAACCAAACCTATAATGCCAAAAACAACTGAGGCTGAATTAAAGTAAAATCACACTGTATTCTTGAAGTAACCTAAATTTAATCCATTTGTGTTATATACTATCTTGCCTTAAATAAATATTTATTGTTTATTTAAAGAAAACCTGTCTGAGACTCCAACTTACTACTTATCCCCTCACAAAGGTCCCTCGCAGGATACTCTGGGCTAGAATTTTAAGAGGAAAGGAAAGGAAATATTTGGGTAAAGAGATGTTCAGTGAGGTGGGGGCAATTTATCTGAGTGAGAGAGGGCCCAATGGCATGAAAGGAAAAAGTGCCACCACGCCTGTCGCAGCATCTTCCATTTTTTTAAATGGAATAGATAGACGGTTAGTCATATTATAGTAAATCAGTGAGTATGAACCATTTTGCAGCATGATTTAGTGGATTAGGCACCCGTTTTTAAAGCTTCAGCTTTTACTATGATTAATTTTAGTGACAGTAGCTGCATTCACATGGAATAATAATCCAGAGTTTCTGGATTATCAGGATTTATGGTGAACGAGTGGGGAGTGCCTGCCGATGCCCAAGAATATGAAGAACTCAAAACATTGTGTAGTTTGTGAGTTGGGGGGCTGTGTGCACACACTGGCATGGACACACCGACCCAGGGCTCCAATTTCACCCAGGAAACACCTGACCCACCCCAAATCAATTTGCGTGTCTGTGTGTGCATGCACTAATGTTTACCTATGGTTTATTTGGTCCACCATCTTGATTCAAAATGGCGCCTGGCATCCAAACATAGATGAGGGTCACCACCTCTCCCTAGGGAGTCCTCATGCTGAGTTGGGTGACAATATATTCAGAGGCATACAAATTAGTGCAGCTCACACCTTGGGCAATGGTATCTTCAGAGCCAAGTGCAAAGTCACACTTTGCAGTTCTCCAGCAAAGCAATATTGACAAAAATGCATATACTAGGGCAAAGTCTGCATCTAAATTCATGTATGTGTGGAAATAGCATGCAAGAAATATGTATATTAGGAAAATTGGATACATAAATGTGTTTTTATGAGAAATGTGCACTAAAATGTTGCTTAATTTTCAGAATGTGCATTTTTGGGGGTGGGGTGGGGGGGGACACCCTGTGTAGAAATGTGGAGAACTGAAGGTTGGATAAATGAGGATCAGAAGATCCAGAATTAGCAGATTTCCTGATCCTTACTATGCTGTCTCTTCCCTGCCCATATCAGTATATTGTGACTGTCCACTACTGCACTTTGCAGTACAGTATTGTATTGAAGGGACATCTTGTTCACAAGCACAATATGGCCAATAATGGCATTGTGCAGGCAACTGTCAGGAACCCCTTTTTTAACCCTGATCCTAGACGCTCAAGAGTAATGTTTCCAAGTCCTACGTTTTGCATGCAAAATGTTAGCAAAAATTGTATAGCAAATCAGAACCTGAGCCAACCTTTACCTTTTACAAGACTCTCAAGGCATTCAAAATGCCATCAGGCTTCTCAAAATTTCACAAACAACTCTCCTGTTTTCTGAAGATCACATCTTTCATGTAGGTCGCGGTTTAATTTGAATGGCTCAAGCAACCTATAAAACACAGTTAAGACGTGCTATTGTTATAAATCTTGACAACACTAAGATATGTAACCTTTACTTTTATTTTTTACTGCTTGTACAAATTGAAAAACTTTATTCAAATGTCAAATTCTCCAAACAAACCCTTGCAAGGAAAGCCAAGATATACCACTGAATGACACCCAATACAGAAATGATATTTAAACTTTCTTCCTTATAGAAGGGTTATCATAGTAGCTAAGAGAGAGCAATTAAGGATATAAGATGGCCAATTCTGAAAATACACACAGTAATGGAACATTTGGGCTTATTGTTCATTTTGCTTTTCAGTTTGTAATCCATATTAAAAATAAAACCCAATGAAGGTACGTTATCTTAATGCCTGCATTTAAACAGCAGCCTATTTCCATTTCCCCGATGTTTCACTAACTGTTAATGTCCACATCCAGGAAAAGAAACCTGTTCCCAAATAACACAGAAAAGAGTACTAACCTTATGCTATATTCTATCATATTTCAAGAAGAGGCTTTTATATATCAAGAGAAAGCTCGAATATAATGCAGAAATTAACAGTTAGGGAAGTGTCATGGAAATGGGGGGGGGGGACAGATTTGTGAATGCAGCCAGTATGTCTATTAACTCAAATTACATTCCTGGATTCATGTTGCAATTCAGGAATAGCCAACATGATGCTATTGGACTACAACTCCCATCATGCATGGAGAGTGGCAACTCAAAAATGGGCCTTTTCTGCAGTGGCCTCCCACTTGTGGAATGATCTCCCCAGGGAGGTTCAGCTGGCGCCTTCATTATACACCTTTAGGTGCCAGGCAAAAACATTCGTCTTTAACCATGCCTTTGGCTGATTGACATCCCATGGCCATTTAAAAGGTGTTGTGGAAGGGAAGATTGCTGATTTGCCTTCTTTTTGTTATGCATTTTGTGTTTTTGTTATACTGTAATTCAGTGTGGCGAACAGCCCTGAGAACTATGGACATATGGTGGTATACAAATTTAATTAATAATAATAGCATGGACACAGTCATAACAAATATCTGAAACTAGTCCTGAACAAAGGAGGTACTTTTAGAAATGATCGAAAAATGCTAAGTAACTGGTTCAAACCCTACTGCTATTTCAAGTTTAGTTGTGTGATGTAGCTATTGTGGATTATCCATTTTGGGGAAACGTTTTTTTAAGAAGAAGAAGAAGAAGAAGAAGAAGAAGAAGAAGAAGAAGAAGAAGAAGAGGACAAGCACATCTATATATCTATATCTCTAGTTGTTTTGATTTGTACTTAAGTACTTTGAAGTCATCGCTTAATTTTCTTTCTCCTGCTCTGTTTCTGACCGGTTCTGGAAAGAGAGGCTCTCCAAGAACGATCAAAGTGGAAGCAAGCATGCGAGCACATTTCTGAAACGACAGCACTAGGCAGAAGCTCTGCCACCTAAATGAAATATGTATTTTGAGACACTCTGCAGCGTCCGTTCCTTTCCAATAAATTCTTCCAAAAATCTGCTCTCGGTTAATGTGAAAGCCTCTCGAGGGAAGCTCGAAATGGGAGCATCAGCTGGATTCAGCAATGGTGTCCAAACAAACATTTGTCTACTAACCGTGCTAGTACACAATAGCTTTTTAAAAATACTAAACTCCATTTAGACGCCATGGGAGAGAGTACCTGCTTGCTAGCCAAGTGGGATATTATAAGCTTTCCTCACTGTCAGTATTACTAAGCCATAAATAATATTTAACTCAAAGTCCATCCTCAAGCCTACTGGGTTTTTGTTCCCATCCAAGTCTGGCACAGTTCAGCGTGCCTGGCAATGTCTGCTCAAGCTAGGGCAAGCTCCAGAACAGCAGAAGAGGTTGCAGGTCAAGGCTGTGATTCACTGGCAGCGTTGAGAGAAGCTGCTCTCTCCTCGCTTGCCTCCATTATGGCTGGCACTGGCTCCCGCCATCTATCGTTATTTCCATGCGCCCTAGGCTCATTCGAGATGTACAATATCTGCAAGGGGATTCATGTTTCTTTCTACTGCAAGCTAAACAACAGGATGCCTTGCTGACTCAAATCCAATTGTTACCATGGCCTGCACTGAAAACGGCCTTGTTCCAGGAGAGCCCGAGCAAAACCTGTACCAGAGAGGAAGAAATGTTGGGAAATGCATGATTTTCTTCATTTGTTGATGGAACAATTTTGTATTATTATTATTTTAGAATGAATTGATTTTAAAATGTATTTTAATTAATTAATTGTGATTTTATGCAAACTGTGTTACTTTTACTGTTGTTAGCCGCTCTGAGCCCAGCTTCAGCTGGGGAGGGTGGGATATACATAAAATTATTTTATTATTTTTATTTTTATTATTTTATTATTAGAACATCTGAGATATAAAACTCAGATCAAACAGTTTGGTTGCGCTCTTATACCCTACTCAACAGTCTGCTGCTGCCAATTCAAGGGCCAGTTCATTTTAGTGAATGCATGGAACCGAAGAACCTAACCAACACTCACCCTAAATCTTAGTCCCACTCAGGTGGCTGCATATGTGTTCTCTGGCCAGGATTGCAACAGTTGTGCCAAGAGGCGGGTGGCCCCTGGGCCAATCCTAAGGGCATAATATGCCCCTATTGTTCCCCTGCCCCAGGCCATTGGTTGCAGCTGAAATGTGTACAGAAATGACAGATAGCAATGTGTCCTATGCCCATTCATAAAAATGCAAGGACCCATTGAGGCTAGTAGGAGGCCAACAGTGTGTGGAACCAGAGTCAATGAGAAATGGAACTACCTGAATCTAGTTTTGCCACCATCCTCCTCCTTGCTGAGCTCAACAATGATAACACAGGCTGAGTACCTGTGTTGTAAACAAGAAGGCAGGCAGGTGGGGGTCTGCTAGTGAGGAAATGTAGGTTGGTGGGGCAGTACCACATGCAGTCTACTAGCCCATTCTCCACTCCCTGCACTTCTGAAAGGGTCTTGCATGCACATAACTTTGCATCCAGTTTAATAAATGATACAGCACAGGCAAATAGCAAATGCAGTCCTTAAATCCCAAAAAATGAATTATTTACTGCTCAAAATAATAAGCAATTAATTTGTGGGTTTTTTGGGAGGGTCTTTGTTTACTCGCTAGCTTTATATTAGCATTTATCTGTTAAAAAAATCAAGCTCCATTATCAGAGACAGACAGAATTTGTTTGGCATGTGCATCATTTTCAAGCTCCTGTGGAAAAGTTCACTGTGGCCTTTATTCAGATTTAATTACCACAGCTCAGGAGTAATACCTCGTTTTATTGCACTAAAGCAACCTTAACACTAGATGTAAATTTGGTATGATAACAGTGTGTACCTGGCTGTTTTAATTAATCTATCTAACCTGAACATGCTGCTTCAAATCTATAATGATCAATCTTTGAACTACCCCTAGAATGCTCATAATCATAGGCTGCTCCGCCACATGAATGTGTTTTCTATTGGAGATAGACAAAATACTAAAACATGCATTGGCCCAGGTGGGTATATCCAGCTCCTGGAGACACCATACTAAGTTTAACTGGGTTCATGCCGTAAATAACTTACTAGGGATCAATATGTGCAGCATGCTGCAGATGAAAATTAAATAGAAGATTAATATCACCCTTTATAATAGCTACGGTTTCTTCTGTTTGGAATTCACCACCTGCAGTTTGAATGTATGTGTCTGATTTCCTCCCAAGCCAATGTAGCTGTATTTGAAAGCCCCTTCTCAAGGCTTCGCCAACCAGCATCAACACCACCACCCTGGTCAAGCTGTAAAGCCAAAATCAGAAACCTCAGGTGCACAGTGTTACGTTTTAAAATAAGCTTCATAACTGCAACACAATAAATGAAAACAAAAAAAAATTCCTTCCAGTAGCACCTTAAAGACCAACTAAGTTAGTTCTTGGTATGAGCTTTTGTGTGCATGCACACTTCTTCAGATACACTGAAGAGTTTGCATGCACACGAAAGTGTGCATGCACACGAAAGCTCATACCAAGAACTAACTTAGTTGGTCTTTAAGGTGCTACTGGAAGGAATTTTTTTTTGTTTTGACTATGGCAGACCAACACGGCTACCTATCTGTAACAATAAATGAAAGAAGTAATAAAAATAAGGTGAAAAATCTATACGAATAGGTCATGCAATGGATGTGCCTGCTTCTGTAAAAAGGTAAAGGGACACCTGGCAGTTAAGTCCAGTCATGAACAACTCTGGGGTTGTGGTGCTCATCTTGCTTTACAGGCTGAGGGAGCCGGCGTTTGTCTGCAAGCAGTTTTTCCAGGTCATGTGGCCAGCATGACTAAGCCGTTTCTGGCACAATGGAATACCAACACCAGAGCAGCGCACATTTACCTTCCCACCGGAGTGGTACCTATTCATTTACTTCCACTTTTGGCGTGCTTTTGAACTGCTAGGTTGGCAGGAGCTGGGACCGAGCAATGGGAGCTCACTCTGTCGCGGGGATTTGAACCACCGACCTTTTGATCGGCAAGCCCAAGGCTCAGTGGTTTAGACCACAGCGCCCCCCCCCCCGTGTCCCTTGGTGGCTCCTGTATGCAACCACAAATCCACAAACACATTGTGGAGCACCTGAGTGAAGCTTGCAGATCATTGGTGCTCCCTGGACCATAGTTTGGGGACCCATTACCCCTGCAGTGCCACAATCAGCCAAGCAGGAAATAATGCTATATGCCCAGAACAGATAACTCACAATAGTGAGCAAGGCCACAGACTACAAGACAAGTCACACATGCACTCCAAGCAGTGGCAGAGCTTCATGCTCCAGCACCGGGGGCAAAGAGCAGACGGGGCGTGACTGGTGCATGCCCCAGGGGTGTGGTGTGCATCCTGGGGGCATGGCGTGCTGCACAGAGGGGCGTGGTGCGCCGCTTGTGGGGGCGTGGCGCCCAGTGCAGGGGGGCAGCCACGATGGCACCCCACTGGGATCGTGGTGCTGGGGGCAGTGCATTCCCCCCGCCCCCCTCTTCCTCCGCCAGTGACTCCAAGATGCAAGATGAATGCAAATACACTTCTTCCCTTATACACACAACATGAATAAAAGTTTAAGTTTTATCTTCCAAGTCAATAACATGGGTTGTTCATCCTCAGTAACAAAAGGTTTGGGCCATCTAAATTAAAATGTATTGCAATAGGTTTTTCAAGCTTTGTGATTTCAGAAATGGAGTACAAAGTTTTATGCCTAATGCTCCACCCCCAAGAGTTGGTGCGCCTGGCTGAACACCTCTATATGTCTCTGCGCATGTACAAGCTTTCGTGCGGGTGTAAACTTGTAGTTCTGTGCAGCTCAGCTGCTGTGTACACAGACTATACATTCGTTGAACCCTGCATGTGAATAACTGTACAAGTGTACTGCCCAACTATTTGTGTACATTTGTGAACAGATTGTACACTGAAATGCGCGAACATATCTCTCCAGAAGATGTGAGTGAATGAGTGCTCCTATTTGATGGCCTTTTCACAACACCTTGAAAAAGCTTCCTTTCATTGCTTTCCAACATATTTAGACAGCAACATGAAGAACCTGCCTGCGTTGTGAATCAAGGTGACATCTAAGCAGACCTTATTTTGCATCTCTGACAAATTAAATAACTTCATAGCAGCCTCTCTCATTCTAGTGAGTGATAAATAAATTGAACAAAAGTACTTTAATGATATTGATTTTTTCTGGCACTTCACTAATTACCTTTCTCTGCTCCTGTATGTTTCAGTCAGTTTTGTGATAACCTCTTCTCTCCCTCTCTCTCTCTCTCAAGCAGATATCTCAACCTGCTACTGCACACTTTCCACATTGCCTAAGCTACTTGATTGGAGGGATGGTATATCAATTTTGCAAATGATTCCTGTAAGTAGTGATTTTGGAAGATGTACATGCTGGAATTAATCCCACACAGACTTTCAAATTTTAACTAGCTATGACAACCTCAATCATTTACCGCATGTCAGCTAAGTAATAATAATAATAAATGACTGTAAATGTTTGATCCCCATTTTATATTTTCAGCTGATAAATGCCTCAATATTTTCAGTAGTGAGAAATGAGTATTGCAAAACACTTGGTTTTTGCAGCAACCCCAGCTGTAAATTAAGGGAAGTGGAGGTTCAGCCATCCTAAACAGTAACTTCTTCCTTCCTTCCCTTCTTCCATTCTTTGCTTCAGAGACAAAGATCAATGGGCGGAAAGCATTGTATAACTCTCATGGGCCATATAATTTATAACATGGTAACACAGTGCATACAGTCCTTGTTGTCATGGCTCCCTCTGCACTGATTTATACCATGAGTGGGAGGCACTTGAGGAATGGGAGGAAGGACAGGATGAGACCATGCAGCAGGACCCTCTTGACAAAGCCCCCTCCTTCCACCTGATGAGGTGGGAGAGTCTGGAGCTGCTCCTGCTCCTGGGACCTTCCACATGCACAATTCTATCATTGAGCTATAACACTTCCCTATAGCACAGCCTTCCCTCCACTGATTTTTGTTCTGCCACTGCTGCAGCAATTGTGCTGTCAGCCCGACCACTACTTTGCACCCTCTGCAATGCACAAGACTTTGCATTGTTCTGAGACACGATCGATGGTGGTGGAGATATATCCTCTCGGCAAGTTCAGCCCAGCTCTAATTTCCCTGGTCGGCACCAGTGTTATTTCAGAAGGCTCCAGGTGATCTTAGTGAAGGCTTGAGGTTCATTGGGACCATGTGGTCCTTCAGGAACACAGATCTCAATCAACAAATGTCAGCACCTGTGTTTTGACTTGTGCCCAGATGTGAAGCAGCAGCCAAAGAAACAGCTGGGGAACTAGAAAAATGTGTTCCCAATGGCCTTTTCCAGCTGGTTGCCTAGGTGCAGCAGAGTGGACTACCTGATTCCCAAACAGTCTCCAAAAGTAAGAGCAGGAAACTCTCCATTTACACACAGGGGTTACATTCTGAACCCCTGCATGCATATGCAAAATTGTGTAAATTCAGGAGTCACCTGTATCAGCTCAGCGGATGTGCGGGGAAGAACCTTCCCCATCTGTCAACTGCATGAGAACCACACTGTCCTTCTGCTCACATGCACAAGAAAAGGGACAGCCCTCGGGGAGGGCTCCTCCCTGCCCATCAGCTGTGCTGGTCCACAGAGCCGCACTGTTCTTCTCGCGCATGCATGTGAGCAGAGGGACAACCTGACTATCACACAGCTAATGGTTGAGGAAGCGGCTGCTGCTGCTGCACTGCCCCGCATGTCAGCTGTTAGGCAGCGAGGCCTCCTGCTTGCAAAGAGACCCTCCCCAGAGCCTCAAGAGGACATCCTCTGTGGTCTCTTGGAAGGATTTTTTCGCTAGCCAGGATTCCACTCCAAGGTGCTCCCCATTTCCAGGACATTTCTGGGATCCCAGCACTGCACGTTTGCATGGTTGCACACAAACAGAGGGAATGTAACCGGGGAGTTGCCTGTACTGTTACAAAATAACTGGGTGGGAACTGATGCTGGAAATTTCTTCTTTCTTAAATGTCACCTCTGGATAAAAGTCAGTTTTTGGTATGATATAATTTGTTTTTTTTAATTGCACCCACATACAATCCAACATACAGGGACACGGGTGGCACTGTGGTCTAAACCACTGAGCCTAGGGCTTGCCGATCGGAAGGTTGGCAGTTCGAATCTCCGCGACGGGGTGAGCTCCCGTTGCTCGGTCCCTGCTCCTGCCAACCTAGCAGTTTGAAAGCACGTCAAAGTGCAAGTAGATAAATAGGCACTGCTCTGGCAGGAAGGTAAACAGTGTTTCTATGCGCTGCTCTGGTTTCTCCAGAAGTGGCTTAGTCATGCTGGCCACATGACCCGGAAAAACTGTCTGCGGACAAACGTTGGCTCCCTCGGCCAGTAAAGTGAGATGAGCGCCGCAACCCCAGAGTCGTTTCTGACTGGACTTAACTGTCAGGGGTCCTTTACCTTTACCTTTTACTGTCCAACATTTCTCCAATGAAAATAGGGACATCCCATTCCATAATGATAATTTTACTATTTATATGCCACACATCTTAGTGGGTTGCCCCAGCCACTCTGCTCAGCTTCCAACAAATATAAAAACATAATAAAACATTAAACATTTTTTTTATAAAAAAAACCACAACACTTCCCTATACAGAATTGCCTTCAGACAGCTCGGGAGTCGAATAACTCCATACCCTCAAACATTTCTCCAATGAAAATAGGGACATCCTAAGGAAAAGTGGGACATTCCAGGATCAAATCAGAAACTAGGATGGTTTCTCTAAATCAGGGATGTCCCTGGAAAATAGGGATGCTTGGAGGGTCTACACCCATGGCTTCCTATAACTGCTCCAGTTCTTTCCTTCTATAATCTACTGTTGTTCTTGAATAGTTAAAACAAAAAACTAAAAACCACTAGCTACTACTTCCTGTAACTGCTTCAGAACTCTACAGTTTCCTCCCCTAAACTTGCAATTCTGGAGATCTTCAACTTTTCATCTGATATCACAAGATGTCCCACTTAATTGTACCTCACCACCTAGAAAATACATTTCCTTGTTGACTGACAGGCCCTGAAAGATTGTCACTTATAAAGTGCATCACTAGCATTTCCTGAGCTTGACAGGATACACAATTTGCGAATGCTGTAGTGTGTGTTTTTCTATTGTAGAAGCAGCACGGAAGTGGCACTTTGCTTTTATCAAATAAGAGCAAGGGACGCAGTGAATGTTCTTCAGTTGGATTAGATCTGCACCTGCGGTATTTGAAAGATCATCTTGTATGCACCCACATCAGGAAGGACAAAGTATTTAAGGGGGGAAATGTGTAAGGGCCGCTTTTCCCACTACAAACATAATTTGACTTATCAACTGAGCGGAAGTAAGGCAGTGTAGACTAAAGGTTTTAGCAAAAGTAGATGTATTTCCCCTCCTGCTATTAAAATATACATTGACTTGCATCCTAAGGGAAGGGAACTTATGGAGGTTTATCAAATAAAAGTTGCACATCCCATCTTCCCCTCTGCATCCTGCAAAGTGTCTTTGAAACACCCTAATGTGCCCTGGTGTATGGGACAATTCAGTAAATATTGGGGAAATTGCCTAAAATCTGATTGGATGTGTGATTAAGCCACTATTACTAGGAAGCAGAAACGCAACCTATTTTTTTAAAAAATGTGCTGAAACAGCAGCTGCTGGGGACTTTTGACCCCTGGAAACAACCCCCAAAGGTATTCTTTTCAGGGAACATTTTCCAACCTAGACAACCTCCTTCTGCACCAAAATGTTCTGCTGGCGTATATTCTGCTCAGCTTTCATACCGACCAAATCTCTTGGCCACGGCTGGGGCATCAATACAGTTTGATGTGAGCATATCCTCCAACATTTCTTTGATGAAAATAGGGATATCCTATTCAATCATCATCATCATCAGTGCTCCCCCCCCCCCAGAAAAATGGGTGCAGGTACTCACCATGAAGTTGTGCCACACTTTTTAACAATGAAAAAAGAGGTGCCAGAACTCACCATGAAGTTGTTACAGTAAGTGCCACACTTTTTAACAACAAAACGAGGTGCTGGTACTGTGTACCTTTGAATACCCCCTGGAGAAAACGCACACACTGATAATAATAAAACTCCACCCATCTGACTGGGTTGCCCCAGCCGCTCTGGGTGGCTTACAACATATAAAAATAGAATAAAACATTAAACGTTAAAAAGTTCCCTATACAGGGCTGCCTTCAGGTGTCTTCTAAAGGTTGTATCGTTACTTATTTCCTTGGCTCAAGAGTCTCATAACTCCATACCCTCTAACATTTCTCCAATGTAATGATAATATGGACAGATTAGCTACATACAAAAGAATTGCTTGTTGATGCAAAATAAGAATGGATAAATACGAAGAATTTTGGAACGAATATCTAAGTGACAAGGTGGATAACAGTGGGAAATAGAGTGGGGAGAGCATGGTGATAAACAAGGAGCAGGCATAGGGATATTACTGAATCTAACTTTGTGTTGTCAATTTGTGTTATTATTGTTATTATGGTTTTTTGTTGTATGTGTCTTGGTTTTTATACTGATTGGAAAAAGTGAATAAAAAGGGGGGGGGGAAGAGTCTCATAACTGCATACCCTCTAACATGTCCTAAGGACATTCTGGGATCAAATCAGAAACCATGATGGCTTCTGTAAATCCGAGACTGTCCCTGGAAAATAGGAACATTTGGAGGGTCTGTGTTCTTGAGGCCTTTTGACCTTTATAAGGAAAGCAATTAATAAAAGCATCCTTTATTCTGGAAAGCAATGAAAAAGCAGCAAATTCCTCGCATGTGACAACTCCTATGTCATATGTTGCATATCACTATTCCAACTGCATAAGCAAGGAATGGTAGATGCAAAAAGCCTTAGATCACACCCACACCCATGCATTTAAAGCACTTCAGGTGCAGATTGAAAAGAGAACTTAGCATTTGAGTTTGTTACTTAGATTTGTTTTTCACATTTCAGCCTGTTCTACTTCAGCTTTAATAAGCATATCTCTTCCATGTGTTATAGGGAAGGGGGGGGATTGGCTTCCTATGATAACATATGGTCCAAATGTTCATTATATTTCAGATCAGCTAATTTGAGCAGGCCTGTCACTCCAAAGTGTGAAGTGTTTGGGGATATCGACTTCATACTGAACTTTAAGGAAAATTAATAATATTTCATGCCCCGGGAGATTATTATCTTCACTCCTGGCATTCTTCTTATGTCTAGGGTGGAAGCTTAACTATCAGAGTTACTGTTTATCAGCATTTCAGTACCCTTCTTGAAAGATATTCCATCTGTCTATAAAATATTACTAGTAGATCGCAGAGTTACGAGCTCTATTTGCTTATAAGTTATTTGGATACTAATATTCCTGCCTTCGTGTCTGTAAACTTTCATATGCCCATCAGTGATATAACTCAAAACATTTCCCGCTATCTGAGGGTGGGGGGTGGAATTCAGCTGAAAAGTACATTGGGAGACTAGACCTCCTCCTTTCAAAATATATTATCTGGCTTCAGTTTTCTGGGTTACTTATTAAGAACCCTACTCTTTACTTTTACAGAACTGAGGCCCTCTTTTTCTTTTCAAAATAAAAGCTCTTGGCGAACTCACATGGGAACAGATCAATCATCCCCTTATTCTGGATTGAGAGAATGAATGAGACGACAAGCTTACGCTATAGGTACTAAACGGACTGGCTAATCCCTTGCCAATGAAAGTTAGCTCACAAATTTCATTCCATCTCATTTGTTTGTGTTCTAGTTGCCTGGATATTGATAATAATAATAATAATAATAATAATAATAATAATAATAATGCTTCCCCACCCATCTGACTTGGTTCCCCCAGCCACTCTGGGTGGCTTCCAGCATATACAAAATAATAATAAAACATTAAACATTAAAAAAATTCCTGATAAAGGGCTGCCTTCAGATGTCTTCCAAAAGTTGTATAGTTATTTATTTCCTTGACATCTGGTGGGAAGCCACTCCACAGAGAGGACGCCACTACTGAGAAGGCCCTCTGTCTGGTTCCACGTACACTTCATTTCTTGCAGCGAGGGAATTAGCAGAAGGCCCTTGGATCTAGATCTCAGTGTCTGGGCTGAACGACAGGAATGGAGACACTTCTTATGTGGCGAACCTGCATTGGATTTTGCTGCTATTTATTCTTTCTGCTTCTCAAAGACAAACGTGGGTGCAGGGCAGACTACAGAGTAAGGGGCCTTGCAAGCAGATTTACTGTTTTAAAAAGGTATGTGTTTATATCAAAATGTGATTGGATCTTTAAGGTTGTATCTAAGGTTGCATGAGTGGAGTTCCCTACCCGCAGCGCCCCACCCCTCTGGCTCTGGAGTGCCCCCCCAACCCTCTGGAGCAAATTTTAAGTGCAATGGTGTTCTTCTGCCAGTTGCTCGCCTGGAGCAAGGAAGGGAAAGCCATGGCCCTACAAATGTTATTGGACTCCAACTCCCAGAAGACCCAGCCAGCAGGGCCATGGGTTCCACATCTCTTATTTATAGCTCTGTGGAAAACGTATATAACTTAAGCCTGCTAATAAATTCCTTATAAAGAACCATAATTTCACTTCTTTTTATAGTAGCCTGGTGAAAATAGCATAAGCTTGAGATTGATCCCCTGCCGAAATAAAGATCCAGAAAGATACACACGTAGGGATAATATATGTATAAATGGGATTAATTTTGAAGATTGAAGCGTAATATATTGATAGAAGAATACGCTGCATTTTCAGACGTTATGTCCTGTTTAAAACTTGGTATAGTTGGCTCAGAATATGGAAGTCACCATCTAGTTACATCCCTCTTTAAATCCAGGGCCTTACTCTTTCATCTCACTCCATCCCTTCCAGCATTCGCAGAACAGGACTTATTTATAGGATGAAGTCTTCTTTCAGGTCCAGATGTCAGCCTGATGGGATGTTCAGCAACAATGAAAATGTCTTTCTGAAGAGACGTTTTCACTTGAGTTAGCAGGACCAAGATCCCGAAGAACCTGGCTTTAGATCCATAGCTGCCAGCTTCCTAAACCTGCCTGCTTCCTGAACCACAGCTCTTCTGGAACCTTCTTTCATCAGCTGCTGCTGTATCTTATGACCCCCTCCACCTCATACACTTTCTGCAGTTTATTTCTCTGGCACCCTTAGTAGTGAAAGGTGGGATTGAAATGACACAAATCATCATTAGGATGAGGTGGATTTGCCTCAGCCCGTTTCTGAAGAACATCTTCTCCTCTGGATGCTGAGTGTGACAGTTCTGTGGCCTGGGTACGCCGATCAGTATGGTCTTGACATTCTGACTCATAAGAAAGGCACCATCCTAAGAACCTTATTCCATTCCTTTGCTGCATCCCACCTTTTGGCAATATGGGCTTTGCCCATACTCAGTAGACTGAGTTGGAATTTTTTGGGTGCCCTCAGTTGGCATTTAGGGCACCTTTTCCCCCTGTTTCATGCTGTTCTGAGTTTTGATTTGACTCTCTCTTAAGGTGGTGGGCTGTTAACTGGTAATTGTTTTATTGGCTGGCATTTTCTGTGGGCAGGTAAGAGGCCTGTGCATGGAGCCAAGGTTAAGCACCTTGACACTGGGCAGTGAAGGGCATGTGACCTACCACCTTCACCTGCCAACCAGTTTGGCAGGACCTTGGGTTTGTGTTCTTAGGATCTCTCCTGTGCATTCTGCTAAATGGTGCAGATCAGGAGTGCAGTGCACAGGTATGGAACCTATACCCTGCTCCCCTAGCTGGAGAAGGGAATCTTGCCTCCCACTGTATGATGATGATGATGATAATAATAATAATAATAATAATAATAATAATAATAATAATAATTTATTATTTATACCCCGCCCATCTCTGGGCGGCTTCCATAGAAACCAAAAATACAGTAAAATATCACATGTTAAAAACTTCCCTGAACAGGGCTGCCTTAAGATGTCTTCTGAATGTCAGGTAGTTGTTTATCGCTTTGACATCTGCTGGAAGGGCGTTCTACAGGGCGGGCGCCACTACCGAGAAGGCCCTCTGCCTGGTTCCCTGTAGCTTTGCTTCTCGCAATGAGGGAACCACCAGAAGGCCCTCGGCGCTGGACCTCAGCGTCCGGGCAGAATGATGGGGGTGGAGACGCTCCTTCAGGTATACTGGACCGAGGCCGTTTAGGGCTTTAAAGGTCAGCACCAACACTTTGAATTGTGCTCGGAAACGTACTGGGAGCCAATGATAGCTGTGATGCAAACAAATTGGGTCACTTTGCCCTGGGTGGGAAAAAGGATGCTCCCTTTTGGTTTGGCATTGGCACACCTGCCCACGTATTAGATCTAGGATGACTGGCTGTGAATCCTTATTGCTATATTAATAAAAATAATCTTAATTCCAAATTGCCTATCTCCCAAGCTTTCTTTTGGGTGTTAATAAGTAATAACTATAACAATCAGTCCCAAACCCTGAAATTAAAACGAGCTCTTATGTAGCAGTCTTTTAACTATAACTAAATGGCAACTTGGTTTAACAGCTCTTTTGAACTGTGAGTACGTATAAAGCATTAATTAATTTAGCCTTGTTGTGTGCTCAGAGGGTGCTACTTAAAAATATACGATAGCCTGGAGAAGGGATTATGTGCTAGCTCTATTGTTTTCTGTCTCCTGCAGGAAACCAAAATGGGTGACCTTGTGGCTCTCTTGCAGGGATCTGGGAACTAAAGGAAGATCAAGTGATTACTGGACTGATGACCTAGCTTCCAGCTCACACTATTAAGTGCCTCAGCTGTCCCTTAACAAGGATGCATTCAGAACCGCTTTACAATGGTGCTATTGATTTTCACGACTAAGTCTTTTTAAAAGCTGGAATATAAAGAAACTTTAATGATTCATATGCTTATAAAAATGAATCTGGGGGAAAAAACTTGCTCTCCTGCTGGATCGTTTTCTAAAGTGTCGGAGAACAGTAATATTGACAGTCAAAGGTACCTGGAGCGACAGGAAAAAGAGAAAAGGGAGGTTTCCATCATCTTCCGCAGTCTAGCAGCCAACTGTTCTAGTTTATGTAAATATTAGGGTCCGCTCTTTTCAGTTGATCTTAAAATGGGGTAACTCTTTGTGCTTTGATATTTCCCATTCTTTATCTCCTCAAGAAGTTGCATAAGATGTTTCCATCTGTGTTCAACAGAGAAAGCTGAAACTATTTTTCAGCTTTGAACTGCTTTGAACCCTTATTGACTGAATTGATATTTTGGTTGCAAGAAAGCATGTTCTCCTTCATGGAGAGCATGTGTTGCGGTGGGGTCTGCTGAGCCACCCCTCTGTTACCAGGCAGGGTCTCTAAAGATGGCCTGGGGCAGTGATTGGTTCACTGGGTTGCTGGGGTAAATGTTGCAATTTTGGTGGGAGGGGTAAAATGTTTAAATATTCTGCACACAGCCTGGAGCTTTCTCTTTGCTGCGTGCAACGGATCACCCGCCCACCCGCCCTTGAGTAAGGGGTTGTTGCATTGACCTTGCTATGCCTGTCATGGGGTCGTCTGCCGTTGGGGCAGGGGCCTGGTAGGAATTTTGTCCATCTGGCAGATTGCCTGGGCTATTTGGTTTTTGCCTACTGCGTAGCAAATCGTCACAACTTGTAAGGTTGCGGTTAGGCATTGGTTATAAATTGGTGGAGGAGGGGTTAGGATAGGCTGGGCCTGCCCCTCCATGGTTGCTGCGGAAAGGGAATTCCGTTAAAGGAATCCTGGGGCTTGCCATCTTTTTGTCCAATCCCTGGAATGGGACTAGGGCCGGCAAGCCTTCGGGGAGCAGGCGGGTGAGAATTGAGGGTCTGTGACTCAGCTCCATTTCTCCCCGACTTGCTTCCCCCCGCACTGTCTTTCGGTGGTGCCCGGAAGTCAGTTCTGTCCCCAGGCGGGGGGACAGATAGTCTTAACCAATGCCTAAACAACCACTCACGGTTTTGTATTCAAATAAAGTTGTGGCCAAAATTATGCCAAAAACCTTAAACAAAATTTAAGTGTGTGTTGTGAGTTATTTGGGGGGTGGCTTGGGGACCTTGACACGCAAGCAGAACACCTGTTGGGATATGGTGGCTTCTGATGAAGAAGATCTGCACTGGCTATGACTTCTAAGGTTCGGCCAGAGTGAGGCAGCACTTTTGGGCAGCTGATTTTTAGCACCATGAAAGGGCAGCAGATTGTTAACTATTCCATTTATTAACACTGTATTTTACTGCCAAAGAGAGGGAAAGCCACTTGTTGGAGCTGTGTTCCTCGACTTGGATGGGAGGGAATGCTATTTGTTGCTTTGCTTTGGGCAGGTAAATGTCTTGGGTCAGCCATCCCTGGCAAGACGAGGAAATAAGGAATAACCTCATTGTGGTGCAGTAACCATATGTCTAAAAAGCAGGGTTCCTGTGGTCTATAAAGGCTCTCAGAGAAGATAGATGCACACTGCTTGTCGAATAAGGATTGAATGCCATAGAATTTTTCCACTAATTGCCAATACCACTTGACAGCAGCTTGTAGGGGAAATGGAGACCATCAAATTTACAGTGGGGGCGGGGCGGGGAGGGAATCTTACCAATCTAATATGGAACTTGGGGAAGTTAGCAGATAATTTTACAGTCACATTGGCCAACATATTTTGACACATTCCAGTGGCTTGTGAATTATCAGCAAGCAGATACAAGAGCAGATTTTTCATAGTGACTCATACCTTGCATGCATATATATACACACACACACACACACACACACACACACACATACATAGATGAGCTTCCAAAAGTTCCTCAATAATTATCCCGTGCATTTGGCTTAATCCCAGTGTTTTGAATCTTCACTGGATCCATTATGAGCAACAGTACTAAAAAATAGTTATCCTCTTTATTATCAAACAGTTAAGATCAGGCATAGGCAAACTCAGCCCTCCAGATGTTTTGGGACTACAACTCCCATGATCCCTAGCTAACAGGACCGGTAGTCAGGGATGATGGGAATTGTAGTCCCAAAACATCTGGAGAGCCGAGTTTGCCTATACCTGGTTAAGATGCTCACATCGTGGATGAACTAAACCTTGGTTAAGTTTTCCCAGAGCCAATACTTGAAAAGTGAATGCCTAAATGGAGGTCGAACCAACCTCAGCCTAATGGCTATTTATATAATGGAAAGGAGATGTTGGCTTATATATGAGTAGAGCTGGAACTCCACAAAGAGTTGAATAATTATAATTATTACGCATTATTAGAAAAAGAGGTGAGGGCACCAAACTTAGTGGCAGAATTTGTGCTTTGAATGCGCAAGGACTGGGTTTAAAACCAAGAGACCAGCTCAGGCAAAAGCTCTTCCATGAGCCCTGGGAGACACACTCTTGACAGCACAGACAGCATTCAGCTGGATAAGCGAATGTTATGACTTGTATAAAGCAGTTTCAGAAGTTTGCATCAAGTATCTTAGGCCTGGTAGAAACAACTAGCAGTACACAGCAAATATATATCCAGACACAGCCATTCTTCTCTCCACTAAAGCAAAGGCTGCCTTCTGAATAGTTCATAATTGCAGGGGGGAAAGTAACTTTGTCAATTCTAAAATGAATTGGTTTTCCATTCCCCTCTTTGTAACTTTATGTACATATGGAGCCAAGTTAATAAAGTTGTTGGAAACTTACATCTTGCCTGTGACTTTATATGACAGATGCATCTTTGTCTCAATACAGTGTATCTATGCTTGTGAACACACACAAAGAGAGATACACCATCTAAAAGGAAAAAGCAGTAACTTATGATATAGGGAAAAAATACTTCCCCCCCATTAAGACTCCTTTGTTGCTTTCCAACAACTATGGGGGGGGCGGGGGCAGCCTTACCAACTGCAGCTGGTCTCAACTTCCAGATGAATAGCCTAGCCAGCTGCAAAATCATGACTTCATCTGGTTTCCAGTCTTGCATAAGACTGAGGTTCTTGTTAGGAGACTGTATTTTATCCATTAAGCTTTTTAATATATAAATTTAAAAATAAACCCCCAATATATCAGCACTATATGAATCCTTGTTGCCAAGTTTATTACTCAAAGCATTTGCTTTTTCAGAATGCCTTTAATTAAAAAAGAGAGGAGGGGATTTATTTATTTTTTGGCAAATGTAGGATGCTTCTATAACATGGATTTGAAAAGGACTTTAAGTAGGAAGGAGCGTCAAGAGTGCCAAGCAGCTATCAAAGTATTACAGGTGGGTGAATAATGCACTTTATACTCTATATTTATCATTACACTTTGAAATGATTGACAGACTTAATCAGTTTATGGGGAAATAAACAAGTAGATGCAAGACATATGTTCTCCATGAACATGAGCGTTGTTAGATACGATGGTTTCAGCAAGGTGTTCAAAGCAGCCTGGGCTCTTCTTAACTTTATTTTTATTTTTATTAACTTTATTTTTCAGTTTCTAAAAACAGAGCAACTCATTGACCGATTTACACTGCAGTCCTAAGCATGTGTACTCAATGGGACTGTCCCCCAGGTAAATGGGAATAGGATTGCAACATTAGGCTCTGGAGTAAGTTCGATTGAATTTGTAGGGTTGCCATATATCTGTAATTTCCCGAATATATCCGGAATACTGCCATCAAAAGCAGTGTCCAGGTGGAAATCGCAAAAATGTCCAACAAAATCTGGACATATGGCAACCCATGCTGGCAGTGTCATTTTCGGCGATTTTCCTTAAGAATAGCTTCATTTTATTTTCCTTTTTGCAAATTTGCCAAAAAAAGCTCAACAACTTTTCTGATCAGAATTTCACTGTTTGAAATATGACAACCCTAGAATTCACTGATCCTTACACCTGAGTAGACATATGTAATATTGCTCTGTTAAGCTGTAAATATTTACCTGGAACATATATTTGTGGACATTTCACATCGGAATATATGCTCATACAATCAGGAAGACCTCCCTGCAAAATAAAATAAATGCTCAGCATGGTTGGCAACAAAGATAGGATGAACTCTTCCACTTGACTTGCCAGTTTGGTTTGTGCAAGCATTTTTTTTTCCTTTGGGGGAGCATTCAGACAGGTGGCCCCTGCCTCATACCTCAGGAAGACCAGTCCTAGAAAGCCTTTAGCACTTGATCCTGCTGAATATAGAAAAATGGGCCTGTGAACTATGTCAACCCAACAGATGCTCAATATAGACAATGGTGGCTGGTACCTATGGGACTGGTAGGCCAACAGTAGATGGAGCCAGAGCCAAGTACAGGCAGAGCCAGCAAATACTAGTTTTTGTGCCCATCTTCCTCCCAGCTAAGTTCTACAAGGGCAACACCGAGGAGGAAGTTGACAAGCAGTGGCATTGCCTGGAAGGGTTATAAGAAGATTTAATAGCCCCCCCCCCCCGAAAAATCCTACAGTTCTCCCATTACTACACCATGTTTTGTGTACTTTTGAAAGCGGAGAATGTGAATATTATTTCTTCTTCCTAATATCGGGCAGCAGTTGAAGAGTGGATAATTTTACCATTGGTGGCCTTCCGTTTTTTGGTTGCTCATTACTTCCACCATTTGATTGAGTGAAGTAGGGGCCAAGTTTACAAGATGGTGTCAAGAACACCAGAGTCACAAAAGCACAGCTGTGATTATGAGCTAGCCCTCAGTGAAACCCACAATGAAGCACATACAGTGGTACCTCAGGTTACATACGCTTCAGGTTACATACACTTCAGGTTACAGACTCCGCTAACCCAGAAATAGTTAAGAACTTTGCTTCAGGATGAGAACAGAAATCACGTGTCAGCAGCAGGAGGCCCCATTAGCTAAAGTGGTGCTTCAGGTTAAGAACAGTTTCAGGTTAAGAACAGACCTCCGGAACGAATTAAGTATGTAACCAGAGGTACCACTGTATTTGTTTAGAATTGGCGCAAAGGAGATCAAGGGGGCTCAAATAGCCTATATTCTAATAAAGTGGATTCTCCTGTCATTCACTTGTCACTGTGAGTAATGAAATAATTTGTTATTAAAGATAGATACGGAACAAGCCATGAAATCCAAATGTGGGCTTTCATTTTACAGCATTTGAAATCTGAATAGGGTGTGCGTAGATTCCTTGCTGGTGCAGTTCTACTCTCAAAATCTAAACCCTTTCTAGACTAAACTGTACTAAAAGATATTTGGGCCATATGGTATCACGAGGAATATATGTCCCTAGGACTTAATTATTATTTTATATGTGCTCTTTTATATATCAGCTGCCCAACAGATATATGGCATCTTTAGTGCAATCAGATCTCTTTCTTTTAATGGACTTGTTACCAAGATAAGTACTTTGCAGTGCTCTAAATTCTGGCAGTGGGTTTCAAATAATCATTAAGGGAGCAGTGAAACAATATAATCAAGCAGATTTTAGAGGACTTAAAGGTAGAAAATGTTGGAATAGTAAAACTCATTGAATTGGGGATGAAGTTTCATTTGTGTGAATATGTAGTTAAGACTTACAGTCCAATTATTCTTAAATGGGGCAATGTAGTCTGATCTAATCTTATCTATCATGTAAAACCATAAATCTGCATCTGTTAAGCTTACAGTAACTTATTCCGCCTTATTTGCTTTGATTCCAGTCCACAAGAAGTAGAAAAGGAACAAACAAACAAAAACACCTCTGAAATCACAGGAGGGGCTTCGGTGTATATAAAATAACTGCTCAGGCTACTGCAGAACTTAGTTTTAAACTGATAGATGGAATTATGGATGCAGACATTGCAGTTATTCCTGAAAATCATAGCATAACAATGTGCAAAACTGTGTCTAATGCAAATTAATGCGATGTTATGTACCCTGGTGGTAAAATATTAAAGAAACCGACTTGAAGGGCAAAGCAACCCAGCAAATGGACTATGAACTATGCATAAAGTTAATGATGGAGTTTGTCTCAAATGCACTGTGCAGTACAAAATAACAACATTGGTACATTAACTCTGCAGGCATGTGATGAAGGCTCCATGGCATCACGTGCTCTCTAATTGCAAATGTTGTCTAAAAGAAATTCACCCATGTAGGAATAGCTGAAAAGGTGACTGTTTTGGAACGAAGCAACCAGAATGGAATTCTGTAGCCCCTTGGTAAAAGAAATTAAAAAGGCAATTTACATAACCGGCTTCATTCACTGAAACAACAGAAATTGCTCTCCTGGTGGTTGGAGATTTTTTTGCACTTAAGATGCCAATTCAGCACCGTTGAGTCATAAGGCGTTTAGGTGCAGACCAAATTTCCCAGTGTGATGCCTCCTTGGACTGCTGACAGCCAATTCCTGATTGGGGCCTTCAAAATAACATTATGATTGTGTGGTTGGCCATCATATGATCCATATAATCATGTGGTTTGGCTCACATGCAGCCCAAATCTTTCATCTGAGTTTAGTCTTTACTTTTGTACAACTATTTACTACTGACCAGGAATGGGGATTTTAAAGGGAAAGAAAAGGCTCCAATTTTACTAATAAAGCAGAGGCTGAATAGTGGTGCCTTCATAAAATCTGGTTAATGCAATTTTACCAGAAAAGAAATAAATGCATTTTGCTAACTTATAAATTCAAGCAGAAAGAAAGAAAGAAAGAAAGAAAGAAAGAAAGAAAGAAAGAAAGAAAGAAAGAAAGAAAGCTCAATGGGACTTAACAATGTCTGTCAAGGGAAAGTAAACATCTGAAATAATCAAAATGCCAATTATTTGTAACAGTTTTAATGATAGCAAAATTTACAAACATGAACATTAAACTTTCAGGAAGAACTCCTAATTGGTATTGTTTTTGTTCACCAAATTGATCTATTAATCCCACAAGTATTAGCATAGGTATGATGATATTATGGCTCATTGATTTACAACACAACTTGATAAAGATTTTAGAAAGAATGCTACTTGCATGTTTATGTAGACCAGGTATAGTAAATGGGCTCCCTTCTGACGTTGTTCCCATCACCCCCAGCCTGCATGGCCAATGGTCAGGGATAATGGGAGTTGTAGTTCAACAGCATCTGGAAGGCCACTCCTGATTTAGACTATGCTGCCAGGGTTCAAAATGTGTTGTGTAATTATTTCAAAATGAGACTTTACAACATGATTGATGAGGGCAGTCAGGAATGCTAGCATTTGTTCAGTACTGAAAGACTGTATGGAACATTACAATTGATTGCTGTGGTTTCTAAATAATATTTTAGTAACAAAATCAGGAGAGGTGGGACAACCAAGTTGGGCCACTTTCTACTGAGCCTTCTAGCCACCAAGAACAGCCAATAGTCCTGATGTATCCAACCACAAATAATGAAACATCCAGAAGGTACAAATCTATGATGTATGGCACGGTCAGAAACTCATTCCGTTTTTTTGTTTCGTAAGCTCAATGAAAAAAGTTCCCTGCATATGCAGGCAAAAGGTTTCCTGCATGTGTAATTATTCCATTGTGATCAAATCAGATTGTGTCAAATGTTTTGGATCTGGGAAAAGAGAAGATTACCATGGAAACTAAAGCTGTTGACTGATTGATATAATGGTGCATCTAAGAGAGACTGTTGTACAAATTTACTTTCTTTGTACACAGAGAAAAGGGAGCAAAGAATCCATTGCTATGAGCTTATCTGATTATGTTTTCTCCTGCAGCCTCCAGAGTACCTTGAAGGATTCGAGATAGTCCACAGGTATTGTGTTTGCCTTTAATCTTCTGAAGCATATGGATCAGAAACCTGATAATTGCAGTATTATGAATTTTGTAACTAATACTGTGGTTGTGCTTTTTCCTCCACATGGTAGAGATTGCAGAATGCCACCTGACTTAGGGGCACAGCAGCCCTCCCAGGCTTACCTGGACAAGGCTGGGGTGGCACTGAGATTTAGCCCACTGCCGATCCAATGTTCCTGCCAGTGAACATTGTGAATGGCCTGAATCTCACTACTGCCTGCTCCACCCCACCTAGCCCCATTGAGGTAGGAAGCAGTAATAATGTGGTCAGGCGGGAAGCTGCATGGTCATACCCTCCAACATTTCTCCAAAGAAAATAGGGACGTCCCATTCCATAAAGCTAATTTTACTATTTATATCCCACACATCTTACTGGGTTGCCCCAGACACTCATGAAACTCTACTCAATATTGATCCAGTATTGAAGATCCATTATTGGCTAAAGCTTATTTTCTTCCCGGTTGGGCTGGCACCTTTAACCTTATTAGATACCTACCAATCCAGATGGAAAGCTACACTGCTGGGAAAACTTAAAGGCTTGGGGATCCCACAGCAGACCCTGATAGCGACAGGCTTCGAGAAAGCTAGGACTACAATTCGCCAGCGTATCTGGGACGTAGAATTACAATGCCACATGAGCGAAATGATCAAACATCCAGCAATAAGGGACCATGGGAGAGGTTTCTCTCCAGCTAACTATCTGTCAGGTCTTCAGGTACCCAAATACAGACGGTCTTTTACCCTCGCCAGATTTAACGTTCTCCCTTCTGCCTTACTTCAGGGCAGATTTGAGGGTAAACCATACACAGCACGGGTCTGTCCTTGTGGCTCGTTGGAAGTTGAAACTGCTTCACATGTATTATTACGTTGTCGTCTTTATGAGGATATACGTTTGACTTTTATCACACCTGTTTTGCATAAGTCCAGGAAAGAATCGGAATACCATAGTTTAAAACTACTGCTAGAGGACAAGAATCCCAAGACTACATTAAATGTAGCTAAATTCTGTGCGTCTGCAATCAATCGCAGGAAGCAAGTGGTATCCCATAATGACCAAACCCCTAAATGTTAATTACAGGGGGCACGCTAACAATTAATTTTAATTTTTATATTTAAATCCTTGTTATATTCATATTGTCCCTTGTATTTCTGATATTTTTTATGATCTGTGATATTGTGTGTGTTGACGCTGGTCTGTGACCGTATTAATAAATTCATTCAATATTGATCCAGAGCAGAACTCCAATGTATAGTTAGCAGAATACCAACATAAACACATTGCAGGATTCCCCAAAAATAGACCAGAGGCAATTGTATTTCATCCAGCAGAGCTTTACTACTACTGAAGGCAAATGAGCATAATGGTCACAAATCCAATACATTCAGGATTGGCACTGCCATTAGAAACCCAGTTGCAGCAGACTTAACTTAAACTTACACTAACTTATACTAAGTCCAAACCTTAACACTATGCATACTATGTGCAGAGCACCACACCAGAAGGAAAAGAGATAGAAAGAGAAAGTGAAACCCAGGCTCCTTCTGGCCTTACTTTTATAGTCAGCATGACCTTGACAGAAGAGATAAGAGAACCAGTTTAAGCCAGCTGTACTCAGCTTCTCTGAAAGAATAACCTAAACATCATGAACCTTCTGCTTGTTTCTTTCACACAGAGAAGCTTCCAGAACCCTCTTGAATTAGTTAGAATAGGAAAGATCTCTACACATCAGATGAATACTTTTTGTACTAAGATATGCAAACTTATGTTTTCGAGGTTACCAGCATGAGTCTGACCAAACTGCGGGAAGTAGTGGAGGACAGAGGTGCCTGGCGTGCTCTGGTCCATGGGGTCACGAAGAGTCGGACACGACTAAACGACTAAACAACAACAACACATGCAAACTGACAATAAAAACATAATAAAACATTAAATATTTAATAAAACTTCCCTATACAGAATTGCCTTCAGATGGCTCGGGGGTCAGATAACTCCATACCCTCCAACATTTCTCCAATGAAAATAGGGTAGATTCTGGGATCAAATCAGAAACTGGGACGGCTTCTCTAAATCAGGGACATCCCTGGAAATCAGGGACACTTGGAGGGTCTGCATGGTTTCAGTTCAGCACACGCTCCTTGCCCTATCGCCCCTTCCTGTGATTGGGGAAGGAGTATTGCTCTGGGATAAGGGGGGCTTAATCCACCTATACAAGAGAAGCAGGTTCATCATGACTGTATGGAAAAGTATTGTTCCAGTGCCAAAGTACAACCCTTCTGGGACTCATTTTTTTCAAGAACCGTACGATTGCTGCCTTCCCCCAGATGTCACTTATACATTTATTTGAAACTGGAGTTGTACCTATGCACGGAAGAGAGATGGTGCCCCATTTATTACTGGCCTCCAGGGCTATTATCACCAGGCACTGGAAATGTTTAAATGGAGCTACCCTCTTAGTACAACAAAGTGTGGGAGACAACCATATTGGGGGGAAATTACTTGTAGATTAAAAGTAGCAAGAGGACAAAACAAAAACAAATTCTCTGTAATAAGGCATGATTTTATTATGTAAAGGATGGCGATTTGCACAATTTGAACCCCCATCCAGCATTCAGAAGTCTATGGTTGCTTTTAGGAAATTATAGATAACAACCTTTCCTATATGCTCTGTATTTACACCAACGTAGACCTTCTTTTCTATTTACTGTGAAGAAATGTATAAATAAGCTACTAATTGATACCCTTCCCCTCCCCATCCTGGCCTTTTATTTGTTTATTGCATAATTACATATTATATAGTTTGTAACTAAGTGCCTTTAATATTTTTGTAAACCACGTTGTATGATTATTTTGAAACTCTGTACCTTTTAAAATCAATACATGCTTCTTTATCAAGAAGTAAGACTCCAAGTGCTTACCACAGGAGGCAGCATCCATCTCCATGACTGTAGCTGCAGATACAGTCATGGAAATGGTGGCTCATTCTCTGCACATATATATAGTCCTATACTAGCTGTGGCTGTTCCATTATAGGCAGCAGAACTCTGGGACAACGAAATGACTGCAGTGGTATCGAGGAGCATAGATTATGAACCAAACTAGTGGGCCACACGAAATATCTCTGAAATTTGAAAATCTCTGGAGAGCAAATTTGACCCTGACACGGCTTGGAGTGCTAATAAAATAACACCTGACCCAGAGGTTTTGCAGAACCCGAGAAAGCATTTTATAGCTACCTGAACTTATCTTCAATTAAATGCTATTCCAGAGATGGGATTACTGAGAGTGCCAAAGATGTAAGCTGTGCAAATACACTTGATAGGTTCCCACATTATCTGGTGCACATTGTGAGTGGCTCATCCCAGTTACAGATGTTCACACAGATCACTCTGCCGAAAGTTGCCTTTCCTTTAGAAGAGGATATATGTAAACACAGGTTTACCCAAACTGATGATTTAAATGTAGTACTGCATACCCATCCGTGTGTTGCTAAGGAAAAGAGAGTAGGTTGAGATGCCTAAAATGTTAACTGCCTTGGCCCCAAACAGCACATCCCTGATGATTCAGTGACCATCACCCAGGGTCTCATTCTGCATGAAATTCAACATGGAGTGACAAGATTCTTTGTGGGGAAGACGAATGTGAAGTCAGACAAGAAGCCGTCCCAAGTTCTATTCCAAAATGAGCAAAGTAATTAAACAAAACAAGTTCAATGGTGGGACAGATTTTCATGTATAGTTCAAAGATTTTTTTAAAAAAACTCATTTTGGGAACTATGGTCAAACAAACTAGTTCATCCCAAGTACTGGTTTGGATACAAATCGCCCACCTAGCCTAGTTTGGTTTCCTTGTAGTTTATACTGCTTTTATACTTCCAGATAACCTTAGTCTGTTGGAGTCTGTTGTCATTTTGCATTTGGTTCCAAGACGGCTTCCTCCAACCTGAAACGGAACTTATTTTCCTTTCAGCATGTTTGCCCCCCCTACCCCCGGCAACTTAATCTAAATGCAGAAGTCTCAAAGTATGGAATGGTTTGTTGTGTGTGGGAAGAACATGACACTTCAATTTTTGTTATTTTTGTCAGCGGACTTTCCCCCCCCATAGCTTAACTGCAAATAAAAGTATTGTTTGTTTCATACTAGCTGCAGTGGAAATAATAGTATGTAATGTTGCAACATACAGAAAGTGACAGTAGGTGGTGAGCAGCCTGTAACCTAGGTAACAAAATCTCTCCCCCCCCCCTTTTATTTGTGCACCGTGTTTGAGGGAAAGAACTGTACGTAGAACACATGTTTTGCATCCAAGAGGTTCCAAGTTCAGTCCTTGACATTTCCAGGTAGGGCTGGGGGGAAACTGCTGGACAGCCACTCCCAACTGGTTTCAACCATACTGAACTAGGTGAGCTTACTATCTGACTCAGCCCCGCGCTTGGGGGGAGGGGCAAGACCGCAACCCCCTCTCTTCCCCCATGGGGTCAGAAATGGCTTTGCCAAACTCATCAGATCTTAGGGAAGGCTTTGTAGCGCCTATTAAGGGTTGCAATTTTATTTTATTTTTAAAATAACTTTTATTAAGGTTTATAGAGAAAAATGCAAAGCTTAATATCCCCTTTTTTTAAACAACCCAAGACTTTTATCTAGATACAATAAAAACACAAAAAGGAGGGAGAGAAAGAAATAGAAAAAGAAATAAAAGAAAAATAGAAACAAGGTTAAAAGAGATAGAAAAATAAGATTCAGAAAGTAAAGAACTTCCGATTCTTCATCTGTCTGCTGTATAAAAACAATATTCACTTCGTCCAATCCAACATAACACCCAGCAAAGCCACTTTCTATAAATAAACATTATCTTCTATCCTCAAATCCAGATATCATTTTTTTCTTTTTCATGCAAAAAGTCCACAAGAGGTTCCCAATTTCTAACAAATGTTAACAATGACTTTTCTCTGATTAAACATGTCAATTTCATCATCTCAGCTAAGTCCGTCAGGGGCTGCAATCTTAAGTTCTGCTCTTCACATTTCTACATCAGTTCGTACTTTTTTCCTTTAGCAAACACCTCATGAAAGTCAGCACTTTCCTGTGTGTTTCTCCTTTTTGTGTATTGTTTCTGGGAGCGGCAATTAGATAGGTTTGCATTATAACATCACTCAAGGTGGACTTCTTGCCCGCCGCTGCATGCGCCAAACATGTGCCTGGGGCAGGGAAGCTGTTGTGTTTTTCAGTTGTGTTTTGTTGGCGTAGAATTAGAAGCTGCTTCTGACGGTTCCTTCTGGCCACCTGAGTTTCCAAATACAGTGGTACCTCGGGTTAAGAACTAAATTCGTTCTGGAGGTCCGTTCTTAACCTGAAACTGTTCTTAACCTGATGTAACACTTTAGCTAATGGGGCCTCCCGCTGCCGCCGCACGATTTCTGTTCTCATCCTGAAGCAAAGTTCTTAACCCGAGGTACTATTTCTGGATTAGTGGAGTCTGTAACTTGAAGCGTCTGTAACCTGAAGCATCTGTAACCCGATGTACCACTGTATTTGATAAAACATAGGAACATAGAAGCTCTCTTCGAAGGCCCATTTAGTCCAGCATCCTTGTCTCACAGTGGTCAACCACATACAGTAGCCAACCAGTTGTCCATGGGAAGCCCACAAGCGGAATCTGAGCATGACAGCAACCTCCCTACTTCCAACAGTGGAAATGGAATGTAGACATCATGGCTGATAGCCATTGAAAGGTTTATACGCCATGGATTTGTCTAATTCCCCTTTGCGGCACCACTTGTAGTACAACCCTCTCCCAGGCAGCAAGTACTAATAGGTGTAACAGAACAAACTCAAACAGACAACGATCTGGATTAAAAATGGCCACAACTTTATTGGCTACAGGTGTAGGTCAAATTTTGGCTCAGGCATTGGGTGCATATCCATTCCAGCCTCCAGCTGGAGAACTGAAGCTGCATCAGGGTCATGTGGGCTTCCCCCAAGATGTTGATCTATGGAGGTGGCCATCCTAAAGTCACTGCTGGAAGTTCTATGGCCTGTCTGCCTCCCTCTTGGTTTCTAGACAGAGACTTCCACTGAGACTCCTATAACGGGGTACCGTGTATATCTCTCTGGTTCAGGACATAATGCCCAGCCAGGCGGCAAGGCATTGCCCTACAGTGGGGCCCCTGATTGGCCCATTTTTATCTTGATTTTCTGGCTGGGGATCCTGCTCAATTCTGGCCAGGGAGTTCCCTTAATGGCTAACCAACACGTGACTTCAGCTGCTGGGGATGGTTGATGGGTCGGAGGTCCACAACTGCTGCCCATCTAAGAAGAGTGAGCAGCCATTCTTTTGTGTGTCCCGAATCAGAATGATGGCACTACCCAGAAAAGTTGCGCTTGAACACAATTTGCAGCAAAGAAGAGTGCTGTAAGAACTGTGGCCTTAATTGTGTGTTTGGGCCCAGTGGCTTTTCAAGAAACACCTACCTTTTTCTAGACTGCCGTGTTGTGACCGGAACCCAAAAACTACTGGCACTCGTGCATTTCATTAGGACAGCGCCAAAAATAAGTGGAGATGTTTTCCAAATCACAGCTAGTCTTGACTGAGCTGTGCATTAACCTGTCAACATAAATGCTTTGACACATTTAAAACACAGCCATTACCTAGAGAAACCCAAGCCCTACAAGACATGACTCAAATGTGAACATATAGCATTTCCCCACACTTAATGCGTGTATTTTACCAAAATGTTCTGCTAAGAAATATCTAAAATCATTTTAGATTCTACACATCTGTACTAATTTCCCCAAACGGTCCAGTTTTCGACTGGCTAGCAACCCGCTTCAGACAGGACAAAACGAACTGTGATTTTGGAAAAAAACAAAACAAAACCCTTTCATAGCCGATCAGCAGAAATGATCTCTTCCTTCTTTCAGAGTCAATTATGTGTCTTTCATTACCTTACCCCATATGTTTCTGACTTCAGTCAATAAGTTACTCAGAGCAGACGGTATTACTAAATGATATGTAAATGTTAGAGCTGCAGTACGTTAGATCCAAAGTCTGGCGAACAAGGCTCTGTTTTGTTCACCTAAACAAATCCAGGCTCATATCTATAGGGGGTTATGGTTTGGATCAGACTTACTATTTAAGACGGGGAGGGAGGGGGAAATCCTTCCTGTCTGTTCCTGAAGAATGACTCCCAGCCAGCCACCTGAATTCTGGAATGGCTACAAACACGAGGTAGTAAATGATCCGGCAACATTCAGGATTGCTACATGTCAACATGTCATTATAAGTACCACTCAACCATTCTACTACGTTGTTGGACGTTATTGTTGTTGTTTTTCCCCTATGTATAAAGCATTTCACTGTGGACTGCACATTTAATACTGATTTCACAGTTGACACAAGGCAGAGCACAGCTATTTTGTCATAAAATTGCACATATTTTAAAAATATTATGCCTTGAAAAGTATTTTAAGTGCCTCTTTATAGATTTACATTATTTGCTCCAAGTTCGTACTGGGGATGGGGGTGATGTTTGCATAACAAGGGGGAGACATGAAAATCGAGGGCGGCTGGGGGCCTGAGTGTTATTAGTACATAATTCCTCACCCCCTGACACACATGCTAAATCACAGCATTTGACAAAGGAAACATTTAACCTGCCTTATTTTGCTATTTTTTTCATACTACAAGTGATCGCCATACGTTTGAGTCCCATTTCCCCCCTCCCTGTTTGCGGAGAAATGTAGTGGAAAATCTGGGCCTTGGGTAGGTGGCATTTATTGTTTTTGTGTAAAGCTCTGAGAACAAATTAATGTTCTCTTTAAACGTATATATGTGTTAATTCATAACGAGAGGGAGTCTCAGTTTTGTGAGGGTTGTTACTGTCTAGGCAAAACAGAATTCGTTTCTCAGCACCACAGGTTAGAAGGGGGAGGGGGAGAGACAATCTTCCAATTTAATATCTTTCTTTAAAAAAGGAGACTAGGAGAAAGAGCTCACCTCTCTCTTAGTTCTGTCAGTTGCAAGTCTCACCTCACCAGCCCACTGCCATAGGCTAATAGCCTGGAACAAAGCTCATACTCAGAAATGTCAAACATAATGAAAAAAGGAAAATCAGAAGAGGGGAAAGTTGACCATGGGTGCTCCTCTGGGGCCTAGTCTTGCATGCTCTACAGGTCTATGTACAGCAGCCACACCTCAGCCTGGCGAGCCGTAGTGCTACCGGATGCAACCGAGGTGCCATCCATCAAAAGGAAACCTCCTGATAAACAGACGAGTGTCAATGCTTTTTGCTAGCCTGAGATAACAGTTTTATTATTGAAACTCAGCTGGAAACCTTGCCTTGCCTTCCCTCAACAGACCAAAACAGGGAAAAAAGGCTGAAAGATGGGGACTGGCTATTATTATTATTATTAAGTTTTTTGCAGCAGCTAATATCACTCATGCCCCCTACCTGATTTGAATAATAGTAATGGGCATGATAATAATAACCGGGTTGGGGAGGGATGACGACTCTGTGCATGTAAGACAGGCAATGTGGTAGTCATGATGGGGCAAGGAAAGAAAGATTAGACAGCAAAGGGGGATTGTTATAGCAGCGGAGACCAGGAAGGAGAGAGAGAGAGAGAGGTTAGTTTTTTGCCGTAGAAGTGCAGGCCATTTCCCCTAATGTAATGTTTACAGGACTGCAGTCAAGACTCCAACCTCAGTGAATTGCAGGGGGTTGGATTAGATGACCCTCAGACACCTTCCACCTTTACAGTTATGTGATTCATGTGTTCCTAGTGTTCATTGTTTTCATAAGCATACACTACATATTTTTATGTTATTACCCTCCCAAAATATGCATTTCATGATTGGAAAAATGCAACTGAACGAATGAATAAATATAAGCAAGCCTACGCAGATGTGTAAATTTGACATCTATTTTAATGCATGATTTTATTTTATTGTTACATTTTTTAAGACTAACTTATTTTTAACATCTGATTTTATCGGTGATTTTCATGTATATTTTAAGCTGTATGTAAACTGCTTAGACGTTTTGATGATTAAGCAATATGCACATCTTGACAGATCAATAAATAAACAAAACCTGCAGAATTCAGAGCCATTTGAAAGGATAGCTGCAGTTTGGTTCCCTCTAGCTCCCTACATTCAGCCTAATTCATGCATTACTTCTGACCTCAGCTATGTTCTTCTGTTTAAATCTATTTTCAAGAACCCAAGGTTGCAGCCCAATGACAAACACTCACAGATTGCTTATAGTGCAAGTATGATGATCAAGAAAGAGGTACTAGGTTGCCCAGGATTTCTGTGGGACCCTTAAAACAATTCTTCATTTTGGACTACCTGAAGAAGAAGAAAAAATTTAGACCAGTGTGCTGCTGCTACTCTGGGGTAATCCCATTGAAAGCAGTGAGCTCTCCATGAATGAAACAGTTTTATAAGTTGCAATTGGCATCCCTTAAGGCAGGCATTCTCAAGCTGCCTAGATCTCCATGCAATGCAATAAAAATTAAAATAAAAATAAAATTGTATCACCTGTAATTCCCTTATTTTCTCACAATCAGTTGCCTAAATTCCCATTATTTGAGCAATTTGGTCCACATTTTGGGGTCTCATTATAGTTATGGTTCTTTAAGTAGACAGCCTTATTTAAAATTATAGACTCATCCCGGAAAGTATATTTTATTTCATATCTAATAATTAAATCACTAGGGTCAATGAGCCCCAGTCAATTTCAGGTCATTATTAAGCGTTCCTTGGATACTTCATGGAGACAGCTGGAAGTGTAATCAGTATCATTTATCAGTAACCCAGTTAGCGGCTGGCTCGTTTCCCTTATTTTGCGCTTTTGGTGGTGTGTGTCCTTGTCCTTAAACAAAAAAAAGGGAAAAGGGCAAAGGGAAATACTCTTGGTCAAATCCTGATAAATCAATAACATAATGCAGTTAGTTACACTTACTTAGTGCACTTAATACAAAGAGCTGGTAAGAGTTTCCTTGTATTTACTTCTTTATTCCCACATCAGCTGTTAAAGAACATTCTCATTTTCCACATCAAAGCCACAGGAGCCATTTCATAGTACAAACCCAGCAGAGTGAACGCCAAAAGACTGAAGTGAATAAGCATCCAAGTGGTGCTTGTTTAGCTTGCCCATAGGATTTACATTTACATTTACCCTATTGAAGGTCCTCGAATAATTTAACTGCTCCCCCACCACCGCACTGCAGAAAAGAAAGCCTATTCTGTTTCTTGCCTCTTGAAATTGAACGTCCAAAACAACTTTCCCTGAATTAAGTAGCATTCCGTGTGCGGTAGAATAATCAGGCAAATGGCAAACTTTAAAGGACATGGATATTTTTTTGATGATAAAATGACATCAACGGGGCCTAAAAACAAGATTCCAGAAACGAAGGCTTCTGAAGCAAGTATGTGGAACAAGACATGAAGGGAGTCCCCATTGAACTGGAATACTTAAATTGGAGAGGCAACACAATCCAAACTGTTGGACTGGGACCTGAAAAGGTCTAGAATTGATATATGTGATCATATCAAGTGTCAGGGAGTTTACAGATGTCAGGAGAAAATCCAATGCTAAATCTATTCATGAGTTTAACACGAGACTATGTGGTGGGATGAGGAAATTCAGGTCTGAGAACCAATTGCAGCCCTCCGGCCTCTTTGTGTGGTCCCTGACACCCTATCCAAGACCTACCCCCTTCCCAGCCATATTGCTCACCAGTCCTGGTTTTCACACACACACACACACACACACACACACACACACACCTTGAGTATTTTGCCTTGCTGGAATCACAGAATTGTAGAGATGGAAGGGACTCAAAGGGTCATCTACTGACAGGAACAGGCCAGCAATAAACCACACGGAGTAAGTGAAGAAACAAGGCCTGCTCAGGAGGGAAGGCCCAGTGAATACAGCAATTCTTCTTGGTAGATCTTGGCCATATGAGGCAGTTGGGGGAGACTAAAGGCCTCCATCTTCCCATAGCTACCTAAGCCTTCTCCTCTCCCGGGTCTTTCCCAAGCAATCAGAGACTCTGCTTTTGTGCCTATCTTTGCTGATCCCTCTTCATACCTCTTCTGGTTATGAAAGACTGGGGGGAAGAGGAGCTTGTCACAGCAGGAGGGGCTTCTTCACCAGCCTGACTCATCTCTGCCTCTTGGCCTCCCTCCTCTCCTGCTTCTGCTTCGGACTGTGGACCACTCATTCTTTGCAGATAGCTGCATAAAGAAGTCCCTGCTGGTCTTTGTTTTATACACCAAGCCTTAATGCCTCCAATTCCAAATATAATCAAAATCTTGAGATCTTGTTGAACCAGGGATGGGGAACTTTTAATATTTTATATGTCACCAGACTACAGTGCTGATCATTGCTGATCATTGGGCATGCCAGCTAATGCTGGTGGAACTTCTGGTTCAGTAACATCTACCTCAGCAACAGGCTATGGGTTCTCTTTCCATGGCTTAAACAGTACAGTGGTGCCTCGCAAGACGAAATTAATTCGTTCCGCAAGTTTTTTCTTCTTGCGAGTTTTTCGTCTTGCAATGCACGGTTTCCCATAGGAATGCATTGAAAATCAATTAATGCGTTCCTAGGGAAACCGACTTCAGACCAGGTCCGGGGACAGTCTGTCCCCCGACCTCTTCTGAAGGCTGGGGGGGGGGACAAGGGCTTTTCTTCCCACCCCCAGCATTTTAAAAAACCCCGGGACAGCGGAGGGCTTCTCCGCTGTCCGGGGCGATCTTAAAATGCTGGCGGGCGGCATTTTAAAATCGCCCCGGACAGCGGAGGACTTCTCCGCTGTCCGGGGCGATTTAAAAGCCCCTGGGAAGGCAGGCAGGGAGGACAAAGACATTTGCCCCCCGCCCTCCTTCAGAAGAGGTCCAGGACCTCTTCTGAAGGCTGGCGGGGGCGAAAGTCTTTGCTCCCCCCCGCCTGCCTTCAAAAGCTGTCCGGCCAAGGCTTCGCGGACCTCTCCGCAAGCAGCGGCAGCGCTGCCGCTGCTTGCGGTGAGTTGCCGGCATGCCGAAGCCTGCGCGCGCTGAGATCCGCGCGCCCAGGCTTTGCGGACCTCTCCTGCCTTCAAAAGCCGTCCGTGATAGCGGGAAGCGCTTCCCTGCTATCCCGGACTGCTTTTAAAATGCTGGCGGTGGGGAGCAAAGCCTTTCGGCCCCCGCCAGCCTTCCTGGACCTCTTCTGAAGGCCGGAGGGGGGGGAAAGGCTTTGCTCCCCACCGCTAGCATTTAAAAGAGGTCCCCGGAGATTTCCCTATGGGCTTTCGTCTTGCGAAGCAAGCCCATAGGGAAATTCGTTTTGCGAAGCACCTCCAAAACGGAAAACCCTTTCGTCTAGCGGGTTTTCCGTCTTGCGAGGCGTTCGTCTTGCAGGGTACCACTGTATTTGGAAACACTGCTGAGACAATGAGCAAGCTAAAGCTATATACAGTGGCACAACATTTCGTCTAGCCGGTGGTGAAACATTTTCCCTTTCAGAAAAGAGAGTCCATTTCTTCCCCCTTGCTTTTTAAAATTTTGTCACAGTGTGGTCCCAGCTGCGGCACTACTCATTTGGTGAAATAACCGCCTGGCTCACCAAGTATGTATTTAAAACTCGTCTCTTTCCTTAGCTGTTTCTACATCCTGCCTCAGCATGGAGCAAATGCTATTAAATGCAACATTCTTGCATTGAAAACCATTTTCTGCTGTCTAAATAGGGCCTGAAGCATAAAGGTTTTGACTCCCCAGTGACCATTGCATTTGTTACTGGGGTTTGCCATGATTTTCTCCATCCCCTCCTTGAATATTGTTCTAACCTGCATACCAAGGTTCCTTTTCAAAGTTAACAATTGCACATCACAGTAGCATTTTTGTTTTTGCTTCCCCACTTTGATATTGGCAGGAGTCTATTCAAAGAAATGCTCTATAGCCTTCATTAGGAGAGTATGATACTCAGAGACTCTGGGCATGCAGCCAGGGGGAATCAATTGGTGAGAAATATTCAAAGCTAAAAGTGCAACCATCTCTTTTACATCAACATATGCCGGGGAAGGCAGCTGAAACCTACAGCTCCGAGGGATGGGATCTAAGTTTGTTACAGTCTCTCCTTATTTCCCAAAGTTCAAAATACCTGGTTTTCTTTTTTTTTATGCCACATTTTTTAACTGAGTTGATAAGACATACTAAGCCCCCTTTTCAAAGTGCTTGTGTAAAGTGTGTCTTTGGGGTTGAAAAGTTGGTGAATCATCTGCGGGAGCGACAGAAAGGATAGCAAGGCAGTCAGTGCAGAGGTGGGTTGTGCTCAGTGATGGAAAGAAATGTCAATTTTGGTTCTTGGGTTCTTTTCCAGTCTTAAATTTAGTTTTCCACATTTTGCAGAAATTTATAAAATTTATTTCATATGCAGTTTCAACTATTGTGCACATTTCTGCGAGCAGTTTTCCCTAATATAATGCATTTCTGCTTAGTTACACTAATAACATTTTTTGGACACTTTCTCCTAATATATGTAGTTTTCGAAACTCAATTCAGTTGGAGAACTGCATTGCAATGTTCAGAGAAGTGTGAATTTCGAAGGCTGTGTTAAGGTTTGTGTATTGTTTTGAAAAGTGTGGAATTGATAGATTCAGCATTAAATGTATGCTAAATTGTATTTCTCCTCCATCTGTAGCGGTGCCATAAATAGGGAGGGAGGAGAAATTGAATTCCATACACATTTAAAGGCAAATGTAACTAATTGGCACTTTCCAAAACAATATATGAACCATAAGGCAGCCATCCTTTGAAATTTTCAATTTTGAATCTTGCAACACAGTTGTCCAGCCAGCCAAGTAATGTGTACCAAAAATGCACATAATAAGGTAAGGTGTGCAGTAAAATGCATATATTAGTGAAGACAGCATACAAAAATATATTAGAGGAAATTAGACTTTACCAAAAAAAAATCTAGTGGGTTAAATTGCCTGCAGAAAGGTGTTAATGCATGGTAAATTGCTGATGAATTTTCATGAGGATTCTTAAAAGCAAATTCACAAACTGTTGTGGAAATATGTATAACTGAATTTAAGTCTAGAAAAGTGAGAAACAGAAACTGAAATTGACAGACTCACCCATGCCTTGCTGTGAATGCATTTATTCAGAAGGAAGTCCCCTGGGGTTTAGTGGGGCTTAATGATATAGAAAAGGGGGGAAATAGGGGGGCACAGCTTCAGGACTTTTTGGAAAGCAGTAGCAGCCATACCTAATTAAAATCTTTCTTCCACTACTGCCCACAAGCTGGTAGTCACCACTGAAAGGAAGCCCTTTGGCACTGGCCGGTATGTGCCAACAACAGACAGAAGTCTCCACACTGGAGAGCCAGTGTGGTGTAGTGGTTAAGAGCAGTGGACTCGTAATCTGGCGAACTGGGTTTGATTCCCCGTTCCTCCATATGCAGCTGCTGCGTGGCCTTGGGCCAGTCACACTTCTTTGAAGTTTCTCAGCCTCACTCACCTCACAGAGTGTTTGTTGTGGGGAAGGAAGGGAAAGGAGATTGTTAGCCGCTTTGAGACTCCTTAGGGTAGTGATAAAGTGGGATATCAAATCCAAACTCTTCATCTTCATCATCAGTTTGAATTCTGAGAACCAGATTCCTTGAGTGGTTTGATATACCCATTGATACAATAGCCCATGAGGCTGCAACCAAAGAGAATGTTCTTTTCCCAGGGTTATTGTTTTGAATTCTGTGCACAGCTGACTGTGCCTCATTTAGATCTTCCAATATAAACACAATATTTGGATTGCTTTCAAAGTAATAATGCCCCAAAGCTAAATTTAATATAGAAAACAGTGTTGTGTGCAAGTCAGTGCAAGAAGCTAGAAAATGTTTATTGCTTGGCGGAACGGCCAGAGGTTGCCAGATCAATGTTCCCCCCTATTCTGCTGGGTCAGTAGTAGTCTGTTGAGTGTCATTTTAAAGCTCTGTCATGCAAGGAGCACACTGCAGCATTCATCCTTTTATGAGTGACACAGTGCCTGTGAGGAATGATGAGCCTCATACAAACACATTTAATGGGCAGGGATTAAAGCTCTTTGAATGGAAATGGAAAACTGAGTAAGAGCATTTAGACCGGTGTTTGCAAATGCTTGCAAGGGTGTTCAGGGCCTATCAAAGCATCAGGGAAGTGCAGATCTAGAGTTTACAAGGCAGAGATTAATTCCAGAAAACGCTGCTAGACAATAAGTTTTTATAAGTGATGGTCAATAGACTGAAGCTGAATCCTGCTAAGGCAAAGACACTATACGTGGTTCCTAAGTCGTCACATTAGGAAGAGTGCTTGCATTAGTGTGAGCCTTATAACAACTACTTTGTAAGAATGTCAGCGCTGAACAGAGGTTGTTGGACGTTGTGCTAGAAATGGGTCAAGAAAAGTGCTGGAAACATCTAGAACTAACCGTTTCAGCAGAAAGTAATACATGCTTTGTACACTCCCCTGCTGTATGTCAGGCTTCATTTTGTGCACACTGCTTTGGGTACTTCTAAAATACTGGGTACTTCCCAGAATTATAGAAGCAATTCTGGTTTCTGATTGGATCCCGGGGTGTCCTGCTTTGGCTCCCATGAGATTGTGTTCTCCCACCAGTCACGTGACTTGTGCAAGAGCATGGCCCCAAAAGATGTGTATCCCGATTTTCCTCTTTGTCATGTTGAAGGGTGTGTAGGTGCTATATTTCTCATGGGAAAATGAATGAAAAATGAAGACAGAGAAAAGAAAGGTGATTGAAACTGACTGTTCTAGTTATCTGCTAAATGCCAGAGAACCCAGTCTCGCATCACCAACCCCACTTCACTAACTCATATTACTGCATTCCTTTTACAAATATTTTCTGGGCAGAATGCTTTACTCCCCTTAGTTACAGAACCAGGCTGGTATTGGCCTTTTGCAATTGTAATATAAGGTTTATAACTGTAGTGGTCTCTAGTCTGCAGAGCTTATGCCACAATGACTGCTCTCCACATTAAATGGAAGGTGCCCTTTGCGTGCACTCATGCAGCACCCCCAATCCTACATGACTCTCGGTAGAGCACTTAATAATAATAATAATAATAATAATAATAATAATAATAATAATTTATACCCTGCCCATCTGGCTGAGTTTCCCCAGCCACTCTGGGCGGCTCCCAAACAAGTTGTCTTTTAAAGATAGGATAGCTGCTTATTTCCTTCACATCTGAAGGGAGGGTGTTCCACAGGGTGGGCACCACTACCGAGAAGGCCCTCTGTCTGGTTCCCTGTAACCTCACTTCTCGCAATGAGGGAACCACCAGAAGGCCCTCGGCGCTGGATCGATGGGGGTGGAGACGCTCCTTCAAGTATACAGGACCAAGGCCGTTTAGGGCTTTAAAGGTCAGCACCAACACTTTGAATTGTGCTCAGAAACGTACTGGGAGCCAATGCAGATTTCTCAGAACCGGTGTTATGTGGAACAAGCTGAGATCTTACACATCCCTACACTGTGGAGGTGGAATTTTCCACTCATGGGAACTTAGGGTGCAAACCACAGCTTTAGTTTGCTCTCTCCTTTGTTCATTATGTATTTCAAAAGAACACATTCTGTACTTCTAAAGTAGCTACACCAAGTATTGAAGATGTGCGTGCTTGACACAACTCTGCCAGTTCATACATTATTGAAAACAACAGCTATTCAATAACTCAGTTGCCAGTAGCTTACTTTTTGCCTGGCCTGATTAACCCTTTCTTCTATTAAACAAGGGCTTACCCACCAGTCCACAAAGTGATAGACAAAGATAGAAGCATTAGTGCCAGAGACGACTGTGATTAAAGAAGTAGAAGATGAAAGGCCTTTCTTGATGCAAGAGAAGGAGAGTGGAAGTGCCCCTTATTATGCCTGCAGTCAATGCCAGGAGGAAAGGAATAGGAGACTCATAGAATTTCAGAGTAGAAAGGGACCATGAGGATCATCTAGTTCAACCCCCTGCAATGCAGGAATCTCTGGCTCAACATGGGGCTCAAACACAGGACCCTCAGATTAAGGGTCTCATGCTCTACTGACTGAGCTATAGCTGATATCAGCCATGTTCTAAAGCAACAGATGAAGTGGTAAAACTGTTTGGTCATTGTACAATTTCAGTTTGCAGGTGTGGGATCCCATGACTGAATGCCCTTTCATATCAAAAAGAAAAGAAAGCTAACGTTGCTAGACTCCTATTGTCTTGGATATGCTAGTTTCAAATGTACAGGATTTCTCCCCAAGAGATTATTCATCCCCATGTGCTCTCTGTTCAACCAGCTGGTTGACCTAGGCATGGCTGACTCTCCTAAGATCTGGCTTGGACTTTTCCCGAGTTCCCCACCCACCACCACCAAAAGTTAAATATCGAAAAACCCACAAAAGTAACTGAATGCTAGATGCTTTTGAATTATGGTGTTGGAGGAGACTCTTGAGAGTCCCATGGACTGCAAGAAGATCAAACCTCTCCATTCTTAAGGAAATCAGCCCTTAGTGCTCACTGGAAGGACAGATCGTGAAGCTGAGGCTCCAATATTTTGGCCACCTCATGAGAAGAGAAGAGTCCCTGGAAAAGACCCTGATGTTGGGAAAGGTGGAGGGCACAAGGAGAAGGGGATGACAGAGGACGAGATGGTTGGACAGTGTTTTCGAAGCTACCAGCATGAGTTTGACCAAACTGCAGGAGGAAGTGAAAGACAGGAGTGCCTGGCTTGCTCTGGTCCATGGGGTCACAAAGAGTCGGACACGACTAAATGACTAGACAACAACATCCTATAGCCCCCAAATCTATCCCTGCCATGACCAACAACTAAACATGCTCCCTCCTTTCCTTCTTTTCCTTCCTTCCCCTTCCACTTTATTTTCTTAGAAGTAGCAACAAGATCAGAGTGGCAAAAGGGATTCCCCGCTCCTTCTGTCTCTTTCCCTCTCTCCTTTCAATCACCATCCAAAGTAATACTAGATGCGAGTACACTCTGGCTACTCAGGACCCTGTGAACAAATTGCAGATCCCAGCATGGACTAGAGCAGGATCTAGCATCACGCCTTCCTCCAAGTTGTCCTCCTTGTCCTCCAGTTTTAAATCACCCTACTATCATAACCTCTGTCTTGTCTGGATTAAGTACCACTAGCTTCCCATATCTAACCTGTAACCATCTCCAAGCATCCTAGGTCTAAACCGCTGTTCCTGAGGTGGGTGCACGTAACAAATAGGGCTGATACCGCATTCCTTAATGCCAAACGATCTCTCTCGGCTATTAAATATAGATAGTTAAAATGCACTGGAGAGAAGAAAGACTCTTGCAGTACCTCAAAGTTCATTCAGCCATGCACTTTGGCATCAAGGAGTCAAGTAAAAATAGGATTGCTCCCACTCTGGCCCTCCAATACCCATTGATCTCAGGTGACAGAGAAGAATTTGTTGGTCTTTGCTGCTAAATGTCTTCAAGAGGTGTAGAAGAATGAGCGGCAGTTCACTCTCTCTTTCCTAGATGAAGATTGCTGAGCAGGCAATCAAGATGGTTTCAGTCCCAAAACCTTCCCTAAATTCTGATTAGCATGTGTCCATAACTTCCGTCTCACCCAAGGATACCTGAAGGTGCCACATCACTGGCCTCTCTGGGTTGGTTGGTTGGTTGGTTGGTTTGTTTGTTTTTGACCCCAGAAGGAAGATGTGAAATTACCCTGCTTTATTTAAGTCAGTAGGTCACACGAGAGCTATTTTTAAAAGAGAAATGGTTGGATCACAGCTTCCTTTAAATTACCAGCAAGTGCCCCTTCCTCCAGTGACTTATTTACCCAGGCTGTTAACAACAAATTCAACTTAGCCTGAGTTGTTTTAACAAGCAGCCATGGCATTGTTAAAACAACTCAGCCTAAGTTGAATTGCTGTTAACAGCCGTGGTAAATATCCATCACTAAAAGAAGGAGACTTTCCAAGGCAAGGATAGAGGCAGCAAGGGGTGGGTTTCAAATATTCAAGGATTTTGTCCACATAGCCTCCAGCAACAACAATTTAAATGTATCCTGAGGACACAAAACAGAACAAGCAAACGTTTTGGAATCCTTACTTGATCTGCAAAAACTGAGGAATCCATGTTGAAATGTCTGCAAGATTTTATCTGCAAAATGTTTAGCAACTTAGTCATGGGGGTGGGTCATGGGGGACATAAATTTCTGAAACTGGGGTGAAACTACCCTTTCACATTAAAAAAATAAAACCTTTCCTAGATAGCATCCAGCAGATATTATCTAGGGGAGGAAACAATGGATTCTTCGTTGCTCACATTATGTTTAAAATGAATGCAAAACAGCATTTGTTTAAACTGTTTTGGACAGATTCAGTCTTATTTTCTCTCCATCAGCAATCAAGCTTTTTCTGCTTGGCATCTTCCTATTCCATAGCTGTGGCATAAAACAAGTAGAAACCTGGGCCTGCTGCCTGAGGAAAGAGTGCTTAAGTGAGATTAGCCTGGACAGTTTGGACATTCTATTAACCACCCCTGATGGTGTTTCCTGCTTGGCAGGGGGTTGGACTCGATGGCCCTTGTGGTCTCTTCCAACTCTATGATTCTATGATTCTATGATTCTATTCCTCTGAAGTAACACAGGAATGGACTTCCATGAAGCTGTGCTCACCCCATCATTTCCTGACTAGAACTGTGAACAAACAGCATCTCAAAAATATCCACCCGATTTGTCAGCAGAGAAACTGAGGGGACCATTTCTCTGAATTTCTCCTTGGTGTGCAAAGAAGAATTTCTCCAAAAGTTTCTGAGGGCTGGGGCTCACCATCAGCAATGGCAGTAGAATAGCTTCTTTCATTATTCTCAAGGGCTTCCTGCTCCTCTGACCAGAAATGACAGTGGCAGCAGCAAACAGCACAGCACCCTAACCGCCATTTTGTATCTTCCACAATCCCTTGGATTTAGCACTATGTGGCGGGGGGGAAGGGGGTAAGATGGCAGCCACCACACATAAAGCAGTGGAGAATATTAAGATAAGTAGTCTCCTTTTTTTTCCCTAAGGGGAGGGAACAAAGAACAAATGTTTTCTAAGAAATGTTGGCTCAGCTCCTGCCCCAACAAAGCCAGAGAAGAATTGCTTGGTGTTCTTGAGTGTGGTGAAAATGTGATTCCCCTGAGGTAGAAGGTGTCTGGGGTCCTTGCACATTTAGCTTGGTAAAATAGCAGCTAACACCAAGAAAGGTCCTTGATTAATTTCCTCCTAACTGAAATTTACGGGCCTCCTCTTCTAAGCCTCGGGTTGAGACTAGATTTGCGTGCACATAGCTGAACTTTAAATGAAAATCCCCCTTCAATCACCCTTTAAGATGGCGGTTATTAAGATCCAGCTGCTATGTAGTGAGAATGCATCATCGCTGCTGCTACTGCTGCTTTGTTTTTTTACACGAATCACCTTGAACAACGAATAACAGTTGTTATGATAATGCCACAGACACAGCGGCATAAGCCAAAGGGCAACACAGGAAAATAACAATGTAACAGTGAATGTAAAGTGACATCCTTGATGCCCACACAAAGATTTTGTTTTCGTCTGGCTTCGTCTTGTACAGAAGTTTAAGGGCAACTTTCTCCTCCTCCTCCAAGATGTTTGAGGTGCAAATACAAGACAGCTGTGAAATCAGCTGGACCACTTGGGTACCCAGAGATAGTCATATGCTCGAAGCCCACAGCCGAGCCAAGCTATAGATGAAACAACACCTTACTCCACAAGCAGTCTCCTTGATGTCAGCAAAATTACTCATAGAATAATTCTCTGGCTCGTTGTTACGAGCTGGAGGAATATAAAAAAATCTGTTCCAAGGCTGAGGTAAGGTGAGGGCATAACAGGAGCAACAAAGGTATAACATGGCTTCTGAATGCAAAATTCACATCTTTAGATAAGCATCATTGTTCACACAGCAACGTGTCATTATAATTTGTACTGTGAGAAACAGGAAAAGTATGAACACAAATGGTTTCATTTATAAAACAGACATGAGCCTTCTTCAGGCATTCAGAGAAAATCTGGGGTTAAAGAGGAAACGTACAAGATTAAAGAGTAAAGGGGTTGGGGTGCACATCCCTGCCACAACCTTTCTATGTACGCAACTGGGGCATAAGGGACACAAGAGGACACAGTCCCATTTTTTTCTCCCAGGCATTGTATGCATTGCAATCCCACTGCTTGCCATTCATACCACTGGGCAAAGCTTGACAAAAAAATATCCTGGGCCGAGGGAAGAATCTCACCATTACTACTCACGTACAAAATGAACCCATAGTTTGCATTTCTGAGCTGGGGGAAAAATACAAAAATAGATTCCCATATCTGGTACACTGCTATACAGTACATGCAATACATATGTACTCTGGGTGTAAACCCAAGTGAGACGATGCACAATTTATTTAATTACTTAATGCAAGTCAGCGTATGATCCGAGTTTCAAAATTGCGCCTTAATACTGTGATGCTAAGAATGGATGCACATTTTCAGTCAACAGAACAGTTTGGAAAATTGGCAAACCCTCTCTCAAAGAAAACAAAGCCTCACATCAGGCAGAACTGAAGCAATTTAGTTGTTTATTTGTGTTGATCTGACTCCGTTAGAATCCTAAAATTATCATGCATGGGGTTGCCAACTATTTGAGAACATGCAGTTGTTATTCTGTTTTCTGCTAACAAGTTAACAAATCAATAATTGCTTAAATTGAACAATAGTTACAAAAAACTTAATACAGGTTTTTTGGGAGATACGGAGGCAAGTGGAATATAATTGATTAAAACAGCCCTGTCTAACTTGTCACCGAACAACCAGGAATAAGGACCCAGCAAGACATTGACAACCCCTTTATTTCTGAAGTCACAAGTACACATAAAACTGCCTTATACTGAAACAGACTACAGCCCCAGATGGGCAACAAGCAACAGTCATTATACTGAACCCATAAAATCTAATATGCATGACTGATAAACTGTGTTCAGCCTGATGGGTCATGGGTTGTTCGAGCTTGCGAAAAATAAAGCCTAAAATTAGAATATGCCCCCACCCATTAAAACTGGCTGATTAATCTTCCAAATAAACTGATTAAAATATACGTATAGTTAATTAGTTCTTTAAAAAAAATCATGCAAGCAATATCTGTGCTTCTTAATAACATTTGGTTTTTCCTGTGCTACAGTTGGTCCCAAACCAGACTATGTCTTATACTGATATTCATAGACTAGTAAATTGTTCAATAGGAACAAAACAGGAAATGCTTAATTGCCCATGTATTTCGAAGACCTGACAGTCAGTGTGGTATAATGGTTTGATAGCTGGACTAGTGGTTAGAGTGTTGGAGACCAGAGTTCAGTGGATGAGCTTGGGCCAGTCACTATTCTTCAGTGAAGAAGGCGGAGAACTGGGTATGCCACCTTGAGTTCTTTTGACAAAAAGATGGGCTACAAATACAATATAGAAATATTATCACACTATATGAAGGCTGGATGCGGGTGGCGCTGTGGGTTAAACCACAGAGCCTAGGACTTGCCGATCGGAAGGTCGGCGGTTCAAATCCCCGTGACAGGGTGAGCTCCTGTTGCTCGGTCCCTGCTCCTGCCAACCTAGCAGATCGAAAGCACATCAAAGTGCAAGTAGATAAATAGGTACCGCTCCGGCGGGAAGGTAAACGGCGTTTCCGTGCGCTGCTCTGCTTCGCCAGAAGCGGCTTAGTCATGCTGGCCACATGACCTGGAAGCTGTACGCCGGCTCCCTCGGCCTATAGAGCGAGATGAGCGCCACAACCCCAGAGTCGGCCACGACTGGGCCTAATGGTCAGGGGTCCCTTTACCTTTTTATATGAAGGCTTTCTGAATAGTTTGAGCATATTACACCAATCCTGGCCCGACTGTGCTGGCTGCCAGTTTGGGGGCTCAATTCAAAATGCTGCTTTTGATCTATAAAGTCTTAAATGGCTCAGGACCGCAATACCTCAAGGACCACCTCTCCACATATAAACTGTCCCAGACTCTGTCTTCATCATCTGAGGCCCTTCTTTGTGTGCCTGTTCCACATGGCAACACAAGAACAGGACTTCTCTGTAGTGGCTCCCTGTTTGTGGAATGCTCTCCCCAGGGAGGTTCGCTTGGCACCTTCACTATTTTAGATGCCAATCAAAAATGCTCCTCTTAAAGCAGACTTTCAACTGATTAATATTCTACAGGCTTTTAAATGTGTCTGTGGGGAGGGGGGCTTATTGTTTCACTGTTTTGTTTTACTTATTTACTTGTTTTTATCCTGTATTTTATTCTGTGAACCATCCTGAGATCTTATGACGAAGGGCGGTATATAAGTCTAATAAATTAAAAATACATAAATTGTTCATCTGAAGACATGCGTTGGGTCCTTTTAAAAACATGACTGTCACATCCTAGTTCTTGCATTTCAAACACTGACATTTAAGTGAAACATAAACACTTTGCATTACACTGAAATATCATGTATGTTGCTACTAAATATTAAATCATTGATACACAAGAGGTATTTCCATTCTGAACTAAACATTTATTTACTGCGAGAAGACAAAGGGAACAGATTCTGATGTATTGTCATATTGCACACCAAGTGCTTTGTGTGCACGTGTGTGAGAAAGAGGAAGAATCTAGAGAGCTGTAAACACAATTCTAGAGTCTCTTTCATGAATACTATTCTCCCACAATTGTACCAGCACTCTTAGAAAGACTTCAACCCATAGGCTTTGGTGAAACGAAGAAGGCATACAGTGGAAGGACAAGTACATTCCTGTGATAATTGAGCAGATCTGTGTGTGCTACCACTAGAGAAACGTCCCTTCTAATAGCAGGAGGAAACCACAGCACATCAATGATGAGACCTGCTGTGAAAATGACCCAAAGACCTTGGCCTAGTTTTACAGTGAATCAAACAAGAGATGTTAATGGCAACCAGCTTTCCCAAAGTGAGGAGGACGAGGAGGAGAGGAGGAGGAGGAGAAACCTGTGGTAACATCTGGAGAGCCACAGATTCCCTATCCGTAGCATATAAACTAGAGAACTTCAAAAGACATATTGCACTGAGTAATAATAGTGGTAGTTAAGGCAGAACTGAAAAGAACTGAATAAGAATGTGTTTACCGTATTTTTACCTGACTACTGGTCCTGCTAACTAGTGATGATGGGAGTTGTAGTCCAGCAAAAGCTGAAGACCCAAGTTTGGGAAATCCTGGGGTACCCTCTTCATGATGGGGTGCTTCTTCATGCTTCCAATGAAAGAGCCAGCATCTCAGTCACTTGGAGTCCTACTTACATGTGGATATTTGTATGCCAGGATGCATGTAGCAAATGAGTGTTCACAGATGTCAACTCCTAGGGGCCGAGGCAGTTTTGGCACCTCCAATGCTTTTTGAAGGGGCTGGCCCACCTCAATTTTCAGAGGGTGTTCAGCTCCACCCCTTGGCCCCTCACAACATTGTGTTGGGCCCCCTCAATCCTCTGAAGAACCTGGCACCTCTGTGTGTATTTCAATGCATGGATAAAGGGGGTGCTGCTTGTCAGCACCCAGAAAGTTCACTGGAGTAAGTCCTAATGTGTCAGATTTAGAGATTTTCATACTCACTAACTAGGATAGTTCTGTAATGTTGTATTATGGTAGGCAGTACTTCTTCAACACCCACTGAACACCTGTGCATTATTTCCAAACTGTGAAGACGGTTAGATCAGGGTAAAAGGAACTGAGGTGTAGATTTTTCAACTTGCGTAGCAAAATCTAAAGCTTAATGGCCAGGCCTAGTGCCTGGTGTCCAACATGGCAGAAACCTTCACTCTATCTTTCTCCTATGACATTTGAGGAAGACATGGTTACGATTTCCCCCCTTCTCTATCCCCATGATAAGAGGATGGTATCTGTTTAATAGCCCCTCCTGTGTTGCATATATTGACTTCCCTCAAAAAAACCCTTGTTATAAATGTCTTGGCAGTATTCCTCTGAACCGGAAGGTACATATCCATGGGGCAACTTTTCTTTATGAAGATGTTGTCACCACTAAGGGGTGGGGGGTGGGGGAGTTTGTGAATTGCTGTTCTCTTGTGAATTATCTCCAAGGAATGTACTGACAGGCTCTGTTTACTGAGGATCTCAATTTCCAGCCCTCTGAAGTGGTGGGTCAGATGAAACTGATTATTGCCATCCCCAGAATGATGACTCTCAATAACTCAGCAGCTTCACGGAACACCTTCCATTTAACCCCAAATGAAATTTATGAAGTTTGTGCAGCTGCTGGTGTGCTGACTGAGTCACTTCCTCATTATTAAAAGTGTGCTTTTCTAATCTTGCCTCAACTTGGTTCTCTATTTAAAAATGAAAATCAATATTCATGGCACAGAAAGCTTCTTCTTCTTCTTTTTCCTGCTCTGTTTTAAATGCCCAGTAAGGCTTCCCATCCTTTCCAGTGCATATTGTAAACAGCATGGGCAAGAGGCAGCCAACATTGTAAGTACTTTTGAGTCCAATTCGACAGGAAATACTTACACATTCTCTTAAATTGCCCATTAATCTGAATGTAACTTTAATTTTGGCTGGTGGAAGCCCACTGTTTTCCCCACAAACCTTCGTTGAAAGGAAGAACGTAGACATGATCCCGTCCATTTTGCAGAGGCATTGCTAGCTACTTAAAGGAGTTAGGCTATAGGCTCATGACACAAATCTGAATAGGATAATTGTTAGGTATCAGTGCCTGTAGGAAATTAAGACGATGGTGTTGAGTGGGGTTTCTCCAGTACTGAGCTTTGTGGTGCACCTCACTACCATATCTATCTAATTATCTATTTTGGCAGCCTCATACTTGGCATTGCTCATTAATTTGTAAAAAAATATAAAACCAAGAAAATCAGCACAGTTTTGAAGTAGGTGCTTAAAACCAGTGCAGTTTTGAAAGGTTCAGTCGGCCATCTTGATTCAAAATGGTGTCCAATGGTATCCAAACATAGATGAAAACCTGCTCTTCAATCTTAGGAACCATCATGCTAAATTTGGTGACGGTATCTTCACAGGTGACCAAATCGGTGCAGTTTGGAATGGTTTCACCCACCACCTTCACAACCTTTTTTTATGGAACGTTTTTGCCTGGTGCCTAAAGGTGTATAATGAAGGCGCCAGGCGAACTTCCCAGGGGAGAGCATTCCACAGATGGGGAGACACTGCAGAGAAGACCCGTTCTCGTGTTGCCACCCTCTGGACCTCTTGAAGAGGAGGCACACAAAGAAGGGGCTCAGAAGATGATCTCAGGGTCTGGGTAGGTTCATATGGAAAGAGGCAGTCCTTGAGGTATTGCGATCCTGAGCCGTTTAAGGCTATATATATATATATATATATATATATATATATATATATATGACAAAACAACAACAACCCCAAACCCACTTCACTACTAACTGGCAGATTTTACTTGGCTGGAATGCCTGCTATAACACTAATTAAAGAGAAAGAGATGAGTAGCACTTATCTTTGGTAGACAAGATAATAGTCATTGTAGAATTTCCCTCTTAATACATTATTGAGGTAATTGCTGAAGTAATATCTCGGGAGTAGAATAATGGGAAATTCAGACTTCAGAATATGTGAGACATCTTGCAAAAAATTAATAATGCTTATATACTGGTCATGATAGTATCCTCCTTACCCCACCCCAACATTCTAGACAATGGATCCTTTCAAAAAAAAATTACATGAAATAATGAATGAACACCCTCTGTAAAATGGTCAGTGAACTATTCTGTACTATACTCAGCTGTGATATTGCTATAGACAACTGGTTAATAGGGAAAACCGTTACAATCAGGAAAGCAAGGCTACTCCCTGTGTCTGTCTGAATGGAGAAGTTGGGAGGGGAGAGAAATAATTGCATTCGTTATTGTTCCCAACTTGTGGCTACGTGAATATTTCACAGAGTTACTTCAACAATAGACTCACTGAACAAAACAAGGTTGCAATAGTGTCGAAGGGATGCAAATCCATGGGTGCCATTTCAGGCTTTGGGGTGGTGGTAAAAAAATATTTCATTCAGTGGGGTGAGGGAAAAATTGAATGGAAGATTCCGTTGTTAAAAGCCTTGTAGCTCAGTTGGTTAAAGCATGGTGCTGATAATGCCAAGGTCCCTGTATGGGACAGCTGCATATTCCTGCATTGCAGGGACTTAGGCTAGATGTTCCTCAGGTTTCCTTCCAACTCTATGATCCTATGACTTGTGGAACACATGTAGAGGTGCTCTGGGTGGTGTTTAATCTTTTAAATTTCTTCCAGTTATAATTGCCAGCCTTAGGACTTGTTTTGAGTCCTTGTAATTCTGCGGAGTTGTGTGAATTACTGACCTGAGGTGAGAAACCTTCCTCAACGCGGTGTAACTTTGCAGCGTGAATTCATGGAGGGTATGTCTATCCATGGCTACTAGCCATGATGGTTACACTCTGCCTCCACAGTTGGAGATAGGATACTCCTGGATACTGGTTGCTGGAAACGACAGGAGGGGATGAGGGCTCTGCTTCTGAGGTGCTGCTTGTAGGTTTCCCAGTGGTGTCTGGCCGAGAATAAGATGCTGGACTTGAGAGGCCATTGGCCTGATGCAGCAGTCTCTTCTGATGTTTGCTTTATGAAGGCATACGTGTGTCTTTTTATATTACCTTTCTCCACATACTAGACCTTCAGATGTTATGGTTTAGGCACGTTTGCTTTCGGGATGTGCATCACATCTGATGAATCCCAAGGCAAAGAAGGATGCCTCAGAATTATGTTGGGTTTATTAGAGGTGAAGCAGGACACAACATGATCTCGGAAACAGATGGTGGTATCTCGGCAACCCAGTCCTCAAAATAATGCTACAGACAAGTGTCTGATGAAAAATGGTGTTGAGTTTTCCATAATGCCAGTGTGGGAAGAGGCAGGACAGGAAAGCAAAACCAGAGTAGGGGGAGGGTACAGTGGAAACACCCTCATTGTGGCTGCCGAGTCTCGCTTGTAACCAAAGGGAATGACTCTTCAATCTCAATGCATTAGATGAGGGATCAACTTCTGAAATTTGGCAGTCTTTCTTTCCTCATAAAGGACCGTGCCTGTAAATCGGGAAAAATTGCCAAAACAGGGAAAAGTGGTTCCCTTTTTAAAATGAAGGAATAATTTTAATAATAAAACTTTAAAGTAAAAAAATAAAAAAAATATCTGCCTGTAATTTAGTGAGCTTTATCCATTATGAAGGGGCCAATACACCTGCTCATTTCATCCAATTCTGTCAAAAGAAAAAAGTTATAACCAGTGCTTTTTTTCTAGAAAAAGAGGTGCTGGAACTCACCGTTAACTTCTCCCTTGTCTTCTATGGGGCCCACCTGAGAGGTGCCAGAACTGAGTTCTGGTGAGATCCGGCTGGGGGTGGGGGGAGCCCTAGTTATAACAATTCTATTTGTTTCCCAAAATGAAATAATGAGCCAAACTGGGCAGCATCCAAAGGACTTTGGACTAATGTGGGCTTCTCTCCAAAGTATGGAATTGGAATCTAAATCTTTGTGGTTGATGTGCATCCCTGCTTACTAACACACTTACCTAATATTCTGGAAGCACTAATAGCTAAATTTCGTTGGATACATTTGAAAAGTTCACAAAATACAATTGCTTCATCCAAGGAAACAAAGATAATTGTAGCTTGTTTATAATTCACTAATGGACATTTAAAACGTGTTGATGATTAAAACTTGGATGAAATGATATCCTTATCTGCTTTGATATTGTGTTATAGTGCACAGTTAAAATGTAGGCTAAGTTTCACAGTTTCCTGCCAGATAAAATAAATTAGACAGTGTTAGGCTCAGAACCATTTTGAGAATAGCATCCCTTTAAAACCCCTGTTAGTAGACCGTGGGATTAAAGGACTGTAATAGGATCAATGCCACAGAGCTCCACAAAGAAACAGAATGATGGGGAAAGGAGCAAGGAACTCTATACAAAAAAAGATAAGAGAGGTATGTATGGATAATAAGATTGTGATGATGGCTGATATAACCTGCCCATAATACTAATGTGAAAAATCTCCCATAGGAAAAAAATAATAATAGCTGTTACAATTTTCTGCTTCCAGGATCTTATTAGGAGCAAGTGAAATGGAAGCTTGGACATTGCACGGCTAATACAAATGCTAGCATCACTAAACAAAGAAGATTAGATATTCTCAACAGCATGAGAGTAAAACAATGACACATTTCCATATTAACATAAGCAAAAGCAAGCAAGCAAAAGTATCGTATATAGGAGGGAACAAGAGTAATTTTGTTTTGTGCATAGTTTAACTTTTTTTCTTACATTTTTTTTTAAAACCAGCCATATCCCTAAAATACTAGGTTCTCTCAGAGAAACAAATATTCCTTTGCAAAGACCAGAGTTCACGCTCTTCCTAAAACCAGGGGATCCAGCTGGTGGAGTGGAATTTCATCTCCCTCACGAGCCAAGTTTGCCAGGCGAGAGGGGCCAGATAAGGATCCAATTGCGAGGGCCAAAGCTCAACCTTCAAAGTGCTGACAATCAACTGATTCTCAGAGTCTGCAAAGCCCAGTCCACAAAGCTTCACAAGAGCTCACAGATGGGCAGGGTATAAATACTAAAATCATCATCATCATCATCATCCGTACTCCCCACCCTGCCCCCTGCATTTTATCTTTTCAAACTTTTTGAGTTTTGTAGCAAACTTCCCGGTGTAACTTGTCTAACTGAAACTGAAACTAGTTAGGACATAACAGAGGAATGGAAAATCTGTGGCCCTTGATATTGATTTATTTATTTTTACTACAGTTGTATGCTACCTTTATCTTCCAAGGATCCTAAGGTGGTGCACATGGTTTGCTCCCATTTCATCCTCACAACAGCACTGTGAGGTAGGTTAGGCTAACAGATGGTGACTGGCCCAAGTTCACCCAGTGAGCTTCATGACCAAGTGGGGATTCAAACACTGATCTCCAAGCTCCATGCTGGCTGAAGCTGGTGGGACTGATTCCCTGATTCCCCATCTCTAATGTGACATCCCACTTAGGCCCTTCTGACTGTGTGTGTGTGTGTGTGTGTGTGTGTGTGTGTGTGTGTGTGTTTTAAGTAAGCTGAATAGCTTCATCTCTGGATAGCTTCATCTCATTTTTGTGACCACAGTGGGCAGGCAGCCTTGTGGTATTATAAATATCTGTATCTGTTAGGAATAATACGCACTCATATGAAAGTCAATATGACATGAAAAGGGAATGATGAAAATAGAACAGGCATGCTGCAAAGTAGAATTAATCGTTCCGTTCCAAATGTCACACCTCAGTGTCATCTAAAGAAATTTAGCAATCTTATCTACAGGCACATCTTCCTCAAATGCCTGCTAATATAAGCCTATCATTTTGCCTTCACCTTTTTGAGCAGAGTCTTGAGGAAACATGTCTCGAAAATGCTGGCACTTATCAAAACACCGTGATGTGGGTGACTCACTGCTGCACATGCAAGAGACACCTTCATATTCAAATGGCAGCGGTGGCGAGAAATATCAAATCACTTATTTCAGAAGTCCCCCTGAAACCATTCAAAACAGCGCTGGAGTCTGCTGATCTAATTTTCTGGCTCCGGAGTTATTCTCTTTCCAAACGTGATTTTGGACGTAGGATCAGAATGATAAAATCCTCAGTGGCCCAGCATAAATTAATTTAACATAATAATAGATCCGAACATTCTGCGTTGTTAAAACTCATTTGTTAACAAATGATAAATCTGTGACTGAAAATTAAACATTACCTGCAGCCGACCTTCTTAACTCCTGCCAGTTCGATGGAACGTTTTCCTTGTGCTATAAACCCTGACTATGAGATTTGTAATAAACTGCTTTATTTCACTGTTACGAGGTCAGGAAGTATTAAGCTCAGTCAGAGGTGCAATGACATATAAATAATAAGGAAAAAAGAACCCTTTAGAAATAAGCCAAACGTCTTAACGGTAGGAGAAGAGGCTTGAGGGGAAATAAAGATGTTGGTCAGAAAAAAGGGCATTATTCCCTCATTGCTCTTCTGATCTTAAGGCACAAGATAGCAAAACCATAGGATCATAGGAAACTGACTTATGCAGTCAGGCTAGTGGTCCTTCTAGCCCAGTATTGTCTTTAGTGACTGGTGGTGCTTCTCCAGGGCTTCAAGGCAGGAATGTCTACAGAGCTACTTTCAGATATTTGCGATTGAACTTGAGACTTTCTGCATGCTTACCAGATGCCCTGCCAATGAACTATGGTCCCTGCTCATCACCTGGCATTTTCATTTACATCACCATTGTCATAGTTTTTAAATTAATTTAAATAGCCTATATTTAGGTCAATTCTGTACTCAGGGCAGCTGTCTACCAGCTCCATCTGGTACGCAGGCTGAGACTCTACCTGCCCACACCTAAGAAACCAGAGGCCTTCCTTTTGGGCATTGTTGGCCAAATGGTGCCAAGAAAGGACAGAACTTTCTTTATGTACGCAGTAACAGCAGCAAGAATACTTATCGCAAAGCACTGGAAGACACAAGATTTGCCCACTCTGGAAGAATGGCAGATGCAACTGATAGACTATATAGAATTGGCAGAAATGACTGGCAGAATCCGAGACCTGGGAGAAGAGCTAGTGGAAGAGGACTGGAAGAAATTTAAAGACTACTTGCAAAAGCATTGCAAATTGTATGAATGTTAGAATGATGCGGGATATAAAGATAATATGGTATTAGTGATATAGTTGAAAGGAGTATGTAAAAAATGGTTTACAGAACAAAGGTGAAGTCAGAATAATATTATGTCAAACTTAAATAAAATGAAAAATGGGGAAAAATTGGAGGCATAATAGTTGAAATGTATAATATGAAATAAGATTTGAAAGAAGGTGAGGCATTGCTGAATAAGATTGTGTAAAAAGGAACACAGAAAAGGGAGATGCGAGGGAGTCTGGAAGGAGGATTATGAGAACAATATCTAAGAAATTGGTTTCTTATGTCTTTTTTATGTCTTTTTTCTTTTGCTTTTTATGATGGGTTTTCTATTGTGCTTTTCTGTTTTTTGGATTGATTGTGATGGTGTTTTTTCTTTTTTCTTATCCTGTTTTGTGAAGTTTGTTTTATTGTTTAAAACTTTAATAAATATCTTTTTTTTTTAAAAAAAGAGAGACTCTACCTGCCCACAGACTGTCTCGCCAGAGTGGTGCATGCTGTGGTTATCTCCTGCTTGGACTACTGCAATGCACTCTACGTGGGGCTACCTTTGAAGGTGACCCAGAAACTACAACTAATCCAGAATGCGGCAGCTAGACTGGTGACGGGGCAGCCGCCGAGACCACATAACACCGGTCTTGAAAGACCTACATTGGCTCCCGATACATTTCCGAGCACAACTCAAAGTGTTGGTGCTGACCTTTAAAGCCCTAAACGGCCTTGGCCCAGTATACCTGAAGGAGCATCTCTACCCCCATCATTCTGCCCAGATGCTGAGGTCCAGCGCCAAGGGCCTTCTGGCAGTTCCCTCACTGCGAGAAGCAAAGCTGCGGGGAACCAGGCAGAGGGCCTTCTCAGTAGTGGCACCCACCCTGTGGAACACCCTCCATCAGATGTCAAAGACCTACCTGACATTTAGAAGACATCTAAAACTTTCAGGAAAGTTTTTAATGTGTGACATTTTAATGTATTTTAAATCTTTGTTGGAAGCCACCCAGAGTGGCTGGGGAAACCCAGCCAGATGTGCGGGGTACAAATAAATTATTATTATTATTATTATTATTATTATTATTATTATTATTATTATTAACTATCCCGGACTCTGCATTCATCATCTGAAAACGTTCCTCTTCAACCAGGCCTTTGGCTGATTAATATCCTACAGCCTTTTAAATGTACCTGTGGGAAGGAGAGGTTATTGTTTGGGTTTAATTGTTTTACTTGTGTTTTATCTTATATTTTATTCTGTGATATTTTGACGAAGGGTCAGATGTAAATTTAATAAAACAAACAAATAATATACTTTTTGGAAGAAAAGCAATGACAAACCTAGACAGCATCTTAAAAAGCAGAGACATCACCTTGCCAACAAAGCTCCATATAGTTAAAGCTATGGTTTTCCCAGTAGTGATGTATGGAAGTGAGAGCTGGACCATAAAGAAGGCTGATCACCGAAGAATTGATGCTTTTGAATTATGGTGTTGGAGGAGACTCTTGAGAGTCCCATGGACTGCAAGAAGATCAAACCTATCCATTCTTAAGGAAATCAGCCCTGAGTGCTCACTGGAAGGACAGATCGTGAAGCTGAGGCTCCAATACTTTGGCCACCTCATGAGAAGAGAAGACTCCCTGGAAAAGACCCTGATGTTGGGAAAGATGGAGGGCACAAGGAGAAGGGGACAACAGAGGATGAGATGATTGGACAGTGTTCTTGAAGCTACCAGCATGAGTCTGACCAAACTGCGGGAGGCAGTGGAAGACAGGAGTGCCTGGCGTGCTCTGGTCCATGGGGTCACGAAGAGTCAGACACAACTAAACGACTAAACAACAACAACAACCTGCCAAAATGCCTTCCAACCGGTTTACAATTATATCATCAATACGTAACTGCAATACACAATACACCACTTCCTTCAGAGCATTACAAATATCCATGGGAGAATGGATATATGTGTGTGTCCATGGAGCTCAATATTGTCTACCTGGACTGGCAGAGTTTCAGCTAAGGCTCTCTACAAGCTTTATCTGGAGATGCCAAAGATAGATCGCAGAGGCCTCTTCATTCCGGTGTGTGGGTTCTGAGTGGATAGGAGATGCCAGCATGGGTTATTATATCAAGGAGCACACCTTCACTGGACACCTTTTGCTACTCGTCAGTCCTGCACCTGCACAGCGCTCAGCTAATAGCTCCCAGGTCTCTTGCGATGCTATCTGAAAAGCATACTTAGTCTCCTTCTTTGTGCATCAGCATTCAGGAGAGGATGCTGGTGTCCTCCGGTTGAATGGTCTCGTGAGTCACTGCTATATTAGAGATGCAGAAGTGATTGTGAGAAGGGGCCCTTTCACACTGGAAGTATTTAATTTATTTAATTTAATTTAGCACCTAATGATTGCAGCCCAACTAGGTTCTGTATAGTATTTATTTAGCTGCCTGAATAAATCATTCTGCACATCCTCATAGTCTTTGTCCAGTGTAATTTGAAATGTGTAACCTATTAAATTAAATTCGGAGAGTGTGCGGTGCAAGTTCTTTAGACGGCCATCAATAAACGACATTAGAACAACCTCAGTGCTGTTGGAGAGTTGTTGTTTTTCTCGAGCAAGAAATCATCAGCTTGTAGAATTACTCATTATAATCCTATTTGTGTTTATTAAAGATCACCAGAAGCACTCACAAAAATATCTCAACTAATAGCTGAATGCTGCTTGCAAAAGCCTTTGTCTTGCAGCCAAATCTCATAAACATGGTATTATTAGTATTGACCATTAATTTGTACTGCATCAATTGAATTCTGCAGTAGCTTAGAGATAATATTAAACTTCCCTTAGGCAAGACCTATAAGCAGACAATTATATCCACTTCATATGCATAATTGATGTTGTGTATGCAATAACAAAGAATGAAATTATTAAAACAGGCTGAGAACAACAGCTGATAAGAGGGTGGTTTCTTCTCCTTTTCACTCATTTATACTGGTTCCAAAAAAACTCAGCTAATGGATGCTACAAGGATTAGCTGGGCTCCTTTCCCCTTCTTTTTGCATCAGAATTTGTTCTTTTCCTTTCTTCAGAGTTGATTGCCATGGTGACATTACCCAGCGCTTGATCACAGTCAGCACAGAGCTCTATCATTCCTGTAGTAGCCAGCTGAGGACTGAGATGCTTGTGCCAAAATTTCCTTTCAGGAATGGATACCTACGTACTAAATATATACATCTCTTGTCAGATTGGAAGGGTTACATGTGTGAAATTTGGCACACATCTCTTTAAAAGGCTGTGAAGTGGTAGCCATGGAAGAATAACCCTCCCACTATGACGCTTCTGTAATGGACAAATGCTTAATTTTATATATGTGCGCCCATCAGAGTGGGTGAGAGGTATATGTATGTTTTAAACTCACATTGTAAATTGGCCATGACTGTTCAGGGACGTCAGAAATCCATCCTCTGCCACAGTCTACTGAAACACTAGTGCTAGCCTTTGATAAAGGGCACCATTAGATCTAAATGGGGCGTCCTTATTGCCAAAGATCTGCTTTCTCTTTGTGAAGACTGACTCAAATACAGTGTTCCAGAAATATCAGGTTGAAACCGTGATAGTTAAGTAATATTTATTACTTAAAACACACACATGGAAAATGAACACTGGAGAACATCCAAAATCAGGCAGAGGGCAGAAATATTTTTTTCTGCAGAGGGCAGAAAAAGAGCAGCACACTAAACTCTAGAAGCATGCATTGGTTTGGTGTGGAGACTGAATGACAAGGCAAATCAGGTTGTTTTAGGGAATCTTCTCACCCCCAATCAAAGTGCTATGTCAATAAACATCCCGACTTGAATCAGGGGCCTCACAAAGCCACAGAGTGTTGTTTCTGTACTGCAGGATATAAATAAATACAAACACAGCAATATATAATATCTCTGTGTTTCTCGAGGTCCATGGCCTTTGCAAGAAATGAGACTGTCAGACATGTTGCCTGCAAAGCACTGAATAGCTCTGGATATTTTGTAGCTGAGGATTTCTCTCTCTCTCTCTCTCTCTCTCTCCCTCTCTCTCTCTCTCTCTCTCTCTCTCTCTCTCTCCGTGTGTGTGTGTGTGTCACATATAACAAAAATTTATATACCCCAAAGATATAGAGTATGGGCAGAAGAAAAGCAAATATATAACAAGTTGTGCTACAGCTAGGAGAAATTATCTAACCAAAGTTTATACATAGCTGACTGTAGAGAAGAATATTCATTATTTCAAGGTTAGTATGGCTGAAATCCTAGATGCACTGACCAAGCAGTAAGCCCCATAGAACTAAATGGGACTTACTTCTGAGTATTTCTGTAGCAGGACTTCTTTATGTTGTTATGATCCAAATATACTCACTGCCCTTTCTGCTTCTGTGGGTTCCCCCCCCCCCCCGCCGCCCAAATTTATTGAAAAAACCTAGAAACTAGACGCTCTCTTATGCCATCATAATTTGAATACTACACATTTCTTCTTTGACACTAACCTTCGTTTCCCGCTGCAATCCTCACTCTCACGCAGAGCTTATGTGCAAATTTACTTATATCCTTGCCTTAGTGGCATGATTTCTTCATTCCTGCTGGCATAGTGTTTATTTAAAGGCTTTTTTTTTTTTACATGGTGGCATTTGAAGAACGTCCTCCTCTACCTTCTGACCCTGAACCCAGCCATTCTGCACATTTACAAAGGGCACATTTACACACAAAAGGCATCGCCACCTGGAATGGTTTATACTGCGAGCGGATCCAGAGTTAAATAGACAAGACATGTAAAATGTGTTGAAATACACCTACCTTTATCAACACAACTTCTGTAGGAAGAATGCACAGTGAGGGGTGATAATCTCAATAGGGGTGCCTTAAGTGAGCCTAAAAGGTCAGTGGGGGCATGTCTTGTGCTTATAAACTCTACAGCTACACCCACCAACACAGATGCTAACGTCTTCCCTGCACCAACGTGTCTGGCCAGCTACAAATGGTACTTCCAGGCCCCAGCATTACATAACCAGAGGGGACAATATTGCCTGAAAAAAGTGTAGCATATAGCTCAGAACCTTATCATATATTTTGTTTAATGAGATAAAAATGTATACATGCACAAATGAATGAAAGGCATCTGGAATCATGTCAAGTCCAGAAATGTGAAAACAGATCGATGCTATTTATTTCATTAATTTATAAAATGTTTCCCCTTCATGGATCACTGCCTTATCATGGCGAAGGGGCTTGAATATCTCCAAGAAGCTATGAGCTATGCCATGCAGGGCCACCCAAGATGGACAGGTCATAGCTGAGAGTTTAGACCAAATGTGATCCACATGGAGAAGGAACTGGTAAACCACTGCAGTATTTTGCCAAGAAAACTCCATGGACATAAAAAAGGAGAAGCTTTGAGAAGAAAGAGAAAGTTTCCAAGGCATGCTCTGATTCATTGGGTCACGGAGAGTCGAACATGACTAAGAAGACTAAACAACAACATATAAAATGTTTAAACACTTCACCATTCAAAAATAGGGTAGTGGTGTACGAATAAAGAATTGAAAACCATCTACAAACTTAAAACAATAATAGATTAAATCCATCTATATAAACAAGCAGGTTAAAGTTTGTAAGAAAAATCTTAAAGAGGTACCCAAATGAACAAATTGTTAGTGCCATCCTAATTTCCAGGGGTGGGGGGTGGGGAGTGTACATTTTAAAGTGTGAGTGTAACCACACTAAAAGTGCTGTCCTGGATACTCAATAAACAAAATTCTGGAGTGCTTCGTGGTCTATTGGATAAGAAGGTCCTACCCCCCCTTTGTTGTTTTTTACAGCTGCTGTTAAACCTTAAAATTCATACCATCACCTGATCTCAATAATTAAAAAATAAGTAATTGTGGTGATCCTAAGCATGCCTTCTTGTCCTTGCTTAGTTTGTAATTGTTTAAAGAATTTGCATCCCAAAAAAGGGGAGCTGGGCTTTTGTTTCATGATAAAATATGCAAAAAGAAGAAAATAAAAGTGACTCTTTTCTTTATAATTAGGGACTTTCAAAATGTTCACTCTTACCAAATGGGAGCACTAATGGGAATATAGGGCCCTTCCTGTATCAGTAGGCTACAGTGACAACCTATACCTTGATGTTACCTAATGAGAGCAGGAAAATTCTTTTTGGACTAAGCAGCTATTTTCCTTCCCGATAATTAGCACTGGATCCAAATTTGGATGAGTACTTTCATGCCGAGCCAGCATCTGGTGTCCCAAACCAAAACCTCGATGATGATGCTCCATATGGGATAAGCCATAGGGGACCTTTTTAGCAGAGGTTTTCACTAGCTAAATGAAAGATTTAGGATTTAATTTCGCTTCAAAGGAGAGACGCCGACAGGAGCACAGCCTTCCCTTATGCCCGTTGGCTGACAACAAAATGTTCATCAGATCAGTGAGGTTCAGAGCGAAGGAAGAATGAGCTCTGGCCTGAACTTCTGCTGGGATGTTGTTGTTGTTTGGTGTTCTAAAAGGAAGGTGCTTGGAACTGCCAGCGAATGGGTGGCGGTGTTGTCATTGGGACAGATAAGAGACAAATGCACTGAAGCATGAAAAAAGACAAAGAATCAGAAGGAAATCAATAAAACATAGGAAGCTGCCTGATAGTTAGACCCTCCATTCCTAATTTCTTTTTAAATGCAAATCCAAGCCACACATTTAATGTAACATGTAGTTTGGCCCAGCTAGCACTGGATGAAAACAGTCATTCATTAACTCATGCTCAAAGAGGTGCAATCATGCAGAGTCCCTGGCTGCCACAGGGTATACAGGTCATGTCGTGCATGTGGCCTTTAGCGGTCTGGTTGATGGAACAGCATCTTCACAACCCATCCCAAGACTTGCCTTTGATGAGGGTCAATTGCACAGTGCTAGAGCACATGGTTTCCATTTTAAAAAGTACAGTGATCGATTCCTGGCAAGCATGGGTAAAAATATCTGAGGTCATAGGGTTGTGGACCTTCCAGGGATGCCATTGACTAGACAAAAAAGTGGCATAGCCACCCTGTTCACCTTGCTTTCATGCCGAGTTCTTAATAACTAGTAAGTGTGGAGAGCTTAATTGACGGTGACAGGAATGAGACACTGGGTTTGATTTATAGGCATCATAACTGTGAGAAGGGAAAGGCGGGGTGGGGGTGGACAAAGGCATGGCCAGGAGGGCTAGAGCCCTCTTGGGAGAGTGATGAGTCAAGCCCTATTGACACATTACTCACATGTAGGTTGCTTGTTTGTGAAAAGGTGGTTCTGTCCCTGACATCTCATCCCTGGTCTACCACCAGTTCCTGATGTTTCACCTTGAGCATGGACCTAGGCAAAGAAACAGCCATGCATGAACAGCTGCTTGCATGTTTGGGTTCCTTTTCATACATATGTGCTCAGTGCAGGGATACTGGAGACAGAGATAGTTCAGATATGCAGGTATGAAAAGGAGATGCAGCCCATTGGTAGACCATGTGCTTTGCAGGCTGAAAGTCCCATGTACCATTTCCAGCATCCTCAAGTAGAACTTGGAAGAGAGACTTTTTCTGCAGAGTCACGAGTAGATCCCAGATTATGGTTATTTCTCTTGTGAATGTTCTGCTTGCAAGTCACGTTGGATGAACTCAGCACCTCTTCCCATTTTGGATTAAAGGTTTTAAAGTGAAATTGGTGGGGTTTTCACCTGGGACTTTAGATTGAGGGTCATTATTTTGTTCTGGGGTTTGTTTTGTTTGTTTGTTTGTTTTTGCAGCTAACTTTTTCCCAACTGTTTACCATCAATGTTAGCGTTTGATAACTTTCAGGAATGGGCAAGCGAAGACATCATAACACCAGGGACTTCGTCAAATGGTCAGGGGTAGGAGCTGAACTAACTAGAGATGGAAAAAATATCCAGAATGCTGAAACAGAATTTCTGGAGAATAAACTGGCTCTCTCTCTCTCTCTCTCTCTCTCTCTCTCTGCCTCAAATGCTTTCATAATCTCTCACAGTAAAAGCCTGTATTTTCAGCACAAACCAGATTCATCCAAAAGCCAACCAGGTAGTGGAGCAGGCTCCAATCTGAGCAAGCTTCCTGTGGAGATAATCAATAATACAAGGGCCTCCTAGAGATCACATTGATATACAAATTAACAATGCTTAAGAACTTGCCTACACAGAATGTTAAGCAGTCAATCACCCTGTGTTTTCAGTAATAGGGCTTACTTAAAAGTTAAGCCCAGTTGGTTATCCTTTTGTTGAATTCTTAGGAGTTAACTACATGTGGTGCTCCGTTGTTTTTTTAAAAAGGAAAGTCAGTAAGAGGAAATTAAAGCACACAGAGATATCCAATCCTTTCCACATCTGCTGCTTGGCTACCCCAACTTTCATCCCCTCTATGCATTTTCTTCCTTTGGCATTCAAAATACAGTGGTGGGAGGGATTGGGGAGCAGAGAATTTTTGAGCAGAAAAGGGTTAAGCACTAAATTGCCACTTCTTCTAGCTACTTTAAAGGAGAAAGAGAGAAAGAGAGAGAATCAAATATTTGATTTGAACATGTAGGATTTATTCCTGAAACCACTCACTCTGAATTAGTCATAGGAACATAAGAAGTGTCTTGCTGGACCACTCCAAAGGCCCACCTAGTCCAGTTCTCACAATGGCCAACCAGATGCCCATGGGAAGACTACAAGCAAGAGATGAGCACAACAACACTCTCACCAGCTGTGTTTCCCAGCAACTGGTAATCAAATGCATACTGCCCCGGACATCAGAGGTAGTCCCAAACGAATAAATATTATTTCCACAGGAAATAACTCTACAGGTGCTTTAGGGATTTGACTGCAGCTATAGACAGGACAATGCATGCATTGTGGCAAAAACATATTTAAATTTCATGCCAAGCTTGCCCATATTCTTCAGGTAGCCTTTACAAATGGAAATGAAATGAACTAGAAATGTGCCTTCAAAAACACAAACAGTGTGCAGGCTAGCAGATAATTTCAAAATATATACAGCTGTGTTTACATATCATAATATCAAGGGCTTAGAAAGTGACCATTATTGTCTCATTGCCTGTTTGCCCAACACAGGGTGCTGAAATTCATAGATCTAGAGATGTACCCCATCTCTAGATATACTAAAAATCAACAAAACTGCCTTGTTGTGGCATCTTAAAAACTAACAAATTTGATTATGATATGAGATTTCATGGACTACAGTTAACTTCATGAGCTGCCATAACACAGTTTGTTAGTCTTTAATATGACACTAACTAGGCTCTTGGCTGATTTTGCTGTGAAAGACTAAAAAGGCTATCCCTCTGGAAATTTGAGTATGCCCAAGTCACCCAAGTAATGTTGAATGGCTCCCTTTTGTAACAGAGCTGGTGTGAGTAAATTGCTGCCGTGTGTTAGATCCCTTTCGGGACAAAATTATTGATGTCAAAATGTCTCTTTCCAATAGTTCAGTGTTATAGTAGTTTTGTCCTCTTCTTATGTGTATAAGCTATTCAGAAAGAGCTGGTTGCTGTAGCATCTCAGGGGCAGTGGTGCTGAATGTCCAACCATGACTGAGAGCCCAAGGTTCAAGTTCCCACATGGGCATGAAACACATTGAGTCTAGCCCACCTCAAAGGGCTGTTATGAAGATAAAACAGATGAAGAGAACCATATAAATCACACTGAGCTCTTTAGAGAAAATGTGCAGTACCGTATAATTATTAAGGTAAGGGTAAAGGACTCCTGGGTGGTTAAGTCCAGTCAAACTTGACTATGGGTTATGGCACTCATCTTGTATCAGGCTGAGGGAGCTGGCGTTTGTCTGCAGACAGCTTTCTGGATCATGTGGCCAGCATGACTAAACTGCTTCCGGCGCAACTGGACACTGGGATGAGTGCCAGAGCGCACGGATACACCATTTACCTTCCCGCTACAGCAGTACATCAGATTGTCCTTCTCAGTGGAAAACGTACTTTTCAGTTTTACTCATCTTTCCATCCCAGATCTAGCTCTGACGTCGTGGAGGTCAGTGATTATTCCCCACAAACACATTCGAATTTCTCAGGGGCTTTTCTTCCTCTTCAGTGGTGCATAGTAGTTGCAGCTTTTATACTTTGGACTTACTCCTCCACTGACTCATTCTGCTAAGCAGGCAGGTAGGTATCTTTGAGTTGTCCTCCAGGATCAGAAAAGGATCTTAGAATTCCTGGTATTGGCAGTTTGAAGCACTGTAACATGACTCACTAGTGTTGTGTGCCATTATTTTTTAGTCTGTGTTTGTACGCTACCCTGTATTCCCTCATATCTGCTCCTGGCCAGCACTGGGTGTGAGATTTCTCCACTTTCAAGTGGGGTTCTTCTCAGAGAGCTGACACAGAGGGCCCAGCACAGACCAGGGGATTTAGAAAGCCAATATGCCGTTTAATAATCTAAAATGTTGCTTACTCCTCTGCATTTTAGAGTTGTACGGAGTAATAGTTATGTTGCAGGAGAGCCATCAAGGCCAGTCAGCTAAACCCAGCTGCTGTAGACGATACAGCAGGCAGTCCTCCCCTCTGGTATGTTTATGTGGCTGTAAGCTTTATATGCCGGAAATAAAAATGGGAAACACAGCCAGTGCAAATCACCCAGCATGGTTGCCATTGATCCCCCTGGACAAAGGCATTGATCAACAGTGCTATTTGTTCCTACAATATGTCAGGCTATATGTAGATTTGTTTTTCAAGAGTACACACTAGCGAAACACATTACAACAGATGAATGACTACACAGCCATCATCACAGTATGAGCAGTAGGAAAGCTCTCACTTCAAACAAAGGCAATTACTAATGTTAATTATATTCATTCCTCTTTACCAAACTTAAATTTCAGCGTTTTTTGTGTGCAGTGCTGGGTTTAGGGTATGTTGTTGTTGGGGTGTGATGTGTTGGCTGCTTTGGAAGTATCACCCAGAGTAAGAAAGGGGTGTCATATATTCTGTTGACGGGAGGGGGGAATAAATAAATAAAATATATTCTGTTGACAAGCTGCTCCATTGCCATTTGCCAAATCCTTAATTGTCAAAATGTAAATGAAGATGATTGTGTAACACTTGCTGCTACACCGAGGACTGAAAGTGTACCTTTCACAGTTAAAGATAGACACTTGTGCTTAAGCTCAAATGTATAAAAATTCTATTACCCCATATCACTTCAGTGCACATGAAAGTATTCAAAGCCAATTATGTGACAGTTATGTCAGAGACTTTTGAAACTTGCTCCTGTTATCAGTGACACGAGGAGATACCTTTAGCTTTAATGCAATGAAGGCTTATCGAGAAGAATATATGTTTAAAAAATGATGCTGAACAACTCCATGTTAGATGAGGTCAGGCTGAATTTCTGCAAACTGCATTTCTCAATCCCATATAAGTGCAAGATGCTTTGTGGCTCAATATGTTCCCTAAGACCTTGATGTGGTCATCTTGGGTCTTTCTGAAGCATGGCACTCAACATCTTGGGGCGAGCTTTTTCCAACACAGGATTGGATTGGAAATGAGCTGAGCTATTTTGCCCAAAATTGAGAACTACTGCTGAAGGGAGCAAATGAACCACACCAGGGTTTCCCTTCCAGAGGCAGTTTCCACAGACTCATCCATTCAAAGCAGGTGGGAAACAGACTCACGTCACTAACTGCCCCCAGTTAAATATAGCAGACTCGCCTCATGGTACACCAATTGAATGAATGCCTAAAATTTACCACAGACGATCTGGTGGGACGCAGGTGGCACTGTGGGTTAAACCACAGAGCCTAGGACTTGCTGATCAGAAGGTTGGCAGTTCGAATCCCTGTGACAGGGTGAGCTCCCGTTGCTCGGTCCCTGCTCCTGCCAACCTAGCAGTTCGAAAGCATGTCAAAGTGCGAGTAGATAAATAGGTACCGCTCCAGTGGGAAGTTAAACGGTGTTTCCGTGTGCTGCTGTGGTTCGCCAGAAGCGGCTTAGTCATGCTGGCCACATGACCCGGAAGTTGTACACCAGCTCCCTCGGCCAATAAAGCGAGATGAGCGCCGCAACCCCAGAGTTGGCCACGACTAGACCTAATGGTCAGGGGTCCCTTTACCTATCTGGTGGGGGGGGTGTTGTGTGAGGGAAACTGTGAGTCTCAGGCAAGAGCTAATCAAACAAGGAAAGTTTAATTTACAAAACAACAACAACAACCCAAAAAAACAAAGTTGGGTTAGTAGATGTGTTCTTTTTGGTAGACGTTAACTTATTCTTATACTTAACCTAAATACAAGGATATCACAGGCTGAAACACAGCAATACACACACAGTATCTCTTAAGCTCCCTTTACTCAAAATCAGTTGTTACACTTCATTTCTGTTTCTCCTTTCTAGCTCCTTATGCTTAGTTTGGGCAGTTGCTTCAGGTCAACGCTTTTAACACGGTTTGTTAATTTGGTTCACAAGCAAAGGGACACTTTCTGTCAGTTGCCCACTCTTTTAAACAATTCCACTCCTGAGGTATTCTAATTAGTATAACAGACTAATTATAGTGGTAAGCAAAAAGTGTTGGCTTTTAATCTGAGCCAGAGAAGAATTCAGGAGCTTCTAGTTCAGCCAGAGAAGAATTCAGGAGCTTCCTGTTCAACTTCTTTGAACAGGACATTTCTAAGCCTCCAAAGCTCATTTCTTCACTTTAGCCCATAAAACTTCAACACTGGCTTTGTGTAAGATGGTAGTACCCACATGGGACCAGTCTTGGATAAAAGATGTGTGGATGCCGATAAAGATTTTAAATATTTCAGTGGTGCCTTCACAGGGTTAAGATGAATTTACTCAGCTAGTCTCCATCTCCTGAGGTATGTAACTAATCAGGCTCAGGTTCAGCGCATTGGCCAGGGCTTTTAACCAGACCTTTAATGGAACTGCTTTCTTCTCCAGAGCAATGATGCGCTTGCACGTACAGGTACCTGAAGGTAGCCAGAGGAAGAATAAAGACAACAGAAAGATACAAGTGAAGAAGTCTCTGTTTCTGGGGATGGGAGACTCAGCACAGAAAAGAGGTGTTTAGCTCCTCCCCCTCTGTCAAGGTGTAGTGGAAAAGGGAGTAGCTTGTGAACCTGAGGGACAGACAGTCATATTTCATTAGTTACTACAGTGAACTAAATACAAAAAAGAGAGGTTAGCTATTGTCAAAGAGTCAAGGTAGATTATAAAAGGACAGCGCCTGAGGTAAAAAGGGCTTAAAATAATTCTTTCTTTTTTTACAAAGGAGAAGCTATAGAATAAAACTTTTTTTATCTGAAAAGAAAGGAATGAAGATACAGTTTTTTCCCCTCTTTTTTTAGGCCAATGAAAAGGCTACAGACATTCTTCCTTTGAAAAATAATGGAAATGGAAGATCGAGGAACTTCAGGGTAAAGTGGGACCTCGGTTTACAAACTTAATCCGTTCTGGAAGCCCATTCTTAAACCAAAGCCGTTCTTAAACCGAGGAGCCCTTTCCCTAATGAGGCCTCCCACCACCGGTGCTCTTCCATGTTCGGCTTCCATTCGTAGACCGAGGTAAAGTTCGCTAACTGGAACACCTAATTCTGGTTTTGCAGAGTTCGTATACCAAATAGTTCATTAACAGGGCTGTTCTTAAACTGAGGTACCACTGTATTTTAATGCACATACAGCAGCAGCAACAGTCCACACATGCACTAAGGAAAAGCAGAACATTCAGAGCAATGCTGTGCCAATAATTTCACCTGCATTTTTTTTCAGCCATTCTCCACCAATCAATCCAAAAATAAAATGGGTTCAAAATCCAGTCCATTACCAAGGCAAGACAATGGTTCAGTACATCCACTGCCATATCTGCAGATGTAAAGGGGAGGTGGAGCTGTGTGTCATCAGCATACTGCTACATACACCAAAACTCCCCTTCCTGGTCACTAGGAAAGAAATCATTGCTGCCATGTACACACAAATATAAAAACCATTATGGGTCATGAGTTGTTGAGTTCATAAGTGGCTTGGTGCTGTGGGTTATCATTGGTATCGTTATTATAGGCATTGCTGTATTTCTTTTTAATGGGGAAGCATAATTTGGCTGTGAGTCCAGATTGTACACCTTGGAGGATTACCTGCATCTTGGGACATGACCCAGGATATTCAGGATACCTGAATCTAGAACCAGGATATCTGGTTTCCTCATAGCCTTGTAGGCAAGAAATGCTGGTGAAGTTCTTCTTAGAGAGAACAATTGCAGCGGCCTTTAGGAGAACTACCTGTCCCATGCTTCAACAGGTGTATTGGTACCCGTGCACCAGAGGAGCAACAGAGATGGAGGGAGGTTTAACATGAAATGGAGGTGGAATGTGTCTTGTGGGACAGAACTTCCAGGGACGAGTTTCAAGGACTGGCAGAAATGGAGGGGAACATTTCTCTGAGTCCTTAGATTGGCCCCTGGATTGGTTTGGAAAACCAATCCATGTTCTTCTGGACACGCCCCCCCCCCCCCCGCACCCGAATCATTTCAATCATTTCTGAGTTAATCAAAGATCATTCAGAAGAGCCTGCCCATCTTAGCGACACACCAGCATCCCTTTGGGGAAATAAAACGGTGTGTTGAGAGCACTGAGCTCATTCTAATGAGTCAGCAGAAATTGCTCCTAGTCAGATCTACCATCTAATTTCCCACAAGCTGATGATATACGGGCGGAAAATGAAATGAGGTAGGTAGCATCTGCTTTCTCCTCTCTTGTGAGGAGCCAGAAACTGCTGCACATCACCTGCAGCACTACCTGCCTGCCAACATCCTCTGATCATATATCATCACCTTGTTCCCCACATTTGGGGAGAAGTATCTGGGTTTGTGCCACACTTACAGCACAACCCTATGCATGCTTCCAAAGACGTCAACCCCGCTGTGTTCAATGGCTTAGTCGCATGAATATGTGCATTGAATTGCAGCCTTAAGCAAATAATTTGGCATGCAGAAAACAGTTATAGTAAAGGTAATTTACTAGTGATATGCTTTTGCTGATATTCATTTCTTACCCATGGTCAATGCATCTTGTTATATATTTTTTTTTAAAGAAGGGGGGGCATGCCCTCTCCTTCACCTGAAAATCAGTTTCATATAAATTATATTTCATTTTAATTTAATTACAAAACCTGAGTGTACCATATTGAACATTTATGATCTATGATACACATGTTTCTGCAGAACTAAAGAGAGAGACTATTAAATGCTTGGTCACCTTCAATAAGTGTTATTATCAATTATATCCTTAATTATTATGATCTGTCAGGGTAAGTTCTAAGAGTGAGTACAAGGCAGGGTTGAAGGGTTACGTTTCTGTGTCATTAATTTGAAACTTGAGCAAATGAGAAAGTGTTTGGGAAACGGCTCTTTTATTCTGCCTTTTCCTTTTAAAATGATTAATCTGAAAAGATTGCCAGGGTGGGAGATGGAGAGAGAAGGTGAAAATGGCCCAGTGCATAGTGCTAGATATTAGAATCATCAGCCTGGCTGAACTTCTGGCTACAAATAAACTCATACAATAAATATAGGCATAAATATTTGGCATTTAGACTAATAATAATAATAATACTTTTATTATTTATATGTTGCCAATCTAACTCAGTTGGCCCAGCCACTCTGCATGGCTCCCAACAAAATATTAGAAACACAATAAAACAGTAACCATTAGAAGCTTACCTCTTCAGGGCTGCTTTCAGATGTCTTCTAAAAGTCTGGTAGTTGTTTTTCTCTTTGACATCTGGTGGGAGGGCGTTCCACAGGGCGGGCACCACTACCGAGAAGGCCCTCTGCCTGGTTCCTTGTAGCTTTGCTTCTCGCAGTGAGGGAACTGCCAGAAGGCCCTTGGAGCTGGACCTCAGCGTCCGGGCAGAACGATGGGGGTGGAGGCGCTCCTTCAGGTATACTGGGCCAAGGCGGTTTAGGGCTTTAAGGGTCAACACCAACACTTTGAATTGTGGTTGGAAATGCACTGGGAGCCAATGTAGTCTTTCAAGACCTGTGTTATGTGGTCCCAAAGCCTGCTCCCAGTCTGGCAGCCATATTCTGGATTAGTTGTAGTTTCTGAGTCACCTTCAGAGGTAGCTTCCCTGTAGAGTGCATAGCAGCAGTCCAAGCAGGAGATAAGTGTTCCTGCAGTTACCACCAGATATCTCTGGGATGCTCACAAGTAGGAGCACTTTCCCAGTCATGCTCACAGCACATTACCACCCACAAGCCCCACATAAGAGAGACCACAACCCATTTATAGTCATGGGGGCATACCATACCACTCATGCATACACGCTTAAGACACACAAAGAGCGAACACTGAGAAACAGAGCCATAAGAGCCATTTACAATCTCCAGTTTCAGAGACAGTACAGTTGAATCTCAACTTACACAGGGGTTATTTTCTGAGGGTAGCGCATAAAGCCAAAATTGTGTATAGTCACAACACACTCTCCCTGCACCTCCAAATGCTCTCCCAAGGTAAGTTCAATGACAAATGGAATTGCTGATCTTTTATTTTCTAGATGCCATTTTATGTTTTTTGGCCAGGTGCATAAAAATGGAATTTTCACAAGTTAAATGTGTGCAAGTTATGAGTTACCTGCATGCCCCTCAATAAGAGTTACTGGGGAGACTATGATTGTCCTCATGTCCCTCTTATGGGCTTCTTATAGGCATCTACTTGGTCTCTGTGGAAGCAGGATGCTGAACTAAATGGACCTTTGTTCTGACCCAGCAGTTCTTCTATTCTTAAAATGCTATATAGATACTCTGTGTTTTTATTACCCGTGAATCACCAATTCACATTTCTGTGGGATTATGCAAGCTATCAAGACACAAAGGACTGTTCATTACACAGGCTGAAGATCAAATTATGAATTTCAATAAGGCAATGAAAATCCACCGCTTATATACATGTATATAGGTTTGCCTGCATTTCTTCTCCCCGCTTAATTCCAAAAACTAATCTGACAAATACTGTGTATCCTTGACTCATACTTGGAAAGATCTGTGTTTCCATGCAAGGTTTGGAGGAATGCTTCCCCCCTCCTCTGTCTGCATTATGCAGGTTTGCTGACATTATTAGCTAGCTCAGTGAATCTCTGACACCATAATGCATGACGACATAGTTGTTTCAATCCATGCTTAATGATAATTGAATTATCAAACCTGAACGTACCATACTGAGCATTTAAAATTATCATGTTTCTTTGAGAGGAAGAGAGAAAAGCTATTAAATGCTTGGTCACTTTCAATAAGTGCTATTATCAATTACTGCAAGGGATTATTATTATTATTTGTCAAGATCTGTGCTGTGAATAGAAAGTCTTCATGATATTCTTATATATACACATATTAAAGTATATGAAAATGTAGCTGAGAATGCAGGACCTTATTTTCAAATATTTATAACTCAAATCTTCCTGTTAAAAATAAATAATAAATCCATTTTTTTATCTATAAGCTGGCAGACTGGAAAAAAGTATTTAAAAATGTTTTGAAATCAGTGAACTTGCAAGCCTCCCATAACAAATAACCCCAATACTTTAGGGGTTTTGAGCCAGATTATAACATACATTCCAGTGGGAGAGGGGGTTGTATTTCCAGGATCCTAAAAAGTTTATCTATGCATAATGTTACATAGAAACTACTGCACACCTTGGGGCCCTTCTGTTTCTTCTGAATGAACTTATTTTAAATTGTACAGCTGCTAGGATCATAACTCTCCATCAATTTAGAGACTGCTTCGCGGCATTGAAGGGGTGTACCAGGTGAACCTGGTTTTTAAAATGGCAAGAACACCAAAGCAAGCAATGTCTTGCTGCTCCCCAATTTCAGGGATGCTCAGAGTACAGGTGCTTCTCTAGTCTAGACCTTCTTATTAAGCCTCCATCCATCTTTCATAGCACCGAAGTGGTCACAAGGCTATGTGTGGTCTTTATTGAACATTCGTAATGATTTGTGTATGGGTCAGCAATACAAGTGGGACGCGGGTGGCGCTGTGGGTTAAATCACAGAGCCTAGGACTTGCCGATCAGAAGGTCGGCGGTTCGAATCCCCGTGACGGGGTGAGCTCCTGTTGCTCAGTCCCTGTTCCTGCCAACCTAGCAGTTCGAAAGCACATTAAGTGCAAGTAGATAAATAGGTACCGCTCTGGCGGGAAGGTAAATGGCATTTCCGTGCGCTGCTCTGGTTCGCCAGAAGCGGCTTAGTCATGCTGGCCACATGACCCGGAAGCTGTATGCCGGCTCCCTCGGCCAATAAAGCGAGATGAGCGCCGCAACCCCAGAGTTGGCCACGACTGGACCAAATGGTCAGGGGTCCCTTTACCTTTACCAGTAATACAACAATGCACGTTCGTCTTAACTGGCTTGTGAGGTTGCTTGCACTATTAATCGTTTGTTCGTTCCACACTTTTTAGTGTATTTCCTCATCACTTCCCTAAGCAAATGAAGTCTCATTGTAGGTTTTTTAAAAACGTTTGAAAGTGTGACTGAGTGCTGTAATATACTTCAGTTAGGCAAACTTACATTTCCAGTGCAAAACGTTGTTTGGTAAAGTTTCAGAAATTGACGACAACGGGTTGAGCACAACAATGTAGAATATAGTGGTAGTTCAGTTGGATTCTTTCCATGTTAAAGTCAGTAATGTCTACATAACACTTTTTTCATGGAAGTTTTAAGGCCTAGACACACCTTCAGTGAATTTTTAGATATTCACCTAGCCAATGGCATAAAAACTGCATAAGCCGGAGAAACATAATATAGAGAGCCGTGCTCCCCTGCAATTTTTTTTTTGCAACACCATAAAAAGAACTGCTTCAGGTTTATTATTTTACTTTTCTTAGCCTGAATACGGAAGAATTTGGAGTTATTTTCCCTCTCTGTGTGGTGCATCCCACCACATAGTGAAGGCATGCTTACAGAGAAGGTTAGCCCATCTATTTTTAATAGTGTGACTCCGCTACTTTGAGAGCAAAAAGCAAGCCTGAGGCTGCATTTCACTGATGCTGTAAACAGAGAAGTTATAATTCCCATATATCTGTCTTAGGGGTGGAGCATCATGCGGAGAAAAAAGCAAGTTTTTCCATTGCAAAGCCACCCCAAGATATCTGAGAACTTGAGGGTTGAGTTCAGTTCCTCTTCCATTTTCATAGTCCTAGCCATGGGCTTTGTCAATAGTGAAACAGTAAAATGTGACTCGGGGATACACTGAACTGACTTATGCACAACACTTTACTTGAATTCAGTGGAACTTACACCCAGGTATGAGTCACACCTGGCCTGGTAGGACAGGACCCTGACTGACTCCAGCTGAAGAGGCCAGAGACCATGACTGGATCTAAACACGTCAAGGAAGTGATTCAGTTAAATGCGCTGTAAACTCATACAAGGAAATCCAGTAGGGAAAGATGGGACTCCACAGTGCCATCTGGTGTCACAGTGTTATATCACATACACAACACATACACTCTGAAACACTTTTTCTTTACTAATATACCTGAGTCCCATCTTGGCTGTCTCTTAGGTCATTGAGCCTGAGCTTCCACAACCACCAGCCACCATGAACCACCATTGGCAGGACTGGTAGCAACAGCAGCAGGTATGTTTCATGCTTAATATTTTATTTTCTTGCAAATTGTGCTGTTTTTAATGTGCATTCTATATTTGACTTTCTCTAATAATGTTTTCTTTTGAAAATTTTCAGATGTTGTTGTTGTTAAGTTTGCTGTGTTAAATGTGTATTCTGTAGTTGACCTGTATGTAATGTTTTATTCTGAAAACTTTAAGATAATATTTTAGTTTCCTGTTAATTATGTTGCTTTGAATGTATACCTTATATTTGACTTTCTTCAGTAATGTTTTATTTGGGGTTGTTTCAATGTGTTTCAATATTCTTAAAAATATAAAGAGGCATGGAAATGAAGTGAATATTATTAAAAATAATATAATACAGTGAATAAGTTTGGCATCCAGATGCAATGTAGATAGCACTTATATCTTCTTATCATATGTGCTACAGAACTCGAGGTGCCTTTCTGGTACTATTTATCCACACACATCCTTGAACAAGATGCTTTAATTTTCACCCAACTTTTTTAACCTCTTCCCAGAAATCAAGTGGTGGGAGGAGTAGAATACATAGGCATGTGTCAATATTCTGAAACCTTTTTTAATAATATAATTTTATTAATCTAGGTTTTCAAGATAGCCTACAAAAGAGAATAATAATAATAATAATAATAATAATAATAATAATAATAATATACCCCGCCCATCTGGCTGGGTTTCCCCAGCCATAAAACAAACATAAAACAGATCAAAAACATCAGAAACAAAAGCAGTTATGGTGAAACTTATTTGTGGTTCGAGGACCCGATCCCCGCATAGTGGAATGAAAACACAAGGACACGTGATATAAGGTTAATGGGCAAGAAAAGGCCACAACTTTATTGATTACAGCAAGTGAAAAGGTATTGGCTTAGGCATTGGATTACGTCAACTGACTCCACCCCCTCAGAGAGGGGTGAGTCTAAAACAGGGGGGTTTATTCACCAGTAGGTGGAGCCTGTTGATGCTAATCGAACTATAAGCTCTCCCCTGATGTCACCGAGGGTCGTGCCATGGCCACCCGCCACGCAGGCATCGGACAGAATACACGACCGCCAGATTCCTTTAATGGAATACCCAAAAATTGAAGGCATAGGCGATGGCCACACCTAGCCCTTCGACACACCACAACACATTATTCCAGTGCCTAACCTACCCACCAATACCACGAAAGTTGTGACGATTGCTACGAGGTAGGCGAAAAAACCAAAAAGCCTAATGCCAAATGGGAAAATTCCTACCAGGCCCCCCGAACAACCAGGGCGACCAACCTAAGGTCCATAGCAAGGCCAAAAGAAAACTGAAACCCTGCTCTAAGGGAGTGGAGGGTGGGTGACTCGCGACGGGACAACAAAAAGTGAGGGCTGGAGGCTGGCGCAATTTAGGCTGCTGTACACGCCCCCTTGAAGGCTCCTGGTTGGGTGTCTAGCCGTGGACACCAGCCAGGTGAGTGGGAGGCAGGGGGAAAACGCCCCCTGCTTGGGGCGGAGTCCGGCCCCAGCCCACAACCACTCCCCTCTCTTGCAGGAGGAGAGTCTTTATTGACAAGCAGCCCTTCTGCCTGTATCCAAACTCAGCTCTCAAAATGTGGATCTTTCCATAGCCCAAAGAGCACCATCAGTCCACAAAAGGAAACATCACTTGGCTTAACCCCAAAGTGTACAGAAAGGGGGGGAGGGCTAGGGGGGAAGCTACAGAGGTGTTTTGCGGGGGGTAGAGACTCAAAATAGCCTATAAAGGACTGAGTTGAAGCTGGATAACACTGTTCAGAAATGCTCACCAGCAGTGCTTTTGGGGAGGGGGAAAAAGGTGTCGGTACTCACCATAAAGTTGTTACACCATAAAGTGCCACACTTTTAACATTTGGTGGGGAATGTTGCCAGCACTGTGTACCCTTGAGTAGCGCCCCCACACACACCCAGCGCTGTTCACCAGATTAAGAGAATTCTTCCCAGAAAGTGCTTTGAAATGGCCCAGAACTTCCCCCTCCTCCCAGGTAAGCCTCCTCTCGCCGTGCTGTACTTCATGAGCTGTACAATATTTCACATCACCTTTGGTTCGCCGCAGGCATGGTTGTGATGACTTGCTTGTACTTACTTGTGCAGCTACAGGGCTGGGTTCATCGCTCGGTGATATAGCACCGTGAAACACGGTTCATTTTAAATCAAGCCATGGAATCGAGCTATCAGGTTGTAGCCTCCTTTGGGGTCGGTGACCCACTCTAATGGGTTTTTTTGTTTTTTGTTTTTGTTTTTTTACATCTGTAAGGTTTCGTTGTGTCATTCAATATATCTTATGGAGGAAAAGGGGAAGCAGGCCTTTGTCCATTATGGCCCAGGAAGTGCCTGGTTTATGAAGTGCTAACTTCTGATCCCACCTGCTTCCCACGTTCATGCCACTGCTTAGCCACAGAACACGCCGTTCGTTTCCCCTCTTTTCTCAGTCAAGTGGAGTGCCTGAATGCTTTTGTGAGCTAAACAACATTATGTTTAATTAGAATAATAGCCTGCTATACGATTAGTGAGGCAGGGACTTGAATGAGGCTTTAGTCTACAGGAGGACCTCTGGGTCAATATCGCAGCGATCACCGCAAATCTCTGCGTTTCTGCTGTGTGGTAAACACAATGCTTTGTCCTGTTTAATCAGTGGAAATGCTTCACACTGTGGTTATTTGCTGAAGTTCTGGGAAATAGGCTGTCTCCCCAAGGAGCTTTTCTCAAACTTGATGAGAGTTGTTTTTTTGTTTTGTCCAAACCCGGCTGGACAAGGGTTTAGTTTCATTTAGAAAATCAGGCAAGTAATTAAAATATTGTGAAATTGTATTTGAAGTTAACTCTGCTCTGCAGCTAATACAAAAGTGGAGAGGCGGGGAGACGCTGAATGTTTGTTAAAGGCCAGCAGAGTCCTTTTGTGCACTCTTTCTGAAGGGAGATGGCAAAACACAGTCACTCAGGCTCAAACAGCACATAATGTATGGAGCGCCATGGTTCTTCCCTTTGCATCTTTAACCCCTTGCGGACTGTGCACAGTTTTAATCTAAGCGAAGGTGTAGTGAGAAGAGGTTGCTTAATCCACACACACACACACAGACACACACCCAGAGGGTGAATCTGTCAATGTCACTTTCTCTCGGTTTCTCATTTTCCAGCCTTAACTTCACTGCTCATCTCCGCCTCAGTTTTTTCTTTTCTTTTCTTTTCTTTTCTTTGCTTTTCTTTTCTTTTCTTTTCTTTTCTTTTCTTTTCTTTTCTTTTCTTTTCTTTTCTTTTCTTTTCAAGGTACCCATTCAAATTCATCAGCATTCTAATGCTCGCTTCACCCTTACGCACCCACTTTTTGGGAAGCAGTTTTCCCTAGTATGCACATCACCTGGCTGGACAATCGTTTTGCCAATTCGGGAGAAGTGCCACTTTTGAAGGATGGCTGTGTGTCGGTTCGTGCCTTCTTTTTAGAAAGTACGAGTTAGGTAGGTTTAGTAAAAGGTAAAGGTACCCCTGCCCATACGGGCCAGTCTTGCCAGACTCTAGGGTTGTGCGCTCATCTCACTCTAGAGGCCGGGAGCCAGCGCTGTCCGCAGACACTTCCGGGTCACGTGGCCACCATGACGAAGCTGCTCTGGCGAACCAGCACCAGAGCAGCACACGGAAACGCCGTTTACCTTCCCGCTATAAAGCGGTACCTATTTATCTACTTGCACTTAAGGGTGCTTTCAAACTGCTAGGTGGGCAGGAGCTGGGACCGAACGACGGGAGCTCACCCCGCCGCGGGGATTCGAACTGCCGACCATGCGATCGGCAAGTCCTAGGCGCTGAGGTTTTACCCACAGCGCCACCCGCGTCCCTTGTTAGGTAGGTTTATAAATACTTAAATATTTAATTAAATAAAGAAATGCCAGGGCTCTCCCGTCAGGGGAGACAGCATGGGATTACAATAAACAACAGTCTGACCTTGTCGAAGGCAGTTTACCATGAAGCAAGGGACTCCACGTAACTTGCTACTTGAGCATAAGCGTGAGGGCTGTGAGACAGGAAGTCCCCACCCCAAATCTCACCTCATACATAAACGGAGTAGATGGCCTTAGGCATGCCTGTTATTTTATTCTCTCTCAGACACTCAGCTTGAAATTTGAGGGTGTTATTAATACCAGCCCTTCTTTGCTGATGGTTTCGTTAACTCTTCCTGCTTCTTCTGCTGCTGCTGCTGCAATGTATGCGAGGTGCTTTGAGCACTTAGGAAAAGCTCTGTATACAAGCATTATAATGGCAAAGATTATAAAATACTTCTAAAAATGTCTGGAAATCTTATTTGTGTGCAAGTGTTTTCCCTCTTCTGGGTGCCTCCTTGTAGTGTCGGAACTTGTTTTAAACATATGTTGCACACACACGAAAGTTGAATATCGGAGGCTATGTAGACCACATTTCAAATTGAAGTGAATGTGACACATGAGTTATTGCATACATTGCTGTAACAACAGCATTACCATCCAGAATGGACAAATGCCTTGAATACACTACACAGGAACTCAAGATTGTTTGTTTGCAATTTAGAAAGCCCGGCTTGAACTCCAAACACTCGAGTGAAATGGCTTGTAACTGTACAGTGATGTCCTGGGGTGGGGCTTCAGGGAATTGTTTCTTCAAATTCTGTCTCCAAACAATTTTCCTTTTTGCAAAATCCTTATTATTTTTGCATGCCATAAAGTCCTAGATGAGCATTTGGAGAGCAAATATTTTTGCCCTCAGGACAAATGCAATTGCTGCATGCTTGTTCATGGCATTCATATGTGATAAACCACTTGATTTCCTTCTGCTGTATCTTCTAGCATAGGATATAATTAGAAGACATGATATAATATAGCAGAATATGTTTTATAACATCGTATGATGTTATAACAACACTGCATCTTTCTCTTGCCATAAACATTTAAATTCTCTTTTCTTCTCATATACACTCGCACACTGTTTCAGAAGGAAGGCTCATTATATTTTTCAAGGACAAAGTTGATGTATCCAAGCCCAAGGGCATTTGATAAACATTTGCCCAATGCTGTCAGTGTGCTCTTTGACAGTAGTGGTGTGAAAGCACAATTCTGAATGTGTTAGTGTTGCATGGAATGTTGTCTTCTCTTTCCCCATTCATTTGTAGTGGTGCCCACCCTGTGGAATGTGCTCCCATCAGATGTCAAAGAAATAAACAACTACCTGACATTTAGAAGACATCTGAAGGCAGCCCAGTTTAGAAAAGTTTTTAATGACTGATATTTTAATGTATTTTTAATCTTTTGTTGGAAGCCACCCAGAGTGGCTGGGGAAACCCAGCCAGATGGGCGGGTATAAATAAATTGTTGTTGTTGTTGTTGTTGTTGTTGTTGTTGTTGTTGTTGTTGTTGTTGTTATCCCTGGCATCCGGAGCTGATCTCAAGTTAAATACAAAGTTTGCATTTGGAGTGGTAAAATAATGGTAGCTTACCATTACCAAGACAGATAATATTGAACTAAGTGGAATATGATCAACATAAGACAATGTATTTCTTCTTTCAGTAGGAGGAAGTGGCAGTATGGTACACCATTCTGTGCCAAGTTCAAAATATTGTCTTAGGCCACATTCACACCATACATTTAAAACACTATACCACTTTGAACAGTCATGGCTTACCCCAAAGAATTCTGGAAGCTACAGTTTGTTAAAGGTGCTGAAGGTCGTTAGGAAATCCCTATTTCCTTTACAGAGGTCCAATTCCTAGAGATCCCTGAGAAGAGCAATTATTAAACCACACTGGGAATTAAGGCTTTGTGAGGGGAATAGGGGTCTACTAACAACTCGGGAAAAGACCCTGATGTTGGGAAAGATGGAGGGCACAAGGAGAAGGGGATGACAGAGGACGAGATGGTTGGGTAGTGTTCTCGAAGCTACCAGCATGAGTTTGACCAAACTGCGGGAGGCAGTGGAAGACAGGAGTGCCTGGGGTGCTTTGGTCCATGGGGTCACAAAGAGTCAGACACGACTAAACGACTAAACAACAACAACAACTCACAACATTCATAACCTTTTACAGCTCCCAGAATTCTTTGGGGGAAGCCATGACTGTTTAATGTGGTGTCATAGCACTTTAAACGAATGGTTTAAATGTGGACTTAATCAGGAGAAAGTAATAACCCCACTGGATTCAAGAACGTGTACTGTGATCTTTTTCATACAAGGTTCCAGTGATTTATTCACATGACAGACACACATACACCTTTTAAGATTATACACCTTTCTAAAACTATACAATAATAATAATAATTAGGGCTGTATTGCAGCGATCTATGCAGATCTCAAAATGTTGCCTCCGCACATACATGGGCAAATTATTTGGTGTGCTCCAATATCTTATTTATGGGGACTCAGGTAGCGCTGTGGTCTAAACCACTGAGCCTCTTGGGCTTGCCGATCAGAAGGTCGGCAGTTCGAATCCCCATGACGGGGTGAGCTCCCGTTGCTCTGTCCCTGCTCCTGCCAACCTAGCAGTTCGAAAGCACGTCAAAGTGCAAGTAGATAAAAACATATCGCTCCAGTGGGAAAGTAAATGGCATTTCCGTGTGCTGCTCTGGTTTCAGTGTTCCATTGCGCCAGAAGCAGCTTAGTCATGCTGGCCACATGACCCGGAAAAACCGCTTGCGGACAAGCGCTGGTTCCTTCAGGCTGTAAAGCGAGATGAGCGCTGCAACCCCAGAGTCGTCTGTGACTGGACTTAACTGCCAGGGGTCCTTTACCTGTACCTTTTTAATATCTTCTTTTAGAGTAGCTTGAGTTGTATTTGTCATGAAGTTTCATTGCGTGTAACAAAACTTGAAACTAAATCCCCTGGAATAAAACTTGAAACTAAACCCAGCAGGCACCCTGATACATAAATACAGTGGTAACTCAGGTTAAGTACTTAATTCGTTCCGGAGGTCTGTACTTAACCTGAAACTGTTCATAACCTGAAGCACCACTTTAGCTAATGGGTCCTCCTGCTGCTGCCACACTGCCGGAGCCCGATTTCTGTTCTCATCCTGAAGCAAAGTTCTTAACCTGAAGCACTATTTCTGGGTTAGCTGAGTCTGTAACCTGAAGCGTATGTAACCCGAGGTACCACTATAGTAATGGGTCTTTGACCACCACAATCCCAGACCACACCACTGCTGGGTCGCCGTGTGGAGCCCCTACCCTGCTACATGCTGAACTGGGAGAAGGTGTGCTTATTTCTCAACTGCACAAACTGGAACTCCACCCTTAGTGAGTATCTGGACTGATCTATAGCGACACCGAAGGCTATCCAAATAACTTTTCCAGTATGCATTATTGAACACAGGGCTCCGTGATCCAAATTTTGGAAATTAACTGCTGATGGCAACATTAGCCTTCCCAGCCATTTGTAACCCATATTTCAATGGTCCTTCCATCATTGATCCGATACACACTTACAATCATTTCCACACAGACACACACACACACACAACAGTGTACTGTTTGCTAAAAGATCATCCTTCCTTCCAGACACGTCACTCATTCTGGATTTTTAGAATTCAGTTAGGGCATAAACAAAGATAGTGGGGAAATAGCCAAATAGATCAGTTTACAATAAATGATCTGCTGGAAGTTGGGGAATGGACAAATATCCAAAAAAAGCAGGCATTTAAGTTACAAACTTGCCCCAGGCAGGTCTAACATGCATGCTGAGTCACTGCGACTATCATAAACACCACACCACAGGAAACCACTAACACTACGCATGACCAAAAAAAGCGTCTTGTCTTTCCAACATTCTCAGTATAATTGCTCTAATGAACTCACACAGCATTAGGAAAGTTTCCAGCATACAGTAGTAATTCACTATTAAAAACAACTAGCCACATACAATAGGGCCCTGTGTTTTCATGCTATTAGGAAAGCATTTCATCACAACCTGGGCAGCGATACAGTATGGAGTAAATGACAGGCACATGCAGGTGGAAAACTATCTACAGTCAGCCATAAAACATGACATAACTCTTGTCAGAGACAGATTAAGACCACAAGGTCTACTTCATCCAGAATTCTAGGTCTCCCTGAAGGATTAGTCACCTAGTTTTAAGGAAAGCCATTTGGCAAGTCTTTTTGGGTTAAAGGCTGTTTCTGAACGTTTCAGCATTGCTGCTTTTCTAGAAAAAAAAAAAGGTGATTTAACTAGACATTTGGCTGGATATACGTTCATAATAAGAGGTGGAACCAACACCAAACTCCAAGTTTATAAATCTAATTTGAATTATCCTTACTGTCTGCTTACACCCACACTAAACATCTAAAAGGGATGCGGGTGGTGCTGTGGTCTAAACCACAGAGCCTAGGGCTTGCCAATCAGAAGGCTGGTGGTTCGAATCCCCATGATGTGGTGAGCGCCTGTTGCTCAGTCCCTGGTCCTGCCCACCTAGCAGTTCAAAAGCACGTCAAAGTGCAAGTAGATAAATAGGTATCGCTCTGGTAGGAAGGTAAACAGCTTTTCCGTGTGCTGCTCTGGTTTTGCCAGAAGCAGCTTAGCCATGCTGGCCACATGACCCAGAAGCTGTCTGCGGACAAACGACGGTTCCCTTCGCCTATAGAGCAAAATGAGCATGCAACCCCAGAGTCGTCTGCGACTGGACCTAATGCTCAGGGGTACCTTTACCTTTAAACATCTAAAGCACCCTCATACCACTTTAGCAGTGATTGCTTCCCCCAATCTTTCCTGCGAACTTTAACACTAAAAATTGCAGTTCTGCCCTAAGAAACTCCAGCTCCCGGGATTCTCTCATGGCAACCAACACTATTAAAGTGGTATAAGAGTGCATCCTGTGAATCTTGTCTTTCAGTAGTTTTTCTTCTGCTGCTGCAGTCTTTCACTGAATCGAAGGGTTGTGGTTTTAAATGCTCACTTTAACTTCTGAGAAAATGGCAATAATGCCTTCAATTGTTTCAGCCTTTGTTTTACAGATCAGCCTACAAATCTGATGAGTCTGTCATGAATTTTAAAGTAAGTCTTCCCTCACTCAGGTTTCACCTCTGCACAACTGACGGTGTAAACTATTATTGTAGGCAGTAACTTTGCTACCTGAAAGTGGATATAGTTCTCAAGTCAAAGGAAATGGAAAGAGAGGAAAGTAAGCAAAGATGAATCCCCAACACTTGCTCCTATTCCTGTCCAAGTTGGCCTGTTTTCCTTCCCAACTCCCACAGGGTCATCTACCACCAACTATCCTGTGGAATATCTCTTAGGAGAAAGAGAGAGACAAGCAAAGATAGCATTGTAGCAGTGGTAGACAGCAGACCCTCCAAGTGTCCCTGTTTTCCAGAGATGTCCCTGATTTAGATAAGCCAGAAGGTCCCACTTTTCCTTATGATGTCCCTGTTTTCATTGGAGAAATGTTGGAGGGTATGGAGTTATCCAATCTCTGAGCTGTCTGAAGGCAATTCTGTATAGGGAAGCTTTTTAATGGTTAGCATTTTATTATGTTTTTATATATGTTGGAGTAGCGGGGGCAACCCAGTAAGATGCATGGGGTATGAATAGTAAAATTATCATCATGGAATGGGGCATCCCTATTTTCATCAGAGAAATGTTGGAGGGTATGAGACAGAATTGTGTCTCCCGACAGCTCAGTCCCTGCTGCTAACCCAGGATGGCAGGGGCAGAAGTGGTGGGGAGGTCAGCATGGTGCAAACACAGTCACAGGAGCACTGGATTGGCTCCGCCAGCTCATAGTTCACTTCTCTCTTCTAAGGCCCCAACAAACTGAGCACAAGGGAGCCAACCAGGGCAGTGGGCAAGTCTCAACCCAGCCACCTCCATCATGTCCTCAGCTAGACAATTCTGTCTGATAACTCAGGCCAAGAAGCCCCTCGTTGCTTCAGCTAATATAATGCCATATGCAAGGCACAACACAAATACCTCTTAACTGCACATCACTGTCCAATTTTATAATAAACTTTGGAATCTTTATATATAAATTCCAGATTTGTTATACATTTATCTTTGAACTTTGACTTCCTGCTTTCCCCTCTGTGCTGTTCTTAATCCCATCCTGCTTACATACTAATAAATGTTTCACCTAAGACATATCTTCTATTTCGTATATTATCAGTTCTCTACGGCTGCTCGTATTTCAAATCTCGCTCGCGGCTTCATCTGATTATGATATTTTTCCAGATATTCCAAAAAGTGCTTCCATTCTTCCATGAATAGTCCATCATTTTGGTTTCTTATTTTTGCAGTTAGTTTCGTCAGCTTCACATAGTCCATTAGCTTTAAAATCCATTCTTCTTTGGTTGGTGTTTTCTCTTCTTTCCAGGTCTACATGTACATGTGTGAGATTGCCACACGTCACTGTTAAAAGGGAAGGGGTTTGGCTCTGTAGGAGAACCTATGCTATGCATGCAAAAGCTCCCAAATTCAATTCCAGGCATCTCCAGACAGGGCTGGAGGAGACCTGTATCAGAATCCTGGGCTAGACAATCCAATGAACTGGTGCTGTATAAATCTGCTGCCTATTGTACCTATGTTCCACATGTCAGTTGAAGAGGCAGCTATAATATACATCTGCTGTTCAAAATACCTTTCTATGTTTTCAATCAATGGGTGAAGGCAAGTAGGATGACACCGGTGTTTCCTCCCCGACTACTCTATCCCAAGCTCTGCACGTTGACCAGAACCTAGCAACAGAGCCTGAATGCATAAAGCTTTTGCCTGCCTAGGTCCTGTCCTTGTGATTAAGTATCCTGTTGGGTCCCTAGGTCCCAATTCACATACAGTTTTACTCATGGGAGTCTATTTTTCTGTTTCAGCCAACATGCAAAAGTTGAGGTCAGGCCTTGCAAGGTCAGGGAATGGGGGCATGTGCATGAACCCAAGTGAACAAGAGAAAAGGAATATTGGCTAATTCTGAGCATTGCAGAACCTTTCCCCTCCGTTTTATTTTTGGCATAGCTGCCAGTAGAGCACTTTGCGGCCTTAGAAGAAGCACTCTGGAGCGCAGTGGCCTTAAGCTGGTATCTTAATTCATCCTTATAGCCAGCCATTTGTCAGGCTTACATACCTTTGTCATAAGTATTAAAAAACCAACGGAAAGCAAAGCACTCTCCACTGCTTTGTGTCTCTTTTTACTTCAAATGTTAGTTTAATATGATCCAGCTTCCTCTAAAAAGACCGTTGAGGATTCTGCCATTAGATAAATGGCCATCATCAATTTATGCAGTAAGTGGAACAATTGATCTCCGAGGTAGCAGTAAATCACCGCCTGTATACCAAAGATAATATATGTTTATTTGGTCTCCTCTCCTCTCCTCTCTTACAGACTCCCTGTGACAACAGGGCTGGATTAATCATTATACTATAGACGCAATAGTGTTGATACACCTGCTGTGAGGAAATTATCTGGGAGCATTCTGGCATGAAGAGGTGTGCATGTTGCACCTTGTAAAATTCTCCACAGACTTGACCATGGTAGTGAGGAGCACATCAGTTTCCTTTAGAGGACAAGAACAGGAGCCACCTGTTGTGGTTGTTACACTTAGACACCTGTAGAGTTCAACACTTATCGTCGGCTGTTACATTTTACTTTGCTATTCCAGAATCAGGATGATAATAATAGATTTGGAGAGCTACAAAACACCCTTTTACTGTAGGCTCCCTACTGCGTTATGGGGTGGAATACAATCTTCCTTTTGCAGGTGTGAAAAATATTGAACAGTGAGGAAACTTTTCACTTTTACCTCTCCACTGTACTTTCTTACACAATTTGTGTTAGGGCCAATGGAGGCTTTCCTTCTGGGGCTGAGAGCAGGTGATTTTCACCTGGATCCCAAAGCATCTCCCCCGCATACTGTGCACAGTATTCTGGTTCGTCAGAAGCGGCTTAGTAATGCTGGCCACATGACCCGGAAGATGTATACCAGCTCCCTCGGCCAATAAAGTGAGATGAGCGCCGCAACCCCAGAGTCGGGCACAACTGGACCTAATGGTCAGGGGTCCTTTTACCTTTACCTAAAAAGTAAGTGCATTAATTGAATTCCATGCAAGTAATATAACCAGTAGTTTTGTCTATGCTTGAGTAAGGTGTGGCTGTGGTCTGCTATAAAGTCATTGTAGGGGTATAGTAAGATGCCTTATGAATCACTGGTCTATCTAGCTCACTGTTTTCTACACTGATCAGCAGTGGCTGTCTTGGTTTTCAGAAAGCTCTTTCCTGGCCCTCCCTTGAGATGTCAGGGATCAAACCTTGGACCAGCATACAAAGTGGATGTAATGCAGCAGTATCGAATAGTATTTTTGTTTTTAAAAAATACATTTATCATTTACTTTTCATCCATGTTGAAACCACTGTGGCATACGAAGAGTACCCAGCTCTTGTGTTCCTTTGTTTTGATTTATTCTTGCTGAAATAGTGACAACTGTTAAGTCTAATCTGTTTTAACAGTAGTCTCTACAGTAAAGGGGACACAATGAAGAAATGAAATAAATAGTTGCAGTGTGGAATCGTACCATTGCAGAGTTGGAAGGGGCATCCTGAGTTAGGGTGTTGATATTTAAACAAGGCCGATTACAAACTGTTCATTCTCAGTGGCTAAAAGTATTGCAGAAGCAGGAAGCTATCCTGGACCTTTCCCGGATCGTCTGCTTTTTGTATTTATTTATTCAAACGATGTTAATTTAAATTCATTTTGCAGACCAACCACACATATTTTTCTTCTTCTTCCTATAATACAGTTTAGATTTTCTTAGTGCTGGATATATGTGAATTAACATATAAATTTGCTTTTATTGATGGACTGGGACAGTGAAAACACACCATTACTGTTGCAAAAGATCCTCTGGAACCTAGAGAACTTCTATATGTTAAAGAATTAGTATGACAATCATTGCACATTTATTTGCAGCAGGAATATGCCTCAGTTTCTGGAAGGTGCAGCTATGGTTCCTAAAACTTCTGTCATCTCTTCCTTCTTATTCTTCCTTTTGTCTGTAGGTGAAGGTAAAAGCTGGTTATGTTTCCATCATGAGCTCACTTCAAAGAATCAAAATAAATAGAGGCGAAATGGAATTATGCCATGTGGATCTTATTAAATTTTGCAGCTGGAATTTTAATTGATCCCTGGCAGTAGCTTGAAACTGAACTCAGATTTCATAGCTTTAACCATCATGGCATAAAGCTGATGTGATAATTTTTTTTCCGGCTTCCTGAATGTTGAGAAATGAAACTTTCTAACTTTCACATTCACTTTCTTCCATGCCTCTCTCCCCAAATACCAATATTCAAGGGGTTGACGTATATTTTCAGAATCAAATAAAGACTAGACAATACAAAACACTTGTCCAGTTCACATGTAATGAGAAACCATAGTTTTCTGTTACGTGAATAGTGTACTTTCAGACTGATTTGCTGAAATGTTCAAGCTCGTGTGTGCCAACATCCTTCTCTTTTGCACACCAGAGTAAGATATTGGAAGCTTCCCCTTTCACAGTTAGGTTACTCACTGTTCCCTGTGACATTGAGCTCAGGTGACTGTAATTTGCTCTAAAATGTGGTTTTAGAATTTAACTTGGCTTGTTTTCATTGATCATCGTTTTAACAAACCACAGTTTCCTGGTTTTGAATGTCATATGAAACTGTGGTTTGTTTAAAATCAAAATACAAAACATCCTACCTTGTTATAAGAATAAGTGGAAAGGGAGAGGAAGCTTCTGGACCTGAAGCTTGACACATATAAGTATGCATCTAAACCAGTAGGATCACACCCATTAGCTGTGCCTTCCCCCACTTGTGTTTAGCATAACAGGACATTGTTCCCAGTTTTGTGTATCCAGACCTTATGAATGTGCAATTTGAATGTGCATTGACTCTATGCAGCTGTTATGCTGAATACATGAGAGGGGGGCAGAGGAAGCAAGTATGTGTGCTCAGTCTACACACAGCTCCTGTTTTTGTTGTTGTTGTTGCTGCTGCTGCTACTTGCAGTTATATTCCAGTGCTTGCTTTTCCACTACACACAGTTTCCCATTAAGCTGATGCTTCTTTCCTCTTTTAATAGCCACTTCCCCCCGTTAATCTTCATTTCTCTTCAACTTGCATAGTTATATTTAAGTTTTTTACATAGAATTTACATTCCAAGAGTTGTCGTTTTTTCACTTTTGGTACTGTATTAAGCAGCCACATCAATTTATCAGCATTTTGTCTTGGGAGCCCTTGACATGAATATACACAGAAAAGTGCTAGAAAACATAGCAGAAAAATGTTTGTTGGAACTGGTTGCATTTAGTTTCTCTGCGTGTCCTTAAGAGGAACATAATTATCAACCAGAATTTGCACATTTTCAATCATTTGCTGCTGCCACCGTCCTGCTATCACTTTGAGAAATGAGGAGAAATGAGTTGTGTCATTGATATTGACAGTATCAGTCACAGGACTGTCATCAAATTAAGAAGGACCATCTTCAAGAATGAACGATCCATGGCTGTCGATGTTCACTCTGCTTCTCCACATTTCACTATGACAAAGTGTCTCGTTGGACAGGCTAAAGTGGCATGGAATTATCTCTCCTGCGTTGGTCACCATCGAATAATTCATGATGAAATATCTGCTGAAAAAAACAGACTGACAGGCTATAATGGGAGATGTGATGAGATTTTCTCTTCCTAAATTAATTTATGTGTGCTTGTTGTCTTAACAGCTCCTAATGTGTAACCTGTACCCGCCATATACACAAGTTTCTATGTTACAGTGGTACCTTGGGTTAAGAACTTAATTCATTCTGGAGGTCTGTTCTTAACCTGAGGTACCACTTTAGGTAATGGGGCCTCCCGCCGCCGCACGATTTCCGTTCTCATCCTGAAGCAAAGTTCTTAATCCAAGGTACTATTTCTGGGTTAGCGGAGTCTAACCTGAAGCGTCTGTAACCTGAAGCGTCTGTAACCCAAGGTACCACTGTGCTGTTATCAAATTTAGTCTTAATTCCTAGAAGGCACATATAAACTCATTACCTTTGACACCTGTGATGTATATTTTTTAGGAGCCAAACCTTCTTGGAATTGTAAGTTTTTTGAACTGTTGCAATGTTGAATTTTAAGTTGTTGTAACCTACTCTGGGATATTAAGGTGATGGTGATGATTTACAAAAATTGCAGATGGTCATGTTGGTCTAGTAAAAAAAAAAAAGACAAGAGTAGTATCATGCTACCTTGATGAAAATCACACTACCCACACCAAACACCCAATGCACATTAAAAGCATATGACTTCCTGCAAAGAATCCTGGCTATGCTCTTGTTCTTGCATCCAAGCAAAAGTTTCCCAGGGTTGGCTGTTTCTTAGTGCTTTTTCTTGTTCTAAGTTGGCTCAAGCTCGAGTGCTAAAGGTCAAAGAAAATCCAAATCATTTCCACACACACCCTCCAAAGTCATTACATGGTATAATTAATATTATTAATAAATGGTCTGTGGCTTCAGCATTACTACCTCTAAGAATCCAAAGGACTGATATCTTGTGAGAGGGAACATACCTCCCCTGGCCAATTCTAAATTGGATTATTGCAACACATATTCAAATACTCTTGAAGATACATTTTTGCCTCAGCCTTCAGCCAAAACGTCTCCCAGGATGCCTCCAGATGACCTGTTTATTGTGCCTGCATTCTGATTTGTTTGCACAAAGTTGTCACAGAGGTTACACAGTATCCACTGTTTACTGAGCATTCATCCTTGTTTGTTTTTAAGGGGACTATGCAATTTCCCACCAACTGAGTGTCAACTCACATTTTCTAGTGTGCTTTTCTTCATTTTCCTTACAATAAAAAAATCTCTTTTTTTAAGATAGACCTGTTGCCCAAGAGTCCCTGAGTACTTTAATCCGCTTTAATTGCACAAACCTAAATTTGCTGCTGGGACGCGGGTGGCGCTGTGGGTTAAACCATAGAGCCTAGGACTTGCCGATCAGAAGGTCGGTGGTTTGAATCCCCGTGACGGGGTAAGCTCCCGTTGCTCGGTCCCTGCTCCTGCCAACCTAGCAGTTCGAAAGCATGCCAAAGTGCGAGTAGATAAATAGGTACTGCTTTGGCGGGAAGGTAAACAGCGTTTCCGTGCGCTGCTCTGGTTCTCCAGAAGCGGCTTAGTCATGCTGGTCACATGACCCAGAAGCTGTACGCCGGCTCCCTCAGCCAATAAAGCAAGATGAGCGCCGCAACCCCAGAGTCGGTCACGACTGGACCTAATGGTCAGGGGTCCCTTTACCTTTACTTTAAATTTGCTGCTATGTGAATGAACCCCCTATGCAAAATAGAGATGGTCTGGACAGGATTCTGGATAAAAGTTTATAACAGATCAATAAAGCCAAGGCTTACAAAGTAAGAGACACAACAGCAAAGGGGAAAGGGTCTGAGGATCTGTTGTCTGTATTCCTGCCTTAGGAATCAGCAGGGCACAAGTGGTAGTTCTTATAGAATGAGCAACTGGAATAGCAATGGCTCAAGAGAGAAGGAACCCTAATTTGTTTCAGAGAGTCGGGGGACATTCCAGAACAAGTGATGCAGCAGGAATGGGTAATCAGCAAAATAATAATAATAAAAAAATCACTTCCCCTGCCCTTCTGATAATGAAGGACTGTGCTTGATCAAAACCTCTCCTCTGAATAGGACTACTTCTAGTTATGGAAGGTCAGAATTAGGTACCAGTGACAGGAACGAAGGCCTTCTTATCATTCTTGACAGGGTGAATGCATTATTCAAATGACAAAATCTCTATTGACATCTATAATTTGGGGTAACACTCCCAGGGACAGTCTTAACCAGTTTCACCTGTTGCTCATTTGTAATAAATAATGGCCAAGAGCAAACAATTTAAGATATTCCAGCAGAGTTTTAACTGTGCTGTGATATCTAATAGATCTAATAGGTCAAAGGCTTTACTGAAATATTTAACTTTCCGGGAATCTGAAATCAGAATGTGGCAGTTTTAGGCTTTATAAAAATGGAGCTGACCCTTTTAACTAATTTACTTGTACTCTAGAGAAGGCTGTGAAATGTACACAAAGCATAATTCCTGTGGAAGGAGAGTGCTGTGCGTGATGATATGCCTGTTTGGGGAACACAAGACATTGTTAAAGTATCTCATTATCTGGGCATTTGTCATTTACCAGATTTTTACAGTTAGCTTCAAAGAAGGAGTAAACCCAGATCTAAGCTACAGGTTTTCCAGGAGCTCTCTATCAGGAACTTTATATCTCGGGGCCTTTAGCTAGTAATCTCTGCATGACCACGAAGGCTGAAATAAAGCCAGATTCTCTGGCTCACAATATAATATGTGACTAACTATATTTTAAATCTTTTATTCTGTTTTTAAGCCCTTTATGTCACTGGCACTTCAGAGGATTCCGCCGCCGTGTGTTTTGGAACTGGCGACGGAACAAAAACCACCTCTCAAATTCTGAACGTCTTTCAACTAAAATAAAACGGATCCCTAATCTGACCCAAATTCATTCAAGAGGTCAAGGTAGGGAGGGTTTGGGCTCGCAATGTTCATTTACGGTTTGCATTCCAAATGTCGTCTCCTCTGAGCAATCATTTAAACAGCATTTAAGCATGAAGCAAAGCCTTGATCACTTCCAGATAGCAGGCTGAAAAGAAAAGACCACCTGTTCATAATGCAGTTACCTGACAAATCCATAGCATTCAACACTTTTGTCTTCCATCCATCAGCCAGTCTCTCAAGAGCTTTTTGATTGTGCTGTGCAAATGCAAAGCCATAAAGACTTTCCCTCGCATCTCCAGACTGTCTGAGCAGCATAATGTTTAACAGACAGAGATTATGCTTCCTTCAATATTTATTTTAGATTCCAGCACAGAAATATATACCATTAAACAAGGACAGAAAAGCACCAGAGGTATAGTAAGATATTGCCACTCTCCTTCAGTATATTCCTTTTCAATATAATATGTTAAAAACAAATCACACCAGTAACAGGGTTGCTGGACTGATGCACTTACTGCCTTTGGGAATATATTCTGTTGTAGGCTAACTCTCAGTGAACATAGGTGAGCATAGAGCAAACCTTCACAAAGAATTACACTGGGATATCTTGTGTGTATTCTTCAACGTACCAGGAATCAAATCACTTTCCCAGAAAAGAAGAAACAAAATCTGCTTTTGATGGCATGAAAGAATATAATTTATTAATATGGTTCTACCAAACTTCTCTTCTAGAGTACAATATTAACTTTTGAAGATGATTTTACACAGCAAATTTGCTGGATCTCTGTTGCATGTTCCTTTGGAAATGTAGCACTGAGAGGGTTTGTGAGGTCCTGCTTTGGGTACAAAAGCTACATGAGTAAGAACTGCTATGGAGAGAGGCAGGATCCTTCCATCAGTTTTCCTGAGGGTATGGAATGAAACACACCCCCCCCACTATCAACAGTCCTGGTTTATAATTTCCCCTGTCTATTGACCAAAAGATAGGTGAAATCAGGGATCTCTCCTCCATTTCCCCTGATGTCTTGACCCCACTCTCCTGTTTAACTGCTGTGCTCTTTTACAGAGATTGTTCATTATATTGCATATTTTTTATCACGGACATTTGTATTTTAATGTTTTGATGAGATGGCTGTATTGTGTGTTCTCATTATGGTGCATTTTTAATTTTTCTGTATTTTAACAATATTGTACAATTGGCTTTCATGTTTTGTAAATGGCTTAAAAGTCATATTGACATTAAGCAGTATTTACACTAGTTAATTAAAAATGATACTTCTTTTGTGTGATATCTTGAGCATATGGAAAGGCTGCTAATTCATCGCTTTAATTAACAGGTAAATGTACAAACTGTAAAAAAATATATAAGGGCATGCAGTGGTTATGTGCCAAGCAGTGCACAATCGCAGACATGGCGTCCTTTTCAAATGCTAATGAATTTTCAGACATTGACTGTGTAAAGTGAGCCCTGAAATGAAAGCTTTAAAAGGCAGTCAGGGTGCAATATTAGCCACTCTAGAGCTATGGAAGAAGCACAAAATGCCCTTTCTGGTGATCTTAGTGATATGGGAACAGCCATCGCGGCTGCTCCCATATCACTAACGCTGTGTGTGCCCTACTTGTTGTCACCAAGCTTTCATCTATACTAACAACTTTAGTGCTTCACTATGAGCTAAGGCACTTTGTATGTCTGAATGGTGGGGACCAGGAATCCTAAAACAAGTTTCCTGAAATCATCTGGACATACCATTAGGAACTCAAAGCACAGGATGACAAACAACACACCTTTTAACTTGAATGGACTCTGGCGCTTCTACTATATCATTCTTCGTTTATTCTGTCTGATGTCTCCACCTTCTGCCTTTCATCCCACAAATGTATGATTGAGAAGATATTCGCATACAAGTAGAGTTGCCACTGACATTTTGCCCAGTATAAAAATTTTAAGGAAACCAAGAAGTTCCTCTTCCAGAAAAACAACCAAAATGGAAGCCCAATGAAATTTATTGAGTGGGTATACCTCCCGCAATTTTCACTGGATTTCGCTTACAATGAAGTTCATAGTGAATTTGGTGCCCCACTCCCCCTGACAAAATACCTGATGAATTTCAAGAGAAGCTTATGGTCTGCAAAATCTCCTAGGATGGTTGTTTTGGTATACAGGAGAAATCTAGAATTGACTCTTTGCAGCTGAAACTAACTATGGTGACCCTGTGTCCTCTGTTTGAATGAGATATCTATTTTTAATATATATATTCATTAAAGATTTATTGGTTTACAAAAGTATATGCAATGTCTCTTTTTTTCAAGTTACATTTTCTACAGATCAGTTTCATTTCTTGAGACGTTAGTGTTATTTGAAGGAAAGTTGGAAGATAAAGCACCATAAAGTTAAGAGCTGGGCCTTTGAACCTGCCAATCAACAACTAGAACCCAACAAAAAACTGAACAGGCATACGGGTCACCCGGTTGCAGTCACTGTGGTGAGATGTATTTCTGTTGTAAAAATCAGGTATTTCTCCATTTGGAAATAGACCTATACATTAGCACAGTGTTTCCCAACCTTGGGCCTCCAGCTGTTTTTGGACTACAACTCCCATCATCCCTAGCTAGCAAGACCAGTGGTCAGGGATGATGGGAATTGTAGTTCAAAAACAGCTGGAGGCCGAAGGTTGGGAAACACTGCATTAGCATATGTAAATTTATTCAAATTTCTGCTGGAGTGTGTGACAGATATCCTCTTGATAATGCAAAAGTGACCATCCTAAAATAGCCATCCTAAAACTGACCTTGGAAGATGGGCTTCAACGTTTCGCTCTATACAAAACAACAGTTACCCATTGTTTTTTCCACAGGCATTTTTTCCGAGGTAATTTTGGAGATAGCAGAACTAACAAATCAGAAGGCCTCAAGTTCAGATGGAAAAGCTGACATGGCATTTGTGAATATACTTCTTTGCTAAGATGATTGACAGTATGCCTGTTATGTGCATAAAATCACCTATTTCTATAAATGCTGACTTAGTTGTCAGGAGCAGTTTTGCCATTCTTTTTTTGCCTTGCGTCATGTAAGATTCCTTTAAACAACTTTATAAACACACACACCAAAAAAATAAATAAAACCCCAGCCATAATCCATTTGATTTTCTTTCTTCCCAAGGGGACATCTTTTGACAGATGATAAATAGCAACTGCTGACAATCATCAATGTGAAGCTATCACGCTTTTACATTAAATACAAAAACAGAGTTGTGAAGTCACTGGGGATGAGACTTTTGACACATAAGAGACAAATATATAATCCACAGAACTAAATCACTGTTGGGATCTAAGCAACTACAACAAAGCACAGCTGCTTTTAGAATCTCACAAAGTCAAACTAAAGCTAACTTTGATATTTGGAATCTTATGCATGATCTTGTCCAGTATTCCATGCTGTCAAATCATAAGCATGCCAATAAATACACATGTCTTCTGAGGTGGCTTTTATTTTTTATTTTTTGGCATTTAACTTGGGTAGAAGGACTTTTCCATAAATTGTCTTAGAGTCAACAGAAGAGACCCAGGCATATGAAGATGACTCTTTTTGCCTTCCTTAACAATTAGTAAATTTGCAGAACACGCTTTCAGACTTCCAAATGCACCTTTCATTCTCATTGGCAAAAGGATGATGTTGGAAAATGAAATGGGAAAATATTCCCCATGCAATGGAAGCAGGTAGAGGGATGTCAAATCCAGAATAGGATTTCAGTGGGCTTCTGACATGTAGCCCATTGTGCTCCCAATCTGGATTGGGGGTCCCACCCCAGCTGAATAAAAAATGGTCATCACATCTAGTTTGGTGCTGGAATTATCACTCAAAATGCAACTTGACATTCTGGACGCACTGCCAGATAGATGATCCACAACAATGTCTCTAATGGCTCCAGCCACCTGTTTTGGCTGAGTGATAGGACCATCTTTCACCAACAGCTGACCACCAACAGCACTGGTCAAGTGAAGAAGAAATTGATTATTCAACATGAAAGGAGGAGGCATGTTCTGTTCAAAGTTCTATGACCATTTGTTTATTTAGATCGCAATTGTACATTTACAGCCAATGTATATCTCCTTTTTGAGTTCAACACTGACATTATCTGCCTTTGGGGGGGGATAGTCTGCCCTTGTAGTTTCAATTATAACTTCTGAAATATTTTGCCATTTTTAAATTATTGTTATTTTGCAATTTTATTTGTTTTTAAATGAATACATTAAACATTTATCCAGCAGTACATCTAATAGTGTTTGTTTTATCCATTGACTCTAGATATTAAACTTACACGTTCAACATTCAAACATATTACTGAACATAACCTCTTCATTGAGGGGTTGGTATAACAGGGTCTTGATTTTGGCCATTAACATAGTTAAAGAAAGCGGTCCATGTTTTTTGGAAGGTGTCTCTATTCGTTATACCTTTAATTGCCCTCCTGCATCTGGTAAGATGCTCAGACATGGCTGCATAGCAGATATTATTTTCCCATATGTTCAGGGGTATTTCACTCTGGTTCTTCCATTGTTGTGCTATCGCTAATCATGCTGCAGTCTGTAAGAAGCCTACTAGTTCTCTGTGGGGCACCATCGTAGGAAGAAATCCTGGTTTAAGACAGGACTGACCTTAATAATTAAAACGACAGAAACTATATTTGGACATAGACTTGGTTTCCGCCATTTTTATTATTAAGACCAGTCCTATCTTAAACTGGGATTTCTTCCTACTATTGCACCTGAGAGGTCATCAGCTGCTCATTGCTCTCTATTTATGTGCACAATGTAAGAGAGCAAGTAAAGTATTTGAACCAGATGTAAATTGATACCAAGAGTTGGTTGCCTGTAGTTCTGACCAGAGTTTGGGGCTGATTCAAAAGTTTGAACTTCTCAACAAATCAAGCTTGTATATCATTGTTAGAGACTGTTCAATAGCTGCGCTTTATAACCCATTAGGGCTAGGTCCATAGATGAAAAAAACAAAACCCTGATACTGATGGCCAGAATTCTATCTAGATTTGAATTTACTTCTTGTGCCAAATTAAGGTAGGAGCCATAGAGTTGCATTAGAGCATTTGTTTTGGATGTATAAAGTTACAGGTTCAACTCCTCCAGCCTCTAGTAAAAGGCACTCAGGCAAGAAAACTGAGAAGGTTGTCTGCTTGAGACTTCAAAGCACATGGAGAAATTTGAAATAATCAGATAGGTTGTTGGTTGATCTTATTATCAGAAATGGAACTTTTTATTTATTTATTCAAAATATGTGGGGTATGAGTGTGACAAGGTGCAGCACCCATACTCCTGTCTTCTACCAAGTGTGTGCCTTAGCCTGTTTTTGACTCTCACCCCCATGCAGCACAGAAAATTCTCCCTTCCTTATGCAGCAACTTGTCTCCCCGGTAGAGGAGCCACTTTGGATTGCTGGGGGCTTGTCATTTTTGTAATGTTCCCTGACCCTAACAGCAATAAAAAATAGAAAATTAGTAGAGGATGCAGAAGGGTTCTAGTCAAACTACTGCCGGCTAGTTCTTTTCTAAAATAGACATAATATTCATTCATTCAAATCAAATTTAAATTTTATTCCTACATTGGATTCTCCATTATCAGTTAAACATTAATTACGACAATAATTTTCAGAAGCAGGTATAACTTTCTTGCTTGTGAAAAGATCAAACTCTGAAATACTGGTGTCCATCCCTTGAATCTCAGCAATTACTTTAATGCAAGGTGTAACCCTATATTATTATTATTATTATTATTATTATTATTATTATTATTATTATTATTAATACTCTGTCCATCTGACTGGGTTTCTCAGACACTCCAGGAGGCTCCCAACAGAATAATAACAATAATAACAATAATATAAAAAGAAATAAAACATCAGACATTAGAAACTTCCCTAAACAGGGATACCTTCAGATAGTTGTTTATTTCCTTGATATCAGATGGGAGGGCGTTCCACAGGGCAGGCACCACAACCGAGAAGGCCCTCTGCCTCGTTTCCCTGTAACCTCACTTCTTGCAGTGAGGGAACCGCCAAAAGGCCCTTGATGGGGGTGGAGATGCTGAGGCCATTTAGGGCTTTAAAGGTCAGCACCAACACTTTGAATTGTGCTTGGAAACATATTGGGAGCCAATGTAGGTCTTTCAGGACCAGTGTTATATGGTCTATGGCCACTCCCAGTCATCAGTCTAGCTGCCACATTCAGTTCACAGACAACTTCCTGCTATTAAATCCCAGTGTGGGGCTGAAATTGGAGGGTGGTGGGAGTGCTTCATTAACACTTTTGCCAGTGATAATTAATGCTCCCTGTTTCGTCCATTTTTGAGGGACTAGAATGAGATGAGGCTAACATGTTTACCAATCAGTCACAATGTCACATAGTCGCTCAGATTTGTCTTCAATGTTACTGAGGACCAATTCAGTTCAGAGTGAGACCAATGCTTCCTGAATCACACTGCCCTCACTCTGAACTAGATTCACGTGTGCTCATTGAGATCACCATCTCATTGGGTACATAGTGCCCTAACTTCATTACATTCTCCATACATTTTACAGTTTAGAATGTTTTATTGAGCACAGTTCTGAAAGTCTTTGGGCTAACAGTCTGGATATAGAACCGTGTAATAGATAAATAGCTCTTCGTTAACTGGGTTAGCTCCAAGAACAAGAACGCAGTAACAACAGCAGTTATGAAGAGGAATGAAAAGGGCATATTTAAGGGTTGTTGGTTTTCAAGGAACATCTTGCAGCTCTCCCAAAGCAATTTTTTCTCCCCCAAAAATGAAAAGGATGAATCTATAAATGTATAGCCTATTAAATTATGACCCTCCCTTACTTCTGCTTTCCCGACTTCAAAGCTCCATTCATCTTTTGCTTCCAGTAAATGCAGACCATCATACGTTAAATAGTTTTAACACACCAAATCTTTGCTTCCTTTGCCATATCCCTATTCATTATTGTGCTTTAATTTAGACAGGCTGTAGGATTATTTTTGGTCCCTCATCTCATTACCTTTTATTTCTTTGCATGGAAATGCATAAACTACTTAGCATCCCTTAAGCTTAATTCTATCCACATCATTATGACTTTGTTTGCTCTGCTCCTCCGTATTTACTACCTCTCAGTTCTGTGCCATCAGCAGATTTAGTCTTTTCAAAAAAAGATGTCCTTCGCAAGGTCACTGCTGCACAAGCCAAATCAGAAGAATCCATGTGTGAACAATTGTAATACTTCACCATATAGTCAAAGGGCATGCTGGCATGTAAGTTTCCTTATGTGCCCTTTAGAAATAAACCAGAAATGCAGGCAGCATCACTAGAAAATAGTGGGTATGTCTTTTCCAGGACTAGAGTCAGGAGTTGGCTTTGTAGCGCGTCTTCTGAGGTTTATATCCCATTAGGGGCTCCAGGGCAATTCCCAAGAGCAAGGATGAGGAACCTGTGGTACATATATTTCTGGACTACAGCTCCCATAATTCTTGACCATCAAGCCATGCTGGCCAGGGTAGGTGGTAGCTGAAGTCCAGCAACATCTTGAGAACCAGGGGTCCCCTTCTGCTGCACAGCCTCCTCAGGCTGTTGCTTCTCTTCATTGCTGTTGCTTCCAGTGTGGTGTAATGGTTAAGAGCGGTAGACTCGTAATCTGGTGAAACGGGTTTGCGGCTCTGCTCCTCCACATGCAGCTGCTGGGTGACCTTGGGCTAGTCATACTTCTTTGAAGTCTCTCAGCTCCACTCACCTCACAGAGTGTTTGTTGTGGGGAATGAAGGGAAAGGAGAATGTTAGCCGCTTTGAGACTCCTTCGGGTAGTGGTAAAGCGGGATATCAAATCCAAACTCTTCTTCTTCTTCTTCTTCTTCTTCTTCTTCTTCTTCTTCTTCTTCTTCTTCTTCTTCTTCCGGTTCTCCTGTCCTCTATGAGCAAGCAAGCAAAGAGTGGGCTGAGAAGCAGAAAGAGGAACTTCTGCATGCCTTGTCCTCTCTCTCTTGGTCTCAGAGGTGGTGCCAATGAGGCCCAGAGGGAAAGGCAAGGGAACGAGCAGAAGAAACAGTGGGAATGTTGGGGAAAGCGCCACTTCAAGAGGGGACACACTGAGTGCATCTGACTGAAGGACCCCTCAGAAGCTGGACTTGGCATTTAACAACCCCAGACCAACAGCCCTTGCACAGGTGGTACACCCCATGGCGATTGCATAATGTCAGAGCCATGGGACATCAATGTAGCCTCAGGCCTTCCCATCCCATCCTTGTCAACAACCCATGAGAACTTATCGGATTGCACAAACTGAATCAGTATATCTAAACCTTCTGCTGGTGCACCTCATCTGGGACAAGTGTAGGCAAGAGGCTGAGATATTACTTCCCAGGATACACATTCATATTTACAGCTTAAGGATGGCTGCAAAAGATTGAGCTGCCTGTGACAGCCAGAAGGCTGGAACATATGGCTGGGAGCAAATGAACATTTATATGCTGAACAAGGGACTTACCTAAGAGGTGCTGCCATTCCCAGAGGCTACCAAAGAAGGGCATTGATCTTTTGTAAATGTTTCTATGTTAATTCACCCAGATGGATGCAAACTTAAAATGGCCCTTTGCTCAGCACATAATGCTGAACCTCAGAAGCAAAATAGGCTTCTGCAAACTGGAGATGACGTCCCATTGCTGTGAAGCTGTGATTTATTTGTTTTACCATCATTGTGCAGGTGTACTTCACTATACAAAAAGTGCATTAGCATGGTGGGGGATCATACCTGCTGGGTGAAGAGGGCAAACCTAGAAGACCCATAGGAAGAATGCATGCGGTCCCAGGGTTCAATAATTAAATCTCCAGTTAAAGGGTGTTAGATCATTGGTGATGTGAAAAACCTACACATGAAACTTCAGAATGCTGCTGCCAGAGTAGGCCAGTCTTCTTCAGCCTTGTGTCCCCAGATGCTGCTTCACTACAACTCCCATCATCCCTGACTGTTGACTAAGCTGGCCGGGGATGATGGGAGTTGTAGTCCAACACCACCTGGGGACACAATGGTGCAGAAGTCTGGCATAGACAATATTGGATTATATGGAAAGGAGCAATGGTCAGACTCAATAGTAGGCATGTCAAACATTCACAAGGCACCGCCGGGGTTTTGTGCAGTGCAGTATAACCATTCAGTCTTTGCAATGAAGAGAATCATCTTCTGTGCAGCAATAAAGTGGAGGATTCTTACACAAAGAGTGATAAGCTGCTGAGGAATGAAAGCAGGAGAATAAATTTGGCATATCCATCTCCATGCATATGCGCTTATGCATAGAGTAGGCAGACAAGGAAAGAGACAGTGTGGCTATGGAGGGACAGCAGGAGGTTCATTTAGCTAAAAGCAAAATGAATTCTTTGCCTAAGCGTTCCCAAAAGAAGGGGAAGACAACATTCCAGAGATTGCAATACATTCTCCTTGGGGAAATGTGAAATGTTAAAAGGTTTTACCATCATACTAGAGCAGATAATTAGGCAATTATGACTATTAACTTTGACAGAGCACCGGGCTTAAATGCATTACATGCCAGCATTCTGAAGGAAATATCAAGGGAAATAGTAAAAATCTTGGGTGAATAATTCCATGAGCTCCTTTATGACAAGTTAGCACCAGAGGACTAAATGGTGTGAAAATAATACCCTCATTTGGGAAAGGAGCCAAGAACGATCCTGGGAAGAAACTATTGGCCAGTAATCCTCAACTTGGCATTAATTATTCCAAACATCTCTAAGAAACATGGTTGAAAATAATTAACACAAGGGAACTGAGCAAAGCACAATCAGCATAAAGCAACATTAACCTTCGTGTCTCAGCCTTAACTCTGGCTCCGCCCTGCAGTCCTTGGTAGTAGTTGTATGGCGGGATATGCGCTTCAGAAATAAATATAATTTTTTATAAGGAACAAAGGAAACTGCTGTATAATGAGTCAGTTCATTCATTAGCTCAGCATTGTCTGGCTCTAGTATTCAATGATTGGCAGCAGCTCTACAAGGTTCAGGCAGGAAACATGCCCAGCCCTACTTGGAGATGCTGGGGACTGAACATGTGACCTTTTACATGCAAAGGAGATACTCTACCACTGAGTTGCAGAAGACCTAGAACTGCAAGGCAGAGAACTAATGCAAGGGTGGCAACTCTTTGCGGTGCCGGATTCAGTATTACTGGGGCTATGGTGGAGTAAGGTAGAAGAAGAAGGGTGCAACTGGCAACAGCTCCGGGATAAATCCATACCTACAAAGGATGTTCATGATCTGGATTTAGAAGCCATTTCTATCAAGAACACTGGGGCATGGGTGAAGGGAGCTGCAAAAGAACTGGGATGGTATGAGACTAGAATGGCCAATGTCTAGCAGTGAGTTCAAGGAGCTGTGAGCATGCCCAAATCTAGCAAGGATCCATAAGGTGCTGGGAGCCCACATATTATCAATAACAATAAGAAAGTATCCAGCCCACATCACTGCCTTGCTATGTAGGATACATAAGAATAGCCTTGCTGGATCCATTCAGTGGCTCATCCTGTTCTCACAGTGGACAACCAGATGCCCTGGGGAAACTTGCAAGTTCATTGCTACTAGTGGAATAGGAACACCTTGGATGTAGGAGGTTTTCTGCTTTCCAGTAGAGGCAGTTGAAGACAGTTGTGGACACCCGAGACAGAAGTTTCTAATGGTGCCCCATGGTTGTAAAACTATTATAATAAATGAGGTAACTCACAACTGTATGACCTCCAGTGGTACCCTCCAAATCAGAGGCCTAAGGCGGGCTATCTTATCGTGCCTAATGGTAGGACCAGTCCTGTCTCAGGAGGGATTGAAGTAAGCACATGCACTCCTTAGCCATCCTTTATCCATTCTTAGGGAGAATGGCTGAAAATGAGCAGAAAAAGAGTGGATTTGGATACCCTGCATGAACATTGTAGGTTGAACCACAACACACATTTTAACTATTCATATATGCTTTCTTTCCCCTTATATTGCCTCATAAGGATGATCTTGATTAATTTCAAAGAGTAGAAAGTATACATTTCTCATACCATGATAGAGCCCTCGCACAGTATATCAAATGTTTGCTGTGATCTTCCTAACACTTTGCACATCCCTGCTCTAGAATAGCTTTTCCTATGCACAGTGAAGAATGCCCTCCCTGTTGAGATCAGGAAAGCATCAACTACAGGATGTTTTCACCATCAATTGAAAATTGTTCACAGAGGCTTTCCCTGGCCTTCACATTGGGATGATTTTATTGATAAGGATTTTTTAATGATTTATTATCGTGTGAACCATTTTGGCATTTCCTTCTGAATATGAAGAGTACAGAAATAATTTAATAAAATAAAAGAAATAGGGTAAAGGTTGTTCAGTCAAAATGGCAGTGGTTTGTTTCTCATCTTCTCTGATTGACTTGGGGAAGGGGGAGGAAATGGTCCAAATTCAGGGCTTTGCATGTTTAAGTAACTGTTGATATTGATAAGACATCGGAAATATTCTCCATACAAGTTCAAAAGGACTTGGTACCAGAGGCGCCAAGTTCCGCCCAACATTGGGGGACTTGTTACATGTGTGTGATATCACATGTATGACACACACATATGACATGTGTTGGATGGAGAGTGCAAAGCCTGGCCCCTCAAGGTTGGTGGGGGGAGGGCTCAGCCTCGTCCCCACATACTTTGCACCATAGAGATTGTGCCTACGCTTGGCATCCCAGTGCCACATATCATACCCTCAGATTCATAGAGCAGAAAGTGATCAGTTGCTACTGGTCACAATGGCTGTGCTTTACCTCCATGGTCCGAAATAGTAATGTTTCTGAATGCCAGTTGTTGGCAATCACAGGAGGAGGGAATATGGCTTGAGGGTCTCCCATAGGCTTGGCCTCTATGAAAGCAGGATGCTAAACTAGAGGGGTCATTGGCCTGATCCAGTGGCCTCTTCTTTCATTCTTATATTTGTTGCCAATTCTATCTGCAATTCCCCTTCAATTTTTCTGGACACACTGCAGAGAAATAATCTATTAATGATGGTGGCACTGTGGTCTAAGCCACTGAGCCTAGGACTTGCCGATCAGAAGGTCAGCGGTTCGAATCCCTGCGATGGGGTGAGCTCCCATTGTTTGGTCCCAGCTTCTGCCACTGCTGTCTGAAAGCATGCCAGTCCAAGTAGATCAATAGGTACCATTCCTGCAGGAAGGTAAAGGGCATTTCCATGCACTGTTCTGGTTTCGCCAGAAGCGGCTTAGTCCTGCTGGCCACATGACCCTGGAAAACTGTCTGCGGACAGCGGACAAACGTTGGCTCTCTCAGCCAGTAAAGCAAGATGAATGCAACAACCCCAGAGTCATTCGTGACTGGACTTAACTGTCAGGGGTCCTTTACCTTTACCTTTTAGCACCTTTTTATTTGAAGCATTTTTTAAAAAAAGCTTTAGAACATAAAGGTAAAGGTAAAGGGACCCCTGACCATTAGGTCCAGTCGTGGCCGACTCTGGGGTTGCAGCGCTCATCTCGCTTTATTGGCCAAGGGAGCTGGCGTACAGCTTCCGGGTCATGTGGCCAGCATGACTAAGCCGCTTCTGGCGAACCAGAGCAGCACATGGAAATGCCGTTTACCTTCCCGACGGAGTGGTACTTATTTATCTACTTGCACTTTGATGTGCTTTCAAACTGCTAGGTTGGCAGGAGCAGGGACTGAGCAACGGGAGCTCACTCCGTAGCGGGGATTTGAACCGCTGACCTTCTGATTGGCAAGTATTAGGCTCTATGGTTTAACCCACAGCACCACCCGTGACCCCCATTAAAACATAGGCCTTCCAAATAGCTAGGCAGTGACATCTCTCCATTTTCTATAGGCTCAATAGTATTTAAAACATGGGTTGTAACCCTGGTTTCAGTATATGCGGTCGCTATTGACAATGAAACAAAACACCAACTTTGGAATGCAGGACTGTGTTATGGAGTTATTTAAATGAGGCAAATGTTGACTGAGCAGTGAGCTACGTGAATAGTACCGTCTCATTCCAAGGTGAGGAAAGCACGTTTTTACAAGTTTCTGATGAAGCCAATCATTTTTTCTTTTCACCTTGAGTTTTCCTGAGGAAATGAAAAAGCATTCAGTTTTCACAGTTGAAAGAGAATTATTTTTGCATGGAAATATTTGTAAGGTGCAAATCAATTTTTGGACAGCTGTACATAACACACACAACAGAGCCAGCGATTTTTCAGCTAGCTGCATCCAAAGTGCACAGATGTTTTGGGGGCATTTTAGCATGAAACTCAGGGGAAGAAAACATGCACACAGAGAGAAGGGGGGAGATTCATATATATTTAAGTGGCCATAAGTCAAGCCTGTGTGAGCAAAGAGGGAATTTGATTCTGAGGACGTATTAATAAGACGAAATGGCAATCAGTTCTTCCCCCAAAATATTTGGCACAGTTGCAGATTTAGCCATGGAATTTGAGTAAAAATACTCTGTAACGGTGATGCCAATCATGTGAAGAAGATGGGTGGTGGTGTAGATCAATTGTGTGATGTGTATCTCTCAAAACGTTTAGAATGTGCCCCTTTTGGTCTTTCCAAACTTTCTCTCCTTTCTGTGACCAGACTCCCTACCAGTATCACTACAACCCCATGCTAATATCTGATGGCCGAGTGGGTAATTTCTCACATGCAGTTTCCCAGGGTATGAAGACACACAATGCAACCATCTTTATGAAGCTAAGCAGGTTGGGGTCCAGTCAATGGCTGGATGGGAAACTACTCTGAGTTCCACGGTGGGACAAAAGATGGGTTATAAATGCAGGAGAGAGAAAGAGAGAGATAAGAATATGAATAGCTATGCTGCAGATGACAGATACATGAGCAATACCCCTCCACTCTTCTAAGTCTATTCTAACTCACTTGCTCTTCAACAATGCCTACCAGAATGCATTAGACATAAGAATATCTATGCTGGATCAGATCAAGGGTCCATACAATCCAGCATCCTATTTCAGTTGTGACCAGCAAGATGCTCTTGGGTTTCCTTCAACCTGGTCTTGAAGGTGAGATGTCTCCCTTTTATGTCTTCAGCATCTGAAGTGTAGAAGTGTGCTAAAATATGGACACTGACATCAAAGACAGGGGCTAATACTGAGTCAGACCACTGGTCCATCTAGCTGAATATTGTCTACACTATGTGACAGAGGTTCTTCAGCATTTCAGGAAGGATATTCTAGCTGGAGATGCTGGGGATTGGAAGGAGGACCTTCTGCATGCAAATCAGATGTTCTACCACTTTGTTCCTTCCCCCAGTCGTCGTTTGTGGAGTCTCAAGCCACAATTTGAGCACCTATATATAAATTACAGTAAGAACTGTAAACATAAAGGACCTTTATGATTCAGGGCTGGGTTCTGCTTTTGGATTTCCCCACATCTTATGGATGATTCATTTATTTATACCCTGCCATGTCCCCATATGTCCCAATACTGATGATATGTTGACAGCACTGTACAAACGTATCTCTAGGTATGGACAATCCATTTCTGAAGAAGAAAACCAGCATCTGATGCACTTTACAGTTCACTAGTGTAACCTTAGACAGATCATTATCCTGTACCACATTTGCTACCTTCCTTGTGGAAGGGGTGTTTTGAACTGGGGAAGAGAAAGGGATGTATCAGTATTAAGTATTTATTATGTTGCTGTGTGGTTGTTAGTAAGCAAAGGAGAGAAAGAGAAAGAGAGAAGGAAAGGAAGAAAAACCAGCAAAACCTCTGGTAATCTATGAGTTACTATATGTTTATAAAATGATTTTTTTCTGTTCTGAGACATGCTGTTAAAACAAAATACTTACATAAATATCTGAACCTCATTCTTAGGGTAAATAATATACTATGGCAACAACTTCATTTAGCTCTTCTCTTGCTTCCAGAAGCTTGGCTAATCAGGGCCTCAGCTCTTGCTTAGCATTCACATTTCTTTCTTAGAAACAAGCATATTTTATTTACTGTATTCATTTCAGCTTTAGAAATGAGCTCCAACACTGCAACAGTGTGAATATGCCACAAATCTTAATGAATAAGCTCAGCGGTCCTTGCCACCTAATCTTCTATTCCAAAATTAAGGACCATCATTTCTGCTAATGGCACTACAACTTTACATATCTTTCTTGTTCCCCAAAAAGTCCACAGAGAATATGTATGTCTTCTAAAAAATTCTGCATAATCAGCTGGTTTCAATAGGCTTACCAGCTCACAACCCTCAAGTTTCAGGGTAAAATGATTGAATAGTCTATATTTCGTTTGATTTTATTTACAATACTTGTATCCAGGGCTTTTTTTCAGCAGGAACTCACCATAACTCAGTTCTGGCACCTCTCAGGTGGGTACCATCACCATTATAAGAGAACGGGGGGGGGGGCATTCATTGTGAGTTCCAGCACCTGTTTTTAAAGAAAAATAGCACTGCTTGTATCCCTTCTCTCCCCACACTGAGATGGCTTACAATAATTAAACTACATGTCTCTGGAGGAAGGCCCATAGCTCAGTAGTAGAATGACTGCAGAACTTCCATGTTCAGTCTCTGAAATCTCCAAGTTGAGCTATGAGAGACTGAAACACTGGAGACCTACTGCCAGCCACTGTAGAAAACACTAGGCTAGATGGATCAATGGGTGTGATTCAGTATAAAGCAGCTTCCTTTATCCTGATTTAGTTCCTTGCACAAACATTTTTTTGTGGATCCGTATCTTGGCAAGTAGAGGGGATTGGGCCTGCCACCACAAACATGATTCTTCTCTCCATGCATAGTGAAAAATGACACTGAACACACATTGAAGGTGACTGTCCATTAAACATCCAACTAGAGATGGAAAAATTCCCCTTGTATTGAACTGCAAAGGACTAAAAATTATAACTTGGTCAAATGTGATTTGTAGAGAAATTTAGACCACTTAAGGTCAATGATCTAAAGATACCATTGCGTTGTATTTATTATTACCCAACTTTGCAGTAAAAAGTATGGGATTGGAGAAGATTATAACAGTTGAATGAGAAACTTGTAGCGGCACGGGGCTACACCAAGAGGTTTTTCTGCCTGAGGAAAAACAAAATGGCGCCAACCCATTCTGCATACAAAATCTGACAGGACTGATATTTGAATCTTATTTCAACCCTGACAGTTGAGCAACATCATCCACTGTAGCAGACTAGTTTAGGGAGCAGGGTATGTCACATGGCACATGGCGCTCAACAGCTTTGACCTCTATCATCTCCCACAGCTAGTCAACTTCACTCTTACTAATGGTAGGGCTGTCCTGGAGTGACAGAAGGTGAACTCTTGCCTTGCCCTCCCTAAAAATATCAAGGAATATGCTTGCTGCTAGATGAATGTTCTTGATACCACATGTCATCCTCAAAGCCACCTATGAGGTGAAATGGGAGAGATGAGGGGATATGGGATATGGGAGAAGAAGGCAAGAGTAGGAACAAAGAGCTCTAACGACAAAACACTGTCAGCTTGGAACCACTGCATTTGACAGCACATATGACAGCCTTGCTAAATTCTATTAACCTGTTTGTTCAGGAGAAATAATTTTGGTATGACAGATGAAGAAAAAATTATTATATTTTTCACACTCATCCATCATCCTGCTAAAGTGGATTTGTGGCCAAGCAAATTTTTATAACAATTTTACTACATTTCTCTCCTTTACTTTGAAACTGCCTTGGTCTTTGTTCACTCTCTCGCTCTCTTTTTATAGCCACAAACCATCCCCCCCCCAACTCAAATATCTATAGCATCTCTATTTAATTGTCTCTTTCTCCTAGCTGTGTTGTCGTCTTATTATTTTTTCATAACTCTGCCTTACTATGGGGAGATACTTTCAAGTAAGTAGTCCCTCTTTTTTTTTATCTGAAGGGAGGGAAATGCCTTGCATATGTCAGACACATACAAGCCAAGAAGGCCACCTGGACATATATATTAAAGGCGAATTTTAATCAGTTATCATAAACAAGTGTAACATCCTATCTTATGTCACTACTCCCCCCCCCCCTTTCTGAAGAGAGCTTCTAAGACTACTTATGCAAGCATGAATGTATGCAATGTTGTTGGCAAGCTTAGATTTCCCCAAGGGAGTCGATGAAAAATGAAGGTGTCTCATTTTTTCATTGTTTTCCCTATTGAAAAATCCTAGCCTAGAGTCCATTATCAGTTGTTGGATGAAATAAGTGATGTAGAAGACTTTAGTTGATTATATCTGTCCTTGCCATTAGTTGTCTTTGTAACATCAGGGATAGAATAATGAATGTCCTTAAGAATCCAGGGTCTGTCCAAGAAAATATAAATGCATTTTCAAAAAAAGAAAAAAAGAAAAAGGAGAAGTAAATTTCCATCTAACATTGTTAGATTGTTCCTGCATTAAAATGTGTCAGCTGAAAGAGATGCTTAGGTGCGGTAATAATATATATGCCACTCTAAAGCCATCTGCAAATTAATCATGAATCACCAATTTATCTGTTTCTTGGGTCTCCAACTCGTTAATTATTTTCCCCAAGAAATATGTAGGTCACTTCCTCACTGCCTTTTATTATTACTATTCTAACAATAGCATAGTGATAGTTGTCTGGAGAAGATGAAAAACAATGAGAGAAAATGAGTGAGAAACATTAAAACCTAGAGGGCAGATATGGGGGAGAGTTATAGATTCGGAAGTTTTTGATGTGCCAGTCAGAATGGAAGTGCTACATCCTGCAGCAAACAATGAAACTATGCAAGCAAGAGGGAAATATATCCTTTTAAGATATATCTGGCAATAGTGCATATGTGAAATAGCCACACACACACACACACATGCACACACAAATAGACAGTAAGAATTTAATTAAACTTAATAAGAAAGACTGTGACTTATGGATAAATAAAATGAAATCCTTTGGGAAAGAGTAAATAAAACAGACTACACACTGAACTTAAAGCAAACTTTTCAGACCAGAACTATTCTGAGGAAAGAGAGGCAGAAATAACACTGCCTCTGATAATTAAGCAAAAGCAAGCAACACTTAAACTCGAAACAGCAACAGCAGCAAGATTCAGCAAAATGAATAAATGGAAAAAGACCGTGTTGAAAAAATTAAGGGTTGGAATAAAGAATTAAGAGGGGGAAAGAAGCAACAATTAATATATATATATATTCCATGCCAAAAAAAAAAAAAAACCCCACAAGATTAAATTTAAAGGAATAAATGCAGAGTGGATTGAATTAAGGGTTGATAGGTAACATATTGGGTTAGAATGAGGTGGAACACACTAGTGAAAAGAAAGCCTTCAAAGAGAACTCTTTTTGCATGTCGAGGTCCCCAGGTCCACCCCAATAACTCACACATCACACAGAAATTTTTGTTTAAGATTTTTGGCATAATTTTGGCCACAACTTTATTAAAATACAAATTTGTGAGTGGTTGCATAGGCATTGGTTGCGACTATCTGCCCCCACCATGGGGGACAGACTGACATTCCGCACAATGCGAAAGTCAGAATAGGGGAATACACTTCGGGGTTACGCAGAGCAGGGAACCTGCCCTCACCCCAAATGCAACCAGGAGCTCATTGCTATGGCCCGAGCCCCCTTGACAGAGTGGACAAGCAATAGTTAGCTCCCAATTCCTTTAATGGAATCCCTTGTAGCAGCAGCATTAGAGGGGCAGGCACAGCCAATCCATGCCCCTCAACCAACCAAACCATAAACCAATGCCTAACCGCGAACCTTACAAGTTGTGACGATTTGCTACGCAGTAGGCAAAAACCAAATGGCCCCAGCCAATCAGCCAGATGGACAAAATTCCTACCAGGCCCCCCGCTCCAAAGCAGACGACCCCATGACAGGCACAGGAAGGTCAAAGCGAACAACCCTATTCTAGGGAGGGAGGGAAGGGCAATCCGATGCACGGGCGAAAAAAGGAAGCCCTAACCACGTGCAAGGAGTTTTAGTATTTCTGGCTGTCAATCAATAAATGGCAACATTAACTTCTTCCCAACAACAAGGGAAGCCCCAATCACATCAGTGGCCAACGATCAATTAGCCCGCCCACCAACTTTGGAGTGTCCTGGCGGCCCCCACCACAACACGTGCTCTCCATGAAGGAGAACACGCTTTAACAATGTGACTCCTCAGGAACAAAACTAGCAAAAAGCAAGAAAGCATGTGAAATCAAAGCTGCTTATTTACTTAATCATCCCTCCCCCAAAGAAACACTGGGATTGGAGAGGTGTGGTGAAATCATTCCCTCTGGTTACAAGCTAGGCCTGCCAATCACAAAAGTGCTCTCCCTCAACCTTCTCTCCATTCTGCCGGCTTCTTTGTAGGGTCAGCTCATATACATCAGCTTTCCTCTTAGCAGACATTTGTCTGCAGTGTTAACTGCCGTCGAAATCACCAAGGCACAATGAAACAGTTTGGGAGTTCCTACTTTGGTTCGGGGAACCTTGAAGGCATCTCACGTCACCTCAGTCAGACCCCAAATCCCTCCAAAGTGCCCTGCTTTGGTATGGGATTTGTCCAAATGCCTTGCACAGCACCATAATGGATTTATGAGTGGGCACATGAAATCATGGCGTCATCTGGAAGCAGGCTAATTTGGCCACTCTTGCCACTTTCCTGAAGACAGGGAGAAGACTCCTCGCAGTTGCTTTTAAATGGTATTTCCATACTAAAGTGCATTTTCGGTCTAGGCGTATCCTGTTCATCTTCATGTGTTTCTTATCTGTAGGCAGATTTGCAGGTGCTGCAGCAGAGATATAGACTGCCTCTTCTGAAATACAGAGTAGTGTCGGTGGGATCAGTCACAATTGTAGATCAAGTGTTACAGATCAAGCATATCCGCTCCTGACATGATAAGATCTTAGCTCTGACTCTTGTGAAGGAGAGCTGGAGGACAACAATCAAGATGTAAGCGGTTTTGACAAGAGCAATGCTTCCACAAGCAGGAACCCCACTTATAATGATAATGAGGAGGAGGAGGAGGAGGAATACATTATCAGACTTACCCTCACAGCCCCATCCTATGTTTTGTCTCGTTCTCCAGATGTTGATGGACTCCCAACTCCCATCAGCCCCACTCAACATGGCCCAGGATCCTTTGGGAGAAAGAGTGGGATATAAATTTAATAAATAAATATGTAAAATGCTCACACCTCTTTATCACAGCCTGTTCATCCACTGCACGGAACAGACAGACATTCTTCAAAGCGACATGTATCAACGCTGAATGTGTTGATGCCCACTGATCGTTTTGCTTCTTTTCACATTTGGCTAGAACACTTTCTACATAAAAGGAAAATAGGAATAATTCTGGGATTTGGTGGGATTTGCAGAATTCTTTGTTCTGACCAAGACATCCACTCCTCCCCTGGACTTTGCTTCAGAGAGGCTCAGAGGGTGTCATAACTTGCTTACATTTGGCACACCTGATCTTCCTTGCAAGTTGGCACTGGCCAACTGCCCAGCTTGCCACCATCTGCTGCTGTTGTCAGTAGCGACTCATCATTAAGGGTGCAAGCGAGCCGCCGTCCCTCCCACCCCATCTGCCTCCCCCCACGCCTGTATGTTAGGAAGCCAGAAAGCTTCTTCTCTAACTTCCCACTTCAGATTATACAGCAGGAATTAAAAGTTGCTTAGGAACAGAGTAACATAGGATTTGTCCTCTTCTGTATCTGTATTTATATCTAGATAGATACACACAAACATGCAGCAGAAAAGGCCAGTCCACATTTCAAAATCAGAAATAGAATAGCACGTTAACTTGATTCAGCCTTCACATTTTCTATTCTATGTCACAACTTCTGGATGTTGCATGCCGCCATGAAAGTTAAAACACACCTCTTTTTCCCCCAGTGTTTAAGGAATTTTTATTAAAGCAAGAATTTTATAATCCAAATTATGGTTCTTTGCTCAGCTATCAATTCCTACTGTTAACTACAACAGTAGTGATATTCTGAGCATTTTCCACAGTAAATTACAAAATTAAAGAAAGGAATGCTTCAAATTTTTGTACTGTGCTGAAAATTCTTTTCCTGGGTTAAAGTTAAACACCTTTCTTGGGCACTGGGAAGTCTTGTCCTCACTGCATATCACATACCCTCCGACATTTTTCCAATGGAAATAGGGACATCCTATTCCATTATTATTATTGTTGCTGTGGTGGTTAATAACTCCACCCCAGCCATTCTGGGCATCTTCCAACATATATAAAAACGTAATAAAAAATTAAACATTTTTTTAAAAACTTCCCTGTGCAGGGCTGCCTTCAGATGTCTTCTAAAGGTTGTGTAGCTACCTATCTCCTTGGCTCGGGGGTCGCATAACTCCATACCACCCAACATTTCTCCGATGAAAATTGGGACATCCTAAGGAAAAGCAGGACATTCCAGGATCAAATCAGAAACTGGGATGGCTTCTGTAAATCCAACTGACCCTGGAAAACAGGGACACTTGGAGGGTTTGTAATCAAAACCTGGAAAGAGGAAGTCTTGGATTTGGCAGTAGCATTTCAAAGGTCTGGTGTTAGCACTGAATTTGTTAGCAGGGATGTTAGCACCCACCCCCAACAATGGCACTTGATAGGTCCATGCCCCACCTGAGCAATGCGCAGCTGAAATGCTTCCCTGCCATCTGCAGATTCAGTTAGAATCTAAAAGACCTTGGTGCATAGGACATACATGTGAAAAGCTCTTCCAAGTGCATATAACAGTATCACTCAGGAAGCATTTCCATTGAGTGTGGCTGTGATGGCATATTGACATAGTGCACAACTTTTTCGGGGGTTGAGCTGCTCCTGTTACCCCTTGCTCTACACACACACACACACACACACACACACACAGTCTCTCAACACTTCATGGCATTATGCTAGATATTTTGGCAATGGAGTTCATATTTCTAAACATCTGGGTAGACCCAAAACTGAACGAAGCAATCCTGTAGTTTATAGAAGTAGAACAGTGTGTGTCTTCTATTCTGCCTAAATAAATATCATAGGCTGCAAACAATTTATTTCTCGTGAGCTATATGAAAGACCATCTGATGGCTTCTTATGTCACGTTTTTTTTTAAAAAAAAATTGTAAGTGACATTTGTTCAAAGGGAGAATATCAAAGTATCCCTTTCAAGCCTTCGGAAAGGACTAAACTTCAAGAATAATTTTGAACTTTTTGTGAAGCCTTGAAGTGGGCCCAGGAGTTCTGTGCACTTAAAACTGACTTCTATAGTTCAGAAAGATTTTGGCGATTTAACATGATACTAAAAATGTCTTACAACTTCAGAGATTAAATAAAACACTTTTTCTTTCTCTCTTGGTCTGGAACAAATATAAACCTCAATACCATATGCTGTTCGTTGTGGGTGTTGTTTAATCTGAAGCACAATATTCTGCTGCAATGTGCAACATTCAATTAAGAAGATAACATTTGTTAGCACATTAAAATATACAGAATACAATATAGAACTGGGGCAAATGGTGCACACACCACAGACAGAATAGGTGGAATGACTCTTGCATCCTCTATCTATCTATCTATCTGTCATCTATCTATCTATCTGCATGCTTCAGAAAGGAACTTTACACAAACCTAGGGTTGCCATACATTCAGAATTTCCCGGACATAGCCAGCAATTGAACTTCAGAAACAGTATCCAGGTGAAAATTGCTGAAATGTCGGGGGAAATCTGGACAACTTTGGCAAAAACAAAAAACCCCAAACCCTACACTAACCCCTAGAGGACGGTATCTTTCCAATACAGACAACTATAGCCCTCTTCATGCATTCAAAAGAACCCATATGTGCATAAGGTGTGGAGGAAATAGGTGTGTCATGGTGGCAGATTTTGGGTTCTCAGATTTCAGCTGTGGAATGCTAAAACTTGGCACCCCCTCGCCTCTCACACTCTGTTCTACAGTTGTTGTGGTGTCCCCAGCAGTGTCGTGCCTAGTGAGACCAAACCAGTCACGCTACCCTAAAACCGCCCGTGTGTACCAGCGCCACCCCCAGTGTCCCCACTTGAATTAGACACATCCACACTTATCACCAAGCTTCATGCATTGGTTGGAAAGCAATGAAGGGGACTTCTAAGCACGTCCACCTGAACATGCCCAGATACCTCCTCAGAACAGGGAAGCCTACATCACAGAAAGTTGGTGGTCAAGTTTTGTTGAATAGGCTTTGTGGGGATGTGGCTATGAATGTGTGGCCAGGTGGGTTGTTAAGAAGATAAGAAGAATCTGATAACATGTGCTCGACCCCTATACCTCTAGTCTATTGCTATAGTTCAGAGGCATGTCCAACCGGTTGATCAACAACTTTTGGTATTCCTCCCCCACAAAAGCTCAACAACTTTGGTCAATCCAATGGGTAGATCACTGCCAGTTGTTGTATTTTTATAGTGGGAGTAGATCACAGTCTCTTGGGAGTTGGACATGCCTTCTATAGTCTATTGAAATAAAATGGTGCTTCCTTCTGGCAGTTCCTGTGGCCAGACTTTGCTGGTAGCCAAGAACTGATCTTGCTATCACCCTGCCCTGTCCCCACATCATCCAGGTAAGTGGCAGTGGTGCTGTTGTCAGGAAAGTGGTTCCATGACATTGTCCCACCACACTAAACACCCTACACAGAGCAAATCCTCATCTGACTACCCTCAAGTGACCAATTCAAAGCCCACATGGAGCTACCAATTGCAATATCTTTAGTGGAACAGCATTAGCAATAGTAATGATAGTAAAGGGAACTCATTTGGATTATTTTATTTTCTCCTGATATGGGAGTGAAGTGCATCTTTACCAGTGGTGGCTACTGCCCATTGGGGCTGGTAGAGCAAAACGCATCTTGGGGCTGAGTGTCGTTTCCTAATCTCAACATTGAAAAGATAAATCCCATGTAAAAGATTCCATTTTGAGCACACAGCCCCAGAATATAGTATGCCAGCAGCAGAGGTGTGTTTTGAATGATGAATTTATTTAGAGGAGATCAGATGGGGAGAACGAACCAGGCCCTCCATCAGAGGGGAAAGAGTGGCAGAGCAAGGCATGACAGCCCCAGAGTCAGCTGCAGTCTCTTTGCCAGACGGTTCCGGCAGAAATGTTGAAGGCAGCAGGGCGACAGGCAGAACATGTATGCAAATTGCCCAATTAGGTGTAACCTGCTATTGAAGGAACATTTGCAAAGGCAACAAAATACAGCAGAATCCATTCTGCAATGCAGCAGTGTCAATTCAAAATTTGTCCCAGATTATAAATATAGAAGACTCTTTTTTGTTTGTCTGTCTGTTTGTTTAGTTTGCATGCTGCAAATTATCAGGATCCCATGAAATATGCAGTTCTAAAAATGTCAGGTACCCTGTATACATAATAATAAGGGTGTGATATGCAGGAGTCCTGGTGAAGAACAAATGCTTCCCCCCGGCGCCAGTCACATACGAAAAGGTCAAGGTTTCCATATATGTAAGGCACAAGTCAGTATCCTAAGTTAATCCACAGGGACCTGAACTTTCAAGGAGCCAAGTGCTTTCTATGGCATGCTGAGCACACTGAATTTATGTTGATTATAGCAGGATGCCACTGAGACTTGAAAACACACACATCTCATTCTATCAACTGCCAAGTGGAAGGCTTGTTCCCCACCCCAGCCTGCCTTATTATTACATTTCACCTTCCTTGGAAAGTTAAATATTTTTAAACAGCATAGCCATCAGCAAGAGACTGGTGCAGGGTCAGCGCCAGCACCTGGCATTGTCGGACAGCTGCCAGAGACCGTGGCTGATGCCGACCCAGGGATCCCTCGCTCCCTTGTTTTGTTTACCAGTCTCATACTCCGAGCCTGCTTGGAGTGTGGTGAATCACAGCTAGGAAAGCCCATCAGGGAGCATGGTCTGAGGAGGAAGCCTACTGAGAGAGGGCACTATGCCCAGGTCTCCTCCAGACTGGAGTTGTCACTGTCCTGCATTTGAATTTGCCTTGGAGTAATGTAGGTTATTCTTTAGGTTGGATTCAGTAGCAGTCTGTGGATGGTGTGAAATTGTGTAGCAGGCACAAGCTGCAATATTTCAGTGACTCCGGTTCTTACAATCTCATTGCTGGAGGCTGCAATACTATAGCCACTTACCTGGGCCTAAGAACCACTGGGCTCAATGAGATGATAGATGGATAGATGGATAGATGGATAGATAGATGATAGATAGATAGATAGATAGATAGATAGATAGATAGATGATAGATAGATAGATAGATAGATAGATAGATAGATAGATGATAGATAGATAGATGATAGATAGATAGATAGATAGATAGATGATAGATAGATAGATGATAGATAGATGATAGATAGATAGATGATAGATAGATAGATAGATAGATGATAGATAGATGATAGATAGATAGATAGATGATAGATAGATAGATAGATAGATAGATAGATAGATAGATAGATAGATAGATAGATATAGATGATAGATGATAGATAGATAGGTAGATAGATAGATAGATAGATAGATAGATAGATAGATAGATAGATAGATAGATAGATAGATAGATGATAGATAGATAGATGATAGATAGATAGAGATAGATAGATAGATGATAGATAGATTAGATAGATAGATAGATGATAGATAGATGATAGATAGATAGATAGATAGATAGATAGATAGATGATAGATAGATAGATGATAGGTGATAGATAGATGATAGATGATAGATAGATAGATAGATAGATAGATAGATAGATAGATAGATAGATATAGATAGATAGATGATAGGTAGATGATAGATAGATGATAGATAGATGATAGATAGATGATAGATAGATAGATGATAGATAGATGATAGAGATAGATGATAGATAGATAGATGATAGAGATAGATGATAGATAGATAGATGATAGATAGATTTAGATAGATAGATGATAGATAGATAGATAGATATAGATAGATGATAGATAGATAGATAGATGATAGATAGATAGATAGATAGATAGATGATAGATAGATGATAGATAGATAGATAGATGATAGATAGATAGATAGATGACAGAAACTTTATTTGTATTAACCACTAGCCATAGCAATAAGATAAAATATACTGGGGAAAGAGCTAAATAGTTATCTCTAAGAAGCTGAACAATTTCAATTACAAGTTGCAATGCACTTCCTCTTCTCCCTCCTTAATAAAACATAGGGAGAAGCAGAACATACCCAAACTCATGCATATGAAAAACCTGTCGAAAATTAAAGAAACAGGAAGGCTTCCTCATTCAACCAACCCGGTATTGGGACCATGTGAGGTTGTTCTACAGATATTTCCATCTAGGGAACCCCTTCCTTACTGGGAGTCAGCATACTGGGCTAAACAACATCTGAATTTACTTTTAGGTTGTGCTGTTGGAAATAACAATTTAAAATCATCCAAGGGACTCTTTAACGATAAGAACTCAAGGAGACTTACTGAATAGACATGTGTAAGATTGCACTGCAAACATATAAAAATTTACCTAATCTAGTCCTCATCCAAATGTAGGCAACACAAACATTGATCAAAATATCACGTTCTAAAACTCAGAGTGCCGAGTTCTATCTACTCCAGGGTTGAGAACCTTTTCCAACCCAAGAGCCACATACCCTTCTGAGCAACTTTCCAGGGGCCACACGCTAGTAGTAGGTGGGCCAGAGGTGAAAGTGGGTGGAGCAACAAACATCAATTGTGCCTTTGCATAGTAGTCTAGTTTCTATGTACTCCTCTCCATCCTCCATCCAGACAAGCAAGAAGCATGATCAGAATTCAAGGATACATTTGAGACCAGCAAAAATATTTGGGGTGCAAAACAGTGAGGGGCATGGCCTGCAGAAACTTTCCAAGGCAGATAGTCCCTAGACCTGAAGATCCCCACCCCTGATAGATTCCGTAGACTAGTGTAAACATAACAACAATAAATCTGAGCTCTGCTCCTAGTGAAGCCCCTTTCCCCGACTGACTCAGAGGTGAATGCTAGATGCTCTGAAACCTAGTGGGTTAAGTGATCAGTGCTTCCTAGAGGATTGTGTGTCTCATGCCTTTAAGTGTGCATTTGTTTCCTATTTGCTAAATCATGTTCCCTTATTGGATAAATTGAATGGCTTAGGTATAGCATCATCTGTAATTAATTGGTACGCTTGCTACTTAAGAGGGCACATACAACTTGTGTTATTAAATGGTGTCATGTCAGATTTAATGGATGTCATTATAGGAGTACCTCAGGGATCCATCCTTGGACCATTGTTATTTACGATCTTTATAAATGAACTGACAACTCGGCATACTGAGTGCAGCGTTCATTTTTATGCTGATGACACAGTCCTGCGCAGGCGTTTGTAGTCATTAGCTGAACTTAAAGCTGACCTGCTCAGGGATTTCAAGCATTCAGCATTACTTTGGTGTCAAGCCATTTGCTTAGAGGAGACAAGGCAATGACACCCGCCATGTTCAGTCTGCAAAAGTTCAGGTCCGTTAGTTTTAAATTGTGTTCTGCGTCTAATCATTCTTTTGCACGTAAGAGAGCTAAGCGAGTAGATATCCCCAGAATACAATTTCCTGGCCGGTGTCTTTCAATACCTTCTGCTATTCGAGAATAGAAGTAGCTGAAGGCATCCCCATAGTGAGGGAACTACGGCTTTCTCTGACCAAGCCACTCAGCCACATCTTTCCTCAGCTCCACACCAGCTGTAGCCATGGAGATTCAGTGGTAGAGCATCTGTTTTGCATGCAGAAGTTCCCACATTCAATCCCTGGCATCTGCAGGTAGGGCTGGTAGAGGCTCCTGCCTGACATGCGTGGCGTAACAGTCTTTTCCCAGCTGCAACTAATAAGGCCAGGAAACCTGTGATTCGAGCGGTGACACGGAAGGTGCAAATGCTGAAGGGCTGGGTGATTGTGCACCCTGCCATTATGTTTGGCAAAGAGGCCTTGTTCCGTGATGATGGTGTACATCTTTCCAATTGGGGAAATGATGTGTGGTTGGTCGATGTCATTGAGGGCATTAGGTGTTGGTTGCAGGGGTGAGGGTATTGGCGGCGAGCTGTTTGGCTCAAGTGGTGGATAGGCATTGGTAAAACCTGGTTCATGGGAGGGGAGGTTGTGGCCATCACCTGCCCCTCCTCTTTAAGGGTATTCCGTTAAAGGGATCTGGGGGTGTGGATCTCATCCGAAACCCAGGTATGGGCTAGGGCCATGCCATGACCCCATTGGGGACTCTGGGGGAGCTCTCAGTTGATGTACTGGTGGTTGACCCTTACTGGACTACGTGCATGGCGCACAGGTGTCACATATAGTCAGTTCAATTCCAATGCCTAAGCCAATAACACTCACATTCTGTAGCCAATAAAGCTGTGGCCTTAATTAGCCCATTAACCTAAAATACTGGTGTCCATGTGTTTTATTATTCAGCAAATGGGGGAGGACTCAGGGCCTTGACATGCAAACAGTGTGCCTCTGAACGTCAGGTGCTAGAGATAAAAGCCATTTCTGTTGCTATTGCTCTCATGCCCTGATAACGAACCAGATCTTGATGTTTATAAAACAAGCCTATACACATCTACTTAGATGTTCAAAGGGACTAGTGTTGTAGTTTTGAAGGTACCTTTTGAAGTATGTTATTGATGCAATAACAGAGCATTAACGTTGGGTTTATACTGGACTGTCAACACATAATTCTACATTATTACTTGTTTGGCGATGCTTCCCCAGTGTTACCACATTATTGCTATCTAGAGGGGTACTCTTGCACTATGGTGCAGCAAAAACATCACAACCACCTACCCCAAAACATTGGTGGTATATAAAATTACAGGATTTCAATAGGAAGCTATGAGATGTTTACCTATCGTGAATGAAGCAGCATGCCCATCCGAAAGGTTTTACAGACACAAGTAGTAATGAAAGCAGGAAAGCATATAATTGCCATGAGGAGCATAAATAATCATGAAACCACAAAAACAACATCCAGGTAATTAATCATGATTATCTAGAGGGTCCCTATGGCTGCAATCCTATACACACATACCTGGAAGAAAACTAGGGAACTGCTGAATAGACACATATAGGATTGCACTGCTCACCTGGCAGACCTTGGCATCCTATTGGTGCTAAATGAATATTCAAAATATTAGTGGTCATGCTTGCTTGCTTGCTTGCTTGCTTGCTTGCTTGCTTACTGCAAAGGGAGCCGACACGGTGTCTTCCAGATGTTGTTGGATTCCAACTCTCATCAGCCCCAGCCATCATAACCAATGGACAGGTAAAATGGGAGTTGTATGTAGTTCTACAACACCTAGAAGGTACCGTATTGGCTATCACTGCTGTACAGTGCTACTACATGCCTCTCCCCATATGAACCTAACTGGCCCCTGATATCATCATGTAAGGCCTTCTTCGAGTGCCTCCTCTGTGAGGTCCAGAGAACAAGCCTTTTCTGCAGTGGATCCTGCTTGTGAAATCCTCTCCCCAGGAAACCTTGCCTGGCTCCTTTGCTACATGTCCTTAGGTGCCAGGCAAAAACATTCCTCCTCTCCCAGGTCTTTGGCTAATTAAGCAATCTATGGCCTTTTAAACTGGGGAGGGGGTGTTGTTTGTTACTGTGGTGTGTATTTTTGTGGTTTATGTTGTAAACCGCCCTGTGATCCTTAGATGAAGCAAAGTATAGAAATTACTTGTTGTTACTTACCCAAAGAGGCACAGAAACCAGTGTGTTATAGTGGTTAGAGTGTCAGACTAGGATCTGGAATAAAGGTAAAGGTAAAGGTACCCCTGCCCGTACGGGCCAGTCTTGACAGACTCTAGGGTTGTGCGCTCATCTCACTCTATAGGCCGGGAGCCAGCGCTGTCCGCAGACACTTCCGGGTCACGTGGCCAGCGTGACGAAGCTGCTCTGGCGAACCGGCACCAGAGCAGCACACGGAAATGCCATTTACCTTCCCGCTAGAAAGCGGTACCTATTTATCTACTTGCACCCGGAGGTGCTTTCGAACTGCTAGGTGGGCAGGAGCTGGGACCGAACAACGGGAGCTCACCCCGCCACGGGGATTCGAACCACCGACCATGCGATCGGCAAGTCCTAGGCGCTGAGGTTTTACCCACAGCGCCACCCGCATCCCTAGGATCTGGAATACCAGCATTTAAATCTCCACTTAGCCATGAAGCTCACTTGGTGACTGTGGTCTAGTCACTGCTTTTCATCCTAATGTACCTCACATGGGTTGTTGTGTGGATTAAATGAGACTGGGAAGAACCATTTATGTCACCTTGAGGTGCGATATGAATGCATTAAATAAAGAAAACCTATAAAACATTAAGAGACAATTAATTAAGTGCAATCAAATCAGCCACACAAGATAACTTACAAATATTCCAAATGCCATCTAAGTTTTTTTTTTAAAAAAAATCCAGCTTAAAACTAAGAGAAAGCAGGTTTAATCATCCAGCATAGTGAGTGAAGTAACATATTACCGGTATTAGGAATAATCTCTCCATTATAAAAACAGTATTGCCTTTTCCTTTGTGAAATGAGTGCTCTTTGATTTTGTGTGTTGTGTGTGTGTGTGTGTGTGTGTGTGTGTGTGAGAGAGAGAGAGAGAGAGAGAGAGAGAGAGAGAGAGAGAGAGAGAGAGAGAGAGATTCACAAACTGAGCATCTACAAATTTAGGCACCCCTAAGTGCATTGATTTGATTTTTTGGTTATGTTAGAAAACAAACCAACTCTTAATCTTCACATTAATTTTATGAAGAACCATGCAGTCTTCCATACAGGCTTGATAGCACAATGCAAGAGACATAGTCCTCAAGGCAAATGAAAAAGAGAAAATCATTTTCATTCTGAATCTCAGGAGACTACGAAAATGGGCTACTTCGTTCTTTTCCACCTCCTGTACATAATACCTTGTGTGGATGGCCTGCACAGTTATTTAAGGAATAACTGCAGTTGTTTTAACATGGTTATTGTAGCTATATGGTTTGTTGTTATGAGTTTTTATGTGGTCCTATTACTCGTATGCTAATCTTCAAGATATTGTTATACTTTGTTTTAGCATTACAGAGGTATTTGCCGGAACCATTATACTTAAGGGCCTGGAAGCATCTCTCTCAGCCCTTAAGCCCAACAAAGATTATACAGGGGGATATGTATTTCAAGTCAATTTGCTGAATATCAGCATATATATTCTGTGAACAGGATTGGATTATTTTGTTTGTTGGGTGTGTGTGTGTGTGTGTGTGTGTGTGCCTGCCTCTTTCCTTTCCTCTGTAGCTAGAGTAACATAAATGAATCTTTCCATTATTTTCACCTTGTTTTTAATTTATGGTATGCTTCCTTACTGTCTGTATTGTTTGGAACTCATTGTCCAAATATTTGCAATGTTTGTGGTATATATGTCCTTGTGTGCATGTGCTTTCCGTTAACAATACAGCATTGATCCATATGTATCTTATGGGCATCCCATTTGGCTAGTGACATCTGCAGAAACCAATGAATCTGCAAAGGGAAACCACATTTCTTAACTATGTCAACAGTTTATACAGTTTGGTACTTCTTGGTGCTGTTGCATGTCGTATCTCCATTGGATAATGCAATATGGGTTTTTGACAGGCTGGTTTTTTGTTTCAATGCTTGGGACTGGGGAGCTGATAAGAGTAGTTGCTATAGTTTGATTCATTATGCTGACGCATCCAAATGTAATTATTAGCTGTCGTTTCAAAGGCTCATATATTAAGAGTTGCAAGCTTGAGTTATCATTGCTGAGTTATGCTGGAATATACTCATCTTGTTTGTTTGTTTGTTTGTTTGTTTGTTTGTTTGTTTGTTTAAAGGACTTCTACACTACTCTTCATCCAGAAAGTCTCCCAAAGCAGCAGCCAGGCTTAGAAGCCAAAGGTAAAGATAAAGGGACCCCTGACCATTAGGTCCAGTCGTGACCGACTCTGGGGTTGCGGCGCTCATCACGCTTTATTGGCCAAGCGAGCCGGCATCCAGCTTCCGGGTCATGTGGCCAGCATGACTAAGCTGCTTCTGGTAAACCAGAGCAGTGCGCGGAAACGCCGTTTAACTTCCCACCGGAGCGGTACCTATTTAAGCACTTTGACATGCTTTCGAACTGCTAGGTTGGCAGGAGCAGGGACCGAGCAACGGGAGCTCACCCCATTGTGGGGATTCAAACCGCCAACCTTCTGATCGGCAAGTCCTAGGCTCTGTGGGTTAACCCACAGTGCCACCCGCGTCCCTAGAAGCCAAAAACCTAACACAAAAAGACAAAAGAATGGAAAGGGAGAAGGAAAAAATGCCAATTCTTAAAGTTCTAGCACTTATAGCATAGTACTTATAATAACCAGCTGGGATAAACAATGTTCAGGTGGAATTTCCATTGCTTGGTGACTTTGGGGGAACATGGACAGCCAAAAGCATCTGATCTGTGCAGAGCCAGTGAAATAGCCCCCTATTCCCTTTGCTTCACTTTTTCATAAAAGCTTTTCATAGTATTGTAAATGCTGTTGTTTTTAGTGTATCCATCCAGATTTTAGGAGGAAGTGATTTCATGTGCTTGGGCTCACAGCATGGCAGCTAAAAAAGCATCCTGAGCGCTACAAGTGGTCCTGAACCGTTCTGCCATAACCTTCCCAAACTACAAGGGAACATTGACTATTCTTCCTCAGCTCAGGGATAATAAAGGGCATACATATGAGTGGGGTAAACATGTAGCCAAGACTGAGCAATGGGGATGGAGAGCATGCTAGGACCACAGTCCTGGTGCTGCACCAGTGTTCTGGTTCAGAGAGACTTGTGGCACTTTGAAGGTGATCACAATTTGTGCAGGCTAAGTTGTCATGGGCCATTGCATATGGGCCAAAGCTAATGCTGCAATAAATGTGTTAAGTTTTCAAGGTGCCACCCAACTCTTTGTGGTTTTTGCTACACAGGTCTAACCCTCTCGGATGTTCTTATAGTCAAGGAAGGATTCCACAGTGGTTATAATAATAATAATAATAATTTATTATTTGTACCCCACCCATCTGGCTGGGCTTCCCCAGCCACTCTGGGCAGCTTCCAAAAAAAAAATATTAAAATCCTCTAATACATTAAACATTAAAAGCTTCCCTAAACTTTTACATGCAATGTCTTCATAGGTCATAGGTCAAGAGCCCATCCAATGGTGCTATAAGAGATGGAGCTCTTTCTGATCCTGGCTGGTAGTTTGGGCAACCCAAGTGACTTTAATGTAAGTCCATTCAAGACTCCTAGGACTCAGCTATACAGCATCAAATAAAACATTTTAAATGTGTTGTAAAGTGCAATATACAAGTGTGTCACTAGATGGCAAAAGCAAGCTATGCAAAATTCAATGTATTTTTCAAAACGTTTTTTAAAAAGCATTTTCACAATTTTTTTTGGTATGTGTATAGATTCCACCCTACAGACCTTTCAATTAGGCATGCCCAACTTGAAGCCCGAGCTAAACATGTCGGCCTGTCCAGCCAATGATAGCCAAGAAGCCATGCATGGCAACCTCCCATTGGTTCAATAAATCCTCTCTTTCTGCTGTTCCTTGCAGAAAGAAACAGTCATCAAATAGCTGGTGAAGTGCATCCTCTTTAGACGATTTGCTTTAAGGAGTTTGCTGTCCCAAGTGTCCTAACTAATCTGCAGCCAATTAATGGAAGGAAACAAAGTGAACCTAATCATTATTTTGAATCCTCTATGCCTGAAATTATTTGTACAGCAGATTTTTAATCTTCTTCTTCTTCTTCTTCTTCTTCTTCTTCTTCTTCTTCTTCTTCTTCTTCTTCTTCTTTCTTCTTCTTCTTCTCCTTCTTCTTCCATCATTGATCCAAAGCAGAGATCCATCTGCCCTTCTAGATAGTGTTAGACTCCAACTTCCATTGGCTCCAGCCATTACAGCCAATTATCAGGGATGACAGGGGCTGCAGTCCAACAATGTTCAAAGGGCCACAAGGCTTCCACTCCTCACCTAAAGAGGGACTAGCAATAACCACTTCACAGGTAAAGAAATGGGCTCGCTCGCTTTCTTTTTTCCTACATTTCTCCTTTTCATCTTTTGCTACAGCTTGTCAACATTGTGAAACCTGTAGAGATGGGGAAAGCAGGGGAGGTGCGCAATGCCTTTGCCAAAAAGAAAACACCAGCGTGTTTCCTGACATCATCGCCTTACCAAGGGAGAGAGAAACAAAGGGAAAGGACCGGTGATCGTAATTGCAACGGGCTTGTGAGAAGAATAGGCAGTGAAAGTTTTGAGAGTCGTTACAAAGTCAGAACTGGAGCCAGGGTGAGGGCGGATGTTGAACTTTGCTGCATATTTAGAGCAGAATTCAAACCTCTTCCACACAGAGAAATAAGTCAAATAAAAGTGGAGTCAGCTGCATCTTATTTGGAGGTTTTCCCTGTGAAAACTATCACTCTGAGCCAGGAGCAAAGGCAAGATGAGCTTTCTCAAGGCAAAGAGGTTCTGGCTGTTGTTAGTTTCCTTACATGTGAAGCACCCAGCTCAAATGCATCGTGCCAGCTAGACAAGGACTGAGCACTGAGCAACTTACTTTATGGCTTGCATGTTGAAGGAAAGACTTTACATTTCTTTCATGATAATGATCCACAACAGGTGTCTCTTATTTGAAGAAGCTGTCCTCTTATCCAAGGTCCCCTTAGCACCACCATTTTGAGACTATTGAAAGTGAGATTCTGTAAGCACCAGGGAACAGCATCAAGGTTCTCTCATATAGGTCAGTTGGTAGAGCATGAGACTCTTCATCTCAGGGTCATTTGAGCCCCACATGCATTGCAGGGGGTTGGACTAGATGACCCTTATGGTTCCAGCTCTATGATTCTATGAATTCTACGATTCTGCTGAAGGCAAGTGTCCAGAGCCTGGGGATTAGGGACAGATGGATCTCTCCATTTCCCTTGCTCATTTTTCCAATCCTGAAATCTCCACATTTCCACACCCATTAGAGGAAGTTATCATGAGAATTCGTCAGCATTTTAATGCTAATTTCTCCTAACAGAAACGTTTGTGTATGCAGTGTTTGCATAATATGCACATTTTAGCAAAGCATTTTGCACATCATTCTTCCTAATATATGCATTTTATGCATAGTTTACCCTAACATATGCATTTTTTTGTACACATTACTTGGTGTGCTTGGCTTGAGAATTGCCTTGCAAAATTCAGATATGTGTACATATTGCAGGATAACTGTGTTTCAGTTTGTGCACTATTTCGTAAAGTGGAAAATAGGTACGTTCACCTTCAAAATGCAGACCGAATCAAATTTCTCCCCCATCCATAATGGCAGGACAAGTCACTATTATAGCTAGTCCTGGCTGTTGGTTGTCTAGAAGTGGGTGAAGTAACAAAAGTTACATTGTGACATAACTGTATGGTAGCCTGAGTTTAAAAGGGAGTCACAGGAGGTTGTTGAAATAATGACTCATTTGTCTTAACTCTGTGAAGCCCAGAACAGTTTTCAAGCTTTCATCGTGCTTGTGTAAGTCTTAAAGTTACCATAAATCCATGCAGAATACTTGCTATTGTGACCCAATGTGTGTGTGTGCACAAACAAAATTGTTTCACCCCACCTTTCTGTTGCCTATGCTTATGCACCTTTCTGTTCCTCTTGGTACCTTTTGCTCTCATGTACATGTTTAATAAATCAGTACCAAACTGGAGTACCATGTTGCTTGCCAGTGTATTTTCAACAAGGGTGGTCGCACATTTTGGTAAGCTGTAAGTTACTGGAAACCAGGAGACCCCTACATCTGCAAAGTCCCCAAAGTCGATATCTCTGAAGCGTCTGTAACCCGAGGTACCACTGTAGATTAATTCATTTCTCCTTTGTGCAGACTCACTCCCCCCACCCCCAATATTTTGCATTTAGTGATAAAACCCAGAACGTTTTTTTAAGGTGAATGCTGGAATATCCACACATCTCTGGTATGCCTTCCTTCAATACTGAGATACAAACAGCAGCCACTACCTCTTTTGAAAATATGTTCTGTTAATGTGATCGTGTAAGCTGGCCGTGGTGAGACGTGTTCTGCAGAATACAATTCCACAAGTCATGATTGGGTTGTCCTATGAGGGTCTGTAAGCATCCCTCTCCCACTGTATCTGCTGTCTCCTCCAGCAGCATCAGAGCTCAGAGCCTGGCATAAGAGAATGAAACGAGTTTCCGTCATTTTTAATGCTTCCTCCTTAAAATGGGGCTCTGGGGACCATAACGACTCGCAGCTGCTTCCCTCTGAATGCTCATATCCAGTGCAGTGCAGGGTCAGAGTGGCCATTCTGGGCGATAGTATGGGGAGAGGGAAAGCTGTCAAGTGTGGCTATTACAGTAGTTCTTTGTCACTGGAGGTCTTGCGGACTCCAAAGGAATTGTGCCGGAGGCAATAACAGCTTGGCTTAGAACTACTTGGAGGCGCCAGGTCACAACCGTGAAGCGGCCTCTGTGCGCTTATCTGGTGTGATCAAAGTATTAATAGTCATGAGTTCAGGTGTTTATCTTTCTGGCACAGCCCTCACTCTCAAAAGATACCGAAGGGAGAACATTATCCCCTTAGTGGGTTAAAATGCCTATATACTATCATTTTTCTTTCGCCACGGAGAATTCAACAGAGCTGCTCAAATGAATTTTAGGGAGATGATTGGCTTCCCCTGTTGGAGTTACTAGCATATTTGATGCGTGTTTTGAGCTGAACCATGGCTAAATACTTGGCTTTTCAGTAAATGGTTCCAAAGATAAGAGTGGCTATTTGCATCAACCTGTTACTTAATCTATTGTAGCTCTTTGTAACATAATTTGCTGACTACCTGAGTTACGGTGTATTACTTCAAGGCAGCAATGCTTCTGCAAGGCGGATAAAAGCCTGTTCTAATGCCCATAAAGGCTAAGAACAGTAGGGATGTGCAAATCAATTTTAACAATGTAGCGACAAAACCAAGCCATTGCTTAAAATAATGAACTGGAAGGGTTTAGTGGATTTATGTTAGGGAGTGTATGCGCCCCCTCAGAACGTCTTATACTGTAGCCTAGACAAAGCCTGAAAACAGCATTAGCTGTTCTGCTAAAAAAATATTTATTTTATTGTACCTTATTTATATCCTGCCTTCCTTCCACTGTGCGACCCAATGTGGCTCACAACATACAATTAAAACAGATACAAGTACACACACACACACACACACACACACACTATGTAACCTTATTAAAACAACAATACAAAAAAACACTTTAAAATATTTAAAAGAATGTATGCATGCACACAAACAATACCTACTCAGCCACAACAGCCAGGTAGCGGCCAAACAAAAAAGTATCTGAAAAAAAAATATATTTGCCTGCTGATGAAAGGAAAGCAGAGCAGGTGCCAGCCTAGCCTCCTGAGAAGGAGAATTCCACCAATCCTCCTAAGGTTTTGCAGTCCAATGCACACATAGGAAAAACGCAAGGAAGTTCCAGAAATAAAATTTTGAAAATCTACATTTGGGAGTGATGTTGATGCATCTGAATGGAACAGCTCCATTACTCTTCACCAGAACTTGATTAGTAACTATCCAGTAGTAAACATCGCCAAATTCAATGAGGCTTATTATCGGGAAAGTATGTATAGGACTGCAGTGTAACCCAAGCAAACGTGGTTAGTTCAGAAGTAGCAACTTGGTGGGATGGCAGCAATTCCAGGCTCAGAACAATGCCACATGCAACCCACTGTAAAGTGGTCTCTCGTGTTACAAACGCTTCAGGTTACAGACTCTGCTAACCCAGAAATAGTACCTTGTGTTAAGAACTTTACCTCAGGATGAGAACAGAAATCGTGCGGTGGTGGCAGCCGGACGCCCCATTAACTAAAGTGGTGTCTCAGGTTAAGAACAGTTTCAGGTTAAGAATGGACCTCCGGAACGAATTAAGTTCTTAACCCAAGGTACCACTGTACTGAGCGAATACAGCACTAGGGCGTTAACATATCCTGGAGTGGCAGCTAGATGGCATTATGGGTTGCAAATTTAGTTTTTCTTTCTCTTTCCTTCCTTGCTTCCATTTCTAACATTGCTGACCAACTTAAGATAAAGAACCAGTTCAAAACCTTACATCTGCCTTCATTAGAATGAGACAAAGAACCTACTCTGCCGTACTTTTCATTCACAGCCAAATCTTGCATTTTGAGCAAAGGCTTTACTACTTGAAGAAGAGGGGTAAAATCACCATCGGCATCATGGGGAAGTTATGGCTTCTGCGAATGTATGAATTAATGCAATGGATGAAAATTCCATGTGCTGTAGTCTTCTTTCCTTTGCTGCTAGGTTTTAAATCGATTACTATAGGATTGCTTCATGCATTCCCCCCACTGCTGAGACACCACTTGCCTTTTATCAAAATTATCAACAAGCTCAAGATAGCCCGTTCATCTTCCCATCTGAAATGGTTTTTTTTTTAATTAGTTTTAAAAATAAATTTTTAAAAAATCCTTCTGACGTCTATCCTGTGATGTTTTTAATCCTGGACGTATTAAACTAAAATGGGATAAGTTCCATCTCCTGGATACCAGCAAGGCAGGGGAAAAGTGACTAGGTAGGATCCCAGATGATCCCAGCAAACCAGAGAGAAGTGGTGGAAAGAGCAGTCACTTTCAATGGATTCATTTTACACACACACACTCACACATTTAGATGTGCCATCCAAGCTTTGTGGAGCATACTATTGCATAGTTGAAGGGAGAGATATCCAGCTTTTCAGCTGGCATGGAAAGGATTTATTTAAATCTGCCATGCAATTGGCCTCTGCCAAAGTGAACACGTTTACAATAAAATTTGGCTTTCATTTGTTCAGCTTGACACAGCTTCCCACTCATATGACAAATTACTGAGAACGCAAATCAAACAATGTGAAATTTACATCAGTCTGTTGCTGCATGAAAGCAGAAGTGAAATATAGTACAATAATTAACTAGCTATTTAGCCTTTACCGCTCACAGTGTTAAAACAGAAAATAGTGCTGGATTTCATGCTTTAAGCAAAATTTTTATATCTAATCTTGTTGGAAGTTCAAAGAGTGTGACTTAAACATTTGGTGTTAACCTCTTAAGGGTATAGTTTCTAAAACAGTGGTTGTGAGCCTGAGCTCCGTACAGGCAAGAGGGTCCCATTGTCTTTGATGGGACAACAACTGTCCATTTTTACATGCAGTGAATATTCTCATCTTAAAATGAATTGATGCGATAAAGATAGTTTAGAGTAGGGGTCAGCAAATTTTTTCAGCAGGGGGCCGGTCCATTGTCCCTCAGACCTTGTGGGGGGGGCAGACTATATTTGGGGGGGGGGGATGAGTGAATTCCTATGCCTCACAAATAACCCAGAGATGCATTTTAAATAAAAGCACACATTCTACTCATGTAGAAACACCAGGCAGGTCCCAAATAACCCAGAGATGCATTTTAAACAAAAGGACACATTCTACTCATGTAAAAATATTCTGATTCCCGGACCGTCCGTGGGCCGGATTTGGAAAGTGATTGGGCCAGATCTGGCCCCTGGGCCTTAGTTTGCCTACCCATTGTTTAGAGCCACTAGATTGTGGGGGGTGTCAGGCTTTATGGAAATCTGCAGTAATCATGTTTCTATTCATTGCCTTCTTCATGTATCGGGGTTACACAACATGATGAACATGGATTGAGCAAGCAAGGATCAGCTGCACCCCTGACTAAGTGTGAGTGCTGAAGGTCTGCATTGAAGAGCCTGCTATTTGCACATGGGCTCCTCGCACCATTTTGAACCCTGAATGATGAAGGTCATGCCTCTTACTTCAACCCTAACACAAGGTCAGCGGTGGGGTCAGGCCATCAGGGACGCAGCAGAGGGAGCAAGGCTCACAGGATCACATCAGGGGTTGTGTACCCGATTAGAGCCATTTGAAAAGTACAAAGCTGCAGAGAAATTTTGTTTTGGATGAGGTCTCCTTCTGTCCTGTGGGTTCACGTTTCCCTAAATTAGACTCCTCCTTCTATCTAGGAGAATTTCTAAAACTGGTCCCAGAACTGGAGAAGCTTCAAGTTCCGCCAATTAATTTGCAACATTTCTCTCCTCTATGTTGATAGGTAAAGGTAAAGGTACCCCTGCCCGTACGGGCCAGTCATGTCCGACTCTGGGGTTGTGCGCCCATCTCACTTAAGAGGCCGGGAGCCAGCGTTGTCCTCAGACACTTCCGGGTCACGTGGCCAGCGTGACAAAGCTGCATCTGGCAAGCCAGAGCCACACACGGAAATGCTGTTTACCTTCCCGCTAGTAAGCGGTCCCTATTTATCTACTTGCACCCGGGGGTGCTTTCGAACTGCTAGGTTGGCAGGCGCTGGGACCGAGCAGCGGGAGCGCACCCTTTCGATCGGCAAGCCCTAGGCGCTGAGGCTTTTACCCACAGCGCCACCCGCGTCCCATCTCTATGTTGATAAAACACTCCAAAGAAAAGAAGCAATCTTGATATGATTGTATCTATGACTACGTGACGATCCCTTTCGCACATTGCTTTACTGAGGTGCATTTGCACTCCTGAGCATTGATGAAGCACACAGAAATGTATACTGATGCAACCATGCACACAATGTTGTTGTTTTTGCAACATTTTATCATTGCACATCTCCAGAAGCATCTGATTGGCCTCCATGAGAACTGATTGCTAGATTAGATGGACCTTTGCTCTCATGCAGCAGGACTCTTCATAAACAGTGCCAAAGACTTGCTGGAAAATAAGGGTCTTCCAATACCTGCAGAATACAAATAAAGAGGAAGATGTTTTCGCCATGGAGTGGCCAGTGGTGGCCAAACTTGGCCCTCCTGCTGTTTTTGGACTACAGCTCCCATCATCCCTAGCTAACAGGACCTGTGGCCAGGGATGATGGGAATTATAGTCCCAAAACAGATGGAGGGCCACATTTAGCCGCCCTGAGCCCGGCTTCGGCTGAGGAGGGTGGGATATAAATAAAATTTATTATTTATTATTATTATTTGGCCACCACTGGCCACCACTGACTCTGTGGCCAATATGGCGCCTTGAGGCTGTTGTTGGACTTCAACTCCCATCATCCCCAGATAGCAAGGTTAGTAGTCAGGGATGATGGGAGTTGTAGCTCAATAAGTAATGGAGAACAGCATATTGGCCACCCCGAATCTAACCTCTTGGGACTGTGAGATTGACATATGGAGTACTGCTACAGAGAAAACTCTCTCACCACCAAATGTATCTCAAAAGGCAATGGTACACCCAAGCAGGACACATCAGCTGATCTTAAAAAGTCAGCTGATTTCTTCAAACAGCTTGCTCCCGAGTTGTTTAGGGCCTTGAAGGTAATTCTCAACACCTGAAATTTCACTCAGAAACAATTGGCATTCAACACAGTTGAGTTGAGCAAAGAGTTGAGCACTGCAAGCTCAGAACCTCCAAGTTTCCCTATTTTCCAGAGACGTCCCTGATTTAGAGAAGCCGTCCCGATTTCTGATTTGATCCTTTTCCTCAGGATGTCCCTATTTTCATTTGAGAAATGTTGGAGTGTATGGAGTTATCCCACGCCCATTGTCTGAAGGCAATCCTGTATAGGGAAGTTCTTTTAATGTTTTATTATTTATATATATATGTTAGAAGCTGCCCAGAGTGGCTGGTGCAACCCAGTAAGATGTGTGGTGTCTAAATACAGTGGTACCTCGGGTTACATACGCTTCAGGTTACAGACTCCGCTAACCCAAAAATAGTACCTCGGGTTAAGAACTTTGCTTCAGGATGAGAACAGAAATTGTGCTCCAGCGGCGCGACAGCAGCGGGAGGTCCTATTAGCTAATGTGGTGCTTCAGGTTAAGAATGGACCTCCGGAACGAATTAGGTACTTAACCCAAGGTACCACTGTAGTAAAAATTATCGTTATGGAATGGGATGTCCCTATTTTCATCAGAGAAATGTTGGAGGGTGTGCAAACTGTGAATCTGATTCTTAAAGGGGAGTGCAATCCTACCACAAACAGACTGACTCCCAAAATCAGACTCAACTGATCCCCTTTCCAAAAGTACTTCCATTGATTAAACTTCACTTTCTTGCCCACATCCAGTTCATTGCTTCTCTCTGGAATCAGATAAGAATGAGAGAGAGAGAACACGTAGTGGTGGGAGGAAGAAGCTCCTTAGAAAAATGCCAGGAAAAGTCTGATTTGGGGGAAACTCTTCGAGGTTAACTCTTGCAATTTGCAACCCAATTAAGATGTTGCTGTTTCTACTGATTTTCACCCAGCTAAACTGGTAAGGTGAATTACATCTAAAAATTCCATACGAGTGAACTGATTATGACTTTGCTTCTTCATTGTCCAGAAATGGGAAAGGAGCAGATGACTGACTGGATCATTTACAGATGATGAGGGTCTGACTGTCTGGCCGTGCTTAGGCGAGTCTACGGAGAGCCATTTGCACTGTTAACTCATCATTTCAGTGTCAACATTAATGTGCCTTCCGCACTATTCTGTAGCAGCAACTGCTGCAGGGCTTGGCCTCCAAATGCTCTGAAGCTTCATTGTCTGACAAATTAGAGGAGGTAATACAATCTAAAAATGTTGAACTATGACTCCATCTCGGGAGATGACCCTGACTTTATCACCCCATCCCCAACCCCCAACCCCCATAGCTAGACTTGAGCACATTTCTCATAATGAGCATTACAACTTCCAACAGCTTAATAGCAACAGAAATGCATTATGGCTGACTCCAGTGCAGCCACAGTTAAGAAAGACCTTTGCAAATTGCCATAACATAGCTTGGGGTAGAGGACAGGGGAATGTGAGGTGGGTGAGGGGGAAATAGTGCTTCTCACTTAAAAGCTATCTTTACTCCCCCCCCCCCAACAGAACCACACTGTTAACTAAAAAAGCCTTTCTAAATTGCAACCGTTTTCAATGGCCTCGTTCAGCCTTTATAGCTTCCAAGGTTCTTGGGGGGGGGGGGGATGAGATTATTTATTCCACAGAGAGAGCAGTAAAGCAAGGGAAGAAATCACCCCAGTATATCTAGCCCAAAGGGCAACGCCAGAGGAGTTTTCTGAGCAACTTAACATTACTTAAAGACTGCGCGATTCACAGAGTACACAACTTGTGGCTTAATACGCCAAGCACAGAACCACTTTATTCTGTTTTCCTGTTGTTTCCTTACCTGATAATTTCCACATTGTAACATGGAAAATCGCAGGCGTTTTGCACTGTAGTTTCACTTGACGAAATCTGGGGTGGTATCCCAGCATGCAGTTCTTTTCCGCCATTTAAAATTTAGTGAGACATGGCAGTAGATCTATCAAAAGAAAGCCACAGTTCCATAATGAAATAGTGTAAAGGGGATGTTTGAAATCGGCACAGAAGGCCTAGAATTATAACCAGTAAAAAATAACACAATAAACCCACCTCTGAATGCAACCCTATTCTGAAAATGAGCCAAGCATAGGGCAGAGAACTGACTCATCTCCTCATCTTAATATTGCAGTTGCAGGGGAACTATTTCAGAGCTTGGAAGGTTGGGGAAAGAAGGAGATTACAGGGAGCAAGAATCTGCCGCAAACTTCAAAGGCATGCTTTGCATACACTTATTAATATATTGCACGCACGCACAAAGAGTATATTTTAAAAGCATTTGTTGTGGTTACTATTTATACCTCAGAACAACTATAGCAAGTGTTATCACTTCATTCTTCTTATGCCTTTGGCATGCATACTATATATATATATATATATATATATATATATATATATATATATATATATATATATTAGACATAGTCACTCAGGGTGCAGAAGAAATTATCTGTCCCTGGATGTAGGGGCTCCTGAAGACTCATCCCATGAAGTCTGGCACCCAAAGGAAAAGACTGCTCTTTTCTGCCTCCTCTGAGTTATATCCCTGCAAAGGTGACATTCTAATTCGCCATCAGGGGGAGAATTCCTTGTTCTGCAGATTCCTTGCTCTGCAATTGTCTTGCCCCACAATGAGCGGGTTTGTACTCCAAGCCTTAGCATGTTGTCTGAACCAGAGTACATGGTTGAACTCTTTCCTCCCCAAATGTGACGTGCAGCCAATACCTTAACCATGAGTTCCTAGTTCAGATGGCAAACTAAGCCAAACCTGAGCTTGGTGCAAGAGTGAAATGGACCAGAGAACAAGCCCATGCATGCCCTCCCTAAACAGAGGGTTAATTTACTGTTTAATGTGAACCAACCCACCTTCTTTTACCCATATTCTTTTATTTGGGAAGAGTGGCTGAAGCTTTGCATTTTCTCAAAGGCAAGTCAGATTTCTTGACCCAACACAACAGGGCGATCCAGAAGAGTTTCCTTCATGCATACAGCTGTATTTAGGAATGAGGTAGCTACTCAGCTTTAGCTCAAAGGGTAGTTTTTTTCAGATGCTGTGCCAAATGTGTGGACATGGGGCTCACAGATCTCAAGGCCGAGCCCAGCTGGCAGCTACATGCATTGGCTGGACATAGATATATAGATAGGGTGTCGTCTAAAAAACTCTAATGCCATCCATGAAATTCAGGTATCGAAACACCAAATGAAATCACACCTTACTGTTGAAGTGGTATCTTCATTTTTATGCCAAAGGAACATCTCCACCTGCATCATTCAGCCTAGATACTGAGGTCCAGCTCTAAGGACCTTCTGGCAAGAAGTGAAGTTACAGGGAACCAGGCAGAGGGCCTTCTCAGTAGTCATGCCTGCCCTGTGGAACGCCCTCCCATCAGATGTCAAGGAAATAAACAACTACCTGACTTTTAGAAGACATCTGAAGGCAGCCTGCATAGGGGAGTTTTTACATGTTTGATGTTTTGCTGCGTTTGAGCTTTTAATTTGTTGGAAGCCACCCAGAATGGCTGGGGAAACCCAGACAGATGGGTGGCATTTTTATTATTATTATTATTATTATTATTATTATTATTATTATTATTTGCCATATTCTGACAGCAAAAAAAGAGGGTGCTATGATAACTCTCATTTTAAACACATTTTTAACATTTTAAACATTTTAAATGGTGGAATAGTGAGGTGCTATATCAAGCTACTTATGATTATATGCATTGTGTTAAAAAGCAGGAATGGGGGGAACCTGTGACCCTCTAGATATGCTGAACTACAGTTCTCATCGTCCCTGACTATTGGCCAGGGGCGATGAGAGAGACTGATGGGAGACTGGAGGCTCACAGGTTTCCCTACCCTTGTCATACAGAGTTTGTTGTTCAGTGACAGTGATTAATAATGATGATGAAACTCCACCATTATCATGAGGCATCAATGGCAAATGAGATACGGATGAAATATGGGGATGGCGAGAACTGTGAATGAAGCTGCTGGACCCACAAGAACAAAGGTAGCATAACAGAAGAGGTGGAATTATCAAGAGGAGGGAGAAATAGGAAGAGACTGAGAGCAGACATGAAGGCAAGCTGGTTTGGCAGAATGTGTGGCATGCCAAGAGGTACAGAGGCAGAGTCAACGAAATGATGGATATTTGAGCGAAGAGGGAGCAGTGAAATGCTAGAGGCTTTTTCTTTAATTTAGTGCCAGATCAATATTGCTGGAGACTCATCTGCTCTGCTTTTCCACTCACCATGAAAAAACTGGGCAGCGATTCAACTCTTCGCTCTAACTCCTCCCGAAATCATAACATGCAGAGAGTCAGAGGATAGTGCATGTTCAGGCCTTGATTTGTCTGCTGAAATTACTATCTACTGATAGAAAGGTGGGTTTGCCAACACAGAGGAATCTGTGTGCTAAACTCAAACCGCTCACTTTGCCTAGACCACCAGAGGGCCTTCAGAAGAAAATGATTTACCCAACTCGTGTATAGTACTCTGGTATGAGAAGCTGAGTGGAGAAGAAAAACCATTTCATCAGTAGCATATGGGAAAGTATTTATTAGTTTTCGTTTTTGTATTCACACCACCCAAGAAGCTACTTTTGTTTGTTACCTTTGTATTCCATACACCCTCCAATAACCTTAGAGAAATATACATGGGGCTGTTGGACTTGGTTCCAGACCAGATGGGCAAAGGGCAGGAGGAGACAAGGAAGAAGAGGCCAGAAAACAAAAAGGCAAAGGCAACAGGTGATTTGTAGTTTGCAAAAACAGAAGAGTTTGCAGATGGCTTATACTATAGACATGACTTGACTTTGAAATGGTCTTGCCAGATTGTCCATTGCAAATACAAATCTGAAACTCTGGTTTGGTGAAAATGACTGGGGGAGAGTTGCAAGGGTAAATGGCAAGCAGGGAAAGGGTTAAGCACACCCAAGCCCACCTCCAGCTTATCTGCTGCAAATCAACCCCCTTCCGACTCCACTTTGCACAGGTATTATTGCAGTTGAATTTCCCTGCACAAGGCGACTGGAGAATATCTTATGCAAGATTCATGCAAACAGTTCTCGTCATTAACCATGCATTTACATGAGCCCTACCTGCACTAAACGTTTAAAGTGGTATCATGTCACTTCAAACAGTCATGGCTTCTTCAAAGAACCTTGGGAACTGTAGTTTGTCAAGGATGCTGATAGTTGTTCGGAGACTCCTGTTCCCCAGTGAAGCTACAATTCTCAGAGTGGTTTAACCACCACTCCCTCTTCCCAGGGAACTCTGGGGCAGTTGAATCAAGGGTTCCCTTCCGACTACTTGACTCCATGAAGCATAGTCTCATTTATCTAGAAATCCTGTATTTTTGTTGCAGCCTGAACGTACATTTATCCAGGCCTTGCAAGCAGAAGGTGACATTACCTATCATTATACCATTTTCCTCCTTTCAGCTGCCTTCCTAATTTCTTTCTCCATCTCAAGATAACCTTCTTATTTTTGATCTAGGGGAATTGCAGCAGGTGGTGACAGAGTGTGTCCCCAGTCCTCTATTACTTTGGGGGAGCATTATAATTTCAGACACAGCAATTCTGTATTTAATTCTTTGTAAACTTTCCGATTTGCAAGTCTCTATGCTCTCTTTGACATATGGGGCATGGCCAACCCCAATCCCCTTCACTATCCTACCTGTAGGTTTTATATTTAAGGATAACCCTATCCCCCTGGTTTTATTTCCCCCCTTCAAGTTATTACTTTGTGCCTGCTAAACCCAGGTTCACAAATGTATGCAGAACATCAAATGGGTTTAAGGTGGCTGAGGTGAGCCCATTTACAAAGCTGAGCAAATCTTCATGGCAAATTTAACCCGATTGCCATTCCTCAGCCATCTGATCCCATGGAGGGTCAAGGACAGGAAGCCATAACTGTATCAAATAATGGATGCAAGTAGATAACTTGTGCGTGATTCTGAGATGTAACTCACCTGAAGTGCAGCTTAACGTAGACCCACACTCTAAAATAAAAGGCACTTAGGCTTGTTGTCGTGTTTCTCCCCCACCCACCGTTGCAGGTTGCAATTTTCTTAAATACTCTGTTCTGTGTGATCTTTTCCCAGCCTCAAAATATTACATGTTGCTGTGCAGCTTGAAGTGGGCATTGCTGAGTTGTTTGTGATTACAGCTTTTAGCAGCTACTTTTTTGGCTGCGTGAATGGCGGCCGATAATTGAAAACTTGTTCATTGGCATCATTTGTTGGACTTTATTTAATGGCAATTTCTCTTAGAGAGCTGGTTCTTTGTTCTTCCAGAAGGCAGACCCCTCCCTCCCCTGCGCTCTCTCTCTCTCTCTCTCTCTCTCTCTCTCTCTCTCTCGTGTGTGTGTGTCTGCTTGGCATCAGGGAAGCCTAGCTCCAAGCAAATTGATTTGTAATTTAGATTATGCCGCTAGGCAATGGCTATCTTATCACCAGGTAAAGCTTGGGACTACTCACATGGTTGTTTCAAAGAGTAAGTCTCAGAACTGGAGTAAGTAACCACATGAAAGAATGAAGTATTCCCCCCCCCCCCTTTACTTTTTTTTTACAATGGATTCGACATCTGCCATCTGCTCAACAGCACCACTTGAAAACACAGACCACACTGCAGGCAGGCAGTTATTTTTTATAATAATAAGAAAAAGAAAAAGAAAAATCTTTAGTTTGATCAACACTGCTCTGTTTATCAAAGGGAACCCTTGTTAATTGCTTACATTTCTATTTGATCAAGTTAGATACAGCCTATACTGCTTTTGGTTCTAATTTGATTATCGCCTTTTCATCTTCTGCCCGCCTGTTATTATAGACTCACTCTCTACAAGCCCTGGGAGGGAAGAATGATCACAGAGCTACAGATTTCAGTTCCTTAGGTGTCTTCCCACTCTGTTGTTTTATAAATCTGTGTGCACGTAATACCTAAAGTTCTATCAAATTCTGAAGACTTCCCTGCCTTTTAAGGAAGACACTAGGTAAATGGTGATGTGGGGGGAGGGGGAGTTGAGACAAAATGCTCAACTTAATTTAAGTTTTAAGTGATTTTTTTTAAAACAAGATTTTAAAACAAAGATTTGGGGGATGGATGGTCAAAACTGAGCAGTGAACTCCAGATGGTTCTCTCCTATTTGACAAAGAGATTGTGATGTTAGCTGATGAGCCCAGATAAATAGACCATTTGTTTCTATATGAAAAGAATAATACATGCAATGAACAATTCATTTTATTGGCTTTTAAAGTTCATAGCAGCAAGCAGATTAAGGCTACAACCCTAACTTTACTTACTAAAACCCTTTGAATTCAGAATTTCATCTGCCATGAAACTCACTGGGCAGGGGAAAGTTGGAGAAGAAAGGGTTAAATTCTCCCTCCCACTGCTGCTGTGGTCCTAATAATTATCAGCCCCCTCTCCCAAGTTAATGCTATTTACTTTTTCTTTTTTAAAGGCTTCATATTAAATGCATTTTTTGAAAAGAACGTATTAGACATCATGCTTACTTTGGGTCTTACTGAAACTAATTTGGCTGCCTCAATATATTCCTGGTCCAAGAAAGAACTAACAAATGTGCCTTGACATTTCAGTTCAGGTGTTAAAAATTCAGGGGCAGCTCTCGTTCATTCCTTTCTGAGGTAGAGGCGGGTGAAAAAGACTCTGGTGAAACTTGAGGAAAAACTTAAGGAAATGAAACACAGAGCACTGAAATTGCATGTGTACAAACAAAGGATAAAAAAAAATTCTCCAGGGAAAGACGACTAAACTAACAATGCTCAGCAAAGGAGTCCCATCTATAAGACTACCAGTAACTAGTCCGTGGAGAGAGCTAACTTTTAAGAGTGTTAAGGTAAACAGATTATAGATAAAAAAGAATTAAGAAGCACACAAGCTTCACAAATAGTGTCCTTTCCTTCCCTCTTCGAATATGAACTGGTTTGTTATTACTTTGAATGGATCCCCTACTGATATTTAGCCTGTGGTTTATTTTCCCATCCACAGTTTGTGTGTGTGTGTGTGTGTGTGTGTGTGTGTGTGTGTTTAAAGGAGCCTGGGCAATTTTGTACCACTTAGTATCCTGCAGTGATTCATCCCTTGATCCAGTGGCAGCCTGTGATGGATTTGAACAGAACAGTATCCAGAGAACAAAAAAAGGGCCTCCATGCACCTCCCCCCTCACACACACACATGAAGAAACACTAGATGCTTGTCCTTTAAAGAATATTTCTTACTAATAAGCCTCCATTCTATTTGCATAGATATTCGATAACAATTGAAGACGATGGCAGCCAAAGGCCATCACTGAACTAGCGGCTCTTACGACCGTGAGTCGCGTCAGCTTTGTTAAATACATGTTCTTGATGTTAACCTCGAGTGTGTTTATAATAGAGCCATGTGCAGATGGCCTCTTAAAATTCTTCACCCTCTTTGCCGTCAAAGAAACTGGTGGGTGCCCATCTCACTGAATTTCTCAAGGTGAGGAATAATGCTTTAACAGTTTCATGGCAGTGGGGCTCCCTACCCCACCCCCCTTAGCAAGGGTAGTAGCACAGGTTTTTCTTAAACTCCCCTCCAGGTTTGTTTTTGCTGTCACATCAAGAGATAGCAGCAGCAGCTGTGTTGAAATTCTGGACTCCATTTTGCATCTTCCACAATGCCCCAGACCTAGGTCACATTCACGCCATACATTTAAACTACTACTATAACCAGTCAAAGGGACACGGGTGGAGCTGTGGGTTAAACCACAGAGCCTAGGACTTACCGAACAGAAGGTCGGCGGTTTGAATCCCTGCGATGGGGTGAGCTCCCGTTGCTCGGTCACTGCTTCTGCCAACCTAACAGTTCGAAAGCACGTCAAAGTGCAAGTAGATAAATAGGTACTGCTGCAGCAGGAAGGTAAACGGCGTTTCCGTGTGCTGCTCTGGTTTGCCAGAAGTGGCTTAGTCATGCTGGCCACATGACCCGGAAGCTGTACGTCGGCTCCCTCGGCCAATAAAGTGAGATGAGCGCCGCAACCCCAGAGTTGGCCACGACTGGACCTAATGGTCAGGGGTCCCTTTACCTTTACCTTTATAACCAGTCAACAGAATTCCCAGAGAATTCTTGGAGTTGTTGTTGGTTAAGAGGACTAAGAGTTGTTAGGAGGCCTCCTATTCCCCTCACAGAGCTAGAATTCCCAAACTCCCTGAGGAAGAGAAATTTGTTTTTAAACCACTCTGGGAACCATAGCTCTGCGAGGGGGATAGGGACCTCCTAGCAACTCTCAGCACTCTTAGCAAATGACAGCTCCCAGAATTTTCTGGGGTAAGCCATGACTGTTAATGTGGTACCATAGCACTTTCAATGTATGGCGTGAGTGTGGCCTTACATTAATTACATGGCACTGAGGGGGATATAGCAACTGTTTCAGGGGTGGGGGGAGATGGTGGGAAATAGTTGGAGACAATTCTGCAAAGTCGCCTTCTTCTTCTTAGGGAGTGAGGAAAAGGAAAAGCTCAGACATTTTATCAGGAACAAAAATTCTTTCTGAAAAAATGCTCTAGATGACAGCAGAGAAAGGCTGGAAGGAAACTACTAGGTAGAGTTCATAAACTGGCTTTCATAGTATGAACCTGCTAGATTTTATGTTTTCTGAAAAATTGGGGAATGGTCTTTATTGTTTCTTTGTCCAGCAGCCGACAGTGTAACTGAAATCTGTTTTGCTACTTCTGGCTACAATAAAATAACCTGCACATTGGCCCTGAAGTCACAGTCATATTATTTTAGAACTCAATTTACTCCAGAAGCTTTTCTTTTGAAACGACATGATTCACCCCAATGTCATTATCGTGGGGCATGACAAAGTTTGTACCCCACTGAAGTTGGAATCAGATTGCAGGTTTAATTACCAACTTGCCTGATGATAATGCTGTTGCTTCTGGGTTCCTAAGGCATGACTAAGTGCAAGCAACAGGGTACATGTCTCTCTGGAGCACGATATAGCCAATGAAAATGGAACTGTACATTTTACAGAACTACAACTTTGATGCAGAAGGAGCTATTTGCTTTAATTGAAGAATTTACAGCAATAACTCTGTTAAAAATGTGCACTGGGTGGTGGAAAAGAAGTCGAGAGGTGAATGTTCTTGGCATCCATCTGTTTTGAGAGACAATGGAGTTTGCCTCCAGGGGTGAAGTCAAAACCGCTGCATTGGCAACACTGAAGGGAGCAAGCTTGGGCAGTGTGTATGGAGGTCCGAGGCTGCCCAGACAATAAGACCCCCCTCTCAGCCAGCGGCGGAGCTAGCAGCACGGGCACACATGCCATGCACCATGGGGGTCGGGCAATCTGCCCAAGGGGTAGGGCGATCCACCCACATGGGGGCCATTCACGTGACGGTGGCGCAATCCACCCAGCCAGTGGGGATTTGGTCACCCCCCTCTGGGATGACACCTGGGGCTGCTCGCCTCCACTGCACCCCCCTTTCTATGCCCCTGCTCTCAGCCTCACTGATGTGGTCCAAGAGAAAGCAGAGCAATACATCTGCAGAGCAACAGCTTGGTTACAGACGTTGCTGGGATGAGTACAAGGGGCCATCCAACCGTCTTAGAAACTCCACTCCAGATTTGTGTGGGGTTTACTCCTTAGCCTTTTCTTCTCCTGAAGATATCCTACAAGGCAGCAGAGGTTTAGGATCAGAGTTTTCCTTCTCCTAGATGGGTTACCTTCCCAGGTTGATGAGCCCTTTCTGCCCCTCTGAAAATGAATATAAGAAAGAATTAAACCAGGAGTGGAGAACCTCAGGTCTGGGAGCCTAATGGCTCCATAACTTCTCTATCCAGATATTTATCTAAATGATATTGTGCATTTTCTGACTTTTCCTGTTTTCTTGAAACCCTTTTCTTCTCCTCACGCTACTGCACATCTCAGCCTCTGCTATGTAAGGCACTCCTCGCTTTCAAACCTGTGTCATGTCTCTAAACATCTGCAGATAAAAGAGGTGTCTATATTCTTCTTGCTGAGCATGTTGTATTTGCTGACTCCGACACTGGCACAATTCAGACAACACTCCAAAGCATGGCTTGGAGAATTGGAAACAAAGCCAGTTGGAGGGGGCATAGCTTGGAAAACACCATGAACTATAGTTAGGACTAAGAAAACTAAGTGGAAACCGACCTGTGAGGTGCAAGGGGGGACCATGTAAATGTGTGACTTTCATGATCTTCAAAAACATGCACACACATTCACACAGCAGGGGTGTAAAAGGTGATGAAACTTTATTCCCCAGCTAATTTTTTACCCTCAGACATAGCCTTTTCTCTGTTGGCCCCGTATCTTTGGAATTCTCTCCCTAGAGCTATGTACACACTCAACATAATATTGATCTGTTATGATGGCATGCTGGTTGATAGCTGGTGCCACATTTACCTACTTTTTCATTGTTTTCGTTGTATTTCATTTACAGTAGTACCTTGGGTTACATACACTTCAGGTTACAGACTCCACTAACCCAGAAATAGTACCTCGGGTTAAGAACTTTGCTTCAGGATGAGAACAGAAATCGTGCAGCAGCGGTGCAGTGGCAGCAGGAGGCCCGTTAGCTAAAGTGGTGCTTCAGGTTAAGAACAGTTTCAGGTTAAGACCTCCAGAACAAATTAAGTTCTTAACCCGAGGTACCACTGTATTCCTTCTTTTTGCTTTATGGAAATAAGACACATTGGGACATGTTTCTCCCCACCCCTGCAGCTGAAAGTTGGGGTACAGATTTATTTTTTAAAATAAAAGAGTGGAAAGGTGCCACCACAGATTTGATGGCAAGTTTTTTTGTTTTGTTCTGTCAAATCAGATTCTCGTCTAACACCTATCATATGTTAACTTTAGCTTTCAAATGATAACGCTTAATAATGACAAATGTATTCTAATATGAAAATAGATATAAATGCACTGCAGAAAATTTGTTTGTTTCACATGATATCCTTATTTTGTTAAAAACAACTGTCCACAGTGTAAGCAACAAAACATGACAGACTAGATCTCCCCAAAGCAGAGTTGAACATAAGCACAAGGATTCCAAACAGGAGGAAGGTATTTAAATGTCTCTCTAGGATTCACGCATATCAGCTTAAAAGCCTTCAAGTTGTAAATCTGAATAATACAAAATAAATCAAATTTGACAAACATTTCCTGCTAAATGCCTTCTGCTATGATCTGAGAGCCAGCTGTGTAATGTCTTCACATATTAAAAGGGTGGCAAGGCTGCGCTTAACTTCATCCCACCCAGGTAGGTGAAAATAGTGTTCTTGCCTCTGGCTGCATCAAGGTGATAATTAACCAAAGGAGGAAAAAAGTTGTAAAGATGATGCAACTGTTATATGGATTTACAATGTTGATATTAGGATGCCAGTGAAAGTGTGGAATTCAGTCCAGGAATTAAATTATTGGAAGTATTTCATATACTAGCTGATCTAGGGCATTTTTTGCAGGTGAGTTGATAATATTTCAGATAGAGAGAGGTCAATAGATGACACCAGTATAATCTTGGCATCATTCATTTGCCATTGGAATGGGCTTTAACTAGCCATGGTAGTTCCAATACCAGCATCTGAAGATCACACATAGGGAGAGAACTCTTCCACTCATGTCCTACTTATGGGCATCCCATAGGAATGTGGTTGGCCGTTGTGAAAATAGGATACTGGACCAGATGGGCCTGTTCTTATTTCTTAACTAGTGCTAACAAGTTATCCTTGGCTTACTTCAGAAAGGCCCCAGGGGAAAATGAGAAGAGGAAGAGGAAGTAGAAGTATTCCCTGGTCATATATTTATGTTTGGACCTCATTGTGCTCTCTGCGATGTCATCCTCTGGAGCCTTTTTTAATAACTGTTGCAGGGGGGAACTCCAACGTTCATTTTGAGAGAAAGGCATGGAGCAGAAAATGGATTTGGGGCAGATGTTGAGGAAAATAAGGTCTTCCTGGCACTGCCAGGTAAATCTGGACAGGAAAGTGTAAGGGTACAAGCTAGAGGGAGGCTCTCCTTTGTTAGACATTTTAAGTGGAGACTGGATGATCACTTTTCAGGGATGCTTGTAGTAGTGGATCTGCTGGGGGCTTGGACTAGATTGCATCTCATGTCTCTTCCAATACTATGGCTTCAGCTGCGCAGCACATTTAAAGCATCATTATACCACTTTAAGCGGTCATGGCTCACCCCAAAAGAATCCTGGAAACCATAGTTTGTGAAGGGGGCTGAGAGTTGTTAGGAAACCTCCTCACATAACTATTATTTTCAGAGTGGTTTAATGATCCATCCCTCTTCCCAGGGAACTCTGGGAAATGTAGCTCTGTGACAGAAATAGGGGTCTCCTAACAACTCTCAGCACAACTACACTTCCCATGATTCTTTGGGGGAAGCCATGACTGTTTAAAGACATGACACAGTAGTAACTTGGGTTAAGAACTTAATTTGTTCTGGAGGTCCGTTCTTAACCTGAAACTGTTCTTAACCTGAGGTACCACTTTAGCTAATGGGGCCTCCCGCTGCTGCCATGCCGCTGCTGCGCGATTTCTGTTCTCATCCTGAAGCAAAGTTCTTAACCCAAGGTACTATTTCTGGGTTAGCGGAGTCTGTAACCTGAAGAGGCTGTAACCTGAAGCGTCTGTACTAGTTTACATATATTGTGCAGATGGGAGCTGTGACTGTACAAGCTCACAAGTTTATGTCTCAGTCATGATTTGAACTTGGATCCAGCTCCTGGGTCACTTGCTTAGCTATATTCTATACCCATGTCTCTCAATAAATAAATAAAAACCACAATGGAACACCTCCCCTCCCCAAAGATTGCATCTGTTGGTGATTTTAATAATAGTTATTCAGAGACACTCCTGTTGTCAACAAAACTGCCTTGGGGCATTCTGTGATTTATTTTTAAATAAATGTGGTTTATTTTTAAATGTATTTTAAATGTAACAGAATATTGCCCAAACAGATGATCATTTCCTTTATAGTATCATTTAAAAAAAACCAACCACCTCCCCTTTGCTCAGCTTAAATTATTTCTCAGCACACAGTCCCATTTTGACGCATTGAAGTTTATTGTGAAATCAAAGCATATATACCTTTCCTATACCTTTTGATGAGATATTCATTTTGAAACCCTGTGTCAAGAGATGTACGAGTGTTATCTGCAAATGTGAAATGTATGCAAGGCAGTTGGCCTCATGCTGAATTTCAATGAACTTTTGGGGTTTTCAGCATCATGACGCTCTGTCAAATGTTAACAGAAATTAAAGGTAAGAATTTGGATGGAGCCTTCACAAATCACAGCCTTATCTGTCAGCATTTTATAATAACCTAACATCTATGATCTATCAGGATACTAAAGTGTAATTCTGAGCCCCAGAGGAAAGAATCATGACATTCTCAGACCACCATAATAATAGCTATATATATATTTCCATTGAGCAGAATTGTCAGCCTCTCCTTTCAAACTTCGCTCACTAATTGCATTTCAAACAAGTTCCATTGTGGATTCTGGGAAATAATAGACAGAAGAGGCACCTGGTGCATTAGAACTTTGAAATATTTTTCGATAACCAAGGTTCATGTTTATTTAACACTGCTTTCTTTTAGCATTTTTTAAGAATAAAACACTTATTTTAAATTTTTGATAAGGTAGCTTTCTTTATAAACACACACTGGAAAATAAAGCTCTCATAAATCTCTTTTAACAGTACAAATGAAACAGTAAAACATATTGAGCATTCCAATACTCTTTGTCTGTACTATTAAATTTCCTTTAAAAACGTCTGTGTCAGATAAAGCTAGGAAATGTGCAGTAATTCAGTTTTATATTCAATTACTAGGCCCTTTTAGTTTGTCAACTGGAACTGACTCTCTAGTGATGAGAATAATCCAAGGCAATTTTCCTGCTGCCTTGGCTACTATGACTAGTAGCCTGATTCAAGGGCTTGAAGGATAAACCTGCAGACACAGACCTACCTGATGAAAAACATTCCCTAAAAGCTTCCTCAAAAACACTGTTATAAGAAACCATTCTCCTTCCTCAAGTTAGGCTCTCAGATTGCGCATACCATGAAGTCTTTATTGAGTGGGGCATTTGTAAATGTAGCCAATTGCTTCTCACCTTAATGGACAATGTCAGAGCCTACTAACTGATGATGAAAAATTGCATTACTTTGGTTAAGATGTGATGTGGGACATTTGAAGCTTTCAGACCCATCCTGACAGTTACTATGCACAGTGCAATCTTCTGTTCTCCAGTGGCCTTAAGGGTCCTTGCTAGGAGACGGGCATTTGCCTCTCACAAGGCCTGACATTTCCATACCCTCCAACATTTATCCAATGAAAATAGGGACGTCCCATTCCATAACGATAATTTTACTATTTATACCCCACACCCATCTTACTGGGTTGTCCCAGCTACTCTGGGCAGCTTCCAACATATATAAAAACACAATGAAACATTAAACATTTAAAAACTTCCCTATACAGGATTGCCTTCAGACAGCTTGGTGGTTGGATAACATACCCTCCAGCATTTTTCCAATGAAAAGAGGGACATCCTAAGGAAAAGGGGAACATTCCAGGATCAAATCAGAAACTGGGATGGCTTCTTTAAATCAGGGACACATTGGAAAATAGGGACAGATTGAAGGTCTGCATTTCTCCCCCCCCCCCTTCTCCCCATGTGGAATAATGGAAATAATGTTCACCCTTGGTCAGAAGCAAGACATTTCTAAAGCTTTAAGCTCTGGATTCAGCTACAGGTTGAGACTGTGAGGGCAACATCTTTCTAGCGTTGTGCAAGTTCTGCCTCCAGATTTTTGAATGGACCTAGAGATTTCATATTAAAAGAACAAATTGTGGGTGGGGGGGGTTTAAAGAAAATACATAATAAAAACAAAACCAGAATTTATTTTAAGACAAAGTAATTATGTTCATTTGGGGGGGATAATGACCCATAATTTCCCTTCTGTGGGGTAATCACCTCTGTTTTTAGGATGACTTCAGGGAAGGACTATGCACCCCATGTGCCATAAGTTTAAAATCCTTTCTTATATTAAAGGAGGCCTATTTTACATCTGGTGATGATTTTCAACCAGATGCATAAGTGAAAATAAGCTCAGCAAGGCATCATTCACTTCAAATAAACACAATCTCCATTCCTTAATATAACATTAGTTACTTTTTGCTGTCACCACTTCCCATGGCAGTGATCAGGGAAGTGGGCGTTCTGAAGTGGGGCAAATGAATGAGGCAGAGGAGTGGGCCATTGTAAGCAAATTCCAATTCAAAAGACGAAGAAGGAGCAGAAGACGGAGCTCTGGGACTCCTCTCTCCTGTTACTTTCACTCCTAGAGAAGAAGACAATATGGAGAGCTAACCCATTTATCATCTTCAAGGAAAAGATGGATGTCCCAGTTTTGCTGCCTTTTGAAAAGAAAGTTATGTACGTCAGACAGTGACAAGCACCAGGAAGAATGTAATGCTAGTAACCTGTGTCCTATTCAGGTGTCCGTGCTTCAATGGTGTTTTTGTTTGTGGCACTTTCATAACACTACAATATGGGCAAAACACCACATTTTCTGATGTTGTGATCTAATGCATTGGATTGGGTAATATTTTCTACAGGAAAATCGTAAGGGATGCAGTATAAATTAGACTAATAATGTGTGTGTGTGTGCGGGGTGGAAGCTTGGTCACCATCTGAGATGATCATAATCATCTCTACTTGTTGACTGAACCTTTGAAGGTGAAAAAGAGAAAAAGGAACATAATCTAATTCTGAGTATTGTGAAACCTGACTTTTCTTATGATTGTGCAGGAGAATGTTCCAGCAAACTGTGCCCCTAGTCAGTTGCTAACCTGACAGCCTGGAAACCTCCCATTTTGACATAATTCAATCTGGGAAAATTGGCAAAAGATGATGTGAACCAGTCTTCAAAGAGAGAGAATGAGGACGAGACAATCAGGGTCCAAATTAGATGCTGGCTTTGTTTCTCCTGCATGCCTTGTATGGACAATCTTTTCAAATTGCCTTTTAAAATTAGTTTATGAGAATTTATAGATTAATTTAATTTCCTGGTTCACACAAGACATTGTACTGTAATGGGCAGGCTTGCAATGAGCTTGAACAGGAGAACAATACTTACATGCAAACAAATGAAAAGAGAGATGAATTTGACTGGCATCAAACAGCTTCTGAAATTTGTTTGTAAGGCCCAGACCAGCCTTTTCTTTTGGTGAAGTGCGTAATGGCCCTGCTGAGGTCCAAAGGGAAAGTAAATAAGAGGAGGGCAGAGAATGTTATATTTACAACAAATGGCTGGAGACACAAAAGATTATATTGGAATAAGAAAAAATTCATTTCACAGACTGACTCCAACTAAAGATGCCTAATGGGGGATGATAAAGGGGAGAATGAAGAGAAGATATAAAATATCTTTTGAATAGGGCAGGAGGTGTTTGTTCCACATCAAAGGGCTCCTTTGACATTTTGCACAAGATTGTCTCTTTGGTTCAGAACAAACAGCTGTAAAATTAATTTTTAACCATTTTTTTTTTCAAAGACACATACAAACCATGAATACCTCTAAGTCTAACTAGAGGATGGGTTATTTTCAAAAGCTACTTGGAAACTTGATTTTCCTGTTTCTACAGTTTAGTAGTATGAATAACTAGATCCCCTCTGTAGCTTTGAATCATTCAACCTTAGGAGAAATGTCTATAATTAGATTTTGCAAGGAAATGTCACCACGATTAGGGCTCTTCTCATATTTCCTTCCCAAGCCTGCATTAAGAAAAGGTTGAGAAGCGGTTCGAATATGTGTGGAAAGGTAACTTGTGAATCAGTTGAAACATCTCTCCACACCAATTCCCTGGATACACCAATTCCCCAGTCAGTCGAGCAAGTTCCAAAGGTATTAAACGCACATGGATCACCGGTTGGTTGCTAATTTACCTTTTCTCACATATTTCAGAAAATTTCTCACATCCATCTTAATATGTTGGTTGATCAAAGCCACATGGGAGGCGTTTTCAAGGAGACTTTAATCAAGGCACAAATGTAGCCTTGTCTTTGCAGAAGGACACTTAAGACCTCTCTCTACTTTACTTTTAGAAGACATGTGCGCACAGCTGTGAAAAATAATTTGGAAACGTGATGCAGGAGGATAACACATCCATTCACTTCTGAGAAAAGAGAAGAAACTTTCAGAATTCTCCTATCAATGTACCTCCTGTTGAAAATACAGTGCAGCTTGTTTAGAATGGACTCCCCCCACTTTCTTTCCCTTTTTTTCTTTTGCAAGGCCTTTTTGTCCATATAATCTGACTGCTTCTGCCTACCAGCAGACTATGAACCATGATCCTTGCAAGACAATTTAAATGTGACGGTATCCAACACAAGAGCCTTTTTACAATCTTCTGCTTTTGCTGAAATAGGAATTGACTTGGTTATATAGGGGTGGGTCCAGGTTTCACTGTCAATGAAGGGAAAGGCTTCCTTGTGTTCACAGAAGGCGGATCCCACTGGTGGAAAGGGACTCAACTTTTGCTGCAGCGACACCTTCCACCCTGTTTCAGAAGGTGCTCTAGAAGTGTTGCTGGGGTTCGCAGAGGAAAGGGGGGAATTGCCAAAAGTCCCCTCTACCAGTGAAACGATCCCCACAATGGAACTCTATTGATAGGTTGCTCCCAATGGCAGGAAAGGAATCTTGATTCAGACATTTATTTATTACTAGTATGCATGGAAGGGACACAGGTGGCGCTGTGGTCTAAACCACTGAGGCTTGGGCTTACCGATCAGAAGGTCGGCGGTTCGAATCCCTGCGATGGTGTGAACTCCCATTGCTCGGTCACTGCTCCTGCCAACCTAACAGTTCGAAAGCACGTCAAAGTGCAAGTAGATAAATAGGTACTGCTGCAGCAGGAAGGTAAATGGCGTTTCCGTGCGCTGCTCTGGTTTGCCAGAAGCGGCTTAGTCATACTGGCCACATGACCCAGAAGCTGTCTGTGGACAAACGCCAGCTCCCTTGGCCAGTAAAGCGAGATGAGCGCCAGAACTCCAGAGTCGTCCGCGACTGGACCTAACGGTCAGGGGTCCCTTTTCCTTTACCTTTAGTATGCATGGAATAAACACAAAACACACACATAAACACCAAAGATTAGTCAGCATGCGCAGTGCTTTATATATTTAAAGGACAATATAATCATTGCAAAATTAGAAGGTGTGTGAGTTTTGAAGGGTACATACACTTTTGTATGTGCAAAAATGCAAATATTAAAAAATGCAACCATTCATTAAAATAACACTATTACGCACACATGTGGGGAAATGGCTTACAAACATGTGTACAAAAAAGCTGCATACAAAAACGTGTTTATGAGGAGGAATTTACACTAAAATACAGAGAGGTTTACATGAGGATTTCATTAACATGGAAATTGCTGCAGAAATGCAGAGACTGACCTTAATACTGGGAAAATTAGAAAAATAAAGAACTGAAATTGACAGAACCCTGAGTGTTGATACTTCATAGAATCATAGAATTGTAGCTGGAAGGTTCCCTGAGGGTCATTGAGCCCAACCGCCTACAATGCAGGAATCTTAGCATGTTATCCCCCATCCGATCTGAAACCACCTTGACCTTGCTTAGCTTTTGCAAAAATGTGTTCACAGTTTGATTGCTGCACCACTAAGAGGATCCTTCATTTAAAGCCTGGGAATAACTCCGCCCATGGGTTGATTTTTTTAGATCATGAAGTTCAGGCAACCAGATTTTCTATTGAGGTAGGATAATGTAATAACAACACAAAATTCCACCATAGCTGACAGTGAGTCGAATAATGTCATTTTTGGCAGAAACCGAACTTCATTCAGCGGAATGAAAACAGCACTGCACGCGATGGATGTGGGTTGGGATGGAAACTGATGCCCTGTTGGAGACTCCACTGAAACAAAACCAAAGGTAATCCATAATGCAAAATGATGCTTTTCTTTTCTTCGTTTGGTGGGGGGTCTGTTGGAGATCCCTTCTAAAATGTAACCCAGCAGCTTAGAGGTCTGAAGAGAAGCTGCTCGAAAACCACGTCAGCTACCATGATGTCGGGTTTCTTTCATTAGTAAATCTTTAATAAATGACAGCTGTTAAGTAACATACCTTCTGCTGAAAATCCCCTCATCTTACCTCAAACATAATCAACAGAGAGCTGCGGATCCATTAAGTTCTTAATAATAGATAAAAGCGTCAATTGATCTTTCTGCTGTAATTTAAAATGCATGGAGGGGAAGGGGGGGGGGACAAACCCCCAGAAATGTAAAGTGAAGACTTGAGTTCCCCATCATCTATTCCACTCTCTCCTGCTTGGAGAGCAATGTCATCCCTCTTTGAGATCCATGGGTATAACTTGCAATTAGGAACAGACCACAGGTAATTCAACATGCTGCTATGGCATTCCAAAAGAAGTGAGATTATACTGCATATTTAACAGAAAAAGGGGGAAATTCTCAAGGAGTTAGAATGCTCCTTCTTCATACATCCCAAGCAATAACGTCTCTTCAGGCTTGACCCTTTTGGTCCGAGTGTCGAATGCGATATAGCCCATAAAGGACTCAACCATGAGTATCAAGGCTGAAATCTCATTTCCCTACATTCTTGACTATTCTGACACACTGTCAGAGCCTAATGTGTCGTCTCGAGGGAAATCCATTTAATAAAATGAGGGACTATTATGGTTAATTGTTATATATTCCCTGAATAAAATTGCCTTCCCCCCCCCGTCATAGTGAAACATATTTTCTCTTACTTAAATGCACTGCAACAATTATTTAAACTGATTTCAATTACCATTTTACTTTGCACTAAATTAACTGTTATTATGAACCCAAGGAAAGGAGCTAGACTTGACAAGAAGCGATTCGGTTCTCAGTGAAATGCAGTATCAAGACGATAAAAAAGAATTGTGCTGAACGGATGAACTGAAGCTTGCAAATGAGGCTTCATGGAAGTAGCTGAAAAGGGGAAATGGCCTACAGCTTAGCTAGAGGTCTGTGTTGCATCTGAATTGCCTTGTACAGGTTACAGCAATGTTGCACGTTAAAATTTGGGTTACTGCAAGGCAAATGTCATCATAAGGCACATTCCCCAATTTTTGCCTAACATTTCTGCATCTCAGGTTTCAGTGCAGTCCTTTTCTCTTTTTTACCCTGCAGTATTCAGATGCTGGGATGCAGGTAGCGCTGTGGTCTAAACCACAGAGCCTAGGGCTTGCGGATTGGAAGGTTGGCAGTTCAAATCCGCGCAACAGGGTGAGCTCCCGTTGTTCGGTCCCTGCTCCTGCCAACCTAGCAGTTCGAAAGCATGTCAAAGTGCAAGTAGATAAATAGGTACCGCTCCGGCGGGAAGGTCAATGGCGTTTCTGTGCGCTGCTCTGGTTTCGCCAGAAGTGGCTTAGTCATGCTGGCCACATGACCTGGAAAATTTGTCTGCAGACAAATGTTGGCTCCCTTGGCCAATAAAGCTAGATGAGCGCCACAACCCCAGAGTTCTTCACGACTGGACTTAACTGTCAGGAGTCCTTTACCTTTATTCAGATGCTAGCTCAATAAAATTTGGCCTCCTTTCTTTCTTCTGCAATGTCAACATAATCAACATAATCAGTAATAATTAATTTGTATGTTTCACACTCTCTTGTCTGGGTATGGCCAGTTCACTACAGAAAGCAGTTGTCCCTTTCTGAATAATTACATAATTTTTCATGTCACTTTATCACATCATCACTAGTTTGGAAGGCGGTCACACTCACCCTTGATTGTATATTTTATCCTTTGGGCTAGATCTCATTTTCAAGTTTTCTCTACATTATAATTTTTTTTTATTTCTTGGACCTTGGGCCTAATAGCTTCTTCACACCCACCCCACTACACATTGTTATGTTCTCTTCATCAACATATTTGTTCTTATGCACACTTTACCCCAATGTATGCGCTTTTGTGCACATTACTTGGTCGGCGAACTGCACTGAAAAATTCAGAGGATTGCGAATTTCATAGGATCTCTGTGTTTTGGTTGGTGCATTTTTTCAGAAGGTACAAATTAAGTAAGTTCACTTTCAAATGCAGACTGGATCCAATTTTCCCATCCCATCCCTAGCACTGGTATAAGACAGCTCCCTGCATTCCTATGGGTAATCATACTGCTCTTGAATTAGGATTCTGAATATTTTGGATTCATTGCAATACGATGCATGATTCTATGGATAAAGATGCACACACACACACACACACACACACACACACACAGTGAGAGGGGGGAGGGAGAAGGAGGGGGATCTACACACATGGGAAAGAACCACTATAAATAAGTCAGAAATTAAATTGTTATAACAAAAGGGGGGGGAAACTGCTATAGAAAACCACAAAGAATTTTTTTTGCTCTATAACACCATCTGGTGATGCATGCTTTTAAGAGCCAGTGTGGTGTAGTGGTTAAGAGTGGTAGTCTCGTAATCTGGTGAACCGGGTTCGCGTCTCCGCTCCTCCACATGCAGCTGCTGGGTGACCTTGGGCTAGTCACACTTCTCTGAAGTCTCTCAGCCCCACTCACCTCACAGAGTGTTTGTTGTGGGGGAGGAAGGGAAAGGAGAATGTTAGCCGCTTTGAGACTCCTTTGGGTAGTGATAAAGCGGGATATCAAATCTAAACTCTTCTCTTCGTCTTCTTCTTTAACACATTCAAAACACTGTTTTTTGACTAATGTAGCTGAGCCCAGAGTCAAAATAACCTTAGAAATGATACAGCATATGGCACAGCTAACACCATACATAGTGCAGGCATGTGATACATGATGTGCCAGAGGGGACAACATGCATCCCCAAACACCCAGAAATATGAAGTGGATGCACCCCCCAAAAGCACCAAATGGCTGTTCTTCTCTGGCAGATGCCCACTGCACATTTAGAGACTCACATCACATCTTCAAGCAGCAGCATAACTATAGTGTGAAGCAGCTCTAATCCATTTGTGAATGAAAATCATGTTTTTACAAGCCACCCAGCTGAGCACGCGGTAAAATCTGTTTTAAAGGATTTCATGTGCTGAAAGACCTGCATTCATGAGATGTGATTGTGCTGTCTGGTATTTAGCAAGCCAAGAAGCACTTGCCAGTTCTTAATGTGTGCTCTTAAAATAGCTCTTGCAACGAGTGAAAACTCCAGTTCTCAAGAAACGCATTCTGTGCATTGCAATGCTGGAGCCGAAAACCTCCATGCGCTGGAGATTCTTCCTACAATAAAAGGTATTCTAAAATCCGTCCATCACGCATACAGGGCACCTTAAAATCCCTTATTCCCAAGACTCGGGAGACCTTTAAGACAGGTTTGCAAAATGACAGAGGAATCTACAATTTGGAAAAGAATGGTGGGAGTTCAGGTATGTTCCTAGAATTACATAGGCCTAAGGCACACTTTGGATAATCCTGGCCCATATTACTTTTAAAAATGAAGTCTTCTTTCATAAACAGGATTGTTTGCCTGGGGATGGAGCGTTGTAGAATAGATCCCTCCTAATTGTGGATATGCCTTTATTTTCTCCATTTTGGAATGCTTTATATCCCCTCTGTTGTCCATGCCCCCCTTATTGTGAACACAATTTATATCTTTGGACATGTCTGCATGCATTAAATGTGTCTGTCTGTGTGTTTTTCCTATAGATGAATCACATCCACACTGTCGTTTGGCAGGAAGCCATGGAAAGAAGCTGCTACGAATGAACCATCGGTTTGGGTTTTTTTGTTTTGGTCTTGTAAGGAACACCGAAGCCCTGGTGATAAGGGTAAGATGGAAAACATATATAATCCATCTAGATAGCGGTGCTGTCTGCTTGACAACACCAATAGTGCATATAAAACAAAATAACACTGTAATAAATGATGGTGGGAGTGACATAATTTCCCTTCTCAGCAGTTCTCTGGGCCTAAGAATGGAACACAAAACCCGCCACCCTCTCCATCAATTCAAGGTGCAGTAGTGTGGGCAAGCAGTAGTGGGAGCTCTTTGCACTCAGTCCTATCAGATAAGTTGTTATTCATCTAGTCAACTGGTAGGCAGCAAGAGAATAGGGAAGACTGCATCCAGGTCTCCACTCCTCCTGAACAGCCAGCTGCTGCTACTGTTAGTTATCTGACTGGGTTATACAAAGGGCTGGGGAAGAAATCGGATTCAGTTCACACTTCAGCAAACCTACCTAATTTGCATGTTCTGACACAGTACGCAGGCAGAAACACGGACATCCTTCAAAATATGCAGTTCTCTGAATTTTGCAATGCAAGTTTTCCAGCCAGATAAATGCAAGTGTGCATATGTGAGTGAAAACAGTATTGTATTTGGGGAAATTGTATGCCAAAAAAATGTATATTTAGCAAAATTGCATATAAAAACATGTATATTAGGAGAAATTGACACTAAAACGTAGAGAAAAATTTCATGGGGACTTTAAAAAACAACAACAAATTGATGCAGAAATGTAGAGAATTGAAATATAAATTGGAAAAAATGATGAGCTAATAGAAAGCAAAAAAATGGGCAGATTTGTGTGTCCCTAGTAATGCATGTGTATCACCAACGACTATGTACTCCCTCCATTAAAATCTCTCCTTTTGCTGGGAAAAAACTAGGAACTACATTCTTATTTAAAAGATAAAAATAAAAATGGAGCAGAATTAAGGACTAGTGTCCCTGACAGAAATGTAAACATTAGTTTGCATCAAGGTTTGTGGGGGGGACAGACCTCATGCTGAGCAGGAGGAAGCCCAAGTACAAAGGCTATTAGTGGCTACAACCAACAGCAATGGTGGTCTGAAACACTGAAAGTTGTGTTACCAGTTTGGTTTTTTTTAATTTCTTTTGTTGCCTTTGTATTTTTATTCATTTCTTGGCACATATCTGATTTTGGTGTTAAGCTGGCAAATCCACTATTTCCCTGTAAATCTATATGTGCCATTCTTTAATTTGACAGCTCTTTCATCTCTCTAAAACCACAAAAAGTGCCCTAAATGTTTCTCCAAAGATAGCCTTGACTTTATGAATAAATAGATATATCCCATTTTCCCCATATAAATTGCCAATGAACGATAATGGTTGACTTGGGAATTGCCTGCTTCAGTGACACCGATGACAGCACAAATGAGAGCTGAAAGAGTATTCCTCTCAAATATGGCGTGCCAAGATGACAAAAGGCCCATCGTGCTGGATGAGACAAAGTTTACATTCTCCCCATCTGCATTACAAGATTTCCATGAAACAACTTCTGTTAGATTGGTAATGGCAAATGTTTCACAGGCACCAAAGCCTTCATGGCTGCAGAAGCTTAGTCAGGAATGATACGCTGATAGGCCTGGTAGGCTAATAAACTGGGCAGCATAGCTCTGCATCGCCTGCCATGGCTACCCCCATACTGTCCATGAATTGAGGTCATGACTGTGGAAAAGAACCCTGCCAAATGCATGCCAGTTGCCCCCATGAGCTGGATGAAGGACAGCTGACATGGCAGGCTTCCTCTTCGCAGACAAGTTCCCAATGTATGTAGACAACATACATTCCAATGCAAGGATTGTGTTTACTGTTCCCCATGACTTGCCATCATGGGGGAGACATCATGTGAATTTTCACCTCGGACATGAAAAGGCCTTGGGTCTTGGCCAACTTAATCAATCCTTCCTTCTGTCAGATAACTTTGCTCATGTGAAACATCCCACTGTTTGGGGATTGCAGCTAAGGGCTGCCCTACCAGTGGTAAGAGTGAGGAAGCCGCCTCAGGCAGCAGATGCTAACCGGTGTGGAAGAACATCGAGGCATGAGAGTAGGACACTGGTAGAGACACATGCCCGACTGGCATGTTCTCTCCCTCCTGGTCTTTCGTTCAGGAGCTTCAAGAGCTTTCTTCAGCTTGAACATCACAGCGACCGATGCCAACAGACATTGGCACACTTAGAGATCCGCAGAGTCTTCGCAACTTGCGTGGCAGACCTCAGCAACTCAGCATTTTGGCTAATCTACTTTATAAACACACACGGAGCATTGCAACATGACTCCCTCTCTCTCTCTAGTATCAGACAGCAAAGAGAAAAAGAACAAAGGACAATAGTCCTACTTCACTGAACACAGTAACACAAATACCGGTCTCCGTCACTTCCCACTCTGTGGAGTCAAAACATATAACGTCACGTGAAAGACAAGAATCCCATGACTGCAATCATGGAGCAGGAATTCTAACAGAGAGGGCAGAGTTGTCTTCTCTGCAACAGAGGACACTGTTCTGTTACCACTCTCGAAGTAAGACCCTACTGCCATTCCGGATAGAAGGAGGGATGGGTGTAATAAAAAGGGGGCACTATTCTGTCCACTTTGGGTAGCAGAGAGTCTTGGTCTGGCCCCAACGGTACAATCTTAGTTTTGAGTCATCCTGGAGACACCCCCCCATCTGCCAGCCTTGAAAATTCAGAATATATATATTCAGTCTCCGAATATGCCAGCTATAATGTTGCCTAGAGCCATACCCAACAAAACATCTGGAAAATATTTAAATTTTGGCAGGGGTAGGGGCATTCCACAGTTTTGGAGAAGGCAGGTGAAACCCTCTCTGCAAGCCTTCATTGCAAAGTGTTTATAAGTGTGTGGAATAATTAACCAAGTGTTCTTAGCCAATAAAAGAAAGTGCTGATTGATGTGGGTATGTGATATTTTGAAACTATAGTTGACTTTCAAGTTTCACTCTAATTGCTCTCTACCCCCCCCCCAAAAACCCCACCCTTATAATTGAGCTCCTTTTGTTAACTTAACCCATGTCATACAGAAAATATAATCTGTACTATAAATTTTCTTGCAATAATCACTATGGGTATATCAATAACACAGGGTTCAAGATGTGCATTAAGCAGAAATTACATTTTAAGGGAAAATCCTGTCATAGAAAAAGCATTAGGGTGACTTATAATTAGGTAATTATTAAGAATTCATGTACCTTTCAGCATAATTAATGACACTTAATACAGGAGTATGAGGATGGCAATCCATCTATTTTAAATTATGCTTCAAATTAGCATAGCTCACAAGGGAAAAAAACTGATCCTCTTGGTTTAATAGGTGCAGATGAAGCTTACATTTAAACACAAAGAGTCACAAAGAGTAAATAGTAAATATAAAATGGTGGGGATTATATCAGAGTGTAACTAACTGTGGGACATTTTCTAGAACTAATATTAATACTATCTTTGCTAACTTTTCATACAGAAAATGTGTTGTATAGGTAAACCCTGTATGAAACCTGGAAAGTAATTTATAATGAATTTGTACTAATGATCTCTAACAAATTTAGCTAAAATGAAAGCTTTTATTGCTCCAAGGAAATCACACAACCTTTGTGATTTGGAAGTAAATTTGATAAATAATATCAATAAAAATATGGCACGGATTTCCTTTGTAAAAATGAATTATTAACCCTCATCTAATAGTTAAATTCTTAAAATATTAAAATGTATCTCCTAAGAATGTTTAGGTATCAGTGCTACAATCACATGACATCTCATGTCTTGTCTGGTCTAAAAGTTTGTCTTAATAATGCATGTTACAGAGTAAGGACTGTATTCATAAATCAGACAATGAGCAATATTTTAACGAAAAGTTGTTGCTCTATTGCCTATTGAATCTACATTATGGCCCATTTCTTTAAATAAATTTTCAGGAACTTATGTTTAAGAATAGTTGATTGGAGCCATACATCTCTCTGACTGGTTTTGGCAGCTTTTGACAATTCCTACCTCTCTCTCCACTCTGCAACTCCACCTCCCACTCTGGAGCGGTGTGGGAATTAGCCCTGGACCTACAGAAGGAGGGCAGAATCAGCAAAACTTGTGTTCCTCCAGTAGAATTCTTTCACAGGATCAAAAGCTCTCTCTGGATGGAAGAAGCCTATCCATCTATTTAAGGCCTAGACAGCATCTTGAGAAGTAGAGACGTCACCTTGCCAACGAAGGTCCGTATAGTTAAAGCCATGGTTTTCCCCAGTAGTGATGCATGGAAGTGAGAGCTGGACCATAAAGAAGGCTGATCGCCGAAGAATTGATGCTTTTGAATTATGGTGCTGGAGAAGACTCTTGAGAGTCTCATGGACTGCAAGAAGATCAAACGCATCCATTCTTAAGGAAATCAGCCCTGAGTGCTCACTGGAAGGACAGATTGTGAAGCTGAGGCTCCAGTACTTTGGCCACCTCATGAGAAGAGAAGACTCCCTGGAGAAGACACTGATGCTGGGAAAGATGGAGGGCACAAGGAGAAGGGGGCGACAGAGGACGAGATGGTTGGATAGTGTTTTCGAGGTTACCAGCATGCGTTTGACCAAACTGCGGGAAGTAGTGGAGGACAGAGGTGCCTGGCGTGCTCTGGTCCATGGGGTCACGAAGAGTCGGACACGACTAAACGACTAAACAACAACAACATGGATCCACCCAAAAAGGTGTATGTGTGTGTGTTTTAAAGAAATATAGAAACATATACCATTTTATCACTATGATTATATCGCAATTATTATCACTATAATTTCCTTATTTAGTTAAACTATTTATATATCTCACAAGGTCAAAGATTTCAAGGTGGGTCACATAACTTCATAAAAAGAACAATATCAAAACGGTAAGATTATAGAATTACACACACACAAACACACATGTATATATTTCTATAATCTTATTGTATTGCTAATACAATTGGTTTTCGAACAGCTTAGTTCTCGGACGTTTTGGCTTCCGAATGCCGCCAACCCGGAAGTGAGTGCTCCAGTTTATGAACTATTTTTGGAAGACGAACGTCCGACTGGGCTTCCAATTGGCTGCAGGAGCTTCCTGTAGCCAATCAAAAGCCGCGCTTTGGTTTTTGAATGTTTTGGAAGTCGAACGGACTTCCGGAACGGATTCCGTTCGACTTCCAAGGTATGACTGTATTGTATTTTGCACTCAGCATGCCAAAAAAATATAGATGAACAGGAGAAATAGTTTCCAAAAGCCGGCATAAAAATCCAAGCAGGGTCTGAATAATATAGTAACAGTGTTTCAACAGCCACATTTCAAAGGGCAGGGAGTTCCAAAGCCCAGATAGAAAAAGTCTGATGTTTGGTTCCTAATGGCCTTCCTGGAAAATCTTAGTTCATAAGCAGGACTATAACAAGACAGGCTTTCCTTCATTTACTTTTATGTTTCAAGTCATACATCATCCACAAAACCTTGAACTCAGACCAGACACATATTAGCAATTATCATTATGCACTTTAAGGCTCTTTTCTTTCAATATAGGACAGAACAATAGAAAGGAATTACATTTTGTTTATTATACAGCCCCATAGTTTTATACACATATGGATACCAAATTACTCTCAGCATTTTAATAATATAAATTTTCACTTCTATCTCTTTTCAGATTTTCGTGTGGAATCAATTAAGTGTTGTGATGTCAAGATTTGTTCCATCAATAAAAGGAGGCTAATAGTATTTCCAGACTTCCACTATTAGTACAACCAATGTTCAGATGTTGTTAATTTACTGCATGGGATCCAGCTGCCTTCTGATGAAAAGAAAGAAAGAAAAGACTTAACTTACCCTTTCAGGCATATCACATTTAGCCAACTTTCAATTTATTGCTGGGGGAAAATGCACTTATTTCTCCAGCTAACATGGCTGTGGCAGTTTGGATGCTGTGCAGATTTTGCTTATCGGAGTCAGGGACAACTGTTTGGCAGGACTCATAACATCCAAGATGATGAGTGAGGCAACCTTCCTTCCCAATGCCATATTGCTGGACTTTTTACACCATTGCTCAGCCTACAAAGAGAATTCTCTGTAAGGTTTTGGAGCATGATAGCCTGCAGGAACTAGTACGTGCTTTGGTAGGAAGGTCCTACTGAGAGCAGTGAGGAAGCACTAAACCTGTATCTCTACAGGTTCCCACTTGTACAATGGGAAAGAGCGACATGTAGAGCTCAAACAGAAGTACAGTAGAGAGCCAGAAGCACAACCATTTTCATTCACTTTAATAGCACAACAACCACTTGACTGTTCTCCCTCCTTCCCAGTAACTCATAAGATGGCAGACTAGGAATAGCTTCCTTATTTCTTTAGAAATCCTTCCCACCTTAAATTTTCTGGCTGTAGAACAGGCATAGGCAAACTCAGCCCTCCAGATGTTTTGGGACTACAGCTCCCATCATTCCAGTCCACTGGTCCTGTTAGCTAGGGATGGTGGGAGTTGTAGTCCCAAAACATCTGGAGGGCCGAGTTTGCCTATGCCTGCTGTGGAACTATGATGCTGTCTGTTATGTATTTAGTGGTCTGTGTTTGTCTGAGCTTGAGTCTGGACTAAGGATTCTGAGCTCCTGTATTCTGATTTGATACATGATGTCCAATCACGGAACATTTCAGGATTTGGGCCTCTGCCATTGCCCCTTTCAACTCTGAGTCGTGATTCACAACTTGGAAGTTTAGACAGTCAATCACGTTGGAAGTGGTCCAGGCTCACAGGAATGTATATAAGCAGTTACTTTGCCCCTGTTTCCCAGTTATGTAGTTCAATAAAGGTTCTTGCTGTGTCTTGCTTCATGGGAACCCACCTACATTTCACTGTCCATGGACACCCAAAACAATAAAGTGTGAATAAGATAAGCTGGTGTTTTCCAACTCATGCATCATATCTGGAGATTTCTTAGCAAGTACTGATTTGACTTTGACTGCCTATTGAGTGGGTGTGCACCCAGTAGCAAACCCAGGTGTAAAATGACCCTTAGTCCATGCACAATATTCCTCAGAATAAAAAGGCAGATACCATGGTGAGATAAACAGATAAGTTGAGAGAAGGGGTGGGAAAACAGTGGATTCCAGATGTTGCTGAACAATCGCCCCATCATCCATGACCACCGCTCATGCTGGTTGGGGTGGAAGGGAGTTGGAGTCCAGCAACATTTTGAGGGTTGCAGATTTCCCAGCCCGGGTTTGGAGGCTAGCCATCAGTTAACCCTTCCTTACAGTGGTACCTCGGGTTAAGTACTTAATTCGGTCCAGAGGTCCGTTCTTAACCTGAAACTGTTCTTAACCTGAAGCACCACTTTAGCTAATGAGGCTCCCACCTCACCGCCAGAGCACGATTTCTGTTCTCATCCTGAAGCAAAGTTCTTAACCTGAAGCACTATTTCTGGGTTTGCGGAGTCTGTAACCTGAAGCGTATGTAACCTGAAGTGTATGTAACCTGAGGTACCACTGTACTTTGTCCATTTATAGCTTGATTATTTTTTTCTGTTAATTGTACCTATGGTGGGATATAACATCATGTTTGATTAGATATAATATCCCATCTGACTTCCACATGAGAATAATCCAATACTGATACTCTAGGTATGTAGGTAACAAGGTAATTTTAATAATAATAATAATAATAATAATAATAATAATAATAATAATAATAATAAACTCCTAAAGGGATAATAGGTTTTCATTCTGAAAATTCAGCACCTTTTAGATAATGAATATATTTTCACCAATATGGTGGCAAACTTTTATAATATCTGTCCTGGCCATGTTGACCCTTAAACTTCCTCAGTGTCCATAGAATAGAGGAAAAGTAAGGCATCAATTTGTATGAGGATAATCTGTTGAATTTCAGTGAAAATGAAAAGCCAGGATGCTCCAACAGGCGTATAAATTGTGTGTTATCTACTTCTTTAAGTCTATAAAATTGGTAGCTACAACAGAGAGATTTGACTGAAGAGGATATTTATAGAAAGTGTAGGTTGAGTTCATTAGAGTTTGCACTGAAAGCATACCTTTTTGCAATTTCATTTTATTTATTTATTTGCAAACATTAAATGCGGAGAACCCGATTCAGGCAAGCAGAGAAGTTTGGAAGAAAAAAAACAAAACCAGAAAATGGTGCTATATTTATATTCCAGTAGTCAGAATACAAGTAAACATCCTTGGTGAAAACACATCGCTGCTTCCAATTAAGGCAATATAATTGCATGCTTTGAAGTGGAACAATGGAAAAATCTGACAATCCATTGTGTTAATATGAGACACAGACTTCAGAGACATCTTAAAAAAAAAATCACATCTAATCTGTATAATGCATCTGCTACTATCTACTTTTTGCATTACATTTGGGCAATGTGTGCAAATACACGCTATGTGGATAAACAGATCGCCATGCCAATGAGTGTGTGTCACAGAGATGTATGAAATGTACAATAGTCCTTAGGCGTGTTTCTGAAACCACCCCGTCTTCTTCTAGGTTTTGCCTCTCTGTATCTACGAATATCTTTCAACTTTCCAATACTTTCTGACAGAAGAATATTTATATTTCATATTTCCTGAGTGAAAGATGTCCTTGGCATCTCATAAAATAATCTAAAAAAACCCCAAACCAACACAACGTCAGTGTGCCTGATACCTGATTAAACTTGGAAACACAGTTTCCAAACTACAGTAAGAATGTGTGATCAGTTGAGGAGACTGAAGTGCCTCTCAAACTCCTCCAGGCTCCATTTTTTTGGGCTAGGAGATGCAGTGTCAAATGATATTCTCTCATTGGCACAATGCAGATAGCAGGATAGCCATCTTTCTGTAGAATACATATTGCATGTTCAGGGATTTATGAGATTCCTCTCACCTGCAAAATGAAGTATTTCAAGAGCACATTCTGAAGACTGAATGAAGCCAACTTAGCTGAGATGATTAGAGAATGTTATTGACAAGAGATCTATATTGTTACATGCCACATTCTCCTCACACTGTTGGCCTTGTCTCTAGACATCTGTGGACTGATGTGGATATCTGTAGTAATTGGGAACAGTTTCCCACACAAAGGCTTACGTGGGGATCCCAATCAAGTGCCAAAACATGGGTTGACAGGGGTAGTGGCATGGGGAGTATATAACAATAGATAAAATATCTTCCAAAAACTTTCCCTGACCAATTCAGCAGGTACAGACACAGAAGAACTGACCAGTACATTATTTTTGTGTTAAGTTGAGATAATGAATAGATAACCATTCAGATATAGAGGCAATACAAGTACTGGTGTTCAACTGAAAAGGTTGGAATTGGGCTGGAAGCAGCCTAAGGTGCTGTGGAGATCTATGGGGAGCCCATAGCAGCACTTGTGGTTTAGCTGCCTGAGGTAGGTAGCCATTTGCTTTCAGCAGTCTCTGCTTGTGTGATTGTGCAGATAAAGAAATATTAGAAAGACACCATAAATCTCCAGTGCTCTTCCACTGTGCTCCAGACTCTTTTACCCTCTATTCCCTTGGCCTGGGGTGGGGGGTGGGGATTCTGCTGCAGGCCTGTGTTAAGACCCTTCCAAGAGGTTGTATAAAACCCTGTTAAAAAGTTACCTAAACATACACCCTTGTGCAAATTAATTGAAACAAACAATGTAGTATATTGTACAAAACTCACATAAACATGTACAAAACTTTACATTAGTAATGAATATGACCTCCACTATTTTTAAGCAGCATTTGAACATGGTTTGGCATGGAGTCTACTAGTTTCGAACAGTCACTGTTGATTTTTGGATCCCTGTACCACACTTGAATCAATGCCTGAATGAGCTTCTCCATAGTCGTACAGTCTATAGCATGGAGGTGACTTTTGCATATAGCTCACAAATTCTCAGTGGGATTTACGTCCAGGGAATTCCCTGGCCAATCAAGTACCTGTATTTGCTGCTCTATCATGAATTTCTTCACCACTTTCGATGTGTGACAGGAGGCTAGGTCCTGCTGCAATATCCCAGTACCCTCAGGATACCTCTTTTCCAGCTCTGGAATAACTCTCTTTGGTAGAACCTCAATATATTGTGGCAAGCGCATCCTTCCTTCTACTGGCTGCAGGCTTCCAACACCATAATGATCGACTGACTTTTTGTGTTTGTTTTGAGTACAGGATTACGAGTAAGATAGAAAACATGCTTTGTTTCAATTAATTTGCACAAGGGTGTATATGGGGCATGAATTCAAAAGCTAAGGTTAGGCACAGAACACAAAGATGATTGTAAATAAAATATGTATATAAGTAGTGAAATAGTGCATATAAATTAATTTTTTAGGTTTCAGTTATAAATTATGTCTTGTTATTACTCACGTGGTTCCCATGCAGAAATGGTGGTATATAAGTCCAAAAAAGAGAGTGCTTTTGTGCATTGTGACTCTTTCAAAAAGTTAATACAAATATTATGACAACTTTAAAACTAGCCACTTCGAGATGCTATTGCTGTTGTGATCTTTTTGTTGGGTTTTTTGCTCTTTTTGCTCCAAAAAAAGATATCAGCAATAAACTGTCCTTTAGTGAATGTATTGATCTGCTCACAGTGTGACATGGTACAGTGCCTTTTCACTGTTTTGGAAGGCAGCTTGCTAACAAAAATGAGTAATTGTTGTTTGCTGTGCCTTTTCTAACTATCTGAAAGTTGAAGCCACTTATGTCTACAATAGCCTTCAGCTATCGATAGAAATCAAAGCTGCTCCAGGCATTCGGGCTGTAGCCTTTGAATTAAGCAAGATAAAGTAGGTCACGCCATCTATTTAGAAGATGACTGTAGATGGCATTGACTCATAAGCTAGGAGTCACTAGAAGTGGCTGTCGCCTCCCTTTCTTCATAGCTGGTGAAGGCAGGCACCATGTTTTCTGTTGTTGCACTCTTAGGTGCCTTTGGAGGGCTTGTCTGCTTTCTTGACATTCTGTACAAAATGGAAAAGGATAAAGTGATCTGCTTGTTCTCAGGAACCGGCAGAAGCCCTGTAAACACACAAAGCTGTCTCATGCACGCTCTGACCATTGACCCACGTGCAGTTCGAGGGCAGGATCCCTTACTAGCCTTTGCCTCTAGACATCAGCAGGTCGGTCAGTCAGTTGAGCCACTGAGCACAGACTTTCCTTAATACTCCTCAAAATAAACAGCTGCCACCACCTACAGATTAGCAGAGTGCAGCAGGTCTCACCTTTAAAAACAAACAAGCAAGCCTAGACTACATAATTCAAAGCCAGCATATCAGTACATATATTTATTTATCAAAAATATCACCTGCAAGATGTAGGCTTTAATAAAGAAGAATAAATAGTTTCACTAGCCTCACTTAGCCTACTTGAGTTCTCTCTTTTACGGCTATAAGGCAGTATTCTACTAAACAGAAGAAGAAGAAGAAGAAGAAGAAGAAGAAGAGGAGGAGGAGTTTGGATTTGATATCCCGCCTTTCACTCCCTTTAAGGAGTCTCAAAGCGGCTAACATTCTCCTTTCCCTTCCTCCCCACAACAAACACTCTGTGAGGTGAGTAGGGCTGAGAGACTTCAAAGAAGTGTGACTAGCCCATTGAACTAAGGAGTAGACAGGAGGTCAGGTCCATAGTCAAAAGACCTATTTGCTTTTTGTTATAATGCTTTGTGTTTTGTTGTTGTTGTTGTTGTTTTTTACTTCGTTTATTATTATTTTTACTTGTTTTTTGTTCAGTTTTGATGTTTGGCTTTTTTCATTGTGTTTCATTGTGTTTTTTCATTGTGTTATGTATTCTCACCCTGGCCACCAGGGGTATCGTGTATATAGCTTTCACTCAGGTCCACGTCAGTTAATTTAGGCGGGAAACCCTGGGTTGTTGTTGTTATGATGTTGACAGCCGGCTGCCTATAAAGCAGGCCAGCTGAGCTGTTTGCTGTTCACTTCAGTTCCAGCTTACTTATAAAGAACTACTTGGAGAAATCTCTGTGTCATCTGCTATGTCCACCCACTACTTAATACATTGTGCATTAATAATAACAAAAAATTTAAAAAGAAACCACCTCACAATCATGGCATTCATATCATAAGTGTAAAGGTCTGAAGAGGAGCATGAGCACTCAGAGATGTTGCTTCAAGGTTTTTAGGCCTTTGCATGTCCAGGCTGCTGCTGCTGCTGCTGCTGCTGCTGCTGCTGCTTCTTCTTCTTCTTCTTCTTCTTCTTCTTCTTCTTCTTCTTCTTCTTCTTCCTCTTCCTCTTCCTCTTCCTCTTCCTCTTCCTCTTCTTCTTTTTGTACACTGCCTGTCTGACTGGTTTGGCCCAGCCACCCTGGGCAGCTTCCAGCATGTACAAAAACATAATAGAACATTAAACATTAAAAGCTTCCCTATGCAGGACTTCAGGTGTCTTCTAAAGGTTGTATAGTTACTTATCTCCTTGACATATGATGGGAAGGTGTTCCACAGGGTGGGCGCCACTGCTGAGAAGGCCTGGTTTCCTATAACTTTGCATCTTGCAGTGAGGGAACTTCCAGAAGGCCCTCGGAGCTAGATCTCAGTGTCTGGGTGAACGATGGGGATGGAGACGCTCCTTCAGGTATACAACTACTTGAATAGGGCTGTGCGGTCTTCCATTCAGGTGCTATTTCCAGACCTGCTTAGCTTCAAGCACACTTGCTACATCATATCCCTTCAGTCCATGCTCTGGGATGTACTGACTGACCTCTCCATCTTATCTATGCCAGTTCTGGTGTGCCTGTATAACATGTTTCTCTCCCGGACAGATTCTGCCAGATGTGTGATGCCTTCTATTATCAAGGATGCGTTCCCCATGCCTCCAACCATGTTCAGTATTGCTATTCTGAGCCTTCTTGCATATTATTATTATTATTATTATTATTATTATTATTATTATTACTATTACTATTATTATTATGTTATTTGAAAGGGGGATGGAAATACACAGAACGCTTGCAAAAATGAAATTATTGGGGCATTCTAAAAACTGTTTTATAGACAGTTTTTATTTTGTTCTCGTTGAAATGAAAAACAAAGGCAAAGTCTTTCTGGTATAAATGTCTGCATGAGAGGATCTTAGAAACTTTAAAACGTGCACACAAACACAGGCACATAACACCATTTGTTTCCTTCTCATATAATATCAAAGGATTTTATTCCAAGTTGTTTGTCATTCAATATTGCTCCTTTTGTTTTCTCGTGCCCAGTGTGCATTTGTGGAAGATGCTCCTCTTCTTTTGATGATTCCCCAATTATAGCAGAATGGATGGACCGTTGCACCCGGCCCTTTCAGCAGCGGGACTGCTAGATCACCGGAGAATAGACATTAAATATTTCTCTAATGAGCGGAGGGGTGAAAGGGAACAGCAAAGAGTCTTCATAAAAATGAAACATTATATAGATTGTAGCAGATGGGCCAAAAGCTGCCCTCAATATCATAACAAGAAAACAAAACAAAACAAAAATTCCAGGGAAAATACAAGATGTAAAATGAACCGCTTAGCCAAGATAAGATAGCGAGCCTGAAAACCTGCTAAATGTAATGTTAAATTTGAGCATTGAAGACCCAAGACTGGGATTCTCCTCCCTCCCCCCCCCCCTTTAAGTAAAAATAGATGGATTGCAATTGTATTTCCTATTGAAACCTTGGCCCAGCTATTTTTTCTGGAAGGTATCTGATTAAAATAACAGTTCTGAGGGGTAAAATTCAATGGGAAGGTATCAGGAGAGGAACAGGTTAAGCACCCTTTAACATAGCCGCATCCCCACCCCACACACAATAATTCCAATCTGAATCACTCTTTCCCATGGTTCCTTTTCTTGTTTCTTCTTTTCTTTTCTTTTTTTTAAATCACAGATGTCTCTACCTCCTATCTAGTTGCACCCTATGCCTGAGGAGCTTGAGACTGGGTTGGGATTTGAGGGACCAACATACCCTCCAACATTTCTCTGATGAAAATAGGGACATCCTAAGGAAAAGCGACACATTCTGGGATCAAATCAGAAACCGGGATGGCTTCTGTAAATCCAGGACTCTCCCTGAGAAATAGGGTAACTTGGGGGGCTGGGGCTGGACCAAGCTCCTTCTTATTCCCTATGGAATGGGTAGACTACAACTCCCATCATTCCTGACATTTGGCCAGGCTGTCTGAGGCTGATGGGAGCTGGAGATCAACTACATCTGGAGGACTACAGGTCTCCCACCACTGTTTCATTGTTTTGAAAGTAGCTGGGAAGCTTTGAAGCCCTAGAATGATTTTTCATTTCCACCCCTCCAAATCCATGATATGAGAAAGAGGGGAAAAAAGAATCAGACATTTCATGACACATTTTGGTTCATAATTCAGCTCTCAATCATCAAGGGGGCTGTGTAACAAACTGACAAATATTTAAATTAAAAATGCTTGTGTATATATCTATATAGCTATATCATCAATATATATTCTGAGTTGCCCTTAACTGACACCGTGTCTCATGTGGCCTAGTGGCAGTATAACAAGTGACAATATCCTGACCTTTTTTTAATTACACATTTTGAATCCTTCTGTGTTTTAACGCAGAGAATTGGGTGGGAACTTTGCCATAAAGTTTTGAAGCATGGTCACACTTGTGATTTCCCACTGCTAATCCTTTTTGGAACTCAGTGCTTTATTTATTTATTTTCCAACAAATGTGTGATAATTGACTCCTTCTTCATGAGCCGAAAACTAGTATTTTGTTGAGCGGAGGCAGAGAGATTCAACACACATTTGAACGACCTATTGTGTGTTGTGAGAGCTTTGTATTTAATTGGGAAAAAACATACATAACAGCTGCTTTCTTTACAGATATGCAAAACAAGGCAAACTGCTTCAACATGGCAACCATAACAGTCATCGTTCGCAGTACAGACATTGCTTCAGTATCGGGAGGGATATCATTATTGTATTTAGTGTTTCTGAAAGGTGCTGAATTGCTTTGAATACAAATATCTTGTGGTTAGCTGCAGAGCAGATGTGTTTGTCCATGTCCCAAGTTTACACACCCTATAGGAAGAAAATATGGTGAGTGGGTAAGGGGTGTGTGTGTGTGTGTGTGTGTGTGTCTGTGTGTCTGTGTGTGGTATTTTCTTCTGGTATCCCTGTGCCAATCAGGATGAAGATGAAGAGGTATTTTATGGCAATGACATTTTTCTAACTAGGCTGTGACCTTCCCTTTCCTTTTAAATTGGATTTAACAGGGGGTGGATGGATATCAAAATCAAAAAGAGAATACCAGAAACGTAAAGACCACCCAAAAGGTCATAAATCATAATCACTGTAGTTCCAAAACTGCTATGGAAAGTATTTGACACTGTTCATAAATTCCCCCCATTGTTCTATCAATGTAATTCATCTGTCCCCGAACAAAATATGGCAATTTAATTGAGAAAGAAAGCTAAGCTCCAAATTCTAAATGCGCCAATGATTGGTGCCTTTATCTCTTTCCATACTTTGGTCATCAGATGCTTTACTGCTGCCAAGAGATTAAGTATCAGTTTATTAACCCAGGTTTTAACACAACGAACCAAAAAGTCAGAGGGGATTTTTTTAGGTGGATTTGTTGCACTAAGGCAACACTTTAATTGCACAAACTTAAAGCCTTGGTATACCCTTGAATCCCTGGTGGAATCTACTGACAAGTGTGTGGGGGGGGTACCTTAAGTATTTTGTTATTTCGTATTTATATCCCACTCTTCTAAAATAAGTATGCAGAGCAGTTTACAAAGAGAAAAGTTCATATGTAAATTCATGAACATGGCCAAGAAGGAAGGAAGGAAGGAAGGAAGGAAGGAAGGAAGAAAGAAAGAAAGAAAGAAAGAAAGAAAGAAAGAAAGAAAGAAAGAAAGAAAGAAAAACACTAATACACTGGTACCTCGGGTTAAGAACTTAATTCGTTCTGGAGGTCCGTTCTTAACCTGAAACTGTTCTTAACCTGAGGTACCACTTTAGCAAGTGTGGCCTCCCACTACAGCCATGCCGCCGCTGCACGATTTCTGTTCTCATTCTGAAGCAAAGTTCTTAACCCGAGGTACTATTTCTGGGTTAGTGAAGTCTGTAACCTGAAGCGTCTGTAACCCGAGGTACCACTGTACATTCTTGTAGTAAAAATATTCCATCCAAATCTTGGTTTATCATCCGGTGTTCAGAGAGGTGATGCATCTCTTCTCTGGGATTCACATATCCTTCACAAATGCCCCTTAGGACAGACTAATCCTTCACTAACTGCTCATCTCTAGAGGCACCCTGTTGCTTGACCACACTATGTGCTGGTGACATCATCTCACAGTCAACTCTCTCCCCACAAACAAACCCATGTCTCGAGGCAATCTGTGATGGGCTGAAGTCAGGGACTAGCAGGACACTGAGGAGTGTGCACTGGGAGAAGAGAGAGCTGCAGTCTGGTTCGGGAGTGGGGGACAGTGATTTATGGAGAGCTGTACCAGCCAGGAGGCAAGAATCAGCGACAGGGAAGGATCAGAGCTGAAAAGTGGAGCACAGGCTGGTGAGAAAAAGATGAGGAAGAGGCCGCTCTGGCCAAGTGCTTCCCCACCCTCTCTTGCATTACTGTCCCTGCATTACTGCCTGCCATTTTTCCTCGCTGGAAGTCCCCATATGATGTGTCTTGTGCGCAACACATCATATGGGGATTTCCAGAGAGGAAAAATGGTGGGCGCCATGGCACTGACTGCCGCTGCCACCGCCACTGCCAAGAGGGAACTAGGGACGTCCAGCAGTACAGATCTCCTACCCCCTTCCCCCTTTGTTTTGACTTATCGGGGGAGGCTCAGGAGTTGTGGGCAGGTGTTGACCATTGTTTTTAAAACTCTGCACATTTATGTTTCACAGGGTGTGAAAGAAGGGCTTTGCATGTTTATACAATATGCATGTGTGCTTGGGCCCAGGGTCTTTTGCCTCACCATCCCCACTACTGAATCCCTGTTGCTACCCAGCTTAAAAAAAAAAAAAAAAAGTGTCCCTGGATTCATTGAAAAAAATCTGGTAACCATATCCTATGGCATCCCACTTCAGGAAAGCCCAAGCTGACCCACCAGGGGAAGGAAGGGAAGAAGGACACATGGACTCTTTCTGTCTTGCTCCAGCTCTGTAACTAGATGTTAGTGTATCCCACAACCCATTCTGGCTCAGCACCCTACGCACAGCATTATTCTTGCTCATGCAGAGAACAGTATAGGTTTTACATGTCAGCTAAGGAAGATGGATTCAGCACTGAGACAGAAATGATTACCTTGGCACGCCATATGCATACATATATCTCAGGATGGGAGGGCATTGGGGAGGGCCTGAGTTAAGTAATGACTTCTGAGCTACACTCCGGGAACAGGGAAGGAATTGGAGGTGGGAGCGGGGTCATGACCTTACATTATTGAATAGGAAAGACGGGGCGGGGGGGAGGCAGCTATGGCTGCTGGCCGGCTGGCCTTTCTAAAGATGAAGTCATGCAAGATGAAACATTTGCAAATTTGGTGCTCAGCTGGGTGACACTCCTTTCATCTCATCCCAGCAAGGTCACACAAGCAACGGATGGCAAAGCACATAAAGAGCAACAATTATTTCACTTCCTGTCCATTTCCAAGAAAACAACGGGCTTTTAAATTTCCAGGGCTATAATAAAGCTAGGCCTACAGCAATATAATTTTTTGTTGGTCAATTGGGGTCACATTCACCTGGCAGCATGCAGGGTACCCTCCAGAGAGGACCCTTTGCAGTAGAGAACTCTCAGGATGTCTAACTTACTATCCTCTCCATGTTTTGTGTCATAATTTCAAAAGCGGGATTGCATTCTTCATGATCCAAAACATCAATAATACTTTTTTAATTGTATATAAGAGGTTGAATCCAGAATTAGCCATGCTTTAGAGTCGACCACTGAAATCAGTAGGATCGTTAACTTAAATCCATAGATTTCAATTGGCCTGATCAAAGCATGACTAAGTCTGGATCCATCCGTTAAGATGTAAATCTCCATAAGTCTATTATGGTTCCTGGTGAACTATCCAAGCATATTTAATAGCTCCATTCTCTAAAACTCAAATGCGCCAAACTCCCAAACAGGAACAAAACAGATTTTGCAGAAAGCAGATTTTTTTTTTGTGTCTCCAGGTATGTTTCTAAAAGTGCCTCATTTCTGAACCTAAATGAGCTTTGAATACACAAACCCTGCAATTATCTGGCTAACAACACTGTCATGTAATTAGTATTACAATAAATGCGCAAAGCTGGAATTATTATAGAAAATACAATTTTACTGTAACAAAGGGCAGTGACAGCGAAGCACTGAACCTCAAGGGTTTGCTGAGATGATGTTCTTCAATCATACTCAAAGGAAGATGCACCTTTTCTTTCACAGAGAATTTCAAGTGGATCGTTTCAGCTGTGCAAATGTGAAGGAAAGATAGCAGAGTGTTGCATGAAAATGGCCAAGAACATAAAAAAAAACCCAGCAAGAAAAGCACAAGACATTTTCTCAACCACTAATGATATAATCAGGAGGACAACGAGACCTGGGGAAAGCTTAAAATGAACCAAGTCCAATCAAGCCCAAACTCATTTTAGTCATTTTGATCTGAGCTTGAGACAGTTCATCTGTCATTAGACTGCATAGAAAGTCCTTATGATCCACTGCACCATTCATCTGGAATCTGGGAGAGATGTGAGTTCAGGATCCCAGATCAACCCTGGACTGGGGCTGTGAAAAAGCTTTATTGCATATCCCTATTTCAAAACATCTTAAAACACCTGCCTCATTAAACTGTAAAAAATGGATACTCCCAAAGCTTTGTTTACAAAACTATGTTTTTACCTGATGTCAAAGGTAAACAAGGCCAGAAGCACCTTGGGGTGGAGTGTGTGTGTGTTTAATGTGAAAATTATCAGAATGTAAAAATATTGAAGTGTAAAATGTGTGTGTGTGTGTGTGTGTAGGAGGAGGAGGTGGTGAGAGGGAGAATGGGAGTTTTAAAAGCATCAAACAGCACTTCAGATGAATTTACCCTGAATCCTGGTACAGTGCAGTTAATCACATCAGAGCAGCTGAAGGTAGAAACAAAAACATTTTGCTGTAAGACTTTAATATCTCTGTTTTCTTAAAAAAATAAAATATTTTTTTAAAAAAATCAAAAAATCCTTCCAGTAGCACCTTAGAGACCAGCTAAGCTAGTTATTGGTATGAGCTTTTGTGTGCATGCACACTTCCCCCATAACACTCCATTTTTGGATGCTTAGGCAGACTACTGCCAGCAGGAATACCAGTGGCAGCAGCTGCCTGAACTTTCATAGGTTTTCTGCTCTGTCAGAGTCCAGACCCTCCAAGTGTCCCTGTTTTCCAGGGGCAGTCCCTGGATTGACCCTGAAATGTCCCACTTTTCTTTAGGATGCCCCTGTTTTCATTGGAGAAATGTTGGAGGGTATGCATAGGATGTCCCTATTTTCATCAGAGAAGCGTGGGAAGGTATGAGAGTCCTCCTCTGCCAGCAGACGAACACTTCTGCCTAATCCTTACCAGAAGTGGCGATTGAAGGTTAGGATTGCTCCAATACAGCCTGTTATGGACAATGTGTTTGCAGTCCCTCCAACTTCTTACCTGTTAATAAGCATACACCTTATTCCAGTTCTGTCTCCTAAGTCTTCTTTTGGGTGGGGGGGGCAAGGTTTCATGGTTGATACTGGCCACTTAAGTGATTACTTCATGCATCTGAGAAAGTAGGATCTCATCCCCATAACATATGGGTTACTCTTGGAGGGAACAGAATACCTTTTTTTATTCTGTAGCTGCAACAAATATGACTACTCTACAATGTTTTCCATTTCTTGTGGGATAACCGAGCATAGAAAATGTCAGCTCCTCACAGTTGTTTTAAAAATGTTCTGTTTGATACAGTTGAATTATTAGTTACATGCTACTTTGCAAGTCTACATTAAACATTCAGATTATTTTTGCAATGTTTTAGAGTGTGAGATAAAGGAAACAACAGGCGCAGTTGCACGGGAGATGAAAGCAAATTTGTTATAATCACAGAGAAACACTATACTGCCCAAATGTAACTTTTTACAAAGTAAATTCTGGGAACTGGGAACTGGGAACTGTGGCATAGCTTGAAGGTATTGTTGTTTCGTTGTGACTTGAATTTTCATTCATATTTTCCTCTGTATGTGGTTAGCTAAATTCTGACCCCTTTAGTTTTCAAGAAAGATCAGACTTAAACTGTCCATGAGCTCACTTGTTTCTTAAATTTCTTTATGCAGACCCAATAGTGCAGTGAGTTTATTGGGAAGAGATAGACTTGGAAAGGAACAAGGGATCTCACAGTGGTCTTTTGCCAGATAAGTGAGCATATAAAAAACAGTCTGTTTGCTAGGGGTGGATCAAAACACACTCCCTTCACTGCCCCATTTGCAGGTGCTGAATTTTTTTTTTTGGGGGGGGTGGCTGTTTTGGTGCCCTTTGAGAATGGGCCCCCCTGAAGTTGTTTTTCGGGGAGCATATTTAAAATGATGGTGTTAGCTTTTTTTAAAAAAATACTTTTCCTTTCTCCCCACCCACCCCCTACATTTTAAACCTGTTTCATTTCAGGTGTTTCCTCAGCCCTGATGCCCACTGAAAATGGGTAAACTCCTGAAGGAAAAGGTAAGGAAATCAGTCTGAATTGACACCATGTATGTCCATGGAGTTATTGGGTGAGCACAGGTGAAATATTTCCTCACTCTGTGTGGCACAATATTGTTTTGCAAATTGCATGCCCATCTATGCCATTCCTGGAGTGGCTGTATGTGTGCCACCTTTCCACCCCTTCTGGCCTTTAACACATGAATAAAGATTTTTGACCATGTTCTAACCATCAGCTGATCATGGCTAGAACCTTCCCTTTGATCATGAACCCCAATTGGATAGGAGGGCGGGTGTTCCTGTTGTGCCGAGGATTCTCAGTGTACTCACCTAAAAGTGATTAGAAGCTTCCCTTCAATCAGAAACCATGTGTTGAGTTCTGTGGAGAATTCTAACCTTCTTCAGCTAACATCATTAAAACCGCTCCGCACACCTTCATGCTCAATGCATGAAAGGTTGGACTAAAAAGGAGGCCAACTTGCACAGGGAAATTGCAGGTGGGTCTGGTGCAAACGCCCTCTCATCCTTACACAGCTTGCACCCTCACAAGTTCTTTTGAATGCCATAATTTCACAGCTATCAACAATATTCCCACCATGTGTATGAAGTTAACATTAAATATCTTCTATGGGTGGACCTGCAATAATTACAGAATTTGGCACTTTTGCTAGATGTAATGAGTTGCTCAAGATGCAGAGAAGGCAACCTAAAGAAATTTGCTAGGACCTCTCACTAAGCTGTTACAGGTATAGAAGTAGCCCAGCTTTCCGTACATATCATTTATCGCTTGACAAAAGTGTTGTCAACACATAACTTTGCATAAACCTCTTTTCTCCTTTTTGCCAGGAAAGATGTAAAGCTTTATTAGACATAGTATAATGGGCTGTTCATTCCATTTACTCCTTCACAAAGGCATAGTTATTTTTTTTAAGTAATTATAATAAATAAAAGTAAATAGAAAAGAAGAAAAGTGCCCAAGCAGAAATCTTACATAACAAAAGAATGTACAAGATTTTATACCTTTTCAATGCAAATGAGGGGAAAAGAGGTTACAAACACAACCAATTATGCCTTTATAATTCAGGAAACACTCTATATCCATTAAACTGATGGTTTTCAGAAAAAAGATATTCTCGCTTTTCCTCCAATAAATTGCAAAAGTAGAAAAACAAGCTTTTAGATACGAAAGATAGGCTTCATTCTTTAAATTGCTGAGCAACAGCATCTAATAACAGCTGATATTTCAAATGTTTTTGACATGTGTTTTCTTTACATTTAAATTCCCAAACAGAGGTGCTACCAGGTTTGAGGGCTGCCCACAGGTGAGATTTGAGGGACTCCCCTAGGTGAGGTGCACCCCCCCAATACCCTGGTGCCACCAGTGCCCCAATTTGTCAACCCTTTCCGTTCAGCAGGGCTGATCCTCTTCCACCTGTAGCCACTGCCCTTCTCTCACTAGCCTGCCACTGCAGTGGTATTTCTTTCCTTCTGCAACAGGCTGGAGGGAAGGAGCAGGCACAATTGCCTGCTTGGTCAGTGAACTAGGAACAGAAGTGCTGAAACAGAACTGAGGACTGCAACTCTACTACCACCATTTTAATTTAAAACATTTCTCAAAACGAAGAGTGGCAGTCAGCTCACCAATTCAGATGCCGCCTTTGAAACTGCAGGAGCTTGTAAGGTCACCAAACCAATAACGAGGAGGTCTGAGGTCTGAGCCTACCCTCTTGCTGTTCTGGGGTCCTCATTGGCAGGAAACACCCCCCCCCCCGAGGTGTCGAGTGATTGGCCACTCTCATTGAAAAGGTGGGTAGCTGCACTTTGCTATCTAGTTTGCTATATTACAGCCAGGATCAGGCCACTGGTGTACAAAGGGGGGAGTGGGGGACCGTACTGCCCCGGGCACCATTTAGG